>NC_091127.1:91247890-93815560 GCF_040183065.1 Periplaneta americana
CCTAAAAAAACTCCAACAACATACAATCCCATATTACAGATAATCAGTGAAAGTGCGCCAGAAAGACAGTGTTTTTTAACCAAGAAACAGTGATAACAACCCAATTTTACGACATAACAGGCTAACACAGCAAATCATAACATGATAAAAGTGCCATAGTGTTTGCAGTGTTTTATAGTGTATATTTTATTTGTTTATAGTTAGGTGTCATAATATTGGTTTTAACATAATTTTCTATTTACCTATGTGTGCTTTCAAAAGAAAGACTTTTAACAAAATCACAACAAGCAACCCCACACTGTATCAAGTACATTTTATAGTAATTGTAGCTAAATTAAGAAACAATGATAGGTCACAAGCACGTGAATAACCCATTACATAATAAGAGGCTAGATCTTTACAACACATAACGACATATATATCTGAAGATGATACACACTGCGTATCGAAAACGTTAATATAAATCCAAATATATAAGATAAGCAAAGGTGGAAATAAAAACTGACATTGTAAAACATTAAGCTTATCGGCATCCCCAAAATGAAACTACTAAACATTCACTTTTGTGAAGCATTAAAGGTTTCTGAAGTTCACGTCTTTTTCTATATTTTTCCATGAGGTACTATATCGTTAATAAATTCTGCCATTTTTTTTTATTTAACTTTAATCTGAACACAAATCAACAAATATTCAGAATTGAGTCTGCTACAAACCATACTCAGAAAAACATGAGAACGAACTTATAAATATGAGAATATACTAGCTTTTATTCTTATCAAGCATGAGTATATATTCTGTACATGATGGACACTTGAGTATATTCTACTATGCTTCCCTTTTATGAGTATGTAATCAAAAATGAATAGGTACTCAAATGTTTTTATTCTTGCTAACAAGAGTATATACTAAAAAAAAGTCCAGTATATACTATATACTCATGTTTATTCTTACCACGGCAGGTGCTAAAGGTGTGATAGATACCGTTAGTGGTAGTAATAGACTTAGGCTACAGTTCATATTGGTTCAAGAGAATGTTTTCTACCTGGTCAACAATAAAATTACCTAGGGTAGTTTATAAAGCCAACTGAAGTATAGAGAAGAGACAGATGAATTACGACAAATTCTCTCGCTGAGTGATTCATCAAATTATACTTAAGTTGCCTGAAGTGTTGTGGTAATGGATCCATACCACAAAAAAGTGCACAATAAAGGTCCTGAAAAATACACGAGAAAGCAAGATATGGTGAACTGGTTACGGTCATAGGGCTGTGTTGCCTGATACATCAATGAGAAAAATTGTTCTCTAAGATCAGATAGAACGACGAAAGCTTCCACAGAAAGTGTAAAAGATCGACCAAATATTAATGATCATGGTCACAATGTAATTAGGATAGCACCTTACATGTACAATGGGAACCCTTTGGAATTAGCTTTGGCGAAATTGAAACACTTCCTCAAACAGAGAAATGTTTGAGGAGATAGTAATATGACGCGACTTCAGGAACTTGTGTCGGAAGGATTTCCGTCGTAACGAACGAAGATTAGTCTAGTTGAACCGTTCAGAGCAGAAGTGGTGTAAGTCAAAATTGGATAATGAGGTTTAAAGTAAACATTTTGTAAAATACAGCACAGATTAGCAATTAATATGTCTTTCGTGCTATCCATTGACTATTAATAGTTTAAATAAATTAAATATTAATTGCAACTTTGCGCTGTATTTTACACAATATTTACTTCAACCCTCATTACCCATTTTTGACTTACACCACTTCTGCTCTGAACGGCTCAGTTATTGCAAGCATATGGTGGGGCTGGAAGGATCAATTTTAAGACTGATTCCGTTGTAGACACCTCTGACAAAGGAATCTGAACATGCATCATGAAGTAAGTGTTACATAAGTTGGATATGTTGTATACACTTTAGTAAAAACAATTTTATTGTATAGGTTCAATTTTTTCTGGTAAGTTTTTATTTTTTATGTACCATCTAAAAGAGTGATGTATTTTGGAATCTTTTTAAGGTGAAAACGATTCGTAGTTATTTACTTAACGGGGCTTCTTTCTTTAAATTATTTGAAATAGTCGTATAATATTACGTAGATGTCCAAGTTCGAACAGTAAATGTTTTCAGGAAAGAGTTAAGACTGCCTAACAGCCCAGCCAATAGCCTGTACAGAGGGGAGAGTAGAAATTGGGGGGGGAACCGTGATGCGATACAACCACTCGATCAGACAGTAATTGTATCAGTTACATGAAATTTGTTTTGAGTCGGTTCATAATTTTCGGTGGGATAAGCAATAAATCCTCTTGAAGGTGGCAAACATTTGGAAATCTATTTTGGATCAGCTCGTTATTGGTCATAAATGTTATAATACAGTGTATCCTTTTTTATCTTTCCACACCAGCGGAAGTGGAAGCGGCAGTGCACAGCGCAGGCCCCGCTGAGCGCTCGGTTATGAGCAGGGACGACACTTTGTCCTAGCGTGGACGAATTTTAGGTTGGTTGTTGTTTGCCTATATTGTTGTCACGAAGGCCATGGGTTCAAAGGTACTGCACTGTGACAGGAAAGGGCAACCTGTGTATACTGCGACGGAGAACGAACGTAGGTACGTTTTATTTGTTTAGGATTCGAACCTATGCTGCTTTCTGCCGCTGCCTGCTTGTTTTGCACTGTATTGGCTTAATTACAGTTTCTACAGTACTACTAGTGCTATTGTCATTTCATAGGTGGTGGTGATCGTGACTCTGTGTGCAGTAGTGTAAACATAATACAATGCAGTCAGACAAGAGCTCTGAATCGAATGCCATATTGCAACTGCGTTTGAAAGTGAGTAATTTAGTGTGGAGGGCGACAACATACGCTGCAAAGTGTGCAACACATAACTAAAGGTAAATGTTAGTAAAGATTTGCAAAAGCACTGTGAAACGAAAAAGCATAATGAATGTTTGCCGTTATTTCTCTCATCTACACAATTTACAAACTGAATTTTATAATGATTTGTACGAGATGATGGTATCTGCGAATATTCCAATACACAAGCTCAGTAATCCATATTTTCAACGGTTTATGGAAAAATACACATCTAAAAAGTGCCTAGTACAGGGTTGTAGAACTAGGGAAGAGAGGGTTGAAAACATTGAGAAAGAGTTTGTTCCCCCATTCACAAGGTCGGAGCCTTCAATGACGTTTGGCATACACACTGTTCTCTCTTCTCCTCTCCCCCTACCGTACAATGACGCGAGAGTTGAAGGGAAGGGATGAGTTACGTATCCCGGGTTATGACGCGTACTTCAATTGGAGCATAGTTTTGTATCCCTGGCCTAGTATAACATCAATGCGTAGGCCTACAACCTATTTATCGTCTCGTCTACATTGGGTGGCAGAAGAGGTTCGGGCCTGTTTTGACGATGTTGACAAGTTTATAGCAAGTGTCAAGAAGGTGTTCTGCAAAGCTCCATCCAGAGTGTTGAGATTCAAAAAAATTGCACCACATATTCCTCTACCACCACAGCCAGTTATCACGCGATGGGGAACCTGGCTATCTACAGTCATCTATTACGCACAACATTATGAAAAAGTAGCTGAAGTGGTGCGAAGTTCCGACAATGAGGATAGTTGTGCCATTCGATCAGCAAAAATACTTCCTTCAGAAGACCTTTTTATGAATCTATTGTTTATTTCAAATAACTTTAACGCCTTATCAAAGACTATCATCTTTCTTAAGACATCTAATGCTCCATTGTGTGAGATTCTTTGTGCAATGCGAAATACTTCAGAGACGATTAGAAAGGTTCCCGATGGACCGACTACACACAGAATTAAAGTAAAAGTGCAACATGTCTTTCAAAAAAGTCCTGGCTATTCAGAAGTGTATAAAATCAACAGCATGCAGCTTCGTGTCAATAACGTAGACAATAGTGTTATTTTAAATATGCACCTATAACAACGTGCGCTGTTGAGCGAACTTTCTCGCAGTACAAGCATATTTTTAGTGAAAACAGAAGGAATTTCACTTTTTCACACTTAAAAATGTACATCGTTATATTATATTGTAACGGACTACAGTTCGTATCAGAATAATGCACGTACCTCGATTGCAAATACTTGTGTGTAATTTGACTAACTCGTCGTTGTTGTATGTAATGTTATGTTATGTTTTATTTAACGACGCTCGCAACTGCAGAGGTTATATCAGCGTCGCCGGATGTGCCGGAATTTTGTCCCGCAGGAGTTCTTTTACATGCCAGTAATTCTACTGACATGAGCCTGTTGCATTTAAGCACACTTAAATGCCATCGACCTGGCCCGGGATCGAACCCGCAACCTTGGGCATAGAAGGCCAGCGCTATACCAACTCGTCAACCAGGTCGACCCGTTGTTGTATATGGTGTTGTTAATGTGTGTAATTAATATTCTAACATTTAACTAATTAAGGCATATTAAGTGGATTGGCCGCGGTGGACACATTGGACGTCCTGTTCGTTCTCCGACCTCACCACACTTGACTTTTATGTGTGGGGGCACTTGAAGAGTCTGGTGTACGATACTCCGACTGCATCGAAGGAAGAGCTCGCCTCTCGGGTGCTGACGCTGTACAGCACAATGCCTGGGTCTTTGAACGTGTACGACTGGCAATGACACGTCGTTGCAGAGTTTGTATTGACGCAGGAGGCCATACTTTTGAAGAGTTTTTGTAAATGGGTACAAATTAAAATGGTTTTGTGGAATGAGTGTCATATGCATGCTTAGGATCTGAAAGAACTTAAGAATGAAGTGAAGTTACAGTGCAACGGAGTACAGATTGATTGAGGTGGCGCGTTGAGTTTTGTTTACCTTTGCGTTAGTGTACAATTCGGTTCGTGATCAGAGGTACAGTATTCTCCCTACGAAACGAACTCATGCCATCACAGTGCATTTTCAATTCGTAGTGAACAGTTTTTTGAACTAGTTGCAAGTACTGTATGCACATGGTTTTTCATTGTAACGCTAACGCCTTCAACGTCGCCGAGGGACATGAAAACTTGTTAGATATGTATCCTACTTCATTTTCCACGGTCACTAGATTGTATTATTAACAGTAGAATATAACGCAGCACATTGACGTCTGTCTACTATGTTCTAGGAACTCTATAGTCAAGTTGTGCGTACATTGGTTGCTAAAGTGTCCCGGATCCTAAGCCTGGTCATATGTAACGTTACAACTGTATGCTTTATTCCTTACAGTACAGTACAGTTTCTGGAATAAATTGTCATTTAATGATTAGTTTCCGACCCATGGTCATTTAATAAAAAGAGTTTGTTTTGGTCTCTTATATCATCCCTAGAAGTTTGAATATTGAATTTAGATACATCCTGTAAATGAAAAAGCCACTTTACAAGTATTTCACATTAGAAAATAGGCAGGTATGGAACAGTATATTGAAGTAAATTGTAATGTAGTATTAAAATGTAAGAAACTGAAATAGTCTGTAATACACTAATTGTTTGTTGGAGAGAGCAAAATGTTCCATGTTTATAATTTTTAAATAAAAGTTATTACTGACAGCCACAATGTTCTAAGTCCATCACCATAGGCACCATATTTCCTATGCTTATAAAATATTCTGATATTTTTGTTCATTAATACGCCTTTTTTACACAGTGGAAATTAAGAACAAAATATAGTTGAGGAAGAATTATAAATATTAATCTGTTGATTGTTAGTGCCCCCTTTAATCAATGTAATTAACGTAGTGTTATTACTATGACAACAGCCAAAGGAAAAGAAGCTATAGGCGCATCATAACGCAAAGAACCGTGGCGTGAAGAGGAGCTACAATATGCCGTGTTTATTAAATTTATCTGTATCACTAGGCCATTAAGTAAACACAAACGATTCTCTTTAAGTTTAGAATCAACTAGCTTAGTTCAACCTTTCTGTTGTGAGGAGGGGTGGTTTGTTACCTGCGGGGAGGTTACCTGCCGCATACGCTACTGTCCTGGGGTGAGTACAAATACGAACTTGAGAACGAGGAAAACTGTACAATATATTGGACAAAATTTTTGCGAGTCACTGTGCACAATAACAGATGTACTGCTCGAAATTCAACCCAATACTGCACATAATAACAGACAACTGTCTTATCATCGATATGCATGTCCTTGAATGGCAGCGCGGGCAGCTACTTACTGCCGACTCTGGTCACATACGCGATTCAAATAGTAAAAAGTTGTCCTTTCTACGGTTTGTCTCGCGTGTTCTAGACTCATAACCAGGGACGACACTTTGTCCCAGTTCGCCACCAGGTTCACTGGTACTGGTTAGAGACCGGAAAATCAGACAAGACTCACGCCCATACCTGCTTGCCGTCAGGCTTGGGTTCCGGTGACGCTGCAAAGCAAGTTAACTTCTAAGACTGAACCCATTGAGCCCGGGTTTTATAGGTTCAGTCCAGGCGGTACCCAAGAAAGCCTGCCTGTTTGCTCGTATCATAAGGTAGAGTGACTTGCATTCACGGAAGCCAGTCTGCGCTGGTTAAGATGAAACAATACTAGTTTGAAATCTAACTTCGTTGGCTATTTAGTTATTTCAAAAAATCTTTATCTTATGGTCCAACACGGCAGATAATTCTTGATTAAAAAACACAGTTTTACGATTTATTGCGCTACAGCAGCGGTTCCCAAACTTTTTCATCCACGGAGCCATTTTTGAAGCAAAAGTTTCTCGTGGAGCCCCAAGAAATGTTTACTTTTTAGTTTATATGCCTACGTTCTATGAAGCATATTTCATACGATACATAAACGGATATATATATATATATATATATATATATATATATATATATATATATATATATATATATATATAAGGAAACAATAGTAAAAACATATTGGATATAATTTATTTAAATCTACAAAATGATATTAACAAGTACCGTAGTTACGATATTTTAAAAATGTTACAATGTTACAGGTACACCCGAAGTTAATGTGAAAAATGTGCCTGTCTCTTGCGACAGAGTTTGTCAATGTCCGGTGTCATAGAAGTCAGTTGAAGACGTATATCGTCTTCTGTGTCCAAACAAGTTCGATATTTTGTTTTTGTAGCCGTGTACCTCGAAAAGGTAGTTTCACTGAGGTACAGTTGTCAAAAAAAAAAACAAAAAAAGTGGCCGCACTCGTGAACAGCGAAAATTTTCAAAGTCCACTTCGGGTCGCGGCGATGTTACACGATGCATGTGCTTGTACAAGCAGTTCAGGAACTATGAAAGTGTTCCATGTCTGTGCCTCGTAGACCAGCGGTAGAGTGCTTGTTTAATGATTCAAAGGTTGTGGGTTCGGGCCTTCTTCAAGTTTTCATTTTATTTTTTAATCGTTGTTTAGCGATGTAAATGATATTCCAATTATCATTTATATCCAGTTATCGTTCTTTATGGATATCACGTTATTTATATTTTGTTATCGTTCTTTAGAGATATGAATAGAATTCAAGTCATCTTTTGTATTCTGTTATCGTTTTATAACGTTATGAATAATAATTATTATTGTATCTCCAATAGGGGTTACCCCTATTTTACATATGTATGTTAGGGCTATAGTTTTATACACAAAAAAGATAAGCATAAAGAGAAATGGAAAAGAAAATTAAATTAGCTTACGCGATGTAAACAAAACATAAACAATCCGTAAATTAGACATTGCGATTGCAAAACAAATATCAGTTATCAATTTGAAACATACAAAAACATTAACAACACACATACGTAACACTTCTATAACACAAATATGCAGCTTTCCGTACCATACATCATAAATTAATACACAATAGTCACTCAAACACAATCAAACTATAATTACGACATTGCGACGACATCAAGCATCCCATAACTGATTGACATACATAACAAATCAAGCATCCGTTGCAACACATACACTTCAACATACTAACCACACTTTTAAAAGTTACAAATTTGGCTCCAAGAAGGATAAATAGGACACTGTTACTAATTACTATTGTTCTACAATTTCTTAAATACATCTGTAATAAATCTGTGATATTCCGATATGAATAATATTCACGTTTTTTATATTGTTATCGTTCTTTATCGATATAAATAATATTCAAGTTATCATTTATATTCCGTTTTCCTTCATTAGCATTATAAAATAATATTCAAGTTATTTATATTGTTATTGTTCTTTCGCAATATAAATAATCTGTATTTTATGTAAGTAATTATTATAACACAAATAACCATCTTTCTCTGTAAAGTAGGTTATTTTATTTAGATAATTAAATACGTATTATATAATATCTTATATTAATTAAAAAAACCGATATTTATCATTTATATTGTGTTATCGTTCTTTAGTGATAGTGTATAAATAATATTCAAGTTATTTATACTGCAATCGTTCTTTAGCGATATAAATAATATAAATTTAATATCAGGTTTGGAAAAATACAGTTGCATAATACTGCTATTAGTTTTTCTTTTTGTATTATTACATAATAAATAAATAAACAATAAAATGGAAAGGAGTAACGAGGAATTGAACCTGAGACGTTGACATCTAAATTCCGATGTTCGTCCGCTAAGCTACGAGAGCAAAAGTGTGGAAACATTTTCGGAAAAATTGGCCCAATCACACTGTAAGATTTTCTGATGATTCGTAGAAACTAGTCCAGCATGCGGGGTGCAAAGGCTAATTGAGATTTTCCGGTCTCTGATCGGGTCAAACATCCTGATAGAATTAATATTTAACCCTTGCCGTGACTTTCGGTGAAGTCCGGAGGGCCCAATTATTCAAATCCACTCTCCTCATCTCCACGCTTGGGCCCCCTGGAATTTAATAAGATGGGAAAGAGATAGTGGTGTGCGGAAAGCAACGGGATGTTACCGCATTTAGGCCTATGCTTCCCAAGAAAAACTGCAAACATGAACAAAGGAAGCTTTTAATAGAAGAAGAAGGATCTTCTGCGGACCTCTGGAAAAAGAACTAAGGAAGAGACTAGTGAAGTGCTTTGTGTGGAGTGTGGCATTGTATGGGGAAGGAACATGGACATTACGACGAAATGAAGAGAAACGAATTGAAGCATTTGAAATGTGGATGTGGAGAAGAACGGTGCGTGTGAAGTGGACAGACAGAATAAGAAATTGTGTTTGAAAGAGTGAGTGAAGAAAGAATGTTGCTGAAACTGATTAGAAAGAGAAAAAGGAATTGGTTGGGTCTCTGGTTGAAAAGAATAATAGACGACATTAGGATATGTGGATCATATGCGGAGACTAAGAGGAAGGCAGAAAATATGGAAGATTGGAGATTGCTGGGTTTGCAATGAAAGACCTGCCCATGGACAGAACACTTATGTATGTATGTTCAGAATGCCTGGAATATCGTGTCTTAGAACAGTCGCTATTTGCAAAGACTAGTCAATTCCATGCCCACTCGACTGGAAGATGACAGAGATAAGAGGAAGATAGACTAAATATTGAATTGTGGTTTTTTGTTTTGTTTTTTGAACGCTTAATTGTTTGAATGTTTTAAGGCCGACGCCAGTAAATTTGTTTTGTTTATGCCACGAACGATATTTTTATTGAGAATAAAATCTTTTTTCTTTCCATTTGCAGCCACAATATCATAATGATAAAGTCGTGGCATAATATATTAATGAACCTGATGTTAATTACTAAAATAATCGTAAAAGAGAAAGGAGCCTATATGTATAGTTTGTCTGTCTCAAAAACAGAACAAAAAAGAACATAAAAAGCACGAGGTTGTATTCGAAGGCAGGACCTCATGATTAAGAGGCCTGAACGCTACCATTACTCTATCGAATAACACACAGAATACTTTAATTATAACTGTAGATATCAGGCAACGTGGTCCAACAACATGTAATATCGCCTGTCTCCGAATTGTAGCGAAGATACCCGAAGGGAACTTTGTTTCAGGAGAGCGGCCACTTTTTCTTCTGACAGCTGTACACAGTACCAAATGGTAGTGAGAGAAATTTAACTTTTGAACTTAATATCTAAAGATCCTCCCCTAACTTAGCCCAAAATTTGGGAAATTGTTTGATTTTAAATTATGCCTAACAGTGGCTGTTCGAAACCATGTCTATAAGGAGCTCATATCTGAAGCAGTGAGGGCTGCTGGTTTGACATCGCAGGAAATGGATCTACAATCCACTCATATTTCTTTAGAATCGATTCCTGAGTGTCCCTTGGAAAGTATGAATTTATATTTTGAAGCAAATTGTCAAGGTGTTCTTTCATTATTGCTATGAATGAGACATTCATTGGTATGTTATTTTCTTCTATAAAGTTTGAAGGCAATGAGAAACGTAAAATCCTTATTGTCGACGCTTTATATGTAGAACGCTATCTTTTTCTTCAGTGCGACAATTTCGTCATCAGCATCGAATATAGCCTTCCGTTTACCTTGTATGTATGTGCTGAATTCATTTTTGAAAAATGTCTGACAAGTAACATAATTTGTACAACCATTCCTGATCATTCAAATAATCTGCTAGCAAACTGTTCTGGTATTTCAAAAGTGAAGAAACTTCCGTTCGAAGTTCATGTAATCGGGACAACGCTTTACCTCGCGACAACCATCGCACTTCTGTGTGTAATATTACTAACAATGACTTGTGTATACTACCCATATCTTCACACAGGATTTTAAGTAGCTTGCACAGCGAAGGTCGTGTCTTAACAAAGTTGACAATTTTGACGGCGTTGTCTAGTACCTGCTTTAATAACGCTGGCATTTTTTCGTTGCGAGGGCGTGTTGGTGTAGTACACAGTTACTTACTTGTGCAGTTTTTTAAACTTTTTTGACCCTTGCAATAGCGCCAGCAACAGGATCTGCCATGGCCTTAGCGCCATCTGTGCGCACGTCAATGCAATTGTCCCACGGTATCAAGTTTTCTATTAAGAAAAAAATTCAGTACCGCTTGTAGAGGATGGCAATGGCTGCAGAACAAAATATTTCATGAAAAAAACCTGAAAATACATATCGCACAACCATCATTAACATAGCTAATCCGGCAAAAACCGTGGATTTGTCAAGTTGAAACGAAAATTTCGTTTAGCTGATAGGGAAATCATGATAATTTTACGTCTTTTCATATATTCTGGATTCGATTATGCACAGTGTTATTTGATAAGGGCATACTGGAAATCAGGTTTGCAGTTTTCTCTTCCACCATGCATTTCACTACCTTCACTAATAGTGGTTTCATGAGAGTTTCAGCAATGGTGAGTTTCACCACCAAGAGCCTGGTCATGAGTAACCAAGTACGACGTTTTCAGTGCTTTCTCGTTGTTTGTTTTTACACGAGGTAAAATTTTGTCTGAACTGCATGGAGTTCGTCACTTTTTCTTTCGAAGTAGTCTGCAGTTTTATTTGTGAATTTTTGAATTGAGAAATGCCGTTTAAGCTTGGCACGGAACATAGAACTATTGGGAAAAACTTTGTTACATAACACACACTGAGGACCAGTGGCGGCTCGTGACCAAATTATTGAGGGGGGCACAACTTATGACACTAATATTGAATTAATTGAACCTATAGTTTCCTCACTACACGAACATAGGCTTGCCATACGGAATAATTGCTGAATTTTTCAATAGCAAAATGTAAATATAAAGAATGCATTATAAACTAACCTTTCTATTTATAGATGAAATCCATTGTTTGATCCTTAGCTCAAACAAATACTTCGATAACTCGCTGATTGAAGTTGGATATCAAACGCACCATTTTACTCTCAATGGAAAGCATTGCTAATGCTGTCAGTCTTTCTTGGTTCATTGCGTTCCTGAGGAAGGTTTTTATTCGATTTAAAGTAGAGAAGCACCTTTCACTTTCCACAGTTGACATAGATATTGTAACAATGATGCTTAGTAATCGAACACACTCGTGAAATGTTTCTTGCATATTGTTGCACAAAAAGAATTGCAAAAGTGCTGCAGCTCCTTCGGCCGCACGCATGTCTACCCTAGAATATAGCACTTCAAGCTCGGTTCTGAGCGTAGATTTGTTCACTTTTGAATATGTGCTGACAGTTGCCGCAAAATCTTTCTCTGGGAACCGATTGCAATATTCTTGAAAACTAGATACACGGAAATGTTTGGCAGCCGCCAAGTGGCCTGTGAAACGAAATCGTTCTTCTGCTTGCGATACAATAATAGCACACGTTTTCAATGCACTGACTCGTTTTTGTGATCGACATTTCGATGTAGTTTAGTAGGGACCGGATTGTCGTCATCATTATGTTCTCTTAAATCAGAACGAATCCTTCTGATGTTGCGTTCTTCTCTTCTCATCCACACAACCATTTCGCTTTATCATACATAGAGCTATTAAATTTTCTGTTGAAATTTCTGTTTTTGCTTACGTCTGCTGTATAATGACCATATCGGGCAGGGGTGTGCCTAAATTCTTGGCGCGAACTCTCCTGTCGAAATCTAATTGCTTTCCAATTAGTTCACTAACTTTATTCATATTGAAATGAACAAGCACACAACGAACACTAATGTAACTAACTTCACTACTTCACACTTAAAAAAAGGAAGAGAATTATTAGCACCACTCAGAATGTTATTATTGCCGCTACAAATACAAACGCGGTAATCGAGACATGTATTTCGTAAGATTGTCAATGTTGCCAACACTCTTAATAAAAAAGTAGCCTACCATAATTTTGAATATAGGTAAACTACTATATTAACAATGTTAAACAATTTAATTTTAGTAGCTAAATTAATTAGAAAACATAGTTAAGCATTGCCTCTGATATGAAGGATAGCAATTATAGTAACTAATCTAAAAAAGATAGATCTAGCTACAGAATAGCTAAGATGGCAACTCAATTGGTTCTTCGGGCCATGGCAGTGTTACCATCATACTTCTATATGTAACGGTAGCTTCCTTCTCGTCCGCATAGCGTTCTACACGTTGTTAAAACCATTTGCGCATGTGCAAAGAATGACCACGCGAATTTCTGTGCCCTGACCGACGCTCCCCTCTCTTCTTCTCGCCCCGCATCCATCACATCACACCGCTCTCCACGCACTTGAAACTCGAGTTATCTGTGCGCATGTGCAAAAGATGGGCACTAGAACTACGGTGCCCGAGAGCTGAAATCATTCACATTTCACAGTATGTTTATACCTCTTAAGTCATTACGTTTTGAGCAGATAATTTAAAAAAAATTGCTTTATTTTTTTGTGGGAAAATAAAACGATTGGGGGGGGGGGCACGTGCCCATGTGCCCCTTGATGCGAGCCGCCACTGCTGTGGACGTTCATCAGCAAACTCAGTGAATCCCATGTCCAAATATAAATCACCTTTAATATAGTTCATAAAATCAATTAACACTGCATTATTGACCGAACATGTGTGTTTTATCATTAAATATAAATCACAATATTTTCGTTTGTTATTTTCAATACCTCTACACTAGGCATCATAGACTCTGAGACAGGATCATGTTCAACATATTCCGAACTCAATTCCCAGGAATTCGCACTATCTTCTTTCTAAGTAAGGTTATAGCTGCTGTTATCTCCCTTTGACTCAGCACTGGTTGATGGCTAATGAATCTTAGGTCTTAGGGAGCCCGTCTTAAGCCACAGCTCCGGTTCAACGAAAGTTTAACTAACACATCTGCTATCCAATTAACATGCCTCATGCAGGTATAAAAAATATATATATATATTTGAGGTAACGTCAAAAGATTGTAGATTCCACGTACCTCGAATAACAAACGCTGCCTGCCCAGTATATAAAAAATAAAATAAATTTCGAGAATCATTGAGTACCGTACTTGGCAAGCAAGAAAGATCGAGATAGTTCCAGTGACGAGTAGATCTAATATTAATGCTTCCCTGTAGCAAGAAGAACGCAAACTACTTTCTCAGAAAGTATTTTTCGCTTGATGGAAATAGTTTCCGTTTTCCCCGCTAGAGAGTAGATGGAATTAGCAATTTCTGTCATCTTCATAACTTCTGAGGACGGAGCCCTTGAGAATCATTCCATTCGCGGAGAACTGAGGGCGGAGCACGCTGTGGGGACCGCTGCGCTACAGAATTCATAAAATAATAAGACAATCTTTTACATTTCATATTCCTGCAAAGTGTATCTGACTCAACAAAATAGTAAAATTTCGTAGTCTTGTGAAGGGAAGGGAAGGGAAGGGAAGGGAAGGGAAGGGAAGGGAAGGGAAGGGAAGGGAAGGGAAGGGAAGGGAAGGGAAGGGAAGGGAAGGGAAGGGAAGGGAAGGGAAGGGAAGGGAAGGAAAGGGAAGGGAAGGGAATGGTAGGGTAGAGAAGAGAAGAGAAGAGAAGAGAAGAGAAGAGAAGAGAAGAGAAGAGAAGAGAAGAGAAGAGAAGAGAAGAGAAGAGAAGAGAAGAGAAGAGAAGAGAAGAGAAGAGAAGAGAAGAGATTATAGAAAAATATTTCATTTTAACTTTTTCCTTATCAACAATTAAAAGCCTCATGAATACCTGTAAAATGTATTAAATTTGTTCGTTCTTCAGAATATTGATTTGCTATTTAACTTCTGAGTGACAGATTTCTTTTTATTTATGAAAATTAAAGTTTGAATGGTTTGCTTTAAATCTATATTTCTACGTTGAAAAGGAAAGTGCAAGTAATTTATAATAACTGTTGGCATTTAATGGATGTTATGTTGACGAGAAATAGTTTTCTTTGTCTTTATTAACGGTACGTTTCAGAAGACAATAAATTAAGTTTTCAGGAGTTTGTCTATATCTGTAGGCTTCTTGTCAGTTTTGAATGACTTGGTTCATATTTATCATGCATCTGAAAGTAGCACATTCTGGCGCAGGTCGGCGGAATCCAACAGTCCTTTCGGGTCACTCTTAGGACTGTTTGGGAGTCACGTGTAACCACACTGTCTGCCTACTTGTGAGGGAAGGTTGCAGGCGGGCGAACGATACGAAGCGTAAGCCCGCTCACGGACGTGAACAGTCATGGGCAAGCCTGATAGACATTTTGCCTGCCTCTAGTACTGGTGTATAGAGTGTCATAAGTAACGTTACAACTGTATTCTTTATTTCTTACAGTACAGTTTCTGGTTTTGTCATTCAATAATTAGTTTCCGATCCATGATCATTTAACAAAAAACGTTTGTTTTGGTCTCTTGTATCTTCCCTAGAAGTTTGAGTATTGAATTTAGATACATCCTGTATTTTCTGTTTCTCCATGCCATTTGCGTTCGGTTATGGTAATAACAAAATTTGATTAGATCTTGCTTTTATGGATACCAAGATATTATTAACTTGTACAAATTCACAATCTGAAAATGAGCATTTAAGCTTATACTTAACTGAACTCTAATATTCCCTTTTCACATTGTATCTTCTTTATTTTTAGTAGGGCACTTTGTTTAGGTTCGATTTATGGGTAGCTGATTTGCAATAAAAAAAGCTTTAGTTGGCACTATTTGGCTAACTTTGAATTTCTTACATAACACATAAATTCTGAATAGCCCTAAAGACCATCACAGAACTATGAAGTTCTGAGTATCTAATTGTATTTCTATAACTGCATCCATTGAATCAACCTCCTGGACGGCACTATGGCTAGGCTCTTAATATTTATCATCAATAACTTTTACATTGTGATTGATTCTTTCCAAAAATTAATTAATGCAGTAGCCATGTGGTCGTTTCGGTTTCTGGAAACATGCATCTGACCAATATGACTTTTTATGTAGTTTATTTTTCAAAAGTAATTGTAAGAATTTGTCAGTGTATTTGCGATTTAATTATCTGATCTACCTGAAATGCCTTCATGTCACAGTAAACAATAAATATCCTTTGTTATTAATGTCATAGCTGGTTAGAGAGCAACTGCAAATTTTGATTTGTAGAGTAACACTAAAGTATTATAACTATTTCAACTAGAACTTCGAACATAGGCTGGAGCCTTACTAGTATAGTCTGTATTATAATAATTCATTTAATAATGTTTAAAAATAGTCAGAAAGTACAGATAAACATCTCATGAAAAGCAGACCAGCACTATAATTAAGAAAAAGTTCGACCACAGTCATAGAAACGTAAGTAATTCTATATCGATTGTAAATGGATCAAAAACAGCTTCCAAGATATACTCGATTTACCACTAATGTTAATTTGTTATTTGAATCAAAATATAAGAACTTAATTCACTCAACCAAGTCATGAGGTCGATAGACATTTATTATACCAGTTTTTACGGCATTAAGGATAGCTGATCAGAATTAGGCAGAATTATGGCAGAATGTAAATCCATGATGTGCTAACTTTTACGTTGGTACTGTTGCGACTTGGACATGGAACAATACGATCCTGGAAATTATATAAATATGGACATGGAACAAAGTGACTTTGTTGGTTTACGTCTACGATGTTTAAAATCGAAATAATTTACCCGTACCTCATGTTTTATTAATAAATGGCTCTGTAGCCTATATAATATATTCACCTAACCTCATAACAAAAACTCTGAAAGAAATGGACTTAGAAAAATATGGGTCTTATTTACTTATGGTTTTTAGAGAATCCGAAGGTTCATTGCCGCCCTCATATAAGCCCGACATCGGTCTCTATCCTGAGCAAAATTAATCCGTCTCTACCATCATATTCCACTCCCCTCATATCCATTTTCATATTATCCTACCATCTACGTCTCGGCCTCCCAACTAATACTGTATATGAATTTCTGGACTCGCCCATACGTGCTACATACCCTACCCATCTCAAACGTCTGAATTTAATATTCCTAATTATGTTAGGTGAAAAATACAATGCGTCCCGCTCTGCGCTGTGTAACTTTCTCCATTTCTCCTGTAACTTCATTTCTCTTAACCCCAAATATTTTCGTAAGGATCTTATTCTCAAACACCCTTAACCTCTGTTCCGCTCTCAATGTGAGAGTCCAAGTTTCACAACCATACAGAACAACCGGTAATATAGGCTGTTTTATAAATTCTAACTTTCAGTTTTTTTAGAGCAAACTGTATGACAAAAGCTTCTCAACCGAATAAAACACGCATTTTCCATATTTATTCTGCGTTTAATTTCCTCCCGAATGTCGTATATAATTGT
Organism: Periplaneta americana; assembly: GCF_040183065.1. Taxonomy (NCBI): domain Eukaryota; kingdom Metazoa; phylum Arthropoda; class Insecta; order Blattodea; family Blattidae; genus Periplaneta; species Periplaneta americana. Next base: position 91,264,998 of record NC_091127.1, read on the forward strand.
TACTGTTGCTCCAAGATGTTTGAATTTTTCTTCCTCTTCAAAGGATAAATTCCCTATTTTGGTTCTGGACGATCGATATGTTAATCAAATAGGTGCTGCATTGTAGAGGTGTAAGGGAAAACTACATCACCAGTCAGCTCTTTGGTTTGGAGCACAAGGGATCTGTTGCAGTTATATACATTGTGCTCCATTCTTCCCATTAGGATGTTACATGATTGCAGATTTCATTATCAAGTTCTGGCTCTATGTTAACCGTAACACCAATATGCAAATTGTAAATAAAATATTCATAATTTTTTAACTGATTCAGAAAATGTGACCAGAATTTTAGAATAGCAGAAAATGCTAAGAAGAATAGTGACTGGAAAATGTTGTTCTAGAACACATACTGTACGTACTTCAAGTCCGAAGTAAAATGACACTTTGTAGCTCTTTAGTGCTCCTACTATACATTGGAATTAATACATAATTACGATGTTAACCGTAACACCAATATGCAAACTGTAAATAAAATATTCATCATTTCTTTAACTGATTCATAAAATGTGACCAGAATTTTAGAATAGCAGAATATGCTAAGAAGAATAGTGACTGGAAAATGTTTGTTCCAGAACACATACTGTACGTGCTTCAAGTCCGAAGTAAAATGACACTTTGTAGCACTTTAGTACTCCTACTAAACATTGGAATTAATGCATAATTACGATCTTAGAAGGAATGATGTCCTACATCGTCGTTTATTGATCACTAAATGGATGCACAGGCATCAATACTACGTTTCTGTATGTCCTCTGGCGGTGACGGAATATTTCGATAGACAGCATCCTCGACCGCTCCCCAAAGAAAAATATCTAGTGACGTAATGTCAGGAGAACGAGCAGACCAACTAACTGATTTATCACATCCAATCCACTTACTATGTTATTTTTGGTCCAGATTACAACGAGCTCTTAAGGCGTTATGTGCTTCGCATCCATCATGCTCGTATCGCATAATCATTCTGTTCCTCAAAGATACCGGCATGACCTTCAAAAGATTGAGAAGAATGGTACTTAAGAATCTTGCATATTCTGCCATTTAGGGTACCATTTGTGAAACAAGTCCCAACAATGATATTGCAGTGCTACAAAGTATCATTTTATTTCGGAATTGCGGTAATTAAATATACATGAGGTCCATATTTTTTGCACCCTTCAGTATTTTTTTTATTAGAATAGTACATTGTGATATATTTTAACAGGCCATGAAGGGATTAAATGATGCAACAAATAATAAGCCCACTGTGGCTTTAAAAATGAAATTACTATTCGTATCTCCTTTATGAACGAGGTTAAGAGAAAGATATACTAATAATATTAACTTCTCATTCTACTTAGACAACTTTTGTTAAAAAAAAAATTTGATTTGGCGCCTGAGAAAGAAATGTTATTTTGGGTGATCAAAATAAGTGGGCATTCTGTATGTTTAAAAGACTTCAACTTTTTTCATACGCGTAAATTTGTTTGAATATACTAGAATATATATGTAGAATATATTTTGCAATTTACACGTAACTCTTTTTTACTTTTAGTTTGTACTCTTACTTAATCTGCAAAATAGGTTGGGACACAAGAGATATAAGTGCAACGTCTTATTATAAAATGGTTATTTTTAATATCTTGATTTTAAAATGTCTTAAAAATCTACAGTGAACTACTACATATAACCAAGACTTAATATGTCAGCACAAAACAAACGTCTTAAACTCTGCATACAATATTTTATTGTCACTTAACTTTAAGCTCATTTTCCTCAACATTAGGTTTATGCCACTTAAATTCCTTGTGCTCTAAACCCCTAATATATTATGAACAATATGAGTTTGGAATATTGAAATGAAATGACTAAAAATAGTGCAACATTTACAGGAGCGATTAATAAGATCAAATATAATGTTGCAAAAATAATTGTTTAGAGGAAATAATGCATTTTTGTGATAATGTTGCAAAATAAATGTAGGAAAGGAACACAAAGAGATATGATGAAACTTAAGAATGATTTGTGATACCATTAATCTAATCCTGAATGCAATAAAGTAAGAAAAGAAGGCAAGGATGAAATGCTACAAAACAATGTCTGTACACATATGGCGGTAGGCCTGTATCTTGGGAGCTGAGGGACGTCAAATGATGTTATAATTAAGTACGAACTGGCGTTTATACAAGGCAAATAGTAACATTGATGATACTTCATCTGATAAAACTCATGTGTTCGTTGAATTATTTTCTTATTAGAAGTAACTGTCATTTATTTATTTATTTATTTATTTATTTATTTATTTATTTACTTATTTATTTCTTTCTTTCTTTCTTTCTTTCTTTCTTCTGTTTATCCTCTTCCTTTCTTACCGACTTACAATTCAATGTGATTTAGAGGAAGGCCTATATTGAAGACAAGATCATATTATGGATCTGTCTGGTTGTATGGTTAGCATAGCACAAAACCTACCGCTGAGATAACCCAGGACAGCACACCCAGTCCGATGGATGGAAGACAAATCTCTTCCATTGCAAGCTGGGAATCGAACTACGGACTGCTTTGATAGGAAGAGTGCACCTTACTCCCAGGGTTAACGTCGTAGATCATGAGTAAATATTATAAGTTTCTTCACGAAATCATTAGAGAGTATCTCCTCACCTTTTTCATCATCATCATCATCATCATCATCATTATCATCATCGTCACCACCATCACCATAAGCAATGTCGCAATTTTTCATGAATGTTAGAACAACTGAATCATTTCAGCGACAAAAATTAATGCATTCTGGCAGGCGTTAATTAGCACTGACTATTTGTGAGATAAATAATTTTTTCAACAGCATTTCTCTTATTTCGGATTAGCAGTCATCACATTGTAACTTGTTCTTCATCGCCTCGTTAGTTTAAAGCCATTGTACTACGAGAATATGAGGCTAATAAAGGATCCTTCCAAAATCAGTGGCTCGAAATCAGTCTCCACAGGTACATGCTGCAGGGGAAAGCTTAGATACAAAGAATTAACTGTCAATAGAAGCCTCTAAATCTAACTCAAAATCATCATTTGCGTAGCCATTTTGTCAGGCTTTGGATCACACTGCTTAACACGGTTCTCAATGGTCCTTCATTTCTCAGCGCTTTCATTTGCTGACTGAACATTAGGATTACATTTGACTTTTATGAATGTATTATACATCTTTTTTTTTTATTTCTTAGCGTTTCTACTTATTCCGCGGTTGTCACAACCGCCTCTCTTGTCTTCCTACAGGCGCAGTATCGTCGATTACTTAAGGCGCTACATACAGGACAGATGGTAGATCTGTCGCGGAAGATATCTGATGTCTGATGACTAGTATCGGAAGTTCATATTCTAAGAAACTACTAATATACATGCAAATATGCTCTTAAAAGTGCAAAATATGTCCACAAATAGGCACCAATAATTATTATTAAAGAGAAAGAATTCTGTAAATGGTAATGAGTATGAACTTACATTTGCCTTAAAGGTTCAAGCAGAGCAGGTTCCATTCTCTAAAATAGCAGAAATTGCGGTTCACGACCAATGTGCGGCTGAGGTTTTCAATTGAAAAACTGCGTCTATTGTCCCTGAAGATGCTTTTGTATTGTGAAAACTTCTTTCCACGTCACGTGAGGTTACTGGTGCGTATTTAAATTATGTTACTTCTTCCGCAGACAAAGATAAATCTTTTGGTGCGATGGAGGATTTTCCTTCGAGAGTGTCTCGAATATTGCACAACCGTTGGTATCCAGGATTTTTTCCAATAATATTATTCACTCCTTCCTTTACTTTTCGCCCTACGCCGGTAGGAACACAAATCATATTAGGTTTTGTTTATCTTGGTTTTTATTTTTTTTTATTAATGACGCTGTATCAACTACTCAGCGTCGATGAGATTGGTGATACTGAAATGGTATTCGGCGAGGTGAGGCCGAGGATTTGCCATAGATAACGTGACATTCACGTTACGGTTGAGTAAAACCACGGAAAAACACCAACCAGGTAGTTAGCCCAAGCGGAAATCGAACCCATTCCCGAGCACAACTCCAGTTCGGCAGGCATGCGCCTCAGCCGACTGAGTTACGCCAGTGGTGTTTTGTTTCTCAAAAGGTAACTAGTGGCACATGTGAGGAATTGCCAACAGTTTCCAGTGACGTGATTGCTTTTGTTAAGATTCCGGGAAAATGAGCGGATATAAAAACAAACTTCCCTTCCAAATCATTGTTTTCCAGTATACTTTTCAGTATTACTCGAGACCAATGCAATCTCCACCTCTCAACTGCTTGTAGATGCTCAGCAGAGATGGTTAAGGCCGAATCGAGCCACGTTCTCCACCGGGTAAGCACTGGTTCAGATGAAAATGGAATAGCTCTTCGAAGGGTATTTAACAGAAATTTTCTTTATGGAGGCATGCAAGTCAGAATGTTTGAGTGTTCGTATTTCATCACGTTGATTCACACAAGCTATCTCCCATGTATCTTCTTGCTTTTTACATTCACGAGGAAGAATATCTTGTAAATCTTATAAATATGTCGTATAGGCCTTGAAGTCTGAAATAGCGTGTAACACACTACTTGTTTGTTGGATAGAGCAAAATGTTCCATGTCCTTTAACTTTGAAATAAAAGTTATTACTGATAGGCACAATGTTCTAAGTCCATCACCATAGACAAAATATTTCCTATGCTTATAAAATATTCTGATATTTTTGTTACTTAGTACACTTTATTTACACAGTGGTATTTAAGAACGAAATATAGTTGACGTAGAATTATAAATTACGCAAAATTGGTTACTTCAAAACTATAACAGCTTGTACTGTAAAATAAGGTAAATGGGATTCAGAACAGTACGGTTCTAGAACCATCGACATATACTGTGAGTAATGTCTTTTAATTTTCAATCTTATGATCTAACATTATTACAAGTATTAACACTTGCTAATACATCATGATTATAAAATGAACATATTAAACTTTTTCGCCTGTTATGGCATCATCAGATATATGGTTTTATATACAACGATATCTAAATAGGTTGTATAGTAGAACTGTTATAATCATTCATTTTTGTGTAACAAGTAAGTGGGTCACGAGTTTTATGTATGTTGCTTAATATGGAACACATTGATCAATACAGGACACGAACTAGCCAATGTCAAAATACATTAAATATTCTACAAAGTGGCCCAAAATATCGGGAAATTTTGAAATGAAGATTTAAGGAAGAGAATAAATACTTTAAATGCATTTATTCAAGCCTATTAATAGTACAGTGTATGCCATTGATGAATTTCATCCCGAGAATTATGTCTTGAAGATGATATCAAATAGGTGACCACCATTACTGCAAAGTCTTCAATGTATTATACATTTATAAATTATTTATAAAAGTAACGAAAATATGCACTTACACGCAACATAAAACCAAGCTTAATAAACTAAAGAATGATAATTGTTTAGATAATATGTAAGCATACAGTTATATCCTTCAGGAAAAAGAATGAAAATGCTTGACTGACCGTGATGACATGTGAAATGCATTGGATATTACATCTTTCTAGATGATAAAAGACACGGTTCATAGGCCGACAATAGTATACTTATATTGTGATATGTGTTAGAAATTGTCTCTATTGTTGTGTCCCATGTGTGATACAACTGGTCTTTGAAAGGGAGTGTCGATATCATGTTGCGAGAGATTTGGATATGAGAGACTACATGAGACAGACTGTTTCATCTTTAAATAATTATAGCCGGGGTTCGAAATGGACGTTTTCACGAAACAGAAAGCTCTGTTATTTTAATGGACATGGTGGTGCCAAGTATTCACATGCCATATATAGGGTGGAGTGAAATAATCCTGCAGCTTTTCAGAGCGAATAACTCATTTCTATGTAACAAAAAAGTGTAATACCATATTGGTGGAAAGTTCATAGTTTTCTCAGAAAAAAATTTTTATCCCAAATGTTTAACACCCTCTTATTCGGTAACTAATGTGAGTAGGATTGTAATTTTTGTTCATATCGATAGAATACACTATGTAATCAAAAATATCCGAACACCCACCTCAAAATGAAGTACAAGTTTGGGCAGCCCTTCATTGGGAACACTCGCATTCAATACGGTGATGAGCCAACCTTAGTCTTCATGACAGCCTTCGCTCTCACAGACATACACTCAATCAGGCAGCTAAAGGTTTCCTGGGAAATGGCAACCCCTTCGTCCCCTGGCGCCGAAATGAGAAGAGGTATCAAAGTGGGTCGGTATGGTCTAGCACGATGTTGGCGTTCCAAAACATCCCAGAGATGTTCTATCGGATACAAATCAGAACTCTACGCAGGACAGTCCATTAGTGCGACTTTGTTGTTGTCAAACCACTCCCCGACAAGCTCTACAGTATGGACGGGTGCTCGGTTGAGTTGAAAGACACATGGACCAGTAGCGGCTGGTGGTCAAAATAACGAGTGTGCTACAATCTCTATATCTGCCTACTATTTACACTTATATGTATTTATCTTAATTTGAGACTCGCCTAGTGACGAAATATGAAGTCCATACGACGTTCCTTCCTACTGCAGAACTTGTCAATTACCCTGGTGTTAAACCCCTCCATCTTGACATCATACTCTTTTCTATTGGCAGTATTGCAAGAGCAGTGAGACGATCCTGGGACATAGTGTTCCTTAAAAACCGTTTTTATGCGTTTCAAGCAAGAAAAACATCTTTCTGGCTCAGCAGTGCCCATTGGTGTTGTAACCAAAATATTTAACAACTTCGTTACTTCACGGAATGGATCCTGTAAATTATTGTTGGAGATTATGTATTGTAACAATTGAACAGACATCTATATTTTGGAAGTCGGGTTTTCCGTATAGAACTCCAAGTTGTGTCTTTAACACTCTTTTGTTCAGTGTAGTATAGCTGTTGACAGCAACTTCAAGTTCGCGTTCACGAAAATTATACGAAAAATTCTCAAAACTTTTCTCTGTTTAACAATTCTGTTGCGTCTAGGTAGCTTAAAGACTGGAAACGGTGAGCAGTTTCCTGTATTGTACAGTCACATACTTCCTTGGCTTCAATTTTCTGGGATTCCATTTTCCGTCGCTTGCTAGCTGATTCAGGAGGAACCTCATAGACCTATAGGTAGATGGCAGTAGCAGTCTGATATTTGAATTACCAAATACATTGTAAATAGTTCCGAGTTCTTCCACAAACAAGCATTCTTTCGTTACGATTTACTTTTGTAATCTCCAAGCTGTGTTGTGCTGAAGCTGACTACAGCACTTTCCCGCGTAAAAATAGCCAATCAGAGCAGTGATTTCAGCTTCGCACATGCGCATAAATGTCTACATTCTCAAATGAAGTTCAGAGTAGCACAACGAACCTCCTGAGGCATCAAAGAGCGAAGAGCGAAGACTAAACACTCGATAATGCGTCATGAATATAACCACGGAAATTGTTAAATGACAGATCAGATACTATGGTATTACAAATACATTATTTGAGCAAAAATTATCACTGTGCTGTAGGGACGGGCCGCCACTGACATGGACATCCCTGAACTGGTCTTCTATGGTAGGCAGCATGAAAGTGGTTAAAATGTCAACGTAAGCTTGTGCCGTGACATTACCAAGTAAAACAACGAGGAGATTAAGCCCCCTCCAGGAGAAACATGACAACACTGTAAACCCACCATCCTCGAATTTCACAGTCGGCACTATAAAGGCTGGTAGATGTCGTTCACCAGGCATTCGCCACACCCATATCCTACCATCGGATCGCCACATTGTATACCGTGATTCATCACGCCACACAATGGTTTTCCACTCTTCTAGGGTACAGTTTCGAGCACCTTACACCATGCGAGGTGGCGTTTGACATTTGCCTGTTTCATGTGTGGATATTGGCAACTGCTCGGCCATGGGAACCAAGTTTACGCACCTCGCGCCGAACAGTCATGGTGCTTGAAGAAGATCCTGATGCAGTTCGGAATTTCTGTGTCATGGTGGCAGTGGATGATTGACGATTACACTGTACGACTCTCTTCAACACTCAACGGTCTCTGGAAGTTATGAATGGTCGTCCTGCATGCTATTGGGTTGTACACATGCCTTCACTTTTCCACTTCAGTATAACATCATCAGCAGTGGACCTAGGGATGCTTAGGAGAGTGGAAATCTCGCGCACAGACTTCTTACACAAGTACCATCTAACCATCTGACCATGTTGAAAGTCCAGTGAGTTTCTCAGACCACCCATTCTACTGTCTCGCACTGTCTGCTGTTTGCTGAATACTGTGTCGCCTTCTGTGATAAAACACGCTTTGAAGAGTGTCCGGATACTTTTGATCACATAGTGTATGTAGTACAGAATCGTTTATTCCTCTGGCGTATTTCCATAGCGTGGACAGTTTTCGTGTAAATTTAATTTAAAAATCACTAATTTTAAGACACTGAACAATGTGAGCAGGTTGCAACATTGCCAGTGAGCGAAATGTTCACCAAGGGCAGTCTTGTCAAGGTCACTCGCGACTACGAGAGAGTTGTGGTTCGCGTGACAATTGTAGCAGCTGTCTCCTATGAAAATAATCTACAACCTTGGAATTGCAAATGTTACACTATTCTTAAGTTAAATGTTAAATTTAGGATAGCCTACTATATGTAAAATACAGAATTCTGTGTACAATATGTTTATATTGAAATAGATTTAAAAAGAGGTTTATTCCGAAATTGTATTATTAAACATGCTTATTGAAAATATTTAATTAGTTAATTACATAATATTATATTACGAGGAAGAGTAAAACTGTAACCTTAATAATTGTTTTATGAATTGAATATGTACAATAACACTAAAAATACTTCATCACTTTTCAACATAGTATAACAGAAACACTTGCATTGAACGTAGTGGGTTCTATGTCGAAAAGTGATGCCTTGGCCACGTACTGGGGTTCTGTAAGAAGGGAGAGCTACTGCGTAACAACAGACACCATCGTGCCCGTACACCAATAGCCAACTTGCTACGAAACAGAGGATGGGAAGTGCATGAGGAGATTCATTGTGTGTCTGAAGATGATTCTCATAGAAGAGTCGACATAATTGGCATCAATAGAAGAACCCAGAAAACGATGGTCTTAGACCCTACGATTTGCTTTGAACGAGACACAAATCAAGCACTGCAGATAAATGATGACAAGCGAGCTAAATATGTACCTTGTCTTCCATACCTCGGTGAAAAATATGGCATTTCGCTTTACAACTGGAATGTTACAGGCTTGCTATTTGGAGCGAGGGGCTGTTTACCAAAATTTACATGTAATATCCTTAAATCCTTTCAAATTCCCTTTTATGAGGTTCAGAAGATTGTAATGGAAATTCTGAAGCCTCTCTTAAAATTCTACACTATCATCTATAGGCTATGTTAACACGTAAAATTTTGCTCGTTTCATTTACCTTTATTTTTTATGTTTGTTAATTCCGGATCCCAGTGGTCAACCTCATTTGAGGACGGATGATTTGAAATAAATCTTAGTAGTGTACATATTCAATTCATATTCAGGTTTCTTTTTGACTGTCCCTCGTATTTTCCCCATCACATAATGAATAATACATTATACATTATTACGATTTTTTAAATCACTGAAATTGAATGATCATATACTTCAAATATTGCACAAGAAAATGTTCACTTTGTTTGTAAATAGGGATTGTACAAAAAAAAAATACAACCTATGCTTTTAATATGTTTACTACGACAAGAGACTCAACTTAACCTCGAGCAATCGAACTCTCAGTTGAGCTGTCTATCACTGTAGAAAAGACAAACCACGGCTATGGGAATTGCCATCTATGGCTCACTTTAACATGCCTGATCTAGGGAAACAGAACTGAGTTCGTTGATCTCTTTCATCTGTATTACGGAGAGAAGGAAGAGGGGTTTGTTAGCGGCGATGTTACCAGACTGCTGAAACATCCAACTTAGTTTTCTAATTAACTGTACATTTAATCACAAAACGTAATATAGGTTCTCTATTCATTTAAATGTATCCTATCGACCCTTTCAATATGCAGGGTTATTTCAATTCCACCCTGTAGTGAGATAATTACAAGTGTTTCGAAAGCGCTGACGGCAATTGCAAGATGTCTCAACGCCGCATAAGTAGTACCAAATACTGTAGATACTAATACCGGAAAGCTGGCTCTCATATGTGCGACACCGACTAACAGCGCTCCAAGCGGAAGGGTTTGAATAAGTTGACGAGAGGATCGGCCGTGCGGGAGGAGATCGAAACATTTCTTGTGTTTCCTGCAGCGGGCTAGAAGTAAGAATAGTTGCCTGTCTAAGAAGCTGTTATGGAGTGTAAAGCAGGCGTTGTTTGTGCAGTGTTTCATTGTAAGAATTATACTTGGCAACGAGGAGCGGTGTCTTTTTTCAGATTCCCTCGCGACAGAAATATGTAAGTTTAATCCTTTTGTATACGCACTGTACGGTATTTAATGTTTGGTAGTCTTTCTTGTATTCTCTAATATTTAATTTAAATTACAGAAGGCAGGCAGTAGCCATACAAAAAAGCTGTGAAAAACAGAATTGATGTTATTTCTAACTTGTGATTGTTGTAAGTTAGGCTCTACATGTTTCTACCAGGGTTGTTAACTTCATAAATTTGTCACCAAGTTACTGGTAATACAGTTAATACAAAGCTCATAATTATGTCAAAAATTAATTATAGTGTATATTCCCTCACAGTTGTGCTCAGTGGGTTCAAAAATGCAGTAGGTCAGATCTAGATGAGGTGTTTAAGAAAGGAGGATCTGAACGCTTATACAAGTCTCATCGTATCTGCGCCAAACACTTTCAGCAGTCAGACTTCCGAAACCCGAATCTACATAGTCAAGGGTAAGCGGTCTGTTGTAAAAATAAAAACAAAATAAAAATCATTATAAACTCTTACTTTATATATTATATACACATACATAGGCCTATATGTAATATAATTCTTTAGGTTGAAGAAAAATGCTGTTCCTTCCCTTTGTCTATCTGCGCCAGGAGAAATAGACAAAACAAAGAGGCGCAGCCCGAAGAAATGGTTCACAGAAAGTGTATCGTTACCAGAGGACACACCGCTTTGTCTGGAACTACCTGAAATAGATTCTAACAAAAGTAAGATACAGTACTACCTGTTCTAATATAACTTATGCATTCTACAAAGTCACAAATATTTAAGTAAGCCCTGATTGTTGTATTTTTATTTTCCTGGCCCTAATATCGTAATTGTTATTTGCTAGCAAATATGATTACAATATAAAATGTTTCGAAATATAATATTGTAAGCCTTATAAAGCACAAAATTTATCTTGTTACAGATAACTTGGACAATGCTAGAACTCCTAAATGAGAAAAAATTTCGTCTGAGAAAAAAATACAAACAAACTAAGGAATGCGCAGAAAATTATGTCAAAACAAAGGAAACTCATTCAAACCCTAAGAGCTGACGTACAAAAATTGAAAAAATCTTATTCATCTTTAGAATGTGTTCAATCGCTGGTAGAAGATTCATTTCTTAAATCTCAGTTGAAGCTAAGAAAAAGAAAACCTATGGGAAGGCGATATACAGAGTACGACAAACATTTCGCACTGGCATTGCATTATGCTTCACCGAATGCATATCGATACTTGAGGAAGACTTTCTGTCTGCCGACTATTCGCTCCTTACGTAATTGGCTGCAACAATTGGGTGTTGGTCCAGGTTTCAATGAAACAATAATGCAACTTCTTAAGATAAAATCGAGAAGTCTTACACCAGCTCAGAGAGTTGTTTCCATTGTACTTGACGAGATATCTTTGAAACAAAGTTTCTCGTATGATGCAAAATCCGATTTATTCGATGGCTTTGTAGAATTTGGACCGTACGAGAGTCAAAATCAAACAAAAAGTGAAGAATTGAAACCCGCAAATCAGGCTTTAGTATTTATGATTAGGGGCTTGCAAACCAACTACAAGCAGATAATAGGATATTTCCTATCTAATAATTCCACGTCCGGTGATGTTCTAAAGGATCTTCTTTCCGAAGCCATCCGCGAGGTTAGGAAATGTGGCTATTTTCCTAAAGTAGTCGTTAGTGACCAGGCAGCCAGTAATATTAGAATGAGGAATTTATTGGGATGCGAGGTTGATAAACCATTTATTGAAATAGATGGAGAAATTGTGTACTTCTTCCATGACACACCACATCTCCTAAAGTCAGTACGAAACAACTTTAAGCGGCACGACCTTTCGTACAAAGATGAAGTATACAAGTGGCAACATGTTGTTGAACTGTATAATAAGGATAATGATATGAATCCTCGATTATGCCCAAAATTGAGACAAAAACATATAGAACTTCCACCTTTCTCGCCCATGAGGGTTTGTCTGGCTGCACAGGTCCTAAGTCATTCAGTCAGCAAGGCCATAAAAACTCATGTGTCGTTTCAGTCACTACCTGAAGAAGCTCTTCAAACAGCTGAGTTTATAGAGCTAGTGGATCGTGGATTTGACTGTTTTAATTCATCGACCATGAACGATGCTAAATCCTCACGCAGGGCTTTACAAACTACTTCTTGTCATTGGACGACTCTACAAGAACTGGAAAGTCTGTTCTCAAAACTGAAAATTCTGAGCGAAAAAAAGACAAACCCTCCTTGCTTTAAGGGTTGGATACAAAATATAACAGCGCTACGTCACTTGTGGAAAGATCTGGAACAAAATTTTAACTTTCGGTTCCTGCTTACAAGACGTATAACACAAGACTGTATTGAAAATATTTTCTCTGTCGTGCGTTCTAAGGGTGGTAATAACATTACCCCTGACAACTGTAAATTCAAGTCCGCCGTCAGAGGAATTATGAGCTGCCAGCTCTTAACACCTTCAGAGAAAGGCAACTGTGAAATTGAAGTCAGTGATTTTTTAGTTACGAAGAAGGAGATTGAAGAAAGTTCATTTAGAATCTGCAGTGATTATCTAGCAACAGAAAACAGTTTTGTAGAAACCGCTGAACTTGAAGAGGACAATCTTGATCAGTGTATGATTCCAGATAATGCACTAACATATGTGACAGGGTGGGCTTGTAGCAGAATACCACATGAGACATGCAAACTGGAACTAGCTAGTTTCAAATCTCAAAACTTGACAGGCATTTATCAGCATATTGCAAATAAAAAGTATGACAGTGCTAATTTTCTAATTCCCACAAGTTATTCAGTTTCTTTATCTAAAATTATTCGATCAACATTTCACACGCACTTCAGAAAAATTCTTTTATCAAGCAGACAAGGTGTAAAAACCAAGTTAATGGCCCTTATTTTTGAACAAATAGATCAAACTGATTCAGTATGTAAAGATTGTAAACATGTTTTCGTTAATAAGTTCCTTAACGTCATGATCAATTGTTTTGTAAAAAATGAATGTGACAGAAAAAGTTGTACAACAGTGACTGGAAAAAAGAACAGAAAGGCTAAAAAAGTAATGCATCAGCAACCTGGAGAATAGAGAGCTAATGGGACAATTAAGCATTATGTACTGTAGCTATAATGTTGTTTTTCACCAATGTGATATCTCTTTTAAAACATCTTATACTATTATTATTAGTATCATAATGTTCGTTCAATAGTTATGACAATTAAATTAACGAGAATGTAAATCTGACCGTTCTGTAATGTTTTCTTTAGCTCTCATGTTATACTATATAGGCCTACCACAATTCCTCCCAACCCCTCCTAGATATATACGCAATGAAATACTGTAGAGACCTTCGTACGGTGTTTGAAGTAATACATATTGGAAGCATTGTTCAAACCAAGCCGCTAGACAGCGCTAGTTTTCTCGTGTCGCCGCCCGACACCATGTTAATCGCGTTGCTTTCCGGTATTAGCTCTCTACAGTATTTGGTAGTACCCCACACCCCATGCGGTCGGTGACTTGAAGGGGGTGGGTTAAGTTCAACTATCTGTCACCGTGTATTTTGAAACAGGTGAGGGGAGGACGGCAGCAAACAAATGTACTGAGCTTCGGTGCAATACTTCGCGAGCTAATCTGGGGATAAATCTTAGCACAAAAATGACCTACGTACACTCCGCATAGAGACATAACTGTTATTTGTTTAGTTTGTATAATTTAATGTCAGAAAATATAAATTAATAACCCGAATGAACAAAATAGCTCGTGTCCGGATGCAGTTCAACAATGAATGCAGAATTATCAACTTACAATGCAATACAGTAACAATTCAATACTAAGTATGGCGTAATAAACTTTAATGTAAGCAAGAAATACGTACAGCAATAACAAGAAATAACGTGAAAATCAGGAAACTATGTCCAAATTAGTGAAAACACTTAGAATTGAAGTTTCAGTTACAATTAATGAAAACAATAAAACTGATATAACTTTGTGAACAAGAAGTAATTAACATTACAATTGTCCACATCTGTGGAGTAACGGTCAGCGCGTCTGGCCGCGAAACCAGGTGACCCTGGTTCGAATCCCGGTCGGGGCAAGTTAGCTGGTTGAGGTTTTTTCCGGAGTTTTCCCTCAACTCAATACAAGCAAATGCTGGGTAACTTTCGCTGCTGGACCCTGGACTCATTTCACATGCATTATCACCTTCATTTCATTCAGACGCTAAATAACCTAGATGTTGATACAGCGTCGTGAAATAACCCAATAAAAATTAAAACATTACAATTTGTTGTTTTGCGAATCAGTAATTCTGGGCGTTAATAATGAAATAAATAGTAATGAACTCTGTAAACCACATTCCACTCATATTATCTTAGAGGTACTATTCAAAATGTCCACCATCAGCGTCCGTACAGCTTTCACATCTTCTAGTCCAATTATGACGAACTCTGGTCAGTAGATAATCAGTTGCGAGTACTAGGCAAACTGTCTGCCGTCTGGATTTTTAAACTTTCTGTACGTGACCCGACAATCAATGTTTCCAATGTTTCTTCAATCGATTAATTCGAAATCTGTGAATTTTCTAATTAAAATACTGCTGCAAAGTGAATATAATAAACGTTCTCTTCGTTGTTATACAAGAATTTAAACCGTATTTTAAAAAGTATTCGTGAAATTCGCTATCGAAATGTTGGCATAAAAGTATTATTTATTCAAAAACCTCGCAAAAACGAGCAAAATGGTATTATAATTTATTTGTTCGTTAAATTTCAAGAAATCGCATCCTACAATTAATGTCCTACCATATCTTCCATCCTGTATATCAGTGATATGCCCATAGGAGCAAGCGCACACTTTAGAGTCCAGGAGAGCCTGAGCGCTTTACAGCGGAAAGGAAAGAGACAGACGAAGCAGGTCGAGTTATATACAGGGATGGCCAGCACTGATTCAATGGATAAAGGGAAGAGAACTTATTAAAACTGTATCCATGTTAATTTTTAGATTTGTCTGAGAAGTATAATTGCATTATAAGAATGTAAGTTTTAATTTTAATGTTCATTTATCACAAGTTTGCTTTTTTATTCAAAAGGAATATTTTCTCAACTTTTTTACAGAAAAGTGAAATTTTCAGATATGTTTATTTAGTAGCCTTACAGGTACTGAAACAATGTTTTCGTAAATGTAACATATCATAAGTACGTAGTACTGAAGATAGTGTAGGCCTGTGAAAATTCTTTAAAATATTCGCATGGAAAATGTTTGTAAGGAATTGAATTAACAAAGCAAATACTGTTACATCACAAACAAAAGATATGTGCCTATGTGTTGATAAAACGTCAGCTCTATAACTTCAGCAGCTTTTGAGGTAATTTAATATTCTGATAACAGAAAGTTGCCACACCAATATCCCCTAACAGCATAATGCGATAAGAGTTTTATAATGTAATATTAGTTACAGTTAAAACATATACCTAGACAACTTTGCTTTGTACTATAATTTTTTTTTAACCTTGGGGATTTAGTGAAGTGAATTTTAATGGCAGGCAGAGTAACTATCTCATGCCCCCATGTTTTAAATTGCTTCCAGTGCACTTCATTAGAACCAGGTACCCAGCTTCGAAGCCGTTAGCCCTGTGAACTTACAATATATTTATTTTCCCCTATTATCAAAATACAGGATTGTTATCTAAGAAATTAGCAAGTTCTTTGTGATAGTAGAAGAGAAAGAGTGGGGGAAGGGAAGTGGTCCGTGGCCCATTTATTTTAGGGCTCATCCCGACATTTGTCTTATTGCTCAAGGGAAACCACGGAAAAACCTAGAGCAGGATGAGATGTCGTGCTGACGACAAGCCAATTGGCTATAGTGGGGTAGGAATATGTTGAGGTGGGAGGTTTTGGTTTAATCATTATTCAAAGTACACATACATTAAAGGTACATAAAAAATTGTTTACTATAAGAACAATGCATCTATGCTGCCAATAACGTGATGACCCTGAAACAGAGAAATAACATTATTAGTGCATTAATAGACTTGTCTGTGTGTAGAGTCAAGTGGTTATTTAGTGTTCAAGTTGGTATTCGTCTTGTACGTTGTCGTTCCAAGCTAGAGGGTGGAGTACACTCTTAGGTATTTTATGTTTATCTAATGCAGGATTGTAATTTCCTAGTGAGGAAATTAGTGGGTTTGTGCTGCTGTACGACTTGGTGTACGTGCAGAAGGCTTGATTTGAAATATATTCTTGAATTGTCGAAATTTCTAGTACTTCATGAATCAATCTAACAGGAGTTACTCTACGGAGTCCTGTGATGGATCTTAAAATTTTGTTTTGGAAAACTTGTAATTTTTTACGGACTGTAATAGGTGCATGTCCCCAAGCAGGACAAGCATATAGTATTACTGACCTAATTAATGTTTTATACAAAGTTAGAGCTGTGTGTATGTTTAGATGTCTGCTTTTATTTAATATTGGATAAAGCTCCACCATTCTAGAATTGGCAAGTCTGAGTTTTTGTAGTACATGTTCTGAGAAAGTGAGCCGTCTGTCTAGTGTTACTCCGAGATATTTTACTGAAGTTTTCCACTCGATTTGTGATCCATTTATGGCTAATTTTGTATGATTTATTCCCGGTCTATTGAATTTATTCCTTCTGCAAAATAAAATTGCTTGTGTTTTGGAGATATTTGATTTAATTCTCCATCTGAGGAGCCATGGTTCAATGTCACGTAGGTGACCTTGTAGCCTATTAATGGCAACAGTTGGCTTCCACGATGCCGTGAGAAATGCCGAATCGTCCGCGTATAGCGCAAGAATGCTATTGTTGAAATTTTGATGAAAAGGTAGGTCATTAATATAAATTTGGAAAAGTATCGGTGCCAGAACGCTGGCACCGATACTTTTCCATGGCTAAAGATACCATCAATATCAATTTCAACTTATGTCATATTCAGTGTCTTTCTTTGGGATAACACTTTCTTCAGGAATGATATATTTAATTCACTTAGTACTGTATAGTTGTAGTTATTATGGAATTTGTGTGAATATTCCTTCTTTATTCTTTATTATGTTATTAACGTTTAAAACACAACTGCAATATTAGGCTAAGAAGTAGGTTTTAGTACTTTTGTTTTATAGACAATATAGAAAATAACAAACAGAAAGAAGCCATATAAAAATAACAACATAAAATTTCACGTTCCGTTTGAAGTTTGTGCACCACTGTTTTCTTAATCCAACAGGCTGCTTATTCCTCCTAGCGTACCTAGCGCTTAATGCCCGCTCACGACGTCAAGGCCAGAAAAATGCGCTTGCTTTGACATCACTGCTGCATATGAACATTGAAATGTCTACAGAGTGAAAAGTAATTAAATCGACAAACTCCGGGAGGTTGTATGGGCCACCAATACAAACACTTTTCTCTAATGTCATATTGTGCTGTGAAGAACTATTTCGCGAGGACACCAGATCTTGATGTAACAAAAACCATTGCCATACTTTACTGCTTAAGTCTCTTATAAAACATTTACACACCAAAATCATTGCAAAAGATGTTCAAAAACATTTACACACCAAAATCACTGCAAGAGATGTTCAAAAATACTTCCCGTGTCTCGCTTCCTGAGCTGTTTCTTTGCGGGGCGAGACGCAAAGAGGGAGAGTGGGAGGTCCTGGGTACCGCATGTGTAGTTAGTAGCCTACTACCCTGCGTTCAACACATCGGACTTTTCAGGATTGCTTTCGTCAGCTAAGGAGCAAGATCAGCCATGGACAAGCGAATGTATAGGCTATCCCCTCACAAAACAAATTATGTCCTTCTCATCCATTCCTGTAACTAAATCAGTGGTAGACTACAGTCTCTACTCGAATTTATCAAACTAATCGCGATCACGGTCGTCATGTGTACATATCCGTAAACTCTTTCCTCTATGGCAGTGTTTCTCAGACTTTTTCCACCACAAAACCCCTTTTAACTGCGGAACCTGGTAATACTTTATTAATATTTAATAATTAAGAAATAAGCAAAAGCTAGTATCTCAATAATTCTGTTCAGTGGGACGAATGTGTTTGCTTTTTAAGTCTGCAATCTGGTTTTATGACAGAAGTTGTAGTCTCATTTTTATTTCTGTATTTCATCTGTTTCGGTATTGTATTTTGTTTTAGTGGACACATATTTACTTACTTATGGCGTTTACGGAAGCCGGAGGTTCATTGCCGCCCTCACATACGCCCGCCATCGGTTCCTATCCCGATCAAGATTAATCTAGTCTCTACACTCATGTCCCACCTGCCACAAATCCATTTTAATATTATCCTCCCATCTACACCTCGCTTCCCTACGTAGAGAATCCAGTGATGAAAGTGATGAGTAGTATTTTCCGTTTTAGATGTTTAATAATAATAATAATAATAATAATAATAATAATAATAATAATGATAATAATAATAATACGCGTAATAAAAGTATAATAATAATAATAATAATAAAATAATAATATAATACTTTTATTATTACGCGTATTATTATTATTATTATTATTATTATTATTATTATTATTATCATAGATAATGTTTCATGTTATTATTTATTCATATTTTCGTAACTTTTATAAATTGTTATAGTATCCACTAATTAAAAAATAAAATTTAAAGTCATATAGGGCTCACGTAACTCCAGCAACATACTTTAAGAAACGCTGCTCTATGGTAATAAAATTCAGCAGTTGTCCAGACTGAACGCAGAGTGACCTACTGTGCACACACATTTTCCGGAATAGAAATCAGAGACAATAGCGATAGTAGTAATCACGATTAGAGTCTCCAGTATTATAAACAGTATAGGATAATGATTTCAGAACATGTAATATGCTGCCGTGCCGCGCGCTGCTACTGCCGTGTCGGTCCAAGCAGACTTAAAGAGGCGTGGCTATAAGCACTAGGGAGTTCTCGGCTCAGGAAGTGACACACGGACAGTACCTCCATTGACCTGTACACGAAGGGTTCATCGGCGGGACATGGATTGCGGTGAAAGACTTTAGGATTATCGTTTATTTCTCCTGCTGCAGCAAATATGCGCACCACAAGATCGGTTTAATAAAGCACTGCACTAAGTCAAGACGTACAACAAAATGTGAATCGTTAGAGTCGTCATGAACTGAAGAATGCATACACCTTCTGCCGGTTTTATAAAGCCTGTGAGGAAAATATGACATTAGAGAAAACCGTTGTTTTGGTGTCCCATACAACCTCCCGGAGTTTGTCGGCTTAATTACTTTTCACTATGTATATACATATCAATTAAAATAGAAATTTCAGACATATGTTTCGGAAATATTCATACACAGATGGAAACCTGAAACCTGCATTCAGCCGTAAAAAAATATATTCAATAAAATATACACATGTTTAATAATTTACTGCAACACTAATATTACTTCTAGCGAAAGACAATGATTTCCGGCCCTACATTTATGACTGTAACCTTTGTTCTTTGCCTTATGGATACTCAGGTCACAGTTTAAGCAATAAGAAATGCGACTCACTACCTAAGATTAATCTGTGGCATCTGATCATTGGCTCGGTATGGAGTGATAAAGTGTTGCTGAGTTTCGGTCCTATTAATTACATTAACGCCACTCTGTTCTTCAGAATCTCAACGAATCTCAATGCAGAATCAAACACATTAAATTCATGCCGCAAGAATACTATAAATTAGAGGAAGTTTATATTAATACTGTAATACGCTACAATAAAGCAGTACCATCAATACCGACAATATCGTCAGTTTATTAATAATATAATTCATATTTAATTGAAAAGTGTATTGAAATATCGTACCAAATTAATATCAAATTAAATCGAACCGGAACGGACCATAGGCATTTCTTATGAGACGGAATAAAAATGTTCTTGGAATTCTTTCCGGTTCTCTCCGGTCCACTTCTAGCCCGGATTATATCAATGTTAATAATAAAAAAATAAACATAATGGACGACAGCAGAGAGCTGCGGGTGTCTTACAATTCGGAACAAACGATTCACCTCACATGTGGAGTTGTAACCGCTACATCACTAAGAAAATCAACTCCTTACAACAGCACGCAACGACATAGCACTGATGCAACCGGCGGATCACATGGCTATATTGGCTATTTCAGACGAACAACTTGCTGATAACTGTTACTACCATACGCGAAAACAGCAAAAACCGTGCAACTGACTTGTAAACAACTGAGGTCTTATCGTTGAAATGGAGATTTTCACGTGGTCAACACGACAGCAAAAGGAGAGCAACAAGACTTCGATATCAACCGATTTCTTTGCTAATAAAAAGTCTATCTATCTATCTATCTATCTATCTATCTATCTATCTATCTATCTATCTATCTATCTATCTATCTATCTATCTATCTATCTATCTATCTATCTATCTATCTATCTATCTATCTATCTATCTATCTATCTATCTATCTATCTATCTATCTATCTATCTATCTATCTATCTATCTATCTATCTATCTATCTATCTATCTATCTATCTATCTATCTATCTATCTATCTATCTATCTATCTATCTATCTATCTATCTATCTATCTATCTATCTATCTATCTATCTATCTATCTATCTATCTATCTATCTATCTATCTATCTATCTATCTATCTATCTATCTATCTATCTATCTATCTATCTATCTATCTATCTATCTATCTATCTATCTATCTATCTATCTATCTATCTATCTATCTATCTATCTATCTATCTATCTATCTATCTATCTATCTGTCTGTCTGTCTGTCTGTCTGTCTGTCTGTCTGTCTGTCTGTCTGTCTGTCTGTCTGTCTGTCTGTCTGTCTGTCTGTCTGTCTGTCTATCTGTCTATCTGTCTATCTGTCTATCTATCTATCTATCTATCTATCTATCTATCTATCTATCTATCTATCTATCTATCTATCTATCTATCTATCTATCTATCTATCTATCTATCTATCTATCTATCTGTCTGTCTGTCTGTCTGTCTGTGTGTCTATCTATCTGTCTGTCTGTCTATCTATCTATCTATCTATCTATCTATCTATCTATCTATCTATCTATCTATCTATCTATCTATCTATCTATCTATCTATCTATCTATCTATCTATCTATCTATCTATCTATCTATCTATCTATCTATCTATCTATCTATCTATCTATCGATCTATCTATCTATCTATCTATCTATCTATCTATCTATCTATCTATCTATCTATCTATCTATAAACACAGATAAAATTTTAGCTCAGGGGCGTACACTACGTCGTGAAAGAAAAAAACTAATTTTACGCGATTTTATACGCAGCACAATAAATTCTTTTCATGGAAGTAATGAATAAGATAAATTCTGTTCTGTGTGCTTAAAGAAGCTCCCTGTTGCTATGTTTTTAATTAATTGCGGAGTTTTTAATTTCAAGTTTTGGGAAAATAAAACCAAGTTCGTCATACTTCCTATGGAAAGATCTTTCTGCGTAGGGTATGTCGATGTCGTCTTCAACTTTTATTTTTAATACAACATCATACTAACTTCAAAATCACAGATTATAAACTCTTACTGAACGTTTCGAAACCATGCTGTGAAATGAAGATGATTATGTTATGCCATCCTTTTAAAATGTCTACACTATGAGATCCCAATATGAACACGAACATTGTAGAAGTTGAGACGGTTCCTCGTATAGGATAAGGAGATTTTCATTAGATTAGTATTTCGTGTTAATATTCTTATATGGATAGGATGCGCGGACGTGTAAGTTAGTTTCAAAATCTGAGACGGAAGTAACAGGTGGACAGGAAGACCGAAGGGAAGCTAGGCGGACAGGAAACATGTGTCCAGGCGTGGAGTTGACTGATGAGGGAATGTATGGACTTTGCCTGCGGGTGGTCAGTAAGATGACGCCAAGCCAGGTTCCAAAAGAGATGATCTGGTATATGTCAGAGAATTGTCAGGACGCCGGAAGTAGGAGATGTTCTAGTTAACGAACAATTTTTGAAGAACGCGTCTTAAGTGACGTAAGTGTAATCATGGCCAATCAGGATTCTTAATAGAGACACGTGATATATAGATAGGAGGGCGAAATTCTATGTTTGGTGGTTGAAAGTAGGGGATAGATTTGGCAGATACACAGAAGGCATATAGAACGCGTACGGAGAAGTTGCACTCCACATATTCTCGGCAAACCTAACTCGGAAGTATAACAATTTGCGGACTTAGAATTTTTTAGTGGGTGTAGTAAGAAGTCGTGTGTTGCATTATTATTATAAGTCTGAATTCTTTCCTCTCATCACGTTATCAACTGTCCGTTATATTACTGGTGTTTTATAGTACAAAAGATATAATTACGTGAACTCAGAAATTAGTATACCAACTTGCGGGAAGTGAGAGCGAGATATTATACACTTGGACGCGCATTTCTGCTAATCTGAAACGAACACTTAATAATAATAAACGTTTTCATAGTTCTTACCAACAACTTCTGGTGTGCGCCTACATCATTACAACCTACGAGCACGTCTCCCAAACCCCAAGTCCCGACCGTTTTGCAGCTGACCTGGGACCTCATCCTCTACCGGAGTAATCTCGAGGAGGCTGGCGCCCAAATTAATCAGTGTACGTAGTTAATTATTGACATCGACGTGCCATCCTCGAGATACTTTCCATATGTGACGGAGCGAGCAGCCGAGGGCAAGGAAAGGCGTCGTGGGCAACGACGACGACGAAGGCGGACCGTTACATATTTTGGCGTCCCAACGTCGGGCTCGAGATGAACAACGTCGAGCCCTTGATGAACAACGTCGGGCTCGAGATGGCAACAATGACCACGGCGGGGATCGACGCGAGAGCCGACAGCCGACGCAGGGTTAATGCGGCTGATGGCAACAATGATCGCAGCGGGGATCGACGCGAGAGCCGGCAGCTGACGCAGTGTTAGTAGAGCAGCTTGCAGTATCATGCAGTGTCAACGACCGACAGCCACAACACCGTGCAGACCCGAAACAGCTGAGAACAATGATGGACGGTGGGGGAGACGATCAACCAGGCGTAACCTAGAAGACGTCGATACGTAAGCATAAAGGGTTTCATTTCAATTGTTGTGTCCATATATATGTACATGTGTGTAATTCATTTTGGTAGGGTTTATTTTGTTTTTGAGTTTAAGGGGAATTGTTGAAGATATATTATATATTACATGTTGCTAAGGAGCCAGACTAGAAGTAAAAAAAAAATGGAGACTACAGCAGGGACGAGTACTAGCCAAGATAAAGAAAGTTCGCGAGGTTCGGACAATGTCATGTCGAATAGTGTGTTAGAGCGGATATTGGAACAGATGAATCAGATGAGGAACGAAATGATAGAAACTAGTAGCAGGCTAGAGAGCCAGTTCGGTAATTTGAAGAGTGAGATGGCTGAGAATAGTAGCAGGCTAGAGAGCCAGTTCGTTAATTTGAGAAATGAAGTAGCCGAGAATTATAGGAAATTGGAATCTATGCTGGTCTGGAATTGTAGTGAATTGAATAATAAGATAGCCGAGAATAGTAATGAAGTGGAAAGTAAATTGATTGAGGATATTAGTGAATTGAATAAGAAGGTAGCCGAGAATAGTAATGATGTGGAAAGTAAATTGATTGAGGATATTAGTGAATTGAATAATAAGGTAGCCGAGAATAGTAATGAGGTGGAAAGTAAATTGATTGAGGATATTAGTGAATTGAATAATAAGGTAGCCGAGAATAGTAATGAAGTGGAAAGAAAATTAATTGTGGATACTAGTGAATTGGATAATAAGATAGCCGAGAATAGTAATGAAGTGGAAAGAAAATTAATTGTGGATACTAGTGAATTGGATAATAAGATAGCTGAGAATAGTAATGAAGTGGAAAGTAAATTAATTGTGGATACTAGTGAATTGGATAATAGGATAGCCGAGAATAGTAATGAAGTGAGAAGTAAATTAGCTGTGGATATTGATGAATTGGGAGATAATCTAGATGAAAATTGTAATGTATTGGATAATAAATTAGAAGAGAATATTGATGAATTGAATAATATGGTAGCCGAGAATAGTAATGAAGTGGAAATTGAATTAGCTGTGAATATTAATGAGTTGAAAGAGAAACTAGTTGAAAATAGTACTGAACAGAAAGATAAGTTAGCTAAGAATATCAATGAATTGAGTAATAAACTAGCTGAGAATTGTAATGAAGTGGAAATTAAATTAGCAGTGAATAGTAATGAATTGAAAGAGAAACAGGATGAAAATAGTACTGAACTGAAAGATAAGTTAGCCGAGAATATGAATGAATTGAATAATGAACTAGCTGAGAATTGTAATGAAGTGGAAATTAAATTAACTGTGAATATTAATGAGTTGAAAGGGAAACTAGATGAAAATAGTACTGAACTGAAAGATAAGTTAGCTGAGAATATTAATGGAGTGAATAATAAGAAAGCAGGAAATAGTAATGAAGTGGAGAGTAAATCAGCTGAGGATATTAATGAGAATATTGGGGAATTGAATATTAAGGTAGCCGGAAATAATAATGAGGTGGAAAGTAAAATAAATATGGATATTAATGGATTGGACGATAATCTCGATGAGAATAATAATGAATTGCAGTATAGACTAGCCGAGGACAGTATCAGGTTAGAGAGCCAGGTGTTAGAAAGTTATAGAGCATTCAAGGAGCAAGTAAATAGAGTAATCGAAAAGTTTGATGAGTTTGGGAGCTATAGTGGACTTGAGAAAGAGAATGCGGAAACCATCACAAACATGGGGCGGAGGGCAGAAGAAGCCTTCCCACCCCACAGAGGGTACAATAGTACTAACTATAATGACGGTTGGAGCAGGGATCGGCCACACAGTGCTGGCGGTCATGGTTTACAACCCTACAATAATGACACGCGGTATTTTGTGAACCGATTTTCTAACAATGGTACAAAGCGGGACTGCAACGATCAAAGGAGTGAATATAGGAAGGGCTATTGGAGGCCTCATTTTTCTGCAGGAGGAGAAAAAGTTAAGTGGAAGCATGCTGGTAGATTTAATGTGAGAAGTGTGTCTCCACGTGTAAACTGTCAATTTAAGAATGGCACAATGACGTATGAGGAAGGCCGCATGATTCATGATAGACATCCAGGCGACGTACCAGGTTAATGAACGAGAATTTGTGTAAAGTTGAAAATAATATGATTTTTAATTATAAGAAAAATAAGAATGTGTTTGTTTTGTGCATGTAGTATTTGAGCGGTATAAGCAACTAGAACCAAGAACTGATTTCAGTGCTGAAAATGTTAACCTTGGGAAAATTTTTGTTACTTTTGTTTTCTTTTTGCCACCTTCAGAATTAGTTGTTTTTGTGTGTTTTCTTATAAGATCACGCGATAAGTAGTATTCCCTGTGGCAATAATTTAAAGATGATATTAATAAGAATTAATAATGATTAATAATAATGATAGAATATTTTTTTAAATTAACTTCATTTATGTTCTTTTATTTGTAGAGGTTGAATGATTCGATTTGAATATGTATCCATTTTTTTAGAATCAATATTAAGTGCCAGACCATCATTTTTTAGTTCGAGACATAAAATTGTCCTCTATATTGAGGGGACGTTATTCGAGATGTGTATTCAAGGTTGCAGCTAGTGTATGAGATAGGATAAATAGAGTCAGTTAGTATTTCAGAAGTATTGTGCATCGTTTAGTATAATTTTGATTCTGGTTAATGGTAATTATTTCAATTTTATGGACGTAAATGTGTTGTCAAGGTTTCAGATAATGTATGAAGTATGATATAAAGGGTTAATTGGTATTTTAAAATGTATTGTGTATTGTTTAGCGTATTTTTTTGTGGTTCATAATTCTTATTTCAATGTTATAAGTATAAGTATGTATCAAGGAACCGATCATGAATGTGAGTGAGAGAGCGCCATTGTATTCGGATGTGCCCTGAATGTTACGATTGGATGCTGTATATATGTCAGGTAGAAGTCAGTTAAACTGGCGTGTGAGATGTAAGCAGGCGTGAGGTGTGTATATAGATTCATACATGTGAATAGTTGTAAATATGTACTAATTGTAAGTGTAAATTTGTACATTGTTTATAAGCATAGCAAAAGGTGTATCCAAGTGTGACTAATTAGGGGACACCGGAGACTAGTAGCGAAGGTATTTTTTTTTGGGACGTCTCATAACAACAAATATTCCCTTGGGAATATTCTTTGTTATGAGAGGGCATTTGAGATGGTTCCTCGTATAGGATAAGGAGATTTTCATTAGATTAGTATTTCGTGTTAATATTCTTATATGGATAGGATGCGCGGACGTGTAAGTTAGTTTCAAAATCTGAGACGGAAGTAACAGGTGGACAGGAAGACCGAAGGGAAGCTAGGCGGACAGGAAACATGTGTCCAGGCGTGGAGTTGACTGATGAGGGAATGTATGGACTTTGCCTGCGGGTGGTCAGTAAGATGACGCCAAGCCAAGTTCCAAAAGAGATGATCTGGTATATGTCAGAGAATTGTCAGGACGCCGGAAGTAGGAGATGTTCTAGTTAACGAACAATTTTTGAAGAACGCGTCTTAAGTGACGTAAGTGTAATCATGGCCAATCAGGATTCTTAATAGAGACACGTGATATATAGATAGGAGGGCGAAATTCTATGTTTGGTGGTTGAAAGTAGGGGATAGATTTGGCAGATACACAGAAGGCATATAGAACGCGTACGGAGAAGTTGCACTCCACATATTCTCGGCAAACCTAACTCGGAAGTATAACAATTTGCGGACTTAGAATTTTTTAGTGGGTGTAGTAAGAAGTCGTGTGTTGCATTATTATTATAAGTCTGAATTCTTTCCTCTCATCACGTTATCAACTGTCCGTTATATTACTGGTGTTTTATAGTACAAAAGATATAATTACGTGAACTCAGAAATTAGTATACCAACTTGCGGGAAGTGAGAGCGAGATATTATACACTTGGACGCGCATTTCTGCTAATCTGAAACGAACACTTAATAATAATAAACGTTTTCATAGTTCTTACCAACAACTTCTGGTGTGCGCCTACATCATTACAACCTACGAGCACGTCTCCCAAACCCCAAGTCCCGACCGTTTTGCAGCTGACCTGGGACCTCATCCTCTACCGGAGTAATCTCGAGGAGGCTGGTGCCCAAATTAATCAGTGTACGTAGTTAATTATTGACATCGACGTGCCATCCTCGAGATACTTTCCATATGTGACGGGGCGAGCAGCCGAGGGCAAGGAAAGGCGTCGTGGGCAACGACGACAGACGACCGTCGCAGACATGGTGACCCCAACGAAGCAGACCGCATTAAAGTGTGTAGTAATGTCAAAGGCGGCGACTTTGTGTAAGTGGCCACAAAGAGTTCTCAGAAGAATAACAAATTTTGTGTTGCCTCTTTTAATATTGTCTTTTGTGAAGAAAACGACCTTTGCAATCAGTGGATAAAGGAATATAAACGAAGTTGGTATTACTGTACATACAAAGACAATATCCATTACCACAATTGTGTAAGAAGTTCGGCAAAAAATAAAATAAAATGAAATAAAGGCAAAAGATTCCGGTGGGAACCGTGGGAAACACAAAGACAAAAGGTGTGTGGTGAAAACCGTCGGAATTCTTAGATGAATAGTAAACTCTGGGATCTGTATAGGCGCGGCGAATAGCGAAGCATTACGCGGTATCGGCGTATTGTTTCAAAGGTTAGAATAAATGGAGACTTAAGAAGAAGCGATCGAATGAATTACCGCAAGAAATGCACACTTGTAGCCAGAGAACTCGAGTAACAATTTAACACTATGTTTGTTTTATATATTACAGGAAATTCTGAATTTATTACTTTCTTACATCTATTACATAAATTACGCATTTTTACGCATCGTGTGGAAATTAATTCTTCTACACGTAACTTTCCAAACATGACTACAGGTTCATCTACTATATAGGGCCCTACAATCATCATGTGCCCTCCTCTATTTCATCAGATATTCAATCTGACTCTAGCATATCAACCAAATTAATTTCAAATATAGGTTACACATATTCTATTAAAAAAAACTCACCATTTCCGACATCCTTCCCTATATAGACTGCTTCAAGACTTACCACTGATCAAAATTTAAATTCAACAGCTTCATAATATAAGGGTTCAGAACCATAGTGGGCCAAGCGTCATTTACTAAAACCGTGGAAAACAAGGGTAAAAATAAAGTTATTAGTATAATTCAATGGGAACATATAGCAAGTAATATAAAGTATACACATTAAAACTAAATGATATGTCAATTTTCGTTAAACTGTGGTATTCACTTAACTTTAACCCTTACTTTCTTCGTTATTAATAAATGGCGCTTGGCCCACTATTTTTCTGAAACCTTCAATTAGCTTACTCCTCTGAGTCACAAGTTCCAGAATATAGTTCCCAAAGTTCATTGAATATAGCGGATAATTGGATAATTATTTTAACGATAGTACTCAGTTATTCCAGTCTTTTGAGTTTGCAATAAATTAAACTTATGCTTTTACTTGTGTGAAAATAAAGATCCGTATTTCATGAATTGCATTACTGTGACAAAAGTTCTTAAGCCATTTATATTAATTTTACAAGTTTTGAATAAATAATTTAAATATTTATCTTGTTTTTAATTTTTCTAGCATATTGTTTCATTATCGTTATCTCTTGAAAATTAAAGTCACAAAAATAAAATAACTTGCTTTAAAGTTGCAGCTAGTATTTCCTTGGCAGGGATGCATCTCCTTACATTCAGCCTTGATTTTTCTGAAGCGAGATGCAAGGTGCGAGGCCCGCCTCGCATAAATCCGGACTACACAGGAGATAGTGAGTGGTTTCTATAACTGCGAACTCGCATCTTGCATGCGTCAATTCAGAGAAACGAATGCTTTAGTGTCCATTTTCGATATATGATTTTCTAGTATGCAAATAAGTTCATTAAACGATTTTTACAGATATTCTAAAATAATAATGAAAAATGTACTAGTCCTCAATAAGTTCATCAAACAAGGCATAAAAGGCACCATTATTTAATGAGTAATATGGGAGTTAATTGTAGTTGCATGTTGTGCATTGGCTAGCTGCAGGTGTACCTGGTAAGGTTTATCTTGTCTCAGTAGCAATAAAACCAAGTCCCTTCAAATGAGGGTGGAGATTATAGGAGGGTTGTAAATTTTCAGGATTACTTTCAAAACCTTGTTATTGTACAGGCTACCGGAACTCAGTTTCTTGAAAGAAAGCTCAGTGACGGAACTACAGTCGATGACACAGCTCATCTGCCCTGAACCTTGGGGAAGTTAGGGGTGGTGTTTAGAGGGGTGTGAGGCTAACTTCGGAGCAAGCGGCTGGCTAACGGTACTTTTGGTGTGAATGCACTCTGATTAATCCCCTTTCTACTTTCTTCAAAAAAACATTTCTCTCTTTCCATTTGTACTTGGAAGACGGAAGTGAACGTTTGCTTAATAGAATTGCTGGTGTAAATATATATTAAAAGTTAAGACGTAGCAATATAACTTTCGTGTGTAGTGTTTGCGTAGCTATATATATAGAGACTAAGTGTATATAGTAGAATAATTTCGTGCGTTTGTGTGTATATATAGAGACTAAGTGTATATAACAACTCTTATAGAATAATTCCGTGCGATAGACTAAGTGTATATAGTAATTCTTACAGAATAATTTCGTACGTAGTGTTCGTGTGTATATAGAGACTGAGTGTATTTCTAAGCTTACCTGTATATAGCAACTAAATTTATTAACTTAAACTTAAGTGTGCCTAATCATGCCGCCTCCTAAGAAAAAGAAAGTAATTCATTCCCAAGCACGTTAAATAATAGCGAAAGTGATAGAAACGTGTGATAACGAAGCCAAGAACAAGTGTCTCACGCATTTAGTTACTCAGGCCACTAAACGCGCGGTATATTACACTGGTGTGTCTGAATTTACGGCAAAACAAATTAGAAAAGAAAATTTGGAAAGAAACCGAGATCGCCCCAATGAAGTTCTCTCGACTCCTGGAAAAAAACTACCAACTCGGCCACAGCATACGCGTGTTGATGTTGATGACTTTGATAGGTGTGTTATTAAAAATACTATCCACGACTTTTATATTCAAAAAAAGAAAGTGCCAACTGTGAGCAAGCTTTTGCCTGTAATTAGAAATAAAATTAATTTTCCATGGAGTGGTAGGTTACTAAATAGACTGTTGAAAATGATGAACTATAAATGGAAAAAATCCCAATCGAAGAGAAAAATTCTAGTTGAAAGGGCTGATATTGTTGCTTGGCGACATAATTATTTGAGGAAAATTGAGGAATTCCGTAATCAAGGGAGAGAAATTGTATATCTCGACGAGACCTGGGTGGACAGCAATCTAACTTTTAAGAAATGTTGGCATACAGGCAAACCATAGTGCAGGAAACAGACTTATCGTCCTACATGCGGGTAGCAAAAATGGTTCCTTAAGAAACGCAGAACTCGTTTATAAAGCTGGTTCTGCGAGCGGGGATTACCACGGGCAGATGAACCAGGTAAATTTCGAGAAATGGGTTGATGAGAAATTAATTCCCAATCTTCCGCCAAGGTCAGTCGTGGTCATGGACAATGCCCCCTATCACTCCGTTCAGGTTGATAAGGCTCCAAATAAGTACGCGCCAAACAGAGACATGATAGAGTGGCTGAGAAGAAAAGGAGTTGAAGTCAGTGAAAAACTTCACAAAGTCGACCTTTTCTCCTTAATCGAGAAACACAGGCCTCAAGAAAATACTTTTAGGGTTGACCGAAGGACACAACGTACTGAGACTTCCTCCTTATATGTGTGACTTATCCCCGATCGAATTAGCATGGAAAAAGATGAAACACAAAGTGAGAGAAAATAACGTGACAGGAGATTTATCTTTGCAAAGATTAAAGGAACTTACAGAAATGGCTTTATCGTCAATAACTAAAAAGGACTGGGAGGGTTATTGTCAACATACATTAAAAGTGGAGAGCAATACAGATTTCGACATAATACATTGTCTGCAATAGTGGATAATTTGATTATTTCTTTGGATAGTGACAGTGGTAGTGATAGCGATAGCGATGATAGCAGCAGTAATGATGATGATGATGATGATGATGGAAGTGATTCAGAATTAGCTACTCCATTGTAACGCGGCGCAGAATTGGTAAGTCAATGTTTTTATAATGCATGCTACATTGTATTTATAACTTTCTCTCCATCCACCCCATCCACTACTAGTGCGAAACTACTACCCCAACTCCGCATTCCTTCCAGGGCAGATGAGCTGTGTCATCGACTGTACATAGTACGAAGAGAGATATTTTGTAAATTTATTTTGCGCTACAGAATGTATCAACTAGTCCCTTCCGCCACTGGATGGATGGACGAAATCGCTCCACTCCCCCATAGCCATAGCAATACAGACGAAGTAAGACATATCTGCTTTCTCTCTCTTTTCACAGTGAGACAAGATTCATCACACAGACTTTTAGTTGCGTGTTGTTGCAAGGAGCTGATCGTCTGAAAGCTGCCTATGTCATGAAAAAAGTATAGAATATAATTTTATAAAGTAATTTTTCACTGTATCAAAATTTGTGCGAAAATTCCATCGCAAAGCACACCACTGCTGCTGGAATGAATGAATCTGAATCTACGAGCAACAGAGCGTGACCAAGACAGCTGCTATCCTAATAATATTTCGGTGCCGAGTATTTACGTATGTGTTGAACAACAAACAAGTCTGCATTCAACAAATCGCTTTATCTCCTCTATCTTCTCTGAACAATATTGTCACGTTTCTTGGGTAATGCTAGTCTGCAAGAAAGCCACAGCAGGGCGTCGAAAGTGTTTTCTGTTAATATAAAACGGCAGCGAGTAATAGCGCCAGTCCCAACAGATAACCTACTTGCTTGTTTCCACTGAACCCTAGGCAAACATACATACTCCAGGTCATTTTTCAGTTGTCTATCAATTCCTCACAGTTATACCAAAACTGAAATGTAGGCCTAACATGTTGTATACAGAAATTTAATTTCATAAAGTCAGAATTTATAAAAACAATTATATAACCAGTTCTTCTGTATGATTATGAAAATTGGACTCTCACTTTGAGAGAGGAACAGAGGTTAAGGGTGTTTGAGAATAAAGTGCTTACGAAAATATTTGAGACTAAGAGGGATGACGTTACAGGAGAATAGAGAAAGTTACACAAAGCAGAACTGCATGCATTGTATTCTTCACCTGACGTAATTAGGAATATTAAATCAAGACGTTTGAGATGGGCAGGGCATGTAGCACGGATGGGCGAATCCAGAAATGCATATAGAGTGTTAGTTGGGAGGCCGGAGGGAATAAGATCTTTGGGGAGGCCGAGACGTAAATGGGAGGATAATATAAAAATGGGTTTGAGGGCGGTAGGATAGTTATTTATTTATTTATTTATTTATTTATTTATTTATTTATTTATTTATTTATTTATTTATTTATTTATTTATTTATTTATTTATTTATTTATTTATTTATTTTGCTAATAATTGTAACATAAAACATAAATAAACAGAAAAACTTTAGCTCGCCCCTGAAAGAGTAGAACTCGTGCTCAGGGGCGGATTCCTGAATTGAAATTAAGAAGTATATAAGGTAAAGTACCCAAATAAGAGACACTTTTTTAACTGCTTATAAATAAGGATGGGAATAGACATTTTTAATCTGAAAGAGTGGGATACATACAGTATTTCGTCTATTTTTAGAATTGACATTACAAATTTTAGTCAGTTTTTATTATTATTTTAAATCATAAAATGAAGTAAAACTGGGAAATAATGTT
Source organism: Periplaneta americana (assembly GCF_040183065.1). NCBI lineage: Eukaryota > Metazoa > Arthropoda > Insecta > Blattodea > Blattidae > Periplaneta > Periplaneta americana. Next base: position 91,298,374 of record NC_091127.1, read on the forward strand.
TTGGAAAGAGGTTCCAAATAAGAGATACGTGTGTTATTTAATTTTATTTTTGATCATGGACAAAAATTATTATCATTGGGTGAAAATTGAAGCAATATATAACTTTGTTAAATATTGTAGATACTTTAATAAATTCAGGAACATTTTAAAATTAAAGGGTCAGTGCAACAGTGGTCTAACTCTCAACAAAAATTCTATTGTTTGTTTGAAATTTTTCCAAGTGAAATTAAGATGGTTTATGAAAATAATACAAAGTCGGTCAATTCGGACATGAATGTACTAATCTTACTTAGGCTACTATTAATAACGTTAATATTTTGCTAGAGAGAAAAATAAGATAGAATATTAAACTTCGATCTCCATATTTTAATTTTAAGTTGATTGCGCTTATCTTGCGACCCCTTTAATTGACACAATTTTTATTTCGCTGTATTGAGCAAGTTAGACAAATAAAAAGTTCTTCATCAGTGCCGCAGTGTTTGTGTGCCCAAGACGACATTTTGAACACTGAGTCTTTTCCCCCCTCCCTGGGCCCTAGTGTCCTCTGAAAAAAATCCAGTGCAGAACAAGCACTCTCCATCATCTTAATTTCCTCCATATTCCGAGTCACTAGAGTTAATTAATTGCATTTCCACTTCGGATTCTTCATCACTGGACGAACTCAAGCAGTGCTTCTTGGACTGATTTTTCTGTGGTTTTTGTTGTTTTTCTAACTTCTTGCGAGCTCCATCTTTTCTTTGGTTTTCCTTATCTGAACTCTTTCGCATTTGTTTCTGTTAAAGAGTTGATATTATGATAGATCCTTTTCCTGCCCTAGATACTTTACATGCTACTCCTCACTGGTTGAAACTTGCGGCTCTTGAGGTGGTTGTTGCTACTTCTGTAATTGTGATATAACTAAAGTGACTGTTTCTGGCATGTGAAATAAGTAATGGGAACGTTGAGAACGAATAGCTTATCTTTGCCACAGTCTGTGGGCATGAAAGTTGACAACTCTGTTTGGCACATTGTTGAAGTCACATCTGTTTAGGAGATGGTACCACTCTCAGCCGAAGTGGTAACAGATGCCACTGAGTAGACAGTGTACTCAAGGAAACATCCTAGAAAAGCAAAGTGCGAGTGTCTTGCCTTTGACGCAGTCAGTGGCCAATAAGACTGACAACTATGATTGGCAGATTGCTTACGTGACGTGTTGGGTGTTACCGTTCTCAGCTATACTGGCAACAAGTGATCACTAACTGGCTTTTTACTCAAGGACAAGCGCCACAAACGCTGGCACTGGCTGTAGTGGCGATGTTTACACAGGTCCAACGAAATTTTCGAAACCAGGAATCACAATAAAAATTTAATAGTTTTAATAATTATACAAGATTTTTAATTGAAATATGTAGAGAATATTTCACGAATTACGCACTTATGTTTTGATCTTTAAGTAAGATAAACATTTTCGGACTAGCCAATTTTAATTGATTTTAGCTATTGATATTATTGTTATCTCAATGAATAATTAATTTTAGTTATTAATAATGGTAACTTAATCCTTTCAGTTAGTAATTTTTGTAATGAATAATTGAGGACAATGGATAATTAATGATTGACCTAATTCGTAATTAATTTTAATTAATAGTTCAATTAATCTTTCATTGGTTCTTATGTAGTTTATGGCAAGACAAATTGGCACGACTAGAAGCATTAAAGGTACGTTTTCCTCGGTGCGACTATTGCGATGATCGTTCAACGATTATCGTTGAACGATGAAACGTTGAACGACAATCGTTGGTTATAAAATATACCATTTTGCTCGGAGCGTCTACGATTTGTTGATTTTCACGAGTCTTTCACTCCAGTGAGTGAGAGGTTGGGGGTTGGAGAAGGTAGGAAGCAAGAGAAATGCATAGCTATCATTGCGAGCCACAATGTGCTCGTGAGTCTCATTTTCGCCACGGCTGTTCTAGAGGAAGATTGTGTTTAACAGAATGAGTTTAATGAGTAGACGTAAAAGATTACTTAAATGCCTTTGATTGAGGAGATGGAAGACGACGAAATACTTCTCCATACGTATGGGATGAAAAGAGCCAAAAAACACCGTCTGCTTGAGCTCAATAATGAAGAGAGACTGTATAAAAAATTTAAATAACTTAATTTTACAACTTTATTGACAAACTCAGCTCATATATTGTCCTTGAGCCTTTGATCCTTGTAGGACGCATGTGACAGCTGCCACAGTGATGGATAATTCGCCACTTCCTCGAGAAGAATTTCATCATCCGCGTCAGAAAATGAAGGAGCCATGATACACGTCTTTCTCACAATAAACGTTAGCGACTATATTCAACCTTTTCCTGAACGACTATTCAAGACGTACGATCGTCGTCAACGACTCTAGCGGCAGTCGCTCGTAGGAAAACAGCTCCATATGAAATACAAAGAAATAGTGCTCAACGATTATCGTTGCACGATCATCGTTGAACGATCATCGTAATAGTCGCACCGAGGAAAACGTACTTTAACGCCTTTCGTAAACTCTCAAAGGTGAGCATCATAATAAAACCAAATAAGGGTTCTAAATAAGAGATACTATCTCTTAATAGGACCCCTAGGTATCTCTTATTAGGGAACGAAATAAATAAAAATGAAATAGCTACCTAAGGTCATAAATTATTATTTTTCTTATTAGCAATTTACCTTATTAGGCCTATATGCAACATTTTTCCAGCAGTTTTATAAAATTAATAATAAATTTGTTGTACCTTACATTAACTGCTGTTCACTTCCTCAACAAAAACCATCAAAAAGTTCAAAATGTGAAAAATTACTTTACTTGCTCTCAGCTTCGTTGCTTACTTTCAACTGAGGTTGGACAAATAACACGATGTCTTAGAAGCACACACATTGATTTCCCATAGTTGTCGAGAGATGGAAAATTATACCGGAGAAATTAACAATGTATCTCATATAAGGAACCTGTCTCTTATTTGGATACTTTACCTTAATACAATTTGTCTTATGTATACTACGCAATAAGAATATATAAATTTAAATTTACAATTTTTCAATTTTTACAAAATCCATATTGTATATATATATATATTTTTTTTTTTTTTAAATTTAATACTAGAACTATTAGAATTGACAAGATTAGGATATTTAAATATAAATTTGTTATAGATAAATTACTGTACTACTATGATTAAATCCTGTAGCAGTATTGCATTTTGGTTCAAACAATCTTAAAGAATTCATATCTTTTGTTTCATAACTATGCGAATACAATTCAAAGTTACTTCGATTTTTATGTATCAATTTTTTTAATACAATATAATAAATTTGTCTTATTTTAAGAAGATAAAAGTCTGAAACCAATTTTTGGGATGGAAAATCAATAGGTTTATGTAGATATGTTTTAACTATTTTCTTCTGTAATAAAAAGGATTAAAATTGGATTTAAATAAGCTACCTCATCCTAAATTCCATACATAATTATCGATTGAAATAAAGTTAAGTATATTGTGCTTAATAAACTTATTGACAAGTAATTCCTCAATAAAACATAATATATTATTGTACGTAATTTATTGCAAGGGTAATTAATGTGTTCGTTCCATTCCAAATCATTGTCAAAAAAATATGCCTAAATACTTAACTTCAGAAGACTCCTTAATAATTGGACATTTACATTGTATAAGGCAACAATTAGAGATATTTAATACTTAATATAGATATAGGAGGTTTGTTACATTTTTCAGATAAAGAGAATGGAATAATTATGGTTTTATTTTCGTTGATAATTTATGTCAAACCATTTTTTTTATCAATTTAAGTTCATTATTTGAATTATTATATGTATCATACCAGGTTTGTCCACCAAAAAGTAAAGTATGATGGTAGGAACTGGATTAATCTTGTTCAGAAGAGGGATCGATGGTGGGCTTATGTGAGGGCGGCAATGAATCTCCGGGTTCCTTAAAAGCCTAAGTAAGTAAGGAAAACTTGACAAAATAATGTTTAATTTCTATTTATTCTCATCTCTAAAATATTAATTATATTCGACCATCATTTCTTACCGTATATGTCACTGATATAATCTGTAACTCTGTTCTAGTTATATGTTTCTATAATGTTTTATTTAAAATGTCATTTTTAAATCATAAATCATTAAAATAAAGAATTATAAGCATGAAATTATATATCATTGAAATTATAAATTAAGTTTTATCATTTTGTCGAAAGTATTGCTTCCAGTTTCATGTAAGCGTCCTTACGTTCTTTTTCTTGTAGATTCATCGTTTTGGAATTCTTAAGTCAGATATTCCTTTGATATACAATCAGGAATGTCAAGGTCAGAAGCACGTACACGACTCTCTGTGCTACAAAACACTGAGTAGTTGCAATGAATCTATTCTACAGGCAGTAGCGGTGAACAAGAAGGGGTGAGCAAAATGAACTCTATTGGCCTACCACTGCGATGTGAATTGCACTGATTTTAAGCAATAGTGTGTTGTATTAATACTAGACAACAAGAAAACAAAGCATGTTTTGCAGCATGTTCCCCTCAAATAAATGCAAATAATTATAAAGAAGTACAATTTCATAATGAAGATAGACTCTCCTCAAATGATATAATTTCAGATAATAACTGGGATCTAATTAATTGTTATATAATTATCGAATAATGCAATTAGTACATAAACGCTGCTTTTCTGTTTTAAATTAATACAAAAGGAAAATAAATCATCTAACATTCTGCATATGCTTAAACGAAATTGTAGGACTGCAACAAATAATAAACACACACGAAAACAAAAACACACACACAAGATTGCAACCTCATTCAAGAAATTAAATTACAACATCGCATACAGAACACACAATACTCTACAAAAACATTTCAACACACAAACAACACAAACAAACAAATACAACCACACAGGCGTATACAAACTCAAATGCAATACCTGCAAAAATTACTACATAGGACAGACAGCCAGATCATTTCAAACATGTTACAAAGAACACATCACAGCTATAACAAAACTACAAATCACTTCCACGTATGCAGAACACATCACAAATGCTAACCAAACCTACAGAGACATAAACGCAGACATGGAAATTCTATATACGAGTATTGAACCAAAAAGCCAGAAACTAAACACACTAGAACAATACGAAATATATAGACACACAAAAACACATCTAAATGAAATTCTTAACAAACAACTCAATTTCAGAACACAAACACTCTTTGACTCCACATTTTACTACACAAACACACCCCCTCAGGAAACACAAGCAAAAGGCGCCAAGACCAGCACCAACCAGTTCTGAAGATGGCCCATAACAAGCTGTAACTTGTTAACCAAGTACGGTAAAATTTAACACGAGAAACAAATATAATACATATCCCACTATTAATAGTTTTTGGTGCATTCGGTGTACGGTTGTTACTGTTGTTATTGTTATTGTTGATGAGTTCACCTTACTCGATCGTCATTCTGTGAGTTTAAATGACAAACACAAATTCGTTTCCTGTTGAAAAGAGGTTAGTGACGAGCGTATGGATACATGAACGTCCTCAGACAGGAGAGACAATTAGCATCATACGAGAACACCTTGGGAAAGAGTACTAGTAGTAGTGATAGTAGTGAAAGGTGAAGTCAACCCCATGACAGACTAAATCGGTCCAAAGGATGGCGAGAGGTCAAGGCTTCCACCTTTACAGACAATCGGCATTAATGGCAGTAAGGATAGTTTTTAGTAGGTTATTTAACGACGCTGTATCAACTACTAGGTTATTTAAGGTCGATGAGATTGGTGAACCCGCGCCCGAGCGTAACTTCAGACCGGCAGGCAAGCGCCTTAACCGACTGAGCCACGCCGATGGCTCACTAAAGATAGTAGTAGTAGTAGTAGTAGTAGTAGTAGTAGTAGTAGTAGTAGTAGTAATAGTTCTATTTTGCCTGGCAGTGTTAAGGTCATAAGGCCTTTTCTTCCATTCAACAAGGTTTCAATAATAAATATGAAATACAAAATTATGTGATAGAATACAAAGCAACACAAAGGATGATAGCTTAGAGATTACATAAAATATAGGCTACTACTACTGCTGCTGTTGCTGGTGCTGCTGCTGCTGCTGCTGCTACTAGTACTACTACTACTACTACTACTATTCTATTACTACTACTATACTACTACTACTACTACTAATAATAATAATAATAACAACAATAATAATAGGGGAAGATGGGATAAGTTAACGACGTTAAGTATTTTCAATTAAATTAGACATAAATTGTGGGAGATGAAACTATTTCTTTTCATTTTGAAAAGTAACATCATTTATATCTAACTTCAATATTATAGAACCTTCAATTTTACTTATTTTCTTTTACATTCCAAGAACTTTATTTGATTTTCTCGATATAAAAGCAGCAAATTTAATAATCTTCTTTAATACACCATAAACTTTTATATAAAACTGGAAGATTTACTGCATATTCTAATTATGAGGGGATGGGATTATTTATTAAATAAACTTTCCATCTTAACAATCCCATTAGCAAAAACAAATTTAATATGAAATTATATTTCCTTCAACTTATCCCACACCGTGGCACAGTGCTTCCTAGAAGCCAACCTGGCCAAAAATGTTGATTTCATTTTTAGTCTTATAGTCTTTACTTTAGTTTCCCTCATTCCTTATAATCTGACAGTCATTAAACTGTCACCCTCTTAGCATATCTCCCTTTACTTATTTGTTGCTGAGCCTGTAAAATGAGTGGATAAAATGTCCTGGTTTCAGAGTTGTGGTTGCTTGTTTTTCATAGAGTTTCAAATACTGTATTATTTTTATGCGCTTGTTGCGAATTCAGTATTATTATTGATTCTGTTAAACTAAGTTTTGGCATTTATATGTTATAGTTATTTTGACCCACTGAAATAATCTATGTGGCTGAGAACATATTACAGGATGTATTGCTACATTACAGTGCATTACACGAGACGCTGTCTGAGTTATTAAACTCGTCCGATGCGCCATATATGAATTTAGAAAACGAAATAAAGCACTCCACACACTGCTGGGTGTGTTTAAAAAATTGCTAATCGTGAAGGTGTGAGGAAAAAATACCTTGTATTCTAATTGTCGGAAGGAATTAAAGAAGTTAATAGCGTCGAAGCTCCAAGGAATTAGTACAAATGATGAATTTGAACACCACCATGAGCGCTTCATGCACTCAGATTTCTAAAGAAATCAGAAGCTCCTTTTTCTCTCAATAACACAACTTTCAACTCCTAACCTTTCTGTGCATACACTTAGTACACAAATTGAAACTTAAGCCTACACATCATTCAACTGAAATATCTGCTCAGAACGACATTCTGCTGACACATTTCTCCCCTTACACGGGAAATTAACCTGATTCTGACATTTCTGTTCCTATATAACTTAAATTTTTGTTTGTTTATAATAAACAAGTATTACATTAAAAAAAATATTTTTCATTCGGAATTTCTCCATTTTATTTACAATTTTTGTTTTGCTGAACTGACAGATGATGATGTTATTATAGTACAAAATTGTTTGCATCTTCAAAAGTCCTTCCAGTTGCAAGATATGGCACTTTAATTGATAAACAGGTCCTCATGTTCATATTCTGCCTCACTGAAAGGGGATGTATCATTTGAAGTAATTTGCTTAAAGTACACTGTCACTAAAGTTTTGTAATTGTCTGCATCAACGAGATAAATTGAGGGGCTGGGTGCAAGAAGCGCATTTTAGAGGATGTGCTCTTTTTGAGTAAAACGCTTTATTGTGTTCGCTGATCTGTTGTACATATGATCACCAAGTTGTAGTTCAATACTATGATCATAGAAGGCAGGAGTACCCAAAATGTAAAGGCGTGCATAGATAACATTATTACGGTTTGAATTTTCAACATCAATTTTCTCAAAACTTGCATTTGAGAGAAGTACCTTTCTTGCACCCAACCCCTCAATTTTATCAACAAATTCATATGATATTGCATTATTCACGTTTTTTTAGCTAATTTTTAGCCTATCATTTCCGTTAATTCTTGCGTTTTATGGCTATTATTATAGCTAAACATGTCTTTCTTTTATCAGGTTCTATTGTACTTGCGCATTCAAGTATTCAATAAGGAGCGCATTAATGCTGACTAGGAATATTGACAGTAATACTAATAGTGTATGGTCGCTAAAATATCGAAGCGTACTGTCAGTATTATTGACTCATTATTACTGATCAATATTACTGACCATGTGAAGACTGCATTAGAAACCTAAAATCAATAATACTGTAAGTAAAACTGCGCACAAATTCCTTCTTAACAACTTTTTCCTATGAAAACGCGGCTTATTCGACTATTTACTTTCACAAACTATAGAAATAACTGGGCTTAGTATTCCAGCTACCAGCTACCTAAAGACTGAAGTTAAAGACACATTGGGTATATAGTACGCCGAACACAGGTAATGCAACGGGCAAGGCTATAAACAAACACGTCGACGCTGCATGTTCGTGGATTACAGTCAACTCCCGACATTCTGAAGCTATGCTAGTAAACACATGCTTGAGTCATGATGTTCATTTTCGTCATGAACTTTGCAGTGAATAATAACGTTCATTCGTAAGTTATAGAATTGACCGCATGCGGATGTCACTAAAAATCATTTTATATTACAAGAAGTTATTTCACTAGAATATGACGTTATTGGTGCATGATGTAGTACAAGATATTGTCTGATATTTTTTCGTGTTTAATTAGGATATTGCATGTTGTTCTTTACTGAAACCCCACTAATTTTACCTTTCTAGAAATTCCCTTAAATGTAGATTATTTAATTTATTAATTGGAATGTTGGCACTGAACATAATGGTACGCTACACAACTCCATGCAAAACGTCGAGTTAATATCTTCATCATTTTCAGGTTTTGACGTTACTGGTTCTTTTGGAATACGTTCAACATATTTTATGTGACTTTGGGTATTGCAGTGTCTTTCAGTGCACTGTTTTTGTCACTTTTTACTTTTATTTTATACAATTTGTATTGACAGTGAAAATATTAGTTCAAATATCCTCAATTATGCACTGCAGTATTACATGCTTGAGCGTCTTACCTAAGGCATTTTACCTGTACAATGAACCTTCAATAGCCACAAAGATGTAGTTATTTAAATAATACGACTAGTAAGAGCAGTGACCATACTACGTCCCGATTTTGACTTTCTAGAGCAAGAGGGCAAAGGATGTGTAACTATTTTGTATTCGAACGTACTTATACCTTCACTGTGACATCACATATACTTCGAATGAGACAACTTCATTCCAGTTTGTAGGTAGCTGGAATACGGAGCCTAGAAATAGCATACTGTATATTGTATTTTATTTGCTGACATGTTATTCTTTATCAAAATAACCATCTGAAGGTAACTGGAAGTTTGCAATTGGAAAACGGCAGATGATTCCAGTAAAGGTATTTCTTGAAATTGAAAACTTATGTTTGGTCCACATGCACCTGATTTGTCCATTAATTTATCAAACCGTCAAAGCTTAGATTTCGGTGGCTCTAGGTCGAGATTATCAGTTGACTTTCAAAGATTGTGCACAATTGCAGATTATTCAGTGGTCAGTGTATTCAATGCTATATAGAGTGTATCAAAACATGTGGGAAGCTCTGGAGAATTAATAGAGGACCTAAAAATAAGTTCAAAAGTTCATATAAACATATGGTTAATTTCTCTTAGTTTTTTAGTTACAGTCATTGTCTGTGGTGTACATAATACCTATCTATGATGGCGAAGTTTAATTTACAATACATTTTTCTTATACAGAAACTTGTAACTTCTACAGAAAGTGCTCAAAATAGCCACCATGAGCTCTAATACAGGCTTCTGAGCGCCGCATCATCGACTGCTTTACACTCTCCTATATTCCAGGCGTCTGCCGTATCTGCTGACATCCTACTTCAAGTCGCTGGCGAAGTATTTCCACGTTATGAATAGGTCTGGAATACACAATGGCATTTAAGTTATCCCATAAGAAGAAATCCAATGAATTGAGGTCGGGAGAACGAGGAAACCAGGATATCAGTCCCTCACGACCTAACATTTATTAGGGAATCGCTGATTTAAAATTGCTCTAGCAGCAAGAGCAAAATAAGGCGGTGCCTCACCATACACGAACTACATGCGCTGAATAAAGTTCAGTGGAACTACTTCCAACAAAACATTTAAGTAATATGTTAAAAAGTCGCAGTATGATGCTGCTGTCAATGTCCCAGATAAAATGGAAAGACGGATTAATGTGTCGCCAATTATCCCTGCCCAAACATTAATGCTGAACTGTTGTTGGTGTCTTGTTTCCAAAATTACTTTGGGATATCTGACAGCCCATATATGAATATGATTGAGGACTCGTTTCTCTAAGTTAGCAGGTGATTTGGTGCTCTTTGGCCTTCCACAATCTGAAACACGTATTTTAAAAGAGCCTATATATATATTCTTTGGAACGTCTTATTGGATAAATGTCTATTAGGAAATTGTTCAGCCTTGCTTCATTTGCATTGCAATTAGCTCGCCCATATATAAAGTGCATTTCTGCCATTTCCTAACTAGAGTACTTCACTTTGACCACTACTTGTAATGTAATTAATTATTACACTCAAAATAACAAATGTTCACAATTATCAATATTCATATTCATATTCATATTCATATTCTTTATTTGCCTGAAGGTACAAGAATACAAGAGGCCTCGTCAAGGTGATAATATAAAAAACAATGTGACAATATTTAAAATATTAAAAGAGTAAAAAATAATAAAATTTAACTAAAATACTACATCATTTTCAAAAAATTAATTCATATTATAAAAGGGATTATTTTGTAGCCATCTCTTAATCTGAAATTTAAATTGTGTTTCATTAAGTACCTTTATATTTGTAGCTATCTTATTATATACTTTTATTGCAGTAATTACATAGCTTGATTGTGTTTTTTGCAACCTGACATGTGGTACATTTAATTGATCATTATTTCTTGTTTCATAGCGATGCAGATCTACTATACTTGTATAATTAGTAATATTCTTGTTTACATACATTAAAAGTTCAAAAATATATGAATCGGTCATTGCAGAAAGGGGATAAGTCATAAAATCTTACTTTTGAGATAATCAATAAAAACTGTTTTCTTCTTCCAATACTGGAGTAATCATTATAAATATTTTTTCTTACTTTGTTTATGAATAGTGAAGTATAATACATCATGTTAGACATCTGACATCTCAAACACTTTTGTTTAAAGTTGTTTAATCGAACCATGACTTATCCCCTTTCTGCAAGGAATTGTTAAATATAAAAGAAAAAAATATATAAATTACAATTTTGGGCTAATGTAATATTTGAAAACTAACTAAATGTTAATAATTACAATGATAACGATGTTTTGTGTATAATTACTACATTACTGTCACCATTTACATATATATATATTTTCATTTCAATCACTATTCCTACTATAGAAATGTACCAATATGTAATTTTATATCACAGTTTTAAATCAGAACTCTACTTTTAAACTAAAACTTAAAAACTGATATAGGAGAGCACAATAAAAATACACTAAAGTACTACACAAAATCATTTGTTTCAATTTTTACAGAGTGTATTGTTAGACGTTGGAAGCCACGTCGTCTGTAGATTCCTTGTCACAAGGTGGCCAGTTCTCTTCGTAAAAGGAAATGTGTTCCAATGGAATGTATTGCCTCACTGTCGAAACGTCTCCAATTTTTTTTCGTATTAATGGGAATTTTCCCATTGTATGCTTTTGTATAGGCATTACTATGCGTCCAGAACCTGGTTTTTTCATACAGAATCTGTGTTTCCTCATTTCACTATCAATGAACAAACTGGCAGTCACACATCCTCAATCATCTTTAGAGTAAACAAATTCACTGAATTGTGCTGAAGAAAACATATTCTTATCTTTCCCTTTCTTCCTCAGTGTGTCTAATGAGCAGGTGGTTTTCTTGTAATACTCTGGCCACCAGTATTTAAAATTCAAAATATCATCAGTAGTAACTGATTCTACAGAAAATCTGTTGTTTGTGTTTGCCTGGTGGATCAAGGTATTGTATTGGTCTGGCACATACTGTATACCCTGTCTGTCTTCCTTAGTTTGCGCTTCACTACACCAAAGTTGCGGTCACAGGGAAGAAATGAATGGCCTCGTTGTGGAAAATAATGAATGATTTTGTTAAATCTCCCCATTTGGGTCAGTGCAAGCAACAATCGAATTAAGATATGATTTTTATTTTGCCCTCCACAGTTATCAGAGAAAAGATACAATTCCTTAACTGAAGAAGAGACATTATTTTCAATGTAGTTCAGAAGGAACACACTTCATTTGAAGATCTGTGGCCTATACCTTCATGATAGGAATAGAAGTGCGCCGTATGGTCTTTGAAATTGTGAATGTTGAAAATTATTGATGACCCAGAGTTGCGTCTAAACAAACAATGAGTAGTTTCTTACCCACATTGTTCTCCTGTCGTACGGGCTGCTACAGACTTCCCAATGGAATTGACGTTCCAATGCCTTCAGTTTATTTTTCTTATTTACATTTCTGCGGTAGTTAATTTCATTGCGTTTACGTTTACCACTAATAACACAGTTTTCTTCCCCTGGGTCACTTACTACTTCTAGCTTATCTGTCATTTTCCTTATCACCTGATGGGTGCATAACTTATTATATCCGCGGCACTCAGTTGCGTCACGTCGTCGGTCAGTGCAGAAAGAAGGTAAGTCGCTGACTTGTCCCCTTTCTGCAATGACTGAGCTGCTTATGGTACTCTGCTTTGCGTTAAGAATGAGCAAATTTGTCCCATTTCTGTATGGAAATGTGTGTCTAGGTCTGGAGAAAGCAATGGCACTCTTAACTCATTTTCGCGTTTTTCATGACTTATCCCCTTTCTGCAATGACCGATTCATATAGATTGTAGACTGTCATAATCTTTTCATTTTTGAAAAGAGATCTACATGATAGTCTGGGTGGTGACATTGTTATAATACGAAATGCCTTTTTCTGCAGTAACAGAATGTTTGGAGGGTCAGAACTATTTCCATATAAAAGTAATCCATATCTAATAACACTTTCAAATAGTGCATAATAAACTTGTTTTAAATAATGTTTGGGAATCTTGTACATGATACTTCTCAAGAGATAAATTACTCTAGAAATTCTTTTACATACATAACTGACATGGCTATTCCACCTTAGTTTAGGATCCAAATACATACCCAGCATCTTTACAGATACATTTATCACATTATTTTGGGTTTGTTTCAAACTTAGAGTTAACACATGAGTTTTTTAACCATTAACAATAAATCCATTAATTGAAAACCACTTTCTTATTTCAGCAAATACCGCTTGCTTCATAAAATCTAACTCAGCAGTATTATTATGTGTGATAACAAAAGTTGTATCGTCAGCATAAATTATAGTTTTAGCCGACACATTGTATGGGAATTCATTTATCATAATAAGAAACAAGAATGGACCAAGAATAGAGCCTTGAGGAACACCACATTTAATTGGAGCTACAGCACTTCTTTTTCCATTTACATCAACAATATGGGAACGTCCAAGCAAATATGAACGGAAAAATGTTTGTTCTATCCCCCTTATTCCATAGTATGCAAGTTTCATTAACAATATATCATACGGAATGGAATCAAATGCTTTAATTAAGTCATTAAATATAGCATATGTATAATTTCTATTTTCAAACGATGTATATATAGTTCTCAATAATTCATCAATTGCATCCTGAGTAGTTTTACCTGGACAGAACCCAAATTGTGAAGGAATAACAAGGTCATGTAGTTCAAAACATTCTCTCAACTGTAGGAGTACAACACTTTCTAGTATTTTACCAAAGATGGGTAAAATAGCAATTGGTCTATAATTTCCAGCATTATTTATTTCACCTTTTTTTATAAATAGGGACAGTTTTTGCTAATTTAAATTTATGAGGATAAATTCCATCCTTTAAACATCTGTTAATGCAAACAGTAAGTGGCAAAAGTATATCATGTATTATATTTTTTACTAAAGTATTACTTATACCATAAATATCCATACTATTGGAGTTTTCATTTTTTTAAACTACATTTAGAACCTCTATTTCTGTTACTGCACGCCACAGAAAACTCATACCCTGAGGAACAGGGTTATTAAATAACAGACTTTGAGCTGATACACCATAGGTGTCAGAAATTAACTTTGCTCTATAACATATGTCACTAATACAATTTGAAAAGTAATCCACAAATTCGTCTGGAGAAATAGATATAGGAATTTTATGAGATCAACTACCTGCTTCTGCCTTTACAATATTCCATGCAGCTTTACATTTATTATTAGACTTTTCAAGGTAACTCATATTGTTAGCTAACTTAGCATTCCTCAGAGCTTCCATATTTGTATTTCTATATTCTTTATATATCATCGAAGATTCTTGTGATTTTGTTACTTTAAAAACGATGTTTAATGTCATTACCCTTTTCTTCATTTGTTCTAAATTTGTATTATACCATTTATTTGATATTCTAATATTCTTTCTTTCCTTAGTATTGTTTACATTTACAGCCATAAGTGGAAAACAAGTTTCAAAAGCTTCTAGGAATGTATCTAAAAATACTGTAAACAATTTCTCTGCATCTGACCTATCACTATTTAATAGGTTGTCCCAAGCTATATTATTCAAATAAGATATAAAAGCACCAATATTATTTTCAGTTAAAAATCGTTCATACATTATCGAATGACTATGATTAACTACATAATTAATTCCAGTTAGTGATAAAATTAAAGCTGAATGGTCTGAAAGTGAGGGGTCTAATACCTCTACAGTGTATCTATGTTTATCAAGATTTGTTACAAAATTGTCTAAACAAGCATCCATCCTTGTAGGTTCATTATTAACATAAAAATACCCCATAGATCTAAATATATTTCGTAGACGATTATTATTAATTATATTCATATTAATATTAATATTAAAATAACCACAGATACTGACATTCATTTTCTTTCTATTGATCATTAAAAGCATAGCCTCAAGGTTATTAAAAATATATCAAGATCACCACTTGGTGAACGATATAAACAAATTATGATGAAGTTCTAGCATACGCCTTGTGTTTATTTTGTTACGGCAACTATCATTAAATGGCTTGAATGCAAAATAAACCAACAACTACTTAAATAGAAAAAAAAATTACATGTGGCTTGTTTATCATCACAGATATTATATACAACACAAACAATGACTGTAGGCTAACTAAAAAACTAAGCGAAATTATCATATATTTATAGAAACATTTCAGGTTGTTTTCAGGTCCTCTATCAGTTCCCAGAGCGCTCTCACATATCTTGATACACCCTGTATATTTGTAAAAGTCAGCCTGAATAGCGCAGTCGGTATAGCGCTGGTCTTCTGTGCTCGAGATTGCGAGATCGATCCCGGCCCACGTCGATGGCATTTAAGTGTGCTTAAGTGCGATAAGTTCATGTCAGTAGGTTTACTGGCATGTAAAAGAACTCCTGCGAGACAAAATTCCGGCACACCGACGTCGCTGATATAACCTCGGCAGTTGCGAGCGTCGTTAAATACATCATAATTTTTTTTATTTTTGAAGTTACAAATATGACTTTTGAACCGTTGTGTGGAAAACTTGGTGAAAGTTCGAGATTTAAATTAAACGATTGTGGAAAGGTGACGGACAGAAAAAGTGTTTTGTAAGAAATGCGGAAAATCGTTCAATTATAATGGAAGCACAAGAAGTCTTCAATATCATCTTAAACATGTTCATTCTTTCCAAGGTGGATCTACATCTACTAGCGTTTCTACTTCCAGTTAATCTCTTTAATCAACGTTGGAGCACTTAATAGTGAATCCTGTATGCTGTGTAAAAATCTGAAATAAGAGCAAGTCAAATAACGAATAAACTTGTGGAGTACTGTCAACGTATTAACGTGTTTCGCAGGAGCAAAGTGATATGGCTGTAAATAAGTGTAAACTGGAAGCGTTTTTATGTGTGTCTGTTTTTCTTTTCAAACTTTTTATGTACATCATCACTTCATCAGTGTCAATTGTTGAATAATTATTTTCAGTACCTATACATCATTACAATTAAAAACATCTGTAGAAAACGTTTATTCTTTATAGCAGACCATTCCAAGTGAACAGCAGAGAAAAGGGCATCATAAAAATGATCATCGAGTTCCTGCACGCGGCGAGAGATTGTTTTGTGGAGAGAGACTAATTTACTCGAAGAACATCACCAGGAAAGAACATAATATCTGTGAAGTTGAAATCATACACTCCTTAACAAACATTCCATCCGTAAAAGGACGGCTACTTTTGGTGATATTTAGGGCAACAATATAGACCTAGCTTGCATGGATAATTCTTTCGGAACTTGGCTCACTCAATGTTCTGCGAAAGAAAGGGAAAAATCAATTTTTAATGATATTTTCATTATACAAAAAACTAGTGCTGTTGATCGATCAAAATATTTAATCGATTAAAGTTGAAGAAATGTTTTAATATACTGTAGTACATAATTATTGTTAAATTTAACTTGTATCGGTGATAAGTAGACTTCGTTGAATTACCACACGCAGCATGCAATCAGGTTGCCGATGTACGGTAGTATAGAGGAGGTGAGCGACCGCCCGGTCTCGTAGTATAAGCAATTCATGTTAAGAGTTGTGACCGGTCCAAACAGAAAAGCAGCTACAGGTAATGTATACCTAAGTAAGCACTTGTTTTTGCATTACTGTGGTTGGAATAGTCAAAGGTTAATATTTGTTCAGTGCAGACAAGAATCCAATCAAACATACTACAATGAGAGTGTTGCTGTTGCAAATAATTGCTCCTTACCCCCGCAGCCAGTCTTGACTCGTTGGGGAACGTGGTTTGATGCTGTTAATTATTATGCAGAATATTACGGCAAAATAATGGAGGTAATTGATGCATTGGATAGCACAGACAGTTCCGCTGTTGCAGCTGTAAAATCATTGCCTTCTGAACAGCTATTGGAAGATATTCTGTTCATTGATTCTAATTTTAAAATCGTGTCCAAAAGCATCATCCTATTAGAATCGTCTAAACTACAACTTTCAGAAGCCCTTAATATAGTGTATAAAGTATCACAAACCGTTATCCAAAATAACAATTCACTAATTTCAGAAAAAGTGAAATGTGAGTTGAGAAACATTATTGCTAAAAATTCTACCTATTCACAACTTCGTATTATACATAAATGATGTACTATCAGGTCACGACAAGACGGCTGAAGTTCGTGTACTAAAAAGCAGTGAATTTCCGTTCTTCAAATATGCACCTATTACATCGTGTGATGTTGAACGTACATTTTCCCAATATAAAAACTGTTTGAGTGACCATCGGAGGAGGTTCACTTTGCAGTCGCTCAAAATGTACGTAACTCTTCACTGCAATGCACATATTCAAGGATGATGTGAGTATATTATATTAAATTTTAAGAGTTAATATATCTCACTACAAAATAATTGTGTATTTACATATTTAGACATTTCCTACTTCAATGATCATTCATTATATTTCTTGAATGCAGGATACAGGTTTTATTGTAACCGCAGTATAATGCCCAGCGTTTACATCAGAGGCATACTCCATCCGTTGCACGTCCCCTTCTCATACAGTCTATACCGCGTGCGTAGTAAACCTTACGATTCTCGTGGCAATTCCACGAAGTCTAGTGATAAGCATAAGTATTAAATTAATGTTGTATATCTGTATATATTATATCGTTTATTACAAAACAACTATTTTAATTACTTACTAACATTTATTATGAGGCTTATACTTTATTGTGTCAATTTCTCCGCGAATTTTTGAGACAAACATAAATAACAAAAAGTATGAAGACTCACCTAGTTAATCCTCCTTCATCCATTATTTTAAACATGTGAGTGCATTCACATGCTCCGAATTAAGTGCCGCTCTGCGTTTAGTAACAATGTTTCCAGCATCACTAAACACGAAAAAACTTTTTTTCTATCAAGCACTTCGCCACGGTCGTTCAATTTAAATCCAAACGGTTCACCGAGTTTAGCTCTCAAATTCTCATATGACATAATGGAGTTTACACTTTCACAAACCACAGAAAACTGATTTTTTTTTTCTTTATCAAACTAAACACACAACCTTCACAATAGGGACATCATTTTATTTTTACTTCAATTTTTATTGTACCCGAGTTTTTTAATGTACTTCCCTCCCTCCCCTTCTACTAGTAAACTTCCACCGTACTCCACATAGAACCAAGGCCGCATATGGAACGGTAGCAGTATAGAGTACTGAGTGAGTATAGTAGGTTCCAGAAATATGGTCGTATTTTCCAGTGAATAAAGTGTATTCATTATTGAATCATATTTTCGCACAAGTACTGTGTCCGTTTGGTTACGTCGCTTCCCTCTTTCCAACATCCGTTTCTACTGGCACCTCTGTAAAGGCTAGTGGCTAGGCTCTCAGCTATTTTCTGAAAAAATTTGCAGTCAGGAATTGGATGTCTACGTAATATTATACAACTGTTTTAAAGAATTTATATAAAAGGGCATCGTTATGTAACTGTCACGTGGTTTCCCCCCTTTCTACCACCCTGCGACGTAACCACTTCGACGGACAGTAGATAACAATCTAAGTAAATTTATCTGTGCGAATCGGGCGAAGTGAATATTGAATTTAGAATACGTAAGGTACTCTGTTATAGAATAGGTACAGAACTATTTCAAGAGGCACAGGATTATGGCCTCCATGTAGACTGATACTTTGCATTATTTCCTTTGAGGTTGCTGTAAAACAATATTGTGTTTATTAAACATCCCACAACAATTGAAGAATTAAAGAATTACATTCTAGAAACAATGCATTCTATTTGAGAAGATATTCTTAAAAACGTTCTCGATAGTATGTTCACAAAAGAACTGAAGCCTGTATCGGAATGAACAACCATCATTTTCAACAATTTGTTTAAATATCTAGATTTTGATTATTTTTTCAATTTAAATGCACTCTCCATATTGTATGCTAATATGCTATAGACAGTGTACTATACACTGCATAATGGATACGTCCGCCAGGATAGTTCAGTTAGTGAGTAAAACACTTATTATTAATACTGTACTCTATTTTGAGTAAATAAAAACCTAACGACAATTATCAAACTGAAAGTCGTGATAGTTCTTAGTTTACGTAATGGATGCAATACTTATCTTCCTTCCTATACCTATAAAGTGATTTGTTTGTGTTTTATTCTAGTATCATCAAACTCCAGCCGTGGACGGGAGTAACAAAGTGTTTGCGGTTCTCAAGCGTTAATCCAAATGTATAGCCAGGTTAATATTAGAAATGTTAGTAAAAACAAAATGATGACCCGGTACGAACTCAGTACAGAAACTGCAACTCGAAAACTAAAGCGGTCGAAACAGAAGACTGGCCCCAATTGTAATTGAATTACCAGATTTTAAAAAGAGAAGAAGGTAGTTACGCTCTCACTTGCACACAGTCTAGGCATGCCTATTTTAACCTTTCATCACTCGCATGCCCAATTGTTACACAATCACTCGCACGTTGGATTTTGTCCAACCTACAATTAATTAGTCAAGAAATCAGTTTTTTTATCTAAATATGCGAAATCTTTGTTATATTATATATTAATATGTATATATTACATATTAATATATAAAGTCTGTTTATATATATATATATATATATATATATATATATTTGAGCCCTGTTCTTCTCGAGACATGAATAATAATAATAATAATAATAATAATAATAATAATAATAATAATAATAATAATGATAATAATAATAATAATAATAATTATAATAATAACATTAATAATATTAATAAAAATAATATCTTTTGGAACAAAAGTAAGAAAAAAACTTGCATGAATAATAATTGTAACAGGGTCCATACAGCTTCAAGAAGTCATAAATGTAACAGATAATATAGTTAAATGATTGGTGTGCCATAATCTCAACACAAATCAATGGGACTTTCATATGCTTATTTTGTAATCATTCAACACTCCCCTGTGTACCATCATCTTCCTCCAGTTCTGATTCTGATTCATGTTCACTGTATTCACAACCTGGAATTTCAACAACCCTCTGTGCACCTTCAACTTCCTCCAGTTCTGATTCAGATTCATGTTCACTGTGTTCACAACCCGGAATTTCAACAACCCTCTGTGCACCTTCAACTTCCTCCAGTTCTGATTCAGATCCATGGTCACTGTGTTCACAACCTGGAATTTCAACAACTCTCTGTGCACTTCAACTTCCTCCAGTTCTGATTGGGATTCATGTTCACTGTGTTCACAACCTTGAATTTCAACAACTCTCAGTGCACCTTCAACTTCCTCCAGTTCTGATTGGGATTCATGTTCACTGTGTTCACAACCTGGAATTTCAACAACCCTCTGTGCATCTTCAACTTCCTCCAGTTCTGATTCAGATTCATGTTCACTGTGTTCACAACCTGGAATTTCAACAACCCTCTGTGCACCTTCAACTTCCTCCAGTTCTGATTCAGATTCATGTTCACTGTGTTCACAACCTGGAATTTCAACAATCCTCTATGCACCTTCAACTTCCTCCAGTTCTGATTCAGATTCATTTTCGCTGTGTTCACAACCTGGAATTTCAACAACTCTCTGTGCACCTTCAACTTCCCCCAGTTCTGATTGGGATTCATGTTCACTGTGTTCACAACCTGGAATTTCAACAACCCTCTGTGCACCTTCAACTTCCTCCAGTTCTGATACAGATTCATGTTCACTGTCTTCACAACCTGGAATTTCAACAATCCTCTGTGCACCTTCAACTTCCTCCAGTTCTGATTGGGATTCATGTTCACAGTGTTCACAACCTCGAATTTCAACAGCTCTCTGTGCACCTTCAACTTCCTCCAGTTCTGATTGGGATTCATGTTCACTGTGTTCACAACCTCGAATTTCAACAATCCTCTGTGCACCTTCAACTTCCTCCAGTTCTGATTCAGATTCAGGTTGTTGGACCCCGGACTCATTACACAGGCATTATCACCTTCATATCATTCAGACGCTAAATAACCTAGATGTTGATACATCGTCGTAAAATAACCCAATAAAATAAAATAAATAAAAATTCATGTTCACTGTGTTCACAACCTGGAATTTCAACAGCTCTCTGTGCACCTTCAACTTCCTCGAGTTCTGATTCAGATTCATGTTGACTTTGTTCACAACCTGGAATTTCAACAGCTCTCTGTGCACCTTCAACTTCCTCCAGTTCTGATTGGGATTCATGGTCACTGTGTTCACAACCTGGAATTTCAACAACTCTCTGTGCACCTTCAACTTCCTCCAGTTCTGATTGGGGATCATGTTCACTGTGTTCACAACCTGGAATTTCAACAGCTCTTTGTGCACCTTCAACTTCCTCCAGTTCTGATTGGGATTCATGTTCACTGTGTTCACAACCTGCAATTTCAACAGCTCTCTGTGCACCTTCAACTTCCTCCAGTTCTGATTGGGATTCATGTTCACTGTGTTCACAACCTGGAATTTCAACAGCCCTCTGTGCACCTTCAACTTCCTCCAGTTCTGATTGGGAATCATGTTCACTGTGTTCACAACCTGGAATTTCAACAACCCTCTGTGCACCTTCAACTTCCTCCAGTTCTGATTGGGAATCATGTTCACTGTGTTCACAACCTGGAATTTCAACAACTCTCTATGCACCTTCAACTTCCTCCAGTTCTGATTGGGATTCATATTCACTGTGTTCACAACCTGGAATTTCAACAGCTCTCTGTGCACCTTCAACTTCCTCCAATTCTGATTCAGATTCATGTTTACTGTGTTCACAACCTGGGATTTCAACAACTATCTGTGCACCTTCAACTTCCTCCAGTTCTGATACAGATTAATGTTCACTGTGTTCACAACCTGGAATTTCAACAACCCTCTGTGCACCTTCAACTTCCTCCAGTTCCGATTCAGATTCATGTTCACTGTGTTCACAACATGGAATTTCAACAACCCTCTGTGCACCTTCAACTTCCTCCAGTTCTGATTCAGATTCATGTTCACTGTGTTCACAACCTGGAATTTTAACAATCCTCTGTGCACCTTCAACTTCCTCCAGTTCTGATTCAGATTCATGTTCACTGTGTTCACAACCTGGAATTTCACCAACCCTCTGTGCACCTTCAACTTCCTCCAGTTCTGATTCAGATTCATGTTCACTGTGTTCACAACCTGGAATTTCAACAGCTCTCTGTGCACCTTCAACTTCCTCCAGTTCTGATTGGGATTCATGTTCACCGTGTTCACAATCTGGTATTTCAACAGCTCTCTGTGCACCTTCAACTTCCTCCAGTTCTGATTGGGATTCATGTTCACTGTGTTCACAACCTGGAATTTCAACAACCCTCTGCGCACCTTCAACTTCTTCCAGTTCTGATTCAGATTCATGTTCACTGTGTTCACAACCTGGAATTTCAACAATCCTCTGTGCTCCTTCAACTTCCTCCAGTTCTGATTGGGATTCATGTTCACTGTGTTCACAACCTGGAATTTCAACAATCCTCTGTGCACCTTCAACTTCCTCCAGTTCTGATTGAGAATCATGTTCACTATGTTCACAACCTGGAATTTCAACAGCTCTCTGTGCACCTTCAACTTCCTCCAGTTCTGATTGGGATTCATGTTCACTGTGTTCACAACCTGGAATTTCAACAACTATCTGTGCACCTTCAACTTCCTCCAGTTGTGATTGGGATTCATGTTCACTGTGTTCACAACCTGGAATTTCAACAACTATCTGTGCACCTTCAACTTCCTCCAGTTCTGATTGGGAATCATGTTCACTGTGTTCACAACCTGGAATTTCAACAACCCTCTGTGCACCTTCAACTTCCTCCAGTTCTGATTGGGAATCATGTTCACTGTGTTCATATTTTTCGTCACTAAATTCGCTATCACTTTCATTGTTCATAGTAGCTGCATTCGTTTTGTGCTCTGCTTCTTCTTCTTCTTTTTCTTCCATTTTTTGCAGCATTCCAGGGATGTCTTGACGTTTGATATTGCTAGAATATGTAAACGAGACTATTGTAATACATACATAAATAAATCCATACATACATACATACATTCATACATACATACATACATACATACATACATACATATATACATACATACATACATACATGTGTACAATTTCTTTTTTTGGCAATGAAATTGCTAAGAAAAATGAAAATATCAAGAGCACAAATTTACTTACACAGTCATTAGCGCGTTGGATATAGTCAAACGATGCACACTCCAGTACCTTTCAA
This sequence comes from Periplaneta americana, assembly GCF_040183065.1. Taxonomy (NCBI): domain Eukaryota; kingdom Metazoa; phylum Arthropoda; class Insecta; order Blattodea; family Blattidae; genus Periplaneta; species Periplaneta americana. The sequence continues at coordinate 91,321,848 of NC_091127.1, forward strand.
ACAGTACTGAGTGTTTTAAGCAATTAATATATATGAAACGTTTCAGAAACATATCGAGAAATTCAATAATGGAATAGAATTGGCATATTATTCAAGAGATGACCTATGAGAAGAATTATAATGAAAGATAAAAATGTGTTGGATAAAGTCCAACAGTGCGAGTGACGAAAGGTAAGGGACGAGGGAGACGAATCCCAGAAAAGTATGTATTTCATATGCTAGGAAGATGAGCTGACAGCAAGGTGGAAGTTTTGTTGGCAAACCATAAATTTAATAAGGGTTTCACATTGTGTTTCAACTTTCAATAGAGGTAGACTAGGTCAGTCTCCTCATATATCCATCTCTTTCTGAAGCGTTTGTGCAAAGATTTTCCCTACTCTATCTGGTTTACAGTTAGAAAATGACAGTACTCTTGAACTATTCAGTAAGCAATTTCCGAGAGAGGAATATTATCGGAATTTTAGTATGAGTTTGTGTTAACAAAATAATAATTAATATTAACTACAACGATTAATTTTAATCAACTCGATTATTCGATTAAATAAGTTTGATCGATTAATCTTACAACAGAAATTAATCGATTAATCGATCGATTAGATTAATCGTTTAAATCCCATAACACTACAAAAAACACATACATAGTTAAACGGACCGAACATCCTTTAACAGTTTAACAAACTCTTTTATAATAATTTTCGTACATTTTTGACAACTTTTCAAAATAAACTTAGTATAAATATTAATTTATATTGCCTTTAGAGTACTTAATTAGTTGAAATGATATTCACCTCATTGCAAGAAGACTGCATTTCGACCTTTAATTTCGTTATTATTGCCTTCCCCTCTTCACCGATAATATGAGCGTGGTTATCAGAATGTTTAACTTCAAAGTGACGCTTAATGTTGTACGTTTTTTCCTTACATTTATATAGCATATTAAACACTGAACATTGTTGTCGTCAGATTAGACAAGATACAAGCCCTTCCAGGAGGAATTAAATCCTGAACCGACTGTCATCGTACTTCTCTTCATTCTTATTCATAACAGTTAAGCACAAACCATAGTATACCATATGAATGAATGAATGAATGAATGAATGATGCAATGCATAATCCAGCAATGCCTCAAGGATATAATCGAACAGACGAGGGGGAAAGTAAATGATATCATGCATTCGTACACCACCACAGCCTCGGCGACAGAGAGGAGACACAGGGCAGCGTCCTGGCGCCCTAGCCCTCAAACGCTGTTTGGAATATTATTATAAAATGTTATTAAGTGATTTTGTTCAAAGTTATAATGTTATAGTGCTTAAAGTCGATTAAAATTCGAGTAACCGGTCGATTATTCAATTACAGACATCAGGTTAATCGATCAAAATTTTCAGTCGATCGACAGTTCTACTAGAAATAATGTTGGAGTACTCTGGTGATAATCTGGTATCTCAGCTATTCCATTTATTCCAGACCACCCACATACTTATCTGTTGACATCGACTAATCGCGTTAATATCGGACCCATACAGTAAGATACAGTATAATGATAATAATCCAATAATGAGATTTAAAATCGCAGCACTCGTCAGAAGCATTCTATTCATGACAATAAAGTATTAGAAAAGCAAACAATACGAGCATGAAGCTGTTCCTGCTTGTTTCACGGTCTGTTGAATCCCATCCTTGACTTTCGGTAGCTGAGGTTACTACTTAAGAAACACGTGGAGTACAGCGCGGCGCCTGTGGCTCCTATTTAACTTGGCACTTCGAGCGCTTCACCTCAACCAGAACGAAACGAGTTGCCAAGTAACCGATTCCTCCAGGAGTCGTGAAATGGCATTAGCATAAAGTCTCCCCGCCGGCTAAAGCTATCCATTAGTCCTAGTGTGACTATTTGTCAGGTGCTTGTCCAACGACTTGACCAAATCTGGCTGTACTAATTACTTGCCTACATTCTATGAGTACATCTCCGTTGTATTGCACAAGGCAGCCCATGTATTAAAATATGTCTATGTACAAGGTAATAATAGTAACGATCTCTTATATAATCATCTCTGTTAGAGTGCAAGGTACTCAATTGTCATCTGTAGAACAACTTTCTACAGTTCATATAACTTACAGTGCATCTCTTGACACAAACATATCCGTTTCAAGAACAAACCTGGAAAAATTTCCAAGACAATGAGAAATGTAATATACAGGATGTAAGGGGTATAATTGTCATTACCTTCACTGATGATTATTCATACAATAAGGAAGAAAAAATGTCCTTGCAATTTTTTTATAATTGCATTATTTAACTCATTATTAAAGTTTACAATATTAGGCGTTTGGCAACGTTGCTGCTGGGAAGGAGGAGGTTTAGAAGAGTACAGTACAGTTCAGGCGGGGAGGAGGGTGTTAGAAGTACACAGTACAAGCGAGTACAGACATACCGGTACAAAACAGAGCTCTGTTCTAATGCAGGACCTTATCATGACAATACTGTTATTTACATAAAAGGAGCAACAAATATAAACCTCCAATCTCATTAATAGAACATTATGGTAAATTTACATTTTATGTAACAATATTGCTCCATTTTTAATTGTAGTTTAAAAATAAACAATAATAGTTTTCTGCAGAAAATCATACGAACTTTTTTTCTAATGCAACATTTTAATCTCCCCCGCTTCCGTAAAGCAGTACCATTTTTAAACAAATTTCTGGTTGTGTGATTTTCGAAGCGAGGTAAGAGACTTCTAGTTTCTAATAATCGCTGAGAAACTGCTACTAAAGTTCGCCGATTAGGTAACCTTCTTTGAGGAAAACGTTTACGGTACAACCTTCTTGCCACACTTGAATTACGGCGACTTTCTCCATACATTAATAACGTATGATATGGGTATTCCTAAACTGTGAATGACATTGTCGAATACGCTATACTGTACTTCCATCCGCTCGGTTGGGTTATTTTACGACGCTGTAGCAACATCTAGGTTATTTAGCGTCTGAATGATATGAAGGTGATAATGCCGGTGAAATGAGTCTGGGGTCCAGCACCGAAAGTTACCCAGCATTTGCTCGTATTGGGTTGAGGGAAACCCCCGGAAAAAACCTCAACCAGGTAACGTGCCCCAACCGGGATTCGAACCCGGGCCACCTGGTTTCACAGCCAGACGCGCTGACCGTTATTCCACAGGTGTGGACCCATCCGCTCGGCAGTAGAGCTATGGGAAGGGGGCTTGAACTCAGCTGACCCGTACTTACGTCTGTGTAGAGTACTGCCTGCTGAACACGTTGCCACGTCTCTCACGCCAGAATATTAACAAAATTAAGCATGCATTTTTATTTAACTTCATGAAAACGTAATAGAACACACTAATATTTATTTAAACTAATATTAACTCTTTGCTAGTTATATCTACTGATATGTCTCTGAGCCAAATAACGCCATGTTTACCTTTAACACCACCCTATTAATTTTTGTTAATGACACAAGTTTTCGGTAGTGCACTACTGTAGCCTGCATTCGTTTGCAATCTAGTGATGAAATGAGTTACTAGCTGTCCGCTGACATTTACGAGTGACATGATATTCCATCATTTTCCTGTTGTGTGTTGATAGTGAATGGCTGTTCTTATATCAAGGTAAGAGGCAATATTTTATTTTGTGTGTTGAGCAAATAATAACTGTATTAAACTATATATTTTCGTGATCCTTAAACATTCTTCTATGTATAGAAAGTATTTACTATCTATAAAATTTGAAAATGTTAGAGAAATAGGCATCTGATGTTATCAAGTACCCAGTAGCGCTTTAACGCCATGTGGCGTTAAAGGTCTACCAACAAAATTTTAGGTTATGTTGATACTAAGGCTGACAGTACAGCATCAGCAGACTGTTTGGCTAGGAGAGGTGCAAGAAAGAGCATCTGGTTGCATCTGAGCACGCAGAAAATATCACAATAAATTTATTGTTACATGCGCTAATGCACTTTCTACACGTATGGTTATCTTCAAAAGCCAGCGTTTGAAGCTGGAGTGAGAGACAGGTATGCCTCTTGGAATAGAGACTGTCATGAGCGCCAAGGACTCTATGACAACTGCTGTATGGTTTGATCAATTCGCCCGATATAAGGTGGCAGGAGTGGTGGTGTTGATATTTGATGGAGCATCTTCTCATCTGGACTCAATCATTGCAAGTGCCGCTGATAATTCCGGAATCACACTGTATTGCCTTTCCAGTAATACAACACATGAGCTGCAACCCATGGATAAAGTGCAAGAGTTATGTTCCTCATCCTCATCAGAGGATGGACCTCGCATTCCTAGTCCTCTAGGAATCCAAGTCGACTCAGCGTCGCCATTAGGGGGTACAAAGTACCAATTCTAACATTGGAAAACCCAGTGTGTTTACCCTCTAATGACGATCAATAGGGTCCGGACTTTGTCAGGCTGCCTGACGGCTTGACCTTTGTAGTCACTAATGACTTTGGACTTTGATAAGGAATTTTTGGTAGGCTTGACCTTTGTAGTCACTAATGATTTTGGACTTTGATAAGGGATTTTTGGTAATGTAAAGCTATATAAGCGGTCTCGAGCTCGGCAGAAGGGTAATCTTCATCTTTTGTACATCTAAATAGAATGATGTAAGCTGAGACGAGACCATCTTTGGTGAAAATAAAAGACTTCGAAACATCTACGCTTGTGTTCTTCATTGAATAGAGTCAAAGAACTTAACTGGGGGCTCAGCCGGGATAGGCAAGTCGTCCTTCGAGAATAATCAGTGACAGACGCGATTTCTTCACCAATTAGGAAGTCTTAAGTCGTCCAACGATTAAACTCAGGACACAGAGTGGTTGGTGACCAGCGACAACTTTTTCACAATTAAGAAGCCTTCGCTGCCCACCGAATCGCCAGCTGCCTATCAGCTCTATTCAACGGGACCTGGACGCACCACCGAGCACCACGAACCAGAGGATGCTGCTGCTGCTGCTGCTGCTGATCATTTTTTCTAACCTGTGAGTGTAAACAAAAAGTATACTTCATCTATCAGTGAGAAGTAATATACTTTTGTGGTTGTTCAGTGCCAAGTGTAGTCTTCGAAGTTTTGCTTATTTTCACCTTCTTACACTCTTGTAAACCCAAGTTCAAGATAATTTGGTTAATTTCATTATTCAAGGTTTCTGTCTATCTTCTATTTCTTATTTTAAATTTTGTTAGCTATACATTAAATTTTAGATTATCACTTTCCCAGGCAAAACTATTTTCATTTCTTTTGCCGTAGATATTCAACAATGTCTGAAACAGAATTGCTTTCTAAGTTTGAGTATGCCCATATTCAGCTGTTGCCTGAATTTGATGGCACCCCCTCTTGCAGTTTAGATTACTTTATCGCACGATGTGAGTCCTTTCTAACTAATTTTAAGAGGGATGCAGCGGTTCCTAATGCAAATTTGGTTAACGATTTTTTATTCAACGAAGTGAAATCTAAGTTGAAAGGGGGAGCCCGTAGCATCTTAGACATAGAGGCGAATGCCAACTACGATAGTTTTAAAGAAAAACTAGTTAGGAAATACGGCGATGTTAACGATGAAAGAATTTTGCTGAAAGACATTGCCAATTGTTACCAAAACCATGGTGAATCTTATACTGAATACTATGAACGTCTAAACTCCCTTGTACTCCGGTACAAAAGCCTTTGCAAGACAAATTATAGGGAGAAAGTTTTAGATTTCAAATTGAGAGAGATAGAAGAGCTCAGTCTGAACACATTTAGAGCAGGTATCTTTGAACCGTATCGTGTATACTTGCGTTATGCACAGATTGGTGATCTGGGTCAGGCACTTAGGATGTGCAGTTCTTACGACAATGACAGGGCTTATGAAAATTATATGGACCAACCGGCGATGTTAAAGATGAAAGAATTTTGCTGAAAGACATTGCCAATTGTTACCAAAACCATGGTGAATCTTATACTGAATACTATGAACGTCTAAGCTCCCTTGTACTCCGGTACAAAAGCCTTTGCAAGACAAATTATAGGGAGCAAGTTTTAGATTTAAAATTGAGAGAGATAGAAGAGCTCAGTCTGAACACATTTAGAGCAGGCATCTTTGAACCGTATCGTGTATACTTGCGTTATGCACAGATTGGTGATCTGGGTCAGGCACTTAGGATGTGCCGTTCTTACGACAATGACAGGGCTTATGAAAATTATATGGACCAATTAAGGGGAACGCATAAACAGCCACGCTCAACCGTAAACCATAATATTAGGCTCCCTTCTAACGGATCCAGAAATCCAACTTCCAACCCTTTTGTCTTTTCTAACGTTCCACAACCCTTAACTTACTACCGACTTGCTACGAACCAACCACCCATATACAGAACAATGGCTCAACTCCCATTCAGCAATCAGGCTCGAACCACTCAACCACAAAAAATTCCTCTGTGCCTCCAAACCACAACCTGGCCAGGAATACCCAGCACGGTGCAATTCCACGGAACGCTCCCACGCATCCGAATTTCGGTCCGCCGGAACAGAAAACTCCAGCACTATCAAGACGTCCCTATTCTAGCCCTGGAAATATAGGAAGGCGCTTCTCGCAGACCCACCCCAGCTTTCCGAAACCAATGTCGAGCGTTTCAACAATAAGAGGCAATTTGAATTCCCATTTCGAAACAGAGGAAAATCTTCACCATGATTCAGAACAAACTTACCCAATCGATGAAGTCTGCGACTCAATGGATTACTTCTTGGAACAACCTGAGGACAACGATGACGAGAACAACCATTGGGATTTTTCAATTGTCCCCGTCATCACCAGCCTAGACCTGAATAGCATTTACAATGCCCCGCAATTACCCTCCATCTTTCTGTTTGGCTTAAAAATCCTTATAGACAGCGGCGCCTGTAACTCCATGATGAATCCTGGAATAGCGTAAACTCTTTTTGACGACTATATGTTTAAAGAACCCTTTTGTGTTCAATCGGTTCACGCGCAAACGATAGGAAGTGACAATGTGCAATTCCCCATCTTTGCAGAATATAATTTGGATTGTCCAGTATATTTCAGAGTAATGCAATGGCACAAATATTTCGATGCGTTAATTGGTTCTGCCTATTTCATAAAGTTAGGAGCTAGGATCGACTATGGAAAAAGTGTAATTACCTTGGGGAACAAAGAAATACCATTTTTCCTTCACTCCCCTCACAAACAAAGAGATTTCCAAAGTTCGCAAGATCCGGAATTTATCTCCATCCCAGTTAATATCAAACAAGGGGATGTGTATGTCCCTCAGTTTGAACATGAAAGTTTATATTTTACGGACTCGATTTTACATGCTGAGAATTATCAGGTACTCTACCCCACCGAGACTGCATTGGAATTAGACTTTGAGAAGCCATTATTGGTAGAGCCTCTTGAGAGCATGACCATTAATAACCTAGAAATAAACTCTCTCACAGACTCGGATATAAAAGAATACCTTCAACTCAACACCTGAATGATCTAGAGCAGGAAAAACTTTCCAAAGTTTGTTCCCAGTATTCTGACGTGTTCTATTACCCAGGTTGCGACCTATCATTTTCTAAGACAGTAAAACATTACATCAGAACTACTGACGAAGAACCTGCATACCGCAAAAACTATAGGTATCCACCACAACTGAAGGACATAATAAGTAAGGAAGTAGAGAAACTTCTAGATCAGGGCGTAATAACTCACAGCGAGTCACCGTATTGTAATCAGGTTTGGACAGTCCCAAAGAAGCCAGACGCCTCGGGCGAAAAGCGTTGGAGGTTAGTAATTGACTTCAGACAATTAAATCAGAAAACCATAGAAGACAAATACCCTATTCCGAAGATCGAAGATTTCGACTTCGACATTCAATATGTAACCGGAAAAACGAACTATGTGGCTGACGCCTTGTCCCGCATAGAAGTAAATGCGAATGATGATTCAGACTCCATCAGACCTTCCGTCGGGGATGACGAATACTTACAGGAAGTGGACCATCAAACCATTCATTCCAATCAGGAAACCCCTATTTTTACTTTGAAGACCTCAGAAAGAAATTTGAACTAGAACCGCAACCAGATAATTGTCAAATATGGAAACTCATGTAAGTTACTTGAGAAAAAATTGTTTAAGAAGAATGTGAGGCATGTGATGATAGTCACTAAGGACAATTTAGCCCAAGATTTAGAAACCCTCTTACTTAGGATAATTGTCCCATCAAATAAGTACGCGGTGTATTTTGACGATTGGACCATAGAGATTCCTTTCATTAGATGTTGCCAGAAACTATTTACTTCGGAGCTTGTGATGATTCGATCTACGAAATTTCTGGAGGACATAGAAAATCTCGAGAAACAAAGACAGTTAATTTCACAATACCATGGTATTAACCATAATGGAATTGTAGGGACCATAGAACACCTGCAGTATTACTGGCCCCATTTGAGAGAGCAAGTCAGGAGTATTATAAATCAGTGCAACCTTTGTCAGAGAAACAAATACGAAAGACATCCCAACCAGGTAGAAAGTCAAGGTCCAATTAATGACCTAACCCCTTTGCTCAAATACATATAGATACCTTTCATTTTGAGCAAACCCGTCTGCTAACAATCTGTGACATATTCTCAAAATATGGACAGGCTTATATTTTACCTAACGGCACGGCATTAACCGTATTAAACCAACTTCAGCTGTACTTTTCTCAAGATAGTCTGCCCAAGAAAATCACCCATGATCAGGGCGGAGAATTCGAAAATAATATAATCAAAGACTACTGTAAGGGGCTGAACATTGAATATCATGCCACTACGCCGTTGAATTCTTCCTCGAATTCTCCGGTCGAAAGGTTCAATTCTACGTTGCTCGAGAAGTTACGTATATTACGTGACTCTGACAAGTTTACTCCCTTGGCGCAGCTAATTACGAAAGTTATCATAAACTACAACTCTTCAATCCATTCTGCAACGAAAAAACCGCCCTTCAATGTACTCTACGGCCCATACTATGACGCGTTGGACCACATCTTCACTCCTTCCATTCCAATCCACGAATATATCCAGAGACAAAGCGATCAGTTTCGCATATTACGAGAAAAACATTCCGAAACCAACACCTCTACCTCTAACCACCCTTATAAAGTTGGCGAGACTGTTTATGTCACAAACCTCCTCACTAGGAACAAAAAGTCAAAAAACTTGTATAATGAGGGAACGGTTACCAAAATAGAAGGTAACAAAATCCACTGTAAAATGAAAAACAGAAGAATACACATAAGAAATTTTAGAGACGTAAAACCTAAGAGGAAAATATCTTCTCTTTCAGGATCCTCTCAGGACGAGGCTCAATCAACGTCCAAAGAATAGAAATGCGAGGGTTTTATGCTGACTCTCTGGGACCAGCCGTTATAATCAATAACTGCCACAAGTTTTTGTTTCACCTTAACCTTACCAGTTTAAGTCACTCATTCGATAATATTCAGAGTACCACTGCTTCCCTCCTTAGGCAATCCAACAATACGTTTCCGTATCTTTTCCACGAGTTGACGGATGCTTTACAGAATACGAAGGAACACCTATATAAATTATTGCCCTCTAAAAATAGAAATAAAAGAGGATTAGTTAACGGCTTGGGAAGTGTAATCAAATTTATCTCAGGCAATTTAGATCAGGATGATTTGGATAGTATACAAAAACAACTAGACTCTTTAAAAAGGAGTCGTACTGAGCAAATACGACATGTTAATAAGCTAATATCCTTCAGTAATTCCATCGTCCAGAAATTCTATGATGAAATAAACCGAGTAAATTTGAACATGGGTATAGTAAAAATTATGTTAGGAAAAGAAGGGTTTGAAATAAGCATATTGGAACACCTGCAATACGTGTCGATGTGTTTACAGAAACTATACAAGGTGATACAGACAATAGAAAACACTATCAGTTTCTCATTCGATGATACAACCAATGTGGACTTATTTTCTCCATCTGATTTGGAAAATATTGTGAATCACCTACGCTCCATCTACCCTGGGAAATCAATAATACGTACAGACCCCTATCATCTATATGAAAATCTTAAATTTAGTAAAACTCAGGTAGCCATAGTGGAGAATGATTTAGTGGTAATCCTATCAATACCTATAACAAATAATAACATTTACCAACTATACACAATATATCCTGTTCCCACAACCGACAACGTTATACTTGTCCCTTCCGAACGTTACTACCTACAAGGTTCCATTCCCGTATGGGCCAGTGTATCTTGTGCCAAAGGCATCCAATACTTTATATGTATTGATCATAGCACGCACGCAACCACCTGCAATCTAACTAAGTCCAGTGGATGTGACTTCGCATCCGTCAAAAATAACGCACGGATATTTCAACTACTAAACAACAAACACATCCTTTTCTTCAGCACTAACACAGAGATGTTAGTACAAACGTGCCCAGGGGCACAGAACATCGTGCAGATCTCAGGACCACATATTGTATACACTAATGAGACCTGTCCTATCACAACCATTGGTATTACCTTGGAGCCAAATCCGACTAACCTTGTCCATAAAATCCCTCTCTTCCATCTAAGTTTCGAACCTTACATAACTCATCAAGTGAAATTCCATAATTCTCATGTGGTTGTAAATAAAGTGAAATGGGACTTACAACCCATTGTTCCCAATAAAACCATCCTTAAAGACTTTAACTCTATCAATGTTATTATTATAAGTGTAATATTAATCATAGTATTAATGTACAGGAAACAATTGTATTTACTATATTTGTTTTCCAAGCATAAATTTTTTAAGCCAAGCGGCTCGACGTGTCCTGAGGACAGCAATGCTCAGCTCAGGAGGAAGGAGTTATGTCCTGAGGACAGTAATGCTCAGGTCAGGGGGAAGGAGTTATGTTCCTCATCCTCATCAGAGGATGGACCTCGCATTCCTAGTCCTCTAGGAATCCAAGTCGACTCAGCGTCGCCATTAGGGAGTACAAAGTACCAATTCTAACATTGGCAAACCCTGTGTGTTTACCCTCTAATGACGATCAATAGGGTCCGGACTTTGTCAGGCCGCCTAACGGCTTGACCTTTGTAGTCACTAATGACTTTGGACTTTGATAAGGAATTTTGGTAGGCTTGACCTTTGTAGTCACTAATGATTTTGGACTTTGATAAGGGATTTTTGGTAATGTAAAGCTATGTGAGCGGTCTCGAGCTCGGCAGAAGGGTAATCTTCACCTTTTGTACATCGAAATAGAATGATGTAAGCTGAGACGAGACCATCTTTGGTGAAAATAAAAGACTTCGAAACATCTACGCTTGTGTTCTTCATTGAATAGAGTCAAAGAACTTAACTCAAGCACTAGTTGGGTGTGTTTTATATGTGAAGAAAGTAGCGTTGAGAATATGTCATTATGTTCTTATTGTGCGAGGTATTTACATGATAAGCGTGAAAACATCAGGAAAATCACTAAGCTTTCAACTTACAAATGTTCAGAATATGCAGTGATGATATTGGTTCAATTACTTATCGAACTCATAATTTTTTTTATTTTTCATAACTTAATTTTTTTGTTTTACTTATTGCAAAACATTCATATTAAACTAAGGTAAATGCTTTTGTGTTTAATATCTTCCTACTGTGTTACATTGCCTCTATTTTTTAAAGTAAGGAGTCACTGGAAAACATATTTTCCTAATCCATCTCGTGTTTCAGTTTCAGATCAAGAATCTTTCATTAGTATTGAGTGATTTTGTATCTTTTATTAACAGAAACTCAAATTTAGTTACTTAGTTCAATTTGTGTTGCTTAGGAAAACTAATTCATTAATAATTTTAAGTGTATAAGTTACTAGAAAATAGGTGGCGTTAACTGGACAACCTGTTCCTAATATCGCCAGTTTACAAAGTTTCCTTATTTGAGTTGTAATTCTTGTTCGGTATAAAATACATCCATTTTCATTGTGCTACTATGTAAAGATAAGATTACAGTTTCTATTTCATAATTTTCGTTTTTGTACATAACTTATTTCCAGAGCAAAATTGACTAAAGTGTTAAGGTGGCGTTATTTGGTACGAGTACCTTAATTGTTTTCGTAATTTTACTAACGATGTAAGCAGTATAATGCAAATAAAATAAGAAATATTTTTTCTGGGAAAACTATCAAGTTTTGACCTTTTTTTATATGGACATTTTTTTATCCTGTAGACCGTCCCTGACGTCTGTGAAAAGTACGGGACTTATACCCCTTACACCATGTATGAAATTATAAGTTAATCTCAGAAGTAATAAATATGTACAATTATGTAAAATGAATGCACCAATACAATTTGAAAAAAAAAATAGCGAAATTGGTAATAATTCCAAAAGGTTTCATAAACGAGGTATTATGGATTATCTCCTGCAATATTTAACATATCTATACAGTAAGCTTTAAATTAATGTATACACAAAAAGTTACAGAATGGGGATATCAGTTCAAGATTACTCTGTCTACTCTTTGCCGACAACCAAGTTGTATTTGCACATGATAAAGAAGATATGCTTTAATGAACAGAAAACTTACGGACGAGTATGGAAAATAAGATCTTACTCTAAATTTGAATGGAACAGAATACATGAGTATTGGAAAAATCATCATCATCATCATAATCATCATCATATTCATTCATGGATTAGCTCATTAGACCTGTTCCTACTTCAACCCATCGCTTCCTAGATCTGCCTACATCTCGTCTTCTTCTTGGTTTGTATTTTATTATTTTCTTAGGATATATATTTTCATTAATTCAATCTATGTGAACTTTCTAGTTTTGTCTATATGTTTTTACTATATGTTTCAGTCTATAGCTGCAAATACTTTTAGATCTTCTCTAATCTGTAACTTTTCGTTCTGAAAAGAAATTTTAAAATATTACTTTTGTTCGGATCAAATTTCTGCACATGTAAAGGACAAAACTAAATTTATTTCAATCAATTATTATCATAATACACTGCTCTCTTAAATTGACTGAACATATTCGGACGTAAATTAATGGTTTTCCCAAAACATGCTATGAAATATTTCAAATAAAACGATTTTTATCTCAGAAAGGAAGCAAAAACGAGAAAAATTGTATTAAACATTTTTGTTTGAAATATCTCAAAGAATAACACTTTAAATTAATAACATTACTTACGATTAATCCTGTATAACTACCAAAGTCTAACTATTACCATTTATAGAGTGGAAGTAAAATAATCCTGGAGATTGAAAGGGAGGATAGAGGACACTTAAATGAATTGAAAACCTATATTACGTTTTGTGATGAAAAGCACGGTTAATTAGAAAATTAAGTTCGAAGTTTCAGCAGTGTTGTAACATCGCCGCTGACATCCTATTTCTTTTCGTAGTACATATGTAAGAGGTCAGCGAACTCAGGTCTGTCTCCTTAGGTGAGCTACCTCCCACTTCCCTCACTGGCTACAATTTTGCAAGCTGATCGCATCATTCAGTGGCTTGAAATTAGTGGTTTTTAGATTAAGTTTACAGAAAAACCGTCCTATTGAAATACACCAGAGGGATAAATGATTTTATATTAGATTTTCTATCGATAAGAACAAAAATAACGATTCTACTCGCAATAGTTACCGAATGAAACGGTGTTAAAAATTTGGAAAAAAGAAATTGCTTTTCTGAGAAAACTGTGAACTTTCCACCATATATGATATTCAGGGGCGGCTATTCAGGTGAAGTAAGTGAAGTGCCACTTCACCCATTTACGTGTAAAACACAATTTTACCTCGTATCAATAATTAATTCTAGTTATTACCGGTACCGTATTTCTATAATAAAAAAGTTTTCTTTTCAGTCTTTTTGAACAGTGTTTAGTTGTATAAATAGTACCTGTAACCGTCCACTGAATAGAATAATTTCAACTGTTACTAGCGCCGAGCGGTGGCTATTGGAACTTACAATACTGTAGAGATGAAATTATTTAGGCTCACATTCTCATACAGCACTTGGTTTCAATGGTAACGTGACGTCACGCACTGAAGAAAGATTGTATGAGTGAAGTGCGCTTCTGAGTCTTTCAGTTATGGAGAACTATCAGACTTCTTGTAGGTGGAGTAACAGTTTGCAGATCTAACGATACTAATAAAATAGAGAAGGGTTGAAGCTGGTCTCCAAGGCCGGGGGCTGTTGCTTAAGAGCTGTGAAATTTTACGGTATGTACTACCTGACCCGAGAATAGTATTCTTATTCCTTGTATCCAAGCAGCCACCCCTGAAGCGGTAAATTACCTGGCTCTATGTTACTTTATTAAGAATACACCTCACATATATTCGCAAAAGTTTAAAAGTTGTTTTCCGCGGCGTGTATTATTTCTTCATATGAGCTCATGAGCTTGCCAGTTTTGTTCCAGGTCTTGCATTTGAAAGTTTAACGCGTGCGTAAATGTAAACATGTAATTAAATAGTGTGTACGAATATATTAACTTACTATTTAATGTATTTAGATTGTATTAGTGATAAGTGTACATATTGTATTTAATACATCATAGTGTATATTATATGTTTAATTACTATGGTTTTATTATTCAAATACTTCGGTACAAATACATAGCAAATATTGATAAAAGAGTGCGAAATATGTATCCCGAAAATGACACGGTTTGTAATTTATTAGAAATGCCGTTTTGTATACTTAAATATGAGGATTAAAAAAAGTTTAAATTCTGGACGAACTACAGTTTCATTTGTTCTTTGTTTTAAAACGTGCTAACAAAATAGAGAAGTTGTAAAAAATAACTTTAAAAAAATTATTCCGATGAAAGAAGCTTTTCTGTTTGAAAATATTGAAAATTTCACTCGGAATGCTACATCATTTAAAGATAGGAGAATTGACTTGTTATGCAAGAAATTGGGCGAGTCCTGAAATAAATTAATTTTCTTGTTTGTATACGTTCTAGAACTCGTAAAATTGTACGTAGTTTACGAATAGTAGGCCCACTCATTATACTGGTATAAAACTGTTCATGCATTTGGTATGTGAACAGCACTTCACTTATTTTTTTACGGCGAGCCGCTACTGATGGTATTACACTTTTTATTACAGACATTAGCTATTGCTCTGAAAATCTACAGGATTATTTCACTTCCACTCTGCATAAAGGCACAATATCAGGGGCGTTGCGTCCATGGATGTGGTGAAGCATTGCTTCCCTTTTCATTTTTGAAAGAAAGATTTTTCAAGTGTATACGGATGAATTGCAAGTAAAGAGATAGGTTTGGAAGTAAATCCCGAAAAGACAAAGTATATGATTATGTCTCGTGACCAGAATATGGAAATATGGAAATTGTAAATTTATCTTTTGAAGAGGTGGAGAAGTTCAAATATCTAGGAGCAACAGTAACAAATATAAATGATACTCGGGAGGAAATTAAACACAGAATAAATATGGGAAATGCCTGTTATTATTCGGTTGAGAAACTTGTATCATCCAGTCTGCTGTCGAAAAATCTTAAAGTTAGAATTTCTAAAACAGTTATGTTACCGGTTGTTCTGTATGGTTGTGAAACTTGGACTCTCACTTTGAGAGAGGAACAGAGATTAAGAGTGTTTGAGAATAAGGTGCTTAGGAAAAGATTTGGGGCTAAGAGGGATGAAGTTACAGGAGAATGGAGAAAGTTACACAACACAGAACTGCACGCATTGTATTCTTCACCTGACATAATTAGGAACATTAAATCCAGACGTTTGAGATGGGCAGGGCATGTAGCACGTATGGGGGAATACAGAAATGCATATAGAATGTTAGTTGGGAGGCCGGAGGGAAAAAGACCTTTAGGGAGGCCGAGACGTAGATGGGAAGATAATATTAAAATGGATTTGAGGGAGGTGGGGTATGATGATAGAGAATGGATTAATTTTGCTCAGGATAGGGGCCAATGGCGGGCTTATGTGAGGGCGGCAATGAACCTCCGGGTTCCTTAAAGTAGGTAAGTATGGACGAATTAGTTATTATTCTTCTTCTTTCGTTATTGTTGACTTGGGATCAATTTGAACGCGCTATACGATGTGGGATGTTAAGGCGCGTCCACACTATGCCGATCGGCAGTGCCGCTCGGCAATATGAAATAGGTATGGACGTATCGTTCGGCCTGTGCCGACTGGCAGATTTGTGTCGAGCGGCCTGCCGAATTCAAACTGACTGTTGTCGGTCTTCATGAAAGGAAGCCGAGCCGAATTGTATAGTGGGGACGTGCAGACCCGTATCGCGTGGCGTCAGTATGAATCAGTGAGCTGTGAGCAGTGTTTGCGCTATGGAGTGGTCGAACGAACAAGTAACCAAGTAACCTGATCTATATCGCAGTCGTCCTGTTTTGTGGGATTGTGAATATAAAGACCGTAATAAACGACATGATGCCCTTATGGAATTCACAGTCTCTTTCGGTGTTGGCAAAGAAGAAATTGAGAGAAAAATAAAAGAAATGCTAAGCCATTTTGCTACGGAAGTGGAAAAGGAGAAGGACAATAAGTCGTGTTCCGGTAGCGATATCTGCTATAAAAGCAAACGGTTGTTACGATAGTATGCTGTTCCTGAAAGACAGAAATAAACCAAGAGGAGTTACAGACACAGAGGTATGTAAGATAATTATATTCAAATTTCACTCGTTTTCTAACACAGTATAGACAGTTTTCTCATGTTTTACTGAAAGTCCAACTCTCAAAGTACTCTTTAAATTCATTTCTCACTGTCTGTACATCCACTGTACTTCTTCGAGGCATCCTGGGAATATTAATTAATCCTTGCGAATTTGAATTTTCTCGTCTCCATACTCTCGGAAGAGTTTCACCTGTAGTCGAACATTCAGCATCAAATGTTCCAGTCGGATTGTAAATGACCTTTAACGTACTCTTTCTGAGGAAATGGTGCAAATAAAGTATTGTTAGTATTACTTTTGTTGCTGTGTCCTGTTCCAATAACATTGGCTTTCGAAGTACTCAAAAGACGGAAGATATTAACCCGAAAGCGTTTTCTGCAACTCTACGTCCTCTACTTAATTGATATTTAAAAATCCTGTTCTTGGATCCTTTGTCTTGCACTCCAGGAAATAGTTTCATAATGTTATGGGATAAGGAGGAACGGAGTAGCAGCAGTTGTCCCTGGAAGGGCGCAAGCTGATGGAAGATTCATTGTGTTGACTTCTTGACATTTCTTGAATTTCGTCTCATTGAATACGCCACCATACGATATTCTTCCCTGGCATCCTACACTTGCGTATGTGAAGTTGTAACTTGCGTCGGTTACTGCAAATAAGACGATACTGAAGAAACCATTATAATTAAAATATTCAGTTGCACTGTTGATTGGAGCTTGCAAATTTAAGTGTTACCCATCCATTGCTCCTACACAATTCCGAAAGTTCCACTTGCCATTAAAATCCTTTGCTATCATTTTCCACTCAGATTTTTTGGGGGCATCTGAAGAAATGATGATAAAGAAATATTAGCTGTTAAATAACTTATATATAATTTGAATTTAAAACAAAAAATTGGAGCTTTGAAACATTGAAATGATTTGATTATAAACAAAATGTTCGTTGTTAGGTTCAGAAGAGCTCAGAGCCAGAAGAAAGACCTGATGTAGATGTTCTTCCTGAACATGAAGACCAGACACCCGAGCCATCGCCGCAACCCGAAGATAGAGGAAATAAAAGAGCATTTATATCACCGTAGAAAGGCTGTACTGCATCACAGAAAGAAAAGGACGAGCAAAATGCAGCAAATCTTCGGCGCAAGATGAGGGAAATTAGGGCAAGGAGACAAGAAAGAGACGACTACATTGTGTTTGCAGAAAATGTCGCAATGAAATTACGCAACCTCTCGTCACCGCATGCTAGGATCCTGGTTCAACATAAACACTACACTATTCGAAGCAGAGATGGGGAAGTACAACAATCCACCAGGACCCCAATACCCAACCTCCATGAATTCGCAAATGCCAGTGTTTGGTTTTCCTCAAGCACAATATGGACCAGAGTTTTCAAATCCTACAGTTACTTCTCTCTCGCGCACCTCAGTGTCTTTCACTGTTCAGTCCCTATATTCAGATTCTGATGCTCCTCACTCTACAGAATCTCTCGATCAGAAACTACGGACAGTGATTCAATTGATAATATTCTCCTCAATCTTTAATATGTTCACTTGCAATAATTGCCATTGTAATTTTGTTTCACTGTGTGAATTTTCTAATAAATAAATCAATTATACAAATGTTTGTTGTTTTATTCACTTACCTTAATAAAATCTTGTAGAGCTTCTATAAGTCTATCACACACTTCTGGAATAATCGTTGAAATCACTTGCTTCGAAATCTTAAAACTATACATAAGAAAATGGTAGGAATCCCCTGTTGCAAGAAACCGAAACGTTACAGCAAGACGCTCATTGGCAGGAATGGCTTTCCTGTATGAAGTATCACACTTGCTGATTTTCGGCCCAATCATACTGAGAAGAGTTTCAAAATCAGCACTGGACATTTGAAAAAAAAATTATGAAACCCCCTCTACATCTGTACTCTAGATTTAACTGGTCTACATCGTCCAATATCAAGTCTTCCATCAGATCACTTCCTCGATATATCTTTCGACTCTGGACACTAGGACGTGCCCAAAATCTACGCTTTCGGAACTTACGGCGATTGGCACTTAAGGTTATTATTAAAGCTGCTGAGACAAGTAGAACGTCTTCCTCGTTGCAGATTTTCACTATTGATGCCGACCGATGCTGACCCATGTGTGGACGTACGAAACATTTTCAACCAATCCGATTGACTTTGCCACGCGGCAATGCCGATCCCTGCCGATCGGCATAGTGTGGATGCGAGTACAGTCGATGACACAGCTCATCTGCCCTGGAAGGAATGCGGAGTTGGGGTAGTAGTTTCGCACTAGTAGTGGATGGGGTGGATGGAGAGAAAGTTATAAATACAATGTAGCATGCATTATAAAAACATTGACTTACCAATTCTGCGCCGCGTTACAATGGAGTAGCTAATTCTGAATCACTTCCATCATCATCATCATCATCATCATTACTGCTGCTATCATCGCTATCGCTATCACTACCACTGTCACTATCCAAAGAAATAATCAAATTATCCACTATTGCAGACAATGTATTATGTCGAAATCTGTATTGCTCTCCACTTTTAATGTATGTTGTCAATAACCCTCCCAGTCCTTTTTAGTTATTGACGATAAAGCCATTTCTGTAAGTTCCTTTAATCTTTGCAAAGATAAATCTCCTGTCACGTTATTTTCTCTCACTTTGTGTTTCATCTTTTTCCATGCTAATTCGATCGGGGATAAGTCACACATATAAGGAGGAAGTCTCAGTACGTTGTGTCCTTCGGTCAACCCTAAAAGTATTTTCTTGAGGCCTGTGTTTCTCGATTAAGGAGAAAAGGTCGACTTTGTGAAGTTTTTCACTGACTTCAACTCCTTTTCTTCTCAGCCACTCTATCATGTCTCTGTTTGGCGCGTACTTATTTGGAGCCTTATCAACCTGAACGGAGTGATAGGGGGCATTGTCCATGACCACGACTGACCTTGGCGGAAGATTGGGAATTAATTTCTCATCAACCCATTTCTCGAAATTTACCTGGTTCATCTGCCCGTGGTAATCCCCGCTCGCAGAACCAGCTTTATAAACGAGTTCTGCGTTTCTTAAGGAACCATTTTTGCTACCCGCATGTAGGACGATAAGTCTGTTTCCTGCACTATGGTTTGCCTGTATGCCAACATTTCTTAAAAGTTAGATTGCTGTCCACCCAGGTCTCGTCGAGATATACAATTTCTCTCCCTTGATTACGGAATTCCTCAATTTTCCTCAAATAATTATGTCGCCAAGCAACAATATCAGCCCTTTCAACTAGAATTTTTCTCTTCGATTGGGATTTTTTCCATTTATAGTTCATCATTTTCAACAGTCTATTTAGTAACCTACCACTCCATGGAAAATTAATTTTATTTCTAATTACAGGCAAAAGCTTGCTCACAGTTGGCACTTTCTTTTCTTGAATATAAAAGTCGTGGATAGTATTTTTAATAACACACCTATCAAAGTCATCAACATCAACACGCGTATGCTGTGGCCGAGTTGGTAGTTTTTTTCCAGGAGTCGAGAGAACTTCATTGGGGCGATCTCGGTTTCTTTCCAAATTTTCTTTTCTAATTTGTTTTGCCGTAAATTCAGACACACCAGTGTAATATACCGCGCGTTTAGTGGCCTGAGTAACTAAATGCGTGAGACACTTGTTCTTGGCTTCGTTATCACACGTTTCTATCACTTTCGCTATTATTTAACGTGCTTGGGAATGAATTACTTTCTTTTTCTTAGGAGGCGGCATGATTAAGCACACTTAAGTTTAAGTTAACAAATTTAGTTGCTATATACAGGTAAGCTTAGAAATACACTCAGTCTCTATATACACACGAACACTACGTACGAAATTATTCTGTAAGAATTACTATATACACTTAGTCTATCGCACGGAATTATTCTATAAGAGTTGTTATATACACTTAGTCTCTATATATACACACAAACGCACGAAATTATTCTACTATATACACTTAGTCTCTATATATATAGCTACGCAAACACTACACACGAAAGTTATATTGCTACGTCTTAACTTTTAATATATATTTACACCAGCAATTCTATTAAGCAAACGTTCACTTCCGTCTTCCAAGTACAAATGGAAAGAGAGAAATGTTTTTTGAAGAAAGTAGAAAGGGGATTAAGCAGAGTGCATTCACACCAAAAGTACCGTTAGCCAGCCGCTTGCTCCGAAGTTAGCCTCACACCCCTCTAAACACCACCCCTAACTTCCCCAAGGTTCAGGGCAGATGAGCTGTGTTATCGACTGTACCTGCTTGTGACAATGGGTTACTCCTTCTCTTTAAATCTCTCACGGAATGTAACTTCTTAGTGCTTCCAATCTCGTCTCTGACATTTCTCCGTTGTATTGACGACAAGGATCAGAAAACAGTATGTTGTACTTTTCACAATGCGATAATGTGTAGCGTTTCAAACATTAAATTACTTCCATGTTATTACTACTCGTAGTCACATATGTTAATACTAAAACTACCTATATAACATAATATTACTAGTAAATAATAATAATAATAATAATAATAATAATAATAATAATAATAATAATAATAATAACACACAATTAAAGAATACAAATAAGTGTTTTCCGTGATTCTGTCCGTCCATCTGCCAATGTCCATGACATCAAATTTATTACTCCCTCTGTCCCATAATAATTGTCCGGTACGCCGAAATGGTATTACAGTAATTACAGACGACGGGGCAAATGAAAAGTGCACGCATGAGGAGAAGCGCAGTAGATCAGTGCACAAGGTTATACAGAACAATAATGTGATCCTATTGAGACAAGCAACGCACATCACCCAGAAGATTACCGAAAGAGGGTATTGGTTTTCAACTCACCGGTATGGCACTATATACAAATTAGTGTAGCAAAGTAAGCTGAAAATTGTTAGTAGAGCATACTCCTGCAGTGAGTACATACGTTTGAACAGACTTGGACATCCTGGGATCACAACTGGCGGTAGTGAGTGACAGGGGTAGCAAGAACCTTAAAGACAGTGAACGGCAGGTGGCATAGGAGTTTTTGTTGAAAAACACTACGGCTGACGTAGTGAAGAAAGGTGCCATAACAGGTGCGGCCGAGAAATGTCATGCCAGTAAAAGAACAGCACGCTGCATTTGGCAACGGGGGCGGCAATCTTTGGAAAGTGGATCTATGCTCATCACCAAATTAATCCCAACAATAAATGCAAAATGGCCTCCTGGACCGTGCACAGGGAGAATTCAGGTGTCAGTTCAGCAGGACAATGCGCGTCCGCATATCGCTCCCAATGACCGCACCTGGATGGACGCTGCAGCAGCCAGTGGATTCACTTTGAAACTCGTGTGCCAACCGCCAAACAGTCTGGATATGAATGTTTTAGATCTGGGTTACTTCCGGGCAATTCAGTCTCTCCAGCATCAGTCAGCTCCTCGAACTATTGATGAATTGATCGCCGCCATTGGAACAGCTTTCTCTCAGCTCACACGCGACAAGCACAACAATGTCTTCCTCACTTTGCAGTCCAATCTCATTGAAATAATGAAAGTCAATGACGGGAACAACAACAAGATTCCCCATATGCAAAAGGCACATCTGGACCACCTCAACATCCTGCCATCTCGCTTGAAGTGTCCTCGGAACATTTACGACGAGGATACAGTAGCACTGCAGCAATAGGTCTGTGGTTCTAGGCAAACTGTTAGAATGACAACCTTCCCGGTCTAACAGACAGTTTTTTCGTCTTTACTCGTAGGAGATTGTTTTTCTTTGTTTCACTTCTTGGTCAATTTGTACTACTCCTGGAGTTAATAAAGTTGCACTCCTAGGAGTATTTATTTTCGGCTCAATGACTAGCCAATTTGTACTGATCCTGGAGTCAAAGTTGTACAAGTAGTATTCATAATCTTTTTTTGGCTCAATGATTGGCCAATTTATACAGATCCCGGAATAATAATTATTTTCTTTTGCTAATTGAGTGACAATTTTGTACTGATTCTGGAGTAATACGGTTGTATTACTCATTCATGTGTTTCATTTTGCTCCTATGTAAACGCCAGTGTAAAATTATGGACATCGGACAATTATTATGGGACAAGAAATAAAAGCGTACCGGACAATTATTATGGGACAGAGGGAGTAAATGATTTTATTCATATTTATGAGTATGCCTTGGATAATTTAACTCTGAAAAAAGCACGTTTTAGACATGTGAAGTTTCATGATATTAAAATAGGCTCTAAAATACTCTTTTTAGGTATTTTATAGGCACATCAGAAAAGGACAGCAATGTTAGAATTAATATAGCTATAGATGACTAAACTTATGTATTTAAATATCTAGTCATGCAAATTTTATTTCATTATACTTACGGTATCTTGAAAGGGGACAGCATTGTTAGAATTAAAGTATAAACAGCTAAAATTACATAGCTAAATTCAATTATATAAATTTCATGTCACATAGATTAAGTGTTTTAGAAAAGGACAGAAATCTTGAATTAAAAGGCAAGGCAGGGGATTGTAGGATTCCTGTGATTATGTACGATGTGGCTGCTCTAGCCATTAGTAATATCCTGACTGTAATGCATATACGATAATAATATTCAAACTTCATTTATTTTCGCAGTAATGGTTTGTTGTGGGTTGCAATAGCCCGCAGCCTGTAACATGCAAACATTCTGATGAAGGAAGTAAAAAAAGTTGTTTTTTTTCCTTCCACCATGTTGATAATGACAGAAGAAGTGCTTATATAAATTTTGGCCACTCGACCGCAATTATGAGGCTGTCCAGAAAAAGATTTTTCCTGGGACAGTTTAAAGAAAATAGCATAATTGTATGGAAATATTCATTGAAACAGATATAGCAATTTTTGCTCTATATGTCAACATATCCCCCAATGGAAATGAGACATTTGTCAAACATGGGATCAATTTTTGTATCCTCGTCGTAGAAGTCAGACGCCTGGTATCGGAACCAGCGTTTGACAGCCGTCTGCCCTCTTTGTCGATCCCACGATATGACTAATGTCTTAATTCCAGTGATGAATATGTTGAAAAATAGCTTAACAAACTGCTGTATCTGTTCTAATAAATTTTTCCACTGAAATCGTGTTTTCTTTCTGTTCACTGCTCCTGTCGAACTTATTTTTAAGGCAATCGTAATTGCTATTGAGTGGCCAGAATTTGTATAAGCACTTCTTTTGACATTATTAACATGTGAAGAAATAAAACCTTTTACTGTATCTATCCCCATCAGAATGTTTGCTCGTAAGAGGCAATATGTTGCGGGATTTATCGGCATGCTTCCACTAAGGAACAAGAGGCGCTTATAGAGCTACAGAAATGGCAACGGACTTTCTTCCCGAACATGTGCTCATTTAGGGCCTGTACTACGACCGTTGCTTACGAGATTACACAAGCTGGCGTATAGCACGATCGAGAGTAGGTCTCTGTGAGTCATGACAATTTCTGCCGCTAGGTTCGCCTCGCTGCCCTAAGAAATGATGAATAGTACCATTACAAAGCATTGTGTATCGTGAAAATAGTTCGATTAATTGTGCATTACTGATTGAGTACGAATATTATAAATATGCCAAGCATATTACAGTGTTATTTGAAGTTTGTTCAACTATCTTTATAGCTTGCTTTTTAAATTACATATTGTCTGTCTTAGTTTTCCAATAAGCTGATTTTGTTTCCGAATTGTCCTAGTAATTTTTTTACGTTGTAATGTAATGGCTTTGGGAATTTTTATACTTTCAATTGAGCACTGTGTGGCTATAGTTTTTTATGTGCTTCATAGATTTCTTCAATTGAAACATTTGCTTCATTGAAAGCTGATGTACCGGTACTATGTTCAACATTGGGTTTATTTTTCTTAGCAGGATGGATGTTATTCACCACTTCTGTTATCCTTCTTTTGTTGCGTCTACTTATGTTTGAAACATTTTGTTTATGTTTTGGAAAATCATCAAAGACGGATTGTACCACATTAGGAAGCAAACGTTTTAATGTTGTGCTAATGCTAAAATCAGCTTCTTTGAAATGTCTCCTGCAGACACGCGTTTGGCGTCCAAAGAGTCCTTGCTTTGTCCCCTTCGCGAGAAATGGCTACACACCACTTCTTTCTTAGTCCTTCATCTTGTGGAAAACAATGAAACGAAAAATCACATTCTTTATTCTGGTTCGATTTGCACAATGGCACACAGCAGTAAACCACTTCAATCACACAAATTACAGGCTAACTTCCTAATTTAATAAATGCTAATTCAAAATATATTTACACGCACTAAAATACTACAGCGTTTACTATGACTATGCTCAATAGATTAATCAGTAGGCCTATAGAAATGTTTTCACCACTGCAAGAAAAAATCGCGCAATAATTATAATTCTCAGTTATTGTGACGTTCGTATTTTTTTTTTTTAAGAGAGGGAAAAGTTAGGCCTTCTTGCAAATGCTTAATTATGAATTCAAGGAAATTAAAGATAATGCAGTATCTTAATTAGTTGCAATATCTTATTTAATAACAAGATTAATAATATTAGGTGAAAAGGGCAGGCTATAGTGCGTATATGTAAGATGTCAAGTTAATTTATTTCCAGAAATGTTTGGTGTATGAACTGAAGTACAGAGCAGACAGTACCTCAGTTTATATGTAATATGTTTTAATATCAAGAATGACAGCCTTTTATTGTAATATAATTGAGGAGTAGAAGTTTGGAAATTACGTCTAATGTCCATAAAATATTGTACGAAGCATTTAATAAGCAATGGTGAGTCCTTTAAATGTCCCAAATGTCAATGTCATTTAAGTGTTCTGCTATGAATATTTAGGGCAGAACAGCGCTCCGAGCGGCGGAATTGGCATTACGAGGGAACCACTTCAGACTCGTTTTTCAAGCGCTATGCGCCAGCTTGTGTAATCTCGTAAGCAACGACTACGACTCTCGGATAAAGTTCTAGTTTAAACTTATCCGGCAGATGGCATATTTATCCGGAAGTTGGGTTGTAATTGCGTACTACGGCTTTTGGTTATGTGCAATCTGGAGGCTAAACTTCCAGATTAGCAATCCGGAAGGCAGAGTAGCAGATAGGCGTTATCCGGAGGTTGGAACTCGGTGTTGAAATCAAGATGGCTGCACGTCGTACAGCTGGTGATTTGAAGGATCAATTTAACCCATGAAAGACTAGCGTCTAAATTTTCATACGAAAAATGTGTAATATTTAATTGGTATTTTCGCGCCGCATTTTTTATTTTTTTTTAACTTACGGATGTTGATTTGGTATGTTTAACCATTCCACCATTTGATTATAGTAGTGTCTTCCGCGTGAGTTTGTGCAAAATGGCTGCCAAAGCCTATAAACAAGATGATGTTGCAGAAAAATTACCAATATCGTGCTGTCGGTAAGTTTATTGATTAGTTTTCCTTTTACACATTTGTTGAAGTTTTATTGATTGTTGATTCATAAAGCGTATTGATGTAGCTACGTCTGTACAACAATGACTTTTATATTTATGCTAATTTTAACCTTCAAAACAGAATGTGAATGTGAGTGTCGAAAAATTCATACGTTAGGCTTTCGTAGTATCAAGTAATGAATATTCCTTCCAGGACACGCAATCTTACTGTTGAAGAAATTCTAACAACTTTAGAAGAAAAAGACGATGAAATTCAGAAGGCAGAGACTATTGACTTGGTTATTCTTCCTCCTGACAATGAAAATGACACGGACATAGATGAAATTCCTGAAGAAGATCTAGAAGTGAATGTAAACGATCCCCACTTTCTTGGACCTGGTGTCTTGGGTCGTGGCGCAGAAGTTCGGATCGTTACTCATGAAAAGGAAAAAGTTAGTTTGGAACTTAATTCTTCGTCTACTGCTGCACCACTAGAAAAGACAGCCATTGCAACACCTGAAGCCCCTTCAGCAAGTGCAACAAAAAGAAAATCTTCTGATGGTGTTGCTTATTCGAAGAAAGAAAAGAGAGTTATGGAGAAGCATTGGGATAGTATAACTTTAAAACCAGAGACAGCCGAAGACACCAAATTCAAAATAAAATATTCAAGTGATCATCCCCTGGAAATTTTTGAAACCATTGTTGGGAATGGCATGCAGCCTTTGCAAGTCTTTCAGCTTTTCTGGAAACCAGAGTTCATAAGTCATATCTGCAAAGAAAGCAAAAAATATGCACAGTACAAATATGGAGACAACAGTTACACTGTTGATATTGACGAAATGTATAAGATGCTAGGCATTTTATTGCTCTCAGGATATGCTAAAGTGCCAAACAGAAAAATGTATTGGGAAATACAGAGTGACGTCAACAATGCTGCTGTATCTAATTGCATGTCAAGAGACAGATTTTTGTCTATATTGAAGTACATGCATTTCAGTGATAATTGTGAAAATGCAAATGCTGGGAGTATCCACAAAATACAGCCTTTACTTAGGTACATCAGTAAGGAGTTTGAGGAATGTGCTAAACCCCTGCCTTCTGTTTATTCCTTCGATGAGGCCATGGAACCATATTACAGACGACACCATCTAAAACAGTTTATCAGAGGAAAACCTATTAGATTTGGGTTCAAGTTCTGGTGTCTGAATAAACCCAATGGATACTGTGTTCGTTTCAAACTGTACGAAGGCCGCGAAGAAAGAGATCCAGGCATGACTCTGGGTAGTTCTATTACGAAACAAATGATCGAAGGATTTGTGCCACCTCGAAGTCAAGTATTTATTGACAATTATTTCAATTCGATTCCACTACTGGAAAACATGATTAGGAAAGAAATCAATGTGACTGGTACAATAAGAGCAGATAGGACTCAAAAAGCACCGCTAAAGGATTTGAAGAAATCTGCCAGGGGTTCCTTTCATTCTATACGAGATCCAGCCAGCAACATTACTCTCGTGCGTTGGAATGACAACAGTCAAGTAACCATGGCTACCAATAGAACTGACAGTCTTGTTACAGGACTCACCAAGTGTTCAAGATATAGTGCATCTTCCAAAAACAGAATAAACATGCCTCAGCCGAGTTTGGTAAATGAGTACAACACAGGTAGCGAGGCGTGGACTTATTTGACCAATTCAGGGGTGCCTACCGTATTGGTATCCGGTCTAAAAAATGGTATTGGCCTGTTGTGCGATTCTGTCTTAACGCTGCTGTAGTAAATGGATGGCTTTTGTACAGACATGTGGAGCGCGGGATACCTTTACTTTAATTTTTGAGAAGAATAACTATACCCTTGCTTGCAGCACCAACAGTATCACGACCCAGAATTGTGAATCCTCTGGTGTCCTCTCTGAAGTACGCTTTGATGGTAAATGACACTGACCAGGTAAAAGTCCTACTCAAAGAAGATGTGCACGCTGCCACAAAGCTGTAACACATATTTGCACAAAATGCAACGTTGCCTTACACATTGAATGCTTCATGCTCTACCACACTAAGTCATGAGTATGTTGACTCTCATGTATTTACTCTAGAGAATGTGAGTTTAGTTGTAGCATTTTTCTAGAAAGTGTGTGATATGAAAATATATTGAATAATTATTATTTTCTAATATTATAAGTATAATTACAGTTATTTTTAATGACATGTAGATTACAGTACGTTACACCAAAAATATAGATTTTGTATTGTTGTTGATACATAACTTACGTATGTCAATAAATGTAGTAAAAAAGTTTCAATAAAATCAAAGTTACTTGTATGTTATGCCAAATTTAGTAAAATATGGAAAAAGGTAGATGGATATGCATCAACTGATTACAAATTACGAAAAACTGTTAAATTGACACATTTTTTTGCGTTTAATAAAATGGCAAAATATAATTTCTACTTCAAAGTCTCTCAATGTATCTTCAAGAACCTAGCATATGAAAATTTAGACGTCTCTGAAAGTATTCCTCAGAGCCTAGCGTATGAAAATTTAGACGCCATTAAAAAATGACTTAGGACATAAATTATCAAATTTTTAGTACATAAGTGTGTTAATTATATAAACAGGATAAACATAAATCAGATTTATTAATTTTTTATTATAAATTACATATGCAGTCTCTGAGGGGTTAATTTTGATACTGATTCTGATGATAAGTTCTGGAGTAGATGCTTCGTTATATCAGAACAGCAAAACGAATTAGGCTGCGTCCAAATAATTTTGAAGAATGGGATGACAAGAAATTTTTTAGACAGTTTCGAATAACGAAACCTACTACATGAAATCAATTATCAACTGAAACAAGACACAGCTCGTATGTACACAGTTAATAAGCTACACTATTTCGGTAGGTATTACATCAATATTTTGTATATAACAGCACTATAATAATTATTTTGAAGTACAGTAACCTGTAATAGGCGTACAGTAGAAGTGAGGTTAGACTGTTGCTTCATGCAGGTGTTCTGTTGCCCTTACAAGGTATTAAGGTGATTGATATAATAATATAGGGCAACCTACAATAATAACAGTTTCAAAATACGTTTATATAAAAAATAATAACAGTATATAATATATCAAAATCCTTTATATGGTAAACTATCATTTCTTCACAATTGCGTTACCACTTTAAGATACAAATGTATTCACATATTTGGCTTCTAGTCAAGTCATATGTACCGTAAACGAAAGAAAAATTGAGTGCCGACACCAATTTCCCAAATAAAGGTGGATAGTTGCTGTGAAAGTGGAGTGCGGTGGAGAGGTACGGGTAGGCGGGATCGCTCTATCGAGATAGAAGAGGTAGGCGGCAGGGAAGGGCAGCACATTCATTTCATTACTATGTTTCCTTACTAATTAAAGGGAAAAGACAAGTTTTCGTAAGATCGAGTTAGTGACAGGTTAGTATGATTTGCATATATTTACAATTGTCTTAAAAAAAATGTCAAAACTACATCCAAACCTCTCTCTTCCAGGCTATCCTGTAGGGAGTCCTTGCCTTCTTTTGGTAACGCTATTGTTAAGATTTACCGGTAAAGATTTAACCAAATCTCATTGTTTATACATTTTTCCAGAAATAATTCCTTACCTCCAATGGACCAACTACTACTGGTATTGAGATTCTATGCCACTGGGAGAACATTGACAACAGTAGGAGATTTTTTGGGGTCCACGAAGTTACAGCAGGAACTGTTGTCAATCGAGCTAGTGCTGCACTTGCTGCTTGGTTTAATTGAAGTCATGACTTTTAATGCATCATTGGGAGTAGTTTTATTTGCTTCAGTAATTAAGTGCAAGGCTTCCCCCCCCCCCCCAAGGGATTCTGTCTCTCTTTTTGATGCTGTTACGAATACTTCGGAATAGTATTTTAATACAGGTTTTATGTATATATTATAGGTCTTGATTAAAGTTTTCCTAGAACTGTTTCATTTTGTGTCTGCTAGTTGTTTAGTCAACTCTCCGAAGATAGATTGGAATACCAATAAGGCATCACTCATGAGACAGGAGATAATGTGGTAGGGTGGCAAGTTCCCTTCTCCTTCCTTGCATATATCGCTCACCAGTAGGAGTAGGCCTAACATATTTCACTAATCAGACTTAAGATATGCTTGCTATATATTATTATTTAACAAACTGTAACAGTTTATTGAATTTTAGACGTGACAGTTTTTCTTCATTTCCTTAAAGTTTTAGTATTGGCATTTATGTTTTGCAAGGGAGCTGTTTCATTCACGCTAGGCCTAGTGATTCATGTATGCAAACATATTCATATCGTTACTTTTTAAATATATTTTATTGCTTGGATCCCTCACAGTAATGTCTTAACAGGCTAAGAAGATTCAAACTTTGATAAATACATTTTAAAAATTATGACCAGGTACACTGTAGGCTATTTAAAACAATAAAAATGCACTGTATCTGCAATTCAAATTTATTTTACATAAGCAAAGTATGGTAAAACAACATTTTTCAAGAGCTCATTAATTGAAGCGTCGGCTGGAACAATGTTATAAGTTATATTAGGTAAAATTTACAGGAGCTGCAAAAAATGTGTATGCGTACAACTTTGTTCTTATGAGGGTAGCAAACTTTTGAGTGCACAAATTTCACGTACTGCATTGATGGACAGTTGCAAGCCAAGGAGTATAGCAAGGTAACACACCAAATGAAAATTTTATAACTTACAACGTTGTTCCAGCTGATGCTTCAATTGTATTCAGGTACTCTGTGAATGTGTACTTAAAACAAGACAGATGCACTATAGCTGCAATTAATTTTAAAATTTATTTATTTATTTTGTGTGAACAAAACACGACATTTTTCAGGAGACACAATAAGCATAATAATTTATTACATCCACTGTCTCATTATATATGCTATGGTACATGTCATATTTACAAATTAATAATATACAGGCTAATACATAAGAGTACATAGTAACTGTAATTAAACACAACACAAATACATATGCAAATACACAAAACTTGGAAAACTGTGGCAGAGCCAACTTCAGCTATAAGCCCCATTTGTTAGAGATCTGCACAGGCCATAATTCTTAGGCCTGGCCCATCTCAGCCTGATCTGAACCAGACCCGAACCCAACCAGAAACCTTAGATTAGCTAATAATTATCACCTGACTCGAACCAATCCTGAAGACTAGCAGGTAAAGCAGAGGCCAGAGACCACAGGGATTAAGAACAGCTGCAAGAGATTACCACTCCATTAGAAGGATGAGAAGAAGTAACCTCCTAGTCATCCAGGTCAAACAAATCTGGTCAACAAAATTAAACATATTTTTTGTTAAAACATAAAGAATGGGTGATTATTGTAGCATTTACTTTCTGCCACTAATTGAAGATGTCCTTGTAGATGGACCACCCATTAAAGAGGAGGAAAAAGTAATGTAAAAACTCCAAATCTTACTTTTGATATTCCAAACCACATCTCTTTGCAAACATGAGGATATGACTTACTTTTATTTCAAATCATTCTTTGTTATAATGTTAGCATCCAACTTTCAACTAATGTATTTTTTAAAGAAATCACTGTAATAGTACTGAAGTTCATGCATTTCTAACATCTCAAGTAAAATTAAGTCAACATTAAACTTAGAGTTCACAGATGGAGAAAGATTTTTCAATGTGGCTAATGCATTCCTCAGAGGCTTGCTTTTTCTTTCTTTCTTTTTTTTTAAGCATTCTTGGGGTGTAACTCGATCAGCTATTATCCCATTATCAGCTGAAATATTTAAGGGAACCCGTATGTTAAAATTTTAGATTTTCATGCATTTACGTATTTGTAAGTAACTAGGCTGTTTTTACATATAATGAGATAAAATTTTGAACACTCGTTCTTCAAAGTAGGAGAAAACATAATTTAAAATTGCATATAAAACGACGTAGTAGTTTTGGAATAATTCAGATCTAAATTATGCTAATTAATTATACATAATCAATTTGATAGGTACACTTTTCAAAGAATATATTAAGGCTGGAGACTTGAAACTTTGGAGGCCTAGTAATAAAGCTTTGGGCTATAATTTGCCACCTCTGCTAGACTGCTGACTTGTTTCTTACATTATTTAAATCAATTTCATTTTTTATAATTAATTTACATAGAAAAACAATCAATCCTGTGTCACTGATAATGGAACTAACAATGTTAGAACAGTAATTGTGGTAGCAAACAATTACTAATACAATAATAAAGCACTGTTCCAAATTTCAGACTGATAGCTGCAATAGTTTTTTAGAAGAGTGTACCTAAATTATAAAAAATGTAGTTTTGAGAAAACAGTGGATAAAGTTCAAACTTACAGTTACTGTAGTTTCAATGCATCCCTGGATTGTAATCATCTTCCTTTTCCTTTTCTTCTTCTTCTCGTCTTCTTTTCTGGTTCCCCTTTGCAGTCCTATGCTCTTTTGATTGGGTTTGCGCCACTTTCTCACCTTCTTTTACTCTTCGGACTTCGATGGCATATAGCTCATGTTCCATACTGAATCCTGGTTTTATGTCCATCAACTCCAGAACTTTCTTTCTGCTGCTACTGCCATCATTGAAAGTGATAACAGCATCCAGGACACCAGTCTTGAGGACATTCAGGCCCACAAACACTGTCTTTGGCAATCTCTCCCATATAGAGTTGTTGAAACTTTCATTGGGGTTTTGGGTGCAGCCGGATGTACATTTCTCTACCAGCTTCTTGTCAGCAAGATCTCTGAATATTGGCTTTACCTTCAACATGACAGCTTCTGGTAGGGAATGTTTGTGATCATATACTACATTTTGAGCTTGTGCCTTATTATAACCGCACCACAAATCCAGACCTTTGGGACAGAGTTGATAGTATGGTTTCTCGTTGGTTGAAATTTTATGGAAGTATGTAACCCATACACTCTTCCTCATTTCTTCCACATTCCCTGTGTTCCTTCTAATGGCTAAGCCATAGTAGGTCTGAAAGAGATCAATTTTTGTATTCGTCAAATGACCCGCTCCAGCGAGTATCTTGCCATCATCCAGTTTTATCCACTTTAGTTCCTTCTTGAGTCTCCCCAGTCGTGCTCCCATTCTCTTGTGGACGTGGCCTATGCATTCAAGTTTTTCAATTTCTACCCCTTCCCCACAGGGCTTGTCTTCTTGTACCTTTTTGAAACCCTTGCTGTCACTATCACCAAGATATTGCACATACCGAATATTCAGAGAATCCTCAGACTGTCTAAAAATGTTCAATGCACCTTGCACCTCCAGTCCTCCAATATAAACTTTATAGTTTTTTGTACATTTATATACAGTTGCCTTTCCCTGTCAACATATCTGAGAATATTTTGTCAATATTTCCACTGCCAACACCTTGCCAGTGAGTAATGATGTTGCAGTGACAACACCATTGAGTGACATATGCTCTCACTTTTGCCAACTGCCATCGAAAGCCCCACATATGTCTCTATTGTCACCATTCAACTCCACAGTTTCCATTGCAGCTTATCTCATTGAGGCTTCTGCAATTTCAGAGAAGAATTCTTTTATGAAGAAAACTTCTCTGTCAAACCTAGCAGGTGTAGAAGTAAGATTCATAATAGCACAAAAAAGTTTGTGCAGCCTGTCTGCCCTTACCAATGCTTCGCATACCATACACAAGTCTTGTACTTACATTGTACAGCCTATTTCTGTTCATTGCAGATGTCATTGTGGCCTTTACACTTTCACAATTACTGCAATGTAAAGCTATTTTTGTTGCCAACCCTCTCCTGGAACTAATGTTTTCAAACATTTCCATACAGTCTTCACTATTGCAGAACAGAGTAGCCAACACAATTTTCGTCTTGTACATGTTTTCTTCTTCTTCTTCTTACATGAATTCAAGGAGAAAATAATGATAGAAACAGACTGCAGTCGAACCTGTGGTCGAACGAACTACAGAAGTGCCAGCGTGACGCTAGCGTGCATTTAAATACCCACGCACACTCAGACATTTAGTCATAAAAAGTCATTGAAAAAGGTCCTACCGCTAATATTGTATATATCAATCTGTTCAGAATTGAATAAGGAATAATATTAAGTAAAAATCTAAAAATCGATGTTTTGGTCAATTTTAACATACGGGTTCCCTTAAGAGAGGGATATATGCTTATATTCAGACCTTTCTGGGTTTAGCCTACACTACCTACACTGAAGAAACCAGTAATTTCACTTAAAACTTGCTTTCATTACACTGTGTAGACACCCGTACAGTGGAAAACCTTCATCTGCTGCACCAGCTGACTCTGTAATATTTCAAGAGTGGAATTAATTTTTAAGATATTTAATTCTGGAGAAAGATGATGTTTTATCATAAATGTGTGGACACTTCAAAGTCAGCAGCTGTAACAGTATTGTAATTTCTAACGTGCTATTAATCCAAACTCATTTTTAACAATAAGAAAGTGAAGCTGCAATAAAAAAGAGAGAGAGAAAACCAAGCAAATTGTTCTATTGTAAATAGAGTGTAGTCAGTTTCTGTTTTAACTTATGAAAAGATATTTTTTTCAGTTTTTCTGTACACAAGAAATCATTCATAAGTTTCAAAGTGAGAATCCTCACGGTAAAATTGAAATGCAACTTAACATAATGTGGCCTAATCTAATTACAAACCCATTACAGAGAAATCTCAAAATAAATTCTTCAGTTTAGTGTACTTTCTATTTTTAGGCCTACATTTATAAATTTCAAATTCCCACTCAAATCCCACATAATATTATAATACAATGTTGTTTAGTTTTTATGACATCCATTTCTTGTGACCATTTCATCATTATGTACAATTTATATTTTAACATTTTTTTTTTAACTTTTGCATCTAATCTACTGCTTGCTGCAGATTTCATATAGTATGTGTGTTAGTTTTATTTTCAACATGTTGACTGAAAATGTGTTTACATGTTACAGCTATTTCAGATTGGAAAAGTAAGCATTATACGTAGAATGTGACAGAACGTTTTGTAGTATAAATCAAATTACCTGGAGATATTGTTGGGATGTCCAGTTTCACTTCAAAAACTAAAGAATGGCACTGTGAACCTGAATGGTACTGTAAATAAAAAAGAAATAATAGTATTATAATGTAATACCGACATTAAATTAAATTTGTATAACAATTTTCAAGAATCTAATATTTTTTTTTTATCTCTAAAGCTCATCATCTCTTCTTCTGACTCTTAATTCCTTACACACTAACCTCATTCGTGTTATTAGCTGCACTGGTATCAGTGGAACTTGGTTTAGTTACTACTTTGGCTTTAACAAAAGTAAGTATATAAATAAATGAGTGAATGAATAAATAAATAAATAAATAAATAAATAAAAAGAATTCAAACTTGTGTTATACAATTTCCTCTGCTTATTATTTAATAATTGTATAACTTAACATATAAGTGAACTTACGCATTGAATATGAATCAAAATCACTGAGAAATCACTCAATTGATAGGAGAATTAAATCACTTACCTTGGCTAAATTTGGATTTGGTTTTTCTTCAGTTGGAGGGGCTCCAATTGTTTGTAGCCTGCATTGTCTCTCTGCAACAGCAATTTTCTTTGTGTTCTTTTCCAAGAATTCAAATTTGCTTCTCAGCTGTTTTCAGGTCCTTGTATTTGTTCTGATTTTACCATATTCTTCCCATGCTTCATTCTATATTACTAAAAAGGAAGTAAAACTAGGTTAATTCCATATGCAACCTACAACATTAGACAATATACTGTATTTCTCTTTTTTCCTTATCTAAGTTTCTATACCTAAATAAGCAAAAGCTTTTAATGGACGATTGTCAGTACAATATCAAACATATGGCTATACTGTACATAGAAACTTTGGAAAAAACTTAATATCCTCTTTTTCTGTGTTATTTTACGAGGTGTTGAATGTGCATTACAGTGAGTGATTATAGTCGAACTGGTAGAAGCAACAGATATTGCATTTTAGTGGAAACGTCTCTCCACCTCATGCTGTTCTTTTAAAAAATAATGTTAGGCCCCATCTGTGATCGAATGGTATTATAGGCCTAATACAAAATATCCGCCCATTTACTAGCAGTAAAATACGTAGGCCTAACATACTGAAATATTGATAATTTGCTAGGAACAGTGTACCTTGCTGTACTAATGTTGGTTAGAAATCCCAGGCCAAAGACATCATTCATTATTATCAGTATCAGTGAACTTTTCTTTTTAAACGAGTTATTGTGCCTTCGATCCATGATTTGAAGCCATGAAGTACACCATTTCTAAAAAATTACCGAAATAGGCCCTATTCACTAATAATGTAGGCTATACAACAAACTGAAAGCACACTTAATATTAATTACAATACAAAAATAATTGCCACCTACACTTATTGTGCAGTTACACATGAATAAAACGATGATTATGGAGAAAAACGCACTTTTGCTGGAACCCGCACCCGTCCTCTTTAGGCCTACTAATTAAAACCAAAATACTATCATATGGTAGGAATTATTACTATTCGAAAAGAAACATAGCCTTTAAAATCTTACCTTTTGCTCCCATGTAAAGTTTCTTCATACAGTATGTGTAATTTTCTGTTCTTCACTCTGTTATTTTCTTGGCTGGAGCTTCAGTATTATAATAAATAATAACAATAATGCTTACAATAAAACCTCAAAATAAATAGTACCATATAAACACGGAACATAAACATGAAATACGCGGGGAAAGGTATACCAACGCAATAAATTTCACTACATTTTCAGTAACTTCATTGCCAACGTAATAAAAATGTTACTATATCTTCCGGATAACAATCCTGCAGTTAAAATCCGCTGGTAGTACAGAACAAAATATTTAACTTCCAGATTGCTAAACTGGAGTATACGAATCTGGAGCTTTAACAGGCGATCGTAGTACAGGCCCTTAATCTTTCCACGTTAATAAAGGGAACTAAAACTAAAATTATTCTACCTCTCAATTTAATTAAATTATTAATATTTTTGAAAATTTGTTATAGCCCTATGTACAGTATAAGTACTATAAAAATTACGAAAATCTTAACAAATTTACCATTGATATTACATTCATTAAAAAACCTAATAAGGTAATATATAATATGTAACTATTACATTATAAGAAAACTCATTGACGCATTTCTATGGATATTGTAATGGATATTTATGACATAATAATTGAAAGTAAAAGTGTCTATCTCTTAAACAAACATTTAAAATTAATAAACTGCATTACAAACAATAAGGTAAGACTGTTAGCAGAGTATCATTTTCACTTATTCAAATATGTATGAGATCATGTACTTCTTCAAAGGTGTTGTAATAGGATCTTTAAGGGCAGTGGCTATAATTGATCGTACTTGATAGTGTCTAGCGTTTCGCAGAGCTTCGCCGTGCGGACAGGATCCAGGTCGTGTGCAAGAGTTTCAATCTCATTGTAGCAATGCCTACAACAGTTATCCCGAGATCTTCCCTGCACAGCACGTACTGCAGCAACATTTCCAATCATTCACTGTTGAAAAGTCCTTTATGTTTCCAAACCCATTTGTTTGCAACAGAATGTTGTTTTAACAAAATTATGGCTTTCTCTTTCTGTGGATGACGACATCAACTATCAAATTCTCTGTTCCTCAGAATGTCACGAATCTTCGTAGCATTTGAATTGATATATATATATATGCCACCATTAACAGTCATTATAAATAATACTTCTTTGTAGTATACTTTAACGAAACTACCCTAATCCCACTAGCTATCTCTTCTCCTGCTGCTCAATCCATCGTCTATTTAAAACTTATCCTACCTTTCTTTTGCTATCCATTATTTATTAACTAGTTCACATATACCTTACTGTTTATACCAGTTCACTTCTACAGTCGATTCGTTATTCAGTTCACTATTCACTATAATAACTTACATGCACCATCAATAATTCCTACTACAGTCTTCACACCTTCGTTACTCTGATGCCATGATATTAGTCTTTCCATCTACTCTTTTCTTGATCCTTTACTAGTTCAATAATATTGGTCACTTATTAACTCGAAAAATACTATTCACTAGTCCTTTTTCTACTCAATAAAAACAGGTCGTTATCATCACTGATCTCTTTCTCTTTCACTGAACATTCCTCCCCTCTTCCCCGTAGCTAGTACTTCTTTCACTCGCTTGTCTTCCATTTATTATCAAATCTCGTCTCCCCCATCATATTTTTCACCAATTTTTGTTATATTCCACGGTCGTAGCAATTAAGAAATGTTCGTTCTTGTAAATAAGGCCTTTTCCGGAACAATGTTCAGGGCCTGTGCATATTTAATGCTCCCTTCATGAACCTGATGTGTTTGTATGACATATGGATTTTGAGATTTCTGTAAACATCGAATGACATTAATTTGTTGTAATAGTGCTTCCCATTTTGTTTTAACCTTACGGCTATAGAGATGTAGAAAGACTGCAAGAAGACAGCACACATGACGTCGGAAAAAGAGAGCTCTCCTAATCCTTGAAAAGATAAAGATGATGATGATGATGATGATGATGACGACGACGACGACGGCGCCGGCGGCGGCGGCGGCGGCGGTTGGTTAGTTGGTTGGTTGGTTGGTTAGTTAGTCAGATGGTTGGTTTGTCGGTTGGTAAATCAATCAATCGATTGTATTTGATGGGCTGTTTGATCGGTCGATCGGATGGTAAGTGGGTTGGTCGGTTGGTTATTTGGCTTGTTTAGTTGGTCAGATGATTGGTTTGTAGGTATCGGTTGTATTTGATAGGTTGGTTGGTTGGCCGATCGGTCGACTGTCTATAGATGGCTGGCTAACTGTCAGATGAATAGATATTTCGGTCGATCTAACGGTTGTAAGTTCAATTAGTCTTCCGGTTAATTGGTTGGTAGTTTATGGTTGTCAGTTCGATTAGTTGGTTGGTGGTTCATGGTTGCAGTTCGATTAATTGATTGGTTGTATGTGGCTGTCAGTTCGATTAGTTGGATGGTGGTCTATGTTGTCAGTTCCATTAATTGGTTAGTGGTATGTGGTTGTCAGTTCGATTAGTTAGTTGGTAATTTATGGTTGTCCGTTCGATTAGTTGGTGGTTCATGGTTGCAGTTGGATTAGTTGGTTGTTGGTTTATAGTTTCCAGTTCAATTAATTTATTGATTGTCTATCGCTTGTCAGCTCATCGGTTTGTATATTGGTTGGACTATCAGTTGTCATTGGTCGGTCGTTTAGTTAGCTGCATGGTTTATCGGATGTCAACTGAAGTGTTGATTAGTTATTTGGGCTGGTTACTTTGTTAGCTTGACTGTAGACATGTTCGGATAAGACTTTCTTTTTCTTGGGAGATTTCTATTTTTAATTTCTTGAAGTTGTAAAGCTACTTTGGCAACATTCTTTATTTAGTACTTTAAAATGTGTTCACTGGTATTATAAAGACATTTCTCACACTACTATCATTAAGCTTCATCCGAAATGATTCACCGGAACATCTCCATTAACGTTCTCGGTGAAATTACTCACCTTCAAACACCTTTTTCATTTCGCAAGAGATATTCAAACTCAGACGTGCGAATGGGAACATATTTGTATACAAATTGACCATTACAAGTCTTGACCCAATTGGTACTAACTAGGTGTTTGTTTTATTGGTCACAATTATTATGTGTTGAAAGAGGTTTCCATCTGTTTGTAATGCCAGTCTGCACTATGACTAAAATGTTCACCTTGTTGCTTTATTAACGTCGATTATAGCTCTGCGCATGACCTAAGTATTTAACACTTAAACACCTCGCTCTATTTCCATGATTATATTTTTTATAATTTATTTCGTCACATATTTCTGACAAATAAATTTCTATGATTACCATTACTGGACAAGATTATCTGTAATTTCCTTTTTGTAAAGTAATGGTGTATTCCAAAATAAATTGGCTATAGTTCTTCATTTATTCTTATATACAAGTATTAACACTTTCTTAATGGTTTGACATGTCTATTTTGGACTTTCTTCAACCGATGCAAGACAAAAAATGATGAGACCCGATTGATGAGATTCTTTTTAACGTTGCACTTTACGTAACATTAAAAAAGGAAAAATATCAGTAGAGTTTAAATTCATAACCATGGAAGTAATAACAAGAGTATAAAAAATAATAATGTATAGTTGCTGTAAAAAGATCCTGAAAACTTTAGCACCATCTAAAAAATCTTAAAATTTATCAACGAAAAATAAACAAACGCAAAAACTTCGCTCGATCAAAAAATACCGTTAATTATGAGAGTGACTTCGCCTTCAAAGCACAGAGGAGAATGGCGTACACTTGAACAGATGAAGCTTCCCAGTTCAACACATAATGTTCATTAAGTTGCCGGTACTGACAGCAAAAGAAGCCCTTCTGATGTACTGGCTGCCATTTTCCTTCCATTTAATTTATTGGTGTGAAATCATTGAATAAACTTGTGTTGAAGTGCTTAGAAAGAAGGTTTTTTATGGGTATTCAGACAACATGAACTTTTCAGAGGTGAGTTTTATCATGTAATATTAGAGTTTAAGAATTCACTTTTCGAAAATTATTATTGAAGATCTTTTTACTTCTTGTTCCTTTTAACGAATGGTCGCACTTGATAGGGTTATGTGGGGCACATTTTAACAGTTCCTTGGGGGCATATTTGAACAATTCCTTGGGGTCACATTTGAGCAATTTCTTGGGGGAATATTTGAACAGTGTTAAAAATTATCCCTCAACATTAATTTAACAATACTGTGGAAAACTTTTTAAAAGTTTTATGTAACAAATTTATTAATGATATATTTCATATAGAGCATAAAATTGTTCGGACATATATAGAAAATAACAAGCATGAATTATTCCATGAAGTTCTTGAGGAAGCAGCAAGGTCTGCCAGTGAAGGAAAACTTTTATTAAGAGTGCAGCTTCAAGTAGTAGTAGTAGGGTTTAAGAAGGGCGCGTCAGCTACTATGGCTATTTGCACCCTTATCTAAAATTCTTAATGTAACAAATACATAAATAATATAATAATCAGAGTGCTAAAAGAACTAAAAAGCGTTGTCACGATAAAACGAGGCACACAAATGCAGTATACATAAGGTGATTTCTACAGAATCATAAAAGTGAGCAATTCTACCACACTAGGTGGTATTCAAGACGAAGAAATAAAACAATAAAACTAAGGCCACCAGAGATAACTTGTCAATCATATTTTAAAACCATAAAATTTTATAAAATATTCGGATGTATAAAGTCCGAACTG
Source organism: Periplaneta americana (assembly GCF_040183065.1). NCBI lineage: Eukaryota > Metazoa > Arthropoda > Insecta > Blattodea > Blattidae > Periplaneta > Periplaneta americana. The sequence goes on from NC_091127.1 coordinate 91,363,222, forward strand.
TCAACAATGTAAAATCAAATATAAAACAACCAATGTAACCTCCGGATGTAAAGGGTCCGGAGGATGAGTAAAACGGATCAATAAAAAACTAAATCACCTTATCCAAACCTGTATTTGATAAAAATCTCAGAACTGCATTTGCACAATTAAAATCATTTCCAAGAGCGTCACGTAATGTCGGCCGAATTCCATATTGCCTCCGTGCATGGTCATATTTCCTGCAACGCAATAAAAAGTGTTCCACCGTAAGTGGAACATGGCACATATCGCACTCCGGCTGAGGTTCGCCACGTAGGAGATGGCCGTGTGTCAGATGACAGTGGCCAATTCTCAACCGGGTGAGTAAAACCTCCTCGTGTCGCGACGCTCTTGTAGACGAATCCCAAACTCTAACAGTATTCTTTATATTTCGTAATCTGTTTCCCTCTTGTGCAGACCATTCTCCTTCCCATTGCCACCAAATTTTATATTTCAAGTAGTTTCGAATGTCCTGCCACCTCTCGAGCCAATATACCAGAGAGCCATCCAGTGCGCCAGCCCTGGCTGCAGCATCCGCGGCCTCATTTCCTGCAATCCCTACATGGCCAGGAATCCACACTACTCCAATCTCATAATCAGAGCAAAGGAGAGTATGGAGCAGCTGCTGAGTTCTTAAGACAAGCGGATCATCACAATTAAAAGACTACAAGGACTGGATGGCACTTAAAGAGTCGGAACAGATAAGGAATCTGCCCCGAGGTTGCCTAATTAAAAACAATAAAACTCTGTAAAAAGCATAGAGTTCAGCAATAAAAACACTAGTATATTGGCTTAGTCTGTATTTAAATATCTCTCCATTTGTAACGAAGGAACAACCAACACAATTATTTATCCGGGATCCGTCAGTAAAAATTAATGAATAATTTGGATATCGGGATAAAAGTTCACTAAAACGAAGTCTATAAACAAAAGCTGGTGTAAAATTCTTAAAACAGCGGCTCAGACTTATATCAAACATGGGACATCGCATAATCCACTGTGGAGTGGTGGTATACTCCAGTGTGCGGACTGATGATAGATGTATATCCAGCTCAGAGAGCAGTTCACGAAACCGCACACCTGCTGGACGAGGTCTCCGTGGATTTTCACTGTATCGGCCGTAAAGAGACGAATGATGGAAAGAGTTGTGCTCAGGCTTGCGAGCGGAGCTTAACAGCATATGAGCACAACAAAATATGACGTCGCCGATACAGTGATGGTTCTCCTGCTTCACAATACAGGCTCGCTAACCGACTGGTTCGGAAGGCCCCTGTAGCGAGTCGTATCCCATGGTGATGTACAGTATCTAAAAAACTTAATTTAGAGTTATTTGCTTAGCCATAAATAAAACACCCATAATCCAGCTTTGATCGAATAAGAGCTCGGTAAAGGCGTAAAAGCACTGCACAGTCTGCACCCCATCGGACCCCTGACAAAAGGCGTAAGATGTTTAAGGATTTCTCGCAACGCCTTCTCAAATCACGTATATGCGCCTCCCACGTTAACTTATAATCAAAGATAAGGCCCAAGAATCTCGCAGTGTCTGTATATTGCAATTCCACTCCATTAAGACGCAGTTCGGGATGTGGATGTAGTCCACGTTGGTTGTAAAAGTGGACAAACTGCGTCTTCTGAGTGGAGAATTTAAAGCCATTGCGAACAGCCCATTCTAATTGTACGTTGATGACCAGCTGCAAATGTCGACCGATGGACGGAAGATATCGGGAGCTGTAATATAAACTGAAGTCATCAACGTACAACAGAGAAGATACTCGGTTACCCACACAGTGGGCAATTCCATTGATCGCAATGCAGAAAAGAAGAACGCTTAATACAGAACCCTGCGGAACGCCGTTTTCTTGGAGGTGTTCGTTAGAAAGTGTGGTGCCTACTCGAACTCGGAAATACCGCTCTGCCATGAACTTCGCAATAAACGTTGGTAGACTACCACGAAGTCCCCAGTCATGCAGAGTTTGCAGAATGCCATACCGCCATGTGGTATCGTAAGCCTTTTATAGATCAAAGAAGACCGCCACAAGATGTTCCTTTTTGAGGAAAGCATCTCTAATGGCCGTCTCTAGCCGAACAAGATGGTCTACGGCGGATCTGTGCTTACGAAAACCACATTGGATGTTAGATAATCGGTTTTCCGATTCGAGTACCCACATCAGGCATTTTGCTTATCATTCTTTCCATAACCTTGCATACGCAGCTGGTGAGAGAAATTGGTCTGTAGCTTCCAGACAAAGAAGGATCCTTTCCTGGTTTCTGGACTGGGATTACAATGGCGGAACGCCAAGCAGATGGGAACACTCCCTCAGTCCAGATTCTGTTATACATTGCCAGAAGAAAGGATTTTCCAGCAGGCGGAAGATGGCGAAGCATTCGGTTATGGATGTTACCAGGACCAGGGGAGGTGTCAGGGGATGTGTCTAGTGCCGCCTCCAGCTCCTCGGATGTGAACGGTGTATTGTAGTACTCTGTATTATCTGATATAAAATTGAGGTTTCGTTTTTCTGCAGCATCTTTGATTTTCAGAAATTCCGGGTCATAATTATTTTAGCTGCTAATCTATGCGAACGAAGTAGCGAATATTTCTGCAATTTCTATTGGACTGGTGGTCGTTAATCCATTGCTTATTATTCCCGGAATTACAGAACTACGTTTCCCCATTATTCGACGGACTTTGTCCCATACGATGTTAGATGGGACATTCCTTTTCATTGAATTGACGTAGTTTGTCCAGGACGTCTTCTTAGCATCGCATACAGTGCGACGAGCTTTTGCTCGAAGACGTTTAAACTGGACAAAATTTTCTTGGGTCGGATGGCGCTCAAATTGGCGTAAGGCACATCGGCGGTCTCGGATTGCATCTCTGCAGGCATCCGACCACCAGGGGACAGAGAAGCGTTTTGGCCTGCAGGACGACAGGGGGATAGATAATTCCGCTGACTTGATAACCATATTTGAGAAATGGTCTACTACGGAGTCCACACTTTCATGTCCGTTATCATCGAATGATATGGACTCCGAAAATCCGATCCAGTCCGCCTTTTTAATAACCCAGTTTGGAGATCGAGATTCCGCAGGACGTAAAGCGCACATACGCATTCGGATGGGGTAGTGGTCACTACCATGTAGGTCGTGAATCACAGACCATTCGAAATGCGTGGACAAAACTGGGCTACAAATGGAGATATCTATCATGGAGTATGTACCATAAGCCAAGGAAAGGTGTGTTGCTTCCCCTGAATTCAGGGTAACAAGATTTAGACGGGTACATACCTCTGCTATTTTATTTCCTCTGTCGTCATCGGAATTTGAGCCCCAAGAGTGGTGGGATGCATTGAAATCCCCCACCAAGGGATATGGTGCAGGTACCTGTGAAAGAATATGTTGAATTTCAAGTACTGTAAAGGGTGTATCTGGGGGCATATAAACGGAGACTATTGAAAACTGTATGGTAGGTAAGGTTACTCTGGCAGCTATGCATTGATGAGGACTGTTAATGTTTAGAACAGAGGAAAAGATATTCTGGCGGAGAAGGAGGGCACAACCTCCGTTAGCACGAATACCGGCAAGATGGTCATACCGGTAAACATTGTATCCCGAGATTTTCAGGGAATGTTCAGGTCGGAGGTGTGTCTCCTGTAGACATAAAATAGCAGGGTTCTCACGATAGATCAATTGCTGTAGTTCTGCATATCTGCTGCGTACACCGTTCACATTCCATTGTATGATATCAGTCATTATGTGGATCTAAATTATCATGGTGGCTTGACGGGTGATTTTCTCTTCTTATCTTTTCTAGGATTTCGTGCCGTTGACTGAGACTGCTTGGTCTTCGACCGTGGGGATTCGCTCGCAGATCGCCGCACGCCCGATCGTGATCTTGATCGAGACCGTGATCTCGACCCGTCACCAGAACAGGGAGCGCGACGTCGCGGCGATCTACCAGGCGTAGAGTCTTTCTCTGTCGCCACGGTAATAATCTTTTTTGGAATATAAGTCCTTATGTCAAGGCCACACGAGTCGTCTGGCTCAGCAGTCTGAGTGGCAACGTCTGCATACGTCTGGGTTGCGCTTTCAATACGCTTCCCAGGTATACTAACAAGAGGTGGCGTTTGCGTAAATACATCTATTGCTTGTATTGCCTTTTGCAAAACTGCTGCATAGGACTTTTCTGTCGCCTTTTTCTATTGATCTAAAATACGCTTACGCGCCTCGAAAAACGTAATATTTTCTCGGACTCTCAGTTCTTGGATATCCTTCTCTACCATATACTTCGGGCAATTTTTAGAATTGGAGGCGTGGTCCCCAGCACAATTCACACAGTGCTCGGCGCTGGCACACGGGGATTCCCCATGGTCAGAACCGCCGCACCTTGCACATACGATGTTGTTTGTGCAACGTTTTTGCGTATGTCCGAACCGTTGGCACCTAAAGCACCGCATTGGGTTCGGCACATACGCACGAACTGGGACACGCTCGTACCCGACAAGGATGTATTCTGGTAGGACAGGCTTTTCGAAGGTCAAAAAGACAGTGCTCAGCGGAATTGTCTGTCCGTCCCGCTTACGTAATAAACGGTAAGCCTTGGACACAGACTGTTCCGCCAGTTCTAGTTGGATCTCTTCATCAGACATACCGTCCAGAGAATCCGTATGCACTACTCCCCGCGTGGTGTTCAGCGAGGAGTGCCGTTCGACTTTAATAGGGTAAGACCCTAGCAACTTCGCTTTCAACAGCGTCTCACTCTGTTTTGGAGATACCGTCTCGACGAGGAGACTACCGTTGCGTAGGCGAGTTGCATTTTTGACCTTCCCAACGAGTCCGTCGAGTGCGCGTCTCACGTAAAATGGACTAATGTTTTTCATTGTCTTTTCTGTTCCGTCCAAGGTGATACTGATAAACTTCAGAGGCGGCACTTTGACAGTTACTTTCTCAGGGTCCAAGTCCATAGCAATTTTCGTCAAAATTTGACCACCAGTCGTATCAATTCCTGTCTTCTGTTTTTTATTATTTTTTTCTGAGGGAGGAGAAGAGGAGCGCGAAGAGGCCATTTTGAACTGGCCCCCCCTACGGAACTGTCGGCGTCAGCCTGCCACCGGGGGGGGCGAAAGAAAAAGACACCTAAGAATTCTTCGCGGTCTGTGCCGGCCCTGGGGACCCCCCCACAGCCCGATCCCAAGCAACCCACTTCACGCAAGTTACCCTTCAAACTGGTCATTACATACCTAATGGCAAGTCTTACACCAGAGGCGTGTCGCAGTTTTATGCCCCTACCACGGGAATAACCGCCCGTGGCTCCCCAATCTACACCGAATACAAGTGCCAGACTACTGCGGCTAACTCCGACCGACCCCCCCAAAGCCGGAGCAATCCGAGACCGCACGCAGCTTCAGGGGACTTGTGGTTGATTACACTGCGACACCCATACGTCAGCGGTAACACGTCGGAGCGATATATCCGCCCCGGCGAGCAGAGTCGGTCACCGGGACGTTCAAGTCGCTCTGGACCCCCAGTGGGGTTCTACGTGAGTGTACATGACTACTGTTCCGGGCTCCGCACCTAGACTTGCATATAGGGGCAGTATGAAGGGTCCACTATTGCTTCGTTGCTGGGCGCCCTGTCGGGCCACACAAGTTGGAAGTCGCGCTCGAAACCGTGGGACAGGACCACGGAGATAGGAAAGATCCCCGCTGGTGAGACGGGAGTTATAAACCTAAGAAACTTAACCTAATAATAGATATAAGAATTAGAAGGGAAAGAAGAATAAAGCCTCATCAGGCATTGTTAACAAATCCCGTCATGGTGGCGGACGTGGCAAGAACAAAAACAGCGGGGATGGAGAGGTGAAAATGGCTGTGATGATGTGGTGGGCGTTCCGCATGCAATGGCGGCCGGCGGAGAGAAATAGTGATGAAAAAGAAGAGAGAACGAAGAGGAGTGGTTGGTGATAGGACTAAAAATGGCCGAAAAGAAGAGCACGAGAGCCACCATTGCACCCCTCGGTCACCACTTGGAGGAACCCACCTCGACCGGTGCAACTTCAAAGTATGGCATGTCTCATACGTCATTATTTTACCAAATGAAGAAGTTTAAGAAAGCGATGACATAAGTGGAAAATATGATTCGCGATACACGAGCTAACATGTGTTCACCGAGGATCAAGAGACCTATTATTTAATTATATTATTAAATATACTAACATTAATTATGGCATGACTTACACAAATATACGTCAATTAGCATATGATTATGCTCTTCATTTATCTTGCGTATACCGAAGCAAGAGATAATAACAGAATTGCTGGAATTTCAGGGCTTCATGAAGCCACATGACACCTTAGAATGAGAAAATCTGAGAACACCACTCTATCGAGAGAAACATCTACAATGCCAGGTTTATGTGGAACTTTACAAGATACTGTAGTCTTAGAAAGATTATGACACCACATAAACTGTTTTCTGACGTGCCATGCAACAAAGGAAGCCAAAGTTATCTATGTTGAATAAAGTAAGTGGTAGATCGGTAATGTCCGATTTATGTAGAGGTTTCTAAAAACGTGGAACTTTATAAATCCTAGAACTGAAGACTGCACTAAGACAGAGAAAATTGATATTGTAATGCAATTCACACAAACGGAGAATTCAGGAGGAAGTGCTCGCACTATGACAATGAAACATTTTGATGTGAACTTCAGTAGTTTTAAAGAAAAAATAATGTAACCACAATAGTGCTCTTTACACAATACTTTGGAGCTCTAATTAGTTCTTTAGCAGATGATTTGGACACTGTTGAAAAGTGCCCCATATTTGTTTGAAAGTATCCCAAAGATGGGGCAGTTTTGAACATGTTGCAAGAGTTAGTTCTGTCTTAATTTACGTGTCAGATATATGTAAAATTCTGAGGTGTTTATTAAGCAATGTCTTATAATTCTGTTTCTAGAAAAAGTGTTCAATTATGCTCACTCTTCCCCTACTCTCCCAGAAGAAATTCTTGAAGAATTTCAGAGAATTAGTAATCATTTAACAGTCAAACCACCCACCCATCCACTCGCTAACCCACACACACGCACACACACATACATACATACAGACCGATCTTTACCAATGGGTAGACCGGGGCAGTTGCCCCAGAGCAGCAGAATTTAGGAACCGGTGTTTTTTGCCCGAAGGACTTGCGAAATATTCACGAATTTCGTTACGAGAAAAAAGAATTTCGTTATGAGGAAAAAAAAAACACTCTAGAAATGAGTACTTAAAATTTTTATCATGTAATTTCTTCCGATAAAACATCGTGATTTGACACTCGAACAACCCAAAACTAATAAAATAATACTTTTGCTACTATAAAGAGTGATTATCAGTTCATGTGTGACAATGCGCGATATCGTTGTCATTCTCGAAGCTACAATTAACATGTAACATTCATAAAAACAATCAAAAGCAACAATTAACGTAATATTCATAAATACAATCAGTGATATTTGTATGGTATTATGCAAAAAAATCGATAATAATACATTGTGAGCGCTAGCGTACTATTCAACCAGTCAGGCAGCACGAGTTCTATCCCCGGCCAGATCGAGATTAAATTTATGATGCAGAAAGTAGACGCTGCAGACACAGTTCATTTTCCCCTCGTTTCATCCATGACCTGCTGTACGTAATTAAAAACAGGTTGAGATGGAATCTTGGAGTTAGTACAGCTTTCCGATGCTGATATAGGATTTGAGGGCTTGGGCTCTGGGCTGTGAGGCTGAAACCTATTGTAGAGAAAATTTATATCCAATACATGTTGATCGTTACTGTTTAGTTTTAGTGTAACATTGACTTACAATAATGTCATAAAAATAGTAACATATCACTTTAAGCTGATTTACCTCTAGCTACATTACATCACTAAAAATATATATTTATTTATGAAAGAGTTTATATAGAATACATTGTGTTGTGTTGGTAATGAAAGTTTCAAATATACTTTAGGCCCACTCTATATTTTTTTTATATAATTTTGTTTCGTGCAACTCGCATTACACATGCTCAATATTGCTGACATCTAAAAAAAATAAATAAAAAACATGAATTTCCAACCCTCGTGCAAACGAATATGAACATACTACTTAAATGTACACTAAACGGCAAAAAGAATGGGCCAACTCTTGGTCGATAGAAATGCTAAGTTCCATAGCGCGGTTCACTCGTCTAAACGAACTGCACTTGGTACTGCTGTCATGTCTCTTCATTGAAAGTCATCCGTCTACAATGTAGTCAATCTTACGAGCTGTGTGTGGCCCAGTGATAGGATGTCTGACATCCGTATCAGAGGTTATGAGTGCGCCTCCCGGTATAATAATTTTTTTATTTTAGTTTTTAATTAATGTATTAGTTTAAATGTGAAATGGCATAGCCTGCCTTGTAAAAATATTATTGTCCATCAATTGTGAGCTATTAATAGGCGAGACCTGGCCTATATAAACAAAAATACTTGTTTCACATCCTAAAAAAACCGGACGCATATCATACATCAATAAATAATTAAATAAACATAAAAAACAAACAATTTGTTCATATATTAACAAAAAAGACCTGTGGTGGGAACTAGTATCCACCCGCGTCAAAACTGCTCTCATTTTGCGCGGCATGGATTCCACAAGATTATGAAACAGGTTAAATTCATGGCCATCTCCTCCCATCCGTCTAGAACTCTGTCCCACAATTGTCAGGTCTCAGAACGGGTGGTTGTTCTGCGCAATTAGAGCGTAGGATCCGTTTGACTGTAGTCTACAAATTTTCAATCGGATTCATATCTGATGATTTTGGAGTCCAGTCGACCGCTTCCTCTTAAACCATCTTTGAATCCGGTTGGCGATGTGTACCGATGGTTACCCTGCTGGAAGAAAAGTGTTCCTTCTGGGTATCGTTCTCGGGCGGAAAAAAATGTTATGTTTTATTTAACGACGCTCGCAACTGCAGAGGTTATATCAGCGTCGCCGGATGTGCCGGAATTTTGTCCCGCAGGAGTTCTTTTACATGCCAGTAAATCTACTGACATGAGCCTGTCGCATTTAAGCACACTTAAATGCCATCGACCTGGCCCGGGATCGAACCCGCAACCGTGGGCATAGAAGGCCAGCGCTATACCAACTTGCCAACCAGGTCGACTCTCGGGCGGAAAGGATGGTTACATTTGCCTAAATGTGTTCATAGTCTTTTCCCGTAAACCGACCGTGGATGCGTTCCAGAAGTTTTGCCCCATCGTATGACATTCACCCCAACACGCTACGCTCACGCGACCCAACCGGTTAAGTCGTCTCACGAAGCGTTCATCGTATCGGTGGCCATCCATACGATAAACTATATCGTTGTTAATGAAAAAGATTACCTCGTCGGATGAAATGACATTTCTCCAATTGAAGTCTTGTCGGAGAGTAGCATACGCTAGAAGGTCCACGGCAAGCTCCATTGTCAAATTTTCTCTTCTCACAGCTCGATGACATCGTATGCCACGCTCTATAAAACGTCTCCACACGGTGTGTGGGAAACCTGGAAAGCTGGACGCCATATTGAGTTGAAAGACAGTTCTAAAGGGGTGGTTCTCAACTTATCTCAATAACATGGCGTCCTCTTCCCTTGTAGGGACGCGCGGCCGACCAGAAATGGGACGATTCACAATTTCACCATTCTCAATAAAAAATTTAGCCCACAGCTTATCAGTTGACAATGGGACTCCAATTTCTCTGACAGCCATCGATACAGAATAACTACGTGAAACAGGGCCTTGTTGACGGAGTTGTCTCTCTGCCATCTTCAAGCGTAATGACGAGACAGAACGTTTGATTAAAACATAGGAGTATTGCTTGAAAGAGAGAGGGAGGTTTATTATTTATTAGAGTTTGGGCATATTCTTAGAGATGTCGCGATATAAATATAGCTTTGCGAGACATAATATATGATGTCAAATTTATAATTAAAAAAAGAAGATTATGGGAGATTCGAATCTTGAGCTACTACTATTAACTCGTTCAATAGTCCACGGCCGTAACAACTTACGCTACTGAGTTTATTAGTAACAGTACGGCATAATACGTGTTTTTCCTGTTCATATTCGCTTCGGTTGATTTTGTAAAGTGAGATATGGTCCACTTTGCAATAGGTCCTCACTACGAAAATGTTCAACGTTTAGAAATGTCCACATAGAAAATTCGTCCATAGCATAAAAATGTCCTTACCTGAAAAGGTCCACTGTCAGCAAGTCCTCTTCTTAAAAATGTCCTACGTTTAAAAATGTCCACAAATAAATTCGTCCATTTCCCTAAAATGTCCGACAAGGAATACTGCAAGGAAAGTGCCGAGAAATTTATTGTCACTTCAGTTATGTTATACATATTACATATGTAATACAAAAGATACATCTATTGTTCGTCTTGAAGCTCACTACATAATTTCAAAAAGTATGATATCGCTCTAAGATATCGAAAAATTTCATTCCTATCTTTGTAATCTTGGTAATTACCGACAATGTTCAAAATTCTAGTTTGATTATTGATATACTGTTTATTTACTGGCCGCTTAATATTTGTATACCCACCAAGGACCTGGGTTATTAAATGTTCTGTTTCCGATTGCTGTTGTTGCAAATTGCTAATGAACCGCCAAATGTACAAGTGATGTGCCACTACTGTAATTCATAGATTTTCCACGTCTCAGGAGAAAATCTAGAGGGAACTGCTCGCCTTCGCACTCTTGCTGGATGACCAGTAATATACAGTATGTAATTTCAATGTAAGATGTTGAGTCCAAAATATCGTCCTCAAATCTTTCATTTAATAAATCCTAAACAAATTGAAAGTCATTTAGCGGAATGAACGGCAGTCCCATAAATTCCTGTATTTGGTTTCTTACTTTAGGGTTCTCAGTATCCAAATATTGTGCCCTTAGACCCCTCTTGACTACATTTCTCCATATTACTTGATTAAAGTGGGAAAAACACCCACTCACTACAATCTGAGGGAATACCAGTCGACAATATCAATTTCTCTTACTGATTGAGGAAGTGGAGGATGATTTAGCGTCTGCTGATAAGAAATCATTCTGATAACTGCATTTCTTTGTGGAAGACTTACGATAATTTCTTCGTTATGAACTCCAGCAAGTTCCTGTCTGACAACAGAGCAGGGAGATTGTTGGATTTCCTCCTACTCTTCTTATCCCATTTAGCACTTGCCTCGCCCTTGCTTCTGTGACATTCGGTGGATGCAGATAGTTCTCTGTACCATCTGTTAAAATTCTTAGTTTTCCAAGTCCATATTCGTTACACACCTTGCGTTACAGTTCTTCCTGCGTAGCATCAACAGTATTTTCTGTCTCCTCTCCGATTCTCAGAATGAAACTGGTGAAGATTATCACCGTGTAACAAGATGGGTTTCCTGTCCTGACTATAAATTATTTCCGGCATTGCATTAACTTCACTTGTAATTTTTTTTCTGATTCACCAGTACTATAGCAATGAAACACTATTGTTATTCCCAACAGCTTATTACAATTAATAACTAACCTCTGTTGAACAACTTTGTACGTTGGACCTTTTTCTATGGACCTTTCGTGTGGTGGATCTTTTAGTATGATGGACTTTATAATATAGTGGACCACATAGATGTTGGGTTTTTTCACTCCATGGACAAATTGTATGTAGGACTTTAAATGTTGGACTATTTAGTTTGTGGACATTTTTGTGGACCTTTTGTACTTGTGGACATTTTTTATGGACCTTATAACCTGGAAGCTTGTATTTATCAATTTTATTATTATTTCGCTCTTCAGAGGCTCTGATGAATGTAGAGTTAACTCTCTATTCGATTTATAACATATTTTATACTCTTAAACAAAATGCAGCTAATTTAAATGGTTAAATTATGTGTTACCTGGTGAACTACGGCTTTGACGAGATGAGCATGCGCAATGTTTTGTATCTGGAACTTAGAAATTGTCGGCGACCCATTCTTTTTACCGTTAAGTGTACATCTATTATCAGGCAGTATATCACATTTGACGGTATGTATCAGAGGAAGAACAATATTATTTGAATGCATCTAAAGTCTGATTAGTGGAATATGTAGCTAATCGACGATGCATGCAATGGAGGAGAAGAGGAATTGGGTACCTTACTACATTATCTCCTGACCTAGTTGCTTCATAATTGGTGCCTTTTTGGTATCACTTAAAGACGTCAAGACCTTCTTCGGACTGATGACTAAAGTAAAAAACAATATTAGGTATTTCAATTTCATATTGTGGTATGCCGATAAGCTATTAATATTTGACTATAATTATTTATTTACTGTGCCACCTTTGCTTATCTTGAAAGTTAATAATTTACATTAGCGTTTTCGATACATTTGTATCATCTTCAGATGTAGAGTGTTAAATAAACATTTATGATGAAAACCTTGCCTTATGGTATGGAACTTATTATGATTTTCGGATCTTGCTAAAGTGAATTGCTCTAACTTAACCTAATTTGGTCTATAATACACATGTTACATTAAGTTAAAATCATTTGCAGTCCATATAGTACAAGTTAAAAGATTTAAACTTATTTAAAAAGTGATATAAAACTATAAATATAATCAGAGGAATATAAAACGTTTTAGGACACTTTAAAACACTGTAAGCACTTATTGGCTGTGTTTGCTAGTTTTTAACATCGTTAGATGGGGCTGCTTCTGTTGATCTTGATTTTAACAACGAACTAAAACGGAGTACTGTTTATATCACTAACATGTCTATAATTATAAACAGTGTGTATTATTAAAGCATTTCATTCGATTTTGGTCAATAGATTGATGTGAAAATCATAGCTATATGTTGCTATGTGTCGGTGGTTTGACGTTATTGGTACAAGATGGATGTTGTCGAGTCCATGAGTTTAATACAGCCTTGCGTGTCTGTAACAATATGCGTAAATATTAATAAATTGAATTGAAAAATGGCTGGTGTTGTTTTAATTGAATTTTAGTTGAAACTGCTTGTGGTAGAAACTATTGCAAGAGAATAACTCACGATTTGACGTGTGTTGAACTGCTCCTACTTGATGCTTGGCTGATGTTAAACTGGTGGGCTCGCTCACAATATTCTTAGGTTACGTCGTCTGATACCGGAAGTGGAGGGGGAGTTGGTGGAACCTGTGTGTGTGTGTTTGTTTGGGCGGGAATAATTTAAATAAGTTGAAAAGTGGATTGTTTGTGTTGGCTATTTGTTCGTTTAGAAGGGGTTTTCCTGAGTTGAATTCTTTTATGATGTGGAATTGTTCGGCTGTTTTTATTGTGGGATCATTTGTGATTTTTAGTATTTTCAAAGTTTTGTTCTCGTCTATGAGGTGTTGTGCGAATTTGGATCTGTTCCTATTATAAATGAAATTGGAGGTATGTTCGCGGAATCTTATTTTAAAATTGCGCCGGGTCTGTCCTATGTATGTTTTAGTGCGATTTTTACATCTTAATTGGTATATGCCACTGTTCAGGAGGGGTTCGTTATTATTGGTTTTATTGGGAATTATGTTATTTAATTTGTTGTTGGTACGGGGGCTATATTAATGTTTTGCTTTTTAAAGAAGTTACTAAGTTTGTTTGAGATCTTACCGTAAAACGTTAAACTGTGCCATTGTTTTTTGTTTTGTGTTTTCTCAGGTTGAAGTGTTGTGAAATCTTTTTTATGTAATTTTGTTTTCCTTTTTTGTATTAGGTTATTGATTAGTTGTTTTTCATATCCGTTTTCCGTTGCTAACTGCTTTATGTAATTAAGTTCTTTATTGTAATTATCTTTATTTAGTGGGGTTGTCATGGACTCGACAACATCCATCTTGTACCAATAACGTCAAACCACCGACACATAGCAACATATAGCTGTGATTTTCACATCAATCTATTGACCAAAATCGAATGAAATGCTTTAATAATACACACTGTTTATAATTATAGACATATTAGTGATATAAACAGTACTCCGTTTTAGTTCGTTGTTAAAATCAAGATCAACAGAAGCAGCCAACGATGTTAAAAACTAGCAAACACAGCCAATAAGTGCTTATAGTGTTTTAAAGTGTCCTAAAACGTTTTATATTCCTCTGATTATATTTATAGTTTTATATCACTTTTAAATAAGTTTAAATCTTTTAAATTGTACTATATGGACTGCAAATGATTTTAACTTAATGTAACATGTGTATTATAGACCAAATTAGGTTAAGTTAGAGCAATTCACTTTAGCAAGATCCGAAAAATCATAATAAGTTCCATACCATAAGGCAAGGTTTTCATCATAAATGTTTATTTAACACTCTACATCTGAAGATGATACACATGTATCGAAATCGTTAATGTAAATTATTAACTTTCAAGATAAGCAAAGGTGGCACAGTAAATAAATAATCATAGTCAAATATTAGGTATGTTAAGATTTAAGTTGTCCAAGTTGTGTGTGTGAACGGAGGGAATCTGTCTTCACTGCAGTTGCAGTCATGCAACCCCTAATCATTGTCAAAGTACGGCTGAAACTTCAAATTGTTGTACGTCTACTTTGTATATTTACATTCACTACACTGTCATTCCTAGCACATTGCAACACAATGGTTGCAGAATATGAAATATAGTTTCCGCTTTGATGATATTGAGACTATTTAGGCCTATCTTTCGATAGTATGTGTCATATTTCCCCTGTGTCGACTGCTAGCTGGTGTGATGTCAGTGCCAACTCTTGGGAGAAAACAGAATCTCACGCTAAAACTGGTTTGAAGGTCATTGAAATCAGTCCGGCTACATCAAAGATACCGACGCGAAGTGTCCATGCTATATAATTATCTATACGCTGGTCTGCCTAGCCTCTGGTTATGTTCCATTGGCTTAGAGACAAACCAAAATTACATTTATACCCAAACCAGGGCGAACTAACTACACCGAGGCCAAGGCATATCGTCCAATACGCTTCTCCTCATTTCTTCGTAAAGCATTGGAGAGTTTAGTGAATAGGCACATTAGGGACAAAGTATTGAAGTATTTTGCTTTACACAAGTACCTATTTGCTTTCCTACCAGTAAATCCACAGGAGTACTTCATCATATTGTCTCAACCATTGAGAAGGCGCTTGCTTTTAAGGAAATTGCCATTGGAATAGATATAGAATGAACATTTGATAAAACTTCATTCGAAGTGGTGTCAAAAGCCCTTCAAGAGCATAATGTCGCTACACTTATCTGTAGATGGATACACTTTATGCTAGAAAACAGATAAATCACCATGGGCATATTTGGGAAAAGGTGACTATGGCCAGGGTTTGTTCTCAAAATGGCGTTCTTTCGCCCCTGCTTTGGAACAAGGTTGTGGATATCTTGCTGCGGGAACTCAATGGGGCTGGGTATTTTACTGTTGATATTGCTATAGTTGTTAAAGGGAAATGTCCTAATACAGTCTTCGAAATGCTTCAATATGCACTGAAAATGATTGAAGCCTGGTGCAACAGAAACAAACGTTCTGTTAATCCCAATAAAACAGTAGTCGTACCTTTCACTAGAATGAGATCTATAGCGAACTTGAAGGAACCTATTCTTTTTGGTGAGAGGATACCCTACTCTTCACAAGTTAAATATCTAGGACTCATCCTGGACAAGAAATTAACTGGTAAAAAGCACTTAGATCACTGCATTGTCAAACCCTACAGAGGCTTTTGGACCTGTAGAAAATGCTTGGTAAGACTTGGGATCTAAAACCTAGGATTATGTATTGGATGTACATCACTATGGTAAGACCTTTGCTCTCTTATGCCCCACTTATATGATGGCCAAAAGTTAAATTAAGTAACTGCAGGACTGAACTTAACAAACTGGGAAGAGTGTAGAATCTGTCGCCAGACAACGGTGTTCAATAATGAACAGTTGGATCACCTCAAACTCCCTTGGGACAGCGATCGGATCCTCAATAGAAGAACCGACATCTTGGAACCTAGGGTTTTGTTTGACAATAAATTCACTGTCAATTACTCAGACCCCAATGAATGAGAACAATAAGGATCCAGTCTGGTACTCTGATAGTTCCAAAACTAAGTCTGGAACTGGTGCTGGATTATTTGGAATTGACACCAAGCTTCCTTTTAGCTTGGGTCAATATGCCACAGTCTTTCAGGCAGAGATTTTTGCTATCTTAGCCAGTGTCAGAGAAAGTATTAGGAAGGTCTACAATCGTATACATATTCTTATACTTTCAGATAGCCAAGCGGCACTTAAGGCACTTGAAGCCTCCTTGGTTAAGTCGAAACTGGTATCGCAACGTCGCGAGTCCCTCATGATACTGGCTGAACATAACACAGTTCAACTGAAATGGATGCCGGGACATGCAGGGATTCAGGGTAATGAGAGAGCAGGTGAGGCTGCCAAAAAGGGAACCGAGATCCCATTCACAGGACCTGAGCCTGTGCTGGGACTATCTCTAAGACAAGTAAAGCAGGTTATCAGGGACTGGGCTCTCAAGAAACACAAAAACTACTGGAACTCAAGTGAGGGCTGCAGACACTCTAAGGCCCTCATAAGAGATTTTAACAAAGCCAGGTCAAATGACTTGTTAAAACTGAGTAAGGAACAGCTCCGCTAGGCAGTCGGATTCCTTACAGGACAATGTGTCCTCCAGAAGAACCTCTACAGAATGGGACATAATATCAACCCAGCCTGTGCTCGTTGTTCACAGGGAGCTGAGTCCAGCACCAGTTCCTGACTTTGTTTTGGAACCATCTATTGTGTGACTGAAATGTACTCTCTCATCAAAGAGCTCTCATTTTTGGAAAACATTTTCCAAAGCTTGATAAGCCATCAATTGTCCTAGTCCGTAGTTTGATTCAGTTCATTAAGAACATCAAACTATTGGACTGATAGGATATCATGACAGGGATGCGCAATAGATCTTTCAGGTCGCTGTGCTAAGGCTGTTATAGTCCTCCCCTTTTGAATTAAATTCAATTCAATTCTACTGTTAATATTCAACTTAGCTAATATTTCAAAAGATAATCGTAAAAGAAATGAAGTTGAAGGTCGCGGCCCACTAGTGTGCACTTTTATTCATCTGATCAATCAAAAATATTTCAGATAAACGTTGTAGAAAATTGAAAAAGAAATAACTTTTGTCTCGTGGTAATTTTCAATTTATCTAATATTTCAGAAGATAATAGCAAAAAATTAATTAATAAATGAATACATGCACTCAACTTGAAATTTATTAAAACTAAGTAAACTAGGATTATGCATTGCCTACTTTCTTTTGAAAAACTTGGCAGAAGATTTCTTTTGCCATCTGTTATGAAATTGGAATCGTCGCCTATCCATTTTCGAAGTAGATATTGTCGTTCCTGCAATAACTCCTATGTGGAAATACAACATTTTTCAATAGGAAGAAAAAACACATTTATTCAATCTATGGCAGCCGCGCATAGGATATTGTGAATTATTACATTTTCGAAAGAAAGGAATATAATTACATAATAGGAAATTTTATTATTTGCTGTATCATTATTGAAGTTATTTAAAAGAGCAAAAATCTGAAAATGGATGAATATGTCACATAGGAGTTGTTGCAGGAACAACGATGATATGTATGTGATGCTGCATATTTAGGCATGTGTACACTATATATATATATAAAACTATGCCAAGAAGTAAAAATTTATTGAATCACGTCTGTGAAACCACGGCCGACTTGATGCTCGCTTTGCTTCTTCCTTACCGGCCTTGACAATTCATGTTGATCCCTGTGTTAAAGCTGCAATAGAGAAAATATGAAATTTCCGCCAGATGGCATTAGCTGCCAAGGTTCGCTGAGGAATGTGTGTATGGTTTCTTGTGCGATTATACTAAAATATTGTACTTCTTTCTACTGGTAACTGAGTTTATTGTGCTGTGATTCAAAATGACGAATTGTTGTGTACCATTGGTACTTCGAATAGAAAAAAGAGTGGAGGATATCATTCCACGAATTTCCGAGTGATAGAGAAAGATGCGAAAAATGGCTTAACGTGATTTCACGCCAAGACTTCGTTCCAAACAGCAACTCCCCATCTTCAGTAGTTTGTAGTTTACATTTCAAGGAAGAAGATTATCCTAATAATGGAAAATTTAGACGATTAAAACCAAATTCTGTGCCAACAATATTCCATCATTATCCTAGGTATAAAGTGACCAATATCAAAAGACCAAGACGAAGGATTACTAAAACTGATCTCCCTCCACCAAAGAAACGCAAATCTTTTAGTAATATTGGTTTTTCACTATTTGAACAAGATGTCCCGAGTGGTCCAATATCAGTTAGTGACATTTCCATCTTGCTACTTGAAAATGACCATAAAGCCACGCAAACAGACGCTGTCAACATTGACGAACTAAAAAGAAATATTAACAGACTGCGTGTGAAAATTACACGACTTAATCGGGTGTTACAAGAGAAGCAAGATGAGATAACGAAAACAACTGAAAAATTCCAACTTATTGAAAGAGATACGTTACATAAGGAACTGGAAAATGTAAAGAAAGAGGCAGATTAAGGCACTATTCATGCAAAATTTATCCTAGATCAGCTGCTTAATCATCGAAAGAGAATACCAAGGTGGAATAGTAAGACAATCAGAGAATGCATAATACTGCAATACATATTGTAAATTTTTTTCAACTCAACAATAGGATTTTATTCTTCCAACAATAATTCCTTTTCACTCAACACAGTATTCGTTATAGCACTCCACCGACGACAATGACAATTTACTTGGACTATTACGAACAACAATGAACTGTTAATCTTAACTAATATTTACAAAGCACTATTTACAAATCAGAACTATCAGTTCTCAGTTCACAGTTCTTCTAGCTCAGTCACTCGAGTTCACAGTATCTCGAACCACAGACCTTCAGAGACAGTTCACTGTACTCGAACTCAGGTCCCTCCAACTGCGGTCCACTGCACTCGAACTCAGGTCCCTCCAACTGCGGTCCACTGCACTCGAACTCAGGCCTTCGGATGCTGTCACAGTCGCGGACGCACACGCGAGCCGAACGCCGGTACACAAGACTGGCTTGCTTGCTCTGGCTTGCTCACTGACTGGCTGACTAATCAACTGAAAACTGCTCGAGTTCGCTGGCGTTTCCTCTTTTATAATCACAGCGACGTAGCCTCGAAAGTTCGACGCGTCTCCAGAGATTGCACTCCAGAAAAATCCAGAGCCCTCTCCTCTCTACCAGCACCACATGCGCGCGCACTCTAGTCGCGTTGACGTAATACACGCCCTCTCTTCTCTCCGCCGCGCGCCGTCCCAAAGTGCTCCGCGCGATCTTGTCTCTTGCGGGACGCTGATCGTGAGTTCGAATCTCACGTCGCTGTCACAATATCTCCTAAAGGTTATTCCCATATACGAACAAGAAGTTTTTTAAAACTGCCTTCTAAGAGAACACTCACGAGATATTCTGGCCCTACTGATTGCTCGTCTGGTGTCACTCCATTGATTAAAGAAAGGTTGGTCTTAGAGGCAAAAAACCTCACTGTAGTTGAGCGGTTTTCATCACTTATTGTAGACGAGGCTGCAATCAACCCCAAGATAATATACGATCGCAAGCTTGATACTTTTTTGGCTATAAGGAAACAACAGAAACACAAAGAAATGAGGATGAAATACTTCATATTCCCAAGAAAGAATTAGTGGCTAATCGAATCTTGTGTTTTGTTTTAAGAGGGCTCTCAACCAGCTACCGTATACCATGTGCATTTTTCTTCACAAAACAATTATCAGGGAAGAGTTACATATACTAACATTGCAAGTAATTAGTGAAGTCGAGATATGTGGTTTTATAATTATTAGAATTGTTTCTGATAACCATAAAAGCAATACTACAATGATGAAGCATCTTTCAGGTAGTTCATTGAAGCCCGTGACCACACACCCTTGTGATGGAAACAGAAAGTTATTTCTAAGTTTTGACCAGTGCCACATATTGAAAAACATCAGAACCTAATTCCTGGAACGTGAAATGTCTGATGGTACTGGAACAATCTCAGGGAAATATGTGAAACTGTTACACAAACTCCAAAAAGGTGATACAGTGAAACCTGTCAGATATCTCACGAAAAAACACGTTGAGCCTACTGCATATGAAAAAATGAACGTTCGAAGGGCAAAAGAAATATTTTCTCCATGTGTAATTGCTGCTATCAGAACATTGAAAGAAAATGCAAGCTCACACCCTTAAGCCCACAAATTCAAAGATTCTGATGCGACATTGACTTTTATGGAAAATATCAACAAGTGGTTCGCAATGCGTGATATTAGCAATGCACATTATCATGTGGAAAGTAGAAATCACAATAAGCAACAGTTCTTCTCTTTGGATGATTATCGTCTAGACTGGCTAGAAAATTGTTTCCTTTCTTATCTCCATACAACGAAGTGTGCAAGTAGCACACGTCAAAAAGATTTCCTAACTAACGAGACATATGAAGCTATCACGTTGACAACAAAATCAACTGTTCTCTGCATTAAATATAATTTAGAAAATGGGTACCATTATGTTCTTACTAGGGCATTTTCAAGTGGTCCTGTTGAGTCGCTCTTTAGTACATTGCGCCGTATGTTCGGATCAAATGACATGTTGGATGCAAGGGCAGTGAATTTCAGTTTACAAAAGATATTGAAAACGGGTATTTTGTGCATGTCAAACTTCAGCAGTGTAGAGATCCATGCACCTGACATCACAGATGGACGACCTATTCAAGAACTAGATATGCCAGATACCGCTGCTGCACCATATAGTATTCCTGAGTCAGTTTTAAACATCCTGCAACAGCTACTAAACAAATCAGGTAAGCTATAGACATATTCAATGACAATTAGTCATTTGATTTACTAGTAATTGTTATAGTGTTTCATTAAAATTTTCTGTGGTTCTTATTATATATTATTGCAATTTTTTTGTAAACCAGGAATTGATTTTTTTTACAGACATTCCATTACCAACAATGAAAACAGCAAGTTTGACATATATTGGTGACTATATAGTACGAACAGTGGAAGAAAGGATCTCCTGCATGGGATGCTTAGATTGTATAGCTCAGAACACTAATAGCTCTCCATTGATGAGTCTTATTGCAAATCAAGATTTAGGAGCCCTGCGATATCCGAAACCTACCTTTGTTTCAGTGTTATCAGTCATTCATCGTTTTGTTGAACGGGCAGTACCATTCATACCAAGCAAGAATATATTAGAAAATTTGTGTTCGGAAATTGAGCCGTTACTGTGTAGATGCCCTCTCTTGCAATGCCCAATTTGTGACGAAGACGGCCAAAAACGACTTGCTAATATCATTACTGTGAAATTTGTTAGGCCGCTTCTAGATAACATTGCAGCAGCTTTAACTGAAAAGCTTGTTCCTTCGAAGAATGTGGCTTATAATCCTCTGAGTCACAAAAAATCTTGAAACTATGATTCTTGAATCTGCAATATCAAGTGGAATGTACCAGTGCAGTGAGTGAAATTATAAAACTTAGTACAAGTTATGGTAAATGTTTACCCTAAGTGATTACTTAGAAACATCGCAGTTTAGGCTAGGGGGGGTGCTACTCAGTGAATGAACTACAAAATTACGCCTCTGTCATCATGTTACTTAAACTGAAAATGTTACTATGTGTTATCTTCCCTGCTTTTAAACTCACGCTTTTACCATAATTAACAGAACTTAACATAATAACACTTATTATTTTCTTATTTATTATGTATGTGTTATTATTACTCTTCAATCATTTATTTTAATTCATATTGAGTATTTCTTCTGTGGACCCCAGAGCTTGGCAGACAGCACCTCGTGGTGGAATTGAGAAATTATCCAATTTCAAGAAAATATTACTTTTGTCAAGGCCGTATACAAAGAAGCGAAGGGAACATCAAGTCGGCCGTGGTGAAACGCTAGCAAAGAACTAATTAAATAATGCAAGATTCCAAAATATGTCTGATGCAACAATTGAATGTAGCCAACAATGTTTTAATCTCGAAATTTAAATACATTTTTATATAATTACTAGTCTCTTTCATATTATATTGTTTACCGTTTCAAGACAGAATTATTGTAAATATACTTAATTGTATACGGGTATCCTGCATTGTTTTACTTATATTTTTAGTTCCTTTCCCGTATTTAGTCTTTCTTGGTTTTTATGCTTCGTTTGACCCTTTTTATGTTTATGTGTGTCATTTAGCATTTTTCATGTTCTATAAGATTACGGCAGGATGCATAAAACGTGCGATTGTGTTAAAATATTCTTGATATTTTACAAGGAACAGAAAAGGCTATTTTGTGATGTGATTGCAAGTGTCAAATAATTTCTCCACAACCGGCCAAATCAATTCATAGACAATACACCTGGTATAGGTTGGTATAAGGCTTTTCTGAAAAGACATCCAGATACTGCGACTCGGACTAGTGGAGCTGTCACTTCAGAAAGCAGCTGCGTCAGCGAAAAAGACATTCGAAGCTGGTTTGTCAAAATATCTGAATGTCTAACGGAAGAACAGAACATTGATATTCTTAATCAACCTGACAGGATATTCAATGCTGACGAGACAAGTTTCATGTTGAATCCTGTAAATTGGAAAGTTTTAGGCCCAAAAGCAGCTAGAAATATTTATGAGGTGGATCAAGGAAATGCCAAAACCTCCATAACTGAAATGTTCATCTTTTTAGTTAGGGCTAGGTGGTAACACCGATGGTAGTTTTTCCGTACAAGAGGATTCCAGCAGAAATTGGGCGCTCAGTTCCAGATTCCTGGGGAATTGGTCGCAGCGATAGAGGCTGGATGAAAACTGAAGTCTTCTATGAGTATGTTGGAAATGTTTTTGTGTCATTTCTAAAAGAGAAAAAAATCTAAACACCAGTAATTGTATTTGAAGATGGGGATGAAACCCATATATTATGCCATATTATTCAACTCTGCACAGAACTTGGTGATGTATTAATCGCGTTGTATTCCAACGCAACGCGAATTCTTCAATCAGCCGATGTAGCAGCATTTAGACCCATAAAAGAAGGCCGGAGGAAAGGAGTACTTAATTTGCGCACAAAGATCACCCTCATGAAGACCTGAAAAAGGAACATTTCTGTCCCGTTTTAGAAGCAGCCCTAGAGAAGTACGTTAAAGTTAAAATGCTCCGAAGTGGTTTCTGAGGATATGGGGTATTTCCTTGGAATCCTGATTCCATTGATTACTCAAAATGTCTTGGCAGCAAAGTAATAAATGAGACATCAGCTCAGTCATACAGTGAACTATTGCCAAAATTAGATTATGAACAATTCAATTTACTGGTGGCAGAAGAATTAATAGAAAAGTTCAAAGACATTAAGGGTGAGACTGAAGTAAATCACAATAATTAATTTTATATTCTCTTCAGGATGAGGAACGAAGTGTTTCGTGAAGGTGTGCAAAGATAATGAAAAAATGAAAGACAAAGCACTGTTCTAATTCTATAATTCGCGGGTGCACGTGTAAAGAGGGTTAAGTATGAATTGGCTAAACTGGAATAAGTACAGATTTGAACTATCCACAATTACGTTTTTCTTGTGTTAAAGGGGTTAAGTTATTCTTTCATCTATGATGCAGTTAAAGTGCTCCATAGTTTGTGACAAAGGGGTTTTGTTCAGTACCAAAGGAGAGAAGTTTACATACCTCACA
This sequence comes from Periplaneta americana, assembly GCF_040183065.1. Classification (NCBI taxonomy): domain Eukaryota; kingdom Metazoa; phylum Arthropoda; class Insecta; order Blattodea; family Blattidae; genus Periplaneta; species Periplaneta americana. The sequence continues at coordinate 91,386,985 of NC_091127.1, forward strand.
ATTTGACTTAACCCCCTTTACATGAGCACCCACGAATTAAGCCAATTATTTCAGACTATAAAATTATAGATAACAAGCAAAATTTGGAAAAAGATTCAGGCAGATAAAGAACACAAAAACAGGTAAAACGAGAGAAGAAAGAACAAAGGAAGAGAAAGAGAGAAGAAAAAACTCTAAATACAAAACAGAAGACTCAGAAAAAGAAAAAGCGAATTACTAACGTGGGTAAGGGTACTGATGTAAGTGAAATGTCATCTTTCAAACAAGGCATTTGTTATGTTTGTGTTCGTAATATTAAAACTGAAAATGGAAGCCTGCAATGTTCACTGTGCAATAAGTAATTCCATGAGAAATGTGTACCTAAAAATCATCAACATATTTCCGACAATACAGACTGCGATGATTTCCTTTGTCATCTGTGCTACAATATTGATGAAAGTGATAGTGAAGACTTGTTTTTAAATACTGAAAGTGATAATGAATAAATGGGATGTGTGTTTATTTCAATTTTGTTATACACTGTTGACAAAACGAGTATCCCAAGAACTGTATCAATACCTGCCAAATATTGTAACAACCCTGCCAAGAATTGTATGTTTCAGAACTTATTCTTTTCATGTGAAAAAATATTATTATTTAAATTTAAAATGTAACTTGATATATGTCAATATATGTAAAAAAAAAATATCCCTTTGCCCCAAAGAAGTTTAATTTTTACGATTGAACTTAAAATATCTATTCAATTTTTAATTGACCAAAAAATCATCCTTAATCCTGCCAATAATTGTACCTTTCCCCCTATTTGCATAATAAATTTGCATGTGGTTGTCATCAAGAAGGAGCACGGAGATAAAAGAGCGAAAATTTTGTTCAAAGGAACGCAGTTAACACACTAAATCATACCCACAACATGACGGTGCATACACTTCGTCATTTTCTGAATGTCCCTTCAGTTTTAAGTTTATAAAAGAAACATTAATAATAAACTATTAAAATTTAAAATCTTTATGTAAAACAATTTACAAAACACACAACACACTCCTAAAATTAAATAAGACACCTTCTGCGTAAAATTAAATCTTTGGTAAGTTAATGAGACAGAAATAAAATACAGTGGATCTATTTCCTTGGCGCCCCTTAACCAACCTTGGCTTGAATGTTGAGACATATCCCCGAGACTGCCGGTTGGAAAGCTCGGCTATGGTTTAGATGTGTTCAGCCTTGGTTAGTAATCCATCTTGAGAGATCACTGAACAGTGGTTTTGTTCAAATATTTATTTTTGTAATTCGCATCGAAAAGTCACTAAACTATTATAGACTTATTAATTTGTTGAAGTATTATTTATTTTGTAAAAGTAGTAAATACGAAATACACATTAGAGCAGCAAGAAATATGGTTTAAGCCAAAATTATTACTCCCTCTGTCCCATAATAATTGTCCGGTACGCTTTTATTTCTTGTCCCATAATAATTGTCCGATGTCCATAATTTTACACTGGCGTTTACATAGGAGCAAAATGAAACACATGAATGAGTAATACAACTGTATTACTCCAGAATCAGTACAAAATTGTCACTCAATTAGCAAAAGAAAAAAATTATTATTCCGGGATCTGTATAAATTGGCCAATCATTGAGCCAAAAAAAGATTATGAATACTACTTGTATAATTTTGACTCCAGGATCAGTACAAATTGGCTAGTCATTGAGCCGAAAATAAATACTCCTAGGAGTGCAACTTTATTAACTCCAGGAGTAGTACAAATTGACCAAGAAGTGAAACAAAGAAAAACAATCTCCTACGAGTAAAGACGAAAAAACTATCTGTTAGACCGGGAAGGTTGTCATTCTAACAGTTTGCCTAGAACCACAGACCTATTGCTGCAGTGCTACTGTATCCTCGTCGTAAATGTTCCGAGGACACTTCAAGCGAGATGGCAGGATGTTGAGGTGGTCCAGATGTGCCTTTTGCATATGGGGAATCTTGTTGTTGTTCCCGTCATTGACTTTCATTATTTCAATGAGATTGGACTGCAAAGTGAGGAAGACATTGTTGTGCTTGTCGCGTGTGAGCTGAGAGAAAGCTGTTCCAATGGCGGCGATCAATTCATCAATAGTTCGAGGAGCTGACTGATGCTGGAGAGACTGAATTGCCCGGAAGTAACCCAGATCTAAAACATTCATATCCAGACTGTTTGGCGGTTGGCACACGAGTTTCAAAGTGAATCCACTGGCTGCTGCAGCGTCCATCCAGGTGCGGTCATTGGGAGCGATATGCGGACGCGCATTGTCCTGCTGAACTGACACCTGAATTCTCCCTGTGCACGGTCCAGGAGGCCATTTTGCATTTATTGTTGGGATTAATTTGGTGATGAGCATAGATCCACTTTCCAAAGATTGCCGCCCCCGTTGCCAAATGCAGCGTGCTGTTCTTTTACTGGCATGACATTTCTCGGCCGCACCTGTTATGGCACCTTTCTTCACTACGTCAGCCGTAGTGTTTTTCAACAAAAACTCCTATACCACCTGCCGTTCACTGTCTGTAAGGTTCTTGCTACCCCTGTCACTCACTACCGCCAGTTGTGTTCCCAGGATGTCCAAGTCTGTTCAAACGTATGTACTCACTGCAGGAGTATGCTCTACTAACAATTTTCAGCTTACTTTGCTACACTAATTTGTATATAGTGCCATACCGGTGAGTTGAAAACCAATACCCACTTTCGGTAATCTTCTGGGTGGTGTGCGTTGCTTGCCTCAATAAGATCACATTATTGTTCTGCATAGCCTTGTGCACTGATCTACTGCGCTTCTCCTCATGCGTGCACTTTTCATTTGCCCCGTCGTCTGTAATTACTGTAATACCATTTCGGTGTACCGGACAATTATTATGGGGCAGAGGGAGTAATTTTGTATTATGACCACAAATTTACTGAGATTTCAATGATCGGGGAACCTAAAACAATAGAATTTATATAAATAATGTTAACATAATCTGATACTCACAAACACAAACAAAAGGCATGGATACAATATTATGTTTGTTTGAACCCATGTGTTTAACAAATACTGCTTTTAACCATAGTAGTAATATCGGCCCTAGAATTTATAACAAATTAATAAAGTAATACCCTCATCTATTTAACTCCACCAACAGTTTCAGATTATGTAGGCTACACCGTCTGCTAGAATGCATGCACGCATCCGCTAGCTATTTATACTGCCTGCTCATAAGACCATTCTAACAATACTTTCACTGAAATAGCTAATTCCAAAATTCTAACGGTAGGTGCAGCATCAACCAGCTCATCTGTATGTCTACTTCATACTATATATAGTTTCACAATTATTTGAAAAGTAAAAATTGATTAAGGAATTTCATACATTTCATAACCATCTAAATCTGTAATATAAAAAAGTAACATAAAATTACACATTTTTAATAAATGTTTTAATAAATGCTCAAGTTAATGTCCTTCTACCTTAATGCACTTTTCAATTCTTTGAAAAAAAGATTGATGTGTAGCCCACGTGAAATAAAATTACTCCTCTCTATATATTCGCACAAACATTACGTTTGCGCTCCTGCATGGTTTCTGAAGTCGTTGGTACACCGAGGTAAACTTCCTCTTTGAATCTACGTAAAGTTTAATTTTTTGTCCTTCAGAATATATCTGTTATGGTAAAAATGGTTATTAGAAGAGAAAAACTCGCTCCGGCGCCGGGGATCGAACCCGGATCCGTGGTTCTACGTACCAAGAGCTCTAACAACTGAGCTACGCCGAAGTTCAATCCAGAGCACCGGATTGAATCCCTCTCCTTCAGTGTTTTTCCCTTTGTGTCCTGACTCCAAGTTCGACATTGAGTTTTTCCCCTCTAATAGGCCTAATCCTTGTTACCATAACAGATATATTCTGAAGGACCAAAAATTAATCTTTACGTAGATTATTCGCCCAACAGTGCATATTACTGTGAAATCCCGGCCACCAAGTCACTCATTTGAGTGCGCTCTTTGTGTAATGGCAGTTGACTTAACCTTTTATACGTCGAATTGTCTTTTGATTTAAAAATATTATGTTTTTATGGAATTTTAGTCTCCTTGGTGTATATTTAATAGAATTATGCAATGGGATTCATAGTTTTTATTTTCTGTCTATGAAAACTAGGACGTTCCCAATTGGGAACATTGGCGGTTCATGTGAAGTATCATTACATTTTTTTTTTTTTTATTCTTAATTCAATTCATACAGACAACTTTGCTGTTTTAGTTTACTTATAAGAATATTAATTGTATCTTTTAAAAATATTATGTATTTTTATAAGCATAGCATGATACAAATTTATTCATATTTATATTCATAATACAAATCACTGTACGTAAGAAATTAGCATAATACGTAAAATGAAAAAGAAACATGGATATGTTATTTGACTTACAGGAAAGAGGAAGATATTTATTAACATCTGTAAATTCAAAATTGTATGTATTGACACGTATATAATATATTACAAAAATCCAGAACAAAAAGTACAGAATATCTTACAGTGGTGATAATCCATGGAAAGCTGGGAAGTAGTGTAAATGTATATTTCTTACACACTCACGACATTGCAGGCGTGCATTTTTCTTGCAAAGTGCGCATCTACCTTGTCCTGCTTCAACTAAGAAATTCCGTCAGTTTTCCTCATTGCCCATAACACATTTAACGAAGATATTCAACTCATGTCTACATCATAATTATTTTCCAACAGCATGGAAAACAGCACATATTATACCAATTGTTAAACCGGGAAAAGATCCAACATTACCCCAAAGTTATAGACCAATCAGCCTAACCAACTTCCTAGGAAAAATTTTTGAACATATCATTCTGGCACGACTAAAGCCATATTTAACTGCACCAGATGTCATCCACCATGAACAGTTTGGATTTAAACCCCACCATAGTCCCAGAGAAGCACTTCACAGATTAACAACATCCGTTCAAAGAGGATTTCAACTTGGACAACATACAGTAGCTACATTTATCGACATTCAGCAAGCTTTTGATACTGTCTGGCACACTGGTTTATTATATAAACTTCACAAACTTAACATTCCTATAAATTATATTCAACTTATCGCCAGCTACCTTTCAGATAGAACTTTTCATGTTCAAAACGGACGCTGTCTCTCAAACGCTCACGTCATAACAGCAGGAGTTCCTCAAGGATCAGTTTTAAGCCCAACACTGTACTGTGCATATGTCCGTGATATACCAATTCATCCAAAATGTAAACTTACACTATACGCTGATGATACTGTTATTTATACGAAGCATATAAACATTCATTTTGCTTGTCTACAAATGGAGGAAGCCTTAAATATTATTACCCAATGGTCCACAAAATGGCGCCTTAAGATAAATGGCTCCAAGTCGCAAGCAGTTGTTTTCACAAGAAGATTTCCGCGGCAATCACAACCCTTAACCATTCAAAATGAAAATATACCTTTCACAACTACCGTCAAGTATCTTGGAGTTTTTCTTGATAAGAGACTTACTTTCAAACATCATGTCTTACATATTCGTGAGAAGGCCTTCCAACGATATATGCTTCTTTACTCATTTTTCAAGAGCTATACATCTTTAAATGTTAAAACCAAGTTGTACAAAGTTCTAATTCGATCCTACATGACATTCTGTTGTGAAATATGGGCTCAAGCAAATCCGCGACATCTTCAACGACTGGACGGACTTCAACGAGCCATCTGCCGAACCATCACTGGAGCGGACTATCTCATTCGAAATAGCCAACTGTACGACGATCTTGGCATACTGTACTTCTCAGCTTATATCAAAACTCTTCGTACAAAATTTCTGACATCCCTCCATAAACATCCAAACCCACTAATAAGTAAAAATATACCGGTTCCTTTTACATGACATTATCAACATGCTCACTCTGCTATTGGTAGAGTTACGGTGCCTTGAAATATTTTAATTTCTAACTTGTCATATGATCTCCTACACTTCTTTTAAAAGGAAAGGGTCAATTTCGACCTGGTACTTATGAAAAATCGATCAATGAAAAGAAAAAAAAAATTTCCTCATTGCCCTTGGAATTTCAACTCGTGGTCCTGGTCATGAAGTTGTTCGTGGATTTTTGCGGGTGAGGGCAGTAGCTACTTCTCTGCGAAAATCCAAGTGATTCTTTGAATTCTTCCCATGGAGTTCTAGGTGAATTTTTCAGGCTGCAACGACTGCCACATTCAAACCATTGGAAAAAAAGTTCCACCACCATTTTTTGCCCCGCAACAGGACAGCAGTCGGTCGAACACATCGACACCCCCCCCCCCTCATTCCCTTGTTGTACTTGCGTACTATGTAAGGTTCAGGGACATCAATCCTCTTCTTTGATTGGCGAGAGTACCGTTTTGTAGTTCCTAACAGTAGGTGTGTCTGGTAGTTGGATGCCAAGGTGACTACGGAATTGTCATTCCATCTACACATGTAAATGTCTCCATCACACCAGAAGTCAAATTCTCCTCTCTTTTTCTTCTTCATTTCCTTTGCAGGAACTAAGGGACATCTACCAGTCCTACCTTCCCGTACTGTACCGATTGCTTTGAATCCCTTCATTTTCAGCTTTCTCAGCAATGTGTATGAAGTAAAGAAATTGTCAAAAAAAAAAAGTCAACCTGCAGAGGATTGGTCACAACGTTCAATAAAGTAGTTACAACTTTAGTCCTAAGTGGAGAATTAGTAACTTCAGCTTCCTTGTCCTGATAGATTTTCATTGCATAAGGATATTCATCACTTGAACAAAGCGTCCAGATTTTGAATCCGAAACGAATCGGTTTTCCCTTTATGAACATCTTACATGAGTGATGACCATAATAGAGAACCATCGGTTGTCGATGCTAAGTTGTTTATTAAAAATTCCATACTGCTACAGATTATCATTCAGTTCATCATATAATGGTGAAATTTTCCCGAGTTTATCCCCGTCTTTCAACTTTGTATTGTCCATAATGTGGAAATATATTTTTTTTATATCCCGAAACTTCTGCCTGGGCATTGCGGTTGGGACAATTGATACAGTCACATCCTCTGCTGTTGACCAGTACATATCTTCCCTTGGAACGTTGTGATAACCGCTGATTAGAAGCAAACCAAAGAACTGAGCTATGTCATGTTTGTTGTATGACACTATTTGACCCTTTTGTGCTGCATAGAGGCAAGTCATTGAAGCTAGATGATCGAGGTATGTCTCTGGAAACATTGTATGAAACAGTTGTATACGTTCTAGTGTCAATAATTCCGGGTCTTTGTCAGTTAAACACTGAAGTGAATCATCGCCTTGGAGAGAATTATTTTCTATAACTGTACACTTTTTCCATGTAGGACGTCCTACCTCCTTACTTGATGCTCCCTTAGCCTTTTTTTTATGTGGTTGGCTGAGACGACTTCGGGGTAGCTTCTTCCATGTACTGTAGTTTTGACAACCAATTCACCGCATACATCTGAAGGAACAACTTCTTCCAAAATATTGTCATCAATTTTTTCTTCATCTGTAAGATCTGCTGTCTCTTCTGGAGACAATTGACAAATATCTACTTTATCTCCAATATCTTGGTTGTCATCATCTAAAATTTCATTCAGATAATCAACAGCTTCTTCCAGTGTTCGGAAAAAGTTATTCGACATGCTCTCAGTACAATGGTAGTTGAAATACTGAATCTTATACAATTACAAAGCATTAAAATTCGTAATTTCAAATGATGTGGTCAAAACCAATCACAAACATGGAACTTATTTCCATTATTGACTTAGTTGCAAAAAATGCTGCTTCTCGACAATGAGAAATGAACATTTCTCTGGATATTATGTATCTGTAATGATTGCTAACGCGGAATGCCAATGTTCCCAATTGGGAACATCATAATAAACTTAGGCCCCCACTGCCAGAAATCGATTAAAACCAACTTGAAAGCAATTCATGCAATTCTTATCTTGTGTAATGTCTTATCATATACGAAGAAAAATAAGTATTTGGACTGGAAGTTAAAAAATTATATATAAATTTATGAAGGTGACTTCGACCATTTTAGCATAATTTAATGATTTCCTATCCAACAACATTATGATCAAAATATTAAATAAATGTTATTGTAAGTAAATATAAACCCGTAATTAATGGAACAAAGAAAGAAATAATGAAAAACCTGTTCCAATGTAGCTGAAAATGGGAAAATATTTGATGTTCCCAATTGGGAACATTGGCAGGTAAAAGTTATATGTCAACATATTATTATGTCGAGCTTGGAGTCAGACCACAAAGGGAAAAGGACTGGAGAAGAGGGATTCGATCCGGTGCTGTGAATTGAACATCGGCGTAGCTCAGTGGTTAGAGAGCTTGGTACGTAGAAACAAGGACCCGGGTTCGATCCCCGATGACGGATCGAGTTTTTCTCCTCTAATAACCATTGTTACCATAACAGGTATATTCTGAAGGACCAACAAATTAATATTTACGTAGATTCTTCGCCCAACAGTACATATTACTGTGGAATTCCGGCCACCAAGTCACTGATTTGAGTGCGTTGTATAATGGCAGTTGAAATATAATAACATATATGTTGAACTTGGAGTCAGACCACAAAGGGGAGAGGAATTCGATCCGAGTGCTGTGGATTGAACTTCGGCGTAGCTCAGTGGTTGTAACGCTTAGTACGTAGAACCAAGGACTCAGATTCGATCCCCGGCACCGGAGCGAGTTTTTATTCTCTAATAACGATTCCTCTTTGAGGTAATTTCTTAAGAATAAAAGATCTGTAGATGTAAGGTCAGGAGATCGAGCTGGCCATTGTATTGGACCTCCGCATCCTATCGAACTAAGATTATGGTCACTTTTATTTAAACATATGTAGCAGTATGTGTTAATGAACAAAGCAGGGTATCCATTGTGCAGGAACCATATGAAAAGCTGAGAGCCATAGTGGGCCAAATCCATTTTTCATAGTTTTAAAGCTTATCTCATCTTTTGATTGCCTACTGACTCATGTACTCAACAGATAGCGTCATTTGGCCCAAAAACTTCACGTTACGAAATAATTAAAGCAAGAAAAATACTCTCGCAAGCAAATTCCAGTTCTTTTGAGAAGCAGAGTGGGCCATATCCAAACGTCCAATGAAAGCTGCTTCTTCTTGTCACATGATTTGATATAGAACATGGCAGACGAAGTGAAAGAAAATAACTCGACTAAGGTGAAATCTAGGAAGCGTGTGGAAACTGTGATGAGTGGGAAAAGAATGTACGAAAAATAAATAGTGGCCAAGAGTATGTAAATCCAAGTGGAAATCCTGTGTCTGCGAAAATGTACACTGACAAAGACCGCAAGTGTGGATTATGTTATGTCGAACGTTTGGATAATGAAAATGATTGAGCACATGTGCATGATGCATTCTCATCAATAAGTAATTTTGACCAGTAAATGCAAATCTTGCAGGAATCGTTCATATAATGAATATAAAGAGGCTCAGAGGATCTGCTGATGTAGAAGGTAGTCATGAACAGCATTCACGGGTATATTATATTAAGTTAAAGGTACGTACCATAACCTCAAGAATTATATTTGCAGTATATTCATAAACAAGGTACCTATTTAAATAATTGTCTCTTTTAATATATAAACCTTATTTCTAAGCTATTAAAATTTCATTAATCAAGTGGTGTACTATACAATTTTCCCTAACTTTGTTAGAGTATGTATTATTTTATGATATGAAAAAGGAAATTATTTATTAAATTAATATTTATTCAATTTATAATATTTTATTTCAGGAGAAGGTGAATTTTTGGTTATTTCTATAAAAGTAGTCTATGTGTACCTATGGTAAACAGTTATTTTTATTTTTACGTTCACACTAATATCCGAATATGCAAAACGATATTCTTCAATTTACATAGAAAACGTGGGAATGCATGACTATGAACATGATGTTAGGCTATTTGTGGAGAGAAAACACTGCTCAGAGGGGGGCATCGGAAGTAGGATCATATCTATTGTCATACCTTAAAACTGTAAATACTGGAGTATATCCAAATAACGTGTGGAGGACAAAATAGAAACCAGTACATACTGTAGCTTCATGTTGAGCCTCCATTGTCCATCATTACAGTTTAAGAAATAGACCATACATTTCTAGATTTTGGGCACTATTCCTCCCTAATGACAGGGGCTTCAGTACTATTCAGTCAGCTAAACGTAAAGCCAAAAATATCTTTATCGTTAACGATTATGTATGTTTAATGCAACACTGTGGGAGGAAAAAAAAAGCCTTTTTTGTAAAAAAAAAAAATGGAACAGTCAAACTTCCTTAATATCAAAGATATTGCAAAATGCAATATTTTGATGTGAAAAGACACTACAGATGGTAACAAGGTCCAATGGATGAAAAATAACTGACTCAGGTGCGAATCAGTTGAACCAATGAAAATTAAATTTTGTTATTCTCTAAATGAGCTAGAAGCAGTTTTTTTTTTCCAAAATGTATAAATGGAAAAGTAAACACTGAGACAGGTTTTGCAGATGGTCCATTAGCATATTTTTGTTTAAACAAGATAAATGTAGTGCCATAGTGGGCTAACTCCGAAACTTTGAAATACGTGTAATTTCATGATGTTATAATTAGGGCAAAATATGTTTTTCCTTTTTATATCATACAGTATAATATCAATACCGGTTTTATATATTAAATTAATAATTACTTATTAATATGCATTCAGTGAATTATTTTATGTATTTAACTTTAACTCAATTTTTCTCAGTTTCATGAAAATGGCACTTGGTCCACTATGGTTCTCAGCCCTTCATATGGTATGCCTTCCTTTTAATGTTACATCTTCTATCAATGACGACAAATCCTCAGTTAAACAGTTTGTATACATTTGTTCTGTTAATATGTCATCGATAGAGAAAGTTTACCTCGAACTATCAGCGCATTATCTAACGAAATTTATAATCTTGTACTTCCTACCTGGGAAAAGGAAATTGTACCAGAGCAATGGAAGGAGTCCATAATCATACCTATCTTTAAGAAGCGGGACAAGACTAAATGTAGTAACTTTAGGAAGAATATCACTTTTGTTGACATCGTACAACATTTTTTCCAATATTCTTTAGAGAAGATTAACTACATATGTAGATGAAATTAGTGGGGATCATCAGTGTGGTTTTAGGCGTAATAGATCAACTATTGATCAGATATTTCGTATTCGACAGATAATGGAGAAAAAATGGGAGTATAAGGGTACAGTGCATCAGTTATTCATATATTTAAAAAATGCATATGATTCGCTTAAGAGAGAAGTTTTATGTGATATTCTTATTGAATTTGGTATTCCCAAGAAACTAGTTCGATTAATTAAAATGTGTCTCAGTGAAACGTATAGCAGAGTCCGTATAGGTCAGTTTCTGTCAGATGAGTTTCCAATTCACTGTGGGCTAAAGCAAGGAGATGCACTATCACCTTTACTTTTTAACTTTCCTCTAGAGTATGCCATTAGAAAAGGCCAGTATAACAGAGAGGGTTTGAAATTCAATGGGTTACATCAGCTGCTTGTTTATACGGATGACGTGAATATGTCAGGAGAAAATCCATAAACGATTAGAGAAAAGATGGGAATTTTACTTGAAGCAAGTAAAGAGATAGGTTTGGAAGTAAATCCCGAAAAGACAAAGTATATGATTATGTCTCGTGATGAGAATATTGTACGAAATGGTAATATAAAAATAGGAAATTTATCCTTTGAAGAAGTGGAAAAATTCATATACCTGGGAGCAACCGTAACAAATATAAATGATACTCGGGGGGAGAAATTAAACACAGAATAAATATGGGAAATCCATGTTATTATTCGGCTGAGAAGCTTTTATCATTTAGTCTGCTGTCAAAAAATCTGAAAGTTAGAATTTATAAAACAGTTATATTACCGGTTGTTCTGTATGGTTGTGAAACTTGGACTCTCACTTTGAGAGAGGAACAGACATTAAAGGTGTTTGAGAATAAGGTTCTTAGGAAAATATTTGGGGCTAAGAGGAATAAAGTTACAGGAGAATGGAGAAAGTTACACAACACAGAACTGCACGCATTGTATTCTTCACCTGACATAATTAGGAACATTAAATCCTGACGCTTGAGATGGGCACGGCATGTATCACGTATGGGCGAATCCAGAAATGCGTATAGTGTGTTAGTTGGGAGGCCGGAGGGAAAAAGACCTTTAGGGAGGCCGAGACGTAGATGGGAAGATAATATTAAAATGGATTTGAGGGAAGTGGATATGATGATAGAGACTGGATTGATCTTGCTCAGGATAGGGACCTATGACGGGCTTATGTGAGGGCGACAATGAACCTCCGGGTTCCTTAAAAGCCAGTAAGTAAGTAAGTATGACGTATGAGTTTCTTTTATACTTTCCAAATGTTTGTGAAACTATGCTCTAAATTCGAAAATGGTTTATCTAATCGTAGTTCATTTTTATACGGGAAATAAGAATAAAAATTAGATTGATCTTCAATGACTTTGGAAATGTTCTCCAAATACAGATCAAATAATGCAGTTTGATTTCCCACTTAACGATAATTAACTTTTATTTAAAATACTCCTTCCTAAAACACTTTTCTTTTTTTTTTTTAATTAATTTATTTTTTTTTTTTTAGATATTTCGAATTATCAACTTAAATGACCCACCTGTCATAATAATTTTTATTATTCCAATTATAACTGGAAAAAAAATGACATTTCTTATAGTAAAATTGTGAGCTTATTCAATTATAGCTAAGAAAGGGTATTTGATTTGAAATAAGTAGCTATTAGTCTATGTGTGTTTTAATGACATCTCGATAAGCCTTTCACTAAACCTATTGTATTTCAGTTGCAACATTTTCTAAAATTTAGCTCGTAGATATTACTGTACTGAATATAAACAAAATCCGTCCAGTAGCTTAGAAAAATTCGCTGTACTCTGATTAGCGTTGCCATATGTCAATATTTCGTACCAGCAATTTGTATTTTAGGTCCCGTGTCCGTGTCCGTATGGTACAAGTAAAAAAGTGACAATTGTCCATATTTTCTCATTCGGATTCGGAAAGGAGCTTAATAATTTGTTGCTACATTGTTCAAGAGACGGCACATGTTTAATAAATAGCAACTAACAATAATAGTCTTTGTTTTGTTCACTTTGGATTAAAAGATACCATCAAGATACATAAAGATACCAGAGTACTGCATTTACAGATTACGAAGCTCATTTCCAGGTGATAACATAAATTCTTCCCACAGACAGCTAAACAGGAACTGGTAATATTGATCACTGAAGGTGAAATGAAAGATGATTTCGAAGAAAACATTCTAAAATTTCATATCTCGAACAATGGAAGAGGAGTTTTGAGGCTGCTGAGCAGTTTTCCTGGATTGATGTAAGTTCAGGTCATGAATTAGACCTACACTGGATCAATAAATCAACTGAGTTTATAAATTCACTCGTTTCTAATCCTAATGTTGCTATCAACTTTGACAAACTTTTTGGTGAGTTCTTGCTGTGAATCTTGTGTTTTAAAAGACCAAAGAAAATGTGGAGAACGAGAAAGGAAAAGAAAGTGACTCGAACACAGAACTGATAAGTGTAAATCTGTGGTCTGAAGTTTTCAAGAATTTGAAAGAAAGTGAAACAAAACGCAACAATTTTGGAAAGTTTTGGAATTTGTGTACTGTCTCCCAGGAGTTCCTGCGCCCATGGACAGTTTTTCTTTTGATGAAAACCATTTGGACGCCTGAAAGGAATAGACTTCAAGTACACTATCTACCAAAAAGTAATTGGGCATTGTTTTTGCCCCTTTAGAACCTCGTGGCATCACCCCTTGTTGCTATAGCAGCAGCCACCCTGTCAGGCATGTTCTCCACTAGTTTGTGTAGAATATCCACTGGAATGCGTCGCCATTCCTCTTGCAATATGGCACTCAGTTGGACAATGGAAGTTGGCCGAATTTCCCGAAACCTCAATCGCCGGTCCAATTCGTCTCAAAGTTGCTCAATGTGATTGAGATCAGGACTCTGTGCAGGCCAGTCCAACCGGTGAACATTATTGTCTGCATACCACTGCATAGTAGCCGCCGAAACATGGCATCTAGCACGTAAAATCCTGGGTGCCCAATTACTTTTTAGTAGATAGTGTAAATACAGTAAAGCATTGCTTCAAATTGAAGTCAGTTCAAGCTTTCATCGTAGATTTCTATGACTCCATCAAAGAAAATATTTATTTTCTGAAGTAAGTACATTCCTTCCAAATGTATCAAAATGGTTGAGGAATGACATAATTGATACTATGTACCTGTGTTTAAATCAGACTAGCCTATATGTTTAGAGCTATCAAAACATTAATGTTAAGAGAGTAGGATTATGATATTATATTCAGATTCGCTGTTAATTTTTATGTACTGGTACAATGCTATATAGTGGACAGTCTTCTTTAATGAAAACCATCATCATCATGATCATCATTATCATCATCACTACCACTACCATCACTATCATCCTTCATGCCTTAGGAAGTCTGCAGTAATTTACAACTTGTCTGTCCACTTCTATATTATTTTATTTTGTCATTTAAGCTAGATATTTGCAACTTATTGCCTTAAATATTTAATTTACTTAGAGTCTTTGTTTATCTTTTTCTGTCGTTTATTTTTTAAATTTCTTCTTAGTTTACAATTTAAATAATTCAATATTACAGTCAGCGGCGGTTCCTCTATATGAGCACAAGAGCACGTGAACACCTTAAAAACCAACAATAATCATACATATTACTGTATTAATATTATTACATCTATTACTTTCCAATGTGCAATGACGTTCCTACATTTTTCGTCTCGAGAGAATGTCCCGTTCGTGTGTCGTGTGTCTTTAAATCTCCATTGGACAGGTTGAAAGCAGCTCGCACAATTTTTCTCTATCAGAGTGAAATAGCCTGAGGCGAGAATATTTTCTGGTTTTACATTGGTTACAGTAGCTCTGCTCGCTCAGGTCTGAACGTGCTAGTGACAGAGAAACAGAGATGCTCCATCTCCCTTGGGAATGGCATCCTGTTCCTTTCTCCCTCTTTTCTCGTTTTCTCTCTTTACTCTTTCTTTTCAAAATACCGTTACGCGCGGGAGCTGATTCTGTTGTCTTTTGTTCAGCAAAGTAAGGAAAATACAAGCTGCAATGATGCGTATTGAAAGTTGAAACAATAACACTTGAAGTTTGGAGACGGACGTGTGTGAAATTGTGTGTTAAATTAAAATAACATTAAAAAATTCTTCCGCACCATGACAGGAGACCGATTAAGTACATTGGCTATGTTGGCAGTGAAAAAAAAAACTTGTTAACGACATTAGAGACTTCAATAATAAAGTTATTGATAAAGTTGCATCTCTCAAAACTAGGCGCATGGAGTTTCTCTACAAATAAATCTAGATCTTCTACACAGCAGTGAAGGTGAGTCCTATGAATTAATTTCACTCTACTCTTGTTTAATGGTTTTAATTTTGGTTTATATGCGTAGATTTGGTACATGCATATTAGAACTGGTTTACCTCTGACGTGTGACTCAGCTATACGAGAATATATCAGTGTGTTCATTACTCATTTTTTTGTGAACACCCATCCACTGATTACAGTTTTTTCTATTAAATCTAGATTTCTGTCAACTGCAAATAATATGTTCAATTATTTAGAAAAAGAAAAGTCCGTATTTTTGTATCCTGAATTATGGCAACCCTAACCATAGCAGACAGACAGACGACATCCACAATATCACTCTACCGGTATCAGGTGTGATGAAAACGTGCATTTTTGAAATCGATATTTACTCCATCACATTGCTACGCCTTAAACCTCACATAATAAAAACGATAACACAAAGATTAGGCTATACGAATACAAACACCTAGAAAGAGGGACAGAGAGAGAAAAAGATAGATTAGGCAACTATCTAATATATAGGGTAACAAAATTAAATAAGAGACGAAATTTGATTACCAACAATAGCCTCATGTGCTTACTACTTTAACTTCTGTCTTTTAAGGACATTCGTTATAAAATTTCAACCAAGGTTTCGCTTTGTTACTAAATCGTCTGCCTATAAAAGATCTCGTTGGAATGAATTTACAGAAGCAACTCGCATCCACCTTGCTGTAGAAAGCACAATGTCCGCAAAATGTAATACGGTGTCCTCAATTCCTTCTGATCCGTCTCGAAACATTTATGGCGGGACTACAGGTGTAATCTCTCTCTTTCCTAGGCTGAATCATGGCCAACACACGGGTCAAGGCCGCTTGTATTATATCACGATAAGCCCCTCCTCTCGGTGTGACGTCATTGCATATCTAAGCCCAGTTCTGTACCAGGAGAGAATTCCGAGTCACCTCTCCCACTGAATCTGACAAGTAATATTGATTCCGAGTCCTCAAATAAAATGCATACCAATTCCTCACAGGAATAAACCGAAATATAATTATTAATAACCAGAAGAAACTTCATTTGTATTACTCTAACACTACAAATTCTTCAAACCTACGGTTATCGAAGATGTTTCATGAAAAAAGTGAATGTAAATTCCTACACTGTATAAAACTTATGATTGCTGAAATCCAATGACTGTATAAACAGTTTCAAAAAGTAAGCGCACGATGTAATGAAGAAAAGTGAACAGACCTACAATAATGATGACAAGGAAAAGAAAAAAATTCAATGAATGGCATCCGGATATACAGTAACCTTAACAGAGCATGAACAATCATACTCTTGGCTTCAGAAAGCGAACTTGAAAGGAAACACGGGATGATCAGTTTATAAGTGGGAAGAAAATGCCATTAACACATTTTTAAAGAAAATGCAAACGTCTACAAAAAAAAATGAAGAAATAATATAACACATCCCATTAAGCTGCACAGTTTCGACTAATAATAATCCATAAAGAAATGATACTGTCTGAAAATACATTTATTTTCAAATTACCAAACTTTCAGGATTTTTAATAAAAGCCTTTGGCACGGATGTGAACAGCGGGCAGTTGAATGCGAAGTTTATACTTTCTTATGGTTAGCATCAAATAATAATTACTGAAAGAATAACAACTGTAAACAATCCGGATATAGGCTAATCATTGAAGACAAAAGAAACATACCTAAAACGTATATTTAATTGTGTAACTGTGTGTGAAGACAGAAATGTGGTTGCGAAAGAGGATACAAAAATCATAGGAGATGAACCCAAGCATAGAAATCCAGTCACACGGATAATAATGGATACTGTGAAAATATAGGATGGTCATAAAAATTTGTTTTGGATTTCATTTATTTGTGAATATTACATAACACATAAAATATTCAAACCCCGATTACTTTTCCAAAATATTTCCCCGGTTTATTGATACACTTTTGCTAGTGACAAGGGAGTTTCTTCCTGCCTTCTTAAAAGAACACCTTTGGTTCACTGTGCAGACATTTTTCAGCACTTTATTGCCTCGTAAGTTTTCCATTAGCAGTTCAGACAGGTGATAGCGTCTTTCACATAAATAAATCTGTGCAATACGGAATATGTGGCAGCACTTCCAGTGAAGTTCAATACCGGTATCTTCTATGACTTTTGCATAGTGAGGACAGATGTTGTCGTGATGCCTTTAGACAATTTGAACATTATGGTTTCTTATTTGATCAATAACGTCCCTACATCACCCCCCAAAAAAACATGTAGCCATTTATTTTAAGATTAAAAAATAAAACAAACTTTCTTTCCAAATATCTCAACAGCTACAATCAAAAAGTTTCTGGACTGGACAGGGCAGGAAAAGTGATGTGACTTGAGTATACAATACTATCCTCAAACCAACATATATCCCTATCCGTTCTTCTACACAGTCTGAAAATATTCAGCTGCCGCATATACGACGTTACAGTGCATGATGGTTAAGTTGGCGTGATTTCTACTGTCCTTGTCTACCGACTGTTATCAGATGTGACGGGCAAGAGTTTCCTTTTGTAGAATTCTTGGAATTCCCTTTTTCCTCCCTTCTCCCTTCACACTTTTGCAAACTCAATTACTGGATCTCTCAGTGGCGTCTCGGAGTTGTTTGAGTTCATTAGTTAGTAGTACTTTGTGAATAGCGAAGTGAAGTGAAGTGAAGTGAAGTGAAGTGAAGTGAAGTGAAGTGAAGTGAAGTGAAGTGAAGTGAAGTGAGTTTGTGTCTTGTTGTACCAATTTAATATAATATAATTCACAATTTAAACAAACTCTTTTCAGATATGCATGGTCACTTTTACCTTAAATATTGTAACGAGTGTTGTGCTCTTGTTCCTAATAATAGCTAATGGTAGCCAATATGGGAAAACGCGGTAAAGTCTTGAAGTCGGACGGTATGAGCAAGGTTATTAATGCACACAAATTCTTTACTGAAGAATATGAGGCACTGAGATGCGGAAAGCAAACAATATCTGTACCGAATGTTATCGAAAGAACTGCTGCAGCGACAGGTATATCGTCTCGTAGTGTTAACAGGGGGGGGGGGGGAGGAAGCGCTAGAAAGTGAAAGTGGAAGTGTGCTGCGAACTTCAGGAAAGAAACGCCCGAACAGGACCCCTCAGAAAACTGCAATTGACGCTATAAGACGAGTAATTTATTCTTTATATCAGACTGATTTTTTTTTTTGCCTAGTTTGAAAAATATAAATGAAAACTTATTCACTGGGCGTGTATGGAGTTTGAAAGATACTCTAAAAGAAAATTAAATTTAGGTATGCCAAAAATACTCAAAGCAGAAAATTTTTAATGGAAGAGTCAGATGTAATTTTAAAAAGATTTAAATTCTTAAGAAAAATGAAGAAATTACGCGCCACTGGACGCACCGTTATTTGTTTAGACGAAACTTGGGTTAATGTGAACCATACGAAAAGCAAAGTTTGGAAAAGTGATGATCACGAAATTGACTTCCGCACTTGCAACCCTAATAGAAAAAGGTCAGCGGTTTATTCTTTTACACGCCGGATGTTCAACAGGTTTCGTTCCCAAAGCGCTTCTAACTTTCAAATCTAAGTCAACTAAGGACTATCACGAAGAGATGGACAGTACTGTATTTAGGAACTGGTTCATTAATCAATTATTACCAAACATTCCTCCCAATAGTATTATTATGGACAATGCCCCCTATCATTCAACAGACTCAATAGGGCACCGATTTCATCAACACCGAAATCTGAAATGCAGTCCTGGCTCCATAACAACAAGTTGATTTACGATCCACGAAACCTATATTCTATGAGCTTATAAAAACGAAAAAAGACAATTTCAAAACATTTTAAATCGATTAAATTGCGACAATGCACCCCTCTACTATAGTGAGACAGCCACCAATACCATTATGACTTAAGAGTGATCGAATTAATATGGGAACAGGTTAAAAATGAGCGCTCTTGCAAAAGTGACATAAGAAAATTGGAGAAAGACCTGTGAACGGGTAGGAAAAGTTGAAAAATTTTATTGGGAGAAGGATGGACTAGTAGATGGAAATTGATTATTGGTTCGCAATCAATTTGGACTTTCTGGCGGAGTGGAATCAGAATTTGGAGAGGAAGAGAATGCCGCCACTGATAACTCATGGTTGTTGGAAGGAGTGTTGACCTTACCAACTTCACCATAAATGAGGGTAGAGAGAGAGATGGTTCTTTCTCTTTCCAAAAAGGACTAGACAAGAAAATCCTCATGGATTTTAGTGTCCCGGAGAAAAGACGCTCCACTAGCCCGTAGTCGCGTTACGGGTTCTTCTTTGCTTTAACCCTTTCATTTGTTTCTCCATTTCTTTATTTTGCTATTTCTTATTATCTCTCTTCATTTTACTCTCTTTCTTCATTTCTCTATTTCTTCTTTTTTGGGGGGTTCCTTTCTTTCTCTTTCCTTCATTTGTCTCTTTTCTGTTTCCTCTTTATGTTACATTGATTATCTTTCTTCATTTTTCATTTGTCTCCATTTTATAATTTATCTATTTCTTCTTCCATCTTTTTATTTCTACTTTCTTGATTCAATTCTTATTTTCTTCTTAGTGCTTCCTTATTTCTATAATTTTTACTCCTCCATTTCTTCTTTCCTCTTTTCATTTTCCCTTTCTTTCTCCATTTTATCATTTTTCTATTTCTTTTATTTTTTAGCATTTCCTTTCCTTCTTCATTTCTTGATTCTTCTATTTCTTCTTTCCTCTTTGCATTTTACCCTTCTTCCTCCTTTATTTCTTCTTTCCTTTTTCGGTGCTTCCTTTCTTTCTCTGTTTCTTGATTGCTCTATTTCTTCTTCTCTTTTTTCATTTCTTCTTTCCTTCTCTATTTCTTGATTGCTCTATTTCTTCTTTTCACTTCTCTTTTCCCTCTCTTTCTCCATTTAATCATTACTCTATTTCTTTTCTTTTTTAGCGTTTCCCTTCCTTCTAATTTCTTGATTGCTCTATTTCTCCTCTTCTTACAATTTTTCCCTTCTTTCTTCTCTTCTTTTTCGGTACTACCTTTCTTCCTCCATTTCTTGATTGCTCTATTTCTTCTTTTCTTTCTCCATTTCTCCTTTCTTGCTGCATTCTTTATTTGTCTATTTTGTTTATGGTATTTCCTTTCTTTCTACATTTCTTGATTTCTCTATTTCCTTGTTTTATTTTTTTTATTTTTCCTTTCTTTCTACATTTTCTGATTTTTCCATTTCTTCTTTTCTTTTTTTTTGCGTATTCCTTCCCCCATTTCTTGATTTCCCTGCTTATTCTTTTCTTATTTGGTGTTGCCTTTCTTTATCTATTTCTTCATTGCTCTATTTTTCTCTTCTTTTTTCATTTTTTATCTACATTTCGTGATACCTCTCATTCTTCTAATATTTTTTACATTTTTCGTTTCTTTCTATGGTTCTTGATTTCTTTATTTCTTCTTATGTTTCTTATTTTTCTTTCCTTCTCCATTTCATAATTTCTTTATTTATGGGGTAGTTCGAAAGACAAAGAGTCTCGCACGATCTGCATACATTAGATGTACTCGAGCCTAATATTGAACATAAAATAAGTATTTCAGTTAATAAACTTGTCGAATGAATCACAACATATTCTCGCGATATCAAGCTTGTACTGTATATGAGCAGAAGAACGACACTTTCAATATCTACTGTAGGTAGTTTTCATATTCCATTTCTGCTTCCGCCGTTGTAGGCAGCATTTTACCGGCTGCTGCTCGATCTATCAACAGAGAGCCAGATCCCGTGTTATAGCAGCCATATATATTAATGGCTCTGTATCTACTATATCTACATATCCAACTACAGTATGTATCTGTTTGGTCGTTGTCAGAGGAGTGGTAGTTAACCATGCTCGCCACTGGATCTGACGTCAAGCCAGGCAATAGTTAGCATGGCTTCCTTAGCAAGGGAAGAAAAGCTGGGATGTCTATGCTATATGTAAGAAAAAAAATCCTTACCCTGAATGAGAGGGCTTCAGGCAAAACGTACTCATAGTCAATTAATCATGATAGATTCCAATTAAAGTATTATACTATATTATATGTACAGGTGGTCTGCAAATTAATTGGGACACATTAAATTTGTATATTACTTTATTCACTGATTTTGACAGGTCTCACATTGACTCTAATATGAAATATGACCACCTTTAGCCTTAATGAGTTCACTCACACGTTTTGGCATGGAACTGATAAGGTTTGAACACACATTCTTGATTTCATCACTCTGCCACATCTTGGTTACATTTTCAATCACTTTTGCAAAAGTTGAATTGTCCAAAACTCTGATTAGAGTCTTGATAATCGCCCATAGATTTTCGATAGGGTTCAGGTCAGGTAAATTCCCATGCCACTTTAATATTTTGAT
Organism: Periplaneta americana; assembly: GCF_040183065.1. NCBI lineage: Eukaryota > Metazoa > Arthropoda > Insecta > Blattodea > Blattidae > Periplaneta > Periplaneta americana. The sequence goes on from NC_091127.1 coordinate 91,408,907, forward strand.
GTCATTCTCATCTAGAAATTTAATAACTTTCTTAGCAGTATGACATGGTGCAAGGTCTGGCTGGAAGACACCATCGCCGTTTGGAAATTGTTCTTACATTATTGGCAAAACATTTTCCGACAGAAGGTTACAGCTAAACATGTGTATATTATAATGTATCAACATTAAGATAGACTCTAATTTATGTAACATATATTGTAACAGATAGGCCAGGATTAAGGTAAATAATATTTCAACATTAAGACAGATTTCAATTTAAGTAATATGTGTATGAATTTTAAAATTAATTAAATTAATATTGATGTACTCATAGTAGACAGTATTGGTACTATAGTAGATAGGTTTATTATAGTTGTGGGTAGGTAGCAAATAAGTTGAAAGAAACACTAGTCATTATATAACGATAAATTTTAAAATTGTCAAATGTCAAAAAAAGTTTTGTATATTCAGAAATTCATATTCTTGAAAGTTCTGGTATTCTGTAAATATGTTAGGTACTGTAAACTGAGATATTGAAATTACAAAGCATGCAGTATTACTATGTAATGGGACATGAAGTTAATAAAAAATGCATGCATACATACATACATACATACATACATACATACATACATACATACACACATATACACGCACGCGCACACACACACACACGTAGTGTGAAAGTAAACCTTATTATTCTCTACTTACAAATGGCTTTTAAGGAACCCGGAGGTTAGTTTCTGCCCTCTCATAAGCCCGCCATTAGTTTCTATCCAGAGTAAGATTAATTCAGTCCCTACCATCATATTCCACCTCCCTCAAATCCATTTTAATATTATTCTCCCATCTACGTCTTGGTCTCTGCAGAGACTTCTTCCCCTCAGATCTTCCAACTAATACTCTATATGAATTTCTGAATTCAACCATACGTGCCACATGCCCTGCCCATCTCAAACGTCTGGATTTAATGTTCCTAATTATGTTAGGTGAAAAATACAATGTGTCCCGCTCTGCGCTGTGTAACTTTCTCCGTTCTCCTGTAGCTTCATCCCTCTTACAATTATCCCCAAATACTTTCCTAAGCACCTAATTCTCGAACACTCTTAACGTCTGTTCCTCTCTCAAAGTGAGAGTCCAAGTTTCACAACCATACAGAACAATCGGTAATAAAACTGTTTTATAAATTCTAACTTTCAGCCCTTTTAGTGAGTAAACTGGACGATAGAAGCTTCTCAACCGAATAATAACAGGGTTGTCTCATATTCACTCTGCGTTTTATTTCTTCTCGAGTGTCATTTATATTAGTTACTGTTGCTCCAAGGTGCTGGAATTTTCTCACCTTTTCAAATAATACATTTTCAATTTTTATATTTCCATATCGTACTATGTTTTGGTCACGAGATATAATCATATACTTTGTTTTTTTTCGGGGTTTACTTCCAAACCTATCTCGTTACTTGTTTCAAGTATAATTTCCGTGTTTTCCCTAATTGTTTGTTGACTTTCTCCTAACACATTCACGTCATCCGCATAAACAAGCAGCTGATGTAACCCGTTCACTTCCAAACATCTCCGTTTTCCTGGACTTTCCTAGTTGTATAGAATAGTAGAGCAAATTTCAAAAGTAAAGGTGATAGTGCATCTCCTTCCTTTGGCCCGCACTGAATTGAAAAAGCGTCAGATAAAAATTGGTCTATTCGCATCTGCTTTATGTTTCACTGAGACATATTTTAATAATCGAACTAATTTCTTGAGACTACCAAATTCAATAAGGATATTATATAAAACTTTTCCCTTAACCAAGTCACATGCCTTTCTGAAATCTACGAATAACTAATGTACTGTACCCTTATATTCCCTTTTTCCCCAATATGTCAAATACAAATAATTTCATCAAAGATAAGTACAATTATGGACTCCTTCCATTGTTCTGGCACAATTTTATTTTCCCAAGTAGCAAGTATAAGCTTATAAATTTCACTAGATAATGCGTTTCCACCTTCTTATATTAATTCTGCTGGAAATTGATCTATACCTGGAGACTAGTAACATTTTAGATTTTCTATCGCAAATTCGACTTCAGAAATTGTGGGTTCGGGTATGAATGGCTTAGCAGTTTATTATTCTCCTAGTAGCATAATTATGTAATTTTTTCTGTGCTTTCGGTGCCTTGAATTCAATCTCATAGATGCTGAATTACGTAAGAAAAATAATATTAATGCGTCTTGAAGTATATGATAAAACGTAACGTTCTAGGAAGAGGAGGCCGAAGATAAATAATTTAGATTATCACGCAACCTATTAATTGGAACTGATGCAATTATTTCTGGACCAACCGTTCACTCGCAGTCACGTGACTGCCGCAAAGTGTGCCATGATGCCGTGACTATCTTAACATACGCTCCCAGAATCCGCTCCCTCAGCCCCGAGGCACGAGAGATTCGCCTCTCGCATTACTCAGTCCGACTGCACAATAAGAATGCTAACCATCTGTAACAGTGCTTTCATTTACTCGGCAAAAAAAGTCGTGAAAGGATGGTAAACTGCATTCGCTATTTGCAAAATGAAATAGAAAAGTCAAGGATATGTTGGTTCAACGACCGCAACTTTTACCTATGATATAAATCTATAAACTTCTCCATTTTATCGCCGTTTTCGTAGCACTAGACAGAAAACGATAATTATATTAAATTACTATTATTATTATTATTATTATTATTATTATTATTATTATTATTATTATTATTTAAGTTTACATCTTTGAGAGGTGTCTTATTATTACTATTAATACATAATTGTTATTGGCAGGGTCGGATTTTGGTATAATTAGTACCCCCCCGAAGGCAGTGCTAAAATTTGCCGTCCCCCCAACTTTCACAAACAGTTTCTGAGCAGCTATTATACAGGTCATGTTTAGTTTAAATTAGTTATAAATGAAATGTTACAATTCAGATTACAATAAATTACTGGAATCAAAATACATGCATCTTACTGGTGAATTATAAAGATTTTCTTCGCACTTTCTTCGCAGAGAAAGCATTGATGATGCCACCAAAGTCGTTGTGACGAAGCACGAGACTCGATGCAAAGAAATATATTCAAAATTATTCATTGTTGAAACAAAATAGATTTGTGAAAGGCAGGATGGGGTTTATTTTTAAGAATTGGTTTTGTTGGTGGTGTAATTATTACGAGTATTTCTCACTTCGATAGGAAGTAAAAAGTGAATTTAAAAATAAACTCCAACTCTTTTGCAGAATAAACCTTTCATATGGAATTAATATAGTGTACATGCTGGAGAGTGATTAAGTAGTATTTTTGGCAGTGTATTACTGTATATTGGAACTGAGAGTTGTGGTTACTATTCATTGTGATAATATAATAAACACACATCCAATTTGATTTTCAACAATGCATTCTTGTTTATAAAAGCAGTTAAATTTAAGCAGTTTCATAGTATAATAATGTGATACCGGCATTACAATATAATTATGCAGCTGCTCACTTTCCTTTTACTCTCGCCACGATCACCACAATGCGATAACAAAACAATATTTGACTTTCACAAGATGTTTAAGAACAAACTTCAGAAAATATTTACCAACAAGTTTTTTAAAAACAAATTTCACTGTAAAAAGGGAAGAGAAAATGCCGCTCCCCTGAAATTTGCCGCCCTAGCCAACTGCCTAGGTTGCCTAGGCCTAAATCGGCACTGGTTATTGGTTTGGTTTACCAACCTACGACATGTGGACCGACCGATTCTAGTCTAACGTCTGCCGTTTACGCTGCTCCAAGATAGCCCTTCACGTTGGATGCACCCATGCGAGTTTTGCAATTGTTGTGAGTGCAGTTTCGTGTGAGATACCACATAGAATGGCTCGCTGTTTGACTTTAGAAGAAAGAGTGTTTGTGTGCGAGATGTAGTATAGATGAATAGATTTGCCGCGTCTGTATGGAATTTATTGCTACCGCCGGCGAGGCACGCAGTACCTACATAAGTTACTTACTTACACACTTACTTATGGCTTTTAAGGAACACGGAGGTTAATTGTTGCCCTCACATAAGCCTGCCATCGATCTCTATCCTGTGCAAGATTAATCCACTATCTATCATCAATCATATCCCACCTCCCAAATCCATTTTAATATTATCCTCCCATCTACGTCTCCGCTTCCCCAAAGGTCTTTCTCCCTCCGGCCTCCCAGCTAACATTCTATATGCTTTTCTGGATTCGCCCATACGTGCTATATGTCCTGCCCATCTCAAACGTCTGGTTTCAATGTTCCTAATTATGTCACGTGAAGAATACAAACCTACATGACTTAGTGAATGAATCTGAAAACACAGAGCCGGTGTTAAACAAAATCGCGTAGAAACAGAACAGTTTTAACAAAGGGTAGATTAGATGACATTGGCGTTATTCTCGAATTTTCCAATAATGCAGACCTTTTGAATACTATTCCTACTGAGCTGAAACAATCGCAACATTCACTAACTTCCAACGATAGTGACGTAATAAGAACGCTAGGACTTATCTGGCAACCTTCCAAAGATCAATTTCAGATCATCAGTGATCTAGATCAAAGTGAGACAAAACATTCAAGCAATTCAAGCAACGACTATGGCAAGAAGGTCCTTTCTGGGATAACCATTGACCTCCAACCTTAGTCAAGATTGGAAAACCTTGTCAAACCAACTTTCATACATAAATAATGTCAGCATTCCTCAACTTGTAGTTCTCAAAGATACAATTTCAACTGTTGAAGTACATGGTTTTCTCACGCTTCCAAAAAGGCGTATGGCGCCGGGTAATACATCAGATCAAACAACCTCAATGAAACAACCAGTAAGTTTCTCTGTGCAAAATCCAAGGTGGAAGTCTGAAGCAAATCTCATTTCCCCGATTAGAACTGTGTGGAGCAGTTCTCCTAACAAGACTTCTAAGTAGAGTCCTAAGAGCTCTGGAGCACTTGAATCCAATTAAGATACAACTGTGGACAGACTCTACTCTAGTGTTGGCATGGATAGCTTCGTGTCCCACTAGATGGAAAACATTTGTAGCTAATCGTGTTGCAGAAATTCAGGAAATTGCACCCATTAACAAATGGCAACATGTACTGTATCATCCAAGGATAATCCTGCGGATTTGGTATCACGAGGACTTCAACCTAAAATTATTATTGACAATTCACTCTGATGGGATGGTCCCTCATGGTTAAGTAAAAAATGTTCAAGTTCGCCACAACCTATTCCTCGATGGAAGAGATGGTTGAGGGACTACTTGAGCAGCCTACAACTCGATCCAAGTCGACAACTAGCCAGCCCAATATCCAACCCGGAACCTTGGTCCTCATCAAGGAACAAAATCTACCTCCTCTTCAATGGAAGGTAGTAGTCGTGAAGGATGTCCATCCTGGTGATGATAGCTTGATTAGTGTGGTAACAGTTAGCACAAAAATGGTGAAATCAAAAGACCTATTCATAAACTGTGTCCTTTACCATGAACTTGAAAGGGCTAGATGCCCTTTCATGGGCGGGATGTTTGCGCATTACATGATTCCACTGTTTTATTGTTTTGTGTTTTTAATGTTATAATATAGATGTCTTCACCTGTATTGTTTCAGTGGAAGGAAGGCCATTGTGTTATACAGTTCTCCTGTCATGTGCTACAACGGCCATATTGTACTATTTGTTTACAATCATTAATTATTCATCCATTGATTCTAGTTCACGTTAACACTTTGTTTGAAAACTTAAAATTGTTTAGTCGACACGTTAAAAGTGTTAAAATTTATTAAAAAGGGTTATGTACCTTAGACAGACGGCCCGTTTCCACGCCGGTGCTGCGTCATCTTCAGTGTCCTACGAACTAGAGATGGGAATGATATATCGGTTTTTACGAAATACCGATATTTCGTTTTGATATATCGATATATCAATATTGAAATTTTGATTTTATCGTATAATATATCGGTTTTCTCATAAATTTATCGGTTTTTTATATTTGTTTTTGATTTTGTGGAATTATTATGAACAACAAAATCCACACTAGTTAACTCCGACAATTTCCTGAGAGATGGCGTTAATGAAAGTGGGCAGTTACATAATTGTGCAATCTTGAAATATTCAATCCAATCAATGCCTTTCTCTGATTGGCTCGTCTAGAATTCGCATTCAAACTATTTAATATGCAGTACCAAATTCAAAATTCAACGTGTGCGAACGTGAGACTGAGACGGGAGGTTTATCTACTACTGTTTTAGTATTAATTTCTCCAAGGCAGGAGCAATTGCCACTCTGAAAAGGAACCGTCCAACTTCAAAACTTTTATTTCTATGTTTTTAAATGTTAAGAGAAACAAGGATGTAATACTGGTTTGAGATTTCTTTACGGCTAGGATTTCTATGCACAACCTAGTACTGACATTGTTGTCTTATTATAGCCTATGTTTTGGTAGATAAAAATTTTATCCCCATAATCACCATCATCATTATCATCATCACCAACACCATTGAGTTTATGAATATTGGATGTAACAATAACTTTCAATGGGAATTTAGTATAGAAATTTTGTATCAAATCAATTGTGAAGTTTGTTAAAACTTGTAACATTCTAAGTAGGCCTACTGTTTACTTACATTTAAAAATGAATACAAATACTGTTTACTGACATTTAAAAATGAATACAAGAACTGTTTACTTACATTTAAAAATGATTATGTTGTTATCTAGAAAAGAGCATTATATTTATATCCTCGATTGAATCCTATATAAAATTAGAATAATTGAATCGTGGATTGGAAAAAACTGATGGGGATCCTAAAGAAAATTGGAGTGGATTGGAAAGAGAGAAGGCTTTTCAATAACCTACAAATGAAACGAGTCAAAGGAGAAGAAATGTCAGAAGCAAGTGAAATGGGGAGAAGAGTACGACAAGGATACCCTTTATCACGTACCCTGCTCAACATCTACTTGGAGGATTTATTGAAGAACTGTTTTCAGAACATGGGAGGAGTGGTAGTAGGAGGAAGAAGAATAAAGTGTTTAAGGTTTGCTGATATGGCGTTGTAAGATAATACTAAAGGATAAGCTACTGGAGCTAAATGACAGCTGTGACAATATGGACTGAAGATAATTGCCAACAAGACGCAAGCCATGGTCATAGGAAGAAAAGTAAAGAAGGTAGACTTGTGATTTCTAAATGAGGCAGTAGAGCAAGTGGACAGATTCAGATACTTCGGGTGCACTATAAGTAGTAACATGAACTGCTGCCAAGAAGTCAAATGGAGAATAGCAATGGCAAATGAAGCTTTCAATAGAAGAAAGAGCATCTTCTGCGGACCTCTGGAGAAAGAACTAAGGAAGAGACTAGTGAAGTACTTTGTGTGGAGTGCAGCATTGTATGGGGCAGAAACATGGACATTACTTAGATGCGAATAGAAGCATTTGGAATGTGGATATGGAGAAGGATGGAACGTGTGAAATGGACAGACAAAGTAAGAAACGAAGCTGTGTTGGAAAGAGTGGATGAAGAAAGAATGATGCTGAAACTGATCAGGAGGAGGAAAAGGAATTGGCTGAGTAAAACTACCTCTGAAGGATGTACTAGAATGAATGGTGAACGGGAGAAGGGTTCGGGGCAGAAGAAGATATCAGACGATAGACAACATTAAGATACATGGATCATATGAGGAGACAAAGAGGAAGGCAGAAAATAGTAAAGACTGGAGAATGCTTTGTTTTGCAAATCTAATCTTTCAGGTAAAGCTTCCTGTAAAGCAGATTTGAATAATTTCAAGGGAAAAATTGTTCCGGGGCCGGGTATCGATCCCGGGACCTCTGGTTGAACGTACCAGCGCTCTGCCAACTGAGCTACCCGGGAACTCTACCCGACACCGTCTCAACTTTTCCCTTTATATCCACACAACTCGCGTGGGCTGACGAAACGCCAGAGACCCACATCGAGTGCACACAAACTCTGTGTGACTTGAAATTGTGGTTTTCTGTTAACGTACACAGTGACGTATATATTATGCAAATCTAATCTTTCAGGTAAAGCTTCCTGTAAAGCAGATTTGAATAATTTCAAGGGAAAAATTTTTCCGGGGCCGGGTATCGATCCCGGGACCTCTGGTTGAACGTACCAGCGCTCTGCCAACTGAGCTACCCGGGAACTCTACCCGACACCGTCTCAACTTTTCCCTTTATATCTACACAACTCGCGTGGGCTGACGAAACGCCAGAGACCCACATCGAGTGCACACAAACTCTGTGTGACTTGAAATTGTGGTTTTCTGTTAACGTACACAGTGACATATATATTATGCAAATCTAATCTTTCAGGTAAAGCTTTCTGTAAAGCAGATTTGAATAATTTCAAGGGAAAAATTGTTCCGGGGCCGGGTATCGATCCCGGGACCTCTGGTTGAACGTACCAGCGCTCTGCCAACTGAGCTACCCGGGAACTCTACCCGACACCGTCTCAACTTTTCCCTTTATATCCACACAACTCGCGTGGGCTGACGAAACGCCATCGACCCACATCGAGTGCACACAAACTCTGTGTGACTTGAAATTGTGGTTTTCTGTTAACGTACACAGTGACGTATATATTATGTAAATCTAATCTTTCAGGTAAAGCTTCCTGTAAAGCAGATTTGAATCATTTCAAGGGAAAAATTGGTCCGGAGCCGGGTATCGATCCCGGGACCTCTGGTTGAACGTACCAGCACTCTGCCAACTGAGCTACCCGGCGTTTCGTCAGCCCACGCGAGTTGTGTGGATATAAAGGGAAAAGTTGAGATGGTGTCGGGTAGAGTTCCCGGGTAGCTCAGTTGGTAGCTGGTACGTTCAACCAGAGGTCCCGGGATCGATACCCGGCCCCGGAACAATTTTTCCCTTGAAATTATTCAAATCTGCTTTACAGGAAGCTTTACCTGAAAGATTAGATTTGCATAATATATACGTCACTGTGTACGTTAACAGAAAACCACAATTTCAAGTCACACAGAGTTTGTGTGCACTCGATGTGGGTTTCTGGCGTTTCGTCAGCCCACGCGAGTTGGGTGGATATAAAGGGAAAAGTTGAGACAGTGTCGGGTAGAGTTCCCGGGTAGCTCAGTTGGCAGAGCGCTGGTACGTTCAACCAGAGGTCCCAGGTTCGATACCCGGCCCCGGAACAATTTTTCCCTTGAAATTATTCAATGCTCTGTTTGTAGTGAAATACCTGCCCTTGGGCAGAACACTATGAAAGAATGAATGTTTCAATGTCAAATACTGACCCATACAGAGTTCACTTAACACTTTCCCATGGTATCATTTAAGCTTATCTTACCTCCACCATAATTTTGATTTAGATGAGGAACTACGTAATAATAAAATTATGAAATTTGAAAATGTATTGTTTATCGTTGCAATTTTACATTTAATCTTTTGATTGCTATGATGTTAATTTCAATTCTAATAAGGAATAGGCTATTAAAATTCAAGTTTATTGTAATAAATGTATGCCCACAAATTTAATTGCATTAGTAGGCCTATCTATTAATTTGCTTACAGGATAGCGATATATCGAATCGTTTCGATATACGGATATATTTTCTATAATATATATCGTTATCGAAATTAGGTCTGCAATATATTGCAATATCAATACATCAGTATTTAAATTATTTCCCCCATCTCTACTACGAACTACTGTTGTTCCTGTTGATCTTGAATTCTGCCGTTTGCATTGGTCAGTTATAGGGGTGGGGGTGTGTTGCTCTTATGGTGGGGGTGGTTATTTGTGTGTTATGTATCATGATATCGAACAATGTGTGGGTATTGAACTGTAATTGTGTATTAAGTATGAATGTATGTTATGGATATGTTATTGTATGTTTGTATATTTCGTATTGTTCTAAGATGTTGTTCACACCTGTGGAGTACCTAACGGTTAGCGCGTTTGACCGCGAAAGCAGGTGGTCTGGGTTCGATTCCCGGTCGGGGCAAGTTACCTGGTTGAAGTTTTTCTGGGTTTTCCCTGAACCCAATATGAACAAATGCTGGGTAACTTTCGGTGAAGGATCCCGGACTTATTTCACCGGCATTATCACCTTCATCTCATTCAGACGCTAAATAACCTAAGCTGTTGATAAAGTGTAGTAAAATAACCCACTAAAACAAAAAATCTAAGATGTTAAACTGTGGACTTTTTGGTGTAATGTGTAGAATTTCCATGTCTTTTTGTATATTATTGTAGTAATGATTATTGTTGATAATATGTTCTGCGTAATTTGATGTGCTGTAGGGTTTGGTTTTAGCTTTAATGTGTTCATTATATCTTGTTTGATAGGATCTTCCTGTCTTTATTGTTTTAATTACATGTTTATCAGTTTTAGGTTTAGTACAAATTATATATATATAAAAGTTCAATCATAAGACATATCTCTTTGCAAATGTTTATTTGCTATGAAGGTATTAAATATATATTAACGTTTTCGCCTTATTTGGCATCATCAGATATAATAAAATACGTGATCTGAAGCTTGAATGAATTGACAAACAAGCAGTATAATGTGCATGGTAATTGAATCTTCATGAGTTTTATGTATGAGGCTATATATAAGGTTGTAATAATTGATTTCAATACAATACAAGTTTGAAAGAGTCGAAAGTGGTTGTATATACATATAACTCATGTTACAGGTGTATATAGGGTAAACTCATCTAATTCCGTGTTAATAAGATTTTATTACAATTATTTCCACATAATATTGTTTATTACTGTAAGCATTTGTTCAAACGTCGTAATATGACAATCCGTGAAGTAATAACTGATAGCTCTGTTTACGTAGAGAGAAAAAAAAATTAAAACATCACTCACATTTCATTTAATTCCGTGATATTTCACTTAATTCCGTGACACTGTAATCTTAATACCGTGACACAATAGTGTACATAAAATAAAGACAGAAAAATCTTATACTGTGACCTTGAACATTAACATGAACGTAATTACCCTAATTAAAGTTATTCATTATTCATATAATCACCTTGAATCTTCACGATCAACATCAGAAGTGGCACAACTATCACACATAAAACATCAACATCAAATTCTGCACTTCTCATGATATGTTTTCCCACAGAATGAGCAAGCAATCCAATTTTCATTATTTCGTTTTTTGACGTCAGCATTATAGGATAAGTTACAAACTCCACAAACCCAATTTTCATCGTTAGAACTGGCTCGTGATGTGGATGGCTTTCCTTTAGAAGATTTTGTAGACTTCTGCGGTGAAGCATCAGCTGGAGGTGTGGTTGGTAGCGTAAGGCACTTGGCTCTGACATCTATTTTGCGGTTAACCGCTCTCTTTTTCTTTGATGGATCATATGTGGGTGTTTTCAACAAATCTGTTACAATCTGACGTCGTTTCTCTTGTGTTCAAACAGGCAACTGAACAGAATCATTTTGTTGTGATGAAACAGACAGATGAGCAAATTATTTCTTCTGGAAGGTCACCCTGCGTTTGTTGGCTTCCAAGAGTTGGCTTGTCTTTTAACTTGCTAGCTGTAAGGGCTTCATCTGTCAAAGAAGATGGGTTGAATGGATAAACTCCCGTTTTAGAAAACTCTGAACGGATATTTGTTGATGTCACTGCCTTCTCATATGCCAAACTGAACAACTTTTGCAAGTCAAATCGTGTTGGTGCAACATTGGAGTTCGTCATATGAAAGTTCTCCAACTCATTTCTAAAGCTTGCTTCAAGGGACGATAAACACTGACACCTAATGGTTGCAGAATATGGCTGTTATGAGAGGGCATGGTGAAGAGGACGATCTTGTTTTCTCTGGCCAAAGCCAACACATCAGGACCTACGTAACTTCCATGTGAGTCCATCAACAAAAGGAAAGGTCTGCTTGGAGGGATGTTCTTCACAAAGTGACGCATCCAATCAAGAAAGAGATCACAATTGATCCACCCATTTGTTGAGAGTCAGATACTCAGTTATCTTTAAGAATCTGGGTAGATAAAGCTTGAGACCAGTTCCTGACTAAAAAAATGTCTGAGAGTTCCGAGAATCGAACCCACGTGCGGACAGAGAACAGAGTGCTGATCCCTATGCGAAGATGGTCATTATTAAATATGTATATCATATACAAAATTTTCTTCATTTTAATTGGCGTTAATACTTAATATAAATTACCTAATTATTATAAATAAATATTATATAATTAATTAATATAGATGACAACTAGTCGTACAGGCCATGTGACGTTCATTTAACGAGTTTTCATTTTCTGTTCACTTAATTCCGTGATACAGTAAGGCAGCCAAATGTTAAAAATCCTTAAGAAATTGTGCAGACAACTTAAGGTTTGTAGACTAAATTATATAAGTTAACTGACAACTGTGTACACATTCTAAATCTTCAAAGCAATCTCTATAGAAATATATATTTATACACACGTATAATTATGCACATACCTGTTTTTTTAACTTATTTTAAGATACGACACCAGAACAACTCAAACCAAGCTTCTTAGCAAGGGCGCACTATGAAATGACTTCCTGTTAGCAGTGCACTTGTTCCCAGAAGCCCAAACTTCTTGAGACGGTAGCTGATTAGTGCTGCTATCCATTAAACAAACTACCAACAATTTGGCATGTACACATAATTCAGTGACATTCATTATATTCAGTATAACGGAATTACATGAGTCAAGGAATTAGATGAGTTTACCCTACATCATTAAATAGTGAGCAATTGAATTATACAATTCAATTGCTCACTATTTAATCATGTATGTACACCTGTAACATGAGTTATATGTATATACAACCACTTTCGACTATTTCAAACTTGTATTGTATTGAAATCAATTATTACAACCTTATATATAGCCTCATACATAAAACTCATGAAGATTCAATTACCATGTACATTATACTGCTCAATTGTCAATTCATTCAAGCTTCAGATCACGTATTTTATTATATCTGATGATGCCAAATAAGGCGAAAACGTTAATATATATTTAATACCTTCATAGCAAATAAACATTTGCAAAGAGATATGTCTTATGATTGAACTTATATTTATAATTTGTACTATATTACCAGACCTATCTGAACATAAAAATGAACTGCAAAAAAAAAAAAAAAAAGTTTTAGGTTTGTTTATTTTATCTATGTTTCTTAGTAAATCTTGTCGAATGTATTCTTGGTGTTGTGCTTGTGTGTTTTGAATTGCTGTTTCTATATTGATGATCGTTTGCATTTATTGTATTCTTGGTGTCTTGTTATATTGTAGGCTATGTTTTTAGTTCTTTCTCTTTATCTCAAGTACCACATCATCAGTGGATCTCTGTGTATCTACAAGAAGCTCCAAAACGGCTACTGATTAATCATAAATGGAGGTAACCTTGTGCTAATTTTATTCATTAGGGTTCGTTCCCCTACACTGAGTTTATGGTGAAAGACCTGCACTTGGGCAGAACACTAAATGAATGAATACATCGCCGGTCAAAAGTTTTTGGACACTTTGATTTTTGTTAATAAATTCTAATTTATATCATAATAGAGAGAAAAAATATTGCAAAATGCTACTTGGAACTGCGTCTTATGATTCAGTAAGAGTTTTTCAAGCTGCATCTCCTGACATTGATTCTAGGAGTTAATATTATCATTGTTATTGCTATTAACACTGTTATCATTATTTTATCTTCATAATTCTGGATATCTTTCGCTTTTGAACAAACTATTATGTTGTAACAATTTTTTCTCTTTTTTACTCAGGTTCCAGGATTTATCTATCCAAAAGCGGTTCTAGGACGTAAATGAAACATTTTGTTTTAAATTATGCCAATATACTTATGCTGTTTTCAGAAAATGGAAGAGGTGATGGTAGGAGGAAGAAGAATAAAGTGCATAAGATGTGCTGATGATATGGTGTTGTTAGAAGAAGAAGAGACATTACTAAGGGATATGCTTTTGGAGCTAAATGACAGCTGAGAGCGGTATAGGATGAAGATAAATGCAAACAAGACGAAGACTACGGTTATCTAAAGGTGAAATCACGTAATCTATTAGATATACAATTCTATTAATATACAGGGGTGGGCAGATGAAACCGGCATGTCTCATCTCATTTGATTTGAAACAAACTTTTTTTTTCAAAGAAATGGAATAAAATCAATAAATGAATGTATCCTATATTGACATTCATAATAGATGTTGAAAGTGCCCTCCACCGACATCTAGACACTTCTGTGGACGTCTGAACAGGTTCATATAGACAAGTGTCAATTCCTCACGGGTGATAGTGCGGATACTATTCCTAATGTTATCCTTTAATTTTCAATACTATGGGGATTCTGCTCGTACACTTTCCCATTCAAGTACTCCCATAAATAAAAGTCATACGTCGACAAATCTGGTGACCGTGGTGGACACAAGCCTTTCCTCACAGTCCGCTCTTCAGTGAACATCTAATGAATACGCGTAAGTGATCATTCAGATCTGTGAGATATTACTCCATCTTTTTGAAAGAAGCAGTAATTACGCTCCTCTTCTGTTAGTTTGGGGATAAAATTCATCCAAATGTATATCCGTGTTGATTGTGGTGTCGAAGAATATTGGACCGATAATCGTTTCACAATCATAGCGCATCACACACCGATCTTTTGGTCGTATAGAGGTTGCTCGTACACTAGGTTACGATTTTTTGTCGCCCAATACCTGCTGTTCTCAGAATTTATATATCCCAATAGATGAAACCAAGCCTCATCAGTCATGATAAACAGGCTATCATCTGTAACCATATTCAACAATCAGCGGCAGAAATTTACTCGTTTATTCTTATCGGGCTCCTTCAGTTGTTAATATTAGAGGAGAAAAAATCGCTCCGGCGCCGGGGATCGAACTCGGGTCCTTGGTTCTGCAGAATATATATGTTATGGTAACAATTAATATTAGAGGAGAAAAATTCGCTCCTGCGCCGGGGATCGAACTCGGGTCCTTGGTTCTATCCCCGGCGCCGGAGCGAATTTTTCTCCTCTAATATTAATTGTTACCATAACAGATATATTCTGTAGGACCAAAAAAATAATAATCTTTAGTAAATCCTTCAATTGTTGCACAGCTGTCACTCGGTAGACTATGGTTTGAATTTCAAAGTCTTGAACACACATCCGCAAGTTCTTCTACTCGCGTGGACCTATCGAGCCAATTTCGCGGTGGACTTTCGAGTCTCCTAGTTATCATTTCCTGAATTCGCGCTGTAAGTTGAAGTGTGCGGACATTTGCTATATTTGCAATGGATCCAGTCGTATGCCATTTTCGCATCAAATCTTGAATGCTACTTTTCGCTGGTACAGTATTGGACGGAGCGGATATTTGAAAGATTCAGAACCATAGTGGGCCAAGCGGCATTTACTAAAACCGTAGAGAACAAGGGTTAAAATGAAGTCATTACCATAATTCAAAGGAAACATATAGCAAGTAATATAAAGTATACGTATTAAAACTGAATGGTATGTCAATCTTCATTAAACTATGGTATTCACTTAAATTTAACCCTTGTTTTCTCCGTTTTTAATATATGGCGCTTGCCCCACTATGGCTCTGAACCCTTCATTTGTCCCTGAATAAGTCTCGTGTTTCCTCGATAGAGCTGGTACTTATGTACGCCTCTGTAAAGAATATTCAATATGTCATGCTTATTCACGAAACAACTCTTCTTTTTCACAAAACAAGTCTTCTTATTCACATAACAACTCTTTACATCACAACAACAAACAGAACAGTTTATAAATCATTTGTAAGTTATAGCATGTAACAAGCAACAATGTAACTAAACATGCGGAAGAGAGATAGCCAACATAATTTCAAATCAAATTAAATGAGACGGGCCGGTTTTATCTGCCCAACTCTGTAGAATAAATTTAATTAGCAGTCCTTTCAACAATGGGAAAGTAAGTTACAAAACTGTATTAATTTAATTTAAAATTTTTAACAGATTTCAGTTGTGCAGCTCAACAGTTAAATGCCAGTCAGAGTATACATAGGTTCAGTTTTGTAAATCATACTATAAAGACGGTAAATATGCCAAAAGTACGTCATTCAGTCAAATTAAAATCAAAACTAACAAGTTACATTTCAGAATTTAAAGAAGATGGTTTATCAACTGACAATAAAATATTATTTTGTAATTTGTGTCAGTGTGCAGTATCATCTACACAAAAGTTCCTGGTGCAACAACACATTACAACTAGTAAACATCAGGCCAACAAACAACTAAATTCCAAGCAGAGACAATTGTTTTTAACACAACCAACAACATCGAATGTAAGATCTGAGTTTAACATCGACCTGTGCCGTTCTCTCATCTCTGCTGATATTCCTCTCTACAAACTAAAGAATAAGGTCTTCAGGGAATTCCTTGAAAAATATACTCAACATACAATCCCGGATGAGTCAACACTTAGGAAGACGTATGCTCCATCCATCTACGATGAGACAATACAGAAGATAAGAGATGAAATTAAAGATAGTTCAATTTGGGTTTCCATTGATGAGACTCCCGACAAAGAAGGTAGACTTGTTGGTAATGTAGTTATCGGTTTGTTAAGTGAACAATATTCTGAACGAATTCTTTTACATTGTGATGTTCTAGAAAAGTGCAATAACAAAACTATAGTTAAACTGTTCAACGAAGCTATGGGTATCCTGTGGCCAAAGGGTATTATGTACGATAATGTGTTATTCTTTATTAGCGATGCTGCCCCTTATATGGTCAAAGCTGGACAAGCATTATCTGTTGTATATCCTAAATTGACTCATTTTACTTGTGTGGCGCATGCATTTCATCGTGTGGCAGAAGTGGTCAGAGACAATTTCCCTAAAGTAGATTTGTTGATTTCATCAGTGAAAAAAGTATTTCTCAAAGCTCCCAGTAGAGTTAACGTGTTGAAAGAAATGTACCCTGAAATTCCATTGCCACCAAAGCCAATTTTAACTAGATGGGGTACATGGCTAGAAGCAGTTGAATATTATGCCGAACATATAGACTCTATTAACAATGTTCTCCTTGCATTGGACTCTGAAGATGCAGTCTCAATTGATACTGCGAAAACAGTTACCTGTGACATAAGTGTGAAGAATGACTTAGCTCACATTCAGCATACATTTTCATGCATCATAAAAACGCTCAAAAGTCTCCAAAATAGGCACCTTTCACTATCTGAAAGTTTTGAAATTATAAATAGTACTGTGGAACAACTGAATCGTGGTAGAGGTAAAGTTGCAGATGCAGTAAGAGCTAAGGTGGACACTGTACTTTCAAAAAACCCTGGATATGAAGAACTACAAAAGGTTGTTGCTGTGATGAGTGGTGAATCAACAGTGAAGATTAACTTGGACTTATCCCCAGCAGACATTGTGAAATTGAATTATGTACCAGTTACTTCTTGTGACGTCGAACGCTCTTTTAGTCAGTATAAATCTATCCTCAGAGACAATAGAAGAAGATTCACTTTTCAGCACTTGAAAGAAATGTTTGTAACCTATTGTTATGGTAACAGACAATAAAAATTGTGTTTTGTTGAAACTACATTGGAAGATAAGGTACGTCCATTATATTTTTTTGTTTAGTTTGATTAAAATGTACCAATATTTAACGTACATAGTCATTTTTTTATAATTTTAAGTCCATATTTAATTCCATATTTTGGTAAAAATCCATATTTAATTCCATATTTTGGTAAAAATAACTACATATATATTTACATATTTCATATATTTTTAGTCCATATAAATCCGTTCCCTGGTAATAAGGTTTCTGATACTGAAATAAGTTGTAAGAGCATGGGGCTCCGGACCTGGGGCTCTAAGATTTCATTTGAAGATGAAGTCTTGACTACAGGATTGAGGCAGGGTGGTCCATATGTGAGCGTTAGATTCACAAATGTCACCCAATGGTCACTGGTCACACATGGAAAAGTCATCACACATATAAAGCGCACGAAGGGCCTGTGTCAGCATAATGCATGGATCCTTCCCCCTTCCAACCTCGCAGGCCAAGCGAAGGTCAACAGATAAAGACTGTACGGTACTTAGCAACAGATATTCGTCGTTTGTTATATTAAGAGCCGATTGTATAAACCATTTAATCTTAGATCAGAGGTTAAATTGATCCTTGTTTCAGCTGAACTTGGAATTTTGTGTTGTATAAAGTCTAATCTGAGATTAATTTGTCTCAAACTAAAGTCAACTTTGACTGAAGAAATTTCTCCGATTTAGTTAGATGATCCAAGTTCAGTTATTTCTTTTCTGTTTGAAATATACGAGTGACAGATTGAGCAAATAAAATATCCATTATTATTAATATTAATAGATATGTTAGGCACATTTATATATATTTCTTTCAATTTCTTGCCTTAATACACAAACATTCTTATATTTTATAAGGCTCTATCGTGTTCAGCAGTATCAAATAACATAACCTATAATTATATTATGTTTATAACAACCATTAATTATTAATGGATATGATAGGTACATTCATAAATGTTCAATTAACTGTATTACTAAACGAAAATTGTCGTTTTATAAAGCTTTATTATGTTTAGCAGTATCAAACACCATAACATGATAACAACTTGGAGAACAGTCAACCTTCTTCTTATTGTCCGCCATTATTTACATTGCACAAAAAAACAGTGTCTCCAATAGAGTGTAATACGGAAAGTCGCCAAAAAGTAGTTGTAAAGTCGCTAGATTTCTCATTATCGACAAAGAAAGATTAAATTTTGTCACTATGGGGTGCTAAAAAGGTCACTAAATCCCTATTTAAGCAATATAAAAGTTAAAATAAATTGTTGTTGAAACAGAGTTAAAGTCGCTAGATTGGCAACACTGAACAAACCTGTATAACATGGTCCGCGCATCACGTATTTCACCTGTTTATGCGATGTTGCCAAATCCTTTTCACGTGAACTTAGATTGCATTTGAACCAAGGTAATTTTATCGCAGAAAAGTTTTATACAATAGAATAAGTGTCTGAACTCGGTTCACTTTTCGATCTTCGATCAAAATTGATCTTTAGTCAGGGAGTTTTATACAATCGGGCCTAAAGGTGATGAAGAGAGCCGTGCTGTCATATTTTATAAAAAAAAATCTTTTAACAATTTTAGTTGACTGGTGGTCAATGGTGAGCACGTGACAATAAAGTTGTTGGTTCTTCTTGATAGGTTCGAATTAATTATTGATAACAATTTTCAATTTCTGCACTTTGCATAATACAGTAGGGTAGGCCTATATGCAGTGGGTTATGTTACCATATATATCCAAGACTGCCTCTGTAGTATGGTTATAGTTGGCATGTTGGCTTCCAGATCTGGAGGCCCGTGTTCGAATATCGCGCTCGCCTCTCGGGGAATTTTTCTTGTATAAGAAAAGGTTCATGAATGTCTAGAATCTGTAAATGTGTATGAATGTTAAGTGTGCCAGTCTTTTTTTATTGTAACCCACCTTCAAATAAATTACAATAATATATCAAGGCTATCGCTGGGTAGAAATCTGAACACATGTTTCAACATCACATTTGTGATGCGCTGATTCTATTTATTTCCTTATGCCGCAGTGTCCAATATTCACTGCCATATAACAGAGCTGGTTTTGATATTATATTGTGAAATCGAATTTGGACCTCTTTTCGCATTTGTTTTCCAAATGAACCCAACCAGGAAGCACTAAGAGCTGCTGAAGAGTTAACCACGAATCAAAAATATATATAATTATTCAAATTCTTTATTGTGGTGCCATCTATTAACAAGAGTTAAAAACTTAGTCGTGATGGGTTTAGAGTAAGTTTTTAACCTCCATTCACCTTCACTCATTAATAAAATAATGTCGTATATGGAGTATATCTAGTATTCCATATGGGATCAACAATTTTATTCTCTCATTCAATGGAAGCCACATCTCTGTTAAAAAAATCTTCTTCTTCTTCTTCTTCTTCTTCTTCTGCCAATACACAGTTTTGGGTTGTTTCCCGTCAGTGAACTACAAATGGAATTGGTCCGTCCAACGTCGGTGAGGTCTGCCTAAATCTTTTAGTCCTCGTGGATGGTAATACAATAGTCTCTTTGGTAAACGATGTTCAGGCATCTAAGAAGGTGGTTTCTTCATTTACGTTGATAATGTTGGACGTCTGCGGTCATCTCAATTTCCCACTGATTTCTTGTCTTCGCTCCTAATGCGGTCCCGCAAGGTAACTCCTGTCAGTGATCGTAGAAATCTCATTTGTGTTACGTTGATTCTATTAATTTCCTCATGCCGCAGTGTCCAATATTCACTGCCATATAACAGAGCTGGTTTTGATACTATGTTGTGAAATCGGATTTGGACCGCTTTTCGCATTTGTTTTCCAAAGTTCCTTCTCAAGATACCATTTAATTAATTATATTTCAATATATTTTTATTTATGTCTTTTTTATAATTATAGAAAAAAAATATGACTTCCTTAAATATACCAAATCTGTCACTTGTTCTATTATTTTGTTATCAATCACAATTTTTTGTCCGTAGAAGGTTTTTGCCATAAATTGCCATTATTTTTGTCTTTTCGGTTGATATTTTCATATTGCATTCTTTTAAAACCATCTGTAGTTTAAAAAAGAGCGTTGTAATTCGTCTTCAGTTTCTGCAAACAAAACTTAGTCATCTGCATATATTGTTGTAGGCCTATTTAGTCTTGTGTGTTCGTCAATTTTTATGCCTTGTGGTGCTACTTCATTCCATTTCTGAATTGCTTTGTCTAAGTATATTATATAAAAAAATAAAAAATAAAATAAAAATAAAACAAACAAATATGGAAAATAATAAATAAATAAAAAATATAAAAAATAATACTCATATTATAATAGTGTGTCTTGGGTCCAGAGAAACTTACGGCAAATGTTATATACTGACAGTTATCTAACAATTTATATTCATATCCTTCTCACATTATTGATTCTATAAGGTGTTTAGCGTTTATACGAGTAGTTTGCCTAAAGACGAGTTAATATTACAATGGTAGTACTAACCTAAAATTACGTTAACCCTAATATTCTAATCCTAAGGAACAGTGACGGCGCTAGGATTTGCAAGGCCCTAGGCAAACCTGTATCCAAGGCCCTATAACAATATGGCATTACTATTATTATTATTATTATTATTATTATTATTATTATTATTATTATTATTATTATTATTATTATTGTGGTAGTATACTAAACTACTCACCATATTATGTAGCTGAATTTTGACCATGCCTTCAATTTTAGTCTTACAAAAAATCTTTTTACATATTAACAACAAATCATAGTAATGTATTAAGTTAATATTTTTTAAATGAACTAAAATATTTGCACAAGAAATCAAAACTCATTTTTCATTTTTCTACTTTTCACTGAACTCAAATCTTGAATTACAATTGAATCGTCTGGTCTGGACTATTTTCATGAGATTTTAGACGAGTACTAAAGTTTTTCCAGTCGTTACACGCCTGAGAAGATAATGCTGTCATTGAGGTCGAAAAAAGTCGGCAAGCAAAACAATATACCTTATTTAGATTTTTAGAATATACTGTAGGCTACAAGCCAACGTCGATCCTGTTTTTCTTTATTGATTAAAATCCTTAAATAGTGGACAGACCAAAAGTGTCTCTTATTGATGTCCAATGGAAACACAACATTTTCTTCTCGAACGAGTTTTTTTCAACAATTTCCAGACTTTTTCTTGTCCTGAATTGGATGTGGCCAATTGGCAGCAGGGTCAGTGCTACCAAAGTGCATTATTTCACTAATTGAAACGTTTTCATTAGAAGACGCACCACCAGTGTCACTGTTTATATTACTTTCATTAGAATGATTGTACCCACATTTATTTGTAAAAGTGGGGGATTCTTGAAAGGTCAAATCATCATTTCTCGCAGAATGCTGAGTTACGAGCACTGTTTCATTGATCTTAATATTATATTTTAACATTGAACCGCGTAACTGCTTCGTCAATTGCTCTGTCGCCGCCCGTTCTTTTGCCTTTTTAAATGGCTGGATTCGAATTTTCTACCTCCGTCGCGTTCTCTTTCGGACATTACTGTACAACAAAAACATAAAGCCCCGTTCCCACGGCGCTTGGCTTGTCGAACCTGGTCTGAAGTTTGTCAAACCTCGCGCCGTGGGAACGTAAAGACGCGTTATTGCGCGAGGTGGCTCAACCTTTCCCGTTAAATGTCGGTAAATGCTCGGACATCAAAGGCTTGTGGATCGACGGATGACAAGCCTGAGTGCAGCTCGTGCACCCGTTCCGACGGCCTGTTGTAGATTGTGTAGCGAATATGGAATCCACAAAATCAACACCATACAGATAGGAACCAGGTTTATGATGCTTGGAAACGAATTCAAAGTAATTTAAGCAAGCATTGAGTGATCTTTGAAAGAGCTAAAATAGAAGAAGGAACATTTAATGGCTACTTACAGGAAGTTGGCGATAAAACTCAAAAACAGTACAAGAATTGGGGCTGGAACTATCGACTTATACAAGCAGAATTTTTCGCATACGAAAAATTGGCGTTATTTTTGCACACTGCTTACACACCTAGGAGTAAGAAGCGCTTATGATAATTTCTTATTAAATAGGCTACTCGTAATAGTTCTTATTGATAATGTGGAAAGACGAAACATAGGTTCTTATATATCGATGGCTATTTGTTAAAATATCTCATCCGCCAAATTCAAATCATTTGACTGATCTCTAGTGTAGAGAAAGGTCATCTGGGAAATCTTTAGTATGGCCACCAAAAATTTCTGACAAATCTTTGAAGGTTATATTCAAATGACTTTGATCGTCTGCTGTTTTGTTTTCTTGTTCTGTCAAGATAAAGTGGCGAGGAATTTTCCTCTACTTAGGAAAGTTAATTCTTTATTCATTTTAGTCACAAACTGCACTGATTCCAATAGCATAGTAAGCAAACTATTGTACTGATTTTATTCGTGCGCAGTATGTTACAACAATAGACGTTCAGTGATTACGACAAGAACACCTAAATTGAATTAGTTAAGAGAAAAAGCGCAAAAGAGTTTAGGTACTCATTATTGTATAGTTTCTATAGCTGTTATAATACAATTGTGCTTGTACGCAAAATTAAACTAAATTCACAATGATTGCTAATTTCTGTAATGAATTACTGTGAACTGTAAACAGAAAAAAAATTGATTATCTTATCGTCTATTGCTAGGAATAGGACCTGAAATAAATATTTTAACAATCATAAATTTTATCTTAAGAGCATAAATTTCTATCTTATGAGCCACTTGTAACAAAAGATACGATGATTATTTGGGAACTTGGCATGTCTTAAGACGATTTGTTCGATACTAAAATAATTCTTAAACAGTTAAGATAATATGTATTCTTTGTTTTCTCATTCGATATTAAAGACTCGCTTACGCCGTTTTGTCAGGCTGTGCATTATAGTTTTCGCTCTTCATTACGTAAAAAATGCAATTTTTTAAGAAGTGGCACTTAAGATGTTCTGCCGATCACCCATCGATATATTATTTCACTTTTCGTTTATTTTTTATTTACTTACATTTTTATTTTTGAAATAGTTATTCGTAGATACTGTAACAACATTTGCATAAATTAATGTCTACTTCCTCGTCACAGTCCGATTCATAAACTTTATGCATTTTTATTGAAAATTATTTCCATTAACAAAAAAAAAAATTAAAATCAAAGAACAAGAGAAAAAATGAAACTGAAGAACGTCTGGCAATGGAGAAGTGGTCCACTCGAGATTTGCCAAGCCACGCGCCTTGACGCGCCGTGGGAACGGTGCGTGGTCGGTATTCAACAGACCACAAGCGACCTCAAGCGGCTCGAGGTATGTCCAGCCACACGCCGCGGCGCGCCGTGGGAACAAATAACATAAATATGGCTCATTAGAATTTATATTGAGTGACAATGTGAGGTAATTTTACATTCATTATTAGGTAATGGAATATTATTTATAAACTTTATAAATAAAAAAAATATACATTTGTCGCTGTTGTATAACGTGTTTTGAACATTTGAAATTTAATTTAACAATTTATTTGTGATAATTACACTGAATAACAAAAAAAACATTTTCGGTGGATATCTTGGTATCCAACAAGCGTTCTAAGACAACTGAAACATGCCGATTCCAAATATGCAAACCATTTGTCTCTATTACCCACCGTTCTTCAGATATACATCAATCATTATGTTTAACAACTCGCAAACAGGAGTTTCAGTAGAGCATTTATTGCTACATGGAGTACTAATGAACATGGCTTTAGCTAAGACAATGGTGCAAATGCGCCACATGACTCATAAGTATAGTAGTAATATTTCAGTACCACCCTGTAAGTCATGGAAGTTGCTGTCTGGAATGATCTTCCTTATTCGTGAACCTATGAACATACCTTCTTTCACTTTCGCGTAACTCAAATCTGAAAACTTGTTACACAGGTACCGAAAAGCATCTCAGTCGTTGTCTAGTGCCTTCACGAAGTTCTTCATGAGTCCCAGCTGTATATGAAGTGGTGACATGATAACTTTTCATGCTCAACCCACGGCACACGAAGGACGTTTTTAATTACTGGCAGCATTCTATCTCTGATCGGCCAATTCTTTATGTAATGATTCTTTCTATCTGTGATGTCCCACTCGCAGATGAAGCAGCAGTAATTGGTGTACCCTGTCTGCATTCCCATGAGAATAGTGATAAGGTTTAAATAACCACAGATACGCCAATTGTTCTCGTGAGAGCGTATTTTTTCAAGTAGCGACATGGATTCGTACGTCTCTTTCAGGTGCTTAGAATATGCAACCGGTACTGACGCGTGTCTGTTTCTATTGTGTAATATTATTTAATACCTTCAAACTTGTCTTAGATGAGTCTATGAACAGTCGCCATGCTTCAATGCTGTGTTCCACCCCGAGGGTCATAAGATCTTGAACGTCCGTGCAGTAGCAAATAGTGTCACTCATTGCAAAGAACTTCACAAGTTCTTTGTGTCTGTGCCGAAACTGTGAATTCGTTGTGCAAGGAAATTAAATTCTTTAAGACGTACCGAGCAGTTCAGCTTGTTAGTGCCAGGTCCCATACAAGATCGCAGACTTCAGTATTACTCATCAAATGAATTTATCTTCTCCAGGTTGGTAGTAGTCAGAGTCTGAGTCATTAGTAGGGGATGAAAGAGGACTTTTTTCTAGCGTTTCTTCGTTAACTGTGTATTCTGCAGGTGCTGTTGTATTGGAATTGGTTTAGAAACTGAAGGAACGTCTGGATATTTTACAGATGCATGAGTTTTGTAGGAGAATCCGGTGATGTTTGCCAAAAAGAAATAAGTCTGTTGTGTGGTTGCTTGACTCACGCCATATCATAGGAACTCCAAATGCCAGATGGCTAATGTTCTTCGTCTTCCTTATCCAATCGCACAAGTTGCATGCACAGGTCAAACAGATGAACTGTGGTGCCCACGACTTACCACTATCCACATTCGAATCAAAGTATAGTTCATATGCTTTCCTCAGAAAGGGCGTAAAAGTCTGTTACATAGCCGCACACGTATCAAAACACATCTAGTGAAATTCTACATCATCTGGAAAAACAACAAAAAAAAAATCGACAGACAGTGTTCCATGTGAAAATAAAATTTCGTCGATAATTTCAAAACATGACGTGATAACGCAAAACGGTTTTCAGATTTGAAATCAGCATGAAAAACTACATTACAAACAGTAATCATCATGTCAGATATCTACCCCTTGTTTATCAGTGTTATTTAACTTTTATTATTACTTATAATCAGGGAACGGATTTATATGGACTAAAAATATATGAAATATGTAAATATATATGTAGTTATTTTTACCAAAATATGGAATTAAATATGGATTTTTACCAAAATATGGAATTAAATATGGACTTAAAATTATAAAAAAATGACTATGTACGTTAAATATTGGTACATTTTAATCAAACTAAACAAAAAATATAATGGACGTACCTTATCTTCCAATGTAGTTTCAACAAAACACAATTTTTATTGTCTGTTACCATAACAATAGGTTACAAACATTTCTTTCAAGTGCTGAAAAGTGAATCTTCTTCTATTGTCTCTGAGGATAGATTTATACTGACTAAAAGAGCGTTCGACGTCACAAGAAGTAACTGGTACATAATTCAATTTCACAATGTCTGCTGGGGATAAGTCCAAGTTAATCTTCACTGTTGATTCACCACTCATCACAGCAACAACCTTTTGTAGTTCTTCATATCCAGGGTTTTTTGAAAGTACAGTGTCCACCTTAGCTCTTACTGCATCTGCAACTTTACCTCTACCACGATTCAGTTGTTCCACAGTACTATTTATAATTTCAAAACTTTCAGATAGTGAAAGGTGCCTATTTTGGAGACTTTTGAGCGTTTTTATGATGCATGAAAATGTATGCTGAATGTGAGCTAAGTCATTCTTCACACTTATGTCACAGGTAACTGTTTTCGCAGTATCAATTGAGACTGCATCTTCAGAGTCCAATGCAAGGAGAACATTGTTAATAGAGTCTATATGTTCGGCATAATATTCAACTGCTTCTAGCCATGTACCCCATCTAGTTAAAATTGGCTTTGGTGGCAATGGAATTTCAGGGTACATTTCTTTCAACACGTTAACTCTACTGGGAGCTTTGAGAAATACTTTTTTCACTGATGAAATCAACAAATCTACTTTAGGGAAATTGTCTCTGACCACTTCTGCCACACGATGAAATGCATGCGCCACACAAGTAAAATGAGTCAATTTAGGATATACAACAGATAATGCTTGTCCAGCTTTGACCATATAAGGGGCAGCATCGCTAATAAAGAATAACACATTATCGTACATAATACCCTTTGGCCACAGGATACCCATAGCTTCGTTGAACAGTTTAACTATAGTTTTGTTATTGCACTTTTCTAGAACATCACAATGTAAAAGAATTCGTTCAGAATATTGTTCACTTAACAAACCGATAACTACATTACCAACAAGTCTACCTTCTTTGTCGGGAGTCTCATCAATGGAAACCCAAATTGAACTATCTTTAATTTCATCTCTTATCTTCTGTATTGTCTCATCGTAGATGGATGGAGCATACGTCTTCCTAAGTGTTGACTCATCCGGGATTGTATGTTGAGTATATTTTTCAAGGAATTCCCTGAAGACCTTATTCTTTAGTTTGTAGAGAGGAATATCAGCAGAGATGAGAGAACGGCACAGGTCGATGTTAAACTCAGATCTTACATTCGATGTTGTTGGTTGTGTTAAAAACAATTGTCTCTGCTTGGAATTTAGTTGTTTGTTGGCCTGATGTTTACTAGTTGTAATGTGTTGTTGCACCAGGAACTTTTGTGTAGATGATACTGCACACTGACACAAATTACAAAATAATATTTTATTGTCAGTTGATAAACCATCTTCTTTAAATTCTGAAATGTAACTTGTTAGTTTTGATTTTAAATTGACTGAATGACGTACTTTTGGCATATTTACCGTCTTTATAGTATGATTTACAAAACTGAACCTATGTGTACTCTGACTGGCATTTAACTGTTGAGCTGCACAACTGAAGTCTGTTAAAAATTTTAAATTAAATTAATACAGTTTTGTAACTTACTTTCCCATTGTTGATAGGACTGCTAATTTTCAAATAACTCTGATGTTAAAGGGATTACTGAACATGTGTTTAAATCTCTATTGTTGAAATGTATTTTTAAAAGTTAATGGAATTTTGTTTTGTTTTATTGTTAAACCTAATATAATATGGACTGTTTTATATGAAATATGGAAAATATATGGAAATTAACGAAAATATGTACTAAACTCTAAAATATGGAAAAATATGGAAAATAAAAGTAGGATTTTTCAACCCTACACATTGTGAAACATAAAGATAATGCAAAATATAAATTATATTAGCTTTATAAGTAAATATGTATTTACATATAAATCCTTTCCCTGCTTATAATATTTCCTCATTGTTGATTGAATGTGCACGTCGTGCGGGAGGAACAGAAATACGAGTTCCAAGGAAGCCGATCGAGTGAGACGGAATGAATGAATGAACTTTGAAAGCTAGACTCTGGTGTCAGTTATTATTATATTCCATTGAGGATGAAAATAATAATAACAATAATAATAATAATAATAATAATAATAATAATAATAATAATAATAATAATAATAATAATGTGGAAATAGAAGAAGAAATAACACGTAAATAAAATTAAACATGGATATCAGAATGAAAACTCAAATTTTAAACACTTATAGCCGTTCGGGTTTTTCAGGCGCGAGGGCCTAGGCGCATAGGCGGAGTTATGTGGGGGGGGCATGGAGGCACTGCTCTCCCAAACTTGTCTGAACTCTTTTTCTTTAAATAATTGATTAAATGGCGATCTTACTCGTGTTAATTATGTAAGCATGTGAGGCTTACAGCTGTTTCGGTGCTATTCGACACCATCCTCAGAGCCTACTAGATCTCGGCGCTATCTCAACTTCGCTGCCTTTTTTGTGGGTGCGTTCGTGTCATGAAGAGTTGTGTCAAATAGTGTGTGTGTTCTGAAATTTATTTGTGTTTTGAGTATTTGACTGGGGTGTGTTTTAGTGTGTCTGTATATTTCATATTGTTCTAGTGTGTTGAGTTTTTGGTTTTTCGGTTGTATGTGTAGGATTTCCATGTCTGTATTTATGTTATTGTATGTGTGGTTGCCATTAGTTATGTGTTCGGCATATATAGATGTATTGTGTCCTCTGGTTATCGCTTTAATGTGTTCTTTGTATCGAGTTTGGAATGATCTGCCTGTCTGTCCAATGTAGAAACTATCGAAACTATTGCATGTGAGTTTGTATACGCCTGTATGGTTGCATTTTTATTTGTTTGTGTTGTTTGTATGTTGAGATGTCTTTGTAGTGTGTTTTCTATTCTGTATGCTATGTTGTGTTTCTGTTTTCTGCATGAGGATGCGATCTTGTGTGTGTTTTTGTTTTCGTATATTAGTGTGATGCATTTCTTGTGTTCTTGTGTTTGTGTTGTGTTTTGTGTGTTTTTGTGTTTGTTGAGTTTTTGTTTTGTCTTCCTTATGATGTTGTCTATTATGTTTGGGTTGTAACCATTTTCTTGTGCTATGTATTTGATTGTATTCACTTCTTCATTGTAGTGCTGTTGGCCCATGGCTATGTTGAGTAATCTGTGTACCATTGTCCTGAATGCAGTATGTTTGTGTTGTGTGGGGTGATTAGATGTGTTTTGTATGTGTGTGGTGGTGGTTTTTTTTTATTAACGTTAGAAAATATTTTATTAACAGTTAGAAAATATTAAATTCAAAGGTTTTTTTTTTTGCTCCTGTTTATGATTAAGTTTCTGTGCTCAAATTGACGAATTAATGTCTTCAGGTCATGTCGCATAAGACATAGAAAAGTTACCTAACTAAAAAAACGTGATTTTTCAGGCGAGCGAAGAAACTGAAAACGTACAAATAAAAGATATATTATGCTCATTTTAAAAATCAAGAAAATACTGTTACCACGAAAAGTATGTTTATTGACATTCAGAAAGTAATTTTAAACTGCATTTTTTCAAGCATTGTTTTCATGGAAGGCACAGTAGGGGTTTAATTGGAATAAGTTTGAGTTGTGTCGTTTTATCTCACTATGGATACTAAATTTATTTTATATTTTGACATCGCAATTATAGTAATAATGGTAATAATAATGCCAAATAATTGTAAAAATTATTTATGGACTAATAATTATTATTAATTTTGTTATTGTCATTGTTATTTATGTTGGTTACAGGAATAAGAAACTAATTTCTTAATTATTTCATTTCACTCGAATAGAAGTAGGCCTACTTAGACATAAGTTATCAAATTTATGCGAACAATAATTGAGAAATGATAAAAAATCACTTTTTAGACATTTATATTACTCAATTTTATCATTTTTATAATTAAACACTGAAATGTAAAAATCTTTTTATACTTTGGGGATACGATTAGAATCTATGAGAGTCATGATGTCAGATTAATAAATGTGGCATAATGACTTACGTGAGACTTTCATTTTTTTTTTTATATGCTTCAGAGCCGCCGACAGGATTTATGGGCCCCTGTGCAATATTGTGCTCAGGCTCCGTTGAAAAAAAGTTAAAAATGACAAGTTACCAATTATTCTGACCATAATAATTATTTGCAAAATAAATAAACTGTCGTCTTATCTTCGTCGTTTGTTTCGTTTTCATAAAACACTATTCTTAAACAGCTGTAATTTCTGACTTGCAGGCCAATATCAACAAACAACTCTCCTTGACTTCAATGATGCAAAATCCTGAATTATATCATCAAAATTTAAATACCTAGCAATATCGCTCTCCAGACTGAGGATGCCAAGGTTACTCAGTCTTCCTTGGCACATTGTTACTCTGAATACATTTTTTTCCGTTCATTTTGTTTCAAGTTGGTGTGAAATTGAGCGTTGCTAGTGATGGTGCAGAAAATAAACCAATCTCAAGCCCGTCTGTTCAGGTTGTCAAAAATGAAAACAGTTCATACTTAGAAATGAATACTGATGGTTGTGGCTGTCTAGAAAAAAAATTCTGATAACAGTAGTCTTGAATCAGAACAAGCAAACAATAGTAAAAATGATGTGTTAATATGTGCAAGAGAAACAAATTTACCCACACCAGTTCCTAACTCTGAGTCATGGCAAGTAACGTGCGACCTTGGAAAACTAAAAAGTGGCAGACGAATTGTGTCATTGAATGTGTTGTTCGAAAAAGTACCCCCAACCTGCCTAATCTTCAAAGTGACGGAACAAGAGCCTTTACAGTATTATTTTCAGAACTCAAGAAGGAAGATGTGGAGTGAAACAAATCAGTCACTGCACTATTTTCCCTGATTTGTTTCACTCCAAACTAGCCAGTCTTTGGGAACATATTCTCCATTCTTGAGTTTTGAAAATACTGTAATACTGTTTCTGGAAAGGCTCTTGTTTTCCAACGCCACATTCAATGACACAATTTGTCTGCTACTTCTTAGTTTTCCAAGGTCGCTCAATTTCACACCAACGTCAAATAAAGTTCTACTCCCTTTCTTAATATCATCCAATTTTTCTGTCTCTCCTTGCGCTTCTCAGTTCCCGACTTATACTTCTACTTGTCCATTGTCCACTGGTAACACTAATGAACAGAATTTACTAGAAAAACGACAACGAAAAGACGAAATTTTCGTCACGAAACATACTATGTAGGTCCTGCTGAAAAGGAAACGTGATCCTGCGGCTTGGATTTGGAAGAGAGTCCACTAGCATATTGCGGTGGCTGGCAGAGTTTGGTAGTTAAGAGGACAAGCCAATTGAACGTGTTCGGTACAAGCAACGGGAACATATTTCAGGCAAATCCCGGAGCCCTCAAGTGTCGTGTCGATGATTGTTAACGTGGAAACCGATATTCTATTATATAAAAGTTAAACATTTACATAATGAAGTGGTAATTTGTATTAATTCTACTATTGTTGGTTAATATGTCAGATTCATGTAACAAATGTTCTTACAAAATTTTATAGTACCAGTAAGTATCTGTGAATAATTATTCGTGATAATAAAAAGTAATCAGACTCGCTTAATCTGACGGGTGCTTACTGCTCACGGGCCCATATGCACTTGCTCCCTTTGCCCCCCTTCTCGGCGGCCCTAGTTAATTCAATTTGCATGAACATTTTTGTTGCTCAGATGACATTTCTTTTTCTTATTACTTTCTTATATACTATTAGACCTACTCTTCTTTGTAAGAGGTTTCGACAAAAGAACACTCTATTGGATTGAAGTCCACAGTATTTTTCAAATATAACATTACTCTGGTCATAGAATTATTTTTTGAGAACGCTGAAGTTTACATTTTTCTCTCCACTTGATTTACCATACGCATATTTCGTTTTGGAAAATTCTCTTGGCTTGAAGACGATGAGGGTATGTTTTCCACTATTTTACAGACTGGGTGCTTTTTGTCATTTACTCCATTTTGCAGGTCATTATTTTTCATTTTTCACTACTGACCTCTTCTATTGTTACATTCAGAATCCTGTCCGTCTCCTCTAGGTGTAGTGTGAACATAATTTGACTCACTTCATGATTTAGATGATACAGAATATGAAGTAATCTGCGAAGAACAGTCGAAATCAGAATCATAACTTGAATTATCTACTTATATCTCCATCAAACGAACTCTTAACCAAAAATTCATAACGTTCTACTTTTTTGACCTTAACACAAGGTAATGTAATTCCGAAGTAAGCTTCGGTTCACATTCCTACTGTTTTCCACGCTTTATCATCACCTTTTCTTTTCATCACTACACCTCTATGTTTATCCCTTCTATCTAGAGCTGCTCTCATTATCAAGATTAGCACTATGATATTCTCAGATTTCTAATTGTCTTCCTTCATTAAATAACATTTCTTCAGTCTTGTCTCCTTTTACTTTCTCTTCTACTCTCCTATCCTCACAGAAGTTATCATAATTTGTTTCTTTGCTTTTCTTAATTTCCAGTTTCTCTATAGCCTAGAGTTTGTTCCTCTTCCCGTTCTTAAGATAATTCCAGATAGAGCTTCTTGTACCATATGTATTTTTATATGCATCATTGTTAACTCTGAAATAATATCCATATCTATACTAATAATAAATCTGTAGTCGAAATTTTTCTGGTAATTTTCGATTTTCCAAAAATAATTGGTCCTAACAAATATAATTAACCACCCTGAAACCGAAAATCGTTTTTTTGAAATTTTTGTTTGTATGTCTGTCTGTCTGTCTGTATGTTTGTTACCTTTTCACGCGATAATGGCTGAACGGATTTCGATGAAAATTGGAATATAAATTAAGTTCGTTGTAACTTAGATTTTAGGCTGTATGGCATTCAAAATACATTATTTAAAAGGGGGTTATAAGGGGGCCTGAATTAAATAAATCGAAATATCTCGCTTATTATTGATTTTTGTGAAACATATTACATAACAAAAGTTTCTTTAAAAATAATTTGCGATAAGTTTTATTCCTTGAAACATTTTGATAGGACTGATATTTAATGAGATAAATGAGTTTTAAAATTAAAATAACTGCCATCTAAGGCCGTGTAATGAATTAAAAAATGACTTCGTCTATAAGGGGCCTTGGACAGCAACAATCGAAAGCTATGAAAGATAGCCTACAGAGAATGTTTCTGTGTTTGTATGAAGTAATATCGGAAGCTAAATTAACCGAGTTGTATAATTAATTATTATTTGACCATTGGAAAGTGTAGTTTCTCTAGATGGACATAATGCTATAATGTTATTAAAGTAACTTCTGATATACAGTAATATAATATAATATAATATAATATAATATAATATAATATAATATAATATAATATAATATAATATAATATAATTTAAGTTATTTGAAGGATTCAGAACCATAGTGGGCCAAGCGCCATTTACTGAATACGTAGAAAACAAGGGTTAAAATTAAGTTATTACCATAATTCAATGGAAACCTATAACAAGTAAAATGAAATATACACATTAAATCTAAATGATGTCAATCTTCATTAAACTATGGTTGCATGTAATAAAAATTAAGAAACATGTTAAAGGAATTGTCATTGCACCAAATGAGTGTCTCTGGACCAAAATGATCGCATTTTAATTATTTGGATGAAATTTAAATTAAGTAACATATTAAACGATTTATCCTTCTATCAAACGCGAATGTTCCCTGGATCAAATGTCCTATTTTAATTATGTAATGACTTTATATTTATTTCTAACGGGTGCAGCGGAGCGCACGGGTACGGCTAGTCCATAAATAAATTTAGAACAATTTGCTATGAACTTTACGTATTACGTGACCTCATTCAATGGAAATGTTAACAGAAAATTAGTTCTTCATCACTGTTGACAAAATTGTCAAAACTTAAAATAAAGTCCTGAAAATTTACTTATGGTATAACTTCATAATGTCACAACACGAACCGCGACTATTAAAAATGTACATCTATGACTAATTTATTTAAAGAGTGTCATAACTAAAAATAGTACTAAGAACGGAAGGAAATTATATTTACTCTAACAATTAAAACCGACTTTTTTTACTTATGACTATTAAGAATGTAAAAAGTTACTCACTTTCACAGAAAAGACTGTCGCAATTTAAAAATTGTCGTTTATTCGGCACAAAAATTACCA
This sequence comes from Periplaneta americana, assembly GCF_040183065.1. Taxonomy (NCBI): domain Eukaryota; kingdom Metazoa; phylum Arthropoda; class Insecta; order Blattodea; family Blattidae; genus Periplaneta; species Periplaneta americana. The sequence goes on from NC_091127.1 coordinate 91,443,216, forward strand.
TCATTCTCTATCGAACTCAGAAATGTCACTTTTTCATACTCAGAACGTGCAAATCCTGTCCAAAATAAAAGTGACACAAATGTTCTCTATCTGTTAATATTGGAAGTAGAAATGTGTCTTTTTTTTCCAGTTGTGCGTCATAATCTTCTGCATCTTTCTACAGTGTTAAATCAAAATCGTCAATTTTTTAGTTGTGTCACTTTTCTATGTCATGTGCGATGTGTCTGGACTATAATATTCATTTTACTTTTTTGAATGTGTAAGAATTTCTGTACCTCATTTCAGGAATGGAAGCACTGTAATGTTTCTTTTGTAACAGCCTGTACTCATGTGTTAGAAGTCTCCAGGTGCTCTGGCCGCCATTTGGAAAAATATGAATAACATTGCTCAACAATGCAGGAAAAGGAAAAGTGATCTTGGTATAATGTGTAAATTTAAAGATAAGATTAAATAAAATAATTCATTTCATATGATATCTTCAGGAAAGCTTAATATAAAAAAGTTTCTGTTAGCACTGTTACGTAGTTTTATTGGTGTATATGTGCTCCTGTACGAAAGATAAAAGAGAGACATTGATTTAAATTATGTCCTATTATAATTTGTAATAGATCTACAGTTCAAGGCCTGTACAATTCAATCCGAAATATCGCGGATATGGATGTAACACTGTGAGAAACATGCCCCCCGAAAATATCTTTATTAAATGATCATATTCCGATATACTGTACCACGGTCAAGCTATAACGGGGGGGGGGGAGATACATGATGTCCCCCATAACCCGGTTATATGGGGATTCTATGGTTTTGCTTTGCCTTCCCTCCCCCAAAGAAACGGTTCTCTCTCCGCCTATGCCTCCAGCCTACTCGTATTTCGCCTTTATGTAGCGCCGCTTCTGCTAAGGAACTCATTATTGATTACACCTATCTCTTTAAACATCAGACGCTTAATAATTTAAATTCATTTGCCTTTCTTTCACTGTATTTGACTACAGTACTAATGGACATTTTCAGAGTTTTTAGGAATAATGTTATTATCTGCTAATGTTCTGATTCCTCAGACATATGTGGACCTACAGACTAATAGGATCTCAGGAAGCATCTCTCTAAGGACCCAGTAAAATTTGGGATAGAAAATATGTCTGGAATTATCTCCATCAACGACATTATTCTTTTACGTAAAATAAATCTGTGACTTTGCTTCCCCTCTGAAAATTTCACGTTAGAAATTGATCACAAAAATAATTTCCATGACTGGGATTGAACTAGCTACCTTCTGATCCCATATCAAGCATAATTATCACTATGTCACCGAGGATGTCTACAATGACGGTGTTGCAAGAGAGAAACAAGCCATGATAATGTATTTTGTGCTGGATTGTAAGAAAACAAGTTGTTCTATGGTTGGGTAACGAATCTTAAATCCGTTTCTTCACTTAATTATAGAGAACTGTTCAAGTGACATTATTTTAAGCCTGTTAATTATCGACATCGTGTTATTAACTATGTAACTCTGTATTTTCAGCGAGCGAACGACCCGGCTATAATCACTCGAGAGACGGCACCTCCATAAATGTACAGTAATTGAACAGGACATTTCTATAAACCATCTACTGATGGCCTGAACCACCTAAACCGAAAAAACAAATCAATATTACGTTTTATCAGCATAGATCTGCTTAATCCTGCAATTTATCCCTAAAAATGGCATAGTTAACAATTTCGGCCCTAAATGCTTGTGCCGACTGCACATACTTAACTGTGTGCACTATTAATAACTGGTAAGCTAGTATTTTCATTTTTCCGGCGTTTTAGATGACTGTATTTTACCGTCGTGTCCATCGGACACAGCTTTGCCGAGTACGCGATATCTCATAGGATGATAGATGGGAAGTGATGATGATGATGATGATGATGATCATGTAGGGGTTATGAGGATTGGGGAGAAGTGGAGCGTGGCCCTTCAAACCGATACAATCCCTGCATTCACCTAGGGGGACTTGGGAAACCACGAAAAAACCGGACCACTCGAATGAAAGGGGCAATGATAACCAATACACCATCGTGATCTGTATAAGCGAGCACATAACCTCAATTTTTTTAGTAAATATGCAATTTCCGTATAAATTAATACGACGATATAGTGTAATTCAAATATTACGAGTGAATATTTGTTTTGTAAATAACCTTGGAATACAAAGAATTCAAATTTTATTTTATTTTATTTTTTTACTTTCTGAAGCTGATAACTTATTTGCAACTTACTAACAAAGCGTTAACTTCCTAAAGGACTAGAACCAGATTTTTTAGCGAACCATTAACATTTTTAGATGCTCATTCAACTCTACATGAGTACTTAAACGACAGTTTAAGTTCAGAGACCCAGTACCTTCTTGTAATCCAAATTCAGTGTATCACAAATAACCAAAGATTTATCAGGGAGGGACTCGAGATTCTTTGATCAAATTCTGTGGTATAAACCAGAGTCATCAGACGCTATTATTCCAAAACCTCGCAAATCCAGTATCCGCTGAAATCGAGATTTTGGTTTAACGGTTGCAAGATATCAATTCTCAGTAGTTTAAGAACGCTTATACAAGAAATAACGATACATTTTCTGCAAATGATAAATACAAAACCACACACTGGAATGATAACATACCTTTTAATACAGAACTTTGTACAGAACTTTTTGTTACTCCATTCTGTTAAATACATAAAATCTGGTAAATGGTCAATGAGAGATTTTGGTAGTTATAGCTTCTGAAAGCACCTACTTATGCTCCATATCTATTTTTGTTCTTACCAAAAAATGTTGTTTTATGGAGTTACCAGATTTTGGAATAACAGCGACATTATCCTATCTGACATCGCCAGTAAGGTCGATTTCCTCGAACGAGAAATGTCTAGTATAATACGAAGGCATGTTGAGAAGTAATACCTCCTAATTTTTTATGTGAAAAGTTTTAAAGTTATATGAGTGAAAAAACTGATAACTTGCTGCATCCTTACTGTTCATACGTGTACTTTTATTTTTCCACGTAATCTTCCTGGCGATGATTACATTTCTCCCAACGGGTGACCAGTTTCTTGATACCGTCACTGTAGAATGTTTCACTCTGACGACGAAACCACAGCCTCACTTCTGTCTGCACTGCATCGTCAGAATCAAAGGGATGTCCTCTCAGGTGTTCTTTAAGTTTTGGGAATAAATGAAAATCTGATGGCCTTAGGTCAGGATTATATGGAGGATGATCAACAATAGCGAAAACAAGACGTTGAATATGTTCTGTTGTCATTGCACTGATGTGCGGATGAGCGTTGTCATGCTATAGGAGGACTGCTCCATATCTGGACGAACTCTTCGAATTTTTAAGGATTTCACAATACCTTACAGACTTAATGGTAGTGCCTTTAGGCATGAATTCCATATGCGTCACACCTTAAATATTCCAAAAGATTCTAAGCAAGAGTTTGCCTGCTGATGGCACAACCTTGAACTTTTTGGGTGCAAGTGATCCTTTGAGGCGGAACTGCATTGATGAACTCTTGTTTTCGGGATCGAAGTGGTGTACCCAGCTTTCGTCACTTGTGAAAATGTTCTTAAGAATTCATCTCCTTCCCGTGCGTAAAGCAGAAGCAATTGTTAGCAAATGTCCAATCATGTGAAGAAGGAGCATTCGAGGCACCCATCGTGCGCAAATATTCCGGAATCCCAGTGCTGCAATTATCGCCTGCACATGATCCCTTGATATGCCACACTGGATTGACAAGTGTTCCTGCGTTATGCGATGATTCGCTGTAATGAGTTCATTGACACGATTCCGATGAGCGTCATCAGTTGGGTCTTCCACTGCATCTTTTGTCACACAAATTGAGAGTAGCACCAAGTTCATTACGAGCACGAACAGACCAATGTCACACAGTACTGATGTCGACATATTGATCACAATAAACAGCCTTCAATCTCCACTTAATGTCTTTTGGGGGCACATTTTCTCATGTTAAAAACTCGATCACAGTACGCTGCTTCAGACGTACCGACATAGTGCTGGTACACCTCGATATGTTTCGGGCTATAACTCAGAGCTCTCTACGTGTAGAAATACGAAACTTGCGTCACTGAAATCAGAAAATTCACTGTATACGTCACTAATATTTTTAACTATATTCACAGCGACAAAAAAATAGGAGGTATTACATTTCAGCATACCCTCATATTTATCCTGAAGGTGGACAAACCTAAATGGCCTTTGAATCCTGATATACGAGTAGTACCGTATTTCCCAATCATGTTCATAGTCCTGCAGCAATAACTGAAAAGCCTATTCATGATAATGAAAGCTCAGAACTGGAAACTTCAAATGCTGAAGACAATTCGCATCTGGAAATTGTTGTATAAGCAACAGTTTCTTCAACACCTGGATCATGTTCATTGCCATGTTCTGAAAAAGTATCACATTCTGCCCTAGATCTTCAAAGGAAACTACATCAAGCTTGTTCATAAGATCATTATTTTGACTTATCCCCACTTCCATTTGCATATCAAATTGGGCGTCTCTAAAGGAAAAGAAGCACGATAAAGCACAAATTTTCACTAGCAGCCCAAATGTTGCTGAGTGAAGACGAAAGCTGTTGAGAAGACATATTTGGAACTATGACGTGCATGTCGCCAAATGAAGAAAAAGCTTCCTTTCGAACAAGAAGTGGACAATGAAGATCTGCAATGCAATTCATATCACAGTGATATGTGTCATGTCCTTATTGAAATGACTTATTCTGTCATTTAAAGCTAAAAGAGACATGGTCCAAGTATGCTAAGCGCTGTATGTGGGCACACAGTTAATGTGCTGATCTCTCGAAGAGCGCGAAGTCATTTTCATACCATATATGCAAGTGAAAACAATCGATATCTTACTTTAAGGGAGGCATGTCATTTTACCTTAATAAACCCGATAAAATAACTTGTTATATTATATTTAAATATTATATTTTTAAATATTCAATAGTAAGGACATGTAGTTTAGTATTTGTACTGCAAAACAATGTCCTAAATATTGTAAAGAAACACACCCCCAACGGCAGTTTTTTTCTTATGGTATGTCATTTTAGGACTGGTGCCCCTACTTAATTTTGAAAATAAAATGAAAGTCAAAGTCATTACATTTAACGTTGAAAAGTATTTATCTTTCTTAGTATGTTTTACTAACTTGATTACTGATTACACATAATTTAAATATCAGTTCAAAAACTTATCTATTAATTGCAAATCAATATTATACAGCCATATTTCTTCAAATATTTAATAAACGTTTCCGTCTGTGTATGGCATCTTCAGATTAACATGTATTATGTAACAACTAAGCAATTAAGCTACAGGACTCGTCGGATTTTTTAATATGAATTGAAAAAAAAAACGTACTAAAGGAGTGAGTTTTAATGGTCGGCACGGTTATTTCACATATGCCCACATGACAGGTTTTGAATACTATGTATTCCTTTGTCAGGTGCCCAGCACTGAAGCCGTTATCTCTGATAACCAACAGCTTAATTAGTCCCCTATTATTCTTATTAACTGAAAGGTAAGGAAAGATACGGTAACAAATATTAAAAGACTAAGGACAAAGTACACCGCATTTAAAGGATGACTGAAAATATAACTTCAATACCTCATAATTTTATCATCATCCAAAAGGCAGGTAATGACTTTTTCTTAAATTTAATTTTGAAGAAGAGTCGCCAGTTAGGTCAATAAGCTTTCCTTTTCCATTAATATTCAAAGAGCCAGGGCCAATTTCAAAGGGAGAAAGAGTGCTTGCAACAAGCTATCTTGTGGTTAGATATAGGGATTTTAACCGTAGGTTTAGCTGTACTAAATACCTTATTTTATACAGCTGTGAGCATAGAATAAATACCATTTAAGATACTGATTTAGATAAAAGTGCGTATTTCACTATTTTAAAATATTTAATTAACTATTTTAATGTTGTGTTTTAACCATTTTTGGAACAGTTGGCATCCCCTTTCGGCTCACTCGCTTTTGATTGTTAACGTAACCATTACTAACATTTTCACTTAATTTTTCTTTGCCCACTGCTCAACAATAGAGTAAATTCATATGCATAACAATACGTTGTACATATTTAAAAGCGCATTATACTAGACTAAGGTAAAATGCAAATTTTAATTTTTAACAAATTAACTTCGGGCCTCCTTGCGATCCTTCCCTACAGTTTGGAAACCGCTTCTTTTGTCCGTTTCATCTTCATTCGTGTGAGTAATGTGAACGAACACTGAAGTGCGTTTTACAGACAGACAGGATCGCCTCGCTCAATTTGTAATCAGTTTTGCAGGAGGGTGATAGGGTTACCGTTATAATGTTTATTTCACTGCAAAAAAAAGAACTGATTACGAAATGCAACTATGTCCTGACGTTCCAAAAAATATTTCCACGCCATATCCTTCTTCTTATATCTAAATCCAATCTTTCTCATTATCCGTCAGAGAGATGATCGAGACGCAGAGAAACACAATTTCTTTTTGGCACTTTTTAATATTATATTCAAGCTTGGAGTCAAACCTTCTCAATGCATTGCTGTCGAATTATCTCTATTAGTTTTAGAAAAATTCCGTGGCCATTTGTTGTTGGAAATTTGGATTTGTCTATTTGTTCTCCTTAAGAATTATTGTACTCAAAGAAATTTTACTAATTCCACTTGCTTTAGTAGCTGTTTCATACACATTATTGACAGAAATCATAGGTTTACAGCACCTTGCATCTTCATATTCCTTCTTAAAAAAAAACTTGTGAACCCGGCATATAAGCTCTTTATTTTCGGAACGAATTAGGTTCCCTCTTCCACCAATTAGGAAAAATTCTGTAAGACACAGTAATTAAACATAAGATAAAATTAAATTTAAGATTTCTATTGTTCACAAGACCACGATACATATCAGATTGTTCGAAATTGTAAACTGGTTATACAGTAGCTGTAGCATCTGTATACAAAACAGACGCATCAATAATTTATTTCCAACCCTCACTATATTTTAATCAGAAGCAATGACGTTATGTGGCAACAAGCCTCTAACGCTATTGAGGACAATTCCTCTCTATCTGTGAAACGCACTATACCATGCAGTCACAGGCAATCATAATAAATAAGGGTCATACACCCAGCTGATATTGAAGGGATAAGCTTCTAGTGTATACAGTAGTTGTAGATTGTGTTCAATAGAAAAACTAGTTATAATAAGTAGTTACAGAAAAGAAGTATCTGCAATTTATAAATACCTGGCAAAGTGTTTTATTTTTGTCTTTTCGATATTATGGTTTAAATTGTCTTCAGCAGCCCTAACATTCCACGCCTTTGGAATTCTCTCCCTGACCATATCAGAGACTGTCGGACAATGTCAAAATTCAAATTTAAATATCAGATTTTACTTCATGGAATTGCTTGTTGAACACCTGTCAGGTTGCGGAACTTCGGCTTAACCCATGACATATAATAAATATTCTAATTATGCTGTTGTAAAATTGACAATTAATATGTAATATATTTATTATTATTACTATTATTATTATTATTATTTATTATTATTATTATTATTATTATTATTATTATTATCAGTTATCACTATCATCATTGCTATCTCTGTTTTCCTTTCTTTTTTCTTGTATTAGCTCGATGAGAGCTCTATAGTGTTCTATAGTGACCCTGTTGACCCTCTGTAGGACTTCAATTTAATTTGTATTATTTTCATCGGTGTTTGTATTTCCTTTTTGTATTTATATGTGCTATCCGGTAGGATGGAAGAGAAGGCCTAATGGCCTTAATCCTATCAGATTAAATAAATAAATAATTAACATATTTCTTACGTCGTAAGAGTGGGTTAAATAAAATTACAGCTTAAAAAATTGCATTGCATCCCACATCATGAACCATATAATCGTTGATTACCCAATTGTTGGAAACAGGGATATTTCAAGCACGATACGAGAGGTATGGTACTCAATGAAAAAAAGTAGAAGTAGTGCTCGTACAAAGCCTCCGGGCAATAACCTGCTTGTGGCAGTTACGAAATTTCCTTCTCATATATCTGAGCAGCCTAAATACTAGTCCAGCTGCGAGCTGCACACTTGGTGTCTTGGCCTCTAGAACCCACGTGGGTGATTAGTCATGCGATCGTATGGAGGAAATGAGAAAGTAGAATTTTCAGTGGTCACTCAAATCTTGAGAAGGTTTCGTAAAATGTTAGCGTTAAAGTCAGGATTTGGAACGTATGTAGTCTTGTCTAACCTTTCATGTTTAAATCATGTTTTTAGATTGCAACCTGTTGAACTCATTGAGTTTAGAGTATGCATTAAATATAAAATGAACTGTTATATTTAACGACTAACAAGCCAATCACTGGACATTACAATAAATAAATAGTAAGGTACATGAGCCAAATAAAGCCCGGTTCTAAATAAGGCCCATCTGTCATTTAATTAAGATAACATTACAATTTCCACTAGTTTCTTAATGTTTCTAACAGCTCCTGGCTTCTAATGGCTAGACCAGAAACTATAACAGTTTAAGTGAACGATTTCGCCATGTTTGCTTCAGTTGAACAGTGAACGACGTCTGAAGCTGTTTCGCTATTATTTCGAGGTATTTTAATAAACCTTATGCATTTTTTGGTAACCTAACATAAATGAACATGGTATATGTCATTTCAAAGCGTATGATTACTAGAATAAGATAGTGTATTGATATTTTCCACTTAACGTGTATTTATTTATCCCTTGGTAAAGCTATGAATGAATGTGTGGATTTACAGGGAGCTCCAAATAAGGCCCTCTATAGATGAGCTAAACAAGGCCCATGGACCTTATTTGGAACATGAATTATCTTCAAGGTTTTTCTTATTTTGAGCCTCATAAAGACGTTCTGTACATACAGTAATTTATTTATAAGAAAATTGTGAAGACAATTATCAAAGTTAAGATAATTATTCTAAATTCGTAATTTAAATTATTTTAGTATAATAATTTAAATTCGTAATTTAAATTATTTTAGCATAATAATTGTGTTTATTTGTTAAATATAATATTTTAATTCTTTCGATATGTAATACCTAAACACACAAGTTTCAGTTATTTAGAGAGCTTAAACTTGCGTTATTTTGACTCGAAATGACTTGAGACATAGAAGGTTTGAAGACTCATGAGTCGTTACGTTGTTCTGCTTACCTAACAATACCACACATGAGTTGCAGCCATTCGATAAGTCCGTGCTTGGACCTTACGAAGCATTCTGGGATGATGAAGTTTTGCTTTACTGGTCAAAGCAGGAAGGGTGCTGGAAGCCGTACAGTGAAAAAACGGATATTCAGGAAATATTTAGTAAGGTTTGGCCAAGAGCTGCTACTCTTCTAACATATCAAGTGGGTTTAGCGCTACTGGAATTTATCCGTTCGACCCTAGTGCTATCCCTGAGTGCCTTCGCTTCTTCCAAACTCACCAGGAGAGAAAAGCCTGAAGAAACCCGATTAAAATCACAATCTGGATCCTAATTGCTCATACATCAGCCAAATCAAGTTGAAGAATTTCGAAACAAAGAGATTCAGGGGACTCAAGCTTCACAAGTGACATCTCTCTTCATGACGAATCCAGTGTCTAGTGATAATGAAGAACAATTAGAAACTTCATTTCAAGACATTCTTCGTACCGTGAAATGAAGAAAAACCATACAAACCAGCGATGAAAAGCCCTTAATTACCAAGCAGTTGAGGTAATTAGGAATTGTTTCAAGGCAAAGAAGACTAAATCAGTTAAAACTGCTAAAGAACATAGGCCTACAGAGGACCAAGAAAGCGATAAGAATGGTGCCACTACTCCTAAAGGTTTGAGCGTGAAGACAATTCAGAAGAGGAAAATATGTCTTGTGCCTTCCGTGAAAGATCTTCTTGAAGCTGGACCGAGTGGCATTCACGCTAAAAGAGTGAGAAAAGGAAGTTGGTTCTGCTATTTATGCAGAAAAGATCGTATTGCTGACATGAGATTGTGTGTAAAGTGTTCAAACTATGTTAATGAAGAATGCATTGGACTTACGGCTAAGAAAAAATATTCAGTTTTCTTTGTCCACAGTGTGATTTTCACAGAATGTCATCTTAGACTAAGGACAACATACCAGTTCTCTCTGCCAAGAGTGTAATCTTCAGACAACAGTGAAACTATGGTGAAAATACTTCAGGTTTCGTTGCCCAGAATGTGATCTTAGACTAAGAAGAGTTTTTTTTTTTTTTTTTTTTTTTTTTACTCAGAGTGTGATCTCTAGACTAAGGACATTTGCTTTGTTCAGAATGTGTTTTTCTCTACTTAACTTTGGATATTATTATTGTAGTTCAGTTGGTTTAAATACAATTATTGTAATTTAATTTATTTTATTTGCTTTCGTAATGACTATTTACACATGGGCCTTATTTGGGACTGATAGTGGGCCTTATTTGGAACGAGTGTGCTAAATAAGGCCCTTTACTCACATTTTTAATATTGCACTATTATAGAAAAGTTTTTCAATAACTCTAAATCTAAGACCACGTTTTCTTTACTGCTCACCTTGAAGTATGTTTTAGTACAATTTTTAGAATTTTATCTCCTTCAGTAAACGTACAACAGATCTCGATAAGTTAAGTGGGCCGTATTTGGCACATGTACCTTACAGATCTGTATTCACAGACTAGTAATACTGTTTGTATTAGTTGGAGTTTGTGCACAAAAAATGGTATGTCACACTTTAATTCATAATTTAACACTTTAAGAGACTTGATTTAAATAAAATATTGATTTCCGACTATTATTGACATTATCTCTCTCAACTTCATTAATTATTTATTTATTTACTTACTAGTCACACCTGTACTCTTCGCTCCACTTGTAAGAACAAAATATTAAGTAATTACATAATTAAAAATAGAACATTTTGTCTAGGGAACTAACGTGTTTGATAGGAAGATAAATCGTTTAATAAGCTACTTAATTGGAATTGTATTTAAATAATTAAATACGATCATTTTTGTCCAGAGAGCACTCATTTGGTGCAAGGATAATTCCTTTAACACGTTTCTTAATTGTTATTATATGCAAACGATAGAAATAGGATCATTTGGTTAAGAGAACATCCGTTTTTGGTGCAAAGATCATTCGTTTAACATTTTTCTAAATTAGTCTTGACCGCATCCTTTAATAAATCATTTCAAATTAATATCAATAGAGACTGTATTGTGTACGAAGATAATTTTTTATGTTGCCCCCACTGTGCAGCATTTTTTTTTTAAATTATTTATCCACGCCTTAACATCTGTGGTCATATGGCATGTTTAGATTGTGTAAATATACCAGCAAGACGTTTTTATTCTCGTTGAGTTTCTGTTTATATAGTGTTTTCTAGATGTGTTTATGTATCTGGTTAGAGGCTTTAATTAATGCTTATCGTATTGGTAATTGAGGCGTTGATGAATCATGGCACGTAAATTTCCAATCTGAAATTTGCCTTTATGACTAAGGTAAACCCCAGTCAAATTGGTCGGCCACAGTGTCTGAACCCCTGACATCCTGAATGCGAGTTTCAAATTCTACCGTCTGAGCCAACTCGCTCGGTTGCGCATCATCGTTTATGTAAATAAAAAAGTGAAAATGAATGTGGTACATAAATATTATTTTAAGAAACACAGGAAACGAATATGGGTAAATTCTGAGAGCAGGATCGCTATTTCGTGACACTTTTGTAAATAACTGAGTTCCAGTGAGCTCAATGGTAAAATACTAATTTTTACTCCATATGTGCTGTATTTCTGGTCCAATAAAAATACTCACCTTTAAGACAACTTACTTACTTACTTACAAATGGCTTTTAATGAATCCGCAGTTCATTCCCGCCCTCACATAAGCCCGCCATCGGTCCCTATCCTGTGCAAGATTAATCCGGTCTCTATCATCACATCCCACCTCCCTCAAATCCATTTTATTATTATTCTCCCATCTACGTCTCGGCCTTCCCAAAGGTCTTTTTCCTTCCGGTCTCCCAACTAACACTCTATATCCATTTCTGGATTCGCCCATACGTGCTACATTCCCTGCCAATCTCAAACGTCTGGATTTAATGTTCCTAATTATGTCAGGTGAAGAATACAATGCGTGCAGTTCTGTGTTGTGTAACTTTCTCCATTCTCCTGTAACTTCATCCCTCCTAGTCCCAAATATTTTCCTAAGAACCTTATTCTCAAACATCCTTAATCTCTGTTTCTCTCTCAAAGTGAGAATCCAAGTTTCACAACCATACAGAAGAACCGGTAATATAACTGTTTTATAAATTCTAACTTTCAGATTTTTTGACAACAGACTAGATGACAAAAGCTTCCCAAACGAATAATAACAGGCATATCCCATATTTATTCTGCGTTTAATTTCCTTCCAGTTTCATTTGTATTTGTTACTGTTGCTCCAAGATATTTTAATTTTTCCACCTCTTCGAAGGATAAATCTCCAATTTTTATGTTTGCATTTCGTGCAATATTCTGGTCACGAGACATAATCATATACTTTGTCTTTTCGGGATTTACTTCCAAACCTATCGCTTTACTTGCTTCAGGTAAAATTTCCGTCTTTCCTCTAATCGTTTGTGAATTCTCTTGTAACATATTCACGTCATCCGCATAGACAATAAGCTGATGTAACCCGTTCAATTCTTTACGACAACACTCTTAAAATGCTATTATGTTCTGTGGAGAAAAAGATACTGAAGTGTATAAAATTAGAGTATTTTATGTGGACCAAATAAAGATTAAATAATCAAGTTATACAATATTTCGACAGAATATCAATTTTTCTGTGCGTGAGGATCTATTTTCATCTTACCACAGTCGTCGTATAACATTACGTCCATCTAGAGAAAGTACAATTTCAAATAGTGAAGGAATTATCCAAGTAGTTTAAGTAGCTTCTGAGATTACTTCGTACAAGAACACAAACATTCTCTGTATATTAATATGGATAAACATTTTTATATTCCCATAACAGAATACAAATATATCTGTATAAAAATAGTGTTACATGAATAATATTCTCCGTTTGTTGTGTGCAATCCCGCTTTAAATAGACGGAGTCATTTGTTTTCATTTCATTATAGCCTATTAGTCTGAAGCGGAAATGATAAAACGTATTGTTATTTTAAAACTCATTAATCTCGTTAAATATGAGTCTTATCAAAATTTTTCATAGATGAAAGCTCATCGGAAATCGTTTTTAAGTAAACTTTTGTTATGCAACAGTTTTCACGAAAATCAATAATAAGCGAGATATTTCGATTTATTTAATTCAGTCCCCTTGGAACCCCCTTTTAAATAAACTATTTTGAATGCCATATAGTCCAAAATCTAGGGTAGAACGAACTTAATATATATTCAAATTTTCATAGAAATCGATTCAGTTACTATCGCGTGGAACGGTAAGAAGCATCTAGACAGACAGAGAGACATAAAAAGAAATTTTTCAATAATGTGATTTTCGGTCTCAGGATGGTTAATTGTACATGCTAACATCAATTATTTTTGGAAAAGCGAAAATTTACGGAAAAATTTTGGTTACAGATTTATTTATTTATTTATTTATTTATTTATTTATTTATTTATTTATTTATTTATTTATTTATTTACCTAACTACCTACTTACCCACCTACTCGCCTACCCACCCATTCATCCATCTATATAATTTCGGTCACTTCCTAGTGGGAAAAATGCTATTGGAGGTACGGTTCATATAATATTATACGATCGATTAACTTGTTTTCTGGGTAGGTTGTACGCACATTTAACGTATTAAATTTACTTCATGAAACGCGTCAGTTTAGAAAACATGTACAATTAGAAGCAATTATATTATTAGCAATAGCTTTGCAAAGGTGGCCTAAATTTCAATGACGTAAACATACGACTTTCTGTTGTCATTGAAAGAAAGTAGAAATTGAAGAAAGTTTTGAAAGGATCGTTGTTTTCCTAGTAAACTCAGAATACTTTGAACTCTAACCAAATTCTACCCTTACTCATGATAAGACTACAAAACGTAACAAAATCTAATATAACACTATGCAACAACATATCTAGCCTAATCTATTATAAATTCGATTGTATTTTCTTTGGTATGCCTAGGGTATTCTCTCATATGTTGGTATACTATAGAAAGCATAGTACATTAACATTTTGAGAAATACGTAACTGTATTCAGATATACATATATATCTTGGAATAAAGTAGCTTTAAGGCATATTGTACGGTACGGTATATAATTTTATGAAGAGAAAAATTCTTTCCAATTACCTATAGTTGCAAACAGTATTAAACATTTTAAAATACTATTCTCAATATGTGAAAGTGCACTGATGGAATTTCAATATCACACAATGTTGAAAGAGGAAGAAAAAATAGTCATCATCTTCTTCATAACTATTTTCCAGCCGGATCCAATACTCGTGCACTCTAAATTATATTTTATAATTATATGTCACCTTCGTCTTGGGCGCCATATATCTCTGTTTCCAACGTGTCTATATTCTGTGACGTTCGGTGAATTCTATACGTATCCATTAAAGTACAATTTATTTTACGACAATTTGGATGGCAGATAAGCCATAAAAATGAGTTTCGCGATAAATTAAAATTAAACTTCGGACCTATATCTATACTAACAATAAAACTGTAACCATAATTTTTCTGGTAATTTTAGCTTTTTCAAAAATAATTACTGTTAACAGTAATATAAATGACACTCGGGAGGAAATTAAACGCAGAATAAATATTGGAAATGCGTGTTATTATTTGGTTGAGAAGCTTTTGTCATCTAGTCTGTTGTCAAAAAATCTGAAAGTTAGAATTTATAAAACAGTTATACTACCGGTTGTTCTTTATGGTTGTGAAACTTGGACTCTCACTTTGAGAGAGGTACAGAAATTAAGGATGTTTGAGAATAAGATTATTAGGAAAATATTTGGGGCTAGGAGGGATGAAGTTACAGGAGAATGGAGAAAGTTACACAACACAGAACTGCACGCATTGTATTCTTCACCTGACATAATTAGGAACATTAAATCCAGACGTTTGAGATGGGCAGGGAATGTAGCACGTATGGGCGAATCCAGAAATGGATATAGAGTGTTAGTTGGGAGACCGGAAGGAAAAAAGACCTTTGGGAAGGCCGAGACGTAGATGGGAGAATAATAATAAAATGGATTTGAGGGAGGTGGGATGTGATGATAGAGACTGGATTAATCTTGCAAAGGAAAGGGACCGATGCGATGGCAGGCTTCTGTGAGGGCGGCAATGAATCTCCGGATTTCCTAAAAGCCATTTGTTAGTAAGTTGTAAGTAAGTATGTATAATTAACTATCCTCAAACCAAAAATCGCACTTTTTTTTTTTTTTTTTTTACATTTTTGTATGTAGACCTGTCTGTCTGTCTGGATGTTTGTTACCTTTTCACGCGATAATGGCTGAACCGATTTGTATGAAAATTGGTATATGAATTAAGGTGAGCCCCACTTAGAATTTAGGCTATACGGCATTCAAAATACTTTCTTTAAAAAGGTGATTGCAAGGGGGCCTGCAGTCAATAAATCGAAATATCTAGCTTTTTATTTATCTTTAGAATAATATTGTATTACAACAGCTGTTGCAAAATCTGTTTCCGACAAATTTCATTCTACACAAAATTTCGATAGAACCAATATATAATGAGATATATGAGTTTTAAAATAACAGTACGTTTTCAGATTAATACAATGATGTGAAAACAAATGACTCTGCGTTTAAGGCATTGCACAACAAACGGAAGATATTCAATTAGCATTATTTTATATGGTTATAATTTTAATATATCATATATCATATTATGCATATAAATGTTTATCAATATTAATAGACAGTATGAAGAGAGTGTGTTGTGTGTTTGTATGAAGTGGGATAATCTCAGAAGATACTTGATTTATTTGGATAATTCTTTGACCATCCCGCGATTCATAATAATAATAATAATAATAAAATTAATAATAATAATAATAATAATAATAATAATAATAGTAATAGTAATAATAATAATAACAATCATCTATACTAATAATAAATCTGTAACCGAAATTTTTCTGATAATTTTCGATTATCCAAAGAATTATTAGTGTCAACATGTATAATTAATCATCCTGAAACCAAAAATCGTTTTTTTGTTTTTATTTTTGTATGTATGTCTGTCTGTCTGGATGTTTGTTACAAACATTTTCACGCGATACTGGCTGAACCGATTTATATGAAAATTGGAATATAAATTAAGTTCGTTGTAACTTAGATATATGGCATTCAAAATACTTTATTTAAAAGGTAGTTACAAGGGGGCCTTAATTAAATAAATCGAATTATCTCACTTATTATTGATTTTTGTGGAAAATATTACATAACAAAAGTTTCTTTAAAAACTATTTCCCATAAGTTTTATTCTGTGCAAAATTTTGATAGGGCTAATATTACTATGGACGGTCAGGTAGCTCCGGGGTTTGATCCCGGGTGGTGACGGGATTTTTCTCGTAATAATAATAATTTATTTAATCTGGCAGAGCTAAGGCCTGTTGGCCTTCTCTTCCGCTCAGCCAGACTCTAATTCTGATTGAATACAATAGGCTTAGCCTACAGTAGTGATTACATGAATATCTAGATCGTAAAACAATACGAAAGTGAATAATGAAAGTAAAAGTACATAATGAAAGGTAGATAAATAATGTTAGTGAGACAATAATAAACATTGATAAAAATATTAAAAGTAATAATAGTAATAATAATAATACGAATAATAATAATAATAATAATAATAATTGTAACCATTAAACATTTAACCATTAAACATTGAGAAACTTGAAACAACAATTATTATTGTTAAGGAGAATTGTTAGAAAAATATGTCCTAAAATATGTCCTTAGTCTATTCTTAAATTGGTTTTATGACTGACAGTCCCTGACATTACTGGGAAGGAAGTTCAAAGTCGAGGTACACAGCGTATTCCGAATCTCACCGGACCGGTGGACAACAATGACGTCACGCTGCTGCGAAATAGGAACAAAACTGCTGGAAGGTTCGATGGCTGTCGTGGCGGCTGTACAAGTTGTTGTTTGTGCTACGGTAGCAAGATTTTGCGAAATTTCCGTACTTTCATCTCGTTCAAAGAAAAGGGAGCATAAACAATTTATTTCTTGAACTGGCAGTAATAACTGGTCCGTTGACATGTTCGCTCATAAGCCATTAACATATTGTTTTTACGTTGTGCTCATTAAAAACAATACTGCAGAACCAAAGCAGAACACACCGCCATGATATAACAGTGCACGATGTCATTAGTCTGCTAATTGCCGCCCTATACAAGATCCAATCAGATTTACTGATGGCGGCTGATGGAAATTGCCACCACATTTGCAAGCTGATGGAACCGGTGAGTCACCGGTGGAGCATCAGTGACGTCATCGTTGAAATTCCGAACACCGTGCTGCCATCAGATTGCTCAGGGCAAGATTCGGAATACGCTCAATAGTCACAGTGAAAGAAGATGAGTATGAGGATGTTTGGTGGGAGTGTTGTGATCGTGTGCCTAGATTATGGTGGGTGGATAAATTTAAAAAACGAGATGGGGGATAGACAGGAGGTGAGAAATGCAATATATGAAAGAGAAGGGAAAGACAGTGGGTTTTTCTACAATCTTCTAGAAGGAGCCAGGACAACATTTCGAGTGATTATGTTACGTATCAGCCCGGCGAATATTGCAGACGAAACGTACGCACATATTATTAACACGTTGCAGTCTCTGCGCCAAAGTAACTCTTAGATCAGTAAACAGAATATGACAGTAATCGAAGTGCGACATCACGAGTGTTTGCACTAACATCTTTTTCAGGGAAAAGGTTAGAAAATTCTTCAATCACCTAGACGAGTGGATTAGTGACAATGATTTTTTGCAAGTTTCTGCAACCTGAACATTCCAATTTATACGTTTATCCATACATATACCTTAGTTTTTTACTGATTCACTGAACGGAATTTCGGTGTCATTCATTTTAAACGGAGACAGATTTGATATAGTAGTAGTGCTTAACAAACGTGAATGGCCCACAATTATTGACTGTGACTTTTCTGGATTTAGTTTAAGTCAGTATTGATGTCTTAAGTGAATATTTAATACAAAATTAATAAAGGCAATGGTATTTAATTACAAAACGATATAATTATCTAATATCACCAAAAAAATTCATAAATCTTTTGTTTGTAATATTTTGATATTTATTGTCGCTTTGCTATTATAAAATTGTGGACAGTATTAATATTTTTAACAGACGAATATCTTACAATTTTTCTAATCAGTTCTAGAATTAATTAAGAAGGATATTCTCAAATGTGTTATTTTGAACTCCCTTATTTTTTGGTAAGTAGCGTAATATACTGACAAATAATTACACAAAACATAATCTAAAGTAATCCAATATATTGTAATGAATTGATTTTGGTTAGTTAATTCATTTATGTAATTAAGATCACTGTTACAATTTTAAGGTTATTTCCAATTATTTAAGTAAGTTTATCTTACCGTGCTTGGTTTGCGAGCATATCGAAGTTTGACCAAAAATTAAAATGTAGTAAAAGTAAAATTACCATTCTGTTTGGACCAAATGAAGTATAAGTATACATTTCCGTGGCTCACTCAGATATGGACTTAAGTAATGAAAATGTGTTCCTTACGAAATATTTAATATGTGCTGCGTGTATATTAGTAAAATTATTCCATCTATCACTTTCATTTGATCATGAAATAAAGCAACGCAATCAGACATCAGTTTCATGTGTGGGGTGGGAGGATATCAAAGTTTCATTTTTTTTTTTTTCCATTAAATATAACCGTATTTTTAAGTGTTCTCGTAAAAGATGAATATTTTTGCTGGACTAAGAATGCAATAGAAATGGAGTAAAAATTACTATTGTACCGTGGAGCTCACTAGAGCTATTCATTTCAATTGTCTAAGTTATCAGAGACATTTTACAAAGTGGAAATGGATTTCCTAGATTATTTGCCCATAATTGTTCCCTGTGTTTCTTAAAATAATATTTATGTACAATGTTATTTTTCATTTGTTTTTATTTACGTAAATAATGGTGCACAATGGAGCCAACACAGCCACCCTGGGTAGTACAAGCGATAGAGGCACGCAATGTCTCGCTGGCCAATTGTTTGTTAGGTCTGATATAGTACCAAGCTTAAAAGTTTTAAATACTGTGACAGCTGCAACGGGGTTCGAACACGCGTCCGACAGGGCGCGCGGCAGACGAAACGCTGGTACGGGGAGCATCTGCATGCTGAAGGGCAGAGAGGGTGTATTACGTCAACGCGGCGAAGGGAGGCTGCGCGCGCAGCTGCTACTTGCGGAGTGAAGGGGGAACGGACCCTCCCGAATATTCCAGAGAAGTCCGTCCGAAGTGGAGATATCTAGATAATTCAAGAGGACACCCGTAGAAATTTCTCGTAACTATGATTTTGCTATAAAAGAAGAAACGCGAGCGAACTTGGGCAGTTTTTCAGTTTATTCAGCCATTCAGTGAATAAGCCAGAGCAAGCAAGCCAGTTTTGTGTACCGAAGTTCGACTCGAGTGTGCGTCCGCAACTGTGTCAGCATCCGAAGGCCTGAGTTCGAGTGCAGTGGACCGCAGTTGGAGGGACCTGAGTTCGAGTGCAGTGGACCGCAGTTGGAGGGACCTGAGTTTGAGTACAGTGGACTGTCTCTGAAGGTCTGTGGTTCGAGATACTGTGAACTCGAGTGACTGAGCTAGAAGAACTGTGAACTGAGAACTGACAGTTCTGATTTGTAAATAGTGCTTTGTAAATATTAATTAAGATTAACAGTTCATTGTTGTTCGTAATAGTCCAAGTAAATTGTCATTGTCGTTTGTGGAGTGCAATAACGAACGCTGTATTGCTGTGCGGAGAGCAAATCCCATTGTTGACGGGAGTGAAGTTAAATTGTAGAGAGTGAATAGTTATTGTTGAGATAATAAAGTTACATTGTTGTTAAGTTGAAATAAACTCACACTGGTGTCAGGATCAGGATATTATACACATAATGGAGAACCTACAGCAGATCCTGCAAGCCATCGCGGAAATGAAAGCTGAGGTGAAAAACGACATAAATGAAGCAAAAGCAGATATGAACAAGCACATCAGTGAGGTTAAGAACGACATAAGTGAAGTGAAAACAGAGATGAAAAGTGACATAAGTGAAGTGAAAGGCGACATAAGCGGAGTGAAAGATGACGTCACTACGCAAATTGAAAGCGTTTCGGCCCACGTAGATGGAATTGTCGCCATCGTAAAAGACGAAACTTAAGGCCGATTTGGATAAACTAAACCAGACATTACAACGTCAAGACGCCGAAGTTCGACGGAACGACATCTTGGGCGATATTCCGTCGCCAGTTCGAGGCCATCGCAGAGCACAATGGGTAGACGCCAGCAGAGAAAACCACTCAGCTGCTGGCCGCGTTTCAGGGACAGGAGTCGGACATTCTTCACAGCGTTCCAGAAGACGGGACAGCCGCTGAGATAATGGCGGCCTTGGAGGGACGTTATGGTAACAATCAACTTGCGGCAGCATTCAGGACCCAACTGAAAACGAGGGTCTAAGAGTCAGGCGAGTCCCTGCAAGAATTCGCGATGGCGTTGGAACAACTTGCCCATAAGGCCCTCAGGGGTCTACCACCTAACTTCATCGCTGGAGAGGCGGCCTACACCTTCGGTAGCGGAGTTCGAGACCCCGAAATCAGACAACAGCTACTCCTGGCAGAGCATCGTACCATTAACGCAGCTCTGGCGGCGGCCCTCAGGATGGAGGCAGCAAAGTTGACGGCGAACGTCTCGACGTCGCACCGGATTAGGAGCGTCGCGGCGGCCGACGTCGAGGAGCGTCAACCGAAATCACCCGAGCGAAGAAGACGAGGAGTGCCTACTTGCTGGTCCTGCGGCGAGCCTGGACACCTGAGGAGGGACTGTGACCGATCTGGTCACAAACAGGAAAACTAGAAGGGGCCGATGCGATGAGGGGCACGTCGGCGCCGTCATCACCATCCCCTCGGCTGATCTTGAAGACGGTTAACAGAAGATGGGACGATGGGCTGATTGCTGACGGATGGATAAGAGGCCGCCCAGGCAGAGTACTGGTAGACACCGGAGCGTCGCTCACCATCGCCAGACCGGAAGACGTGCGTGGCCTACCTGGGAGGACGCCGCTGCGCTGGTATGAGCTACGTACTGCCTCAGGCGAGAACCTGCCCATCCAAAAGGAGGTTTTCCTGGATCTGACATTGGGAAAGAGTAGATTGGAGATGTGGGTGTTCGTCGCCAACATCATTGAAGACGTCATCATGGGACTCGACGCCATGCGGATCTTCAATGCAACGGTGGACGTCCTGCGCCGTATCCTCCGTTTTGGTCACGATGAAGTGCTCCTGAGGGACCCTCTAGCTAAACAGAGGGAGATTGACAGCCAACTGGAGGGCATGAAAACAAGAGGGGTCATCGAGGAATTCGACAGCCCTTGGTCATCACCTGTGGTGCTGGTGAAGAAGAATGAGGACCTTCGTTTTTGCGTGGACTAGAGAAGACTGAATGACGTCACCAAGAAGGACTGCCTTCCGCTTCCACGAATTGACGACACTTTGGACACCCTGGCCGGAGCAGAGCGGTTCTCGACATTGGATCTCAAGTCAGGATACTGGCAGGTGGCGCTACATCCTGAGGACAAGGAGAAAACGGGGTTCTCTACAGTCCAGGGACTATGGCAGTTCACCGTTTTGCCGTTCGGCCTCTGCAACGCCCCGGCTACATTCCAGAGGCTAATGGAGTCCGTAATGAGAGGCCTGACATACGACAACTGTTTGCTGTACCTTGATGACGTCATCGTGGTCGGTAAGATATTCGGCGAACAACTGTCGAACCTGAGGAAAGTGTTCGAGAGACTGCGACAAGCCAGGCTGAAGTTGAACCCGAAGAAATGTCATCTGTTCCAGAAGAAGGTCAGCTACCTGGGGCACGTAGTAGGGACCAACGGAGTGGCCACGGACCCGGAGAAGCTACAAGCCGTCAGAGGATGGCCGAGACCGAGGGACAAGCAGGATCTGCGCCGCTTTGTCGGCCTCTGCACTTATTACAGAAGGTTCGTAGCTGGGTACGCAAACATCGCTAAGCCTCTAACCCAGCTGACCGAGGAGAAACGACAATTCCAGTGGACGGACGAGGCGGAGTCATCCTTCCAGTCACTGAAAGAGGCGCTCTGCACTGCTCCTGTACTGGGATATCCCATCCCTGGAAGGAAGTTCACGCTCGACACGGACGCTAGCAACGTAGGCATCGGCGACGTAATCTCTCAGGAACAGGACGGGCAAGAGAGGGTGATTGCCTACTTCAGCCGAACACTATCCAAGGCTGAGAGAAACTACTGTGTGACGCGTAGAGAACTTCTTGCCATTGTGGAAGCCCTGAAGCATTTCAACAAATATTTGTATGGCCAGGAATTCCATCTGAGTACAGACCATTCTGCATTCACCTGGCTATTGGGCTTCAAGAATCTGGAGGGGCAGACCGCCCGTTGGTTCAACGACTGCAAGAGTACAACTTCACCTCTGAACACCGCCAAGGGAAGAAACATTCCAACGCTGATGCCCTATCACGACGTCAGTGCCCGGATGGCTGCAAACACTGCCTGAAAGTAGAAGAGCGGGATGGCTGCTACGCAGTCCGAGCAATTGCCGCCCAGCCGAGCCCAGGATGGGATAGCGCCGCCTTAAGGAGGGAGCAGTTGGAGGACCCAAACATTGGACAGCTACTGCGTGATGTGGAGTCCGGCCAGAGACCAGTATGGGCCGATATCGCTAACCGTAGCACCACTTACAAGAGCTACTGAGCCCAGTGGGAATCCTTCACTGTCAAGGACGGTATCCTGAAGAGGATTTGGGAGTCGGCCGATGGAAGAACCCGCATAGAACAACTTGTCCTGCCCAGGAGCAAGGTGAAGGAAGTGCTGGAGGAGACTCATGCTGGAGTGACTGGAGGCCACCTTGGAGCCAACAAGACACTGGACAAGTTAAGGCAGAGGTTCTATTGGTTTCATCAGAGAACCGACACGGAACAATGGTGCCGAAGATGCGACACCTGTGCAGCCAGTCGCGGACCAAAGACACGCAGCAGGGGAGCCATGCAGCAGTACAACGTGGGAGCTCCCTTTCAGAGGATCGCCATCGACGTTGCTGGACCATTCCCGGTCACGGATCGCGGGAACCGCTACTTGCTAGTCGCCATGGATTACTTCACAAAATGGCCAGAGGTGTACGCGATTCCCAACCAAGAGGCTTCGACAGTGGCCGACGCGCTGCTTGACAACTTCATCTGCCGATTCGGGGTGCACCGGGAATTGCACAGCGATCAGCGGCGCAACTTCGAATCCAACCTAATGGGAGAATTGCCCGAGCGTCTGGGGGTGCATAAAACCCGGACCACTCCCCTCCACCCACAGTCCGACGGCATGGTGGAACGATACATCAAAACCGTGGAGGAGCACCTGCGGAAGGTGGTGTCCAACCATCAGCGATACTGGGATGCCAGAGTTCCACTGTTCCTCTTGGCCTACATTGCTTCGGTCCACGATACAACAGGGATGACACCGGCAAACATGGTCATCGGGAGAGAGCTGCGCCTGCCCTGTGATCTGCTGTTTGGCACGCCACCCAGCGCCGACCAGCCAGCAACTGACTATGTGGCAGAACTCACCGAGAAGTTGAATGGAGTTCACCAACTGGCAAGAGAGCACCTCAAGATGGCCAGCGACAGGATGAAAATGCGCTACGACAGATTAGCCAATTCTGCAGGATTCCAGGAGGGCGACCTGGTGTGGCTGTATCGACCTACCACGACCAAAGGGAAATCACCAAAGCTGCAGCGTGCCTGGGATGGACCATACCGCGTGGTGACCCGGATCAACGACGTGGTGTACCGCATCCAGCGACAACCTCGAGGGAAGATGATGGTGGTGCATCTGCACCGATTAGCAGCCTACCAAGGGACTGCCCGGGACGAGCAGCCCTAAGGAGGGAGCAATGTAACAGCTGCAACGGGGTTCGAACACGCGTCCGACATGGCGCGCGGCAGACGAAACGCTGGTACGGGGAGCATCTATATGCTGAAGGGCAGAGAGGGTGTATTACGTCAACGCGGCGAGGGTAGGCTGCGCGCGCAGCTGCTACTTGCGGAGTGAAGGGGGGAACGGACCCTCCCGAATCTTCCAGAGAAGTCCGTCCGAAGTGAAGATATCTAGATAATTCAAGAGGACACCCGTAGAAATTTCTCGTAACTATGATTTTGCTATAAAAGAAGAAACGCGAGCGAACTTGGGCAGTTTTTCAGTTTATTCAGCCATTCAGTGAATAAGCCAGAGAAAGCAATCCAGTCTTATGTACCGGAGTTCGACTCGAGTGTGCGTTCGCAACTGTGTCAGCATCCGAAGGCCTGAGTTCGAGTGCAGTGGACCGCAGTTGGAGGGACCTGAGTTTGAGTACAGTGGACTGTCTCTGAAGGTCTGTGGTTCGAGATACTGTGAACTCGAGTGACTGATCTAGAAGAACTGTGAACTGAGAACTGACAGTTCTGATTTGTAAATAGTGCTTTGTAAATATTAGATAAGATTAACAGTTCATTGTTGTTCGTAATAGTCCAAGTAAATTGTCATTGTCGTTTGTGGAGTGCAATAACGAACGCTGTGTTGCTGTGCGGAGAGCAAATCCCATTGTTGACGGGAGTGAAGTTAAATTGTAGAGAGTGAATAGTTATTGTTGAGATAATAAAGTTGCATTGTTGTTGAATTGAAATAAACTCACAATACAATTTTGAAAACAATTCATTAGGAAACTATTTACAACTTATATGACAATTTTTTGCTAAGTAATAACGAAGTTGTATTTGAAAATATACATGTAATTTGAACTGGTAATGGAAATTACGGGAAAACGGCTGAACGGATTTTAATGAATGACCAGTCATTTTGAAGCTTGTCATCCAAGGATTTTCAGAAAATAGTAACTTTCAGTGAAGCGTTAGTTTTCCTACATAATTGTCCTATTTTCCAAAATCTATCTTTCGTCAGTTTTGAGAACTAAATGCATTCCAGAATAAAACAAAACACACACTACAGTAAACAATAGGCTATTACCCGAAGGCCAAGACCTGCAGGATTGCTGACATTTATTTAGAGCTCAAATTCAATTAGTTATTAAAAACTTCAAGACTTAATAAAAATAATTTACAGGTCTGATTCTGCGGTGTGTAATTTTCTGAGTACAGCTGTGTATTGGATATTAAAATCTACAAAACGTGAGGTGGTTTGATGGCATTATTACCATTAGAAATGAAAGATTATTATAGTTAATGCCGTGATTTATATATATATATATATATATATATATATATATATATATATATATATATATAACTACAAAACTTCCGTAAGATAATAATATTGTTATTAAAAATCAAATACTTTTATAGATATTAATCAAGTGGGGTTGAATCTTTTTCACATACAGTAAGTACTTAATGGCGGTGTGGTGTAGATACTGTATGAGTCGTTCTCTTCAGTATTGGCTCGAGAAAGCGAAAAATTACAGTTCCTAAGGAAAGACGGTATTACTTACTGATAACATAAGAGGCCTCCAAAAATTTTTAGTCTCCCGATCATTTCAGCAAGATCTCTTAGCAGGATAAAATGATTTTACCCTTTACATTTCAAGCTCTACATGCAGCACCTATACCAAGATGATATGTCTATTGTTCGAAAGCATAGTAAACCTAACTGTTTTAACTTTCACCTACAATCCACAATGACCTGAAATAGATATTGCATTACTCCCACATGAAAAACCCACTGATCGTATTGACATTGTTACTTGAGTTTTCGCGTTCAAACTCGAAAACTGAAGGTGGATAGGTTCAAGAAAAAATATTTAGCATAAAAAACATTCAGAGGGAGTATTTTTCATTATTATGGAAGCAAATAACTTTCAAAATGTCTGATATTTTTCATTGAAAAGAAATCTGAAAAATTTATTTGAACGTCTAATGAACTTAGTTTGCAGCATTTGCTTCACAAGTCACTAGTATTATATATATATATATATATATATATATGTATATATAAGTCAATTATACAGTGTATTAATTATTATGGAATATTACTAATAATTCTTTATATATTCATGTTATAAAAATATTCAAAACAAAAGTTGTTGTAGATATCTAACTGAAACTTATGACTGTGATCTCACGAAAGTTTTGATTCATGTACAGCATATGGCAAAGGAATAACACTTTATTTTTAAATGGCACCCCATATTAAATTTTACATATTTGAAATCTCTATTCAATTTTACATACAAATAGAAGTTTGACTCAGCATAAGTGATAAATACTGTCTTATAAATATTATGGATCTTCCACATGTAACACAAAATAAATGTGTGTATTCATATGGAGTAGGCCATTAAACTAACAAAACAATAACATAACTGTTTCAGAGATTACTTAAAATTATGGTTCTTTCAAATGATTTTTTGTATTCGATAGATAATGGAGAAAAAATGGGAGTATAAGGGTACAGTACATCAGTTATTCATAGATTTCAAAAAGGCATACGACTCGGTTAAGAGGGAAGTATTATATGATATTCTTATTGAATTTGGTGTTCCCAAGAAACTAGTTCGATTAATTAAAATGTGTCTCAGTGAAACGTACAGCAGAGTCCGTATAGGTCAGTTTCTATCTGATGCTTTTCCAATTCACTGCGGGCTAAAGCAAGGAGATGCACTATCACCTTTACTTTTTAATTTCGCTTTAGAATATGCTATTTGGAAAGGTCAGGATAACAGGCTGGGTTTGGAATTGAACGGGTTACATCAGCTTCTTGTCTATGCGGATGACTGAATATGTTAGGAGAAAATCCACAAACGATTAGGGAAAACACGGAAATTCTACTTGAAGCAAGTAAAGGGATCGGTTTGGAAGTAAATCCCGAAAAGACAAAGTATACGATTATATCTCCTTACCAGAATATTGTACGAAATGGAAATATAAAAATTGGAGATTTATTCTTCGAAGGGGTGGAAAAATTCAAATACCTTGGAGCAACAGTAATAAATATAAATGATACTGGGGAAGAAATTAAACGCAGAATAAATATGGGAAATGCGTGTTATTATTCGGTTGAGAAGCTTTTATCATCTAGTCTGCTGTCAAAAAATCTGAAAGTTAGAATTTATAAAACAGTAATATTACCTGTTGTTCTGTATGGTTGTGAAACTTGGACTCTCACCCTGAGAGAGGAACATAGGTTAAGGGTGTTTGATAATAAGGTGCTTAGGAAAATATTTGGGGCTAAGAGGGATGAAGTTACAGGAGAATGGAGAAAGTTACACAACGCAGAACTGCACGCATTGTATTCTTCACCTGACATAATTAGGAACATTAAATCCAGACGTTTGAGATGGGCAGGGCATGTAGCACGTATGGGCGAATTCAGAAATGCATATAGAGTGTTAGTTGGGAGACCGGAGGGAAAAAGACCTTTGGGGAGGCCGAGACGTAGATGGGAGGATAATATTAAAATGGATTTGAGGTAGGTGGGATGTGATGATAGATACTGGATTAATCTTGCACAGGATAGGGACTGATGGCGGGCTTATGTGAGGGCGGCAATGAACCTTCGGGTTCCTTAAAAGCCATTTGTAAGTAAGTAAGTAATGGTTCTTTCAAATGCTTTGATATGTAGCACAAAATAAATGTGTATTCATAATGGAGTAGGCCGTGAAACAAACAAAACAGTAACATAACTGTTACAGAGAATGTTTAAAATTACAGTTCTTTCAAATTCTTTGATTTGTAACACCAAATAAATATGTTTATTCATATGGAGTAGGCCATGAAACAAACAAAACAATAATATGAATCAACAATGACTCCTTTTCATTCCTGAGTATAAAAGTGTTCATCATAGCAACACTTTCCGAAAGAAAATGGATAGAAATCCTAATGATGGTTGGTTATGGTGATAGAATGAGAAATCAAAAAGAGGTATGTAATTTATTTAATGAAGTATAACTAAATAAGAACATAACACAATCAACAGTTTCAAAAATTGTAAAAAATTTTAATGAAACAGGAAGAGTCAAGAATAAACCAAAAGCTAGAAGACCAAAAACAATTACAGGTGATGAAAATGCCATTGATATGATGTTATGCATTGAAGAAGATCCACATAAATCAACTAGACATGTCGCACTTGAATATGTCAGTTATGTATCAGTATGGAAATTGTTGAAATCACAGAAATGGCATCCATACAAAATTCATCTTGTGCAAGAGTTAAATGAGGACGATTTGATAGAAGGAATGAATTCTGTTAAGCAATGATTGGGATAATAGATCAGAACCCATATTTTGAGAAGTGTGTCATATTTTCAGATGAAGCAACTTTCTCTCTACATGACACTGTCAATCGCCATAACTGTCGGTATTGGTCTCCTCACAACATCCATTGGATGGCAGAAGCACATACATAGTATCCACAAATAGTCAATATCTGGGCAGCTTTAGTGGGAAGCAGTAAAATTGGTCCATTTTTCATAGACGGAAATTTTAACTCTGATAAGTCTCAATAGTTTCTGCCTGATGTTATCCCAGCTTTCAGACAATCGTTTCCTGGTGTGTGTCAAGGAAAATCTGGTTTAAACAAGATGGTGCATCTCCACATTATAGTAGAAGAGTAATGGATTTCCTCAACCAAATGTTCACTGGTTTATGGATTGGAAGAAGAGGACACATTGAATGGCCAGACATACCACCTGACCTCAACTCATTGGATTTCTTCCTGTGGGGTTACTTAAAGTGCAGGGTGTATCGTGATAGTCCGAACATTATTGAAGACCTGAAATTAAGGATTAGTAATGAGATGAAACTGATCACTCTTGAAACTGTGAGAAATTCAATTAACTACTTTCTTGATAGACTGGGGTATGGTTTGGCAGTGAATGGTTCTCATTTTGAACATTGGTTATAATTTTAAACATCTCTGAAATAGTTATGTTATTGTTTTATTTGTTTCATGACCTATTTCATATGAATATACACATTTATTTTGTGTTACATTATCAAAGCATTTGAAAGAACCATAACATTTACAAGAGAGTATTCATCATTTATCTGAGTCTGTATGTAAAATTGAATGGAGATTTCAAATATATAAAATTAATATAGATTGCCATTTAAAATAGTGTAATTTTTTGCCACACTCTGTACATGAATCAATACTTTTATGAGACCACAGCCATACGTTTTAGTTAGATATCTCCAACAACTTTTGATTTTGGAATTTTTTCATAAAATGGATATATAAAGAGTTATTAGCAATATTTCATACTTAATTAATACATTGTATTTATATGTAACAAGTGCAGTGCAGTGCACAAATATGGCTTGTTGAAAATAATTTTGTACACACATAAAACACATCAAACGCTTATTTACTTAATTACTTACTTACTTGCTTGCTTACTTACTTACTCACTTACTTACTTACTTACTTACATACTGGCTTTTAAGGCACCCGGAGGTTCATTGCCGCCCTCACATAAGCCCGCCATTGGTCCCTATCCTGAGCAAGATTAATCCAGTCTCTATCATCATATCCCACCTCCCTCAAAACCATTTTAATATTATCTTCCCATCTACGTCTCGGCCTCCCCAACTAACACTCTATATGCATTTCTGGATTTGCCCATACGTGCTACATGCCGTGCCTATTTCAAAAGTCTAGATTTAATGTTCCTAATTATGTCAGATGAAGAATACAATGCGTGCAGTTCTGTGTTGTGTAACTTTCTCCATTCTCCTCTAACTTCATCCCTCTTAGCCACAAATATTTTCCGAAGCACCTTATTCTCAAACACTCTTAACCTATGTTCCTCTCTCAAAGTGAGAGTCTAAGTTTCACAACCATATAGAACAACCGGTAATATAACTGTTTTATAAATTCTAACTTTCAGATTTTTTGATAGAAGACTAGATGACAAAAGCTTCTCAACCGAATAACAACAGGCATTTCCCATATTTATTCTGTGTTTAATTTTCTCCCGAGTTTCATTTATATTTGTTACTGTTGCTCGCAGGTATTTGAATTTTTCCACCTCTTCAAAGTATAAATTTCCAATTTTTATATTTCCATTTCGTACAATATTCTCGTCACGAGACATAATCATATACTTTATCTTTTTGGGATTTACTTCCAAACCTATTTCTTTACTTGCTTCAAGTAAAATTCCCGTATTTTCCCTAATCGTTTGTGGATTTTCTCCTAACATATTCACGTCATACGCATAAACTAGCAGCTTATGTAACCCATTGAATTTCAAACCCTCTCTGTTATCCTGGACTCTCCTAAAGGCATACTCTAAAGCAAAATTAAAAAGTAAAGGTGATAGTGCATCTCCTTGCTTTAGCCCACAGTGAATTGGAAACGCATCTGAAAGAAACTTACCTATACGGACTCTGCTGTACGTTTCACTGAGACACATTTTAATTAATCGAACTAGTTTCTTGGGGATACTAAATCCAATAAGATTATCATATAAAACTTCTCTCACATGCTAGTATTATTTAATTTTTTTGCACACCCACTTGTGTAATTACCTTGGAAGTAAACCTAAATTCTACAAAAAATAACAACACCCTTAACTCGAACACCATCGATTTATTCTGAAATCAAGTTAATTCTTAAATATTATTTAATTAAATTGAATTTATACATGCAATGCTTGCGACTGGAATACTCCTCACAACATGAAAAACAACTATTAGTGATTTTAATAACCGTGCACTTTCCGAAGTAAGTAATATTATGTAAATTAACTGAATGACCTTCTTTAATAAATAGCCGCCTCGATTATTCACGATCTAGTAAAATTTAGCATATTGATAATAATCGTTAAAGAAATACAAGCAGAGACTCATCCCATTCATGCCTTAATTCTCGGGTTTATTAAATAAAAGAGTCTAAAAAATTCAGAGTTTACTCAGCAAGCTGAATACAGAAGCTTCATCTTAATAATTACGAAACGTGATAGACAGGTTTGAAGATTTTGCATTGTCATCGTGATAATAGCAATAATTTTAAACAGTATAAAAATAAGATACGATCATTATGAAAATGCTCTGGTCCAATTGGAAAAGCTTTCCAACATTATTTATTTCCTTTGATGCCGTCAATAATGCTATTACAGAGTTTTTTGTACTTCCGGTTTAACCGGAAGTAACTCCAACTCCCTTATTTTAAATGGAACACCCAATATATATTTTTATTTTTGAATAGTGCTCATTAAGAGCTTTTCAAAAAGTATCCGCACTTGATACTTCTGTACAAATTCAATGTTGCTAAGTCAAGAAAACAGAAAAGTGTATCGAATATTGAAATAATAAAATACTCCTTGCTTAACAAAAACAAAACAAAGCTAGCTCACCTTCTAAATTCTGTGTTCAAACAGGTAGCCCTCAGCTGCTTCACAATGTGTCAGTCGATCATAGAAACCTTTTAAGGAATGATTTAAGCAGCTTTAGGAATATCTTGCACCTTTTCCATTATTCGATTCTCCAGATCTTCTAAGTTCTTGGGTCTTTCTCGATATACTACTGACTTCCTTCAAATGGCCTCATAAAAAGAAGTCCGAAGACGAAAATCTGGAGATCTAGCTGGCCACTCTATGTGACATCTCCTACCAATCCATCGTTGTGGAAAAACCTTGCTCTCCTGTAAGAAAGTATACCTTTGATTTTCTTGCATACGGAGGAGAACGTCCAATGAAGTATTATCATCAGTTGCACTTTTCGGGCGACCTGATCTTGGTAAGTCCTTTATACTTCCAGGTTCAGTGAAATTCGTTACGTTCGTTGTCACTGTTGTATGTGGAATTGGACTGCGATCCGCATGCATACCATTAAACAAATTCGCAGCCTCTCGATGAGATCGTTATCTGTCTCCATAGCCAAAAATCTTTAACATTTGAATTCTTTCCCTTTCGCTCAACATCAGACAAAATTATTTAACACACTAGAATGTTACATTCAATTCCTTAAACAAGACGTTTGTATCAATAAACATGATTCCATGGATATAAACAGTGGACAATCAAATGACGGGAAACAAAAGAAGCGCTTTACCCATATTCCATGAATATAAAAAAAGTACAGTCAAATCACAATAAACAAAAAAAAAAAGCGTTTTACTCGTATTATTCGTTAGACCTACACGTTTCTGTTTTTTTTTTTATTTAGCAACACTGAATTTGTACATAAGTATCAAGTGTAGGTACTTCCTGAAAAGCTCGTAATGAGCTTTATTAAAAAATAAAAATATATATTGGGTGTTCCATTTTAAATAAAGAGATTTCAAAGTACTTTCTGTTAAACCGGAAGTAGGAGAAACTCGGTAATATCATTATTGAGTTCTTAGTATATGGTTATCCCCACATACCAAGTCACTCAACCACATGCTCCAAAAGTTACGTATTTAGATGGTGCGGGACTTTTAACGGGACTTTTAACTGTGTAACTTATATAGGTATATAATATATATATACAGTATATATATATATATATATATATATAGAGAGAGAGAGAGAGAGAGAGAGAGAGAGAGAGGAAAGTGCCCAAAACCGGATCCCCATTTTGTTTTTGATTTAAAAAAATATAAAACAGTAAAAAATTATGTTTTAAAAGCATGTAATATTTACTTTATAATGTTATGCACCATTTACATTTTACTTGTAGAAAATATAATAAAAAATTGGTATGAAAAAAATTATTTTCAATAACCTTACAATTTGGCAATTTGAAAAAGAGTTGCCGAAATCGGACCCCTTGTAAAAATAATCAAAATAACACTAAACAAATTTGGAAAAACGTATTAAATAAGAGAAAACATAATCTAATTTCAAAGTATAAGTATAATATTACAATTACAAGTTTTAGTTTTTAAAAAGAGATGTAGGATGTATTTAAAAAATACACAAAACGTACAACAGAATTAAATCATTTAGCGACAAAAGTCGCAGATGTTCATGTCCTTTTTAAGTCCCAGCACATAACGCACATGACCCAAAATTCCCCTTTAGAATCCTCCGAAAATTTTCTGTCACAAAACACACATACCTAGCATCATCTTTGGAGGGAAACTTTCGAGAATAGATCCAATTCAGATATTCCAGAGGTCACGTTGTTTTTATCTTCAGTGCTTGATTCTCACATTTTTCACAAAATTTAGACGCTTTTTCACGATCCCTTTCCCTTTTCTTGAAGGCTGTACTTCTGAACCACGTCCCTGGTCGCGATTGCTTGAGCACGATTCCGTGCTTGTTGTTCAGCTTCCATTGCTTCTTTAGCTTTCCTAGCTTCCACCAATTGGGCTTCATAAGACGTAGATATGATGACCGTACAACTGCAGGTCTTTCGCCCCTATTCGAGAACCCCTTTTTTTTTTTAATTTTGAAATAGGAGTGATGTCAAACGGGCTTGTCTTAGAAGATGTGGAACCCTGAGGATCCTCAAGTGTAGCTGATGACAGAAACACCCTGACCTGCCGAAGATGTTGATGGTTGATTTGGGTCAAACTCTACAATAACTTGTGGTTCGTTCAAATCACATTCTTCTCCGTTCTCTGGAAAGCTCTGATTTTCTGCTCTTCTTTTCTTTAACACTGATTCATAGAAAGAGAAATCTCGTTTTCTGTTTGCCTCGTCAATGTATTCGGCATCTGAAAACAGCTTCTTGTTCAAGGGTTGCTTTAAATCCATTGATTGCTACTTGAGCTGTTTGGCATCTAATGTAGGCTTTGCCAAACAGGTCCATTGCATCAAAAGCACTGACAGCACGTTCATTGTACCTTAACCACTGCCTGATTTCCTTGCTTTAGTGAACTTTCAGGGGAACCGTGAAAATTTTGTCCAAAGGTTGTAGTTTGTGTGAAGAGTGAGATGGCAGCGACACAATTGTAAAATGATTTGTTTTTGCCAAGTTCATCAGATCAATATTCTGTGTGTGGCTAAAGTGGTCATCCAAGAACAACAGCACAGGTTTTTCCTTTGTAGGATTGGCAAACTCGATGAAGTGTCGAAACCACTGAGTGAAGAAGTTCATTTGGATCCACCCTGAATGGTACGCCGTAAAGATTGTTCCTTCCTTTCCCATTACTCTCTTGAATTTTGGAACAGAATTCCAAGAGAATAAGAGTGTGTACAAATACAGGTAGACTTTAAACATGATAAAATAAGGGGTCCGGTTTAGGCAACTGAAGGGGGTCCGGTTTACGCGACTATAGCCAAAACTAACAATTAGAATGAAATTTAAAAAAAAATCCTAAGCCACACAAACATACTCTTCGAAAGGTTTGGAGTCCTTAGGCCTATGCCATTTGTTGAATAATTATTACATTATTTTATTAGTAGCTTTCCCATATGTGTAAGAAATGCACTCGCACAAAACAATTTTTGTTAAAAGTGTGGCTTTGGATTATTTCATTCCAACCCCTTCAGTTGATTTTAACTATCTCATCTACCTGTTTGCAATAGTGTTTAATTTAATGTGCATTCAATTTTATTCATATCATGATTGAATGAAAAGCACTGTTGCAGTTATTGACTAATTAGAGAGATTAATACTAATTATTAAATGCATCTGTTGAATAACGAATTGTAGTATCTTTTGAAAAATCTTGATTGTTTAAGTCGTCAATAATATTTATGTACTATATACTATAAGGCGTTAAAAAACAGTAGACATTTCGGTTATACAGTGAGCTACCGAGACAAGACAGTGTCATTAGCAGCAGTCCAGAATTTAGATCCCACAGCAGGCAGTTGCCATTCGGTACAGAGAAGCAATGATATTATGTGACCCCGAGCTATGTTGTGAAATCGTGGCCTGAAGTGGCTGTCTTCTTCGTGATCCTTTTTCTGGTCCTTGCCTTGTCACAATTCTTGTTGTATTTGTCATCGTACTTACCGTGGTTTTGGTCCTTATCGTGGTTCTTTCATATTCCTAGTCGTGAACCTTATAGTAGTCGTTATTGTAATCCTTGTCGTGGTGCTTTCTGTTGTCTATTTCGTCATCATTATCATAGTCCTTGTTGTTTTTCTCGTGATTCTTATCGTCATCTTGTTGCCTTTGTTGTAGTCCTAATCATGGTCTTTGTTGTCTTTGTCATGATTATAATCGTGGCCTTGGTCCTTGTTGCAATGCTTGTCGTAGTTCTTGTTGTGTCCATGTCGTAGTCCTGATTGTTATCCGTATCGCAATGCATGTCCTGATCCTTACTGCGGTCGTTGTTATTCTTGTCTTTGTGTTCGTCCGTTTCGTGGTCCTATAATAGTCGTTCCTTTGTCGTAACACTTGTTGTGATCATTATTGTTGTCGAAACCATGGTGTCTTATTGCGATCATTGTCGTGGTGCATGTCATGGTTCATGTCACGATATTTATCGTGGTCCTTGTCCTTATCGAGGTCCTTGTAGTGGTCCTTGATGTCTTTGCCATGGTCTTTATCGTGGTCATTGTTCTCTCTATTGTGGTAATTCCCACACAGTGTTTGATTCCATTGTAACGGTCTTTTTCGATCTTGTTTTTGTTATGGTCCCTATCGTGACCTTGGTCCTTATCGTGGTCCATGTCGTGATTCTTATAGTTGTCTCTGTATTTGTCCATTTCGCTTCCTTATATTGGTCTTAGTTCCCTCTAGCATGGTCCTTACCGTGATAATTGTTGCCTTTGTAGTATTCTTTATCGTGAATATTGTTGTGTTTGTCGTGGTCCTAGTTGTCATTGTAATGACGCTTATCGTGCTTTCTGTTTTTGTCATGGTTCTTATCGTGGTCCATGTTTCAATTATTATCTTCGTCCATGTGACGTTTCTTACATTGGTCCTTGTTATCTCTGGCATAGTCCTTATCGTGATCCTTATTCTTTTTGTCACGTTTTTTATCGTGATCATTGTTGCCTTTGTCGTGATCTTTGTTGTCATTGTAATAGCCCTTATTTTACTCCTTGTCTCTGTCATGGTCTTCGTCCTTGTCGTAGTCCTTCTCGTGATCCTTATCGTAGTCAGTGTCGCGGTCCTTAAAGTTATGTTATGGTTCTTATCATCCTGAAACTTGTGGTGCGTGCCGTGGCCCATGTCGTGATCCTTATGGTAGTCCTCGTCCTTATCCTTATCGTGATTCATATAGTGGTCCGTATTCTCCTTCGCACAGTCCTTATCGCTGTCTTGGTCTATATGAACCTTATCGTAGTGTTTGTCATGGTCTTTATTGTGATACTTATCATAGTGTTTATCGTGACAAATGTCGTTATTCTTATCGTGGTCCTTGTCTTTATTTTGTTGTTGTCATGGGTCTTAACATCGTCCTTGTCTTTTACGAGTCCTTATGATGATTATTCTGTGGTCCATGCCATGGTCCTTATCGTGATCGTTTCCGTAAATCTTGTAATGATCCTTGTCTTTGCCACGGTCCTTATCGTGGTCACTGTTGTCTTTGTCATATTTTTTATCGTAATACTTGTCTTTGTTATGATCCTTATCATGGTCTTGGTCCTTATCGTGGTTCATGTCGTGACTCTTATGAACCTTGTCCTTATCGTGGTCTAATTCGTAATAATTACTATCGTGGCCCTTGTCTTTATCCATATCGCATTTCTTATATTGGTTCTTGTTTTCTTTGTCATGGTCCTTATCGTGATCCTTATTATTTTGTCGTGGTCCTTGTTGTCTTTGACATGTCCCTTATCGTGATCTTCGTTGTGTTTATTGTGGTCATTGTTGGCATTGTAATAGTCCTTATCGTCTTCCTTGCTGCTTTTGTCATGGTCCTTAATAAGTATTTGTTGTTTTTGTCATAGTCCTTATCTTGGTAAATTTCGAAGTCCTTATCGTGGTCCATGTCGTGGTATTTATCGTAATCCTTGTCGTGGTGTTTGTCGTGTTTCTTGTCGTAGTATATTATCATGGTCCTGATTTTGGTTCTTATCGCGATCCTTGTTGTCTTTCTAATAGTCCTTTTCGTGGATCTTGTCCTTTTAATCCTTATGGTGGTGTATGTCGTGATATAATCCTTGTCGTGGTGTTTTTTGTCTTTCGTGTTTGTCCTTGTCGTGGTCCTTGTTGTCTTTGTCGTTGTCCTTAGAATATTCCTTGCTGTCTTTGCCATATGTCTACATTTATCATTTCAAAATTAATATTGTTTTTGCACTTTGACGAATGACATCGTGTTACACGATAAGTTATATTTCAATCTTTCATTAAAGGTAAACGATCCAGGACGTAAAAAGAGACTTACACCAGAAATACACAGACAACTGATAACATTTTGCACTGGTGTGCACTTTGGAGTAGGATGAAAATAGACCCACGCATGCACGATCAGATATCTTCCTGGCTACGTCGATATCGAGTGAACCGCGCTATAGAACTTTAACTTTCGACGACCAAGAGTAGTCTCATTCTTTTTAAGGGGAACGGTACCTACAGTAACGCACATATTATGCACATCTAGGTGTCAGGTAAAGCTCCCTGTGAAGGAGAATTGGATAATTTTTCCCTTGAAATTATTCAAGTCTACTATGTATTTGCTATGCACTTGAATGTAAAATTAATTTTCATTTTATGGATTGTACACAAAAGGAATTCCTTAGAATCACAAAAGGCTGTGTGATTTAATTTATGCAACATATAGTTTAAATAGGTGTAGACCTATAATATGTCATTAAGATTAAACAATTTCACACATATTGCGGTCATTTTAATAAAATTATTTTTTGTAAATGCGAAAGTTGGATTTCAGAAGTGACTAATATGAAACGATATTAACGATTTGTACAGTACTTTAATAGGATTCTAGGTATGAGTATGTTATATTCTTATATTTTTAAACACCGACTACTCCGAAATGAGACCATTAAAGGGAAAGTTTTAATAATAATATTAGGCAGTCAGGTGTCATTCCATTAATATTTAGTACTGTACTTGTTTACTAGTCTTCTCAGGGATGATTATATCTGAAAGACAAGAAAGGGAAAGCTTAAAACCGGGAACAAACAGAGAAGACACTGAACAGAAGAGATTAGAAACGAGGGATGGGAGCAGAAGAGATTAGGAATGGATGGAAAGATGAAAGACGTGTGGAGAAAAAGAGGACAGAGGAGAAAGAATAGGGGATAGAAAGTATGGGAATAAGGATAGCTATAAATATAGATTGAGTAGTTCAGCCTAGTGTAGGGTTTAGCTAGCTCGAATCATGCTCCGAGACTAATTGGGAGTAGGTTCATATCCCAATTAGGCTGATTAATGGTTGATAATTTTCGACATTTTGCCCAACTAAAGACGAATGTCAGATAACACCAGGACGAATTGTCCTCGTCCTCATTTCACAAAATGCCATCTCGCCATCATGATTCCACATATGCTGGATACCACGTTATTCATCATACTATATCCTCCATGATCATTAACCAAAAGATTACCAGCTATCTAGGTACATTAACGCCAACTAGCGGAAAATCCGTACATTATCACACATTATCAAAGTAACATTTCCACAATAACTTCATATTCTCAGAAATATTTGAATTCTGGTCACCGGAGAGCCATATTCCATCACGAAACAAGTAAAAGAAAAAGAATCAAATAAACACAAAACAAACATTTTATGTCTTATCGCCACTGCTTAACCATTAGTAATGTGCTCAAACCGACATTAACTTCGAAAATATGATTTTTATATTTTATCAGTGTTATCATGAGTGTAACGTAATTACCGCTATTAATTAGGATTAAATAATATTTTTTTTACGTAGTTGCATAAGACATTGAATTCTGAAGCGACTGGCACACAGATTGGGATATTCCGCCATTTTGAAGGCAATTTTTGGATTTCATATGAACTCTTGAGTATATTTTTTATTGGGTTATTTTACGATGCTGTATCAACATCTCTGGTTATTTAGCGTCTGAATGAAATGAAGCTGATAATGCCGGTGAAATGAGTCCGGGGTCCAGCACCGAAAGTTCCCCAGCATTTGCTCGTATTGGGTTGAGGGAAAAGCCCGGAAAAAACCTCAATCAGTTAACTTGCCCCGACCAGGATTCGAACCCGGGCCACCTGGTTTTGCGGCCATACACGCTGACCGTTACTCCACAGGTGTGGACTTGAGTATGGTTAGGTAGGTACAATGTATACCAATTTTTTTACGTCTGCAGAGTATAGAGAAAGGGTGGATTTTCCAAACGCTCTATAACTTAATATTGATTATAGTGATGTAGATTGGTGTATAGTACAGAGTCTTTCATAAGTAACGAGTCTATCGAAAAATCAACTATTTTGGATAATTTTTTGAAATGATGTTCATCCCCACGAGAAACAGCCCTTCCCGTTGCCGCACGGTGAATTTGAAAACAAACACCCCCTCCGCCCGCCCTAGAGGAAGCTACTTATCCATGTGTAATGTGCATTTGATGCCAACTTAAAATGACCTGGAGCATGGCCTTCTATACGCCAAAGATAATGGCACACGGCCATGCCTATACACATTGTTGTAAATGATAAAATATCATGCAGCCGCTTAAAGTTATTGCAGAAGATAAAAATAATTGCTGCCTGATTTGAACTTGGAAACAATGTCGATCAAATTAAGCGTTTATTCCGTAGACGAAGTGTTCCCAGGCAGGTGGATCAGTCGCACAGTTCTAATTTGTTGGTCTCCGTGATACCTGATTTGACTCCCCTGGACTTCTTTTTCTGGGGATTCATCAAGGATCGTGTCTATGCGACTAAGCCACGCACCATTCCTGAATTAGTGGAACGAATTGAACACACGATACAAATGGTTACGCCTGAAATGCTCACCAGAGTCCATGAAGAGTTGATACGTCGCTTACACTTTTGCATTCAGAATGGAAGACATTTTGAAAACTGTACACCATATTTTTCAACAATTGAAACTGTTTTTACATTTATGTGTTTCAATAAAGGTTTAAAACACTAACCATTCTTTCGTTTAATAGCTCTGGCGGCGAGGGGAGGGGGTGTTTGTTTGCAAATCGACTGTACGGCACCGGGAAGTGTTCTTTCTCGTGATGATGAACATCATTTCAAATAATTATCCAAAATATTTGATTTTTCGATAGACTCGTTACTTATTAAAGACCCTGTACATACACTCAAGAATTTGGAGTGTGGCTACTTCTGCTGCTCAATAAGGGAGAATACCGATTTTTAAGCTTCCAGGAAAGACACACAAAGTTCAACATCTAATTAGTAGCTTCGACGATTTTCATAAAGACGTTTTTCGCGGAATAATCTCAGGTATTATGATGAAGAGCAACATCGAACAGAAAAAAAAATTAACATTGATTATGAGAGAACAAATTTTACAAGGGCTCACTATATCCTGTGTATAAAATAATTAAGAACAGTGCTTTCAAAGTAAATGGTGGTAGGAAATTCGTAATGGAAAGAGGAAACATCGTTTGTGGATCATGTTAAATTTCTCAGGAAATTGGAAAATCACAGAGCTTCAGGAGACAGTCGTCTTCGAGTATACATAGATGGAACCTGGGTTAACTAAAATTATTCTAAAAATATATTTGGCAAGAATCTAAAGTCAATGATGTTATGAGGAAAAGGAAGTAGGCTTATAGCACAGTCTAGTATATTATACACTCACGAAGCTCAATACGTAGGGAGTATGCATCCATAGATAGTTGCTAACCACTAGGATCGCTACTATCGCCTCATCACAGACAATGCGAACTAGTACCGGCACAGTCTATTGTTCCCAGTACCCTCACAACTCAAGCTTCGTGACTGTATATAGGCTACTAGACTGTGCTTATAGTATGCCATGCACGGTGAAAATTACCGTTTTCGTACCAAATTGTAACAGTAGGCTATATTGTAATCCAAGTGCGGAAAGGACTCTATTACAAAATGGGTATGAAAGTTGGAACACGAGTGACGTCAGTGCTCCAAGCACACAAATTTTGCAATTGTAATTTTAGCAAGTGTGTTACACGCTATTTTTTCTACGAAAGTGACAATTAAACAGATCAGGGAAATTTTTATTTATACATGTTAAAATGACAGTCTTCATGTTTTATGTTGCCAGAAGGCGGTATTCTCGTGGCAACAACTAGTATTAACTAGTAGGTTATTTAGCGTCGATGAAATTGGTCTTTCGCGACATGAGGACGAGGATTCGTCATATATGATTACCTAATAGTAAGTCGGGAAAACCGATCCACCTAATCAGCTCATGGAAAAATCGAACCCAAACGCAGCTCCGGATCAGCAGAGCAGGTAATCACACCTACTACCTGAGCTACACCTGTGGCACCATCTATCTCAATATCGTAGTTCTCTTCAAATGAAAACAGTCTTTCTGTCGACATGAATTCAATTTCACAACATACAAATGAGCTACTGTGTGTCTGACTGATTTTTGTGTGCTAAAAATGTAACATTTGTTGGA
Source organism: Periplaneta americana (assembly GCF_040183065.1). NCBI lineage: Eukaryota > Metazoa > Arthropoda > Insecta > Blattodea > Blattidae > Periplaneta > Periplaneta americana. Next base: position 91,484,926 of record NC_091127.1, read on the forward strand.
ATATTTATGAGTTTATATAAGTAAATATATAAAAACGAGTTCATTTGTGGTTTAACTAGACTACAGTGACTAAGCATCGCATGATCCAAAACAAATGTACAACAGTTTTATTGTTTACGAAATCATTCAACACCAGAACACAACGTGCAGTTTCAAGTAATAAACAAGCCAAGTACATGTTCCAAGCACAAAATGTTTTATCTAATATAAACCAGTAGGCCTACATACCTTTGTATATAATACTACACTTATACTTCAGGGTTAACTAAGAAATTGCGTCCAAGATTCATGCAAAATTACGAATAGGACTACTGCGATCATTTTATAAACACTTCTAATACAGTGCTGAATCTAATGAATGAATGGTTCCATGCAAATAAACTAGCACTTAATGTTGATAAAACCAGTGCAGTCAAATTTAGTACACATAATAGTGCTCAGGTTTCCTACAGTATTCGATTAAATGGAACTCATCTCAAAGAATCTATAAGCATAAAGTTTCTTGGTTTAGAATTGGATAATCACTTGAACTGGAAAACGCATATAGAATGTATTACTCGTAAATTGAGCTCTGCCTGATATGCATTAAGAACCTTATCTACTATTGGTGATATAAACTTACTTAAAATGTCATACTTTGCATATTTTCACTCTGTAATGAAATATGGATTAATATTCTGGGGTAACTCGTCTGAAGCTAAACACGTTTTTGTTTTACAAAAGAAAGCTATAAGAATAATGGCCGGTGTGCATAAAAGGACCTCATGTAAAAATATTTTCCGAAACTTAGAAATCTTGACTTTACCTTGTGAATACATTCTTTCCCTAATGATGCTGTATATTAAGAACCAAGATAAATTCAGTACTAATCAAGACATTCATCATTTTAATACAAGACATAAATCAGATCTTCATCTACCCTCTGTTAGTCTAAGCTGTTTTAAAAAAGGAGTTCGCTATTCATGTATAACAGTCTTCAATGTATTATCTTAAAGATTTGAAGAACAACGAGAAAAGGTTCAGAAAAGAATTAACCAAATTTCTACATACACAATTGATGAATTGTTTATGCTTGTGAATTGAATTATTCTACTTAAATGACATGTACAATTTTATATAGCTCAACTAAAATATGTTTTTATATTGACTTAATCTGTTTACTATGTACTGTATTTTTTGTTTCGCATAATTGATGAATTGTATGTACTGTAAATTGAATAGTATACTGTATAGGTCAACTGATGAATTGTTTAAGCTTATAAATTGAATTAATCTACTTCATATGAATTGTATAGCTTAACGAAAATAAGTTTGTAAATTGAACTAATTTGATTGTATATGTTTGTATAGTTTGGCTGATGAATTGTATATGATCTTAAAATGATTACTAGTCTGTGTAGCTCTACTGATGAATTGTATATAGACCTACTGTAAATTGAATGGTAATATGTATAGCTCAACTGATGAATTGTTTATGGTTATAAATTGAATTAATCTACTTGATATTAATTGCACAAATTTGTATAGCTTAATGAAAGTATGCTACTTTGTATTGTATATATTTGTATAGTTTTGGCCGATGAATTGTATATGCTTTAAATTGAATAGTAATCTATATATCTCTACTGATAAATTGTTTGTGTTTGTAATTTGAAGTAGTTTGCATGATATGTATTATCAATTTCTGTATATCACAACTGGTTGAATTGTTTATGCCTTAAATTTAATTAAATTGTTTTGTATTATAATATAGCTCAACTTATGAATGATCGTTTGCGTTTGTAAATTTAATAATTTGATTGGCTATGTATTGTATACTTTTAGTAGAGCCATCGATGTAGCTCAGTCGGCAGACTCGCTGGGCTGCTGATCCGGAGCTGCGTTCGGGCTTGGGTTGGATCCCCCTTTGGACTTTGGTTTCTTCGGAGGTTTTCCCCAGCCGTGGGACTGAAGCCGGATGGTCTATGGCGAGTCCTTGGCATCAACCCCTTTGATTTGATTACCCCCTTTGATTTGATTACCTGGTTGGGTTTTTCCGAGGTTTCCCCCACCGAAAAGGCAAATGCCGGGTAATATTTTGGCGAATCCTCGGACCTCATTTCATCTCACTACATCTCGCCAAAATGTAAAAAAATTGTACAAAATTGTAAAAATTGTAGAAATTTACTAAATTGTAAAACTATAAAAATTTGTAAAAATTGTAATTGTAATATTGTAAAATGTTGACATGTTCCACATCTTAAAGCTTCATTGCTCATGTAAGATCTATGGAATAAAATAAATGAATGAATGAATGAACTGATTTTCTTTGTTTCGTGTATTGCTTTAGTGACGTACAGTACTACAGGCCAAACTCGGCTAATTTCGTGATATTTCCTTTTAAATTTACCACGAAATTATACCATCGACAAATGTAATTTTGATGATATAGTATAAATGACACAAGACATAGCGTCGGTCAGCGATCAAAACCTCGTAACTCCATTTACAAGTCAAATCGGTTTTTCTGCCATTACCTGACAACAAATAACATTTCCCATGTTCTATTAAAGCATTGTGACTCCAAATCTTACAGAAGCCATCTACTGACCAATTACAAAGACCTCTATCTTCTTAGCCTTTAATCTCAGACCAAAACCTCGATCTCCAGCAGACTGGATTCACGAGGTTTCCACTGCTCTTAAACTCAGACTCAAAAGCTCGGAACTCCATTGGGTAGGATATTGCGAGGTTTTAATTACCATGCTCATTGATCATTGACAGACTGAAACTGACATACGAGGCATTGTCACTGGTGCTACGTTAAAAATGTTATACTCTCTCTAGTGATCAGTATGAGAATAATCTGCTGCAAACTTCGGCGTTACAGAAAACAACAGTTCAGAAATTGTGCCTGCATTGTATGGAAATAATACGCAGAATATCAAAGTCATTTCAGGTCAGTAGGTCTATTTTAAGGTGATGTAATAAAGGAAACTAAAATGGCGTTTTTATTAGGCCTAAACATGAATAAATACGTAATTAAATAATAAATGAATAAATACGTAATTAAATAATAAATGAATAAATAAATAATTAAATGCTTTAATTACATTCTTTTTATTTAGAAAAAGATAAATATCAAACACCATTGTTATGGTTCCGCTGCAAACTTCGGTGTTACAGAACACAACACTTTAGAAATTAGTCTGCACTCTGTGGAGATATTGCAAAAAAATCCTGTTACAGGCATCACAATATCTATTACCTCCATTCAATTCAGTAGTAATACTAAGGCTGATATGACTTACAGCAGTGAAGAGGAATCCACTGACAGTAGTTGTGATGAACACTTATATGTCAAAAATAATACCTTTTAGAACGAAAGTGAATCAGAAAACGCAAATGGAGAGAAGGTAAATGGACGAAGTGAGTGACACTTGAAATTAATTGTTGCTGCATTAGTGTATATTATTTTACTATGGTTTGTTGAAATGGTAATGAAACAATATTTTTTTTTTCATTTACTATTAGCAATAAAGTGGCAGAAATTAATATACAAGAAATCAGGATGCAGCTAAGAAAGGTAATGAATGGAAACTGACAGTCAACAAGAAACAACGAATGAAAGAACTAGATTACATGGAGCTGACGAAAGATGAGACAGAAAAATGGACATATGACGTAGAAAGAACCATTCGTGTAATGCAAAAAGTAGGTTTTGTAAAATAATTTCAGAAAATCAGCAAAAGACAATTTTCGATAATTTATGGACTAATCTGTCATGGGAGGAAAAAAAAGTGTGTAATAGGGCTTGTAGATTGTATTCCAGTTCAGCGTCGAAGGGAAGATTCAAAATAATCAAATCGATTTTATACTATGCACAATTATTTTCATTGACGGTAAAAGACAAAAAGTCTGCAAGACCATGTTTCTTAACACATTTTCCATAGGGGAATGATCTGCAACTCTAAATCTACCATCAAACCAAAGAAGCTGTTAATAGTAAAAAAAATGTAATGACTTAGGAATGAATACTTCTCAACTTTTTCCGAGCTCCCAAAATTGGGGTTCTATCATTGCCAAACTACTTCCAGAAAAATATATCCTGAACCAAATTGGCAGAGTAAAGCTGCCCTGTACAATGAACATGAGACATTCTATACAGAAAAAAAATCACAGACCTCAATAAGTATATTTATATATGTGTTTGAGGAACAAAATTTAAGTCTATTTTCACCTAAACAAAAACAACACTGTCATTTGTGCTGCTCTCGTGATGCAGGAAATGTTGTTGGTGAAAAATATTAATATCATATTCTTAGGAAATATGAAGCAAGAAAGTCTAAGGAAGCAGACAAAAAAAAGACACTAAAAGAGTACCGTAGTTTCCCCTAACTATGGTCCACATTGTTCAAATTTTTTTGTATATTCAGTACTATTCTTCCAGATTAAGTGAAATTTTTTGCTTCTGACTCTTGTAAGTGTATATTAAATAAATATTGACATATGTGTTTGAAATTAATTAATTATAAGTGTTTAAAAAATACAAGAAATTAAACCTATTTTAAACAGTATTCGTAAAATTCGCGATCGAAATTTCGGCATAAAAGTATTATTTCTTCAAAAAACTCGCAAAAACGAACAAAATGGTATTATACTTTTTTGTTCGTTATATTGCAAGGAATCACATCCTACAATTAATGTACCACTTTACCTTTCACCCTGTATAGACGAGACAAAAAACGAAACTAATTTTAACAGGTACAAGCAACTGAGGAACAGAAACAGCCAGACGATTAGGAATGCTAAAATCCGACACGCATACAGCCTTATTGAACCCGGAACGACCTACGTAAACGAGCCCCTCTACGCTAAGGAGGCATGTGCAGATTTGGCTGCGTTCAGCCGGGACAGCGCTGAGGTAGCGCTGAAATAGCGACAGCACTGAACGCCATGCTGGCCGACAGCGCTGAAATAGCGGCCGCCATTTTTCGTAGCAAATTTTTTTTCGCTGCAAGCCTGCTCCTAGCCAGCTAAAGTGGAGGGGGTAGACATCAACCAATGGTGCCGGAGTAGACAGAACAATGGCGTATTTCTTTGTAAACCAAAGAGTTTGTAATACTTACTTATATATTACAAACTCTTTGTTGTAAACACAGCGGACATTTTGTCGTTCAGCCATTAACAGCTGCTGTAACTCAGCAAAAATGAATCGCTACCCCAGCGCTGTCCCGGCTGAACGCAGCCATAGGATTAAGACAAAGACAACAACTCAATCCCGCTCGAACGTCTCAATGACCATTTTACAAAAACTCACACTACAACCCTTAGCCCCATTGACAAACAACAGACAATCGCTGAACTCTTAAACCTACGAACCAGCCCCTCAAGGAAAAAATTTCATTTTTCGTACATTATGCAACCTGACGTAAAGAAAGCCTTGAAACGAATCACAACTAAAGCAGAAGGGCCAGACCACGTTAACATTTCGTTATTAAACAAAATCGTAGACTTAATACTACCGACTGTGACTCACATTTTCAATGCCTCAATTATGACTTCGACTTACCCACAGCAATGAAAACTCATCTTTTTTCCACCCACTTCCCAAGACTAAAACATCTACATCTCATAATGACTATAGACGTATCAGCATCCTACTTGCCCTGTCCAAAGTATTGGAACGCATTGTACACAAGCTACTGACGGACTACTTAAACAAATACAAACTTCTCGACTCTTGTCAATCAGGTTTCAGGGCCGGACATAACAAGTACAGCATTGATCAGTTGGCTCAGGTACGCCGAGAAGAGTCTTGCGACCTCGGATACCACTCCACTGAAGATGTCTGCCGCAGTTGCAGACGAAACGTCTGGTATAAAACCTACCAATAGATCACGGCCTCTCAGCCCGGAAAATGAATCTAGATCTATAGACTCCGGCCGTGAAAGCTTACACTGCAAGTACAGCATTACTTAAAATCACGCAAGACCTGCCATTAAATCCACAGATCGCACGTCTTCTTCATTTGCCAATATTTGTCCTGAATTTTGTAGGGAATAGCATAAAGATTGTTAGCAACAATATCTGATAACGTTTGGAGTATATTAGGTATCTGTGAATGCTGGACATCATTTTGACCGACGGGAGATCTGAGATGTAAATCATTTATGTATTACCCCGTGTATTTTCTACAGTACAGGCTGTTATGAGGAATCTACTGCTGAGATACGGAAAATGAGGCGAAAGCTTTAGCAGAGTTATAGAATCTTATATCCATCGTAAATGAAATTGTTCATTGTAAATTATTAGCAGTTTCAATGTTTCATCCGTTGCTGGTTGCTGGTTGGCAGCAAGAAGTGAAATGGCCTGCTGTTCTCCCTACAACAAAATGGTATGCTTGGCAGCGATCATAAAAATCTATTGAATCAAAGGAATATAAAATTAACTTTGATGTATACAAATCTGGCTTTCAGGTAGGCCTATAGCTTCCTGTAAAGCTGACTTGAATAATTTCAAGGAAAAAATTGTTTCTGGGCCTGGTATCGAACCCGGGACCTTTGGTTGAGCACACCTGATTTGTATAATACACATCACTGTTCGTTAATAGGAAACGACAAATTTAAGTCACACAGAGGTTAGTGTGCACTCAATGCTGGATCAACCCACGACTTGAGGTGTCTGGATATAAAGGGAATGAATCTAGTTCTGCAGTCTAACTCAAGACGACAGTGAGTAATAAATAAATACGCAATCAGAACTATTTCTAAATTAAAGGCCTTAAAACAAATTTGTTTGTAAAACAATGTATTGTATGAGAACAACAATACGGCCGATATCTGTTCACATGCATCTCATATCTGTGAAAGTTGCAGACCTTTACTCATAATGAAGGTGTCACTAAAAACGACGTATCATTTGTCATCGATAAGCCCACGGCAACGTCCACTTCTTCTATATTGTTATAATGCACGAGCTCACATGCAGATCTTTCTAATAAGATAGAAGTACTGCTACAAGGCACAGGCCTTTCTACAAAGCCGTCACCCCGCTTCTTTTATTACATTATTATGCACTGTGACGCAATGACGCATCCTGTACGTCAGGGGTATACAGTGATTTAAATTTACTCTTTTCTTTTTTTTTTTTGTTTTTGGTCTTATAGATGAGTAATGTCACTTATGCGATAAACAAAAACTGCGTATACATTTACAAACTTGTTTCCAAAATGTAACGGAATAACTACATAAGTGCATTTATTTTCTCCCATTCATCTGTTACTTGGAAGACTTAATCATAGTTTCAAATCCAGCATAAGGCATGTCATGAATGTTGTTTATTCGTTGTTAATGTGAAGTCATCTGCTGTTTATCGATATTTTCCACTGCTAATTTGGAGTTCTTTCTCTGGGTTTAGAACTTAAAAGACCATCTGGCATACCTCACATAATATATAGCTATATTTAGCATATTAGGAATAATCCTATATTTCCCCATATCCTTGGCTTCTGCCCCTATAGTGAGGCCCTTCGCAACTTCCGTCACCATGCTGTCCGTTCTATGCTGGCCGAGGCACTGAAGGAAGTAGGGTTTACAGTCCATCAAGAGGTACAGGGAACAGCCACACAAGGAAGTGTTCGGCGAATTGATATCATTGCCATTAAGAACAACTCGGCATACATTCTCGATCCCGTCATCAGATTTGAGACACATGCAGATCAGCCGCATGAGGTGGACAGTGAAAAGAAACGCATCTATGAACCAACAATCCCGTTCTATAAAGATAAATATAGCCTGTCCCACATTGATGTAATAAGTCTGATGGTGGGAGCACGAGATACCATACCCTCCTTCTTTGCCAACAAATGTAAAAACCTAGGCCTAACACACAGCATTGTGAAGGAAATAGCCGTTAGTGCCCTCAAAGGATCGGTTCAGATATTGAAAAATCACTCGTATGGGAGTAATAATGGAAATTTCAAGTTATCTTAACCGATGGCTATTGATTGATTTAGATATCAACACCAATAAATCCTTACTATTATTTTTCCTTACTATTATTTTTTCTCGCGGTGTATGGCATTCAAATCATTCTAGCATATGATAATACTACAATCCCCTTCTTAACTGTAAATGAGCACAAACGCTACTTAGGTGTAAATTTTTCTGACGTTTTGTAAGTATATTCGATTCCCTAACAGTTTCAAATGTATATAATTTTAACTTTCAGGTGTGTTTCAAAATTATATGTAATACGCTTTGTCACATCTGGCAACCTTTTCATAAGGGAAGCTTAATTTATTATTATTATTCTTTGGAATGACGATTCACTTTCTCTATGTGCTATTCGTTTAATTTTTGTTAAACCCAATTTAGTAGTTGACTCTCGAGAACTACAGCTTACAATAAAATTATTCTGACTTATTTTATGACTCCAGTAGATGAATGACTCAGCATCGCTCAGAAAAAGGGTGCTGAGAGCATTCCATGTCGTCGGGGTAACTGCAACTGCTTTCTTCCCTCTTAGTTGAGTTCGTAAAGAATTTAATATCGCGGTGCAGTTGAAGGGTTAAATTCATTAATGTAATATTGCTTTTGCAAATTTATTTTTTTGTTAGAGTTATAAATGCGGCCCTTAGATTTATTTTATTATTATTAGATTATTAGCTAATCAAATTAACATTTATCGGGTGAAAGAATCTGGCTTCGTTTAACGTGATAAACAAATGGCCGAACCACAGTTTTATACGTATTTATCTTTGAATGGTCAATTAAATCACCGAACTTTGTCTTTAAATTGCTTAGACAAAAATTACATCTCACTACAGCAGAGTCCTCAGACACTTCTGTGAGGTCCGCTTGAAAAGTTCGTGGCCTGATACGTAGATGGAATTGAAAAGATCTCAACAATGTCCCCATTGTTAACTACAATTTTATATTAGTTCAAGCACGAAAATTTTTAGTTTTCTGATCACCACATTTTGTGTAGTTTAATTTTGAAATAGTGTGCCGAACAGATCGGCAAAAATGGAAAATATCGAGTTTATTGCTGCCAATAAATATTTCGTAAAAAAGGGATTTGTTCTAACAGAAGTTAAAGCAGATATGAATGCTGCAGCTGCGGGAAACCTCCAGCGTTCTCGACTTTGAAACATGCTCGAGAGAGTGTGGGAAATGACACCCGAAGTGGACGTCCAATAAATGCAATAAGTGAAGAAATCGCAGAAAAAATTCACGTTAAGTAATCATCAACTGAAAGTGCGGAAAATTAGAGAGGTTATGCATATGTCAACTGAATGTGTGCGTCACACCTCAGTCAATGTCTTGGGCATGTCCAAATACTCCGCAAGGTGGGTTCCGAGTTTGTTAACACTGAAATAAAAGCATGTCCAATGTCAAATTTCAAGGGATTGTCTGACTCTATCCCAGAAAAATACGCCTGATTTTTGAGACGGTTTGTGACCAGTGATGAAACCTGGATCCATTACTACATACCAAAGACAAAACAGCAGTAGAAATAATGAAAGTACAGTGATTCTCCACCTCCAAAGAAAGCAAAAGCTGTTCAATCGACTGTGAGAGTCATGGCGTCCGTGCTTTGGGATTATAAAAGGATAATCATGATTGAGTAAGTATCTAGCAAAGGGGAGCACAATAACAGACAATATTATACAAATCTTCTGCAGCAACTGAAAGGAAAATTATCGGCAAGAGGCCAAGAAGAAAGTGTTGTTTCATCACAACGATGCTCCTGCTCACACGTCTGCAATCGCGGTACTAAATTAACAAATTACACGAACTGCGGTTCGAGTTGTTACCGCATCTCCCCCACCATTCACCAGATCTCGTACCTTCCAACTTCTTCCTTTTCCAAAAGCTTAAAACTCACTTGGCTGGAAAGAAATTTTCGTGGAATGAAGAGAGCACAGCAGCAGAAGGCTTTTTTGCAAACCTTGAGGAATCTGTGTACAAAGAGTGTGTAGCAGCATTGCAGCACTGGTGGACCAAGTGTGTGAATCTCAGGGAGGATTATGTTGAGAAATAAAGATTGTTTCAGAATAATGTTAGTTTAATTTCTAAGTCAGGCTATGAACTTTTCAAACAACCCTCGTAAATGCTAGTCTTTTAACATTTTCCAGCCAATCTTTTTAAATTTCTGAAAGAAATGCACTTTGTTTTCCCATAATTAAGGATACCGTAATCAAACAGAGGCAATACCAGAGCGGCTAATAATCTACGACAGATAACTATATAAAGTTACTGAAGTTGCTGATTAACTGCAACAGCTCACGGGCCTGTGGGGCCATCTGCTTTCATTTCGAACAAACAACCTTTAATTTATTTTTCCTTTCTTGTTATTTCATAATTCAAGAGAGGCCCAATCGGAGTAAACGAATTGAAGGGTACAGAGAAAGAACGAGCTTTGTCCACTTTAGAAAATTGCTCAGGAGAACAATTTAAAATTTGTTTTTAGCATATTCTTCCCTTGTATGTTAAATCTTAAATCTGTCATAATATTAGACAGTTCAGATTATCACAGTCCTAGTGTTTCATTCGTAGGATTAAATTACATGGAATCATGCTCCACACAACATCCATAACTCATTTTGGGAAAAGTTAGTCAACGCTCTTTATTTCCCTGTACTCTTCAATTGTTAATATTGCTCTTGATATTTATTTACTGACATTTCTCCAGCATTGACGTCGCAAATGGAGATTCAAACGTAAAATATAAACCTCTGCATAAACCTTTAAACATCTCTGAAAATTTGTCTAGCTGTCGATGGCAGTTTTCACACTCTGAATATTACCTAAAATTCACAAGAATTTTAGAATATCACTCAAGTTGGTAACACTGCACTTGAGTTGCGAAATAATGGAATTCAAAGTCTAACTATATCTTAACATTGGAATCCTGTAAATCTGGTCATTTAACGCACTTAATGAATTTACCCAAAGTTGAGGACTAGCTAAATCGCTTTCTCGCATCAACAATCGGTAGATTCACTACATTTCCTCAGAATCTTTAGGTTCGTTTTAAAGATAAAATTTACAAATATACGAGAATTGCTCGTTTAATAGTATAGAACAGTTAGGCAACATCGATAATAACAGTTCTCTACACAGAGTGGAAGAGAATCTATTACATTAATTCACAGAGGTAATAGATGAAGTCAATGCGAACAAGTTTTCTCAAATTAATAAGTGCTTTGGTACGTCCAAGCTTCATAAAAAGATATTATTAATTTATATTTTACTTAACGTCTCCTTTCAAATACAGAAGACAATTAAGAGTTTCAAGATAACGGTGTGTTAAAAATGAAGCAATAATGGAATGAGAATGCGTGAGAAACCAAAGTACATCTCCCACAATCATTTTGTCTTCCTCGACCTCACTACCTCCTGGCTTAGTTGCCTCATGACTGATGCCTTACTGGTGTCACTTATGAGATTCCAACCTGTCTTCGGACAGTTGACTAAACAACAACAACAACAACGTCATAGACTATTCTACAAGAACTGCTCTATATCTACCATAAGATATGATTCGTGAGAATTCTGCTGCCCACTGCTTGGACTATAGCTGGCACCAATGGAAGGAACGTCGCAATTCATCTAAGCCAGCGTTTCTCAAAGTATGGTCCGCGGACCACCTGTGGTCCTCGAGATCTTCCTATGTGGTCCTTCAAAAAAGACAGAAGGTAAAATAAAATTTAAAATTTGAACGAATTGCGTATCACACTATAGCTGAAAATCTCAGAGTTTGGAAATGACACAATGGCAATCGCCTTTCACTTTTTCTCCCAGTACTGACATTTTATGAAATTTATTACCCTACTCGTCTACCGAATTCCCACTCTACTCTCAGCAACAAAAGAGAAATTTATAATAATAGAGAGTGCGCACAAGTGTGCATAGATGATAATTCAGTTTTCAGCACAGAGTTGCGTCACTATTTTGCTGCATCTGCTACAGTTCAGGACGTGGTATTTGCCGCAATGTGTAACACAGAATTTACAAACGCACTTGTCATTTGCCGTGTGAAAAGCGCTTGTGCTACACACTTTGTGATGAAATCCATGGACTGCCAACCTGGCAACAACATGTCTCAACCGTTGATTCGCTTTTATCCAGCTCCTATCAGTCATGGCGCTGGTCCCACAGCATTCTTCTTCAACTTCGTTCTTCTTTCGTAGATTCTCTGCAAGAAGTTTCTCATAGGCGTCCGTAGATGGCAGGAGTAGGGTGATTCGCAAGTCTTCGATCAGGAAGGATTCTCTGGTTAATATATACACCAGTCTGGATGACTTGAACTTCGATACCCCTAGTGCCCTCTTTAGGTAAGTGACTTTTACGTTCTCCCATGCTCTCAGGTCTTTCTTCTTCAGGTACTCCCAAACCACATGGATTCCGTAGGTCAGAATTGGGACGATTTTGGCTCGGAAAATCTTCATTGCTGTTTCCAATGAGATGGCCTGCAGGTGGAGTACGTCACTCATAGCTCTAGTGGCTGCGACTGCCTTTTCCTTTGTGTGTAGTCCGAATGTGGTTCCGCTGGATTGGAATGTCACTCCTAGATATTTAAAACAGTTGGTGATGCTCAGGTTTTCCTCTCTGTAGCAGATACGGTCTTGAGTTTTTATTTTCCCTCCTTTCCCGAAGACCATCTGTAGGGTTTTGTCTCGATTTATTTTCAATCCGTTGTCGTGTGCCCAGTCTATTAGTCGGTTGAAACTTAGTTGTAGATCTTCCAATTTGTTCGCAGTCATTACCATACCGCCGGCGTAAATATACATTTTCGTTGGAGTATGGCTGTCCAGTATGTCTACTACATCTGCTGTCGCAATGTTGAATAGAAGCGGACTCAGAGGGTCGCCATGCAGTACGCCTTTCGTCTCTAGTATGGATTTTGAGACGCTTGCGCCGTCGTGGATTGTAATTAAATTCTGGTCAAGTATTCCCGTGATAATGTGGGTCAGGTAATTGTTTCTTCCGATCAGGTTTCCTAATTTCTTGATCAGCTTTTGTCTGTCGATCATATCGAATGCCTTGCTGTAATCGATGAAAACTGCATACAGCTTTCCTTTCGGTTTCCGTAGGGCGTCTTGAATGTCTTCTAGAAGGTTGGCGACTGCTTGGATGGTTGACCTTCCTTTCCTAAAGCCGAATTGTTCTACAGGGATTTTACTTTCTGTTTCTTTCGAGAGTCTGTTTGTGATTATTTTCGTGAAGAGTTTGAAAATGGTGCTTTCTAATACGATTCCGCGGTATGAGTCTGCTATGGATGTGTTACCTTTGCCCTTGTACATAATTTTTATGCTCGATTTCTTCCAATCTTCTGGTATTCGCCCCGTCTCCAGGCACATATTGAAAAGTTCGACCCATGTTTTTTTAAGTACATTTCCCGACTGTTTCAGGTGTTCGTTATATATGAGGTCTGGTCCGGCGGCTTTTCTGTTTTTCAGGTCTTGTATTGCTCTTGTATTGCTGATATGAGTTCTCGTATTGTTATTTCGGGGAAAGTGATCGGTTGTGGCTGTTGTTCCGCGTCAGGTTCTTTACCCAGTTGTCTCTGATTAAGGATCTGAGCGAAGTGTTGTTCCCAGGAATCTATTTGTAGAGCGGATGCGAACATCTGTTTCCTCGGTTTCAGTACGGCATAAGAGTTGTCTCTTGCATCCTCTATTAGGCGTCTGCTTGCCTCTTTCAGGTGTGTCTCCCTCTTCCTCTTCAGGAGATTTTTGTATTTCCTTCTGGTGCCGGTATATTGTTCTAAATTTTGGAGGTTTCCTGATTTCCTAGCCTGGTGAAGAGATCTCAGGACTGCAGTTCGCTCTAGATGACATTCTGCATCAAACCAAGGCTGCGATTTCCTTTTCAAACCATATGTTCATTGGGCCGACTGGATTTTATTCTGTGAGCTGCTTCTTCTATATGTCCTTTTTTGATCTGACTCCTGATGTCTGGTAATTCTTGTAGATGGTTCTGCAGTGTCTCTTCATTTAGGGTTCGTTGCACTTTGGGAGGTAGGTCATGAACTTCTATTCTCCTGCGTTTTAGTTGTACCACAGATGCTATGACAGGTTGGTGCTTTCTGAGTGGGGCCGTTGCCGAGTCCACTAGTATTTTTATCGATTCTGTTTCTAGCCATGAGTTCCAAAAGATGAGATCGATTGTACTTCTGCCATTGTGACAGATGTAGGTGGGCTCGTTCGGGTTGTTCAGCAATGTGAAGCCTTCCTCAACGATGCAATTGATAAGCATTCTGGCCTTCTGGTTTCCTTTATCAATACGACAATTGAAGTCTCCTGCTCCTATGACTGGTTGCTGGTTCTGGATTTTGTTGAAAACTTCCGTGAGATCTTCTATTATTTCTTGCGCTGTGCATTCTGGTTGATAGTAGCCACTTAGAACAGACATGCCTTTTAATTGCGTTACTAGTAGATTTGGCGTTATAGTAATACATGATGAGGGTGCTAACCAGGGCTGGAAGAAACAGGATATTCCTCCGCTGGGCCTTCCGGTTAAGCCTTGTTTTGCAAGAATATGATGACTATAGTACTCTTACAGCTCGGTTTCCTCTGATAAAAACGTTTCAGTCAATATTATTACGTCTTCCCTGAAAATATTTATGGGCATATTTCTCTTCATCGCATTCAGTCCTTCAATGTTCCATAACATTATCCCTATGTTACGTTTTTCCGTGGAGAGCTTTTCACTACTGCCATTAGGCCACTCCTGCTTGCCTTGATCTACGAAAATTGTAGCTTCTTACTACAACTACTCTGGGCCGGAAATCCGGTCGATCTACAAGGCTTAAGTCTTTGAGTGGAATACCTACTCTAAAGGCCTTATTCACTCCTTTAGTGTTCAGTTGTTCAGAGAGATTTAAAGCGCTATGAAAGTGGTGTTTGTCAGCATCTTTTCCCTGCACATCCCGCGCCTGTAACCTACCCAGGGACCATCCAAATTCATAACAGAAGACCAAAGTACCTACTCTTTTCATGTATTTATGACTTTCTTAATATTTTTGCCGACACCCAGACCGCACACTGAAATGGTCACGTACTGTACGTCGTACACAAATAATAGAACGTGCCAAATTGCATATTTACTTGATGAAAATCTGGCATGTTTCTGCATTAATTATTTTTATTTCTGTTTTCCAGATGACGATATAAAAAATTTTATACTCCGCCTATTTTAAAATCTGGGCGAATCAGATTCAGAAATTCAAATTACAATACCTTTCTAATTATATCTTTGTAGCCAAACACAAGTAACTTAAAACAAATTAAGTGCATTGTTGATTCGTCGCTTGCCTTTTAGCAGTTATTTGTTTGAAATCTTTCTTATGTGATACACGCTAGTAGCTGTCTATGTCTCTGTTAAATAGTGCCCTTTATACATAATGGAAAACTGGCTTCGATCCGGATCTTTGAAAAGAAAGGAACGTGATTATATGCTTCATTTAGGCAGTGCTAATAGTTCAGAAGCTGTGTGTGAAAATATTAATATCAGTGATTGTAGTGCCATTAAAGAAATATCTAGTCCTGTTGAAAGAAAAAATACTTTCGTAAATATTACAAGAGTTATTTGGAACTTGGATTTACTTGGTGTGGCAATGAGAGTGAACCAAAACCTCGGTACGTTGTTTGTTACGAAGTGCTTTCAAACGAGTGTATGAAACCCGCGAAATTGAAACGGCACTTAGACACAAAATACGCAAGTGTAAAAAGTAAACATGTATAATTATAAATGTGAATGCCAACATTTATTTATTTTGTTAATTAATAAGTTAAAGATTATCCAAACTCTAACAGCCTTGAATTATGAAAAAAACTAAAATGAATTTTCTATTAACTTTAACTTAATTATTTTTAAGAGGCATGATGGGGCCGATAAGCTAATTAATATAAATGACAATTAAAATTTATTACATGTGCCGTCTATGCTTATCCTTATTTAACAAATATATTGGTTATACAATATTTTGTTACATAATATATCTATTTTAACGTTTTCGGCTCTATGGAGCCTTCATCAGAAACAAGTAAGCCCATATGTATGGTGTGAGTACACTATATGTTGCCATACAAGTAAACTCAATTAATATTAAAATTTAAAATGACATGTTTTTATGTAAAATCAATAATTGTATGGCAGAAATTACAATGTAAATACAAAGCGGCTCTATGGGCCGTAATAACGTGTTACAATTGCTGATGATAAAATTAACTTAAATACTTTAAAAATTGTTAAGATCAGAATTAATAGTCGTCCAGTTTGATGGTTAAGTAGCTTTCCATATTTGGTAGGAGCTGGGGCAACAGCTGTGGGGAATAAAGTATCAAATGTAATATCTATACTCAAAAGTTTTCAATGATGCTCGTTACCAGAACAAAGTATATACATATCTCAATGCTATTAATGCCAAGATCTTAATAATTCACATGAATCTATTACAGAACATCTCGTGTAGAGATTTTATATGCACGTAAGCGCACGGAACAGTTGTTTATTAGTTAAAAGTTTGAACTATTAATTATTAAAAGGGCAAATTTATACAAAACTAATAAGAAAAAACGTAAATGACTGTGTCTTAGTTTAAAACTGTGTGAACTGTAACTTACTATGATGAATGAGGATGTGTTCTTGAGTTCACTGGAGGCAGAAAGCAACTGGTCGGTGCGCTCCGTGTACAAAAATTACGTAAACTATGTTACAGCTGATGGAGGGAGAGGGGGAGAATAGTGGTAGGTTGAAAACCCATCACGTATACTACGTGCGTTCAGATTGAATAACGGATTATATAAATTTGGAATGTGCTCATTTAAGAGAGGAATACCTAATTTTAATGCCCGGGCTGTATGAAAATCTTCTGCTGCAGTGATATGCGCGCAATTATTTAAAGGGAGAATTATACGTAATGTTTCATTAATATTGGTTAATTCGTGGCCATTCCAATAAGGTGGGTCGCGAATTTAGATTTTCTCCTGCTGTATTTCAAATCTGCGACATGTTCATTGTATCTGGTTTTAAAATTCCTACGAGTTTGTCCTATGTATTTGTGAGGGCAATTTTTGCACTGTAGCATATATATTCCCCTGTTCTGATGCTTGTCGATTACGTTAATTTTATTGGGTAAAATATTATTGAGTTTATTACTTGTTCGGAACGCTAGTTCAATGCCATGTTTTTTAAAAAGGTTATTAAGTTGCCCACAGCTGTTGCCCCAGCTCCTACCAAATATGGAAAGCTACATAACCATCAAACTGGACGACTATTAATTCTGATCTTAACAATTTTTAAAGTATTTAAGTTAATTTTATCATCAGCAATTGTAACACTTTATTACGGCCCATAGAGCCGCTTTGTATTTACATTGTAATTTCTGCCATACAATTATTGATTTTACATAGAAACATGTCATTTTAAATTTTAATATTAATTGAGTTTACTTGTACGGCAACATATAGTGTACTCACACCATACATATGGGCTTACTTGTTTCTGATGATGGCTCCATAGAGCCGAAAACGTTAAAATAGATATATTATGTAACAAAATATTGTATAACCAATATATTTGTTAAATAAGGATAAGCATAGACGGCACATGTAATAAATTTTAATTGTCATTTAACTTAATTTGTTAATACTAATATAAAATTAATTGAAATAAATTAATTATGCTACAAAAATAATAAGTTTGGTTTCGAAGGGAACAAGAGTAAGGTGGTCCGCGGAACTGTTCTGACTTAAAAAAGTGGTCCCCACTTCAAAAAAATTTTAGAAACGCTAATCTAAGCAACAAATCACTCCGAAGTGAGTCATATGACCTACAGATTTTTACAGCCTACACATGGGAGGCGTGGCTGGAACCTAGAAATGCATCATTGAAAGAAATTCATATCAAGTTGTAGAGTTCAGAAATTAGATTCTAACACGTTTAGAATATAGGCGTACACAGACAGACTGTTGTACTCCCTTCCTTGGCTATAAGCAGTTAACATCACTCACTTCTGTAGGCTATATGGGATCTTTAGTTTGAGAGTCTACTTCCACATTTTAAATTAAAATTAATGAGTCTTGTACCTTAGGACAAGCAGAACATTTGTTTAACACATGTACGTTAATGGAAGAGTATAAAGTAAGCATAACGGTAATGTAAAAGTTATTGAATATTGAAAGTTAAAGGAACAATAAAAGGTGCTTGGAAGGAGATTCAAGTCTACTTGCATACTACCCGTAACAGCGAAACCACTTGTTTGAAATTCTCTCAGCGATGAAAATACAAGTTTTGTATGATCAAGAAACATGACAGAACCTTTATGAAAAAGTAATTTCCATAGTTTACATGTTTGTACACTTACAACCCACTGACTTGTTGGACTCTACTCTTCAAACCCAATAATTTTATGAGAACTTCATTGCACCATCGCGTTTCCACTTTGCAACATCCCATTGTCGACATCAAGACAGTTCGTAAAGACGCGAAAATAGTGCGAATAGGCTATATTTAGACAATTTCCTGTACCTTTCTCTTCTGTCACTGCCAATATATTGGAAAAATATGTAGGAATAAACTTTTAGTTTCTGAAGTGATAAGATGTAATTATTATAGGCCATGTAATGGATTATGTGTGCACTGTAAAATACGAGATAATATCTTTGTTAGTGCTTGCTGCACTTTTTCTTGAAAGAAATAAGAGTTCTCCACGTGCTTGTAATGTGAAGGATTTTGTGAAACCCTCGACTTCACCAAGAGCTACAATAACTTGAAAGTGCTGCTAAAGTAAATACTACAAGATTGATGTGTGTCCACCTTCTCGTACTGGAACCATTGAAATGAAACAAACATCACAATGACCCTCACGTAAAGTAGATGTCCAAAGAAATCGCCACTCACATTTCCCTGAGAAACCTGCTATCAGTGACACATTGCCTAATAGAAGAAAACTTTTTCCATTATGTACAGCTGTCAAAAGAAAAAGTGGCCGCTCTCCTGTATCAAAGTTCCCTTCGGGTATCTTCGCTACAATTCGGAGACAGGCGATGTTACATGTTGTTGGACCACGTTGCCTGATATCTACAGTTATAATTGAAGTATACTGTGTGTTATTCGATAGCATAATGGTAGCGTTCAGGCCTCTTATTCATGAGGTCCTGCGTTCGACTACAACCTCGTGCTTTTTATGTCCTTTTTTGAATTTCTGCTATCATGGTTCGTGGAAAAAGCAGGCAACAGGAGGAAAGCATTGAAGATTGTGTGAAGCGTGTGTTTGAGGAGTCTTGGCGCGATCCCACCATATTGGCGGGTCTTGCCAACCTCATCAATGACTCTGTAGTGTCGGAGCTGAAGTCTGCTCTCGCGCGCAACACGGAGGTGATCGAAAAGCTGGAGGCATCCCTTCGCGAGAAGGATGAAAGAATCGCCAGCCTAGAAAGAAAGTTAGAAGACAAACAGGATGCTCTTGAACAATATCAGCGTCGGCAGAGTCTCCGTATATTTGGGATCCCGGAAAACAACAACGAGGACACAGACCAGATCGCCATCGAAGTCGCGGCAAAAGTCGGGGTCAACCTGGTGGTGAGCGACATCGATAGGAGTCACCGGGTTGGGAGGCAAGGAGACCGACCTCGGCCGGTGATCGTAAAATTCGTAAGTTACCGAAAAAGAAGAGAAGTGTTCACTAATAAAAAATTGTTAAAAAACTCAGGTGTAACGTTGAGAGAGGACTTAACGCAATCCCGGCATGCACTATTGAAAGACTGCATCACGAGATATGGACTGACTAATGTCTGGACCACAGACGGTATTATTTTTGTTAAAATTGGGAATGTAAAACACAAAGTTGTAAAAGCTTCTGATCTGCCGTAGTTAATATGCAAGCACTAGATCATAACATCATACACTACCACATTTTCTTGTTCGTAATTCAATTTTTAGTGGTAGGATTGTAATATTCACTATTACTGTTATCATATAAATATTATTATTAATCTCTGTCATTATTGCATTACTATTAGTTTATATTAATTTAGTTTCTGTAAGTTGTCAGTATTGACTGCATCGAGGTGAATGACTCGCTGTCTGCAGCCCCTCACACAAACGACTTTCACTTTTCTGAATTCCCTTCCACAGCCTCACCCCCACCCACCCCAGCCACCCCTAACCCACTACCTGCTCCTTCGACCAGTGCCCAGTTAAAATCGTCTTTCAGCTCGCATCCTAACACTTTAAAAGTAGCCCACATAAATTCTCAAAGCCTTCTCTGTCACTTCAATGAAGTTCAGTCTATTTTCTCTCCTTTGTCTCTTCACGCTATTCTTATCTCTGAAACGTGGTTGAAGCCTTCCCTATCATCTTCTCTAGTAAGTTTAGATAATTACACCCTCTGTAGAAATGACCGAATTGGTAAACGCGGAGGTGGTGTTGCGATATATGTGCGATCGGACTTACCGTTTAAAATTGTCTACCAGTCTTCGAATGAAGTCTTAGAACATCCTGAATATCTATTCATCGAAGTCGGTGCAAGCAACAAAAAGTGCCTCCTTGGAGTTGTATACAAACCCCCTAAATCAGGATTCTTAAGTGATCTTGAAACACCTTTGCTTAATCTTGTGCCTCACTATGACCATACTGTTATTTTAGGCGATTTCAATACAAACTTATTAAATTCAAGTAATTACGCTACAGTTCAACTTAAGAACATGTTTGAGTCTTACAATATATCCATCATTCCTTCCGCAGCTACCCACCACACCCAGGAATCGGAGACACTTCTTGACATTATTGCCACGACTAATCCTCAGCTAGCATTAACGAATGGACAACTACCAGCGCCGGGTATCTCAGCACACGACATAATCTTTCTAGAATATTCCTTGTATTGTTCAAAATATAAACCTCACATCACATCATACCGTGACTTGAAGCATATTGAGCATGATGAATTAATCAACGATGCACTTAGCCTGCCTTGGACTGAAGTGTGGAATTTACCAGACATTGACGACAAAATCGAAAAATTTAACGACCTAGTAATTCAGTTATACGATAAACACGCACCCTTGAAAACCAGACGAGTTGGTAGACGACCTGCGCCTTGGATGTGCGATGCCATAAAATTACTCATGACAGACAGAGACACTGCTTATCGTAAATACAGACGGAGCAAGGACGAATTAGATTTTAATACTTACAAAGTTTTAAGAAATAAATGTAATCAAGCAGTAAGAAATGCTAAATTACGCCATGCACATTCCCTTATTCTACCTTCGGTCAGTGCGAGAGAATTGTGGCGTAACCTTAACAACCTGGGTCTAACAAAAGCAAAGCCTCCGGTAGATAATATCAACTTGTCACTCAATAGTCTAAATGAACATTTCGTCACTGCTCCACCTGAACCATTACATAAACAAGAGACTCTTGAATTTCTCAGATCTTACCCCCAACCTGTATGGGATAAATTCTTCTTTAAATACATTAACCCGACTGACGTAATAAAGACGCTGCGACGTATGAAATCTAAAGCCCAAGGTGTAGACAATATAAATATCACTCTCCTGTATAAAATAATAGATGTGATCCTGCCGACCGTCACCCATATATTCAATGCATCTATTATGACTGGGTCCTACCCCTCACTCTGGAAAATGGCATTAGTGAAACCTTTACCTAAATCTAACACACCTTCTACAGTAAACCAATACAGACCGATATCAATTCTTCCCACTCTTTCAAAAGCATTAGAACATATTGTACACGGACAACTTACGAACTATCTCGACGAACACAAACTCCTCGATGACTATCAATCGAGTTTCAGGCATGGACACAGCACTACTACAGCCCTACTTAAAGTGACTGAGGACATCCGTGAAGCTATGGATAGGGGTGAAGTAACGGCACTAACTCTTCTCGATTTCAGCAATGCCTTTGGTTCTGTTGATATCGACTTGCTTCTTGCAAAGATGAAGGCTTTGCACCTGTCAGACAATACCTTGAGCTGGATGGACTCCTACCTACGGGACCGCCAACAGTGTGTTTCACTTGATAATCAATTCTCCCAATGGCGATACACAAAGGCGGGAGTGCCGCAGGGCTCCGTATTAGGACCACTACTTTTCTCTATCTACATTAATGACGTATCAAAGAACTTACAGTATTGCCGATATCACCTCTATGCCGACGACCTACAACTTTACATACATTCCAGACCCAATACGATCAATGAAGCGATTGACAAGTTAAATTATGACCTAGCCACTGTCTCCACTTGGGCGGCCAATTTCGGACTCGCACTTAATCCAAGTAAGACTCAAGCCATAATTATTGGACATAAGCGTTTAGTTAACTCCCTTAATAACAGTAATCTTTCAGTTGTTACCCTTAACAACACGCTAATTCCTTATTCATCTGTCGTAAAAAATCTTGGCTTCTTTTTTGATAATAATCTAAGTTGGAATTTTCAAGTTAAAGAAACGATAAAAAAAATCTGTTCCTCCTTTCACTCTTTGAGTCGCTTGAGAAACTTCTTGCCCTAGCAACTAAAACTTACCCTAGTACAAACCCTAGTAATGCCGCACTTCGATTATTGTGACGTTTTGTTAAGTGATCTAAGTTCTGAACTGTCAGTCAAGTTACAGCGAGCTCAGAATATGTGCGTCAGATACGTGTGCAACATCCGACGATATGATCACATATCACCGTCCTTCGCAAGTCTCTCGTGCCTCCGACTTAAAGAACGCAGAACTTTACACTCTTTGTCTTTACTCTTTCGAATTCTGCACACCTCAACACCAAATTACCTTTCGTCTCGTTTCTCTTATCTATATTCTAACCACGACGTAAATACCAGATCACTTATCTGTGGCACGCTAAATATACCTCTTCATAGAACATCTTGTTATTCCTCATCTTTTACAATATCCACCTCGCGTCATTGGAATTCCTTGTCACAAAGTATTAGGGGCTGCAAGACAACAAACACCTTTAAGAACAGCTTAAAAGATAACCTTATTAGCATTTCACTCCAATCATACTGATTTAAAATATTACTGACTACACTGTTGCTTTTTTCTTTAGACAGCATCCTGATTGTGCTGCATTTTCAAAATTGTCTCATAATAATCTCTTTCTATTATCTAATATCATTTGAAATATATTAACATTCTATGTATTTTAGTTTAATTCTGCTACACAGTTTATTTCAGTGTTTAATTAATAGTTCATAGTATTTTGTTGTTTAATTCGTAAATAACTCTTGTATACATGTAACTTTCATCTAAATCAAATTGTTGAATTCTTTGTAAGTTCATGCATATGTATATACACTTTCTGCTGGTTGAGTGGAAGAGAAGGCCTTACGGCCTTAACTCTGCCAGCTAAAATAAATCATTATTATTATTATATTATGCCATGACTTTATCATTATCATTATGATATTGTGGCTGCAAATGGAAAGAAAAAAGATTTTATTCTCAATAAAATATCTTTCGTGGCATAAACATAACAAATTTACTGGCGTCGGCCTTAACACATTCAAACAATTAAGCGTTCAAAAAACAAAACAAAAAGCCACAATTCAATATTTAGTCTATCTTCCTCTTATCTCGATCATCTTGCAGTCGAGTGGGTATGGAATTGACTAGTCTTTGCAAATAGCGACTGTTCTTAGACACGATATTCCAGGCATTCTGAACATACACACATAAATGTTCTGTCCATGGGCAGGTCTTACATTGCAAACCCAGCACTCTCCAATCTTTCCTATTTTCTCCCTTCCTCTTAGTCTCCGCATATGATCCACATATCCTAATGTCGTCTATTATTCTTTTCAACCAGAGACCCAACCAATTCCTTTTTCTCTTTCTAATCAGTTTCAGCAACATTTTTCTTCACTCACTTTTTCAAACACAATTTTATTTCTTATTCTGCCTGTCCACTTTGCACGCACCGTTCTTCTCCAAATCCACATTTCAAATGCTTCAATTCGTTTCTCTTCATTTCGTCGTAATGTCCATGTTCTTTCCCCATACAATGCCACACTCCACACAAAGCACTTCACTAGTCTCTTCCTTAGTTCTTTTTCCAGAGGTCCGCAGAAGATCCTTCTTCTTCTATTAAAAGCTTCCTTTGTCCATGTTTGCAGTTTTCTTGGGAAGGATAGGCCTAAATGCGGTAACATCCCGTTGCTTTCCGCACACCACTATCTCTTTCGCATCTTATTAAATTCCAAGGGGCCCAAGCGTGGAGATAGGAGAGTGGATTTGACTAATTGGGCCCTCCGGACTTCACCGAAAGTCACGGCAAGGGTTAAATATTAATTCTATCAGGATGTTTGACCCGGTCAGAGACCGGGAAATCTCAATTAGCCTTTGCCCCCCGCATCCTGGACTAGCTTTTACGAATCATCAGAAGATCTTAGAGTGTGATTGGGCCAATTTTTCCAAAAATGTTTCCCACTTTTGCTCTCGTAGCTCAGCGGACGAACGTCGGAATTTAGATGTCAACATCTCAGGTTCAATTCCTCGTTACTCCTTTTCATTTTATTGTGGTTCAAGATAGTATAATGTAATAATACAAAAAGAAAAACTAATACCAGTATTATGCAACTGGAATTTTCCAAACCTAATATTAAATTTATGTTATTTATATCGCTAAAGAACGATTACAATATAAATAACTTGAATGTTATTTATACAGTATCACTAAAGAACGATAACAGAATATAAATTATAAATATCGGTTTGTTTAATTAATATATTGCAAAAGAACAATAACAATATAAATAACTTGAATACTGTTTTATAATGCTAATGAAGGAAAACAGAATATAAATGATAACTCGAATATTATTTAAATCGCTAAAGAACGATAACAATATAAAAAACGTGAATATTATTCATATCGGAATTTCACAGATTTATTACAGATGTATTTAAGAAATTGTAGAAGAATAGTAATTAGTAACAGTGTCCTATTTATTCTACTTGGAGCCAAATTTGTAACTTTTAAAAGTGTGGTTACTATGTTGAAGTGTATGTGTTATAACGGATGCTTGATTTGTTATGTATGTGAGTCAGTTATGGGATGCTTGATGTCGTCGCAATGTCGTAATTATAGTTTGATTGTGTTTGTGTGACTATTGTGTATTAATTTATGATGTATGGTACGGAAAGCTGCATATTTGTGTTATAGAAGTGTTACGTATGTGTGTTGTTAATGTTTTTGTATGTTACAAATTGATACCTGATATTTGTTTTGCAATCGCAAAGCCTAATTTACGGATTGTTTATGTTTTGTTTACATCGCGTAAGCTAATTTAATTTTCTTTTCCATTTCTCTTTATGCTTATCTTTTTTGTGTATAAAACTATAGCCCTAACATACATATGTAAAATACGGCTAACCCCCATTGGAAATACAATAATAATTATTATTCATATCGTTATAATACGATAACAGAATACAAATGATGACCTGAATTTTATTCATATCTCTAAAGAACGATAACAAAATATAAATAACGTGATATCCATAAAGAACGATAACTGGATATAAATGATAATTTGAATATCATTTACATCGCTAAAGAAAGATTAAAAAATAAAATGAAAACTTGAAGAAGGCCCGAACCCACGACCTTTGAATCATTAAACAAGCACCCTACCGCTGGTCTACGAGGCGTAGATATGGAACACTTTCATAGTTCCGGAACTGCTTGTACAAGCACATGCATCGTGTAACATCGCCGCGACCCGAAGTGGACTTTGAAAATATTCGCTGTTCACGAGTGCGGCCACTTTTTTTTTTTGACAGCTGTACAGTAGAGGAAGCAAGACCTGCCTTGTGACTTCATCATGTGCCATGGCTATATCACCAATGGATATGGAGGTGGAAGATATGATTCAGTCTGATCGTAAGATGAACTTCCTGTCTTTAGATTCGTACAATATTAACCATAATGAAATAAATTCTCTTTTTGATACCTCATTGTTTCACCTGAAGCATAGCTCACAATGTGAGGTCTCCTCTCCTCACGTCTACATCATCATGGATTAAATCACTTTACGGGGAAAGTGCATCTTTCAATTGTATAAATTAAGTGTATTTAAAAAATTCATATCTCAGTATCTTTCAGTCCTTACTCACTTACTTACAAATGGCTTTTAAGGAACCCGGAGGTTCATTGTCGTCCTCACATAAGCCCGTCATTGATCCTTATCCTGAACAAGATTAATCCAATCCCTACCATCATAAGTGTTAGAGAAGGCCGTATGGCCTTAAATCTGCCAGGTTAATTAAACCATTATTATTATTATTATTATTATTATTATTATTATTATTATTTCTATTTTTATTATTATTATTATTATTACTATTATTACATACCACCTCCCTCAAATCCACTTTAATATTACCCTCCCACTACGCTTTGGCCTTCCCAAAGATCTTTTCCCCTCAGGTCTTCCCACTGACACTTTATATGCATTTCTAGATTCACCCTACGTGCTACATACCCTGCCCATCTCAAACGTCTGGATTTAATGTTTCCAATTATGTTAGGTGTAGAATACAATGCGTGGAATTCCGCGTTGTGTAACTTTCTCTATTCTCCTGTAATTTCATCCCTTTTAGCCTCAAGTATTTTCCTAACCACCTTATTTTCGAACACTCTTAGCCTATGTTTCTCTCTCAAAGTGAAAGTCCAAGTTTCACAACCATACAGAACAATCGATAATAGAACTGTTTTATAAATTCTAACTTTCAGCTTTTTTGAGAGCAGACTGGATGATAAAAGATTCTCAACCGAATAATAACAAGCATTTGCCATATTTATTCTGCATCTAATTCATTAGCAAGATGATGTATGAAAATTGTTGAATTATTACGAATTTCCCTGATATTTTCCAGAAATCTATAATTTTTAACTGATTCTTACTTTGAGACAACATAATCTAAAGTATTTTATCTCTTCAAAAATAATTTTCTTTATTTTTTAATATTAATATTTTATCATTTTAATGATCCATGTTCATTTTTAAAATACAAGTAAGGAATGTTACGGGGAAGATTATTTTATTTTTATGTTCGTAAGTGAAAAAAACACAAGAATGCGAAATTTAATTTCGAACACTATTAGGCATATTTAAGAAATTGAAGGAAGAAGATTGAATGAAATGTTTGACTCAAGCCTTAAGTGGGAAAACTACATATCTTTTGAGGTTAATCTTCGATGTACATTTGCAACTGCTCTATATCAGTTAACGTAATATGTTACATGTCTTTTATTATATTTCTGCCGGTGACTGACCGTTAAATTTGAAGTGGCTTATTTTGATTATGGGCGTCAGAATACTAAAAAGCAAAACAAAAGATATCGGGTTTCCCTCATTCCAATTCTCTGGTCACTGCTTGTCTGTATATAAGCTGAGAGCTTATACAGTTTTTCTCAAAGATTAGTACAGGTTTTTGCTATCTCTCTTCCCCCTCACCGTGAACTGTGACGTTCCAGAGAATCAGCGATATATGAGATCTATATCTTGAATGACCATGCACCATCAACAAATACTAAACACATAGCCTATGTACATATATCTAAGCAAACGTAAGTCCTTCAAAAGAAGAATGACAACACTTGATGGTAATAGAATATCAAAGTTCCATAGCGCGATTCACACTATGCAGGAAAACGTCTTGATAGCCGTCGAGCTACGAAAATTGTCACATTGAAATGTATCAACTTATAGTTGTCCAAAAATGTAGAGCCATGACAAAGATAACAAGGATTATTAAAGGACCGCGACAAAGACAAAGACATGAACAACGAAAATCACCGTGACAAGAATCATGATAAGGATCATGACATGGATCACGATAAGGACCATGACAAAGACAGCAAGAACTATGATAAGGACTATGAGAAAAGCAACAAGAATCATTATAAGAACCTTCAACAAAATTAGTATTTTGACATTTAAAAAAACCTTATGTATAGCAAAGATAATTTTTTAGTAGATTACTTTACGATGCTTTGTCAACATCTTAGGTTATTTAGCGTTTGAATGAGATGAAGGTGATACTGCGGTGAAATTAGTTCGGGGTCCAGCACCGAAAGTTACCCAGCATTTGCTCATATTGAGTTGAGGGAAAACCCCGGAAAAAACCTCAACCAGGTAACTTGTCCCAACCGGGAATCGAACATTTCGTTTCGCGGTCAGACGCGATAGCCGTTACTCCACAGGTGTGAACAGCAAAGATAAATCATTACAAACGTTTGGAGGACATAACATGAGGCTTGAACTTGGAAAACAAAGATTTCCACAAAAAATGGTAAATCATATTGTCAGAGATAACACAGACGCACATTATGAAATCGCCATGAATTATTTATATTTATTTTTAATCAAATGTTCAATACAAATATTTGCAAACTTTCTTTGCAGAGAATTCCTTTATAATTATGTTGAAGTGAGTAGTCTTTAGGATTTCATTTTTCACAAGTATATACATGAGTGAAAGCTAGTTCAAATGCTGCTGTTCCTTTCTGCTGCAAAGCTGATATTTTATAAGCTTCAGTCTTGAAAATAAATGTCCTCTTGTATACTTGATCAGCATCATGGACATGAACACTCTTGTGTGCAATGTCAACATTGGGAAACACGAACGTCAAGTTGTCCGAAATTATTTGTGTGTGCTATGCAGGGAGAGTATTTCAATGTTCATCAAGGACGGTGTATTGTGTTCATTTAAAAAGTCACCATAATCAATGTCTTTGTGATATACATTAGCCAGATGCTCACACTTTAAGTTTAGTTCATCAAAACCTATTGTTTTCAACTCACTGAAGAAGGAAAACAGATTTGCAATCAGTGAATAAGCTTCTGCACATTTTGTCGGTTCAGGAATTAGAGTCCAGAACCTTGAACTTTTCATTTTTACTGGAAAGTACTTCTTCTTCTTCTTCTTCTTCTTCTTCTTCTTCTTAACCGTCACAACTAGTAATACGTAATTACAATTTTCTTCAATTCCCATTCACATCTCTATAATCTGAATCTGGACACCTGTTTCTGGCTTTCAATTCGTATTGACTAAATTTGTTTCTAATTCACTGACGATAGCTTTTTAGAGACTCCAGGAGATTCAGAACGACAAGTATGTTCACATACTCTGACTGCAGAAGCTTATTTGTTTTGTCCACTCTTTCAAAACCTCATTCCAAAGAATTATGAGGAAAATCGTTTCCAGATTCTCCATTTTCTTGCTCAATCCTTCTGCTTCTTATCTTGTGTTCACTTCTATGCTCCACTCAAAACATCTCGTTTCATTTCTGCTCAAATAATTATTTACGAATTTCACTAACACATAATAAGTCTATTGTTTCTTTTTTTCTCACTTCCCTTTCTTACACATTCTCTCTCTTCACTATAGAAATAAACTTCTTGGAACACAGACAGCGGAGACTCTGCTTCCAAAATGAAAATACACACTATCAGAAATTAATTGTTATCTTTAGACATTAGGCCTAATTGCCTCCGATCAATGCGTTACAATATTGTGTTTCCACTAACATTGCAAGCAATAAAAACGGCAAAACTTCTCTCGCGGACGTAGACATCCCAATAAATTCTCCACTACAAGTACAGTAGAATCTCTCTTATCCGTGGTCATGAAGGGGGTGAACTGAACGGTTAATCGAAAAAATCGGATAATCCGTACCATAAAATAGTTAGTAAACTAAGTTCATAATACATACAGTTTCGTAATTTCCTCCATGGAGTTGTGTTTAACATGCTAGATAGTAGATAAGAAGTTCAATAATAAGGTATATGTACACCCACAAAATGCAAAAAATGATGAAAAATTAGAATTTTCAAAACATAACTATTTTAATAGAGAATTTTCTCCCCTTTAATTTGATATAAGAATTTTCGATTTATGCCTTATGGTTTTTCAGAAAAGTCACATTTTCCAAAATTCTGCGTCATCAGCCACGGTCACTTCTACGAAGATCACTCCAAAAGTAATGCACAAGATTTTTTTTTTTAATTTATTTTTTATTCTAAACCTTTGTAATTTATGGAGGTCATAGATATATCCTTCCCCCTTGTATTAAAATTTAATTAAAGTCGTTCCCGTTAGTGGCGCCAGAGAGTAGCTCAGACGTGTTGGTTCAGACTTTTATCCTGCACGTATACAGGCCCTCATTCCAAGGTGGCGTAAGGCAGTTGAAAGGTGCGGGGATTATGTGGAAAAGTGACGTATTGTTCCTGAAGGATGTATCTACATTCTCTGAAAATAGCAAAGCTGTAGGCTAAAAATGTAATTTTTAAATAAATATTGTGGATTACTTTTGGAGTTATCCTCGTAGCAGTCAATCCCCTCGTCCAGCATTGCTCGTAAAATAAACTTCTTTCTAGTCCCAAAATAGATGCATAGATATCAAGGCATGATCATTAGATTGAAAACACGTTTTTACATAATGAAGTAATTTATAATCTTTTACTGTTAGTCATAAAACTGTAAATTTGTGTGTCAGTGATGTTGTACGTCATTTTAACAAGAGTCCAAAAGGAGAAATTAAAATTCTGAGGATGAGCATAAACCCTGGGACAAACACCATCGCAGGATTTGTTGCATCAATGGAAAATAAAGACAAAAATTCCAAAAAAACATTCAACACCTGAAGTTAAAACAAGGAGGAGGTATTTGAGAGGCTGAAAGAAGCTGAAACAGGACCGACATGAAGCTGCTTAAGGGATGACATATGATGGTGCAGTCTTCTCGGCTCTGAAAGTTTGTGGTTCATTTCCTGTAAATAGTAATTTTAGAATATTTAATTCTTTTAAACATGATATCTCAGTCAAATATGGTGATACCAAGAAGATATTGGTGTCATTTTGAAGCTTCAAATGTCCCCTAGTGCCTGACAATGAGTAAAATAACATTAATGTAGTTAATAATTATCTATGGATTTTTTACATGATATATGCAACATAAAATATTAGTATGAGTTACATATATGGTAATATTTAATTAATATAAATGAAAATAAAAATAGCTCTATGTCAGGCACTAAAGAATAGTTTTAGCTATAAAACAGTGAAGAAACTGTGGCTCTATCTTAAAAACTGCATGAGCTATCATGTTTCAAGTTGCATGTCAAAATGATAAACAAAACAATTTTTATAAACAATTTAGACATAATTTCAAGGGATTTGTTCACTTCATCCTCTTTCTGGTACCATTCTCAATTGTATAAAAATTCTACAGAGCAAAATTATGCAAAACAAAATTTTTTGTATGTAAAGGTGTACATATACCTTAAGTCTGGTT
Source organism: Periplaneta americana (assembly GCF_040183065.1). Classification (NCBI taxonomy): domain Eukaryota; kingdom Metazoa; phylum Arthropoda; class Insecta; order Blattodea; family Blattidae; genus Periplaneta; species Periplaneta americana. Next base: position 91,516,253 of record NC_091127.1, read on the forward strand.
GTCAACGATGGATTTTTAAGGACCAAAGAAATTCCTTGTGATGGCTATCTGCAGTAAAATAGGAATAGTACAGGTTTCGTGTTGTGTATTTACAGTACATACTATTAGATATAGACATTAAGATATATGCTGGGTTTGCAGTGAAAGACCAGTCCTTGAGCGGAACACTACGAATGAATGAATAAATGAATACTTTGTATACTTTGTCCCTTTTTATTAAATCGTGCGCTGTTATAACGTCAATCTCGTATTCTGAGACAAGTTACGGTTTAAGTTTTCCCAAACAGCTCAATTGTTTGCACTTTTTTCGATACTTATTAAATATGTTCTTTTACACTCTTGAATGACATTTTGCATATAAGTTACAAAATAGGGCCACTGGAACTGTAGGACAACGACTGAATGGTGAACAGGTTTACTATAAATTGTGCGGAAGTTCTTGGTGGAATTTATTTGAAAGCATGTAGTGACTGTTTTACAAGTTGGAATAACACCAACAAATAACTGTTCCTATTGGCAGCAGTGGCAACAATATTGTGTAAGAGTTAAGGCTTGTAAGAACCTTGAAAAAATTCTTACTGATGTAAGGTACTGTACAATACTACATATTTATTCTCCAGCAAAAAAAGAAGACCAAAAGAAAAGCAGTCGGAAAATCCGCCGATCGGTTAATAGGATTACAGATAAACGGGGCTCTACTGTAGTCATTTTTCTCCTTCTACTGAGTTAGCGGGTGTTTTGAATATTGAATTGATGCGGATGATCGGAATATTACGATACTAGGTTGGGAAGTGCTTTTACAAAATCGAGGAAAAGTTTGAAAAACGAACAGAGTGAGTTTTTCAATTTCCGAGATTTTGTAATGCACTTCACAAACCAGTATTGTACAACATTTTTTTGCACTATTATCCTATTTTTAAAATTGCAAATACATTATATTTTGCATTGAAAATTTAGAGCAATATTATTCCAAAGCCTTTGCAAAACTATACTGTAAAATTATAAATTATCATGTACTTAAATGTAATCTACTGTCAATTTCGGTTTATTGTAAATCAATTTCTTGTAAGACATTTTAATGTCAGATCTTAAATTTTACTGTTTCACATTCTCTGTCTTTAGCAATCTCACCAAGATGAGGAAGATTAGATATTATTAGTAACTCAGTAACAATAAGTGCACTGTAATGCGTCTATTTCACTATAGTTTTATGCTATGAAGAATACTTTCCCTAGCAACAAGTTTCTGTGTGGAAATTCTAACTTTCAAAGCTTAACAACAATAGTTGTAAATACAAAAAAAAAAACACGATCGTGCAAAAAATTATATTGTATTCTGGTCTGTGCATAGATTAACAACAGGTCACTATGCTAGTGGGGCCCTCGGACAACTGTCCAGCGTGCTCATGAATTAAGGTATGCATCGATTCTTGGAGTAAAAATTTACACTTTTCCCTCAATCTAATTCAAAATTTACTTACTACTTTCTTACAGTTAAATGAAAGGAATTCAAAAGGAAACAGAAAAATAAAATAACATTTTGGGGTCACAGGGCAAAAATTTTGTCAAAAAATCGTATATTCTTTCGGCAACCATTTCTTTGCTTCCAGTTGACCTAGATCATTAATTTTTTCACCAAATTGGTCCCTAAACAGTGAAGAATGTTGTAGTCTGGAATGAACTTAATAGCATTTCTCACTTGGTATGTAATTTTTTCTAACATTTAAAAAAGTTATTTTATTTTTTTATTATTTATAGGGAGGCAGTGCTTTTGCTTTGAACTAAATTAATTGATTTTAGATTACAACATAGCTCTATGTCTAAGCTTCAATTTATTTATTATACTCCAATTTTGCAGAGAACCCTATTTTACCTGAGATAGGTATGTTAGAGTTATAAATACATAACAATAATAATAATAATAATAATAATAATAATAATAATAATAATGGTGATGATAATAATAATAATAATAATAATAATAATAATAATAATAATAATAATATGATGATGATGATATTGATTAATGAATTCTCCTATTGAATTAATCTTACGTTTCAATTATGGAATTAAACAATTTTACAAATCTATAAATTCAGCAAATCTCTAGAAAGTTTTATAATTTATACACATGAATGAATGAAATGCAATGAGATGAAATTAAACACTAAAATACAATCTTATATTTGAATTAACAAGTTTTATTAAATGTATACTATATTATAATCTAAGCAAATAACTAATCCTAATATTCACTACAATGTAGTTCAAATTTCTGTGGGTTGATATCTCTGAAGATGATACACATTTTCCGTTAAACAATGTTGTTACAAGCAGTTTCTAAATTTTATACAACACTTTTATCGGAATCTATTTTAGATTATTATCCTAATTTATTTCTATCAATTGTTAATTTAAATATTTATAGCAAAATTTATAAGAAATAAAAACTATTGAAAAAAAACTAATAATAATTCAGTGGATATTTACAAATTGTATCATGTGTTCAGATTACATATCTCATAAAATCTTGATAACAGCATTTACTTCGGAACACTTGTATTAGGGGGGAGTACTTGGTATCGCACCTGTCTAATCGACAAACTAGTTCACGACGTTGCAGTTCAAATTTGTAACACTCAAATAACAAATGTTGGACTGTTTGCAGGGAGTCATCACATGCACAAATATTTCCACCTTCTGTTTCTATCTTGAACCTTTCGAAATAGCTACCAAACTTGCCATGTCCAGATAAGAACTGAGTAAGAACAAAGTTTGGTTGCATTAACTTAGAATTTACTCTATCGTAAATCGTAGGGAAGTATAATTCCCTAGTTAAAGCTCCCTTTGTGCTGCGAACCTAGTAATCATTCCATTGATTAATTAGACGTTCTTTTAAACGCTTCTTCACATAAGACATAGGGCATTTTGTGTACATATATTCCAGATCCGAAGCGGCAGCCTGTTTCGCCAACACATCAGCACGCTCGTTTCCAGTTGTTCCAGCGTGTCCAGGGACCCAACATACACAGACATGCGTTGTATTCCTGATGTTATTTCTTATTTCATTTGTGAGGGGATCCAAGATATATTTATTGTCTACTGCATAAGCTTCAATTTGATGTTTAAATGAAGTCAATATCTCAATTCTAAGCGTATTTTTTACTTGCTCAAAGACTGAAAATGTTCAAAAAATTGAAATAGAGTAAAAATGAAGTTAAAGTTTAAGTTCAAGCTAGGTAACAAGTAACTTACTTTTATGCTCTCAAAACCCTCCTCTTCTTGTGTCTTGAGATCAATTTTCCTCTTTTTCACAGCCCTCCGGTACTGTCTTCACTACTGTTGCTCAAGAGTGCACTGTATGTTGGCCTTCAGGGTTCAGGTCTCATCTGCAGCATTCACACCATCCATTGTGTATTTTCCTGGGGTGATGCTCATCTTCCGGAATATGTCCAATTCAACTTCGTGGCCACAATTGAAGAGGCAGATAGCATCCATGACCCCAAGTTCCAGGGTTGTACGACCTACATACGTTTCTTTGGAACAACGACTCCAAATCAAACCATTGAAAGACTCGTTTGCATTCTGAGTCTTGCCATGCAAACACCTGCTGAGCATACTGGGGTCTGCAAGCCTTTCGTAAATAGATTTAACCCACCTCTTGGCGCAAGCAGTTGCGCGTGGAGTATGAAAAAGTTAAATTTCGTCCATCAATAGTAAGAAAACCTAAACATGTTATATATGTTTAAAAACTAGAGGAATGATGCTATAATATAAGACGAAAAGCAAAATTTTCATTTTTTTTTAAAGAAAAATTGCCATTCTAGGGGTTGATGCATACCTTAAGACTGCGCTGCGTGCACGAAAACTAGAATGGCGTCTGTTGAACTGATGGTAGCAGCAAATTTAATTTTGTAAATAACACAATTTATAGAAAAGAGAAAGCGTAAGAGAGTTTACTGGGTGCGCGAATGGATAAAGTGAAAGATAGTTGCAGTTAACAATAATTTATTACTTAAGGATGACAGGTGCTGTTTTTCTTTCTGCTGAAGAAGTTAAAGTTTCTATGTAAAAAAAGCAGACAACAATGGGGAAAACCGAAACTGGAAATAACTCTCCAGTTTTCATCTATCAGAGGCAATTTCGCATCATCGGAGTTCTTATATAGGACTCATTGTTTGTTTTTAATATTCCGTATTAAGCTATTATTTACTTTATGTCTCCCATACTCCTCAACAAAACGCAGAATAAATTCATAATTCCATCAATCCACACTTTAGTACGTTCCAATGCACCGTCAACCAACTCGCAAGCACGCCGTGTTACATCTGTGCGCACGGTGCTCACGGTGCAGGATGCGTGTCGGCGGGAACTACAGATTACACTACAGATGATCGGATAGTAAAGGAGAATATGTCATGCGCTTTGATAAACACTGTTCATTATTCCGCTTGTGCCAACACTAAATTATAGTCTAAACAGCTAAATGCAAATAGCCTACATAATAAGTACAGGAATAGAAATAATACATTGAACCAATGTAACTAAATACAACTTAATTGTAGCATATACTTGCTACATCTTTTTAAATGTAGTTATACGGGGAGATCATTTTATTTTTACTTCAATTTTGTTGTACCTGAGTTTTTTAATGTACTTCACTCCCACTCCTTTTACTAATGAAGTTCAATCGTTCTCCACACAGATCCAAGACCGCATATACAGTCACAGTAGCCTTACGGTCATAGTAAACAGTACGTTCCAAAAATATGTTCGCGTTTTCCAGTGACGAAAGAGCTTTCAATATTGCATCATTTTCGCACAGGTACTGTCCATTTGCCTAGGTCGCATTCCGGTTTTCCCCACCTAGTTCTATTCGCCTGTCTGTAAAGGCTAGTGGCTGGCCTGTCTTAGCTCTTTTTTTGAGAACATTAATTTCTGTTAGGAATTGGACGTCTACGTAATATTATACCCATACAACTGTTTAAAATAACTTAAATAAAAGGGCCTCGTTAAGTAATTAACTGTCACGTGATTTCCCCCTTTCTACGATCCTGCGACATAACCACTTGGACGGACAGTAGTTAGCATGTCTGAGTAATTTTATCTTTTCGGATCGAACAGATGTGAAGATTGAATTTACTGTACCTAAGTTACTCTTTTATACAGTAGGTACAGAATTATTTCAACATGAGTCACTCGTACGAAGGACGAAACTGGTAATTGGAATTACACACATTAGAACTGAAGCCTGTATCGAAATGAACGGCCACCATTTTCAAAAATGTGTTTAAATATCCATATTATGATTATTTTTCAATTTAACTTCATTCTCTATAGTGTATGCAAATGTGCTGTAGACAGTATAATATATACACTGCATAATGAATACGTCCGCATGGACAGCTCAGTTCGTGAGTAAAAACATTCATTGTTAATACTGTACTGTATTTTGATTAAACAAAAACCTAATGAAAATTATCAAACTCAAAAGCGTTATATTTCCTAGTTTACGTAAATGGATGGACTAGTTTTCTTCCCTCCTATACCTAGTAAAGTGATTTGTTTATATTTTATGCCAGTATCATCGAACTCCAGTCGTGGAAGGGAGTAGCAAACGGTGTTTCCGGTTCTCAACCGTTGATCGAAAGGTATAGCCAGGTTAATATCAGAAATGTTAGTAAAAATAAAATGATGTCCCTGTATAAGAATGAAACAATATATTGTCAGTGAAAATTAGCAATTTACAAATGAAACTCCTACATACCGGTACTGTATTTTATACACTGGGCATGTTGAAAAATGTGAACAAAACATATTGACAAATACAACGATAATACTGGAAAGATGGTTTCAAATTAAAGTGATATAAATTGTGCAATGGATACATATCTCAATTAAAACTCTAACACTTTCAGGTTTACTCGGTACACGCTCTTCATTTTTGACATCTTTTGGTTTATACGATATGAACTATATTTGGACACAACTCTTAACCCTTAATGCACACTTTAAGTTATGATCACTGAGGTTGGCTCTTTCATAGCCTTTGTTACGTTTCATATCTGAAAATAAAGCTTTCACACACATAGGTCGAACCAAAAATTGAAATTAAATGCTACATTTCAAGTTGATTACTCCAGTTGGACATCTTTCGGAGTATCATCAATATTTATGCTAAACAGTGTAGCAAATAGATCGAATTCCATTTTTAAGTGACTCAAATCTTTAAATCTGTCTTCAAAGTCATTCATAACAAAACAACTGGAGATTTTCAACATAACAGCCCATCTCTAAGAGATCAGAGTTCCGGACCACACGTGCCAACCTGAGAAAATGACCGGGATCGCCATTAGACAGTTGACGTTCTCATAATGACAGCATATTTTTTAAAGCTTGAATACTACAGAACATAATTATCTGTGATCAATTCGTATTTTCCAACTCTGCAACAAGTTCTTCATTCATTTCCAGGAACAAATTTATCTCTTCCAATAATTGGAAAAATCTACACAGAACTTTGCTCCGTTCCTTGAAGTGGAGAGACGCCACTACTACCGAGAAGATACTGTACGCGTCCACTGCTCCGCACTGAGCCCGCACCGTGCTCAATACCTGCACATAGCACCGCGTGCAGCCAGTTGGTTGTCAGTGTTCTAATGCAACTCCTGCAAGCATCTAATTTACGCGCCAAATCAGACATTAAACAGATGGAATCATGGGAAAAATGATGCATCAGTGCTCACTAAAGTTGGAAGGCAACCAACTTGTTCTAGTGACCTGCAAGTGGTGATATGCTAACGCAGTGAGCATTTGCACAGTGATGTATATGGCGGTGTTGGGTATTAATCAATTAAATTTAATTGCAATTAATCAATAAATTAAAAGTAATTATTTCCTACATTAATTTCAATTAATTTTAATTATAATTAAATCCAATTGCTAATTGCAATTAAATCACGTACAATGTAATTGTTAATTATTAGTTGTTAATTGTTATCAATGTAGCAGGAACAAGAATATATTTTTACGAAGTATAAATACATTCACGGGGGAGATTTCTACACGCATGCGCTGTGACTGATCACGCGGCTTCGCCGAATGTCTTGTGTATAGGTGCGTACACACTTAGCGAACGAACAACGAACGAATGATGAAGCAAAACTTCGTTGTTCGTTCGCTGTTTGAAGCGACGTACAAATCATCAGCAAATTGTCAGAAAACATTCACATTCGCTGATTATCCGCTATAAAGTCAGACGAAAATATAATTATAGCAAGTGCAGGCCTGTTTCATAAACACAGTAATAATATTAAGTAATAGTATTGCAGTCATGAACACAATTTTATTAACCGACTAAATTCTGTTTCATAAACGTTTTGCACGAATCATAAAATACGTACAGTAGCCAGATGATTTGAGGTTAAGGCTGACAAACATAACCAAGTTGGTCTGCACTCTACAGCTATTTATATTATTCTCTCTGTTAACAGTTGTTGAATGAAATAAGTTTTGAAGTACTATCTTTAATAGCAACAACAGAGTAAATCGTAATATGTGTGAAGGTTTGGGAGACAATTTATTTCAGATAAGATTGTAAATCACTGCAACTCGAAGTTATTGTTTCTGTTATTTGATTCAGTTGATTTACGAGTAAAAGAAACAATATGATAAATCTAAAATATTGTGAACAGATATTTATCATTCCTAATTGTTCACGTCTCTGCTGTTGTAAAGTTTGCAATTCCAAAAACAGTGTATCAGTGACAGAAGCGTGTGTGCGCGCGCGCGCGCGTGTGTAAAACTTGGACCTCGTTATCTAAAGAAGTAGGTACCATATGAAAATGTTAAGCAGTGAAAACGTTTGATGACAATATTGTACCAGCCTTAAGGACAGTGTTAACGACAGGGTTAGTGGACCCTGCAAAGCGTCTTATGTAAGATATTTCAAGTTCCGTTATAATTCGGAATACTGCGCAAGTAATTATATAAAAAGGCTTAAAAATTATTGGTGCAAGCGTAAATAAATACACATAAAATTACTCTTTTACCAAAAATAAATAAGTAATGCAATAACTACATAAGTACTTACGCGGTGAAGTCGTTCCTAGAAAATATAGTGTTTGAGTTTGAAGGTGTGGATGTTGTAGAAGATTAATGTTATGACGAAATTAATAAAAATACTGAAATTGTCTTAATGGGTTTTTATTGCTGATTATGTTGTAAGTAGTATTTTCAAGAAGTTACCTGACTATACAAAATGCAAATACATATGTTCTAATTAGAGATTGTGATGTGGAATTGTGGATACTGTACCTATAAATCTCGTAAGTTAATTTTAGTTTATGCCCTCAATAGGGGTGGTTTAAAGTAGTCCACATATTTTGTAATAGATTTACTTGTTGATATATGTCTGCAAAAGATTTTGGCTCACCAAGATCTTCACAATGTTAATTAGTGAAGAGTATATAGATTCAGGTTGTCACAAGTATACATTGAAAAAACATTTCAATAGGTACAGAAAATATTAATATTACTGTATTTTGTGATGTAGATGTCCCATAGGCATATATTTCTGAACAATTATTATAATTTAAAAAATGACGAGAAAGGAGGGGAAAACGTTAAGTTCAATCATTCAAATAACATAAAATAATGTAAAATATACAGTAATTACTTCCTAACAGTTCTATACTGTAATTGAATTTAATTTAGGTTTCGCCCTTTCCAATTGTTCCTTTTTTACAATTAGATAAGATAGTTTTCAATTTCAGCCTGGTCCACCTACATTGGCGCCTATGAAAGTTTGTAAGTATTTGTAAGTATGGAGAGGGACTTTGTTAGTCATTCATTTTGTCTCTTATGCTTTTTAAAATGGGGAAAAGACGTGAAAATAACTTGAAGAAACAGAGTTTTTTGCGAAAAGTTCTCGAATTGAAAGGTCAACTATTTCATTATATTCGTAACTTTCTTGCATATGGTTGTAGGATATTCGTTGTCTAAAATTTCGTGGACGTCGGACAAACACACCCTCTTCATCACTATTTGAGTCAGAATTATCCATTTCAAATGGTTTCATGGTTTTATCTTCAAAATCTAACCCTACATTGGCATTTACTTTTTACAAATTATTAAACTATTACTTAAAATACAGTCATGGAACTAACGTTAATATTATTAATAAATTTAATTATCTTTGCTGCTTTATGAAACACTTTAGTAATATTATTTATTTTAGTAATAATATGAGCGTTTACAGTAATAAATAATATGATTAAATATTACTTTTATGAAACAGAACAGTAATAATATTACTTAATGTTATTACCTTTTTAGTAATGGTATTAAATTATTACTTTTATTAAATAGGCCCCAGGGGAAAGTTTCAGTACACGGATACCTCACTGACAATAATTATCTTAAAATATTAAAAAGAGAGATTTGTCTGTGTTTGTCGTATGCGCATCATGCTTACGAAAAGACACTTTTCAGTGCCAATAATTTATTTTGTGTGCACAAGGTTGGAACTTTGTTTTTCCTGGGCGTGAATTTGTCCAAAAGAACGATATATGTTTATACGCGAACCAAGTTAACTCGTACACTTCATCACTCCCCATTCCAGAACTTTTTATGGAATTCTGTCTTTCACTCCAGAATGATGTCAGTAGGGATTCAATTTTCAATTTTCTTTTTGACTTCTGCTCCCTACAATAAACAAAAAACATATATCCACTGAAAATAAATAAACAAAAATAATTTTCAAATATTGCACGTGTTTGACTCGCCTATCTTGCAGCTAAACATCTTTCCAATAGGTTCCCAAACATTATGTTTTCTTATTTTATTGTGGTATGTAGGATACTTGGGATTCCATGAAGGTTCCTGCTCCCTATATGCATTAATAAGATTTATAACAGCGTCTTCCGTCCACTCCAGTTTCGATATCCTGTTAGTGAAATTGAACTAAGCGCTGCGTTCTGCTACGAACTACAAGCTAGTGGCAAATCCCGTCCACAACGAATACCAACTTCCTTTGATGTACCGACAAGAGACGGATCACTTCCGAAGGCAAACCAAACGATCGGTTTGCCTTTGCTGCGACGTACACACATACCGATTTCAATCAACGAATGCAATCGTTTGTCGTTCGTTCGTTGTTCGTTCGCTAAGTGTGTACGCACCTTATCGTGCCTCGACAGAGCTGTAGTGTGTACTGTGTGCAGTGTTGTTCACTAAATTGTAGCTAGTTTGTACTGCGAAAACATAATGGCGGACACAGTAGGCGTACCTTGTGTCACGTTGTGTATTACTGTATTTGCTGCTGCATTCCCAACTTCCCGTTGTCTATTTACAAGTACAGTACTACTTTATGATGTTCGATTATTACTGTTATTCCCAACTCAACTATGTCTGAAGATACTAGTACTGAAAGTCATTGTGGCTTTAAACCAAGGCAGAGTACGGTTGTATGTTGTACGCGAGCGTTGCAGACTGAGTACAGTGCCGAGTCGTTTGGTCGCGTAATAAACAACAGAGCATATTCAGTGTATAATTTCTTACATATGTAGTGCTTTTTGCGTTCATATATTTATTTTATAAGTTTTATTTTCGAGTGAGATATAGACAGTGCAACGAACAATTTGAACAGAACATGGTTACTATACGTCGTGTCAACATAATAAAAGTGCAATTTGAAGCAAGTGCTCCGCGCTCTACGGCGATGGAGTTACATGTGTGGATACAACAAACTCTGAACATAAACACAGATCAAGTAGATATGTTGCAGCTGAACATGCAAGAAAAATCGTTGTATATAAAAGTGATATCGCCAACTGTGTATGAGAAAATAGTGCAAAAACATGAAGGTGAAACAAATTTTAAATACGGCAATGGTGAACAAACACAAATTAAAATTAGTCAAGCTGATTCTCCGACTATAACAGTTAGAGTATTTAACCTTCCTCCCGAGGTGCCGAACTCAATGGTAACGACAGCTTTGCCTAGGTATGGTGTTATTAATTCAGTGAGAAACGAACAATGGAGCACACCATTCCCATTTCCTGTAAATAACGGAATCCGTGCTTTAAAGATGGAAGTGAAACAAAATATTCCAGGCTCAGTACTGATAGCAGGCTATAATGCCCGCATCACATACATTGGTCAACCGATTTTATGTTTTATATGCCATGAGCCTGATCACAAAAAAGAAGACTGCCCAAGAAGGAAAACAACCTTACCAGTGAGTGTTCAGTCACGGAAAATGTTATTGAGTGATATTGTGATGGGGAGATCTTCACGAGGACCATCTACATCTAAAGAAGAGCGAACGATGTCACGGCCCGTGGAGCGAGATGCGCCGGTGGAGGACGACACAGATACTTCTTCCGAGGCAGCAGAGATCACAAACGTAGTGACCGAGAGGCGGGAGCAGCCTACGTTGGAGACAACAGACCGGACAGAGGATACAACAGCAGAAGAGGTCAACACAGATGGACGAAATGAAGCTCTGGAATTAATGCAAACAACAGTAATCCCAGAATCGAAGTCACCCTCGCAGTCACCCTCGCAGTTCGGAGATGATCACTCGAGGTAAGCTGTACTTTACAATTAGAAGAACCAACGGAAACTTCATCGAAAAAACTAAAACCCACAACACACCAGGAAAATTCAAGGGACCCACGTTTGCGAAGTCGAGACGCGGGTCCCAGTAATGCAACCACAGATAAAAACTCGCCACATGTAAATCCGAGTAGTAAAACAAAGAATAGTCCAACAAGACCACATCCATATGCTATATATGGACGTACCAAAGAGAGCAATAAGAAAGAAGGTGCTGAAGGGAAATCGACTCAGAAGTGGAATATAAACACTACCGCCACTGTCGAGGGTATTACTGATTTAGACATGTTACATGTGTAGGATGTATGAATGTCCGCGGTCTTGTTCGTTTATGTTTACAGCTTTTGGACTTTCCATTCGATGGTAATATTACGAAAATACGCTACTTTAAAATGTCAATTGTATACAAGGGAAACACAAACAACAGTTACTCAAAGAGAGCAACAAGAAAGACGGTGTTGAAGCAAAATCGACCCAGATTTATAAACATTACCACCACTGTTGAGGTTATTACAAACTTGGACATGTTAAATGTATAGGATATATGTACGTCTTGTTTATGTTTACAGCTTTCTGGTCGATGGTAATATTACATAAATACGCTAACTTAAATGTCAACTGTTTACAAGGGAAACACAAACAACAGTTACTCAAAGAGAGCAACAAGAAAGAGGGTGATGAAGCAACATCGACTCAGAAACGATATATAAATTTTATTACCATTGTTGACGTAATTACAGACTTGGAAATGTTAAAGGTGTAGGATGTATGTACGTCTGCAGTCTTGTTTGTTTATTATTACAGCCTTCTGGATCTTCTATTCGATGTTAATATTATGCAAATACGCTACTTTAAATGTCAATTGTATACAAGGGAAACACAAACAACAGTTACTCAAACAGAGCGACAAGAAAGACTGTGTTGAAGCAAAATCAACTCAGAAGAGACATATAAATTTTACCACCACCGTTGAGGTTATTACAGACTTGTACATGTTAAATGTGTAGGAAGTATGTAAGTCTATGGTCTAGTTTGTTTATTCTTACAGCCTTTTGGCTTTTCTGTTCGATGGTAATATTACGCAAATATGCTACTTTAATGTCAATTGTCTACAAGGGAAACACAAACAACAGTTACTAATGCATTCATTAGTCAAAATGATATCGACGTGCTTTTATTGCAAGAAGTAAACAATGATAATTTTGATTTCTTGGGTCCTCAATATGAATATGTTGCAAACACCGGTGAGAATAATCGTGGTATTGCAATTATTTATCGTGCAGGGATGAATATTGAGCAACTGGAAACACATCCTAGCGGCAGAATTATATCCATGAGTCTCAATAATACACAATTTATAAACGTTTATCGGGAACCAACCATCGTCGGGAGAGAGAAAATTTTATTAGTAAAGAAATTCCGTTCTACCTGCATCACCGTTACAATCGGTTACTTATAGGTGGAGATTGGAATTGTGTATTACACGCAAAAGACCAGACAGGCAAATACTAGGGCTGGATAAAAAGTAATGGCAACAGTTCAATATTTCTGACATGGCTTTATTCACAAGTGGTACAACATTTACGTATCTTCAATATAGTCGTCCCCCTTATTTATTACTTTTTGCCAAATGTTTGGAAGGCGTCGTACACCATCAGCGCGTCCATCTTTGTTAATGTTCCGTATTCACCGCCCTATAGCACGGATAAGTTCATCTCTGGTATTGTACCGGGTCCCTCGCAGTGGTTCCTTCACTTTGGCGAATCGCATGGACTCATATCGGGTGAGTACGGTGGATGTTCCAGAATCTCCCATTGCCAGTGACACAAGAGGTCCTTGACAGCAGCAGCGGTGGGACTCCTTGAATTTTCATGAAGAATGGTGGGGTTCTGTACCACTGTCGTCGTTTTCTCCTGAGGGCTGGACAAAGGTGGTGCTGCAGGAACCTGCAGTAGTAGTCCGCGTTTGCCATCTCTGCCTTGGACGTACAGCGTGGTGCAGTATTACCACATCAATGCATATGCCACAATGAACATCATCTTCACAGCACTTTGTGTAGGGCGAACTTTCTTCGGACGAGAAGAACCTGGATGCTTCCATTCATTTGATTGACGTTTCAAGTTTAGTTGGTTCGTATGAGCGAGCCCAGGTTTCATCCATAGCGACGATTCGTCCAAGAAAGTCGTCATCTTTCCTTTGGTACCGGTCCAACATGGCCTGTGCGACTGCATAGCGGTGCCATTGTTAAACCTAGGAAATTTCATGGAGTATCCAAATCCCCTGTAATTTTGCGGTAATTTGCGGAATGTCTTGCAGAATGTGGAGCACAGTTTTGTGACATACTCCGACTTCCGCTGCTAACTCACGCGCAGTCCATCGGCGATCAGCATCCAACAGGGAAGCAAGGAGTTGAACTGCGTTGTCCTCCACGCGGGATCGTCCTGTACGGAGGTTGTCCTGAACGGCATCCCTGCCTTCCCGGAACGCTTTAACCCATCGTGCCACTGTGCGATATGGCAACGCTGTATCGGCACATGCTTCACGCAGTCCCTGAAAACATTCTTGTGCACTACGACCTCGTGTCACTTCAATTTTGATCCAGGAACGTTGCTCTAGTTTTGTAAACGTGGTCTTAGGGCGCTCGCACTATCCCTATGAAAGTCAACGTTCTACACACTGCAGTAGATTGACAGAGCACTGTCGCCGCTGGCTGCACTAACTCATCTAACAGTCCTTGTTCATGCCCACACAGCTGACAGCTCTCGAACGCACCATCGTCACGTGACAGCAGTGTTGCCATAACTTTTTATCCAACCTATGTATAATCCATCGCCAGCATTAGAAAATTTAACAAGAGAACTACAGTTAATGGATACCTGGGATCTCCTTCATGGCAATGATGTAGAGTATACTTTCCGTCGACAGGATGTTTCATCCAGATTAGATCGTTTTCATATCACACGACCGCATTCAACACATGTATACAGAATACAAATGATACCTACACCTTTTTCGGATCACGATTGTGTCTGTCTTTCCATGCAGACAGATACACAACTTCCCCTCTATGGGAAAAGTTATTGGAAACTTAATGACTCTTTATTGTTTGTACCGGAGAACAGAGACCAATTTGTTCAACATTTCGAAACTTTAAACAGAAGGGTCAGAAATTTAAAATTAAATATAATGGAAAAATGGATGAAAATAATAAAGCCACGTTTCAAATCCTTTTATCAGGCTGCAGGGATTCAGCGAGCTCAGGAAACGAGAGCTTCGAATTTTTACTACCAGATGTTAGCGGAATTGTATGAGACACAAAAAGCGGAGGGAAATAAATGGAAAGACATCGTGAAAACTAAGTTGAAAATTGTGAGATGCACAAAAAACGTATGCATGGCGTGATGGTTAGGGCCCATGTACCGACGATACACGAAGAAGAGCGCTGTGCGCTATACCACCTGGTAAAAGAAAAACGGAAGAGTAGAATCAAATGTATAAAACAGCTCCGCACTGCCGAAGGGAAGATTGTGAATACTTCGAAAGAGTGCATCAAACAAGTTGAAGAATTTTTTACCTCATTCTATGCTGCATCTCCAACATCACAGAAGGCAACTGCAGACATTCTGAAAAGTGTGAACAGACATCTAAGTCTGCAACAACAGCAGGATTTCCAGTCGCCAATAACTGAAGAAGAAATTCGTTCAGCATTAGAAGGAGCGCCCAAGAACACTGCTCCTGGTCCTGATGGATTAACCTATCAAGTATACAAGAACCATTGGCGCTTAATTAAGGAATATTTCATAGAGCTGATGAATTATATTTTAGATACTGGTTCAGTTATCAATGGTTTCAGTGATGGTGTAGTGACTCTAATTCCGAAAACGACTAACCCAACTACAGTGTCGGAGTATCGTCCTATTACCTTACTCAACACAGACTACAAGCTATTCATGAAGGTACTAGCAAATAGATTGAAACCGGCATTTCGGGATATATTTGAAATTGGTCAGACATGCGGTGTTCCAGAAAAATCCATTATCCATAATCTTTCCACAATTCGCGACGCGGTGCTGCATTTTCAAGAACATCATGACGATAAGGGAGCATTACTCTCAGTGGACTTTAATAAGGCGTTTGATCGGGTTTATCATCTGTACTTACAACTTGTCATGGAATGTTTCTGCATACCAGACAAAATTATTAGCGCTATCAAGAATATATACAAAACCGCACATTCCAGGATCCAAGTTAATGGATTCTTTACGCAACGAATCCCCATTCAAGCGTCCGTAAGCCAAGGATGTCCGTTGTCGATGTTCCTGTTTGCACTTAGTGTGGAACCACTTATTCGTATGGCACATCACAACTTAAATTCGGAACAACGAACGACGTGTCCATTATTCACGAGCAGAGTGTACGCAGATGTTCGTGATGTTGATGATTGTGTGACACTGCCACATATTTTGGAAACATACAGTGCAGCCTCCTGTGCACAATTGAACACACAGAAGTCTTTCTTGTTACCCTTGGGTAGCTGGCCTGACGGACTTACTTTTAATGAGATCACCACGGTACGGCAAGCGAAGATGCTAGGAATGACAGTTTGTAATTCCTTCGAGGAGATGGTTGAAATCAACTGGACAAAGACAACGGCCCTCACAAGAGTGACACTGTCCCAACAGATACACAGAAATCCAAATCATTTTGAAAGGGTGTGGCATGTTAATATTTTTTGTTTGTCCAAACTGTGGTACTTAGCACAAATTCTTCCACTTCCAATTAAATATGGTACGGTCCTTGAACGAGCAGTTAGCTTCTATATTTGGAAAAGTTACCTTTATAAATTAAGGAAAACACAATTGGTCTTACCAAAAGGTAAAGGAGGATTCCAATTGATAGCAGTGAAGGATAAATGTCAAGCACTGATAACACGGAACGTTATACGTGGACAACGAGAAGAAAGTTATCCCATGGACAACGAATTCTGGAAACGACACATTCCGCTATTGTATATCAGTAAATCCCCGCTACCACAAGCGATACAAAGTTTATGGCAGTTAATAGAATCATATCCTCCAGACCTCATTACATCGGACACAAAACAACAAACAAAACTGATTTATAAATACATCATGAAGAACAGTCTTCATTCTCCACGTATAGTGGAACAATTTCCCAATCAACGCTGGCATAAAATCTGGCACAATATACATCCGGCCAATATTCCTACGGCATAGCAGACAACAGTTTATTGTTATATCAATCAAATTATACCGACGGAAGAAAGGAAACACCGACACCATTTGACGGACTCGCCTACATGTAAAACATGCTGTCTCCTAGACACATTAAAACAACGTATAACCAATTGTGGAACTTCAAAAACGACTTGGGACGGATCAAAAACCTATTGCAGCAAATGTGGCCCACGTCACAACTGAATGACCGGCATCAAACATTATTGTTAATGGATCCTCCAACAGACAACGCGGTATTCGTAAAAGCTTGGCTTGCAGCAGGTTTTTTGCATTACCAACACACGGCTTCATCCCATACGATGGAGGAATTTGCAAAAATACTAACAGCAGAACGAAAAAGTTTTCAGAAAAAGTGCAGCGGCAGATATTCCCAGAATTGTCAAGAACTACAACTATTGCACCTTAAAATATGTACACTATCTACCAAAAAGTAATTGGGCACTGTTTTTGCCCATTTAGAACCTCGTGGTACCACCTCTTGTTGCTATAACAGCAGCCCCCCCTCATCAGGCATGCTCTCCATTAGTTTGTGTAGGATATCCACTTGAATGCGTCGCCATTTCTCTTGCAACATGGCACTCAGTTGGACAATGGAAGTTGGCCGCATCTCCCGAGACTTCAATCGCCGGTCCAATTCCCCCCAAAGGCGCTCAATGGGATTGAGATCAGGACTCTGTGCAGGCCAGTCCAATAGGTGAACATTATTGTCTGCATACCACTGCATAGTAGCCGCCGAAACATGGGGCCAACTTCTATTGTCCAACTGAGTGCCATGTTGCAAGAGGAATGGCGACGCATTCCAGTGGATATCTTACACAAACTAGTGGAGAGCATGCTTGACAGGGTGGATGCTGTTATAGCAACAAGAGGTGGTACCACGAGGTTCTAAAGGGGTAAAAACAATGCCCAATTACTTTCTGCTAGATAGTGTATATATGTTATGAACTGTTGCATGTGTGTGTCATACGTTGTTCCTATTATTTTCGTTCCTTTTAGTGTAAGTCTATACATGAGGTGATTGAAGAAGTAAGGTCTTGTCTGACAAGAAAAGGAAATGATCAAGTATTTACTCATTTGGGTGATGTCTAGGAATACAGGTTACGGTTCGTATCTGCGGGCGTTGGAGAGGTGTTAACATATATGGTAAAGTTGCTTGGTTCAAAGACTTTGGTCTAGAAACAGTGACAAATCTAGGCGTGAACGTGTATAATAAATACATGTATATTTTCACATACTGACAACAAACTGGTATTTTTGTAACTTATGAGATGAAGACTACATTCTCAAAGAGAAGCTGTAATAGGTTAAGAAAGAGTATTCTGTTTACCATTGCACTCTAAGTTTATCAAAATAGAAGTATATGTGAGTTTATTTTTCACAAAAAGGATCGGTTAAGATGTTAATAAAGTAACAGAGGATACAGTTAGTTTACAAATTATGATAAAACTGACCAAAGATATATTAGTTGTGATATTTGTAATACATTTTAAATAACAATAAAAAAAGATCCCGTAGCATAATATATTAAAAAAAATGTTTTGTCATTTTATATCTAAAAAGGCTATTGAATAATTTATTTCACGCTATACTGTAAATTTCAGGCTTTCGTGTAATTTATTAAACGAGTGTACAATTGTATTAAAAAAAGTGGCTTCATAATAGAGACTTCTTCAATTTATTTTTTTTATTTTAGCAGGTTATTTTACGACGCTTTATCGACATCTTAGGTTATTTAGCGTCTGAATGAGATGAAGGTGATAATGCCTGTGAAATGAGTTCGGGGTCCAACACCGAAAGTTTGCTCATATTGGGTTAAGGGAAAACCCCGGAAAAAATCTCAACCAGGCAACTTGCCCCAACCGGGAATCGAACCCGATCCACCTGGTTTCGCGGCTAGACGCGCTAATCGTTACTCCACAGGTGTGGACGATTTCTTCGATTGATACAAATAATACTTCGGTAGCGAATAGCAGTTCATCTAACCTCTCAGTTCCAATGACTTTACCGGACGGTACTTTTTCAAGTATGTTCCTTAATTATCTACTTTTACTAAACTTGTTGCAATTTGTATGAAATGTCACCCTGAAACTATGAAAACAAAAGGTTATAATAATTGTACTTCAAATGTTATAAGTCATTTGAAAAGAAAGCATGGTGACATTTATATTAATGAGTACAGGGCTTATATGAATGATAATGAGAGAAGTAAAACAACAGAGACACGCCAAAACAGTTCATCATTAAAATCGCACAGAAATAAAAGCATATTTTGTCAAAAAAATGTAATGAAGATGTAGCGAAGTTTTTTTGTACATTCCATGATATCATTGAGAGCGATTGAAGACTCTCTTTTGTTCATATCTTTGAAAATTTCAATACTGACAAGTTTGCAATGAAACTCATGAGCCGTCGGACACTTAGTCGTAAAATAAATTACATCTATGTTAACCAAATATTTACTGCCAATGAGGAATTCAAAAAGGTTAAATATATTTGCACAAACGCCGATATTTGGTTCGGAAGCAAGATGAGTTTGTTTGTGGCTTACTGCTCACTGGATAAACATTTACAGGGAAAGCCATTCCCCTTATCCTGTCTTCGATTTCAAAGAACCATAGCTATGAACGTATCTCAGCATTAGTTACTGAAATTCATGACGAGTTTGGTCTTACAACTAACAAAATTGTGGATACTATTACAGATGGCAGGAGCAATTGTCAGAAAAGCATTCTATGAATTTGAGATAAAGACAGAATGTATAAGGCTGACAGATGATGATGAAAAATGTTCTGCTACTGAATATTACGAAACTTCTGAAACCAGTGATACTCATCCAATACTTCCGCAGATATTAATAATCCAAATATTCATCTACCTTCTCATTTAAGATGCAATGCGCAAAAATTGAATTTGTGATATCGATAAAACATTGAAAAATCCTAATAATGCAAAGTTGTCAGAAATGCATATTACTGCCATAAATAAGTGCAATGTTCTATGGAAAATGGCAAATTATCCCAAATTGGCCGAGAAAAAAACATATGATCTTAGGACATACTCTTTGCCGTCCAGCAGCTACGAGATGGGACAGCGTATTTGATTCTTTAAAACAAATATCAGGCATAAAAGAACGTAGTCCTGTCTTATATAAAAATGTGGGTTTAAAAAATGAGCTAAGGGAATTCGAATTTCAGTACATTGAGGAATATTTACTTCGTGCACGTCTGTGGCAGAAGCATTAGATATTTTACAAGACCAAAATAACATCTACTATTGAGTTCTTCTACCATGCCATCTAGAAATGTGGCGAAGATGACAAAAAAATGTAACAAAGATATTCATCTATTACACTGCACTTGTTGTGGCTCTACTAAACAGTGTTGAAGGAAGATTTAAAGATTCCTTTGAACTATCCACTAATGCAGTAGAAAATACTGCCGTTGCAGCTTTGGGTTATTCTGGATTTAAAAGCAGATTGTTGTCGTGTATCACCGCTTCATGTTAATTTAAATGCAAGTGTTTGTTTATATCAGTTCTTACTTACTTACAAATGGCTTTTAACGAACCCGGAAATTCATTGCCGCCCTCACATAAGCCCGTCATCGGTCCCGGTTCTGAGCAAGATTAATCCAGTCTCTACCATCACTTCCCACCTCCCTCAAATCCATTTTTATATTTTCTTCTAATCTACGTCTCGGCCTCCCCAAAAGTTTCTCTCTCTGGCCTTCCAACTAACACTCTATGTGTATTTCTGGATTCGCACATATGTGGTACATGTCCTGTCCATCTTAAACGTCTGGATTTAATAGGCTTATCCATAATTATGTCAGGTGAGGCATACAATGCGTGCAGTTCAATGTTGTGCAGTTTTCTCCATTCTCCTGTAACTTCATCCCTCTTAGCCCCAAATATTTTCCTAAGCACCTTATTCTCGAACACCCTTAATCTATGTTCTTCTCTCAAAGTGAGAGTCTAAGTTTCATAGCCATATAGAACATTGATAACATAACTGTTTTATAAACTCTAATTTTCAGGTTTTTTGAGAGCAGACTAGATGACAAAAAACTTCTCAATCGAATAATAACAGGCATGTTATATCTGTTCTAGCAAAAGAAATTATGAGTCCACCCAAACAAACCAAAACTGGCGACAAATAAAAACCAGAAACAAAGAAACAGAATTTTTTTCTTTTTGATTCTTATTCTGAAGTTTAAGAAGTACCGAGACAGTGTTCAAAATCAAAGTCAGAACTCTTCATTCTATAATTTTTTGCTGAAGAATCTGAGGATCTGGACTTATTGCGAAGATATCTAGAAATAAGAAATGATTTTGTGAAATACAACACTCCATTGCCTTCTCTTGACCAGTGGAAAGAGTGTTTTCGTATGCTATTATGATCAATCTTTCTAAATCACATACACTTTCTGATCAAAAATTGTGAACAACGTGTTATATTGAAGACAAATCTAACAAACAAGTTGCAGAAAGATAAATAAAATTAAACATGTGAATTCAGATATATAACGTATGGAATAAAAGTTCTTATTTTCTAGTTTGGAAACCTTCTATTTATTTGGTCATTTATTAATTGCAAAAAAATTAATTGCAATTACAGTTAAAAATTAACACTTTTAACTATATGCAAGCAATTAACAATATTTACAATTAATATTTTAATTGTTAATTGTAACTAAATATAATTCAATTGTTAATTGTTAATTCAACTAAATTTCCCCAACATTGATAGATAGTATATAGTAAATGAGACAAGACATGGCCTGTAACGATATCATGTGCCGCGGATATATCACCAATGGG
This sequence comes from Periplaneta americana, assembly GCF_040183065.1. NCBI lineage: Eukaryota > Metazoa > Arthropoda > Insecta > Blattodea > Blattidae > Periplaneta > Periplaneta americana. The sequence goes on from NC_091127.1 coordinate 91,537,947, forward strand.
TAGGGAGGGAAAAGATTGGTTTTAATCTGTGATGAACTTCCGTGTCGGTAGATTCGTATAATATTAATCATCATGAAACAAACTCTCTTTCTGATAGGCCATTCTTTCCCCTATCGCACAGCTCACATGCTAGGTCTCGCTTCTTGATTTATACAAATAATTCGTACCGAAAAAAAAACGCTGTAACTTGTACAATAGCTAAGGTCTCTAAATGCCGCTGACGAACAGCTGTTAGGCTTATCGACGGACCTTATACCTACATTGACGTTCAAAGATATCTGACCTACGATTTTATGATCGTGTAAGAGAACTTTCCAACCACGGGATAAGTCAGAATCAAATATATAAAAAAAAATTGACAGACTTCGTAAAAGTTCCGCTAGTTCTCAATATGTGGAACCATTATGGAGTCTGTTAAAAATGTGTTAGGGAAATGATTATGTAGAGTAAGCATAAATGATTGTTATAATTGACAATATCAGAGGTTTCCAGCTAAATCCAGTGTTGTTTTACAATCAGTAGAGAGGGATGAAAAATTGAATTCTGTAAGGAAGGTATATTTATGTACGATTGGCAACACTGACTTTTATCTTCGCCATCTCTTCACAGAAGTCAACGAGCTAGAAGTAGAATATAGAGTGCCGTTCATGTCTGTATCAGCGCTCTTGGTGGTAGGTGCTTGTTACTGCAGACATACTCTTGAGGATGGAGGCGTGAGTGTATTTCTCAAATCTGACCTTAATTTAAAAAATATTGATCTTTCACATTTTTGCAAAGACAGGGATTTAGAAATTTGTGCTGTTGAATTAGAAAATGAAACATATAATTTTATTATAATATGTATATATAGAGAACCTTCTGGAGACTACGAAAATTTTATTAATTTATTGGAAAAGGCACTAGAATACTTACAGAAACTGAAACGTGAATGCATTATTTGCGAAGACATCAATGTCGATTATCTAATAGAAAGCAATGAAATGAAATGGAATGAAATGAAATGAAATAGCCTATTAGTGTCCCTTAGAAGGGCTAAGGCCTCCTGCAAGAGGGAAAGCTCTGACTCCGTTTTGCTCACGTGTCGAGCTAGTCCACGTGGGCGGAGTTGTGTACTACTCATCGACAATTATGACTAAATATTAACACTTTGTCACTTAATTATAACTAAGATATTCAACACTTTTGTCATTTAGGATTGTACTCATTGCTGTTAGTCTGTTCTGCACGTTAGTTATCACATTAGAATATTTAGGCTTTGTCATAGGGGAGTTAGGCCTAAACTGATATACTTGGGTAAAATGACATACTATGTGTTTTGTGAAAACACTGTAAGCTGAGTTTGAATTTACAGCTCTTTAGTGCACAGAAGCTGGAAACAGTGGTTACATCCAAGTTTTAGCAAGCGAAGGCGCTTTTTGGTGAAGCAGGTGCAACTAAAGGAAAAATGTGCAAGACGATATAATATTGTTGAGGTATGTTATGTATTTTTTGTCCTTTTAAGCTTCAGATATTAGTGATATAATGTTCATGACTGAAAACATGAATATTTCCCTCTATAAAAAGCATTACAATATCCAAATTCATAAAGAGGTTAGGTCGTACTAACACTACTTCTTATTCTTCTTCATTCCGGGTAAAATGACATACCACCTACTTGGCTAAAATGGCATACTATATGAGATGGGGATTTCTTTAAAATATATAAAACCCTAAAATTTCTAAAATAAATATATTTTCAATAGAGATGTATAGTTCCAAAAGTCGACATCTGCCATTTTTATGAAAAATGAGTTACGACCATTTCTTATATTTCTGGGTTGAAATACATTGGAAAAACACTATTTCATCCTCCAAAACTTGTTATTTCTAACATAAATCAAGCTTTAAAATATGGAGTTTTTTCCAAAACCCGACTTATTTTGTTAAGGTATTGTTCCAAAACTCGACATATGCAGTTTATTCCAAAGTCCGACATTTACACTTCCATTGTGTGAACTATGAAGGCCAGTAACGTTCCAGAAGACGACATATTTGCTCAAGACAAAGAAAGTGTGTGATTTCTTTATGCTACTAGAGTTTTCTTTTAGAATTTCATAATTCTTCAGTACACGGAACTTACTGGGAAAATCGACAATGGAACTTTAGCTGAATCAGAATATGCTTCATTACATTGGTACTTCAGACCTGTGCAGATTTTTACAACGTGTTGACGTGTTGTGTGAGCTTCTTATAGAAGTAAAATTTCCATAGAATCTCATAGGCCTATACAAATTTCGCCTTCAGAGCCTCGGGGTGGAAGAAAGAGAGTCGGTGATACAAAGAACTAGACAAAACACAGAAAAGGGATAGGAAGTTAACTTTTATGCTAACTGTAATGTTTGTCTTTACAGTGATTGTTCGCTGCTTGCCTGTATTTGATAACTTTTTGTATTGATTATTGGTAGCTACTCTCTCAGAAGTCAAAACATTACCCATAAACCAATGAAGTTTCTTAACTCAGCGTGATATCAACCACTTTTACGAAGTGTTTTACAGCGTTCCTAATAAGTTGGTTCAAGATGAATTCATACTGAAAACACAACAGCTGATTATCCTAAAACATATTTTGTTAACAGAACAGTGAGAGATCAAGGGATGGGAGCAGGTCGTGTTCTACCAGTTTACCGACAAACTTTCTTAAAAATCTTGCAAGTGTCAAAGAATGGGGTGGGACTTCTATTTAAGTGGCATTTAAAAATTGGCCTTCCGCCAGTAAAAAAAGAAGAGAAGAGGATACACGTAGCAAGAACTGTGAAATAAAGTGATATGCTATGAAAGATTTCATCAGACAATTAGGTAAAATGAGTCACTCCACATCCTCCATACCAACGGATAGAATTTTTTATGGAATTGAGAAGGAGGCAAAGAAGATGAACATTATGAAATCCGAAGATTACTGCAATATCTTCAACAACAATGACACCATAAACAAGTTAAGTATAGACAGTTAATGACTGGAAAACGAATATACAAACTGTTTTGAAGCCACCAAATGGCTGGCATTTCAAACTGAAATTCTGTAAAAGAATCAAGATAAAGGAATAAAAAATGGAGTTGCGATAAGGGGAGAACAAAACTATAGAACAATTGTAAATTTGTACAAAGGACTTTGAAAAAGGGGAAAACGTGCTCTGGATGGAAAAATCACACTTACACAAAAGCACATGCAAAATCTATAAGGAAGAACTAAGTAATGTTAATAAATTACTTAAAGAAATGTTTAAGATAACTGGAGAGACATGGAAACTTTGGAATATTGCAAGAATATTACAGACCGTATTTATAACGAGGATGAGTATGAAGAAGATTGACTATTTGTGAACCACAGGGAGAAGAGAATTTCAGGAATTAAAATGTACACTTAATGAAGGTTAAATATAATATTCTGATGATATATATACATACATGACAATTTTTATTATATTCCATGGATTCAATAAAATTAATAGCTTTTTACTATAAAATGTGGATTATTTATGGGAAATAATGTTATTAGAATTTCCAAAATCCGACATAAATTTTATTGTTAGTTCCAAAATCCGACATATATTTTATTGGTAGGTCCAAAATCCGACATATGCAATAATTAGTTCCAAAACACGACATGCCCAAATTTAATAATCTAATAACTCTTACAAAAATACATACTTTTAGTTCAAACATGTAATTTTATTCTCAGCTTTACTATTAAAGACTATTATAAAATTTCCTGCACATCTCAACACTGGAAATACTACAGAGAGTTTTTTGGCTGTTTCTCTAAACCACTCAGAAAGCAAATGTCGGGTTTTGGAACTATACACATTTATATGCACTGAATTTTGTTACTCTGATTTATCCTCTTATGAATGAGCTAGGCTTGGCGAGTCTGAAGTTTACTTGCAGCTACTTCACCAAAAAAGCGCTTTTGTGGAAAACATTGCAAGATGAGTTTGGATTTACAGCTCTATAGTGCACAGAAGTTGGCAATAGTGATTACACGCATGTTAGCCTTCCCTCGCCACTGCACCCACCGACTCCAGCCACTTGATATCTCTATCTTCGGGCCTTTGAAAACATATGATCAGGCCGTTACAAAGTGGCTGAGGAACCATCCTGGATGTGTGATTACACAGTTTCAAATTGCGGACTTATTTTCTGAAGTCTGTGGAAAAGCTGCAACCATCACCAATGCATTGGGTGGATTTTCTTCAACAGGAATTTGTCCACTCAATTCGGACATATTTCCTGATCACTTATTTAGTCCTGCAGCGCCCACAGACAGACCTCTAACGAATGCAGTCCCTACAGACGGGCCAAAGGGTGCAACATAGAAGAGCAGTTCAACAATAAGAAATGCAAAAGAACATATGATAGAGCCATCACCACTAACTGCACCAGCTGCGGAAGCGTCACAAACAAGGCCTTTACCTCATGTGACACAGCAAGAGATCTCCCCGATTCACTCTGGCACTAGATCTGTAGCGAGAAGAAAGAGAACACATGAAGGGTCCCAAATCGAGCATCTCTTTTATTAACCAATTACAATTAAAGGAAGCTGAAAGAAGAGCTGTAGAAGAAAGGCTGAAGCAAACGGAGGAAAAACACAGCTTCAGTTTGATCTAAGCAATGGGGACCAAGATGAAGAGAGTGACTTCGATGGTGATGTTGAGAACGATGCACCTTGTCTGTACTGCAATGAATTTTACAGCCAATATAAACCAAAAGAAATATGGCTACAGTGTAAGAAATGTTTCTCATGGGCACACAATGAATGTCCAAGTGTATCTAAGAGAACAAAATTTTTTTTAACTGTGTAAAAAATTAACTTAAGTGTGTCATTTTATCCTAGTAACTTGGCTAAAACGACATAGTTTGTTTATTTTCAAACATACCTTTCAGTTAAAGATTTTCAGTATTTTCCACTTTCTGTTGATCTTAATATATGTGTTAATGTTGTAGTGTCAATTATATATAATTGACCAAAACAAATTTGGTAAGAATACATATTTTTTCAAGATTTCCTTAAGGTATGTAATTTAGGCCTAGTTCCCCTACAGGTGATTTCAGTTCCTACTCATTGGTCTACGTTTAATTCGCACTAAATTAACATATTAGGATATGTATCACTTCGTCCTTGGGATGCGTTGTCTCTACTCATCTAGCTGTCGTCCTAGCTCCTTCCATCCTCTCCTACATTGTGCTACTCAGAAAGCAATAGGAAAGATGAACTAAATTCATTGCTAGCAAAGCCTAAAATAAAAAAATATAGAATTAATATCACTACCCAAAAAAATAATACAAAATAATATTCTCATAAATAAAATACTGGCATATTCAGCTAAAAAAATTAATTCAATTTAATGATAAATTTATTATACTTGTTGATGGGTCAAATACTGAAAATAAATTATTTATAATTTTCAATTTATAATTTTTATATTAATTATTTCTTTTTCTGTTAATGATTTAATTTACACAGTAAACTTTCCGACCAGAATACATGAGGATTCAGCTACTGCAATAGGCAACATATTCATCGGAAAAGAAAAAATAGGTATATCTCAAACAATCCCAATAATTAATGGTCTTTCGGATCACGATGCTCAACTCCTAAGTATAAATATTAACACATCATCAAAAAAACAAACTAAAGAGAGATTCAGAAATATAAACAGGGAATCATTAAATAATTTTGAAATAAATCTTAAAAATGAAACATGGGAATCAGTATACAGTCAAAGTGATATGAACAGTAAATTCTAGAGTCGGGCAGACTGCCTCATATTATCGCCCGTTCTCGGTTGCGTAATCACCGCAGTCTCGCCCAGTGCGCGAGTACCTAACGTAGCCAAATGACTCATTGATAGAGAACACGAGATTCTCTTGGTCCCGAGATTACCGATACTAGGTCATTCCCGACAGTCTCGGACGTCTATGCGGGACTGTAGTAATGATAAGAAAGCAGTATCGCTCGGGCCATGCTTCTATAGGAAGCATTGGCTTATACACTTCCCGGTTCTTTAAATATATATCATGTCGTAGCTCCTATAATACTTAATCAATCGCGCTGTAATTTTTTGGATTGATAGCTCAATGTCTAAGAAAAGCATAGAAAAACAAATCGAACTGAAAATCTTTTTTGGAAAGTGAAAAAAAATATATTAACTTCGATGGAGATTGATCTGTTCAGACTTCACCGCTGGTAAGCGGCAAACTTTTTTGTTTTTCACGTTAGATGGGGGGTCAAAGCGAGAGAAATGTTGAGAAAGGATGGAAATTACTTTTAAAAGTGATGGCAACTCAAAATTTTTACTGGTTCTCGAATAACGGCGAGTTAACCTGTTAGCGCGGGACTCATGATTCAAACGTTTGTTCCGTAAAATTTGTACGGAACCCTTCAACGCTTGAAAACTCGTTATTGTACGGATGGTATTAAATGGTATTTTAATACAGGTAGTTGAAAATGAGGCTATACTCGTATAGTCCAAGATGGTTTACACTTTACAGTAATTAAGCTATCTTTTATAACAACTAAATAAAAAAATAGTTTGTAACACAATGATATGAAACATGAAAATATTAAAAGCTGGTTCACAATAAACCGAGAACGGAAACGGCAACGAGAACTAGAACGGAAATATTGTTAAAATAAATGTATTTAAAGATAAGCATTCACAATTAACTATTCTGAATGCTCACATTTGAATACTATACATTTATTTTAACATTATTTCCGTTCTCGTTTCCGTTCCCGGTTTATTGTGAACCAGTCTATACTATAGAAAACTACACTTTCTATTGGTGTGCACGTTATAAATTATTGTTACAGAACAATCATTATTGTATTCTAGCCATGTTACAATATAAAATTATATAGGCCTATATGGTTTATAATAATTATCCTATATGTTATAGGAACGAGAATAACAAATTAAGAATTAATCAGATTTCTAATACTTGTACCGGTACCTAATGATAACTTACAAGACAGTAATAAATAATAACCATCATAATAATCCTGATAATCATAATCTTAATCATCCTAATGATTACGATAATGATGATGATGATAACAGTACTAATAATAATAATGATATAATGATAATAATAATAATAATAATAATAATAATAATAATAATAATCGCTGTAGAGTAACGGTTAGCACACCTGACTGTGAAACGATCGGCTTCCGGTTCGAATCTTGGTTGGGACAAGTTAAGACTGGTTCACAATAAACAGAGAACGGAAACGACAACGATAACGGAAATATTGTTAAAATAAATACATTTAAATGTGAGCATTCACAATTAACTTTCACGTTCCCGTTTCCGGGCTCTGGCAATCTTCTCGTTAATTGTGAATGTTCACATTTAAATATATTTATTTTAACATTATTTCTCGTTGTCGTTTCCGTTCCCGGTTTATTGTGAACCAGCCTTTACCTGGCTGAGGTTTCTCGCCTCAACCCACTGAGAGCAAATGCTGGGTAACTTTCGGCGCTGGACCCTGGACTCATTTCGCTGGCATTATCATCTCATTCAGACGCTAGATAGCTATAAAGCGTTGTAAAGTAACTAGGTAATTTAATAATAATAATAATAATAATATAATAATAATGATAATAATAATAATAACAGTCTTTTATTCTCTGTTGTTATGATAAAGCAAATATAAATGACACTCAGGAAGAAACGCAGAATAAATATGGGGGGGGGGAAATGCCTGTTATTATTCGGTTGAGAAGCTTTTGTCATCCAGCCTGCTCTCAAAAAACTTGAAAGTTAGAATTTATAAAACAGTTATATTACCGATTGTTCTGTATGGTTGTGAAATTTGGACTCTCACTTTGAGGAACAGAGGTTAAGGGTGTTCGAGAATAAGATTCTTAGGAAGATATTTGGGGCTAAGAGGGATGGAGAATGGAGGAAGTTGCACAACGTAGAACTGCACGCATTGTACTCTTCACCTGACATAATTAGGAATATTAAATTCAGAGGTTTGAAATGGGCAGAACATCTAGCATGTATGGGCGAATCCAGAAATGGATATAGAGTGTTAGTTGGATGGCCGGAGGGAAAGGAAGTTTGGAGAGGCAGAGACGTAGATGGGAAGCTAATATAAAAATGGATTTGATGGTAGAGACTGAATTAATCTTGCTCAGGATAGAGACCGATGGCGGGCTTATGTGAGAGCGGCAATGAACCTCCGGGTTCCTTAAAACGCATTTGTAAGTAATTATGATCAATTTGTGAAAGGATCTACTCTATTTCGTAATTCTGTCCTTCCCCTTGCAAAAGTGTTTCCATTTCACATTCAGCATTTTATCAGTTGGAAAACAAAAATATCTTTTGTCAGAGCCTTTGGTCCTTTATAATAATATAAATAAGCATTATTTTATTTTGTCCTTACACAGCGCAATAATTACCCATGCTGATGAAGATGCCCTTGCATTACAATGAAACATCCAGATGTGAACGCGCAATATAATAATAATACAGTCGTGTGATATCCATTACCATAGCGTATACAAAACACTATCGAATGATTAAATATGGAATGTCAACAAAATGCTGATAGCGAGAAATATATCATAGCTCCAACCATAACTTGTTATTGTTTTAGACTAGCTTAGGATTAGGTAACGGCTGAGAGTGCTGCATTATTTTGCTTCTCCGGAAAGGCAATAAATAGTTCATTAAAATAATGTGACTTCTGTAAGAATGTCGACAATCATAATGTGCTGTATTATTTATTGCATACCACACTGCTGTGCTTTCTTAAATTACTTTATGAACATTAATATTTCAGAAAGAGTCACGAATTGCAGTGATGAGCGGCAATTAAGCCGGCAGTCAGTGTACGCATTTCATAACGATAAGTCGGCCGTGCGATAACAGGCCGGGACCCGGTATTCCTCGTTCCCGAGAGTGCCAATCTCGAGAATACGATTCTCGGAACTGGCATTATCGGCCAGCTAGTCTCGCCTACGAGAACGAGCGGGAGTAAGAGGCTGTTTGCCCGACTCTAGTAAATTCAACGAGTTTCATAAAACATTTATAAATATTTTTGAATCCAGTTTTCTGTAAAGTATAAAAATGAAACAATATGTAAAAATAGATGGCTTGCACAAGGTATTAAAATCTCATCAAAACCAAGAGATCATTATACATACAGAGCAGAAATAGTAATAATACAAACTTAAAACAACACTATTAAAAATTATTCAAAAATATTACACAAAGTAATTCAAAAAGCTAAAGAATTACACTATAATACAACAATACAAAACTCTGATAATAAAATCAAAACAACTTGGAACATAATTAAAAAAGAAAGTGGACGATCAAAAAGTAAAGTAACAAACTATACCCTTATATCTAACAATACAAAAATGTCAGACCCAAATGAAATTGCAAACATATTTAACAAATATTTTCTTACAATAACTGATAACCTCAACATCCCCCAAGATAATATTACTAAGAGTTTAGAGTCTTTAACACAATATTTTCCGACAAAATTCCCAAATATTCAAATATTTCCATCAAACAAACAAGAAATAATTGCAATTATTAAAATCTAAAGTAAAATAACTCCCCAGGGTATGATGAAATAACAAGCAAAATATTAAAAGCGAGTTCACATATTATAGCTGGGCCATTAAGTTATTTATGTAACTATTCAATGTTCAATGGTATATTTCCCGAGAGACTAAAATATTCAGTGGTTATTCCTATCTTCAAAAAGGGAGAAACAACGTCTCCAGAAAATTACAGACCCATATCACTTCTACCAGTCTTCTCCAAAATCTTTGAAAAAGTAATGCATAAAAGATTATATCATCATCTAGAAAGATACAACATTTTAGTCCCAGAACAATTTGGATTTAGGAAAAATAAAGGCACAGAAAATGCAACATTTAGTTTAACTGACAAAATTCTGGAGGCAGTTAATAAAAAATTACAAGTTGGAGGGATTTTCTGTGATTTATCCAAAGCATTTGACTGTATAAATCATAAAATGCTGCTAGATAAATTTGATTATTATGGAATTAAAGGTGTTGCACACCAATGGTTTCGCTCATATCTCATAGATAGGAAACAGAAACTTGAAAGCAATACAACTATGAAATCTGCATCGACATGGGGAACTATTAATAATGGAATTCCTCAAGGATCAATATTAGGTCCCCTACTTTTTCTAGTGTTTATAAATGATCTTGCCCCCCTAATAAAATATGTAGGTCAATCCATATTATTTGCAGATGACACAAGTATAGTAATTACAGCCAATAACTCCAACACATTCCAATCTTCAACAGAGGAAATTCTCTTCAAAATATATGACTGGTTCTCAACCAATAAATTAGTATGAAATTGTAACAAAACTAACATAATTCAATTTAAATCCTGTCCAAATTCAACGTCGCAAACTTCTAGCGCAATAATTAATAATAGATCCCTATTAGAAACAACAACAACCAAATTTCTTGGCTCAAAAATCGATAATGCGTTAAACTGGAAAAATCATATTAAAGAAATTACCCCCAAACTAAATTCAGCTTTTTTGCTATTAGATCTATGCAAAAGATAGTAAATATCAATACCTTAAAAACAATATACTTTGCATACTTTCACTCGGTAATGAGTTTTGGTATAATATTCTGGAGAAATTCCACAGATAGTAACAATATATTTCTATTACAAAAAAGAGTAATTAGAATAATAGTAGGTGCCAAATCTAGGGAATCATGTAGGACTATTTTCAAAAAACTACAAATAATGCCCATGGCTTGACAGTATATCTTTTCATTAATAATCTTCCTCATATGTAATCGTGAAAACTTTGTAACTAATTCAACAGTTCATAGCATAAATACACGTCACTTTCATACTCCATCGGCAAGTCTATCGTGCTATCAAAAAGGAGTGTGTTATATGGCAGTAAAAATTTTTAATAGCCTCCCTATCGATATAATAAATGAAACTCAAAACATAAAATTATTTAGGGCCAAATTAAAGAAGTACCTAATTTCTCACGCCTTCTATTCTGTAGGTGAATTCATGACATTCAATAACACTTCATGAAATTGATACTAAAACTATGTGTTGTACTAGTAGACTATATTGTAAATCTCGTCTGTAAATATTTCATCTAGACTGTGATTATAAATTTAGATTTTATAATAGTATTAAGTTTTTTGACTTGTTCCATATTCTAGCTGTAAGCATGTATGAATATCATGGAATGTTAATAAATACAATACAATACAATACAATACAATACTAGCTTGAACTACCGCCGCCATGTTTTAACTGGTTAGCTCGCTTTAGCAGAAGGAGACGTATAAGCGCGTGGAGATTTTTAAATCCCGTAATAATGATGCATCTTGTGTGCTCTGCTTATAACTGTAGCAACCGAAGCGATAAAACAAATAATATGCCATATTTCAAGTAAGTAGTCTGCCATAATTTGGTATTACTATACATACATACAGTATAATAATAGTTATTGATACAAATATTCTGTCACGTGTTCATTGTTTTTACAGATTCCCACTGAAAAATTATTTGTTAACTAAGCAATCGGTTTGACAAATGAAGAGAGAGAAATGGATTCCCACAATACACAGTGTTTTGTGTTCCGCACATTTCGATACTAAATGCATGTATTTTGTAAAGGAGAGGAGACGTTTGTTGCCTAATGCAATACCAACTAGTGTCGTGCATTATAGGGGCTACGCTCAGTTCAAGTTTGTCGAGTAACGGTACGGCGAAGTTCGATATTCGCCTATGTTCGCTCTGCAGAACGAGGTCTGTCGTGTTTGTTCCACCATGTTATATAAATATTCGCTGTCCTTCACTCACGTTTTAAGCCCTTAAAACTTTTAGCACATATCTTGCGATTAGTTTTTCTTATGATATAAGACGAAGTTTTTAATGTCTTGGTTGCCTTTCTCATGTTCGAACATTGCAAGACACTAATACCAACCATATTCTATTTTCCATTTCATTTAAAAAGAAAAGAGACATATAGGCCTCCACCGAAGAAGCGAACTTTCGAAACAGCTTTTTCTTCTGTGGCAGAGGAAAATTCAGTAGAACACCGCCAAAATTCAGGTCTATACAGCAAACTGGCATGAATACGACTTCAAGTAGCCTATGTCTGTCCGACGAAACTGAAGTTTACGTGTTTTCCACTGAAAGCGTGTTCGATTTCGCCTGTATTTCCATAATGCCAAAATTACTAATTTACAAAAGAAAATGTGTATATTTATCGACGATTCATTGCACTCGAAAAAAAGGAAACATGTCAACTCCAGTCAGTTAAGATATATGGAATAAAATGTTGCTGCATGGGTTTACTAATGACTATTAAAAATAAAGAAGTGTTAATAAAAAAATTGTGATATACGAGTTATTGCGATATAAAATAAGATTCACAAGATGCAACTATCCTGAACTACCCTATACGTCTCATCCTATAGGAACCACGCCCACGTCTGTGCTAGTTCCACATCTTAAAGCTTCAATGTCAATGTAAGATGTATACAATAAAATGTTGCTTGGGTTTTCTTCCCACTTGTAAAAATGGAATCTAATAGTTATTACAATATAAAGTAAGATTCACAAGATGCAATATTCTAAACAGTTCTTTCATCCTCATCCTATAGGAACCACGCCCACTTGTATCCGCATCTTTAAGCTTCGATGTTAACGTAAGATGTATGGAATAAACTGTTGCTGCATGGTTTCCTGACAGCTGTTAAAATAAAGAAATGTTAGTACCGCTAAAATTAAATATATAGGTTAATGCGATATAAACTAAGATTCATATGTTGCAAAATGTTTTATACAGTCACATTCCGTATTATCCTATAGGAACCACGCCCACTTGTTGACTAGTTAAAACATGGCGGACATAGGTTCAAAAGTTTCAAAGATGGCGGCGCGATCGCCACTCTATATTCTATTTCTAGCTCGTTGATAGAAGTAATAACTACAGAAGCCACACTTACACTAACGAATTATGGATCAGTATAGATTAGTAGAATCAGATGTCTTTGTACGTCAGTGTACAATAAATATCCTGCAGCCTGCAGTGTCTATGCTAGAGCGGGAAGGGAAGCAACTATATGATTCTCCTCCCCGGTAACCATGACAACGGTAGTTCATCCAATACGATAGCTAGTTTAGCGTAGTGTTTAAACCTAACTAGAATCCGCGACAGGAGGCACATTTTTATTCCATTTTTGTGGCTAGCCGTTGGCAAGTGTAGCCCTAGTCTTGGCTGCTTTCGACTATGTTCGGCTACATTGGCAAGCTTTCTCTTTCTTACTTTCTTCTTGGTTTCAGAAATTAGTGTCATGCATTGTTAGTTTTCTCTCCCTGCGTAAAAGTTTTGTTTTATGTTGGTGGATTTTTTCTCTTGTTTCTGATGTTCCTATTATTTTTTTTTCTTTTGTGTTATGAGTTATATTTATTTAAACAGTATGTTAAATATATCGATAGTTTATAAATAAATGCAGATTTGTCTCTAAGTAGTAGTTATTCAGTATGTTATGACTAGGATCATTACATCGGTATATTTGTATTAGTTTGAAGTCTATTGAAGGTGAACACACGAAGCCGGACAGAATGTAGTCGACGTGTTTAAAGTACAGACAGCGGAAGCGAATTTGACACACGCCTAAGCAAGCACGTTCCGTGTTTTGTATACGATTATTGCGTATTGTAAAATCAAGACAATACTATCTTTGTATAAGCATTAATATCGGAAAGATCTAAAATGCTGATGTGGTTGAGAATAATTGTTGGAAATCATACTTAAATCGTCAGAAAATAAATGTGGTAAAATATGAGTCTGAAAATATGTTTTTGTTTTCAATTTTTTTTTCAATATTTAGAGTTTCGCATTACAGTTTTAGAATGCCGAAAACGTATATGACGTACACTTTTGTTTTCGCTATATTTAACTGTTACATTAATTTATTTATCACATCTATTCCGCACCTTACTTTTCTTACATATTGTTTTCCTGTTTTCGATACCTCCTGCAATAAACAACAACATTCATTTTCAAAGATTCAAATGAAAATGACCGTCGACTGTAGGATAGTATAACCTTTTATGGAGAAAAACTGCGTTCAACAATGGCTGAAACCAAGTGCGCGTATGTAAAATATTTCACATCATCCATTTCTACATCAAGTTTATAATAATGGCACTTGTCATCTGACAAGACTCTTGCAATTTTGCATAATGAATTTAAATCACCGTTTTTTTTTTGTATTACTGTGTTCATTTTCGCACACACCTTTTTGCTTATATCATCTTGTAGACCATTCACTTTTGAGATGAGATTATTTACTATCAAAATTTGCTCCACCAATTTCACATCAATCTTTCGAGACATTCGATTGCAGAGGGGATAAATCCAAAATTACATTAAATATATTCACTTTAATATTTGGGTCACCAGGAAGAGTTTGGGCATTACTTATGAAAGCTGCATCTTTTCCGTCAAACATATGTATTAAACTTTTTATGCTGGAAAATTTATTGTAAAAGTATGTGCAAGCTTCCAGCCATGATCCCCATCGCGTTAAAATGAGAGCAGGAGGAACAGACACTCCAGGGCACTAATTCCTTAACATTGTTACTCGAGCGGAAGGCTTTACAGACACTTTTTTTACATTTGAAACTAGACTGTCGACTGCTGGAAAATGGCGTTTAACTTCTTCGATAATCCTATGACAGGCATGGAGAGGCAAGTGACATGTGTAACTTTTTTATATGTTGTTTTCAGACATGTTACTGCCTTTAACTTATACGATGCTGCATTAGTAACCACGAGCAGTACTTTGCCATGTTCAACACCCGTTGGCCATAACAATTCCATGGCAGTTTGAAAAACCTCACATAGGCCTATAGTAGAATGGTTTACAACACATCACCTCACACGTCATAAGGTACGGTTCATCACTGTCTTTTGGAGCCATGGTTCAACTATAACATTAACAACATGACGTCCAACAGCATCAGTTGTCTCGTCGAATGAAACCCATATTTTATGGGTTTTTGAGTTTACGTCTAATGTTATTAATACACCTGTTGTATGTTTTCTTGACACAGTACTTTCGCAATGTTGACAGATCAGGAACGTCTTTTCCGGTATATTTTTTCTAAAAACTCTATTAACTTTGTATTCAAAAATTTGTTTAACGGTATATTTGCACACATGAACGCCTCGCACACATCTTCATAAAAAGTATTGCTGAATGAAGACCCGCTTCTGCTCTTGATTTTCACGTTTCTTCAAGTAATTTCAATGTTTCGCACTATGTACATGTATTTCGACATTACATGAGTTTTTAAGGGCAGATTTAATTGTCACACTGCAAAGTTTGCATTCACAGCGCAAAGCACATCCTCGCCATAAGGAGAAATTATTGTCTTTAATTTAAAGTATTTATACGTGTATACCTGGGCCAAGTTAAAGATCGCACCGCTATCACTGATATATTACACTGTGCTGCACGGCAAGCTGCGTGAGTCTGACTGTACGAGCGAACGGTAAACAGAGACAGTACACGTCGATGCACCGTACGGTATGCTCACGAATCGTCTACAAATTAATACGAAGATACCGATGTCACGGCCCTAGTTATGACCTAATTGATAGATTTACGAAGGAACAGGATCGTCCAGTGAATTTGCTGAACAAGTAATGAGGTACGTGACAGACTTCATCTGTCACATCTTGGCCTCCTTAACTTTCATATCCACCGTCCGCCACTGGACACATTGTTTGGAAAAAAAATTGGTTAACTGTGAAGGAAAACAAAGTTTATTGTGAACAACAGTCGTCTGTAATCTTTTAGATTTAAGTCAAGTAAATAAATTAAGCAACATGGGAAAATCATACTGTTTTTAGAAAATATGTGGTCACAATGAAAGTCAGGAACCGGCAAAGCGAGTCAAGTTTTAGGCTTGTCTTTACTTCACAGTTTTGATAATGTATTAGTTGAACACTTAAACATTGCTTCAGTTTTTAAATATACCTCAAAATTAATTACTAATTTACATAAATGAGGTATACATTGAAAAACTATAAAAAGATCTTAATGCCACAGGCTTTGCTGCTGTAAAACAGACGAAATAATATAGGCCTGCATAACTTGCAAAATCCACTTCGTTATTATTTGATGGTATATTAAGGACTATAAGCCTGTTTAAAGATTTTTTTAAAGATTAAAGATCGAACAGCTAATGGCCCTTGTGAGATTTTAAAACAAACCTTAAAACCATTTAATCTAGAAAACAGATTGATAGCTGAAGCATAAATGGTGCTACAGTAATGAGCGGAAACCAAGGTGACGTTCAGACTTTGTTCCAGAAAACTTTTCCTCTTGCAAAGTCCTCTTGCAGTAAGCTGCCGATGTTGCCCCATGAAAAGAAAGAAGAATATAGGGTTCTGTATTGTTTGTTAACTATATGAAATAAGTAACTATGGCAGATATACAGAGTGCCACGAACTACACTTCAATATTGGCTGCAAGTAGATCTTCCAGCACCAGGTGTACAAAATAAAGTCAGGTTTAATAGTAATATGCGTTACAAGAGCGGTATGTTGATGTTTTCATGTTCGAGGAAATGATTGAAAAAGCGAAACGTACATTATTTTGTGCGAAGATCGTTTATTACATACCTGAAAGACGAATTTCTAATTAGTTGCAATGAAATCTCCATCTTGGTTTCTGTTTAATGACGGCAACTTTTAAAAACTAAAATATCTATCTTCAACATTGTTGCTATAAAATGTTTTCTGTGTTTACTATATTCCAGCAGGCCGTGATATACGTCTGTCTTTTTTTCCTCCAGTCTATAAATGGGAACTTAAAACAAACGGTAAGGTTATGTAATGATTTATTTTTCATTTTAATATTTTAACAATATTATTTATATAACATATTGCAGTAATAACATCGGCATCTGGAATCTTGTTGATTTTTTCACGGCTTCCTTAATGTTACTTGCATTACAAATGCAGTAACTTTTGTGGTGTTGTAGAGTTTACTTAATGTTTGCAAATATTTAAAAAACAATAATTAACAGTGCAATTTAGGTGAAATTGCAGTGGTAAGTTTCCTATTTATAATTATTACTATGTTAAACGTCTCTAAAAATAATATGTTAAAAGCCTAAAGCAGTAAAATGAATATGGCGCTTAAGCGGTAAGAAGAGGGAAATTGTTATGTGTGTTACGTTGGGAATACTGAATGTGGTATTTCACACTTACCGCGTATTGGTTTTGTGCGGAAAGCAAGCAAATACGCACGATCTCGCACAAAAGAGCTTTTGCTTCAGATATGGCTGACAATTTTAAGCAGTATGCAACCAATCTACGGAAAATGTTTTTCGGAAAGTCTGGAGTGGAATTTCGAAGATTAGCAGAATCCAATCATATAGAGCAGGGATGCAAAACTGTACTACAATTGTAGCAGACGTCACAAGCCGAAACACGTAACTCATCCCTTCCCTTCAACCCTCACGTCATTGTAGGGTAAGGGGAGACGAAATATGTATTCAGTGTGCTTACCTAACGTCACAGAAACGTCACTGAAGGCTCTGGCCTTGTGGACGGGGGAACAAACTCTTTCCCCATGCTTCCACCCATCTCTTCCTCAGTCCTGCAATCCTGATATAAAGCACCCTTTCAACACAAACAAGAAGATGGCTGGATCTGCCTGACTTGAGACTTTCATGAAGTTAGAAAATTGTCTAAACAAAAAATACAAGATTAGCCACACAGAATTAAACATAACACTGAAGACAAAGAAACATTTTGCATATTATATTGCAGCGAACAATATGAACTTACACAGGAAGAATTGATTACTTGCAAAGAGTGCAAGTTATGGGCGCATGAATAGATACAAATATGGAAAATATATTTGGAGACTTCATTTGTGATTTGTGCTCATGTTAATTTTAGCCCTATGATAGTTTATTATATTGTAAATCAAATCGGAACTTGGAAATAACGTTTTTTGTTGATACAAATACCGACTTCGGCAAACGTAGCATCTTTAATTATTTTTGTGTTTAATTCAATGCTTCACTTTTTTGTAATTTCTAATCCACATACATAATATAAATATACCAAGTGAATTTATTATTAAAATTTTGAAACATAAATTGTATTTCTGTTGTAATTATATGAATGTTTAGCTTAACGTGCCGAACTTTCCCAGACCTCCCCTACTGACATATTGTACAATACAATACAGATGCAGATTGCTAACAGATTAAGTTGGCTGTTATTATTTGTTAGTCAACTGTCCGAAGACAGGTTTGAACCAAGTGAAACCAATAATGCACCATTCATGGAGCAACTGAGCCAGGAGATAATAGGGTAGGGTGGCCAGCTCCTTTTCCCTTCCATTGTATACATCACTGACTAGTAACGTATTAGGGGAAGAAGGGGCAAGCTCATCATGCTAAGAAAATGTTGCGTATATTTAAAAAACTACACGTATTAGGAAGATTACATTTTAATTATATTCCTAACAGACAATAAGGAAAACAATACAAATGTTATCATTGAACCAAAATGTTAAAAATATGAGAGAAAAAATATTTCATCACTTAGTGCAATGATGAATAACGACTTGTGTTCAGAGCACTAGACAACTAGCAAAGCTTTAATTTTTAAGAGTAACGTCTCCATTTTACTCCACAGTATAGTGAATCTTACTGAAAATGCGTTGCTTGTAATATTTTCCCCGAATGCAGGCGATTGGAAACCAATGACCTAGAATTATCATATGTCATTTACGTTGAAACGTTATCTAATTATTACAAAAATCACAAATGAAGTTATCTTGAATATTTGCAATGTCACAACATTCTTCATGAGCGCACCTGTTTACATTCATGGCACATGACCATATAATTTCCTTCCTTGACAAGGAGAAAATACTTGTTTAAATCGCCCTTTATTTTGGACACCTGGAGTTGGAGAAATCTTCTTCATCCAGTACTGAAGAGTAGGCCTCGGAATGTTACATTTTTTTTATAAGAATTAAGGCTTTTATTTCATGTCTTATGTTCTAAGACAGTCTTACATAAGATCTCTTTATCATACTTGTCCACGGTTTTTCGTATGCAGTTCCTAACCATTTTATTATGGTTTAGAAAAACCGTTTGAAAATAATAAAGAAAGAATCATTGTAAAATATGGGTTTAATTCTCAATAAAAGAAAACTGGTTTACTGTTCTATAAAAAGAAACGAGCACGTGGAAAGTTCGGCAGGGGTCTTGCTCCTAGTGAATAATTTTTTGAAAATAAATTGTAGCCCGTCATAGAGGCTAGACACAAGTATGAGGACAGAACAATAGTGTAGCTAAGAACTATTTTTTTCACTAAAATAATTGAATAAAATGTGATATTTCATATTCGGTAACAAAAATATCTTAAAGAAAACAGTTTACCAGTGGCGGCTGATTGACTGAGGCAAGTGAGGCCGGGCCTCAGTCACTTGGCTTAACTGAAATGAAATTTTGTGTTTCTATATAATGTATTAGTTATTTGAATAAAGCATATATCGCTGTAGAAG
Source organism: Periplaneta americana (assembly GCF_040183065.1). NCBI lineage: Eukaryota > Metazoa > Arthropoda > Insecta > Blattodea > Blattidae > Periplaneta > Periplaneta americana. The sequence goes on from NC_091127.1 coordinate 91,557,589, forward strand.
CATTTGAAAACTTTGTGATGTATATAGACCTGTTTTGCAGTAAAATTTGTTCCTGAGGCCAGGATCGCTCGTGCCGGGTCTGGCTTGTGCATTTCATGTCCTTTCGCGGGCTTTGAGTTTGCGCTTAAAACGTTGTAGCTGAGGCACAATTCGTCTGGCCTGGTCAGGTTTTACTTCTCCCATCCATGGGCCGGCCTCAAGGGTAGAGTGGGGTGGGAATAGCAGTGGTGACTTCTCTTCCTAAATAGGCCATAAATAACAAAATTCCAGCTCTTTGGCAGGCAGAGACCCACTCTATTCTCTTCCCTTATGTCTTAGTTTATGACATAAGCGAGGGTGTTGTACTATTGTACTTCGTAGTACAGTAGCGAATCTGGGCCAATGTTATATATTTCGGGAAAATATAAACAGAAATGAGAGAAATAATGCTGGTGCATTCATTGTTAGAGTGTCCTTTTTCGAGAAGAAATAATACTGAAATAAAAGAAGTTTTAAATAAAGAGAGAGCCTACCGAGATACCTACGACAGAGCAGACAATTTTTCTGACAGATAACACTGAATAACAAAATAACACTTTCGGTGGATATCTTGGTATACAACAAGCGTTCTAAGACAACTGGAACATGCTGATTGCGAATATGCAAACCATTTGTCTCTATTACCCACCGTTCTTGAGATATACGGCATCAACCATTATGTTTAAGAACTCACAGACAGGAATTTCAGTAGAGAATTTATTGCTACACGGAGTAATAATGAACATGGCTTTAGCTAAGAAAATGATGGAAATGTGCCACATGGCACATAATTATAATAATAACATAGTTGAAGGTATAATACACGTGTAAAATACATATGTACATATATATAATATACTTCATTTGTGCTGAGCATATGTCATGTCGCTCTCAAGCGTCCAACAGTAGTCAGCCAACATCGCTGCACTTCCATCGACCCTGATAGCGTGACTCCATCACTGAGATGTCTTAATGAAAACGTTCATCATGTTCGTCGCTGACTAAATCTAGGTTCTCGGGGAAGAAATCAAGATGTGAGTCGAGGAGATGCATTTTGAGGGACGTGTTGCAACCTAGCTGTCTGTACGCACTGATGCACTTTTGCACAACATTCACATAGTCAGTCGAATTATTATTTGCAAGGAAATTGTCTACGACTGACTTCAATGCCACCCTTGCATCTCTTTGCGTATCATCCAGTAAGACTTGGAAGTGGCTGTCAGCAATGATCTACCTTATTTGTGGACCTAGGAACACACCTTCTTTCATTTTCTCGTAACTCAACTTCGGAAACTTGTTACACAGGTACCCAAAAGCATCTGAATCATTGTCTAGTGCCTTCATGAAAGTCTTCGTGAGCTCCAGCTTTATATGAAGCTGTGGCATAATAACTTTGTCATGCTCAACCAACAGCACACGAAGGACGATTTTATTTCCTGTCTGTATTCTATCTCTGACTGGCCAATTTTTCTTTATATTGCAGTTCTTTCTGTCTCTGCTGTCCCACACGCAGATGAATTAGCTGTACTTGGTATACCCTGTCAGCATTCCCATGAGAATTGTGATAACTTTTAAATCACCACAGATACGCCAATTGTACTTGCGATAGCGTATTTTTTTAAGAAGTAGAGTTATGGTTTCGTACGTCTCTTTCAGGTGCGTAAAATATGCAACCGGTACTGAAGCATTTCTGTTTCCGTTGTGTAATAATACTGCCTTCAAACTTGTCCCATATGAGTCTATGAATAGTCGCCATGCTTCAATGCTGTGTTCCACCCCGAGACTTGACATAAAACCTTGAACGTCCGTGGCGTAGCAAATAGTGTCACTCATTGCAAAGAACTTAACAAGTTCTTTGTGTCTGTGCCGAAACTGTGAATTCGTTGTGCAAGGAAATTAAATTGTTTAAGACGTACCGAGCAGTTCAGCTTACCTTTCGTTAGTGTCAGGTCCCGTATGAGATTGCATGATCCCGTATGAGTGTAACATTATTCATCAAATAAATATCTTCTCCAGGTTGGTAGTAATCAGAGTCTGAGTCGTTGGCAGGAGATGAAAGAGGACATTCTTCTTGCATTTCTTCAGTACCTGTGAATTCTCCAGATGCTGGTATTGGACAAGTGACGGGATCATATGGAATTGGTTTAAAAACTGAAGAAACGTCAGGTTACTTTACAGATGCACGAGTTTTGGAGGAGAAGTGACGTTTGCCAAACAGAAATAACAGTCTGTGATGTGGTTGCTTCATTCACGCCATATCATAGGAACTCCAAATACCAGATGGTTGATCTTCTTTTCCTTACTTAACCAACCGCGCAAGTTGCATACACAGATCGAACAGATGAACTGTGTGCCTACGACTTACTACTATCCACCTTCGAATCAAAGTATAGTTCATATGCTTTCTTCGCAAACGGCGTAAAAGTCTTCCGATGGGATTTGTCTATTACATAACCACACACGTAGCAAAACACTTCTGGTGAATTTCTACAGCCTCTGGATGCCGTAATATCCACCGTCCACTGTCATTGTCAATGAAAATAAGTAAAAAAGATACAAATGAAAGTATATTAATGCAACAGAACACAAACGAGGAAATTTTCAGCATTGCATTAAGAATAACGAAAAAGACAAAGAAATTCGACTGCGTTCCATGTAAAAATCAAATTTCGTCTGTAATTTCAAAACCTGACGTGATAGAGCAAAACGGTTTTCAGATTTGAAATCAGCATGAAAAACTACATTAGAAACAGTAAACATCACTTCAGATATCTACCACTTGTTTATCAGTGTAATCTTAAAACGCGAGTTTCTATTGCATCCTGGTATGGACCACATAAATCGTTAAGTGGTAATGTGATGCAAAATAAACTTCTCTGTTGGAATTTTTTTGTTGCTGTCAAAGGAAAAAAAATAAAAAGAAAAGAAAGAAAGGGGAATTTCAACGCATATGGGTTGCTTCATCACACTGAAACAATCACTGAAACTCAGAGCATAACAGCTTATTTGGTGAGTGAAATTATTATTTTTCATTAATAGTAATAATAATAGACTAATAATAATAATAATAATAATAATAATAATAATAATAATAATAATAATAATAAAGTAATAATGATATTAATAATATAATAACAATAATAATTAATACCATAAACAAACATTTCCTATCGGAGGCACTTAAACTAGTTGCATCTGGCCTCACCGAGGATTTCGATCACCGGCCGTTACTGCAGTTTACTTACATGAAATTGTATGAAAACAGAAAATCTCTTGTAAAACTGTCTAACTCGGACAAACGAATGCACGCTTCACCAGTGAAGACTGCTAAGACTACATGTACCTATCCTCGCAAAGAGCTACCATAAATTCATTCTGTGAATTTAGAGCCGATGATGAACTTGCCCCTTCTACCCCTACATTAATCAGACTTCAGATGTACACAAACAATTATTCTTCCTGTGATACAAATCGTCAATTGAGATGTACTGCCTGATAATAGATGTACAGAGACGGAAATAAAATTTGGAGCTCTTTTATTGTGCAAGTTTCCCTCACAACACACTGCGCAGGTGCAGTAAACAAGAGCTCCTGCTACTTGTGGAAAGTTGTGTGAAATTGTTGCCTACATACAGGTGGACTCCCATCAAGACTCGCTCCAAATTTTAATTCCGTATCTGTATGTATCAGCCAGAACCTCAATTGAAGTCGGTTGTAATGGAAATAATAGAGAACATTAACAAATATCAAGTAAATGTTTATAGACGAATGTTCTCCTGCGTGAAGAAAACGGATCGAACACGGTTGAAAGTAAATGCCGAAGAAGTGTATGATATCGTTATCAACCAATTATTTAACGTCAATAATTATTAATACACCTTTATTGTTAAAAAGTGGAGCTAGCAGTTCCTGCAATAACAATCGCAGTTTTTACCATAAGTGACCCAAGGAGTAAATTTCTCAAATGTCTTTGTTAAATCTTTTGTAACAAATAACAGTCCACTCATTTCCAAATAAAAATTGATTAGTGAACTATCAGTGATTTACCGAAATGATATCTTAGAATACATTTCTTCAGTGTGTGATTTGTTTATTTTTATGGAACATTCTTTATTGAGGATTCATTCTCTGAAGTGAGCAAAACCATTCGAATTACACTAACAAAACCTGTTCCAACGGCTGAGTCAGAGCAGAGTTTCAGCACATTAAGTAGAATAAAGACAGGAAGACGGTCCAAGATACGTTCAATTTGCTGGCTTTTTGTTCGATTCAAAAGCAGAAACTTCATCAAATTCCGAACTTGAAGAACAGGGCCATCGAAATGTTTGCTAGCCACAAGGGCAGACGGGCACAACTTCTCTATAAATAATCCCGTTTAGCGGTAAGTTCAATGTTGAATCTACGTTACTTATAGTTTGTAGTTTCTTTAGATAAATGTAGAGGGGAAATTCAAAATGGACTAAGTGCCTTAATGGAAGACAAATTGTTATAGCTATCAAAATGATATATTATATGCTAAGGCCAGTGTTCCTTTAAAAGCGCTTTGTTCCACTGTAATTCGAAATAGTTCTTATAACTAGGGGAGACCCGGGCAAAACGAATAACCAGGGAAAAGAGAATAATGCCTATTTCTTAGAAACGCAAACAGGGAGCCTTTCCTGCTATGTTGGGGAAGAATCCCTACCAGATTTTGCTGCTGGAACTAATTTGTTGTCATTCTAGCCGGTAAGAGAAGAAGTCAGCGTGTGTTTGAAGAAAATTGACTGTTTTCTTAAAATATTTCAAGGTAAGAGAAACATATGTACAACATACAGTACTGCAGAAACTCTTTGTTACGTGATAGTAATATATAAGCGATAGAATTAGTTCTAAAATGCCGTACTTACGAAGAAGATTATTGACGTTTCTGTTTGTATAACCTTAAATGAAAAGCGAAGTGGCGTCTGCGGGCAAAGTGATAACTTATCCGCTTTGCCCTGCTAACTTTATTTGACTATATAAGTGTCGGCTGTATTTTTGTATGTATTTGTTTATTGTAATAAAGCGTGTTAGATCATTTTACATAGTGAAGGCATTATGTCACACTAATTGAATTATAAATGAGCAACACTGATCTTAATTTTTACTTAAAAAGGTCATAATGTGTTTTGAGATGGTTTAATTTTTCAAGAGGAAGACGGAGCAAGTGAAACGACAGCTGGCTCATATTTAACAAATTCTGCGGTGCCAGCTTCTTCAGCGGCTGAAGAAACAGTTAATGCTCACTCAAAATCAACCACATCTGTGATGTCGGCATCTACAGAGATTGACGAAATAATCAATACATCAATTACACTCAGATTTTCAGTTCCGGTTACACCAAAACCCTCAACATCATCAGCAGGAGAACCCAAGTCAGTTCTTTTGATTTAGACCAGTGCCAAAAGTGGATGCTCGAAAGGTACGAGTTAAACGAAGAAAATATCAGCGCTCTGAAGCTCTTACATCTATACCGATTAAAAACGTTGAAAGAGAAGTAACTTATGGGTAGGAGGAAAAGCAGAAGAAATCCAAGTCTTCAGTGCCAGTGAAACGTCGGCTTGTTCAAATTTGTATTTTGTACTAATCTAACGTGCTGTAAATGGCTGTAATAACATTTCTTATAGTCTCATATGCCTCATTAACATCCTGTTTAAATGTTGATTAAATTTTATTATCAGGGAATAGAAATTAAATAGAATGGTGAAAATGTTATAGGGATATTCACTTTGCCCGTGTACCCGGGCAAAGCGAATAATTAACTATATTTTCTTTCTCAAATCATATCACTCTCCGTAGGTACGAGAAACGAATTGTTGTTTTGTAGATATGTGGACAACATGTGTCACAACCAAATTCATGAAGTTTTTATTTCGGGAGCACCAAAATATAGTCTGTGGCATTGTTTATTCTTAGCTTATCCGCTTTGCCCTCGTTTCCCCTACTCATTAATGGCATTTCATGTATCTCCATCGTTTTCTTTTCTCCTCTAAAGGGAGAAGGTGTAATATTGTTCGCTCGGCCAATAAAACTCTTGCTGCTTTGTTTGTAGTTTATGTCTTATGTACTTATTAATGTATTTTTCGTAATCAATATAGAACGATAGCCTATAGTTGATAACACTTTGACCACAAAAGCGGGGAATTAAAATGTTCTGATTTCAATCTTCAGACTCTGCAGAGCATCTCTTGAAAAACAAAGGCCTACAAATAATAAAGTTAAATACTTTTTTCGTCAGGTTTCCTATCGTTATTTCCCTGAGTTATTATTAGAAATGGTGCAGACTGTAGACACTTGCAAACGTAAAGATAAACATGAAACAGCTTCACAAAAGTCAACTGGAGCTACATATTACGGCTTGAATCTTCCAGAATATGAAAAATTAAATGTTTTGTGCAAAGGTTTTAGTGTCCGTGACATAGTAGCTGTTGAGTTATAATTGCTCTCTAATGATCATAAACTCATTCGAGTTAAAAAGAGAGATTGTTTTCTATGACAAAATTCATTAATGAAAATAACAGGGATATCTATAGGGATGGAGGAGGCACATTTGAACATTTTTTTCTATTTATATTTTTATTCACATCCATTATCAATATTTTTAAGTTTAAATGGCACACAATTATAATATATTGCTTAATAAACATCTCGTAATTTTATATTTGCAGAAATTACATATATTTGACATGTAAATTAAGTCAGAACTACTCTTGTAACTTGTTCGTAACTACCCCATGTGTGGGGTACCTTCAACAGGTATGGGATACTTTGAGCAATGTCCAAATCATCTGTTAGAGATCTAATTAACGCTAAAAAATTTTATGTAAAGAGCACTACTATGGTTACATTATTTTTTCTTTAAACTACTAAAGTTCACACCAAAGTGTTTCATTGTCATAGTGCGAGCACCTCCTCGTGAATTCTCCGTTTGTGGGAATTTCATGACAACATCACTTTTCTCTGTCTTACTGCAAGTCTTCAGTTTTAGAATATGTAAAGTTCCATGTTTGTAGAAACCTCTTCATAAACCTCACATTGCCATCTATCTATTCCACTTGTCCAACATAGAGAAATGTGATTTCCTTTGTTGCATATTACATCAAAAATTTCCTCTATGTCATTTATTTCTACGGTTAATACATTTTGTAGAGTTTCACATAAACCTGTAGATGTATTCTTGACAGACTGGTGTTGTCAGGTTTTCTCATTCTGAGTTATCATTTAACTTCATGAAGCCCTAAATTCAGTCAATTCCAGCAATTCTGTTATTAACCCATGCTTCGGTATACTCGCAAGTTAATGATGAGCATAATAATATGCTGACGTATATTTTGTTTAAATCATGCCACAATTAATCTTAGTACATTTAATAATATAATTAATTAACTGGGGCTCTTGCTCCTCGGTGAATACTTGTTGGATCCCGTATCGCGAACCATATTTTCCACTTATGTCATCGTATTTTTAAACTTCTTCATTTGGTAGAATAATGACGTGTGAGACATGTTATACTTTGAAGATGCACCTCTTAACGACAGTTTTCCTTCACTGGCAGACCTTGCTGCTTCCTCATCAACTTCACTGGATAATTTAGACTTGTTCTTTTCTTTATGTATATATGAACAATTTTATTCCTTAAAAACAAATAAAATATCATCAATAAATTCGTTATATAAAACTTTTAAAATGTTTCCACAGTATTGTTAAATTAATGTTGAGGGGCAATTTTGAACACTATTCAAATGTCCCCCAAGGAAATGTTCAAATGTTTCCCACCTAACCCTATCAAGTTATCCTATCTCAATATTAAACAAATTTATTATTTTATTTTATTAAAATATTTTCACAGAAATCTTAATAATTTTGAAAGGTATATACGTAAATATTAGAACTAAAAATATAAATTTTCTGCGTTTGTCTGAACCTAAATGTGAAATCAATGCAGCTTTTTATCATAGCATGAGTCAAGGTCCCAGATTATTAAAAAAATGTATTCTAATATTATTTTAACCACGAATCCTCTCCAAATTAATAAAAAATATAAAAAGATTGTATTGGATTTACAGTTTGGGTTTAAACATATTAAACACTTTTTAATCTGTATTCACTCTCAATTATAATTTTATTTTTGTCCGTATTGGAATCCCATCCTTAGCACGAGTCTTACTCATTCAGGAGTGGGCTAGTTTATCTTACATTGTATTAACTTGTATTCATTTCAAACTTATTATAAATAAAATAAATATATGTATAAATAAATAAATACGACCATTCATTAAAGGGAACAAGAAGTAAATGCTAGAAATCAACAATTATTTTCAAGAAGTGAGTTCATTAGGCTCTAGTATTACATATGACACTCACCTCTAAAACGTTCATGTTGTCAGAATATCCTTACGAAATTAGAAAAAAATATATTTTCTAAGCACTTCAACAAAAGTTCATTCATTAAGTTCACATCAATAAATTAAATGGAAGAAAAATTGCAACCAATATATCAGAAGGGTTGCCTTCTGCTGTCAGTACCGGTAACTAAATGAAAATTGAAGGGCTGACAGCCATTAGTGGGCCAAGTCCATTTTCAGAGTTATGAAGCTCATCCCATCTGATTACCTGCTGGGTCAGGCCCAACAGATAGCGTTACTTGGTCGAAATTCCTCACGTTATGAAATAAAAGGCAACAAAAATATTCTCAAGCAAATGTGAGTTCTTTCGAATAGAAGAATGGGCCATATCTAAATGTTCAATGAAAGCTGCTGCTTCTTGTTACGTGACTAGATGTAGAACGTGGCGGAGGAAAGAGAAGGAACTATAACGAGTGGGAAAAGAATGTACAAAAAAATTTAAAGAAATAGTGGCCAAGAGTGTGTAAATGCAAGTGCAAAACCTGTGTCTGCGAAAATGTGTACTGACAAAGACAGAAAATTTGGATTACGTTATGTCGAATGTTTGGCTGATAAGAATGATCAGGTACATATGCATAACACATTCTGGTCAATAAGTAATTTTGACCAGCAAATTGCTCATCTTGCAGGGATGGTTCACGGTGTACTAAACAATTTTGCCTAACTTCGTTAGAGAATGTAATTAATTTATTTAAACATATCTTAAATATTTTATTTCATAAATTAATTTTAATTCAATTTAGAAAATCATATTTCAAAAGAAGACGAATTTTTGGGCTAGAACAATGATGTCAAAGGAAGCGCATTTTTCTGACCTCGACGTCGTGCGCGGGCATCAAGCGCTAGGTTTGGAAGGAGGAAGGATTGTGCATATGATTAACCAGCCTGTTGGATTAAGAAAACAGTGGTGTACAAAATTCAAACGGAATGTGAAATTTTATGTCGTTATTTTTATATGGCTTCTTTCTGTTTGATATTTTCTACGCTGTCTGTAAAACAAAAGTACTAACACCAATTTCTTAATATTGCAGTTGTGTTTTAAACTTAATAACATAATAAAGAGTTAAGAATAAATATTCACATAAATTCCATAGTAGTACAACTATACTAGGCCTATACGTACTCAAAGAATGAATCACATCATTCACAAAAGAAAGTGATAGCCCATAGAAAGAGATTGAGTATGACATGATAAGTTGGAATTGATATTGATAGTGTCTTTAGCCTTATAAAAGTAATCAATTAACGATATTATAGTACAAAGCAAAAGTTACTTAGGTACGTACTGTACGTATATGTTTTAACTGTAACTAATATTACATAACAAAACTCTTATCGCATTATCCTTCTAAGGTGATATTGGTGCGCAACTTCCTATCATCAGAATATCGAATTTTTTCTCGAAATCTGCCGAAGCTATAGAGCTGACGTTTTTACAATACATGGGCACATCTTTTGTTTATGATGTAATAGTAGTCGCTTTGTTAATTCATTTCGTTACAGACATTTTCCATGCGAATATTTTTAAAATTTTCGACACACTATCTTCAGTATTACGTATTTACTATATATTAGACTTACGAAAACATTGTTCCAATAAGGCTACTAAATAAACATATCTGAAAGTTTCAATTTTCTGTAAAAAAAATTTTAGAAACTATTTCTTTTTAATAAAAAAGCAAACTTGTCAAAAATAAACGTTACAATTAAAACTTACATTCTTATAATGCACTTATACTTTTCAGACAAATTTAAAAATTAACATGAATACAGTTTTAATAAGTTCTCTTCCATTTACCTATTGAATCAGCGCTGGTCATGCCTGTATATAGCTCGGCCAAGCGGCATATACTACCTCTTTCGTCTATCTCTTTCCTTTCCGCTGTAAAGAGCTCAGGCTTTCCTGAGCTCTAAAGCGGGCGCTTGCGTCTATGGACATCAGTTGTTATCGCTATCAAAATAGCTTAGATATATTTGCTTAAGGTAAACATTAATTTTTAGGGTAACACTAATATCCAAAACGATGTTCCTCAATTTGCATAGCATTGGTAATGGGCGGCTGTCTCATATACTCTCGAAGAAAGTGAGTTCTACTTCCCCAGTAGCTCTGCAGAATGGACGTGGCAAACATGAACCAAAGAACAAAATACTTGATAGTGGCATCGAATTTGTGATGAATTTGATTCACTGTGATGGAATCTGTTAATCCAGATATGTTCTTTATGATAACACAAATTTTCATCCTTCCTTTTGCTGTGTATCACAAAAGATTTTTATAGCGACTGCAAAAACGCATTTAAAAATAACACTGGTTCAACTGGGATTTTATTAAATATAAAATTTCTTCTGTTTCTTAATATAATTTCATCTGCTGATTCCAAAAATGAAGACAGAATTTTTCTTCCACCCACCATTTTTTTGTAATTTTAGAAAAAATGGTTTATTTTTATTCCTATAGGTATACAGTCCTTAACATCCTAATGGAAAAAAATATATATATATATTTGAAATATTTCATTTTATTGCTTCAAAAATTTACCGGGATAATTGTTGCCTGTGAAGTCAGAATTCATAAAAACGAATTTTATTTCTTAGTAGATTGTAAAAGTTAGTATTAATTCTCAGTTGAGTTGGAACTGACAAGAAACAAGTTTCATAACCTATGTTTCTTTTGTCCTAATTTTAAGTGTGGTAAAAGTATCTTATAAAGTGAAACACACCTCGAAATACTGTGTAAATCACATAAACAATGTTTGTTACATTTATGGTTAGTTAACTTTGAAAGCACAAAGGCGAATTTTTACTAAATTATTAAAAGAGCTTACTAGTGTTATTTTGATTGAAAAATAGATGAGGACAAGAACTGGGCCAATAAAATCTATTGTGCTCCATGTAATTCTATTAATTGGTTGGCTAAATGAATCACGTCATATATCTTTTCCAGTTTCAATGGTGTGCCGGGAACCTAAGGATCATTCAACAGACTATTACTCTTACTTTCTAGGAACCACAGACCAGAAGACTACAGAGAACTTGTCAGCGAGCTGATTCAGAACTGTAACGTGATGGAGTGTAATATGTCTCTCTAAATAACGTCTTGGATTCTCATCTATTTTTTTCTTTCCTTAAAACCTTCGAGTAGTGAGCGACGAACGTGGGAAGTGTTTTCTTCACGATTTTTCTGAAAAGGAAAGGCACTACCAGGAGAAATGGAGTTCAAATATTCTGACAGACTATTGCTGGACACTAAAAAGAGTTGGTTCTCAAGTAAGTATAGCCTAAAATCTAATTCACATACGTTTTAGATAAGTAAACATGATTTTAGGTAAAATATTACAAGGTATTAACACTAGAAAAGTTTGAATTACATATATAATTACTCAAAAACCTTGAGTGATAGAAAACTTCTGAAAATAGATTTGAAATGAGCACGAAATATTCTATAAGAATCGCCCACTCGTTTTCTTTTAACAAAAAATATGTTTAATTTTGTTCACCAGTGTAATTTTCAAGTTTTAATGAGGCTTATAGTATAGAGATACACATGGAGTCACAAGGAAACTTTAACCATTATATTATGTGTTATTTTCTGTAATGGTATTCGTTTCCTCTTTTTGCGGAAACGTGCGAAAATGTACGAAATTAATTTATTTTCTGTGCTGCGGTGCGCTCGACTCCGCTGTGAATTTGGTCTTGTCGTGCGCTCTTTGTAATATTGTTTATGTGGGTGTTATTCTGTTAGTAGGTATATATGGCTTATTGTTATTGTTATGGAATGTATTAATCCAGGTACATTCTTTGGAATAAAACACTAATTCTTGTTCATTAATACATATTATATTAATCGTTATCCCGTATCACAAGAATATTTTTTTCTTAAAATTTGTATACATGAATTTTTAACATAATTTTCAAGTTTTAACGAGAAATACTATAAAGAATCTGGCACAGACTAAACAAGAGAATTTAAGTATGTTTTCAAATATTCTTGTTATGACGATTCTGATTTTTGTTTCCTAATTTTCAGTCATCCGGTACTCCTTGATCAGAAATCGATCTCAAAATTAAATCTTGCATACAAACTGTGTCATGGGATATAAAGCGTCTCAGTGTGAAAATCTTCAATTCAAGCTGAACAAAAATCGATTTTCGGAATACAACAATTATCCAAGATAAAAGTTAATGTTGTCAGTAAAATTAAAAAGTTGCACCACATTTCGTTTGGCATCTGCCATCAAACTGTGGACTCTGTGGAAGTCTAAAGTTTGTTATCCTTTATGACAGTGATGTCAAAGTAAGCGCATTTTTCTGACCTTGACGTCGTGCAGGTTACGTATATGAATAAGCAGCCTGTTGGATTTAAAAAGCAGTGGTGTACAAACTTCAAACGGAACGTGAAATTTTATGTCGTTATTTTTATATGGCTTTTTTCTGTTTGATATTACGTATATACTCATACTCATCTTCTTTCACTGTGTCTGTTCCTCGGCTTTGGAATTCCCTAACGAGTAATGTCAGGGACTGTCAGACATCAAACCAATTTAAGAATAGACTAACGAAATATTTTTCTAACAATTCTTGTTAACAATAATAGCTGTTTCAGGTTTCTCAATGTTTAATGGTTATATATATATACATACATATATATATATCGTAGAATAAATATTTAAATTATCTCATTATCATTATTATTATTATTATTATTATTATTATTATCACTATTTCTTACCAATGTTTATTATTGTCACACTAACATTACTTATCCAACTTTCATTATTTACTTTCATGTTGTTTTATGGTCTAGATATTAATGTAATAACTATGTAACCAATTATATTCAATTAGAATTAGAGTCTGTCTGGGCGGAAGAGAAGGCCTACTGGCCTTAGCTCTGGCAGATTAAATAAATAAATAAATAAATTATTATTATTATTATTATTATTATTATTACTATTATTATTAAATTATTATATACCTGAAAAATTACTAACTCCAATTTCTTACTATTGCAGTTGTGTTTTAAACGTTAATAACATAATAAAGCGTTCAGAAGGAATATTCACATAAATTCCATAGGAGTACAATTATTATACTGTACGAAGTGGATGAAACATATCATTCATAAAGAAAGTTATATCCCAGAAAAAGAGATTGAGTATGGGATGATAAGCTGGAATTTATATTGATGATATCTTCAGCCTTATAAAAGTAATCAATAAACTAACCAAACAATGCTATACTACAAAGCAAAGTTACCTAGGTATATGTTTTAACTGTAACTAATATTACATAACAAAACTCTTATCGCAGTATGCTTTTAAGGTGATATTGGTGCGCAACTTCCTATCATCAGAATATCAAATTATTTTCTCGAAATCTTCTGAACTATAGAACTGACGTTTTTACAACACATGGGCACATAGCTTTTGTTTATGATGTAACAGTAGTCCTTCGTTTTATAATTTCCTTACAAACATTTTCCATGGGAATATTTTCAAAATTTTCAATATACTATCTTCAGTAATACTTATTTGCGATACTTACATTAGATTTACGAAAACATCGCTTCAGTACCTGTAAGGCTACTAAATAAACATATCTGAAAATTTTACTTTTCTATAAAAAAAAAAGTTGAGAAAATATTCCTCTTGAATAAAAAATAAACTTGTCAAAAATAAGCATTCAAATTAAAACTTACATTCCTATAATGGACTTATCCTTCTCAGACAAATCTAAAAATTAACATGGGTAGAGTTTTAGTAAGTTCTCTTCTCTTTATCTAATGATTCAGTGCTGACCATCCCTGTATTAGCTCCATCAAGCGGTATATAATACCTCTTTCGTCTGTCTTTCATTTCCACTGTAAAGCGCTCAGGCTCTCCTGAGCTCTAAAGCGCGCACTTGCGCCTATGGGCATCAATTGGCATGGCTGCTTTATGACATCACGTATAGCGCTGCCAGTCGATTTTCGTGTCTCAGAAAAACTGTGTAACTCGAGTATGGTTTAGTGATTTAATAACATATTTTTATTTAGTACACTTTCCCGGGGCTTAAATATTGTTTAGAAATATGAGTTCTTCATAAAAATCTGTTGGACAGGAGAGAAGTTATTAATTTTGTCCAACTAGACTAGGGTTTTCACACACTGTGCGGCGGTTGAGAAACATTGTCTTCAGCCATCAATTATGCATGGTATGCAAATTTACTTGATTATCTCAAGATGACTATTTTGGCACTTAGTCCATTTAAAATTTCCACTCCACAAATTGCACGCTAGTGATTTTTACACAAAATCGATCAATTTTACTGCATAAAATGAATGATGATGATGATGATGATAATAATAATAATAATAATAATAATAATAATAATAATAATAATTCGTACTACTACCGCCACCGCTACCACCACCATCACCACTACTAAGAAAAACTTAATTTTGATCCTGAAAATGTAAAAACATGCACTAGCCTTCCAATCACTGCTGATTCACTTTTTTATACTTCACCTTAACTGCCATTGAAGCGAAAAAGGTTAAATTAAGCGTGAATGAATAAAAGACAATCTCAAATAGACTCCCACGGCACTTCAATAAAATCCACAGCTAATCAAATCCTGCTTTGCGTACAGAGTATCCTTTCTCTTCCTGCCTGCAGCAATTACTGCTGGTACAAAGCGCGACTAGGCTTTGTAATCGCATTGCTCATGTTCTGGAGCTCTTGTAACTGATAATCTCGTTGCTGAGTCATCAGTAGGCAGTAGTGTGTAATCATATAGTTTCATGTGTGGTACATTTGTTTCTAACTAACTGAGAAGCAGTTTCGTGAGTTTTCATTTTTCGGTTAAATGGCATTCTAATCTATTTCTTTATATAATGTAACTTTAATACAAAACAATAATGTAATTTTATTCTCACAACAATAATCACTTTCTACAATTTAATTTAAACACTCCCGTCAACAATGGGATTTCCACTCTACACAGCAACATAGTATTCGTTATTGCACTCCACAGACGACAATGACAATTCACTTGGATTATTGCGAACAACAATGTACTCCTAATCTCAACACAAAGCACTATTTACAACACAAAACTGTCAGTTCTCACTTCACAGTTAGTTTGCCTTGGCTGAACCCAAGACCTTCAGACATAGTCCACTGAACTTCGAACTCAGGTCCCCCAATTGCGGTCCACTGCACTCGAACTCAGGACTTCCGGCGACAGTCCACTGGCCAGGACGCTCCCACAGCTGCGGACACACTCAAGTCGAACTCCGGTCTCGAAGCTGGCTTCACTGCTACACAAGACTGACTGGCTTGCTGTCCAAAAACTAGCAACGACTGCTGTCAGCTCCCTTGCGTCTCTTATTTATCACTAGACCATAGTTTCGAGAAAGTACGATGCTCGAAATTTTCATAGATGTCGAGAAGATGGCGCCTATCTAGACTTCTTTGGATTTCTCCCCTCAGTCACCAGCTGCTTTACTTCTCCCTCTCCCTTCTTCACGTCCGCGCTGCCTAATCGCGCCCCCTCTCTTCTGCCGGACGCGCACGAAGTTCCCCGAAGCACCGAGAATATTTGGCCTGCCGTCACAATAAGTTCAGTTCCACGTCAAATATCACTTTATCATTTCCTTACGTTTCCTAGACTTTGTGTTCCTTTAATTTAAAGAACTATGTGATTAAAATAAGAGAGGGGTTAGATAGTTCTCAGACACGTTGTACCTACTTCCTCCAATATCGGGTATCCAGCACTTTCAATCTCATTCCATTCCTTTTGCTAATTTTGACAACTTTTCAAAAGTTTTTTTTAATGGCAGGCGTGATTTACTTTATTTTTACCTAAGTGTCCTCTTTTAGGAGAAACACGGCAATGTTATGTTGATTTCCAATAGCATTGCTCTTGTTGCACCGTCGAAGGTAGTCTACGACGCACAAGTATTATGATTAGAGTCAGTGGGGCAATGATATAGTACCGGTAGAGGAACGGGAGTGCCCCGCGCAAACCTATTAACGAGCACAGTATTTGTCTACCACGAATTTCACTTAGACCTTCCAGGATTCGAACTCGATATAGCAGCGTGGAAAGCCGATGCTCTATCCGTTCGACTAACGATGCGCTTGTCTTTCAGAACTCTGTTCGTGTCCTATGAAGTTAATGGGAGCACATAAACAACAGTTTTACTTATTGTCTTATAAAATACGAGGCGCATCCAGAAAGTAAGTTTCCCGATTTTTCCCCTTGAAAGTAAACGTAATTATCCGTGTCAATTGCGCATGCGTAACAGATCTATGACGTATCAATCATATGCCAGCCGGACAGGTCCCGCCTGGTGCCAGTAGCGTGGCAGCAGTGGTCCGAAATGGAAGCTCTTATTCCTTCTCCCGCCGCCTGCGAGGTTCGGTCGGTGATAAAGTTCTTTAATGCACAAAGCATTCCGCCAATTGAAATTCATCGGCAGCTCTGTCAGGTCTATGGGCCGAACATCATGAGTAAGCAGACGGTGCGTCGCTGGTGTAGGCAGTTTTCCGAAGGTCGTCAAAATGTCCATGATGAAGAGCGCAGTGGGCGACCGTTCCTCATCAATGATGATCGTGTTGAGCTGGTGCGGCAGTGCATCATGGAGAACCGTCACTTCACGATTACGGAGCTGAGCAGTCATTTTCCGCAGATATCGCTATCCTTGTTGTATGAGATTGTCACTAAGCACCTGCTGTTCATAAAGTGTGTGCCAGGTGGGTGCCGAAAAACCTGATACCCGAACACAAAATGCAACGTTTAGGAGCAGCACTGACATTTCTGCAAAGGTATCACGATGACGGCGACGAGTTCCTCGACAGGATTGTCACGGGCGAAGAGACTTGGATTTCGCACTTCACCCCGGAAACCAAGCAGCAGTCAATGCATTGGCGGCATAGTGGATCTCCGGTCAGGACGAAATTCAAACAGACGCTGTCGGTACGGAAAGTGATGTGCACGGTGTTCTGGGACAGGAAGGCCATTCTTCTCATTGACTTCCTTCCAAGAGGTGAAACAGTGAACGCTGACCGTTACTGTGAAACACTGCGAAAATTGCGATGTGCCATTCAAAACAAGAGGCGTAGAATGCTTACTGCTGGTGTTGTACTCCTCCATGACAATGCTCGTCCACATACGGCTCGGCGCACAGCAGCTGTTTTGACGGAATTTGGATGGGAATTGCTTGATCAGCCACCCTACAGTCCTGATCTTGAACCTCAAGAAATTCCTGTCCTCCGGTGAGCGTTTTGGCAACGACGAAGAGCTGAAGACGTCTGTCACACGCTGGTTCCATTCACAGGCGGCAGAGTTCTACGACAGAGGGATACAAAAGCTGATCCCACGATACAAGTGTCTCAATTCTGATGGTGGCTATGTTGAAAAATAGCTGAAACATTGATGTACCTGTTGCCAATAAATGTTTTCTTGAAAATGTGTTCTTTTTTTTTAAATAGGGAAATTTACTTTCTGGATGCGCCTCCTAATATTATTGCAATATCCCTTCCTATGTTGTTTCTTTAATTTATCGCGTCACATATTGTCTAAATGTCCTAACTTTAATTTAGTGTCATTATCATATTATTTTGTAATCCGAAATCTTGAATATTATGTCAAGGAAGTTAGCTGTTTTATAGTAAAAGTATCTATCGCTGAGTCTAATGTTGTCAAGTACCTTTTGCTATTCGCGTTGGATCTCCTCCACAGTGCCAAAAAGCTTCAATTTTATCTTCGGAAACAAAAAATAGTCGCAGGGAGCCAAATCTCGTGAATATGGAGTGATGAGCGACGGCCATCTTCTTACGGGTGCAAAACTTGTGTGTTGCGAGAGCTCTGTGAGCTGCGCATTATCGTCATGGAGCATCTATTTGTTCTCTGTCCAGAGTTGTGGTCGTTCATGTTCAAAATAAACGTGATGATCATTATGCAAAATTTATCAATTTTTTTCGACATTTTCGGCAATGCTGCACGTGTCTGGTCGACCTGGGCTCTCGTCGTCCTCCAGCGATGTTCTGAAAAACGAATGCCACTCAAAACACCTCGCCTGACTCACTGCTTTATTCCCATAGGCTTGCTTCAACATTCCATGCATTTTGGTGGTCGATTTCCCGAAGGATTTGATGTTGGCTCTCTGCTCCAGTTTCGATTCTATCATGATTTCACAAATTCGAGGATGCATGTGCTAACAAAATCTTGTGTAACACAGGTCTCAATGAAGATAGCGCTTTGAAACTTTGTGTCGCGTCTCTTCAAGGTTGTCTAGCGTCACTGCTCCGCTCACGTGTCAATCACGTGATCCTTTCACTCACAACAGACACAGTCCCGGAATTTAATTATCACATCTCGTACACAGCAAGCACCGAAAGCCTATACCTGAGAGAAATTGGTATAGTACAGCGGTTCTCAAACTGTGAGGCTGTAGTTTTGTGGGGGGAACGACAATCAAACGAACGGGACAAGAATTTTTTTTTTTGCATTTTTATTTCAAATTTAAATTTTGTTTTGCATAAAGATAAAGCATCACTTCGAAAAAAAAAAAGAATAACGCATAATATAGATTGCTCTAACTACAAATTATGTTAAAGCCCGAACGGTCGTGCTTCTGTACATAGATATCGTGACGCAGCTGTGTGGTACCATCTGTAGATTCAGCTTGCATGTTTATACAGTTCCGATGAGTTCAACTGTATTGCCCACGACCCACCATCCGCCAAAAGCGAACTACGGCTTGATCCCTTCTGTACGCCAGTGACAACATCACGTCACGCTCACGTATCTTTGGTAATGCTATTAAAATGAAGATGAATATAAATGGAGAGATGGAGACAAAACTGAGAACTCCGAGAAAAACCCTCATGTATATTGGCTTCGTACAGATTCGATCCCAGATCCGCAGTCATCGTATGCCAATACTATGCCAACTGAACTGCCAAACTGAACTGATCGTGTTTATGAACGTCTAAATATTTACGAATTTTAACAAGTTACCATATTGTGCAGTTTTGATTAAGCACATTTGTCTCTTTTCAAGTTATTTTTGAAACAAAGAAGAAGGTATCATGATAAAATAAACAATCAAAGTAATTCACGCAAGATTTATTTGGAACTAGTCATACCCGTGCGTTGCTCTGCACTTGTTAAAAATAAAAATCATTGACTTAAATCTATTATATTTTCAAATACAGCTTCGTGATTACTAAGCGAAAAATTACCTTATAAGCTGTAAATAGATTGCTCGTGAATTTTTTTCAAAATTGCATTTAAAACTATGAATGTAACTGTTATTATCATGCAATACTTTCAAGAGCTGTTCAACCAATTCTACTTTTAAGCTTGGTACTATATTACTATTATAATTACCATTACTATTATTATTATTATTATTGTTATTATTATTATTATCATTATTATTATAACTATTTCTTACCAGTGTTTATTATTGTCACACTAACATTAGTTATCCAATTTTCATCATTTACTTTCATGTTGTTTTATGATCTAGATATTAATGTAATAACTATGTAAGCAAATGTATTTAATTAGAATTAGAGTCTGGCTGGGCGGAAGAGAAGGCCTACTGGCCTTAGCTCTGCCAGATTAAATAAATAAATTAAATAAATAAATAAATTAAATAAAAATAAAAATATTAGACCTAACAGATAATTGGCCAGTATCTGAAACAAAATATATTTGTAGGGACTGGGAACTGGTAGACGGCTTCCAACTAAATTATAATTTTCTCCTTGAACTTGAAATGTTGACATAAAAGTGCCTTCCTGTATTTCGTTTGCACCAAAACGATGCCATTTGGAACAAGATACTGTATTGTCTCACTATATTATTTAAAACATGTGTTGACAACAGATATACTCTGATAAGTAAGTTTTTTATTGGTTGTGGTTGCTCTTGAATCTCAGGAAAAACTGATCCAGCAGCCCAACAAAATGCGTTTGGTTCATTAACTCATTGTTCCCATTCTATTTATTGCATATTTTATCCTTATAATATTTTGATATAATTCGAATGAGCATAATCAATATTTGTATCATAATGAAATGCTAATATTATACTATTACTACGTACTGACTCACGAATATGCTCTCTAGTTCTAGTAATACACTGTCGTTGTTCGTTAATCCTATGAGAACATTCAGCGCTGTTTTCTCTTTTTCGACCCTGGCCAGTTCGAACTCAGGTATCGGTAAATCTCTCAAAGTGTTTGATGCCAGTTTCTCTTCGTCGAGCCAATGAAATGTTTGCATTGGTATTTCATTAACGATTCTCCTTTTCTTCCTCACTCTTATTAAATCTTCTAATTTTGTATTGTCTTGAGGCAGAAGTGTTTCGGGAATTCTTAGAATTTTGTTTAATTGGCATTTTGAAGTATATGAAATGCAATAATTAATATTAACGTATAGGATTTTTTTCAGGGTATACCACCCGAAATTATTTATGTCCAACTTATACTTACCCGCTAAAATGAACGAAGCATAAATACCTACTATCGCTCCTTGAGCAGACAGCGGAGCCTAGATGCTACCTGTCATGATTCTCTGTAGAGCAAGGCACAACCGCGTAGTATCACCTACATAATATATAGACCCTACAGAATGGGACACATTATTTATTACTTTCTAACGTGAACTACAAAATAAGATTAAACTTAATTTTCTTCCACACAACAAAAGGGAAAAACATAGGCCTACTTAAATAATTCAAATTACTGTAACCTAAAAATTATAACAAACCACACCAGAGACACGATGTAATCAGTAAGAAGTTTATATGCTTAATAGGCAAGAGTTCTGTACAGTGCACAGCACTCCATATTGGATAATTTGCAAAGCAACATCTTAAGCATGACTTATAGCTTGTGGGCCATCATCCCAAACCCCGACCTCCACCCATCTGAGCGCGACTCATTTACTCGGTCATTTATGACCTAATGTTATAATTATAAATAAAAACAAAATAGGTAACTCAATAACAACAATCTCACATAATTCCAGGTAATACAATGACGTATATGATCATTTTGATCCAAGTAGCATACATTTCGTGCAAGGATAATTCCTTTAACATGTTTCTTAATTGGTTTTGTTATCAAAATAATTTAAATACCATCCGTTTTTGGTACAAGGATAACTAATTTAACACGTTTCTAGATTTCGTACCTGGGAAGCAAAAGGGCGTATGTCCAATTTTGTCGATTTTGTGTTAATGACATTTTTGTGACCAGCATGCGTGACTGCATATATAGAATAAAGCCGGTTGTCCTCTGCCCAATCCATGACATGATTAAGATATGTTATAACAGCGACTGTCCACATAACAACCAGAAGAAAATGGACGCATGTGGGACATCCCCCTTATGCTTCTAATTCGTAAATAATTCTTGTGCGATTTGAGCGTATGAAGATGAATGTGATTACATTCATAAATTAATTTAGGATCCCAGTAATGAAGAATCAAAGACTGAAGCCAAGAAAGATCTAAAAATCATCACAAGGAATCAGGTGATATGTACTCTCTGGAAAATGCTGACAAAGTAGAGGCAAAATTAGATCCAAAAATAATGTACTAACCATGGACCTACAAGAATGTCTTCCAACTCCTATCCTTTTTAAGTGCCAATCATTTTACTTAAGCAAATTATAGACTCTGTACTTAACAATAGATGATGCGGTATCTAATGAAGGGTACTGCATGTTACAGACAAAACTGTTGCTCGAAGAGGAGGGAATGAGACAGCTCTTGTTTTTCTAGTGAAGTCTGTTGTGTAAGTAAAGTGCGTTTGTGTCAAAGCAGTTTTATAGTTTATAGTGGTAGAGCAAAGTATTTGAACAGTGAAATGTTTTTGAAGTGTTAGTGAAATCAGGATAGTATCAGTGAACTGTGTCGTAGTTCCAGTGCAGTGAGTGAGTTGACAGCGAAATGAGTGTAGTGCTGTGATATCGAAGTAATAAATGCTAACGCCTCTACAGAAGAGAAAGACGACCATAATTATAAAGGATAGCTTCTATAAGGAATTGGAACACACTTTTGATTAGTTATCTAGATATCACATGGAAATTTTACTGGGGGATTTCAATGCTAAAGTAAGATGGGAGGATATTTTTAAACCGACTATTGGAAAAGAGAACCTACACGTAATTAGTAATGATAATAGAGTTAGGTTATTCAATTTTCCCATATCAAAAAATTTAATTGTCAAAAGTACATTTCACCATAAGGTTATACATAAATATACTTGGACTTCTCCAGATGGATTGAAACACAATCAAATAGATCACATCTAATAGATAAACGAAGACATACTAGCATAGTAAACATTCTTACTTACAGGGGGACAGACTGTAATATTCTGATCGTTGTTGTTTTTAGTGAACTGTCCGAAGACAGGTCTGAATCTCACAAGTAATACCAAGAAGCCACCATTTATGAGGCAACTAGACCAGGAGATAATGGGGTAGGGTGGCGAGTTCATTTCCCCCTCCATTGCATACATCGCCGACTAGCTACATATTACGCTAGTCAGACTACAGATGCATACAAACTGTTCTTCCTCGGACACATATCGTCAAGTGAAATGTACTGTCTGATAATAGATGTACATATCATCCAGAACCTCAATCAGCATTATTTGGTAATTGGAGAATTAAGAGAAAGGCTATCAGTAGCCAAGCAAGTAGAGCAACAAGTTAATATTAGTACATTCAATATTATGAAATTAAAGGACGGGGAAATTAATCAACATTATCGGGTCGAAATTTTAAATAGATTTGTCGGTTTAGGAAGTTCCGACGAAGTTGAGAAAGAGTTAGATGTTAATAGCGTGTGGGAAAATATCACAGATAGTATCAAAATTGCAGCTGAGCAGAGCATAGGTTATTATGAAACTAAGAAAAAGAAACCGTGGTTTGATGAAGATTGTTAAATGATAGTAGAAAGAAGGAAACAGACAAAAGAAATTCTTAGAAAATCCAGTTGAGGCGAATAGAGATGAGGCTAGTTCTGGATCGGGCATTACTTCAGGATCATACTCCCTGTGCTGTCAGTTTCTCAAGTTAGCGGCAGGTGTATTTTGTTATCTATGGCAGCGCGGTTTCTTTGGACGTTTAGAATGAGAGAAGCCATAACTTATGACGCAATAGTGTTTTCCCCAAGTACTAGCAGAAGTTTGAAGAGAAAAATAAGATAAACGGATTTGAAAATCTGTAATTATTTACATATCTAATTCAGAGCCTCCAAATTTCTTAAAAAAAATGGTCACAATATCTATTTTGCAAAGAAAAATAAGGACTTCATTTGAAGCTTTCAGTCTTACATTACGGGTAAGTTTTTCTATACCCTTGCAACGAGATAATTAGGAGGCTGGGACACGCCACAAATTTAAATGCACTTCTAGTTTATATTCGTTTCGAAGTAAAATATTAGAATTTTAAGTGTACAGAAATGTTTTAATACGTTTTCAATATCATTCAACTCATTTGTCTGGAAAAACTTTAGTTTTAGCAAGAGAAAGTGATATCTATTTTCTAATGTTTCTTCATGACATTACGCACATATTCCAGCACTTAAATGTTGGTGTTTTTGGGTCGTTCAAATAGTCTTTCTCTGAAGAAAGAATGCACCAAACTGATGAGTGAAAATAAGAAAAGAATCTAAATATATACAATTTCTGCAATGTAGTCGCCCTGGTTGGCGGAGTTCGTATAGCGCTGGCCTTCTATGCCCGAGATTGCGGGTTCGATCCCGGGCCAGATCGATGGCATTTAAGTGTGCTTAAATGCGACAGGATCATGTCAGTAGATTTACTGGCATGTAAAATAACTCCTTCGGAACAAAATTCCGGCACACCGGCGACGCGTCACCTACAGACAATATTTTGAGTGGATTTCGAGGAAGTGGTGTCTGGCCTTTGGATCCTTCTGCAGTCAACGCTCATCGTTCGATAAGCAGTAATGACTCCACTCTTATCATGCTAGGCACAACAATGAGTCACAACCCGGATGCTCATCTAATGTAAGAGAAAGAGGAAACTCTTCTGTCTCGCCAGTGGTTCAGGTGATAAAAGAGCTTTTTGCACCAGAAGAAGACAATGCCAAACACTCAAGAAAAATCACTATCACAAGATGTCTGACTTCACTTAAGTTCTTGAGAGAAATAGTGGAAAAGGCAGAAAGAAAGCTAGTTGGATGCAAAGTAAAAGGTTCAATTTGTGGTGCTATTAAATATGCCAAAATTTGTCAAATAAGTTTCTATATGTCAGATGTAAACAATAGTGGACAATCAAATGCACAGTTTAATTACGTCACTCTAATTTTTATTAAGCCTAAATCGTTTCAAACATGTACGTAATTTTGCTCTCTATAAAGCAAAATGCATTTCCCTTCACTTTGCGTTAAAAATTTTAAGATGTACTATCATGGAAATAATATCCAGAATTTTGATCCTCAATTAGTTCCGGTCACTATTTGCGGATCACATAGTTTATCTCTT
Source organism: Periplaneta americana (assembly GCF_040183065.1). Taxonomy (NCBI): domain Eukaryota; kingdom Metazoa; phylum Arthropoda; class Insecta; order Blattodea; family Blattidae; genus Periplaneta; species Periplaneta americana. Next base: position 91,582,551 of record NC_091127.1, read on the forward strand.
CTGCAGAGTGTTTTATAATGTCCTTACACTTACATGATCCTCTGTTATTCTGTATTAAAATATAAAAGAGAAATCTTTTTCGTTCACTGATCCTCAACTAGTGCCGGGGGTTTAGTAGTGGATCAAATTCTACTTTTTACTTTTTCAATAAAAATATGTACTGAATTGAATTTGTTGTAAATGTAAACGAACTTAAAATATTGTAGAGGGGTCAATTAACGAATTGTAGGTAAAACTCGTTACTCTCTGTCATTCCCATCTCCGCAATCGGCTCGTATGCTTAGGTAGATCCAGAACTAGTGATCTTACCCCACTTATTTCAATGAAAGACAGGAAGCAAGTCATACACTTAGGAGTAAAATAGAGAGATTACTTGAAAGAAAAACTGAATGAAGTGAAACAAATAGTAAGAATAAAAACATTAGAGATTTATATAAGGTCATGAAGAAATTTAAGGAGGGATATCAGGCGAGGGGAAACGTGATCAAGGATGAGAACGGTGACTTGCTTGCAGACTGTCATTCAATCGTGAGCAGATGGAAAAATTATTTTGGACCACTACTCAATGTACATAGGCAAAATAGAAATGATCGGGACAAAATTCAAATACAAACTGCTGAGCCGTTTATACCCGAACCCACACTTTCAGAAGTCGAAATTGCGATAGACATATCGATCAAATTCCAGCAGAATTAATACAAGAGGGTGGAAGTGCATTATCTAACGAAATTTGTAAGCTTTTACTTGCTATTTGGGAAAAGGAAATTGTACCAGAATAATGGAAGGAGTCCATAATTGTATCTATTTTTAAGAAGGAGGACAAGACTAATTGTAGTAACGTTCGAGGAATATCACTTTTGTTGACGTCGTACAAAATTCTGTCCAATATTCTTTTGAGAAGATTAACTCCGTATGTAGAGGAAATTATTTGGGATCATAAGTGTGGTTTTAGGCGTAATAGATCGAGTATTGATCAGATTTTTTTTATTCGACAGATATTGGAGAAAAAATGGGAATATAAGGGTACACTACATCAGTTATTCATAGATTTAAAAAAGACATATGACTCGGTTAAGGGAGAAGTTCCATATAATATTCTTACAGAAGTTGGTATTCTGAAGAAACTAGTTCGATTAATTAAAATGTCTGTCAGTGAGACATACAGAAGAGTCCGTATAGGCTAATTTCTATCCAATGCTTTTCCAATTCGCTGTGAGCTAAAGCAAGGAGATGCACTATCACCTTCACTTTCTAACTTCGCTCTAGATTATGCCATTATAAAAGTCCAAGAAAACAGCGAGTTTTTGGAATTGAATGGGTTACATCAGCTTCTTGTCTACCAGGATGAGTGAATATGTTAGGAGGAAATTCACAGACGATTAGGGAGAACACGAAAATTTTACTTGAAGCAAGTAAAGCGATAGGTTTGGTAGTAAATCCCGAAAAGACAAAGTATATGATTATGTCTCGTGACCAGAATATTGTACGAAATGGAATTATAAAAAATGGAAATTTATTTTTCGAAGAGTTGGAAAAATTCAAATACCTTGGAGCAACAGTAACGAATATAAATGACACTCGGGAGGAAATTAAACGCAGAATAAATGTGGGAAATGCCTCTTATTATTCGAGTGAGAAGATTTTATCATCTAGTCTGCTGTCAAAAACCTGAAAGTTAGTATTTATAAAACAGTTATATTAGCAGTTGTTCTGTATGTTTGTGAGACTTGGATTCCCACTTTGAGAGAGGAACAGAGATTAAGGGTGTTTGAGAATAAGGTTCTTAGGAAAATATTTGGGCTAAGAGGAATGAAGTTACAGGAGAATGGAGAAAGCTACATAACGCAGAACTGCATGCATTGTATTCTTCACCTGACGTAATTAGGAACATTAAGTCCAGACGTTTGAGATGGGCAGGACACGTAGCACGTAAGAGCGAATCCAGAAATGCAAATTGAATGGTTGTTGGGAGGCTGGAGAATAAAGGCCGTGGCGTAGGATAATATTAATAATATTAAATTGGATTTTAGGGAGATGGGATATGATGATAGAAATTGGATTAATCTTGCACAGGATAGAGACCGATGGCGGGCTTATGTGAGAGCGGCGATAATTGTCCGGGTTACTTAAAAGCCATAAGTAAGTAAGTATAGATTTAAAGCCATAATTAACCTTATAAATGCAATGTTTCCCTTTTGAAGGCTACAAGAGTCTAGGAAAGCCTAAGTGACCATAACTGAGGGTAGTTTTAATGTAACCAATAACCAACATTTTCTTCAAGGACTACTTACATAACAGTTGAGGAGTCTAGCAACTAAGATCAGGCAGTAAATAACTTTCATATAGTAAGCAATCCTATGAAGAGAGAGGGTGCTACGATTAAAGAAACACACCTTCGCAAGAACATTCACCTCTAAGCTTATTGTTTTTCAGTGACAATATAAACTTAAGGATATTACATAACAAGCGGTTAACTGCTGTAGGGAACTTATAATTAAAACATATTTTGCATAGTCAGTGCATGTTTTAACACGCACAGTCCAGAATTCAGAATGCGTAACACATATCTTCCTTCTTTTTGCGCATGCCAGAGATACACCACTCCATTCCGTCATTACCTAACCCAGATTTGTAGGAGACGTCTGAAGTAATTCAAAATGATTTATGGACTGTTGTTATGGAAGAGGAGAAAGAAACACGTACACATGACTCTCTTCCGCTCGTGTACTCTATCTCGCGACAAATGACCGAATCTTTTGAAATATGTAAAAGCCGCACAACAAGTAACGAAATGAACTACAACCATAAACTGAAGGAAAATCTGTTCAGTTTATTATTCCTGATAGATTAAAAAAAAAAAAATACCGAATAAAATTCAGTGATACGAAATCTCAGATATTGTAAAATGGTAAATGTCCGTACTGTGCAATACAATAAGAATACTGAAAAAGGAGATTTAAGTAGACTAGTGTAACACTGTGGCGTAATTCACCAATAATCACCTGTATATGAAATTATTAAATTCTGTGACACGTGAAATTTCAGAACACAATGGAAACTTGTTATATCAGTTGAAGTTCATCTGTAGTGTCGAGTGGGCCTTTGAAGTGAGATTGAAATTGTGTCTTATCTTTTCATTGTTACAATGACGTACATATTTTGTTAATATGTTTCTAGCTTTTATAATGTTTCGTAACTTAAGTCTATTATCATGCACGAAGGCCTACTAGTTTTCTGTTTATCTCTTGGGTGATAACGTATGTAATTCCACTCTACAATTTACTGTAAATACTTGGGATTTTTATATTTTGTTCTCATTTTATTGTGACTTGTTGCTGGACTCTGTGTCAGTCCGTTTTGTAATCTGTAACTTACGGCAGACGAGGTATGACAAGAACCCTGAGAACCGCAAGAGTCGCTAGCAGGGTCTACTCTAAAGGCACGGAGACAGGAGGGAGCTATTCTGATGCTACTTTCTTGAAAGTATACACTACCGGTAATCTGATCTTAAGGTTGTTTCAACACTTACCTATAATTTCAATTAAATATTCTAGTTCGATGCATGTATTGTGGGTCCCTATCACCACGGCATGGCGCGTCCTCAGGTTGTGGACAGAAGAAACGGCCTCCAGATATGGACGGTAGCTGCGAATATATTGAATAAGCAGTCGCAGACACCCGATAAGGGGTGATCCTCCAGCTTCGGGGTTGAGCAAAGAGCTAACAACCCATCACCGTGAAAAACAGCTTGTTACGAAATCCCAACATAACCCTCGGAATGTGATTGATTCTCTGGCACGACCACAGCAAAGAAATAGGGTTATGATGGATGGTTACTTGGAATGTTAAAAGTCTATTTTGTAGAACAAGAGGGGTAACTTCAGTAGCAAAAGAACTAGCTAGATATTGAATAGACTGTGTGGGAGTAGAGAAGGTTAGGTGAGATGAGAATGGCATATCACAAAAAGGAGATTACTTATATAATGGGGAAGGGGACAATAATCACCAATTAGGAACAGGATTCTTTATTCACAAAAGAATAAAAAAAATCAGCAGTAAGAAAGGTCCAATTTATCAGTGACAGGTTACCGTATTTAATACTATGGTGCGATATCGTAGTTATAAATACTGACGCCCCTACAGAAAAAGCCATATGACTCGGTTAAGAGAGAAGTTTTATATAATATTCTCATTAAATTTAATATTCCCAAGAAACTAGTTCGATTAATTAAAACGTGTCTCACTGAAACGTACAGCAGAGTCCATATAGGTCAGTTTCTGTCGAATGTTCTTCCAATTCACTGCGGGCTAAAGCAAGGAGATGCACTATCACCTTTACTTTTTAACTTTGCTCTAGAACAGCGATTCTCAACCGGGGGGCCGCGGCCCCCTGAGGGTCCTCAGTACAGTGAAAGGGGGGCCCTGAAAAATTTTACGGAGCTTTCATAAAAATTTCAAGGTGTGAATTTTACACTCCAAATATAGTTATATTATATATTACTTATATTAACAACATAAATAAAAGGGATCATATTACTGTTTATTGCATATCTTTAATTTCTATTACCGGCACTTAGAGCAACAATATAAAAATGAAATCTCGAATGGAAAACAACTGCAACAATGGAGAATTTGCACTGAAGTATTGTATGAGTGAGTACAAGAGTTTTAATGAGCAATGATTTATTTATTGTTCACTGTTGAGACAAATTTGTAATTATTTTCCCGTGTAAACTGCACATGTCTTTGAATCTGCCTGAATCATTCATTGCGTTATTGTGCAACGCAACTAAAATGGATTCAAAAAATAATCTGTATAAATATTTCCAACGTGGAAGTACTAATAAGAAGGCAGAAGAAATATGGAAATAATAAATCAATCAGTCAAGTTGATCAAGGCGATTCTGAAGAAAACCAGTTTCTTGATAATATGGATGCTGTAGCAACAGACGATGGTACATCTTCTACTGCTGACATGGCTACCACGCGAACAGAAGATTGCATTAAGACAAGAAGTTTGAAGAGCAAAACACGCAAGTACATGGATTCATATATTAATTTTGGTTTCAGTTATGAAAGTATTGATTGCATACATTTCCCAATATGTGTCATATGTAATTTAAAATTTTCTAATGAAGTTCTGAAGCCAACGAAACTAACACGACATCTGGAAAGTATTCATTCTAATTTATTACTAAGCCACTTGATTATTTTGGAAGAAAATGAAAGGCCTTAAATGATCAAAAAATGCTAATGAAAAGATCTCTATAAACTGATGCTTCTTTTATGAAGTCTTCATTCTTAGTAGCTCACGAAATTGCTCTAAATAAGGATGCGTTCAAAATAGGTGAATCACTTGTCAAGCCATGTGTACTGCAAGTTGTAAATGAGTTGTTTAGAGAGTCACAGGCAAAGGAAGTTAATATCTCCTATTATCTAATGACACCATCAATAAACGTGTTAATATGATGGCGGATTATACGAAGTCTCAACTAATTGACTGTATTAAACTATCACCGTAGTTTTCCATACAGTTAATGAATCCACCGATATCGTTGGTCATCCTATTTTGATGGTCTATGTTAGATTTATAAACCACAAAACTGCATTTATTGTGGAAGAATGCTGTGTTGTCTTGAACTTGCCGATACTACTATGGAGGGAATTTTCAATGTTTTGAATACCTACTTTAGTACTGAAGAGTGAGCCGTGCCTACTACCATGGCCGTTTACCTAGTACGTCACTTCATCCGTCAGAGCGCTCTCAGACGTCACAGAATAGATAGCGCTATCAATCCCTTCATTTTTTCTTTCCAAATAATCCTATTGGCCGGGTCATTACGTCTCAAGAGGATAGAGGGGGAGAGAGTTTACCTGTTTTAACGGAGATACACGGAACGTTACTTGGGTTCCGGTACGCGGCAGATACACTTAACGCGGGAGATATTCGGAAACACTTGGCTCAGATTCAAGCTCTCGTACGCGACAGAAACATTTAACAAGACTTAGCATTTTGGTACGCGGCAGATATAGACAACGTGACTCGGGCTTTGTACGTGCTGGAGACAGATCAGTGGAGTAGTTAAATTGCGTCGTGTGTGTTTGGGATTTTAGTGGATCGTAGTTTGAAATATCGCTTGCTAGTGATACGTCTTGGGGGCAAGTTTTAGTATTTGCATCGAATAACATATTTGTGAGATATATGTGTTTGAGGTAAATTGTATTGGGAATTATGTAAGGAGATATGATTTGAAATGTGAGTTCATGTTCCGAGACGGTTAGAGTGATAAGGCAGCGATTACGGTCTCACATATGGTTTTAGTGTTTTCCCTGCTCCATTTTGATTGTTGCTTTCCTTCGCCGCTATTCTCTTATCATGTGCGTCGAGTTTAGTTGCTATTTAAATGATCCTTGAAATTGGAATTATCGTCCGTTACTTATTACGTGCATCTGTCTCCATCCCTCTCTCTCTCCGTTGGGTATTCATTTTGTAAAGTGCAGAGATTTGTGTTAGTGCTATTTGCACAGTTTATGTGAGCAATATGTGCAATGGGTAATGTATAGTGATCTGTCATGTAATGCCTTATGCTGGGTAGAATTTGTCTCTTATTGAGTGTATATGTATTTTTAGTTTGGTTAGTCAGACTGAGTGGTATCTATGGTCGAATGGATCATGTATTAAGTTAATGTGCTGGTTGGGTGTTGTGTTCAGATTCATACTCAGATAGTTAATATATATATATATATATATATATATATATATATATATATATATATATATTTAGAGAGTGGTTCATGAACATATGGTTAATAGGTTAGTCACTGATGGTCGAGAGACGGCCATATTAGATGGTTTAATCACTTATAAGTGTGTTGGCCTCAGCCTTGTGATACTTACATGATTTACATATCCTGGGGATATCATTTCAGATTAGTTTGTCCTATTTTCACTCATCTATTTCATGTTTATTGTTATTTCATTTTTCATTTATGTACATTGTTACTTATTATTGTTAATTATATTTGTTTTACAAATTCACACTATTCATTTCTAAAAGTCTTCCACTCCGCACACCCAATCCTTTCAATGTGCCGTCCACCTGGCGAAAGCAGCCAATATAAGAAAGATAAAGAGGAGGAGTGGATGATCGTACCACCGCCCCTCACAAGAGTTAGAATGGAAGTAGGCGCTATTGTATTGGTTTGTGCACGACGGAGCAGCAGCAATGGTGGTCAGTATTCTGGTGTTGGCGCACGAATTAAAGCTCATTCTCCTTATATGAACACAACTCATTGCATTATCCACAAAGAACATCTTACCAGTAAAGATATGTCACCAGAGTTACATGTCATTTTAACAGATTCAGTTAAAATAGTAAATACGAGTACATCGTCCCCAAAAACCTCCAGATTATTAGCAGCTTTCAGTTCTGAACTTGAAGTCCAACATTCTGCTTTGTTACTACATTCTGAAGTACGTTCGCTGAGTCGCGGAAAAGTATTATCAAGGATATTGGCGCTAAGAACTGAAGTTGAAATAGTTTTCAATGATAATAATTCTCCTTTAGCTCATCGAATGTATTATGATGACTGGGTAATGAAGTTGGCATACCTGAGTGATATATTTTGCTTTGTTAAAGAGCTCAACCTTACACTTCAGAACTTCAAAAAATACTTTTAATTCCATGGATAGAATTTTATTAACGCATTCAAAAGAAAATTTGTCTGGAAAGAAAGAATGAGAAAAAATATCACAGACATATTTTTTGAGTACACTAAAGTGCTTGAAAGTACTGGGGGAAATATTTATAAAATTATAATAAAACATTTGAAGAAATTAAGAGAGAAATTTGAATATTATTTTCCTCCTTCCAAAGAAAAGAATGAGTGAATTCAATTTCCATTTAACTCTAGTAGTGAGCCATGTGAGGAAGACAACTTGATAGAGTTATTATCTGACAACACTCTGAAAAATAAGTTATTGGAAACCTCATTATCAGAATTCTGGATAAGCGTAAGTAGAGAATATCCTTCGCTCAGTAGTATGGCAGTGAAAAATCTTCTTTCATTCTCAACTACAATATGAGGCAGGCTTTTCGGAAATGGCTCCAATATATCTGAAGAAAAGTAATCGGCTAGTAGACACCGGCAAAGCAGACAATACTCACGCCCGTAACTGCCTGCCGTCAGACTTGGGTTCCGGGGCAGCTAGAGAGCATGTTAAATTTAGGACTAGCCCATTCAGCCCGAGTTTTGTAAACCCAGTCCAGGCGGGACCTGAGAAAGCCTGCCTGTGTGCTCGTATTGTAGGGTGACATGCATTCAGGTATCATGAAACAGTACTAGTTTGAAATCTAAGTTCGTTGGCTATTTAGCCACTTCAAAAAATCTGTATTTTCTGGTAAAATACAGAAGAAAATTCTTGATTAAAGTAACATAGCTTTACAATTTATTGCACTATAGAATTTAATAAAATAATAACATAAATATTATACATTTCAATTTCCTGCAAAGTGTATCTGACTCAACAAAATAGTAACATTTCTTAACTTGTGACTAGCTAAAAAAAGGGGGGGGAAAGGAAAGGAGAAGATAGGAGGGAAAGGGATGGGAAGGGAAAGAGAAAAGGAAGGGACAGAGGAAAAAAGGAAAGGGGAAAGGAAAGGGGAGAGAAAAGGAAAGTAAGGGGGAAATGAGAAAGGAAAGGGGAAAGGAAAGGAAAGGAAAGGAAAGGAAAGGAAAGGAAAGGAAAGGAAAGGAAAGGAAAGGAAAGGAAAGGAAAGGAAAGGAAAGGAAAGGAAAGGAAAATGTTTAAAATACATTGATAACAATTATTATGAATATCAATTATTATAGGAAAAAAATGTATTTTAACTTTTTCCTTATCAACAATTAAAAGCCGCATAAAGACCTGTGAAATGTAAAAAAGTTTCTCGTTCCTCAGAATATTGATTTGCTATTTAACTTCTGAGGGATATATTTCTATTTATTTATCAAGTTCAAAATTTGAAGAGTTTCCATTACATTACCCTGATAGAACTGACATTAAACCCTTGCGGTGAATTTCAGTGAAGTCCGGAGGGCCTAATTAGTCAAATTCTCTCTCCTCAACTCCACGCTGGGCCCTTTTGGAATCTTTTAAGATGTGAAAGAGAGAGTGGTGTAAGGAAAGTAACGGGAAGCTATCGCATTTACCTTTCCCAAGAAAAACTGCAAACATGGCATGATAAGCCTTAGCACGGTAAAAGATTTTGCACGTAAACTATCCCCCATTCGGATGTCGGGGAGGGGGATCCTGGGGAAGGACACATTATGAAGCAACCCAACAGGGAGAAGAAAAAAAAGTTTGAGGATTGGAACGTGGAATGTAAGGACTCTTCTGCAAGCAGGTAAGTTGGGAAACTTAAAGGAAGAAATGAGAAGAAACAGAGTGGATGTGATGGAAATATAAGAAGTGAGGTGGGAAAATAGTGGTGAGTTGATGAGTGACGAATTTCGGTTGTTTTATTCAAATGCTGAGTGAAAAGGAAGTCTTGGTGTTGGTGTATTATTAGGACCTCGTGTGAAAGATAAAATGATATAAGTGCGTTAAGTATATGACCGGGTGATAATGATGAGGCTACAAGGGAAGAAAATGGACTTAGTGCTAGTGCAAGTTTATATGACACATAGTGGATTAGCAGACGAGGAAGTGGAAGAAAGCTATGGCAAGATAGAAGAGATAGTTGATGAGGAGGAGAAAGGAGCATGCGTTATCCTAATGGGCGAGTGGAACGCAGTTGTAGGAGAAGGTCAGGAGGGAAGAACAGTTAGAAAATATGGATTGGGAAGAAAAAATAACAGAGGAGAATCTTTGGTGAATTTCTGTAAAAGAAATGGAATGATTCTTGGAAATACATTATTCCAACAACATGAACGAAGAGGATACACATGGACATGCCTAAGAGATGAAAGTAGATGCCAGACAGATTACATACTGGTACAGGAAATATTCCGAAATTGCTTTAAAAATGCGAAAAACTTACCAGGAGCAGACATTAACTCAGATCATGTCCTTCTGATAGACGAAGTAGATATTCGTCTGAAGAAGATAAGAGGAAGACAAGGATGAAGAAATTGAACATCGATAACTAAAGAATGAAGATGAAAGAAGAAAATTTCGAGAAAAATTTCAAGAGAAAGCCGCTACATTAGAATCCACAATTGAGAATAGTAATGAGTACTAAACTTATCTAAAAAAAACTGTATACAGACAACAGCAGAAGAAACAATAGGATACACAAAAGGTGTGAGATTTAAAAAATCTTGGGTCACAGGGAAAATGTTGGAGAAGATGGAGGAAAGGAGAAAATGGAAAAACATCAACACAGAAGAAAGTAGTAGAAACTACAGGAAACTTAACAACGAACTAAGAAGAGAAACTGATAAGGTGAAGGAAGACTGGATGAAAGAGAAATGTAAAGAAATATAGGATCTAGAGAGAAAAGGAAGATATGATTTAATGTGTAGCGAAGTAAAATGTTATGACTTTACAAATAAGAAAAGCAAATCCAGTGGTTGATAGAGAACGAAATCGGATATGAAATAACAGAGAGACCAGGAATACTGAACAGATGGACGAAATATGTAGAAGAGTTATATGAAACAGGGAATCCTCCAGAACACTTGGCTATAGAAGACGAAGCAGCCGTATCAGAAGACGAAAAAGAATTTTCTATTTTAAGGGAAGAAGTTGAACTAGCGTTTAGGGAAATGAAGAATGGGAAAGAAACAGAAGTTGATGGAATCCCCATTGAATTAGTGAAATGCTTGGGTGAAGACAAGAAGGAACTTCTATTATTATGCAAAGAAATAAATGAGAAAGACGACTTGCCTGAAGATTTCACGAAGACAGCGTTGCTTCCAATGCCGAAGAAAAATAATGCCAAGAAATGTAACGAGTTCAGGACTATCAGCCTAATAACGCACTCGACGAAGATTCTTCTGCGAATACTGAATCGACGTTTATATTCTAAGATCGAAGAACAGTTGAAAGAAGAGCGATTTGGCTTCAGGAAGGGAAAAGGTATGAGAGATGCCATTGGAGTACTACGAACAATCGGCGAAAGATATCTAGAGAAGAAAGAAGGAAGTGTGTATAGTATTTGTGGACCTAGAAAAGGCACTTGACAGAGTGGATGTTCAGTAAACTTTATATGAAACAACGAGTCAAAGTCAAGATAGAAGAAGAAATGTCTGAAGGAAGTAAAATAGGGAGAGGAGTACAAGGATGCTCTTTATCACCTACTCTGTTCAACATCTACAGAGTGTAACAAAAGTTTCTGGTACAGTGAAAATTTTAGTTTTTTTTTTCAAATATTTTATGGTAAATATCACATTTTCAGCCAAATTATTAATAAAGGATTGTATCACACCACAATCAAGTAGTACCAACTCCTACACCATAAAATTTGGTCATGGTTCCTGAGAAAATGGAAACTAAATAAGAGAATAATTTTAACATACTGTTACAGAAACTTTTGTCACAATCTGTACTTGGAGGATTTAGTGAAGAACTGTTTTCAGAACATAGAGGAGTGATAGTAGGAGGAAGAAGAATAATGTGTGTAAGATTTGCTGATGATATGGCGTTGTTAGCAGAAGAGGAGACGATACTAAGGGATATGCTACTAGTGCTAAATGACAGCTGTGTGCAGTACGGAATGAAGATTAATGCCAACAAGACAAAGACCATGGTCATAGGAAGAAAAATACAGAAGGTAAACTTGCGCATTATAAATGAGGCAGTAGAGCAATTGGACAGCTTCAAATACTTGGAATGTACTACAGTATAAGCAATAACATGAGCTGCTACCAAGAAGTCAAAAGGAGAACAGCAATGGCAAAGGAAGCTTTTAATAGAAAAAGGAGCATCTTCTGGGAAACTCAGGAGAAAAACTAGTGAAGAGACTAGTGAAGTGCTTTGTGTGGAGTGTAGCATTGTATGGGGCAGAAACATGGACATTACGACGAAGTGAAGAGAAGCGAATAGAATCATATGGAAAAGGATGGAGTGTGTGAAATGAACAGACAGAGTAAGAAACGAAGCTGTGTTGGAAAGAGTGGATGAAGAAAGAATAATGCTGAAACTGATCAGAAAGAGGAAATGGAATTGGCTCGGTTACTGGTTGAGAAGAAACTGCCTTCTGAAGAATGTACTGGGAAGAACGGTGAACGGGAGTAGAGGTAGGGCAGAAGAAAATATCAGATGATATACGACATTAAGATATATGGATCATATGCGGAGACAAAGAGGAAGGCAGAGAATAGGAAAGATTGGAGAAAGCTGGGTTTGCAGTGAAAGACCTGCCCTTATGCAGAACGCTGTGAATGTATGTATGTATTTATTTACACTGCAAGTGGGCAAGCACCCGGAGGCAGTGGTATATACAATATAAACAATACACAGTTAAAATGACAAGCTATACACAATAAAATTTACAATACATAATACAATTTACAACACATATACAATTTTATACACAATACAATAAGAATACACAATACAATTTAACACAATAATAATAAAACATAAATAAAATACCTAATTTTACAATACAACCTACATAATTATGTATAGGTCCTACATAAGTTTCAATAGTCTTTCACTTTACTCTCATCTCATTCCCTGTAGTGGCACTATGACGCATTTCACTGACACTTTAGCACACATTTCACTGACACTCTGTAACACATTTCACTGACACTATAGAACACATTTCATTGATGCTATAAATTATCACCGATAGGAACTGTTCACTGCACTGTAAAACCATAACTTCACTGACTCACCTCGCTTCACTGATACAACAGTTCAAATAAGTCAAATAATTACATCCTTATGCATACTTATAAACAGAACTACATTTAAACTAAACATTTTTAGTCTAAGGCCCTCTTACACGATATTTTTAAATAATGTACAATTCAAACCAAGGAAGTAACTCGTCAGGCTAGATAAATACATGTCACCTTAAAAAATTAAATGTTGAATGTCACCTTAATTTTAATTTGCACTTTATACACAACTTTTTAAGTTATTCTTGAATCTCCTTAAGGAAGGACAGCCCTCAAAGACCGCTGCAGGTAGGTCATTCCAATCATTTATAGTTCTATTTAAAAATGAGAATTTACCTACATCCGTTTTCTGTTTCCTACATTTGATTTTAAAATCATGATCGTTCCTACCATAGTACGTTGGCTTTTCTAACCGAGCCGTTATGTCTACCCATGCTTTCTGACCTAGATGTGCTCTATACAATGATGTTATTCTAGTTTTCCTACGTCTGTTTTCCAAAGTTTCCCATTTAAGTTCTTTTATCGTATCGTTTCCATCTTCTCTTTTACCTTTAACAAATTTAGCTGCCCTATACTGGATTCTTTCTAAGGAATTTATCTGATATATTCTATAGGGATCGCAACATGTAGTTCCGTATTCCATTAACGGTCACACTAACGTTAGATATGCTATTTCCCTCGATTTGGGGCTAGCCTTTCTCAAGATTCTCATAATAAAGTGAAGTGCCCTCCATGCTTTACCCGTAACATTATCAACATGCTCTCCTCAAGAAGGTTTGGAGTTTAAATACACTCCTAGGTATTTACAACATTGTTCTTGCGGAATTACAACACCACTGAATTCGTAATTAAGACTAGTTTCCTCTCGGGTTTTACAAAATGTTATACATTTACTTTTAGAGCCACTTATTTTCATCCTATGCTTTGACGCCCAGTTATAAATTTTATTCAAGTCTGTTTGAATAGCATCTACATCTGAATTATTTCTAATCTTTCTATAGATAATGCAGACGTCTGAAAATAGCCTCACATTTGATGTAATATTCTGGCATAGGTCATTTACGTATATTATAAAGAGTAATGGACCCAGAACGCTGCCCTGTGGTACCCCTGAACTTATATTTCCAATTTCCGATATTTCATGACCTACTCTAACTCTCTGGGTTCTACCTTTTAAGAATTCTTGGATCCATAGCACCACTCTTTTATCTATTCCTAGCCTACTTAACTTATCTATTAATATGTCATGTGGCACCAAATCAAATGCTTTCGGAAAATCAATCACAACTGCATCGATTCTTCCGCCTCTACCTCTCCAGTTAGATCCTGAACCAGCGACGTAGTTTGACTATCACATGAGAAGCCTTCCCTAAAACCATGCTGGCGGTTGTAAAACCAGTCTTTCGCATTTAGAACATGACGAATATAATCCGATATCAAAAGTTCCATGACTTTACATACGATAGATGTAAGGCTAATCGGTCTGTAGTTTCCGACATCTAATTTATTTCCACCTTTATGTATGGGTACCACTATAGCTCATTTCCAGTCACATGGAATAGCTGCATTGTTTATGGAAACATGAAATTTACGCATTAAGTATGGAATTATGGCCTCGGAACCTAATTTAAGAATCTCTGTAGCAATACTACTCGTATCTGGTCCTCGAGACTTCCGATTTTTTAATTTCGTTATTCTCTCTCTAACCCCTTTGGAAGTTATTTTGAAAGTCGAATTTGGTTCACATTCACGGTCTTTGACACAACCACTCCTATCAGCAGGATTATTATTATTATTATTATTATTATTATTATTATTATTATTATTTATTATTATTATTATTATTATTATTGAAAACCGAAATGAAATAGGAATTTAATAAGTCGGCCTTTTCTTTGTCATCAGTTATACTATCTCCGTTCTGATTTCGTAAAAGCACTACTCCTTCATTTTTCCCTTTCCTCCTGCGTACATAATTATAAAACTGTCTCCAATTGTTACTTTCACCTTCTTTTAAAATAGTTTTTAGAAAATTTTCCTGAGCTAACCTTTTTTCACACTCAAGTTTCTTAATTAATTCGACATATTTTTCCCAATGCTCATGGCTTCGTTTACGTTTACTAAATGCGCGCCTTGTCTTTTTCTTTAAGTAATGAATATAATTAGTGTAATATTCTGGGTCCGGATATTTCTTAATTATTTTAGAAGGTACACATTTTACTAATGCCTCGAAAATTATACTCTTAAATTTATGCCACACATTTTCCATATTTCCTTCAGTCCTTAGAAAGCCATCATGCTTTTGTCGTAGAAACGTTTGTAATTCATGGACATCGGTTTTGTTGAAATTCCAGACAGACAGTGGACTTGACCTCGGATTTACTGTGTTTTCCCAGAAGATTTCTAATAAGACGCTATTGTGATCACTTATTTTATGAAGACTTTCAGAGTTGACAAAGAGAGAGACAGGTCTTAGTAGGTAAACATCTAAGAGGGCATTGTCACGCGTCGGACCATTTACTACCTGCGTGAAATCTTTACGCCAGATCAATTCATTAACAAGGATCTGTGCATCTGAATTTGTACCTGAAATCCCGTTCCAGTTAATTTTCGGGAGATTTAGATCCCCAGCAATTACTACGTTTCGGTCTTCTGATACTGTATTAAGATATTCATTTAGTTTGTGCAAAGTTAAATTGTTTAATTCACTGGGTGGTCTGTAACATGCTATTACATCTAAGGTTTCCCACCCATTTCTTATCTGAACATTCAATATTTCAACTTCCTCATGTATCCACAGAAGATTGCTACTTATTTCTATCTTAGTACAAACGAAACCTCCCCCTCCCATTTCACTTCTATCCTTTCTGAAGACTCTATAATCCGACCTAAAAATTTCCGAGTCATTTATGTCTTCCCTAAGCCATGATTCCGTCCCAATTATTACATCTGGATTATAAACATCGACCAAGTTCCAAAACGGAATAAGTTTATTTCTAATACTTCGGCAATTAACCTGCAGTAGTCTTAGTAGGCCTGTCCTTACTTGAACATTTTGAATCCCCGTGGCACCTGGTCGTCACTGCTGGTCTCCGCCGCCCGCGGATAGGTCTTCGACCGCACCGCCCGCTGGTAGTCCCTTGACCCCTCCGCCCGCTGGTAGACTCTCACCCCCGCTGACCGCCGGTAGTCCCACGCCCCCGCCGTCCGCTGATGGTCCTTTGGTTCCGCTGCCCGCTGATGGATCCTCGATCCCGCCGCGCCATGTTGTAGTAACTACCCGCGCGAAGAGGGATCCCATGTCTGCAGCTCCCCTCCGATTTAGGTGGAGAATGAATGATGAAAAGGAAAGCGTAAGTAATTTATAATAACTGTTGGGATTTAATGGATATTGTGGTGACGAGAAATAGTTGGGTATTTATTACGTTTCAGAAGACGATAAATGAGGCGTTTAGTGCATCACTAAAATATAATTTTTCAGTACGAAGGAAAAACGTTTGCGAGGAATCAAGGATTGGCAACCAATACCATTCTTTCGTCATACAATCCATGTGATGTATCTGGCTTTGGAGCATAACAGTGCTATAGCAGTTGTAGAATCATATGAAGATATGAAATATAACATTAAATCATTTTCTACAAAAAAAAAGTGATGTCTGATTTTGCAACTATACGCCTCAAATTAAGTTGTCAATAGTTTGTCTATAACTGTATGCTTCCTGTCGGGTTTGGATGAGACTTGGTTGATATTTACCATTCACCAGAAAGCAGCACAGTCTGGCGCAGATCGGCGGAATAAAACAGTCCTTTCGAGTCACTATTAGGACTGTTTGGGAGTCACGTGCAACTATACTGTCTGCCTCCTTGTGAGGAAGGTTGACGGCAGGCGAGCGATACCTTGCGTTATCCCACTCACGAAGGTAAACAGTTATGGGCAAGCGTGAATGAGGTTTTTCCTATCTCTGTCGGCTAGACCTACAAAATCTGCAGAACTGTTTGCGACTATGTCTGAATAAAACATTGAAGTCTAGAATTGATGTTCTTGTAGTGGAATTACAAAAACAAGTAAGTATCACATTAAGTTTGTTGTAAAAGTGAAGTGTTTCATTTATCATCATCAACTTGAAGATTATTATAAACTGTGAACATATCAAGAACTTAATACATTGCGGTACAATAAATTTTTATAGTTTTGATAGCTACCAAATCTTGTCGCAGAATATTCTTTCTTAAAATTTCATTATGCATTTTTTTAACATTAATTTACATTTTCTTTTTTGTTCACTTGAATTGATTAGGATGCCGATATTTTAAATCCAAGATTTGGACGGCTATCATTTCGATGATATTCCCTATTATTGTTAAACCTTTATTAACTTCAAATATCATTGTTTTATAGTGTTACCTCAGTATTATTTTTTATAAAGCACACCTAAACACTTCAGGGGGCAGCATGAATATAATGTAACAGCAAGGGGATCGCACAATTAAAAATGTTTAGAAACGCTACTCTAGAATATACCATTAGGAAAGTCCAGGATAACAGAGAGGGTTTAGAATTGAACGGATTACATTAGCTGTTTGTCTAACCGGATGGTGTGAATATGTTAGGAGAAAATGCACAAACTATTAGGGAAAACATAGGCACTTTACTTGAAGTAAGCAGAGAGATAGGTTTGGAAGTAAATCACGAAAAGACAAAGCATATGATTATGTCTCGTGACCAGAACATAGTACAAAATACAAATATAACAACTGGAAATGTATCGTTTGAAAAAAGTGGAAAAATTCAAATATCTTGGAACAATAGTAACAAATATAAATGACACTCGAGAGGAAATTAAACGCAGAATAAATATGAGAAATGCGTGTTATTCGGTCGAGAAGCTTTAGTCATCCAGTCTCCTCTCAAAAAAGCTAAAAGTTAGAATTTATAAAACAGTTATATTACCGCTTGTTCTTTATGGCTGTGAAACTTCGACTCTCACTTTGAGAGAGGAACAGAGTTTAAAAGTGTTTAAGAATAAGTTGCTTAGGAACATATTTGGGGCTAAGAGGGGGATGAAGTTACAGAAGAATGGAGAAAGTTACACAACGCAGAACTGCACGCATTATATTCTTCACCTGACATAATGACCAGACGTTTGGGATGGTCAACGCATGTAGCATGTATGCGCGAATCCAGAAATGCATATAGAATGTTAGTTGGAAGAGCTGAGGGATAAAGATCTTTGGGGAGGCCGAGACGTAGATGGGAGGATAATATTAAAATGGATTTGAGGAAGGATGATATGATGGTAGAGACTGGATTAATCTTGCTCGGGATTGGGACCGATAGCGCGATTATGTGGGTCGGCAATCAACCTCAGGGTTTTCTAAAAGCCATAAATAAGTAAATAAGTAAGTTCGATGCCAAGCTGCAGGAGTGTCGAGCAGTAATATGAAGCGAATAGTGAAAATGAGATAACAAAACATCAATGACAGAACTTGTTTGTCAACTCCCAGAAAGAATATCGAAAGAAGAAAACAAAAACAAATATTGGCCAATACGAATTCTATAAGTGTGTCATATGGGAAACAATAAACGAATTTCATTTAGCAATTGGAGAACGCCCGACAATGCATTCTTTCTTATCACTGTCAGTGTTAAAAAATGGAATACATCTACAATGAGATCAAGGACCGTAAATCGTATTATAAATTATTTGAAATTTAGATGAAAGAAATCTGTGAAAGCCACTGGCGTAGCTCAAGCGGTAGTGCGTTTGTCTGCTGATACGGGGTTGCGCTCGGGAGTGGGTTCTATTCCCGCTTGGGCTGATTATCTGGTTAAGTGTCTTCCGAGGTTTACCCCAACCTTAAGGTGAATATCAGGTAATCTATGGCGAATTCTCGCCTCATCTCGCCAAATTCCATCTCGCTATCACCAATTCTATCGACGTTAAATAACCTAGCAGTTTATACGATGTTGTTAAGTAATCAAGTGCAAATATCTGTGAATAATAAAAGTATGAATTGAAAAAAGTGCCATTCGTCTTCAGAGAGTGAAATATTTCTCAAGCATTGCTACTTAAAGGAAGCAAGGGCGCCCTTTTGTATAATTTATATGAATGAGAGTTATATTCACTCGTCGCACGCGAAGTTTTATACTTGGAGTGATATTGATATGCTAACAATGGTCTCTGTGCTCCTGTTTGGAAGAGCCAACGTGCGATAATTGTGCATGCCCTTATGTTCAAGCCTAGCACTAAATCGGTGGATTACCATAATGATATGAGTTACACTATGGCAAATGGTTGGGGACGAAATTAATGCCAAATCTTTCCCCTAAATCAGTCGTCATGATCGGTAAAGCACCGTAGCACAAATGATTTGTAGGTTTCTCTCCGGAATTTTAAGAAATTATTTGAATCAGTCATTTAAAAAAGGGCTCAATTCCATATTTTTTCCACAATTAAGTTTTCTACGTTCACATGTTCTTAGACGGTAGACCCATCTATTTAGTATGAAATGGGCTCAATTCCGCAATATAGTATTGAGAATGAAGCCGTCTCGCATACCGTTCATTTTATAAATGGCTCAATTCATGGAGTGGAGATCTTTCTAAACTTAACTCACCTGAGATTTTGTGGCAGCATTCAGAAAATTATTTTATCTGACAGTAATGAATATAATAAACAGAGATTATGTTCAACCAATGCAATGCAATGCACAATGGAGTCAGTTACAGAAGTGTGTGTTTCTTCAGGCAAAAAACATCTCTCGACTCAATGCCAGGAAAATGTATGAGATGTTTAAGGAGAAATATCCCGATACTACTATTAAATACAAGTACTATCTAAATTATTTTCATGACAATTTTTGGCAGGGCACAAATTGACACCTGCATAACTTGTGAAGAGCTTCTCTTTTAAAATTAGAAGCCCTACTTTAAATGATGTGCTAGAAAGGTGGCAGCAGCGGAGATCATGATTCATAAACGTAGACCCCATAAATTCTCCACATGCATGAAACAGAGAAAATAAAGGTGCCTGGAAAGTAACAGAGCCTTATCACTGAGCTTTGATTTCATGCAAAATTTGTCTCTTCTACGCATACCTGTGTAAGATGTATTTTACCTTAGACAACTTTGAGTTAATATATTCAACATTCACAATATTGCAACTAGCCACTGCATCATGTATGTTTCTCACAAAGGATTAGCAAAGAAAAGAGGAAATGACGTGTGTTCATTTATTTTGGACTATTACGTCATGTGCCGAGAAGTGTTACTGAACTTAATTTGTACTCGGACGGATGTGTGGGACAAAATATGAACCATGCTATGTTTAGAATGTGTGCTGCATTAGTTGAGACTCAAAAGTTTAACAAAATAACTCATTTCTTCTCTCTTAGAGGGCACTCATTTAATGCTTGTGACAGGGACTTCGGTTTGATTAAAATATCAATTCGTGGGGAAGACAGGATACATTCCGTTAATTATGTTTAAATTATAGTGGCAGCTGCTAAAAATAATAAATATGTTTGTAGTGACTTTGGTGAAAAATGGTGATGTTTTGGATGTTAGTAAATGGTGGTCTAAATTTCACAGGAAGACTGCAGTGGCAACTGAAACAATAAATAAACAACATGATCAAGGAATCATGTTTCAGCCTAATATGTTCAATCAGTTTGATTATTCTCCTGAACACCCTGGACAGGTAATTGCTTCAAGATACAGTATTGAAAATATAATAACACCAAAAGTATCCTATATGTTGAAAAATTGATTTAAAATACTCACGTCAATATTATGTAATGCCAATATAATGTTCATGCAAAATTACACCTTTCTACAATGAAAACTGCATTAATAGTAAAATATTTAGTAATTGACTGAATTTTTTCCTACATCTCTCTAAGGTGAACGTCAGCAGATACTCTAGATACCTTCTTTCGAGATACCCTGAAAACCTGGTAGCCTTCGCTTTGCTGGAACTCCTGGAAGTAGCCATCTTGTATGCACTGAGAGTAAACATGTCAGTTGATATAAAGTCTGTGGCCCAGTTTGTTCAACCTTTGTTAAATTATAACAGTGTGTTATTCCATTTTAACTGTAAACTTAACAGTTGAAGCATTTCTTCAACTACTGTTAGTACTAACAGGCTGTTAAAACCCATGTTAATTTAACTGCTCAATTTCATGCAGTTAAATCATTTAACTCTCTGTTAGCACAGAAGTATTCAATATGGCTGGGGCGTTTGATGCTGAACTTTCATACTTTGATTATATTTCAGAAAATGATATCCATGAATACATAAACAGAGTGGATGATTTCAATGAATTGACAGAACAGAAGTTCATACAAAGGTACAGGCTATTTTCTGCCAAGCCTCATTTTTCGATTTCAATGTAGATCCGTTTATTTATTCTCAATAATTGGTTTATACTGCGAAATTGTTTCCAGCAGAAGAGAAATTAGTCCCATGATTTCTTTTTGTTCCAGTGTTTTCCATTTCACAACAGCAATACCAACATGGCAATATGCCGCTCCAAGCTATTGTGATACAGACGATGGAAAGAAGCATAAGTCAAACCTAAGAGAATAGAAAGACTTCTATCCTCTCTGAATCAAACAACGGAAATAAGCGAGAATCGCAACTGGCAGAGTTCAGAAAACAGAATTCAGCCTATACTTGATTACATGTTACTGTTAAATTCTAGAATCTCTCGTCCTAACAGAGTGTTAACAAACAGACTGTTAAATGTGAAATGTAAAGTTGAATAAACGCAATATTTTAATAGCAATTTATACTTTTAACTTACAGTTAATTAACGCTATGTTAGGTGCATTTTAACAAAGGTTGAAGAAACCGGGCCTGTGTGATGTATCTTGTCTCACTGTGAAAAGAGAGAGAAAGGAACTATGTCTTACTTAGTCTGTATTATTATGGCAATGGAGGAGTGGAGCGATGCCGTCCATCCATCCAGTGGCGGAAGGGACCAGTTGATGCATTCTGTAGCGCAAAATAAAATTACAAAATATCTCTCTTCGTACTGTGTAGTTACGTCACTGAGCTTGTCTTTCAAGAAACTGAGTTCCGATAGCCTGTACAATAACAAGGATTTGAAAGGAATCCTGAAAATTTACAAACCTCCTATAATCTCCACCCTCATTTGAAGGGACTTGGTTTTATCGCTATTGAGACAAGATAAACCTTACCAGGAGTAACCATCGTGCTCTATCGTTTGCTACTTTTTACTTATTGGCCTGCTCGCTTCCATTTGTGCTGCATATGCTTTGACGTGAGTTTTCTCTCTTCACTCGTGAATTTCTTTCAGTTTAACTTATCAACTGCTGATTCTTGCTCAATTGAAATTTTAGTCTGGTTCGTTGCGAATTATTTGACACCACTGCGAACGTTTTATCACTTCGCATTGTTGAGTTACACTCTCTCGGCTGCCGCGCAACTCAATTCGTGCCTCAGCTTCCCCCGTCCCGCGTATCACCCTCTCCAATTCAAAATCACGTTGAATACACGTTTACTTCATTGAAATATGTCATGTAGTTTATCAATTATAGGCGCGACGACAAAATTCGTCTGGTGAACTTTGTGGGATGGCATCCTAGTACTAGACCGACGTATTCACGTCAAAATAGAACACGAATGAAAGATAGATAATAAACAAAGTCTATGTAAACACTATATTAGAAGAGTCATTAACAAGATCTACGTCCACCACTGTGGAGTAACTGTTACCACGACTGACCGTGAAACAATCAATCAACAGTTGCACTCTGTTCTTTCAGGTACTCAGCTTTGGAGCCGTTATCTCTGATAACCAACAGTTTTAATTAGTCTCCTACTTATGTTGTTATGTCAGCAAAGTAATCAATTTCCTTTCTTTAAGCTGAATGAAAGCTTCTTGGAATGACCTGGCCGCACTTAAAGATGGCTATTATTTCACTAACATGACTCATAGTTTTATAATTTTGAAATTGGTAATAAGAGTTCATTAAGTGGACAACTGCAAGGGCTTGGGAGAGAGTTGGCTGTTCGGCAGGTGAGTTTCACGTTTCACGGCGAAGGCAAGTCCCAAATTTAGAGCCCGATGAGCAAGCGAACGATGCGAATTTTGAAAACGCCTAAGAATATTAACGAGAAAGGATTTTGAAGGAAGGGAGTAAGTCCATGGTCCGTTTATTTTAGATCTCATCCGGATATTTGCCTTAGCGTCCGAGAAAAACCACGGAAAACCAAAGGCAGGATGAGTTGTCATACTGGCGACTAAGCCAATTAGCTTGTAGGATGATTATATTGAAAGTGTGGCGAAATAGCATTTTGCGATAAAAAGCGTGGTAAGTGTATTGTAACAGAATCGAGGAAAAGTTAGAGGAGACGGGACGAAGTCGAGTCTTCTCTATTTCCGAGATTCTGTTCTGCACTTAATACATGTATTGCGTACTATTATTTTTGGCTAATCTTAATAACAAATCAATTGTTATTAATTATTTTTAATTTAAATAAATAGTTTGTTTTTGGAAGCTAACATGTTCATGTGTGATGGCCGTTTGTCGATTTTGACGCTTGCGTTTTTATCTACACTAATTTGTTTTCTTACAAATCTCCACGTCAACAAATTAATTTAGAAAGAATACAGTTGTAATAAGATATTTAGTTATTTCCTTATAGCACATAGTAGTGCGCGACACTTATACTTCGTTACCTTTAAGTAAATAAATAAAAGTTGATTTGATTTATTTACTTCACCTCACGTGTATTATAGGTTTAACCAACTTACAAGGCCTACCAACAACATCGGTAAGTTTGTTAAAAACACGATCGGCCAAGAAACATCGTGTCGTCACCTTATGAGAGAATTACATTATTGAGCAATATACTTTTCGTTTAAAATTTATCTTAAAACTCCATTAATGAATACCGATGGCCGATCCTGAAACAAAAAACCTTTATTACTTTTTTTTTAAGATATAGTTGGCCATATTAAGTTTAAAAAGACATCGCATCACTGGTGCCCCGAGAGTTCGTCATATACGTCGTAAGGAACGTTGTCGTTCCATGCTAGCATGTTTAGGACGCATTTTGGTCTCTTGTCTTTATCTAAGATCGGATTTTAATTGCCTAAATAAAATATTAAATTGTTTTCGTGGCTGTAACTTTTAGAATAGGTACAAAAAGTACATAATCAGATATGAATTCTTTACTGTCCAAATTGTTAGTTCCTTATGAATCAAACATACTGGAGTTACATAAGGCAGCCCCGATATCAGTCACAAAATTTTGTTTTGGAAGACTTCAACGCCTCACAAACAAAGGAAAGAAACAAATACATCATACTAACACATAAATACAAGAACACATACAAACTAGAAACTAAAATACAACCTAGTATACAGAACACACTACATAAACATCTTAACACACAGACAAGACACACAAATAAATACAACTTAACAGGAATTTACAAACTATCATGCAACAATTTCAACGACTTCTACATTGAACAGACTGGAAGATCATTTCAAATACGTTACAAATAACATATCATAGCCATAATCAAACCATACAAAAATTATTCAACCTACGCAGAAAACATCCCAAACTCTAATCACAGCTACAGCAACATAGACAACGACATAAAATATTATATATCCAACCAAAAAAACCAAAAACTTGACACCCTAGAACAATATGAAATTTACATCATACAAAAACACAACCACATCACATCCTGAACACTCAATTCAATTTCAAAACGCACACCCCTTTCGACACGATCATGAACACACCCCACCACAACAGGAAACCAGAAGATAGCGCGGGATCTCCACTAGACTTTGGACAAGCAAGGTAAATCCTAACACAGTAAAGAAATTGGAAATTTAAGAAGTGTAAAAAATAGCATTAACTTCATAAAGTATCAAGTGACCAAGCGCAATTTTCTTGAATAACGGCGACATTTCAAGGATATTATTAATTTTAATATCTACATAAAAAAACTTGTGTCTTCATATTCATTTTTATATATAACACCCTTCATTCCATAGAAGATGTGAATGTATACACAAGCTTTTGCATTTATGCAGATATCTCAAAATCGACTTTTGGCGGTTGGTCAAATGATACATAATACCACTAAGTCGTCCTCGATGATCTGCGATTACAACGGTGGCCACAGAATACGGATTCAAACTTGGTCGAGGACGATGGATTTCAAAAAAACCCTCAGCATGGCTTCTTCCGAGAAGACAATAAAGCTGAGGGCCCGGGATTATAGAATTCTGATAGCGGACTACAGGCAAAATATGTGGGATATTTTTTGTCCACATTGAATTCCGACGTGCATGACCTCTGCATTTTGATTTGAATACGTAATAACATTAAGTAGGTAAATAACAATAAATAACATCTTGAACATTAATGTTCACTAATAACAAAGTACTTACATTTCAAAATTTAAAATTGTTTAATTTAACTTGAAGCCGGTTTGAAGGAGGAATATAGCAATATTATTGCACATATTGCCAACCACGCTGCAGAAATGGAAGTATTAACTGATAGTCCGAAATCGCACCTTGGCGTAAAGACTGTATGGACTAACTAAAAAAAATGCCATTTTCAGATTTTCATATATTCTTGTAGCTAATGGTGACATTTGTCGTCACAAATAGAGTTTTGTTTGACTTATGTACTTTCTCCCGCCGTATAACACATTTCCTTCTATGATTTACGAATATATATGATTTTATAACTGGAATCAAACTTTGACACGAAATGGACACCAGTAACAACAAAGGAAATAAATGTAATGCATAATATGAAATCTGGTGCGTAAAGAAATGCAAGAATAAAATAAATTACAATTACTGTACTTACTAAAGAGAAGAGAAAATAAGTACATAGGCCTACATTCTAGTATAATATTTACATTTTAAACTCAAAATGCATACCTCTAAAACAGCAGTTATTAATATGCAATGTCTTTTAATACTCTAAAGAGCTGCATTATTATTTCATTACTAAATCATTTTTAAGAAGATACAGTGTTATTAACAAAAAGAAAAGTACTCTGAAGCTCAAATGCTTGTAGGCCCTACTTTCACGAAGCATGTTGTTGCCCTTGAAGGAACCCAACTGTAATACCTGGACTTGATGAATGAATGAATCAATGAATCTATGAATGAATCAATCGATCAAACCATACATGAATTAATCAATGAATCGATGTATGAATGAATCAATAATTGGATGAATGGATGATTGATTGATTGATTGTACTGAGAGGGGAATAATTATCGATTAAATGATAGGCCTATACGATGATAAACACGTCCTTGCAAGGGCTCTTGTAACTCCTGCATGGCTCAATGTGCTCTGTCTTTGCCGTCCACCTACAAAAGAATGAGAAACAACTCGAATATTGGATAAACGAACCTGAGACACTTCGCGAGATGGGAGAGCTTTGCATACTGGCTATAGCGCAAGGCATTCAATACCAATACATAATTTCTATGTTTCGTAACCGGTTGTGCACCACTCTAATTCGGATCGAAATACAAATGACTCCATTATTCCCTATACGTGTTTCTTATATGATATTTAAATATGTAATAATACACCGTGTCCGGGCTAGAAGAATCAAGAAATAAAAGAAAAAATCCGACTTAATCATGAGAATAATTAACTGAAAATTTGTTTTAATGTTATATAAAACTCTCCAAGTTTTACATCCAGTTCAATCTATCTCAATGTGAGCACCTCTTATTGCTCTGAAAATGTCCAAACGATATTCAAATTCTCTCCAAGATTTTTTAACATTTGAGGCGTTATGCGGTCAATTGCTAATCTGATGCGTTGTCTCACTTGTAACAAATTTTGGATTGGATGTTGTTGATATACAAAGTTCTTGATGAAACCCCAGGCGAACAAATCGAACGAAAATTTCTATGAAGGAAACTGGTGACATCATGGTGATAATGTGGTGAAGCACCGTCTTGTTCGAATGTTGATTCAAAGTGGATTTTGGACACAGCGAAATTTTCTAGCATGTCAAGGTAACTGTGGTCAGTCACGGTTTTCTCCAAGAAGAAGAATGGACCAATATTTGCATTGTACATTAACCCCATCCAAACATTAACTTTTTCTGTGTCTCTTTAGTATTCCACTACAGCACGAGTGTTCTCGGACCCCCATAAACAGCAGTTATGGCGGTTAACTTTACTGCAGAGAAGGAATGTAGCTTCTTCACTGAATACTACTTCCTCAACATATGAAGGGTTTTCGTCAATGCTTTGCAGAATTTCAGCCGCAAAATTGTATCTTAATCTTCTATCGTTCGGCTGAATGCGGTGAAGAAGCTGGATCTTGTATGCACGTAGTTTGAGTCGTTTATGAAGAACTTCATGAACAGTTGATTTGGGAATCTGTAACTGATGACTAGCCTCCCTAATGGACTTCCTTGAGCTCTGGCTGAATGCAGGTCGTATGCGATCGACAGTCTCTTCGATTATTTTTTTCCTGGGATGTTTGCTTGTTTGTGGAATCAAGGATCCTGTCTCTTTAAGAGTTCTATCCTACTGCAAAATTTATTTAGACTGTTAATAAATGGCGAACAATTATTTCTTGATACCTCTAGCCCGGACACGAAATTGGAGATCTCGATAATCGGTACTAAAATGGGGAAACACTGCAGAAACAAGGAAATTTGAAAGTAACTTCAATACACGAGCAGTATAGCCGGGAACATGTTACGCGGGAATCGACAATTAGCACCAAATGACTCACAAATTGTCGTATGGTCATTTGATTGGAAATTCAGATGTCAGAAAAGATCGTTAGTCACTTTGTGCAGATCTTAATTTTTATCATTACTGAATTGTGTTTGGTCAGAATTAATGTTCCGTCGAATTATGTTGACATAGAAATCAGGAACAATAAAGAGTTTAATTCTTTAGCCAGTAGATGGAGCAATAATCTAAAAAAATTGATTTTGGCCTTTGGTCAATTGAGGCATCACACCATACAAATCCCAGTGTTTGGTCACATTTCACACGAGTTAGGTTGGTTGAAGATACCAATAGGTCTACAGAACCAGAAACATATTCACTTCCATTGTGTACGAAGTATTTAATGAAACAAATTTTGCACGGTAAAGAAAACTCGAACTTTGTGTATACTGACTGCTGTTCGCACGAAATCGACCCAAATAGCTAAATTTCCATTTTGACGAATTTTCGTTCCGTCTGAATGGGACTTTACTGGCCATCAGATCCGAGATTCGGGAGTTCAAATCCAGCTGAGGGTGACGTATTTTAAAAGGCGATAAAATCCTACCCATTGTTTTCTCCGTGCCCAGGGAGAGCAGTAAAGTTGGAAAGCTCCTGTCATAGATTCACTGGCTCCTGGCAACGTTTGTCGGCCATTTCTTGGACACATTCAATTTCGGCGCTAAATAAATTCAACAGTTGAAATAGTTATTAAATTCTGCTGTTGCTCCAGCTATTGCTATTGCTACTACGGCTACTACTACTACTTCCACTACTACTGCTACTTCTACTACTATTACTAGTACTGCTACAACTACGACTGCTACTGCTACTACTTTCACTTCTACTATTAGTGGTACTGACTTATTTTAACAGTAATCATTTGTCTGATTATCTCTTATTTCATGAATGATCGTTTCCAACACGAGACGAATCCTCTACTTTGAAACTGTTTAGTCAAAAGACAGTAATTAAGAATAATAAATAGTTACTTGCTCGAATACCGTGTACTTAAAACTGGATGCCGACACAAAACGGGAAGGCATCCTTTTACTACGCAGTATGTATGTGGTTTCGTCATAACATAGCACGCAAACAGGCAATCAACTACATACCCAACGGCGATGTCATGGAACATCTCGCTCCGGTAAGATTTTAAAAGACTGCAATAAATAATTTTTATTTAAAATTATGTATGAGGTACTAAATGGAAATGTATAGTTCTATTAAAAATTATTTTTGAGTTATCGACATACAATTTTAATGAGATAAGAAATAATTAACTTCATTTAGTAATGATTATTATGTATAGAAGTAGGAATTGCTACCAAATACATATCACTAATTTATTTCATCGGCTATTTTAATGGGGTATTTGTCTTAGCCAGTCTATCATTTTCTTCATTTTATTATTATTATCATCATCGTTGTTATCACTACCATGACCACCACCACCACCACCATCATCACCACCACCACGACCAACACCACCAAGTTTCTGTATAAGGGTAGACAAAAGACGCATTAAAAGGATCAATTGAAATGCACTTCAATTTTTTATATGGGAAAGGCCAGTGGCTCAATGGGCCTAAGCGTACAATTTATTATGGTCAAGTATTCGATGCTTATTATTTAAGAACTCACGTTAGGTTCATCAAAACGTGTTACAGGGCTCTATGCATTTTTTAAGACGCCATTTAGAATGTTATATGTCATGTCTTTCGACGAAAAGTTAGTTGCAACATTCCATTATTTTTAAAGTATTATGTATTTTATTATTTTCAGTCATCCAACAGAGAAGACGGAGAGAATTTATTTTCTACTGTGACCTGAAATAGTGCTGTTGTACTCTCATCAAAAGAAAAGCTGGCCTGTTGAGAAACGTCTTCATGCCAGCCATGCTGAACAGATGTACAGATATTCTGCGTCATACTATCTATGATTCGATTCACTGTTTTCCCTCCCACACCTTTAGAATGAACCTGTGCCTGTTCTGCTATTATCTGTGTCTAATTCAGATAATGATATAACTCACGAAACTACCAAATATACATCGAATTTAACAAGTCTTCAGGTACCCACGATTTTCATCACGCATATATGTGAATAGGACATTGTGCAAAGGCTTATTCCCAAAGTGTACGCTACCTCATTGGTAAAATGCTTAACTAGATTACCTAGTGATAACACAAACTACTGTAATAAGAAATCTAAGTTACCGTGTTCGGTCCCCGCTTATTGCTTGATTCCTTTTTCGTACGTATTTTCACGTGATATTAGTTTTACTTCACTATTGCTGTCGTAACATTTTGCTCAAGTCCATCGCTATATAACAATGAAATACATTTAAATGATTTACAATTTATATGTCCTTTAAGGAACCCGCAGGTTCATTGCCGCCCTCACATAATTAAGTCCGCCATCGGTCCCTATCCTGTGCAAGAACATTGCACAAACATTGAATAAGTAGTCGTGGACAGCCGATAAGGGGTAGTCCTCCAGCTTGGGGGTTGGGCGAAAGGCTAACAACCCATCACCGTAAAAAAAAACAGCTTGTTACGAATCCATACATTTAAATAATAATATAATAAAATAAAGACGATCAATTATTTCGAAGTGTCAATGCCAATTTTATTTTAACCAATTGCTTTGACAGGGTTTTTCCTTATCGAATGATTCCGTTTGCACCTCCTGGTGTATTGGCTAAGATAAGCGTTTTCGACGTTAAAACCTCATGGCAATAAAAATGTTAATAAGCTGTACTTTGTCTTTCGTTTATAAAGTTAAAAATATATAAGTTATTTAAAACATTCAGTAATTAAATTTAAGTAATCCTTTTATTATTTTATGATCTGGCTTACCATATGAGAAAACTTCAGCCACCCTTACACTACTAGGAGGCCCTTGCCTTTGGGGATTAATTGTGCTCATATCATCATCAACCCTTTTATACACATTTTATCTTTATTTATTTTATTTAATATTTCATCGTTAACGTTTTTATAATATTAACGTTATGCAACAATTTCAGTTATGGAAAATACGAAAAATATTATTCAAACATTCATTCATTCATTCATGGTTTTCTGCCCAAGGGTAGGTCTTTCACTGCAAACGCAGTATTCTCCAGGTTTTCCTATTTTCTGCTTTCCTCTTTGTCTCCTCATATGATCCACATATCTTAATGTCGTCTATCGTCTGATAACTTCTTCTGCCTCGAACTCTTCTCCCGTTCACCATTCCTTCCAGTGCAACAGATTGATAGTTCTGAACACGTTACATTTGATGGTATTATTAATTTTCTTCGGTATTGGAAGCAACACTGTCTCCCTAAAATCTTCAGGCCAGTTGCCTTTGTCATATATTTCGTTGCATAATGATAGAATTTCGTTCTTGTCTTCACCCAAATATTTCACTAATTCAATGGAGATTCCATCAACTCCTGTTGCTTGCCCATTCTTCATTTCCCTAAGCGCTAGTTCAACTTCTTCCCTTAAAATAGAAAATTCTTTTTCGTCTTCTGATACGGCTGCTTCGTCTTCTACAGCCAAGTGCTCTGGAGGATTCCCTGTTTCATATAACTCTTCTACATATTTCGTCCATCTGTTCAGTATTCCTTGTTTGCCTGTTATTTCATATCCGATTTCGTCCTCTATTAACCAGGTGGATTTGCTTCTCTTATTTGTGAAGTTCAAACATTTTACTTTGCTACACATTAAATCATATCTTCCTTTTCTCTCTAGACACTATATTTCTTTACATTTCTCCTTCATCCTTTCCTTCTCTTTAACAGTTTCTCTTCTTAGTTCGTTGTTAAGTTTCCTGTATTTTTTTTTACCTTCTTCAGTGTTGAAGTTTTTCCATTTCTACTTTCTTCCATCTTCTCCAACATTGTCTCTGTCACCCAAGATTTCTTAATTCTCACACCTTCTGTGTATCCTATTCTTTCTTCTGCTGTTGTCTGTATACAGCTTTTTGGATAAGTCCAGTGCTCATTACTATTCTCAAGTGTGGATCTTGAAAATTTGCTTCCAATTTTGTTCTTTCCTCTTCATTCCTTAGTTTTCTATGTTCAATTTCTTCGTCACTTGCATTCATTTTATATTCTTTAGACAAATATCTACTTCACCTATCAGAAGGACATGATCTGAGTTAATATCTGCTCTTGGTAAAGTCTTCGCATTTTTAAGCAATTTCGGAATATTTCCCATACCAGTGTATAATCTATCTGGCATCTGCTTTCGTTCCTTGGACATGTCCATGTGAATCTTCTTTGTTTATGTTTTGGAATAATGTATTTCCAACAATCAACTCATTTCTTTTACAGATATTTACCAAAGATTCTCCTCACTCATTTCTTCTTCCCAATCAATATTTTCCAACTTTTCTTCAATCTTGTCCTTCTCCTACAACTACGTTCCAATCGCCCATTGGCATTACACATGTTCCTTCCTTCTCCTCCTTAATTATCCCTTTTATCTTGTCATAGCTTTCTTCCACTTCCTCATCTGCTAATCCACTTTGTGGCATATAAACTTGCACTAGCACTAAGTCCATTTTCTTCCCTCGTAGTCTAACCATTATCATCCGGTCATCTAAATAACGTAATGATATCACTTTAGCTTTCACACGTGGTCCCAGAAATACACCAATACCAAGATTTCCTTCGCATTCACCATTTGAATAAAACAACCTAAATTCATCACTCACCAACTCACCACTATTTTCCCATTTCACTTCTGATATTCCCATCACATTCACTCTGTTTCTTTTCATTACTTCCTTCAACTTTTCCAACTTACCTTCATGCAGAAGCGTCCTTACATTCCTCGTTCCAATCCTCAATCTTTTTACCTCTTATCTGTTGAGTTGCTTCATAATGTGTCATTCCCCAGCATCCCCCTCCGAATGGGGGGGATAGTTTACGTCCGGTATCTTTTACCGTGGAAAGACTCATTATGCCATGTTTGCAGTTTTTCTTGAGAAAGGTAAATCCGATAGCTTCCCGTTGCTTTCCTTACACCACTCTCTCTTTCGCATCTTGAAAGATCACAGGGGGCCCAGCGTGGAGATGAGGAGAGTGAATTTGACTAATTAGGCCCTCCAGATTTCACTGAAGTTCACCACAAGTGTCAAATATCAGTTCTATCAGGGTTTTGGATCCGATCAAAGACCGGGAAATCCCAATTACTCTATGCCCCCCCCCCAAAAAAAGACTAACATTTTCATTTCTATTAACTAGACTTTGTAAATGAGTTTCATTAATATTAACTAGGCTCTGTAAATTACAATTGAATTGATGAGTATTTTATTTAAGTCTAAATTTTTTAATATGTTGTCCATATTCCCGTCCTTTATTCTTTAAAGAGTGGAATACATAGTGATTTGATAACGTTAGTAATATACAGTATTATAATTTGTATGATTTGAGGCTTTCTCGGCGTTGGTTCGCTAATATGTTTTCGCGGGATATCAGCCGAGTTAAGATTTTGGAATGCTCCAAGCTTTCGACTGCTATCTCTGCAGCCATCTTCAGGGAAGTGATGTCCGAACAGAAAGTCGAAAGGTTATATAGATGTGGCTGTCTCAGGTGAAACGGGATTGGTTGGCGGATCGGCCAATCCGGGGCCGGGAATTGTCATCGCTCGTAAGCTCCGCCCCTCCCGGGATTACTGCGTGAAGTTTGGCGGGCGGCGAGCCCTGTTCCGCCGGTTGGAATCGGTTGCCGTCCTCGGTCCGTGATCTTCATGACCTTGATTGCAAGAGGGCCTGAGTTGGTCTACGGGGAGGAAGTATACCATGTCCTTCAGAGATTGGAACAAGGACACAAGAAGAGGGCAAGTCTACTATGTACACTTGCCTTCCTACGTAGATGTCGAGACAAGAAAGTCGTCCGTGGACACCGGCCTTAGACCAACTCAGGCCCTCTTACAATCAAGGTCATGAAGATCACGGACCGAGGACGGCAACCGATTCCAACCGGCGGAACAGGGCTCGCCGCCCGCCAAACTTCACGCAGTAATCCCGGGAGGGGCGGAGCTTACGAGCGATGACAATTCCCGGCCCCGGATTGGCCGATCCGCCAACCAATCCCGTTTCACCTGAGACAGCCACATCTATATAACCTTTCGACTTTCTGTTCGGACATCACTTCCCTGAAGATGGCTGCAGAGATAGCAGTCGAAAGCTTGGAGCATTCCAAAATCTTAACTCGGCTGATATCCCGCGAAAACATATTAGCGAGTATTATAATTGGCAATTATAAATTATTGTTCTGGTCTATATATATGTTCAACCTTATAATATGCTTCTCCGAGGATAACAATTAGTGTATTCCATCACACTCGACTACAAGAAGTATGTGACAACAGAGGTTATTGATGTGTATATTGAATTACACCAAAAACAGCCCTTTTCAGGGCTACATAATTTTCCCAAAGAAACATAAAATAATTGTGAGTAACACACGTTCAAACTGCAAAGATGTAATAATACAGCCCAATAAAGAAACAGCCACGGCCGGGGACCAAATACGGAACATTTTCTCGACAAACTAACTCGCTATCGATTCAGCTACGAAAAACATAGGGGTTGTAAGCGTATAACATTGAAGGTGATTGGCATATACTAATATTATAATTCCATTTTTCGATTAATAAGCATTTACACATATAAATGTAGATTCGAAACATGCTAAGTCTTTATTACTATACAGGTTCATGTATATCACAACATCAGGATTAGTTCTAATTGTATCAATGTACCTTATATTCAGGTTGAATTTATGCAGATAACTGTACCGTATGGCGGTCAATTAAAAACAACGCGACCGATCACTATTTGTTTCCGTGAGTGTACATATAGTCCACAAGGAGAAAGGAATAAGATAAGTAAACCCCACTGCTGTGGTCTCGTAGTAGCGTGTTCATTCTCTAACCCAGCGGGTCGGGGTTCGATTCCCCGCTTGAGACGAGTTGCCTGGGTGAGGTTTTTTTCGGGGTTTTTCCCTCACTCCTATGGATGAATATCAGGTAACTTTATCAGGCGTACGGAACCCCACTCATTCTCGCCACTTCCTTTCCCCCCTCATCATCCTTTCCTTATCATTCTAGTTGTGTTTCTTGATTTTCAGATCGCGCCTGCGGCGACCCTCTGTAGCTCCTGAAGCTCTCGGTCGGCCTCCAGGGATATGCCAAAGCATGGCAGTTGGTGACCCAGCAGCGGAACCCACTCCCCTCCCGACCGGAGGTGTGGCCTACATCTTAGACCGTTGACCAGGCGGGAAGGGTGGCGAACCACTCAGACCGTTTGAGGAGAGAAGGTAGGGGGTGTTGGGGTGGAATGGTACACGGACTTAAAGGGACGGCGGGACTGGTCGTAAGGGTGTTGGGGGTTAGGTCGGTTTGGAGTGGGTGTGGTCGTTGGGCTATAACTCATCCCAGGGGCTCACAAAAGACCTCAGGCCGCGGTGCATAGAGATGTTCCCCTCCCGGTCTCATAGAGAGAAATACACCCCAAAACACTGTACAGAAAGTTCACAATCTGGTCTAAACTTAAAATTAGAACTGCACTTCACGATATGAGTCAGAGGAAGAACAATTGATTGTATGCATCTGAAGTCTTAATAAGTAATATGTAGCTAGTCGGCGATATATGCAATGAATGGGGATAGGACCTGGTACCCATGATTTCCAGCGGCAGCGAATTCCAGAAGCGAGCCATGGCTATTGAGAAAAAACCTGAGTACAGAGATGTCTGATGATATGGTACTGATAGCAATAGATTGTGCTGTGAACGTGTATTACGATTATGATGTGAAGCTAGAAGAGTAAACCTACAGGCAAGGTAGTTGGGTGTGTAATCATGTATAATTCGATTTAGCATGCAAAGAGAATGTACTAAATGTCTATCTTGCAAGCGGAGCCAGGAGAGTCCTAGAAAATATTCCGATATACGATCATGTCGGCGGATATTGAAAATAAATCGGACGCAGACATTATGTACACGTTGAAGTTTCTGAGAGCGTTCAGCACTTGGTCCATATATAAAACGTCACAGTAGTCAAAGTAATGCATCACAAGAGTCTGTACTAGAATTTCCTTGCGTTTAATAGGGAGGAAATTTTTCAGGCGTTTCAAAGAGTGCGTGATAGAGAAAACTTTTCTACAGATATATCTCATTTGCGTATTCCAGTTTATATTAGAGTCGAAATAGTTGCCGAGGTTTTTTACACTTGTACTGAAAGGAATGATTGTGTTATTGAGAGAGACAGGGTGAAGGGTGTTCATATCAATAGAGGATAAAAGTCTTTGCTGTCCTAAGAGAAAGGCTTGGGTTTTCTCTGTATTGATATTTAGCCCAAATTTTCTTGATCAATTGTTGATTGACAAGGGATCGCCATTAAGGCTCGACAAACCTTCATTAAGATTATCAGGCCGAGAGTGTATGCAGGATGTTTAAAAAATACGGGGCATAATTTCAGGTATGTATTTCCCACATGTAGACAATCAAAATAGTTCATTACAACATGTGTCCGGAAATGCTTCATTTCCGAGTTATGGCCTTCACAACATTGAAATTCACCGGAACGTTTTTCTTTCCGCAGATCGTTATCATTACAGAAGATGTTCAAAATGTCCACCTCCTCCTTGAATATAGACCTCACATCGATGTCTCATTGACCTGCGAACACGATCCCAAACTCCAAGAGTATTGCGTATGTCCTCAGAACATGCCACAATTCGATTCCGAAGGGATTCCAAATCAGGCACCGGAGACGAATAAACCAATGATTTTAAATGGCCCCACAAGTAGAAATCGAGAGGGTTCAGATCAGGTGAGCGTGGAGGCCAAGCAATTGGGCCACCTCTACCTATCCATCGATCAGGAAGCTTCGATCCAAGTATCGGCGTGCCGTACGACTGAAGTGTGTAGGAGCGCCATCATGCGAGAAGTGAATGTGTTGACGATTGATCAGTGGAGTGTCTTCTGAAATATGAGGTATGGTGTTTTCCAGGAAGTTTGTGTACGCTTGCCCCGTAAGTCTGTTTACAAGTACATGGGATCCAACTAATCGATCACCACTGATATCGGCCCACATGTTGAGGGAGAACCGCACCTGGTGATGACATGGAACAGTTGCACGTGGGTTTTCATACGCCCATACATGCTGATTGTGGAAATTTGTTATGCCATCTCGTGTGAACTGTGCTTCATCTGTAAATAATACTAAGGCAGGAAAGTTCGGATTTACACCACACTGCTGCAAGAACCAAGAACTCGTGCAGGGTAATCTGCTGGTGACAGGGCCTGTACACGTTGCAAATGATAAGGATACAATTGATACTCTTTCAACAGTCTCCAGACAGTCGTATGAGGAACACTGACTTGCAACGCTACCCTTCGTGTGCTGATAGAAGGAGTCATGTTCACAGCCTACAGAATCTCCTCCTGTACTTCTGGAGTTGTAGATCTTGGTCGTCCCCTTCCCAAACCAGAAGAGTTAAATTTTCCATACTCGCACAGACGGTAATGGAGAAGTACAAATGTCTTCCGATCTGGACATTGTCGCTGTGGGTACCTCTCCTGGTACAAACGACGAGCCAGCGCAGCATTGCCGTCCGCCTTACCGTACATGAAGTGTATCTCTGCCAGCTCTTGATTTGAATACATGTCGCACAGTCTAACGCCTACACAACACTGAATGTAACCTTCGCCTCGGAATGAACTGTCAGAGTGTCCTCTTAATGTCTCCTTAGACGGCAACGACCTGCGGAAAGAAAAACGTTCCGGTAAATTTCAATGTTGTGAAGGCCATAACTCGGAAATGAAGCATTTCCGGACACATGTTGTAATGAACTATTTTGATTGTCTATGTGGGAAATACATACCTGAAATTATGCCCCGTATTTTTTAAACACCCTGTATATTATATGCTCCAAAGTTATCCGCACACAAATGATATTCCCAGTGCTCTAGAACTGAAGGAATAACATTAATATATTGAGTGAAACGCAGAGAACCTAGCACAGACCCCTGAGGAACACCCGCCCTCATGCGTCGCAAAGAAGAAGACCGGTTGTCATGATATACACATTGCTGGTGGTCGTCAAGATAGGAGTCCATCCATGTGACTGTACTTTCAGAGAGATCCATATCTTAGCTTTGAAATCAATATGTCAATGTCGACAGTGTCAAAAGCTCGGGTGAAGTCAATTAGTGTCAATATAGTAATTTCACGTCTATCCATAGCTTCACGAATGTCTTCAGAGTTCTTGAGTAGAACAGTAGTCGTGCTACGGTTATTTCTAAAACCTGATTGACAAGTGTCCAGTAGATAGTATGTACCAAGGTAAACAGTCAGCTGTTTGTGAACAATGCGTTTTAGGGCCTTCGACATAAGTAGCCTCATAAGTGGTGTCTTCTTGGTATCACTTGTGAAGTTTAGACTGTGTTCGGACAGTTGACTAAACAACAACAGTGGGGTTAATTGGGGACGCTCGGGTTTTGCAATGAGTGACACTCCAGTTTCGCTTTAGTTCTGTTGTGTTGTGTTGTGAGAAGTTAGCGGTGAAAGTTGTAATCTTAAAAGTTTAAGTTAAGTTTAAAGTCTTCCGTGTAGGCTACTGTTGTAATGACTTATTCATTATATGAACGTATTTATTTATAGTCTCTACAATACTCACATTGAGAGAGGAACAGAGATTAAGGGTGTTTGAGAATAAGGTTCTTAGGAAAATATTTGGGGCTAAGAGGGATAAAGTTAGAAGAGAATGGAGAAAGTTACGCAATGCAGAACTACACATATGAGTCATTCCACGTCAGACCGGACACATTTTTGACCTCATAGTTTTAGAATTGTTTGAATTTTTTTTTATGCTTTCTAAGGGTAAAATTAAGTGACCCATATTTTTTTGTTGGCCTCAAATCTGATTATTTTGAGATATATACAGCATCAAAGTTATTCAAAAATTGCACACATTGACATATATAAATATTCGTTTCTCCCATTACGTGTATCGTATGAAATCGAGGTTAGTCTCATTTGGAAGGTTAAATATATGGCTTTTAGCCTGTGTATATTCACTTTCCATTTTTATTTATTCAGAGTACTTTATGCCATAATAATTATATAAATCTTAATATTCATAATGTTCGGACACTAGAATACCATTTTTAAGTTATCACCGTTTAGAATACCATTTTTAAGTTATCACCGTGTTCTCCATTTAATTACCCGTAAGTAAGCCAAATTTCGTAGTGGGAAAGCAATAAATGACTGAGTAAAAAAATACTAAACAAATACGCGCACAGAGCTCTGCTGCGCTAATCTTAATCTCTTGCAGAGCAGCCACACCATTAAACTGCCTATCCTGTGATAAACTGTCAATTGCTGCCTTTGTCTGTTATCACCACACTGGCGACTGCCATCATCTTTGTTTACGTCTGCAGAAGCTTAGCTGGGATATATAATACTTAAACTACAGCGTTTTCAGAATAAGAAGGCATATGGCCTAAGCCAATTGAGTGCTAGCAGCAGTGCGACGTTGTCAGAGTTGTCACACGGTGCACGAGACGTGGAAGACAGAGACAACAGATAAGGACAGAAATATCGGTTGCAGCTCATTGCAGCGAGCGGGTGGGTCGAGATCTGTTCCTTCATTATGTGTAATATTTAAATATAATTACTCTTGCTGAAGTAATGTTCATCCCAATCTTTATTACTTCTTCGCTTCACAGATAAATAGATTTTGGAGGCACTAACTTTCGAAATAAAGTGACAGATATGTAGAAATTTAGGCCTACTATGCTAATTTCAGACAAAGAATGTCTTAATTTAAAAAAAAAAAAGAATGCTGCATATTGTATTGCACTATCTGACATGTTGAAATACTCTCCTGAAAAAAATTGAGGGCGAGAATATTTATCCTTATGTTCAGACTTCCTTGTACAGCAATGTTGAATTTATTATTGTTTATTTCTCCAGAGGAAAGATGAGATAAAGTTTGTTTGTAGGGGCAGCCTACGAATCTAGCGATAATAAAACGTAAACATATCTGTAGATACGTAATTTAGTATTGATATTGAAGTTGAAAGGTATTTTATTTTCCTCAGCTAAATGAAGCCTATTTAATTTAATTTAATTCTCAAGCTTATACCTACCTAGGGGTCCAGGGTTCTATACTCTCGTTACGAATCTGGTTATAATGCAACGTAAGCATAATATGTGATCAATTTAGACATCGGATTCTTAGGCACTAAAAATTGCAGTTTTAGGCAACTAAAATAAGCTCAAAATTAGCCTCTATTTTAATGCAAATAGGCATTTTAGGCACATCAAGGTATCATACTTATTTCTTTCACTGAAATTTTTAGTTATACACTAAAATACGCACAAAAAGTATGTTTAAACATTAAAAATGAATACTATATTTATAAACAGAGCTGCACAAATTTAATATATTGAAACTAATGAAATAATGATTATTGATATCAAGATTACTCATTTTAAGTTATTGAAATTCAGTTCCATGCTCAGACTTTATTATAATTATCTGCACAGTACACCACCAGAATTTTTTCTAAATTCTCCACAGTTAACCTTTGCCTTTTGTCACTGAGAATCATTTTGAAAGCAGAAAATCTTCTTTCAACCGAAACTGATGTGAGAGGCGCAAATTTTAAATTAGGTACAATAGAAACATTAATACTTACTGGAACATTTACACTTTCCCCCGATATCGCTCTTGATACTTTTTCCAACAATGAAAATCCTACATTCTTATTTAATACGTTGTCCCACTTATTTTTAACTTCTTTCCCAGTTTCGCCCAAAGCAGAATGTATGTTCACTTGAGCTTCCTTTACTATTGCTATTTGGCTACAAAGAGATTGTTTTTCACGTTCTAATTGTTCAATGCTTGCAGGTATGAAAGAAAAGTTTGATGTTATGTAGGCAATATCGTTTTTCACTCGTGAGTCATTCAGACAATCTTTCACTGCTTTCACACACGCTGCACTATCAGTTTCAGGTAATTTATCAATAACTGTGACCACTTCTTTAAAATACTTAGAATAATACACCACTGACTGAATCCAGGTTCCCCATCGTGTAACAACCGGCTGAGGTGAGAGTGGGATATCTGGAAAGTTCTCTCTGAATATTGAAATCCTGGATGGGGCTTTACAAAAACATTTTTTTGTGTTAGAAATAAACGAATTGACAAGAGGAAATTCATTCCTGATTGTTTCAGAA
Organism: Periplaneta americana; assembly: GCF_040183065.1. Classification (NCBI taxonomy): domain Eukaryota; kingdom Metazoa; phylum Arthropoda; class Insecta; order Blattodea; family Blattidae; genus Periplaneta; species Periplaneta americana. The sequence goes on from NC_091127.1 coordinate 91,623,410, forward strand.
ACCCTGTGAAGGTCATGTGCTAGACAGGTTACATGCGTGAGGTTAGGATAAAATGTTTTAAGAAGTGGAGCTGCAGCAACCATGTATGAGGCAGCATCAGTACAAAACAACAGAACTTTAGAATCGTCTATATTACCTGAGTATAAAGACTGTAGGCCTTTATTTACAAAATAAGCAATGGCTTGGCTATTCACTTTCGAAAGTTCCTTAACACATACGAGGTGTGGAATCGAAGGTCCATCAGGACTAAGTTTTCCTACTACCATATTTGCTATATACCTATTCATAGGATCTGAGGTTTCATCCACAGAGACCCATATGTAAGAATCCTCCCGAATGGAAGCTACAGTTTCATTGTATATTCTAAGTAATTTTTTCTTAGGGTCGACTCAGATGGGATATTTTGTTTGCAGTATTTTTGTAAAAACTGTCTTAAAACCGGATTTTCAATTGCATTCCAGGGAATGTTAGCAGCAACAAACGCTCTGGTTAAATCAGCATTGAAATTGCTGCTGAGATTGGATGAAGTAGGCTGTGTTAGTAAAGTTTGTTGCAGTTGATTTTTCTGCTGAGCTTTAGCCTTATGAGCCGCTCCTTGCACATGCTGCTTTAGGTGGCACTTCTTTTCTTGCGAAATCTAAAAATGTAAAGTAAACTGAATTAAAATAAAATCCTAATTGTTGTATTGCCGTATTTCTATCACAAAGTTAGTGGGTTCGAACAATCAAAATTTTAATGACCTGCAAATACTTTAACTATCGGAATTTAAAAGGTTAAAGTGTAGTGGTCTTAAAAAGAATTATACCTCAGGATAGCTCAGTCAACGTATAAATATTATAGGCCTACTCATTAAAATTAATAGAATTTATACATTTCAACTATTGTTACATACCTGTTTGCTACAAATCTTGCAGAATATTATTTTTCCATCATAAGTGAATTCTGAATATTCTGTTAGCCATTGCCGGATCAATGTAGATTTTGCACTTATATTTTTCGGCATTATCGCGTTAAACTTCACAGGAAAACGTCCTACCGCTCAAAACTTCTCAACACAAATAAGGTGAGGGAAAGAGCAACTGTTAACGAGCATTCAAATGAACCGTTGTTATTGAGATTCAATTGGACAAAAATACAAAGTTCCACTTATTGTTGCATTTCCTGGTAGTGTTAACACTAGGAGGGCCATTCTTTTAAATATTTTGTAACGGTTTACCCTACTAATTCGCAGTTTTACGACTTTTCATAAATATTTCAAAAACACTCTTTCTCCAAAAATTGTGATTTTATGACACTCTGAAGGGCAGTACAGCTAATCGATTTCAGACCGAAAACAGTCATTTTTATAGTATAGTATATCTCTGAATCGGTAGCAGCACATGTTGTGATTGTTGCCTGCTTCAAAACTAAGGTTGGTTTTTTGTCGGCATTTATGCCTCCAAACATGTTAAATTCGGTGAAATCTATTGCGAGTGTCGTGAGATTCAAAACATTTTGTTTCCTTTATCAATGGTTTCATGACCGGTGTGAAGCAAACTTTCCACTTTTTAAATGCCTTAAATTTCGCAGTGAATGCATGTATAAATTATAAAAAGTAAGAGTAAAATGCGAAACTTTACAGTGAGTTAGGCATTTTTAGGCGAATATTAACAAATTAGGCTCTAATAACCATTTTAGGGCATTTTAGGGCACTATAAAACTCTTTGAATACCTTTCAATTTCCATGAAACACAAATATTAATAATTATTTTTACTTCTCTCCTAAAGAAACAAAATAGGCATTTGCCCTTGAATCCGATGTCTGGTGATCATACATAATTCAGTATTCATACTGAAACTGTAGATTATTTTATTTTTCTCTGTTAAAATAAGTCTATCTAATTTAATTTTATTCTCTAACTTTTACGTATCTAGAGGTCCAGGGTTCTATAGTCTAGCTAAGAATCCGGCTATAAGAATATAAGCATATCTGTAGACCTAATTCAGTACTCATATTGAAATTGAAGATTACTTCCATTTACTTTGTTAAATCAAGCCTATCTAAAATTTCATTTAATCCTCAAGCTTATACCTACCTAGAGGTCCAGAGTTCTACGTTCTATCACTCTGGCGTGGGCAGTATAAGCCTACGAGTGAAGGTAGTTATATATAAGTGAATATGAAAATCGTAACCCCATAATATCGTTAATATAAAAGGTATATAGGCCTAATGTAATATATTATATACAACGTAAAGTTTTTAAAATAGAAACTGAGTTTTGGAATTATAAAATCTCCTCGTTTCTAGCATTCCTGTATTTATTTATATTTTTAGTAGGTTATTTTACGACGCTTTATCAACATCTTAGGTTATTTAGCGTCTCAATTTGATGGTGATAATGCCGGTGAAATGAGTCCGGGGTTCAGCACCGAAAGTTACCCAGAATTTGCTCATATTGGGTTGAGGGAAAACCCCGGAAAAACCTCAACCAGGTAACTTGCCCCGACCGGAAATCGAACCCGCCTGGTTTCGCGGCCAGACGCGCTAACCGTTACTTCAAAGGTGTGGACCGCCTGTATTCATTTTAAAAGTGAAATGTAATTAAATTGCTTCATCTTATAAAGTTTTTAATGCTCTTAAGCAAGAATGTTGTTAATACTCTTCGTATAATTCATCGAAAAAGAAGCAGGAGTGTTTATGTTTACAATATCAACCAAATATCTCATACGTTTAAGCAGTATTTCGTCTTATACCATGTATAATATTCCAATGAAAAGTGAAAATCATATCCGTGATTATTCTCAGCTTTCTTCTTGCTTTCCATGTTCTATAATGTCACTGCTAACACATACTACTAATATAGTCTATTTAAAATATCGTACGATGAAGTAATACACGATTCTAAAAATCGTCAAATAATTAACACGTTTTGCGTTATTTTCTAGGAGAGGTAAATACAGGTAGCCTACAGTATACCACCTATTTGAATTATCTCTTTGCCTTGTCCGAGAATACGAGATAACGTATGTACTTCTAAACCACATGCCTCTGCAGTCAGATTCTTTGTTTCTAAAAAACTGACACGCATTGCATCATAAGCTAGTCCTTCAGAAAAATTATAATACAGAAAATACAATACTCCTCGCCTGCGAGTGTAGGACTATCCTTTTGCGTATAACAGATGAAACACCAGAGCCACTTGCAATCCCTTCAAGAGACATTGTTACGGTAAGTTACACATCACACAAGAGAAAACAGTCCACGTCTGAATTTGAAAGTAAACGGAATCTATCTTCGTTTATAGAAAGGGACTTCAGAGCAAAATAGGCTATGTTGTACATTGTAGGTTGGATATCTCTGTTTAGTCTTAAAGCGATAACACGCGAACCAGTTGACATACAATTGCCATTCTTGTACTGTTGAGTTCAGAATTCGTAGCTCTATCGAATGGCACAGCTTAAAATGCATTACTAGCCATAAATATTGTGCGCGCAAGAAAGAAACTAATACGCGACGCTTCAGCGAGACTTCGCGACGATTTAACTAGGCAACACCGCTTCACTGTCACTGGCTAGTCGAGCTAGACCGGCCTGAACTAGTTCCGCCTTATATGCCTTCTTATTCTGAAAGCGCTTTAGGTCTAAGGCAGAATGAATTCTCTTCAGTTTGTTCCGAGATTTTCAAACGTTCCGGCATTAATAACACAATAGTATATTATTACTGTGAGTGTGTATGGCGTAGTTTCTGTTATTGATTTTAGTTTGTGCAATTAGTGTGTAGGCTAACCACAATGAGTAATGTAACACAACGTAAACATTATCAGTGTTTTAATTCTTTCAAAATAAGCAACCACAGTCGTAGGTTAAAGAAAGGGAAATTAAGGTGCGTGCCTTCCAACATGCTTAAAAATTGAACATGCAACACATTAAGTTGTCATACATTCTTAGGATTTGTGAAAATTGTCGTAAGACTGGTCATACAGTAAAATTAGGGAACACTTTGTCTATGTGTGTTCATCATGAGATTGAGAATGTAAAGTTGTTAATTGATGGTGGAAACCCTGCGAAATTGATAGCCACTCTAGATCTGCCACTGAGAAATTACAAAGATCTGATTTCACAGATTGTATTAACCCTGCATCCCCTGATTGTTATTTCAGAAAGTGTAAAAATTGTCCAACAACAGCAGACTTAATTCAATGTACAGGAAGCATTTGAAACAGAAATGACAGATGTAGTCAATTACAAACAATGGGTAACTACTGACAGAACTAATTTAGAAGTGTTGCACTCTTTAGTAGAAGAATTTTTAGATAAACTTTCGACCAAGTTAGAAGCGCTAGCTCTTCACGCAATTGTTTAGCAGCAAGCTGCGTTTCTGGCGGAAAAGAAAGAAGCTCTCCAGGACGGTGAACGCTTCGTAATTTGTGACTTTTCCGAAAATCATGCCTGCGTGATGCAAGACTCAGTACAGGGTGTTGCTTGAAATAAAAATCAGGTCACGCTCCATCCCTTTGTAATTTATTTTACAGACAGAAGTAAATTAAAACATAAAAACTTTGTACCAATTTCAGAGTGTCTTAAACACGTAACAAATGCTGTCCACCTTTTCGAACGACAATTAATACGGCTTTTGAAGAACGAAATAGGAAATATAAAAAGAGTTATTTATTTTTCTGATGGGGCTAGTGCCCAATACAAAAACCGAAAAAAAAAATTGTAAATCTGTGTTTTCACAAAGAAGATTTTGGCGTAAGTGCTGAATGACATTTTTTTTTTCTTTTTTTTTTTTTTTTTGGAACTTCACATGGGAAGGGCCCTTGTGATGGGATTGACGGCACCACTAAAAGACTAGCAACAACAGCAAGTTTTCAGTCACATCAGGACCCCATTACGACACCAAGAAAATTGTTTGAGTGGACTGAAAAGAATATTAGTGGAATTCATTTTCTATTTTTCACCAATGATTAACATAAAAATGAATGTGAGTTATTGCAGTGTCTCGATATGAGAGGGCAAAAGCAGTAAGTGGCAAGAGAACACTACATGCTTTCATATCGGTCTCAATATCTGAAGCACTAGTTAAAGATTATTTACGAAAGTAAACGTGTTTTTATCTGAGCTGCTTAAAAGTACGTTTCAGTTATCCAATACGGTTGACTTGTTTTTGTGTGTTTTACGTTAGTTTTGTGGAATTTTACGTTAATAATTGTGCTCCAAAAGTGTTTAAATATTTCGTAAGTTGACTTTATGGTGTATAACATACTGACACTGTGTGTACACACGTATCCATACATAGCGACGCGGTCTTGCAGTGACGCTTCTACTCAACAGGGTGCGCCCGGCTGGGTAAGTTAATTTATTGCAAATTCATTTACGTAAAATTCTGAAATTTTGTACGCATATAGTTGAGAAACTAAGGAATGCAGTGATATTTTTTATATTTCGAAAAAACTGTCCGAACTTTAAAAAAAAAGGCATTTTAAAAATATATTTTCGAGAAAAAAATACAACATAAACTTTTATGTAATTGAAGGCCAGATGTGCTAAAAGTAAATGTTATTAGCTTTACTATGAGCCCAATTTGAATAAATTGCGTTAATTAGTAACGGAGATATTACCGTTTATATATAACAGTGCGCGCGCTATTACACAAATTTTGAATTTAAATACTTTTCGAAAGAATCAAGTTTTATGAAAATAAAACTATACGCATACTTTATTTTTGTTCTTTCAATCGAATAAAAAAGTTTGACAGAAATAAAAAACATCAAGGTTAAATTTCCTTTAAATTTGTCCGGTTTGACGTGGAATGACTCATATTGCTTTCTTCACCTGACATAATTAGGAACATTAAATCCAGATGTTTGAGATGGGCAGGGCATGTAGCACGTATGGCCAAATCCAGAAATGCATATAGAGTGTTAGTTGGGAGGCTGGAGAGAAAAGACCTTTGGGAAGGCCGAGACTAGATGGGAGGATAATATTAAAATGGATTTGAGGGAGGTGGGAGATGATGGTACAGACTAGATTAATCTTGCACAGGATAGGGACCGATGGCGGGCTTTTGTGAGGGCGGCAATGAACCTGCGGCTTTCTTGAAAGCCATTTGTAACTATATAAACATACGGAAACGAAAATCTTGTGCTGCGACAAGATGCAAATTTCGAGAAAAGTTTTCAGAGAGATCTGGTCCAGCTGCCAGTACAATAAGAAGACTTTATAAGAAGTTCACGCGGACAGGTTCGGTAAACGATGAAAAACCGAAAAGAGAACTCCACGTTCTGTCGAAAGAGAAATTAGACGAGATTGGTGATAGATTGGAACACACCCCTCAAAAATCCCTCGATGTTCAGCGCAGGAAACTGGAATAAGTAAAAGTTCTGCTCGTGTAGCGACAAAATTACTTGAATTATGGCCCTACAGAATGCAAGAAACCCATACTCCATAACCGAACTTTAACATAATATAAGAGATGCAATAAATTCTATCAGTGCTGAAGAACTTGCGAGAGTGACTGCAAATTTAATAAAAAGATGTCAAATGTATGTTTCAATAAATCGAGGACATTTTGAGTAACGAATGTGAGCTTGATAAGTACCGGTACTGCAACGTTTAAGCATTGTAACAGTAGTATTGTAGGTCTAAAAGTAGCGGGGAAGCGCGCGTGTTCCTCGCGATAACCAACACATTGATAGCCTGGCCGGCTGTGGACGAAAACCCGAGCTAACTCAACTAACTAACCTCACTGTATAATATTCAAATTCCATATATTGGTAGGAATGTAATTTAGGGAGGAGGGCACTATAACCCAGCACCGCGACCTTTCACGATCTATTGCGCTGACCCTCAAGCAAGAGAGTTATAGCCAGGGGGGCTTAACTCAAATGATAGATGTTGGATGCTCATAGATGTTCCATAGTTTGCCGCATGTGGTCAGGACAGCACTGGCTGTATTTTGATCACAGAGTTTGTAAAATTAGCAGTACAAAACTCTTTGGTTTCGAAAGTTCTTTGGTTATAAGTTTTGCCAATATGACAGTTTTAAACAGATATTATTAATATCAATTATTTACAGAATGTGTCAGTTTTATAATATTCGGATTATTATTACTATTACTATATAGCTAATTTGCATTTTCATTCGAGGACAAAGTAGCCATATTAGTGTACTGTGTATGACCTATTAACCTCATTTGTTCAGTTGATCAATTGTTGGATGTTGGCATTCCTATTCTGTTTAAATCTTGTATAAATTATGGAATGGAAGAACATAGCTGCTTAAGGAAGAAATTTGAACAGATCGAGTTAATTGAGAAGTTACTGGTGCTTTCCTGCAACAAGAAATAATTCGCAACGTTAAAGGTAAGAAAGAAATATGTTTGAGATTACATCTACACGGTTCAACTTCACACATTCAAGCAATGCCTGCAAGATTGGTATTTAATAATAACGGAAGTGCACACAATGTGCAGGATAATATATTATTTTAGCTTTCGCTGCTGCATAACTTGGTCAGTGAAACTATAATCGGTTTTTACACTCCATCACATGGTATTTTGGTATTTTAATATTAATATGGCGTACCTTGTAGATAGAAAATCTTAATGTATCTTAATTCAACATGCGCTTTAAACTTGATTCTTTCAATATTCTTCCCAGACTGCGTGCGTACGAGCATGAAAAACTGAACCGTGTAGATGCAGCTTAAATGCACTGTCATGTTTTCTAATTTAAACTGAATTCTTCCATCATATCTTAAACGTTTATTAAACTGAGATCTGTAATTGTTTTCAGGGATAAACTTCAGAACGCGATTACCTTCTTTCTACCACTACCACATGATGAACTGACTTCTGTGTTGAATTACAACAGTGTATTAGGTCTAACTGCAATTACGCCAAGAGCTTTAAAGGTAAGCTAACAAGGTTAATATACACTTTGGGTATGAACGAACATCTTATTTTTGGATATAGCTAAGTTAAGTTGGTCAGACATCTTAAAATTCGTGGGACAGAATCTGATATGACTAAATATGTTGTTCCCGGTGTAATTCTTTACAGTTGCGTTATCAAAGGATGGCGGGGTACCTTAGCTTGGTAACACAATAGTAAAGAAGTGTTGTTCCCGAAAAGATATATTTTAGAAATTTGACTTTACAGTTAAAAGTAGTACCTTTACTAGAATAATTTTGATAAAATAAAAAGAGTTAAATTGCCGGAGATATTTATTATTTTTATAGACTCGTGGATAGAATTCTTCCAGGAATATTTCACAAACGTTGATTATACTGCAATCCTTCAATTGTTCTATGAAATGTAGTGTTATTAATGCATTATATGATACTAGGCTACTGCTAGTTTGTTTCAGTTAATAGAAATACAAATGGCGGAGTTTTACACTGTGAATGTGCTGCAGTGTACTGTCAGAAATCGGATAGTAATGAGAAGACCTGGTTACTCCTGTTTCCTGCGCCAAGTAATGCAGCACAGCTTAAAAGGTAAGCAATGGCGTTGGCATAAGCCCAATGCAAAGATATCCTTATATATCATCAGTAAATAGTCAGGGTTGGTAAACTGTAGTGATTTTTAAATTTAAGTGAGAATTATTTGTCAAATTCATATTTGTTTATTAAAATGAGTTTTTGTCTTCTTTTGTAATTCATTTAAACTTAATTTGTGCATTAGTTCCTACATAATTGTGTATTTTGTTAATGTGTTATTTTAAGTAATTAACAACATCGCTTCAAAAATAATTTACTATGTTTACACATAGGCCTCATTATTAATACATGAAGAGTTACAGCACTAATAACCTGCACTTAATGATAATAATAATTAGCTTAGACTAAGGCAAGATATTATGCTCAGTTTGTTATTCATTAGAAAAGAATTCAACTATTTAGAGAGATTAATATTTACAAATAAATTTATCAGAAGAGCTTAGCATTGTGTGTTTTCAGAATAAATACGTAGTCCATTTGGCATTGTGCAACTTTTACTTTTAATATTGTTATGAGCTACAACTATTCATTTCAATCCTCAGCATCATACTGTGCTTTAATTAGGTGGTGATTCCGAAAGTAGGCTCTACTTGACTAAATGTACCATGTGTTCTGTTGCTCCTTAATTAGGAGTTGGGAAAAGACATATGAGAAGCAAACTTTCAAAACCTGTCCATTTCTTCAGAAAATGCTAGAGTTATATGTCTGTAATGAACAAAGATTTTTCTCTGGTGAAATTTTATATGAATTCATAGGAAGAAAAATATATTTCACCATAGAAAATATTTTGTTCATTGTAGAGATGCAAGTTTGCTACTCATATATATTGCTAATAGTTTTAAGAAGCAGCAGAACAGTCATATGTAAAAGGTTTATTTTTTTTTTTTTCAGGAAGTTAATTTCTCATCTTAATCATGTTAGGTGCATATAATTTTAATCTGTGATTTAAGTAGTAACAATTATTTGATGTAAATAAAATGAAAATTATTTTATTTACATCATGATTAAATCATTAATTTAAATTAATACCAACCCTGGTTTGTATATTTTTTTTAAGATAATAATAGAATTTTGATTGTAACAGGTACCACATGTGGGCAGCTGTGGCAGAATATCCTCATCCTTACAGAAGGGCCTATATATGTGCAAGCCATTTTCGCAGTAATCTGTATAACGGTGACTTCAGGTATAACTTACTAAGAGGGGCCATTCCATCAAGGGATGCTTGGTATTCCACTCAAGAACTACGACCCACTTCATCACCAACCTACTTACATTAACCTATTTCACCACCTAACATAATTGCTTCATTCATTGCACTTCACTGTGGCATCAATTTGAACCTGTATTCTCTTTCATTGAGTGATTCATTCATTGTCTTTATCTTTTAACAAAATTGTGTTTAATTTTGTTGACAAGTGTATGGTAATGGACTTCATTCATTATTATTATTATTATTTTTATTATTATTATTATTATTATTATTATTATTATTATTATTATTATTAAAGGTAAAAGGTAAAGGTATCCCCGTAACATGCCAAGAAGGCATTTGGGGGGCATGGAGGTAGAGCCCCATGCTTTCCATGACCTCGGTACTAGAATGAATTATTATTATTATTATTATTATTATTATTATTATTATTATTATTATTATTATTATGATCATTGTTATCTCATTTCGTTTAATGTGTTGATTTCTTCAGTTAATTGAAGGAAAATAAGGGGAATTCATTCATTCATCTGAAAAAAAAAGTAGAGTACTTGACATCTACATTATGACCAATATAATTTTTGTAATATATAGGGCAATGATAAATCTAACGATCTTTAAGACCCTAAGTTAACATTACATAGTAATATAAATACAAATAATAATTACTAGTACAATGAGCATTTCAGTTGTGTCATCTATAGGGCATAGGAGGGAGTCCAGTGGCAGCGATACGAATCTGCAGCTTCTGCAACTGGTGAGATTTGGGTGCATTATTTAGAATTTTTAGAGAGTAAATATGTTGTTGTTTTCTAATGTCAGGCGTTTGACAATAAAGTCATTTGACCTCTTGCACTCCAATATTTTTCAAAGATATTATCATGACCAGAGTAAATATGTTGATGTTTTTTATGCCAGGCATTTGACAATAAAGTCATTTGACCTCTTGCACTCCAGTATTTTTCAAAATTATTGTCATGGTCAGCCACTGAAGCACAGATTTTGAGGTGTTCCGAATCCATTTCTTGGTTTGAGTAGCACAATGGACAGTTAGGAGACTGATATATTCCAATTCTATGCAGCAAAATAGTCCCCCAGTCGGATTTCTGGGCGGGACTACTTTAATGGTACAGAAGCAACTAAATTTTTTATAATGGAATGCTTGTATAACATCAGCTAAGAAGAGAGTAAATATGGTACAATATTTTGTCTCTTCTCACTTTATAGATCTCTTGGATATGGAACAATAAGTTTTGACGGAGAAATCATTGTAATAAGTGAAAGTCTCAGGAATCTTCTATGCCACATCAATAAATTTAAGAATGCAGTTATATTGTCAGACTCCAAAGCTGCTATTCTATCAATAGTCTCTAAATACATACTTTCATCTAAAACAGCAGAAATAACTAAAATGCTCTCTCAATTAATATCACTCAATAAAAGAATTGTATTCCAGTGGATACCATCCCATTGTGGAATCCTGGGAAACGAGAATGCTGATGCTTTAGCAAAGAAGGGCAGCACTGCTACTTACAGACCTGTTACTAAATCTACGTATTACTCTGTGAAAAGATTTATTAAATCTACATACTTAGACTTCAACAAACAAAATTTGATAACACAAATCTCAAGGGAAAAAATTGAACTCTCTGCATCATAATCCACAGTTAATTCCCGATTTACCACGAAAATCGTCTGTAGCTGCATTTAGATTGGCAACAGGCCATGACTGTCTGGCCAAACAAACATCTGCATAGAATTGGAATATATCAGTCCCCTAACTACCCACTGTGCAACTCAAACCAAGAAATGGATTCGGAACACCTCAAAATCTGTGCTTCAGTGGCTGGCCATGATAATATCTTCGAAAAATATTGGTGTGCAAGAGGTCAAATGACTTTGTCAAACCCCTAGCATTAGAATACAACAACATATTTTGAGCAATGGGGCCGCAACCAAATCAAACACTCAGTATCAAAGCTCAAAATTAGGAAATGTTGCGAAGTATAGACTTATCTCTAATAAATTTTATTGCACTTTTTCTAATATGTTCAGTGTTTTGAATCAACTATACATCAGAGAATGAAAAATGATTTTTTTACTTGTATTTCTTAATGGTGTTTTTATTAAAAGTCTAAGTTAATTTTATGTCTGTTGTAGACAAATAGTTTTCTTTGTATTCTTTATCAGTGGTGATTATTGATTACTTAGATTTTTAATATCCATATATTAAACTAATGGCAGTTACTTTTAAAAATAGATGTTCATCTCTGACGGTGTAAAACAAATAAAGTGGTGTTTTATAAATGTTTATGAACGTGCGTTGTACTGTGTCACAGCAAAACATCTTATGACTATTTTCAAGCTAATGTTTGACATAAAAAAATTAAGAGCGAATTATAATTATATAACTGACCAATAATAACTTCGAAGTCAATATTCCAAAGTCAATCTTTGTTTTTATCTTCCAATACATGATACATAACATTATTTAAAAATAGTGCTTAAGGTGTTTTGGAGAGAAGTATCCTATCCTATTCGCATCCTGTATCTCAATTACATATTTGATCTAGAAGATGCAAAAACTTTTATTAGTCAAATTTGATAAATTAATTTAATAAAAGGGTTAAATGACGGTGTTAAAAGAGGGAGTGTGTTAATGGTTTTCAGTTTCATGTTCAACCATTATATTTATATTCACATGTTAAAACAAAAATGTGATATAAATATTGTGGTTAAACATGTTATTTAAACTGATAAACCATTACACACTCCTTTGGCGATATGAAAAATACCGGTATGTGTTGGTATAATAGGTATCTGCAGTACCGATCGTGCTCTAATGTTGGCATAACGGATACCTGTAATACCGATCGGGCCGTGTAACAAGGGATGTAGTTCCGCATTCTGCTACTATGTGTAACGAGATGTAGTTCCGATGTTTTGCCGCCAAGTGTCTCGACGTCGCGTCAATAGCGTGTCGAAGGTGATGCATTGAGTTGGGGGTCTTTCTATTTATTTGTCTATGGTTATAGCCCTCTTGCCTTCAAGCCAGATGCACTCCCAAACCCACACCGACTAACTAACTAAGGTTCGCTCCGTACCCAGGTTTCGAGCAGGCAAACCCTCTCTTCCCTAGGCCGTGCGTCGCGAGCTGGCGTTCGGGGAATGCTATGGAATGATAACGAAATTTAGAAATGTTGACGGAATGATGTAGATGCCTAATATCGGGAAGAGGGAGAACCCCAAGAAAAACCCAACTGGGACCTTCTCCGCCATAAGTGTCACTATGGATTTTTTATCATAATCGGGATTCGAACCCGGACCGCATGCGTAACAAACTGAAGGTATATCCATTCAGCCACCGCTGAGAACTCTATCTAGCTTATTTGTGCAATTAAATTTGAAAATTCTGTCAAAAAGTTCTAAAATTTAAATAAACATTTTAAATGTATGTACAACTATCGAAGATTAAAAATATTTTTCAGAGTTAAAGTTATTACATCTGACATTTTATTCATACGGATAACTTAATTAGCTTAAAATATAATTATGTAAAATAATTCATAATAGAAAAACATATGAACATTTATGAGGCGTGTATTCCCTTCTTTAGTCCAAGTATAACGTCCTTCTCTTCAATTGGTCTATAATACGTTTACTTTTTAGTGCTCGGAGTTCTTTATCAAAATTTATATTTTAAAATAATTATCAATATCGTTTTTCTTTTCATTAAGAAAATTATTACCCTAATTCTCAAAGATTCTCTACAGATTATACAATTTAATTTATACTCTTGGAAGGTTTTAATTAAGGATATGTCACACACTAATTTTAACTAAAATATTTTATTACCGGTATAAATTTAATTTTAAAGTTATCTTTTAAGATTTTATTTTATAAGTGATATTAACGGTGCTTAATTATTACATTCTATTTTTGTAATAATATTCTTCTTTAGTTCATTATATCGATCACATGAAACTTTAGTGGGGAATTTCAACGCTAAAGTAAGACGGGAGGATATTTTTAAACCAACAATTAGAAAAGAGAGCCAAGACGTAAGTAGTAATGACAATGGACTTTGGTTAGTCAACTTTGCCACATCAAAAATTTGTCAAGAGTATAACATTCCCCCATAAGGATATACATAAATATACTTGGACTTCTCCAGACGGAATGACACACAACCAAATAATCACCTCTTGATAGATAAAGAAACACATACTAGTATAGTAGACATTCGAACTTTCAGGAGGGCAGACTGTAATTCTGACCATTATTTGATAATTGGAGAATTAAGAGAAAGACTATCAGTAGCCAAGCGAGTAGAGCAACAAGCTAATATTAGTAGATTCAATATTCTCAAATTAAAGGGCGAGGAAACTAAGCAACGTTATCAGGTTGAAATTTCAAATAGGTTTGCCGCTTTAGCAACTTCCGACGAAGCTGAGAATGAGTTAGATGTTAATAGCGTGTGGGACAATATCCGAAATAATATCACAATTGCAGCTGAGCAGAGCATAGGTTATCATGAAACTAAGAAAAAGAAGCAAGTCGTACATTTAGAAATAAAAAGAGAGATTACTTGAAGGAAAAATTGAATGAGGTAGAAAAAAATAGTAAGAATAAAAACATTCGAGACTTACATAAGGGTATAAAGGAATTTAAAAATGGATATCAGGCAAGGGTAAACGTGATCAAGGATGAGAATGGTGACTTGCTTGCAGACTCTCATTCAAACCTGAATAGATGGAAAAACTATTTTGGGAAACTAATAAATATACATAGGCCAAATATAAATGATCGGGACGAAATTCAAATACAAACTGCAGAGCCATTTATACCGGAACCCACACTTTCAGAAGTCGAAATTGCGATAGAAAATCTGAAAAAGTACAAGTCTCCAGGTATTGATCAAATTCCAGCAGAATTAATACAAGAGGGTGGAAGCGCATTTTCTAGCGAAATTTATAAACTTGTACTTGCAATTTGAGAAAAGGAAATTGTACCAGAACAATGGAAGGAGTCCATAGTCGTACATATTTTTAAGAAGGGGGTCAAGACTAACTGTAGTAACTTTCGAGGAATATCACTTCTGTTGACGTCGTACAAAATTTTGTCCAATATCCTTTTGAGAAGATTAACTCCATATGTAGATGAAATTATTGGGGATCATCAGTGTGGTTTCAGGCGTAATAGATCGACTATTGATCAGATTTTTTGTATTCGACAGATATTGGAGAAAAAAATGGGAGTACATCAGTTATTCATAGATTTCAAAAAGACTTATGACTATGTTAAGAGAGAAGTTTTATATAATATTCTTATTGAATTTGGTATTCCCAAGAAACTAGTTCGATTAATTAAAATGTGTCTTAGTGAAACTTACAGCAGAGTCCATATAGGCCAGTTTTATCTGATGCTTTTCCAATTCACTGCGGGCTAAAGCAGGGAGATGCACTATCACCTTTACTTTTTAACTTCGCTCTAGAATATGCCATTAGGAAAGTTGAGGATAACACAGAGGGTTTGGAATTGAACGGGTTACATCAGCTTCTTGTATATGCGGATATCGTGAATATGTTAGGAGAAAATCCACAGACGATTAGGGAAAACGCGGAAATTCTAGTTGAAGCAAGTAGAGCGATATGGTTGGAAGTAAATGCCGAAAAGACTAAGTATATGATTATGTCTCGTGACCAGAATATTGTACGAAATGGAACTATAAAAGTTGGAGATTTATCCTTCGAAGAAGTGGAAAAATTCAAATATCTTGGAGCAACAGTAACAAATATAAATGACACTCGGGAGGAAATTAAACGCAGAATAAATATGGGAAATGCCTCTTATCATAATGCCGTCAAAAAATCTTAAAGTTAGAATTTATAAAACAGTTATATTACCGGTTGTTCTGTATGGCTGTGAAACTTGGACTCTCACTTCGACAGAGGGTGTTTGAGAATAAGGTTCTAAGGAAAATATTTGGGGCTAAGAGGGATGAAGATGCAGGAGAATGGAGAAAGTTACATAACGCAGAGCTGCACGCAGTGTATCCTTCACCTGACATAATTAGGAACATTAAATCCAGACGTTTGAGATGGGCAGGGCATGTAGCACGTATGGGCGAATCCAAAAATGCATATAGAGTGTTATTTGGGAGGCTGGAGGGAAAAAGACCTTTGGGGAGACCGAGACGTAGATGGGAAAATAATATTAAAATGGATTTGAGGGAGGTGGGATATGATGATAGAGACTGGATTAATCTTGCTCAGGATAGGGACCAATGGCGGGCTTATGTGAACCTCCGGATTCCTTAAAAGCCAGTAAGTAAGTAAGTTAGTAAGTAAGTAAGTAAGTAAGTTCATTATATCTGTAGTGCTCGGGAAAAGTGACACAAGTCAGTTTCCACAAACCTTTTTTGATAATTTATTGACAACTTACGGAACATCTGTTCGCTTGGACTTATGTCACTTTTCCCAAGCACTGCAGATATTGAGTCGTATAGATCAAACGCCAACATTTCCATCTTTGTTAATTTTTCAGGAAATGAAAAGAATGATTTACTAACGAACTATGTTACATAAAATGTCCAAACTGTACTAACCGTTTAAAGACAGAACTAACACCATAATTATTCCTTTAAATTACAAGAAATCTTAGTTGCTTTCTATAAATATGACATGATAATATGGAAATGTCTGAGTTTCCTTTTTAATGATTATCTTAATTTTTATAATGTCCATGATAGCATTATTTTACAGATGTTATTAACAAAGCTGCATGAATCTGACCTAAATTTATTTATAGTATATATTTATACAATATTATTGAAAAACAAAAGTAAAAAATTAATTCAGTGGCGGTTCTAGTACTAAGACGACTTCAGAATTGCCACTACTTTTTATACTTTTTTCTTTAGAAAAAAATGCTTTAAACTTATTTGAAAGTATCCACAGTTCGTTTATATTTTATATACAGTATTATAAACATTTTTATTTAGAAAAAAAGATACTTAGAACTACCACTGCACACAGTTAAATCCTCAATAACTCCTCTTCATTTTGTGCTTCACAGAGGCATTCTCCTTCCACTAGTAATGAATGACTTATTGTGTGCTGCATTATCAACCACTCACCTGTGGAACTCAAGGTCACTTTGTTCCATTCATCTCTGAAATGACGCTTTAATAATGAATCAATATCAGAACACTTTTCTGTTTTAACTGGCACACCTAAGGAAAAAATTTGAAGTTGACCATGTCAATGTTATTACTTTTTTTGATAACAGAATTTGCGAATCATTGACCAGATCTGTAGAAATGTTTACTTCTGATTTTCAGAATTCCATTTTGACGAGTCAGGAACATCCTCTTATCCTCGTTGAATATGGAATGCCACTGTCCAGGAATTTTCATAAGTTTAGCATATTTTTTCATACTGCTGTGTCTCTACCATGTTATGTTATTACACCAAATTGGTGGAATATATCTTTATACTTGGGGACTAATAATAATCGTTTATCTTTTTCTTAAAATTTTTTCGATTTGCCCGAAAACCCTGTCAGATGGAAGATAGCTATAGCCTGTTACAGGAAATACACTTAATTACTTTATAATATTTTAAGTAACAGTCACAATATCTAATTCGTTAACAACGAAGTACAGCTGATAGGCCTAAGTGGTAGCAAAGGCGGGAATCATGTGACTTAATTGGAATCAGGTATTGGCTAAATGAAATGTCGGAGAAATCATCCAAATCACAGTCATCATAACAAAGCAAAGCTATTTCACACACAACAACAAATACTACACCCAAACAGAAGGATTGCCAATGGGATCACCCATATCTAGTATACTAGCAGAGATATTTTTACACAACATAGAACAAACATACATACTCAACAATGATTACAACAAATATGCAGACAACATAATATACTGGCACAGATATGTAGACGACATACTCATACTATACAAAGGAAACAAACAACAAATACAAAACTACACCAATACATAAACAAAATACACCCAAAACTCCAATACACACTGGAACTTGAAAATAATAATTCCATAAATTTCCTAGGTATCACCATAACAAAAGTTGACACCAATACATAAACAAAATAAACCCAAAACTCCAATACACACTGGAACTTGAAAATAATAATTCCATAAATTTCCTAGGTATCACCATAACAAAAGTTGACAACGAACACACTTCAAAATATACAGCAAACCAACCACCACCACCACCACACACATACACAACACATCTAATCACCCTACACAACACAAACATGCTGCATTCAGGACAATGGTACACAGGATTACTCAACATACCCATGAGCCAACAACTCTACAATGAAGAAGCGAACACAATCAAATACATAGCACAAGAAAATGGTTACAACCCAAACATAATAGACAACATAATAAGGGAGAAAAAACAAAAACTCAACAAACACAAAAACACACAAAACATAACACAAACACAAGAACACAAGAAATGCATCACACTAACATACGAAAACAAAAACACACACAAGATCGCATCCTCATTCAGAAACAGAAATACAACATAGCATATAGAACAGAAAACACACTACAAAGACACCTCAACACACAAATAACACAAATAAATACAACCACACAGGCGTATACAAGCTCACATGCAATAGTTGCGACAGTTTCTACTGTACATTGGACAGATAGGCAGATCATTCCAAACTCGATACAAAGAACACATTAAAGCAATAACCAGAGGACACAATACATCTACACATAACTAATACCAACCACACATACAATAACATAATACAGACATGGAAATCCTACACATACAACCCAAAAACCAAAAACTCAACACACTAGAACAATATGAAATATACAGACACACTAAAACACACCCTAATCAAATACTCAACACACAGATCAATTTCAGAACACACACACTATTTGACACAACTCTACATCACACGAACGCACTCACACAACAGGCAGTGAAGTTGACATGACGCCGAGACACAGAAGGCTCTGAGAATGGTGTCAAGTAGCACCGAAACAGCTGTAAGCCGCACATGTTTACATAATAACACGAGTAGGATCCCCATTTAATCAATTATTAATAATATTAATAATAATATAGTCATATCTGAATGCATAACACATATTGCATAATATTGATAATACATAGAGAGATATTGTTCTGTGTTCTGCTTAACATACAAAAGCGTTTATCAAACCAGAGACCGCGGACCCCTGTGAAACTCGCGGTAAAATTATGTTGGGTTGCGTTGTCAAATTATTATTTAAGAAAGGTATTATCTATGTCAGTAACGTATTGCGAATATCCTACTTCAGATCTCTATAAATTGTTCTTCTAGGAAATGCTCAGAAACCTAACAAAATTTCCGATAAAGAACTTTTTCAGCAATTTATATAGCCCGCATACAAATTTAATGCTCAATACACTTTGAAATTAAAATACATTTAATATACCTATGTATATTCCAGTTATTGTATAATCTTGTATACACCTTTAGGAACTGGAACCACTTGCAAAATCACTGTAATGTCTGTTTTTTATTTTATTTTAGTAGGTTATTGTACGACGCTTTATCAACATCTTAGGTTTTTTAACGTCTGAATGAGATCAACGCGATAATGCCGGTGAAATAAGTCCGGGATCCAGCATCGAAAGTTACCCAGCATTTGCTCATATTGGGTTGAGGGAAAACCCCGGAAAAAACCTCAACCAGGTAACTTGCCCAGACCGTGAATCGAACACGGGCCACCTGGTTTCGCGGCCAGACGCGCTAACCGTTACTCCACAGGTGTGGACTACATCTATAGTCCGTGTTATCACCGGTTACTCCACTTTCCGATTTATCTGGCTTGCTCTCTCTTAGCTAACTAGTGATATTTCATAAACCATACGAAGGTCGTTCCGAAAGTAATGCACAACATTTTTTTTTTATTTATTTTTTGTTCTACACTTTTGCAATTATTGGAGATCATCCTTCCCGTTTGTATTCAAAATTAATTTAAGTCGTTCCCATGAGTGGCGCCATGATAGCACTCCTTCAAGATAGCTGCTGTACTTGACATTCGTCAGAAGCAACGTGTTGTTATCGAGTACCTTTGCTATGAGAACGAGACAGTGGGAAACATTCACAAGAGGTTGAAAAATGTGTATGGAGAAACAGCTGTCGATCGCAGTACGGTTAGTCAATGGGCAAGCAGATTATCTGATGAAAGAGAGCAGGCCAATATTCGGGATACTTCTCACGGCGGCAGACCCTGCACTGCACGAAGTCCTGAAAATGTGCAGCGCGTTAACAGCATGACTGTGGCTGACAATCGCGTAACAAAGAAACAACTGTCACTCAATGTTGAAATAGGAGAAGCAAGTGTGTGCAGATTATTGAAATAGTTGGGGTTAAAAAATGTTTGTGCCAGGTGAGTTTCGAGAATGTTGACAGAAGCCCACAAAGAAACCCGAAAAACAGTGTGGAGCGAACTTTTGGACCAGTATGAGAATGGTGGAGATGACTTTCTTGGAAGAATTGTGGCAGGAGATGAAACATGGCTCAGCCATTTTGAACCGGAGACAAAGAGACAGACAATGGAGTGGCATCATGCAAATTCACCAAAAAAAAAAAAAAAATAGATATTCAAAACTGCGCCTTCAGTAGGAAAAGTTATGGTTACTGTGTTTTTCGGTTCAGAACATGGTGGAAGAATACTGGTGAGGCGGTGCGCACGTATCGTCCCCTCTCACTTGCACAGATGGCGTCACGCTGGGACCAAGATCCAGCCTTGCCTTCAGTGACATAACGTAAAGCATTATATTGAGGCGGTTCTGATCACAATTACGTTACTCGAAGGCATCGTTGATGAAAATAAATATTTGTTAGGGACATTATAATTATGAACAATGATAATATGCTAACGATGCAGCAATAACTCTGTGCACTGAAGGTGAAAAATGAATTAATGGACAACCGCAAAAAAAAGCAGTTATACAGTTAAGAAATTATTGCTATAATTACGAACAAGTATTGAACTCTCTTTTAATTTTGATAATTATAATTGTGAATATTGATAATTACAGCTGTGAATAGTACCACGTTTCTTGGAATTTTTGTCGATAACACTTTAAAACGGTAGGCCTATGTTCATATTTATTTTACCTTTTATGGTGAAATGCTGTTAATATTAGTAGAGCCTTTATTGCTTAGAAACAAGTTATTGGAGTGAGTTTATTATTAATAGTACTGAATCTTGTCAATCTTCTTCTTTTTTTTTTACAGGAATATAAAATATTAGAATGTTGTATACTTATATCTATAGCCTATGCTGTTTAAGCGTAGTGAAACTGAATATATAATAAAATATTAGATTGTCATGATTCTAATACACGTAATGCAGAACTATAATAACAAAACGTCACATATTACAGAAATATAAAACGTCTTCTAATTATTGTTTAATAAGTTAATTTCTAGGGAGTCGGCCATGGCAATGACGGTGATCTGAACTGATTTCGTATCGGTATACTGAATTAAGTTCAATTAATGATCGACAGTGACTTCAGTTTTGTGTTAATACAGTATAGAGCAGTGGCCCAACCATTTTTGACTGACGACACACTTTACTGAACGCCTACGTTATCGCGACACACATTTGTTAATAACAATATAATAATAACAACCAGTGCATTTCTTCTGGAGAAAAAGGTGATGGAACTCTGTGTAGAATATTTTATAGCGGACAGGGAAATGATTACTGTTCACTGCACAGGAATTTTGTCGTTTTTAACCTCTTTCACGCCCAATTACGACTGAAAAGGTCTATGCGAAATTCAAAGAAAAATTATAATTGAAAACATATTGACACATATTTCGGTTCCATGATGAAAAATGTAACAAAAATGTGCCCGAAAGCCGTTCCAGCGCGTTCCGCCAGAGAAAAGCACTGAAAACAACTTCTATGTAGTGTCGGATATCCAGTGTTCTCCATAGGTCGATGTTAATACGCAATAAAAAAAAATTAAAAAACAAGCAGAAACTTGAGTGGCATTAGAAAAAAACAAAGATATGTGTCAAAAACTTCAACCTATCTATGCTGGATGTCCGATAGTAGAATACAAATGTTGGGTACCCCTGGTGGTAGGCTGGTGGTAGGGTGGTGGTAGGGGGTTACATGTGACGTCAGAAGTGGGCGGGGCCAAGTATGACGTCAGAAGTGGGCGTGGCCAAAGTATTACGTCATAGTGGGCGTGGCAAGTGACGTCATGGGCGTGGCTAAAGTATGACGTCACGGAGGGGGTGGGGGGGCTTAAATTATGACGTAGGAAAGGGGCGTAACTTAAATTACGTCAAGGTTAAAGTGTGACGTCATGCAGGTATGATGTTTATCTCCTCAATGTGGAAATTATGACGTAAGAAAGGGGCGTAACGTCATAAATGGCAATCTAAGAGTTCAAGGTTAAAGTGTGACGTGCAGGTATGTTGTGGCATGACAAGTTCATACATGTTTATCTCATCAATGTTGCTATGTGTGTAAATATAATGCTGAGTCATATCCGGCAATTGTTCTCAGGTGAAAGACACAAGTTCATACATGTTTGAAAACTGCTATGTGTGCAAATATTATGCAAGGTCACATACGGCGAAGAATTAATCTATCACACTTAAACACATACATTATTTTTCTTAAGATTCTAATGTAATGGTAATTTAATTGATTGGGGTATGGGTGTTGGAATGTGGGACATAAATGGATAAAAAATTAATCTAGCACACTTGTAAATTAAACAGGATGTGGCTGAAGTGACGTTATAAATTTGTAATTGAAGTTGGAAATGGGGGAGGGGGGGATAAAAATGTACTTTAAGCCAATTGTTGAGTAATTGATAAAAAATATTAAGATTCTAATGTACTGGTAATTGAATTGATAAATAGTAATGGGAAATGGAAATTGGAATGTGGGAATTATTGATGGCGTAAATGGTTGTACTTTAAGCCAATTTATAAAAAAATTAATCTAGCACATCTGTAAATTAAACACATACATTCTTCTCATATTATTCCAATGTAATACATTTTGAGTGGTTTGTTTAGCGTATTTAATTTAAGCCATACATTATTACCAACATTAAATTCATCAGAATGTGACATTATTATGATTTAGAGCAGTAATTGTAGCAGATAAATCAACGTAGATGTATATGTTGTGTAATGCAGAAGTGTGCAAATATTATGCAAGCTTGCTGAATCACTTCCGGCGACGATGCAATTGCTGAGTAATGATAAAAGCATGTTCTTTAAGCACCTGCAACGTGTCATATTACACAAATATTGCATGATGCAAATAATATGCAAGCTGTTAATTCACATCCGGTGAAGACGCAAGTGCTGAATAATGGCCACCTTATTATTATTATTATTATTATTATTATTATTATTATTATTATTATTATTATTATTATGGTTCCAATTTAATACATTTTGAAGTAACATTTATTGGATTAATTAATAATTTAATACATTTTCAAGTAACATTTATTGGATTTATTTTAAGCCATACATTATTACCGAAGCAGTTCGTAATTTAGTAATTGCTTCTTCTTCTTCTCATTATTATTATTATTCGTCATAAAGAAGATTAAAGTGCGACGTTATAAATATGTAATTGCAGTTGGAAATGGGGGGGGGATTTGATAAAATTCTAATGTTATAGTAATTTAATTGATAAATAGTAATGGGTAAGGGAAATTCGCAAGTGTTAATTGACATTGGAATGGGGGAATTATTTATGGCGTAAATGGTTGTACTTTAAGCCAATTTATAAAATGTTAACTGAAACTGGAATGGGGGAATTATTTATGGCGTAAATGGTTGTACTTTAAGCCAATTTATAAAAAAATTAATCTAGCACACTTGTAAATTAAACACATACATTCTTCTCATTTTATTATTATTCCAGTGTAATACATTTTGAAGTAAATTTGAGTGGTTTGTTTAGCGTATTTAATTTAAGCCATACATTATTACCAACATTAAATTCATCAGAATGTGACATTATTATTTCGTAATACAGTAATTGTAGCAGATAAATCAATGTAGATGTATATGTTGTGTAATGTTATTACATATGCATAAGTGTGCAAATATTATGCAAGATTGCTGAATCACTTCCGGCGACGATGCAGTTGCTGAGTAACGATAAAAATATGTTTTTGAAACACCTGGAACGTGTTATATTACACAAATATTGCATGATGCAAATAATATGCAAGCTGTTAATTGACATCCGGCGTCGTATGTTACACAAATATTGTATTGATTACAAGTAAATAATAGCTATCTGCTATGTGTGCAAATATTATGCAATGTCACATCCGACGATGAAATTGCTGAGTATTAATAAAAAACATGTTTTTGATAATGACCTTGGAGGTAATATGGCTGGATGATGAGGTGAATTATTTAGAAGTGTAATGAAAGAGGTATTGTAGTTTGGAATAATTGACATTGAACAAGTTTAGACAGCAGTGGGAGGGGGGGGCAAGATGATGAATAATACGCTCGAATTTATACAACTATTACACTATCACATATTTTATAAAAGATCTTTGTCAAAAAAAATTTGGTAGTGTAATAGCAGCCATAGCGTTAATAATGTCTCACAATATTTATTTTTTATTTTAATTTAGATGATACTGCATCTCCAGTATCGGTTTGAGCTGAAGAAGAAGAAATCGCACAATTTAAATGCTCTGAGTGTAAAAAAAAGTGACCATGATGAAGCGTGGTGAATGTTAAGCTTGATTATGAAGAATGTTCGAATTGTAATAAATGTTCTTTTTGGAAATAGTTTTGCACTGTAATTTCTTCTATGTCTTAACCATCCATTTCCATCTCACATAACCAAAGGGTTGGGTTCGTTTAGAGAATTATACTATAACACTTTCCTTTCAGATATTAGTAATCCTTTTCCAATATTGAGAATTGGTATATAGGTTTTCAAATATTAATAATCCTTAATAATTGGTGTATAAGTTGAGATTATTCTAAACATATATGTTACAAGAATATAACATAATTCCAGTGGTAGCTTATTGATTTGGGAGCGGTGGATTCATTACATGTTTGTATGATAAAACCTGAGGATGATTGAGAGAATGTCAATGATAAAACTGAACCTAGCCATTGGGGATGGGGATGTGCTTGGTAAAAGAAAATAGTAACAACATAAAATTATGCGTATATATTTATTCATAAAAAGAAATACAATGCATTGAGTATTGAAATATATTTTCAGTTAGTCAATCCCAATTTTGATAATGTTTTCCCCAAAATTGAAGAAATTTCTTCCAAATTATACACATAACTGATGATAAATAATTTTTCCACACCCTTTGTATAAACACAACCAATAAGATGGCGCCAAGTGACGGGGTATTTTCAGCATCCTTGCTGCAAATTGCCATGGAGACGGCGAGTTCATTTAAAATGCAGTTGTTTGTCCAAGCTTCCCGGAAACCATGTACATCATAATAGACGTTCTGAAAAAAAAAAAAAACGGTGTAGCATCATACATATTGTAAATTGCATAATGTCACAGAAAATAGTAACACATACTTACATTTTTAAATATATGAAAGCACTTTATACATAATCCAATAGGAAACCTTGTACATCAATGGACGTCCCGAAACAAAATAAAAATGTGTAGCATGGTACTTGTTGTAAATTATGTCACAGAAAAAAAGTAACACATACTTACATTTTTAAACATATGATATGAGTAAAAGCACTTTATACATAATCCAATAAGACACTTTGAACATTGTGTTCGAACAACGCTCTTACACCCTTTTTGCACACATCTCCTCCGACTTTTGAATGGGATATATTGTACCAAATGATTTATACCATCATATCGAGATTCTCTACTGTTATATGTAATCGGAGAACAAGTTAGTCTCACACCCGCTTTCTTTGTGATAAACATTGCAACTGATACGAAAATCGTAATCTTGTGACATATACGTTACAACTTGTCGAAAATCGTAATCTTCTGACATATACGTTACACCTTGTCGAAAATCGTAATCTTCTGACATATACGTTACAGCTTGTCGAAAATAGTAATCTTGTGACATATACGTCACACCTTGTCGAAAATCGTAATCTTGTGACATATATGTTACACCTTGTTGAAAATCGTAATGTTGTGACATATACGTTACACCTTGTCGAAAATCGTAATCGTGTGTCATATATGTTACAACATGTCGAAAATCGTAATCTTGTTGCGATAATGCAACACCATGTAGAAAATCGTAATCTTGTGACATATATGTTACAACTTGTCGAAAATCGTATTCTTGTTGCAATAATGCAACACCATGTCGAAAATCGTAATCTTGTGACATATATGTTACAACTTGTCGAAAATCGTATTCTTCTTGCGATAATGCAGCACCTTGTAGAAAATCGTAATCTTGTGACATATATGTTACAACTTGTCGAAAATCGTAATCTTGTTGCGATAATGCAACACCATGTCGAAAATCGTAATCTTGTGACATATATGTTACAACTTGTTGAAAATCGTATTCTTGTTGCGATAATGCAACACCATGTCGAAAATCGTAATCTTGTGACATATATGTTACACCTTGTCGAAAATCGTAATCTTGTGACATATACGTTACACCTTGTCGAAAATCGTAATCTTGTGACATATACGTTACACCTTGTAGAAAATCGTAATCTTGTGACATATACGTTACAACTTGTCGAAAATCGTAACCTTGTGACATATATGTTACTTTTTTTTTTTAAATCGTAATCTTGTGACATATACGTTACACCATGTCGAAAATCGTATTCTTGTGACATATACGTTACACCTTGTCGAAAATCGTAATTTTGTGACATACTTGTTACAACTTGTCGAAAATCTTAATCTTGTTGCGATAATGCAACACCTTGTCGAAAATCGTAATCTTGTGACATTTATGTTACAACTTGTCGAAAATCGTAATCTTGTTGCGATAATGCAACACCATGTCCAAAATCGTAATCTTGTGACATTTATGTTACAACTTGTTGAAAATCGTATTCTTGTTGCGATAATGCAACACCATGTCCAAAATCGTAATCTTGTGACATATATGTTACAACTTGTCGAAAATCGTATTCTTGTTGCGATAATGCAACACCATGTCGAAAATCGTAATCTTGTGACATATATGTCACAACTTGTTGAAAATCGTGTTCTTGTTGCGATAATGCAACACCATGTCCAAAATCGTAATCTTGTGACATATATGTTACAACATGTCGAAAATCGTATTCTTGTTGCGTTAATGCAACACCATGTCGAAAATCGTAATCTTGTGACATATATGTTACAACTTGTCGAAAATCGTATTCTTGTTGCGATAATGCAACACCATGTCCAAAATCGTAATCTTGTGACATATATGTTACAACTTGTCGAAAATCGTATTCTTGTTGCGATAATGCAACACCATGTCGAAAATCGTAATCTTGTGACATATATGCTACACCTTGTCGAAAATCGTAATCTTGTGACATATACGTTACACCTTGTCGAAAATCGTAATCTTGAGACATATATGTTACACCATGTCGAAAATCGTAATCTTGTGACATATACGTTACACCTTGTCGAAAATCGTAATCTTGTGACATATATGTTACAACTCGTCGAAAATCGTAATCTTGTTGCGATAATGCAACACCATGTCGAAAATCGTAATCTTGTGACATATGTTACAACTTGTCGAAAATCGTAACCTTGTGACATATACGTTATACCTTGTCGAAAATCGTATTCTTGTGACATATATGTTACACCTTGTCGAAAGTCGTAAACTTGTGACATATACGTTACACCTTGTCGAAAATCGTAATCTTGTGACATATACGTTACAACTTGTAGAAAATCATTCTCGACATGGTGTTGCATTATCGCAACAAGAATACGATTTTCGACAAGTTGTAACATATATGTCACAAGATTACGATTTTCGACATGGTGTTGCATTGTCGCAACAAGAATACGATTTTCGACAAGGTGTAACGTATATTTCACAAGATTACGATTTTTAACAAGGTGTAACATATATGTCACAAGAATACGATTTTCAACAAGGTGTAACGTATATGTCACAAGATTACGATTTTCGACAAGGTGTAACATATTTGTCACAAGATTACGATTTTCGACAAGGTTTAACGTATATGTCACAAGATAACGATTTTCGACAAGGTGTAACATATATGTCACAAGATTACGATTTTCGACATGGTGTTGCATTATCGCAACAAGAATACGATTTTCGACAAGGTATAACGTATATGTCACAAGATTACGATTTTGGAAAAGGTGTAACGTATATGTCACAAGATTACGATTTTCGACAAGGTGTAACATATATGTCACAAGATTACGATTTTCGACATGGTGTCGCATTATCGCAACAAGAATACGATTTTCAACAAGTTGTAACATATATGTCACAAGATTACGATTTTCGACATGGTGTTTCATTATCGCAACAAGAATACGATTTTCGACAAGTTGTAATATACATGTCACAAGATTACGATTTTCGACATGGTGTTGCATTATCGCAACAAGATTACGATTTTCGACAAGTTGTAACATGTTACAAGATTACGATTTTCTACATGGTGTTGCATTATCGCAACAAGAATACGATTTGCGACAAGTTGTAACATATATGTCTCAAGATTACGATTTTCGACATGGAGTTGCATTATCGCAACAAGGTTACGATTTTCGACAAGGTGTTACATATATGTCACAAGATTACGATTTTCGACATGGTGTTGCATTATCGCAACAAGATTACGATTTTCGACAAGTTGTAACATGTTACAAGATTACGATTTTCTACATGGTGTTGCATTATCGCAACAAGAATACGATTTGCGACAAGTTGTAACATATATGTCTCAAGATTACGATTTTCGACATGGAGTTGCATTATCGCAACAAGGTTACGATTTTCGACAAGGTGTTACATATATGTCACAAGATTACGATTTTCGACATGGTGTTGCATTATCGCAACAAGAATACGATTTTCAACAAGGTGTAACGTATATGTCACAAGATTACGATTTTCGACAAGGTGTAACGTATATGTCGCAAGATTACGATTTTCGACAAGGTGTAACATACATGTCACAAGATTACGATTTTCGACATGGTTTTGCATTATCGCAACAAGAATACGATTTTCAACAAGTTGTAACATATATGTCACAATATTACGGTTTTCGACATGGTGTTGCATTATCGCAACAAGAATACGATTTTCGACAAGTTGTAACATATATGTCACAAGACTACGATTTTCGACATGGTGTTGCATTATCGCAACAAGATTACGATTTTCGACAAGTTGTAACATATATGTTACAAGATTACGATTTTCGACATGGTGTTGCATTATCGCAACAAGAATACGATTTTCGACAAGTTGGAACATATATGTCACAAGATTACGATTTTCGACATGGTGTTGCATTATCGCAACAAGATTACGATTTTCGACAAGTTGTAACATATATGTCACAAGATTATGATTTTCGACAAGGTGTAAAGTATATGTCACAAGAATACGATTTTCGACAAGGTGTAACGTATATGTCACAAGATGACGATTTTCAACAAGGTGTAACATATATGTCACAAGATTACGATTTTCGACAAGTTCTAACGTATGTCACAAGATTACGATTTTCGACAAGGTGTAACGTATATGTCACAAGATTACGACATTCGACAAGGTGTAACGTATATGTCACAAGATTACTATTTTCGACAAGCTGTAACGTATATGTCAGAAGTTACGATTTTCGACAAAGTGTAACGTATATGTCAGAAGATTACGATTTTCCACAAGTTGTAACGTATATGTCACAAGATTACGATTTTCGTATCAGTTGCAATGTTTATCACAAAGAAAGCGGGTGTGAGACTAACTTGTTCTCCGATTACATATAACAGTAGAGAATCTCGATATGATGGTATAAATCATTTGGTACAATATATCCCATTCAAAAGTCGGAGGAGATGTGTGCAAAAAGGGTGTAAGAGCGTTGTTCGAACACAATGTTCAAAGTGTCTTATTGGATTATGTATAAAGTGCTTTTACTCATATCATATGTTTAAAAATGTAAGTATGTGTTACTTTTTTTCTGTGACATAATTTACAACAAGTACCATGCTACACATTTTTATTTTGTTTCAGGACGTCCATTGATGTACAAGGTTTCCTATTGGATTATGTATAAATTGCTTTCATATATTTAAAAATGTAAGTATGTGTTACTATTTTCTGTGACATTATACAATTTACAATATGTATGATGCTACACAGTTTTTTTTTTTCAGAACGTCTATTATGATGTACATGGTTTCCGGGAAGCTTGGACAAACAACTGCATTTTAAATGAACTCGCCGTCTCCATGGCAATTTGCAGCAAGGATGCTGAAAACACCCCGTCACTCGGCGCCATCTTATTGGTTGTGTTTATACAAAGGGTGTGGAAAAATTATTTATCATCAGTTATGTGTATAATTTGGAAGAAATTTCTTCAATTTTGGGGAAAACATTATCAAAATTGGGATTGACTAACTGAAAATATATTTCAATACTCAATGCATTGTATTTCTTTTTATGAATAAATATATACGCATAATTTTATGTTGTTACTATTTTCTTTTACCAAGCACATCCCCATCCCCAATGGCTAGGTTCAGTTTAATCATTGACATTCTCTCAATCATCCTCAGGTTTTATCATACAAACATGTAATGAATCCACCGCTCCCAAATCAATAAGCTACCACTGGAATTATGTTATATTCTTGTAACATATATGTTTAGAATAATCTCAACTTATACACCAATTATTAAGGATTATTAATATTTGAAAACCTATATACCAATTCTCAATATTGGAAAAGGATTACTAATATCTGAAAGGAAAGTGTTATAGTATAATTCTCTAAACGAACCCAAACCTTTGGTTATGTGAGATGGAAATGGATGGTTAAGACATAGAAGAAATTACAGTGCAAAACTATTTCCAAAAAGAACATTTATTACAATTCGAACATTCTTCATAATCAAGCTTAACATTCACCACGCTTCATCATGGTCACTTTTTTTTACACTCAGAGCATTTAAATTGTGCGATTTCTTCTTCTTCAGCTCAAACCGATACTGGAGATGCAGTATCATCTAAATTAAAATAAAAAATAAATATTGTGAGACATTATTAACGCTATGGCTGCTATTACACTACCAAATTTTTTTTGACAAAGATCTTTTATAAAATATGTGATAGTGTAATAGTTGTATAAATTCGAGCGTATTATTCATCATCTTGCCCCCCCTCCCACTGCTGTCTAAACTTGTTCAATGTCAATTATTCCAAACTACAATACTTCTTTCATTACTCTTCTAAATAATTCACCTCATCATCCAGCCATATTACCTCCAAGGTCATTATCAAAAACATGTTTTTTATTAATACTCAGCAATTTCATCGTCGGATGTGACATTGCATAATATTTGCACACATAGCAGATAGCTATTATTTACTTGTAATCAATACAATATTTGTGTAACATAAGACGCCGGATGTCAATTAACAGCTTGCATATTATTTGCATCATGCAATATTTGTGTAATATAACACGTTCCAGGTGTTTCAAAAACATATTTTTATCATTACTCAGCAACTGCATCGTCGCCGGAAGTGATTCAGCAATCTTGCATAATATTTGCACACTTATGCATATGTAATAACATTACACAACATATACATCTACATTGATTTATCTGCTACAATTACTGTATTACGAAATAATAATGTTTATTCTGATGAATTTAATGTTGGTAATAATGAATGGCTTAAATTAAATACGCTAAACAAACCACTCAAATTTACTTCAAAATGTATTACACTGGAATAATAATAAAATGAGAAGAATGTATGTGTTTAATTTACAAGTGTGCTAGATTAATTTTTTTTATAAATTGGCTTAAAGTACAACCATTTACGCCATAAATAATTCCCCCATTCCAATTTCAATTAACATTTTATAAATTGGCTTAAAGTACAACCATTTACGCCATAAATAATTCCCCCATTCCAATGTCAATTAACACTTGCGAATTTCCCTTACCCATTACTATTTATCAATTAAATTACTATTACATTAGAATTTTATCAAATCCCCCCCCCCCATTTCCAACTGCAATTACATATTTATAACGTCGCACTTTAATCTTCTTTATGACGAATAATAATGATAATGAGAAGAAGAAGCAATTACTATATTACGAACTGCTTCGGTAATAATGTATGGCTTAAAATAAATCCAATAAATGTTACTTGAAAATGTATTAAATTATTAATTAATCCAATAAATGTTACTTCAAAATGTATTAAATTGGAACCATAATAATAATAATAATAATAATAATAATAATAATAATAATAATAATAATAAGGTGGCCATTATTCAGCACTTGCGTCTTCACCGGATGTGAATTAACAGCTTGCATATTATTTGCATCATGCAATATTTGTGTAATATGACACGTTGCAGGTGCTTAAAGAACATGCTTTTATCATTACTCAGCAATTGCATCGTCGCCGGAAGTGATTCAGCAAGCTTGCATAATATTTGCACACTTCTGCATTACACAACATATACATCTACGTTGATTTATCTGCTACAATTACTGCTCTAAATCATAATAATGTCACATTCTGATGAATTTAATGTTGGTAATAATGTATGGCTTAAATTAAATACGCTAAACAAACCACTCAAAATGTATTACATTGGAATAATATGAGAAGAATGTATGTGTTTAATTTACAGATGTGCTAGATTAATTTTTTTATAAATTGGCTTAAAGTACAACCATTTACGCCATCAATAATTCCCACATTCCAATTTCCATTTCCCATTACTATTTATCAATTCAATTACCAGTACATTAGAATCTTAATATTTTTTATCAATTACTCAACAATTGGCTTAAAGTACATTTTACCCCCCCTCCCCCATTTCCAACTTCAATTACAAATTTATAACGTCACTTCAGCCACATCCTGTTTAATTTACAAGTGTGCTAGATTAATTTTTTATCCATTTATGTCCCACATTCCAACACCCATTCCCCAATCAATTAAATTACCATTACATTAGAATCTTAAGAAAAATAATGTATGTGTTTAAGTGTGATAGATTAATTCTTCGCCGTATGTGACCTTGCATAATATTTGCACACATAGCAGTTTTCAAACATGTATGAACTTGTGTCTTTCACCTGAGAACAATTGCCGGATATGACTCAGCATTATATTTACACACATAGCAACATTGATGAGATAAACATGTATGAACTTGTCATGCCACAACATACCTGCACGTCACACTTTAACCTTGAACTCTTAGATTGCCATTTATGACGTTACGCCCCTTTCTTACGTCATAATTTCCACATTGAGGAGATAAACATCATACCTGCATGACGTCACACTTTAACCTTGACGTAATTTAAGTTACGCCCCTTTCCTACGTCATAATTTAAGCCCCCCCCCACCCCCTCCGTGACGTCATACTTTAGCCACGCCCATGACGTCACTTGCCACGCCCACTATGACGTAATACTTTGGCCACGCCCACTTCTGACGTCATACTTGGCCCCGCCCACTTCTGACGTCACATGTAACCCCCTACCACCACCCTACCACCAGCCTACCACCAGGGGGTTCCCACCATTTCTTATCCACTTGCGATAAAAGATTTTTACGATCGTTTTTGAAAACTCGCCTATTTAAATTAATGTGAAGTCTGCGCGTGGTAGGTGGCAAATTGTTTCTCTATACGTGGCCTTATGGTTGACAGGACAACACGTAAATAAACCAGTGGCGTATATTGGTTTAAGGGTCTGGGCTACCACTGACCCTATTATTACAAAAAATATATTTTTAAAACACTATAATAAAATTCCTTACCTATTTATATGTGAATTCCAGACGTCTTGATTGGGACGAAAATACTTTGATGACTTCGTCATTGAAATTACAGTTGGGCCGCTTGCGAAGTTTCTGTAGAAGTGACTTTTCTATGGACATCAGTGCCAAGCCGGATAAACGTTCTTATGAATGAGTTGATCTACAGTAGGATTTTATTCTCTTCAACGCAGAAAATGTTCTTTCTACCAATGCTGACGTAGCTGGTATTGTCGCAATTAATGTTGCCAATTTAAGTACTTCAGGAATAACTTGGTTCATCTGGTTTTCATATATGGCAGATAATATTTCATGGATAGGTTTGTTCGAAAAATCAAGGACTTCTGCTGAATATATTACACTTAATTCATTTTTCAAACGTACTTAATCAAAGTGACTGTTATAGGATGAAATAATTTGTTTAGTGCCTCATTCGCGAAGTTTTCTCTATAAGCAGAACATTTTTGAGAATCTAGAAGATGTGTGAACTGAAGCTTTCCATAATCAGAAAATCTGTCAGTAATTTCCATGTGCATACGATCTAGTATGCTGTAGTACAGCTGCCTGTATTTCAATTCATCATCTCCTTTTCTTCGCTTTAATAGTGGTTCCATTGTATTGTCTGAAGAATTTTCATTTTCCATATTACTCCATATGGACGGAAACCCACTACGTCTGAACTCGGATATAATATTTTTTAACTTTGATACCTCTTGCAAGCAGTATGCTATGTCTAGACTTTTTGTCTGAAGAATATTTTAGAGCACATCTGTATGTGCGAACACTCTAGCATAGACTTCAAGAAGAAATATATTCTGAAACTGTGTGAAAAAATACAAATATCCTTTAGCCTGCACAATTACATCATCATCCCAGTTTTCTTCAGAGTCATTACAAATTATATTTTCAAAGAAAGCAGTCAGTTGTTCTCTGTATTCCTTTACTGTATTTACAAGCCGAGATGTAAAATTCCATCTAGTTGGTGCTACTTTTGGGAGTTTCTTGTTCATAAATTCCTTGAGTTTTTCTGATCTTTTAGGAGATGATGAGAAAAATGCAGCTAAATCCGACAGTGGTTTGAAAAAAAATGCCGTATTCTGGAATGGATAAAGTAGTTTGTTGCAAAACTAAATTGGGAACATGGCTGTAACAATGGACAAATAGTGCTTGAGGATACATTTCTTGAACTTTTGTTTTTAAGCCATTAATATTTCCCGCCATAACTGAAGCACCATCGTATGTCTGTGCAATTAACTTATTGCCGACTTTGTATTCTGCTATAACACCTTCCACATGCTGAAACAAAGCAGCAGCAGTTTTGTCCGAACTGACATTTGTGAATCCTATAAACCGTTCTTGAACATTGGCAGTACTGTCGACGTATCTTGAAACAGTGAACAATTGACTCTGATTAGAGCAGTCACTTGTTTCATCAACAACAATGGCCACAAAAGGTGCTTCTTCTATTTCAGATTTTATGTTCTTTATCATAACCCCACTTATAGCAAATATTAAGTCATTCTGAATTGCGGGAGAAGTACCATGGAATACTGTTGAACTCTCAAGATGATTGGCCAGTAAATGGTCAAATTCACTTAAGGAACTTAAATATTCAATATAATTTCCTCTATTGTCTGATTCCACACTCTCATTATGACCCCGAAAAGCCAGTTCTTGTTTTCCTAGAAAGCAGACTGCGTTAATAAGACGCAGTAAAATCTCCCGATTTTTTTTTCACAAGAGCATTGTGTCGGTTGATATGTAGAGCTTTTTGCTTATCTAGTTGTAAATCAATTCTTGTCTTTCCAAAGTTTGCAAAGTTCATGCTACTATAAATATGAGCTTTTGATTTGTCGTGTTTTAGGACTGCCGTTCGAAGGGAGTTCATATTAGAAAACCCCTCTTTTGACCACACATTAGTTTCGCGGCTAAATAACAAACATGGCCAGCAAAATAGTTTAGACAGTTTAGAACTACCATACAACCAATTCCACTTACCATATGATGTTGAAGTGAAATGGCGTGTGTACTCACGCTGTTTTTCTTTTACGTCCATGGACAAATTTAACTCAGGAGTTGGTCTTTCCATTTTCACAATTTCAACTTTCTCGTTGTATGTACGACGGTTAAAAGGCACTTTTAATAAACCTTCTATTACACAGTCATTTTCAACACAAACCTCTCCAGAAACTTGTTCTGCCATATTTTTCACAATATCACTTAATTGGGAAATTAAAAACTTAATAATTCACAGTTAATATAACTCTTAGACACTCGAACAAATCACAAATTTAAAATACTGCACTGCAAGAACACAATCACATTAATGAGCTAGCGTACTAAGCGTATTGTTGCTTCGCGCCTTCGAAGAAACCGATCACGAGAGCGGCAACTCACCCGGCCTACACTGCACGATAGAAACAGAAGGGAGCGGGGGACGGGCAGTTGTGCGACGTGAGCGGAACGGTCACAGGCTACCCGTCGTAGCAGCGGTTTCTCCAGTGATGCCGCCTTGACAACTTGTTTCTTTTCGAGAGCAGAGAGCGCATATAAATCTAACAATTACTTTAATTTTAATTACTGTGGTAAAACTAATACGGTAATACAAAATTATTACATTATGTTATATTATAAACTTTTTCTTTTGTAGGCGGTAGCCCCGGTAGTCCGCAAAATACGCCCCTGAAATAAACATAATGTAAATCTGTTCCTTTGTTTATATTTCACTTTTTCTTGGTATAAAATGTTGATTCACACAATTATGACGTTGAAAACGGCAGTTCTATGTGTATTTTTAGTTTATTCAACACCATCGACTGATTTGACAAAACATTTCCGCATATAAGGCACTTGGGATATTGTTTATATTCATCTCCACGGTACGTAAAACCATATTGCAAGTATTAATCACTCTATTTACGAAACGCAGTACGTTTTTACAAACCCTCGAGGTAAATTTCATTCACATTATTTGAATTAGCACTGCTGTCATCTAACCCAGAACTTGATTCAGATTGTCTTTTTCGCATTAAAAATTTGCCCAAGATAAAATCTAAATAAAACGCTTTTGATAAAATAGACGCACTATCACCCGTTCACACGTACCGTATATATTATATTAAAAGTGACCAATATATTCTGACGATTATAAACTCTTATTTTTATTAGTGGGAAGAGTAAACAAATTACTAAGGCGTTCACTTCCATTCGAATTATCACCAGGCAGAAAAATTAAACTGAGCATTGTTGCAGGTGTTCACGTTTCATTGGTAAAGTCTGTCTCAAATAAAATGTACCATATCAATGACTTCGTTATAAATAAAAAATGAGTTGTAAAGAGACTTTCTGGATGGCATAAAATTTATTTTTCAATTCCAAAATTTCGCGACACACTCCATGGCGTTTAAGGAACACGGAGGTTCATTGCCGCCTTAACATAATCCCGCCATTGGTCCCTATCCTGAGCAAGAACCTCTGATCTAGAGAGTTCAATTACTTTTCAGTGTTTGCGTGTGTTTGTTTAATTTTCAATAAATGGTTCATTATGGCGTACGTTTGGATGTAGTGCGGACATCAGCAGTGCACACGCAAATAATTATTTTTACTTGTTAGAAATATTACAATATTGATATAAATTTTTGCATGACAATAGAGTTTTGCTTACATGATTATTCGTATTATTGGCAATAATATTTTGTATATTGACCGTGATTTTGGTTTCAGAATATGAATGAACACAAATGTTAAAATTTCGGACCTATTGGTTGAATAGGGTGTCTCTAAAATGAAATGAAACTAATTTTCAAAAGATAGTTAGCCAGTGAGACATATTACAATATAAATTAATAATAATAATAATAATAATAATAAATTTGTATTAACAAAAGCAGCCCTAAATAAGAGTTCGATAGATCGGCCTACTAATCAATTCACAAAGAACAATCATTATAAACGATTATGTGAAATTGAAAGAAAAAATACATTAAGATAAATGATAAGAAAACATAGGAAATCATCCTTAATGGTTGCATTCGAAAAGTCGCTTTCCCTGGTTATT
Source organism: Periplaneta americana (assembly GCF_040183065.1). Taxonomy (NCBI): domain Eukaryota; kingdom Metazoa; phylum Arthropoda; class Insecta; order Blattodea; family Blattidae; genus Periplaneta; species Periplaneta americana. Next base: position 91,661,278 of record NC_091127.1, read on the forward strand.
GCATAACCAATATAAATTTTGAAAATCTTATGGACCCAGAAATAATAAATAAAAATAGAAAAATAATAAGTGTCAATAAAAATAGCGATATTAATGTAAATAATAATAATAATAATAATAATAATAATAATAATAATAATAATAATAATAATAATAATAAAAGGTAAAGGTATCCCCGTAACATGCCATGAAGGCACTTGGGGGGCATGGAGGTAGAGCCCCATGCTTTCCATGACCTCGGCACTAGAATGAGGTGGTGTGGTCGGTACCACGCTCTGACCGCCTTTTACCCCCGGGAAAGACCCGGTACTCAATTTTATAGGAGGCTGAGTGAACCTCGGGGCCGTTCTGAAAGTTTGGCAACGAGAAAAAATCCTGTCACCACCTGGGATCGAACCCCGGACCTTTCAGTCAGTAGCCAGCTGCTCTACCAACTGAGTTTCCCGGCCGCCCAATAATAATAATAATAATAATAATAATAATAATAATAATAATAATAATAATAATAATAATAATACGACTTTTAAGGAACTCGGAGGTTCATTGCCGCCCATGTAAGCCCGCCATTGGTCCCTATCCTGAGCAATACTAATCCAGTGTGCTATCAAATCCATTTTGATATTATCCTCCCATCTAAGTCTCAGCCTCCCCAAAGGTCTTTTTCCCTCCGGCCTCCCAACTAACACTCTATATGCATTTCTATAATAATAATAATAATAATAATAATAATAATAATAATAATAATAATAATAATAATAATGGTAGTAGTAATAATAACATTGATAATAATTGTAATGGTAATAGTAATAACTTATAATAATAATAATAATAATAATAATAATAATAATAATAATAATAATAATAATAATTATAATTTCCACATCAAAAATATTTTATATATTTGTAAATGCGTACATTCAAATGTTTCTACTGTCATGAGAAAGACTTTAACAAGTATTTTACTTTTATGAAGTTATTGTAATGTCAGAACAAGCATTCTTGTTTTAAAAATCGTAATTTAGCGTCTTATAAATTGAACCTGTCCGCCCTTCGATACGCAGTGATCCACGAGCTCGCTAGTCGCTACGTCTTTGTCCTTCGGAAATCCGTAGTATCTTATGTTGGTTCATTTCGTTTTCTTCGAGTGGCTGTTGCAGCCATACGTAACACAGCCCGGCATTCTATTGCATATTTCGTTCACATAGATTAAAAAAATTCGCGCAATCTTTGTCACCATAACTAAGTTTAAAGCGACTCTTGTGCTTGATTCCCAGCTGTGACCTCCCAGTGTGACGTCACATGCGCAGACCCAACACATTTGTGTCAACGATCGGCCACACCAGTATTCTTCCACCATGGGTTCAGAAGGACTCTTGCTTGTGGACATCATGCCACACGGAACCACCATTATAGTCCCGTCTATCTAATTTCCGGCAGCCAATCGCGTTGCAGGTCGGCTACATTTAAACGTGTGCGTATTGTGATTCGCTGATTCATTTCTTAAGGCTCGATAAACATTTAATATAATCGCCCGCCATTTTAGCTCTTTAGTTGGCGTTCGCAGAAAGCACACGAAGACGTTATTTTCCGCTCAATAATTTGCTGAATTACATTGCGTTTGATTTATTATCACACGACATGATAATGTTTAACAGTGTTGCAAATAGATTCCTCGTATGGTAGCTCGGCAACGTAAGAACAAAAATGGCGAATGATACTACCTACCTAGACTTTATAGAGCCTTCACTTTCTAAGATGTAAGCAAAGAGGTGGAGTCACGCCGGAAATAACAGCGTCGGGACTATAATTCTAACGCGTATGTTGCAACTCTCAAGAAACTTCAAGCTCGACTGAGTCGTGTTCGACCACATCGGGAGAAGTAGGATTTTCTGCTATTGCACGACAAAGCACGGCCAGATGTCAGTCACAAGACCATAGACCAGATCAGAAAATTCGGATAGACAACACTGGAACATCCGCCTTACAGTCCTGATCTGGAACCATGCGATTACCATCTCTTTGGTAAACTGAAGGAATCCCTTCGTGGAACGAGGTTTGAAGATGACGACTCCCTCGTGCACGCTGCTAAAGAGTGGCTCAGACGTGTTGGTTCAGACTTTTACCGCGCAGGTATATAGGCCCTAGTTCAAAAGTGGCGTAAGGCAGTTGAAATGGACGGGGATTATGTGGAAAAGTGACATTTTGTTCTAAAGGATGTATCTACATTCTGTGAAAATAGCAAAGCTGTAGGATAAAAATGTAATTTTTAAATAAATGTTGTGCATTACTTTTGGAGTGGTCCTCGTATAATTTTATAATTGTTGACCGAAAACATTCTGGTCCGCAGTTGGCATTCCCGGTTAATACCTCAAAAGTGTGAAAGAAAAAGCCTTAAAATGTTGGGTTCTGGACAGGTTTTCGCGAATGTTCCCCATTGTACGACAGGCGATGTGCAGCTCCAAGATAACACAAGAAATGGCTCTACCATGTCTTTAATATAACTGACCATGCTCCTGTATCGACAACCGACAACTCAAAACACGTTCGGTAAAGAACATAACAAACTACTGTGCATTCGGCCACTGATTACAATGTTGCTCGATGGCACAATTCACGTTTTTAAAATTGTACGTTTCTTTTTTCTGAAAAACTATCCAAAATGCAACAAAATGGTACTTGACTCTTTTTTTGCTTTTTGCTAAAAAATCACCCACCAAAATTAATGATATGACTTACGGTTCACCCGGTACATATACAGTAGCGGCAACATAAATTATTGCACCAATCTAAAAAATCTACATAATAACAATTTATACATGGGATTGCAAATAGTAGTGAAGTGCATCCCACAACCTTCAAACATAAAAGTAAATAGAATGTATAAAGCTTACTAGGTACTGGCACTAGAATAAATCAGCTGATGTTCAACGCTGCAGATTCGCAGACGCCTGGCAATATCTTCACGTCGGTGTGGGCACACTCATATACCGCAATGTACACTGAGATAGTGGCAACTTTGCGAAGCGAAACATTCGCCACTGCTGCGAATATTTCGCGTCGGTGTGGGAAGGCCTGTGGGACAAAGAAACGGTATGGTATGGACGTCCAGTATGGGAAGATCACTATACATCTAGTGGAATATAAGATCTTGGTTTGATTTTGAGCACAAAAATTATAAATCAAGATAATATTTCATCGATGGTACACTGGATGCGTATTAATAACCCCACTACAATGGATTAAAGCATGATAATGTTATTTAATGATTTTTTTTTTTGTAAGGAAATTTAAGTTACAACATACTGAGAAAACATGTAGGCCTATTAAGTAAGATAGAAACACTATTGCCTTTGAACAATGTTCATGCATGTAAATTTATTTACGTCGCTTGTTAGTAGGCTACTTTGTACTTACCTTTTTGTCTAACAATAGCCTGTCTTCCATACACATTTCAATCAAACGTTTGTAAACATTTATACAAATCAGAACAATATTTTCAACATTAATGTATGAAATGAACTTCAGTTAGCGAAATTATTGATTTTTATATTTGGAAATAAAGTTTGATTAAAATACGGGATTATTGCGCATTTCGACAAAAATTACGGGGACGCCAGACACCTAGGTCAAAAAAGAGTACTATCACGTTACTTTTTACGGAACGTATGGTAAGCTTACATAATGATTTTTGTTTCAAATTACCCTATGATATCCTTAACCAGTGTCTATAGTCTTTTACGGTAGAGCCTATATTTATGTTTAACTTTTTGGTTCTATTTTATCTCCTATTCATATTGAGCTTAATACCTAATAGTTGGAGTCAGGGGCGATTTCTCCGGGCATGCTATGCTTGCTGCGCAAGCCCAATATTTTCGTAGAATGTGTATTTCTCAAAATGGGATTACGTACATTAAAATTTCTTTTGATTTTTGTAATAATGTATAGGCATAATACCATCCGCAGGTTGCACACCGCAAGATCGCAACGCTTGCTCGTTTCTCGGAGCTACAGGAAAGACGTAGAAACAGCGAGAATATGATGCGCGCGCAAGTGCCTTCCTCCTAATCCGTCCCAGTCGCACATGCTTCTGTTATATGCTGTATGAAGCTCTGGTCCGAGAGCTACACCAACAACTATTTAACGTTACACAGATAGCAGCAGTGTTGCCAATTCAGCGGTTCTCCCACTAGATCTAGCGTTTTTCGGCGTTAGTTTAGCGGGTAAAATTTATGAAACTTGTATTGCTGATATAGGGATTTAGCGGGTATTTTTAGCGCTCACAGCGGCAAAATAATATAATTTTACATTGACAATATAGCAATTTAGCGGTTTCTGCAAGGCTCCACAGCGGATGTTTAAGAATCGAGTTGGCAACACTGATTGGCAGCAGTTTTTACCAGTGAATGTGCTATGATTTGCGAGTGTAATGTAATTTTATGATCGGAATGCATATGTTAGCTGCTGCATGTATTATTAGTTCTTAAACATTAATTTGAAATGTTGCAAAGAGTTCGGAAATGTGTGTTATTGAAACTATATTATCAAATCCATTTTCCCGGAGGACTATTCAAGAGAAGACCGACATTATAAAGAACGGCAGACTATGTCCAGGGCTCCCAGATTTAAAGAAAAAACAGCATAAGGAGAAAAATAGAGAATATGTGCGCTCGTTAAGAGCATCTCAATACAACAATACACATTGGTTGGCAGGGTCGAAAAAACTGGATAAACTGTTTTGTTAGCCGTGTTTGTTATTTTCTACAGATAACGGTGTATGGTGTAAAAGTGTCTTTGACAATTTAAATACTTTAACATTGTCTATTACAAGACACGAAAAGTCTGCAAACCATATAAAGTGTTTTCTGTAGTTGAACAGCTTTGGTCAAACAAGGATCGATCACCAGTTGGATGAACAGAAACGCATCAGTGACCTACTCCACAAAGAAAAGGCAAAAAGGAATCGTGAAGTTCTTAAACGTTTGATTGATGCAGTGTGTTACTTAGCAAAGCAGGAGCTACCATTTCGTGGACATGACGAATCTTTAACTTCTGTGAACAAGGGGAATTATATCGAACTTCTACATCTGATAAGCGAATATGATCCCCTTTTGGCAACTCATTTGAAAGACTCTAGTATTTTTAGAGGGACATCGTCTACAATTCAAAATTATTTAATTGCAAACATTACTTTATTAGTTGTGAAAAAAATAAAAGAACAGATTGCACAAACGAACTTTGTGGAGATAATGTTGGACGAAACATCCGATATCATAAATAAATCGCAACTTACTACAGTGCTCCGTTATATAGACGAAAACAGTGAGATTCAAGAAAGATTTCTAGGTTTTGTTGACGCGAGTCGAGATCGCACTGCTGGAGCCCTTTTCGAGCACGTGTGTGAGATTCTAAGAGAGTTCGAATGTGAGAAAAAGATTGTGGCTCAATCATATGATGGTGCAGCTGTCTTAGCTGGTCATGTGAATGGTCTGAATAAATTAGTCCAAGAACAGTATCCATGCACGACATTTGTGCATTGTTATAGTCACCTTCTGAATCTGACATTACAGCAGTCTGCTTCGAAAATCAAAGAGTGTACTATTTTCTTTCAAACGATGTCAGGACTTGCTGCTTTTTTTTCGAAGTCAACAAAGAGAACAGCTGTTCTTAAGGTCTTCGTTCAGAAGAAGTTGCCAACTGTGGCACCAACGAGATGGAATTTCTCTTCACGTCTCGTTAATACTGTGAACGAATATTATGATTTGTTAGTGGAATTCTTTCAAGAAGTGCTGGATACTTCAGATGAGTGGGATGGCGATACAGTATTGAAAGCACAAGGATTTTTGTCCTTCCTATGTAACTTTAACACTCGATTTCCGCTGGCAGTGTTCTCGAAGGTTTTTTCATTCTCCGCTACTGTGTTTAACATTTTGCAAACAAAAAGTCCGGATATAAAGTGTGCCAAAAAAGTTGAAGATCTCTCTTCAAATATCCAGGCTATGAGAAACGTAGACTTCACAAGAATATATGACAACATTGAGACTGAAATCAATGCTTGCGGAGGGAAGCCATGTTCTAAAAGACCTCCAATTTTTGATGATCAAGAGAAGTTAAAATATAAACGTCTCTTCAATGAAATTCTCGACAACATACTGGTTCAAATAGGAGAGTGTTTTAAATTTATTGAAAACTTTGTGTTCTTTTCGCTACTGGATTGTGATTTGTTTGAAAAGCATAGAAACAAGTTTCCAGACAGTGATGTTATTTCCCTAGAAAAAACCCATGGGTACTTTTTCGACATAGTTCGCTTAAAGACTGAACTAAGCGTAATGTATTCTTCATCTGAGTTCAGAGAAAAAAGTGTTACAGACTTAATGCAGTTTATGCACACCAATAAAGTGTACATGGGTATGCCTGAGGTTTATAAACTAATACAGCTGGTAGTAACCATTCCTGCTACCACATCGTCTGCCGAACGCTCATTCTCAGCACTAAGACGCATAAATACATATTGCAGGTCAACTCAAGGTCAGGAAAGGTTGTCATCATTAGCTATTTTGTCAATTGAGAAGGAATTGCTTGCAAAGATTACATTACAATCCACTTTATATGATCAAGTTATTGAAGAGTTTGTAAAGAAAAGCCGCAGATTAGAGTTTGTTTTCAAGTAGCCTAGATAAATTCAGGCGATCTCTGGAACAAGAACTTAACTCCAAAATCTCAAAATTGAGGTAGGCCTACATAGCATCAAACATACAAGATCCGGTATAACAGCATTGAACAGAACGATATTCAAATGTTTATAGTGTGTGCTTTGTTTTTGGAAGGAAGTAATATTTTGTCAGTAAGGAATTGTGTTATTAATGATTCAATATATTCTGGAAACGCAAAAATGACCTAACATACATTAAATTATTATTCCAGAGAACGCTTCAATCATGAGCTGCATTTCATTTCTATGTACAGCTGTCAAAAGAAAAAGTGGCCGCTCTCCTGAAACAAAGTTCCCTTCGGGTATCTTCGCTACAATTCGGAGACAGGCGATGTTACATGTTGTTGGACCACGTTGCCTGATATCTACAGTTATAATTGAAGTATTCTGTGTGTTATCGATAGCATAATGGTAGCGTTCAGGCCTCTTATTCATGAGGTCCTGCGTTCGACTACAACCACGTGCTTTTTATGTTCTTTTTTGTTCTGTTTTTGAGAGAGACAAACTATACATAATGGCTCCTTTCTCTTTTACGATTATTTTAGTAATTAACATAGGTTCATTAATATATTATGCCATGACTTTATCATTATGATACTGTGGCTGCAAATGGAAAGAAAAAAGATTTTATTCTCAATAAAAATATATTTCGTGGCATAAACAAAACAAATTTACTGGCGTCGGCCTTAAAACATTCAAACAATTAAGCGTTCAAAAAACAAAACAAAAAGTCACAATTCAATATTTAGTCTATCTTCCTCTTATCTCGATCATCTTGCAGTCGAGTGGGCATGGAATTGACTAGTCTTTGCAAATAGCGACTGTTTTTAGACAAGATATTCCAGGCATTCTGAACATACATACATAAGTGTTCTGTCCATGGGCAGGTCTTTCATTGCAAACCCAGCAATCTCCAATCTTTCCTATTTTCTGCCTTCCTCTTAGTCTCCGCATATGATCCACATATCCTAATGTCGTCTATTATTCTTTTCAACCAGAGACCCAACCAGTTACTTTTTATCTTTCTAATCAGTTTCAGCATCATTCTTTCTTCACTCACTTTTTCAAACACAATTTTATTTCTTATTCTATCTGTCCACTTCACACGCACCGTTCTTCTCCACATCCACATTTCAAATGCTTCAATTCGTTTCTCTTCATTTCGTCGTAATGTCCATGTTCCTTCCCCATACAATGCCACACTCCACACAAAGCACTTCACTAGTCTCTTCCTTAGTTCTTTTTCCAGAGGTCCGCAGAAGATCCTTCTTCTTTTATTTAAAGCTTCCTTTGTCCATGTTTGCAGTTTTTCTTGTGAAGGATAGGCCTAAATGCGGTAACATCCCGTTGCTTTCCGCACACTACTATCTCTTTCGCATCTTATTAAATTCCAGGGGGCCCAAGCGTGGAGATGAGGAGAGTGGATTTGAATAATTGGGCCCTACGGACTTCACCGAAAGTCACGGCAAGGGTTAAATATTAATTCTATCAGGATGTTTGACCCTATCAGAGATCGGGAAATCTCAATTAGCCTTTGCCCCCCCGCATGCTGGACTAGCTTCTACGAATCATCAGAAAATCTTAAAGTCTGATTGGGCCAATTTTTCCGAAAATGTTTCCACACTTTTGCCCTCGTAGCTCAGCGGACAAACGTGGGAATTTAGATGTCAACGTCTCAGGTTCAATTCCTCGTTACTCCTTTTCATTTTATTGTGGTTCAAGATAGTATAATGTAATAATACAAAAAGAAAAACTAATAACAGTATTATGCAACCGGATTTTTCCAAACCTAATATTAAATTTATGTTATTTATATCGCTAAAGAACGATTACAATATAAATAACTTGAATATTATTTATACAGTATCACTAAAGAACGATAACACAATATAAATGATAAATATCGGTTTGTTTAATTAATATAAGATATTATATAATACGTATTTAATTATCTAAATAAAATAACCTATTTTACAAAGAAAGATGTTTATTTGTGTTATAATAATTACTTACATAAAATACAGATTATTTATATTGCGAAAGAACAATAACAATATAAATAACTTGAATATTATTTTATAATGCTAATGAAGGAAAACAATATAAATGATAACTTGAATATTATTTATATCGCTAAAGAACGATAACAATATAAAAACGTGAATATTATTCATATCGGAATTTCACAGATTTATTACAGATGTATTTAAGAAATTGTAGAAGAATAGTAATTAGTAACAGTGTCCTATTTATTCTTCTTGGAGCCAAATTTGTAACTTTTAAAAGTGTGGTTAGTATGTTGAAGTGTATGTGTTGCAACGGATGCTTGATTTGTTATGTATGTGAGTCAGTTATGGGATGCTTGATTGTGTCTGTGTGACTATTGTGTATTAATTTATGATGTATGGTACGGAAAGCTGCATATTTGTGTTATAGAAGTGTTACGTATGTGTGTTGTTAATGTTTTTGTATGTTTCAAATTGATAACTGGTATTTGTTTTGCAATCGCAATGCCTAATTTACGGATTGTTTATGTTTTGTTTACATCGCGTAAGCTAATTTAATTTTATTTTCCATTTCTCTTTATGCTTATCTTTTTTGTGTATAAAACTATAGCCCTAACATACATATGTAAAATAGAGCTAACCCCCATTGGAGATACTGTAGCTACAATAGTAATAATTATTGTTCATATCGTTATAAAACGATAACAGAATACAAATGATGACTTGAATTTTATTCATATCTCTAAAGAACGATAACAAAATATAAATAACGTGATATCCATCAAGAACGATAACTGGATATAAATGATAATTTGAATATCATTTACATCGCTAAAGAACGATTAAAAAATAAAACGAAAACTTGAAGAAGGCGCGAACCCAGAACCTTTGAATCATTAAACAAGCACTCTACCGCTGGTCTGCGAGGAGCAGATATGGAACACTTTCATAGTTCCGGAACTACTTGTACAAGCACATGCATCGTGTAACATCGCCGCGACCCGAAGTGGACTTTGAAAATATTCGCTGTTCACGAGTGCGGCCACTTTCTTTTTTGACAGCTATACATACTTTAATGATTAACTCACTAAAATGTCAAGTAAATAGCTCATAATGAATTGATAGTTATAAAAGAAATTATTTATGTGGGTCTGATTATGTTTTATTAATTATGAATTATATCCTCCCATCTTCCCCCATCAATAAAAGAGCAAGCCTAACTTTCGTGACCAGCATTCGCCCCTGGTTGGAGTTTAGGTCTAGGCTAATAAATTTCTTTCCATGTAGGCCTAATTATTATTTACAGGTACTGTGATATCCTTAATCAGTATCTGTAATTCTTTCACAGTAGGGTCTATATTTAAAATTAAACTTTTTGATTCTGTCAAATTTTGTATCTTGTGCACATTGTGTTTAATACCTATTAGACTATAATGGACTGTGTAACTTTTTTCGTGTAAATGTAATTATTACTAGCCTATTATATTCTAAAACAGTGTCAATAATTTTATTTGCAATTACTGCGTTTTTTAATAAAGTTCTGTTCAATATATTTTAAGCCATACATGTGTAGTAGTTTCTATTATGATTTATGTTTGAGAATAAATTGAGACAGAATAACTTCAAACCATTCATAACAGAAGCTTGAAAATGCATCATGGAGATAAATTATTTCAGTTTTACATAATATTTCAATGATTCATACTCAGAAACAAGACAAGACTCAAGCGTGTAATTTACAATTTCAGTAATAAATATCAAATATAATGTGCTTATTGTTTGTATGCATCTGAAATCTGACCAGTGTAACATGTAGCTAGTCGGCGGTATATGCAATGGAGGGTAAAGAAACTGGTCAACCTAGGCCTATATCAATATCTCCTGATCTAGTTGCCTCATAAGTTATGCCTTATTGGTATCATTTGTAGGGTTCAGACCTGTCTTCAGACAGTTGACGAAACAATAATATTCTTGAAAACTTCCTTTAATCTGTTTCCTTAATCTTTTCGTTGCAAGCGGGCTAACAAGTGACAAATCTTTAGGATATTTCATTATATACTCTAAAACAAGTTAGCAATAGCCTATGCACAATAAAACAAGGGAGTTGTTAAATTAAGACATACCAATTTTGTTATCTTAATATATTCTAGGATAGGCTATTATTCGTAATATATGATATATACAGTACACTGCGTAATGTTTTGCCCCATATCAGCTGATAGGACAGCGCTGTTATTTTGATGCCGCGTTCATCCGGTAGAGTAGTATGTATTTACTTTTATACTTTTATGCTCGAAGCGTGATACAACCTGTTTTTAACAAATGAGACTCTGGGGACCAAGTCACAGAGGTATAATTGTCCCATCAAAAATGGAGGAAACGCCATTTCAGCGTGCGGATCTGCCATGGCATGCATAAGCGTTTTCTAAGTGATGAAGATAGGATAAAAAATTGTCACTCCAGTGTTTAATTATTATCAATTGAAGGAAGATAATCCTAGTTTGTGAGTCTCAATCAACTCAGCAGGGTCTATTTTATGATCGGTGAAAGATAATTTCTTTTGAGGTAAGGTAAAGTAGTCTATACGGAACAGCTGGCAAATTCCCCTAAGCGACTGTAGTCGGATCTTCCAATAGGTTTGTTATTAAATAATTTTTGAAGACAAGTGAAGAAAAGTATGCATGTTGTTAAAAAAATATACCTCTGTTCATTCATTGCATTACATCACCATATTAGTGTGGCAATATCTAAAATTCTTATTAATACGAGTATGTAATATTTTACTGCGTAATTAAGCGGCAATCATTGTAGCTAATTGTCTCCTCAAACGGTTCTATATACGACAGGAAATGATCCGTTTCGCAAATTTGCATCGCACAGACTGTGATCTCCACTGTTTCTTTGCAGGGCCAAGGTCACTAGTTTGAAAGTTACTTCGAAAAAAATCTATTCTTGAAAATTTATCAAGGACTTCCTGCAGGAAACGCTTTTATACTAACATAGACAAGTCAGAATTATTTAATGCCAACATTGTCAAAACAAAACTGCTACTATGCTATACACCAGGATTGTACACGATTTGTACTCACTGAGCAGAGTCACGACTCGCGAGCGAATCAAATTGCTTAGAACGCTCGGCCGGTCGTATAGAAAAGGAGTGAGAGGGGATAAGAGTAAAAGATGGGTTTAGAGTCTACAGACGACTCAAAAAGTACACACATACACAGAAGAGCTTCTTTATATAGAGTTAAAATTAATTAATTTTCTTTGTATTTATTTTGAGAGTATATTGGCCAGCGTCTTACAGTATATATTGAAAGAAATGAAAAGAAATAAAGTTTTCTACCTATGAAATTTTGAATTTAAGTTCATTCACTTTGTTGTCACTCCAGATGAAAAAACGTATATTTTTTTTAATGTATTTTACGTTTAATACTGCGATCCTATTGCATTATTATTAGTAGTAGTAGTAATAGTTGTAGTAGTAATAGTAGTAGTTGTTTCATTATTATTATTATTATTATTATTATTATAATTATTATTATTATTATTATTGTTGTTGTTGTTGTTGTTGTTTAGTGTTTCTGTCTGCTTGTAACTATCGCATCTCCGATTTAAATAATTTTTTCGAACTGTAGAAATATTTTTTCAATGTATTTTACGTTCAATACTGCGATCCTGTTTCATAATTATTATTATTATTATTATTATTATTATTAGTACTAGTAGTAGTAGTGGTAGTAGTGGTGGTAGTAGTAGTAGTAGTAGTAGTGGTAGTAGTGGTGGTAGTAGTAGTAGTAGTAGTAGCAGTAGTAGTAGTAGTAGTAGTAGTAGTAGTAGTAGTAGTGGTAGTATTGTTTAGTGTTGTTGTCTGCTTCTAACTATTGCATTTCTGATTTAAATAATATTTATGAACTGTAGAAACATATTGCACAGAAATTAATAAATATTACAATATTTTAAAATTGTAATACAGAATGACTAACAAATAAGTATGATGAATTATGTGCTTTTAAATTTGTAGCATTTTATAAATAAAAAATAAAATATATATTTTAAATGCTCAAAACCACTCAACATGTGACGATACATTCATAACATACCTCAGGATATAGAGATAGTTTTAACTCGTCAACTTTTCTCTTGCGATCTTCGCCAACAAAATCATCATACACAGTTTATGTATGGCGACGTAGTGGTGCATTATATTATGTTTTCGTCTTCCTCTTATAATTTTCTGACAAACAAGAATGTTCTGCAGCTGCTATAAAAAAAAACAGCTTTCCCATAACATATGAAAAGAATATGATTGGTGATCACGTTTCTTTCGTTTCCCTACCCTACGTCCATTATGCACTACAGGTAGGCCTACCTACAGCTCAAGAGACAAAAGAATATTGAAGAATTCTGAACAGTTAATTAGAGCACCCTACTCCTTCTCCACCGCAACGATATCACCCCGACTCTACGCTCACGAGTTATTTCTTCGACTCTCCTCTTCAGCTAGTGCTCGTCTTAAATGAGTGACGTTTGGAAGGCCTGCTATAAGTTATACTATCCAGTATACAGCATAGCATTTCCGTCGTCATGGCAGGGTAGGAAATACTAGTAAAAACTGAGAAAGTGGAATAAATTATGATACAAGATCTGATTAATTGGCACATGCACATGAAGCCATTATAACAATTAAATTATAGCTGTGATTCTTCATAAGTTTTGGGGAATCTCTGAATTAAAGATGGAGAAAAGCCATCAGCATTGGTTAATTCTTGTTTTCGCTTATGAATTAAGAAGGTGCCTGCGGATAAATAAATAATGTGTGCAGACAAAAATGATCTACCTCAAATTCGTAGAATTTTAGTCATAGTTAAGTTTTGTATAGGCCTACAATATGATCGTGAATTCGGATTCAGTTAACAAGCAAACGTTCTGATGGGGGCAGATAAAAAAGTTAATTTTTTTTTCTTCTACCACGTCAATAATGTCAAAAGAAGTGCTTATACAAATTTTGGCCACTCGACCGCAATTACGAGGACCGTAAAAAACAAGTTCGTCAGGGGCCGCTAACAGGAAAAAAACATGATTTCATTTAACAAATTTATTGAAACAGACACAACAATTGTTGAGCTATTTTTCAACTTATTTTCCATCGGAATTGAGACATTTCTCATATCATGGAATCGACAGAGAGATGTGCAGACGCAGCCAAACGCTGGTTCCGATCTAAGGCGGCTGACTTCTACGACACAAAAGTTAATCCTATGGCAAATGTATCAATTCCAGTGGGGGATATGTTGACAAATAGCGCAATAATTGCTGTATCTGTTTCAATAAATATTTCTATGCAATTGTGCTTTTTTCTATAAACGGCCCCAGGGAAAATCATTTTCTGGACGGCCTCGTAATTGCGGTCGAGTGGCCAAAATTTGTATAAGCACATCTTCTGACATTATTAACATGGTGGAAGAAAAAAAATAACTTTTTTATCTGCCTCCATTAGAACGTTTGCTTGTAAGATTCAGCCCAGAGCGTGGAGGTGATGTTTCAAGTGCAGGTTTGGCAATGTATCGTAACACGTTATGCAAATCTTAGCGAGTGCTCGTCTAATATTGTTGTTGTTGTTTAGTCAACTGTTCGAAGACAGGTCTGAACCTCACAAGTGATACCAACAAAGCGCCATTTATAAGGCAACTAGGCAAGGAGATAATGGGATAGGGTGGCCAGTTCCTTTCCCACTCCTTTACATACATCGCCGATTAGCTATATATTACACTAATCAGACTTCAGATGTATACAAACAATAAATTGTTCTTCCTCTGATACATATCGTCAAGTGAGATGTACTGCCTGATAATAGATGTCGGCCTACAGTTCTCCAAAAAAGGAATGAGACGACTCTTGGCCGTCGAAAGTTAAATTTCTACAGCGCGGTTCACGCGGTTCACGCGATATCGACGTAGCCAGGAAGATGCGTAGGCCTATTTTCATCCTACTCCAAAGTACAGACCAGTGCAAAATGCTATCAGTTGTCTATTTCTAGTGTAGGTCTCTTTTCACGCCTTTGATCGTTTACTTTTTATGAAAGTTTGAAATATACTGTGTAACACGAAAGTCATTCGCCAAAGTGAAAGAACAATATTAATTTTGAAATAACAAACGTAGACCCACGGCAAAGGCAGCAAGCAACATTGCAAGAACCACGACAAAGACAACAAGGACCACGACAAGGACAAAGATAAGAACCACGATAGCATATTACAAGAAACACGACGAACACCAAGACAAGGATTATGATCAGGGAAAGGATTTATATGTAAATACATATTTACTTATAAAGCTAATATAATTTATATTTTGCATTATCTTTATGTTTCACAATGTGTAGGGTTGAAAAATCCTACTTTTATTTTCCATATTTTTCCATATTTTAGAGTTTAGTACATATTTTCGTTAATTTCCATATATTTTCCATATTTCATATAAAACAGTCCATATTATATTAGGTTTAACAATAAAACAAAACAAAATTCCATTAACTTTTAAAAATACATTTCAACAATAGAGATTTAAACACATGTTCAGTAATCCCTTTAACATCAGAGTTATTTGAAAATTAGCAGTCCTATCAACAATGGGAAAGTAAGTTACAAAACTGTATTAATTTAATTTAAAATTTTTAACAGACTTCAGTTGTGCAGCTCAACAGTTAAATGCCAGTCAGAGTACACATAGGTTCAGTTTTGTA
Organism: Periplaneta americana; assembly: GCF_040183065.1. Classification (NCBI taxonomy): domain Eukaryota; kingdom Metazoa; phylum Arthropoda; class Insecta; order Blattodea; family Blattidae; genus Periplaneta; species Periplaneta americana. The sequence goes on from NC_091127.1 coordinate 91,676,738, forward strand.
AATCATACTATAAAGACGGTAAATATGCCAAAAGTACGTCATTCAGTCAATTTAAAATCAAAACTAACAAGTTACATTTCAGAATTTAAAGAAGATGGTTTATCAACTGACAATAAAATATTATTTTGTAATTTGTGTCAGTGTGCAGTATCATCTACACAAAAGTTCCTGGTGCAACAACACATTACAACTAGTAAACATCAGGCCAACAAACAACTAAATTCCAAGCAGAGACAATTGTTTTTAACACAACCAACAACATCGAATGTAAGATCTGAGTTTAACATCGACCTGTGCCGTTCTCTCATCTCTGCTGATATTCCTCTCTACAAACTAAAGAATAAGGTCTTCAGGGAATTCCTTGAAAAATATACTCAACATACAATCCCGGATGAGTCAACACTTAGGAAGACGTATGCTCCATCCATCTACGATGAGACAATACAGAAGATAAGAGATGAAATTAAAGATAGTTCAATTTGGGTTTCCATTGATGAGACTCCCGACAAAGAAGGTAGACTTGTTGGTAATGTAGTTATCGGTTTGTTAAGTGAACAATATTCTGAACGAATTCTTTTACATTGTGATGTTCTAGAAAAGTGCAATAACAAAACTGTAGTTAAACTGTTCAACGAAGCTATGGGTATCCTGTGGCCAAAGGGTATTATGTACGATAATGTGTTATTCTTTATTAGCGATGCTGCCCCTTATATGGTCAAAGCTGGACAAGCATTATCTGTTGTATATCCTAAATTGACTCATTTTACTTGTGTGGCGCATGCATTTCATCGTGTGGCAGAAGTGGTCAGAGACAATTTCCCTAAAGTAGATTTGTTGATTTCATCGGTGAAAAAAGTATTTCTCAAAGCTCCCAGTAGAGTTAACGTGTTGAAAGAAATGTACCCTGAAATTCCATTGCCACCAAAGCCAATTTTAACTAGATGGGGTACATGGCTAGAAGCAGTTGAATATTATGCCGAACATATAGACTCTATTAACAATGTTCTCCTTGCATTGGACTCTGAAGATGCAGTCTCAATTGATACTGCGAAAACAGTTACCTGTGACATAAGTGTGAAGAATGACTTAGCTCACATTCAGCATACATTTTCATGCATCATAAAAACGCTCAAAAGTCTCCAAAATAGGCACCTTTCACTATCTGAAAGTTTTGAAATTATAAATAGTACTGTGGAACAACTGAATCGTGGTAGAGGTAAAGTTGCAGATGCAGTAAGAGCTAAGGTGGACACTGTACTTTCAAAAAACCCTGGATATGAAGAACTACAAAAGGTTGTTGCTGTGATGAGTGGTGAATCAACAGTGAAGATTAACTTGGACTTATCCCCAGCAGACATTGTGAAATTGAATTATGTACCAGTTACTTCTTGTGACGTCGAACGCTCTTTTAGTCAGTATAAATCTATCCTCAGAGACAATAGAAGAAGATTCACTTTTCAGCACTTGAAAGAAATGTTTGTAACCTATTGTTATGGTAACAGACAATAAAAATTGTGTTTTGTTGAAACTACATTGGAAGATAAGGTACGTCCATTATATTTTTTGTTTAGTTTGATTAAAATGTACCAATATTTAACGTACATAGTCATTTTTTTATAATTTTAAGTCCATATTTAATTCCATATTTTGGTAAAAATCCATATTTAATTCCATATTTTGGTAAAAATAACTACATATATATTTACATATTTCATATATTTTTAGTCCATATAAATCCGTTCCCTGATTATGATAAATACCACAACATGGACCACGATAAGGATTACAAGGACCAGAAGCATGAAAAGTACTATTAGAAAGACAACAAGTACCACGAGGATATACTATGAAAAGAAACACGACAAACACCACGACAAGGATTATGATAAATATCACGATATGGGCCACGACAAAGATTACAAGGACCAGGACCACGAAAAGGACTATTAGAAAGATAACAAAAACAACGATAAGGACCACGACAAAGATATCAACAACCTTTAAAAGGACCATAAAAAGGACAAAGATATGAACGACACAATAAGGACTACAATAAGGATCACGACATGAACCACGACGATAAGGTTCACACCATGGACCACGACAAGAAGCACGATAAGGACTATGACAGAGACCACGGTAAGGACCACGACATGAAACACGATAAGTTTCAAAATAAGAATCACAATAAGGACCTCAACATGGACCATGACAGGATCATGTCAAGGACCACAAAAAGATTCACGACAAGAACGATGATAACTATCACAACATTGACCACGATAAGGATGACGACAAGGACCAGGATAAGGATCACAGCGTGAACCGCGACAAGCACCAAGACAACGATCACGATAAGGACCCCGATATGGGGTACGATAAGAAACAGACATGAACCACGATTAACGCCACGACAAAGATCACGATAAGGAACACGACATGGACAACGACAAACAAAACAAGGATCACGGTAGAAACCACGACATGGACCACGATAAAAACATCGAATTTTACCAAGATACCACTATAAAGACCATGGCAAGGACAAGTGGAACGATGAAGACCGTTACAATGGCAACAAGCATTATGATAAGCACTATGAAGAAAATACAAGGACCGATCTAACGGTTGCGAAAAAGACAAGGACCACGATAAGGATCACGACATGGACCATGATAAGCACCACGACAACGATCACGATACAGACCACGACATGGAGAATGATAAATATCATCATAAGAATCACGTCAAGGAATATGAAAGGACTATGATAAGAACCAAGAAAGAACCATGAAAGGGCCACGAAAGAATTACGAAAGGATCGCGATAACGACTGTATCAAAGATAACAAGGCCCACGACAAGGACAAAGCAAAGACAAGGACCACGATAAGGATGACGATATGGGCCACGAAAAGCACTTTATTACGGATCATTGTAAGGGACACGACAATGATCACAAGAAGGACTATGATATAGATCACAAGGATCACGATTTCGATAAGAACTATGAGAATGACAACGACCACAACAAGGACAAAGACAAAGCCAACGATAAGGACAAAGACAAGGACTACGATGAGGATCATGACATGGGCCACGACGAGAACCACGAGAATGATCATGAAAGGGACCACAATATTAGGCCACGATAAGAATCACAAGGAACAGGATTGCAATAAGAACTATGAGATTGACAAGGATCACTATAGGACCACGACAATAACAAAGACAGAGACAACAGTAAAGATCCAAACATGGAACACGACAAGCACCACGGGAATGATCACGATAGATACCACAACATGGGCAACGATAAGAATCACGATAAGAACCATGATGGGACCAATACCACGATAAATACAATGACAAAGACAACAAATACTTAATGAGAACCATGGCAAAACGAGCAAGGAAAACGATAACCACTATTACAATGCCAACAAGGACCACAATAAAGACAACAAAGTTCACGAAAAAAGGACATGTCAGAGACAACAAGAACCACGACAAAAACAATAAGGATCACAATAAGGGCCATGACAAGGAAAACAAGGACCAATATAAGAAACGCGACATGGACAAACACAAGGGCCAGGATAATAATTACGAAATGGACCACGATAATGACAAATTTCATAAGAGTCACAACATGAACAACTATAGGGGAAACCCGGCCAAAGCGGATAAGCTAAGAATAAACAATGCCACAGACTATATTTTGGTGCTCCCGAAATAAAAACTTCATGTGGTTGTGACACATGTAGTCCACATATCTACAAAACAGCAATTCGTTTCTCGTACCTACGGAGAGTGATATGATTTGAGAAAGAAAATATAGTTAATTATTCGCTTTGCCCGGGTACACGGGCAAAGCGAATAATTAACCCGGGCAAAGTGAATATCCCTATAACATTTTCACCTTTCTATTTAATTTCTATTCACTGAGAATAAAATTAAATCAACACATAAACACGATGTTAATGACGATAAGAAATGTTATTACGGCCCTTTATAGCGCGTTATATTAGTACAAAATACAAATTTGAACAAGTCGACGTTTCACTGGCACTGAAGACTTGGATTTCTTCTGCTGTTCCTCCTACCCATAAGTTACTTCTCTTTCAACGTTTTTAATCGGTATAGATGTAAGAGCTTCAGAGCGTTGACATTTTCTTCGTTTAACTCGTATCTTTCGAGCATCCACTTTTGGCACTGGTCTAAATCAAAAGAACTTACTTGGGTTCTCCTGCTGACGATATTGAGGGTTTTGGTGTAACCGGAACTGAAAATTTGAGTGTAATTGATGTATTGAATATTTCGTCAATCTCTGAAGATGCCGACATCACAGATGTGGTTGATTCTGAGTGAGCATTAACTGTTTCTTCAGCCGCTGAAGAAGCTGGTACCGCAGAATTTGTTAAATCTCAGCCAGCTGACGATTCGCTGATTTCTGTCTCAAATGGGCGATCTGTAAGTTTATCTGGAGCAAAAATCTTCATCAAAAACACATTATGGTTGTATGGCCAGATAGCAGAACCAATGATTGGAAGATTTTATTTCTTCAAGTGCTTTCTTCATGGCTTCTTCAGACCATTTGGCTTACTCCGTCTTCCTCTTGAAAAATTAAACCATCTGAAAACATATTACGACCTTTTTAAGTAAAAATTAAGATCAGTGTTGCTGATTTATAATTTAATTAGTGTGACTTAATGCCTCCACTATGTAAGTTGATCTAACACGCTTTATTACAATAGACACATACAAAAATACAGCTGACACTTACATAGTCAAATAAAGGTGGCAGGGCAAAGCGGATAAGTTATCCACTTTGCCCGCAGACGCCACTTCGCTTTTCATTTAAGGTTATACAAACATAAACGTCAATAATCGTCTTCGTAAGTACGGCATTTTAGAACTAATTCTATCGCCTATACATTACTATCACATAACAAAGAGTTTCTGCAGTACTGTATGTTGTACATATGCTTCTCTTACCTTGAAATATTTTAAGAATCTATGCACAAGGTTGCGGATTCGATCCCGGGCCAGGTCGATGGCATTTAAGTGTGCCTAAATACGACAGGCTCATGTCAGTAGATTTACTGACATGTAAAAGAACTCCTGCGGGACAAAATTCCGGCACATCCGGCGACGCTGAAATAACCTCTGCAGTTGCAAGCGTCGTTAACTAAAACATAAACAAAATATTTTAAGAAAACAGTCAATTTCCTTCAAACACACGCTGACTTCTTCTCTTACTAGGTAGAATGACGACACGTCAGTTGCAGCAGCAAAATCTGGTAGGGATTCTTCCCCAACATAGCAGAAAGCGCTACCTGTTTGCGTTTCTAAGAAATAGGCATTATTCTCTTTGTCAGGGTTATTCGTTTTGCCCGGGTCTCCCCTAAGGACCATGGCACCGATAAGGACCAAAACCACTATAAAGAAGACGACAAATACGCGTTAAGGATCATGATGATAACAAGAACGATAAGGGTGATTGCAGTGACAAGGATAATGATCAGAACAAAAATGACCACGATAAGAAACATGCCAAAGACAACAGTGACCACGATAAGGACCGTGGCAAAGACAAGGATCATTATAAGATCTACGGCAACGATCACGATAAGGATCACGACAACGACTACAACAAGGATCGTGATGTCCAAACCTTTGGAGTAAGGGTTAGCGCGTCTGGCCATGAAACCAGGTGGCCCGGGTTCGATTTCCGGCCGGGACAAGTTGCCTGGTTGAGGTTTTTTTCGGTGTTTTCCCTCAACCCAATATGAGCAAACGCTGGGTAACTTTCGGTGCTGGACTCCAGACTCATTTCACCGGCATTATCACCGTCATCTCCTTCAGACGCTAAATAACCTAAGATGTTGATAAAGCGTCGTAAAATAACCTACTAAAAAAAAATAATCGTGATTCACGTCGTGATACTTAGGCCTGTCGTGGTTCTTGTCGTTGATCTTGTTGTAGTCCTTATCGTGGTCTTTATTGTGGTGCTTATCATAGTCATTATTTTCTTTATCAGGGTTATTATCGTGGTCTTGTTCATTATCATGATCCTTATAGTCGTTCATTTCGTGGTTCTTGTCGTGATCTTTGTTGTGGTCCTTGTCCTTTTTGTTTTAATCATACTCCTGCAATTGTCATTTCAAATAATATTTTCCTCATTTTACAAGTGACTATTGTGTCACACGGTAGATAATGTCGTCCTCAAAGCGTGATCTTAAAATGCGTACGGCAGCCTGACCGATCACAGATTTACTCAGGATATTTTGTACCGAGCGCCACGAAACAAATTTTGAGGTGAGCTACACTAGGCTATAGCAGAGGAGGCAAGACCTGTCCTTGACCTTATCATGTGCTGTGGCTATACCACCAATGGATATAGAGAGGGAAGGTAGATGGACTTTCGTGTCAATGGATTCGTATAATATTAATCGTCATGAAACAAATTCTCTTTCCCATAGCTCATTCTTTCCTCTGCCACACAGCTCATATGACATATCTCGCCTCCTCATCTACTATATAGTACAAAAATTTTTACAATTGCAATCTTACAAAATTGTGACATTCTACATCTTAAAGCTTCAATTCTAATGTAAAATCTATAGAATACAGTAAATGAAATTTAAAAAAACTTGATTCAAAGCCTTCTCGAGGAGGGAAAGTCAGCACTCTCACTCGCATGTTTTCCCTCTTGGAACGTCTTCCTAAAGAGCGCGGGCTATAATATTCTTTGTCAGTATTTTGAATGGGAACTTGCCTGCGGTGAGACTGAAAGCTGGATAAATGTCTGTCTCTTCATCTTGTCTCGGTGGCTGATACAGTTATATTTAAATGTAGTTATTTAAAATCAATTTCTTAATGCTTGTTATTAAAGCATTTTACATTTTTTAATTTCATTGTAATCGTTATATATATATATATATATATATATATGCATTTACACTGTACATAATGGATCTGTATATATGTATAATATGTAAATGGTGCAAATGCATTCATTAGATTAAAGTTTATAATATTATAATTAGTAATTTTGTATTGTCTGTGATCATTAACACTTAAACTCAGGACTCTGTAAGACTCCATTTCAACCTTTCTCAGACAAAAACTATTCGTTTGTATAGACTAAGAATCGAACCCATTCTCTTCTGCACAATACGCAGAAAACTTAGCATCTCAGCTAGTGAGACGAAACGAAAGCGTTCCTTTCTGCGCGGACTGTCTATCTAGTCATAAAGGATCAAATGTCGATTTAACTACATGTATGTCTGTATCTATTATTTACATCATACTACCATTTTTTGCAGTTTTTGAAGTGAATTTCGGAACGATGCTAGCAAAAAACCAAATAGACTGAATTTAAGTAACTCAAATATTCGTTATCTTATGTATCAGTGCTGTGGTCTGCGATCATGCGCAGTGTTTTACATCGGAGACTTAAGAATATTACATAGTCTCATTCATTTTTTGGGGAAAATTTAGAAATCTTCTCACCATTCGTGAGCTGCCATAAGTACAGAGTACTTAAGCATATAAATGTTTACAAGTTCACTGAACCATTGATTTTATTTTGACAAAAGAAACTCCTAACAAGTACAGAGCTGCAAATACATTTTTAGATAGTGAAAATATACCTAGTTTTAGAGAAGGCTAAGTAATACGAAAAAGTAAAGAGTGCTAGTGAACTTATTTGTGTTTCGAATATAGGTGAAGCTTCAGCAGAGCAATTGATTATTTCAGTGCAACTAAGATTACAATTGGAATAACAGATGTAGGCATTCTAAGGCTCTTAAACACATTCTTCATGAAGAGAGTGGCGGTACCTCTTGTTCCAAATAGAAGTCCGATTACTTCAAGATCTTTTAGCCGGTAGTTTTGGAGGTAAGAGGGACTGATGGAATTGTAGATAATCTTTTTTTCCTTAGTCACTCATGTCGGCTATTCCTAATTCTTTTCGAAGCACACAGTGGGATCAATTATGAAACCAGATCTTGTAGATTCCTTGAAAGCTATTATATCTATGCGCAGTGTACTATCAGTGACGGAGAGAGACCATGTACTTCTTCAAAGGTGTTGTATTCGGCATCTTTAAGGGCAGTGGCCATAATTGATCGTACTTGGTGGTATCTAGCGTTTTGCAGAGCTTCACCGTGCGGACAGGATTCCAGGACGTGTGAGTTTCTACCTCGTTGTGGCAATGCCTACAACGTTGTCCTGAGAATTTCCCGGCATAGTACCTACAGCAGCAACATTTCCAACCATTTTAATGCCATAGCGACATTCACTGTTGGAGAGTCCTTCGTGTTTGCAAATCCATTTGTTTGCAGCAGGATACTGTTAAAAAAAAACTACATATTTCCCTTTCTGTGGATGACGACACCAAATATCAAATTCTCTGTTCCTCAGAACATTACGAATCTTTGTAGCATTTAAAAACTGGTTATTCTTGGAAAATAAGGCATCTTCTGGAACAATGTTGAGGGATTGGGGATATCTAATGCTCTCTTAATGAGCCTGACGTGTTTGTATGACATATGGATTTTGAGATTTATGTAAACATCAAAGGGCATTAATTTTTTGTAATAGTGCTTCCCACTTTGTTCCAAAATTCTTAGTCCTTTGTATTTCCTGGGACTATAGATCGTTACATCATGAATATCTGTAGGTAGGTTCAGTACCTCTTTCAGTGCACTTTTTATTAATTTGTCGGCGTCGTCCTATAACTTTTTTTGTGTAAGTACAGAAGGGAAGGTTGGAAATTGATATATTAAAGAAAGGACATATGGAGGCATTTAGAACACAATATTTTTGGTCTGTGTGAAGAAAATGTGACGAGGTAAGAGTGTCAAGTTTAGTATTTAAATCTGTTAATGTTGACTGGGGATTGAAAACAATAGAGTCTGAGAAGTTCACTCCCAGATAGCGAATAGAGACATTTTTACCAATAGATTGAATTTCAAAATCAGGTTATATACTGAGATTGTGTTCGACAAGCTTACCTTTGGAGATATTTATAATTACGGATGTATTAGGATTTAGTTTTAGTCCAATATCTGTAAATCTTTGATAAGCCATTCCTATCAGTTCCGTCATATCATCCAGAACCTCAATCAGAGGTCGGCGTCATCCAAGAACTTTTTTGGTATAAGTTCAGAAGGGATTGTTTGAAATTTATATATTAAGGAAGGACATATGGAGGTATTTAGAACACAATATTTTTGGTCTACGTGAAGAAGAAGAAAAGGTGACGAGGTAAGAGTTTCAAGTGTATTATTTAAATCTTTTAATGTTGACTGAGGATTGAAAACAAGTGAGTCAGAGAAGTTTACTCCCAGATAGCGAATATAGTCATTTGTACCAATAGATGGAATTTCAAAATCAGGATATATACTGAGATTGTATTCGACAAGCTTACCTTTGGAGATATTTATAATTACGGATGTGTTAGGATATAATTTTAGCCCAATATCTGTAAATCTTTGATAACCCAATCATATCAGTTCCGTCATATCATCCAGAACCTCAATCAGAGGTACGTTTAGTATTAGATCGAGAAAAAACAAATATTGTCTCCCGTTAAAGCAAATCTCTGACTATTGATTGAAGAAAGAAAAAGAATGAAGTGTAAATTTAGTTTATTTTATTTTCCAATTTTCCAATTTAAACAGGTCATTTGCTCATATTTCCTTGAATTTTACATCCCCCTGGAGATATATGTTTATATTTATCACCTAGCCTGCTGATTTCAGTGTAACTAAACTAACTGAAAATTTAAAAAAAATACTAATAATATCGTATCATGCAGAAATAGGACATAAAATTGTGTCACCAATAATTAATAACAGAATATTTATAAAATTATTTATTTATTTATTTATTTATTTAACCATAACATATACATAAAAACGTTACATTAAATTATTATGATGATGATGATGATGATTATTATTATTATTATTATTATTATTATTATTATTATTATTATTATTATTATTATTATTATTATTATTATTATTATTATTATTTAACACCCCCTTTCAACTACAGGTGCCATTCAGAAATAAGACAGAAAATGTAACATGATAGTTGCAGGTAATATCGAAGTACTCGGAGAAAAACCTACTATGCATCTTCTTTTTCTCCACAAACTTCACATGAATGTTCTGAAATCGAGGAAATTTGTATCTAGATAAGCCTAAGTCTTTTTAGTACTAACCTTCGTTTCGTACACCGTGTCTCTAAATTAAGTCCCATTTTCAGTAATTTATAGCGCATAGCTCTGGCGGAAAATTTATGATAAAAGGTGGCAAGTGCAAGAATAGTCCATCTGGTTTTGTCCTGTTTTAATTACAGTTTCCTTGGTTGGCCACAAGCGGCGCTGTGGGCAACAATCCACAATGGCGTTTATTGTTGCACAAACATCATGGAGGCCACAGTCAGTGGCATAACCTATCTCGACATGCTCCAATTGTGGTTAATACCTCAATTGAATGAAGATTCGAATGATTGCCTGTACCAGCATGATGGCACACCTCCCCACTATCTTTGTCAAGTTCGTGACTATCTCAATCTCACACTTCTCTAACGTTGGATAGGACGAGTAGAAGACATGGACAAAGCTTACATGAAATGGCCGCCGCGATCTCCGTGCGATTATTTCTTGTGGGATTATATAAAGAACAAAGCCTACGTGCCACCTCTAGGCCTACTATGATATCTGCAGGATCAACGACACGGTGACACCGCACATGTTACCTAGAGTCTGGCAGGAGTTGTAATATCGCGTCGCTATTTGTCGCGTCACACATGGCGCTCATATCGAATCGTTGTAACGAAACAAAAACCTGGGAACCTTGTGCACTGTATGAGCCATCAAACATTGCCTAAAGTTAAGTAGTATTTGAATAAAAAGAATATTAAAGTGGGACTTACTTTAGAGCAGCAGTGACGAAAATGTGACTCGCCAGCGCATTATGAATCGCAATGATAGCTATGCATTTCTCTTGCTTCCTACTTCCCCCAACCCCCACTCTCTCACTCACTGGAGTCAAATTCAGTTCCATTTGTATTTGTCTCTGACCTGCGAGTGGCGTACCGTCTCAATGTCTCCCTCGAAACCATGTACCTCTACATTTTCTACAAAAACGAAAGTATCAAGTAGGATGGGAGGACGCATTATTATTATTATTATTATTATTATTATTATTATTATTATTATTATTATTATTATTATTATATATATATATATATATATATATATATATATATATATATTGCTGACAATATGATGAGAATATTAAATGTATGATTTGTTCACAAGTATTACGAGGAAACGGTTGTATAACATAAAACGGCATTATACTACATGTCACTCATGAAGCATTAAAAGGTTGTCTTGTTATTATTATAATTATTATTATTATTATTATTATTATTATTATTTATTATTATCATTATTATTATTGTCATCATCATCATCATCATCGTCTCTGTACGTCGATCCTTTTTCAGAGGATGTACGAATAATGCGGTTAGCTCTTCAATTTAAACTCACTGATTTACAATGTGATGTTAAATGGAAGCTAGATGTAAGGCCTTGACAAATGTTGAACTTTTCAAATCTTTGCCAAAAAATAAATATCAGAAGCTACGTTCTTTCGCTTGCTCTGTGGAAGCCATGTTCGCTACAACTTATGTTTGTGAAAAATGATTTTCAACAATGAAAATAGTAAAAACCAAATTTAGATCACGACTGACAGACAAATACCTTCGTGATCAACTACGACTGGCAGTAAGTGACATAATTCCTGATTTTGAAACTCTGTCACAGAGACATTCTGAAGACAGTTAATTTTAGGTTGAGATAATGTGTCCTATGTTTCCTTATTCATGTCTTTCTTCGTTACACGTACTACACATTAGTTTGTAACCATGTACTGTATAAAATTATTATTTAAGTGCTTGATGTAAGGAAAATGAAAATCCGTTAATAAGTCAGACAGTTGCTTCGCTTCCCTTCGGGTATCCGTCTCCCTCCATAGGTGCTATGCACGTAGCAGGTTACACAGTGGCTCGGTGCACGATCACATTTTCGCCACGGTTGCTTTAGGGACACTGTGTATATATGAAGAATATGAGCATTATATTATTTCTTGCTACAAATCTATTTGAACAGGGTTCGATTCCCGGAAGAAATATGGAGATTCATCTCCCTCCCACATGGCCGATGGTATGTCCCTTGTCTTGTACTTACGCAATGTTATCTTCAGCGATGATCTTTCGTCATATTAAATGACGAGAGGGTTCCGTTATCTAAGTAGAACCAGGTCTGTAGTCTGTAAAACGCCGGTACTGCATAACTTCTCAATCCGCAGGATGAGAAGATTCACCCGGTATATACAAAGTGTTTCCGAGGTGGTGTTACAAACTTTCAGGGAAGATGGCGAAGGGCACATGTATCAATTTGAGATAAGGAACCCTGGTCCAGAAATGACCGAGTCGAAAGTTACAAGCAAAAATAGTTGTATGGAAATGAAATAATTTTATTCCTCTGTACACCTTATTTATGTGTATTTATCTGTACATATTACACATACCGTACTGTATTCATCTGACTTTGTTTACGTTGTCTACTTACAGCATTCCATACAATACTCTGTCTGAGGGATGGGGACAGGAAACTACACTAAAGCAATGCAGACAGCGTAATGTGTAACGGACATGGTCGGTCCTGATATGCACGTCTGTAGACAGCAGTGTATGTGTACAAGTTGCAGTATCCAGTCGATCAGACCTAATGGAGGAATACACGAGAGCGGAATAAGCAGACCTGATTTTCGAATACGGATGACCCAATGGGAACAGTAGACAAGCTCACAGATTGTATCGTAACAAGTACCCACGTAGGAGACATCCGGCCCATTTCATTTTTCCACGACTTTTCCAAAAGTTAAGGGAAGGAGGGCACGTGGTGCCAAATTACAATTCCACTTCCACACAACTATTTTTGCTTATAACTTTCGACTCAGCCATTTCCGGACCATTGTTCCTTATCTCAAGTTGATACATGTGCCCTTCGCCAACATCCCTGAAAGTTTGTAACACCACCTCGGAAACATCCTGTATATACCGGGTGAATCTTCTCATCCTGCGGATTGAGAAGTTATGCAGTACCGGCGTTTTACGGACTGTACCGTAAACCACAGTCCCCTGCGCTGTATAACTTTCGGCCGAATTGAATGCTACATACCGCTCGGCACATGATCTGGTGTTCCACTAGCGCAGGTGTGTACGCGCTGGCCTTTAGGCGGTGAAGGTCTGACGTTCAAGTACTGACACCTAAAGGTAGTTTTCATTTGGGTAATTTAACGGATAATTTGGCATGGAAGAGATCAATAATAGTTCTTCTTTCATATGTTTTGACGTAATTAGTTTAGCACACGTCAACATCGTAGGTTTGCCTACTTACCAATCCGCAGGATGAAGCGGTACATTAGTTCATTCCATTGCTGGCCATAGCATTGCCCTTGGTATTTCGACGTGTTTTCTCCAAATCTATAAAAGTCATATCATATTTTTTGCTTTTTTTTTCTGTTAATCTTATACAGTGAATATTGTCTAAAAAAGGTTCTGTTGGATCTAAAACCACTCTGTTCTTCCTTAAAATTCATTGTTACTTATTTTGTCTTTCATAACTCTGGTAAATATTCTCATTGTTGTTGTTGTTGTTGTTATTTAATCAACTGTCCGAAGACAGGTCTGGATCCCACACGTGACACCAACAAGGCGTCACTCATGAGGCAACTAAGCCAGGAGATAATCGGGTAGGCTGGCCAATTCCTTTTCTCCTCCACTGCATAAATCGTTGACTAGTTGCAAATTACACTAATCAGAGTATAGATTGTAAAACACTTAGATATTCATCTGTAGGTGTTCACAAATTTCTTGTCAAATTTTTTGTATTGCTTATGGAAGTTATATATGATTTATTCCATTCCTTTGGAATTTCTTCTCTATGTTCTATTTTATTAAACATCTTTGCTATAGGCCTAATTATACTTTATTATGTTATTACCTCCATATTTTATTAGCTTCATTCCTATATTTCCTGGTCCTTTGTTGTTCTTTGTTTTCCTAATCGCCCTTTCAACATCTTCCGCAGTTATTTCTATATCCGTGTTTTCTGCCTTTCCCTTCTGCCATTATTTAATATATTGTGAATTTTATTAGTAACAACAATGTAATTTATTCGTCACAACAATAATTCCTTTCTACAATTCACCTTAAACGCTCTCGTCAACAATAGAATTTTCACTCAACACAGTATTCGTTGCAGCACTCCACTGACGGCAATGACAATTTACTTGGACTATTACGAACAACAATGAACTGTTAATCTTAACTAATATTTACAAACACTATTTACAAATCAGAACTATCAGTTCTCAGTTCACAGTTCTTCTAGCTCAGTCACTCGAGTTCACTGTACTCGAACTCAGGTTCCTCCAACTGCGGTCAACTGCACTCGAACTCAGGTCCCTCCAACTGCGGTCCACTGCACTCGAACTCAGGCCTTCGGATGCTGATACAGTTGCGGACGCACACTCGAGTCGAACTCCGGTACACAAGACTGGCTTGCTTGCTCTGGCTTTCTCACTGACTGGCTGACTAATCAACTGAAAACTGCTGTCGTTCCTTCGCGTCCTTAATTTATAACCACAGCGACGTAGCCTCGAAAGTTCCACGCGTCTCTAGAGATGGCACTCCAGAAAAATCCAGAGCCCTCTCCTCTCTACTAGCACCAGATGCGCGCGCACTCTCTCTCCACTCTCTCGCCGCGTTGGCCCTTTCCCCTCTCCGCCGCGCGCCATCCCAAAGTGCTCCGCGCGATCTTCTCTCTTGCGGGACGCTGGTCGTGAGTTCGAATCTCACGTCGCTGTCACAATATTCTGACCTGTGCTCTTGTAACAATTTTGTACCAGTATAATGTTCTATCGATTTTGTTGGTGATATTAACGTACAGTTCCCCTTAAAAAGAATGAGACGACTCTTGGTCGTCGGAAGTTAAAGTTCTACAGTGCGGTTCACTCGATATCGACGTAGCCAGGAAGACATCCGGTCGTGCATGCGTAGGCCTATTTTCATCATACTCCAAAGTGCACACCAGTGCAAAATGTTATCATTTGTCTGGTGTAGGTCTCTTTTTACGTCCTTGATCGTTTACCTTTAATGAAAGATGGAAATATACCGTGTAACATGGAAGTCATTCGCCAAAGTGCAAAAAAGAATATTAATTTTGAAATTAAAAATGTAGACATATGGCAAAGACAGCAAGGAACATTGTAAGGACCACGACAAAGACAACAAGGACCACGACAAGAACAAAGATAAGAACCACGATAGCATATTACAAGAAACACGACGAACACCACGACAAGGATTATCCCACGACATAGATCACCATAAATATTAAAAGCACCAGGACCACGAAAAGGACTATTAGAAAGACAACAAGAACCGCGATAAGGATCAAAATCAGCACCATAATAATATACTACGACAAGAAACACGACAAACACCACGACAAGGATTACAATAAATACCACGACATGGACCACGATAAGGACTTCGAAATTTACCAAGATAAGGGCTATGACAAAGACAACAAATAGTCATTAAGGACTGTGACAAAAGCAGCAAGGAGGGCGATCTATTACAATGACAACAATAAAGACAACATAGATCACGATAAGGGACATGTCAAAAACAACAAGAACCACGACAAAATAATGATCACGATAAGGACCATGACAAGGAAAACAAGAACAAATACAAGAAATGCGATATGGATAAAGACAAGGGCCACGATAATAATTACGAATTAGACCACGATAAGGAAAAGGTTCATGATAACAGTCACGACATGAACCACGATAAGGACCAAGACCATGATAAGGATCATAACAAAGGCAATAAATACCACGATTTGGACCATGGTAAGTACGACAACAAAGACAAGGATTAGATAAGAAACATGACAAAGACAACAGTGACCAAAATAAGGACCGTGGCAAAGACAACAAGAATCATTACAAGATCTACAGCAACGGTCACGATAAGGACCATGACATGGACCACGGAATAATCACCATAAAGACTTCGTCAAAGACAAGGACGATGTTAAAACCCATGACAACAACAAAACAAAGACAAGGACCACGGTAAGAATAACGATATGGGTAACGACAAATACTATGATAAGTATCACGATAAAGACCATGACAAACACTATGATAAAGTTCATAAAGACCAAGACAGCGATAAGGACTATGCGAAGGAGAATACGGACAACTATAAGAATCATGATAAGGATAAGGACTACGATAAAGATCACGACATGGTCATCGACACGCGCTACAAGGTTCAGGATGATAAGACCCATAACATGAACCACTTTAAGGACCGCGACACTGACTACGATAAGGATCACGACAAGGACTACGATAAGGACCAAGACCATTACAAAGACAAGGAGTAAGATAAGGGCTACAATGACAACAAAGATCACGATAAAGGCAACAATGATCAAGGTAAAAAACATGACAAAAAGAATAAGGATCACGATAAGGACTATGCCAGAGATAACAAGGACCAATGTAAGAAGCGTCACATGGACGAAGACAAGAACCACGATAATAATCACGACATGGACCACGATAAGAACCATGACAAAAACAGATAGGACGATAAGGGCAATTACAATGACAACTAGGACCACGACAAACACAACAATGTTCACGATAAAAAATATGACAAAGGCAACAATTATCACGTAAGGACCATGCTGAAGACAACTAGGACTAATGTAAGGACGCGAAATGGACAAAGACAAAGACAACTATAAGAATCACGACATGAACCACGATAAGGACCAAGGCCACGATAGGGACCATGACAAAAACAAGATCGAAAAAGGCCATTACAATGGAAATAAGCACTGTGATAAGGGCCTCAACAAAGCAGAGAATAACTACAACAGAGACAACAATGACCACGATAAAGACCATGGCAGAAGGAATCAAGGACCACTATAAGGACCTCGATAAGGACAAGGACCACGATAAATATCATGACATGGACCATGACATGCACCACGACAATGATCGCAATAAGACACCAAGGCTTGGACAACAATAATGACCACAAGTATTACAACAAAGAAACAACGTCCTTTATAGGGCCACGAAACGGACGAACACAAAGACAAGAATAACAACGACCGCCGTAAGGATCAGGACATGCATCGCGATATGGATAACAATCAGGACTACGACATGGACACAACAAGGGCCATGATAAGCATTACGACAAACACCAAAGCCACGATTAGTAACATGACAAAGACAACAATGACCATGATTAGGATACAACAAAGGCAACAAGATGACGATAAGAATCACGAGAAAAACAAGGAATACGATAATGATGACGACATGAACAACGGAAAGCACCACGACAAGGATTACAATAACGACTACGATATGGTTCACGATTAGGAATACGAAAGAACCACGATAAGGACCAAAACCACGATAAGTACCATAATAAATACAACAAGAATTGTTACAAGGACCACAACAAGAACAAGGACCAGAAGAAGTATCACGAAGAAGACAGCCACTTAAGGCCACGATTTCACAACATAGCTCGGGTCACAAAATATCATTGCTTCTCTGTACCGAATGCCAAATGCCTGCTGTGGGATCTAAATTCTGGACTGTTGCTAATGTCAATGGCTTGTCTCAGTAGCTCATACGAGTACAGTAGCGTGTCGTTTCCACTGTATAACCGAAACGTCTCCTGTTTTTACCGCCTTATAGCATAGGCTATAGTATATAAATGTTATTGACAACTTAAACATTCAAGATTTTGAAAAAGATACTGCAATTCGTTATTTAACAGATGCATTTAATAATTAGTATTAATATATCTAATTAGTCATAACTGCAACAGTGCTTTTTCATTCAATCATGACATGAATAAAATTGAATGCACATTAAATTAAACACTATTGCAAACACGTAGATAAAATAGTTAAAATCTACTGAAGGGGTGAGAATGAAATAGTTAAAAACAAAAATTGTTTTGTGCGAGTGCATTTCTAACACATATGGGAAAGCTACTAATAAAATATTGTAATAATTACTCAACAAATGGAATAGATCTAAGGACTCTAAACCTTTGGAAAAGTTTGTCTGTGTGGCTTAGGAATATTTTTTAAATTTCATTCTAATTGTTAATTTTTAATATATAAATGGTGTAAATTCATTCATTAGATTAATGTTTATAATATTATAATTTGTAATTTTGTATTGTTTTCGATCATTAACATTTAATCTCAGGACTTTGTAAAACTATATTTCAACATTATTTAGCTATTTCAACGTTATTTAGACAAAAAAAAATCGTTGTGTAGACTAAAAATCGAACTCACATCCTTCTACACAACACGCAGAAATCGTAGCGTCTGAGCTATTGAAACGACAAGAAAGCTTTGCTTTCTGTGCGGAGTGTCTATCTAATCATGAAGGTCCAATGTCGATTTAACTACACGATTTATGTATATATTTATCTATTATTTACGTCATATTACCATATTTTTTGCAGTTTTTGAAGTGAATTTCGGAACGATGCTAATAACAAGCCAAAGAGCCTGAATTTAAGTAACTCAATATTCGTTATCTTGTGTATCAGTGCTCTGGTCTCTGATCATGCGCAGTGTCTTACATTTGAGACATGAATATGCAATCGCCTCATTCTTTTCGAGGGAAACTGTACATACACAACATACATAAATGTTCTGCCCATGGGCAAGTCTTTCACTCCGTTTCATGATAAAGTAAAATACAATTTGTTGCATTCCGTTTAATACAGTGAGGGAATAACGGTATTTGTACAGAAAAACTAATTAAAGAAGGCACAATTTTGTTTCACTTCAATGGCTTCTGCGAGATGTATATAGTGATAAACACGTGGTTTTATTTTGCAGCTACAAATACTTTCAAGATACGTGAGTATTTTAATGCACTATTATAGCTCCCCACTTGTTACAAATATAACACTCGACAGAGGATTCAATACTATGGAAACTGGCCATTTCCCTAGTAATTCGTCCTGAACCTCTCGCATGATATATCGGTAATTTTGTCAAATATTTTATATAATTGGCGCTATGAAATAAACTCCACCACCACACAGTCATAGTTATTGAAGGCCGTGAAAAAAAACAACTGAAAGGCATAGTTCGCATTACACATTTCTCGGCGCAGTGTGTGGATAATAGACCTACTCTCTCGCCTCGATCGTTCATTTCTTGGCGCAAATTTCAAATTACACAATTTTTGGTATAGTGTGTGCACCAGGACATCCTACAGTCCTACACCATACAGAGATCTGATATCATTTCATACTCACAATTAACCCAATACCCTTCAAAGTAAACAAATTCTGACAATGTACTTGCTGAGACCACTGCTCATCATGCTTAGCAGGATCATGTCTAAATATTACTATTTACAAACTGCTCCCATCGAGGATAGCCCTTACGGACTCAGTATACTGTCAACAAAATATACACATGTAAACATTAGTAGTGAGTAATGAAAAAGAAACGAAGAAATGGACATGAATAATTACTACAATTGCATTAATGTGGCACTGTAGAGTAGACCAGCCTCCATGGCGCATCCTGGGCAACGACTCTGTTAGTAAATTGGTCTACACAACTGCCTTCACTTGATGAATGACAAACAGTCAAGTACCAGTCTTTACAAAAAAAATATAATAATAATAATAATAATAATAATAATAATAATAATAATAATAATCAACCACAGGATACACAACTAACACCTACGCCTGTGTAGAAAGATCAAATATCAATCTTATTCCTACGGTTATATAAATTCATCGACAGAAACCAGTCAGTTGCTCTTGTTATGGAATCCTTGAGAAGTTTTTAATTTCAAAATGTTATACAGTCATTTAATAACAAAATAGCAATAAATTCCTTTGACCGATTTTCTACTCTTTATAGGCCTAATTTATTGTAAATGTATGAGTACATGGCAATAAAAAATAAGCAAGTCAAGTTCTCAGTACAACATCATTAGTAGTATAGTATGTACTGTTGCTTAATAGGCCTACTGTACAGAAATATTTTAGCAATATATTTCAGATTCGTAAAAATTTATAATAGCTTATTGCACTGTAACCTTGAGATTACGGAATTTATGTAATATTCAGTCATCTGTGAACGGTAAAAACTAAAGCGTAGAAAATGTTGCAAGTGTGCATTAGAATCGCTTGTCTCTGACGACCTTTGTTACCATATATCCTGGTTAGAATGTTTGTCGTCTTCTGAGAACAGCAGCACCCAAGTTTGAAACAGTTAACATCTGACTCAGAATTGTACCTGCCACTGCGTTTGCCCAGTTGCCATTGGATTCAATTTCGTCATGTAGCCTACTTAGTTAACTGTGAAATCACGTGGCCCGGAGCTAATCAGTCGGTCTGATTAATTTACATTTCCAGCTATAGAGTAATTGGACAGGTGACGCGACAAGTCATTTTAAGCAAAATACAGAACCTCTAGTAGTAGCAGTAGCAGTAGTAGTAGCAGTAGCAGTAGTAGTAGCAGTAGTAGTAGCAATAGCAGTAGTAGTAGTAGTAGTAGTAGTAGTAGTAGTAGTAGTAAATAATAAGTTATTAACACACTCGAAGTTTT
Source organism: Periplaneta americana (assembly GCF_040183065.1). NCBI lineage: Eukaryota > Metazoa > Arthropoda > Insecta > Blattodea > Blattidae > Periplaneta > Periplaneta americana. Next base: position 91,697,546 of record NC_091127.1, read on the forward strand.
AGTTTTGACGTAATTGTCAGTGATAAACACCCTGCAACATGGAATCACGTCCATGATTGAAAGTGATATTGCATCGCCGAGAGGGAGAGGGGAGAGAGAGAGAGAGAGAGAACCGTGTGAGTGAAGCATGTCACCAAGAATTAGTTCACTACTGTTTTCTATTTCGCTTTATCAATTTAAAATAAAATTCACCTTAACGTTTGTACATCAATATGCAGTCGTAAGTTTTGTCTGAATATAGTTGAAATTTAATTATTAGAGTTTTTTACTAACTCTTTGAACCCGACACTATTCTTTGTATGGTTCGATCTAAAGCAGTGGCATTCAACCTTTTTTTCTCCCTGTATCCCTAGAGGCAATTTTCCACTGAAGCTTGTACTCCCAAAGTTGTTATGCTTAATTCCAATCGTACATAACTACATCTAAACTAAATTAAAATCAGCAATTTATCAATTATTAAACCACCCAGTTTTAAACTATAAAAAGCTAATCATGCTATTAAATAATTAATCAAAGTAACAATGTTACGGATATAGAAAAGAAAACTTATCTTATTGTATTATTAACTTAAGTGGTTGTGACCTATTAATGAGATGCCTGAGGTGTTTTCTGCATGCCAGCTCCTCGATTCTTGGCCGAATCTTCATGAGTCGTGTATCAGAGGTGATTCTGGAAACAGACTATTTCTGTTTCATTTTTTTTAATTGATGTCAATGCAGAGAAATCCTATTCACACTAATAAGTAGAGGGGAATGGGAAGTGTGAAATGGCAGTGTCACCAAGTTCCATATACTCTTTGCGAACATAACACCAGAAGTAGAAAATTGACAAGTTTTCGAATTTTATTTTCAGTGAACTGTTAACGGACATTTCTAGCAGACTTTCTTTAAACATTAAGGGAAGTTCAGGGGAATTGATGGCTGTGGTAGAAAACGGATTTGTAGTCCAATCTTGTGTTATATTAATTCTCAATTTCTGGAAAGTAGGGCTTACTTTAAAAACTCTATCCTGAGATTTTCTAGGTGGCATTTGATTATTTCCAGAACTCCCTCAGCAATACTAATTTCATTTTGTCCACTACGTTGAAACAGAATTGGAAAAACTGCAATATTCCCTTTATTAACACGGCCAATTCAAAATAACACTTTCTAAGAAAACGCTTTCACTTTGTCATGAGCTTTAAAAGTATTTTTGTCGAAACCTCGGAGTTTAAGATTGACAAATACACCTTTCATCTTCAAAATAAGTTACCTAATCGGATTTCAATTTTAAAAGGAATCTCTTTACGTAGTTTTTCAATTAAGAAAGCATAGTCATACGCGTGGTCGTGATAACCACTGCACCACGGTGTGCAAAATCAGTTTAATGTGTTTGGATGCCATCTCCACGCACATTTTTTTTTTTTAGGCGAAAGTTCAGTGGACGCGACTTGATTAAATTTACCACTTTTACAGTAATTTTCAACAATTAGTATAAATCAGGAGTTATTTTTTTTCGCGACCTAGTTCTCTGTGTATAATGCAATGTTGCCAAATTATTTTGGGTTAATTTCGCGAATACGAATATCACTTTTTTAATCTGTCAATGAAATAGCTCCATCTGTGGACACACACACACACTAATCCCATGACAGATTTAATTCTAACCTTATGAAATTATCAAGAATTTAAAAATATCCTCTCCTTTTGTATGTTCTGGAAATTGTTTAAATCCTAGAATTTCATCATCAATAGCACATTTTTTAACAAAAAGTGGCGAATATAGACCTATATATAACCCTTCAGCTTTGCAGAGCGAATTGCTCATATTGAGTATAACAAAAAAAAATCTAATACCACAGTCTAGTATATACAGTAACGAAGCTCAATACGTAGTAAATATGCATCCACAGATAGTTGCTAACCATTAGGATCGCTACTATCGCCTCATTATAGACAATGCGAAATAGTACCGGCACAGTCTATTGTTCCTAGTACCCTCATAAACTCAAGCTTCATGACTGTATATATCAGACTGCAGTGGCGGCTCCTGGATATTTCTTAAGAGGAGGAAAGAAGTTAACAGCGCAAAATGACACCTTCTTGAGAGAAACATGCTACAAATTAGCCTACATGCATACATGTAAGATCAGGTAGTGTTGGGGTTGGCCTTCCTCCCTTTTGTATAGCAATAATCAGTTTTTGTAAACTGAGTCTCCTAAATTGTCCAAAATATAATGTTTTCATTTCCATTCATTGTTGAATAATTGCACAAATTAACAATTACAAGGAAATTCACAACCTCGCAGCATTTTTCACGCACACTACAGCATCACACGTGTTGGAAGAGACCAGCTACTAACATGTAACCGGAACCGTTTTACGGAAATGAGAATGAGAAATGTTAGGAAAGCGAGAAAACTGCATCCACCCACGTGGTCTGTGTTGTCACATGTACATTTTACAAGTTCAGTATCGCATGCTTTTGAAGAATGTCAGTTCTTGTTCTTGTTCAAAGCTGTCAGTGGCCGATTAATTTTGTTAGTTAAAAATAATGTAGTTTGCAGTACTTTCAATTTCAAATATATTTGTGCAAAACTGACAACTTGGCGGTTGTCCTGTCTAGTAGACAATGAATGGAAGTGAATTTCAGGGCCAAAAAAATCTGCGATACTAATGTAGAACTACTTCCTCTTTGTTTTATATAAATCCAACTTCAACTTTCAGATATCCTCGAAAGTTTCAAACTATAAATAGTAGCTTTTATAAAGTGCAATGAATAACACATTTTGATCTATAATTTAAAGAAAAATTATATGGTGTCTTCCATAGCTTTGCGTTAAAACTGTTATTATTGTGTCTCATCCTAGATGTGTTATAGTCTGGTTGAATGCAGCATCGTTAGATGGCAGCAGTAGCGTGCTTGCTGCAAGACCAGTCGGTTTCTATTTCCCGCCCATGCGCTGATTCAGAGGATCTCCTCCCTATCCGTTCATTTACTTGCTTTAAAACTCTGCTTCTTTCTTTGGCCGCTAGCGAGCTGCAATGGATTGTCATTCCTGCACACAAACAATCTCGCATCCTTCTCACAGTTTTCTAGTAGCACATGAGTGCGCGTCGTTAAAAACTCGATCAACCGAGGTTTTCTTATACCCAGGGGCGGCTCGTCCATAAGAGCTGCGGAGCTGCAGCACTCCCTGCTTTGACAGGAAAATAAAAATAATATTTATTTTAACTTTTAGAAGAATTGTTACAGCTTTTATTGGTAAATTGCTTTATATTTCATCTGGCCGGGAATATGTACTATTATCTTATGCATAATCTTTTTGCGCGTCGACTGTACTGGAATTGACACTGCATTCAAAGTCGTCCTGGGATCTGCAGGGTGGTCAGCTCATAGAGAGTGTGTCTTGCATGGTCAGAGGGTAGAGACGTGAAGGGAAACAGAGGGAAACTGCCGCTGTTTAAAACTCATATCTCGCTGCAGTGTCTTGCAGAGCCAGGCCACAAGGGATCTTTCCTCTCCTCCCACACCGCTATTGTAATGCTGCGTCAAATGGATTCTCTATTCCCTTGAAACTTAGTGACAAAATTTTTATTTTCTTTTCACATACTTATTGTTGTAGAATCTTATCGAGTTAATATAACGAAATTAATATTCTCTTTTGCCTTATTATTACGTATATATCCAGCCTCCAGCAGAACCTAATATTTGCCTTAACTCAAAATGATTGCACGAGTAGAATCCTTTTGATATAGCACGTAAAATACGAAAGAGACTACTTTTCCAGTTTTAGAAAATTGTTGACCATCAGTTATCTGAGTGTTGCTTTGGTGTGACGTCTTAATACCGTAACTTAACCAGTGCAAATTTGCAAGCATGAGTGTGTGTGAATTACAGAATAATAATTTTATTTTTCTCAACCTTCCCTTGCGGAGAATATAGATATAATGAAGTGAAATTAAAGGGTCGTCCGTTACCCGACTTAAATTTTACTTAAGCTTCATTCAGCCGAAATAGTGCATATATGTAAGGAAGTATAACAATGAAATTTACGCTAAGCATTTGTGGTTACGTACATGTGAACAAAAAAAAAAATCTGTATTTTGTTTTCCTTGCCTCCTCTTCGGTGGTGATGCTGCATGGACTAGGAGTGGTGTGACAGATTTAGGACATTTGCCCCTAAAAGCAAAATGCACGAATCTTCGCAGTCTCACTTGAAAAATGTTGTTTCATTGGCTATGTTACGCAACTCATACTGCTGTGCAATTAAGTGAAACGAACAGAACAAACATTCTCAAACATAATCAAGAAGTGAGAAAAAATCGTGAAATTATTTTTTAAAATATTGATTGTATCAAATTTTGTGGCCAATATGAACTTCCCCTTAGGGAACATGATGAAAAAACGATTCGAAGAACACTAATGTGTTTCGTGGGTTGCTACAGTTCGTGAGTAATCTAAACGAGCCTCTCAAAAATCATTTGGAACATGCCACTGTTTAAGGTTATTTTAAGACAATTCAGAATGAACTGGTAGATTGTAAGTTGAGTGTCTGCCGATCTGAAATTCAGACTGAAATCGATGGTATTAGTTTTTCTTAGGGATTAACAAATGGTCCCACAGACATCTCCCAACTAAGTCAGGAAGTTTTGGTTTTTCGATATGTAGTGCATTTATTTTTGTACTATACTTATTAGTAATGGTATCAAGAAGTGAAATTTGTATGTACCAAAATCTACTGCAGCTCTCCCAATCCACAAGTTCACGAGCCGCCACTGCTTATACCTGTGAACTTAAAAATTATCGGATCTTCCTCGAATTTCAAAGCATATATTTAATTTGGTATTTACTTTCAAAAGAAGAAAAATGTGAGGAGGACGTTCCTCCCTTCCCTCCCCCGAGGAACCGCCACTGAGTAGACTGTGTTAATACCATAAAGGTGAGAAGTTTATAATTTTCGAAATATTTTTTTTTTTCCTCTAAAATTTTTAATGTCGTTATTGTGGATAACTACTATGCATATGATCTTGATTTCTCTCAATACCAATAGAGAATATAATAAAGATTATTTTCTTACTTTGTCGTATTTCGATAGAATGGACGGTTTTCGTGTAAATTAAATAAAAGTAGCCCATTGTAAATTTGTTTCCTTACTAACAAAACCAGACGAGGCAACACTGATCAGCTGTTTCCGCTCCATATGAGTTGGTAGTCAAGGTCGTCTTGTCCCAGTGCCGTCTGTCCTACGCTTGGTTTTCGGCAGGATATTAAATATTGTAGATAGTAAATTCAGTGATTTTGAAAGTATTAGTTGAAAATAGCACACATACGTGTCAAAATATTGTAAATAGTAATATAGTAATATGCGTTACAAGAGCGGTATGTTGAAGTTTTCATGTTCGAGGAAAAGTTTGAAAAAGCGAAACGTAGTCGAGCTTTTTTAATTTCCGAGAATTGAAAGAAAACATACCGCTCGTGTATCGTACATTATTTTGTGCGAAGATCGTTTATTACATACTTGAAAGAGGAATTTCTAATTAGTTGCAATGAAATCTCCATCTTGGTTTCTGTTCAATGACGGCAATTTTGGAAAACAAAAATATCTATCTTCAACATTGTTGCTTTAAAATGTTTTCTGTGTTTACTATACTCCAGCAAGCCGTGATATACGTCTGTTTCCTCCCCCCCGTCTATAAATGCGAACTTAAAACAAACGGCTTCCTTAATGTTACATGCATCACGAAATGCCGTAACTTTAGTGGAGTTGTAGAGTTTACTTAATTTTTGCAAATATTTAAAAACAATAATTAACAGTGCAATTTAGGTGAAATTGCAGTGGTAAGTTTCCAATTTATAATTATTACTATATTGAACGTCTCTAAAAATAATATGTATAATAGGCTTTTAGCCTAAAGCAGTAAAATCAATATGTCACTTAAGCGGAAAGAAGAGGGAAATTGTTATGTGTGTTCGGTTGGGCATACTGAATGTGGAATTTTTTACTTACCGCGAGTTGGTTTTGTACGGAAACCAAGCAAATACGCACGATCTCGCACAAAAGTTTTTTTTTTTTTTTTTGTGAAAATGTCAATTAAGATAGTATTGTAAATAGTAAAATCAGTGTTTGTGAAAGTGCTAATTAAAGTAGTGTAAATAGTAAAGTTAGTGTTCATGAAAGTGCTAGTTAAAATTACTACGGTATGTTTTCATGAGTATTCAGACCGACTTTAATACAGTTTCCGTACTGAATACGATGTCGTCGATCCCTGTTTTCATGCAATTTTCAAGACGCATTGAAAACGATCTGAATACGGAGGTTAATGAATACGGAAGCTGAAGTTTCGGAATTAATGTTGTCATCGACATGTTAGCGTGTTGGTCACTCTGTAGTAGTGCTGCTTATGATTAGGTTTTCTCAGGAGCAGTTGTTTGCGCGCTTTCAATCGGAGACCTTCGGTTATCTCCGATTGATGCCGCGCAGGTTGTATATGTGCTGTGGCGCAGACATACACTTTCCGCTGAGCATTCCTTTAATCGGATCAGGTAGTGATTCGAGTCCGCTGACGTCCGCGTATCTTTTAAAATAAGTTCTAATTTGTTGTTGTTTAATCTCTCTTTTATGTTAATCTCTCTCTCTTTCTTCGGCTCTTTTTTTTTTGTGTTGCTTAAAGTGCTACGTTAGCTGACAGATTTTTTTTCTAGTTTTGAAATTCATAGTATATGTGGAAAGCCCTATTAGTTTTATGTCATTGATCAAATTAATAACATTCAATCTAACTGCAAAACTAACGCAGAAGTAAAGCTTTTCAGTGTAAACATTTAGGGCCGTATTCATAGACATTCTTAGCGCTGGCTTTCGGTGGATGATCAGCGAACTAACGTTTTTCGTATTCATAAAACAGTGTTAGCTATATGATATGATATGATTCCTGTTTAGCACGCTCGTAGCGCGGGCTAGAGAAATATCTATGAATACCACCCTAATACTTTAATTCTCCTAGAAACTCTGGTTTAATCGCAAACAGGGTTTCTCAGTTATTATTCTAATCGGTTTAGTTAACGTAAAATATATTAAGGGAGCTTCAGAATGAAACAAAAGAAACGTGGGCTATCAATGGGATAAGGTTTACTGTCCAACATAATTTATTCAGATTCTTCACCGGACAGGATTGTGATTATTGTGTTAAAGGGTGTCAGTATTTGAACTGCCTCTTCTAAAACGCATCACTCTTGCTCTGTAATAAAAATATGTAAATGGGTATCAACTTAAGGATAATTGTAATTATAGGCTATTATTACCAGATGTTTCTTTAGTTTCATTCAAAAATATTTTAATCCAAACAGTAAAATATAACTCAAGATGTCTAAACAGTAAAATATAACTCAAGTCGTCTTGCAAATATTTCATTTGTTTTTTTATTGCCTCGAAAGTTACGTTTTAGAGAAATTTCAAGACTTTTTCGTAGACTGTGAGCCTTTGGGAACAATAGCACTAAAACAATTAAAAAAGAAATCGTATCAAATGTTTTGCGTAATTGATTTCATCAAGTTCGCGATTGTGCGATCGCTTCAAATGGTCTAACAAATTCGAAGTTCCACAACTCTTAGAGTAAATTCGCCCACAAAGTTTACAGTGTGCGACTTTATTATTACCTTCAACTAAATTAAAGAATTTCCATGCGACGGATATCCGATTTGGTGCCATTTTATTCCACTCACAACTACAGTCAATCCGTACGCGCCGGTCGTCCTTGAGCTAACTGTCACTTCTCTCCGAACCCCCGCATCCCTACGTATGTCCCCTGTTCCACCTACGGTAGTATCGGAGATTACCGGTGGAGAGCTTTATTCTAATCTCCGATTCCTCCGCGGTTGTAGTCACTCCGATGAGCAGCACTGATTTAGATTATAAAGTGGACTATGTGCGTTTAGGATTTGCTCATTAAGTGAGATAAACCATTATGTAATGCCTGAGAAATGTAAAATTCTTCAGTGATATCTATGCGTGGATAGTCATTCATACGGTAAATGACCTGTAATGTATCATTATGTTGGTCAATTCGTGGCCGTGTTCTATCAAATGTGTGGAAAATTTTGACTTTCCTCTATTAAATTTGAAGTCAGCAACGTGTTCATTATACCGGGTTCTGTAGTCCTGCGTGTTTGACCAATGTATTTACTAGGGAAATTTTTGCATTATACACACCACCATTCTGAAATTGACCTCTTTTATGAAGTTTGTTAGAAAGAATGTTGTTCAATTAATTGTTGATAGGGAAGGCAATATGTATATTATGTTATTATGTTTTTCAAAGAAGTTATTCAATCGATTGGATACCTGTCCAAAGCAAGTCATGCTAGTCCATTTTTTTTTTTTTTTTTTTTTTTTTTTTTTTTTTTTTTTTTTTTTTTTTTTTTAAGGATACCGGTTCAAGAGAAGCGCATTCATTTTTAAATAACTCGCTTTTACGCTTCTTTTTTTTAGTAAATTATCTATTGTATGTTTTTCGAAACCATTATCTTGAGCTAATGCAATAATATCCCTCAACTGGTATTGCATTTTAAATGTACAGTACGATATCTAGCCATATGGGGTCGGTATTGACCCATAGATACCAGTTGAGGGATATAAATTATACTCTCTTATAATTAGACTTATCTAATGGAATTGTTAACAGCCTGTCTATGAGAAAATGAAACTACTAATTTTATGAACTTCAGGATGGTTAGAAACAGTAGTCCACTTTATAATCTAAATTCTCCTAACATACGAGACCCCCGGCATACCAATACGCTTCCCCCCCCCCTTCCTTTCCCTCCCTTCCTTTCAATTTGATGTCACTTAGTCATCCTGTAACATTCGCCAACAAGTTGTTGCTGATCCTTCTACAATAGGCCTATCGGATGTATTGTTTCTCCATCACTTCCGTAAGTATTTAGGCCTACTTCATTTGTGTTTTCCCCCTTTTGCAATTTCTTACATTATTTGATTTTCAAAATTTATCAATTCTTAAAATTTGTCTTCCTAGCACAGCAAAAAAAACAAAAATCCACATATTATTTTTCAGAATACAAGACCTCACATGTTTTGAACGTTACGTCCACTTTATCTTCATATGAAACTGTACATCTACTTCCATTAAGGTAACGTTTGTCAACATTTGTCGTTGGTCCCTCTACAATACCGGACACATATTTCTCCCCATCATTTTTGTAAGTATATACTTCATTTATGTCCCTCCCTCCCATTACGATTTTTTATATTACTTCATTTTAAAAATTCATTAATTCTCATAATTAATTTTCCCTAACGCAGTAAAATTTATACGTATTATTTTCAGAATACAAGACCTCTCACGTTTCGAACGTTACGTTCTCTTTATCTACATATGAAGCTGTACATCTACTCCCGTTCAACATTTTGTATCAGCACATCGACTTGACATCTTGTAAATGCAGTCTTCATATTGCTTCTGTTACACATATTTTAACCATATGGATTAGGTCTTATTGTTACCTTTTATACAGTTTTAATTTACATATTGGATCGATTAATTACTTTTTTAACAATTTTATTTCTTATAGATTTTATTACTATTCTTATCTATTTAGTGCACACCTGTGGAGTAACGGCTAGCGCGTCTCGCCGCGAAACCAGGTGGCCCGGGTTCGATTCCCGGTTGGGGCGAGTTACCTGCTTGTGGTTTTTTCTGGGGTTTTCCCTCAACCCAATATGAGCAAATGCTGGGTAACTATCGGTGCTGGACCCCGGACTCATTTCACCGGCATTATTACCTTCATTTCATTCAAGACGCTAAATAACCTGAGATGCTGATACAGCGTCGTAAAATAACCTACTGAAAAAACCTTATCTATTCATATGCATCGTTAGAATCGATTAAATTGTTCAATTAAGCCTATACTTCACATTTAAAAGCTATGTCACATTGTTTGTTTACATTATAACATAAGTTGTTTGTAGTGTCTACGAGAGATTTGATGGTGGTTCTTTGAACCAAAAAGGTTACATTCCACATGTAAATAATTGTATATTTGTGTTTATCACTATGTAATTTGATAAGTTTGGCGGCTATAACAGTTAAACTTTCATAACGTCGCAATGCCCAAGATTCCAAAGGGAGGCACTGAATTCATCCAACGTGAGATATAAACAAAAGGCTACGTATTGAAAAATCAAGCGTCTGCTTTGGCTTAGATTTTCCTCGACCAAATTTAAAATCTCCTCTTCTCTGCCAACAATTTTGTCAGTCGTTATCGAAACCGATTGCGAAATGTGGGAATTAGGCTGTTTGTGTCACGGATCAGCTGGCAGACACCTATGATTACCGTATTGAATATTCCATGAAAACGGGGATCCAGAATGATCTGAGTCTCAAGGTCGATACATCTAAAAAGTGGAATCGGATCGACTGGATCGTATTCAAATTTGCATGAAAACGCGTATCGTATTCAAAATGATCTCAATAAGTTAAGCGCGTGAACGATCGTAATTTGTTTCATATGTCAGCTGCTTTACAAACAGCAAGCTCAATTACGTATGTTGAAAATGCGTGTTGTAACATATAATATTTTAATTTTCCTGAAAGCCATTATTAACATTCTTCATTAACAGCCAGAATATTAAGTTTTGATGCGCCTTATTAAGAAAACTCGTTAATGTTTATAGCTAAGGTCTACAGAGCAGTGCTGGTCATCGGAATAACTACAACCACGGAGGAATCGGAGATTACGAATAAAGCTCTCCACCGGTACTACCGGAGGGATGCGGGGGTTCGGAGAGAAGTGACAGTTAGCTCAAGGACGACCGGCGCGTACGGATTGACTGTAGTTGTGAGTGGAATAAAATGGCACCAAATCGGATATCCGTCGCATGGAAATTCTTTAATTTAGTTGACGGTAATAATAAAGTCGCACACTGTAAACTTTGTGGGCGAATTTACTCTAAGAGTTGTGGAACTTCGAATTTGTTAGACCATTTGAAGCGATCGCACAATCGCGAACTTGATGAAATCAATTACGCAAAACATTTGATACGATTTCTTTTTTAATTGTTTTAGTGCTATTGTTCCCAAAGGCTCACAGTCTACGAAAAAGTCTTGAAATTTCTCTAAAACGTAACTTTCGAGGCAATAAAAAAACAAATGAAATATTTGCAAGACGACTTGAGTTATATTTTACTGTTTAGACATCTTGAGTTATATTTTACTGTTTGGATTAAAATATTTTTGAATGAAACTAAAGAAACATCTGGTAATAATAGCCTATAATTACAATTATCCTTAAGTTGATACCCATTTACATATTTTTATTACAGAGCAAGAGTGATGCGTTTTAGAAGAGGCAGTTCAAATACTGACACCCTTTAACACAATAATCATAATCCTGTCCGGTGAAGAATCTGAATAAATTATGTTGGACAGTAAACTTTATCCCATTGATAGCCCACGTTTCTTTTGTTTCATTCTGAAGCTCCCTTAATATATTTTACGTTAACTAAACCGATTAGAATAATAACTGAGAAACCCTGTTTGCGATTAAACCAGAGTTTCTAGGAGAATTAAAGTATTAGGGTGGTATTCATAGATATTTCTCTAGCCCGCGCTACGAGCGTGCTAAACAGGAATCATATCATATCATATAGCTAACACTGTTTTATGAATACGAAAAACGTTAGTTCGCTGATCATCCACCGAAAGCCAGCGCTAAGAATGTCTATGAATACGGCCCTAAATGTTTACACTGAAAAGCTTCACTTCTGCGTTAGTTTTGCAGTTAGATTGAATGTTATTAATTTGATCAATGACATAAAACTAATAGGGCTTTCCACATATACTATGAATTTCAAAACTAGAAAAAAAATCTGTCAGCTAACGTAGCACTTTAAGCAACACAAAAAAAAAAGAGCCGAAGAAAGAGAGAGAGATTAACATAAAAGAGAGATTAAACAACAACAAATTAGAACTTATTTTAAAAGATACGCGGACGTCAGCGGACTCGAATCACTACCTGATCCGATTAAAGGAATGCTCAGCGGAAAGTGTATGTCTGCGCCACAGCACATATACAACCTGCGCGGCATCAATCGGAGATAACCGGAGGTCTCCGATTGAAAGCGCGCAAACAACCGCTCCGGAGAAAACCTAATCATAAGCAGCACTAATCTAAATTCTGCTCACATATGAGACTCTCGGCATATTTCATTCATTCATTCATTTATTATCTTCCATAGATCTTACATGAGCAATGAAGCTTTAAGATGTGGAACAAGTCAAAATTGTACAATATTACAATTACAATTTTTACAAATTTTTACAACATTTTACAATTTTTACAGTTTTACAATGTAGTAATTTTCTACAATGATGAGGTGAGGTCCGAGGATTCGCGGAAAGATTACCCGGCAATACGCTTTTTTCCCCCCTCTTCCTTTCAATTTGATGTCACTTATGGCCGTGTGCACCATTCTCGATCATCTAGCCCGTTTATCAGCAATCACGGAAACATGGTTAATTCTTGACAATGATCAAGTTACAGATGCGGTGCACCGGCATTTTCCCTCGATCAACTCAGTACCGTTAGCTGACGGTACGCTCGCTTGAGAAGAATCATCTGAGCGCTAGATTACCGCGTATGAAACAGAGAACGAACGCACTCTGTCAATAAAATTATCGCTTCGTTTTTGTTTGTCGGACTATTTCAAACATCCTCGTAGATTTCAAATAACAAGTTTCAATAATCATGGAAGAAAAAAAAGAAAAGAGCACCGAACTTCTCACAGTTCGAAGTGGGCATTCTTTTAGAGCTCGTCAGCAATTCTGCATCCATATTAGAGAATAAAAATACTGATGGAAGTTCTCTAAGAAAAAAGCAGGCTACCTGGTTGGATTTAACCTCACAATTCAACATAAGTAATACGTGTTTACATAATTCCACATAATTTGTAACGTAATTTATACAGTGGTTATTTCATATTATTGATAATAATTGGGAAAATTTCAGTAAATTAAAAGACTAATGATTATGCTACCTTTGCACGGTCAAAATACCGCGGCCCTTCAAAATTAATCAGTGGGCAAGTCATATTTCATATTAACTACAAGAAAAGATGTTTTTGATAAACATGCGAGAACAATAAATAGTTTGCCTCGGATACCTCACTGGATATTATCTTGAAATAGGCTACTAAAAAGAGCAGATTTGTATGTGTTTGTCGAATGCTCATCATCTTGCTTACGAAAAGACACATTTCAGTGCCAATAATTTATTTGGGAAAATTTCAGTATACGGATACCTCACTGACAATTATCTTGAAATAGGCTACTAAAAAGAGCAGATTGGTATGTGTTTGTCGAATGCTCATCATCTTGCTTACGAAAAGACACATTTCAGTGCCAATAATTTATTTTGGAAAATTTCAGTATACGGATACCTCACTGACAATTATCTTGAAATAAAAAAAAAAAAAAAAAAAGCAATTCGTCTGTGTATGTCGAATACGCATCATGCATACGAAAAGGAAGTTTTTAGTGCCAATTTATTTTGTGGGCACAAGGTTGGAATTTTGGAGTAAGAGGGAAAGGAAAGTATCCTTGTTCTGAAATTTATCCATTTATTTTGTGTTCACAAGGTTGGAATTTTGGAGTAAGAGGGAAAGGAAGGTGTCCGTGTAATTTCTCTTAATTCAAGCGTAAATAGCCTAATTGTCATGTAGGTCCTAATAGTTTCAAACGGAAAATCTATAGCAAATAAGCGATAATCTCGCATTCTAGAAAATGGTAATTTAGTTTTACTATATTATTACCGGCATAGAATAACTACTTCATTATTATGTTAACAAAATTGGACAGTTAGGCCTAAATAATATTTTGTCCTCAAGTAGCCTAAAGTCCCGATCTTCCAAAGCAGAAACATAAATAAAACATTAGTCTACAGTATTTTGAGAAAAAAAAAACATTTTTATATTCATCTACAAACTTACTCTTTCTACAATAACACACATTCTGTTATTTCCGCAGTGATTTGCGTGTTCAAGATACATCATTTCATTTTCAATTCCGTCAAGTACGTCAAATCGTGTCGCCATTTTGGTTTTCTCGACTTGACCATGTTCAATTCAAGATAATCGGTCCTACACCCGCGATCAAATTTGATCATCATCAACTCGCTTGTTTAACTTTGATCGAGATTGATACTCCGCAAATTGGCGTTGAAGATGGTCAAGTGCCGACTTAATCATGGTCAAATTTTAATCGAGAATGGTGCACACGGGCATTAGTCATCCTGTAAACGTAAAGGTACGGTCACACGTCGCTACTTTTGCAGCGCTGCAGTACAAAAAACTGCGCAACTCTCATACTGCGACGTGTGAACAACGGTGCAACCAGAAAAGTAGCGGCTGCCGAACCTGCTGCCCGCTACTTTTTCATGCTGCGCGCAGCTTAGAAGTAGCGACGTGTGAACAGGAATCTCAGGGTTGCAGCCGCAGCATTTTTTATATCGATTTTGTTGAAACTTTTGCTGCGGTTGCGACCAGTGTTGTCATCAAAATGTGCCAATGATACCTTTATTGCTTGGATATATTTTAATGTTAGATGTGATGAAAATAAATTATTTGTAACAGTTACTAAATGTACAACACAATCTGAGTATATTTGCTGACGATATAATTCTTTTTTCTTTTTCAATTTTCCGTAGCGTAGTTTCAAACATGAGGGTTGCCAACATTGATTACGTGAATATGCTGTTGATTATCATTTAATAGCTTTATAGTAAAAATAATGCCAATTTCTCAATACTAGTTAGGACAGAAAAGCAAATAATAGATAAATAAGCTATCGCATGAGTTTCATAAAAATGCGAACATAACCACAAAATGTATACTGAGGGAATGGAAACCTGCAGCAAGACTGCGGCTGCAAAAATAGCACCTTGTGTGTGAACAGTCGCAATCTCCAATTGCAACTTTTGCAGCACTCGGGTTGCGCAGCACGAAAAGTAGAGTACAGTGCGCTACTTTTCGATTACGTGTGAACACGACAAGCAACTTTTGCAGCTGCAGTACAAAAGTTGCGCAGCAAAAGTAGCGACGTGTGACCGTACCTTAACGTTCGCCAACAGTTGTCACTGATCCTTCTACAATATCGGATGTATTGTTTCTCCATCACTTTCGTAAGTATTTACTTCATTTTTTTCCCATCATTTGCAATTTCTTACATTATTTGGTTTTCAAAATTTATTACTTCTTAAAGTTAATCTTTCTAACACAGCAAAAATAAAGTCCACGTATTATTTTTCAGAATACAAGACCTCACATGTTTCGAACGTTACGTAAACTTTATCTTCATATGAAACTGTACATCTACTTCCATTAACGTAACGTTCGTCAACATTTGTCGTTGGTCCCTCTACAATACCGGACACATACTTCTCTCTATCATTTTTGTAAGTATTTACTTCATTTATGTCCCCCCCCCCATTACGATTTTTTATATTACTTCAGTTTAAAAATTCATAGGGGAATTCGGGCGAATATGGGCACGTGGGGAATATGGGCAATATTACGTTTTCATGTCGAAACTCTTGCAACGAATTATGTTTCTTCGTTAATAACGGTTAGTATAAAGTGAGACTATCGTAAGCGTTGCTGTGGGAAACGCGCTGTGCAGTATTGTCTCGTATTGTTGTTAAAACAGCAATTTAAAACGTAAGTATTGACTTCCAAGTATACAAACATTTCACAATAGGTACTTATTTTAGTTATGTTATATGCATTAGATTACACATGAACTTTAGAAAATAGTTTAAATCTAATAGTATACATACAGAATACACATCTTGAACTGCCGTTCTATTGCGTCAGACGTTGTTTTGTGAATAGTTTACGGTAGTGCCAACTGTTGAAAGTAAACCCTACATGTCGGGGTAATATGGGCGCTAATGTTCGGGGGAATATTGGCAAGCATTACACTTCATAAATTAGTTCGTGTTCTGTTTGACCTGTGTCACTTATGCTTGAAATTATATTAAGTCTTCACGTCTTGCGTATCAAAATCGTTAAAATGGATAAGTATATAGTGAAATACAAAAGGATTTCGACTGATAATCGTGATGGTGATGGTGATATCGAATCGACAGCGTATAGCAGTAAAAGTGATCCATCTTCGGCAGCTTGTGACAATGAAATCTCTGTTACTATTTCTAGTAATTCCACGAAAAATGATACCGGTACTGAAAGTGGCAGCTGTAGGGACAGGATTTTTAAGAAACATTGCGTAAAAACATATACATGGATTCAGTATGACGAAAAATATGACAGAGTTTATTGTTTTTTGTGTAGGTCTATGTGTGAAAACAAGAGATTGCCTCCAAAAACTTTTACTGCGAACAAGGATTCCTATAATGCATTCGTTAAATACAGCTTTAAGAAATTGTCCGTTGCTCTAAAACGATTCAAATCTCATGAAAAAAATTTGCATACGTATTCAGTTGGTACAAATAATTCTATGAAAAAAGGAGTAAATATTCTGTCATCAATTAGTCATTCTAAAGCAAAAGAAATTCAGGCCGCTACTGTTTGTTTACGGAAAATTTTTACTTCAATATTGTTCTTGGTTTGCCAAGGATTGGCCTTATGTAATCATGTTAATGAGTCTTCTAATTTTGTCAATCTTCTGAAATTATGTTCCGAGGATGATAGGGTTTTTAAATTCAACCTCTGTAACCTCCTCTTAATACCTCCTCTTAAAAAACGGGGCGCTACCGGGATGTTACTCGCCAGATATCGTTGGTGCATCGGATAATTGGGATGTACGCAGTGGAAGACTTACAGAATAAACAGTGTGAATTTATGATAACAAATATAATTAACAAATAATAAATAACAAATACATAAATAATTTGATGAAACAAACAGGAATGTATGAGGTTAAATGAAGAGAAGTAATACACTAGATAGATCTCAAATACAACAATAAATAATGTCCAGAACTTTCGACCCATTAAACATTAACGGCCACTGTATCTTTGAAATCATTATTCAATCTAATGGGCAAATTCCAAAATATTAAGATCATAACCTTTAAAAATATTCCCCGCTGGAACACTTTCACAATATCTCAACCAACATATAAAACTTAACATGAATGTCCAGCGGTTCCGACAAACTCTCACCAAATGCCCAATTAGATTCTAAGAATGGCTATCAAAGTCCAACTAGTAGGCTCAAGATATTGACTCAATAATTTACAAAGAAACAATCCAAAGTAAACCATCACACACCTGATCAATATGGACATAATTAGCTAAAAATAAATTCTTAATTACAAACTCCACATGCCATAAATCTCTGTACTATCACAATGAACATAATACCCGAGAGAGAGAGAGGGAAAGAAATATATATATATATATATATATATATATATATATATAAAACAAGAATGCCCCCCAAATTCATGTACGCACATAAATAACAAACTAAGATTCAATATATTCAGATCTATATGTCGAATCATCTAGAAGGTAGTAATCAATTTGGAATCGAAAGTAGAAGTACTAAGAAAACAATTTAACATACAAGTTCATTACAAACTTTACCACGATATAACCAATAACTGTCATTCACAATTCCGCCAGGCTATCTTGGAACTTGGATACGATGTATAATACACAATATCTGCATATCCTAATACCCGCGCAAAAATGAAACATACTATGCAGCAATACGACGTAACTCGGCGCATCTACAAACCTCACAAAATCTGATACACGAGCCCAGACATTACCACTAGGGAATATTCTCATAAACCATTCAGCAAATATATCGTATGCAAATGTAACAGGTACCAGACAACTTCGTAATTTTGACTAGCTACTCCATAATGCATTCAATACAACCTTATAATATATATGTCGACAGAATCCGTGAATGAAATTAACTGTAGAACATTGAATCCCTAAATGAAGTTAACTGGTCGAGGTCGCACTCCTGAGTGTAGTTTACTAGCCAACGTCGGATTCCTGAGTGAAATTCTTTTCTACTGAGGGTAAAAAGAAAAACTCGGTTCTCTCTCTCTCTCACTTGTTTCAAAATCCTAGCCAGCCAATAGGAATTTAGATAAGAATATGGAAGGGAAAAAGATGGTGCTATGGACGATATGCCAGTGATGCGAGCTCTGTCGGCGAGATGGTGGACGAGGTGATCCGCTGATGTGTCGAGCTCGGCTCAAGGATGTACCCGAATTGAAACTATGGCCTAATTCGATTAGTTATAGGTGGATATCTCATGACATAATTAATGAAATTATAACATTGATAAGCATGTCTCTTCAAAGAATTTTGATTCAACAAATAAAAGAATATGATTTATATGCATTAATGTTGGACGAGACATCCGATATATCAATTAGAGAGCAGATGTCTGTTTGTTTTCGTACTGTTGACCAAAATTTTGCTGATCATGATTTGTTTTGTGGTTTTTATGAGCTCCCATTAACCGATTCAAATACCCTGTTTAAATCTGTAAAGGATACATTATTAAGATATTCTATTTCTGTGAACAACTGTCATGGGCCAGCACAAAAAACATTAGCGGTTGTCTGCAAGGATTACAGTCACGGATAAAAGAAATTGAACCCAGGGCTATTTACATTCACTGCTTGGCTCATTCCCTAAATTTAGTTGTTCAAGACTCATTTAATAACATTCCAGTATTAAGAGATATTCTGTCAATTCTAAAAAATTCGAATTCATTTATTCGTGGTTCACCCAAGAGGCTAGGAATATTCGGAAATCTTAAACAATTGCTTTCAGATTCTCATGACATTGAAGCAGGTCAAGGCTTAGGACTGTTCTGTCCAACGAGATGGTGCATGCATGTTGTGTATCTGTTGTGCATAGATAATAATTATGAAGTTCTTTTGCATTTTCTTAATGATAAGCAAGATGCAAGAAATGATACTGGTGCAAAAGCTAAAGGATTTCTAAAATGTCTGCAAAAATTTGAAACTCTGTTTCATATTAAGATGCTAATTATTGTATTCCAGAGAATATAATAACTTAATGCAGTACTTCAAAAAGTTTCATTAAATTTCCGCCTTGCTCGTAATTCTGTAGATGCTGTTTTGTCTTCAATAGAAGGAGCCAGAAATACAGATACATTTTTATCACTTTGAGAACATGCTAAAGAAAAATGTGATGCATTGCCATTAAGTCTCCCTACTGTTTCACGCCCTAGAAAATTGTCATTAAAATTAGGAGGTGGTGACAAGCATAATTCATCAGATATTCAAGAAAAGTTGCGAATTTTATATTTTGAGGGAGTGGATCAAACAGTAAGCAGCTTTAAAAGCAGATTTCCGCCCAAAACAATGTCACACC
The DNA here is from genome assembly GCF_040183065.1 of Periplaneta americana. Classification (NCBI taxonomy): domain Eukaryota; kingdom Metazoa; phylum Arthropoda; class Insecta; order Blattodea; family Blattidae; genus Periplaneta; species Periplaneta americana. The sequence continues at coordinate 91,716,926 of NC_091127.1, forward strand.
TAGTCAAAATAGAACAGTTTTTATTAGGCAAAGAAGATAGTAGTTACGTTACTTCTTTTCACGGTGACGATTTCGATTGTGTAAGATTGACTCTTCATAGAGATATTTTGTTGGATGTGGTAAAACAACATAATGTTACACTAGATAGCTCTGAAAGTGTAGTGCAATACTTGAGTAGGACAGAGGATGACAAGTGTGTAGCTCTGAAGAACATGATACCAGAATATGTAAAATTATTGCGACTTCTTTTAACAATACCTGTATCCACGTGTACTGCAGAACGTTCGTTTTCTGCACTTCGAAGACTGAAAACTTACACCAGAACCACTATGAACCAAGACCGGTTAAATCATGTAGCATTATTGAACATCCATTCCGATCTCGCAAGGGAACTGAACCTGGAACCTCTAATCAACGAATTCATCAGCAAAACAACTGTCAGGAGGAGCAGATTCCAGTCTCTCCCTATTTAGGTGAGTGATCATGTATTTTAAGTTAATTTTGTAGCATTTACATTTACTATAATTATATAGGGGGTAATTATGAGTTTTAAAGTGTAACATGATGAACATAACCCAAGATTTTCAAAAGTCGGCGCCTATGCTTATTAAAAATTAAATCTTTTTATAGTTACTAATCAAGCGGTGTGGGTTTGTTCATATATTTAATGATGGTAGATATTTATATGTATGATTCTTTAATTTTCCTTGGTAGGAACGCAGTTTTATGGAAGAGTCATTAGTGGGCCTAATTGAGTCATGCTTCCTATTTTAGTTGCGTTTTTAAACTATGTACATCAAAATTAATTTCATATTCTTTTGGTTTAATCAATTAGATTTGTGATTGTTACCAAGTATATCATTTTATTGTAGGGAGAATAGCACGTCATTTCACTTCCTGCTGCCATGATGAGTTTGTTTATTTCTCGCAACCAGCAATGAATGAAACATTGAAACTGCTAATGATTTGCGATGAACAATTTTATTTAGGGCGCAGTTAAGATTCTATAACTCTGATATAGCATTTGCCTCATTTCCCACATCTCAGCATTAGATTCTTCACAACAGCTGAAAATATATGGAATTGGAGAAAGCTGGGTTTGCAGTGAAAGACCTGCCCTTGGGCAGAACACTAAATGAATGAAATTAAATACATAAATAACTTACGTCTCTAATTTCCCGCCATTAACAATTCATTATGAGCTGATGGCCAATTTTATTACACGTCATTAATTCAACATATGCTAACATACATTCATTAGTCACACAAGTTAATCCAGCAATATTTGGTAGACCAATACTGTCTGGAGGAAGCGCAAAAATGACAATTCCTAAATAAAACCAAAAGATATTACCATTAATAAAATAAGAAGCCTACAAGATTTTGTAGTCTCCTGTTTACCTCAGCAAGATCACTTAGCAGGAAAAAGTGATTCTGTCCTCTATATTTCAAAGTAGTCCACGAAAAATGCAGTAGCTATGCCAAGATGCTATGTCTATTGTTGGAAAGCATGGCAAACCTGATATTTTCTTAACTCTCACCTACAATCCACTGTGACCTGAAATAGTTACTGTTTTACTCCCATATGAAAAACACACTGATTGTCCTGACATTGTTACTTGCGTTTTCACACTGAAACTCAAGAACTGATGATGGTTAGGTTCAAGAAAAAGTATCTTGCAAAAAAAAAAAAAAAAAAACACCATTCAGAGGGAGTATGTTTCATTATTATGGAAGGAAATAACTTTCTAAATGTCTGGAATTCTTCATTGAAAATAAAACTGAAAAAATTATATTTGAACATGTAATGAACTTGTTTGCAGCATTTGCTGCAAAGCCACTAGTATTAATTTAATAAGTAAGTTGTGTTAATGCCCTGTTGATTGCTGCAATTTCTCCATCAAAGTGAGTAGAAGGACTCCCTGTAGACAAATAAAAACTAAATAATTTGGAATATATTCCAGCCCCAGCTAGTTCATCATTTTGGTATTTGGAGCCATCAGTATAAATGTGTAACCAATATGTTTTGGGGTAGAATGTATTTTTAGTTTCAAGAGCAGTCTGTTTTAATTCAGGTGTAGACGATTCTTCTTCTTCAAATTCTTAATTAAATATGTATTATAATTTATATTGTCATACTGTAATGGTGATTTAGATAATAGGAACTTTTCTGGCTTAAAATTAAAATTAAATATATCTCTTACTTTCTGGATTGCCTGTAAAAATCCATTTTGCGTTTTCAGTTTTCTGCATCTGAATTGATAGCTTGATCAGTATGAGTCATATGGTAAACTTATCATTCTTTCATATTACAATAGTGATCTTTTATGTATCTCCTCTTTTATGGGATAGTTCTTTGTTATTATTTGCATTGCTGTTATTGGGGTAGATTTAACTGCACCAGTGATTAATCTCATAATCAATTCTAATTTGTCTATAACTTTTCTTGATGCTGTAAGTAAGTTTTTACATCCATAAAGAATTTGTGGTTTTATATGTTTTATAAGTTGTATTCAATACTGATCTTGAACATCTCCACTTTGTTCTTTTCAATACACTGTATCTTGAATTGGCTTTATCTACTGTTCATTATTAATATTAGAGGAGAAAAATTCGATCCAGCACCGGGATCGAACCTGGGTCCTTGGTTCTACATACCAAGTGCTCTCACCATTGAGCTACATTGAAATCCAATCCACAGCACCAGATCGAACTCCCTTCCTCCAGTGTTTTTCCCTTTGTGGCCTAACTCAAAGTTGGGCATGTATGTTGACATTTTATTAAGTCAACTGCCATTATACAAGGAACGCACTCGATTGAGTGACTTGGTGGCCCGGATTCCACAGTAATGTGCACAGTAACCTGTACAGAAATATGCACTGTTGCTAGAAGAATTTACTAAAGATTATTATTATTTTTTTGGTCCTACAGAATATATCTGTTATGGTAACAATTAATATTAGAGGAGAAAAATTTGCTCCAGTGCCGGGGATCGAACCCGGATCCTTGGTTCTATGTACCAAGTGCTCTCACGATTGAGCTACGCCGAAGTCCAATCCACAGCACCGGATCGAACTCCCTCCTCCAGTGTTTTTCCCTTTGTGGCCTAACTCCAAGTTGGGCATGTATGTTGACATTTTATTAAGTCAACTGCCATTAGACGAGGAGTGTACTCGGTTGAGTGACTTGGTGGCCGGGATTCCACAGTAATCTGTACAGAAATATGTACTGTTGCCAGAAGAATTTACTAAAGATTATTATTTTTTTTATCCTACAGAATATATCTGTTATGGCAACAATTAATATTAGGAGGGGAGTTCGTTCAGGTACTGTGTATTGGACTTCGGCATAGCTCAATGGTGAGAGCGTTTGGTATGTAGAACCAAGGACCTGGGTTCGATCCCCGGCGCCAGAGCGAACTTTTCTCCTCTAATATTAATTGTTACCGTAACAGATATATTCCATAGTACCAAAAAAATAATAATCTTTAGTAAATTTATCTACTGTATTTTTAACATGTTTTCCCCAATTAAGTTTTTGATCAAAATATACTCCTAAGTATTTTGGATGTTGCTGTTGAGAGATTTTATGTCCATCTATTAGTAATTGAAAATTTGGCAATTTATGATATAAGGCGAAAGTCTGATAGAAGGTTTTATTGATATTATTAGACATTTTATTACTTTCGCACCAAGTAAATAAGAATTTCAGAACATAATTCATATGTTCTGTTAGCTTGTGTTGTTGATTATGGGGACTTAAAATTCATATAATCAGATCAGGAGCATATAATGCACATTTAAAAAATCTATTTTTACTAGACAATTCATAAGGTAGGTCATTAATCATTAGATTAAATAATGTTGGACTGAGCAATGAACCCTGGGGTAAACCTTTTTTGGACTATCGAAATATAGATATAGCTTCTCCATACTTTGTACAATATAATTTTTTATTAATAAAGTTGTATATCTATTTAATTTATCACCTATATACATCTTATTTAATTTTTCAAGCAATTTTATTCTCCAAACTGATCAATAAACATCTTTGAAGTCAACAAAAACAGCTAATGTGGTTTCTTTGTTATCCATGTTGTCTTTTATATCTTGACTTAGCTTAAGTGTCTGTTGTATAGTAGTATGATGAACTCGGAACCCTGCCTGTGCTGATGTTATCAAGTTTTTATCTTGGTTTTTATTTTCCAAATGCCAGATAAGTCTTGCATATACCATTTTCTCCATTGTCTTTGCAAAAACACAAGTGAGGTGATATTGGGTGATAGCTAGAAATATTTTGTGGAAGTTGTTTTGGTTTTATGACAGGTATTAAAATTGCTTTTTTCCACATGGAAGTTTCCCATATTTGATTAAATAATCGTAAGCAGATTTTCATTGCAAGTGGTCCAAGATGTTGTATAAATTCTGGTAAAATTTTATCTTCTTTTCAAGGTTGTTTCTTTCTTTTCAAGGATCTAATTGCAATTGTTAATTCCTGTATTATAAATTTTTCATTAAATTCTTTAACACCATTTGCATTTTTGAAAGACTGCTTCAATTTCATTTTTATTTCTTTTTCATACTGTTTCTGTTCTTTTGTTATGGGTTCTTTCTTAGTACAATGTTTGGTGAATGCTGTAGCAATATGTATGTCGGAATGTAAAATTTTTGTGGTAAATATAGGCTCTATCCTTTGCTAATGTGTTATGTTTAGGGCTAGGATTTTGATGAAATTGTATCTTTTTTCTAGTAAATCAGAAACATAGCTGCTTTAGTATTTATGTTATGTAATAAACTTGAGTGTTTTAGGACATATTTGTTAGGACTTTTTTTTTTTTTTTTTTGCATTTTTCGTCTGTTTCAACTCGTAAGAGCCTTTTTTGTTTTATTCGGTCATTTTTGGGGTACCGTATTTTCATTTAATTTTGGCCGTAAATCTCCATTATTAATGTAACACAGGTAGTACTCTTTGCTGTGAAGAAATACTGTATATAAACAATTTTTTATGGATTACATTTTTTCAGTGACAGTATGTCATTTTTCACTAAAAGAATGTTTTCTGGCCATAGAAACCAGTGGCGGTATTCTATACACGCACACACAGTCTCACTTCCCTCACTGCTTACCTGTTTTATTAAATTTTCACTTGATATATTTACACCACCATCTGACATCTTGGGTTCTAAACAATATAAGAAATAAACTGGCAATCCTGCAAACAGCTTGGCTTGTTCACAAATATCAGAGCGAAAGTGGCTGTCCTGCCAACTACTTCACTGACCTTCAAATTTACCTCAAGAAAATGACAACAGACATGAAACTATGACAATAGCAACCAACATTTTCCCCTTTTACTGAAAACATGTCATTCCAATACTACCCATTGTTTCTCCAAAACAATTTTTTTCCTGTTAAAACCTTATGAGTTCATAATTATTCCATAGACGTTTCATGGTATTTGAAGGTGTGGCAATATGAAAAAAAAAAAAATTGTGAACTTTCGTAATTAAATTTTACGCACAAAGGCTGACTGCATAAACCACAAACTCAAAATAGCAAAGTACATATTTAATTCAGAAGACGCTCAATCTACAGTTTCATTTCAAAAGATCAAATGTCGAGCTCAAAAACTGTAGAATGTACAGAACATTTTATATGTTAACATGTAACAATTTTCAATTCGAAGTCTGTAAGTGCCAATAGTCACTACTCTGCAACCAATCCGCAAAATCCATTCAAATTGTAAGACTATCCATAAATACGTTTGTAGCACAATTCAACACGTTTTTATGAAAATTTCTGATGTAGAGCAGTGGCGGTTCATAAACATTTCATGCCTAGTGCCAGATATAAGGATAAAAATAAACAGTAATAATAATGACATTACTATTATTATTATTATATTATTATTATTATTATTATTATTATTATTATTATTAAACTCATCAAAATGTATACAACTGTACACATAAACCAGACATATTACAGGAAAAATGCACACTTGTCGGTTAACAGACAAGCATTCCATCAATAATATAACATTACTTACTTATTTACTTGGTTATTTAACGACGCTGTATCAACTACGAAGTTATTAAGCATCGATGGAATTGGTGATAATGATATACTTGGCGAGATGAGGCCAAGGATTCGCCATAGATTACCTGACATTTTCCATAGGATTAGGGAAAACCTCGGAAAAAACGCATCCAGTAATCAGTCCAAGCGGGAATCGAACCTGCGCCCGAGAGCAACTCCGGATCAGAAGGTAAACGCCTTAGCCGGCAGAGCTACGCCGGTGGCTCGTAACGTAATAGTAGGAGTTGAAACATCAGTCATGTGGTAAACAATGATAGAAACATAGACTGTAATCTTTTTTTTTTTTTTTTGACACTTTTTGTACATTAGTACTAATAGAATACAATCATTAGTTCTTTTCTATTTGTACATGGTACACTTTCAACATGTAATCAATCAACTCGTTTTGAATGATTTTAGAAGTACCTTAAATGCTGTTGACTTGATTAAGTGCTCTTTTAACTATTTAAGTCTTTATCTAACTCAGAACTGATGTGAATTAATTCACGAAACACGCCCCTGTATTCTAAGTCGTCGGATTTGTCGTACCTTGTTAATATTAAATCTAAGCCATACTGCTGTTTAATATTTTACACTACTTATTATTAAATTTAGGACATATCTGTTTTCTTCAACGTGCTCGTTGTGTTTTGCAATTGCGAGTCTGTAATGTAAGTTTAACTGAATTTCAATATCCTCTTTAACCAGCACAAACAAAGTGAAGACGTTATTCATACGAACCTTTGATTCTTTGTGTTTTAGTTTATCCCTTAACCAGAGGCGGCTTTCGAAGAGGGGCTGCGGAGCTGCAGCACCTCCAGATATTTGTGGCTATTGTCTCGTTTTATGTTGTGAAATACATTTATTATACAGTCTCTATTTAGAGGCTCGAATTAAAAAAAATTCGCTCTCAATGAAATGCACGCAATCGTTAGTGAAGTCACTTCCTCCCCTGGTGCTGCCAGAGCGAAACCAGAGACAAGGACTATAGGGTGAAGCCACTTCCTCCCCTGGAGCTGCCAGTCTCGTCTCGGATGCTTTGCGCGTTAGTTTTACCCCTCCCTCTGCTAGCCCCTTGCCATGAGTCCAGAGTTTCCAGGCGCTGCAAAATTTGCAGCAGTTTGTCAGTTTTAAATACATTTTCTTTAATGTTGTGAGTATAACAAGTGCAACAATGTTTAATTCTGTACAATATTTACAGTCTATTCAGTTCAGTACCTTAACAATTCAGGAGAAATGTGAAATTAAGTGCCCATCAGTTGAATCTCATAATGGAAAGAGCCGCTAAACAAAATACAAAGGTTCGCATATTTTTTGATAAGTTATCCAGTATCCCTGCTTCTCTCGATCTCCACACAGTCTGCATTAGATTAATGTGTTTCAAAGACAATTCGATCAGCTGGGGCAACAAGATGGATTTAAAATAAGAACAGTAAATGTTGTTCATGAGAAGATGGAGCCATTGCTAGAATGTTTTCAAACCATAATGGGATCTGAAACATCTAACATCACAATAAAGGAGGCAAGCGCCCTGGTGCGTACTCTTGAAGATCCTGAATTCAATTTCTGGCTGTTATTTTTTTCATTTATTGATGTATCATGTATATATATATATATATATATATATATATATATATATATATATATATATATATATATACAACCAACTACAACATCGCCAGTTAGATATTTCTAAGTTTCAAATCTGCATATAAAAAATTAAATTATGGTTTATTTAACGACACTCGCAACTGCAGGGGTTATATCAGCGTCGCCCGGAATTTTGTCCGCATGATTCTTTTAAATGCCAGTAAATCTACTAACATGAGCCTGTCTCATTTAAACACAACTTACAAGATAAGGCGCATGGAACTAATCTTTAAATAAAGTAAGTTGCTTGGTTTATTTTTGTATGCAGCCCCCCTTAATTCAATACCCACGAGCCGCCACTGCCCTTAACCCTAAGTGAAGTAAATCTGTAAGACCCCTTTTGACTAGGTACGTTCACCTCGGTAGAGAACACACGGGAATCAGAAGAACACTTCTCCATATCTCATCCACATAACCATTTTTATAGGCTTAATAAACATCAAAGTTGAATTTGCCAGATCTGTTAACTTTAGCACGTTGCTGTTTTTGGTGAATACTTAAACCCGTGTAAGTAAATTATTTAACAGGAATTTAGTTTTCAAAATATGTTAATATTGAAAGCGGAGATTTTAATAAAGTGATAACTGAATTAATTTCTTCACAACTTACATAACACGACAACACTTCACAGGTTTAGGCCTGTAGTTTCGCACTACAGTTAGAAATATACTGAAATAAAGCATTCTTAAACGAAGTATTTAAAAAACCGGCAAGGATTTTATTACCTTATTTTTGCATCCTCCCCTCTAAGAAACTTATTACGACAAAGAGGGAGAACAGACAAGAGTGAGATAGTAAATGGGTTTGTATACAGCTACCCAAGCATTTAAAAACGAAAGCGATAAACTGTGCCTGGCACATTTTAGATGCTGAAATAGACAGGAGACGACGAAAATTGCGCGCGCATCCCATTATATTTCTTATGGGATGTAGTGCCTGGCTCAGATCCATGCTGCAAACACTGGTTACAACGTGGTTGGAGACAACGATATTAGTGGGAGAGTTTGCAAGCACAAGGCGTAACTTCTTTCTCTTCGGTTTTGCGCGGAAAATATGAATTTTCCTTTTTTCTCTTGTATTCTGGTAGTGCCACGGCACGATGGCACTGCCTCTAAAGCCACCCCTGATATAGAGTGACATTTTTAGAATTTTTTGGATGAATTGACATGGAATGACCCATTCAACAAATATCTGCAACGTGTATGCAAGCAAGCATATATAAGTACACACATAAAAAGGATGTCTATAAAGAGACTTCAGAATGCTAAGCAAGATTGAAATATGCCAGTGTCGGAAAAGATTACGTCATATAAAATGCTGCCCACAATACACAGCAAAGGGAAAGGTAGGAGTTGGAGAACAGCTAAACTGTTTAACTTTGAATGAAAAAGTGATTGCTAGAGGGAGGGAGATCATGGCTTACCTCTCCATCCTGCTTGTGTAATAAAGGCATGACTCGCAAGTCAAGAAATGTCTACCACTGAAGTATGTAATGGAAACTAAATCACTACCACTACAGGGGCGGTTATTCAGGTGAAGTGTTATTTCACCTATTTACGTGTAAAACACAATTTTGTCTCTTATTAATATTTAATTCTAGTTATTACCAGTCCCGTATTTATAAAATAAAAAAAAAAGATTTTTTTTTTTCAGTCGTTATGAACAATGTTTAGGTGTATAAATAGTACCTGTAACCATCCGCTGAATATAATAATGCCAATACTGTTACGAGTGCCGAGCGGTGTCTATTGGAACTTACAATACTGTAGAGATGAAATTATTTGGGCTCCCATTCTCATACATCACTTGGTTTCCATGGTAACGTGACGTCACGCACTAATGAAAGATTGTATGAGTGAAGTGGGTTTCTGAGTCTTTCAGTTACGGCGGTCAGCTGTCAGACTTGTAGGTGAAGTAACCAGTTTGCAGATCTGACGGTACTAATTGGAGAAGGGTTGAAGTTGGTCTCCAAGGCCGTCGGCTATTGTTTAAGGGCTGTGAAATTTTACAGTATGTACTACCTGACTCGAGAATAGTATCCTCATTCCTTGTGTCCAAGCAGTCACTCCTGCAGCAGTAAATTAGCTGGCTCTATATTATTTTTTCAGGAATACACCCCACATATATTAGCAAAGTTTAAAAGTTGTTTTCCGCCGCATGTATTATTTCTTCTTATGAGCTCATGACCTTGCCAATTTTGTTCCTGCTCTTATTTTGAAAGTTTAATGCTCTCGTAAATGTACACTTGTAGTTTAATAGTGTGTACATATATATTAACTTATTATTTAATTATTTAGAGTATGTTAGTGATAAGTGTATATAGTGTATTAATCCTACATCATAGTGTATATTGTATGTTTAATCATTACAGTGCTGTTATACAAATACTTAGGTACCAGTACATAGAAAATGTTGAAAAATGAGTGCGAAATATGCATCCCGAAAATGATACAGTTTGTAATTTATTATAAATGCCGTTTTGTAGACTTAAATATGAGAATAAAAAAATGTTTTAAATTCTGGACGACCTACAGGGTTTTTGTTCTTTGTTTTATAAAGTGTTAAGAAAATAGAGAAGTTGTATAAAATAACTTTAAAAATCCTTCCGATGAAAGAAGCTTTTCTATTTTATAATATTGAAAATTTCACCCGGAATGCTATACTACCCACTCTCAGTTAAACTCAGACATTTTATAAAGACATCATCGACAGGTTTGCTGCTTTAAAAGATAGGAGGATTGACTTGGTAAGAAAGAAATTGGGTGAGTCCTGAAATAAATTTATTTTCCTGTTTGCATGTGTCCTAGAACTAGAATTGTACGTAGTTTACGAATAGTAGGCCTACTCATTATATTGGTAAAACTGTCCATGGATTTGTGTATGTGAACAGCACTTCACCTATTTTCTTTACGACGAGCTGCTACTGTACCACTATGAATACAGTGAAACACAGAAAATATATTAATTTGTAGATAAGAAAAAAAAAAAAGCAGAAACATTTATTTAGTGAAAACAGACTACAAAAATGTTTACATCTTTGGGTAACATGCTCATGTTTAACAAAACAACAGTGTACAAACCACACAAATAAAAACGATAAATTTCTGCCTAGTTTTAATTTTAATCAGTCTATAGAGGATATGCATATCACAAAAAACATACATTTTTCATACACCACAATAATGATGACCATTATAGTACTAATCTATTACTGACCAGGTCAAAAGATAATTGACATGAGTTGTAATTCAGTCTCCTACTTGTCATTAAAATAATATGGAATAATATATGGACTTTATTTTGTAACATTAATAGCAGACAAAATTTCTTCTGTTCCTCCCTCATCTCCATGAAATTTTCTTGAAAAATATAAGTTGAAATATAGTTGCACTTACACTTGCCTAGGCATGTCATCCATGTAAATATTACGTTTTATTGTATTTATAATATCAAAACTAAACTTGTAATATAAAATTATTTTTAAATGTGAAATATATACAATACATATCTAAAAACTATTTTCTATAAAGATTAACATAATGAGCATATTTTAATGTTTATAATAATATGGACTGTTCTAAAGCCAATGAGTGTAAGTCAGAAAAATTGAATTTTGTTTTCTTTGGCAATTGCATGTGTATGAATGATACTTTCAGATCAACTATCAAGTAAGTCAGTAATTGTATTAGGCTTACTTCCCAGTATGTGACAGCATCAATACTGTTGACGGAATATTTCCACATAATTTTCTGTGGCTATTTCACATATATTTTTACTGTGATAAAATGGAATCAACTAGAATAGATAAGCTATGTAAAATGATAATCAAACATAATGATGTATCATATGAGGAAAGCAAGGAAAAGAAAGGAGGTAATACATCTGATATCAGCAAACAAGTAACAGAGAAGAGAAAAGATGTGCATGATTTATTATAGTTTATCCCACACTTGTATTGCCATTACGATCAACTTCAGAGGTCTAGAAGTGTTGAATTCTTTCATCACTATATATTGGCTATGATCTGAAGCCAATTTGAATCAAAATTCATAATTCAGATTTATATTATATCCCTATACTATGTGTTATAAGAATATTGTAGGCCTACTTAGTATCAATATTACTGTAGGGGCAGAGAAGGATAAAATGAGAATGTAAAGAAATAGCATCACATCCATAACTTGACCAGCATGTCAGAAAGAAACAAACACGAACAGCCATCTTTCAGTTGTTCCATAGCGTTGTGTGTGTTCCCACACATGTTCACTGTAAAGGGTTGAGATAAAACCCCGGAAAAAAAGCCTCAACCAGGTAACTTGTCCCAACCAGAATTTGAACTCGTGCCCGCTCGTTTCACGGTCAGGCATGCTAACCATCACTCCATAGTGGTGGACTACACGATCTTAGGTTATGACATAATGAATTACTTAATTTAATTCCATACAATTTATAACAGATGTTAATGTACACTTTACATTTCTACATAACAGGTGTTCAAAATGTCCACTCTGAACTGCATTTGCATTCATGAAACTGTCGTAACATTGACTGTCGAACTCTCTCCAACATGTGGGGTTCTCTGGTGAAGTTGGTTAAAGGTAGTGTGTATCCATACAACCAGTTTTTCTCTGGTGTCAAGTGGGGTGATGTACACCACACTCTTCACTTGTCCACAAAGAAAAAATCAAGTGTGTTAACTTGGGCAATCATGCTCGGAATTCAATGGTTCCCCTATTCACCACTCCCCATAGGTACTGTTGAGATACGCTCCATCATGCTTGAACCACATGTCCCTCCATATCGCAAGAGGTACATTTTCCATGAACAGTAGCAGTGTGTCCTGAAGGATAGATCTGCTGCATTCAGCTGCTCAGGTAATCACTGTATGTACAGTCTTAGAAAAAAGCTTTGTCACATAGATATTTCATAAGACCCAGAAAGGAGGCAGTGCGCATGATCAGACATACAACAAAATGAAACAATACTAATTTTATTACCGCAACTAGTCCTTCACTTGTGAACAGCTCGTTTTCTGATCATGCACTCTGTCTTCTTTCTGGGACTTACAAAGTATCTGTGCGACAAAACTTTTTTCTAAGACTGTACACTAAACTCAAACACAAGCTATGACCTTGGCAACAAAACACAGCAGGCAAGGAAGCACATCGAGAAGTGGGGAATGATGCAATCATAACAAACGAATTACAAAGCTGCCAGTTTCAACATTTTTGTTGTGTGCTTAGTGTACACAGATGTACGAGTAGGGGCGAGGAAAAGATGGTGTGGGTCAGTTAAACATTGTAAACAGTCCTACTCAAACCAAAGTTCGTAGCAATGCATTTTAAACGGGATGCATACTTTCTATAAAAAAAAAAAGTCCTCCATGCAAGAACTATCATCCGAGTTAGGTGCAGAGGTCCTGAATCATCCTGTATATTATGTTATTTATTTAATCATTAATAACTTTAAAGAAAATTCATTTCTTTTTAAGTAGTAGAGGCTATAAATGGCTGTTTCAGATAAATTGGTGAGTTCATCGGGCAGATGAGATGGTAAACACGTCATCATACCCAAACTATTAATAAACTGAAATTAGTGGATAAAGGATGATGTAACATTTTTGTGAAAATTAAGTTTTCTTAGTGAATGAAGGTGATATGTAATGTTCACATAGCATCTTATTTCAGTTTGCTTTGTCATAGAATGTAGAAATACAAAGAGGCTGAAAGACGTATGTTACAGATGCAAGTCTGTTCTTGTGAATGGAAGTGTTATTTGGTAATAGGTAACCCCTTCATCCACTACATCTATAGGTATCGGTATTATTTTTGGGTAGACCAGAATAATTATAAACAGGGGGTAATTGTAAACAAATGTTGCGAGAAATATAAAACTGTCAATATTAAAATTTTAATTTGGGGAATATTGAATTTAAATGTTGGCTAACCTACAAAGCAGTTTGGCGCCAAATAGGAGTAACTGTTTAGTTATGAACGAATGCTTTGTAAAAGTCTATAAAAAAAAGTTGAGAAAGAATTTTGGTTCACCTTCATTTTTGGCTTTGTAAGTAAACTACACTGCCATTTTTTTTAAATATATTGTTTTTTTATGAGTAATGTATAGTAGTTAACACTCATTACAATGTTTTTGAGATCTCCCATAACATCAGTTCATTAAGTTATGACGTGTTTACATGTTCCATATAGTTTTAATTGCTTAGGGGGGGGGGGGTAACTGTAAACATGAATTTGGTGTAATTGTAAAAATGTTTTACTATAATTTCAATTTCGTACTTCCAGGGGTGTATTTTGCGGGCTACCGGGGCTACCGGCGGTAGCCCAAGGAAATTACAAAAGAAAAAGTTTATAATATAACATAATGTAATAATTTTGTATTATTAGTTTTACCATAGTAATTAAAATTAAAGTAATTGTTAGATATATTTTGTGTAATAATAGGTAGCCCAAACCCTTTAACCAGTATACGCCACTGCGTACTTCTCAGTAATCAAAATGCCAAAAAATTATATTAGAAAGATACCCCCACCCAACTACACTGTAGAGGACTTAGAGGAAGCTGTCACAGATGTGAAAAATGGTAACTACAGTTATCGTGAAGCTCAGGAGAGGTATGGAGTTCCTATATCTATCATAGGTTAAAGGAACGAAATGTAGCAATGACCAAAATGGGAGCTGGAAGGAGTATATAGCCCTTTCTTCTGAAACAGAACAAAAAATAGTTCAGGTCTGATAGCCCGTGCAAAAATGGTGTTTACAATTACCCCTCTCTCAAAGGGGTAAATGTAAACTAGTAATTAAGGGATGAAAAAAGTCAACCTTATTATTTTGACCCCATTTTCAGGGGGGAAAAAAAAAGGTCTAAAAATAATACAATTTTTCTTTGTCATGCTTACCGTTACTGAGGGTTATGTAATGTTGCAATACATTTGAAATCGGTAAATAGTGTTTCCAATTACCCTTGTCTACCCTACTATGATTCACAGTACCACCACAGTCTAGTATATACAGTCACGAAGCTCGATACTTACTAAATATGCATACATAGACAGTTGAAATATGCATCCATAGATAGTTGCTAGCCACCAGGATCACTACTATCGCCTCATCACAGACTCTTTCCCTAGCAGACGATAAAATGTATTGTACTTTCGATATTGTGTTCTTTTGAAAAAAGTAACACCTTCCTTCCACTATTGAAATACGAAATACATAAGGTTCATATATTATTTTCATAAAGCATATATTATATTTTATAAACTCACCTTCCTGGATCTTTCGGAAGAAGAATAACTCTGACCTCTTTTTTTTTTAGAATTTATAATGGAACAAACGTCTCCTTGTCCCATATTATTATTCAAATTATTGTATTTTAGCCATTTACAGTTATTACAACCAATAACAAACATTTCACATTTACACAACTTTTCACAGCAATGTGAAATACAGCACAGTGAATGCCTTTTCGATCTGGACCGCCGTAATGTGTGTTCGAGTTTTCTATTTCAGTGTATGGAGCTCAATGAAATATTATATTATAACTTTATTGCATATCATTGCAAAGTTTTATTTAGTGTAATGTGTCCATAAGTTTCGTGTACTTCTTGCTGCATAAGGTAATTTGCTAGGAGACGTCGTTGCATATAGACCACGGCTAAACGAAGTATTTTCCCTGGACCAAAAATACAAGATGTGTTGCTCGTTTCACCTTATTATGAATAAGAGTCGGGGAAAGTGTTCTATTTTAGGTTATAATTCAGAACTTGTTCAATATTTAATAAGATGTTTAGGATTAGTGTAAAACTGGCATATGTGCAACGACGTCTCCTAGCAAATTACCCTGCATAATATGTTGCAGAAATAATTATAAAATTGTGTTATTTTAATGTGAAGAGAATTTTACATGTTAACATAATCTGTTCGCAACAACATTTTAAGTTAAGAATTGAAGCTATTTTGAGGTGTAATAAAAAGGAATTTACAATGTGATTTTAATTTAGCACATTTACCTTCCTTAATTGTAGAAAGAAAATTTACTATACCACTCCTATGAAATTAGTGCACATACGATTGTGTTACTTCGTCTCTTAGATTGTATAAAATACAGTAATTCAGTCTCAATTGCAGTATTAATATACACACAAATTGAATGTGAGGGGTATCATACATGACATTATGTTTAATTACAATGTATACTTGCGAATATAGGAATATAAGTTAAATATAGTAAACATAACCTATAATTTTCATATGACATAATATACCGGTACCAAAGAGTTTGTAATACTTACTAGAGACACATACCCGTGAGTGGCAGGCAAGAAAAATGTCACAAATTGAATCGGCTAGCATCCGCCATTAAAGGGAGTATTTGCGGCGCGAAATTCGAAAACAGTACCACAATACATCGATGCAGCCTGGTAATAGACACTGTTTTAAACATCTTTTACAAAGGATGAGTCGTGATGAAATAAACATGAATGGCAGAGGAGCGCTATATTTATTAAAGTATTATAACGATTCATCTTTGGCGATATTCTAAAAAAATAAATTAAATTACCCATATACACTCGGGATAAGTGTGTGAAATATTGAATAATGGCAATGTCAACATTAATTTTCAGTATTACTAGTATTGTTTTAAGGACATAATAATGGATATTTACTGTAATATTTAAAATGATCTATATTTCAGTCCTTTCATGCAAAGGAAGAGGAAGGTATATGGTGCTTAGAAAATATTTAGTGGTGAAATGTGAGATCATAAAAATTCTGGAAACTGATTTAAAATATAATGAGAATAAATTTTATCACAAAACAATCTATTCATTGTGTAGCTGATGATCACCAAGTTAGAGGTCAATACAGACTTTTTAATACAATTAGTAGCGGTAATAGTAGGCCTAGGTGTAGTGGTAATAGTAGGCCTAGTAGTAGTGGTAATAGTAGGCCTAGTAGTAGTGATAATAGGCCTAGTAGTAATGGTAATAGGAGGCCCAGTTTTGGTAGTATTGGTAGGCCTAGTAGTAGTGGTAATAGTAGGCCTAGTAGTAATGGTAATAATAGGCCTAGTAGTAGTGGTAATAGTAGGCCTAGTAGTAGTGGTAATAGTAGGCCTAGTAGTAGTAGTAATAATAGACCTAGTAGTAGTAGTAATAATAGACCTAGTAGTAGTAGTAATAATAGACCTAGTAGTAGTTGTAATAATAGACCTAGTAGTAGTGGTAATAGTAGGCGTAGTAGTAGTGGCAATAGTAGGCCTAGTAGTAATGGTAATAGTAGGTGTAGTAGTAGTGGTAGTAGTAGGTCTAGTTTTTGTGGCAATAGTAGGCCTAGTAGTAGTGGTAATAGTAGACCTAGTAATAGTGGTAATAATAGGCCTAAGAGTAGTGGTAATAGTAGGCCTAGTAGTAGTGGTAATAATAGGCCTAGTAGTAGTGGTAATGGTAGGCCTAGTAGTAGTGGTAATAGTAGGCCTAGTAATAGTGGTAATAGTAGGCCTAGTATTAGTGGTAGTAGTAGGCCTAGTTTTTGTGGTAATAGTAGGCCTAGTAGTAGTGGTAGTAATAGGCCTAATAGTAGTGGTAATAGTAGGCCTAGTTTTGGTGGTATTAGTAGCCCTAGTAATAGTGAGACCTAATTAGTAGTAGTGGTAATAATAGACCTAGTAGTAGTGGTAATAGTAGGCCTAGTAGTAGTGGTCATAATAGACCTAGTAGTAGTGGTAATAATAGGCCTAGCTAGGCCATCAGCTATATTTTCACTAATTTCTTTGCATTTAATACAACCAAAAACTAGAAGTACATGCTGTACAAAATGAAAATTACATGATTAATTCATTTATAGTGAAACAAAACAGTTTTAGACATAGTCTGAGGATTTTCTTATGCACTCTGCTATAATAATCCACTGTAATGTGATGGCACCTAACCCTTACATACATTGTTGAAATCAACCTTATAAACCTGATTAAGTGTTTCTGGAAAAACTTTATCTAAGAAATATTCCGACATTCTGTAAACACATTCAAAGGAGGAACTGCATTTGGAACATTCTTCCAAATATTAAGATATGCATGCTTTCCTGGGCATCCTACAATAGTAACTATGTTCGAACAATTATTTGCGGCGCAGTATTTCACCATTTTCTTATTATTTCCATTCAAGTGTATTTATATTTATTCGTACTCCTCAATAAGCATGAACTGCTCGCACTCCCTTTAATGGCGGCCGAACAGCGGTTCAATTTTGTACGCGAAACTAGTGCCGTTGGTGTCTCTAGTTATATACGGTATTACAAACTCTTTGACCGGTACATATGAATGGGTTATTTATGAAAGGGCCTAAGTCTTGAATACTACATTGTTAGTAACTTAAGAAAAACTGCTTATAGGCCGAAATTTTGAAATTAAGGCTGAAATAAAAATTGTATCATAAATTCTACAAAGCATTAGAGTGTGAAACTTAGTCCTCTTCATATCTAAATCGATGTATCTACACCCAAAGAGCAGTTATTACATTACAAATTCATTTTCACAAAATAATGACTTAGGCCCTTTCATAAATAACCCATTCATTCATATGTAATGGCAGGGCATTGGGGACCACTAAAATTAGACAGAAAGGGACAACTGGTGCAGTAAACATAACCTATAATTTCAGCATATCTAAATATCCGTGCGGTGCAACTGAAAATTATTGAATCATGCATAAATGAATGTACAAGAATTTCGCAATATTTAATCGAAATAAAGGCAGGTATTACACATACGAACAACGTAATTTTCACACCAAAAATAATGTTACACCTTAACTCTCAAGTGAATTGCCTGAAATGTCTCATACTTGTAATCATTGTTTTAAATTTTATTAATGCATTTACACTACATTTTAAAGAAATATATGTTACTCTTTATGCATTCCAACTAATTTATATGGTTGAAAAGCCGCCCTTCGTGATCGGGTTAAGGGAGTCACACGGTCTGCTTTACGGCCTGTATTAGATCACGATGGCAATGGCACAGTCTATTGTTCCTAGTAATCACAGCACTCCAAGCGACTGGCAACTATTGCGAGAAATGCAAAAAAATCATCCCGAGAAATGCAAAAAATCATCCCAAGCTTCGCGACTGTATATATTAGACTGTGGTACCACCTTAACACACAATTCTTTATGTTACATATAAAATATAAATTATCTGAAGCTTTATGAAAGATATTACAGAAACAAAATAATATTTTTCTTTACAAGTGTTCTGTTTTTAGTTTTGTAGAACTTTAAATATTTTAAAACATTAAATCAGTTACTTACACTGGGTACACTGAATTCTGACAATCCATAAAGCCTATATGTCAAAGATGTTACAATGTTAACAAATGAAATACACTAATATTCAATAAAAATGCACTTTCAGTAACATCATGGAGTTAAATACAACTCAGCAAAAACATGATCAAATTACTGTAATATATATTGCATTCACTGTGCTCAACTTCAAACTCAAAGAGAACACAAATAAAATTATTACAGTTAAAAGTGAGAATACTGTATGAACTAAAAATATAGCCTAAGCACAGTGGATAACAAGATATTTACACAAATTCATTCCCAAATTACTGCACAAAATGACAACTATTAAAAAATATTTCTATAAATCTCATGAAATTTGAAAATATTACAGGACACTAAAACTACTGCATAGACTGATCTTTCAAGTCTTCATGTAAATTACAAGTTGGATACTGTATGTAATGTGCACAGAAAATAATCATCATCTACAAACAGGAGGAAAGATTTAACATTCTAACACTGCAACATTGTTAAATTTATAATACAGTACAATGAGTATCACAAAAACTCTCTTAATTCTGTAAGGTATAAGAACAATAATTGTGTAGAAAGCAACTACTGTTTTGACATTAAATGGAGAAGTTGTACGAATTTCTCAATTTATGCATATCACCACTATATATCAGTTGCTGTAAACGTAATAACTATTTACAGTTCTCATATCTAGACACTTTCTTCTATAGCCATGTTGCTGTTATTTCTGACAGCCAATCATGTTGCAGCTAGGCTACATTTAAACTGCTAGTCTTCATCTTACGATGTTTGGGTGACGTATATACGTCTGTTGATGTGACATATTAATGAATTAAATACTATTATAGTCACAATCATGCCATGGTATGAAAGAAAAATTTCACAACCTCGAGCGGGAATCGAACCTGCGACTTCCTGGTCTCCAGTCAGGCGCTCTACCACTGAGCTATCGAGTTCGTCTCACGCCAAAGGCTCGGAATTATCCTTTCATACTGGCGACTCTGTTATAGAGTACTGTCCATAGTGTCTGATCTTAGTCAGTCACCCAAACATCGTAAGATGAAGATTACATTTGTAAAGTTTCTTTCCAGCCATAAGCAGTGCTGACTAAGATCTGACGCTGTTTCATAACTGTCTTATAATCAGCTTTATATATGTAAGATGAATGTAGGTAAACCATGACGAATCCTCAGACTCATCTCGCTAAATATCATCTCGTTATCACCATTTACACTGATGTTAAATGGCCGGTAACCTAATAGCAGGTATAGCATCATAAAATAAACCAAAAAGAAATCGGAATATGAAACTGACATAGTATAGTATCTTATCTCTTTTTATAACTCCCAACATGGGTATTGCCTGTTGTTGATGTACAAAGAACTTTACGGCATAGTTTACAAGGGGTGTTCTTTGTAAATCTAACTCACTTTGCCAACTAATTGTTGCTCTCTAGGTTTTACATTAAGCACTGTTGTTACGTTTACTTTTTCTCCCAGAATATACTATTGCAGTCGAACCTCAATACAATAGAACTAGGAAAATTGCATTGCTATATCATGGTTATTGTTGTATTCAGGGATTATGAAATTGTGTCCATATTTATGTTCTGAAAGAGAATACAGTAATATAAGTGTAATACAACACTACATACAGTGGCGGTTCCTCGGGGGAGGGAAGGGAGGAACGTCTCCTCACATTTTTCTTCTTTTGAAAGTAAATACCAAATGAAATATATGCTTTGAAATTCGAGGAAGATCCGATAATTTTTAAGTTCACAGCTATATGAAAACCTCGGTTGATTGAGTTTTTAACGACGCGCACTCATGTGCTACTAGAAAACTGTGAGAAGGATGCGAGATTGTTTGTGTGGAGGAATGTCAATCCATTCCTCCTTTACTGCAGTTAATACACATAGACAACAGTGCGGTAGCAGCCAAAGAAAGAAGCAGAGTTTTAAAGCAAGTAAATGAACGGATAGGGAGGAGATCCTCTTCTGAATCAGCACATGGGCGGAAAATAGAAACCGACTGGTCTTGCAGCAAGCACGCTACCACTGTCATCTAACGATGCTGCATTCAACCAGACTATAACACATCTAGGAGGAGACACAATAAAAACAGTTTTAACCAAAGCTATGAAAGACACCATATAATTTTTTTTTTTTTAGATTATAGATCAAAATATATTATTCATTGCACTTTATAAAAGCTACTATTCATGGTTTAAAACTTTAGAGGATATCTGAAAGTTGAAGTTGGATTTATATAAAACAAAGAGGAAGTAGTTCTACATTAGTATCGCAGATCTTTTTGGCCCCTGAAATTCACTTCCATTCATTGTCTACTAGACAGGACAACAGCCAAGTTGTCAGTTTTGCACAAATATCTTTGAAATTGAAAGTACTGCAAACTACATTATTTTTAACATAAAAAAATTAATCGGCCACCGGCAGCTTTGGATAATAATGGTAGTATGACTTTACAAGTACTGACATACTTCAAAAGCATGCGATACTGAACTTGTAAAATGTACATGTGACAACACAGACCACGTGGGTTGGTGCAGTTTTCTCGCTTTCCTAACAGATTATTTCTCATTCTCATTTCCGTAAAATGGTTCCGGTTACGTGTTAAAGTCGCCACACTGTTATTTCCGGCGTGACTCCGCCTCTTTTCTTACGTCTTAGGAGTGAAGGCTCTATATAGTCTAGGTAGGTAGTATCGTTCGCCATTTTTGTCCTTTCGTTGTCGAGCTACCATACGAGGAATCTAATTGCCACACTGTTAAACATTATTATGTCATAGCTCCTATGATAATAAATCAAACACACTGTAATTCAGCAAATAATTGAGCGGCAAATAACGTCTTCGTGTGCTTTCTGCGAATGCCAACGAAAGAGCCAAAATGGCGGGCTATTATATTAAGTATTTATCGAGCCTTAAGAAATGAATAACGTCTTCATAAGCGAATCACAAGATGCACACGTTTAAATGTAGCCGACCTGCAACGCGATTGGCTGTCGGAAATTAGAGCGACGGGACTATAGTAACTGGTCTCTTCTAACACATGTGATGCTGTAGTGTGCGTGAAAAATGCTGCGAGGTTGTGAATTTCCTTGTAATTAATAATTATATATAATAAATTTTCAGTCAAATACACTTTTCAATTTGTGACCTCACAAATTGAAAAGTGTATTTGACTGAAAATTTATTATATATAATTATTAATTGTATTCACACTTTTCTGAACCAACATGTCTTTCAAATTCCTTGTAATTGTTAATTTGTGCAATTATTCTACAATGAATGGAAATGAAAACATATTATATTTTGGACAATTTAGGAAATTCAGTTTACAAAAACATATTATTGCTTACAAAAGGGAGGAAGGCCAACCCCAACACTACCTGGTCTTACATGTATGCATGTAGGCTAATTTGTAGCATGTTTCTCTCAGGAAGGTGTCATTTTGCGCTGTTAACTTCTTTCCTCCTCTTAAGAAATATGCAGGAGCCGCCACTGACTACATACTATGTATGAAACAACATTTACTCGCCATTTTATCTTATTCCACTTTAAGTACAAATTCATTTAACATTCAGGGATATTAAAAAAAAAAAAAAAATCAGTGTTTGTACTCTGTCTTTTGGTTTTCAGCTTTTCAGCAGCAAACGTGTTTCTTACTGCTTCAAACACAATCAGATGTTCCGGTGGTATAGCAGAGACATTAAACCACTTCAAAGTAGCAATGTCAACATCTTCTGCAGGTGCCGTTTTTAAATTCTTACGTTCAGATCAATTTTACCCTTACGACACTGTCTTCTATTTCCTTGCATTTTTTTATGAATGCTGTGAGTATGAGTGAGCACATCCATACCTTTTAGTCACTTCAGTCTGCTTCAATGCTCTGTTTACATCAGCGGCGGATTTTCAGGGGAGGCAAGGGAGGCAGTAATAATTCCAGTTGAATTAAGATCACAGACAAGTTACAGCAAATGACGAACATTTTTCCTTTAATATTAATTTTACTATTTACTGCAACTAAGATGTAAGTTATGTAAAGTCGACCACATTCAGTTGGTAATGCCCGCTCGCTATACTGCAGATAGTACAAATAATTCCAACTGAAAAATAACAGACAGTGCTGTAACCTGTATAGTCGACATCTAGCAGCCTGCAATGTCTATGCAATAGCGGGAGAGAGGAGTCGGCTACATCACTCTACTCCCTGGTAACCATGACAACAGCAGTTCAACCAATAAGATAGCTGGTTAGAGGAGTGTTTAAACTTGACTAGAACGCGCGAGGGGAGCCGAATTTGGAGACGTCCTACACACCGCCGATAACTGTACTGCTTACAGTTACAGCTGGTTTCGGCTGTATTGGGAAGCTCTCTCTTTCTCTCTTCTTTGTTTTAGAAAATTGAGTTACGTGTTGTCAGTTTTCTCTCCCTGCATAAAAGTTTCCATGTTGTTAGATTTTTCTCTTGTTTGAGGGTGTTCCTGTTATTTTACTCTTTTGTGTTCCGGGATGTATTTATTTATACAATATTTTAAACATATCGAGAGTTTAGAAACAAATGCAGATTTGTCTCTAGCTTCTAGTAGCAGTTATTCAGTATGTTGTGACCTAATTGATCGGTTTGCGAAGAAAGAGGATCATCGAGTTAATTTACTGTAAAATTAGACTACGGTATGTAATAGTAATGAGCAAATCCTGGATTCTTAGGTTCGAATCAATTTTGTTGCTATCTCATTACTCTCGAAATATTGCTTTTCTTATTCGTTTTATGTAGCAAAGAGTAACATTCTTAAATTCAATATGACCTAAAAAGACCTAATTCGTAGGTTAGGACTTAAAGTGTCCTAAAGAGAGACAATCTTTACCAAGCCATCGTAATATATTAACAGTATGTTGTTTATTTTTTTATTTTTTCCCCGTAAAATCATATAAATTCCTAAATATAAGTTTTCAAATCCTAAAACATAAATTGGAAAACCTAATTTTAGTTTCTTAAAACCTATAAATTCTGTGCTTGGTAATGAGGTACGTCACAGGTCTTATATTTTTATATTCTCATCAGTCACATCTTGGCCTCCTCAACTTTCAAACCCACCATCTGCTACTGATTTACATCACTAAATGCAGCTAATTTGGTCCCCAAACTGATTTGTTTTCGTGTTACACATGCCATCATTAACAACACTCGAATATGAAAGGCACTATGCAGTCAGCAACAGCATTGTCATTCAGCTGGTTCGCACCACTTCGCCCAAACCACTAGCCTTGATCACATATAATAGATTGATCAGTCTAATGGACTTTCAATTTCACTATGATGTCATCTAGTGACTGCAAAAGAAGTCATGT
The DNA here is from genome assembly GCF_040183065.1 of Periplaneta americana. NCBI lineage: Eukaryota > Metazoa > Arthropoda > Insecta > Blattodea > Blattidae > Periplaneta > Periplaneta americana. The sequence goes on from NC_091127.1 coordinate 91,741,364, forward strand.
TATAACCCTTATGGAATTGCATGGAGCAACTGTACTTCCAACTAGCAGTCGTTACCAAAAAATGCCTTTTCAATGATGGAGGCTCTGGTGATCATTCTCATTTTATGTTGCCATTTCATAACATGGGAATGGCCAATCTGATATATATGTGATCAGGGCCGCTAGTTAAATTTGTTGCTGTTAAATTTAAATTTGTTAATTAAAAAGTTGATTTTTTTTAAAGAAAGGAAGAACATTAATCTAACACACAATTCTCATGCTTTATATTTTATTACCGGTATATTACATTGTTGTTCCTGCCCATGTGCATTGCAATATGCTATGAAGTCAGTTCTGTTAATAAGTTCGAGTCACTCATTGATAAAATATATTGCTTTTACCATATCTCTAACAAGAACCAAATGGAATTACACAATATTACAATATTATCCAAGGTTTAGAAATAGAAATTTTCACAACTGGATGTGTGTTTGGGCCTCAATGTGTGGCATGTAGCGACAGACCTATGAAAGAAGTGTGGAAAGCTCATCCAGCTGTATTATTCTCATTTCTCAAATAATAATTTTAGAAGATTGGAGAAAAAATTGGAGAATATAAATTTCATTGAAGATCTTACCCTTATGATAGACATACTAAAAGAACTCTCTTTACACTCGTCAGCATTACAAAGTCAGGGAATAACATTAGTGAAAGCCGATCACCTGATTAGAAAGTGTATAAGAGCACTGCTTATATTTAAATATAATAGGAGGAAATATGAAAAGCTTGTACCGATAGTTATGAAATCAGAAGATTATAAAACATTAAATTTATCACTAACAACGAACATATAAAAGGGAACAGCTGGCTAGAGCAAGTTGTTAAATAATGAGGAATCATACACAGTAAAATTCCTCGTAACCAGTACCCAAATAACTGGCAATACCAAAACAATGGTATTTTTGACTAGGCCAAAAAAAGTTTAAATCTGCCACATTGCCACAGTCTGGGTTGTCAGTTTTGCCACTTTAGGAAGTTTGCACAAACTTTCATTTTCAGTGAATATTCGAACCTAAAATTAGTGTATTATTTGTGTTGTGTGATGCGTTTTAATAAAGAAAATCCACACAATTTTTATTTTTATTTAATTATGTTCAGGTCGTCAGTGTTGCCACATTAGGAAGATCGCAGGAACTTTAATTTTCACTGAATATTCAATCCTAAAATTAGTGTATTATTTGTGTTGTGTGATGCATTTTAATAAAGAATATCCACACAGTTTTTATCTTTATTTAATTCTGTTCGGATCATCAGTGTTGCCACATTAGGAAGTTTCCACAAACTTTCGTTTTTTATGAATATTCAAACCTAAAATTAGTATATTATTTGTATTGTGTGATGTGTTTTAATAAAGAAAATCCACACAGCTTTTATGTTTATTTAGTTATGTTCGGGCTCTCAGTGTTGCCACATCAGTGAACATTCGGACCTAAAATTAGTGTATTATTTGTGTTGTATGATCTGTTTTAATAAGGAAAATCCACACAGTTTTTATGTTCATTCATTTATGAGCAAGTGATAGAGAAATAAGCTTCATACCGGTATAGCTGCAGTTTCAACATTTGGCACCATGAAATACGATTTTTTTTTTTTGTATATATCGGTATTTATTTAATTATCCAGAAAAATCTCGTATCCGAAACTAGCCTGGTCCCTTTGGTGCTGGATAAGACGGATTTTACTGTACAAATCTGCTACTGTGGTCAGCATCAATAAAATTCTCTCTCATTGGAGGGCTAATTATGTGATCTGTGTAAGTTACTGAAGTACACAAATGATTTTAGAGAACTAGTTGATGAGAGAGACACTGGTTCCTGCAAGAGATACCGGTACTCAAATTTCAGAATCAATAAAAGTGACAATAAACACAATGAAAGTGGTGGCTGTGAGTTTCGCAGAAGTAGACAGGGGATTCTCTTAAACAGTGGCATAGCATCAATAAACACCTGTATGTCAGGCGTTCCTTTCTTTTGAATTAATTTAATCAACTACAACAAACACACAAATTGCATCCCTACGACAGAGACAGAGAGAGATAGACAATAATATGACTCCCTGCTCTCAGTCTGGCAGTCTCCGAACGCTTTATTCCTGCTTATATGCCAGTCAAGTTTGGGTTATGCTGTGAATTCTACTACCAGCTGATATATAGCAAGGAATCGTGTGAAGCACATGCTTATAACCTGCTATTCAATTGTTCCCTTCCCATAGCATTGATTCCTTCATTCGCTGGCATTCACACTAGCCATTGTAGGCCTAATGGTGTGTTTTGTTGCATTTGTTGTTCAGCTATGCAGGTTTAATTCGTCTATTTTTTTCTTTGTATATGTAGTGTGAAATATTCAATAAGTATGACTGATAAAAGTTTGTCGTATGCCAATCCCCGTGGTCATTCCTCTCCGACGTGTTGTCGAGGTGGGGAGGGGAAACGGGAGAGACGTGACAAGATGGCTGTAGCTTGTGCGTGGGATGATGATACGAAATTATGGTGAAGTTTAAGGAATGACTGTTTTAAAGCAACATTAGTTTATTACAGAAATAGGTTAACAAAGAAAGTATAACTGTGGTTCCCTCCTAGTTCTGTGGTAGGGGTAACGGGGGATTCGTGATAGAAATTGATAATTTAGAAATTCGTCCTTAGGCTTCGATGCGGGAAGAGTTATGATGAGTGATAGTAAAGTACGATTTGATTGAGAGGGAGGTAGGGGTAACGGGATTGCTGGGGAAGATTGGCTTGCTTTCATGTGTTGTGGGGGGGGGGGCAAGATAACGAGAGAGATGGAATCGGGTAGAAGGTTAGTTCTCTAGTTCGAAGGATCAACACAGTGTACTGTGAGACTTACCGACTTCAAGAACAAGCACCTGGCATCGGAGGATCAACACAGCATACTATACGACTTACCGACTTCAGGAGCAGGGAAAATGGTGACCTCTATCATCGACGGATCAAACAGAGCAAACTCGCGACTTACAGACTCTAGAGGGGGGGCTGAGGAGATGATTGTGTTTTTTTCGCACAAGCTGGGATAAGTGCGGGGAGTCGAAGTCAGGAAGGTGTGAGATAAGGGCGATCAGGGGAGAGAAGTGGGTGGATTGGAGGTGGTGATGAGACTTGTAGCGAGACGAGAATAAAATAAGCTTAGGATACGAAAGAAGTGAGGAAGATTCGGCTGGTGTAGGAAAGAATACAGGAGACAGGGGCGCAGTTTGGCTCCCTGTTCCCGGAGTGGTGGCCGTGTGTAGACACGTCTGAACAAAAGACAACCATAGCATAGGCCTGGTTGGAAGACTGCTGCTAGTGATGGAGGACGCATTAGAGCTATCTCTTTGCCATCTAATGAACGAGTCACTGTGGACTCGGGGTGTGCTATATTTATACCCCTCGGAACAATGGTGGTTGGGGGCGCGGTGACGTCACCATGCCTGAGGGCATTTCTACTGCCAACATGACGCGTCGCCACGCGATACTTGCTTTCTCCCTCACAAGAGGTAAGAGCGAGTCAATCTGCTTTCAGGGAAAGAGAGAAAACAGTGGTTGGTGCTAGCATGGTAAAGTTTTAATTGTTTTTAAGTAGGACGCACGGGCATCAAAAGTAGATATACACAACAAGTTTACCGGATTCAAATAAAATACTCAATTTTCTGAAGACTATTCCTCGTAATTTAACCCATGAGCAGCGATATAATTTTAACTAGAAATCAATGTCGAATTAGTTAATTAAAGAAGTAGGTAAAAATCTAACAAGGACATTTCAGTTCTCGTGATAAACAGGTTTTCTTGGCCGACTGGATATGCTGAAAAGAAAAAAATGTTTTGGTACATTTGGGGCGAATGACTCGGAATGGTATAAAGAGGACATCTGACCTGAGCAATGTTATTAAAAAGCAGTGAATACCAGTCTTCTAAACATGAAATCAGTAAGTAGAACTTGCCCTTCTGTAGACATCGAGAGGATGAAAGTATTTGCAGTAAAGGAAATTATGTAGCACTGTTAGATATACTTGCTCAGCATGAGTTATTGATCACAGAGCACTTACAGTCACCTTCATTGTACAAAAGAATGTTGGCAGATATACAAAATGACTTGACTGAGGTTGTGAGTGGTGTTCTTAATGAAAAAATCAAGCATGAAATAAACGAATCTCCTTTTATTTCCATTCAAGCTGACGAGACATTGGACGTGAATTGTAAAAGACAAATGAGCACAATAATGATAAGATATTGTGTGAATTACAGAAATGGAGAGAAGTAATGCTAATTTTCAGTACGAAAAAGAAAGAAAGAAATCCTAACATTAAGCAAGCTTTGCAAGTTTTCTAAGAAAGAAGTTAGGTTTCGTGGATGCAAAGAAACTTTAAGGAAAACTGTCATATCGATGGGATTTAGGTTCAAAAATGCAAAAACAAGCGACATATTTTAATTGGGAGCTCTAATAGTGTGAAGCAGACATGTTGTCTGCGCACTTTAAAACGTAATGAATCTAGAGAGAAAAGATCAGTAGCTTACTTGGACGAAACGTGGTTTCATACACATTAGATGGTACAGAAATGCTGGTATGATGAGAATATATCGGGTGTACACAAACAATAGTGCAGATCAGAGACTTGTATAATTCCTGCTGCAGGAGAGATGAGGTTCATTTCAGTAGTGCAACAGACAACAATAATTTTATAGAATGGTTACAGAATCAGTTAATACCTGGACTGCCAAACAGATGTATAGTTCAATGAAAGAGTAATGGAACGGAGAAAAATTCTCTCCGGCGCCGGGATTTGAACCCGGGTTTTCAGCTCTACGTGCTGATGCTTTATCCACTAAGCCACACCGGATACCCACCCCGGCGCCGGACAGAATCGTCTCAGATTTAAGTTCCAACTCTTGGGTTCCCTCTAGTGGCCGCCCTCTGCACTATGTCATAGATGTCTATGAACGTAGGACTGAAGTCCACACACATGTGCTGAGGTGCACATAAAGCATCAGCACGTAAAGCTGAAAACCCGGGTTCAAATCCCGGCGCCGGAGAGAATTTTTCTCCATTCCATTACTCTTTCATTGTATGATGACGCAGAATATCTGCATGGAAATATCATATGTACTTCGGTACATTAAATAATATAGATGTATAGTTGTTTTAGACAATGCTTCTTACCAAGACAAGAAATTAAACAAGGCACTCACAGCAAGCTCCTGAAAATATATTAGAAGAAAGCTATTGTGTATGTACAGAAAATAGAAAATTACTACTAGAGACTACTAATAGAAGACAAAGTTGAAAGTCTTATGAATGTTAGTATGGATAACAATGCTAGTGACAGTAAAATACATAGTGCCAAAGAGATGACAATAGTGGAACAGATATTGCTAATGATGGTGACGATAGTGAAACAGACACAGCGGGCGAAACAGGAAGCACAACTGACAGCAAGGGGCGAAGGGGACTGCAGAGTAGAAGGTGTTGTATCACTATAAATATAGACGTAAGACATACAGAATTCAATACGTAAATGTTACAGATGTATGATATGTCTTTACATAGACGAAAAATGTTCTGGCATTCTGGGTGCTTCAGTTGTCACGAGACACAGACTCTATCGCAATGTTGTGATTAACTAGGCCTAAACAATTGCTCGAAGCACCTTCAGTCGATCCACCAGTTGGCCTGATTAGATTATACAGAGATTCGATTATACAATAATACACACTAGTTTACTACATTATAATTCATTAATTAATAATATTGATTTATATCATAAACAGACTTTTGGGTATTTCACCGTGTCTAGGAGCCTAATATTTCCAACATTTTTTTCTACAGACCCATGGACAGATTCCAGCATGACACATGATAATGCGCCCACACTTACCTACAAGCAGTCACAGGATGGAATGAACAGTATTGTCAGTCCATATTTACAAGACACTATGGTTAGCATTCACCCATGTCTTATCTGTACTGGAATTTCACGTCAGGCAGAATACCGATAAATGTGTCGACAAATAACATAAAGATTAAAACTGTCCCAAGTTCGTGATGGGTTTCGCCTTTTCTCGATGTATTCCAGATGTTATAATTTTATTGTTTTCACTGCCAGACTGCCTAAATCTCTCTTTCGTAAACTGGATTTATTACATTATCTTATTCACAACATTAGCATCAGCTGTTCTTTGAACTATTTGTGTTACAGGTAATAAGGGTCCTTATTATCACATTCTTTCTCAACAAGAATAATTAATCTTTCTTCCATGCGAGCCAATATTTTTTTGTACTTCTCTTTGACATGTTTTATGTTAAAATAAAAAAACTGTAACAATGTTGTTGTTAACTAAAGTTGAGTTCTTGGCAATAAAGCCATTAACTCTCTTTTTCTCCAATATATCTCGAAAAAAAAAACGCACGCACGCACCCACCCACCCACCCACGCACGCACGCACGCACACACAACACACACACACACACACATACACACACAGTGGGTTTAGAGGAAAGGGCTGAACATCGTTGAAGATAAGATGATTCTGATTGATTTCTTCCTGAAGAAAACGAAACAGTAACACTGAACTTGCACTAATAAATTGTTATAAACATAACCTTCTGGCTTGCGTGTGTAGAATAGTAGCTTAATTATTACATTGTCCTATTTGGTAGCAAGCAGATATAGAATATGCAACAATGCAGCCAGCCTCAGTGGCGGTTCCTTGGGGGAGGGAAGGGAGGAACGTCCTTCTCACAGTTTTCTTCTTTTGAAAGTAAATACCAAATGAAATATATGCTTTGAAATTCGAGGAAGATCTGATAATTTTTAAGTTCACAGCTATAAGGAAACCTCGGTTGATCAAGTTTTTAACGACGCGTACTCATGTGCTATAATACTAGAAAACTGTGAGAAGAATGCGAGATTGTTTGTGTGGAGGAATGTCAATCCATTCCTCCTTTACTGCAGTTAATACACATAGACAACAGCATGCTAGCGGCCAAAGAAAGAAGCAGAGTTTTAAAGCAAGTAAATGAACAGATAGGGAGGAGATCTTCCTCTGAATCAGCGCATGGGCGGGAAATAGAAACTGACTGATCTTGCAGCAAGCTCGCTGCCACTGCCATCTAACGATGCTGCATTCAACCAGACTATAACACATCTAGGAGGAGACACAATAAAAACAGTTTTAACCAAAGCTATGAAAGACACCATATAATTTTTTTTTTTTTTTTTTTTTTTTTTTTTAGATTATAGATCAAAATATATTATTCATTGTACTTTATAAAAGCTACTATTCATGGTTTGAAACTTTAGAGGATATCTGAAAGTTGAAGTTGGATTTATATAAAACAAAGAGGAAGTAGTTCTACATTAATATCGCAGATATTTTTGGCCCTGAAATTCACTTCCATTCATTGTCTACTAGACAGGACAACAGCCAAGTTGTCAGTTTTGTACAAATATCTTTGAAAGTGAAAGTACTGCAAACTGCATTATTTTTAACATAAAAAAAATTAATCGGCCACCGACAGCTTTGAACAATAATGGTAGTATGACTTTACAAGAACTGACATTCTTCAAAAGCATGTGATACTGAACTTGTAAAATGTACATGTGACAACACAGACCACGTGGGTGGATGCAGTTTTCTCGTTTTCCTAACAGATTATTTCTCATTCTCATTTCCGTAAAACGGTTCCGGTACGTGTTAGTAGCTGGTCTCCTCCAACACGTGTGATGCTGTAGTGTGCGTGAAAAATGTTGCGAGGTTGTGAATTTCCTTGTAATTGTTAATTTGTGCAATTATTCAACAATGAATGGAAGTGAAAACATATTATATTTTGGACAATTTAGGAAACTCAGTTTACAAAAACAGATTATTGCTATACAAAACGGAGGAAGGCCAACCCCAACACTACCTGATCTTACATGGATGCATGTAGGCTAATTTGTAGCATGTTTCTCTCAAGAAGGTGTCATTTTGAGCTGTTAACTCCTTTCCTCCTCTTAAGAAATATGCAGGAGCCGCCACTGGCCAGCCTAATACGTAAACAAATAAGAGAGGCCAAGCCAGAATAACAGCAACACAGCTATAACACGTAAATGTTTTTCCTGATCTTAACATGTGTTCATTATCCAAGACAGTATAAACAAGTTCCATTTGTGGCATAGCATAAAACCAGAATTCTTATTCTACATAATACCAATATTAAAAATTACGTAGCTGATATTACTTGAGCAATGATCATAATGTACTGTATGTATTAGTTCTTTAATGGAAGCTGTAAGTGCAGTAAACACCTATAATTTTTATCACCTGATATAAGAGTTGAAATGCTTTTATAAAAATCATGTGAACTAACTTCACAAACTTCAATCTACACTATTTTTGTTTGTTCATTGATAATCAGTCACAATAATGCTCACACTTACTAATCAAATTACACTATCTATTCTTCCTAACTAAGATCTGGAAATACAATGAATATTTTACAAAGTCTAGAGTTAATTTTCTCATAAACTTTCAATCTTCATCTTAAAAAACCTTACAAGTACGAGTTCTATTGTGAACTTAAAAAATAGTTTTTTTTTTTTCATTATACAGTGGTGTATTTCTACTTTACAAAAAGTGCCCTGGCTCTGGATTCCATTCTGTTTGAACAGAAACAATCGCTTGCATATAGCCATATAGAAAACAAAATTGGAACAACTTCGTGATAGCAAAGATAAAGAGGTTGTTATGTCTAAAGAACAGACTGCACTATGAAATTGCTTAAATATGAATAAAATATGACATATTATAACTGCAAAATTTGACTATCATAAGAAAATCATGAAAGTGCCCTGGTGTTGCCCAGCCTCGAAAAATAGTACTCTGGCGCCACAAGGGCCCACCAGGCCTGATATACACCACTGCATCTAAATAGTATTACTCTTTACTTCAGGCTTGACAGCAAACAGATCTGTAACAACAGCTAATTTCTTCAAAACTTTAATTAAATTGAGATTCTCTTAATGGCTCTTCATAGACAAGTTTAAATCAGAATTAAAATTTGTGTTAACTCAATTCTTGAAGTGAATTAACTTAATTATTATTTAGACTATGGACCACCACCATATGTTAAAGAAAAATATAGACCAATGGAAATAGAGCCACCAACGTAGCTCAGGCAGTAGCACTTTTGCATACTGATCTGGAGTTATGCTCAGGCATGGGTTCGATTCCCACTTAGACAGATACCTCGTTGGAATTTTTCCGAGGTTTCCCCAACCTTAAGGCGAATGTCAGGTAATATATGCGAATCCTAGGCCCCATCTCGCCAAATACTATCTCACTATCACCAATTTCATCGATGCTAAATAAGCCAGTAATTAATACATCGCCATTAAATCTGCAGTGCTCGGGAAAAGTGACACAAGTCAGTTTCCACAAACCTTTTTTGATAATTTATTGACAACTTACGGAACATCTGTTCGCTTGGAAAAAAATACATAGGTATTCCTCCCATTACAATAATTCATACAGAAAAAAAAATCAAATCGACATAAACCAGTGTAAATTATCAATAAATTATCAAAAAAGGTTTGTGAAAACTGACTTATGTCACTTTTCCCAAGCACTGCAGAAATATAACCAAGTAAAAAAAAAAAAACCCAATGGAAATAGGAAAAGTTTTCATTACAAGAGTTATACTTTGTGTATAAAAAAGAATCTATTTAAGAACCATCAAATTGCTACTCAAGTTGAGAAAATACGTCTCCACATATAGTCTCTCTCTCTCTCTCTCTCTCTCTCTCTCTCTCTCATGACATTCCATTCTTATCAGTTACAAAATGGTTTCACACTTAAGCATTGAAAGTACACACAAGTAGAATGAATAAGTACAATCAGTGCATATTCCTGTTGTGGCAATGAAGTATGGTTTTATATATACAGCATTCTATCCAAGGACAGGTCTTTCACTGCAAACCCAGCTTTCTCCAATCTTTTCTATTTTCTGCCTTTCTCTTAGTCTCCACATATGATCTAAATATCTTAATGTTGTCTATCATCTGATATCTTCTTCTGCCATGAACTCTTCTTCTGTTCACGATTCTCATCAGTACATCTTTCAGTAGGCAGTTTCTTATCAGTCAGTGACCCAACCAATTCCTTTTTTTTTTTAAGTATCAACATCTCAAGTTTTTTAGCATCTGAATGAGATGGTGGTAATGCTGGTGAAATGAGTCCGGGGTCCAGCACCGAAAGTTACCCACCATTTGTTCGTATTGGGTTGAGGGAAAACCCCAGAAAAAACCTCAACCAGGTAACTTGCCCCAACTGGGAATAGAACCTGGGCCACCTGGTTTCGCAGCCAGATGCACTAACCATTACTCCACAGATGTGGACACCAATTCCTCCTTCTCTTCCTGACCAGCTTCAGCATCATTTTTTCTTCACCCAGTCTTTTCAGCACAGCTTCATTTTTTATTCTGTCTGTCCATCTCATAGCGCCATTCTTCTCCATATCCACATTTCAAATGCTTATAGTAGCTTCTCTTCACTTCGTCGTAAAGTTCATGTTTCTGCCCACTTCACACAAAGCACTTCAATAGTCTCTTCCTTAGTTCTTTTTCCAGAAGTCAGCAGATGTTCCTTTTTCTATAAGACAAGGCACGGTGATATTTCATGTGTTATTCCGACACACAAAATAACTGTTATTGGATTACGAGAAACTTGTGTAAAATTTTCTTCCTACATGCTTTGCAAAACTCCAGGTATTGTGTGCATGAAATGCTCACAGTATTACTCAATCCACATTCTTTTAAGATATAATTTAGAAATCTAGATTACTTTACTATTAGCTTTCTTTTTTTTTTTTTAACTGAATTGGAGGAAAAACCTGATTATGCCTATTTTCTATGGAGCACAAGCCACTGCATACCGTACACTGCAAGAAAATATATTCCGAAAATATGAGACGTGTGCAGGCAGATGATCCTCATTAATTTCAAGTATCTACTATGAATAACACATATGTACAATTTTACTATTAATCATGAAAGCAATTATAATTTACTAGAGGCAGCAGCCCATGTTAATCATAAACAATTTCCCTCTCAGAACATTAGAAAGACTAATGTTGATATATAGAAGTGTGACCATTAGAAACTCTGATCAATATCGAATGATAACAGTAAAGACGAGATATTATGAGGACTGTTCGTGTATTTATTTTTAGATTATACACAGAATTTAGATATACAAATTTAGCTTTCAGGTAAAGCTCCCTGTGAAGCAGACTTGAATGATTTCAAATGAAAAATTGTTCCGGGGCCGCATAATTTCACTTGACACTGTCTCAACTTTTCCCTTTATGTCCACAGAACTCGAGTGGGCTGACAAGATGCCAGAAACTCACATCAAGCGCACCTGAAAGCTAGATTTGTGTAATACAGTAAAACCTCGATAAGACGAGCCTGCTTATTACGCTATCCCGTGTAATACGCTTTTTTTGTCCGGTCCCTGCACATTTCATATATAACGCCTTTATAAAATACCCTGTTTGTTGTGCTCAAGTCCCGCATAATACACTGTTTTTGTGGAATATTTTCGATGTAATTTTCAGCAATGTACTGTAACAGCAATGAAACGTCTTGGTCACTGAACTCACTGGTGCCATTAACCTGAAAAGTACTGGTATTCGACCCTTTACCTGCACATTTAAACCTTCATACTTCATACCTTAGTATACCCCACCCTCTTGTTATGCTCTTAAAGCCTACATACAGTTACAATACCTCACCCTCTTGCTAACCCTCTCTCTCACACAGCATTCCTCACTCGGCCGTAATAAAATTCTGGAAATTTTTGCTGGGCAGGGAAGTTTGTTGTCCTTTAGTGTATTGAAGTGTCTGTGAATGTCATTACAATGAGTGTTGAATGAAAAGCGCTTTCTGTGTCGGAAAAATTGGAAATCTTATGAAAGTACAATGAGAACAGTACTCTTACTCAGAATCAACTCTCTGATTCATTAGGAATCCCATCATCGATATTAAGAATGATAATAAAAAATCGCGACTCAATCACTATCACTACAGTTGCGACATCGTCGGGAAGATATAATTGCAGGAAACTGAAGTGTGGTAAACATGAGGACTTGGAGAACACACAGATGGCAAACAACTATAAATGACTTTTTTTCCGAAAGAATTAAGTACAGTACATATTGTAAATGTATTTGACGTACAGTACAGTAATTACATAATGGAGTAATACTATATTACCTTTCATGAATCATGTATTTCAATAAAGAAAAATGCTAATAGGTACTGTATATAAGTCAAAATTAATATACCTGCCTAATACGCGGTCCCGATTAATACGTGGTTTAAACCAGGTCCCTTGAACAGCATCTTATCGGGGTTTTATTGTATATATGCTACTGTAGGCACGTTAACAGAAAACCACAATTTCAAGTCACACAGAGTTTGTGTGCACTCAATGTGGGTTTCTAGCATCTTGTCAGCCCACTCGAGTTCTGTGGACATAAAGGGAAAAGTTGAGACGGTGTCGAGTAACTCAGTTGGTAAGAGCATTGGTGTGTTCAGCCAAAGGTCCCAGGATCAAGTTCTGTTGGAAATCCAAATTCTTCTTCATGTAATGTGAGGTTCAGGAAATTTTTTTCTATTTTTATACTGAGCAGAGAATCCATCGGAGAAATACATAATTTTTGCGGTGAATTACAGATGTTAAGTTGGAAAGTATAAAGAAAAATTTTCTTGAAATCCACGTAGACCTGAAACTTTAATAAATTGCTTCTGGCATAAGTTTTACATTCTGATAGGACACAAACACAGACAGTATAGTCCACTAACTCCAGCTAGAATACAATTTCTTGGTCAGGGTTAGAATTTTTAAACACTGCATATAATTAATTTCTTCTCATGTGATTTACTCCCTGATTCTTTAATCACAACAAATATTTCTTACCAGGCATCATTCTGCTTATCTCGTCAGAACAACGGAATTTTTTAACTTCACCGGCAACAGCCGCGAGCAAGGGTTTTCCAGGTTTCGGATTTGGTGAACACAAAATTCCCTTTCCCTTTGCCAGGACTTTGGCTTTCCGAATTATGTATTCGAAAGCTGAAAGAAACTTTTTTTTATATTATTTACGCTCCAGCTTTTAGGTAGTAGTGTTAAAATGGTGATTTTCTCACTTTTACCTGAATTTTGAAAATGTTCCTGCAACTGAGACAAAATTTCAGAATCAGAAAGGTCCTGGTTCCTCGGCATCTTTATATCGAAGATTTTGTCTTTTACAATATTTTCAAATTTCTGTCTCTTATATTTCTCTTGTTGTAGCCTTTCTTGTTTAATAAGGAACACACCTTGGTCAAAAAGACTTGTATTTAATGAACTTACATTTGCTGTAGAGTCGACGTATTCTTCATTACTAGAGTCATTATGAGGATTCTGCGTAATAGCATCATATTATATTTTTATTTCTTTGCGACACATAGCACTCACCTTTTGTTCCTGTTTTAAATCAGGAAATACATTTAGCATCCACGATATAACACTTCTTAAATTTTTCCTCTATTTACAGTGCCCTGATTTCTCGAAGGGATTGCAGCAAACATAGGCCTATAACTTAAAACGTGACTCCATCACATCGCACAAAACTACCACATACTACGAAAACTAACGACACTGCACTTGAAACAGATTGCACGTTTTGTATAAATTGAAGACTGTATAAACTGCCACTCATGACAGCCTAACAGATCGATGACGCAGCTTATCAGACAAGTAGGAACTCGTGCGCATGCAGTGTTGGTGTAAGACGGGGTTAAATGCTACAAACCAATACATTGATATATTTTTTTACTGATATTCCGGAAACGTTTCCAAAATGAAACTTACACCAAGGTGAGAATACTCTTACCTCTATAACATACATTTTTCGCGAAATAATTTATGTCCCGCATTTATAGATATTAAATGTTAAAATGTGTTTCACGTGACTATTCAATAAAGAATTCATTACTTTGATGCAAACCTATTTTTATTGAAACGTATGATCCCTTAGCTTTAAAATAAGCCCAAGTTTAAGATTCTACCTCAATTAGAAGAAAAGTTATGAATTATTTTTGTTGACATAGTATGCGACATTTTTACATTTTTTCTCGTATTGACAGAATTGCTGTAGGGATATCGTGCATTATTGAGGGCTAAAATTTTACATAAGTACTTAACTTAAGGTTCTTTACCATCCTACCAAATTTAATGAAAATCTGAGGTGGTCGGGTTGAAAAGTCCACTTTTTTGTGTTGATTTGACATGGAATGCCCCTATACAGATTATACATATCGGTAATACAAAAATAGAAATCTCTACTGTTTCAAAAATAAAATTTAAAATTCTTGCACTAAGATCACATTCTTAAGAAGAGTAGATAGAAACATACATAAATATATATACTTTGTAGACAAAATACTTAAGAAAAATGGTCACATAAAGATGATAATAATAAAGTTAGTAATAATAATAATACTAGTAATAACTGAGTGTAAAAAGAGACGATGTTGAAATTGGTGATAGATTAATAGGCTGTTAACTTATTATTAGTAGTATAATTAGTACAGTTTATGTTGATATAGTAACAAAGATAAGATAGAAAAATATACTTAGGATTGAAAAAAACTTGTCTTATACATGGTACATATTATAAAACAGGGAAGTCTGTCATATAAATTTTTTTATTCTGGATGTGAAAATTTCATTGCTTAAAGTAGTCAATTTTGGATGAAATTTTATTATCGAATTATATAGACGTGGACCATAATTTGTACTGTGTAGTAAAGCAGCAGATGTGAAACATTTAGGTTCAACTAAATTAAGAATTTCATTTCGTCTTGAATTACGATCATGTGGCTGAGCCACAAATTTCATTCTATTTTTATGATAGAATTTCATTAAAGAGTATTTATAAATTTGGTCAATTCTAAAAACATTCAATTCGGAATGGATCAAGTTTGTTGGATAGTCCAGTCGCCTTTTCAAACAAATTTTGATTATATTGTTTTGGCAATATAATTAGAGGAAGAAGAGCAGTTTTTGTAATGCCTCCCCATCCAGTTATACCATATTGGATAACAGATTCAACTAAACGTAGAACATGTGTAGCCAAGTAATGGCGAAGGTTTACAAATTTCAAATTGAGGAGCGTTTTTGCAAAAGTCAATATATGCAGAAATTTTAGAAAGTGAATTACATATGGATATCGTATGTTTTCTACCTCTGGAATCGATCTATGAAATCAGATTTACTAAAACTTGATTCATACCGTATGTAGAGACTACCAAACCTTCCAGGTTTTTTTTCAAAACTTGATAGATCCTGTCACTTAGTGTAATTTCTGTAAAATCCTGATTTCTGCATCTATAGACTCTTGCAAAAACGCTCAATTGTTTTACGAATCCTGTTACATGGAAAGGTGATTTGTCTATCCCATTTCAAGTGCTGATCGACAATAATTCCCAGGTATTTCACATCTACAGATTCTTTCAGACAAGGGCATTTACAGGTTGTAGGATTATTCAAAATTACAAACTGATTTAGAAACATAATCTCAAGAGAATGAAGAACGAGAAAATGCCAGAACATTTGTGATGTACATGCCAAATGGAACAAGAATAACTATGAATCGAGATGGTAAGGCCAGTTACACACTACACTAAGAAATGTGTAATGTGAAATGAGCGCCGAAACACGAGAAATCGAAAACATTGTTTTAAATGAAATGTCACATACGAGTTTCTCGCACACCTCACGCAAGATAAACACATTTCTTACTCTGATTGCTAGCTCAGAGAGTTTTCAAGATACATTTGTCTTCTCTCTACGAATACGAACTCTATCGGGAAAACATTTTTCAGCTGTTTTAATTTCATTACTCATAAAATGTAACAAAATGTCTTCAAATGTGTCAGAGCAGTTCATTGAAATTGTTCGGTGCCATACAAATAAGTATGATAAAAACTATAAAAATACTAAATTAAAAGAAGAAATCTGGGAGCAGATATCAATCGATTTAAACCTCCAACATTAGGTTAGACTTCTGATTTGCAATTCAAATCAACATTCGTGTGGCTAAGAATGAAATTATATGACTTCATTATCAGATATTTAACAATGAAAATCTATGATGATGATTTTATACTTAGATATTACTGTATGTATTACATACTAGTCAACACGATAATATATTAAGCATAAGAAGCGATTTCTCCGGGCATGCTATGTTTGCTGTGCAAGCCCAATATTTTCATAGAATGTGTATTTCTCAAAATGGGATTATGTACATTAAAATTTCTTCTGATTTTTGTAATAATGTATAGGCGTAATACCATCCGCAGGTTGCACACCAGAAGTATCACAATGCTTGCTCGTTTCTCGGAGCTACAGGAAAGATGTAGAAATAGCGAGAATATGATGCGCACGCAAGTACCTTCCTCCTTAATCCGCCCCAGGCGCACATGCTGCTGTTACGTGTTGTTCGAAACTCTGGTCTGAGAGCTACACCAATGACTATTTAACGTTACGCAGACCAATATTGGCAGCAGTTTTTAGCAGTGAATGTGCTGTGATTTGCGAGTGCAATGTAATTGTACGAGCAGAATGCATATGTTAGCTGCTGCATGAATTATTAATTCTTAAACATTAATTTGAAGTGTTGCAATGAGTTCGGAATTGTGTTACTGAAACCTTATTATCAAATCCATTTTCCTGGAGGACTATTCAAGAGAAGACACACATTATAAAGAATGGCAGACCATGTCCAGGGCTGCCAGATTTAAAAGGACAACATAAGGAGAAAAATAGAGAATATGTGCGTTCATGCAGTGCATCTCAATACAACAATACGCATTGGTTGGCAGGGTCGAAAAAACTGAATAAACTGTTTTGTTGGCCATGTTTGTTATTTTCTACAGATAACAGTGTATGGCGTAAAATTGGCTTTGGCAATTTAAATACTTTAACATTGTCTATTACAAGACACGAAACGTCTGCAAACCATATAAAGTGTTTTTTGCAGTTGAACAGCTTTGATCAAACAAGGATCGATACCAGCTGGATGAACAGAAACGCATCAGTGACCTATTCCACAATGAAAAGGCAAAAAGGAACGTTTGAGTGATGCAGTGTGTTAGTTAGCAAAGCAGGAGCTACCATTTGGTGGACATGACGAATTTTCAACTTTTGTGAACAGGGGGAATTATATCGAACTTCTACATATGATAATCGAATATGATCCTCTTTTGGCAATTCATATGAAAGACTCTACATCGTCTACAATTCAAAATGATTTAATTGCAAACATTAATTTGTTAGTTGTGAAAAAAATAAAAGAAGAGATTGCACAAACGAACTTTGTGGAGATAATGTTGAACGAAACATCCGATATCATAAATAAATCGCAACTTACTACAGTGCTTCGTTAAACAGACGAAAACAGTGAGATTCAAGAAAGATTTCTAGGTCTTGTTGATGTGAGTCGAGATCGCACAGCTGGAGCCCTTTTCGAGCACGTGTGTGAGATTCTAAAAGAGTTCAAATGTGAGAAAAAGATTGTGACTCAAACATATGATGGTGCGGCTGTCTTAGCTGGTCATGTGAATGGTCTGAATAATTAGTCCAAGAACAGTATCCATGCGTGACATTTGTGCATTGTTATAATCACTTTCTGAATCTGACATTACAGCAGTCTGCTTCGAAAATCAGAGTGTACCATTTTCTTACAAACGATGTCAGGACTTGCTTTTTCTTTTTTTTTTTTCGAAGTCTACAAAGAGACTAGCTGTTCTTAAGGATTTTGTTCAGAAGAAGGAACCAACGAGATGGAATTTCTCTTCACGTCTCGTTAATAATGTGAACAAATGTTATGATTTGTTAGTGGAATTCTTTCAACAAGTGCTGGATACTTCAGATGAGTGGGATGGCAATACAGTATTGAAAGCACATGAATTTTTGTCCTTCCTATGTAACTTTAACATTCGACTTCTGCTAGCAGTGTTCTCGAAGGTTTTTTCATTCTCCGCTACTGTGTTTAACATTTTGCAAACAAAAAGTCTGGCTATAAAGTACTGTGCCAAAAAAGTTGAACTCTCTTCACATATCCAGGCTATGAGGGACGTAGACTTCACGAGAATATATGACAACATTGAGACTGAAATCGATGTTTGTGGAGGGAAGCCATGTTCAATTTCTGATGATCAAGAGAAGTGAAATTCTCGACAACATACTGGTTCAAATAGGAGAGTGTTTTAAATCTACTGAAAACTTTGTGTTCTTTTCGCGTCTGGATTGTGATTTGTTTGAAAAGCATAGAAACAAGTTTCCAGACAGTGATGTTATTTCCCTAGGAAAAACCTATGGGTCTTTTTTCGACATAGTTCGTTTAAAGACTGAACTAAGCATAATGTATTCATCTGAGTTCAGAGGAAAAAGTGTTAGAGACTTGATGCAGTTTTTGCACACTAATAAAGTGTACATGGGTATGCCTGAGGTTTATAAACTAATACAACTGGTAGTAACCATTCCTGCTACCACATCCTCTGCTGAACGCTCATTCTCAGCAGTAAGACGCATAAATATTTATTGCAGGTCAACTCAAGGTCAGGAAAGGTTGTCATCTTAACTCCAAAATCTTGAATTTGAGGTACATAGCATCAAACATACAAGCTCCGATATAACAGCATTGAACAGAATAATATTCAAATGTTTCTAATGTGTGCTTTGTTTGTTGGAGGGAAATAATATGTTGTCAGGAAGGAGTTCTGTTATTAATGATTCAATATATTCTGGACACGCAAGAATGACCTAACATACGTTAAATTATTATTCCAGAGAACACCTCAATCATGAGCTGCATTTCATTTCTATGTATATACTTTGACATTTAATTCACTAAAATGTTAAATAAATGGCTCATAATGATTTCATAGTTATAAAATAAATTATTTATGTGGGTCTGATTATGTTTTATTAAGTATGAATTATTATATCCTCCCATCTTCCCCCATGAATAAAAGAGCAAGACTAGCATTCGCCCCTGTTAAGCATTCAATTTTTTTCAATGTGCCCTTGATGCAGGGGTTGAATTGGACCAGAGCAAATGCTGTTCCTATTCATGAAAAAAGTGAACAGTATCAGTTTCGTGATAAAGTAAAATACATCCAAGTTATATTATGCTGCATGCCGTTTAATATAGCGAAGAAATAACAGTAATGCTCCAGAAAAGCCACACCAAAGAAGGCACAATTTTCTTTTGCTTCATTGGCTTTTGCGAGATGTAGGCCTGTACAGTGGTAAACGTGTGGTTTTAGTTTGCAGCCACAAATACTTTCAGGATAAAAATCTTTTGATACTTGTTTATTGTAATATACTGTTGTACCCCTCCCCCCCCCTTATTACAAATATAACACTCGATAGATCCACAATGCAATACTATGGAACAGTGGCGGCTCGTAGGTATTGAATTAAGGGGGGCTGCATACAAAAATAAACCAAGCAACTTACTTTATTTAAAGATTAGTTCCATGCGCCTTGTCTTGTAGGTTGCAAACTTTTGAATCATCATCTTATTAAAATCTGATATGTCGTTTAACATAATCTTTACAATGGAAAACATAGCTAATGTAATAGTTTCACAACTTCTGAAAATGAGTCCTGCAAGTTCTCAGATAGAAGAAACTGCAAGAGCTTGACTGCATCACTGATATTTCTGAATTCTTGTCTCTGATACAACACAATGAGTTCCGTTTTTAGTTTGTCTTTATCGAGCATTGGGAAAAGCTTCACACATACATTTAAGTCATTTTCAGGAAATCAGCTTTTGTAGCATTCAAATTTTTCTTGACACAGAAGAGAAGATAGTATCAAATGATCTATGAACTGGAATCGGGTGTCAGCTTGTGTGATAATGAGGTCACACACTTCCTTGGCTGCCGCAACCCTTGTCTGAACCCCTTCGACCTTACGACGCTTTTTAGGGTTTTCATTTTCACAGATCTCGCTGCTCAAGATTACTGTGCACTGTTCCGTATTGTCTGTATGGCATTAACAAAACTTGATATGCAGAGTCGACCTCGGTAACATAGTCGGTTGCGGTTCGATCCCGGCCCAGGTCGATGGCATTTAAGTGTGTTTAAATGAGACAGGCTCATGTCAGTAGATTTACTGGCATTTAAAAGAATCCTGCGGGACAAAATTCCGCCACACCAACGATGCTGATATAACCTCTGCAGTTGCGAGTGTCACTAAATAAACCATAATTTAATTTTTTATACGCAGATTTGAACCTTAGAAATATCTAACTGGCGATGTTGTAATTGGTTGTATAATATATCTAAATGATACATCAATAAATGAAAAAAAAACTGAGCCAGAAATTGAATTCAGGATCTTCAAGAGTATGTACCAGGGCGCTTGCCTCATTTATTGTGATGTTGTTAGATGTTTCAGATTCCATTATGATTTGAAAACATTGTAGCAATGGCTCCTTCTTCTCATGAATAACATTTACTGTTCTTATTTAAAACTCCATCTTGTTGCCCCAGCTGATGGAATTGTCTTTCAAACACATTGATTTAATACAGACTGTGTGGAGATCGAGAGAAGAAAGCAGGGATACTGGATACATTAGCAAAAAATATGCGAGCTTTGTAGGCTATTTTGTTTAGCGGCTCTTTCCATTATGAGATTCAACTGATGGGCACTTAATTTCACATTTCTCCTGAATTGTTAAGGTACTGAACTGAATAGAATGTAAATATTGTACAGAATTAAACATTGTTGCACTTGTTATACTCACAACGTTAAAGAAAATGTATTTAAAACTGCGCGCTACTGACAAACTGCTGCAAATTTTGCAGCGCCTGGAAACTCTGGATTCTTGGCAAGGGGCTAGCAGGGGGAGGGGTAAAACTAACGCGCAAAGCTTCCGAGACGAGACTGGCAGCTCCAGGGGAGGAAGTGGCTGCACCCTGTAGTCCTTGTCTCTGGTTTCGCTCTGGCAGCACCAGGGGAGGAAGTGACTTCACTAACGATTGTGTGCATGTCAATGAGAGCGAAATTTAAAAAAAAATTCGAGCCTCTAAATAGAGACTGTATAATAAATGTATTTCACAACATAAAACGAGACAAGAACCACAAATGTCTGGGGGTGCTGCAGCTCCGCAGCCCCCCTTCGAAAGCCGCCCCTGCTATGGAAACTGACCATTTTCCTAGTAATTCGTCCTGGACCTCTTGCATATTATGTTGGTAATTTTGTCAAATATTTTATATGATTGGCACTATGAAAGAAACTCCATCACCACCTATATCACCACTACATAGTCATAGTTATTGAAGGCCGTGGAAAAACAACTGAAAATGCATAGTTTGCATTACCGGTACACATTTCTCGGTGCAGTGTGTGGATAACGCTCTCTCGCCTCTCTTCCGTATTTCTCAGTGCACATTTCACATTACACATCTCTCAGTATAGTGTGTAATGGGCCTAACAGGTTACATGACCATGATGTGGAAGTACATTTGTCATCATCGTTGTCATCATCATCTTGAAGAAAATTAAGTTTAGGATCAATAAGGCCTGTTTCTAAACATCACAAAATACTCCTAAGCTCTCCAATGCTGTTTCTTTCTTTCCACATCTCAGCAGCCTCTTGGCTGATATCTTCATTCAACGTATGTATAACCACACTCTTTTTGCTGATATTGTAAAATGAAATCTAGTTTATTTTGAATTTTCAAACTTTCACATATATGAGGTGGTCCAATCTGTTAAAGACAAATAAAAAAGTTATCGTTTCTACAGAAAGTTGAAAATTTAAATATTTTCCAATACTGTAGGCCTATCTGGAAAAATCTAAAACGTCTTGAATTGCTCTTAAAAGTTAATCTTTATCACAGTGACTCATTAATATCATAATAGAATTATGAACTGAAAAAAATTAATAGACCTACACTATCCAACTGATTACATTAATTTGAAGAATATATGAAGGGTTCAGGCCATAGTGGGCCAAGCGCCATTTATTAAAAATGGAGAAAGCAAGGGTTACAGTTAAATGAATACCATAGTTATCATGAAGATTGACATATCATTTAGTTTGAATGTGTATACTTTATATTACTTGCTATATTTTCCATTGAATTATGGTAATAACTTCATTTTAAACCTTGTTTTCTACGGTTTTAGTAAATGGCACTTAGCCCACTATGGTTCTGAACCCTTCATATTATCATACACAATAAAAAACATGGAATAATCCAGAGACAAGTTCATTTTTAAGGAAAAGGAATTTCACACATCAGCTCTATGCACTTCAGTAACAATTTCATGGTGACATTGTCCTTTGGGAGAATTATCATTATTTTGGTGCTCTGCCAAATCCTCTTGCACTGCAGCACAATGTACCATTCCGTGTGCTACTTCAGGCAATGCATCTGATTCTGTCTGTCCACAATCTTCAGTTTTTGTAGTTTCTGTAAACAGAGTGTACAAAATAATGAATGCAGGATTACAAAATATTCACAGTTTATAAAATTATGTGGCATCTGACTCAGATTTGTTCTCGTCAGTTAATATTTTTAGTTTTTGTGACTTGGTCTGAATATAACTATCCAACACAAATGTAACTGTGAGAAAATGTTACAGACAATGAACATGAGCAACCTATTAACAAATTACAGTACTGTACCACAGTCTAGTATATACAGTCACGAAGCTTGAGTTGTGAGGGTGCTAGGAACAACAGACTGTGCAGGTACTATTTCGCATTGTCTGTAATGAGGCGATAGTAGCAATCCTAGTGGTTAGCAACTATCTATGGATGCATATTTACTACATATTGAACTTCGTGACTGTATATACTAGACTGTAACTGTACGGTATTTTTATATAAGTGCAGATGCAGGGTTACCATACATTCTGCTTTTCTTGTGGAAAAATATTAATAACAACATCTACGAAAAAAAGGTAACAAAATACAAAATCGAATTCTCTGATTGATAAAAAAAATTCTTAAAACTACACTGATAACTGCTTCGCAAATTATAACGAAAACAGTAGAATCCCATTGATCTCTATCCCATTAATACGAACTGATTCTGTAAAATTTATTGACTACTTTATTATGCTTGTCTATGAAACATAGACATGTATGTTTCATGACGTATAAAATATGCACTAAAGCATTCAAACACTACGCTAAGTTGAAACAAAAGAAACTCAGACATTTTTATGTAGGTAGGCCTACATAAATCAAATGATATACAATATCCAAATAGAAACGAAACTTACATTGTATATATTTTTTACAGTTCAATACTGAATAGACTATAGTGGATTTTATGTTGTCAGCAAACAGCTGGACACATTAAGAAGATTGACTGATTACAGTTCAATATACATAGATACTGGTAGAAATTAAGATTTTTTGTTGAGTTCAAAGTGCAAAATGTGGGATTATCAAATGGGAAAATCGGTGTTTTCAATTGAATTTTTCGGTATTTTCAAAATAAACAGGAAATTTTGTGAGCCATTGTCGAACAACGAAATTAAAGTAAAGAAAATTATACATAATCTTACCTTGTACAAATTCATTCAAAAATGACTTCACATGTTCGTTTTCCAGCTTGGAAATTGATATGTTCGCTTTTATTAAGGTCTCTGCAACACATTATCCCAGATATTCGCGTTTTGTTTTTGGTTTGCACACTGCTAAAACAAGTGGCAATATAAGTCTGCACATGAGATTGTTCGTCTTCCTTGCAAAAATTAATTGCCGATACATGTTTTGCAGACTTCAAATGTTTCTCAACAATATCTCTTCTTTCCCACGAGTCTTGACAATTACAAAATTTACACATGACTGTACTTTTATTTTTGTTTTTTTTTTTTTTAATTAAGTAAACTTTACTGTACATAAATAAATACGTTGCAGTTCGGAATAACAGGAACAACGGAAGGAAAAAAATAAATAAATAAATAAATAAAATAAAATAACTTGATACTTGTTTATGGCTACCCTATTGCAATCCCAAAAGTACCCTATAACTTCATATCACTATGCCATTTTCTTTTTAGACTTCTATGTGCTGGATCTTGTGGTGGATTAGTGACAATTATTCGAAGTAGCAGATTAATGTGGTTTAGGAAGGAGTTGTACAGTCTTAGGACCTCCATCAC
Organism: Periplaneta americana; assembly: GCF_040183065.1. Lineage (NCBI taxonomy): Eukaryota > Metazoa > Arthropoda > Insecta > Blattodea > Blattidae > Periplaneta > Periplaneta americana. Next base: position 91,765,621 of record NC_091127.1, read on the forward strand.
CTCAGGAATACAGAGATCATCATGCAGGTTCTTGTTGCTAATATACCAAGGTGCACCAGACATCAGCCTCAAATAGCGATTTTGCATGATCTGTATTCTTCTTGTTTGTAATGCAGAAGCAGATCCCCAAATTGAACATCCATATTGCCACACAGAGCGCACAATTGAAATATAGATAAGTCTCTTGTAGTCTAGAGGCAATGGAGATTTGTCTTGAATAATGTGTTTTAGCAGGTAGATTCTGTGTCTAATTCTTTTAACAATAGCTGATATGTGGTTATGCCAAGTAAGGTTGCTATCTAAGATTAATCCAAGATATCTGACAGATTGAGCTATTGGTACTACTGAACCACATAATGTTACTGGATAATTTACAGTGTTTCTCTTATAAATAAATCTGAGTAAATTTGATTTTTGAGGATTCATAATTACTCGCCATTGCTTACACCATGTGGAAATTTTTTCACAAAAAATGTTCAGTAGTTCTGCTGCTTAGTATCTTTACTAAGGATGGCAACATCATCAGCAAAATGGGCTATTGTTAAGTGATCTTGAGTTGGAAAATCCGATGTATATAGAATATAAAGCAGCGGTCCCAAAATACTACCCTGAGGTACTCCAGATTGAACAATATTTTATTTTGACTGAGCAGATTCGTATTTAACAGAGAATGTACGTTGTGAAAGGTATGACTTGATTATCAAATAATAGGTATCTGATACATGATTTTTAAGCTTTGAGAGCAAGCCTTCATGCCATACTTTATCAAATGCCTTTTCTGTGTCTAGGAAGAGACCCAAGCACACCGTCTTTTCCTCATATGTATCTAAAATAGTATCTGTGATCCGATGAAGTAGTTGTGGACAAGAGTGTTTTGCTTTAAATCCAAACTGCGTTGAAGGAATAGTCCCTTGAAGTTGTTCTAAGAAATGAGGTATAAGTAGTTTTTCAAATATTTTTTATAGTAATGGCAGCAGACTGATTGGGTGGTAATTTGAAGGGTTGTTTTTGTCTTTATCAGGCTTGGGGATCATACCACTATGGCATGCTTCCATTGTCAAGGGAAATGTGTTAAATGTAGAACTGCATTGTAGATTTGTATAAGAAGAACGAATGGTTTTCTAGAAAATTTTTTAAGGAGAGGTTGAACAATAAGATCATGGCCAGGAGCTTTCTTCTTTGGAGATCTTTCAATTTTATTTCTGACTTGTCCTGGTGTAAAAAAATTTCCAAAGTAAGATATTTGAAGAGATTGTGTTAAACTTTCATGAATTTGATGAGTGAAATCTGGGTCAAGGCTGGGATTGGGTTGAAACTGTTGATATTACTGTTCAGAGAAAACTTTTACTTTTTGTTCAGGTGTTGAAAACCATTCATTCCCGACTTTAAGTAGAGGAATCCTACTGTCAGTATGTTTAATGGTAAACTTTGTTCTTTGCCATAATGTTCCCTCTTCAGCAATTAAAGATTTTAATTTAGTCTCCATTGCAGCCTGATGTTGGTTTCTTAAAGCTTTGCTGAGTTCTCTGGAGGCAGCGTTTATTTTGGTTTTGTATGGAGGGTATTTTGTCTGTTCCCAAAGTAATTTACATTGCTTTTTAATGAGATAAAGTTGTTTTATATGTGGTGTAAATGGAACTCTATTTTTGTTTTTATAATTCTGGGAATGGCTGCAGGCGACATTCATTGCAAACTGAATATTCCTGGTTAACGTAGACACAGCAATGTCTATATCCTTGGGAGTCTTGAGAGGTATTTGTGTTTCAGTAATTGCTTCTAGTGTTGAACTGTATAGCTGCCAGTTAAATGGAAATTTCATCAGTGTAGGATGTAGAGGAGCATCTAAATTATTTATAGACAAATGAATCATTACTGGAAGATGATCTGAACTTAATTCATGTAATACAGAAGCCTCTGAACACAAATCGGCAAGATTTTTTACCAGGAAAAAATCTAACAAGTCTGGAGTGCTTCCATCTTGAGGGTAATGTGTAGATTCATTCGGGTAAATAGCTTGCAGAGTAAATTGATAAATTACATCGTGGAGTAATTTACCTCTAGGATTGTTCGTGTTACTTTCCCGTCTAGGATGTTTACTGTTAAAGTCACCTCCAATGAGAAAATGTGTCTTCATGATATGAATAATGTCTCAGAAATGCGCCATAGTTACTCTATTTGCAGGAGCAGAATAAAATTATGCAATTTGTAATTCATTGTACTTTTGTCTATGCAATAAAATCCAGGCTTTTTATACTGGAAAGCTCTGTTCTTTGCAGATATTTTATTATTAGGCATTCTTGTAACCTTACTTGCACAGGGACACAATAACGTTCTTTTGCCTATGCGTAAAACTATAAACAAGTAAAACACGCACACGCAACATGCTCCAAAATAATATGAACAAAGGATGCATGCAGCAGGCTAACAACGCTTGTGGGAAGCAGTTATGATACAATTCTCGCATGTCACTACGTACATCGGAAATGACGTCAGGAGTGTGTTCAGACCAGGTATTTGAACTAAAACAGATTCAGTACTATCAAATATGCAATACTAGCGACCATAAATATCGACCTTATCTATGCTACGGTTATTGATTATCGATTGTAGCACAAAAAATAAAATAAAATTTGAAAATTCGAGTACATTCGCTAATTGCTTAAAAAATCGCGTCATTTTCGCAAAAACATAAGAAATTCGCGATTTGATACAGATTTCGCAATGTTTCGCGAGTTCAAATCAGGCATAAATGGATTGAAGGATGTATATTTACTGTAATTAGATGTTGAGAAATATTTTTTTTCTAAAATTCGCGAAATTCGTGGTCGCGAAATATTCCATTCCCTAGATATAGGTCATTTATCTTGTACTGTATTTAACTAAGTAATGTTGTATTTTGAAGTGCAATAGCATGTATGCAAATTGTCTTTTTTACGTCATCAATGAGTTTTCCGGATTATCATATTTTTGGTCATCTGGATCATGTCTGGTCCCATTTGAACTAGGTAAATGGGATTTCACAGGGTTACCATATTGTGTGATGTAAAAAGAGACATCCATAAAAATTTGTTTTAATATTTACTTACTAAAATCAATAATAAAAGGCCTAAATATGTCATGCACTTTTAATATCGAAGTGTAACCACATAAAAATACTTTTCATTTTAATTCAGTCATTCACTGCGCCCATGAATACTTCTCAATGCAATTAATTCTTTTTAAAAGGCCTGGGCACATCTTAATATATGAATGAAACTGTTCACAAGTCATGTTTTTAAAGTTGTACTGTATTGTAAGAATACCCTTCACAGATTCTGATATCATTATAGTCCATTCCTTTATTCATTGGTTTTGTATGAAAGAAAACACTCTCTCAACATTCCCATTGTGTGCTGGAACTGAAAAACAAAACTGAACTAACTTTAAGAGCTAAGGGTGATTTTTAGCGAAAGAGAGCGCAGAGGAGAACTTGGAATTAGTTCAATTTGTTTCACATATCTCTGAAGAAGACAAAATCATCAAAATACTTAACATCATCAGTATCTACATCATTTGAAATTACAAAATCATTCTGTTCGTTTCGAAGACAACTAAACTTTTCATTTCATCCGTAAATTTAGATTTCTCTTTTTCCATACTTGTGAATTTCGAACCAACTACTACAGCAGTCATTTTGAACTGGTGTACCACAAATGATTCACTGGTGTGCTACGAAAAATTAAAGTAGTAAAGACTGTCGTAGCAAATATTGGAAAAATAAAAGTGAAAGGAGTAATAAAAAAAGTGAGTCCATAAGAGTGAACTTTCAGCGAACATGGTACAAGTCAACACTCAGTAAACACACACTGTATGTCAGAACAGCAGAAAAGATAGCTTGTCAGTCTGTCAGATCAGTAAAGCAAATACCGTCATTTCCCATAACTATTGTCCTGGGACACAACTATGGTCCACGATATAACCATTCAAATTTTGTACTCCATAACGTTGTACCTCATTTATCTAAATTTTTGCTTTACTATAGTTTGAAGTCAAGTCAGTGCAGCTATCTACGAACAGTCTATGTTACTTCTACAATGTTCTTTGAATAGTTGTATCATGGACCATAGTTGTGTTCCAGGACCATAGTTATGGGAAATGACAGTATCATAGTATTTGAGTAAAGTTAGAATATCATGCCAACCTTTAAAAATGTCGTATTTTAATAATGATAATAATAATAATAATAATAATAATAATAATAATAATAATAATAATCATAATAATTCTTTATTTATTTTACTTGCTTTTATGAAAATAGTTCCTCTCTAGTTAGGAACCACACCTTTAACTTACATTACATGAGTGTGCCATGAGATTTCAAATTTTACAAATTTAGTGTGCTACATGTTGTAAAAGGTTGAAAAACGCTAGGCTAAGGTATAAAAAAACTCTGATTCACAATAACTCGACTCATCACTCAATCCAGAACAGCATGTAGACTAAACAACTTACTTCCACTCCAGTCAAAAAGACAATGTACAATGCCTCTCAAGCCAGCGATAAATCTGTATTATTAACATTTTCATGTTGGCATTACCAGAGCAGTGACATATTTGCGATATATCACACGAAGCACGTTCAGTTTCAAAGAACGTCATTCGATCGGCACATCTTGTGGTTTTAAAAAGATTTAAAACTGTCCATAACTTTTCAAATGAAAACCTGGACCTTTTCACAAAACTCATCCAATACATACAACGTGTAAACGAACAAAGTTTGAAATAATAACAGTAATAAGCCTAAGTAAAAGTATTAAGAAGGGAGTTTTGCACGTGCTTTCCAATATCAGTCATAGATATTTCTAGAACAGAGTGTAGTGGTAGACTCACCTCCTCACGGTACACCCTTAGATAATGAAATCCTTTTTCGGCAAAGTAGTCTACCAACACGCAGCCATACAATGTAATCCAAATATAAATTTTGAAACTGAAGAAGCAGCAATTGGGACAAAAGAAAATCAGAGGTCAGAGGTGTACTTAAAAACCCAACAGAGCTTTCTAACCTTGGAGTAATTATTAATTACTACGGTTTAAACAAATTTAAGATTTATTTAAAGTTTTGAAGGATATCAGTTCGAGACATCAAACACAAATTATAACTTCCTGAATTAAAGGAAACTCAACTAATAAAACAAAATCCCCTAAATTTATTTGGTACTGAATAATATATAACATTAACAGAAAATGTTACGAAACCTCATACTACTCCAGACATTTTAAAATCGTTACTATTAGAAATTATAAATTTAAATTGTCCTGTCAGTGAGTATCAACATATTTTTAGAGATGGAACTTGTTTACCAAATCATGGAGATACCAGTGCTGATGCAATATGTTTCCTTTTTTTCCTTTTACAGAGGATTAATTTTAACATTAAATTTTAGCTATTCTTTCAAACTTACAAAATTTCCTGTATCATATTGATAAATTTGAGAAGGCAATGGTATTACCATAATCAAAAGCAGTCATTCTTATTATAGCATAGGATGTAACAGCAAAAAACTTCAGTATTCTGGAGTGTCGTAAAATTTTAAGAAAACTGGTCAAATTAAGTGAACAATTACTAGGATGTCTGCATGTTATGAGTGGGAGATAATGAGGCAGCTGATTTCTTGTGACCAAGAAAGGCAGCAAAATTATTCCAATTGCTGTGTCTTACCACTCTCTTAAAATAATAATAAGATCAGAATACAACAATTTAATAATAAAATCACTACCGGTATGCTTTTAAATCAAATTTTAATAAAATGGACGATATTATGCCGTACACATAATTTAAAAATTGACTCACACGAAAATCAGTGGTGACAACATTCAGATTACTTGCAGGCCATGATTGTCTCAATAAAAATTTACACAGAATTGTTATTGCAGAATCTACTACATGCCCTTTCTGTAATCCTAACGAAGATAAGGATCAAGATCATCATTTTCACTGTGCAACTTTTACTCAATTTTCCAGTCTTCCTGCTAAATATTGGAGTGCAAGACAGCGAACGATATTACTGTCAACTATTCAACATTAGATACCAACCAACGAATCAACCAACATCTAACAGGAGACTTTGGATTTACTTACTACAACCCCATTATGATACTTTACACAAACTACCGTATGTAATGCTTAAAAATATTGAAATTAAGATATTAATGCGAAATATTTTTAAATTATATCATATACTTCAGAACTAACAAGCATACATTCTCATGGGGGCAGATAAAAAAGTTTTTTTTTTCTTCCACCATGTTAATAATGTCAAAACAAGTGCTTATACAAATTTTGGCCACTCGAGCACAATTACGAATGCCATAAAAATAAGCTTCCCTGGGGCCATTTGCATAAAGAAAACACAATCTCATGGAAAGATTTATTGGAACAGATACAGCAATTGTTGAGATATTTTTCAACATATTCCCCACCGAAATTGAGACTTTTTCATACCATGGAATCAACTTTTGTATCCCTGTGTCATAGAAGTCTGCTGCCTGGAAACAGAACCAGTGTGTGACAGCTATCTGCATCTTTGTCGATCCCATGGTATGACAAATGTCTCAATTTCAGTAGGGAATATGTTGAAAAATAGCCCAAGAGTTGTCGTATCTGTTCCAATAAATTTTTCCAATGAAATTGAGTTTTCTTTCTGTAAATGGCCCCAGAGAAACTCATTTTTAGGGCCCTCATAATTGCACTCAAGTGACAAAATTTCTACAAGCACTTATTTTGACATTATTAACATGGTGGAAGAAAAAAAATAACGTTTTTATCTGCCCTCATGAGAATGTTTGCTTGTTACTTATTTACAAATGGCTTTTAAGGAACCCGCAGGTTCATTGCCGCCCTCACATAAGTCCGCCATCAGTCCCTATCCTATGCAAGATTAATACAGTCCCTATCATCATATCCCACCTCCCTCAAATCCATTTTAATATTATCCTCTAATCTACGTCTCGGCCTCCCTAAAGGTCTTTTTCCCTCTGGTCTCCCAACTAACACTCTATATGCATTTCTGGATTCGCCCATACGTGCTACATGCCCTGCCCATCTCAAACGTCTGGATTTAATGTTCCTAATTATGTCAGGTGAAAACAATGCGTGTAGTTCTGCGTTGTGTTTGCTTGGAAGAGTAAATAATCTAACAAGTTTATTCCATAATAATATTCAAATACTAATAATCGCCAATAAGACTGTTACGTCAACAGCAATAGAGAATAAGGTTCAGTTTAGTTTTAAATGGAACAAACGTTTTACATGTCATTGTGTTCGCACTGTGTTATGTTACTGCTTTTGTAATACCGTATTTACTCGACTATAAGATTCCATCACTTACAGTACTATCTTACTTTTTGAAAGTCAAAATATAAAATTTTGTAATAACTTCGTTTTAATTATAAATATCGTATCTATATTAAAAATAAAATAGCGAACTTTTAATTGCCTTCTAAACCAACTAATATTATGAAGCTCGCCTATGAAGTCCCTCTACCAATTTTAGAAGTAAAATTAGAGAAAAAAAGTGGCGGGTGAGGTCTTATAGCCGAATAAATATGGTATAGTGTGTACATAGTTAATAGCCGAGGCATTAGATAATGCATACATGAGTAAATTACTATTACAAAGGCAGTGGTTGTGACGTTTGATATTAGAAAGAAAGTGTCACTTGTGTATGACTGATTTGCAGTTTTACAGTAAGTTTTTCCTGCTTATTGTACACTATATTTAAGGAAATATAGGAGTTTGTTTATTGATTAGGTCTTCTCAGATGCCATTCCAATCACAAGAACGGTAACATATGTCTACCAATAATGCATTTGCATTTTTAACTTATTACACATGAGGTAAAAACAGGCAAGAGGAAATTCAAAGGTATATTTTTAAAAAGAATAGTATATGAATGAATGGTTGTCTACTCCATATGACATGGCTCGGCTCGATGCAGTGATGAAATTGTTCCCATACTCTTGTCAGCATAATTTAAATTTATCATTTCTAATTTATATTTGTATCTTGTTATGTTCTTTGTATTGTGTTTTATATTTTTATTTTTTGTGTAAAATGTGTCTGTTCAATTTTGTATTGTACCAACGTTACCACTGGGTATCTATTTGTCCAATCATATTGCAATAAATCCATTCATTCATTATTAATCTAGTTTGGTGAAACTAGCCCATGGCATCCAGCAGCTAATTCCTTCCACAATAGGCGGACTTATGGGGGGAGGGCATGGGGGGCACTGCCCCCCCCCCAAACTTGTCTGAATGTTAGAAAATACTGAATTCAAAAGATATATTTTGCTTTTGTTTATTATTAAGTTTCTGTGCTTAAATTTATGAATTAATGTCTTCAGATCATGTGTCTGGACTATAATAGGCTATTTATTTTAAATTTCTGAATGTATAAGAATTCCTATACCTCATTTGAGGAATGGAAGCACTGAAATGTTTCTTTTGTAACAGCCTGTACTCAAGTGTTAGAAGTGTAAAGGCTGCCACTTGGAGAACTGTGAATAACATACTGCAAAACAATGCAGAAAAAAAAAGAAAAGTGATTCCGGTGTGTAAACTTAAAGACGAGATTAAATAAAATAGAGTTTACATTTCATAATTATGATATCTTCAGGAAGGTAAGCTTGATATAAAAAAGTTTCTGTTAGCACTGTTATGTAGTTTTAATGATGCATGCATATGTTTCTTTATGAGAGATAAAAAGAGGAAGATTGTTTTAAGTTATGCCCTACTAGCCGTACCCGTGCGCTCCGCTGCACCCATTAGAAATAAATATAAAGTAATTACATAATTAAAATAGGACATTTGATCCAGGGAACATTCATGTTTGATAGAAGGATAAATCGTTTAATATGTTACTTAATTTAAATTGCATCCAAATAATTAAAATGCGATCATTTTGGTCCAGAGACACTCATTTGCTGCAATGACAATTCCTTTAACATGTTTATTAATTTTTATTACATGCAACCATAGTTTAATGAAGATTGACATCATTTAGATTATTATATCAGAAGTTACTGTAATAACATTATAGCATTATGTCCATCTAGAGAAACTACACTTTCCAATGGTGAAATAATAATTAATTATACAAATCGGTTAATTTAGCTTCCGATATTACTTCATACAAACACAGAAACATTCTCTGTAGGCTATCTTTCATAGCTTTCGATTGTTGCTGTCCAAGGCCCCTTATAAACGAAGTCATTTGTTTTTTAATTCATTACACGGCCTTAGATGGCAGTTATTGTAATTTTAAAACTCATTTATCTCATTAAATATCAGTCCTATCAAAATTTTTCAAGGAATAAAACTTATCGCAAATAATTTTTAAAGAAACTTTTGTTATGTAACATTTTTCACAAAAATCAATAATAAGAGAGATATTTCGATTTATTTAATTCAGGCCCCCTTATAACCCCCCTTTTAAATAATGTATTTTCAATGCCATACAGCCTAAAATCTAAGTTACAACGAACTTAATTTATATTCCAATTTTCATCGAAATCCGTTCATCCATTATCGCGTGAAAAGGTAACAAACATACAGACAGACAGACAGACAGACAGACATACAAACAAAAATTTCAAAAAAGCGATTTTCGGTTTCAGGGTGGTTAATTATATATGTTAGGACCAATTATTTTTGGAAAATCGAAAATTACCAGAAAAATTTCGGCTACAGATTTATTATTAGTATAGATTATAATTTATAGTTGACCTACAGTTCAACAACTCGGTCCGAAACATCACGGATATGGATGTAACACTATAAGAAACATGCTAACAGAAACTTTCTTATATGAAGCTTACTTTCCTGATGATATCATATGAAATGTAAATTCTAATTATTTTATTTAATCTCGTCCTTAAGTTTAAACATTATACTGGGATCACTTTTCTTTTTTCTGCATTGTTGTGCAGTATGTTATTCATACGTCTCCAAGTGGCAGCCTGAACACCTGTGGACTTCTAACATAGACTGTTACAAAAGGAACATTACAGTGCTTCCATTCCTCAAATGAGGTATAGAAATTCTCATACATTCAGAAATTTAAAATAAATATTATAATCCAGACACATGATCTGAAGACATTAATTCGCCAATTTCAGCACAGAAACTTAATTATAAACAAAAGCAAATATGATCTTTTGAATTCAATATTTTCTAATGTTAATTAAAAAAAGATTTTCTAATGTTAATTAAAAAAAGGGTTCAGACAAAGGGTTCAAAAACTCCGCCTATGCTTGCACAGGATAGGGCCTGATGGTGGGCTTATGTGAGGGCAGCAATGAACCTGCGATTTCCTTAAAAGCCATTTGTAAGTTGTAAGATATATCACAAGACTTTTGTCACTCAATTATTTCGTTCTTCCATGAATCAGATCCAGTGCTTTATTCTTTTGGCATTTCCTTCTCCTACCATATTGTCTTCAACAAAACATATTTCCATCCACATATATTTGCCTTCCGTCCACACCTGTGGAATAACGGTTAGCGCATCTAGCAGCAAAACCATGTGGCCCGGGTTCGATTCCCGGTCGGGGCAAGTTACCTGGTTGAGGTTTTTTCCAGGGTTTTCCCTCAACCCAATATGAGCAAATGCTGGCAAACTTTCGGTGTTGGATCCCGGACTCATTTCACTGGCATTATCACCTTCATCTCATTCAGAAGCTAAATAACCTAAGATGTTGATAAAGCATCATAAAATTACCTACAAAAATAAAAATAAATATTTGCCTCCCTTTTTCATAAGTTCCACGGCAGATATACGAACAGAATTGAATATATTTAATTTTATAAAAAGAAAAAAAAAATTAAGACTACTGTACACATTTTAAGAATGGCAATAGAAACACTCCTTCTCAACGAAAAAAAAAAATGCTCAATTATAAACCCAGAGAACATCTACATGTCCGACTCCCTTAAATTAGATGCGAAGACGAATTCTCTTAAATTTGGAAAGATGATAAGCCCACACAGATGATGATGGTGGTGGAAGTGATGATTGTAATGATGAGGATGAGGAGGAGGAGGAGGAGGATGATGATGATAATGATGATGACGATCATGATCATGATATGATGATAATGAGAAACATTTACCTATAGTAACCATAAGTTGTACCCGAATTCAACAATAGAAGACTTACCTAGACATGCAGGACATAGTCGTTTTGGATGACGTATACCACCAGTTTTCAAACCAATTTCTATCAATACCATACCAAATATTAAATAGCCTATTCCAGCTCCTATAGACACTGCGACAGTGAAATATCCATTGTATGTCATAACACACAACATAAGTATGTAAGACATCACAATCTGTATAACATACCATCCAGTCTCACGAGCAAGAATTAACAGTCTGAAAATATGACAAAAAAAAAAGTCATTGATTAAAGTTCACGTTAACACTTTGTTTCTTAAAAACATAAAATTACTTAGTCACACATTAAAAAGTGTTAAAATTTTAAAAAAGGTATATACCTTCGACAGACAGAGTAGTTCAAGAGACACTGATGAAGACGTAACATCACATCGAAACAGGCTGTCTGTCGAAGGTATATTCCTTTTTTTAAATTTTAACACTTTTTAACTTGTGACTAAGTAATTTTATGTTTTTTAAAAAAAAGTGTCAGCATTAATCTGTAAATGAACTTAATTTAATAACAGTGTAGTATAATTTAATGAGATTGAAACATTGGGAATGGAAAAACAGAGAATAATGGAGAAAGGTTATAGAATGCAGAAAATTGAGTATTGGAAAATGTCCCAGGACATCGTGAAACCTGATGAAAATGAATAAATAAATGAATAAATGAATGCAGAGATAAATAAATAAATAAATAAAACAATTTAATATAATCAAACAGTCGTTGTTCCTGCAATAACTCCTATGTGACATTTATCGATTTTCAGATTTTTGCTCTATTAAATAACTTAAATATTGATGCAGCAAATAATAAAACCTCCTATATTTAATTATATTTCTTTGTTTCGAAAATGTAAGAATTCACAGTCTATGTATGGCTGCCATAGGATGAATAAATGTGTTTTTCCTTCCTACTGAAAGATTTTATATTTTACACATAGGAGTTATTGCAGGAACAACGACGACACATGATTTAGAATGTGAGTAACAGGGCCTAGTGAGGACTAGTATTAGATAATTAGAGAACCAAACATCATAAAACATTGCAATGAATGGAAGTATTTGGAAATGGAACCTGTAATGTGCAATAAACAAAACAACCAACTTAAAAGCGATAATTAACATTAAATTGAATTTGTGGGACAAAACCACTGCCAAGAGAAGAATCACATATAATGAAATATCAAAGTTAAAAATATTACTCATGGAATATAAAAATCAGAAACGAAAATAAACCAACTGCAGTAAAAATATCGTTAGAACAGCAAGAATAGCATCAAGAGAAAAAATATGTAATGATAGGAAAAATTATAGTTAACAATGCCAGGAACTAAACAACAGAAAAAACACAAACATGTTCGCTGGATGGATGTAAAAAGACTATCAGAACAAATTTTGGACTGGATTTCATGTCAGAAAGGGAAATACTCGAAACAGAGATGTTGAGATCGATTTCACAATACCAGCAGAAGAAGAAAAATAAGACAGACAGACATTAGAGGAGAGTACAATGCTCACTGCCGTGTAGGTAAAAAAAAAAAAATCAATCTCTCTCTCTCTCTCCCCCCTCCCCCTCCCTCCCCCCTCCCTCTCTCTCTCTCTCCTCACAATCCTCACCCTCCCCTTCTTCTTTCTATCTCCCTCCCTCATTCCTCCGTCCCTTTCAATGCTAGATATCTTCGTTCCTAAACCATTTGGAGCAGGTTTACATACAAAATAATAGTTTTGTCTGCATTCAATATGCTACCAAAACATAAACTACAATAAATCAGCATAATTAAACAGTTTTTCAGCATCATCAAATCACTCGGTAGAGACGTTCCACAACACAACTTAACCTGGTTTCAATACTCACGAACCTGGAATGATTAAGAACCTACATACACTTCTTAATATGAATTCAATTACCAAACATCATGATTGGATATACTGTACTATAATGACTTCACTTCAACCATTACTTTCTGTAATATGTAATTGATATATCATTATATATAGTCTCACTTAAATATTACTTAATTTAGTGTTTTTATGTTTTAATGCTACAATCTCCAACTAAACATGACAATGTAACTGTAAAATGTATATGACAGCAACACATTATTACACTTATCAACACATGCAGGACGTAATACAGTCACCCCATTTAACCATTATCTTATATTGGCATAATTTGGACAAAATCATCTTTACTGATGTTAAAATATCTTAAAAATGTTTTTCATGATCTTAACTACTTTACAATGTTAGAATAGTTACATTGACAGTGAGTTTCACTTGAGAATTTTTATGTAAAAAAGGGTAACTTAAATGCAACCTAACACCAATATGTTATCATATAACAAATCTAATGTGTTCACTATGTAATTATTTCAAACCTGAAGACGACCGCCTGTGGTCGAAAAGGTTAGTTGGATTGTATTCAATGACATCATAATTAATTTGTTACATTAATAAAAATTAAGTTCAGTGACTGATTACCATTCATTGTTAAGATATACAGCTACTTGACTTATCGAAAAACATGTCTTTGAGATTATAAAATTAAATGATGCCTTTGCAGCATCTCACGACAATAGGAGGATCATCTTGCAGTAAGATAAGATAACCAAATTACATTATGCTTTTATAGCAGCTCACAACACTAGGAGCATAATTTTGCAGTAAGGTAAGGTTAGCAAATTAATAACTGATGCCTTTGCAGCAGCTCACGACAATAGGAGGATCATCTTACAATAAGTTAAGGTGAACAAATTAATTCATAGCTTTGCAGTAGTTCACGACAATAGAAGAATCATCTTGCAGTAAGGAAGGCAAATTAACTGAAGCCTTTGCAGCAGCTCAAAACAATAGGAGAATCATCTTGCAGTAAGGTAAGGTTAGCAAATTAATAATTGATGCCTTTACAGCAGCTCACAATAGGAGGATCATCTTACAATAAGTTAAGGTAAACAAATTAATTCATACCTTTGCAGTAGCTCACGACAATAGGAGGTTATCTTATAATAAGTTGAGGTAAACAAATTAATTCATAGCTTTGCAGTAGCTCACGACAATAAGAGAATCATCTTGCAGTAAGGAAAGCAAATTAACTGAAGCCTTTGCAGCAGCTCACAACAATAGGAGAATCATCTTGCAGTAAGGTAAGGTTAGCAAATTAACAATTGATGCCTTTGCAGCAGCTCTCGACAATAGGAGGATCATCTTACAATAATTTAAGGTAAACAAATTAATTCATATCTTTGCAATAGGAGGATCATCTTACAATAAGTTAAGGTAAACAAATTAATTCATAGCTTTGCAGTAGCTCACGACAATAGGAGAATCATCTTGCAGTAAGGAAAGCAAATTAACTGAAGCCTTTTGCAGCAGCTCACAACACTAGGAGAATCATCTTGCTGTAAGGTAAAGTTAGCAAATTAATAATTGATGTCTTTGCAGCAGCTCACGACAATAGGAGGATCATCTTACAATAAGTTAAGATAAACAAATTAATTTATACCTTTGCAGTAGCTCACGACAATAGGAGTATCACCTTGCAGTATGGTAAGGTAAGCAAATTAATTGATGCCTTTGCAACAGCTCACGACAATAGGAGGATCATCTTACAATAAGTTAAGATAAGCAAATTAAAAGGTGCCTTTGCAGCGGCTCAGGGCATTAAGAGGATCATCTTGCAGTAGGATAAGCAAATTAATAATTGATGCCTTTTTAGCAGCTTATGGCAATAGAAGGACTATCTTGCAGTAAGGTAAGGTAAGCAAATTACACTGGTCAACAGATAAAATGTATCAGAGATGAAATTAGTCATTTCTTACTAATTTTGGGGTCCTAAAAACGAAAATGACCTTCATTTTGGTGGATTAGTTTTCATTTCGATTTTGCATAGCGTTTTTGCTCGAATTTCACGATTTTTCTCGAGAAGATATTTATTTACATTTTATATATTATTTATATTTATATGTATGTCGATAAACACTAAGAAATATATAAATATACAATGTACACATTTATAAATCAGTTATCACAAAATTACAAAATTTACTAATATGCCCTATTTAGCACCTAATGAGAGATATTTTTCATACAAGTACGCCTTCCTAAAATAATGACTCAAAATGAACTAAATTATTATCTCATTGGGGACTTAGAACTACCTAAGAACAAGGCTGAGTTACTAGGGTCACGATTCAAGCAGTTTAAATAATTATCTTGAAAAACATTTTTAAATTACCGAATTTCGAGTTCGTCAGCATCACTTGGAAAGATTTTTTCTATGCAGAACAATCTTGTATTCTGATGGACTAATGGATGCCATGGGGATTCAACACATTGCTGACAAGTGGCGCCTTTTTATAGACTCATCCAAAGTCAGTCTTAAAGCAGTATTACTACATAATGGCAATAAATTATCAAGTATTCCAGTCGGACATTCAGTATCCATGAAAGAGACATATGATAACATTAAGCTATTAATTAACTGTTTGAATTATGATAAGTACAAGTGCTGTAAGGTAATTCGGGGGAAGACGCCACAACTAAGGTATTTCTTGGCTATACAACTCAAACCTGAAGTGATAAGCCAATACAAACAAATTTATCGTATTTTTCAATTATAATTTGCTCTGTATAATGATTGGTTCCTTTGCAAGTGCGTATATTGTTAACAATTTTTAATGTTAAAAGAACTCGCGTCAGGGTGGCATCTTCCCCCATATATACGGGGAAGATGCCACTTGGTATGGGGTAAGATGCAACAACATAGTAAATGGCATACATAAAATAAACATTGGAATATTTTATGTGTATTTTATTACAACTACAGAGAAACATCTATGAATTTAATTATAAACTTGTTTCATGATTATTTTGCAAAAATTGATCAATTAGGACACAATTCTGAATGTTAGTACGAGCCTGCACCACATTTCATACACTGCAAATTATCACCACTCCAATCTTCGTGCAAGGACTTCTTGCATGCGGTGCACTGAATCCAATCACACTTGGAACTTGTCTTAGCGTAAAAGTGTCCAGAACAAACAACAAAAATCATCTTCCTCATCAAAACTATTACCACTGTCATCGTGACTAATTTCGTCAGAAGAAGAAGAAGAACTTACAAATCTCTTTCTCTTTCTTGGTTGGGAAGGTTTATTTTTTTCTGGCCTTTTTCCGCATAGTTTCTCTTCTCTGTGGTGTAGTTGAGATGTACGCTGTTTGTTTTTTACGTGCAAAGAATTTAGATTTCCTTACTTAGGAATAGGGCTGATTGTTTCCAGAATTGAAATCCCGTTATCCGTTCTGGTGGAAGCAACTATTGATGTAGGTCTACTGCCACATGCTCCGCTAGTGGAAGGACCTCGTGAACATTTAGTAATGTTTGAAGATTCCATTCATCATTTCAGAGTTCTGTATGGAATGCCACACACCCTCGCTGCAGCCCATAACGATTTTTGTCCATACTTTAAATCTTCAGCAGCTCGAATTAAATTTTATTTTGACGAAGATGTCCAATCTGTTTTTATTTTGCAGTCTCAAGTCATCGTCTGCATAAAAATGAAATGTGAATTACATTTTTAATCATTGATACCTTTTGTAAAGTATCAGAGAACATGTAAAATAATATAATGCAAAATATTATCAAATAATAACCTTCCCAAAACATAATTTATGGGTTAAATAATGTATTTCTTAACCATGTTGCGTCTTCCCCCAGTTACAGGGGGAAGACGCCACTCACACTTACTTGCCTACTGCCGCAAGGTTGTTGCCGTAGCTGCATGTCTAGTGTGCGTAACAAAATGCACAACTCGTATGTAGCAGATATCCCATTTAAAATATAGCATCAGTCTATGAACCTTAAATATAAGCAACGAAATATTATAAAATGTGTACTCACCAGACTATATTTTCACAAGATCCAAAAGAATGGCGATGAAAGACGATAAAGTAAGACAAATGCACATGCTACGTGTCCACCCCGTCAACACTCTTCAAACTAGAGGATCCGCGCTGTCAATTGCTGACACATAACAGAACTGCAAAGAAAGTTACGTCTTCCCCCAACTGGCATCTTCCCCTGAATTACCTTATATGTTCAGATTTTAAAGTAGTTGCATTAATGTTAGGTCTTCATCAGGGTTACACAAAATACTGTTGTTTTTTATATGAGTGGGATAGTCGTGCAAGAGATATACACTATGTAAGTTGTGTTTCCTTGGGCAGAAGTTAGAACCAGGCATTAAAAATGTTATTTGTATGCCACTGATAGATGAGACCAAAATAATATTACCAGCGCTGCGTATTAAACTGGGATTTACGAAAAACTATGAATAGAGATGGAGAAGCTTTTAGGTCCGCTTTCATAAATTTCAACGACTCAGTGATTCTAGAATCAAAGTGGGAATCTTCATAGGTTTACAAATTAGAAAGTTAATGCTTGATGAACATTTTCATGAACTTCTAACAGGCAAGGAGAAAATCGCTTAGGAATCATTCCAGTTAGTTGTATATAATTTTCTTGAAAACAACAAAGCAACAAATTACAGGGAAATAGTGGACAATATGCTGCTGATGGCATACAATAGAATGGGGTGCAACATGTCTCTTAAAATACATTTCCTCCAGTTCCACCTGGACTTCTTTCCCGACAATCTCGGAAAAATTAGGCGTGAACACGGGGAATGTTTTCACCAAGATAGATAGACAGTGGGGTTTAAAAACGGTCCGTCAGCTACAATGGCTATTTGAGCCCTTAAGTTTTCACCAAGATATTGCTACTCTACAAAGAAGATATCAGGGTAAATGGAGCACTACTATGATTGCTGATTATTGCCGGTGAGTAATAAGAGATGCTCCAGAAGTAAAATATAGAAGAAAGGCTAAAAAACCACGTCTGTAAAGTATGTATTTAATAAGACATAATATTTAAAATTTCTAGAATTTTGGTTTTTATTGAATATCTTTTAAACTTGTACTTTATTGCTGCAGTATGAAGTTTCTGTCGTTATTTTTAACTGCTTTTATCGCAGGGTCCTTATTCTTCTGCTTTCAAGCTCCCCTTTGTGGACTTCCAGTAATTTAAAAAAACCGCATAGTAACATAAATATCCATTGGCCCCCAAATAGAAGTGTCCATAAGACCCAGGTAGCATGCATTAAAAAGTACACACTATAAACAAAGGATAAAGTTACATTCGGAAATCACACTTCAATATATGATGGTGGGGATTCTTAGCAGGAAAGTGAGTCACCATAACTTAACTCATTGCTTTACATGCAGAGTGACAAGACTTTAGCAACAGAATAGGAAATGTTATATGACTAAATTCAAAATGACAACGAACTCCACCCATATCCGAACCTTATTTCATTAAGGTAGTTGTCACAATAAAATTGTGAGGTTTTCAGGGAAAACAAAAAGCAAATGAAATTTATAGTTTTGTATTTTTTATTGATTATATTTGTGTTAAATTTACAAGAGAATTAAAATATAAAACAATGATTTTATGTTTTGAATGCAAGCTGAAAAATTATAAAATCGTTTTTTTTTAATTAGTAGGATTTTTTTTATTTAAAATTTTATCGAACATCCGTCCTTTGCTTTAAATCTTATTTTATTTTTGGACAGTAGTCCTTTACAGCCTTTTCTTAACATAGTAGCAATTCAATACCATATGAAAATTCGCGCATAAACCTTGTATATGCTCAAGATGGAATATTTAAAAATCGCACGAAGGGCTCAGATCAGAAGTGGACCAATTCCATATTCAACTAGAATGGGCTATTAGCTTGGCTTTTCGAGGGGTGGACCCGAGGTGTGCCCATATATTTAGACATGCTTCGGACCATTGTGCGCCATTTATATGTGATGAATGTCCAAGTCTGACGGGTGGCCTGGGTGGTATTCATGAATTCGATGCTGACAGATGGACTATCCTGTCTCAACCACTAATAAAGCCAGATCATGTCCGTATACGAGTAGCCTGATAAGTCCCAGGGCCTGGGGCCCCAAACCCTCCCTATATTAACATTGGAAACACATACAAGGCCTGTCTAAAATGTATCCGACCTTAAATTTTCCCGCGCAAAGTAGTGATTCTAAGGCGGCGCCACTGTGCACGGTGGAAGGAGGAACCGTAATGCGCATGCTTGAATTTTTCACCGCATTCGCTTGTGCCAGTCACTGGCTGGTGGTCGCCAAGTAAGGTGCTGTTCTAAGTGTTTGTCGGATTTAGTTTTCTCGCAAGATGACTGAACGAATTGAGCAAAGATACTGCATCAAATTTTGTCAAAAGCTTGGTGACTCTCAAAGTCAAACAATTCGTAAGATTCAGCAGGTGTTTGGGGAAGATGCGATGGGTGTAACACAAATTAAGGAGTGGTTCAACCGATTCAAAGATGGCCGCACATCAGCGGAGAGTGAGCAGCATTGTGGCAGGCCCCAAACTGCTCGGAGTGCAGCTGTTGTTGAGAGGGTGCGAAATTTGGTGATGGCAGATCGTCGTTTGACCGTGCGGGAGATTGCCGAAGAGGTTGGAGTGAGTAAAGATTCTGCACATGCAATTTTGCGTGATGATTTGAACATGAACCGAGTGGCTGCGAAATTCGTGCCCAAGTTGTTGTCCCCGGAACAAAAAGACCTCCGTCGTGACGTTGCACAGGACCTTCTAGACACCGCCAAAACTGATCCTGGGTTTCTGAACACCGTGATAACTGGAGATGAGTCATATGTGTACATGTACGACCCAGAAACAAAAAGACAGTCGTCGCAATGGAAGCATCCCGAGTCTCCAAGGCCGAAGAAAGCGCGGCAGGTGCGAAGCAAAATCAAGGTGATGCTGACTGTTTTTTTGATGTCCGTGGAATTGTGCATCACGAATACACACCAGAAGGACAAACGGTGACAAAGGAGTACTATCACGATGTTCTCCAGCGACTCCGTGATGCAGTTCGGTGCAAAAGACCAGACATGTGGACGGCAAACAACTGGCACTTGCATCACGACAACGCCCCCGCACATTCATCCCAATTGATCCACACTTTCTTGGCCAAACATGGAATTACAACCGTTCGCCAACCTCCCTACTCTCCAGACCTGGCTCCTTGCGACTTCTGGTTGTTTCCAAAATTGAAGACACCACTGAAAGGATCCCGTTTTGAGAGTAGAGAAGAGATAATGCGGAACGCGACGACGGAGCTGAACACCATTCCAAAAGAAGACTTCCAGAGGTGTTTCCGGCAGTGGAAGGATCGGTGGGCTAAGTGTATGCAAGCACAAGGGGCCTACTTTGAAGGAGATTAGGGTCCCAACCCCGTCAGGTATTTGAAATATTTTTTCTGGCTAAAGGTCGGATACTTTTTAGACAGGTCTCGTATTATCCCCAAGACTTTACACCAGATTATTTTTACTATTGCAGATGACAGATGAAATGAGGGGCAGGTGGAGTGTGCTGGTGGAAAGCTAGAGAGACACGGGAGTGCCCAGAGAAAAACCCTCTGCAATGTCTACTTTGTCCACAATAAATTCCATGACTGCCTGGCCGAGGATCGAACCTGAACCACCTGAATGGAAGACTAGCATGGTAGCACCTGAGTCACAGATGTGGCAGAGTGGATTGTTACATGAGACAGTCTAGTGATTACTGTACCTTGCAGACCAGAGTCCTGCATTTACTATTTCGCTCGAGCGTGAGAAAATGATCATGTAGTTGGCTATTAAACCACTAGATGCTAGAGACGAGCAAAACACATTCGTAACAGTTGTCCAGGTAAACTTGGATGAGGAACTAGACATGTTGTGGAGACTAACCTTATAAGCCACAAATACAAATTAAGGAAGCCATTAGACCTCAAAAGTGATGTGTGGGAAAAATTTGTTATAGAATGAACATGTCACTATATTTAATTTTGTTGCTCTCACAAGCAAACATTCTGATGGGGGCAAATAAAAAAGTTATTTTTTTTTCTTTCACCATGTTAATAATGTCAAAAGAAGTGCTTATACAAATTTTGGTCATTATTAAAAAAAAATTAACTTTTTTATCTGCCCCATCAGAATGTTTGCTTGTCAGTTATTATTCTTGTATCATAATCTTCAAACCAAATGGTAGGTATTTATTCTGGTATTATGTCTATTTTTTTTTCCAAAGACTTTCAAATATTTAGGATTCAAACTTACTAGTGATGGTCGGATGGAAACTGAAATCAGAGAAAGGATTGTAAAAGGAAGATCAATGATAAAAAGATTAAACGGAATCCTGTGGGACAAAAAGATCTTTAAAACAACAAAAATAAACATATACAAACCATTAGTTCGAAGCATGACAATCTATGGAGTAGAAGTGTGGGTATTAAATTAAAAATTTAAATCTAAATTCGAATCCATACAAATTAATTTTCTCAGAAGGTCTGCTCAATGTTCAAAATTGGATAAAGTGCGAAATGAAGGATAAAAATGGAACATCAAAATTCTATAGTTGACTATATTCATAGCAAACACTTAACCCAGTACGATCATGTTTAGAGAATAGACTGCAAAGACAGATATTGGAATGGATCCCTGAAAGCTGGGGAAGGAAGAGAAGACCACGGACGACATGGATGGAGGAGATCCATAAAACTATACAACGCAAAAGGTTTGCAGAAGAAGACTGGAAAGATAGAACAGAATGGAGAATAAAAATTTGGTCACAGGAAGATGCTTACGCATTGTTAATTTTCATCGATAAAATTTGAAATAAAGAGAATCAAGTAAAATTGAGTTCAAAATATAGTAAACAGAATGACAATTCAGGACGAACGTAAATATTATCGTTGATCAATTGTCCGAAGACAGGTTTGAACCTCACATGTGACACCAATAAGGCATCACTCATGAGGCGACTAAGTCAGGAGATAATGGTGTAGGACGTAAATATTATTGTTACATTATTTTATCCTTCATTATTCCACAGAATATATCTAACTCATTAAGTCCAGTAAAGATTACTATAGTCTATGCCTCATCTCATCTCACCAAAAAATTGTGTAACACTTGACTTGTTCCATATATTAAAGCTTCAATGCTAATGTATAGTCTGTGGAATATGATAAATGAAATAAAATGAAATGTGCGCTTCCAATTAAAAATTCCATTTTCTTCCTACAAATGTCTATCTATGCAAGCATAATTCGCTCGTCAACATGGTTTAGAGTGCTCTTCGCTCGAAGGAAACACCCTTGAGTGCAGGACCTTCGAACGAATACGAGTGAGCGAAAAATTTGTATTGCAGTACTCTGTTGCAGACTCACAATTAAACTTTACTATGGATTTGGTTCACTAGTGCTATAAATAACTACAGTATTATTAATATAAAACTAGCCAAGAGTACAAATAATCCAGTTCACTTCAGTTCTCAGCCTTTCATTGTCTTGAAGAAAGTTTAGTTCATCTATGATTAGGCTATATACTTGCTTCTCCATAAATCAGAGCAGTGCATTAGAGACAATGGTGTGCGGTGAAATTTTATGTGAGGGAGCAATAATACAAATTTTTATATGTATAGTACAAAACTGACAGCAGCCAACTCACCTAAATATATTTGAAGACCAAAGCAATTCTCCCCCCTTTAGCAGCAAAATCATCGAACAGAAATAAACGAATCCATAATGACCGGTATAATTAGGTGCCTCAAGCTAAGAATATGAACAATGAATCCGCCTCAACCAGGACAGGCGCTCAGAGAAAGAATTTTCTGATATTTTAAGATTAGAGAATTCATAGTTCTCACAATTAAAATATAATTTCTGCAATAAATTTCTTCTTTTTCGCTTTATGAACAGGGGAAGCAATGCTTGCTCACTTTCCATCTACCGCACACCACTGATTACAGAAGATTACAAAATTATGCTACAATAATTTTTAAAGTAATATGCCTGATGTGTAACACAAGTTTTGAAATCACTGTCACATAATCCAGCTTTTTTAAGCAATATTTACCATCTTTTGACCTCTGCTGATATCTGCTTTTGACACAAATTTTTCATCATAATGCAAACACTAAAATAACTTGATAATGTTCACTTTCAAGTGATTACATAGCTTTCCAATGGCTGTATATGTTTCAGGTACTTATAACAAGCAAATGTTGTGGACTACACCTTATGAACATGAAGGAAACTGTTAACCATGAAGGTGGTTGTCCATCTTATCTAGGCAAGTGTCCATAAAAATAGCGTTATTGTGAACTGTAAGTTGGAAGTCCACAACTGTCCTTAGTGCTCCAAGAACGACATTGACTTACGACCTTGTATAATACACATCCTCGTAAATCATTGAGAGTTGGACAAGCAGCGTTTGTGATATAACAGAGAAGTCTTTTCTTGTTAAGAATCATTAAGAATGCAAAAATGCCCTTAGTGAAATATGGTACGGACATATTAAAATGATGATACCATCACCAAACATCACAAACAATATTACAATCTTTCGGTATTTCAAGCACAACATACTACCCTTGAAATGAAGTTATAGACAATGTCTTAAGAATAGAGCATAATATAAAGCTTAGAAATGTCCGTCAGGCCCAAATGTCCATTCGCCCCCATATTATCCTAACAGATCACATCATTTTAATATGTCTTCCCAAATGAAGGAAAGACACCACTATCTTTGAACTACTGTGCTTAAAATGGATTAGTAGCTAATTAAAAAAATGCCGTTAATACATTACATTTGTCAACAGTAACATTTCATGTTGTCAATTTTTTTCTATGAGTTATTCAATTTCAAATAAATAGGCTACCGGTACCTATAAGTTATGTTACAAAATTATGTTATTTTATTTAAGGATGAATAAATAAATGCAAGTCCTTTTTTATTCACAGCACTTTAATATGAATATTGTTTCATAACATATTAACAAACAAGTCGCATTACAAACCACCCTGTATGTTATTTGTTTATTACTTATTATTATCCATCCATCCACCCATCTGTCAACCCATGCACCCAACCACCCATTCATTCAATCTTTCTCTTTCTTCTTGAAGCACTACAACATTTAGATGTTTTTTTCCCCACCCTTTCTTTGGACCAACAATAAACCCTCACAAAGAACGTATGGTCAGTATAATGACAGCCACTGCAGAGATTCACATGATAACCACAAAACAAGGAACAAATACCCAGATACGTGTAATGGAGATAAATCTTCACCCATGCTGCGAATCGAAGCACAGATCTCTTAGTTGGGAAGAACACACGCCATCTACTGAATCATAGCCGGAGATTTTTATTATGTATAGATCTCAAAATTCAGCAACACTAGATTGTAGCAGTATTCGTGGAATTTATTTTAACAAATTATATTAACTTATTACTACATAATTCCTGAGTTTATTACGATAGCAGTAATTTCTTAACACCAGTTTCAACTTAACTCTCACTCTCTAACAGCTGATTGTGAAGGTTCAACCTTAGTCGATAAATCAGTAAATGCAGACAGCCTTCAATAGAACATACTCTAGTGTCTCAACTATCAGTCAACTGCCTTTCTCGAAATTCTATGCATGAGGAAGTATACTGGATATTAAATCACGCATTGCCCACACCGTATACACTTCTTCATGGTAAACATGTACAAAATGAAAACTAAGCAAACTCATGAATGAAATTGGCCGATTAATTTGAACAGATAAATGCAGTAGCCCCATAATAAGGATAGATCAAACCTTCCAAACATTGTGTTTTACATACATTTAAAGCAATGGAAACAGCCCAAAGAAACAAAATAAGTTAAAACTATTATAGAAATAATTTTGAGCACATAATTAATGATTACATATATAAATGTAATTCAGGTCCAAATCACAGCCTGATTTCTAAACTTAGATGAAATGAGATAAATGCATTCTAGTTTTTAATACACGTCAATTTCATGTAACATGTGCCAGAGAACAAACATCATAACCTCCATTGAAAAATTGGCTAAAACTACAAAACAATTTGGCACCATAGAGCAAATACACCTAATTAAGAACTCTTAGAAATAATGCGTACTTTTGTGCCTTCTTGATGGTCCCATCTGTTCTCAGTAGCAAAGATCTTTCATTTGTACAATTTTCTGAGTAACAATGATCATCATCCAGTATTACTTTATGTTTAGCATAAGCCTGATATACTTTAACAGCTTCAAATAGTATTGCAAAAGATGCCAATCCAAAGCAAGTCATTACTAAACCTGCAACATAAAAAACAATAATTTCATCTTCACTGTTTTATATACACATTTAACACTTACTGCATATAATCACTGATTGACATAAAGTCTTCACTGTGTTAATATGAGGAAATTACGTGACTGATTAGTTTCGAAGTGATGTTATTCATTGTCCAAAGCCTAGTGAAGGTCTCGCGCTATCTTCTGGTGTATCTGTTGTGGTGAGGTGTGTTCATGATTGTGTCGAAAAGGGTGTGTGTTTTGAAATTGAGTTGAATGTTCAGGACGTGCCCTGTTCGACACAATCATGAACACACCTCACCACAACAGGAAACCAGAAGATAGCATGGGACTTTCACTAGGCTTTGGACAATGATGAACATCACTTCGAAACTAGTCAGCAAGGTAATTTCCTCATATTAACAGTACAAAAAAGTCAATCAGTAAGAATTTTATATTTCAGAAAACAAAGACAACTTGAGGTGAAATTCTGGATGAAGTACTGTAGTGTTTAGATTCTGCAAAATCTAAAATTTTAATACTACTGTATATTCCAAACATATTCTGATAACCTTAATAACAACAACAACATCATCTCTTCTTCATCTTTATTACCAGTACTGTCGTCATTATCATCATTACTGTCGTCATCACAATCATAAAAAGAAAGAAAAGAAAAAGAATTAGACAATTATCCTTCTGTTGGTCACATGTATATCAGATTGATACAAGCATACGTTTTTCTATCGCCAAATTTTTTATTTCCATTGTTGCGGCTTTCCCGTTACAATACCTTCCTATCTTCATACTTACTATAAGCCAGTGTCGCTCAATTGCTTTAGTCGTTAGGCTGTGTGAGACTGCAAGATCAGATTGATACATTGCAACATACAGTGTAACTGAACCAGAGGCAATTGTACAATTTAGAAGATCCAGATGATATAAAAGTTTTCCTAAATTTAATCTATGATAGCAATGTAGAGGACGAAAATTCTGCACTAAAAGAAGATTTTCAAGATGAAGATGACACAGATGCGGTTGATGAGCCAGGAGAAGAAAGGATGGGTAATTCTGATTATGAAGTGAGTGGAATTGATGAAGAATCTGATGTGAAAAATAACTTGCTGAAGAAGCCGGACCAGCTATGAGAGAAAAAAAATTTCACTCAATCTGCAAAACGCCGTCTCTGGATCCTATGTCACACGTCTCAGAAGACAAGACTAACTAAGACCATTTGCAAGAATTGTAAACAATGTATCTGTGGCGAAAGTAAAACCACAGTCTGTACAGAATGTTACCCTCGACTTCAGGAAAAAGAAGATTGCTTGAGTGATGACTGATAATATAATGGACAGTATAAAACTGACGTATTTCATGTTTCTCTGAGTAGGATACACTTCACTTTTATGTTTATTCCTTATTTAGTAGTTTGCATTCTTTTTAATAGTTCTGAATATTTGTCTCAAGTTTTAGAATAAAACTGGTACCAGTAATGAAGTTATGTGGTGAATATCTTATTGTGCAATCTGTTTACAGTTATACTTGATATTTTGAAAATAAACAAT
This sequence comes from Periplaneta americana, assembly GCF_040183065.1. Taxonomy (NCBI): domain Eukaryota; kingdom Metazoa; phylum Arthropoda; class Insecta; order Blattodea; family Blattidae; genus Periplaneta; species Periplaneta americana. The sequence goes on from NC_091127.1 coordinate 91,792,589, forward strand.
AAATAATAAATCAATGGTAAAAAGAACACTGCAATCACTAAAATATGTATATGACACACTTTCTCAGATTTCATGTATCATTGTGATACACTGCGAACGATGCTATTACTCGTGTTCATGTATTTTGACGTGAACTTTTCAGATATAAAATAAATGATAATACATAAATTAATATATTTATTACCAAGCGAAAATAAACATATTGAAGTGTATAACAAAAATAAGTGTCAATATATACCACAAATCTATAGTCATTATTTTAGGCCAAAGTGAAATGCATCAATATGATACATTGCAAACGATTCATACCATTATAATGTAGCAACCGACGGAAGGTTATTAAAAAGATGAGAAAGAGAAAGAGATGAAAGGATAAAGAATATGAGGGCGAGAATGGAAAGAAGGGAAAAAAAGAAGGAAGAGAATGCAAAGAACAAGCAGACGAGAATAAAATGAGGATAATGAAAGAAAATTAATGAGAAATAGAGAATAGGAAAGGAAAATGAAAATGAGGAAAAGACGAAGGAGTAGAAGGACAATTAATTGGATACAAGCATCAAGACATGAAAGATATGCAACGTGTTTCAATTACACGTATCTATTTAGTGGTATAAGATGATGACAGTGTGAATAACCCGTGAAATTTATATGAAAGAGTGAAGTACAGTGGAGTAACATGTAACAAGTTGTACTTTTCTAATGTGACAATAGTGCACAAATTCAGAATCTGCAAGTGAAAACCGTGTACAACTTCAGAATCTGAAAACCTATGATGTTGAGTCAACAAATCCAAAATATTTCTGATAATATTGATATTTCTAAAATATTTTATATCAGAATTGGCTGGTTTAAACCAACTAGTTTAAAAAAACATTTTGGGTTTGTTATTTTTATTCTTGCTATTTTCACTACTTTCCAAGTCTTTTATTGGAACAACAATGAATGTTTAAATTTAAACATTTTAATAGTTCATTGAGAGGCACTTGCCAGTTGTTAGATCAGTACCCAGCCAGTGTCGAATTATTTTACATCCTTGTTGCTTGAGTTATATTTGGCAATATTTCCATTCAAGAAGAAGATTCTAGAAAGGGAAGGTGTGTCATATGCAAGAAATGTGGACATGAAGAAAATGTTCTTCCCAATTTAAACAAAACATAAATTCATAAGTCATCTTGATCTAGAAGTCACAATTCTTTAGATACCTACATTACTAGAACTACCAGAACACTAAAAAAAAAAAAAAAAAATGGATGTTCAAGTAGCCTGCTTCATTTATGCCTCTGAGTTTAGAAGTGTAGAACACCCGCAGTTTCTTAAATTAATGCAGGATCTTCGTCCAGGTTATTTCCCTCCAACTAGAAAGGAAATAAGTAGTTCTCTACTAAATTATATTTTTGAAGAAAGGTCAAAACTTTGTAATATAGTTGGAAGTGAGATTGTGCGTGGTCAAATATCCAGAACAGGCCTATTGTTTGTATAACAATAACTTCAAAAGATGTCATTTATTAAGTCGACATAATTGATACCTCTGGAAATCCTCATACTGCTGATTATCTAGCACTTGTGACAGCCAGTAGCATTAAAAAAATGTGAAACAGAAACAAATTGCAAAGTGAGATCTGTTGTCACAGATAATGCAGGTAACATAACCAAAATGCAACAAATTTTAGAACACAATAATGATTTGGATCTTATAACTTATGGTTGTTCTACCCACATACTATAAATCTTCAAAGCCAAGATTTTCAAATGGCAATGTTACAAAACATATGCTCGGCGTTTTTTTCTATTTTAATGGGTTATTTTACGATGCTGTATCAACATCTAAGTTATTTAGCGTCTGAATGAAATGAAGGTAATAATGCCGATGAAATGAGTCCGGGGTCCAGCACCGAAAGTTACTCAGCATTTGCTCGTATTGGGTTGAGGGAAAACCCCGGAAAAAAACCTCAACCAGGTAACTTTCCCCGACTGGGATTCGAACCCGGACCACCTGGTTTTGCGGCCAGATGCGCTGACCGTTGCTCCACAGGTGTGGACTGCTCAGTGTTGTAAAGTATTTCAGAAATAATCATTTCGTCAATTCTTGTTTGCATCAATGTGGATCATCTAAACTAGTCTTCCCTAGTGAAGTTAGATGTAATAGTATGGTGGACTGTCTTGAATATATGAAGACTATCGTCAAGTGATTGATAAGGTTGTGTAACAAGTATCCAATCTAAGTTTGAAAAGAAACGTTAAAGATTTCATCTCATTGTTGAAATCCATTTTATCAGCATTGGACAATGTACAAAGAAACAACTGCACCATATGACAGTCAGTTTCTGTGTGGAAAGAACTGGTGAAGAATTTTAATGACCAGTCTTCTAGGGAAAAAGTTGAAAAAAGATACAACCTGGCCTTAATCCCAGCACATCTTGAATACGAGGCGCACCCAGAAAGTAAGTTTCCAGATTTTTTCCCCTTGAAAGTAAACGTAATTAGCCGTGTCAAATGCGCATGCATAACAGATCTATGACGTATCAAACATATGCCAGCCGGACAGGTCCCGCCTGGTGCCAGTACCATGGCAGCAGTGATCTTATTCCTTCTCCCGCCGCCTGCGAGGTTCGGTCAGTGATAAAGTTCTTTAATGCACAAAGCATTGCGCCAATTGAAATTCATTGGCAGCTCTGTTAGGTCTATGGGCCGAACATCATGAGTAAGCAGATGGTGCGTCGCTGGTGTAGGCAGTTTTCCGAAGGTCGTCAAAGTGTCCATGATGAAGAGTGCAGTGGGCGACTGTCCCTCATCAATGATGATCGTGTTGAGCTGGTGCGGCAGTGCATCATGGAGAACCGTCACTTCACGATTACGGAGCTGAGCAGCCATTTTCCGCAGATATCGCGATCCTTGTTGCATGAGATTGTCACTAAGCACCTGCTGTTCAAAAAAGTGTGTGCCAGGTGGGTGCCAAAAAATCTGACACCCGAACACAAAATGCAATGTTTAGGAGCAGCACTGACATTTCTGCAGTGGTATCACAATGACGGCGACGAGTTCCTCGACAGGATCGTCACGGGCGATGAGACTTGGATTTCGCACTTCACCCAGGAAACCAAGCAGCAGTCAATGCATTGGTGGCATAGTGGATCTCCAGTCAGGATGAAATTCAAACAGACGCTGTCGGTACAGAAAGTGATGTGCACGGTGTTCTGGGACAGGAAGGCCATTCTGCTCATTGACTTCCTTCCAAGAGGTGAAACAGTGAACGCTGACCGTTACTGTGAAACACTGCGAAAATTGCGATGTGCCATTCAAAACAAGAGGCGTGGAATGCTTACTGCAGGTGTTGTGCTCCTCCATGACAATGCTCGTCCACATACAGCTCGGCGCACAGCAGCTGTTTTGACGGAATTTGGCTGGGAGTTGTTTCATCATCCACCCTACAGTCCTGATCTTACTCCCAGCGATTTTCACGTTTTCTTGCACCTCAAGAAATTCCTGTCCTCCGGTGAGCGTTTTGGCAATGACGAAGAGCTAAAGACGTCTGTCACACGCTGGTTCCATTCACAGGCGGCAGAGTTCTACGACAGAGGGATAGAAAAGTTGATCCCACGATACAAGTGTCTCAATTCTGATGGTGGCTATGTTGAAAAATAGCTGAAACATTGCTGTACCTGTTGCCAATAAATGTTTTCCTGAAAGTGTGTTCTTTTTTTTTTTAAAATAGGGAAACTTACTTTCTGGATGCGCCTCGTACATATTAGATTTCAAGAAAAAACAGCAGGGAAATGGATCTCACCTCAGAAGAAAAAAACACTGCCCTGAATTTTGCTGGAGAACGTTATCCAGAAACTTCTTTGTAAATTATAAAATTCCAATCTAAATAATCAGTTAATCATCACCATTCCATAAAACTTTCTTTGAATTTCAGGTGATGAAGGGAGTGACAGCTTATGACTGGTGGAAAAGTCATAAAAATGAACTGAATGAATTTAACAACAAAGTGTTCCCTATAATTCAACAGCTATTCACAGCTAAGGCCTCTTCTGCTAATGTTGAGTATATTTTTTTTTTTTTGCCATTTGGAATAGTTCACTCTAATCTTAGAAACAGATTGGGAACAGAAAAAGGCTCAAAGGTGGTTTTCCTGTTTAGAGTGTTCAATAAGGAGGCAAATTTGGATGATTTTGATGTTTAACTAAATGTCAGTTTATTGGAGGAAGAGGAAAAGGAACAATAGAATTTGAGCAGGGGGTTATATAGATACGTCATCTGTGATCTGTCACGAAAAAAAAATGTAGTCTACAAAGTTTATTTAGTTTTATTCTCTTTCCTTCTAGATCAGTTTATCATTGTTATTAATATCATAAAGTCAGTGTGATGTTACAAAGCAAATGCTGTTTCATTGTTCATTGTTTGTGGTGAATGTTGAAAATAGAAATTATATTAAAAAAAAAACAGTTTCCTTGTTTTTTTTTTTTGCCAACCCTGTTTTATATGGAAAAAACATCTCCTTTGAAACGAAGTGGAAGTCTTCATTTCAGAAATGTTAAAACATATTTGTCTAATTTGTGCAAAGTGCTTTAGTTTGTGTTATCCATGTCTATGAGCAGTGTTTTCACTGAACATATATTTTCTATTATTCAAGGGCTCAGAATGACGAGGTTCTAACTACTGTTAAAGTTTGCTCAGAAATAAAATGAAAATGGAAAACATTTTTAATGCTAACTCTGCTCTTTTACCTTCGTTAATGTGTTATTTATCATTTCGTGAGCCTAAAATGTTCAGAATAAAATTATTTTATGTTGTACTGAGATGAAATAAAATGGTTCTTCCCAAATATAACCTGGTATTTCCAAGTTGTTGTGTTTGCAGTTTCAATCTTATTTTCATTACCACATGAAACAAAATGTATGCGTTATTTTTTTAACATGGTAAAATTCCTCATTTAGATCTTTTAATCTTAATCTTAAATTTTTATAAATGTATCAAAGGGGTACGGTAATCAAATATAAGAAATAATGATTTCTCACTAAATGTACGCTCACTGCCCTGTACCGCAGACATACTCAAGGCTGCGCTTTCTTCCTCTCCTTTGTCACTTAATGTTGTTCACATGGATGCTCAAAGTCTGTTGTGTCATTTTGACGAATTTTCTTCTATCTTCTCACCTTTAGATATTCACGTTATTCTTATCTCCGAATCTTGGTTACATCCTAATCTTCCTTCCACTCTCGTAAACCTTCCTGGCTATACGCTTTGCCATAATGACAGAGAGGACAAGAGAGGAGGAGGGGTGGCTGGTTATATTAGATCCGATTTGCGACCTAAAATTATTCACCATTCACCAAGTCAGTACTCTGCCAAACCCGAATTCATGTTCATTGAAATTTGCACCTTATTTACAAAATGTCTAGTGTGTGTCGTATATAAACCCCCACATATATATGACGTAGATGATTTCGAAACCTCCTTACTAAACGTTATAATAATGGGGGACTTCAATTCAAATTTACTTGTCTCACATTCTAGTACGACTAAAAGACTTCAATCATTCTTCCAGTGCCTTGATATGGCAAACCTACCCCTAGCTCCCATACATCTTATGGAAGGTACAGACACATTACTGACTTGATAATTACTAACAATGCCGACAAAATACTGACGCATGGACAGTTGCCTGCACCAGGACTATCAGGGCATGATATCATTTATCTATCGTTTAATCTGCAGTGTCCTAAATAGACTCCTAGAGTAATTACTTACAGGGATATTAAAAGAATAGATGATATTGCACTGAAAGAAGATGCTGCACAACTTCCATGGCACATGATCTGGACATTACGAACTGCAGACGAGAAAGTAGACCTATTCAATATGTTAATACTTAAACTTTATGACAAACATACACCATTAAAGACCAAACATACCAGAAAGACCAAACATACCAGAAAGACCTCAGGTCCGTGGATGACGACTGAAATACGTAGCCTGATGTCCGAACGCAACTTAGCCTATAGAAAATACACCCACAACAAATACGACGAATATTTTAATTTCCATAAACACCTCAGAAATAGAACGACTCAACTAAAAAGAAACGCTAAACTCAAATACTCTTACAAACTTATAGAGCCCAACACAACCCCTTCCGAGTTATGGAAAAATCTGAAGGTTATTGGACTTGGAAGGGCTAGTGAACAAGCAGACATTCCCATCCCACTTGACCACTTGAACGTACACTTTGTAAAGGACCCCCACCTTAAACAACACAACGAAATAAGACACAGTTTTGCCTGACTCAGCTCCCCCAACTCGAGACAAATTATATTTTACCGACGTCACTCCTATTGACGTAATGAAAGCCATCCGACGCATCAAGACAAAAGCTCAAGGGCCAGACAACATTAGTATATTACTCATACAGAAAATACAAGACATAGTAATATCTACAATTGCACATATATTCAACAGTTCCTTAATCACTTCAACTTCCCCTAAAATATGGAAGCAAGCTTTCGTTCTTCCTCTTCCAAAAGTCAAGTTCCCACCGACCCGAATGACTATAGACCAATAAGCATCCTGCCAGCCATATCAAAAGCACTGGAAAGAATCCTACACAGACAAATTACTAACTACATGAACGAACACAAACTATTCGACAAGTATCAGTCAGGTTTCAGAGCTGGACACAACACAAGCACTGCTCTACTTAAAGTGACCGAAGACATTCGTGAAGCAATCGACTCTAATAAAGTAACAATACTAACACTTCTTGACCTTAGCAAAGCTTTCAACTCTGTAAATTTTGACCTGCTCACCCATAAATTGAGATATCTGTATTTGTCAGAGATTACTGTGAGTTGGTTCGAATCCTACTTACGAGAAAGACAACAATGTGTTGTATCCGGGAATCGAAGCTCTTCCTGGCTTATCATAACATTAGGTATACCACAGGGGTCGGTACTCGGACCATTGTTGTTCACAATATATGTCAGTGATATTACATCTCTTGTAAGGCATTGTAACTATCATTTGTATGCTGACGACCTTCAATGCTACATCTCTTCCTGCTTAGGCTGAGTAAACGACGCTATAGACAAACTGAACGAAGACATTGACTCGATTGTGACATGGACAAAGAAATTCCATCTTAATATCAATCCTCGAAAGACACAAGCAATTATATTAGGACACAAACAGCAAACCGACACTGTAAAGCACCTCGACATTTCCCCTGTTAAAGTAAGTACAGTGCATATCCCTTTCAGTTCTTCGGTAAAAAATCTTGGCATGCACATGGATAATAATCTCAACTGGGACATGCAAATCACAGAAATCTGCAGAAAAGTATATTCTGTTATCCATGTGCTAAAAAGGATAAATGTTCATCTTCCCTCTTGCTTGAAAAAGTCCCTTGTGCAGACGCTTGTATTTCCCTATTTTGACTATGCTGACATTTTACTGACTGACCTTTCCAGCGACAACAAAACGAAACTTCAATGTGCTCATAATTTGTGTGTACGTTTTGTAAGCAATGTTCATAAATATGATCATATTACTCCATCCCTGGAAACAATAAGTTGCCTTAAACTAGATAAGAAACGAAATTTACATTCACTTCTCCTTCTCTTCGAAATCTTGAACTCTTCTATTCCTTCGTACCTGTCGTCTCGCTTCATTACCTTTCTTCCCACCACAATCTGAACACACTCTCTCGCCATGAAACAATACTAACAATACAATCCCATCGCACCTCCTCATACTCATCCTCTTTCACAATAGCCCTGCCAAGACTCTGGAATTCGGTACCTGCTAGCATCAGGGACTGTCAAAATAAAATTTAATTCAAACGCAAACTTACTAGGCACTTGGTCAGTAATTGAGACTTGTTCAGACATGGTTTCTTGTAAATAGTTCTCTTAATCTATCACAAAATATCTCAATATATGGTAATTTCATCACTATAGAATTTTGTTATTCTAGGTTTAATTTGTAATTCAGTAAATACAAAAATATTCTTTGTTCTTAACTTCTATGATAAATTGTCTAGCTTTCATTAATCAGGTAATTTTTATTGTAATTGTAAATGTAATATTAATTGTAATTTTATTCTTCATATTATAGTTGTAATCCCCTGGTAAAGGGGCAGAGAAAGCCTGATGGCCTTATCTCTACCAGGTTAAATAAATAAATACTACTACTAAATGCTACGTGACCATAAAGAATGCCTTAAAAGGCTCTCTTAACACAGTCACAATCATACAAGAATACTTCACCAGTAAATTTAGAAGGCATACTTGGAGAGTGGAGTGGAAGGGAGAATAACACACGTTTGCCTTTTTGTCTAACCAGCAAATAATCGCGTCAGTCTCACTAAGGCACTGAAGGTCACTGGCATCCGACCGACACCCAGTCTTGGCGAGTTTGCCGTTGAAGTGCTACAGGCAACATGTGGCGTAAATCAGAAACACTGAAGTGTTGTGTATGTATCAGTTTAATTCTTTGGTGCTAGATGGCAACCATATCGTTTCTGATATTTGTTACGGAAAACTGGTGGATTTAGATTGTTGATAGAAAATACAAATTAAGAGATTATATAATAAGAAATATATTTAATTTCTACTGTTTGTATGTTGCTGGCAGCTACACCGGCAATGTAGACACCATGCCCCTTATATAGTACAAGAGTAAATTAAGGTAGAGTTAGTAACAGAACTGTAGTGAAATCATATTGTAAATAGGGACTGAAGGAAATAGTAAAGGGAATTGTTATGAATAGGGAAATAGAATAAGATAGGATTAGGTTGTTAGTAAGATAGATAATAAATGTTGAAATATAGGGAGTAACAAGTGTATGGAATGGACATAGAAGGACATAGTCGATGAGTAAAGAAAGTGATGAATATGTGTCAGTCACTAAATGCCTTGATATGTAAAAGTTGTAAATAGTGTAAAAAAGGGACTGCTGGTCCGAATACAGAAATGTGAAGGGCCAGGCGGACCAGAGAGTTTGGTGTGAGAATAAATCATATCATAATACGACTCAGTACTCACACTCCACACGTTAGGTAGCCTACCTGCTGGAAATGTTGCCTATCTTACGGAATACATAATTCATATCACATCATTCACAGACACTGTTTCATTAAACCTATTCACTAAATTTAGTATTGTTTTTCTATATGGAACTGGATAACCAGAAAATTTACGTCTAAAGTTTTCCCTTATTCTGCTACACGATTTTTTTTTTCTGTATGTACATTTTCAAAATGTATATACATTCACACACTGAACATGTAACATTGCAAAACAAAACACAACGTAATAAACTGCACTATTTTTATATTATTATGATGTATCGAAGTACATATGACATTTCTGTGCAGATATTCTGCATCATCATATGATGAAAGATGAGTGGAAGGGAGAAAAATTCCAGTGCCGGAGAGAATTTTTCTCCGTTCCACTCATCTTTCATGATGCACTATTTTTAGCTTACTTACCATGTGCCTTGAATGCATTTTGCTAAAGCAGACTGGCACAGCTAATTTTGGGAGACAGAGATTCACCAACCATGCAACTTTCAAGTGGTGATCTCCATCTCCCTTTCCCTCATTCCCTCTCTCCTGGCACATAAGCAATAAGAGCTCATATGTAAAGGTTAACGTGAACATCAGTCAGGAGTAAGATAAACATTATGGGATTCACTAGTGATGTAGATAAGGGGAGACAAACTCGAACTCGTGAAAATAGTCTAATCGCGTCATTAGTCATAAAACAGAGACATCAATGTTGAAGACTTATTAAATTTATTAACATAACATAGCACGTAAGATTTAATTTGGCAAAGTGCCATGAATTCGCAGATGAGTCATTCCACGTCAAATTGCACAAAATTATACAAATTTTGACCTTCATATTTCTGATTGCGTTTATATTTTTTTTACCAACTCTATGGGTCTCATAAACCAACAAGTGTATTTTTATGTCCTCCTAAGTCCACATGTTTTTAAAATATTACATGTTAAAATTCGTTAAAAATGTCGCACAATGCAACATTTAAAGCGTCATATTTCTGACGATATTGATGTTAAAATTTTTTTGAAAAATGTATTTAAAAGCTTAAAGTGCTGTCTTTTATTAAATATTTACTAACTAATTTTAATATAATTATTTCAAATATTTTTTTTATAATTCAATTTTTAAAACATATACATCAATGTGAAATAGCCCTATTAAAAATATAAAAAAAATGCCTACTAGGTGCACTGAAGTATTCTTAATAATTCCAGAAAAAAATCAGAATGGGATCTCCAATAGTTTAATGGAAATTTAATTACTTATGACACAATGTGTAGCGGTCGGCGCAGCAGCAGTGGACGGGAAGCGTTAAAGCGTGCTAAGAGTTTTATCAGCGCTGGATAATTGACTGAACGTTGCAACATTACACCCAGTACGGATCAAGTTACTCGAGGAAACACTGCTAATTTACTTATTATGACATCTTTAAATAATTGTACATTATGCTTTTCAAATGTTTCTTTTCATTCTCATTTTAAATTTTCATTCGCCTACCTTCTTTCTTGAAAGAAAATTGTTTTACTAAATCTTCAGTTTTTGACAACGGAATGAAAGAATATAATTTTAATGTACCAGTTATTGGTTTTAGATTATGGTATCTGGCCTGCAAATTTTCAGTGTGGTTTTTGTGCTTATTGAATGGACAAAATATAAATGACACGTTAGAAATGTTTTTTGTGACTAATCAAACAGTTTTTTTTTGTGTTGTTATAGGATCTTGTATAATGGAATTCCTCAAGGATCAATATTAGGTCCCCCACTTTTTCTAGTGTTTATAAATGATAGGTCATCCCATATTATTTGCAGATGACACAAGTATAGTAATTACAGCCAATAACTCCAACACATTCCAATTTTCAACAGAGGAAATTCTCTTCAAAATATGTGACTGGTTCTCAGTCAATAAATTGGTATTAAATTGTAACAAAACTAACATAATTCAATTTAAATCCTGTGCAAATTCAACCTCGCAAATTTCTAGCGCAATAATTAACAACAGATCCCTATTAGAAACAACGACAACCAAATTTCTTGGCTTAAAAATCGATAATGTGTTAAATTGGAAAAATCATATTAAAGAAATTACTCCCAAACTAAATTCAGCTTGTTTTGCTATTAGATCTATGCAAAAGATAGTAAATATCAATACCTTAAAAACAATATACTTTGCATACTTCCATTCGGTATTGAGTTTTGGAATAATATTCTGGGGAAATTCTACAGATAGTAACAGTATATTTCTATTACAAAAAAGAGTAATTAGAATAATAGTAGGTGCCAAATCTAGGGAATCTTGTAGGACTATTTTCAAAAAACTACAAATAATGCCCATGGCTTGTCAGTACATCTTTTCATTAATAGTCTTCCTCGTATGTAATCGTGAGAACTTTGTAACTAATTCAACAGTTCATAGCATAAATACACGTCAAAAAAATGACTTTCATACTCCATCGGCAAGTCTATCATGCTATCAAAAAGGAGTGCGTTATATGGCAGTAAAAATTTTTAATAGCCTCCCTATCGATATAAAAAATTAAACTCAAAACATAAGATTATTTAGGGCTAAATTAAAGAAGTACCTAATTTCTCACGCCTTCTATTCTGTAGGTGAATTCATGACATTCAAAAACACTAAATGAAATTGATACTAAAACTATGTGTTGTACTAGTAGACTATATTGTAAATCTCGTCTGTATATATATATTTCATCTAGACTGTGACTATAAATTAAGACATTAAATAGTATTAAGTTTTTTGACTTGTTCCATATTCTAGCTGTAAAGCAATGTATGAATACCATGGAATGTTAATAAATACAATAACTCTCGTGGCAAATCTTTTAACAGTATCTCCAATGCCAACACATGGACCTTTACCATGCGACATTGCAAAGAAGTGTCATTCAGCACTAATTCCATAATCGTCTTTATGTAAGCAATTATTTTTAAAATTCTTTTTTTTTTTTTTTCTTTGTATTGTGATCTTGATCCATTGGAAAAGTAGCTGATTTTTTTCATATCGTTGAATTCTTGCTTTAAGAAATTGATTGCTTCGGATTGAAAAAAGTGAAAGGGATCGGTGTCATGTTTCATGGTTTCTGAGATGACATTACTTTTGTAACGAATTTCTGTATCTCCTTTGAAATATACTATGAAAGGATTTATTTATTTATTTATTTATTTATTTAAATATACGAATAAAGAATATAATTACAAATAAGAGAAATAGAAATAAAATAATACAATCAATATAAAAAAAGGAGATGCAGTAGTATTAACAAAATTTGAGACCGAATGAGCAGCGCTCGTGTTCGGTCACAGTTCAGATATAATATTAATAGGCCTATAAGAGAATATAAAATAAAATAAAGTAGGAAGTGAAATTAAAATTGTACTGTATTGTGGCTTGGCATATGTTCCAATGCACACCTTGTATTGAATCTTGTATTAAAAATGAATAATTTTCGGAAAAGTCTGCAATAACTATGTAATTTTCAGGTTGTACCTCTCTTTGCATTCCATCAAAAATAAAATATGGCTGACTTTTGAATGGATGATGATGCATCTTCTACATGAAAAACTTAACATGCTAGGGAGCCTTTTACTTTTGAAACTTTTCACGGGGCTATCGTTTTGTTGTATCTTTCTTTTCTTGATAGGGGATTCTATTGACATCAAACTCTTGTTTAATTCCTCAATATTACTGATTTCTAGCACTGTATCCATAGAACTGCTAGAAGAAATACTGGGATAATCACTTTTTCTGTTCGCACTTTCATTTGATTCATGTTTATTAATATCACAAGAACTACCGGCTTCACATATAATTTCACCTGACCTATGCGGAAATTGATTGATTTTTATGGAACAAATCACATATTTGCACACTCAAAGACCCCTTTAAATTGATCAATAAGTCGCGACTTACGCGTCTTAGGCCGGTATTCATAGTCGGTGACTTATTTGTTCAATAAGTATGACTTTGTGAAGTTATACTTATTGGAAAATCTCAACTTATATGATTACGGTATTCATAGTCGACCAATAAGTCGTACTTTGTTAAGTTTCATTCAATAAGTGTAACTTATGTGTATACAAATAAGTCGAACTTATTGGTATGAGAAATTGCAAGGCCATTGTCACGACAATGTAAATCAGACAGTCGATTTTCTTTTGTCTTTAAATTTGTTTGCATAGCTTCTGATTGATGTAATGTACGGAAAGAAGAAAACAAAATATTTCAGTTATGTATAAAAAGATGATTGTATTGAAGGAGATTATTCTAAAATATTCAAAGATTGTAGAGAATAAGAAGACCGACGCAGTTTTTTGAAAACAAAAGATTGCAGAAGAATTCAATTCGTCGATACATATTGTGGAACATGTAAGTAACCCTAATACAATATTTTCTTTGAAAAGTGTATATTATAACATAAAGAAAGAAATTATGAAGTTCGTTTACGCGAAATTGGAATTGATTACAGAGAACTGGAAAACAACTACATATAGGTTATTATGGACGAACATCAAATGCCACCAACGGAATGTTTTGACCAAAGAACGCCAGACAGTGATGGCTACACGAGGTGGTCTTCCAGTAAAAATGTGAAGGACATTGATCCACCTGTAGCACAAATAATCCCTCGCACAATGGTCCAAGTTCCAGGAGCGGTTGACTCCGATATGATTGCAAGTGAAGTAGAAGGTAAGCAGTGTTACATTCAATATTCCTTCTTGAACTTTTAATTTTTTTCTCAGCCTATTAGCTATTATTTGTTAATAAAGAAAATTATCAAATCATATTTACATGAAGCGAGGTAATAGGTAACTAGACCTAACAAGTGATAGAATGAAAAAGAATAAAGTCTACACAACATAATTAGCCAGTTGACATAGCCTACGTATTGTTTACATTGCAGTTGTGTTCGTAGAAGTAGAGGGAGCACGTCTTGCACAAAATCCTTCCAAGGACATATCCCCCTCTACAGCTGGACCATCCAACTCAGTTGCAGCTGAAACAACAGCAACAGCAACTCCAGCAGCACCAGTGGATTACACAAGAAAGCGCAGGAATGTAGTTTTGAAAGAACATAGTGATTCATTATTTCAGTTTAAAAAAATGAAGGCAAAATTAGAATTAGAAGTTGCGGAAATTGTGTTGTGCGAACAACTTATTGATACTGAGCTAGCAAAAAATATAAAAGGTCAAAGGTTGGACATTTGTTGGCATAACTAAGCATAATTATGGTACAGACTACTATATTTCATTATAGACAAAGTGCATGTAAAAGATTTTCGTTATCGCGTCAATATTGTTGTTCAAGTCTTTGAAATGGAAACGGCACGCGCTTTAACTGCCATTTAGCTCTTTGTCACTTCACTGTGTTGCCGGATCTTAGTTAATAGTAGCAACAATTAGAATATTAAATATTTTTCTAGGTTTAGATACCACGGAGAAAAACTAAATGTGGCAATGCCACACATGTTTAAAGTGGGTCTGGTGGTTAGAGTAATTATTATCACTTTTTACAAGTCAATGGAACTGAGATCGGAAGCCCACAAACAAATGCCGCTTGTCCATAATGAAAACAGGACTACTATAGTTATCAAATACTTCAATCGGTTATTGTTTAAAACTTCATAGTATTCGTTGTTAACATTACAAATTGTCTCAATTTTAAATGTTTTGGTAAGTCACATAAATGAATAAATATTTTACTTCAGTGAAATTCATTTACATCTTGTCATCATGCCTCCTAAACACTCTGTTAATCAGTTCTCCCTGAAAGCCTGCTGTGCAGGTGATGCAACAGACACAGGTTCTTATGGATGAGTCGTTACATCTGGATCATCATCTGGTAAATTGTCATTTCTCTCCGAATTCGAACTGTGAAGCAATGCACAGGTAACAATAAATTATATTTGGGACATTCTCGAGTTTGTTTTTTATACCAACCGAGAGATAAAGAAATCTCACCTTCTATACCTCAAGCATTCTCTCCACTACATTAATTCTCGTCCTTTTTTCGGCTCTATTGTACCTATAAAGTTTAAAGTGCCAAGCCGATATTTCCACAACTCCTTAAATTTGACAATTTATTTACTTTCATTATGACAGTCAGAAAACTTAATTGGTTACTGTGGTTGCATGTTCGGTGAGGTCTACGCTCCTTGAAGCCCTGAACCAGTGGGAAGGATAGCTGCGAATATATTGAATAACCGGTTGTGAACAGCTGATAAGGAGTAGTCCTCTAGCTTGGGGATTGGGCGAAGGGCTAACAATCCATCACAGTAAAAAAGAGCTTGTTACGAAACCCCAACATAAGCCTCGAAATGGGATTACAGCAAAGAAATAAGATTATGACATTTGATGCTTGAAATGTCACGAGTCTTTATAGATCAGGATGGGTAATATTAGTAGCAAAAGAACTAGCTAGATAATTATGGAATAGACTTTGTGAGAGTACAGGGAGTTAGGTTAGATGAGAATGGCCTATCACCAATTTGGAAGAGGATTCTTTATTCATAAAAAGAGATGAGCAGGGCATGTAACACGTATGGGTGAATCCAGAAATGCCTATAGAATGTTAGTTGGAAGACCTGGGGGGAAAAAGACCTTTGAGGAGACCGATAATAGTAAAATGGATTTGAGGGAGTTGGGATATGCTACTAGGGACTGATTAATTTTTCTCAGGATAGGGACCGATGGCGGGCTTATGTGAGGCCGGCTATGAACCTCCGGGTTCTCTCATTTGTAAGTTTGACAGCAAGAAGGATTTGTTTTCCATTCATTTTATGAATACATAACAATTTAATTTAAATTGACTGAATAAGAGAATTTAATCTTACTAATACTCAAATTTTATGCGTATTAAAGAAACCTAACATTACCAATATATTGAATACCGTACCTCATTTATATTATAGAATACGGTTATGGTTATATTTTAAGAACATTAAACTTATTTCAAAGTTTTTCGTGGCATAAAATCTCAAGTGAACAAGAAGTAGTAATCTAGAAGAACTGGTAAACCTGTCTCGGTTTTGTAAGAGTTCTTTCCACTTTCGGAAGTATTGATTCCAAAATCTTTTGCGAAAACGAAACCTCCTTTTCAATTCAAGATCATTATAAAATTCAAAGCAACCCATGATGTTTCGCAAGTAACGCTTTTGGGCGCAAATTTCCTGCATTTCAATAACTTCCTCGGCCAATTCTTTATAAAAGTTATCAATTTTTAGGTTAAAACTGACATAAGTCAGGGGTTCCCTTGACTTGATGAAGTTTAACTTATTTCATAACATAAGTCGCACTTGAGTCACTATGAATTGCAATAAGTTCAACTTCATGAAGTCAGACTTTGTAAAGTAAAGCTTATAAAATAAGCACGACTTATAATAAGTACGACTTATTTGGACCGAAATCTGCAATTGAGACGAGATTTAAGTTCGACTTATATATAAGTATGACTTATCTCGACTATGAATACCGGCCTTAGTGTACTTTTCTTTTTAAAAGCGTGATTAGGAAGGTAAATGGATTTAAACACTTGTTACATATTACGCGATCTTTACCATCACTCATGTTTTATAGAAGTCACGTCACTGCGCGAAATTCAAACCCAAACTGATTATTTTTCTCTCCTGCCATCTGTTTACTGCCATAAAGTTTACTGCCTTACCCAGTCTTGCTATCATCAAACACTTGGCTATATTACAGTATAAACTGTGAAGGGCTTCCCCTCTTAGCTGAGCTGACAATAATAAAATAATTTTAGATAAGATATTTACTGTTCCTTAAGGTATTAATCATTTGATGATTAGTATGGTGACATCAGATGCAACGGGAAATTTCCACGGGCAGCCTTCTAGCCTATGGCTGCAAGCAGTTCATTAGCTGGGCATCGCGAGCGCGTGCATGCCTCCGGAAAATAAATTGTTACACATGTATGGGTGCCGATCCCATATTTATAAATACAGTAGTTTACAGATAATACATCAGCGAACAAGTCTATATTTTTTTCAGATTTTTAACTTGGCTATTTAATATAGTAATTTTGCTTTGAAAAAGAAATGATTAAAAAAATAGGCCTAATTTCAAATTTATTTGTGATAGGCCTAAAGTAATAAAAAGTGTTGTATTTCGTCTTTCAAATGCGCCAAACCGCAAATCTCAATTATATGTAGACACAAAGTTCCAAGCGAGTTTATGTAACAGTGCACGCATAATTTGCGTAACTTCAAATATTCATAACTACACAAATAATTAATAATTGTGAAAATAAAAAAATACGGGTCTCCTTATTTGATGTCTGGAATTCATTAAAAAAAATTCGACCATTTCCGAGAAGGTCGTGTTTTATTGCTGTGCGATTTGACGTGGCCATGTATTGTGGGTCCCTATCACCACGGCATGGCGCGTCCTCAGGTTGCGGATAGAGGAGACGGTCTCCAGATATGGAGGGTAGCTGCGAATATATTGAATAAGCAGTCGTGGACAGCCGATAAGGGGTGGTCCTCCAGCTTGGGGGTTGGGCGAAGGGCTAACAACCCATCACCGTAAAAAACAGCTTGTTACGTATCCCTATAATAAGCCTCAGAATAGGACTGATTCTCTGGCACGACCACAGCAAAGGAATAAGGTTTTGAGATTTGGCACTTGGAACGTAACTAGTCTTTATAGAACAGGAGGGGTAACATTAGTAGCAAAAGAACTAGCTAGATATAGAATAGACTTCGTAGGAGTACAAGAGGTTAGGTTAGATGGGAATGGCATATCACAAATAGGAGATTACTTGTTGTATTATGGGGAAGGAAACAATAATCACCAATTAGGAACAGGATTCTTTGTTCATAAAAGAATAAAATCAGCAGTAAAAAAGGTCGAATTTATCAGTGACAGGTTATCATATTTAGTACTTAAGGGTAGATGGTGCGACATCATAGTTATAAATGCTCACGCCCCTACCGAAGAGAAAGACGACCATATAAAGAATAGCCTCTATGAGGAATTGGAACATACTTTTGATCAGTTCCCTAGATATCACATGAAAATTTTATTGGGGGATTTCAATGCTAAAGTAGGACGGGAGGATATTTTTAGACCAACTATTGGAAAAGAGAGCCTACACGCAATTAGTAGTGACAATGGAGTTAGATTAGTCAACTTTGCCACATCGAAAAATTTAATTGTCAAAAGTACAACATTCCCCCATAAGGATATACATAAATATACTTGGACTTCTCCAGATGGATTGACACACAACCAAATAGATCACATCTTGATAGATAAACGGAGACATACTAGTATAGTAGATATTCGAACTTTCAGGGGTGCAGACTGTAATTCTGACCATTATTTGGTGATTGGAGAATTAAGAGAAAGATTATCAGTAGCCAAACGAGTAGAGCAACAAATTAATATTACTAAATTCAATATTTTGAAATTAAAGGACGAGGAAGCTAAGCAAAATTATCAGGTCGAAATTTCGAATAGGTTTGCCACTTTAGAAAGTTCCGACGAAGTTGAGAAAGAATTAGATGTTAATAGCGTGTGGGAAAATATCAGAGATAGTATCAAAATTGCAGCTGAGCAGAGCATAGGTTATTATGAAACTAAGAAAAAGAAACCGTGGTTTGATGAAGATTGTTGCATGGTAGTAGAAAGAAGGCAACAGGCAAAATTGAAATTCTTACAGGATCCAGTTGAGGAGAAGAGAGATAATTATTTCAATGAAAGATGGGAAGCATGTCGTACACTTAGGAATAAAAAGAGAGGTTACTTGAAGGAAAAACTGAATGAGGTAGAAACAAACAGTAAGAATAAAAACATTCGAGATTTATATAAGGGTATAAAGGAATTTAAGAACGGATATCAGCCAAGGGTAAACGTGATCAAGGATGAGAATGGCGACTTGCTTGCAGACTCTCCATCAATCCTAAACAGATGGAAAAACTATTTTGCGCAATTACTAAATGTACATAGGCCAAATAGAAATGATCGGGACGAAATTGAAATACAAACTGCTGAGCCATTTATACCCGAACCCACGCTTTCAGAAGTCGAAATTGCGATAGAAAATCTGAAAAAGTACAAGTCTCCAGGTATCGATCAAATTCCAGCAGAATTAATACAAGATGGTGGAAGTGCATTATATAGCGAAATTTATAAACTTGTACTTGCTATTTGGGACAAAGAAATTGTACCAGAACAATGGAAGGAGTCTATAATTGTACCTATTTTTAAAAAGGGGGACAAAACCAACTGTGGTAACTTTCGAGGAATATCACTTTTGTTGACGTCGTACAAAATTTTGTCCAATATTCTTTTGACAACATTAACTCCATACGTAGATGAAATTATTGGGGATCATCAGTGCGGTTTTCGGCGTAATAGATCGACAATTGATCAGATTTTTTGTATTCGACAGATAATGGAGAAAAAATGGGAGTATAAGGGTACAGTACATCAGTTATTCATAGATTTCAAAAAGGCATATGACTCGGTTAAGAGGGAAGTATTATATGATATTCTTATTGAATTTGGCATTCCCAAGAAATAGTTCGATTAATTAAAATGTGTCTCAGTGAAACATACAGCAGAGTCCGTGTAGGTCAGTTTCTATCTGATGCTTTTCCAATTCACTGCGGGCTAAAGCAGGGGGATGCACTATCACCTTTACTTTTTAACTTCGCGCTAGAATATGCCATTAGGAAAGTTCAGGGTAACAGGCAGGGTTTGGAATTGAACGGGTTACATCAGCTTCTTGTCTATGCGGATGACGTGAATATGTTAGGAGAAAATACACAAACGATTAGGGAAAACACGGAAATTTTACTTGAAGCAAGTAGAGCGATTGGTTTGGAAGTAAATCCCGAAAAGACAAAGTATATGATTATGTCTCGTGACCAGAATATTGTACGAAATGGAAATATAAAAATTGGAGATTTATCCTTCGAAGAGGTGGAAAAATTCAAATATCTTGGAGCAACAGTAACAAATATAAATGACACTCGGGAGGAAATTAAACGCAGAATAAATATGGGAAATGCGTGTTATTATTCGGTTGAGAAGCTCTTATCATCCAGTCTGCTGTCAAAAAATCTGAAAGTTAGAATTTATAAAACAGTTATATTACCGGTTCTTCTGTATGGTTGTGAAACTTGGACTCTCACTCTGAGAGAGGAACATAGGTTCAGGGTGTTTGAGAATAAGGTGCTTAGGAAAATATTTGGGGCTAAGCGGGATGAAGTTACAGGAGAATGGAGAAAGTTACACAACACAGAACTGCACGCATTGTATTCTTCACCTGACATAATTAGGAACATTAAATCCAGACGTTTGAGATGGGCAGGGCATGTAGCACGTATGGGCGAATCCAGAAATGCATATAGAGTGTTAGTTGGGAGACCGGAGGGAAAAAGACCTTTAGGGAGGCCGAGACGTAGATGGGAGGATAATATTAAAATGGATTTGAGGGAGGTGGGGTATGATGATAGAGACTGGAATAATCTTGCACAGGATAGGGACCGCTGGCGGGCTTATGTGAGGGCGGCAATGAACCTTCGGGTTCCTTAAAAGCCATTTGTAAGTAAGTAAGTAAGCGATTTGACGTGGAATGACTCAGATGCAAACAGAAGCAACAGCAGCTGCTGCTGGTCAGTTGACAGAAGCACTGAGAACATTTGGTGGGGCGCACTGTAGAAAGAAACTTTCCCCAGTACAAGAACTGAGTCACAATTGAAAAACTTTTACTTTTCAGAATTTCAGAATATACAGGCCCAAAAAAAAAAATGGCCCGACTCTTGAAGATCCCTACAGAGCAAGATTCACACCACAACAATTTAACAAAGGATTTCAACCCAGTTTTATTTGAATAGTATTAATTACAGGAACTAATGCAAAAAGCACGAAATTAATCTGAAAATAAGATCAAATTAATGTCTAATAGTCATTATGTAACAAATATGATACAGTACAACAACCTCAATTACAATTCATCGCAAGCATTCTGATAGTTCTGTGAACTAGCGTGCTTGTTCACAGACGACAAAGTTCAGGATTCAGATATTGTTAAGGAAAGAGTTTTTTAAATTAATTATGCAGGTTAATTTCGTTCACCATCATTCTATTTTACTGCACGATTTATATAAATGTTATGTTTTATTTAACGAAGCTCGCAACTGCCAAGGTTATATCAGCGTCGCCAGTATGCCAGAATTTTGTCCCGCAGGAGTTCTTTTACATGACAGTAAATCTACTGACATGAGCCTGTCGCATTTAAGCACACTTAACTGCCATCGACCTGGCCTGGGATCGAACCCGCAACCTCGAACATAGAAGACCAGCGCTATACCAACTGTGCCAACCAGGCCAACTCTTTTTATATTCATTTACTATTAAGAACTGACCAATTTTCATTGCATCTTTTCAAATGCCTTTCGTGTTGTGGCAATAATCGAAGTAAAATTAATTTCAATAATTGCCAAAGCAATCTAGTGTGTACTGCTGCTTTGGAGCACTGAGCATGCACAATGCGTTGAATCTGGAACTTAGAAAATTCAGGAGGGCCATTTTTTATTTTCTGGAACTGTGCATAGTTATTCATAGTACCAAGTTGATGACACAGTCTTCATGTTATTGTGATTTTTATAAATATACTAGCTGAAAGCACCAGTGTTTCCCAGGTTGTCCTTTTTTTTTTTTTTTTTTTTTTTAAAATTAAACTGGTTGTTAGACTTTTCCAAAAATCTCAGAAACTCAACTATAGACAACAAAAACGAATTGTCTTTAATAAGTTTTTTCTCGTCCATAAAGATGAATCTTTACACAGCGTCACTTACATGAATTAACGAACTTCTTAGCCAAATGCCTGAAAGGATTAACTCGATTTAAAACAACTGCAAATCAGGCAACAAAAGAATACATTTCATCACGTGCCTTACTTTCAAATGTTTTTTAATTTGTATGTATATGTGTGTGTGTGTGTGTATATATATATATATATATATATATATGTATATATATATATATATATCTGTGTGTGTGTTTATTTATTTATTCTGGTGTAGTTAAGGCCATCCACATCACCAGAAATACAAATAAAATAATAGAAAAATCAAACTATAAATAAAGTAAAATCAAACGAACATGTAACTTATATAGGTTACAGTCACACAAATTTTAAATGAATTAACACTGTCTAGAAATTCAGCAAAACAAAAACACACCCATCGGTCCCTATATGCCCACTTAGCATTGTACCAATGTTCTACAGATCTTACATTTTATCTCTGCCTGTCAGTGACTGTTATATTTCAAGTGGCTTATCTTACTCATGGGAGTCAACGTATTAAAAAGCATTATAACCTTTCTGCCATCTTCTTTCCTCTCCCCGCAAATGTGATGTTGCACAGAGGCAGAAATGAAATAATTATAAGATCTGTATATTGATCTGAAGCTGTGCATTTTACGTAATTTCATATCTGTGTGTGCTTTCACTTGAATTTCAGAGACAGCTGACGACAAACAGAGAATTCCCTTGTTCCCAGTCTGAATCTGTTGGGGTGTCATCGAGAGCCAAAATTTATCTCTCTATCAGTCATACCAAAGAAAATATATATATATACATAAAATTTATATTGGAAGATTTTTTATCCCTTGACCGCTGTATGCCTATGTTTTTTAATATGACTTGAGAAACTATATGTAACAAATTCAGAACATATTATATTAATTCTTATTTTATACACAGATACAGCAGTAAGTCATTTTTTAACAAAAAGACTAATATTCTGACAGACATATACCGGTTTCTTTAGAAATTAAGAGATTGTTATTTCCACAACGCATAACATATTACATTGGCAACTTGATTATACAGTTAGAATATCGCAGTAACACATTTTCGGACATGAACAACAATATTTTGAGAGAAGTATATTTTAGAATTAATAAAGTGTTATTTTCAGTCGGCTTACTTACATTCGCATATTATTACATTAGCAACTTGACAAAAGTATCATTGAATTGCTTATTGATTATGTATAATTTTTTTTTTTTTTTCCTACTTCTTTGTATAAAATATAGTTGAGAATGTGAAAAACACGGAGTGTTTAAGTTAATGTCTGCAACTTTGAGCGACTGTCCTTGAGCTTAAATTTTCATATGGCCATTACAAATGCTAGTCGCACTGAAATTACTGTTACAGTACTTAAAATCGAAAGACATGTTAGTGGGTATCATAGGTATGCGTGGGATAAAAACATATTCTCCTTTCATTTTGTCAGTTAATACTGTCACTTCTATTACGTTTTGCATGAGATTTTTTCACTATGTTTTGCATGAGTTTTTTTCACACCAATTCTTGTTCCATTGCATAATTTTGGTGGGTCAATATTTCACAATAGTACTATTGGTGATTCAATATTAAGTATTAAATTACATGGTAGCAATCCTTGTAGTTTCAAAGAATTCAAGAATTCAGTTGGATAAAACACAGTCTGCTCACTATCTACAACTGCATCGAGAAATTCATAGTACGGTCCTGGACTGCATAAAGATACTTATTGCATGAATTATCTAGTTTTAGCCTTCATGATGTGTATCAACAATGTTATTTAATTTCGTGTTATACGTAATTTCCATGGCCTTGTGAAAGTCCATGTTGAATACAACAGACAGATTGCATTCTAATATTATACACAAACATTTTTATTTTTATTTTTTTAAATAAATTTAACGTCCATCTGCACAATTTTAATGTAGCCTACGTTTTTCTCCTGGTTATGAAGGTTAAATGTGCATTCTTTGACACATATCAGCCAAAGCATGTAGATTTGTATAGAGAACATACATACATACACACATACACCACATACATACATACATACATACATACATACATACATACATACATACAGTAGTGTGCAAATTAATCCGAACAACGTAATTACTTATGCAAAAACACTCAAACGGGATAAAAAAAGGATCTAAGACATACCTCAGTAATCTATGTGGCCTCCCTTGTTCCTAATAACAGCTCTGAAACGATATGGCATGGATTCCACTAATTTCCCACAAATATTATTCATTTCTTCATCGTGAAACCATACACCAATGAGGGCAGAAATCATCTTTTCCTTTGTAGAACAATCCATTTTTTGCATTCTTCTTTTGCAAATTGACCACAAGTTCTCAATGGAGTTGATGTCGGGTGAGTTGCCTAGCCAGGGGAGTACCTGAATATTCTTCTTGCTGAAGAATTCTGTAGTTTTTCGAGATGTATGGCATGGTGCCAGGTCTTGTTGGAACACACCTCTGCCATCCGAAATAATTTTTGCAACTGGGGTATGATTCTGGTTTCCAATAAGTGAATATATTTGTCAGAATTCATCATTCCCTTGATAGGTATTAATGCTCCAGGCCCTTCATGTGTAAAACAACCCCAAAACATTACTTTAGGGGGGTATTTGGGTGCTTGTTGGAGATGAGCTGCTGTTACTTTTTCGGATCCTTTCCATACGTAAGAAACACGGTGGCCGTGGACCTCGAAATGAGACTCATCGGAAAAAAGTACATTCTTCCAGTCATTCACTGTCCAGTGTTGATGTAATTTTGCCCACATTAAGCGTTTTTTGCACATAACAGGGGTTAGCAGTTGCTTCTTAATAGGCTTACGAGCCCTTCGTCCAGCTTCCAAAAGCCTACGCCACACTGTTGTGACGTGAATATTCGCCCCAGTGGTAGCCATTAACTCGCGGGTTAAGTCCACAGCAGTTAGTCTAGGATTTAATTTACTTTTCCTGACAATTACACGATCATCTGCAGATGAAGTCTTCCTTTTCCGGCCACAGTTTCCTTTTTTCTGGGGTGTGATGGATCCAGTCTCCCTGTATCGTTTTATGATCGAATTAACAGTAGCCAAACCGATGTGACATTCTGCAGCAATTTGCCTCTGTGTCATAGAAGAATGCTCTGCTAATGTTATAATTTTAGACCGTTTTCGTGGAGTTGTATCCATTTGTGAAGACGACAGAATGTACACAGGATTGCAGTATTAAGTCTTCAACACAACTGAAATGCTTATAAGTACAAAACGACAGGCAAAATGTCATATATTATAAAAAAAATAATAACGACAGACCTTCAACAATGGAATTACACGTACTACAGATGTCAATTAAAGCGGTATGAGCAGCTGTGAGGCCAACAATGACAGAAAATGTAAAAATATGTCGTGTTTGGATTAATTTGCACGCTACTATACATACATACATACTGCATTTGCTCGCGTAATTTGCGCACTTTTTTAATCTATTTTGGCTGTTTGAAAAATTGGGGTGCGTGAAATATGGGAACTTTTTACATTAGACTTCTTGATCTGCGTTTTATTCAAGTATATAGTAATTACGAATACAGTACTTTTCTCACCTAATTCTACCGGTACTGGTAATCTTGAATTATAAATTGGGTATACAGCAACCATAATGAATGCAAAGTAGCATTCTCAATAGGTAGTTTTTAATTGAGCACATTGTACGAGTTTATAGGCCTATAGGTGGTTGATTGATGCATTCTTCATTTTGCGGTGACAACTACACGATACCTGTTAAACAGTAAAACTTGTCACAGTCACTGCTCTTAGGAGTAATTTACAAGGAAAAGCATCAGTGTTGAAGTAACGTTATTTAGGGTTTCTTTGTGAAGTGATTCAGAATTAGCTACTCCATTGTAACATGGTGCAGAATTGGTAAATCAATGTGTTTATAATGCATTCTACATTGTATTTCTAACTTTCTCTCCATCCACTACTAGTGCTAAACTACTACCCCAACTCCGCATTCCTTTCAAGGCAGATGAACTGTGTCACTGACAGTAGTTCAGTTCGGTACTGGTCAATCAACAATGCCGTGGAATGCAAATATTGACAGAGGAATTTAGGGAAGGAAAATTCATACTATACCGAAAAAAAAAATGAACGTAAAATGTGTGCGGAAAATACATGAAACAAGATTAAAGTTGAAAATAATCCTTTAAAATTTACGGTGCGTAAAATTCGCGGTGGCGCAAAGTGCGCAAGCAAAAAAAAAAAAATCTCTCTCTCTCTCTCCCTCCCTCTCCCCCTCCCACACACACACACACACACACACACACACACACACACACACACACACACACACACACACACATACACACATACACACACGCACGCACACAGAGGCAACGTCATGGACCATCAACGTGACGAACCATTTGGGATTCTCTCTCTCGTCACACACACGCGCACGCACACACACAGAGGCAACGTCACGGACCATCAACGTCACGAACCATTTGGGATTCTCGAGGAGAATGTTTTGACGTTGACGTGATGGAACCTGTAGATGGTTTGTTCTGGTAGACTCTAGCAGCAACATTAAATATTAACATGTCGTGGCTCCTATGAGAGACAATCAATTGCACTGTAATTTTTAGGGTTTGTAGATAAAAGTCTAAGGAAAGCATAGAAAAAATTTGGAATCAAATTTTTTTTTTGGACAGTGAGAAAAAATTACCAACTTCGAAGTCACCCATTCAAAATAGACACTGACACTCTCAAAAGTAATAAGCGACAAACTTTTTATGTTTAACGTTAGATGGGGGTCAAAGCGAGAGAGATGTTTAGAAAAATGGAAATTACTTTTAAAAGTGAATGATACTCAAAATCTGTACCAGTTTGCGAATTACGGTGAGTTAAATGCGGGTGTTTGAGTGGCGGACTTTTGTATGCACAGTGACAACTTTTTCTGTTAGAAGTGCAGATATTCATAGAAATTATCGCTCTGATTCTAAATTTGTGTTCAAAATGTTTCCATTGTTTAAGGCTTTCGAGTTAATCGTGCGTTTTGAAATGTAATTAAAATATTCCTAGTACAGTACCTATATAAATAACATCTATGCTGATGGAACACTAGTATGACATACTTTGAAATTGAGAAAAATTATAAGAATGAATTTATTATTGGTATTACTGTCACTATTATTATTATTATAGTGTCGGTGGAAAAGAAGGCACCAAGCACCTAATTTATTTGATTTTATCTGACAGTGTTATTACTCTTATTACTATTATTATTATTATTATTATTATTATTATTATTATTATTATTACTATTATTATACTATAAATTTTGTACTGGTATTTATTGTAGGATTGATTGAGTAGAAGAGAAGGTCACAAGTTACTTAACGCCGCCGAATAAAAGGATTCATATTTCATATTTTATTGCATAATAATCCCCATATTATTACATAAATATATTCTTATCTTTCATCTGGCAAGCAAACATTCCCATGGGAGCAGACAAAAAAATTAATTTCTTTTCTTCCACCATATTAACGATATCAAAACAAGTGCTTGTACACATTTTGGCCACTCGAACACAATAAAAATGTTTTCCTGGTGTCGTTTACAGCAAGAAAAAACAATTTTATATAAAGATTTATTGGAATAGATGAAGCAATAGTTGATATATTTTTAAACATATTTCCCTTCGAAATTCAGACATTTGTCACACAGTGGGGTTAACTTTCGTAGCCTTGTGTCATAAAAGTCTGCCGCCTGACATCGGAACCAGTGAATGACAGCCAGCTGTCTGCACCTCTCTGTCGATCCCATGGTATGACAAATGTCTCAATTCCAGTGGGGAATATATTGAAAAATAGCTCAACAATTGTTGTACCTGTTCCAATAATTTTTTCAAAGAAATTGTGTTTTCTTTCACTACACAGCCTCAGGGAAACTTATTTTTTACAGCCCTCGTAATTGCGTTCGAGTGGCCAAAATTTGTGTAAATATTTGTTTTGACATTATTAACATGGTGGAAAAAATATAACTTTTTTATCTGCCCCCTTGAGAATGTTTGCTTGTGAGCTCAAGACTCAGTAAATCGGGTGAAGTGCTAAACACATTCGAAAAAGTTAAAAAAGAGAGTGAGAGATAGCAATGTCAAATCTTGATTCTGCTAGGGCAGGAAAATGAAACAAGAAAGCTTCATTCCATGAAAATAATAATAATAATAATAATAATAATAATAATAATAATAATAATAATAATAATAATAATAATAATGACAGTAATAATCTAACTTGAAAAATAAAAAAAATTGTCACTTAACAACTTTTGATAGTCAATGTCTCTTTCAACGGGTGACTTCGAATATAGTAATTTTTTTCTCACTGTCCATAAAAGATTTTGATTCCAATTTTTTTCTATGCTTTCCTTAGACATTTATACATGAATCCTAAAAATTACAGCGCAATTGATTATCTCTCGTAGGAGCTACGACATTGTTTGAGAGCATAGACTACTTCTCCATTCTTGATGACGCTGGCAAACTGACGGTCACTTGCCGTTAAATGTGAATGAGTTTGCATTGGATGTGACGGTGACAGTGACAGTCTGTAACGTTGACATTCCGTATAATGTGAATCGACCTATATAGTTGTATATATTAAGATTATAAACAAACACACCAGAATATGAGATTTTATCTCTTTATTATTTAAGCGTATAATATTTACGTATTTCATAATTTGAATTTGCACAGATTAAGTTTAACAAAAACAGAAATGATGGGTATTAGTTCAATTTTTATTATCTTTGTGGTTATGAAGTCAAGGGTGTTATATTTTGTTTGATTCATTTAATTACATTCTGCTCGTTCACTCCCTTCCCCTCTCTAACTATGATTGTGTAATCGATAATCTTCCCTGTAGCATGTGCTGTAATATATTATGAGGTCCAAATGCATTTTTTACTAGGCGTGATTATAAATTACAAAAGCAATTGATAGTAACTAGGAATATCCTTAGGTAAGATTATTACATAATAATCATAGGACATATTAGTATCTCACTATATTATTTCACTACGAAATGAGTGAAACTTTATGTCTTATGAATAGATTACTTGCAATTTTATTCCTAAGCTAAACAGAGATCAGTAAGTAATAGTTAAACTTCAGTAATCAACTCAATGTTGAACTCATACATTATAAATTTACAACAGTCTAAATGAAGATGACTTCATAACAAATATAATACAATGTAATACAAAACAGTTTACCTGATGTAGACGAAATGGTGAAGCCTTTGAAAAGCAAATCACCCACGGACGTCCCAAACCAATAACTCATATGCATCTGAAATTCATAAGTAATAATTCGTCAGTGCTTTAAGTTTACTGAAATGTATAGGTATATTAATTTATTTTCACCATCACAGCCAGTGCCATTGCTGCCACCACCACCCTCACAAGCTTAAAGCACAACATTTTCATACACAAAAATCAGAGTCCATTACTACAGTAAACGAGGTATGACAAAAACCCTGAGGTGCGCAAGAGCCACCAGCAGGAACTAAAGGCACGGGAACAGGCGGGAGTTGTTCTGATGCTACTATCTTGCATGAAAATGTACCGGTACAGTACACTACCAGTAATTTGATTTTATGGTTGTTTCAATACTTACCTACCAGTATTATTTGAATTATATACAGGGTGTTTAAAAAATACGGGGCATAATTTCAGGTATGAATTTCCCACATGTAGACAATCAAAATAGTTCATTACAACATGTGTCCGGAAATGCTTCATTTCCGAGTTATGGCCTTCACAACATTGAAATTCACCGGAATGTTTTTCTTTCCGCAGATCGTTGTCATTACAGAAGATATTCAAAATGTCCACCTCCTGCTTGAATACAGACCTCACATCGATGTCTCATTGACCTGCGAACATGATCCCAAACTCCAGGAGTATTGTGTATGTCCTCAGAACATGCCACAATTCGATTCCGAAGGGATTCCAAATCAGGCACCGGAGACAAATAAATCAATGATTTTAAATGGCCCCACAAGTAGAAATCGAGAGGGTTCAGATCAGGTGAGCGTGGAGGCCAAGCAATTGGGCCACCTCTACCTATCCATCGATCAGGAAACCTTCGATCCAAGTACCGGTGAGCCTTACGACTGAAGTGTGCAGGAGCGCCATCATGCAAGAAGTGAATGTATTGACGACTGATCAGTGGAGTGTCTTCTAAAACATGAGGTATGGTGTTTTCCAGGAAGTTTGTGTACGCCTGCCCCGTAAGTCTGTTTACAAGTACATGGGGTCCAACTAATCGATCACCAATGATATCGGCCCACATGTTGAGGGAGAACCGCACCTGGTGATGAGATGGAACAGTTGCACGTGGGTTTTCATACACCCATACATGCTGATTGCGGAAATTTGTTATGCCATCTCGTGTGAACTGTGCTTCATCTGTAAATAATACTAAGGCAGGAAACTTCGGATTTACACCACACTGCTGCAAGAACCACTGACAGAACCTAACTCGTGCAGGGTAATCTACTGGTGACAGGGCCTGTACACGTTGCAAATGATAAGGATACAATTGATACTCTTTCAACAGTCTCCAGACAGTCGTATGAGGAACATTGACTTGCAACGCTACCCTTTATGTGCTGATAGAAGGAGTCATGTTCACAGCCTCCAGAATCTCCTCCTGTACTTCTGGAGTTGTAGATCTTGGTCGTCCCCTTCCCAAACCAGGAGAGTTAAATTTTCCATACTCGCACAGACGGTAATGGAGACGTACAAATGTCTTCCGATCTGGACATTGTCGCTGTGGGTACCTCTCCTGGTACAAACGACAAGCCAGCGCAGCATTGCCGTCTGCCTTACTGTACATGAAGTGTATCTCTGCCAGCTCTTGATTTGAATACATGTCGCACAGTCTAACGCCTACACAACACTGAATGTAACCTTCGCCTCGGAATGAACTGTCAGAGTGCCCTCTTAATGTCTCCTTTGACGGCGACGTGCGGAAAGAAAAACGTTCTGGTGAATTTCAATGTTGTGAAGGCCATAACTCGGAAATGTTGTAATGAACTATTTTGATTGTCTACATGTGGGAAATACATACCTGAAATTATGCCCCGTATTTTTTAAACCTCCTGTATACCAGTTCGATGCCAAGCTACGGGTGTCGAGCAGCAGAATGAAGCGAATAGTGAAAATGGGATAACAAAATGCCAATGAGAGGGCTTAATTCTCAACTCCCAGGAAAAATATAGAAAGAAGAAAACAAAAACAAATATTGACAAATTCTTTAAGTGTGTCATATGGAGAACAATAAACAAATTTAATATAACAATTGGAAAATGACCCACATTGCATTCTTTCTTATCACTGTCAGTGTTAAAAGATAAAATACAGTTTACAGGAAGATCAAGGGCCGTAAGTCGTATTATAAAGGATTTGGGCTTTGGGTAAATGAAATCTGTGAAAGCCACTTGCGTAGTTCAGGAGGTAGCGCTAGAGCATGAGTTCGATTCCCCCTTGGGCTGATTACCTGGTTGGATTTCTTCAGTAGTTTTCCCCAACCATAAGACGAATGTCAGGTAATCTATGGCGAATCCTCGACCTCAACTCACCAAATACCATCTCGCTATCACCAATTCCATCGACATTAAACAACCCAGTAGTTGATACAGCGTTATTAAATAATCAAGTAAAAATTCTATGAACAATAAAAGTGTATTAATCCAAAAAAGTGTCATTTGTCTTAAGAGCGTGAACTATCTCTCAAGCATTGCCACTTAAAGGAATCAAGGGTGCCCTTTTGTTTATATCAATGAGTTATATTCGCTTAACATACACGAAGTGTTACATATGTGTGGAGTGATATTGATATAACAAAAGTCTCTGAGCTCCTGTTTCAAAGGGCCGACATATAATAATTATGTATGCCCTATTGATGTTCAAACCTGGCAAGAACTCGGGAGATTACTATACTGATATGAATTACATGGGGATGAAATCAATGACAAATTTTCCACCTAAATTAGTAGTCATGATTGACAAAGCACTGTACCACAATTGATTTGCAAGTTTCTCTCTGGGATTTTTTCAAGACAGTACGATTTCTTCATGTAGGAAGTTCCTACACTCTCCATGTCGTCTTCTGAAATATTCTGTACTTTTGTAATGGTCAATTTGACTACGTAGTTCTAGTCTGTGCCAGTTTGTCGCCACTGAAAGATGTCTGAGAGGTAGATTTGACTAAGTTATGTCATTCTTTACCAATCCGCTTCTGCCTGCCTGAGGAACCTCATGGCATTCACTACAAGTGGATGGTCCGGTACAGTGAAGGGGTAGGAACGGGTATTGCACAATACTATAGGGCTGTAGGAAGTCAGAAATATTTCCCGAAGCCTGAAGTAGGTGTGAGGTCTTCCTCTTGCATGATCAATGCATCTGCGCCGACAACAGCATGTTCATATCTGACAATATTTTAAGTAGAAAATCTCCCAGGAACATGGGCTTGGTTAATTTTAATAATAGTGAATTTTATGTAGGCAGATTTAAATTCTGTATTGGCGGAATGTCATCTTCACATGTGGGTTCTTCTTCAATATTGTATTTGTTATATCAGGTAAAATTACTACAGTTCGACTGTGTTCGTTGTTTTATTATGTATTATACCACAGTTGAGAAAGCTTACTGGTACTTCAGTGTCAGGTATTAATTGACAACGGCTAATGATTCGTGTGTTTAATGAACGAATTTTTTAGAAACCTTTCAGTACCTAAAGTTATAGTGAAAAGAAAAACATAGTTTCAGAAGATGTCCAACCCCTCCTCTCCCAAACTTGCATCAGGCAAAAAAAAAGTGAGTGCTAAGATTGTGAAACTTTCGTCTTCAGAAAGTAAATATAGTGAAATTCCGTGGTTGTGTGGCCGCAACAAACTAAATAAATTATTTTGCTGGCCTTATATCCTATTTTGTCTTCACAAAACTGTCTGGAATACTGATGGTGTTATTTGGATAATTTAGGGAATGTGCTATGAAAGCATCATCAGCTTATTATTAGTCTTAAAGAATTCGAAAAATATGACACTAGGATTGAGTTTTCACTAAGTAGGCCACAAAAAAGGAGAATATTCAAAGACATAATGCTAGATAGGTATGTACTTAACTGTTTGATAAATGTAACATGCTATTTAGCATTTCAGGAGCAACCATTCCGTGGCCATGACGAAATGGAAAGCTCTTCCAATAAAGGTAATTATGGGAATTGATTGAGTTAATGCCAGAAAGAGACTCTGCTTTAAAATGTCACTTGCCAGCCAGTACTGTTTTCTCCAGTCAAAGTTCTGCAATTCAAAATGATCTTAGCTTGCATAAATGATGAAAGAAATCAAACAGGAAATCTTAGATACACAGTTTGTTGTGATAATTGTTGACGAAACCACAGATGCGTTGTTTTTAGATATACATTGATCCAAAGGCTGAAATTCACGTTTGCAGATGTTAGTGATGATAGAACAGCTGAGAGAACATCCGCTGTCGTCTTCAGTCATTTAGAAGAATTTGATTGTAGCAGTAAATTAATTGCACAAACTTACTACGGAACTTCGGTAAATACTGATCAGTACAATGGCTTAGCAGCCAAAGTTAAGTCTAGGTGTCTTCAAGCAATACTGTTTGTTATGTATATATTAAATCTGGTGTTGCAAGACTCTGTGAAATTTCATTTCATTTATTGCATTCCATAGATCTTACAAAGTCAAAATTTTACAACATCACAATTTTTTGGCGAGATGGAGTTTGATGAGGCAAGGCCGAAGATTTGCCACAGATTACCTGGCATTTACCTTATGGTTGGGGAAAATCTCGGGAAAAAACCCAACCAGGTAATCAGACCAAATGGGGATGAAGTCAGGTGAGGCTAAGGACCACCCAATACCATCCCACAACTGTGGAAAATCTCGGAAGAAATAAACCAATCAGGCCAAATGGGGGATCTAACCGAAGCCTGAGCGCAACTCCGGATCAGCAGGCCAGTGAATCTGCCGACTGAGCTGCATTGGTGGCTCTACTAAAAATATACAGTACATAGCAATCAGATTATTAAATTTACAAACCTAAATGATTACTCATCAGTTGAGCTATAAAATATAATACATAGCGAGCAATTTAATTTAATTTAAAAGCATCAATCAGTTCAGATTATACAAAAATTAATAATAAATATAATGCAAATTACTTCAAATTACAAGCATAAACAATTCATCAGTTGAGCTATACAGATTACTATTCAATTTAAAGCCTATACAATTCATCAACCAAACTATACAAATGTATACAATACATAGTAAACAGATTAATTGAATTTACAAGCATACTTTCGTTAAGCTGTACAAAATTGTACAAATCAATCAAGTAGATTAATTTAATTTATAGGTAAACAATTCATCAGTTGAGCTATACGGACTACTATTCAATTCACAGCGATATACAATTCATCAGCTAAGTAATACAAAAATATTCAGTACATAGTAAACAGATTAAGTCAATATACAAACATATTTTAGATGAGCTATACAAAATTGTAGATTTCATATCAAGTAGAATAATTCAATTTACGAACATAAACAATTAATCACCTGTGTAGAAGGTATAAGTATGTAGAAGTTTGGTTAGTTCTTTTCTAAACCTTTTCTAATGGTCCTTCAAAGCTTTAAGATAATCAGACAGTGCATTGAAGACTGTAATATATGAATAGTGAACTCCTTTTTTATAACAGCTTAGACCAACAGAGGGTAGATAAAGATGTAATTAATGTCTCGTATTAAAATTATGAATGCCTTGATTAGTATTAAATGTACCTTTGTTTTTAATATAAAATATCATTAGAGAAAGAATGTACTCACACATAAGGTCAAGATTTCTAAATTATTTAAAATATTTTTACATGATGTCCCTTTATGCAAACCAGCAATTAATCTTATACAAAGCTCTTATTATCATACATCTCAGAAAAGAGCGGCCAGCCGGTTGGCCATGCTCTGTGTGGTTTCCACCATGCGCTAACCATTTTTCCTGCACAATCGAGCTCCAGTAGCCATATGATATTCAGTGTGCTTAGAAGTCGTGTAATGAAACTCGATTCTTCAAGTGTACAATGTTAGTGCATAAAGTTTAGTGATTATTGTGTATTTAGGCAATGCCTAGCAACAAATTCTCACTGTGTAAACGTGTGTATATGTACAATACGTACATAAAAGGCAGAAGGTCGTGTGCGAAAACAAGACGAAAATTTCGAATAAAGTTTCCAAACAGACCTGTGCCTTCTGCCAAAACAATTAGATGACTCGCTAAAAGATTTAAAGAAACAGGTTCAGTGAAGAATGGAAAATCAAGCAGAAAACATAGTGTTCTTACGTGGAATGATTGTCAGCTTATTTCCAACAAGATTCCCCACTGCTCATACAGCTGCAGTGTCAATGAGAAAATTGACGCGTATTTTCGGTACGAGACTAATCAATAAAATAATTTGTGGCCTCCATGAAGCCCAGTTATAACACCCTGTGTCTTTTATTAATGGAGAGGAAAAATCCTCACTCTATAGATGAACTAAAAGACTATACACGAGAAGAAATCCAAGCTATCAATGATGTGGAACTTCAGAGTGTTGTTCATTCATTTATCAGAAGATGTCAGTTGTGTGTGGCGGTAAACGGGAACCATTTTCAGCAACGACTGTTAGTATTGTTATATAGAAGTTCCGAGAAATGGTTATGCACTTGGCGGAAACCACACAGGGTGCGACTCATTACAGAGTGAAAATATGCAAAATATGACATTTTAAGTACTTATATCACCAATAACAGATAATGAACTTAATGCATAACAGGCAGAATTCAATTTAGGAGTAATACATTCTATGTGTGCTTTCCAGTTCAAGTGATTATCCAACTCTAAACCAAGAAAGTTTGTGCTTATACAGTAGATTCTTTGAGATGAGTTCCATTTAATCGAAACCTGTAGAAAACCTGAGCACTATTGTGTGTACTAAATTACTGTTTTATCAACATTAAGTGCTAGTTTATTTGCATGGAACCATTCATTCATTAGATTTAGTACTGTATTAAAAGTGTTTATACAATGACCATATTGTTTGCTTGAAATAATCACACTTGTATCATCTGTAAATAAAATTACATGCGATAAATTGTTTATGGTTAAGGCTAAATCATTAATATAAACTAGAAACAATAATGGACCTAAAATTTACCCCTGGGAACTTCATGTTTAAATTCTGAACAAGTAACTGTGTGATTATTTGGTATATTTATTTCTACTTTTTGTTTTCTATTTGATAAGTAAGATGTAAACCAACCTAACATCTCATCTTTAATATCATAAAACTTATAAGTTTTTTACTAATATATTGTGATCTACACAATCAAATGCTTAGCCAAGTCACAAAAAATCCCACCGACACACAGTGGGGTATGTGGCAAATTTAGGGGGCCAAAATTATTTTTGTACTTTGAGTCTAAACGTGCTGTCTTACTAATTTATTGTATTTTAAACGATATGAAATATTTTTTATGAACAAAAATATTATTTCTACCATTTCAAGCCATTTAATTATTCGTTAAAATCAAAACATAAGTTTAACCTAAATATTCATGCTTATTATTACTTAAAATCTGACTAACATTGATCAGCATAATGATGATGATGATGATGATGATGATGACGATGATGATGAGAGCCATGGTTCATCAGAAAATTTCATTGGTTATGTCAGTACATTCTTTGACAAATCTTATTCTATTAGCACAACAATAACATGGTGAAGAAGGATTAGGGTTCTACCAGATCAACTTTTTATTTTGCTACAAATTAATTGAAGGAGTATAAAAGAACTCTGAGAAATATTTGTGTCGGAATCATATAATTCTGAAATCTCTGTTATATTGAGCTTGTTGTAATCCGTCACATCCCCACTTGCAAATTAACACCAATGAGTTATTTTCGTCTTCACTTAAGTTTTTACAACTCCTTCCAAATGTGTGTAATTGTATAGTCCAATAAAATCTGTAACTTTATCTTAGCAGAAGTATCAGTAGCATCATATGACTCATTGTGCAGATAGCAATCCAATTTTGCCTTCTGTAACACACTGTAGCAACGATATAAGCTTAACTTTTTATTAGTTCCTATTATTTCATACTGTATTCTTGAAAGAGCAGCTTCAACAAGCATGCCAAGTACCTAATTTCACCTGGGTACCATATTTAACTTCCATATCTGTATTTCTAGGTAAATCTTATTTCTTCTTTTTTTTTTTTTTTTTTTTTTAGTCTTGACACTGAATTGCTAGCTATTGATGCTGCTCTTCAGTGTGTTACTCAAATTTCTGAAAAACCTATTTGCATACTTACTGACTCCAAGGGGGCTATATTTAATATAATTAAATATGTACCAAATCTATATGCACATACAATTATTCCAATTCAGAAACAACTAAGTAAACTAAAAGAACTCCAAAAGGAAATAACATTTCAATGGTCACCTAGTCATTTTGGTATATCTGGAAACGAGAAAGTCGATAATATTGCAAAACAGGCAACATATTTGCAACCAAGACCTCTTCAAGTGATATCTCTATCCAGTGCTTTTGCTTCAGTAAAATCTCATTTTACAAAACTATGGATCAACAATTGGCTCTCTTCTGACAAAGGAAAAATTTTACAGTCTGTACAAAAGAAACCAAATGACCTGGAAAAGTACAAAAACTTGCCCAGACATATTCAAACATTTTTAACAAGAGCCAGAACAGGTCACATTGTCACACAATTGTATTTAACACCGATTTCACATTTCTGATAATCCTACTTGTCTGTGGTGTAATAATCATGATGAAGATATGGAACACATTCTTATATACTGTCCATCCATAAACCACAAAAGAAGTAAATTAAAATCATCAGTACCAGTTGCAGAAGACACAGCCCTGCAATATATATTGACTACACCCCAACTCTGACTACTAGCAACAGGCATCTATAATAAACACCAATCAAAATACCCCTCATTTCTCGTGAAAAACAAAAACTGAATAGACTACAGTGGATTATGGTGGACTTTATATTGTCAGAAAACAGCTGGACACATTAAGAAGATTGGATTGATTGATTAATTTTTCTTTTGCTTCTCTCACTCAACTCCTGAAATTTCTTCGTTAGCCGTCCTGGTCGATTTATTACTTTGGGAATCACGAAGATTTTGAGTCAATCACTGTTTTTCTTAATGAATGTACAGCTTTTACCAAAAGTTTAAGGACACCCCTCCATAAGTGATGTTTCACTCCTGTCCTTACACTTCTATGAAACCCCCTGATGTTTATACAGGGACCAGATACCTGTGAAAAGTGAAGTTTTTACTGCAAACCCAATCTAATCTGTCTATCTTTCAAACTGTGGGTTACATAACAATTTGTCTGTTATGAAACTCACTGAATAATTACATATTTAATAGCAAAAAAAAATTACTCCACAATGGGTTGACTTAGATCAGTGAATTTTTTAATGACGTTAGATATTATCTCCAGTCATTCTTCCACATTCCACTAATCTGCGACTTCACGTCCATACTCACTGAATTCTGACCTATTTTCATTTTTTTTTTTTCAAGAAAGAAATGCAACCTTTTCACACTTGTAGTAACCTCCATAGCTGATTACTAAAAATGAAGGGAATAAGCTGATTGACCAATGTTACCAACTCACAATGTTTGATGTAAATGACAGTGGCAGATCCAGGTCCATTTGCAGCGAATTTCAAGCTCAAGAGAATTTTAGAAAATGGCAATTTTTCTTAAAGGAAAAACAAAACAATCTAGAATACAATGCCTGCATGAACTGTCACAAATTTTTAAAACAAAAAAGCAATAATTGCACAAAAAGTCTTTCAGATATGTCTAACTCTATCTCAAAATTCACAGATCTAATTCAACACATTCAGGAGTAATTATTTTTTTCCTACAAAATATGTTTTTTTTTCAGTAAATTTCACAACAGACAAATTGTTATATAATCCACAGTTTGGAAGATAGACAGATTGGATTTGCAGTAAAAGTTTCACTTTCCACAGGCATTTTGTCCCTATATAAACATCAGGGGGTTTCACATAAGTATAAGGACAGGAGTGAAACATCACTTGTAGAGGAATGTCCTTACATTTTGGTAAGAGCTGTATTCTATTTTTTGTGTGCTGTGATCTATATTCATTTCAATTCAGACTTAAAATGTGAGCATTTACACTTTATTTCTTTTATTTGTTCGTTTCAGTAATTTTCATAGACTAGTAGGTAATTCTTCACAAATTCTCTAATTTTTCGTTAATGTTTGGTAAACTTTACCACTGCATCATGTTACACAACTTCCTTCGAGTCTTTGTATTGATGTCCAGTTGCCCTAAAAATTGGAATACAGTGAAACCTCTCCTTACGGACACCTCCAAGATATGGACACTCCTCATATACAGACAGATTTTTATGTCCCAACTGAAATAATATAGAAATAATGATAAATTTAACTCTCGTTTATGGATACTCTCAGACATGGACAAGGACAGCTGTTTCAAAGTCCTAAAGCTTGCTTTACCTCCTAACTGCAGACAGAACTTGGATTTCAAGACCTAATGTGTTACAAAAATGGAAAATTTAGTTTTGAGAACTCTACAGAAATTCCTTAACATGAAAGAAGACGATAAGGGTCTCGTATGCTATCACTAGCCCAGCCGGCTACCCCTTGTTAGCTGGAAGCGGTTGGATAAACGAAGTCGTAAAATTTAACCTGTCTGATGGGTCCAAGATTTCTATGATGGTATTTGACACATGATAGGGTTAGTAAGATTATTCTCTTCACTTCAATCAGTTGTTCTGTTTCGAGAGACATGGCACCTGAATGTAAAGGTAAAGTTCAAAACTGTAAATTACAGTACTGCATAACTGTAGACCTAGAATAAAATTGCATGGCACAGTAGGTACTTATTTTCCTTTTTCAGTCGTATCTACTGTAGTTCAAAGTTGCAAAGTATTTACTGTAGTATACTGCATTTAGAATTAAACTACAGTAATACATTTCATTTAAAGCGTGAATGGATACATAATGCATATTATAAATTTACTGTTAGATTGGGGAGGATCCCTCCCAATAAAGGACACTTCCCAGATGTGGACAGATTGTTACGTCCCTTCAATGTTCGTAAATGAGAGGTTTCACTGTACTATAGAACAGAAATAAACATAGGGACGAAAAATCTACATTTCTAATAACAAGTCCAGTTTACTTTTCACTAATACCCTACTTCACCCCTTCAAATCTGAATTTTCATTTTTATATAATAATTTTTCCTCCCCTTGAAAAAAACTCATTTTAGCTTCCCCTCCGTTTTTCTTCAACACACACATACACAGATATACAGTATCATATGGGTCTTACTTACTTACTTACAAATGGCTTTTAAGGAACCCTGAAGTTCATTGCCGCCCTCACATAAGCCCACCATCGGTCCCTAATCCTAAGCAAGATTAATCCAGTCTCTACCATCATATCCCACCTTTTTCAAATCCATTTTTATAATATCCTCTCATCTATACTTCAGTCTCCCCAAAGGTCTTTTTCCCTTCGGCCTCCCAACTAACACTCTATATGCATTTCTGGATTCGCCTATACGTGCTACATGCCCTGCCCATCTCAAACATCTGGATTTAATATTCTTAATTATGTCAGGTGAAGAATACAATGTGTGCAGCCTCTCTCAAAGGGAGAGTCCATGTTTCACAACTATACAGAAAGCCACCGGCGTGGCTCAGTCGGTTAAGGCGCTTGCCTGCCGGTCTGATGTTGCGTTCGGGTGCGGTTCGATCCCCGCTTGGGCTGATTACCTGGTTGGGTTTTTTCCGAGGTTTTCCCCAACCGTAATGTGAATGCAAGGTAATCTATGGCGAATCCTCGGCCTCATCTCGCCAAATATCATCTCACTATCACCAATCTCATCGATGCTAAATAACCTAGTAGTTGATACAGCGTCGTTAAATAACCAACTAAAATAAATAAAACTATACAGAACAACCGGTAATATAACTGTTTTATAAATTCTAACTTTCAGCTTTTCTGAGAGCATACTGGATGATAAAAGCTTCTCATCGGAATAATAAGATGATATGGGTCTATAATTAGCAATAGTACCTTTATCTCCCTTTTTGTATATTGGTTTTACTATTGAATATTTGAGTCTCTCTGGAAAAACACCACATTGCATAGATAATAAATAGACTAACGGAGGAGATATTTTTTAAGAACAGGTTTTCAGGACTTTACT
This sequence comes from Periplaneta americana, assembly GCF_040183065.1. NCBI lineage: Eukaryota > Metazoa > Arthropoda > Insecta > Blattodea > Blattidae > Periplaneta > Periplaneta americana. Next base: position 91,833,885 of record NC_091127.1, read on the forward strand.
TAGGATTTCATCATATCCAGAGGAATTTGTTTTTATTATTTTTTTTTAGATGTTTTATCACGTGCATGATTTCTACTGTGGTAGTGGAAATAAATTTGAGGCCTAGAAATTCAGTGTTAAATGTATCTGTTAAGTAACCAATTTTGAGTATTTAAGTTCTCAATAATATTTATGTAGAAGTCGTTAAAATGATTTGCAACTGATTTTGGATTCTTTACTTTACAATCATCGATTTTAATATAAGTAATATTTTTATTCTTTGAATATCAATTAGTAGAGGATTCAGCTTAACAACAATAGGAGTGTTGACATTGATGTCACAGCGGAGTAGTATTCATGCAGTACATTTGAGTACATAAGGAGATGTGTAGCAAAAAGGAACTGAAGATCATTGAACCACGTTCATTCAAAGTTTGAATTGTGTATTATTGAAGTGCAGTGTAATACGATGGAAAACAATGCCGAAAACAAAAACCGCAAAAATCAAGAAGTTAAAGAAGAATATGGTAATAAGTTCTTTAGAGAAAATGAAGAAAGTATTACTTGTATATTATGCAATACAGAAATACAAGTTCAGGAAAAAAGATTTTTACGTAGACATTGTAATACCAAAAAACATAATGGCACATATTGATTTACTATCGGCAAAGGAACAGAGAACTGAAATGCCATCCACATCATATTCGCTGTCAAATAAACAATCAGAGTTCTTCAGAGACTTGTGTCAGATGTTAATAAATGCAAATATTCCTTTGCATAAAGTGAAAAATCCTCACTTTAGTGGATTTATTGAAAATATACAGGGAAGAAGGTTCCACCAGAAACAACTCTATACCAAAATTATTTACCTTTCTGCTACGAAAGAGTTGTTAGTAATATTCGACAAAATTTAGCAGATAACAAAATTTGGGTCAGTATAGATGAAACCACTGATGTTACCGGTAGGTACATGGGAAATGTGATTATAGAAATTCTCTTAGCCAATGACCATGGCAAGAAATATTTACTCACAACAGAAGTACTGGAAAAAGTTAACCATAAAGCTGTTATGAATCTATTTAATAAATCAATGTCTATTCTCTATCCCATGGGTGTCAAGCGAGAAAATTTGCTAATTTTTGTGACGCGGCTTCCTACACGGTCAAAGCAGTCAAAGAAATTCAGAAAAATTATTCACACATGATTCATGTAACTTGCATGGCTCATGGTTACCATAGAGTGTCGGAGGAAATCCGATCGTCGTATGATGATGTGGACACTTTCATTGCAAATAAAAAAAGAATATTCTCAAAGGCACTGTCGCAAATAATGAAATTGAAGGAAATGGCAGCAAGCATACCGTTATCTCCACAGTCCATAATTACTAGGTGGGGAATTTGGCTGCATGCTGTGTTCTACTATGCCAAACATTATAGAACAGTTGTTAAAACCATCAATACTTTTAACGAAAAGGACTGTTCAGCAATTGCGCGTGTTAAATCTCTGGTTTCAAATCAATTAGAAGAAAAGCTAAAATTAATAAAAACAATTTTGAATGTGTGTGTCCAAACAATCACACGTCTAGAGATAACAGAGATGGAAATGTCAGAAGCTCTTAGCCTGATCGATGAATTATCTCGACAACTTCAGGAACTGCAATCTACATCGATCACCGAGAAAGTAAAAGAAAAATTAAACTCGGTTTTAAGAAAGAACTGTGGGTATTGGACAATGAAAGATATAACAACTGACTTAACAAATAAAATGAGGCAAACTACTGCTATACCTGATGCAGAAAATCTCCTTTACTTTCTTTAAGCACCTGTTACATCATGTGATGTAGAACGCAGTTTTTCAATATATAAATGTTGTTTGGGTGATTGTAGAAGAAGATTTTCATTTGAAAATTTAAGGATGTATGTTATATCTCATTGCAATGCTGTTATTTAATTATAGAACTGATTTTTTGGCCTACTGCCAAGAGTTCAATTCCTAGCCGGGCATGGATGGCAAACCATTTCCGACTAGTGTGCCAGTTAATGTCTGGTCTATAATTTTCAATTGTCTCGTGTGCCACCTACAATTTTCCTTAAAAATCGCCATGAAATCTCCCCCCCCCCTTGAATCCAAATTATATTTTATATGTTACTTAATTTTTATTAGATTGCATCACATATTCGACCAATTTATTGTAGGTTCATCATTATACCATGTACAAGAATTTAAAATAACAAGATCATGTGACGTGCCACCAAAATTGAGTTAGAGTGTCATCACTTATCATAGGTTCGCCATCCCTGTCAGAGCAGTTCTATGAATATATTATGTTTGTATACTATAATAAGCTTGTCATATGCTGATATTTCAATCTTTATCTATCACAATTATTGATGTGTGCACGTTTTCTTTACATTCTTTTCACTTGCCTGTACAACTTAGATCTGTGTTTACGAATTACCTAGTGACAATCTTGAGGTTGCACAGCCAAGAGTTGCCATATAGTATGTGTGCTGTGTACCTTACAACTCGTCCAACTAAAGTGTGTTCTTTAATTATCACTATTCCTACTCATTCCTTTTTGTACTACATGATATTTTAATTCCCTGAGCTATCCACATGTTTTTACATTTTTTCACCACCCTGACTGGAAAACATTAATCTGAATTAGTAAATATAGTGAAAAACGCATTAAATTTACTATTAAAATCAAGGGTACTGGTACTATATACATTTTCCCAAGATTCATTTTGTAGATATGCATATAAATGATGAAGAGCTTCAGCATTTATAATCCTTTTTTTGGTTTTTTAATTAACACTTTTGAATTTTTCACTCACATTGAAAACACTTAGAATTTGTGCATAATGATCAGACAGGCCATTGATTGAAGGTACTGTTGAATATGAATTCAATCTACTTTTATCTATAAATATATTATCTATGGCTGTACTACTTCCAGCTTGTATTCTGGTTGGGAAACTTACTGTGTGACTAAGATTATAAGTTTCTAGAAGTGAGTTTAGTTTGCTTTTACGTCAGCTTTCTGATAGATAATCTATGTTCATGTCACCACAGATTACGAATTCGGTATGTAGTTTGTAAAGTAACGAATCTAAGTTAGTTATAAACTATTTTATAATCTCCCATCGGCGCTCTATAAACATATAAGATAATTAAATTGATATCTCACAACCAACTTGTATTCCATTTCAATATCTTCTTCAAGACAGAAATCAGTTACCGTACATCAATTTTACTATATAATAGATCCTCTCTGATAAAAATACAAGCACCTCCTTTTGGAAGACATGTCTACAGAAACTAAAACCTAATAAATGTCCACGTAAAGACAGTTGTAATATTTCCTGTTGTTTAATATGATGTTCAGTTATACATTATATTATGCCAGGTTTATGATTTGAGATGCTAAAGAAGTGATCAAGTCATCAGTTTTTTGTTTTAATCCCCTAATAGCTTGAAGAAAAGTAGTGAAGTTACTGTGTTTACAATATTCGTTACTAGAAACAGCAGAATATTCATAATTTAATTTAACTTAAACACCTTACTGGTGGGAAGTTTAACCTAAACAAGGAGAAGCCCTAGCATTAACTAACACAGGAATATTACAATTCTGCTTTTTTAATGAATTAAATACTATTATAGTCACAATCATGCCATGGTATGAAAGAAAAATTTCACAACCTCGAGCGGGAATCGAACCTGCGACTTCCTGTTCTCCGGTCAGGCGCTCTACCATTGAGCTATCGAGTTCGTCTCACGCCAAAGGCTCGGAATTATCCTTTCATACTGGCGACTCTGTTATAGAGTACTGTCCATAGCGTCTGATCTTAGTTTTTTTACATGGCTACCTCTGATGTTATTAGCAATAAGAACCGAAAGGTGCTCCTTGCCTCTACTATCCACATGCAGGCCATGTAATGTATATTCATACCTTCTTGAAGGACTTACATCTATCAAATAAATGTGTGACACCTTAGGTCTCATCAGAGCCCACTCAAGTCGTATATCCACCCTCCAAATCAGTATCAGTAAATGCAAAATCTTTTTTAGACAGTTTCTGGCTTTGCTTCTTTCTTTTCTGCATCTTCTAAAAGATCCTACGCTCTCAATGAAATTGTTGAAAGTCGTTTCCCATCTGCTGCTCCAACTAGATGGCTTTATAATACTCGTCTTGTTGAAATGATCCACAATAATAGAGACAAATTAAATCAGTTGTTTCATCACATTGTTCTCAATATTATTGTATTTGATTCTTAAACTCGGTATTGTGCACCAGGTTTCAAAAATAATCTCGTTGATTTTGAATACAATTTTCTGATGAGATTTTCCATATTATGTTATCAAAGGCAGAAATTTTGTACAAAATTTTGCAGAAGAAAACTTTCAGCAATATTCATTGCCAAAACAAAATTGAAGACTTCAAAGAATTCTTAAATAGACTTCGCAATGATTTTGACTCTAAGTGGGAAAGGATGTCTGCATCTGACTACTACAGTAAGATGAGGCATCAGATGAATGATGGGACAATGGAATGTCGTAGACTCTACTTTGAAACAATTGACAATTTCATCGTCCACAAAGATTTTCTGATTTACAACACATGCAATTTTTCGGTTTTTTAGATTTCAATAAATTTGCAGAACACACTATTAATTTCCCTCTATGTCTTCTCCAAAATGTCATGAATTTCCCTTATGGTTGGCATTTTAATTGTCAGGGCCTCCTGTCTGAACTTCCTTATACTTTCAGTTCAGAATTCAGATTAGAATCTGTGTCAGATTTGCATAAGTACATAGACGAAAATGACTTCAGCGAAACATTACTTGAAGTATCAAAGCTCGTTAAACTGATTTTAACAATACCAGCTACAAGTGCCTCTGGTGAAAGAAGCTTTTCTGCATTGAAAAGAATAAAATACTGCAAAAATGCCACGGCTCAGGATCATTTCAACAGACTCACTTCAATGACTATTGAAAAATCACTTTTCAAGGAACTTAAAAAAAGTCCCAAGTTTTATGATAAAGTTACCGACAACTGTGCTGCTAAGAGAGGAGGATAGAGTTGCACTACAAGTAAAACTGTCAAGCAACTAAGGCCTTGCGGTGACTTGACAATTCGTATTCTTTATCTGCATAATTAATTGTTCATTAGTAATTGTATTTTTTTAGCAAATCAACTGTCTGGTATTCCTTATAATGCATATAGGGTATGTAGGTATTTCAGACAGCAGGAAATTAGTAAGCAGCAGCAGCCTAGCGCTCAGGAACTTGGATGAACGACATTCTCCTTCTTGCTTTCCAATATAATTTTGATACTGAAGTCAATTATTATTATAATGAAAGTATGAAAAATAATTATTATCTTCTTCTTATTCTTCCAACTGAAATCATCTAGTTCAGCGTTTCTCAAACTTTTTTGAAGTGAGGACCACCTTTTTAAGTCAGAACAGTTCCACAGACCACCTTACTCTTGTTCCCTTAGAAAGCAAATTTATTATTTTTGTAGCATATTTTAATACCAGCATACCTATATTTTAAAATAGAATTAATTAAAATTAATTTATTTCAATTAATTTTATATTAATATTAACTAATTAAGTTAATGTTAATAGAAGAAAATTTATTTTCTTTTTTTTAATAATTCAAGGCTGTTAGTTTGGATAATCTTTAACTTATTAATTAACAAAATAAATAAATGTTGGCATTCACATTAATAATTATACATGTTTACTTTTTACACTTGCGTATTTTGTGTCTGAGTGCCGTTTCAATTTCGCGGGTTTCATACACTCGTTTGAAAGCACTTCGTAACAAACAACGCACCGAGGTTTTGGTTCACTCTCATTGCCACACCAAGTAAATTCAAGTTCCAAATAACTCTTATAATATTTACGAAAGTATTTTTTCTTCCAACAGGACTAGATATTTCTTTAATGGCACTACAATCACTGATATTAATATTTTCACACACAGCTTCTGAACTATTAGCACTGCCTAAATGAAGCATATAATCACGTTCCTTTCTTTTCAAAGATCCGGATCGAAGCCAGTTTTCCATTATGTATAAAGGGCACTATTTAACAGAGACATAGACAACTACTAGCGTATATCACATAAGAAAGATTTCAAACAAATAACTGCTAAAAGGCAAGCGACGAATCAGCAATACACAGAATTTGTTTTAAGTTACTTGTGATTGGCTACAAAAAATATAATTAGAAAAGTATTGTAATTTGAATTTCCGGATCTGATTCGCCCAGATTTTAAAATAGGAGGAGTCTAAAATTTCTTATATCGTTATCTGGAAAAACAGAAATGAAAAGAATTAATGCAGAAACATGCCCGATTTTCAACAAGTAAATATGCAATTTGGTACGTTCCATTATTGGTGTAAGATGTACAGTTACCCTGAAAAAGAATGAGACGATTCTTGGTCGTCAGAAGTTAAAGTTCTACAGCGCGGTTCACTTGATATCGACGTAACGATACATAACATGACAAATAGTACAAGAATTGTTACAAGGACCACAACAAGGACAAGGACCAGAATAAGGATCACGAAGAAGACTGCCATTTAAGGCCTGGATTTCACAACATAGCTCGAGTCACAAAATATCATTGCTTCACTGTACCCAATGGCAAATGCCTGCTAAGGGATCTACATTCTGGACTGCTGCTGTCACTGTCTTGTCTCGTTAGCTCATATAGTAGCGTGTCGGTTCCACTATATAACCGAAACGTCTCGTGTTCGATCCCGGGTAAAACTTTTTTTTTTATTGAGGTGTAATTAATTTGTTCAGAGTTCCTCGACTGTCTAATTTGTCGAAAAATATGGAATAATTTATGCCCAATTTCTGGGTCTTACAAGTGGGCTGAACCTCGTAAAAAAAATAAATCTTACTTGGAGGTTAAAAGTATTCTTCCTCAAACAAAAATCATAAGAAACAAAAAGAGACCTGTTAACTTAAATTCTTGTCCACATGCCATCAGCTTCTATTACAGCTCTAAGTCGATCCGGCATGGATGTCACGAGATTGTGGAATAAGTTCTGATCCCCGGCGAGATCTTCCCAGGTGTCAACAACTTGATCCCACAATTCGTCTCGATTTCGAGGGCGTCGGTGGGCATAGGTGGCTATCCTTCTCTTTTGCAATTCCGCCCATAAATTTTCGATGACATTCAAATCAGGTGACTTCGGAGGCCAATTAATGATTTCGATCTCGGGTCTCCTTTGAAACCATCTTTGAATGCTTGCAGCATAGTGCACGGGATGGTTATCCTGCTGGAACAGCAATGTTCCTTCGGGAAAACGTTCTCGGGCGGAGGGAAGGAATATATTTTCCAGAATGTGCTCGTAAGTTCCCGCATTAAACCGGCCATCGATGCGTTCTATAACGCCAGGTCCATTGTAAGACATCCACCCCTAACACGATATGCTAAAGCGCCCCGATCTTTCACATTGGTGCACATAGCGCTGGTCATGTCGGAGACCATCCTCATGATAGACACGGACAGGACCTTCGTAATCACTCGAGATGGTTGTTTCGTCGGAGAAAATTACATTTCTCCAATCGAAATCCACTCGATTGGTAGCGAAGGCAAGATGGTCGACAGCTTGTGCTTCCCCCAATATTTCCATTTGCGCAGCCCTCCGGCTCCTAATACCGCAGTTCCTCAACCTGCTGATCACAGTCTGTGAAGAGCCGGGAAAGTTAGATGCTGCTCTTATTTCGTTAGCAGTCAGAAAGGGGTCCTGTCGAACTGCCTCGAAAAAGAGAGCATCCTCTTACAATGAAGAAATCCGGGAATGCCCAGGAATAGGGCGATTTTCGACCTCCCCTAAATTAAATAACTAAATAACAGGAAGTCCAATTGTTGCAAAAATAATCAAATTAAATCTAATTACATTAAGTAAACAAACCCCAAGTTATGACACCACATTGCTACAGCTAAATTGTAGGTTATTAACATACGCATTGAATAGGTCCGTGGTTGTGCGTTGGACGACAAAACCATCATCGAAAGTTCGAATCTTGCGGAGGAATGTAACTTCTTGCTTTTTATAATGTAAATCAGACTTCTAACTACAATCATTCATATTTCTTAGATTATTTATTAATATTTATAGCCAACATTGAATTTGTAAAGAAAAGACTTTAGAAATCTCATATGGAATTTGTGATCTGTAGTGACATAAACATAGATTATCTCTCGGAACTTTTCCGTAAAAGTAAATTAAATTCACTCCTTGAAACTGGAAACCTTAGTCGTAGACTCATTTTCCCACAGCATACAAGCCGAAGTAGCACAGCCATTGATAAATGTTTTGTACACAGAATTAAACTGAATTCCTATTCGACAGAACCTATAATAAATGGTTTGTCTGAACATGATAAACAAATCCTAAGTGTTTCCAATGTTACTGAACAATTTCAAAATATTAATTTAAAAACTAAGAAAAGATCGTAAATACTGTATCTAGTGATTATTCACATTTATGTCTACAAAATGAATCGTGGAAAAACATATATGATACTGGTACTACTGATATTAAGAGTAAATGTATTGAATTTTTCACTTAATTTCATAATCACTTCAGTGGATGTTCTCCACTCAATGTTGTGAAAAAATTCAAAAGTAAAAACATGTAGATAACGCAGGGACTTCAAAATCTCATGTATTAAAAAGAAGAATCTATATGTAATGTGTTGCAATGTAATGATCCTCATGTTCTTAAATACTGCAAGAAGTACAGTGTAATTTATCAAAAATTATGAAAGAGGGAAATAGAATATATTTGAATAGAAAAGTACAAAATTCAGATAATACAATTAAACCTATTCGGAATATTATTAAATTTAAACTTGTAGATATCCTAAGAAAGAAAATATTTTTTTCATTAAAAACCAATAATTATAAAGAAGAGGATCCCAAATCTATTGCAAATTCTTTTAACGTATTATAGTATATTGTACAGAAATATTATTGACAACTTAAGATTCAAGATTTTGCAAAAGATACTGCAATTGGTTACTTAACAGATGCATTTAATAATTAGTATTAATATATGTAATTAGTCAATAACTGCAACAATGCTTTTTCATTCAATCGTAACATGAATAAAATTGAATGCACATTAAATTAAACACTATTGCAAACACGTAGATAAAATAGTTAAAATTAACTGAAGGGGTGAGAATGAAATAATCCAAAGCCATACTTTTAACAAAAATTGTTTTGTGCGAGTGCATTTCTTACACATATGGGAAAGCTATTAATAAAATATTGTAATAATTACTCAACAAATGACTTAGCCTAAGGACTCTAAACCTTTGTAAAAGTTTGTCTATTATTACATAATTTTTTTAATTTCATTTTAATTGTTAGTTTTAATATATATGCATTTACATTGTATATGAGTGTATAAATGCATTCATTAGATTAAAGTTTATAATATTATAACTTGTAATTTTGTATTGTTTGTGATCATTAACACTTAATCTCAGGACTTTGTAAATCTTTATTTCAACGTTACTTTGCTATTTCAACGTTGTTTAGACAAAAAAAATCGTTGTGTAGACTAAGAATTGAACTCGCACTATTCTACACAACACGCAGAAGTCTTACCGTCTGAGCTATTGAAACAACATGAAAGCGTTCCTTTCTGTGAGGAGTGTCGATCTAGTCATGAAGGTCCATTGTCGATTTAACTACACGATTTATGTATATATTTATCTTTTATTTACGTAATATTATCATATTTTTTGCAGTTTTTGAAGTGAATTTCAGAACGATGTTAGTAACAAACCAAATAGCCTGAATTTAAGTAACTCAATATTCGTTATCTTGTGTATCGGTGCTCTGGTCTCCGATCATGCGCAGTGTCTTACATCAGAGACTTAAGAATATTCAATCGTCTCATCCTTTTCCAGGGAGACTGTACAGTAAGTGACGATTTCAGTGTGCGGTCTGGGTGTCGGCAAAACTATTAAGAAAGTCATAAATATATGAAAAGATTCGGTACTTTGATCCTCTGTTATGAATTTGGGTAGTCCCTGGCTGGGTTACAGATGCAGGATGTGCAGGGAAAAAATGGCGAGAAACGCCACGTTCATAGTGCTTTAAATCCCTCTTTTGTTGCTGAGAGTAGAGTGGGAATTCGGTAGACGAGTAGGGTAATAAATTTCATAAAATGTCAGTACTGGGAGAAAAAGTGAAAGGCGATTGCCATGTATCATTTCCAAACTCTGAGATTTTCAGCTATAATGTGATACGCAATTCGTTTGAATTTTATTTTTTCTTCTGTATTTTTTGAAGGACCACAAGGGCAGACCTCGAGGACCACAGGTGGTCCATGGACCATAGTATGAGAAATGCTGATCTAGTTCATTTGGAATCTTGTTGTCCAGTATAATTTGGCTAAGTCAGTTGTCTGCTGTTGTTTTGCAATTATTATTATTATTATTATTATTATTATTATTATTATTATTATTATTATTATTATTACCATAGAACATCTAAAACGCAAAATAATATATCATGTATCAATTTTATTACCGGATTTTCTACGTATGGGTCCACTAAAAGAAAACATCGAAATGGACTAAATTCAAAAAGCAGAAATGGGGCTACAATTTTCTGCTATAAAACCAGACATAAAAATGATTTGCAGGCTTAAGAAACAAGCACTGAGAAGACAGAAAAAGAAAAGTAGTGGTGATCCAGTACAACCAACAAACTTTGGACGTATCAGAAACAAATAGAGTTTCTCTTGCCCTATATCAGTGATCAGCAACCCGTGCTCTTTGTGCAAGAACATTCTCCTCCACTGCACCCAGGCAGTTTGCAAGAGAAGATCCAAAGACATTCGAGGGATAGCTAGGCTCTAAGCATTGAAACATCTCTGTCACTCATTCCTTCCTATGAGGCTACATACTTTATTGTGTACCGAGTAGAAGTGCTATTTACATTTTATATTTACTAACATTTCTTGGTTGAGAAATGAAACAATAGAATGGAATCTAAAATTAGATATATGGAGGATGTGTTTTAATGAATTGAGAAACAGTTAAGACATGTAATTACCAGTGGCATAGCGTCAATGTAAGCTAAAAAGCTCAGCTTCCCCAGTTAATAATAATTTCATAATAAACCTGCCGTTTATGAACAAAATTATTTATTAATTTTAATAGAGTTTATATTTATGCGTTAAATATTGTGATGCGGCAGCTCAGGATGATTTGTGATGCAGCAGTAAACAAGAAGCCTGCACACGCCAGCTTCCAAGCAGACTGGTTTCTTTCACTCATTCTTCTGTGTAACCCATCCCGCAGATTCTCCATCCCTTTGTAACTAAACTACCCTTGTCGCAAGGCACGGAAGAAGCTAGCTTTTACATTGAAAGTTTCCGAGTTATCCCTTTCGTGAGTTGTGTTCAGTTGAAGGTTAGTGTGCATTGCGGCTGATATGATAAATAATGAGTGAAATAACAGTTCCTGACACCAATTTACTTGAATTTTTAGGACAATTCTATTATCAAGACTGACTTACGAACAGAAGTGCGATTTAAAAAACAAATGACTGTGTCTATTTGTTAGAGATATGTATAAACCATGAAATCATATTTTACTACGTACCATTTGAGGTCATGCCTTATTGGTGTTACGAGGTTCCAACCAATCTTCGGACTGCTGGCTTGACAACGACTACTATTTATTTTAAGACTATATTTTTGTAATACGTTTTCTCACATGTACATGAAAGAGAACTTGAGTTAGCTTCCCCTGCTCAAAATTTCATGCTACGCCACTGGTAATTACTAATCTTTATTCCAGATATTAATGTATAGGCTATGGTATAATTTTAATTGCATCACATGATATACACCAGGGACCGTCAAGTGACTACACTCTCGTGCGTACGTACAAACCCTCAAGCCCTGACGTACGGCTGCGGGCAAGGGTAGCTGCTTCCACAGTGGTGGAGCTAAGAACTTGTATGTGAACCAAATTTGTGATAAGAATGTAAATTAATTTCAGCTTTTAATTGAAGCACGCTTTCACTGTTAATTGCACTATACTGAAAAACAGTACTCTATACAATTTTGTACAGTTAACTATATACGAAACAAATTTTTGCATGTTTGCACAATAATGAAACAAAACAAAATATACACTTTTATACAGATTAATATACTGTTTGTCTTCTTCTCATTGCTATACAATTCAATTAACAAAATAAAACAACAGTACAAACGTTGTTATTCAAATACAATTCTCTAATAATAGTAATTTTTCTTAAACATCAGAGATCCGCTGCGATTTTTGCAGTTTTCTGTTAGTAAGCAGCTATTTAATTCTCGGAGCTATTGTTTTAGTACCAGCCAATTGCAAACATGCCTTCAATTGTTCATCACTTAGTTGTTTCTGTGACGTGACTTTGTAAACTTCATTAAACAAAACAGTGTTTCGCATACGTAGGTTGTCCCGAACATTTACAACGTTCTTGCAGCAAGATTGTACTGTTTAGGAAACCTTTCTCGTGGAAAACAAGTATAGAAATGGTTAATACTTTTTGTTTTGATACTTATCCTTTCGCTCAATATCGCTTTGTAAATCAAATATTTCTAATTGTAGTTCAGCAGGAATATCCAGGACACTCACTGAAAAAGATATTGCAAATATCTTAAATTGTTGTTCAAGATCTCTAATATCCTCAAATCTACGTTCGAAACTTCGCACAATTGTTGCATTATTCTTATATAATTCTTTCATGTCCAAGGCTTCTAACAGGTTTCCCATGTACATCCATAAATAAGGCAGTTTTATTTCTAAGTGCGAGAAAACGTTCCAGAATTTTTCGACTTCACCACCTTACCTCGGTATGGTAGAGTAAATCCCCATACTGTTAATACCATCAAGCAGTGCCCTGAAGTCCCTGTGATTGAGTCCTTTAGACCTTATGAAATTAAATGTTCGCATAACAACATCCATTACATTGCTAAGGTTCATGTTTTTAGCACATAAATATTCCTGGTGCAAAATGCAGTGCACCGGTGCCCCCAAGCGACCTCGATAGGCTCCACCACTGATAGACTGCAGTGTACAAGTGTACTGCCCGCAGTGGAAGCCGTAAATAGGCCTGTACGCCCTCTCACGATCTTGACTCGACTTGGCGGAGCCTGATATACACAGTCCTATTACCTGGAATATACTCGTACGGTATTAAAAAATGTTCCATTGAATGTTAAAAATACTGTTTCATAAGTTTTCATAGAGTTTCTCTACAACCAAATGTTCAATACGGTATGAATTCTGGAAATTTCGCCTGTAATTTTTCTATTAAAGATCTAGGTTTAATCCTTACACACAATTTAAATTCTGAAAACCAAATTCTGAGATCATAGATGAAGTATATAGACAACCAGGATTTATTTTTCGTAATTCAAGAAATATTTTAAGGATGAACAAGTTCTAAAATTACTTTATAATAGTTTAATAGACCTATTACATGAAATTTGAATATGCTTCAATTATGTTGTCATCTTTATAAAAAATAATTATTAATTATTGTACACAGAAACGAATTCAGAAATGTTTCCTTTGATATGCGTATTTTAATAAAATAAATATGGTAGTAATTACTAACAATTCTTACTCGTATAATGCATTATTAAAGGAATTTCATTGTGTAGGCCAAACTTCAATAACTATTTGTAGAAGATTGCAACAATTATTCTTATATATAATTGTTAACAGTAGGCTATAATTAGGAACATTAAATCCAGACGTTTAAGATGGGCAGGGCATGTAGCACTTATGGCGAATCCAGAAATGCATATAGTGTTAGTTGGGAGGCCAGGGAGAAAGAGACCTTTGGGGAGGCTGAGACGTAGATGGGAGGATAACATTAAAATGGATTTAAGGGAGGTGGGATATGATGGTAGGGACTGGATTAATCTTGCTCAGAATAGGGACCTATGGCGAGCTTATGTGATGGTGGCAATGAACCTCCAGGTTCCTTAAAAGCCATAGGTAAGTGTAATGATTATGAGTAAGGAACTATTACATCTTATTAATTTTAATGCAGTGAAAAGAAATTGAAGAAATATAATTACTGCATATTCCCATTTTTAATCAACAATATCGGTATTAAAATGCTCACTTTTAATTCAAATGTGTAACTTATGTTTAATTCCCTATCTCTTAAAAATAATCTTCCGGATTTTGACTTATTATTACAACATACTCTTTAGCCTACAAAATTGTTTATGAAATTTTGTGCATTACATTTGCTTAAAATTTGTATTAAAATTTGTGATTTTACGTAGTTATAATATTTTTCTTTATTCTCAGACTTAATGAGTTTATGTATTTGTTTTACATTATACAGCACAATTAGGCATAGTGGGATTTATTCCTGTTGTTTGGCAAAATAAATAAATAGAATTTTACAGTGCTCAGTCTGTTATAATAACCTTCATAGAGGTTACATTCATTCACTTCGTGTGTTACCGTGATTCATATTATGTAACAGATAGGTCATCACTATGTTCAAATCGTTTGCACTTTGAAGAGAATAACCGCCAGGATCGCCACCCATCCGCCGTAAACGAACACGAGATGGCAGTATGATACACGAAAGCTACTGCAAATACAAGGTTTTAAAATAAATTGTAAAAGGGTTAAAATGAAGCGAATGATCATTCAGACTCTCAAGTACGCCAATTTCTACAGACTGTTTGTCAATTCGTGCATTATAAATCTATAATATTGCTATGTCCTTCCTTCAAATTATCGAATGACAAGTGTCTCCTTCTATCCCTCCAATGGATTATTCCATGAAAAAGAAAAATCTCTGCTTGTTATTAATTTTTTTCGTTATGATCCGAATTTTTTTCATCTGACAACAGTGATTGTGTAACAACACATATGTAGAAGAATACGCACAAAGAAGTCTGTGGTTTAAGAGCGCGAAATTATCTATTAGAAATGACATATTTGAATGCACATTTAAGGCAAATAAATCATTACTTCTGTATGTTAAATTCAATTAATAATGAAGTGCTTACCTTTATTAATATGTATAATGCATAGAAACCATAATACAATACTTATTTCGTGCTTGATTACAATTATTACAAAGGAAGGTTGAGAGTTCGTGTGTCACGCTCAAATGGACATTTGTTTATATTTCTTCAAAACCATTCCATTTCTTAATGTTTCATAAATGTAAAAGTGAGACACAACACATAACAAGCAACTTCTTATATGGACAACATTTTGATTTCTGTACAAATTCTACAAGAAAAACACGTGACACACGAAGAGAAATACTATGTTCGTGTATCACAAAAGTTTATTCTCAAATTCAGTTACAATTATTTTTGTTGTTAATGGAAGTCTTTACGGCCTGAACATAATTGGCAGTGGGATTTCAAATACTTATTGTTGATTTATATAATTTTGTGTGTATGCACACACACCTGTGCGTTATGTTTTTCAATGTACATATGCTGTAGGTTAAACACCTTTGAAAATATGTATTCCATAATCGTTGTAAGGGGGAAAGGAACTGGCCATGCTACCCCCATTATCTTCTGGCCTAGTTGCCTCATAAGTGTGTCTTCTTGGTATCACTTGAGAGATTCGGACAGTTGACTAAACAGCAACTGTTTTAAAAATATAGTGTGTAGCCTAAAATTCGTATAAAACATTTTTAATTCCTTGGATTAAAAACTTGCAAAAATTGATTTATGTTAATTTATTTCATACAAAAAAAACAAGCTTATACTGTACATTTTATAATAAGTAAGTAGCCACCATACTAGGCCTATGTATAAATATTTATTATTTGCACATTAGGTAAATGGTAGCCTACTACATTTCTGATGTTAATTTGTTGTTGACCAATGCTAAGGATCTTGGATTTCTTCCATTCTCCTATGATATTAATTTAAAATCGTTTTATTTAACAATATGTAGGTTATTACATGTATTAATTAACTTACCCTAACTTAGGTATCATTTAGCAATTCTAAAATATAGGTCTTTTCTTGATCTAACGTATATTAGTTCTATTGATATCATATTCGTACATTTTGAACACTTTTTGATAGCATTTTCAATAAATTTAAGTTGGGCTGATTACTTGGTTAGATTTTTCCCGAGGTTTTCTCCAACCGTAAGACGAATATCAAGTAATCTATGGTGAATTCTCGGTCTCATCTCGCCAAATACCATTTCACTAGCACCAATCCCATTGACACTAAATAACCTAGTCGCTAATAGTGTCGTTAAATGACCAAGTAAAAAAAAGTCAAATATACAGGGGAAGTTACAAAAGCTTGTGGTGGCGAAGAATTTAAAGCATACCTGCACAAACAGCGCTCAACAAGCGCGTGCTCTCCTTCGGAGCGGTAGAGCGGTGTTTACTGCTCGCCGAATCGGAGAGGAAGATACGTCAGAATGACATAGACTTGCTATGGATAGAGGAGAGGGAAACGACCATTCAGCTATCTAATGGAGTGCAGTGTGTATTCTCAGTAACTGTTTCACTTTGCTTACCTACTGCTACAGTACAGAATGAGGAATCTAAAAGACGGAATAGTGATCATCAGGCAAATTCTTTCAATGTTGCATGGGAAAATGTTTATTTTTTCATAGCTGGTGGAGTAAATACTCAGTGACTTATCTGCCATAACATTTTGAAAGGTAGAAAGAAACATAACATAATACGTCATTACGAGTCCAGACATAAAGATATTAAAGATATTAATCTTCAACAATTTAAATATCTCTCTTAAGGGAAAAGGCCAGCTCAGTGTTGATATGTTGAATAAATTGCGGGATTTCAGTCGTAAACTTACACTTTTCGTAAGTAATTTTCGGAAATGTAATATGGATTACTTTCGAACGATAGAAACTGCTCGTGATGAAGCCATTTTAAACGATTATATACACATATTAATTGAAATTCAAAATGAATTTAATTCTAGATCCCGAGATCTCGTCTTAAGGTCCACACCTGTGGAGTAACGGTTAGCGCGTCTAGCCGCGAAACCAAGTGGCCCGGGTTCGATCCCCAGTCGGGGCAGTTACCTGGTTGAGGTTTTTCCGGGGTTTTCCCTCAACCCAGTATGAGCAAATGCTGAGCAACTTTCGGTGTTGGACCCCGGACTCATTTCACCAGCATTATCACCTTCTTCTCATTCAGACGGTAAATAACATAAGCTGTTGATAAAGCATCGTAAAATAACCTACTAAAAATCTTGTCTTAATTGGAAAGAAGTTTAAAGTTATCATAATAAATTCCTTCAACACCAGTTGAAACAGTGTCATATAAGTTACGGGTGGGCCTGGTTGGCGCAGTTGGTATAGAGCTGGCCTTCTATACCCGAGGTTGCGGGTTCGATTCCGGGACAGGTCGATTGCATATAAGTGTGCTTTAATGCGACAGGCTCATGTCAGTAGATTTACTGGCATGTAAAAGACCTCCTCTGGGACAAAATTCTGGCACACAGGTGACGCTGATATAACCTCGGCAGTTGCGAGCATCGTTAAATAAAACATAACATTTAACGATTTACAGCTCGGACTTATTGATCTTCAATGTGACCTAAGGGCTGAAGATCGTTTGAATAATACTACTAGCCTGGTTGAGTTTTACAAGACTAAACATTAGCAATAATATCCACGACTACACAGGCTGGCTGTGAAAATGATTGCTATGTTTGGCTCAACATTTATTGAGCAACTGTTTTCTATAATCAACATTAATAAAGGCAGGCATTGAACATCTGTAACTTATGTTTCATTATGATCAGTAGGCTACTGTTTAGTGCTGCTTATGATTAGGTTTTTCTCCGGAGCGGTTGTTTGTGCGCTTTCAATCGGAGACCTCCAGTTACCTCCGATTGATGCCGTGCAGGTTGTATATGTGCTGTGGCGCAGACATACATTTTCCACTGAGCATTCCTTTAGTCGGATCAGGTAGTGATTGGAGTCCGCTGACGTCCGCGTATCTTTTAAAATAAGTGTGTAATTTTATGTTGTTTATTTCCTCTTCTTTATTTACCTCTCTCTCTTTTAATTCGGCTCTTCTTTTTTTCTTGTTTTGCTTGAAGTACTATGTTAGCTGATAGATTTTTTTTCTAGTTTTGAAATTCATAGACTTCACAGTATACGTGGAAAGGAGTATTAGTTTTATGTCATTGATCAAATTAATAACATTAAAATTAACTGAAAACTAAAGCAGAAGTAAAGTTTTTCAGTAGCTAATGTAAACATTTATAATTTTCCTGGAAACACTCGTTTATTCACAAACAGTTTATTATTATAATCGGTTTAGTTTAACGTAAAATATATTAAGGGAGTTTCAGAATGGAACAAAAGAAACGTGTGATATCAATGGGTTAAAGTTCACTGTCCAAAACAATTTATTAAGATTCTTCACCAGACAGGATTGTGATCATTGTCTTAAAGGGTGTCAGTATTTGAACTGCCTCTTCTAAAACTCGTCACTCTTCCTCTGCAATAAAAAAAATATATAAGCGGATATCAACTTCAGGATAATTGCAATTATATTATTACCACACGTTTCTTTAGTTTCAGAATGAAACTCAATATTTTAATCTAATAACTCAGGTTGCCTTTTAAATATTCCACATAAGTTATGTATGATTTTTATTGCCTCGAAAGTTACGTTTTATAGAAATTTCAAGACTTGTTTTTCTAGACGTGGACCTTTGGAACAGTAGCACTAAAGCAGTTAAAAAATCGTATCAAATGTTTTGCGTAATTTTAAAACTACGAAAACGATATCACTAATTAACCGTCAATGTGTATCTGAATGGTAATAATTTATTTTTGACAGCAAGTACGAGTACCACAACCGCGGCTCTTAATGTTAGCCTAAAAACTTACATACCTACATTTTAAAATTTTTGTCTACTCAGCAAATCTATCTAACCTGGTCCACGCCATAGAGATTTCCAAATACGGACCTATTAGCGTCCTAGGAGCGTTTGGCTTTTCTGGCAACACAATCACCAACTCATATTTCATTTCAAGTAAGCGGCTCATCACTGAAGTTTAGAGTTTCATCTAGTAACAATAAGCTGGATCAATCTTAGAGGGTCCTTTTTTGCTGAAATTCTTCTGCTTTTCAGTTTTTCATTCGCAATGTTACTCTGTCTGCACACAAAACCACGAAATTATTTATTAGAACTTTTATATATAAATCAAAGTAAACACGCTTTTTAAAAGAGTTCAAAAGTGTTTTGAACATTTAAATTTACTTACTTACTTTCTTCAAGTTCGCGATTGTGCGATCGCTTCAAATGGTCTAACAAATTCGAAGTACCACCACCCTTAGAGTAAATTCGCCCACAAAGTTCACAGCATGCAACTTTATTATTATCTTCAACTAAATTAAAGAATTTCCATGCGACAGATATCCGATCTGGTGCCATTTTATTCCACTCACAACTACCCTCAGTCCATACGCGCCGATCGTCCTTGAGCTCTACGTCCTCCAACTACGCTTCGCTCCGAACCACTGCATCCCTCCGTATGTTCCCTGTTCCACCTACGATAGTACTGGAGATCACCGGTGGAGAGCTTTATTCGTTATCTCCAATTCCTCTTCGATAGTAGTCACTCCGATGAGCAGCACTACTATTCCTTTCAGCTGCCAACAGCATAAAATCTCGTTTTCATGTAGTGATAAATAAAAATATAACATAATGATATTGTACATTTAAGTAGGTATAAAATTTCTATTATTTCTGTAAAATAAATATTTCTATATTAATAAGTCCAAGATAGTTTTGTAAACACTGAACGGTAATTCATTTCATAAACACTCGTAATAGTACTTCCTTTTGTGTATATTTTGTACGAGATCACCCCTTCTTCCAGTCCATCCTATACAGACTGCATTCCACTCATGAGCTGTGAGCCGGCTCGGAGAGCGCAAACCTTGTGCAGGCCTGATTTAAAGTGTCTGTGATGTTCAAGAAAGGGAAGTACTACAAATGGCTGACATATTGGTGTATTTGTTACATGACACATGACAGACAATATCACAACCTATGGTTGTAAACAACTGTGGATATGTTAAATTTGAAAGTGTATTTTAGTGTAATCTAGTGTTGTTTTGTATAATAAGAACTGTAGGCATAGTGTGTAAGTCTTTCACAAGAAGTGATGTATCATAGTGCATTTAAAATAATTAGTAATCAACATGACAGAAATGTTTCTTGTGTCACAACATATTCGCAATGTTTTATTATTTTGTTAATGGCACTGTTAGTATTTTTTTTTAAGTTTGTGATTTAGCAGTTACGTGTACTACACATGTCTTAATTGTTTGGAAAACAACAATGTATTTATGTCATTTGGCACAATAATATGAACATTTTTCATTTTGGTAATAAATTAAGTGGCAAGAAAATGTTCGTGTGTTACGCCATATAATATTTAATAATTTTTAAATTATTAACTATTCCTTTTCATTAAGAAGTTTTGTTTATATTTAGAAATGCTTATGTTAAAAGATAGTAATGTCTTTTTCATGAACTACTAAATATTCAATTAAATATCCTGTGAAGACCATAGTTAGTTACTTCAAAAATGTTACATGTGTCACTATGGAATGTCCCACCTTTGGAATCTTGCACACAGCTGGCTTGCTTGCTCGCAGGCATCCTTACTGCCTCAAAAGAACACTTGAATTGATGGCCACTGCCGTATATGAACAATAGACCATCAACTAATTTAACTGAAAGTAACGTAGTCAATGATGGTGTGGAGAAAATGGAGATGGAACAAAACTTTATGCAGGTGGGAGAAAACACTACGGACGTGAAGAACCCTGGATGCTAGTGATCAAGACGAGACAAATGATACCCTGTAGCAAAGAAAAAGTACTCTATCGGATGTCACGAAAAAGACCATGAATCATATGAGGAAACAATTTCTAGAAAGAAATGCCCTTCGAAAAAAGTTTGCTTCCCAAGATGATGATCTATTATTTAAAATTGTATGTCGATGTACAACATGACGAAAAGGATGCCTCCTGTGTCACAACTAAAAATTAAAAAGAAGAAAGTATTCTTTTCAATTTCGAAGGAAGTAGAAGAAATTATAAATACTACTGAACCATCCTCAGGACTTTCAACCTCCTCTGTAGTGCCAGGCAATTCGTTGGACCCATATAATGTTTAATTTGTAAATTGTCACAAGTTAAAAGTTACTAAAATGTTTATGTAGAGTAAATATTGTTCATAACACATTTATCTTATATAGACTGCTAATTTTTCTTTCGTCTCAATAGGCTGCTGAGCATTGCATCTACTTCTTTTGATATCGTTTTCAATGAAATTGTAAATTTCATCGAACTGAGTTTCAGTTAAAAGAAAATACTTCTTAAATTTCGCATCACGAAATTATTTAAAACGAACTCTCCATAAATATCCCTTCCCTTTTTAAAAATCACTTCTCGCTCGAGTTTTCTTTTCTTTTGGCCATTGATTAAAGTCATAAAATTTACCAGTTGTCACCTGATTCAGACTCCAAATCCAGGCTCTGCCTGGACTGGCGTCAAGATGCAGTCATTGCTCCCAGCTCTAATCTTCTGCTTTTATCGTTCTGTCCTCTCAACTGTGTTGTGCTACCCTACACTGCCTTCAATATGTGACCGGCCTTATCCACAAGTTGAACTTACATTGAACAGTAGACATGTGTATGTGCAAACATCTTAGTCAATAACTCCACAAGTTTCTGCACTTCCAAAATGAGAGTTATAGGATATTTAGCCAAAGTCATTTCTTAAGTTTAAGGTAAGACAAAGTTAATTTCTTTAACTTTAGTTGTTGAATGGCTATAAAAATATTCGGTAATTTGCTAGAAAACGTTAGTCAATATGATGGACATCATCAAGGATCAGTGACAGGTTAGGTTTGGTTTGTTCAAGTTTTTGGTATGCCTACCAAAAAATGTATAATATACAAGGCATAGCAACAAACCAAACCAAACCAAATCTAACCTAAGCTATCACTGATTCTTGTATTGTATTGTATTTATTTATTCTCTATACAATCTATTATAGATTATAGGTTTGCCTTGATGATGTCATTGATGTCCATCATATTGACTAACGTTTTCTACCAAATTACTTCCAAATTTTCTTATACCTTAGACCAGACGTCTCAATAGGGTCTTCTCAGAGCACTTCCTCCTCTCTCTATTTTTTGTATGTAAAAGTGGAACAAGATGCGGGAGCAGTTCGTGTATCTCCAGATGACGTCATTGACCGCGACGTTTGAATAGACATCTGCAACCGCTACGATGTTGTGTCCATCTCCAAGGAAAGGATGCCCTTATTACCGCAAATGTATGAAGAAATAAAAGCTTCCATAGGGAAAGCGAAATTGTGGGAGTCGCAAGTTTCAGTGGGTAACATTTACCACTTTATTAATCTAAAATTGTTAACTAATTTGAATCAAGACCAGTGTAACAAATATAATGAAGTACTGAAGGACTTGAGAAAAGAATTTGAGACCAGATTTAAGATTATTTGTGAATTTCTAAGATGTTTTGGTTATTTTTAATTATTGAAAACATCACGAACTATATTATTTAACTATTACTATAATTAATGAAAACACGGAAATTTTACTTGAAGCAAGTAAAGCGATCAGTTTGGAAGTAAATCCCGAAAAGACAAAGTATATGATTATGTCTCGTGACGGGAATATTGTACGAAATGGAAATATAAATATTGGAGATTTATCCTTCGAAGAGGTGGAAAAATTCAAATATCTTGGAGCAACAGTAACAAATATAAATGACACTCGGGAGGAAATTAAACGCAGAATAAATATGGGAAATGCGTGTTATTATTCGGTTGAGAAGCTCTTATCATCCAGTCTGCTGTCCAAAAATCTGAAAGTCAGAATTTATAAAACAGTTATATTACCGGTTCTTCTATATGGCTGTGAAACTTGGACTCTCACTCTGAGAGAGGAACATAGGTTAAGGGTGTTTGAGAATAAGGTGCTTAGGAAAATATTTGGGGCTAAGCGGGATGAAGTTACAGGAGAATGGAGAAAGTTACACAACACAGAACTGCACGCATTGTATTCTTCACCTGACATAATTAGGAACTTGAAATCTAGACGTTTGAGATGGGCAGGGCATGTAGCACGTATGGGCGAATCCAGAAATGCATATAGAGTGTTAGTTGGGAGACCGGAGGGAAAAAGACCTTTAGGGAGGCCGAGACGTAGATGGGAGGATAATATTAAACTGGATTTGAGGGAGGTGGGGTATGATGATAGAGACTGGCTTAATCTTGCACAGGATAGGGACCGATGGCGGGCTTATGTGAGGGCGGCAATGAACCTTCGGGTTCCTTAAAAGCCATTTGTAAGTAAGTAAGTATTACTATAATTAATATATTAATATTGACGTATCATAAAACTACGTACTTTAACAACAACAACAACAACAAGTTTAATTGTAATGTTATTATTATTTAATTGAATTTTATTTAACTAAATATAGTGTAAACTTAAAAACCATTTACTACAAATGAAGTATTTTGTTGTTTAGTCAATTGTCCAAAGACAGGTCTGAACCTCACACATGATACCAACAAGGCACCACTTAAAGGCAACTAGGCCAGGAGATAATGGGATAAGATGGCCAGTGCCTTGTGCTTAAATAATTATGTAACATGTATGGTTCTTCATGCTTCAGATGTCTTATTTTTATTCATTGATATATCATTAGAAAATAAATGTATTATTATTATTATTACAAACTACTTAAGAAATTTTATTCCTTCCGAAAATAACCATCTATTGTGACAGTACAACTCAAAAGTGCAGCTTTGTAGCATTTCTCCCGCGACAGTTACAACTTAGCTCGCTCATGTGTGTAACATAATGAATGACCGGCTATCTTCAGGTATTGCGCTTATCTCTTCTGCTGACTACGCTATCTACATTTGCTCTCTGTAACAACTTTCATGTGTTGGCCTTGAGACGCCTGCCTTAGACACTAAATTTTTTTTTTTTTTTTTTTTTTTTTTTTTTTTTTTTTTTTTTTTTTTTATGATTGATCACTACAAACACATTTAGATATTTTGAATTTTTACTTTTCTTTTCATAGACAACATATGACAAAAATTTCATTGCAATCTAAGAGAATCAGGTTAAAAATGATTCAGAAGTGTGTTGATATAACATGGACTGACTAATAGATACAACTGCCTTTAAGCTATATAAATGATTTGCATGTCAAACTGCAAGGCCAAAATAAATTGGTCACTGACATGATTGATAATGCTAATGCACTTATCAGGAAACTATGGCTTTGGAAAATTCAGCTAAAAGCAAAAAATCCTGCTCACTTCCCCACTTTAAAATTCGCAACTGCTGAGGAGGAGATCCTTGCTGAGTTTTCTACAAAAATTACTGAGTCAAAGGAAGACTCTGACCAGCGATTTCAATGCTGAAAATGCTGAAAAATGTTTTTTATATATTCATGTCACCTTTTTCCTGCAGTATTGATGACGCACTTGAAGAACTTCAACTAGAATTATTCGACTTTCAATGTGATGCCTTGTTGGTGTCACTTGTGGGGTCCAGACCTGTCTTTGAACAGTTGACTAAACAACGTCAATTACTAAAGGAAAAATTCCATAGCTGCATTCTCACAGACTTTTTTTGTTTTGAGGGACAAGTACCAGTATAAGAACATTCACAACCAAGCTGCACAGGTTCTGTCTATATTCGAAATAACATATTCATATGAACAATTGTTTTCAAGAATGAACCAAGTGAAATTTTGTGGAAGGAAGAAGTGACACTCATTTGTTTTGTATTGAGAGATTCATTATCCATTCTACACAATCACTTGTATAATAGTATGTAATTCTTTTTTCACTTCATCTCATTACTCTTCAATGTATTTTCATCTCATGTTTCTCCGAACTCAAACTGTACTTTATTTTTAAATTTATCATTTTTCCGTATTCTCTTTGCAATCATATTGTAGTTTTCATTTAACCTCTGCTTTGTATTCTAGATCCTAGTGGTCAGCCGCAGATTTCGGCCAGATGTCCCAAATTGTGGAATTTGTTGTTGTAAGAAGTGGCATGTTCGAATGACATTTCTCCCATATTTATAATCTGGTGTCACAAAAGCGTGCCTAAGTTTCTGGTCGAAATAGTAACATGTTGTATAGTTCCTACGCCTACTGCACTCAATAATTAAAATATGGTATCAATGTTTCAACCATATTAGAAATTTATGTAAGATAAAATAAAAACATATTGCTATAATTTGTTTTCTTACCTAGGCTATAAATTACATACCTAGTCTACTACATTAAGTGCTTGAGCAAAAGAAAAAAAAAACAGCTGAGTAAAAGTTCTTACCTCGTGGAAAATTGTCATTTTTCCTTAAGTCTTTAATTATTATTCGTGTGCTCAACATCAAACAAGTCTACAAATGGCCCTTCAAAGGATCTAGTATAATGGGATGAAAAAAAAAATGGCGAAAACGTAATACGGCGAACGCCAGTAGGGGAAGTTATCCCCACCCACATGAAATGTGCATTCAACACAACACTAGCCAATCACGTAGAGCATACATGGGCACAATTTTCGGTTACGTGAGGCACTCGATTTGAAATACTTTGTTTACTAGGAGAGGAGACTGCAGAGTAGGATGGGAAATATAAACTACTGTGACCTGCGTCACCTTATTGTAATCGCTAAGGCGGTCAGTGGTGAATTATTAGGAAAATGCTTGGTTAACATGGGAGACTTGAAAACTTTCATTCAATTTGGCAAATTAATTCGGCAGCTTTAATCATAAACCTCTTTAATAGTTCTCCATAATTGAATTGATTTAAATCACAGGCAAGAAATTGCGTAACTAGCCAATAACTTAATATTCCATCACGTTGTCTACATTTATTTTCTTGAATATTCTGGCGTTTCTCAAGATTACTTAATAGATTTGCACTTTCTCGACCTAAAATAATTTCAGAAAATCATATTTCGTTTTCTACGCACATTTGATATTTTTTTTTATAAATTTCTTTTGGAAATAATAGGCCCTACGTACAAACAACATTTAGTTCCTCGTACCTTTTAATGCAGCGTGTTTAAGGTATAATGTCATTTTTAGTATACTATGCAAATGTTAAGATCATAAATTTTCTTCGGAATAGTATGAAAAATAACATTTAATTTGTCTTACCTTCAAATCCAGCATGTTCTGTATGACATAAGGAGTAATGCCGTTGTATACCTATTAAATTTATTAATGCCTAATAGGATTTTCGAGCATAACATACATCGTATGTTCTCCCCTTCTAAACAGCAAACAAACTCTTCCATTTCTCATGAAATAATCGTCTTCTAATGCGTACACACTGCTTTGATAATGCCATTATGCCACCACTGATATTGCTTATGAAACTGATATAGAACCTGCCCACGCCTAAGAGCTACGTGAGGGAGGAACAGGGACTGTGAAGATGTCACTCAGAGCGATAAGCTCTGTGAAGGTCAGTGAGGCACAAATTCTCAAGTGAAGCACGATGCCCATATATGACGTAGAGTGTGTGGTGAGCTTGTAGGAGAAAAGTGGAAAGGGTTCGTCGGCGGAGTTTAGCGTTCGCCGTATTACGTTTTTACCAAAAAAAAAAAAAAAAACACGGCAACAAAAATTGTATGTTCTCTCCTACCAAGCAATGTAAAACAAGGGCAGCTGACATATAAATTTTCATTAACCACAATTAAACTACTATAAATCTCGTATTATTATTATTATTATTATTATTATTATTATTATTATTATTATTATTATAAGATAAAACAACACAAGCGTCCGTGCATCGTACTAGTACAGGACGGAAAGATTAACACATTACAGGAGGATGAATCTCATTTTATAATTTACAAAGCACTATTCAAGTTATAAAAGGTAAATACATTCTGCAACATTATGCTATCAGACACTGTAAGTTAATAATGAAAATGCATCCTGCTTTCAATAACACGAACTTAAATATACATGACATAACCTAACCTACGTGATGACTTCAATACTAACCATAATGGAAGTGAATGTTCTATTGCTGTAGTCTATTTACATCACTCTCAAACACTTATTTTATAATACAGATTGAATTTTGGCCGACTGTTTCTGTGATATTTACCATATCATTATTCTACCGTATAAATGTGTTGATATTTTATAACAACACAACATACACTGTCTTCAAGTCTTCAACGCGTATACATACGTACTTTGATAACTGGCTACAATCTTGTGACCTATGACGTTTCGTAACTGTCATTGTCATTCGTGTTCACAGATAACTGTATGTGTTTCAGGCAAACATTTGCAGATACCGGCATATGGTTCAATCACAGTGTAGTATATACTAGACTGTAGTTCAATGTCCCACCATTTTTAAAACGAAGTTAATTTTGTTAATTGAAACGCACAATGTCTTTTCACTTTTAAATCAGTAGGTTAACTGGTTATGCCGCCTTGTTATTCTAGTAATTTTAAACAATATTAATCATCTGTGGAGACTAAAGGTAAGCGTTCACTACATCTTATCCATCGAACTCTATACTAATTAGAGTAAACACCGTATAATAAAATATCGTGCCACTGGGTTCGCGCGTCGCCATGTTAGTGAGGGAATCCCTGTCTCTTTCTAACACAGTTGCTGCACTATGTTACCTCCCAAATTCGTGTGTGCGTATTGAAATTATTTATATTGTGGGTTATCATGAACTATTTGTATCAATTTAATATGGGCTATAAATTCTCTAAACTTGAACGTAAACATAATAAATGAAATTAAGTATATATATATAAAGTGCTCTATATTATTTCTAATTAAAAACATACCAATGTAAACATATCAAAACTAAAGATAAATATACAGTATAAAAGAAATCTCTTATCTCTTCTAGGCCACATATTTACATGCACTACTCCAGATCAGAAATATAAATATGGGTTAGGAATAGTTAAGATTAATTATATACCAGTATTATTTTAATGTACCGAAGTACAGTTACGGAAGAAAAAACTGGCCGATGAACAGCAAAACTCGTAATGTTACTGATGCCGGTTTTGTTGTGATTATCACAGTACAGAGTACTGTTTACTCGAAGTTGCTGGACTAGGAGAGAAAGGCTTTCGTACTGTTTCTGTTCACATTCTATAAGGTAGAAACTCTCGTGTTTTTGTCGATGTACAGAAATTTGTTATTTAATTGTTTTTACCAGTACGAGGAATGTTACTGATTTGTGATTTCATTATCAACTCATCTGTTCGCCTCTCTTTACTCTATAGACACACGGTACTTCGTTTATTTATGGTTTATTTTTACTTTAATATCTTCCTGGAAAAACAGACGACGAAGAGTAAACAAAATTGAGATAGATACAATACATACGAACTTAATAGTAAGATGATATAGACGTGAACAGTTAGTTAAAGTAGAATAAATATAAATTGAGTAAGGTAATCCAATACAAATTATATAAGTGAACATTCAGTTAAAATGAAATAAATACCTATAAATTACTTTCGATAAACAATTAGTAATGAGGGAAGAGAAACACAAATAGATTTGTTAGTTAGAAATAATTTTTGTGCAATTTAGGAAAACGTTTGATTATATAGGTGATTCTAGTGTTTACTAGAACCTATTTATTTATTCTATTATTAAAGCTACAGGGTGCTATTCATAGACATTTCGCTAGCCCGGGCTACGAGCGTGCTAAACAGGATTCATATCATATCATATCATATATCATATATCACATCATATCATATCATATATCATATCATATCATATCATATCATATCGCTGACACTGGTTTATGAATACGAAAAACATTAGTTCGCTGATCATTAAACCGAAAGCCCGTGCTAAGAATGTCTATGAATACGGCCCACAGTGTTTGTTTGTTCTAAAAATAGAAAAGAAAAATACATTCCTGAAGTAAAATAATTAATACTGAATGTTCTTTATATCACAAATTAAAATGTTCTTCTACCTATGTAGTTCTAGTTATATACAACAATTTTCTTCTGGACTTAATAGCCTGTCCATAAACCGTTGACATTGATCACTGCATCCATTGTTCTACTTACAGAATTAACAAAGCTTTGGATATAGACCTACTGTATCTATCTGACAATGCAACATCATCCCAAACACCTGCAATGAGATTCCACAATTCATCTGCAATCCTAGGACACCGACTCTGTAGTTACACATTAACATTGCGTTGCACTTCCGCACACACATTTTCTATGGAATTTAAGTCAGGACTTCTTGGCACCCATGGAACCTCTCGACATCGTCCCTGTGAATGTTGAACCACCGCTGCACGGCGACGCATGTGTGTACCGAAGACAAGTCATGTTGGAATTTTATTTTGTTTTCGGGCTTAAACACACGAACACTAGGTAGCATCACATTTTCCAGTTTATTGATGTACTGATGCTCATTCATATGCCCATGAATTCTCCATAGTGCACCGCCACCATAACCAGAAATCTGTACCACACCGACACGGACAAACGACCACTGCGTTGTCTCTGGACCACAAATATTCAGGGTCAAATCTCTTGGATTGTTTCGGTCGATATAGGTGCACTGGCCTGCTATAGTTCATAAACATATCATCCAATAAGATGACCTCTTTCCATGGATAGTTGTATAAATTCGACAAAATGTGACACGATCAATTCGATGGTCTTCAGTCAGAACTTCCTCCACCGCTGTTCTTCTCAGCACAACGTTGGCACTATTGAGCCTTTTACTAGCGTTCTTTTGGAAGCAGGAAATTCCCTGCCGGCCACAAATATTTTAGAAGTATAAAATGAAAGCGCCTCGAACGTTTTATTAACATAAGATCTTGTTGTGGTGTTGATGCCTTGGGTCTTCAACTACCAGCTTTACGAGTTATGTAACCTCGCTTTTGATAGTGCGCCCACCACCTGGACGCTGTTCTAGTCGCAACTCTATAGCGTTCTCCAGCTCGAGCCGTGCTAAATCGGCCTTCCTCAATCAGTGCAATTGCTTTGGCTTTGACGTCCATATTTATGGAACTGAAATACTAATGATTATTTTCGTAGTGGTTGTGGCTATTTATAGACAAATTCTGTTAGTAGGGCTGGAAAGGGTCACGTGCCTAGGACTCTAGAAAGAACACGAAATATACAGTAGTCATAAACCGTAAACATAGTATGTCTGTAGAGTGAAGAGAGACGAACAGAGGGGATGAAAATAACATTAACAACATTCCTCATACCCGCAATGGAAAAACCAATGGCAAAACAACTTTCTGTATGTTGACTAAAACACAACAAACGTTGCAAATATACACATAGGCTCAGTGCCGGATTCAGGCCTAGGTAACTTAGACAGTTGCCTAGGGCGGCATTTTCTCTCTCTCTTTCTCTCCCTTTTTCATTTTTATTTTACAATGAAATTTATTTTTAAAACACATGTTGGTAAATCTTTTCTGAAGTTTCTTCTTGAACACCTTGTGGAAGTCAGATATTGTTTTGTTATCACAGTGTCGCGGTCGTGGCAAGAGTGAAAGGAAAGTGTGCAGCTGCATAGTTATATTGTAATGCCGGTATCACATTATTATACTATGAAACTGCTTAAATTTAACTGCTTGTATGAACAAGAATGCAGTGTTGAAAATCAAATTGCATATTGTTGTTTATTAGCTATTTATCGCTATGAATAGTAACCACAACTCTCAATTATATTCACAATATAATAGCCTATATCAGCGTTTCTCAAACTATGGTCCTTGGACCACCTGTGTCCCCGAGGTCTGCCCTTGTGGTTCTTCAAAAAGGACAGAAGAAAAAATCAAATTCAAACGAATTGCGTATCACACTATCTGAAAATCTCAGAGTTTGGAAATGACACATGACAGTCACCTTTCACTTTTGCTCCCAGTACTGACATTTTATGAAATTTATTACCCTACCTGTCTACCGAATTCCCACTCTACTCTCAGCAAAAAAAAGAGGGATTTAAAGCACTATGAACATGGTGTTTCTCGCCATCTTTTCCCTGCACATCAGCTGACGACATGTAGCTAAGTACATTGGAATATCTTCCAGATATATTCTCAAAACTAAACGAACTAAATCTCTCTCTACAAGGTAATTCTTTGACTGTATGAGAAAAACGTGTTCGGGAGGATACTTGGTTTGTGGGTCAGATCCGTAAAACAGAGGTTTTTTCACTATTTCCAACCCTAGAGTCTTCTTTGATTGAAAATGATTTCGTTATTGGAAAGAAAATTATGCAATGACATACGTTCGCATCTCGAAACTCTGAGGTCACAATTTGAAACTTATTTTCCATGTAAATATGACGAATTTTCATGGGTTCGCGATCCCTTGATATTGAAAATAACAAACTTTCGTTGAGTGAAAGAGAACAGTTAATTGAACTCTCGACTTAAAATGAAATTCCAAGCAGAAAGTATGGTTAATTTCTGGACCTCAACACAAGTGAAAAGAGAATATATTGAACTGTACAGTGGTGCTTTACAGATTATAATTCAGTTTGCTTTTACGTATCTGTGTGAAAAAGGGTTTTCATCACTAACTCTAATAAAACCAAAGTACCGAAATCGATTCTATGTATGTAACGATCTCTGACTTAAGCTTACCAGCATATATAAAAATATAGAACAACTGCGCAAGAATCGGCAGGCCTATCTATCTCATTAATGAGAATACCAACATTTTATTTATTTATTTATTTATTTACTTACTTATTTATTTACTTATTTATTTATTTATTTATTTATTTATTTATTTATTTATTTATTTATTTTGTTTAGTTAATAAGTTAAAGATTGTCCAAACTCTAATACCTTGATTTATTAAAAATCTAAAATGATTTTTTTTTCTATTAACATTAACTTAATTAGTTAATACTAATATAAAGTTAAACGAAGTAAATTAATTTTAATTAATTAATTCAGTTTTAAAATATACTGGTATTAAAATATGCTTTGCTTTCAAAGGGAACAAGAGTAAGGTGGTCCTCGGAACTGTTCTGACTTAAAAAAGTGGTCCCCACTTCAGAAAAGTTTAAGAAACACTGGCCTATATCATCAACAATACTATTTAATCCTTTTCAGAATGTTCACTATATAATTCGATTTGAAAGATTTATTCTGTAAAGAGTTGGAGTTTATTTTTCAATTTATTTTATACTCCTGTCGAAGTAAGAAATACTCGTAAAAATTATACACCAACAGAAACCAAGCTTAAAAAAAACCACAGCCTGCCTTTCAAAAATAAATTTTGTTTCAACAATGAATAAGTTTGAGTATTATGTTTCTTTGCTTCGAGTCTGATATGCTTCGTCAGATCGACTTTGATAATACCATCATTGCTTTCGCTGTGAAAGTCCGAAGAAAGTCTTTATAATTCACAAGTAAGATGCATGTATTTTGATTTCAGTAATTTACTGTTTTCTGAAGTCGACCTGGTTGGCGAGTTGGTATAGCGCTGGCCTTCTATGCCCAAGGTTGCGGGTTCGATCCCGGGCCAGGTCGATGGCATTTAAGTGTGCTTAAATGCGACAGGCTCATGTCAGTAGATTTACTGGCATGTAAAAGAACTCCTGTGGGACAAAATTCCAGCACATCCGGCGACGCTGATATAACCTCTGCAGTTACAAGCATCGTTAAATAAATCATAACATTTAACATTTTGTTTTCCGAATTGTAACATTTCATTTAAAAATAACTTTAACTGAACGTCACCTGTATAATAGCTGTCCATAAACTGTTTGTGGGATTTGGGGATGGCTGTCCATAAACTGTTTGTGGGATTTGGGGACGGCAAAACCTAGCACTGCCTAGGAGCAGCACTATACCTAATTCCGGCTCTGCATAACCTACAGAATACTGTAGAATGTAAATAAAACCATTCCGAAAGCCAATCTCTCTAAGGGACGAAGTGAAAAGCGTTAATGTATCCCATGAAGTTATTTCTATTCACTACATTATACACCAACAGAAATCATGTGCAAAACAAATCAAAATGGTGTTATAGAAGTAGTCCAGTTGGAAAAACCACCAACACAATTACATCGAAAAGTCTCGCTCATTGTCAATTTAAGTCTTTTTTGATGAATGCAATAGCGAGTAAGGCGATCTGTCATATTATAGTAAAGTACGGTGACTTAGTCGTGGAAAATTATTGAATAGGTTCTTTGAACTGAGGGAGGAAACATCATCGTTCACGGAGGAAGAAGAAAAGTCTGTATCATAAGTGAAGAATGAAAAAATGGATTTGTGAACATGCCTTCTTAATGGAATTATCTGAATGCTTTAAATTGGTTTCTACATGGTAACAACAAGATTATTACACAGTTATATGACAGAGTGAAAGCGTTTAATATAAACCACCTTTAATTATGGAACGTTAGCTTAACTAAAAGGATAAGTTACAGCACATTTTTCAATATTAACAACGATATAGGCATACTAGTTTCTTAAGACTTTGGATTTCGAAGAATATGTTCACACATCATGACGATCTGCACCAGAAATTTGATTCGAGATTTAAAGATTAGGAAAATGTTCAATTTGATTTTCAATTAGTATTTGTAATTAGAACTTATTGATTTACTTTACGATAGTGAATTGAAGGATAAAAATGAAAACAAAAGAAGTTACCTGACTTTTATATGAACTTTCCATGTATTAGATTTCCCCGATTGTACAGACATCCTTTTTCGGATTCACGTAGGCCATCTGTGCGAACAGTAATTTTTTTCCTATGATGAAGATAAACAAGCCATGTCATGGAAGCCAATTATCGGATCACAACTTAAAATGTGCTGTCACATTATGCACTATACAAAAAATAGTTCCAATCGTTGAGAAATTGCTGAGGAAAAAGAGAATTAAACAAATCCCGAAAAATCAGTGCTAATGCCAGTGTTGAGTGGACTGAATGGAGTTAAATTTCTGCATTATTATTCCTAGGATTTTTATGTGTTTTGTTCAACATTTTCCTTAACAGAAGCAGTTTACACATTTACAGTAATTGTCATGCATTACCCGAATAATTAACATGAAATGTGTATTACATTTCTAAAAGTAATTATAAATTTATTAACTTCTAACTTTGTTGAAAATAGGCTACAATGTTTTTTTTTTTTTTTTCAAATTGCTTAAGATAGTTCATTTAGTTATTTCTATTCAGCCCGTATCTTTTTTCCATCAGAAAACAATCATAAACCTATGCAGTAAATTCATATTCTGGTCCCGCCGCTGAACGTCTTACCTGCCCTGCTACGACTTTCCGCGGGCGAGCGGGCAAGGCTTGATGACGACACAGTGCTCTGAGTTGGGGACCAATGCTCTATAACTGTGATAATCACAACAAAACAGGCATAAGTAACATTACGAGTTTTGCTGCACATCGGCCAGTTTTTTCTTCCGTGACTGTACATATGATATTTTTTTATGCAGATATTTTGCATTATCGTAAGACGACGTACAGATGCCTCAAACTAGCAAGCTGCCTCGTTCGCGCAGGCGCATAGAGCACTTCTCCCCTACCACTGTCCGCCTACTGCTGTGCACTGTGGACTAGAATGGTACAGCTCAGTTCTAATAACAGTTGAGAAGGTTGCATAGGGAGGGTACATCTTGAATACATTGTCAAGAGATCAACTTTTCAGATAATATGACTATACCTGGGTATAGGAGCGTAGGTGGGCCCCCTCCGTTAGCTCTACTACTTCCCCTCTCCAGGCAGCTTCCTAGTTTGAGGCATCTGTACTAAGATGAAAGAGTGGAACAGAGAAAAATTCTCTCCGGCACCGGAACTTGAACACGGGTTTTCAGCTCTACATGCTGACTATGATGTAGTGCAGGGGGTAGGCTACTAGAGGGAACCCAAGAGGTGGAACTGCATCAGTGCGTAGAGCTGAAAACCCAGGTTCAAATCCCGGTGCCGGAGAGAATTTTTCTCCGTTCCACTCCTCTTTCATCTTACTTAAGATTAAGTTAAAATAAAAGTTAAATACGGTACAAGAAAAGCACACAATTATATTAATAGATATTTTAAACATATATTGTAGTATTGGTAGTAAACCGAAAGCTATATTTGAAGTAGAAAGATTTATGTGCCATAAAAATTGTATAATTTTTGGCTTTGTCAGAGTTTAATTACTCTAAATAATGTAACTAAATTTACCGATTTTTATAGGTACATACCGGTATCTATACTTTGACCTTACAATATAAAAAAACCTCTTATAGGCCTACTTAATTGTATGTGATATAAGAGCTGAGTTTCCTGTTGAACTTTATTCTCTTGTTAACAGAAATACATACCGTATCAGTAAAAAAAAGCCAAGTATAAACATATGGTAATAAATATTAAATAACAGTACATAAGCATTAGAAGAAAAATTCAAATTTTTCAAAATAACAATACACACGAAATATTATATCATACCAGTACTCCACCAAAAGGTCAATACTTAAATGGGTATACTTACTTACTTACTTTTAAGGAACCCGGAGGTTCATTGCCGCCCTCACATAAGCCCGCCATTGGTCCCTATCCTGAGCAAGATTAATCCAGTCTCTACCATCATATCCCACCTTCCTCAAATCCATTTTAATATTATCTTCCCACCTACGTCTCGGTCTCCCCAAAGGTCTTTTTCCCTCCGGCCTCCCAACTAACACTCTACGTGCATTTCTGGATTCGCCCATACGTGCTACATGCCCTGCCCATCTCAAACGTCTGGATTTTATGTTCCTAATTATGTCAGGTATACTTGTTAAATGGGTATACTTGAAAAATACGAAATATACAAACATGTAGAAACAGCGGCGAACTTCTGCCTAAGAAAACTAGCAGCTACCTAAGGCCCCAACTTTGGAGGGGGCAGCAGCGAGGGAAAATAATAATAGGCGAATAATAATAATAATAATAATAATAATAATAATAATAATAATAGTAATAATAATAGTGCTATTTGTTGGACACTAAAACTTTCGCGTGGCAATATAATCTTGTAATAAATTGTTTTTGCTTAGTCCAAAGACAGGTTTGAACTTCATAAGTGACACCAATGAGGCATCACCCATGAAGCAAGTAAGCCAGGAGATAATGGGATAGGGTGGCCACCTCCTTTACCTCTCAATTGCATACATCACTGACTACTAACATATTTCACTAATCAGACTTCAGATGTAAACAAGCAATTTGTTCTTCCTCTGACACATATAGTCAAGTGGGATGTACTGCCTAATAATAGATACGTATCAGCCCTCATTACATATTTGTGATCAGGGTTATCAGCAGTAGCGGCCGGTGATCGAAATCCTCGGTGAGGCCAGATGCAACTAGTTTAATTGCCTCCGATAGGAAATGTTTGTTTATGATATTAATTATTATTGTTATTATATTATTAATATCATTATTACTGTATTATTATTATTATTATTATTATTATTATTATTAGTCTATTCTTATTATTATCAATGAAAAATAACAATTTCACTCACCAAATAAGCTGTTATGCTCTGAGTTTCAGTGATTGTTTCAGTGTGATGAAGCAACCCATATTGTGTGTTGAAATTCCCCTTTCTTTCTTTTCTTTTTATTTATTTTTTTTTTGACAGCAACAAACAAGGCCAAGAGAAGTTTATTTTGCATCACATTACCACATAACCATTTATGTTGTCCATACCAGGATGCAATAGAAACTCGCGTTTTAAGATTATGTCTGAGAAAAATTATCAGCGATGTCGTAGGTATCTCGATAGTCTCTCTTTATTTAAAACTTTCTTTCTTTCAGTATTATTTCTTCTCAAAAAAGGACACTCTAAAAATGAATTAACTGCACCAGCATTACTTCTCTCATTTG
Source organism: Periplaneta americana (assembly GCF_040183065.1). Lineage (NCBI taxonomy): Eukaryota > Metazoa > Arthropoda > Insecta > Blattodea > Blattidae > Periplaneta > Periplaneta americana. The sequence continues at coordinate 91,870,885 of NC_091127.1, forward strand.
TTTCTGTTTATATTTTCCCGAAATACATAACAACATTGGCCCACATTCACTACTGTACTACACCCTCGCTTATATGTCATAAACTGAGACATAAGGGGAGAGAATCGAGTGGGTCTCTGCCTGCCAAAGAGCTGGAATTTTGTTATTTATGGCCTAGTTAGGAAGACAAGTCACCACTGCTATTCCCACCCCACTCTACCCTTGAGGCCGTCCCATGGATGGGACGAGTGAAATCTGACCAGGCCAGACGAATTGTGCCTCAGCTACAACGTTTTAAGCGCAAACTCAAAGCCCGCGAAAGGACATGAAATGCATTAAGCGAGACCCGGCACGAACGATTCTGGCCTCAGGAACAAATTTTACTGCAAAACAGGTCTATATACATCACAAGCCAAACCCGGCATGAGCAATCCTGGCCTCAGGAACAAATTTTACTGAAAAACAGGTCTATATACATCAAAGTTTTCAAATGCTTCTACAGCGATATATGCTTTCTTTCAAATAACTAATACATTATATGAAAACACAAAATTTGATTTCAGTTAAGCCAAGTGACTGAGGCCCGGCCTCACTTGCCTCAGTCAATCAGCCGCCACTGGTTATCAGCCAGAACCTCAATCAGTAGTAATCTTGTAGTTATAAATGTAAACTTGTCTACCGGTACTTCATTTCTAAGTCTGCTTGTCTATTTTCTAAATTCAAACTATGTTAAATAAATTCTACTAAATCCTACTATGTTAACTGTCTAGAGGCCCTGGGTCTCTATATCCGGACTTGTTTGGAAAAATAAAGTAGGCCTATTTAGTCACTTGTTTGTTACTCAGTCTTAGATACTGTTAGGAACAGTTTGATTATATTACCAGTCCTACTCAAATTCGAGGGCTTAATGTGAAACTAATGTAGGGCTATAGATCATATGAGGAGACAAAGAGGAAGACAGAAAATAGGAAAGATTGGAGAAAGTGGGGTTTGGAGTGAAAGACTTGCCCATGGGCAAGAACACTAAATGAATGAAATGAAATTACCCAGAGATATCTGTAGTTGAAATATGAAAATTTTGTTCCAGAACTATGAGAATAAAATTTAATGAAACTGAAAACACAAGTTCGAGTTTCAAAGCAATTCAAAATTTTTACACCCAAACCAACATTTCTTTGTGTATAAAATACTTTCCCTTTTGTGCCGTAGTGACAATTTGATAAGTCAGTTGAGAGGAGGGAGAAGCATAGGGTTACTGTCAAATGAAATCAGAACAGGACATCGATCGGAGTCCAGTTCATGTAATATGCGCATGTTTGAGTGTTGTGAATATATTGTGCACAGCTATGTCTAATATATCGGGTAATATGTTATGACGATATTATGTGCGTTCAAGATAGGGTTGGTGACATTGGTTTTAATGGATACAGAGTGTGCCCAAGAAGGTATAGATGGCGAGGCAGAAGGAGAATTTGCTGTAAGTTTAGGAAAGGTTAGGCTGTGGAGGATTTGAATCAGACTTTTTCTTTAAGCCAAGATAATAATTACAACTCTTAAAATTTTCTGAGAATGCTCCTCTACAGTTTACATACGAGGCACGTCCATAAAGTAACTTTCCTACTCGTCCCACAGCTAGCTAGCAAACCATATGTTGCGTGAAGCGACTGCGTGTACGTGATAGAGTAATGTCCTGGCATGGCGCATGCGCTAGCGAAACTTCCCGAGTGCTCTCAGTAGCTTCGTTGCATTGGTTGAAGATGAACGTTCCTATTCCAGCTCCCGCTGCGTGAAATGCGGTCAGTGATAAAGTTTTTGAATGCACAGGGCATAGTACAGATTGAAATTGATCGTCAGCTGTGCTAAGTCTATGGGCCTAATGTCATGAGCAAGCAGATGGTGCGTTGCTCCACAAGGTCGTCTGCAATGATGGTTGGTCTCCCACTGCGCTCCTCGTCATGCACATTTTGGTATCCTGCTGAAAATTGTCTACAGCAGCAATGCACCATCTGCTTGCCCATAGACGTGGCACAGTTAACGATCAATTTCAATCGGCGCTATGCCCTGTGCATTCAAAAACTTTATCATTGACCGCACTTCACGCGCCGGGAGCTGGAATAGGAACGTTCATCTTCAACCAATGCAATGAAGCTACTGAGAACACTTGGGAAGTTCCGCTAGTGCATGCACCATGCCAGGACATTCCTCTATCACATACACACAGTTGCTTCGCCCAGCATATGGTTTGCTAGCTGTGGGACGAGTGGGAAAGTTACTTTATGGACGCGCCTCATATGTTGGCTCGGCTTTAGGTTTAGTGATTCAGAAAAGTGATGATTTTGAGGACACGTCACACAGTGTGGTGTGAGGTGGCAAAAGTTTTTAGTCTGACCATATCGCTGACATCTTGTACACTGAGGAATGTTTCAAGGGTTTTGAGCAATATTCTATTCTGGTGAGAACATATTGAATTTGTTTTATATAAAAAATCTTCTTACCCTGTTCATTGTTGTCCAATTCCACTATGCAGAGCGGCATAGGTTTGCTGTCTCTATAGAAAAGCCTGGTAACAATCACAAATTTAATTAACAACACTTACTAGGAGCCCTAGATTTCTTCGGTTAAGCTGATGGTCTTCAATTCCTGGGATTATGACTTGTTAGGTAAACTTGCAGCAGAAAATGTTGTAGAAACACTGGCTGACTTATTTGGCCTGAGAAATAAAAAGCCATAGTTACCAAGTAGAAGAATTATACAACCTTTGGAACAAGTATAATGTTGCAAAAATCCATTTCGAAATTTTTATGGAAAGACATGTTTTCGGTACAGGTATTTGATAAACGAAATGTGTCTTTTGACTTGCCTATTCGTGTATCAATATACAAACTTATAAATTAATTGGCAAATTCTGATTTCATTAATTATTTAATTACTGAAAATATGCAAAAATGGAGTATTATTACTTCTATTAATTATATATAATCCTTCCACAGGACCATTATGGAAGTGGAGTTTGTACTATCATTTCAGTTTTTGTTTGAGGGGCAAGCTTTTTTGGGGAAGGCCTTAAAGGATACACTGTGTGGTGTACTCCCTTCCTATTTCCTCAGAAATGAACTATTTTTCATACTGTAAACTGAGAAAAATTTGACTACTGGAGTTAACTTGATCATAAAGCAAAACAAAACAAATATTAACCGAATGGTGCTATTGCTTTGAGATATGAAATTTGTTTCTTGTGATTGGCTGTGCAGCTAAATTATAAAAATTACTATATCTAAAATTTCAGATTTGTTTCGCCCAAATTCAACTGTAGGTGGAGCGTAAAATTCTCTTTCCCACAGATGATGCTATGTAGTAAAATTTTATTTTTTGAAATTCAGAAATTAATTTAGAAATACTACCTGCAAAATCCACTCCTAGGTATAATTCAGCACTTTTTATTGCACTTATACGTGTCTTTTTAACAGTTTCGATAGCTCAGACATAATGTACCTAAAATCTTTAAACAGGTAGTCGGTTATTAAGAAAGAAGAAAACTATAGCCTGATGACACTCCCTAGCTCAGCCAGTGTGCCGCGAGAAAATGAAAATAGCAAAGGTTGTCATAGCAAAAATTGGAAAACTAAAGTGGAAAGTGTAGTAAAAAAAAGTAAGTTCACAAGAGTGAACATTCAGTGAACGTGGCACAAGCCAACAATTAGTAAACATATTCCCTCCCAAAATCCTCAAAAATCCCCCTGGTTGGGAAGCACTGGTTTAGATTAGTCAGTGTGCTGCGGGTTTTTAAATTACACTTTTAGTGTGCCACGTGTTAAGAAAGGTTGAAAATCGTTGACCTAGCTGAACACACACTCTAACATCTTAATAATTATCATTATTTTAATTATTTCTATATACTTTTATTGTAATTTCTATCATTATTAATGTTCTTGTTAAGAAATTGTCATGTGCTGAACTGTTATTGGCCCCTGGCTGTTGTACAGCGCATTAAATATTAGTAAATATATAAATAAATAATAATAATATAATAATAATAATTATTATTATTATTATTATTATTATTATTATTATTATTATTATTATTACAGTATTATTATTATTATTATTATTATTATCAACATCGTTATCATTATCAATTTATCATCATCAATGTGTAACATGTAGTGTCCATACATTCGAGGCTATTTTAAATGAAACAGAATATCGTGATATAATATTGAAAAATGTAAGTCCAATAAATGTGAAACATTTGAAATATCAATTGGCCTATAACAGTTGATGCAATGAAAATCTATTTCGGTACGAATATTCGTTCATAGGATTACTTTTTAGAGGAAAGCTAGTTTTTTTTTTTATTTTGTTTCTTCGCATAGCTACTTGTTTATTTGTGCAAGCATATTAATCTGAAATATTGCAAGAATTTTTTCCTATTCAATATTTAAACATTAAATATGAAAAATAACTTCTTAAGTATCATTGATATGGTAAGCAGTAATTCATTATTGCACTTAAAATGACAGAAAAATGACTGTTTTTCCGAGATAATGACAAAATTTTTTTTTGAGTTAAAGCAGGGAAACATGATGCAGCAAATACAGTTGGCCAATAATTAACATAGAACATATTCTTAATTTAATAACTATATTAGTTTATTCCATGACACAGTTGTGAATTATAGTGCATTTATTATATTTATAGTGGTTCTATAATACACACATAGGTAATTGTTGTAACAAACTACAGTATACTTTTTGTAGAGCGCAACAGCAATGATGTCCCACGTAACTTGAGATCGCTCACAGCAAGCAAAAAATCAGATAGCGATACTGAAAATCCTGGAGTGAAATCCATGTTCCTAAAGAATGCAGAAGTACAGTACCTATTAACTTCAGGTCTGCTCAATTTGTTGTACATTTACATTATATTAGTGTCAATTTTTTAAATACTAATAAATTAATAATTATGCTATCAATAGCTGTATAATCTTAAACAATTCAAAACCTTTCACTGGAATTTTCAAGTAAATAAGTTTAAAATAACAATAAAAGTTCGACTGATAACCTATGTATTAACTCTTAGCAAAACGAAACTAAATTTCAGACTATTTCACTTGGAAGAAGAAAATCACATTGACTAGAATCCTGAATAAACTGAATGATACAGATGCTATAGCCAAAGTTGTTATTCTCTTGGACCACGATCTTTATCGACCTTTGCACAAGTGCTGGACTTAAAGGATTGAACGCAAATATTCTTAAGAAAATTCAAATGGCTTGGATGAAGAACCAGTCACGAGACAATTAAATTCCTCATTTAGGTCCCTTAGCATGAGGTTAGAAAATCCCTTCCAATTAATTTTATTTATTGTATTCCATAGATCTACATCAGTATTCTAGCTTTGAGCTGTGGAATAAATCAAAAGTTATACAAAATACAATACAAAGTAAGCACATTAATTCAATTTACAAGCATTAATCACTTCAGTAGAAAGTATGAGTTATTGTTTAGTCAACTGTCCGAAGACAGGTTGAACCTCGTAAGTGACATCAATAAGGCATCACTTATGAGTATGGAGAATTGTTGTTATTTCTGTTCTGAACCTTTGCTCTTGGCCCCTCTAAGCTCTATGATAATTAGGGAGTGCATTGAAGACCATAATACATGAATAAGTACCAATAACTCCTTTTTTATAACAGCTGAGACGAACAGGTGGTAGATGGAGATCTGATTTATGTTTTGCATGAAAATTATGAATGTTTTGATTAATAGGTCCTACTAAATGTATTAGGTCTTCCAAATACAATGACAGGTCAAGTTGTCTGAAGAGATACCAAGAACTCATGGATATAGTGATATAATACAAGGGAAGGCGCCAGTGTTTTCCAAGGGAGGCGCGAGAATTTACTCAATTTTTGTACCGAAATTGTAAAATATGCATTATATTAGAAATAAAACAAAACTACTCTGTGAGAACTTTTTTCTTTTCATAGTTCCTTGATAACAATCAGATGCATAGGAAATGTAATCTGGCAACTGCGTCCATGACTCAGCATGATTGTAACTAGAGTAGGCGAGCAGCATTAGTGACTAGTGTCACCAAGTGTAGTGAGGTTTAGAAGCTTGTTCCACTACGTCTGTTTTCCATTTCAGCCTTAATAGTTCGTGAGTATGCTATCCCAATGGATAAGTTTTTTAATACTGGTACGTGTAAGAAACATGAATTAGACAAGACAGAACCTAGTGTTTTCGAGAAACCAAAACTGAAGTACAGCAAATATGATGAGAGGTATTTGGACTTCGGTTTCATCAGTGCTACTGTTAGTAATGAAGAAAGACCTCAATGTGTCATTTATCTTAAAGTTTTGGGAGTAGACATTATGGTACCTAATAAGCTAAGGCGACATTTTGAGACTGTACATAGCAATTTACAAGATAAGGATCGACAGTACTTTTCCCGTAAAGCAACGGGAATAAAACGACATAAAAGTGCATTTTCTCAACAAGTGTCTGTGCTCAAAAAATCATTATTAGTTTCGTTCAAAGTAACATATCGTGTGGCAGTTGCAAGAAACCCAACACCAGAGACCTGCAAGAGAGCGAGCGCGGGATATCGTTATCAGTCCAGGAAGGCACTGACGGAATGAATGACGATCAGATACGAATATTTCCGATAAATCACGAAGTAAAGCAACACAACGAGCGATCGGGTCTGACGACGAGCGCTCGGTGTTCATGAGTGCTCTTCCGGTAGCAGTACGCAGTAGGTGAATTGTAGGCTTGTCTAATCAGTACGTTTCATCAAAACGAATGTTGAAGATGATTCAATAGTATCGACGTCGATCTCAAGCAGAGGCTCGGACACCGTCTCTGTTGATGGTAAAAGATTACAAGACACGATGTCAAAAGTATATGCCGAAAATAAAATTAAATCAGCAGAGTCAGAGTAGTGGAAAAAAAGGGAGAGCAGTTACTAGCTCTGCTTGGACTAAATTCGGAGAAGTAAGGGATAAGAATACCTTAAAGTTCATAGGATTGTCCACACCTGTGGAGTAACGGTCAGCGCGAAACCAGGTGGCCCGAGTTCGAATCCCGGTCGGGGCAAGTTACCTGGTTAACGTTTTTTCCTGGGTTTTCCCTCAACCCAATACGAGCAAATGCTGGGTAACTTTCGGTGCTGGACCCCAGACTCATTTCACCGGCATTATCATCATTTCATTCAGACGCTAAATAACCTAAGCTGTTGATAAAGCGTCGTAAAATAACCTACTAAAATAAAAAATAAAAATATTCCCAAGTTAATATGAGTAAAGTTCATATTACGTTCGAGATGAAACAAAATATATCGCTACTAATTTATTATTTGCATTTCATACTTCGACAGACATTTTTAGTTATCACGTATTAAATGCAATTTCTCGGTTTTATATACATTTTATAGTAATATAACCAAACATTTCATTTGCATTTACAATATTATTACGATTAAATTTGTGTCTCAGTTTGTTTTTGAAGTTAAATGTTAAATTGAGTAGGAATGAAATATATTTATACAGAAAATCATTTCAGGCTCTTTCAATCTAAACAAAGAAAAATGTGTATTTAATTAAATTTCCACTAAAATATATAATTGTTGAAAGCAATCGAATGATTTCTGTGATTATTCCATTGTAGGATTAAATCATTCGAATGCATGAATGAATTGTTCAATAACATTGCAGTATGTTGATTAGTCATTCTATACGTACGTCTATAGCCTGAGAGCAGCGCTCTTTTTTCTTATCGCCATGTAGGTCAGGTGTTTAATTTAATGAAGATCAGGGTCAGATACTGGGGCTGTTAGAAGAGTCAGTACGTACAACCACACAAAACATTCGAGGCTTATCATTCTATTTTTGCGTCATATGATTCTGAACTCGAAGCTCTTATCATTATCTTAAAATGGAACATATGTATTCTGTTATGCGAGTACATATTTTGTGTAACTTCATACGGTGGTATGGTAAGCAAAATCAATGAATAATCGAGTGAAATTGTGAATATTTATATTATTTCGAATGGTTTTGATAATCAAATGAATTCATTCGATTTTTACCAATGCTGTACTACGTAGTACTGTAGCATACTGCTTCGAGTACAGTGGTTGAAGCGAGCGCTCGTTCTGACAGGGGAGCGATCCCCCGGGCGAGCTCGAGCGAGTGCAGGCCAAACCCGAGCTCGAGCAATTAGACACGAAGAGCATTCGGTAAAACCGATCTCAGATATTGTTAAGCATCGCTCTCTTGCACGTCTCTGCCCCACACCATAGCCGAGGAACTGATTCTGCCTTTAGCAATTGATATGGTCTTGATTATGATTGGTGAATCTGCTGCTAAAAAACTCAGAAGGATACCTTTATCCAATAGCACGATCAGTCATAGAATAGCTGACATGGCTGTTGATATAGAGGAGCAATTAATTGAAGAACTTAGTGGTAAGGAATTTGCTATCCAATTGGATGAAGCAACTGATAGCAACAATGATGCGAACTTGATCTGTTATGTGAGATTCATAACCGAAAACAATACATTTTTTGAAGATCTTATATTTTGTGAAAGAGCAGACCAGACGAATTGTTTGAAATTGTCGACAAGTTCATGGAAGGAAACCAACTGGACTGAAACGTGTTGAAATATGCACAAATGGTGCTCATATCATGTTAGGATGTTATAGTGGGCTGCACGCTCTTATTGGTAAAAAAAAAGCTCCTGATGCATTGTGGACCCACTGCATTATTCACAGGGAGTCCTTTGCTGCAAAGAACCTCAGGAATGAGTTATACGACGTATTGTCAGTTGCAATAAAAACTGTAAATTACATAAAAAAATAAATTATGGTTTATTTAATGACACTCGCAGCTGCAGAGGTTATATCAGCGTCACTAGTATGCCAGAATTTTGTCCCAAAGGAGTTCTTTTACATGCCAGTAAATCTATTGACATGAGCCTGTCGCCATCGATTTGGGCCGGGATCGAACACGCAGCCTAGAGCACATCAAAAGTCGCCCCAAAAAAGCTAGATTTTCTTTTCACGAATGTGTGTTGATATGAGCACACTTCTCTTCTGTATTATTGCAACTCACGTCGGTTGTATCGCAGCAATGTAATCTCCCTTGTTCTTTTAACTGAGACAGGAACTGTACTCATACTTTGCAGAAGAAAATCATGCCTATGCCGAAAAATTCATTGACAATGACTTCGTCCACAAGTTGGCATATCTTTCTGATATTTTCCAGAAACTAAATATTCTGAATGTATCTCTACAAGGGAACGATACCCACATTCTACAGCTATCAGACAAGGTGTCTGCTTTCAAAAAGAAGTTACTGCTCTGGATGAGGAATATTGAAGAATATAATGCGCATTGTTTTTCTACATTGAGCATGTTATTATAAGAAACAAAACTACAATTAAATGAAGAAATCAAATCTGTGTTTGTACAGCACTTGTCTCAACTTCATGTCCACTTCAAAAATTATTTTCCACAGGACACAGAGCACAGGGATCCATTCAACACAGATCGTCTATCACATTTCACCACAGCAGAAAAGGAGAAGCTTATTGAACTTTCATCAGACAACACAGTGAAGATGATATTTCTTTCTTCAAAACTGCTTGAATTTTGGAGTTCCGTGATGAATGAGTATCCAGGGTTAAGTAAGAAGGTCCTGCGCATTCTGCTGCCTTTCGCAACATCTTATCTTTGTGAAACTGGATTTTCAACCATGGCAGTGTTCAAGTCCAAATATAGCTCAAGAATATATATCGAGAATTAGATGCGCCTTGCCATTTCAGAATTTGAACCCAGATTGAATAAACTGCCTGAAACCAAGCAAGCTCATACATTCACTGACTTAGCTGAACATTATGCCAGTAGCCAGTTAATAACATCTGTTTTTACTACGGTTTGTGATTCTTCCATCATTAAGTGAATTAACAGCAAGTGATAAATATTAAAAATTTATATTTTTATAAATTTAATAACTCATATTTCATATTTCCAAGTGTATCAGCAGTAAATAAACATATGAAAGAGGTTTTTGTCTCTCATTATTGCATATTAAAAATTAATTGTCGAGAGGGTAGCCGTGTGCTGCTTTCTGAAGCTCAGGGGATCCATGACAGCAAAATGTTTGAAAACCCCTAGTATATATTATGTGATTAATGATGTCTTTCAAATTTATGAATTGAAAATTTATCATAATAATGGTTCAAAGCAAATTGACGGTAGAATATAATTTAGCAATAAATAACAAAAAAATAATTTTCTGAACACTGAATAAAATTCGTCATGTCAGCTCTCTGCACATTTAATACATTGTACCTTACAAATTGTCCTTAACTTGTAATGGTTCAGTAACGACGCAGAAATATAACAAATACCAGGGGCGCCCATAGGCATTATGGATCTTCACAAACATTTATCAGGGCCCTCTTCAGTCGCCAAAATTTTAATAATGTTGAAATTTTGTCACTTAAATACAGTACTAAGCCAGAAAAGTGAGGAAACTTTATTACATTGTACTCATATAGTAGCAAGTAATCCTTCAATACTAGCTCTTTTCTTAAAACTAAACTTGTTGAAAATGTAGCCTAATTACTGTTTCAGTAATATGTAATTTAAGAACAGAATTCTTCTTTCATGTAAAATAAGGTTTTGTGAAAATTTTGTATCCAATGGACCGAGGCCATTAAAATGAGCACCAATGTTATTGCAGTTAAATCTCCCCCCGGTAAAGACTTAGCAATATCCATTGCAGGAGGTGCAATGAGCATGATATGTTATCTTATGTGCTAGATTTCTTCCCTCAGGACGAATTAGTGCGTGTGGAAGATCGAACATTGTATTAATATCGTTGACTTCAGTGGCGTATACTGGTTAAAGGGTTTGGGCTACCGCTGACCCTATTATTACACAAAATATATCTAACAATTACTTTAATTTTAATTACTATGGTAAAACTAATAATACAAAATTATTACATTATGTTATATTATAAACTTTTTCTTTTGTAATTTCCTTGGGCTACCGCCGGTAGCCCGCAAAATACGCCCCTGGTTGACTTTATGTATTAATATCTTTCACCTTATGCATTATTATCTTTGGTTTTTTATATGATCTTTGCGACGCCTTGTATTGAATTATGGGTAATAAAATGGTAGCGTCACCCACGGCCGCAGCTCACTTCACTTCCAAACACTCACACTATTTTTGGTACCGAAACCACGGGAAAGAAGAACAGCAACATTGGAAGTGACACACAGTGGATAATCTAAAGGATACAGTGCACGTGAAGATTGTTCCACACCGCGGCGACCAAGAGAGGACGATTTACTGCATCGGGCATCGAACAACAGAGAACGGACATGGCGTCTTGAGCAACGCACAAGACCGAGCAAGACTTCTACAAGATACGTTGGAGAATTTTGTATCACAAATTGTACTGTATTACATTCATTAGTGACAGGGTTACTAAACACCAATTTATATTGCTCATTACTTACTTACTTACCGGCTTTTAAGGAACCCGGAGGTTCATTGCCGTCCTCACATAAGCCCGCCATTGGTCCCTATCCTGAGCAAGATTAATCCAGTCTCTACCATCATATCCCACCTCCCTGAAATCCATTTTAATATTATCTTCCCACCTACGTCTCGGCCTCCCAAAAGGTCTTTTTCCCTCTGGCCTCCCAACCAAGCCCCTACACTCTCGGCTGCGCGAAACGAGGAAACCGGGGCAAATTGAACGCTGCGCTTGCCGCCATATTGTTGGAGAGCAGACAAATAATAGCAGTGCGTAAATCACGCATTTTAACGCTGTGATGATCTAAAATTGACATATTATGGCCATTTTCGACGTTTAACGTAAAATTAGGACGAAATAAACATATTCAAAGTTTCATTAATATGTGTTAGAACATTAAAGAAAAGAAAATACGTATGCAGGAATTTATAGAAAACATACTGATACATCCATAAATAGGCCTACACAATACACATTATAGATTGTATAATTTTACGATAATCAGCAAATTGTTAGGTTTCAGAGAATCTAAAATTATATTAACAGGTCACAAGACATAAATATATGCACCTTGATTACACAAGTTCTTGTTATAATTAAATTCCTAAGTGAAATAAATATGCGATAATCAGTATAGACTTGTTAAGTTTTAGAGAATCAAAAATAAATTATATTACCGGTACTTTTAGACCACAGGACATAGGTAATCTGGCAAAATATAATATGCGAAGGTAGCCAAGTTACATTGAATTCATTCTTCAATTAATAAAGGGAATGCTATCAATTATAAAAAGTATCGGTACCTAATACATTGCAAACAATAGGTAACGTGAAGACCTAAAAAGTAAACAATCACTTTATGCAAGAAAAAAAAAACCACATACTTTTTATGTGTGGATTTTTTACATATTGTATTTTTATTTTAAATAAATAAATAAATAAAATAGATATATTATCATTGCTTGCGGAGTGATGGTACATAATTTTTATGCACATATGCAATATCAATAAGATGCCATTCCTTGCTTTTGTTAATAAAATATATCTGGCAAAATGTAAAAGAGTTATTTATAGGTGAACTCTGAATCATAAATTCACAAAGGAGGCTTAGCTATTATAGCTATTTATTTATTTATTTATTTATTTATTTATTATCTGTATATTTATTTATCCATATATGGATAAGTTCATTTACATAATAAAAACAAAAAGTTATCTTTCCACTAATGTTTTAACATCTGATGTGTAAGTCTAAATAATTCACTCAGTGGGATTTCTCTACAGTCTGATATACCTGTACTAACAATGAAGTATTCTTTATTGTCGTAAACTACTGATTGATTTTTAATGATATTGATATTGTAACAACAGAGATAATATTATATCGTACCTTTTGCATATAGCTTGGAAAATTAAACAGGGGTGGTATTATCGCCGCGCTCTCATGGTTAACATTCGGCAGGTCTTTGAGCGGCCTCATGCATAACATTCGGCAGGTCTTTGAAATTTAATTGTATTATTGTTTTCAATTTCTTGTGTCGCCGCTCCAATCACTCGCCTCAATTTCAATAATGCAACCAATAAGCTGCTTCAATTATTATTAAATGACACTTACTTGTCTAATCCACGTAGACTAAACCCGAGGTTGCAATGTCTTGTGCTGAGGACGAACATTAAGGTATGTGATTAAAAATTATTATTAAAGAGTTATTATTAAGAGTTAAGAAAATCAACGTACTCGTATATATATAACAAACTAGTGCTTATCCTTATCGAGAAAGTAGACGTGACAACGTGACGCTTAGAGTGAAACCTACAGAGGAACAATCGGTCGGCAAAATTATTTTTTTAAACCACACCGCAGGTTTTTGTATGATGCCGACATGTTAAGCATGAGTCCGCGGCGATAATATATCATCTTTCAAAATTATATTGCCATTACTTTCACACTATTCACTAAAAACACCCGAGACAAAACAAAGGACAAGTATGACAATCGTGTTTACCGCTCTATTTCTACCAGTAGCATGGCGGCGTAAACATGCGCAGACTGGTTTCAATTTTGGACAGCACACCAGCGCTCTGTGTGAGTCTAGTATACTATTATAACGTCTTTGCTCCCAACTAACACTCTATATGCATTTCTGGATTCGCCCATACGTGCTACATGTCCTGCCCATCTCAAACGTCTGGATTTTATCTTCCTAATTATGTCAGGTGAAGAATACAATGCGTGCAGCTCTGCGTTGTGTAACTTTCTCCATTCTCCTGTAACTTCATCCCTCTTAGCCCCAAATAGTTCCTAAGAACCTTATTCTCAAACACCCTTAATGTCTGTTCCTCTCTCAAAGTGAGAGTCCAAGTTTCACAACTATACAGAACAACCGGTAATATGTTTTATAAATTCTAACTTTCAGATTTTTTGACAGAAGACTAGATGACAAAAGCTTCTCAACCGAATAATAACACGCATTTCCCATATTTATTCTGCGTTTAATTTCCTCCCGAGTGTCATTTATATTTGTTACTGTTGCTCCAAGTAACAAATATTGCTCATTAGCTCTAGATTGTAGATTACGTTAACCTAAGAGTATGTGGAATTATTATTTTATTACATTACTTCAGCCATTGTTGAGGTAGCAAGACACCAACGGCAGTGAAACACGCACGCCATCTATCGGCCGACCACGGAACTAAATTAACTATTTTTTCACTATTGGCCAGCCACATAATTCGTTCAGACGCTCGACATGGATAAATATATATTATATATTTATCCATGCGCTCGATCAACAAGAGAGATGACAGATTCTAAATCAGACACATTGTTATACGACTTGAAGCGACGACGTACTCGAGAGAGAACAAACGCAACAATATTTGTCACGACAATAAACGGCTTTGACGGCAATACATCGCTGGATGACTACCAACATTACCGCGGGAGACTACAAGAAACATTGGACAAACTTGTTCACTTAGATGACTCCATCCATGATCTTCTTTCGGATCCTGAGTTCGAATCCGACGCCGACAAATGTGAGGAGTACACCGACACTGTTAAACGCGCCATACAACGTGCTACACGATGCACTGATGAGAGGTTAGCAATATCAACGTCCGCTCTTAGCGTTAACTCACCTATTACAGTACCAACTGCAGTCACTCATTCTGTGAAATTACCTACCATTAAACTAGAACCTTTCTATGGCGATATTGAAGTGTGATCTCGCTTTTGGGAACAGTTCCAGTCATCTGTAGATCAAAACCCGACCGTGTCGACAATAGATAAGCATGTATTTTTGAGAGGTTACTTAGAAGGGGAAGCCAAACGATTAGTTGATGGAATCGCCGTCACAGCTGACACTTATGCAGAAACTAAACGCATTCTTCAATGCAGAAACTAAACGCATTCTTCAATCCAAATACGGCGACAAGAATCGCATTATTCAGACGCATTTAGACTTTCTAGACAATGTGAAACCTATTAGATCAGTCACTGCTGAATCCTTAAACCACATGTACGTAGAATGCAATCGCCGACTACAAGCTCTTCGAGCCCTAGGAGAGAACATTGATAATTACGGTCGAATTCTTGCACCCAAAATTCTTCGCGCATTTCCCGAAAATATATCCCAACGATGGATTATCTTCGCAAAGAGAGAACAACTTCCTGAAGGTCATATCACCCGTCTTATGGAGTTCCTAAATGATGAAGTCGAAAGCGCTCTCACAACGAAGAAAATCAGATGTGACTCACCTACATCCGCCGCACTTCTTCCGACAGCAGCCACTTTCCACGTGGGAACGAGATCATCTAAACATCATAAAGGAGCACGACGACCACCGGAACCGTTCTGCGTATTCTGCGAGAGTCGTGGACACTGGGCCCAAGATAGCAAGCGAGTGACAGATGTAAAGAAACTTAAACGGTCGTCGCGTTGTTTCCTGTGTCTCAATCGTGATCACTCAGCTAGAATCTGCAGTAGACGCGGAAGAACCTCCTGCACGAAATGCAAGAAATCACATCAATATACCATCTACACTACGCAAGATCTCACACCGACGACGGTCAACCAGGTTGCCACCCGATCGTCAGACTTCACGTACTTGCAGACAGCTCGTGTTCGAGTTATTGGACCAACAGGATTGAGTAAAATGACACGCTGCGTCTTAGACTCAGGCAGTCAGTCTAGTTTTATTTGTACGTGCCTTGTTGACAAACTGAATCTTGACGTTGTTGCTGAACGTAACGTCACCGTCAGTCAGTGGCGTGCAGTCTGGGTAGGCTAGGTCTGCTGCGCCTACCCAGACAGACAGGAAGAAATTTATTAAATTTGTATTTAAAAGTAATACTGTTAATTTAAGAAAGTCTGCAGAGTCCTTAACTAATTTCAGCAAACTTTGGCTTGGCATCCTATTTTCATTTCCTTTTGGCTGGTACTGTACATCGCATTTGAATTATTGTCCGCTGTGTGCGCGCCCTCGCGTCATCTTTCGTCACTGGAGAGTTGGGCTCCCGGGGCCACAGCCTACCCGGCCCTGCAGTGAGCGTAGTGTTTCCCTTCATAGTCAGTACATTAGAACAGCTGGCGCATGCGCCCTGATTTACGTGTCTTGTCCATTGCCGTAATACGCTAGGCTGGTAGGCGCTATTGAAAGCGCTTTTGGTGATGAAATTATTGTATTATAGTGTTTATTTGAACTTCTGGTGGTAAAGCGAGTGTGTTATAGAGTTTATTTGAACAAAGTGAGGTATAACTAGTGCGATATTGTTGTAATATGGCAAAAGATCACTGTATAATTGAACAGATTTTTAAAAAGCCTTTTGGTTGTAGATCATTTAGCGAAAAAGTTGAAATTATAACTGTGGGGGGAAGACCAGTGATGGCGCTTCCGAACTTAAAGTTTTTACATAAAGAAAAGAGTAGAGAATTTACGTTATTTCAGTGTGAACCAATATGTGAAAACTAATTGGCTAACCGGATGCTGTCATCTTAATAAATTATTTTGTTGGCCATACTTATTATTTTGTAACGAACAAAGTGTGTGGAACAAAGAGGGTTATAATAATTTAAATAATCTCAGCAATGCCATTGTCAAACACGAACGATCGCAGCGTCATTTGCGTTCGGTTGTTCA
The DNA here is from genome assembly GCF_040183065.1 of Periplaneta americana. Classification (NCBI taxonomy): domain Eukaryota; kingdom Metazoa; phylum Arthropoda; class Insecta; order Blattodea; family Blattidae; genus Periplaneta; species Periplaneta americana. The sequence goes on from NC_091127.1 coordinate 91,887,566, forward strand.
GCTTTCTTGTTTTGGAAGTGTTCGTATTGACACCCAACTTGATCAACAATTGAAATCGGATGTGGCGCGTCACAATGAAATGGTGAAGAAGAACAGAGAAATATTGAAACGCCTAATCGACGCAACGTGCTTCTTAGCCATGCAAGAACTGCCGTTCAGAGGGCATGGCGAAAGTGAAGATTCACTTAACAAAGGCAACTATATAGAACTTTTACATTTGTTGAGCAACTACGACACTACTCTTCGAGAACATCTAGAGTCGTCTACAACATTTAAGGGCACATCGAACAGAATTCAAAATGACCTGATAACTGCTATCAGTGGCGTGTTGATGGAATCTATTAAGAATGACATTTCCATGGCCCAGCATGTTGCAATTATTTTAGATGAAACATCCGATGTAAGTAACAAATCACAACTATCCACCACTCTCAGGTATGTCCATGACCAGACAGCACAGGTTCAAGAAACGTTTATTTCCTTCGTTGATGTGAGTGCAGATAGATCCGCTAATGGCTTATTTAATCATGTAATGGACATAGTGGCATCTTATGATATCAGAGACAAATTAGTTGGTCAAACATATGACGGTGCGGCAGTGATGGCTGGAGAAATAAATGGACTTAAAACCAAAGTTCAAGACATTTATCCTAGAGCTCTATTTGTTCATTGTTTCAGTCATGTCCTAAATCTAGTCTTATCTCACTCAGCTATGAGTATTAAGGAGTGCCGGATCTTTTTTCAAACATTGAATGGACTAAGTAGCTTCTTCTCCAAGTCTAAAAAACGCGCACATGCTCTTACTGAATATTCCAACAGAATAATTCCAAGAAATGCACCCACAAGATGGAATTTCTCTTCCAGAATAGTCGATGTTGTAAAGGAGAACCGTGAATTGCTGGTGGACTTTTTTAAAAATGTACTCAGCAACTCATCAGACTGGGAAAGTGAAACTGTTGCTCTTGCGCGTGGATATTTGTCTTTCCTTTCAGAGTTTGAGACCAAATTTCTTCTAAATGTGTTATCAAAGATCTTTGCATACACTGACATTCTGTACAACATTCTTCAAACGAAGCATTTGGATATTCTGTATTGTGTAGAAAAGGTTAATGAAACAAAACGTATTGTTCTACATGATAGAGACAGATTTGATGCATTATGGAGTGATGTTTGTAATGAAGTCGAATGTGAAGAAGTGCAGCGAAAAAGAAAATGCCTGGAAAATGATGTCATAAAATACAGGAGAATATTTTTTGAAATAATAGACAATGTGACAAACCATATTACAGATAGGTTTGGAAATCTCCCTCAGTTGGAATTTATTTCATTGCTTGATCCAACGAAATTTCAGTCTTATAAATTAAATTTTCCTACTTCCGCCCTGGATGCGCTGAATGTAAAGTACAGTACAATGTTTGACATAGTCCGTCTAAAAAATGAATTGACAGTCCTATATTCAATGGAGGAGTTTCGTGGAAAATACCCTCATGAACTGGTAACACATTTAAAATCAAAACAACTCCACACAGCATTTGTCGAATTGTACAAATTGACCCTACTGGTTTTGACCATACCAAGCACATCTGCATCTGCTGAGAGGTCATTTTCTGCCCTTAAGCGGATTAAATCATTTCAAAGATCAACTCAAGGGCAAGAAAGATTGAGCAGTCTAGCCTTGATGTCCATTGAGAAGAAAAAGCTGAAAGAAATCCGAAAATCCCCTACATTCCACAGCGATGTCATTGAGGAGTTTTCTAAAAAGGAACGCAGAATGGAGTTCACCTTCAAGTAAATAAGGTATGATTTATTTAATTACTAATTTATTTTATCATTAGTTTCCGAAGGTTTCTGTTTTCTTACCCTCCTTCTGGCTGCTGCTCTGGTTTGATGTCAGAACTCACTAAAATTATATCAAATATCAAATTATCAATATGTTCGAGATATTGTAAGTTGCATACCTATGTAGCATGCAAACATGAAGAGCCTACCCTAATGCAATAGGATCCGCACGCCACTGCCGTCAGTGCTTTTGAATCAAGCCAACCCACTCCAGAGAAACGACGATTGGTTCGCTTTCAGGTTCAGAGTTTTTGGGGCAAAACTACGACACTCATCACTGCTCTAGAGAGTAGCAACCATTATTCTGCGCATCCGACAACTCCTCAATATTTTCAAAAACTTCGATACACTATCTTCAGTAATACGTATATACGGTATATTAGATTTACGAAAACATTCTGAAAGGCTACTAAATAAATAGGCCTATATCTGAAAATTTCACTTTTCTATACGAAAAGTTGAGAAAATATTTCTTTTGAATAAAAAAAATCAAACTTGTGAAAAATGAGCATTAAAATTAAAACTTACATTCTTATAATGCACTTATACTTCTCAGGCAAATCTAAAAATTAACATGGATACAGTTTTAATAAGTTCTCTTCCCTTTATCTATTGAATCAGTGCTGGCCATCCCTGAATATAGCTCGACCAAGCGGCATATACCACCTCTTTCGTCTGTCTCTTTCCTTTCCGCTGTAAAGCGCCCAGGCTGTCCTGCGCTCTAAAGCGCGCGCTTGCTCCTGTGGGCATCAATTGACATACCTGATCTAGAGTCCTGCAAAACCGGTTTTACTAGAAGAAACTTACATAGTGCTACTGAACGCCCGGCGTTATAGGCAGTATGCGAAGTACATCTGCTTGCGTACTGCCTCAGTATTCGATTTAACGAGTACCGGTATTCGAGTTGATTCGATCTCTCTGTGGGTGGACTGCTCTGGCGTATAAAATGAAGATCACAGTGTACCTTCCAGATAAACTGCGGATCATCAAGAGGAACAAACAGCAAGCAGCGTGAAACTACAGACGTTGTAAAGCGTAAATTGCAGAAAAAACTTTCGGTATCCACAAATTATTAAGGTTGTAATTTTTGCATACACTAGAAAACTGAATTATAATATTACAATAATAATACATTTTTAAAAAGCAGTAAACTCAATCAATAGTAAAACTAAAACAAAAATACTGTATATCTTCTGAAACATACTACAACCAATGCTTTTAGTAGTTTACTATGACAAAAGTCTAGCAACTAATTTTCGAGCAATTGAACTCTCAATGAGTTGTCAATCATCTGGCCACTGTAGAAAAGTCGAACCACAGCTATGACAAATACTATCTATGGCCCACTTTGACATGCTTGACCTAGAGAGACAGACCTGAGTTCGTTGACGTCTTACATCTGTATTACAAGAAGAAAAAGCAGTGTGTAACTAGCGGCGATGTTGCCAGGCAGCTGAAACTTCCAACTCAATTGTCTAATAACCGTGCATTTAATCACAAAACATAATATAGATATCCTATTCATTTAAGTGAACCTTATCGCCCCGTTCAATCTACAGGGTTATTTCACTTCTACTCTGTATATGAATAGCTACTGTTTTGGAGGAATGCATTTAGAGTTATAATGAAATGTAGGCCTATATAGTTATTTAATTTTGTTTTGTGATTAATTTTAATTCTATTTTGTATGCATTTACTTATTGTATCTCACATTATACATTATGCTTATTTCATTTTCTACATACTAAATTGGTGGAAAGATTACCAAACAACTGTAGCCTCTCTAGCAACACTTGTGAAACGAATTTTGGCCATTCCATGAATAAATGTTTCCACCGAGCGTAACTTTAGTAAAACAGATTTATTAATAAATAAACACAAGAAGTCAACTCTGACCATGTAGTCTACAGTATGATAATAGGTCCTAATAAAATAGTTCTTTGAATGCCACTTGTTTTCTCTGAAGTAGATCATTTCTATGCAGAATGATTTGTTTCTAAATCTGGCTATTCTTTTGTTATTCGTAGTTTATAAATGCGTAAATTATACTTATTTTGTACAGAACAGCAACCATCAGGAGCCAAAGTAATCGTATTGTTAAAAATAATATTACTGTTTATCTTTTTAAATTTATTTCTTAATAAATAATATCGCAACTGCTTAGAATAATTAAAAAACATGGAACTATTGCTTTAGAGGTAGGCCTATACATTTTTTTTCTTTAGTTTAAAGTACAAACGTCATAATGGACTGCTTATACTTATTTGTTTTATAATGAATTGTAATTATATTTTTGAATATGTTTACATTATGATATTTCACATTATACATTACGTTTATTTCCTTCGATGTCACTGTGTCCATTGTTCATTTATTTGTTACTAGTGAAATTACTGCAAGTTCGAAATACAAAAATAAATGTATTAAAGTGTCAAATTATTTGTATTCCTATTTGAAGCAAACATATTTTTGTAATTAAACAAAGTAAATATCCTTCAATATTATTACTCTGTATACTGAGAAAATGTTAAAGAGTTATTGTATGATGAAATGCACCTGGTGTTATTTGGAGATCGTATTTTCTTCCTCCTTCCCATTTCTTTCTGTGTGAGATTTGTATTCTAAAGAATTCGCGATCTTACATGAACTTATGTAATAACGATTATTGGGTTATACAAATCGAACAAGATTCATTCAATACATGACGAGAAAGAGTTACGACGTAATCAAATGATGAAGTTATGACATATACTGTTTAATTCATGTAAGTGACGCTAAGTACAGATTCATCTTTAGGGATGAGGAAAGCTTAGTAAAGGCAGTAATTCTTTTTATTTTCCTACACTTGAGTTGCCGAGATCTCCTTAAGTCTGAAGCAAAAAGGAAAACCCAGGCAACGCGGGTGCTTTTAGCTAGTAATTTAATATAATTCACTATTTTCTTACCTCATAATTTAATTTAATTTACAATAAATAATGGCGTAAACTTGTAAAATACTGAGCTATTCCCCTTAAGAGATCGATGGGGAAATCTACGGTATGCAGAATATACAGACATAGACACAGTCATGATTCAAGTATAATATCTATTATCTAATATAATCTATTAGTGATCAGTTTTATATAAAATACGGTATCATAGTATGTATTATATAAATATAATACAATTGTCTTTCTACATTACACAATAAAGTTATAAGACGAACTTGTATTTGTTTATAACGATTTTTGACCGGACAGAATTATTCGTACAGTGCAAGTTAAAAGGGATAAATGAACTAGTGAACAGTAGACACTCCTACTCAGTTAAGTACTTCATGCTCATAGAGAAGGTCTTATTGCCTGGAGAGAGTCTGCTCTGTTGAAATGGGGGGGAAAAAGTAAGGAAACATCTGTTGAGGAGAGGCGAATAATTCTCTCACTTCAAAATGAAGAAAAATCATATTCCGAAATAGTAAAATCAGTTTGAAGGAACCGATCTTCTATCCAAAGCATAATAAATAGGCTCAAAGGTAAAACAGTGTCAGTAAGCAATCGAAGAAGAGAACGTCCAAAGAAACTTTCTTCACGAGAAGAGAGGTATGTAACGAACTTAATTAAGAAAAGTCCTAAAACAACTTCATCTGAAATAGCAGCTCAAGTAGAAGAATATTTTAACAATCCAGTAACTTCACGAAGAATAAGACGGATCCTACATCGCGCTGGGTACAAAGCTAGGGTATCAAGAATGAAACCCCACATAAGCAAAATAAACAGAAACAAGGCCGGCAGTAGCGGCCCGCGGTTATAAAGGTTGGCAGTTCTGCATGAAAAATAGTGTATTTAGCAAACGCATGCTGTTTATTGCATTTAAATCGGATAACGCGTGTAATTACAGTCCCTTCTCGAAGTTGTACTCAACAATCCGTGCGCCCTGCCCACCCCGTGCGCTACACCTCTCCCACCTGGCACAACTAGTCACCTAGTGGAGATATGCCTCTCATGTTGATACCTGAATGAACAACCATCAGGAACTTTTTATCGTTCGAACGCTTTTAACTCCTACCGAATTTCTTTACGTCAACTTTTCTAGCCTACACCCGTACCGGCAGACGGAATTATAAAACAGAGAGCTGGAAGTTCCTACAGATTTGCAATAAAGAATCGTAACTTGACCAGTTTGTGAACATGTTTGTTGCATTATTAAAATTAATTCCTTGGCAAGAAATATGTTGTGGAACACAATACAAATTCTCCGTGTTTCCCACTCATTACGTTAGTCCCGCCATTAACCAGCACAATTAATTCATGTGGTTCAATTTTGACTGAATTTCCGTTAAGCCTAAATTCCATTAAGATAGTTTGCACCAAACTTTCAGCGTCATGTCTTGGCGGTACTGAAGAGAAATTTCCAATAATTTTATTGCTATCCAGCAATTAATTTTGAATTGTTTTCGTAGTTCCTTTCAATTGTGACGAGCCCTATAAATGATCTTTGGAAGTTTAATCTAAATGTGGAGTAAAATCAGTCAAACCCCGAAATATACCGCGGTTTGTTGAATCTCCTGATTCAGCAAGTCCTCGAATCGCTAATTCAAATGCGGCACAGAATTTCACACAGTTAATTTATTTTAGATAGACCATATCTCTTTTTAGAAACATTTCCTTCTTGTTTCTGAATGTTAATCCAATACGCAGAATCAAGCTGTGTTAGAATATTTTAACAGTGACAAATCTGTTTGACTTGAAATGAGTTTTCGAATTTTCATGCTCTTATAGTTTTTTAAGTCAAATTAACTAAATCCTTAACTCCGGTCTTTGTCCATGTATTTTCTCCTCTAAACAGAATACACGGGTGGGGGAGAAAGCGTTTTCATGATTGCAGCAAAAAACCAATCGTTTCCATTACACATTTCGGTATTAAAATGACTAGTAGGCTACATGATTTCTTGGACTTTTTCCAGAAATTTCCAAATTTAAATTTGGTGTAGGATGTCCTAATTTCTTAAGTTAACGTGCAATTTCTCTTTTAATTTCGAAAAGGCTTGGTCGATTAGATTTTCGTTTCATTAATTTTTAATATAAAATATTTTCTTAGACACACTGACTAATCATCACACCACCCACAGTACTATAATACACTGGAACTGTAATGATATACAGTAGTCTAGAAACCTGTGTTCTAACGCAGGTCATAAAGAGATGAGGGTGTTGACGATTCTTTTGTATACTCGAACAGATCTGCTTCGGTTGCAGCTCTAATGCAGTCTTAAGGTGCGTACACACTTAGCGAACGAACAACGAACGAACGACAAACGATTGAATTCGTTGATTGAAATCGGTACGTGTGTACGTCGCAGCAAAGGCAAACCGATCGTTTGGTTTGCCTTCGGAAGTGATCCGTCGCTTGTCGGTACATCAAAGGAAGTTGGTATTCGTTGTGGACGGGATTTGCCACTAGCTTGTAGTTTGTAGCAGAACGCAGCGCTTAGTTCAATTTCACTAACAGGATGTCGAAACTGGAGTGGACGGAAGACGCTGTTATAAATCTTATTAATGCATATAGGGAGCAGGAAACTTCATGGAATCGCAAGTATCCTACTTACCACAATAAAATAAGAAAACATGATGTTTGGGAACCTATTGGAAAGATGTTCAGCTGCAAGATAGGCGAGTCAAACACGTGCAAAATTTGAAAATTATTTTTGTTTATTTATTTTCAGTGGATATATGTTTTTTGTTTATTGTAGAGAGCAGAAGTCAAAAAGAAAATTGAAAATTGAATCCCTACTGACATCATTCTGGAGTGAAAGACAGAATTCCATAAAAAGTTCTGGAATGGGGAGTGATGAAGTGTACGAGTCACCTTGGTTCGCGTATAAACATATGTCGTTCCTTTTGGACAAATTCACGCCCAGGAAAAACAAAGTTCCAACCTTGTGCACACAAAATAAATTATTGGCATTGAAAAGTGTCTTTTCATAAGCATGATGCGCATACGACAAACACAGACAAATCTCTCTTTTTAATATTTTAAGATAATTGTTGTCAGTGAGGTATCCGTGTACTGAAACTTTCCCCTGGGGCCTATTTCATAAAAGTAATAACCAGACATCGGATTCTAGGGCAAATGCCTATTTTGTTTCTTTAGGAGAAAAGTAAAAATAATTATTAATATTTGTGTTTCATGGAAATTGAAAGGTATTCAAAGAATTTTATAGTGCCCTAAAATTCCCTAAAACGGTTATTAGAGCCTAATTTGTTAATATTCGCCAAAAAATGCCTAACTCACTGTAAAGTTTCGCATTTTACTCTTACTTTTTATAATTTATACATGCATTCACTGCGAAATTTAAGGCATTTAAAAAGTGGAAAGTTTGCTTCACACCGGCCATGAAACCATTGATAAAGGAAACAAAATGTTTTGAATCTCACGACACTCGCAATAGATTTCACCGAATTTAACATGTTTGGAGGCATAAATGCCGACAAAGAACCAACCTTAGTTTTGAAGCAGGCAACAATCACAACATGTGCTGCTACCGATTCAGAGATATACTATACTATAAAAATGACTGTTTTCGGTCTGAAACCGATTAGCTGTACTGCCCTTCAGAGTGTCATAAAATCACAATTTTTGGAGAAAGAGTGTTTTTGAAATGTTTATGAAAAGTCGTAAAACTGCGAATTAGTAGGGTAAACTGTTACAAAATATTTAAAAGAATGGCCCTCCTAGTGTTAACACTACCAGGAAATGCAACAATAAGTGGAACTTTGTATTTTTGTCCAATTGAATCTCAATAACAACGGTTCATTTGAATGCTCGTTAACAGTTGCTCTTTCCCTCACCTTATTTGTGTTGAGAAGTTTTGAGCGGTAGGACGTTTTCCTGTGAAGTTTAACGCGATAATGCCGAAAAATATAAGTGCAAAATCTACATTGATCCGGCAATGGCTAACAGAATATTCAGAATTCACTTATGATGGAAAAATAATATTCTGCAAGATTTGTAGCAAACAGGTATGTAACAATAGTTGAAATATATAAATTCTATTAATTTTAATGAGTAGGCCTATAATATTTATACATTGACTGAGCTATCCTGAGGTATAATTCTTTTTAAGACCACTACACTTTAACCTTTTAAATTCCGATAGTTAAAGTATTTGCAGGTCATTAAAATTTTGATTGTTCGAACCCACTAACTTTGTGATAGAAATACGGCAATACAACAATTAGGATTTTATTTTAATTCAGTTTACTTTACATTTTTAGATTTCGCAAGAAAAGAAGTGCCACCTAAAGCAGCATGTGCAAGGAGCGGCTCATAAGGCTAAAGCTCAGCAGAAAAATCAACTGCAACAAACTTTACTAACACAGCCTACTTCATCCAATCTCAGCAGCAATTTCTATGCTGATTTAACCAGAGCGTTTGTTGCTGCTAACATTCCCTGGAATGCAATTGAAAATCCGGTTTTAAGACAGTTTTTACAAAAATACTGCAAACAAAATATCCCATCTGAGTCGACCCTAAGAAAAATTTACTTAGACAGAATATACAATGAAACTGTAGCTTCCATTCGGGAGGATTCTTACATATGGGTCTCTGTGGATGAAACCTCAGATCCTATGAATGGGTATATAGCAAATATGGTAGTAGGAAAACTTAGTCCTGATGGACCTTCGATTCCACACCTCGTATGTGTTAAGGAACTTTCGAAAGTGAATAGCCAAGCCATTGTTTATTTTGTAAATAAAGGCCTACAGTCTTTATACTCAGGTAATATAGACGATTCTAAAGTTCTGTTGTTTTGTACTGATGCTGCCTCATACATGGTTGCTGCAGCTCCACTTCTTAAAACATTTTATTCTAACCTCACGCACGTAACCTGTCTAGCACATGGCCTTCACAGGGTTTCTGAAATAATCCGGAATGAATTTCCTCTTGTCAATTCGTTTATTTCTAATACAAAAAAATGTTTTTGTAAAGCCCCATCCAGGATTTCAATATTCAGAGAGAACTTTCCAGATATCCCACTCCCACCTCAGCCGGTTGTTACACGATGGGGAACCTGGATTCAGTCAGTGGTGTATTATTCTAAGTATTTTAAAGAAGTGGTCACAGTTATTGATAAATTACCTGAAACTGATAGTGCAGCGTGTGTGAAAGCAGTGAAAGATTGTCTGAATGACTCACGAGTGAAAAACGATATTGCCTACATAACATCAAACTTTTCTTTCATACCTGCAAGCATTGAACAATTAGAACGTGAAAAACAATCTCTTTGTAGCCAAATAGCAATAGTAAAGGAAGCTCAAGTGAACATACATTCTGCTTTGGGCGAAACTGGGAAAAAAGTAAAAATAAGTGGGACAACGTATTAAATAAGAATGTAGGATTTTCATTGTTGGAAAAAGTATCAAGAGTGATATCAGGGGAAAGTGTAAATGTTCCAGTAAGTATTGATGTTTCTATTGTACGTAATTTAAAATTTGCGCCTCTCACATCAGTTTCGGTTGAAAGAAGTTTTTCTGCTTTCAAAATGATTCTCAGTGACAAAAGGCAAAGGTTAACTGTGGAGAATTTAGAAAAAATTCTGGTGGTGTACTGTGCAGATAGTTATAATAAAGTCTGAGCATGGAACTGAATTTCAATAACTTAACATGAGTAACCTTGATATCAATAATCATTATTTCATTAGTTTCAATATATTAAATTTGTGCAGCTCTGTTTATAAATATAATATAGTATTCTTTTTTAATGTTTAAACATACTTTTTTGTGCGTATTTTAGTGTATAACTAAAAATTTCAGCGAAAGAAATAAGTATGATACCTTGATGTGCCTAAAATGCCTATTTTCATTAAAATAGAGCCTAATTTTACAAATTTTGTGCTTATTTTAGGCGCCTAAAACTGCAATTTTTAGTGCCTAAAACTCCGATGTCTAGTAATAACATTAAGTAATATTATTACTGTTCTGTTTCATAAAAGTAATATTTAATAATATTATTTATTACTGTAAACGCTCACATTATTACTAAAATAAATAATAATATTACTAAAGTGTTTCATAAAGCAGCAAAGATAATTAAATGTATTAATAATATTAACGTTAGTTCCATGACTGTATTTTAAGTAATAGTTTAATAATTTGTAAAAAGTAAATGCCAATGTAGGGTTAGATTTTGAAGATAAAACCATGAAACCATTTGAAATGGATAATTCTGACTCAAATAGTGATGAAGAGGGAGTGTTTGTCCGACGTCCAAGAAATTTTAGACAACGAATATCCTACAACCATATGCAAGAAAGTTACGAATATAATGAAATAGTTGACCTTTCAATTCGAGAACTTTTCGCAAAAAACTCTGTTCCTTCAAGTTATTTTCACGTCTTTTCCCCATTTTAAAAAGCATAAGAGACAAAATGAATGACTAACAAAGTCCCTCTCCATACTTACAAACTGTCATAGGCGCCAATGTAGGTGGACCAGGCTGAAATTGAAAACTATCTTATCTAATTGTAAAAGAGGAACAATTGGAAAGGATGAAACCTAAATTAAATTCAATTACAGTATAGAACTGTTAGAAAGTAATTACTGTATATTTTACATTATTTTATGTTATTTGAATGATTGAACTTAACGTTTTTCCCTCCTTTCTCGTCATTTTTTAAATTATAATAATTGTTCAGAAATATATGCCTATGGGACATCTACATCACAAAATACAGTAATATTAATATTTTCTGTACCTATTGAAATGTTTTTTCAGTGTATACTTGTGACAACCTGAATCTATATACTCTTCACTAATTAACATTGTGAAGATCTTGGTGAGCCAAAATCGTTTGCAGACATATATCAACAAGTAGATCTATTACAAAATATGTGGACTACTTTAAACCACCCCTATTGAGGGCATAAACTAAAATTAACTTACGAGATTTATAGGTACCGTATCCACAATTCCACATCACAATCTCTAATTAGAACATATGTATTTGCACTTTGTATAGTCAGGTAACTTCTTGAAAATACTACTTACAACATAATCAGCAATAAAAACCCATTAAGACAATTTCAGTATTTTTATTAATTTCGTCATAACATTAATCTTCTACAATATCCACACCTTCAAACTCAAACACTATATTTTCTAGGAGCGACTTCACCGCGTAAGTACTTATGTCGTTATTGCATTACTTATTTATTTTTGGTAAAAGAGTAATTTTTATGTGTATTTATTTACGCTTGCACCAATAATTTTTAAGTCTTTTTATATAAGTACTTGCGCAGTATTCCGAATTATAACGGAACTTGAAATATCTTACATAAGACGCTTTGCAGGGTCCACTAACCCTGTCGTTAACACTGTCCTTAAGGCTGGTACAATATTGTCATCAAAAGTTTTCACTGCTTAACATTTTCATATGGTACTTCTTTAGATAACGAGGTGCAAGTTTTACACACGCGCGCGCACACACACGCTTTTGTCACTGATACACTGTTTTTGGAATTGCAAACTTTACAACAGCAGAGACGTGAACAATTAGGAATGATAAATATCTGTTCACAATATTTTAGATTTATCATATTGTTTCTTTTACTCGTAAATCAACTGAATCAAATAACAGAAACAATAACTTCGAGTTGCAGTGATTTACAATCTGATCTGAAATAAATTGTCTCCCAAACCTTCACACATATTACGATTTACTCTGTTGTTGCTATTAAAGATAGTACTTCAAAACTTATTTCATTCAACAACTGTTAACAGAGAGAATAATATAAATAGCTGTAGAGTGCAGACCAACTTGATTATGTTTGTCAGCCTTAACCTCAAATCATCTGGCTACTGTACGTATTTTATGACTCGTGCAAAACGTTTATGAAACAGAATTTAGTCGGTTAATAAAATTGTTTTCATGACTGCAATACTATTAATTAATATTATTACTGTGTTTATGAAACAGGCCTGCACTTGCTATAATTATATTTTCGTCTGCCTTTATAGCGGATAATCAGCGAATGTGAATGTTTTCTGACAATTTGCTGATGATTTGTACGTCGCTTCAAACAGCGAACGAACAACGAAGTTTTGCTTCATCATTCGTTCGTTGTTCGTTCGCTAAGTGTGTACGCACCTTTATGGGACGGTGAAGAAAACCAGTTTTCTGCTGCCGACTACCCTACGTTGAGCTTCAGGAACTGCCGAGCACAGATCCGAAAAGTACACTACAGATAAAATTCTCCAGCAGTTCAAGGCTCCTACAGACAGTAAAATCTCGAATCGAAGGAGAATGAATTGGAAAAATAAATGAAACAATGAACTAGATTACATAAGAGCACATTTTCCATTTTTTATTTTACAGGTCCATTTAAATGGCGGTTCTGCAGCTCTGCAGTTCTTATTGTAGAGCCGCCACTGAACAAGGGGTAAGAATTTTCAAAGGAGTATGTAGAAAAAATAATAAGTTTGGAAGATTTTACCGATTAGAGCAAATTTAATATTTTTTACAGTGATGAACATATTTTGGTTAGGAACCAACCTAACGTGAGAAGAACCTCCTAACTACTATGAAGAATAAAGGTGGTGATGTTATCAATTGGGGGTGTATGACCGTTTCAAGTGTAGAGGAGTTGGTTTTCATATAAGGGAAATATGAATAAATTCCAGTATTTGAAGATCTTAAAAGAAAATCTTTAAAAAAGCACAGAAAATCTAAATTTCGGTAATAATTTCTACTTTCAAGACAATGACCCCAAACATATGGCGGGGATTGTTCGTCGGTGGTTACTTTACAAAACTTTCCACACATTGAAAACACCTCCAAAGTCTTCTGATACAAATCCTATAGGTACAGTATAGCTTCTGTTGAGTGAGTTAAGAGTCCAGGACATAGGCGCCGAATTTTGAAAATCTTGGGGTGTGCTCATCATGTTACACTTTAAAACTCATAATTACCCCCTATATAATTATAGTAAATGTAAATGCTACAAAATTAACTTAAAATACATGATCACTCACCTAAATAGGGAGAGACTGGAACGTGCTTCTCCTGACAGTTGTTTTGCTGATGAATTCGTTGATTAGAGGTTCCAGGTTCAGTTTCCTTGCGAGATCGGAATGGATGTTCAATAATGCTACATGATTTAACCGGTCTTGGTTCATGATGGCTGTGGTGTAAGTTTTCAGTCTTCGAAGTGCAAAAAACGAACGTTCTGCAGTACACGTGGATACAGGTATCGTTAAAAGAAGTCGCAATAATTTTACATATTCTGGTATCATGTTCTTCAGAGCTACACACTTGTCATCCTCTGTCCTACTCAAGTATTGCACTACACTTTCAAGCTATCTAGTGTAACATTATGTTGTTTTACCACATCCAACAAAATATCTCTATGAAGAATCAGTCTTACACAGTCGAAATCGTCACCGTGAAAAGAAAACGTAACTACTATCTTCTTTGCCTAATAAAAACTGTTCTATTTTGACTAGGTGTGACATTGTTTCGGGCGGAAATCTGCTTTTAAAGCTGCTTACTGTTTGCTCCACTCCCTCAAAATATAAAATTCGCAGCTTTTTGTTTAGATTTTTAGATTTATTTTTTGTTTAGATTTAGATTTATTTATTTAACCTGGTAGAGATAAGGCCGTCAGGCCTTCTCTGCCCCTCTACTCTTGAATATCTGATGAATTATGCTTGTCACCACCTCCTAATTTTAATGGCAATTTTCTAGGGCGTGAAACAGTGGGGAGACTTAATTGCAATGCATCACACGTTTCTTTAGCATGTTCCCAAAGTGATAAAACTGTATCTGTATTTCTGGCTCCTTCTATTGAAGACAAAACAGCATCTACAGAATTACGAGCAAGGCGGAAATTCAATGAAACTTTCTGAAGTACTGCATTAAGTTATTCTATTCTTTGGAATACAGACATTAGCATCTTAATATGAAACAGAGTTTCAAATTTTTGCAGACATTTTAGAAATCCTTTAGCTTTTGCACCAGCATCATTTCTTTCATCTTGCGTATCATTAAGAAATTGCAAAAGAACTTCATAATTATTATCTATGCACAACAGAGACACAACACGCATGCACCATCTCGTTGGACAGAACGATCTTAAACCTTGACCTGCTTCAATGTCATGAGAATCTGAAAGCAATTGTTTAAGATTTCCGAATATTCCTAGCCTCTTGGATGAACCACGAATAAATGAAATCAAATTTTTGAGAATTGACAGAATATCTCTTAATACTGGAATGTTATTAAATGAGTCTTGAACAACTAAATTTAGGGAATGAGCCAAGCAGTGAATGTAAATAGCCCTGGGTTCAATTTCTTTTATCCGTGACTGTAATCCTTGCAGACAACCGCCAACGTTTTTTTGCGCCGCCATAGCATTGCCCACGACAATTGTTCACAGAAATAGACTATCTTAATAATATATCCTACACAAATTTAAACAGGGTATCTGAATCAGTTAATGGGAGCTCATAAAACCACAAAACAAATCATGAACAGCAAAATTTTAGTCAACAGTACGAAAACAAACAGACATCTGTCTCTAATTGATATATCGGATGTCTCGTCCAACATTAATGCATATAAATCATATTCTTTTATTTGTTGAATAAAAATTCTCTGAAGAGACATGCTTATCAATGTTATAATTTCATTAATTATGTCATGAGACATCCACCTGCAACTAGTCTGATTAAGCCATAGTTTCAGTTCGAGTCCATCCTCGGAATGTAATTTCAGAAGATTGACAAAATTATAAGACTCATCAACATGACCACGTAAGGCCAATCCTTGGCAAACCAAGAACAATATTGAAGTAAAAAATTTTCCTTAAATAAACAGTAGCGGCCTGCAATTCTTTTGCTTTAGAATGACTAATTGATGGCAGAATATTTACTCCTTTTTTCATAGAATTATTTGTACCAATTGAACACGTATGCAAATTTATTCATGAGATTTGAATCGTTTTAGAGCAATGGACCAGTTCTTAAAGCCGTATTTAAAGAATGCATTATAGGAATCTTTGTTCGAAGTAACAATTTTTGGAGGCAATCTCTTGTTTTCACAAATAGATCTACACAAAAAACAATAAACTCTGTCATCTTTTTCGTCATACTGAATCCATGTATATGTTTTTACCCTATGTTTTTGAAAAGTCCTGCCCCTGCGGCTGCCACTTTCAGTACCGGTATCATTTTTCGTGGAATTACCAGAAATAGTAACAGGGATTTCATTGTCACAAGCTGCCGAAGATGGATCACTTTTACTGCTACACGCTGTCGATTCGATATCACCATCACCATCACGATTATCAGTCGAAATCCTTTTGTATTTCACTATATACTTATCCATTTTAACGAATTTGACACGCAAAGCATGAAGACATAATATAATTTCAAGCATAAGTGACACAGGTCAAACAGAACACAAACTAACGTCTAGCGGTCTACACGTTCTGACTCCAGACTACTTCGTTCAGTTGTTGAAGTCTAGAAATTCAAATTCAGTATAAGTTACACTATCTCCAACATATTTCACAAGAAAAAATCTCTCGCTGGCTGTTGCGTTTCGTGATTGTTGCAGAGCTGCCAATTAAAGCACAAAGAATTCAAGTTGTTATAAGTACTGTCCATTTACTTACTGTTTTAACTAGGAGGGATGGGGCACTCTTCGTAGCAGGTATGTCAGGTCACTGGTAATGTACGTATTTGTGTCAAAAGGTTATCCTAAAACAAACATGGACATCGTGCCTCACTTGAGAATTAGTGCCTCACTGACCTTCACAGAGCTTATCGCTCTGAGTGACATCTTCACAGTCCCCGTTCCTCCCTCACGTAGCTCTTAGGCGTGGGCAGATTCTATATCAGTTTCATAAGCAATATCAGTGGTGGCATAATGGCATTATCAAATCAGTGTGTACGCGTTAGAAAACGATTATTTCATGAGAAATGGGAGGAAGAGTTTTTTTGCTGCTTAGAAGGGCAGGACATACGATGTATGTTATGCTCGAAAATCCTATTACGCGTTAATAAAATTAATATGTCATAAAGAACATGCTGAATTAGAAGGTAAGACAAATTAAATGTTATTTTTTCGTGCTATTCCGAAGAAAATGTATGATCTTAACATTTGCATAGTATACTAAATACGACATTATAACTTAAACACGCTGCATTAAAAGGTACGAGGAATTAAATGTTGTTTGTACGTATTATTTCCAAAAGAAATTTATAAAAAAATATTAAATGTGCGTAGAAAACGAAATATGTTTTTCTGAAATTATTTTAGGTCGAGAACGTGCAAATCTATTAAGTAATCTTGATAAACGCCAGAATATTCAAGAAAATAAACGTACACAACGTGATGGAATATTATTGGCTAGTTACGCAATTTCTCGCCTGTGATTTAAATCAATTCAATGATGGAGAAATAGTAAAGAGGTTTATGATTAAAGCTGCCGAATTAATTTGCCTAATTGAATAAAAGTTTTCGAGTCTCTCATGTTAACCAAGCGCATTCCTAATAATTCACCACTGACCGCCTTAGCCATTACGATAAGGTAACGCAGGTCACAGCAGTTTATATTTCCCATCCTACTCTGCAGTCTCCTCTCCTAGCAAACAATTTTAAATCGAGTGCCTCACGTAACCGAAAATTGTGCCCATGTATGTCCTAAAAGAAACCGCTAATTAAATTCGTAGTATAAACGTTTTCATCGTATCGTACCCAACCAGCTTCATTTCTAGTTATTTAATACAATAATTAGAGGTTACCACCTTGAGTTTACATTATTGATGTTAACAAGCGGCATTCCCTTAATGTTCGGACTATTTAGAAAACGGTCACTTCACTTATATGTCAACGTGGATTTTAATTCCTACGAATTCAATTAGCCGTTTGTTTTAAGATAACATTTTTACAGCGGTGTATTACAAAAGTCAGCTGCCCATCAATGCAACAATGAGTGAGTCGATTTTAATTACGGTCAAGAAGCAAACCTTTATAGTGCCGGTTGGGTACGATGAAAACGTTTTTTTTTTTTTTTTCAATGAGGTATGCTGTGCATACCCACTCAAATTTTGGTGTTTGCTTGAGCGACCGAGCGTACCCGTAGTCGGCGCCTATGGTCCAGGATGAGGAAACATCATGTAACAAGCAAGTCGGAATTGAAAAACCTTCTTGCAGCAGGAATGGAGAAACATTGAATCAAAACAACACAAAAGCTGGCGCATTAAATGCCAAATAGGTTAAGAGGAATTACACCCAGAAAAGGCATGCAAACTCACTATTAAATCCAAGTCAACAATACTATTTTTCTCTTATTATTGAAGGTGTCCAGCCATATATTGTCTTGCAGTGAAAATATACATTTTTATTTTGTATTATTGTGTATTTCCATTAAAATTCTTAGTAAGGTAAAGTACCCAAATAAGAGACAGGTTCCTAATAAGAGATACATTGTTAATTTCTCCGGTATAATTTGCCATCTCTCGACAACTACAGGAAATCAATGTTTGTGCTTCTAAGACATCGTGTTCTTTGTCTAACCTGTTGAAAATAAGCAACGAAGCTGAGAGCAAGCAAAGTAATTTTTCATATTTTGAACTTTTTGATGGTTTCTGTTGAGAAAGTGAACAGCAGTTAATGTAAGGTACAACAAAATTATTATTAATTGTATAAAATTGCTGGGAAAATGTTGCATATAATAAGATATTGCTAATAAGAAAGAATAATTTATGACCTTAGGTAGCTATTTCAATTTTATTTGAACTTTTTGATGGTTTCTGCTGAGGAAGTGAACAGCAGTTAATGTAAGGTACAACAAAATTATTATTAATTTTATAAAATTGCTGGGAAAATGTTGCATATAATAAGGTATTGCTAATAAGAAAGATAATAATTTATGACCTTGGGTAGCTATTTCATTTTTATTTATTCCGTTCCCTAATAAGAGATATCTAGGGGTCCTATTAAGAGATAATACGGTATCTCTTATTTAGCACGCTTATTTGGTTTTATTATGATGCTCACCTTTGAGGATTTACGAAAGGCGTTAATGCTTCTAGTCGTGTCAGTTTGTCTGCCATAAACTACATAAGAACCAATGAAAGATTAAGTGAACTATTAATTAAAATTAATTACGAATTAGTCAATCATTAATTATCCATTGGCCTCAATTATTCATTAAAATTACTAATTGAAATGATTGTTATCATTATTAATGATTAAAATTAATTATTCATTGAGATGACAATAATATCAATCAATAATCAATTAAAATTGGCTAGTCCGACAATATTTACCTTACTTAAAGATCAAAACATAAGTGCGTAATTCGTGAAATATTCTCCACATATTTCAAATAAAAATCTTGTGCATTTATTAAAACTATTAAATTTAATTGTGATTCCTGGTTTCGAAAATTTCGTTGGACCTGTATAAATATCGCCACTACAGCCAGTGCCAGCGTTTGTGGCGATTGTCCTTGAGTAAAAAGCCAGTCAGTGAGCACTTGTTGCCAGTATAGCTGAGAACGGTAACACCCAACACGTCATGTAAGCAATCTGCCAATCACAGTTGTCAGTCTTATTGGCCACTGATTGCGTCAAAGGCAAGACATTCGCACTTTGCGTTTCTGGGATGAGTCCTTGAGTACATTGTCTAGTCAATGGCATCTGTTACCATTTCAGCTGAGAGTGGTACCATCTCCTAAGCAGATGTGACGTCAACAATCTGCCAATCACAGTTGTCAGCTTTCATGCCCACAGACTGTGGCAAAGATAAGTTATTCGCTCTCAACGTTCCCATTACTTATTTCACATGCCAGAAACGGTGACTTCAGTTATATCACAGTTACAGAAGTAGCAACAACCACCTCAAGACCCGCAAGTTTCAACCAGTGAGGAGTCGCATGTTAAGTATCTAGGGCAGGAAAAGGAGCTATCATAATATCAACTCTTTAACAGAAACAAATGAGAAAGAGTTTAGATAAGGAAAAACAAAGAAGAGATGAAACTCGCAAGAAGTTGTCTGAAAACAACAAAAACCACAGAAAAAATCAGTCCAAGAAGCACTGCTTGAGTTCGTTCAGTAGTGAAAAATTCGATGTGGAAATGCAATTAATTAACTCTAGTGACTCGGAATATGGAGAAAATTATGATTATGGAGAGTGCTTGCTTTGCATTGGATTTTTTCAGAGGACATCAAGGCCCAGGGGGGAGAAATAGACTCAGTGTTCAAAATGTCGTCGTTGGACACATGAAGACTGCGGCTCTGATGAAGAACCTTTTATTTGTCCGACTTGCTCAATACAGCGAAATAAGAATTGTGTCAATTAAAGGTGTCACAAAATAAGTGCAATCAACTTAAATTTGAAATATGGAGATCGAAGTTTAATATTCTATCATTGTTTCTTTCTCTAGTAAAATATTTACGTTAGCAATAGTAGCCTAAGTAAGATTAGTACATTCATGACCGATTTTACCGACTTTGTGTTATTTTCGTAAACCATCTTAATTTCACTTGGAAATGTTTCAAATAAACAATAGAATTTCTGTTGAGAGGGCTTAGACCACTGTTGCACTGTCACCTTCAATTTTAAAATGTTCCTGAATTTATTAAAGCATCTACATGATTTAACAATCTTATATATTGGTTCAATTTTCATCCAATGACAATAATTTTTGTCCATGTTCAAAAATAAAGTTAAGTAACACACGTATCTCTTATTTGGAACCTCTTTCCAAAACATCATTATTTCCCAGTTTTACTTCTTTTTATAATTTAAAATAATAATAAAAACTGACTAAAATTTGTATTGTCAATTCTAAAAATAGACAAAATGATGTATGTATTCCACTCATTCAGATTAAAAATGTCTATTTCCATCCTCATTTATAAGCAGTTAAAAAAAAAAGTGTCTCTGATTTGGGTACTTTACCTTATATATTATACATTGAAGTAAAGACTATAATTTTGTTTGCAGCAATTTGTGCAATCTTAAATATGTTTGTACAAATATACAAAAGATTGTTTTCAGCTCCTCTGTACGAATATTTTTGTCCATATCTGTAGATACGAGTAAATTGAATGTTCATGAACCTAAATGAGAAGTTTGAGAACGAGGTGCACGAATAAAAAAAGAATCCTTGTCGAAGATGCATATTGCCTCTTTAACCATAAGTATTGTAAGTAGGTACCGTACGCGATAAACAGTATATGCATCCACCAATGTCTTTTTTATATAGGGAAGGGACTATGGGACTTGAATCCCTCGTATGCTTTTTTCTCTAATTGCAGAAAGAAAAAATGCAACTTTTAATAGGATGATACAATATGATTGCAGTAGTATCACTATTATTCGTGCATTTGTAGGTTAAGGGCATGCAGTTTCGAATACTATGTATGATGATTTTGAAGATTTGAAGTTAAAACATGCTTTCGATAAGTTACATAGACTATTATTTATAGGCCGATATATATTTTTCACTACGGATCGTCCTAGATAATAAACATCCCAGTTAATCGAGAGTTTACTGTAAGCCAAGTATCGTTCCATTGTAAAATTCCATTGTAAAATGCAGTTGTAAATTTCGGGCACTCCTACAAATACTGCATACAATCTAAGCTAACATACGAGTAGCATGTTGTCGAGGTTTCATATGTTTTTATCATTTTTTTTTCTTTGCCCTCTTCCAAAATGAAACTATAGCCAGCAATTCCTTACGTGAAGTAGTTTTTTGTTCAATAGGCGTAATTTAATTAGTTATACTTTTTAAGTTTGAAAGCATATATTCAGAATCTTTCTCTGGTTTTTACATAAAGGAACACAACAAAAATTGGGCATTTTGAGTTGTTTTTAAGAGTATTTAATATACTAATACACTATGTAAATCCTCAATGTTTATATATTGGAAAACAAATGCACACGCAAAGCGCATCCCTCAAAGTACACGCGCGCTATCTGTTGGTGCTAGTGCAGGATATCCCTATCGTAACGTAAAGCGCAATCGATAGAAAATCTCAACGAAATTTTTTCTGTCCACTTGGAAGGCCATTGTTGCGTCACCTGCCGCGCAAGCGTAGAAACGGAATGATAACTGGTTATGCATCAGTTTGATCAGTTTCCTTGTCAGTCGAGGTGAAGACACCACAGCGTAAAGTGCAATATCTACTCTGATATGAGAATTTACAATCAGTTACACATGTTCAGCGGCGTGCACGAAGGGAATGGAATGTGGATCCTCCCACACGCAAATCCATTTACGAGTGGGATAGAACTCTACGAGAGATTGGAAGATCGATTTCAAAAACAGCGAAACACCCTAAAAAGCATATGACCGAAGAAAATGTAGATCGGGTACGTCAGTCATTCGCTAGAAGCCCACGTAAGTCAATTACACAGGTTAGTAGGGAATTGCAAGTTCTTCGTTCAACAGTTCACGACATTCTTCATAAGCGTCTCCATCATTAAAGCTCGGTTCCCACGGTGCTTTTTTCCTTATTGGCCAGCAAGCTCGGTGTTGTGATGGGTACGCTGCTGGCTCCAGTGTTTGGTTCGCTTTTGATTACCGTTCATACGCAGCTGGCTTCTTTCACAGTTAAATATTGTAAAATCATCTGCTGCTTCATTTGTTGCCAATAACACTCATGATGAAGAAGAAACTAAATCGTAAGTGGAAAACAACTAAAGTCCTACATTAACAATAGTAAATTTTGTAATAAAGCAAGGCTGTTCAAATGGTGCACAATGCACGTGCGCCGTTCGCTGTGTCACTGTGCAGTGCACGAACCTCCGTCGAAGCACGAGTGGGGGTAAGGTTGTAGCTGTGACAGATAGAACGCGTGTAGCCTTGTTTTGGAACGATTTTTGAACTGGGATATTATATTTCATAATTTCTGAAAATGAAAAAGACGCCCACAACCAATTCTGCAGGACCCTAATGGGGTTGCAGGTCTTGCTTTTAGGGTTGACATAACTGATCATCTCAATAGCGTACGCTAAATGTGTAAAGAGAACATCTAATGACAGACATGGCAGATAAAATGAATGCCTCCGAAAAGAAGCTTCTTCTCTGGGAGAGCCAGATTTCAAAAGAAAATACTGCACACTTCTCGGATTTAGTAATTAAACGTAATTTATTCACATTTAATATTTCCCAGCATCTCAGTTCTGGGAAAGGAAATACATATATGCTTCACTTAGGCGCATTTGTTGAACATTCTTTAAAGACAATTTGCTTTATTTGGCCAAAATCTGTACGAGGTGGTTCAAGGTTTCAAGGGTACATGGCAGCAATATATGCCATTCGTGAAGAGTTCAGGTAAATTTCACATTGATTATGATTAATTTTATTATTATTAGGCATATTATTTATTTTGATTTTAGCAAAGCATTTGATGTTGTTCCTCACAAAATTTTATTAAATAAATTAAGTAATTTTGGTCTCTCCACTAACTATGTTAATTGGTTTGAAAATCATTTAACAGATAGACAATCTTGTGTTCGATTAGGTAATTCTCTCTCGGTTTCATTTAATAGTTTATGTGGAGTTTCTCAAGGGTCTACATTGGGACCTCTCTTATTTTTATTATTTGTAAATTATATAAGTAAAAGAATAAGTTCTAGCTGCCTTTTATTTGCGGATGATCTCAAAATCTTTCGTAAAATTAATAGTTTGGCTATTGTCAAATTCTACAAAATTACATTAATTCAATTTCATGATGATCTGTTGAAAATAGAATGAAAATTAATCAGTCCAAAACTTTTGTCATTTCCTTCTCACGGAAAGCTACTTCCCTAAAATTTAATTATTCTCTTAGTAATATCACAATTACTAAGAAAGATAGTATTAGAGATCTTGGTGTCTTACTTGAGTCTAAACTATATTTCCATGATCATGTGCAATATATTTATATAAATTCATTCAGAATGCTTGGTCTAATTAGATCTATAACTTATTCTTTTTCTACTCCTATGTGTCTATTAATTTTATACTATACATTGGTTAGATCCAAGCTTGAATATGCATCTATTGTATAAAACTCCATTATTTCCACTGACTGGGATAAATTGGAGAATATTTTAAAAAAATTATTATTATAGATTTTTACATAATTCCGATTATAAATATGAGATTAATTGCAAATATTTTAATTACTGTAGTTTATTTACCAGACGTCAGGATCTTGATTATTTATTTTTTTGTAAAGTCATTAAGAGTGATATTGATTGTGAATCATTCATAATCAATATCAGTCTTCGTATTCCTGCTAAGGGTTTAAGATTTCATAAATTTTTTATAACCGAAATTCTAAATCTCTCTCTCCGGTCTGCAGATGTATAAAATATGCTAATTTGCATGGATTGAACTTGGATCCATTTAATGTGTAGTATATAATTTTTGAGTTTTATGTCGGTTGTTATTAATGTATGCCTTTTGTTTAGATATATGTATCATAATATTCTCGTCATCTTGCATATCTATGTAATACTATTTCTACGATTCCATTCTTCATTTATATGATTCCATTAATTCATTTGCAATTGTCATTTTATTTAATTGCCATTATTTTAATCATTCCATCGTACTTTTATTGTAATTTATATCATTGCTGATGTTTTTGTTGTATTCTTTGTGCTGAACTGTAATTGGCCACTGCCTGTTGTACAACACATTAAATATAAGTAAATAAAATAAAATAAATTATTATTATTATTATTATTATTATTATTATTATTATTATTATTAGTAGTAGTAGTACTTTAACTATTATTATCGACAGTTCTGTTTTCTACAAAAAAACATAATTCACGTCTATAGGGTTAGCTATATTTCTAATCCTAAAACTTGTCTTTCGGAACACTGCCGGACTGCGCTCGGGTTCGATGTCTTCGTGAGACGATTTTCCCTAAACGCGAAAGATGCTCCAGAGTCCAGAACAATTTTAATTTATTGTAACTCCTGAAATTACAGTTCAATGCTCGACAACGGGACATATTTTACTCAAAGAAGAATTTCCTTTCATTTTATCGTACTTTCTTCAAACTAGACTCCATCGAAAAGCAGCCAAAATGTTGCCCATGTTCAAGTCTATTTATATATGTATGTAAAACGTTTTCTCCGTGTTTAGAAATACGAAGCCAAGTCTGCGATCGGATCTGACGGACGCAAGCGAATAAACAAAAAAAAAAAAAAAATAGTGCTGTCTTGCACAATTTTGCTGCTCAAAATGTGTCTACAATCCTGCGAGTATCGCGCGCCGCTACAGAGCGCTGAGTGAGACAGACAGGGCGATGGATATATATATATATATATATATATATATATATATATATATATATATATATATTGTATGGTAGTAAGCGGTGGTGAAGCAATTTTGCACTGTGCTCTGTGCACTGTACAATGCATTGCACGGTGAACAGCCCTGTAATATAGTAATCAAACTAAAAGTGTAAAATAACAGAAGTCCGATATTTAATTGCTGCATTCTTAGAAACTAGAGAACACAGAAAAAACAATGTTAGTTGGAAAAGAACTTACCTGGTTACACTGACCCATCCAAAAATTACTGACTGTATTCTTTAGTTCCAGCAAACAAGCTAACACGAAAAATAGCAACCAACTAATCTTGAAATCTTGCATGATAGTAAAGCAGCCAGCAGTGGGGAGAATTTACAGTATAGAAGCACGGAGAACTGCCATCAGCGCTCCCAGTATGCGATCCATCACACAAAAACGAACCGTGGGAACAGTGCTTTATACTAGACGATTGCCACAAAAGATTTGATTTCGGTGCTGAAATGATTCGCCATAATGATGAAAAATTCATCACGCACTGCACTTTACTGTGTGGCGTCCACATCTCAACTGTCAAGGAAACGAGTGATACATGACCTTCCTTCATTCCGTTTCTGTGCTTGCGCGGCAAATGGTGAAATAATGGTCTTGCAAGTGTGACAGAACAAATCTCGGAATGATTTTATATAGATTGCGCTTTACTTTATAAAATTATAATGCACAATTCTCGCATTATGCACTGTATACCTTTAGCCCGGTCACTCTGTATCAATGCTTTTCACCTTCTCTTTGAAAGCCTGCAGTCTTAACAAGTATTTCGCTAGGACTGAGAGGAACGCTACCACAATCACTTGGAAAAATGACGTGACTTTCCAGAATCTCAGTCAATTCATGAAATGGGCTGTAATCCAGAAGCTTAGCCCAATTACTAGGATCTTTTGGTACGTCTTTTAATATAACTCCTTTCACTGCCGGCACGTAGTCAACAAGCTCAGGGCTTTTCAGATTTCTTTGCAGTGACAGGTTCATTATTTCACTTTCTGAAGCCCATCCAATCTTTCCTTGAAACTAATACAAAAACAATTTACATTTACTGAAATACATAGATTACACTCAACGATATTATGTAAAGTTAACCATAGGCCTACATAATGACTCACAAGGAAACTGTTAATGAGGTCCTGTCGAAATCTCCCTTCAAACTGTGTCAGATACAAAAAATTAGCTGCCCATATTAACAGTAAGATCCAAACCAAAAATTGAATATCATATTATCGAAAAATTGAGTTTAATTATTTTAATTTGCAGAAATTGAAGCAATAATCATTGCCCTAGAGCAATTATTATGTAGACCGAAAATGTTTCACAATGCTGTCTTACTAGTGACTCAAAAGCTACAATACAAGCTATAGCATCAAACAAATTACCTCTTACAAATAAAATTAATGATATCCGAAAACTAATAAAAATACTAGAAAACTTACGGAAGAAAATACACTTCCAATGGATACCATCACATGTTGGCATAAGTGGGAATGAAATTGCTGATGAATTAGCAAAAAAAAGGCACAAAAACTGCATAGACAAAACAAAGTTTTGAGTACACACACATTAGGCATCACAATTAAAACCAAATCAGTAGCAGAAATACTCCATAAAGTTGATCAACAATCACAAGGGAAAAAATGGGCAGATATCAAAAAACTTTGGAAAAAATATAGCTTAAAACCAAGACAAGAAACTGTTGCCGCCTTCAGGTTAAACACCCGTCATGACCGCATTGCACCACTTCTCTGCAAAATTGGAATCCTTAATATTGAAGAAAGCCCCTTATGCAAATTACCAGGTTCATCTATGAGAAGAGAACATCTATTCACATGCAGTGCACTGAGCAAGGAAGCACAACAAAATAAAAACTTCTCTTCAACTTTATTGGGAAGCAAGAAGCAAAATGGGTTAAATAATCCAAAATTGCGGCCATTAGAGAACAACAACAATTTGCAGTCATTGTACGGTATTCTCAAGTATAGCGCAAAGTTTTGTGTTATGTGGAGCAGGATCTTTAACATTAGACAGAACACATGAAAACAAATTATTGGCTACTGAAATGGACTTCTGGCGGAGTGCAGGGAGAAAATCAAGAAGGGAAAAAATAAGAAATCAAAGAATTAGATAAATTATGGAGGTAGAAAAGAACGCTGGCTTACATGCATTATAGGTACCACCAGCCTATTTGGTAATATCGATTCATTTTATCTGGAATTACATTTTATTTTTTTGTCCATGGAACATAATGGTATTATTACTCATGTCGTAAAAGACGAGTATTTTCCCTGGAACAGAAATAAAATACAAATAGAGTACCGTACTGCTACTTCCGTTGATCTTTTTTAGGAGATGTATAACTGGCGGTACCTATAGAACGTTATTGAAGTAGCCTAATTGAAGAAAGAAGTTTAAAATGGTTTGGACACGTGAAGAGGGTGAAAAATGGAAGAATACCGAAGATGATGTTGGAGTGGACTGCGCAGGGAAGTAGAAAAAGAGTAAAACCAAGAGAACAATGGATGGATGGCGTCAGAAGGAAAATGACTAGAAGAGATCTTACTGAAGAAGATGCTGAGGATAGACATTTGCGCGAGAGGAAAATTTCTTTGGGTGAAGGATAACTACTGTATTGTAGAAAAATTCAAATAATAAGAAGACATTCAAATAAATCTTCTGGATCAAAGGCATACCGCATAAATATTTACTGTATGCTGTTCTTATAATAATCTAGAGTAAATTAATTAGCTACTAGATATTACTACTTCCTCCTACCACTTCTTATCTCTCTGCTCTCTATCTACATCCTAATTTCTAAGTATTTTCTAATTTCTAAGGCTTTAGATCACTTTGAGTTTTCGACAATTTGCGGTACAAATTGAACAAAAACTTTTCTTCAATGGTCCGACGAGTTAGCTCTGTGACAGCGCGTCTGCCTCCAGACTATCCGCCCTGGTTCGATTCCCGGCGGGGTCAGAAATTTTCATGTAAAATTTCTACCTTGGGACTAGGAGAGATGGCGGTGCACAACTTCTAACCACTAAATTGTGCACCAATATGCCTGGGTTAAATTCCCAAATCTCTCCACAGTGCATATGAAGAGAAGGCATATGTCACTGTTGATAGTGATTCGTCCGTCGGAGGGGACGTTAAGCCTGGCGGCCCCCTTGGTGCTATTCGACAGGAGTAGGCTATGTGCCGGCACCGGGTTTCCCCTTCTCCCTTCCTCACCTTCATCATCGTCCTTACCCATTCCCTACACTAAACTTACACCAACACTTACCTATACACTCACCCTAGTACACAATACAACTCTTCACAGAACACATCATATACAGCGCAGAGTGGCCCGCCAAAGTGGTGTACAAATTGAAAATGGGTCACAGTCCTGCCATCTATCCTCAATATGCGGAACCCGAATCACGCAAGTTAAGTGGGTAGGCATTAGACACACACACAGACATACACACACACACACACACACACACACTTTTCTTCAATGCATTCAAAAACATTGCTCTGGACCAAAGAACAAATTATCATAATTTTCTGTATTATCGATAGTTAAAGCAAAACCGACCTCAGTACAAGGATACATCTTCTATCAATTTATCTTCATATCTATAACAATGCGTCCACACCTGTGGAGTAACGGTTAGCGCGTCTGGCCGCGAATTTTTTCCGGGGTTTTCCCTCAACCCAATATAAGCAAATGCTGGGTAGCTATTGGTGCTGGACCCCAGACTCATTTCACCGGCATTATCACCTTCATCTCATTCAGACGTAAATAACCTAAAATGTTGATACAGCGTCTTAAAATAACCTACTAAAAATAACAATGCGTACATTCCTACTGCTTTAAAAGTACCATTGCATATAATTTTAAGCTGAATGTAAAATTAGTAAAATATAAATTGTAGGCATCATAATGCATTTTTTTTTTGCAGTTAACTGTAATATTGATTAACAGGCATATCAGAAAGTAAGTCTGGTGCTGAAAAAGTACAGTAGTTCTTCATATGACATTACATATGTAGCTTATAAATTTATAATAATAAAATTCTGCTAAGAGCATAATTAAATCGACTGCAGGTAAACTGTAAAATGAACGCGGTAATCCAACTTGCCTCTTTTAACAATCTTCTAATAGAAAATCGCCAACTGTCATCAGATAATTTTACAGATGGAATCCAAAATTCATTCACTCCTTGCGTCAGCAGATAGGTTTTATCAAGGAAAAATAGGTTTTATCAAGGAAAATAGAATAGAAAGTAGGGGTCATCACACCCCTTGTCATCTGCCGTCAAGGCTGGACCTTTAACATGCCTCGTACTATGGAAAGCAATGCACCGAAGATATTTATGACACTCATAAAAAGACCATTGTGATCCCAAACAATTTTTCAATTATTTTGAGCTCTTTAGACTTTGTTAAAATACTTATATGAGGATATGAAAATAATACAGAATGACTCTGTAAGAAGAATATTATGTTATTGTGTTCAAATTACATAGTTGACGATTTTCTTAATTTTCTTCGCTGTTTTACGGCTAGTTGTAGACGATTTACTTTTCTGCCCTTCTCGTCGTTTGTTGAGAGCTTTCATGATGATCGTGTTGTGGAGTATCATTCAATAGCGAAAGGTCTTTTCGTTCAGTACCGTCGTTAGGGGTTACTTTGATATTGGGGGATACTTTGATAACCAGTTCGATCGATTACTAAAATTGATTTCGCGCGAAAGATATCAGAATGCGGCCAACTTTGGATCTCGTGTTGGCAGCTCTGTTAAACTAGTCATGAGATAGCGACGGTGCTATGTAAACACTACATGTTGTAGAGGAGAAATTAAATATTTTGTGGTTTATAAAGTAATTAGTAGATGAAGATTTCTGATACCTGCAAAACTTTGAAGATACACAGATGAGCATACTTATAAATGGATACCGGTATTCAATTCTGTCTTCAAATAAAGTTGTTCTTTGGCATTTAGTCTTGCTTGTCGTTCATTTGAATGTTGCAGTATGTGCACAGTTACGATGAAGAGTCATGGGGTAACTTTGACAGAGAGGATGGGTCTAAATTGATAATATAGTCAAACATTTAAAATTACATCTATATTGTTTTAGACGTTATCGCTGTCCGTCCAGAGCTACTATGGTGCGAGATTATAAAAGGGAACCAGGTTCTCGCCCGTACAACAATTTTTCAGATTCTTCAAAGGAGCCTGGCGGCATATTTTGATGGAGTGGAAAGAGAAAAATCCTTGATTTTCAACTGTACCGAAGGCTATTTTTCCAAGCCTGTTGAAGAAAGCATTGATCCACATGGATAAGACAAAGTTTCAGACAAATACTAATAAGCAATCATTGCCCGTAGATACGGAGCAGTCAGAAATAAAACTCATTTTGATTAAACAGTTTCTTTTCTACAAACATTTGTCCTTGCAATAAGAAAGAAGTCCTCAAAAAATTCCAGAGTCTGTAGAAGTTGTTGAACAACAGGTTGAGAGTTGCCTCATGGCATTTCTTCAAGAACACTGATTTGGGAATTCTAGTACAGCTTTCTCTATGATGAGAAAAAAAGAGACGACTCAATGTTGAAGCAGGGAAGAGAGTGGTGACTGCGTCTACTTCAAACAACAAAGGCAGCAATGATGACGTAGAGCCTCAGGTGATTTGTGTAAATAAGCAGATCAAAGTTTCAGGCCCCAAAATTCAAGAAGATGCTGAACATTGTCAAATAGAATCAGAAAACCCAAAAACAGGAAACTTCATCCTTGCTAAATTTCTCTCTACTAAAGGTAAGAAAATCTTCACATATGTCTGTGAAATGGTTGACATGGCATCAAATGGGATAGTGGCTCATGGCCTCAAAAGAGCTGATGAGAGTGAAACAAAATTTAAGCCAATTGGCAAGACATTTATACTATTTCAGTGCAACACATCATCAAGATTTTGCCTTCTTCAGTCGCAGAACTAACTGACAATTCCATGATTTATGTCTTCCCTAATGTTCTTGAATTCAAGTAAATTACAGTTTTGTTTCCATTATTTTTATGAAAAGGTGATTTAGTTTATAGTCTAGATTAATTGTTTGTGAGACTGGCAACGTTCTGATAGAACAAATTTGATTTAAAAATTTTCTATAATTTTCTATGTCTATTATAATGTACAATGAGCCTTTGTACTTTTCTTGCAAATGAAATACTAATGTAGTATTTGAAATATCCTGTAAATATAATTTCATTTGGTTAACTTGCCCTGATTTACCTCTATAATAGCGAATCTCACAACTTTAATTTGACTCTATTATGTGATCTTCGGGTTACTACGGAAATCTGGCTTTAAATAATGGTATATCAAAGTAGCCCCCATCACAGTTTAACTTTGATAGTATGGTCTTAATTTTGTTTCACATGTACAAATCAGCACAATTATTTTCTTAGAAATAGGATAGCAAGGTAAAGACAATCTGATATCTACATATTTTTTATACGTTAAAATACTAAAAAATTAAACTGTAACCATAAAAAATGTAAGTTAAATCTATCAAAGTAGCCCCACTTGACGGTACGGCAATTACCAAGAGTCTCAAGAGCGCAAGACGAAATGGTACCTACGTCATGACACGAGTTTTTTTTTTCTTTTTTTTTTAGCCACGACTTAACCTAACGCTGACGTCCTAACTCTACCTTCATAATTATTCACTAGTGTTGAGAGTTAAACAATAAATTACATTTACAATCTCAGAACATAGGTCATTTCCTCATTTCATTTGGCTTGGGAAAACTGGAACCTGGCGGGGACAAATAATAATTTTTAGTTTATTCTGGATAAGTTAAGGCCATCAGGCCTTCCCTTCCAGAAAGGAACAAAACTTTGAAAAGCGGAACTGTCCCGGTCAGATCGGGACGTCTGGTCATCTTATATTACATTTAGCGTTAACAGAAATGTGGTATTGATACAAGCTGCTCAATGATGCATCAGTAATCACTAATCAGTAATTTTTACAATTGGAACGAAGTGGCCCTGGCATAATGCAGAAGAATGTTAGCCTTACAATATTTGCTAAGCATTGGAGCTCTATTCGGGTAGGTCTAAGCCTTATTTTATTTCTAAGTTAATTATCAGTAATATATACAGGGCGATCCATATTTATATCGAACTTTTCATCCATTTATTACACACAAATGACATTACATGAGAGTCATCTCTGCTTGTTTGATTGTAAGAACAGTAACTAAATAAATAGTACAATACAGTAAATTGTTTAAGCAAATGAAATTGTAATTATTATGCAATATGCATCAGTAATGTGATTACTAATTACAATAAATAAACTCACCTCTGATAAAAGTTCTGTCTGATATGTACCGTACATCTATTATCAGGCAGTCCATCTCACTTGACGATTTGTGTGAGAGGAAGAACAATATTAGTTTGTATATACCTCAAGTCTGATTAGTCAAATATGTTACTATGGAGGGGGAAAGGAATTGGCCACCTTAACCTATTATCTCCTGGCTTAGTTGCCTCGTGATTTATGGGTGTCGCTTATGAGGTTCCAACCTGTCTTCGGACAGTTGGCTAAACTACAATAAATAAACCACGTCTATTAGTATTATGTTACATATATAAAGAATCGATTCACTTGTTAAGTGAATTGTTATCACTGAAGTCCGGATGTTTAAGCACTTATAATATTTAAAATTGGCAGACAGATAAGGCTATTAAAACATGAAAAAGGCATTGTAAATTGAAACGGCACAATTGGCAGGCAAAAAGTGCAATTAAAACTTAAAAAGAAACTGTAAGTTTAAAAAGGCGTAATATACAAGCTAATTTGTACGATATTTATGCATTGCATTTTGTTACACAGTACTGCGAGATACATATTTAGGTTTTCTGTTAAACTCTGCCTTTTCACCACAGAAAAAGATCGTTCTACAATATTATTGAAGACATGTGCGTAGAAACGGTGTATCCTTCAAAATGCAAAATTTCCAGATTAGTGCTACTATCTCTTGGTTACAAGGATTACTAACTATTTATGAGTGGTCTAACATCAGGGAGAATCGTGGACGTTAATTATTATAACCCACCAAATTTATTGTGTTAGTTCTTGTTGCCTTATACCATTTTAAAACTATTTTTTCTTCTTTTAAAGAAATTAGGGTTAGACCGTTTTTGCGCAGATGTTTTCAATTCTACATAAACTGCGTAACTGGAAAATGTTTGAAGCAAAATAGTGAAGACGGACTTCTGTCATCACAATAAAATTATAATATCGCCTTTCATTATTTGACATATTTGTTTTTATTTTGTACAAGCCAATATTTATTTCGTGACAATATACGTTTTCACTTTTCACTAATGTCATTTTGGTGAGCAGGAGGGGATTTTAAGTGTACTGGTAATCTCGTTTATATGAACAATTAAGTACCATGAAAGGTTACAACTGCGGGATAGTCAACATTAAATTCGTACATGAGGGGGTTAAATTAAAGGCAATATTAACATGTTGAAGCAGTAATTAGGAGACGGAGAGACGGATTTAATAGCGAGGTTGATATCACCGTATTTTAGTTACATGTATTCGCGGGGATGTTCTAGCGACTTGGTCAGAATTAGTTTCCCACGCAGATGTTTCGTCCTACTGAGTCTTTTAGCAGAATCGGACAGATTTACGGCCACCTTGTGCGGGGTTCTTATAGAGGCGCATTCAGGCGTAGAATCCGGAAGTTGGACAAGACTCGTGGGAAAGCAATTGCAAAGCTCGGGATTTTCCAAAAGAACGGGTATTGTCGAAAAGTCTACTAACTAATTTGATGTTGTTGGGAAGTCCAAGTCTAAATTCACAGATGACGTATTTCGTGACCAATGAGAAGAGATCTCGGTTCAGCATATGAGGTCACTTTGGACCAATAGAAAATTGATTTTAGGTCGGTTAAATGACGTAGTTGTTAGCCAATAGGATAATTAGTTTTAGCGTAGGATAGGTTTTAATAAATAAGGGTGACGAGGCGCGGAGAAGAGCCTTTTCTTGTCGACGGCCCTACATACGAGTCTTTCTTTCGGCGAAGACTCGACAGATAGAACTTTATCATCGACGCGGCTACACATCAACATTACCATCGGGAGCCGTTCGGATAGAGAGAGAGCGGAGTGACCGAATAGGAGCTTCGAGTAGTATAGAGTACTGAACAGAGGATCGAGTTTATAGTATTGAATAGAGCATATTCAGCGCTGCCATAGAGTTGATACAGAAGTGCGACCAACTATTAAATCACAAGTCCAGCCGGAAATACATACTCAAGGGTTTACTGGTTGAATACGCCAATAAACTTATAGTTTCGAAATCAACACTGCCTTTTCTCTAAGTAGTCGGCTTGGTATTATTCCCGACATCATCCTACACCACAACTGTACCTCGGCTACCTTGAATGGATCTCATGCTACACCGAGCGTCGAAATAGGGTGGGCTAGCGCCCACTACTTAAAACAATAGTATATTTGCCTACACTATTCGCGCTTCTCGAAGGACGAGTGCTGACAGCCGTGGACCTGCTGGCTGGTGCGAGTGAAGGGGCGTCATCCGTTGCATCGTCATCGATTGAGGACCACCACAGTCGCGACGCATCCACCCACAATGTTGATCATTAAAGTAAATAAATCAATAAATAAGATGGAGCGTATGAAGTGGACGGATAGAATAAGAAATGAAGCTGTGCTGGAAAGAGTGGGTGAAGAAAGAATGATCCTCAAACTGATCAGGAAGAGAAAAAGGAACTGGTTAGGTCACTGGCTGAGAAGAAACTGCCTACTGAAGGATGAAGTGGAAGAAATGGTGAACGAGAGAAGGGTTCGGGGCAGAAGTAGATATCAAGATGACAGACGCCATTAACCCATTTATGCCCTGATTATTTTTTTTTAATTTTTGTTTCACATATCGTATTAAGTGAGTCAGAGGGACGTTGTAAGCATGAGGAACTATGAAAATACTGATTTTGTTACTTTGGTAAAAATGTATGGGGTGGGTCGATAACGACCCACTAGGCACTTCCTCGAGAATTTGTTCATTATAATGTTTTGATGATTTCTTGTTTTATTTATGCTTTTGCGTAGTATGCAACTTGTTAAATTTAAAAGTGATGTATAAACAAATCATTACCATATTAAAACGCATACTATTTTTTAAAATATTTATTGAATAATAATTATAATTTCCCTGAGAGCTAAATTCACATTCACATGTATTTTACATTCACAAATCTGAAAGGAAACCTTGTACTTGAAGAAATAAATAATTTGAAACACACAATAAATTATGGTACATGACATAAGGTCCACACCTGTGGAGTAACGGTTAGCGCGTCTGGCCGCGAAACCAGGTTGCCCGAGTTCGAATCCCGGTCGGGGCAAGTTACCTGGTTGAGGTTTTTTCCGGGGTTTTCCCTCAACCCAATATGAGCAAATGCTGGGTAACTATCGGTGCTGGACCCTGGACACTTTTCACCGGTATCACCTTTATCTCATTCAGACACTAAATAACATGAGATGTTGGTACAGCGTCGTAAAATAACCTACTAAAATACATGACATAAGTCCTTAGTTCTACTCATGATATGGTGCACCTCTGACATGCTTTTACATTGCCACAAATATTGTATCGCCGTCTTTGTTGTTGGGCTATAGTGCCCACAGTGATCCTTCCTCCGGTGTTCTTTGATGGTACCTATCGAAGGAACGAATTCGTCTTCCACTCTTTGGAGAAGTGTCATATTTTAGGCTTGCGTTATTTCGTGGCCGAAGGCGAGTGCATCCAAAGACTTTCCATATGATCGACTGACTGAGAAGCCAAGCATTGTTCATGCACACATCTAATAACCACGAAAGTAATGGTATGTGCCATTTTTTTTCCACGTATATCAGAAATATCTACTCCACTCATATTGCAATTATATTTACGGAAAACATAAGGCAGACGAACTTTGATTTCCTCTTCTTGTAAAGGAGCTACTTCATGTTCGTTAGACGTGATGCTCACCTTTATTTCTTTCTCGCTTTATTCTACGTGTCGGTGGAGGGGGATTCTCAATTTCATTGCTGATAAGATCTGAATCTTTTCTAATATCGGTGCCCCTTTCGTCTTTATAAGGCTGAACAATGTCTAGTAGCTCTGTCACTAACTCTGCTGTGGCTTGTAGTTGAGCTCGGTCGGAGTCCTTGCAATCTTCATCTACAGAATCTGCAAACGTTATCCTCAGGCAGACCAATGAATATATTATCTGCCCCGTATTTTGGAATTTCGGAAGAATCAGATCTCTCCAACTATCCTAGAATTTAAATTACTGTCAGACTAGTGAGTCTGAAAAGAGGGAATAATTATGATTATGGAAACTGTAATGAAGGATCTCAGTTTTCAGATGGGGCCAGTAGGGAACGCTCATGAAGATAATAAAAAGACAAAACGGGGTCATTCTGATTGTTATTCACACTCGGCTCTCACTCTCATAGGTGCCGCTAGTGCCGAGAATTATGAACTACTTAGTTCGTCAAAGACTATCCAGAGTGCATCCCAAGCAGTGAGATATAACATTACACAAATAAAACAATGTTGTAAACGAAAGCGGTAATAAGCCTGAGATATTCTGAGAAGTGCTATCAGAATTATTATTCCCAAAAGCACTCCTAATCCTTACACAAACTTCTATTGAGGTAGTTGTTCGTAAAAACATCGCTCAAACGAAAATAATAAGAAAACAAAATGATTTCATAATGAAAAGCTATGTGAAAGGTAATTCTCGAATAAGTGCTTAGTGGGTCGTTATCGACCCACACTAAATTCTAAGCCCTACTGTACAGCAAATAGCGTAAATATTGACAAAAATATACAAGATACATATTCTCCTGCATCTTCTTGGCAGGAAACACTGATTGTTAATAAAATTCACCGATTGAACAGAGTTTTTACTCACTTTTTCTTCTCCAAGGCAGACGGTAGTTGCGTCATATTTATTCGGTAAGTTCCCGCGCAATAGTGACGTGGTCTGTTAGTTTCCCGCTTGTTCCACAAGTGCATTGTACCTTTGTGCATCTAAGAAGAGTAGATACGTAGTGTTGCCTAGACTATTTCGCGTGGAAAATAATTTTAATCAATGGGTCGAAAACGACCCACCTGGGCATAAATGGGTTAAGATATATGGATCATGTGCGGAGACTAAGAGGAAGGCAGAAAATAGAAAAGATTGGAGAATGCTAGGTTTGTAGTGAAAGACCCGCCATTTAATAGAACACTATGTATCTATGTATTACTCGTTGCACGAATGACTGCCGGCGGTCAGAAGGCGAACTAAAGCATAAGTTCTTAAACATTGCGTAGGAGATGGCTTGTATCGCATGACACAGCTCCAATGCCTCTCTCGAAATCGGCAGTCATTTGTGCAACGACTAATATATATTTACTTACATACTATATATAATGCATGTAAGTAAATAAGTACTAAGCAAGTAAGTAAATAAATCAAATAAATTAGGCCTAATGGTTACCTAACAGTTGTTTTGTTTTCTTTTGTTGCAGGTAGGTTTTAATCTCTTCATTGGGTTTTGTGTTTTCTGGACATCATAAGAATAGGTTATTTAAAAGGACGTAAGTCAGGAAAAGTATATTTGTGGAAAATTGAAAAAAAAAACTATGTTAGAGGAAAACTATTTGGAAATATATAATTCCGGACATGTGGGCTGATAGCCTAGGTTACAGTTGTTGGTTTTTAAAGTAATTATACGCATTATGCGAATATTTAAGGTTCTATTGAGACTTAAAATGTGAAAAGAGCCGCCCTTAAAAAAATCAATTTTATAACAAGTAAAATCAAATAATATACAGATATTTTCGTGCTATTCTTGACTTACTTTATATTAATTAAATCATACACAATCAACAAACAGAATGTGTAATAATTATAAATGAAAAAAATAGGAAAATGTCATGGATGATAAAGAGAAATCAGTCTTTTCACTTGGGTGTACTGTTTTCCAGTCATCGTACGTTCTGAAAAATTCTCCATAAAATACTGTATGTTTACTCGAGATGTAGGCCTACTGCTTCATTTTTTCCAAGTCTTGCAGTTCCTTTTTGGTTTATTGGCACTTTTTCTGCTGGGTAGACTGGGCTTATTGGTGGAGGAACAGATTCTCGCAGAAGTGTCATGAAGAATGCGTGGCTTACTAATTCATTGATACTACTAGTAGATACTTTGATGTATCCAACTCTGTCATGTGCAGACTTAGAAACTTAATACCCGAAAGTGTTAGCTACGTCCAGAGCTTTAGTTTGGCTGGTGGCAGAGTCGCAGCGCCGCAGCTACCCTGGCGCTTGTTAGGCAGGCCTGCTGATTCGTGTCACTCGGTTAAATGGGCACATCATCACATGTAATGCCGAGATACGAGGGGATAAACGTCGATTCATAAGGAATCATTGTAACAGCAAAAACATGCGTAAAATCTTAAACTTCTTTCAGAACATTCAAAAGAGGAGTTACCATTAGTTTCTGCACCAGTTTCAAATAATCACAATTTTTTCTTGATCTCGTTGAAATTGTGGTTGCTGTTAATATCCCTTTCAATAAAGTAAACAGTCCCTGTTTCAAAGCTTTCATGGAGAAATATATTTCTAGAAAACTCCCGTCTGAAAGTACTATGAAAGTACATTTCACAAAATAAGGCAAGTCGTGGCAGACAACAAAATATGGATATCTGTAGATGAATCTCACGACTCTGCTCGATGAACAGGCCAAAAATATCAACCAGACACCAAAAACATCACTTACCGAACGAATAAAATGGAAACTAAATAAAATTCTTTCACAAAACAGTGGCTATTTATATTTATGTGGAATAAGAGAAATGCTTATTGATAAAAGTGGATTTTAAATATCTCACATAAATATCAATAATATACCGTATTTTCGTTTCGCTCCAATCACGTCGTGTGATATTGAGCGGAGTTTTTCGCAGTACAAAAATAATTTTACAGAAAAGAGGAGAAAACTGACATTTGGCACACTTAGAATGACTGTTGTGGTTCATTGTAACGCTGTAAACATAAATTAAGAAACGAGAAATGAAAATAAACTGGTGTTAATAGGATCGGCTATAATATGCATATTTTATGCTATACATAGTGTATCAGGTATGTTCTTCACCTCATGTTGTACATAGTGTATACATTATAGCATACATAAAATATTCCAACATTCATTGTAATTTGTTTTAAAAATAAGGTAAATCAATATCACCAACATATTATTTTGTTGGGGTGTACAATCTAAGTACTGTTTTTGAAGTCATGCTATAGTGCCTGTCCTTCCAACTCCCACCCGTCCACTCACTGACACTGACGATCTCTGAATTCAATGTCTATATCAGGCCTGCACAGGGTTTGCGCTCTCCGAGCCGGCTCACAGCTCGAAAGCGGAATGCAGATATTAGCTGCGCTCTGTATAGGGTGGATTGGAAGAAGGGGTGATCTCGTACAAAATGTACACAAAAGGAAGTACTAGTACGAGTGTTCATGAAATGAATTCCCGTTCAGTGTTTGCAAAACTATCTTGGATTTATTAATTAATACAGAAATATTTATTTTACAGAAATAATAGAAATTTTATACCTACTTAAATGTACAATATCATTTTGTTATATTTTTATTTATCAGTACATCAAAACGGGGTTTTATGCTGTTAGCAGCTGAAAGGAACAGTAGCCTACTGATCGTAATGAAACATCAATTACAGATGTTCGATGCTTGCTTTTATTAAAGTTCATTATAGAAAACAGTTGCTCACAAATATAAATGTTGAGCCAAACATAGCAATCATTTTCACAGCCAGCGTGTGTAGTCGTGGATATTATTGCTAATGTTTAGTCTTGTAAAACTCAACCAGGCTAGTAGTATTATTCAAACGATCTTTAGCCCTTAGGCCACATTGAAGATCAATAAGTCCGAGCTGTAAGTCGTTAAATGTTATGTTTTATTTAACGACGCTCGCAACTGCCGAGGTTATATGAGCACACTTAAATGCAATCGACCTGGCCCGGAATCGAACCCGCAACCTCGGGTATAAAAGGCCAGCTCTATACCAACTGCGCCAACCAGGCCCACCTGTAACCTATATGATAACTTTAAACTTCTTTCCAATTAAGACAAGATTTTTTAGCAGGTTATTTTACGACGCTTTATCAACAGCTTATGTTATTTAGCGTCTGAATGAGAAGAAGGTGACAATGCCGGTGAAATGAGTCCGGGGTCCAGCACCGATATTTACTCAGCGTT
This sequence comes from Periplaneta americana, assembly GCF_040183065.1. Classification (NCBI taxonomy): domain Eukaryota; kingdom Metazoa; phylum Arthropoda; class Insecta; order Blattodea; family Blattidae; genus Periplaneta; species Periplaneta americana. The sequence continues at coordinate 91,928,093 of NC_091127.1, forward strand.
TGCTTATACTGGGTTGAGGGAAAACCCCGGAAAAACCTCAACCAGGTAACTTGCCCCGACTGGGAATCGAACCCGGGCCACCTCGTTTCGCGGCTAACCGTTACTCCATAGGTGTGGACATAAAGGCCGGTATTCATAGTCAGTGACTTATTTGTTCAATAAGTATGACTTTGTTAAGTTATACTTATTGGAAAATCTCAACTTATGTGATTACGGCATTCATAGTGGGCTAATAATTCGTACTTTATTAAGTTTCATTCAATAAGTGTAACTTATGTGTATACAAATAAGTCGAACTTATTGTTATGAGAAATTGCACGGCCATTGTCACGACAATGTAAATCAGACAGTCGATTTTCTTTTGTCTCTAAATTGTATGCATAGCTTCTGCAGGATACAATAAACTGATTGATGTAATGTACGGAAAGAAGAAAAGAAAATATTTCAGTTATGTACAGAAAGATGATTGTATTGAAGGAGATTATTCTAAAATATTCAAAGATTGTAGAGAATAAGAAGACCGACGCAGCTTTTTGAAGACAAAAGATTGCAGAAGAATTCAATTCGTCGATACATATTGTGGAACATGTAAGTAACCCTAATACAATGTTTTCTTTGAAAAGTGTATATTATAACCTAAAGAAATACATTATGAAGTTCGTTTACGCGAAATTGGCAATTTTATTGTAACTGATTACAGAGAAATGGAAAACAACTAGGTATAGGCTACTATGGACGGACATCAAATGCCATCAACGGAATGTTTTGACCAAAGAACGTGAAATAGTGATGGCTACACGAGGTGGTCTTCCAGTAAAAATGGGAAGGACATTGATCCAATTGTAGCACAAATAATCCCTCACACAATGGTCCAAGTTCCAGGAGCAGTTGACTCCGATATGACTGCGAGTGAAGTAGATGGTAAGCAGTGTTACATTCAATATTCTTTCTTGAACTTTTAATTTGTCTCTCAGCCTATTAGCTATTATTTGTTAATAAAGAAAATTATCAAATCATATTTACATGAAGCGAGGTAATAGGTAACTAGACCTAACAAGTGATAGAATGAGGAAGAATAAAGCCTACACAAATAATTAGCCAGTTAACATAGCCCACATATTGTTTATGTTGCAGTTGTGTTCGCAGAAGTAGAGGGAGCACGTCTTGCACCAAATCCTTCCAAGGACGTATCCCCCTCTGCTGCTGAACCATCCAACTCAGTTGCAGCTGACACAACAGCGACAGTAACTACAGCAGCATTAGTGGATTACACAAGAAAGTGCAGGAATGTAGTTTTGAAGGAACGTAGAGATTCTTTATTTCAGTTAAAAAGAATGAAGGCAAAATTAGAAGTAGAAGTTGCGGAAATTGTGTGCGTGAACAACTTATTGATATTGAGCTAGCAAAAAATATAAAAGGTCAAAGGTTGGACATTTGTAGACACAACTAAGCATAATAATTATGATAGAGACTACTATATTTCATTATAGACAAAGTGCATATAAAAGATTTTCGTTATCGCGTCAATATTGTTGTTCAAGTCTTTGAATCGAAACGGCGCGCGCTTTAACTGCCATTTAGCTCTTTGTCACTTCACTGAAAGTGCCTCGTTGTTGCCGGACCTTAGTTAATGGTAGCAACAATTAGAATATTGTGACAGCCACATCGAGACTCGATCATGCGTCCCGCAAGAGAGCAGGTCGCGCGTGAGTCGACACGGGCTCCACGGAGCACTGGGGGACGGCGCGCGGCGTGGAGAGGAGTGGGGAGGAGGAGACACGCTGTTCCGCGGCAGAAAGGGGATAAGTAATGAGCAGCTGGTAACTGAGGGGAGAAGTCCAGAGAGGTATGGATGGGCGTTATCGTCTAGGCATCTGTCGACTGATCGGGAAATCGTACTCTCCAGAAACTATGGTTAAGTTATAAATACGACACGCGAATGAACTTGAGCAGCAGTTTAGTTAGTTTCAGTGTTGTTGTAGTCGGTGAACAGCAAGCCAGCCAGTCTTGTGTAGCAGTGAAGCCAGCTTCGAGACCGGAGTTCGACTTGAGTGTGTCTGCAGCTGTGCGAGCATCCGAAGTCCTGAGTTCGAGTGCAGTGGACCGCAGTTGGGGGACCTGAATTCGAGGTTCAGTGGACTGTCTCTGAAGGTCTGTGGTTCGAGATACTGTGAACTTGAGTGACTGAGCTAAAAGAACTAGCCAAGGCAAACGAGCTGTGAACTGAGAACTGACAGTTCTGATTTGTAAATAGTGCTTTGTGAACATTAGTTAAAATTAACAGTTCATTATTGTTCTCAATAATCCAAGTAAATTGTCATTGTCGTCTGTGGAGTGCAATAACGAATACTGTGTTACTGTGTGGAGTGGAAATCCCATTGTTGACGGGAGTAGAATTAAATTGTAGAAAGTGATTATTATTGTTGCTTTGAATAAAAGTTACATTGTTGAGTTGGAATAAATTTACAATATTAAATATTTTTCTAGGTTTAGATACAACGGAGAAAAACTAGACGTGGCAATGCCGCACATGTTTAAAGTGTATCTGGTGATTAGAGTAATTATTATTACTTTTTACAAGTCAATAATGCAACTGAGATCGGAAGCCCACAAACAAATGCTGCTTGTCCATAATGAAAATGGGACTACTATAGTTATCAAATACTTCAATCGGTTATTGTTTAAAACTTCATAATATTCATTTTTGACATTACAAATTGTCTCAATTTTAAATGTTTTGGTAAATCACATAAATGAATAAATATTTTACTTCAGTGAAATACATGAAAGCTAATGGTAACATTTATTTACATTTTATCATCATGCCTCCTAAACACTCTGTTAATCAGTTCTCCCTGAAAGCTAAACCGAAGGTTGCTGTGCAGGTGATGCAACAGGCACAGGTTCTTGTGATGAGTCACATCCGGATCATCATCTGGTAAATTGTCATTCCTCTCCGACTTGGAATTGTGAAGCACTGCACAGGTAACAATAAATTATATTTGGGACATTCTCGAGTTTGTTTTTTAAATCAACCGAGAGATAAGGAAATCTCACCTATACCTCAAGCATTCTCTCCACTACATTAATTCTCGTCCTTTTTTTCGGCTCTATTGTACCTATAAAATTTAAAGTGTCAAGCCGATATTTCCACAACTCCTTACATTTGACAATTTATTTACTTTCATTATGACAGAAAACTTAATTCGTTACTGTGGTTGCATGTTCGGTGAGGTCTACACTCTCTGAAGCCCTGAACCAGTGGGAAAGATAGCTGCGAATATATTGAATAAGCAGTCGCGGACAGCTGATAAGGGGTAGTCCTCTAGCTTGGGGGTTGGGCGAAGGGCTAACAATCCATCACAGTAAAAAAGAGCTTGTTACGAAACCCCAACATAAGCCTCGAAATGGGATTACAGCAAAGGGATAAGATTATGACATTTGGTACTTGGAATGTTACGAGTCTTTATAGATCAGGAGGGGTAACATTAGTAGCAAAAGAACTAGCTAGATATAGAATAATAGACTTTATGGCAGTACAGGGAGTTAGGTTAGATGAGAATGGCCTATCACCAATTTGGAACAGGATTCTTTATTCATAAAAAATGGGCAGGGCATGTAACACGTATGGGTGAATCCAGAAATGCCTATAGAATGTTAGTTGGAAGACCTGAGGGGAAAAAGACCTTTGGGGAGACCGAGACGTAGATAGAAGGATAATATTAAAATGGATTTGAGGGAGTTATGATATGATGCTAGGGACTGCATTAATCCTGCTGAGAATAGGGGCCGATGGCGGACTTATGTGAGGGCGGCAATGAACTTCGGGTTCTCTCATTTGTAAGTATGCAGCAAGAAGGCCTTGTTTCCCATTCATTTTATTAATACATAATAATTTAATTTAAATTGACTGGATAAAGGAATTTAATCTTACTAATACTCAAATTTTATGCATATTAAAGAAACCTAACATCACCAATATATTGAATAGGCTACCGTACCTCATTTATATTACAGAATACAGTTATGGCTATATTTTAAGAACATTAAACTTATTTCAAAGTTTTTCGTGGCATAAAATCTCAAGCGAGCAATAAGTAGTAATCTTGAAGAACTGTTAAACCTCGCTGTCTCGGTTTTCTAAGAGTTCTTTCCACTTTCGTAAGTATGATTCCAAAATCTTTTGCTAAAACGAAACCTCCTTTTGAATTCAAGATCATTATAAAATTCAAAGCGACCCATGATGTTTCGCAAGTAACGCTTGAGCGCAAATTTCCTGCATTTCAGTAACTTCGTCAGCCAGTTCTTCATAAACGTTATTAATTTTTAGGTTAAAACTGAAATAAGTCAGGGTTTCCTTTGACTTGATAAAGTTTAACTTATTTCATAACATAAGTCGCACTTGAGTCACTATGAATTGTAATAAGTTCAACTTCATGAAGTCAGACTTTGTAAAGTAAAGCTTATAAAATAATCACGACTTATTTGGACCGAAACCTGCAATTGAGACGAGATTAAGTTCGACTTATATATAAGTATGACTTATCTCGACTATGAATACCGGCCTAAGAGATATGCTACTGGAGCTAAATGACAGCTGTGAACAGTATGGAATGAAGATAACTGCCAACAAGACGAAGATTATGGTTGTCTCAAGAAAAATAAAGAAGGCAAACTTGCGAACTCTGAATGAGGCAGTAGAGCAAGTGAACAGCTTCAAATACTGGGGTATACTATAAGCAGTAACATGAGCTGCAGCCAGGAAGTCAAAAGGAGGATATCAATGGGAAAGGAAGCTTTTAATAGAAAAGGGAGCATCTTCTGTGGATCTCTGGAAAAAGAACTAAGGAAGAGACTACTGAAGTGCTTTGTATGGAATGTGGCATTGTATGAGGCAGAAACATGAACTTAACAACAGAATGAAGAGAAACGAATAGAAGCATTTGAAATGTGGATATGGAGAAGAATGAAGCGTGTGAAGTGGACAGACAGAATAAGAAATGAAGTTGTGTTGGAAAGAGTGGGTGAAGAAAGGATGATGCTGAAACTGATTAGAAAGAGAAAAAGGAATCGGTTGGTTCACTTGCTGAGAAGAAACTGCCTACTGAAGGATGTGCTGGAAGGAATGATGAACGGGAGAAGAGTTCGAGGCAGAAGAAGATATCAGATGACAGACGACATTAAGATAAGTGGATCATATGTGGAGAGTAAGAGGAAGGCAGAAAATAGAAAAGATTGGAGAATTCTGTATTTGCACTGAAAGATTTGTCCATGGACAGAACACTTATGTATGTATGTAATTATTCTTGCTTACTTAATATTTGACATTATTCCCTATTGTTTATATTTATCTTTTTTTTTTTCAGAAATTGAAAGTTTCATATATCTAACTTATTACGCAATAATAGACCAACCGACTATTTGAAAAAGTTGAGATATTTGCACAAATCTGTTGTTGGATAGATTATTTAACTCGAAAAAGAAATAAAAAATGCAATATCTTCACTTTGCTTCTCATACTATTTTATAAGCAACATTCGTTTATTGCATAAAATTCATTTATTTATTTTGCTTTTCAATATTAATTCAATTGCTGGTCTCTTATTAAAAATCTGTTAGCCTTTTTTGGCATTATTTCTGTTATTTTTTGTAATAGTATGAATGTTACAATACTTCTTGCATAAAATGCTTTATGAAAACCAGATTTATTTCAATGCTCAATATCTCGAAAACAAGTTTATGGCGGTTGATCTCTTATTCGTATCTCCGTCCAATTGCTAAATGTATTGTTTATACTGTATAACTGTTGCACAATTAAGTTGTTTTCTGAACCCTCGTGGTCAGCTGCAGTCCAGCAGCGAACAAAATTATTAAATTTTATTAGTAAGTAGAAAAGTCTTATTGTAATTTTTCTTAAGGTGCTTAGAAAGCATCTTTCTTCAAATTTGTTTCAAATGAGAATGTTTATTTCGCAAACAATCCAATTTTGTCTTGTACATTTAAAATATTCTCAAACGATTTTATAATAGTTTTCGGTTTCATATTAGACCTATCTTTGGTTTTTATTATTGTACTTCTCAGTTTTAAAAGTTCTAGAATATGACACAAACGATAACATTTTACACATTTTAACAGACCGCGCACTCTCAACATTTCTACCCTGATAACCTTAAGAAGACTCGTGATCAAATATTAAACTTAATTAGAGAGCGAAGGCAATAAAATTAATACAAGCCACAGACAGGCTTGGCTAGAGAGTAAAGGACGTGATGCTTGAAAATGTATGATAAAACCGTTTCTTCAAACATCCAAGAGTCATCTGGAGCTGAACTGACTCTGTAACACATTTGTAATGTACTTCCAGAAAGTTTACGAATCTTGACTCTGTACCATGTAAATGTATACTGTGGTAAATAAGAAGTCTGAATGGTATGTATAAGAAATGTACAATATTATTCCATGCCAAACACAACTCTACTGAAGAGATTTTGTTTAATGTTATTATTATTAGTTTGAGATTGAGATTGGAGTACTAGGTATACATATATATACACTCATATTAAAAAAAAAAAAAAACAATTTAAATTTACTGCATTTGGAGATTTCATGAAGTCCCACAAAGCATTAATAGGAGTAGGGATCAGTCCTACACACCTTTCTTCTTTACCCCCAAGGAAAGGAATTTTATACCCTAGGCCAGGGGTCGGCAAAAATGTCATCGTGATCACTAGCAATAATGACGTCGCAGAGGCAGCGCAGTAAACTGTCTTTGCTTTACCCTCTCCCTTCCATCCAACTCCCCTATAACTCCAGTACACAGACAGCTATCAGTGGCGGGTTACCTGATAAGATTTAGATTGCTTCCTTCCAAAAACTTTCAACGTCTGTTCGGAAACGTATGTTTAAGGAAGAATGGGAGGAACAGTATTTGTTGTGCACTTGGTGACAATGTAGACCAGGTATGCTCATTCTCTGACTCCCGATTACGTTCTGTAATCACAACCTTCCAATGTAGAGCGTGCTGTTCCTCGTTCGAAGCTCGACGGATGACTGCAGAAGGCAGTTCAAGTACTTAGTAAACGCACGAACAGTGCGGGACAATGACAGTCAAAACTTTCTATAAGCAAACGGTCATTCCGTACAGTGTGGGATGAAGACTATTTTTGTTGTGCGTTCGGTGAAAACGTAAAGTGTTTACTATGTTGTAAGGTACTGCCAGGAATACTACTGAGCAACATAAAACGACATTATAGAATATAGACTCTGTCACCCAGAACATTCCGAAGTGACAGGGAAGCTGTTTTCTGTTATATGTATTCATATACTAACGTTATTATTATTAGTATTATTACTAGGCCTATTATTATATTTATTATTATTATTATTATTATTATTATTATTATTATTATTATTGTGATTTTATTCCATCACAATGTCGTACGCCGGTCTCCTGGTCGTTTCGCTCTCCAACGTGTTGTCGAGGTGGGGAGGGGAAACGGGAGTGACGTGACAAGATGGCTGTGGTTTGTGGGTGGGGTGATACGAAACTGTGGTGAAGTTTAAAGGAAAGACTGTTTTTAAAGTAACATTGTTTATTACAGAAATAACAGTGAAAGTGTAACTATGGTTCCCTCCTAGTTCTGTGGTAGGGGTAACGGGGGAGTCGTGATAGAAATTGATAGTTTAGAAATTCGTCCTGAGGCTTCGATGCGGGGAGAGTTATGATGGGTGATAGTAAAGTGCGACTTGAGTGAGAGGGAGGTAGGGGTAACGGGAGTGCCTGGTGAAAATAGGCTTGCTCTCATGTGTGTTGTGGGGGGTAGGATAACGAGAGAGAGAGGAATCGGGTAGAAGGTTAGTTCTCTAGTTCGAAGGATCAACACAGCGTACTGTGCGACTTACCGACTTCGAGAACAAACTCCTGGCATCGGAGGATCAACACAGCATACTATGCGACTTACCGACTTCAGGAGCAGGGAAAATGGTGACCTCTATCATCGACGGATCAAACAGAGCGAACTCTCGACTTACCGACTCTAGAGGGGGGTTGAGGAGATGGTTGTGTTTTACCGAACAAGCCGGGATAAGTGGGGAGTCGAAGTCAGGAAGGTGTGAGATAAGGGTGATCAGGGGAGAGAAGTGGGTGGGTTGGAGGTGGTGATGAGACTTGTAGCGAGACGAGAATAAAATAAGTTTAGAATACGCAAGAAGTGAGGCTGGTGTAGGAAAGAATACAGGAGACAGGCCGCAGCTTGACTCCCTGTTCCCGGAGTGGTGGCCGTGTGTAGACACGTCCGAACAAAAGACAACCATAGCGTAGGCCTGGTTGGAAGACTGCTGCTAGTGACGGAGGACGCGTTAGAGCTACCTCTTTGCCATCTAGCCAACCAGTGTCAAGTCGAAAAATCGAAAAATCGAAAGAGAATTGGGAGGACAAATTTAAAAGGTACGCACAACGCGTCCTTGCAAGGGGTTGGGGGCTGTACAGAACTAAATATGTGAGCTCCAAGCCTGTTGGCCACTAGTCTCACTCCGGGTTACGCTGCTCCACTGAAGGAGCTCTAGAAAATTTTGTGGGGGAAGCCGAAATTGGACGTAACCTCTTAGGTACACATACGCGAGGGGGACGGAGATTTGATCAAGTGATCACGGGGCGGGGCGAGGAGGAGATGGCTGGTGTTTTCCGTTAGGATGGCAAGACGCTGTCATCTGTTGTTCGATGACAAGGCATGTGAAGGCCGTCGGAAGAAGCGCCGTGAAATCTAAATCTGCAATTTGAGAGGTTCCTGTCCTTTAAAATTGCGACTAATTGAGTGACGTCGCGGAGATGTGGTATATTTATACCCCTCGGAACAATGGTGGTTGAGGACGCCCTTGACGTCACAGTGCCTGAGGGTATTTTCTACTGCCAACGTGACTCGTCGCCGCGCGATCTTTGCTTTATCCCTTACAGGAGGGAAAAAAGCGAGCCAACCTGCTTTCTGAGAGGCAGAAAGCAGCGACTCTCATTTGCACGGATAGATTTGAACCGTTTAAAGTAGGACGCACGGGCATCGAGAATTGATATACACAACAATACATGTTTCGTTAAAATAATTTTTAGGGGTGCAACGTGCACTACAGCTTCAAGTAAATAAAGCACGTCATGGAAGGCCAAAAACTGAAGAGAGTCGAACAATTCAGAGTCTATGTTTAGGAGCAAGTAATGTAGTATGTTGGGAATTAGCTGAAGCACTAAAACCCTGCATGGATGGTGAACTTGTAAAGAGATGCATGGTGCCTGAAAAAAAATATAGTTAATATATTATATATCTGTACTGGAACAGCTCAAATGTGAGTTCATAGAACAGAGATTCAGTGATTTTGGACTATGGAGAGTGATATTAATCTTTTTGTTACTCCTTTCATAATAAATTTGATACAATCCGTGAGAGTGCAGTTCCAAGACGGGTTAACTGATTTGCAAAGTAACGTAGATTTCAGAGAATATGACTTGACAGGCATAGAATTATTTAAAAAATGAACAAAACAAAATATCCCAAGATGAGCTTATTCGCTGCCACTATGTTAACTACCTTCGCCTCGACATATGTGTGCGAACAATTATTTTCGAGAATGAAGATTGCTAAATCCAAACATAGATCCCGATTAACATATGAGCATCTTTTGAGCCAGCTGCGCACTGCAGTAAATTCGTTGGAAATATATTTCCAATTACTTGCAGAAAAGAATGCACATATTGAATAGACCGCAATGTATGCTGGAATATGAAAATAACACTACCTATGATATAATAATATCATAGGCCTAACTATATTAAATATAGTAAATAATGCAATAACTGAATATTACAGTGTTTACTCTCTCCTTTTTCGAATTCAGTTTATTATCCGTATTTGTAAGAGTGTAAGAACTATGCCACGGGCGGTGCTGCAATGTATAATGCAATGTAGTTGCGGAGCCCAGTCCGTACACTGTGTGTGTTATGCAGTGCAGCATCATCCGTGTAATCGGGGCTTTTACAATTTTAAGCATACCTGATGTAGACGCTTCTTCTGTTCTAAAATTCTAATAGGCACTTATAAATAAAAAATCTAGCCAAATTACGACAAGTCATAAGATTATCACGAAATCATAGATAAGTAAGAACATATCCAATGTAATCGTAAACGAAAATGTATACAGTAGAAAATAAGTATAAAAATAATTTTCTTTTCGTAGGGCTGGTCAGGGCGAAGCAATTAAAAAAAAAAAAATAAAATAAATTCAAATTACAGTTCCAATACTAAAATGTGATGAAACAAACTATGAGGCAAAAGGAACTCCATGCAAGTTACGTTATTGCTTTGAAAATCGCAAAATTATTGAAGTGCTATAATGAAGGACAGTTCATTAAAACATGTCTGAATAAAGTTGTAACATTACTTTTCCCTAATAATCTGACGTTTCAACAGTATGAAATTATCCACACGGACAATACAAAGGAGAATAAGGGATATTGAAACATTAGATGAACGATAACTAAAATAAAAGATACATAAACAGTGGCCTAATCTATCGCCTTATGTGAAAACACAGATATTAATACAGTAGAATTGGTACGAAAGAATCTCTCTGTATAAGAATATTTGCTCGATGTCATTGCACTCGAAGGAAATACAATAGGAAAGGAATTATCCCAAGCATGAAGAAAGAAAATATATAGGAGAAATTAATCTGAACACAAAGCAAGTAACATATGGGACTCGAAATACGACTTTAAAAAAGTCTACTAGGTGAACTAGCGTGTTATTAAGAAACTGGAAATAAGTGAGGACATAAAACGTTGCCATTGTACCTAGGCTATAAAATACACCAGACTGGCTAAGTTTATTTAAAATGCTCTTCATAGAAAATATGTGTAGTCCTATCATAATCGTCTACCGCCACCCTACATAGCTGCTATATTTGGCTCAACATTCAGTATATTTCCGAACAATTGTTTTCTGAACGAAATCTTGTAAAATCTAAACAAAGATCGTGATTAGCAGACGAAAATTTACGAGTTGTATTAAGAGTGGCAATTTGTAACGTTTTTCCTAGGTTGTTGTAGCACAGTAAAAATAAAAGTGAAATAAAATATAATCTGTCCATATATAAATCAATATTGTGTAGTTTACATCAGATGATTAGGTTGAGAGACCACCATTGGGATCCGAACGGATTGTTCTATAATCCTCCAGTGACGTCACTCTGAGTACAAATTTGCCGACTGCTTCTCTAGGGACTGAGTGAAGCCCAGGTCATGGTGCAGTAGAAATAATTAGAATATCCCGGATATTACCGAGATTCGAACCCGCGTCCTTCCGACTTTGTAACATAATGCCCTAGCTGCAACGCTATCGCTCGCCCAACTACTTTTTCATTGAAATAATAGATAAGCATTCATTATGTCTAGAAAGCGAGGCCCAAGTTTTTATTACTTATCTTTGATAACTCCAAACGTATATGAAATTATTGGGTATCACCAGTACGGTTTTAGGCGTAATAGATCGACGAATGATCAGATTTTTTGCATTCGACAGATATTAGAGAAAAAATGGGAGTATAAGGGTACTGTACATCAGTTATTCATATATTTCAAAAAGGCATATGAATCGGTTAAGAGAGAAGTTTTATGTAATATTCTTTTCGGAATATATATTATATGTCTTTATCGTGTTAAATTCTATCGTACCTGGTTAACATGTTTCGGTCTGTTATGAGCCTTCTTCAGAATTGTTGTTGCTGGTCTTGGCGCCTTTTGTTTTGTTTCCTGTGCGGGTGTGTTTGTGTAGTGTAATGTGGAGTCGAAGAGTGTGTGTGTTCTGAAATTGAGTTGTGTGTTCAGAATTTCATTAGGATTAGTTTTTGTGTGTCTGTATATTTCGTATTGTTCTATTGTGTTTAGTTTCTGGCTTTTTGGTTGGATGTGTAGAATTTTCATGTCTGTGTTGATTTCTCTGTAGGTGTGGTTAGCATTTGTGATGTGATCTGCATATGTGGAAGTGTTTTGTAATTTTTTATGGGTGTGATGTGTTCTTTGTGGCGTGTTTGAAATGATCTGCCTGTCTGTCCAATGTAGAAGTTGTTGCAGGTGTTACATTTGAGTTTGTATACGCCTGTGTGGTTGTATTCGTTTGTTTGTGTTGTTTGTGTGTTGAGATGTTTTTTGTAGAGTATTATTTGTTCTGTATGCGATGTTGTAATTTAATTTCTTGAATGAGGTTGCGATCTTGTGTGTGTTTTTGTTTTCGTATGTTAGTGTATTGTATTTTTTCTGTTCGTATGTTTGTGTTGCATTCTTATGTTTTTTGTGATTAAGTTTTGTCTTTCATATTATGTTGTCTATAATGTTGGGTTTGTATCCGTTTTCTTATGCTATGTATCTGATTGTGTTTAGCTCTTCTTTGTAATCATGTTGGTTCATTGGTATGTTGAGTAGTCTGTGTACCAATGTTGGGTTTGTATCCGTTTTCTTATGCTATGTATCTGATTGTGTTTAGCTCTTCTTTGTAATCATGTTGGTTCATTGGTATGTTGAGTAGTCTGTGTACCATTGTTCGGAATGCAGCTTGTTTGTATTGTGTTGGGTGGTTGGATGTGTTGTGTATGTGTTGTTGTGTTTTTTCTGTAGACTTTAAATGTGTGTTCGTTGTCGACTTTTGTTATTGTGATGTCTAGAAAATATATGGATTTCTTGTTTTCAATTTTTAATGTGTAGTGTAGCTTTGAATGTATTTTGTTTATGAGTTGATGCAGGTTTTGGATCTGTCTTTTGTTTCCCTTGTATAGTATTAGTATGTCATCTACGTGTCTGTGCCAATATTGACGTTCCAACCCTTGCGGTGGACGGACGTCTCATCTCTCAGTCTTGTTGAGCTGCGGTGTTCCGACTAGTGTGCTCGCGGTTTGTTGTTCTTGGTTTGTTTGAATTATTTTGATTAGCAATGGCAAGTAAAATCTGTAGGAAGAATACTATTAACCCTGCTGTTCTGTTAGATTTTACTATACGAATGTCCTGTTCGGGTCAATATGACCCGACCTATTATAATTGCATATAAAATTACAAAATCATGTTTGTGAACATTTGCATGACTACAATAACATAGTTTATCATTATTGTTATTGTTAATATTACTGTTATTTATTTTTTATTTTATTATAATCGTACATAATTTTGCTTTTTTTTTTTACTATTATTCGTTTGTGATATTTTATTTTGCTATATTATTCATTTGTTTTTTTTTTACATTCTTATTAAAATTAATATCAACAAATTGAAGAAACATACTAGTTTGAATGAAATGTTTAACTTATAATACAATAATAGGCCTTGAAAAATTATAGATTGAACTAAATGCTTGTGCTATGTTATAATGATTAACTTCTCTCTTATGTTTTGTGTAACGCACATGATATACTTAATCAAAATTCTTTCTCATTGCTTACAATTATGTGACCCAAATATGTGACATGACCTTTACAATATGTTTGCTGTAGTTCCCATACAACATGTTCGTTTAATTGTCATTGCTTGATGGACGGAACTTACAGCGTTCACGTTTTACAGTTTTTCCTCTTGTAGACTCTCATACCGGTACTGTAGTCACAATTTAAGTTTTTGAATATTCTTGACAATTCTGATTGCTTCCTCTGTTCTTGAAAAGTGCTTTCTTGATGAAATGTGATCCTTTGTCAGTGATTTTGCAAGTTCCTCTAAGAATAATCTCCTTCTAGTCAATTTATTTTCATTCCAATTTGGGTCTATCGAAGTCCACAAGACATACGCATTGTAAGCAGATGTATCAAGAATGTTGTAGAAAAATATCACTGACAATCTGTTTGCTTTTCTTTTGCAAGTATATGTATATGTTACATGGTGAAGTATGTCTACAGTCTCTTTGGATGCGTTACAATCTAAAATCATTTGAGGCCTCTTATCATTCCTGTTGATGACTTCATTGACATGATGCAGTGTACTCATTAGCACAACATTTTTGTTTTTCTTTGGGATACAATTGACCACAGTAGTATCATTTGTGAAGTAGAATGAAGAGCTATGTACTTCCTTGTTGTTCATTTGCCGTGGAAGTTCTGGCTTATTTTTCCGTATAGTCCCCAACATTGCCATTTTTTCCAAAAGTATTGTTCCAAATTGTAAGAAGTGAAAAATTTGTCACAAGTTACATTTTGACCCCTTAGGTTACTGGAAAGATCACACACTACCCTCATACCCTGACTTTTTTCTGATGGTCCATATTCTTTCCCTGTATAAACTTGTGCTACCAATGCTTATGAAGTTTGCTGTCACAAAGCGTCCATATTTTTATTCCGTATTTCGATGGTTTGCAAGAATATACACCTTGAATGGACAACGACTTCAAAATCCTACTAACTATTTGACAGTTATATTTTGACCAGGATTGAAGAATTTAGGAAGGACATCCAGACATTTCTCCCAAATGCAACGAATAGCAGCAAGTTTATCAGTGCGTCTTCGTTATTCTCTAGTAGATTTCTTATCAAATCGAAAGAAACGCGATATCTTGCAAAAGGTTTCAAGTGACATAGTTGCCCGAAAAATGTTTCTGCCCGTTTTCTAATCCCACAAAGTTTTTGTTGACTCCCCATGAGATCGAGTAACACCAGCAAGAAGCAGGAGTCCTACATAAGCCTGGAAAACAATTCAGACGATATTTGCCCATTGCTGGAAATAAACTTGCCATGCTTCTATGTTTGGCATCTATATTATTTCATTATGGTGGAATACCTTGTAAATCCTGGTGTAGTCTTGATGAGGTTCGAGGCAGAAATATGGTCCTGTTGTGGAGATGGATTCAACTCCCATTCTGTAGCTTTATTCTTGAAAGGATTGACTGAACAATATTGACTGGTTGTTGATTGTCAAAATCGTCATCATTTTCACTTTCAGATTCATAACTTACATTGTCTTCAAATTCTGAAACAAACTCTTCACTGTCGGAGGAATTCACAATTGATACTAACTGAGCATTACTCAAAGGTCTTTCCGTCATGGTGTGTGAACTCAAACTGAGAAACAACATTGAAATATTTATCCAGATAAAAATGCAACAGTTTAGAGGGAATTCATTCAGAAAAACAACAGGAAATCAGTCCATTGTTGTAAATTAGTGTATCTGATTGTTGACAATAATTCAATTTCTACTCATTATAATAAACGCATGATAAAAATTCTTGAAAAATTTTAATACCACATTAGAAAATAATAAAATCTTATGTTGGGTCATATTGACCCGAACGTTACATAACTAACAATTACAGATTATGACAAATCTATTTGAAAAATTTAAATGATTTTTAAATCACAAATGCATATTGCATTATTAGACAAAGTCACTGAGTCTCATAAGCATATCTCACTATTTCAAGAAAATATTAAGAAAACAATATTCACTTCGGGTCATATAGACCCAAACAGAACAGCAGGGTTAAAGCAGTGTTTAATAAAGATCAACAACGTCCTACTGCATATGAAATACACCAATGGTTAGAAGAAAATATCAACGTTCGAGAAGATGAACTGGACACATTACAATTAGTGAGTAAACAGAATGCAGTGTACATAAAATTCAATAATCAACTTAGCTACGAGAAACATCTTCAATTACACACCGGAACTTCAACAATCCAGCTAATGAATGGTGCAACAACAACTGTAAACATAACAGCAGGTGAGCTTGATACTACTACAGTTAGAATCTTAAACGTGCCACCAGAAGTGCCAAATGACAGAATTATGCATGTTCTGCAAACTTACGGGAAAGTGCAAGACATAATAAATAAAAAGTGGTCCAAAAATATCGATTTCAGGTGGATACTGGTATTAGACTAGTGAATATGCAAATTAACAAGCAGATTCCATCTACATTATATTTACATTGCTGGCTATGAGGCTTATGTTCTCTATCCAGATCAAGAACAAACTTGCTTCCTTTGTGGCAATGCATCTCATATTCGCCGTTATTGTCCTGGTAAAGGTTCGCGTCAAATTGGGAATAATAGCCTAATAACAAACCCTTTCTGATGAGTGATCTTCTAAAACCGATACGAGATTTCCCTGATGAAAATCATCCTTCGACCGTACTTCCGATCTCAGGGGAGGCAACCACCAGTGCTAGCTCGCGTACGATTGAGCCGAATACTAGAGAAGATGGGCAAGGTGGACAAGATTTCACAAGAGAAGATGGAACTTCTACTGAAACTACTACCAGACCGACCATGTTATTAGGACATGACCCCATACAAGACGATATAGAGAACAATCTTGTTGAAATGGAAGATTCTGATACTATAACGGCTGATGAGGATGAAAGTGACACAAGTAATGGACAAATTTCTAAAATATATATTGAAGCTAAAGAGCCTGGGAAGAAACGCCGTAAGAAAAATTCTGAACTTGATCAAGTCAAAAATGATGATCAATCTACGAACATAGAAAAAAAAAAAACAAAATACTTGGAAATTCAACACAACTGGATTCCCATATAAAAGATGATGGAAATCAACTTAAATTAACAAAGGGGAGCAGTAACCAGTCTAATGCAATAACCAGTATACAGGAATCTCGGACGCGGATGGAAGGTGATAACTGGAGTGACGAGATAGAAATGGAAGGGAAGACAATGGAAAGTGAAGTAGACATGATTGATTCACGAGCTGAGACGCATGGTTCAAAAAAACTAACGAAAGTGATTACGAAACAACGTGTACGTCCCTACAAGTCTGATGAAAGCAAGTCAGGCACTTTACACTTACGGAAAGCAGATCAATATTAGGCTTGGCCGCTAATTTATAGTGTTATTATGGCACTGACTCTTGACCATTGCAACGGTGAATTTTAATAGCAGTTCATCACCTATAAAAATGAAAATGTTACAGTCTTTTTAAAATGTAAATGACATAGACATTGTTTTTCTACAAGAAATCGTATGTGACAGTTTTTGCTCAATTTATGGTTATAATTCATATATCAATATTGGATCGGAATATTTGGGTACAGGGTTCTTAACTAAATCCGGGTTAAATTTGGAGAACATTGAAAAACTCCCCTCTGGTAGGGGTATCAGTGGTACTTATCGGGGGACATGTTTTTATAAATATTTATGCACCTTCTGGGAGTAATAAAAGATTAGCGAGGAATGACTTTTTCAAAATGATGTTCCTTATTTGATGCGTGACCTACCCCCATCATACATACTTGGAGGGGACTTCAATTGTGTTCTCAGGCCCCAGGACTGTACCGGTGCTTACCAGCCTAGTGTTGCTTTACAACAGCTAATTAATCAACTGCAAATGGAAGACGCATGGATACACACAGCCCGCAGTATGGAATATACATATTTCTCACACAATTCTGCTGCAAGATTGGATCGATTTTATGTATTGAAGAACATTAAAAAGAAAATTAGTCGGGTAGAAACCTCAGCCGTCCCCTTCTCTGACCATGCAGCTGTTATACTTCGTATAGCATTGAATGCCTCCTTTATTCCTATGGGTCGAACATATTGGAAAATGAATATAAGTTATTTGGAAGATATAGAACTTAAAAATCTCGTACAACAATCTTGGGAAGTGTGGAATTTACAAAAAACACGATATTCTGATATAGCTGAATGGTGGGAAAAACTAGTAAAACCCAAAATCAAATACCTTTTCAAACAATATTCGTATAATAAACTTCACGCAGAAGAAAATAAATTAAACTTTTACTTCCGATGTTTATCGGACATACAGAAGCTTTATGTGCCTACAGCGAAAAGTCGATCTGATATGAGTTGTATTAAAGCAAAAATTACAAGTATATACCGGAGGAGACTTGAAGGAATCAAAATACGTAGTCGGGTGGCACTAAATGTGTTACACGAAAAGACGAGTCTATGTTACCTATTAGCTGATCAAAAACGTCGTAATAAAAGTATGATCCTGAAAATTAATAATAACGATGGACAAGAATATACTACACAACATTCAATTAGTCGTGTGTTCTACGAACATTATAGTCATTTATTCAGTAACGAAACAGTTCGACACACTAATCTAGACCATTTTCTTGGACCTGCACCATATCGAATCTCGGAAATGGAAAATGAAAATTTGGAACATCATATCAGTAAGGAAGAAGTTTATGCAACTCTTTTGCAAGGGAAAAAATCAAAAACACCTGACAGCGACGGAATCCCACAGGAATTCTACCTTAAATTTTGGGACCTATTGCACCGATTTTACAGAAGTTCTCAATGTTATTATTACTAGACAGAGGCTTTGTACATCTCAAAGACGTGGGATAGTAGTCCTAATTAAAAAGAAAAACGGGCACGACCATGTGAATGATTATAGACCAATCAGTCTCCTAAATTATGACTATAAACTGTTAGCGAAGGTATTGACCAACAGGATATGACCACATCTTAGCCAGCTCTTACATTCAGAACAGCATTGCGGAATAATAGGATGTAATATATTTAATGTCATATGTTCTTTAAGAGATGTCATTGCTCATGCCAATCACTCCCGAACCAAATACCTTATAGCCTCCTTGGATTTTCATAGGGCATTTGATAATCTTAGTCATGAATACCTGTTTCACTGCTTGTCTTGGTATGGATTTAGTGTGAAGTTCATATCTTATATACAGACCTTATATACTAATATTGTATCAGTTATTCAAATTAATGGTTTTCAAACACCAGAGATTCCTGTTTCTAAATCAGTTCGTCAGGGCTGTCCAGCATCTATGACATTATTTATTTTAGCCCTACATCCTCTGCTACTGAAGTTAAATGAAAATATCACTGGTGTATCTTTTAATAATTATCATCTGTCTGTGGCGGCGTATGCTGATGATGTGAACGTAATCCTTGCAAATGACGAGGATATTCAACACATGACGGATTCTCTACATCAATATTCTGCGATGTTTGGACTAACGCTAAACTATCACAAATCACATATATTACCTCTTGGGCCCTGGGATATTCAACCTCAAGTTGCTCCTTTCACAACAATTACATCCTTAAAAATTCTAGGTATTTTTATTTGCACCATCCATTATTGAAATGCAACAACAAAATTGGAAAATTGTCTCCCAGACAATTAAAATTACCGCTCAACAGCTTTATTATCGTGATCTCACTTTACACCAGAGAAGTTGGATAGTGCACACATTTCTACTATCGAAATGTTGGTATCTGGTCCAGGTGCTTCCAATAACAATTACCTTTGTAAGGCAAATAACGAGTGCAATATGCTGGTTTTTATGGAAAGGAAGCACCTATCGTGTGCCCCTGTCAACTCTGTGTCTCCAACCCACTGAAGGGGGGATAGGATTACTAAATATTCGTCTGAAGTGTATGGCCTTATTTTTAAGTCGCGGACCGAAAATACAGCATACTCTATCGTGTTTTTCCGCTTTCTGGCTACAGTTTTGGACGACAGCAGGTGATTTGCGAAATCCTCCTGATTTACGTGTTGTGCCACGATATCTCAAGTACCTTTGGACTTACAGTGGCTCCCATAAATATTCGGTTCGTGATTAATTTTACAGTATTTTGCTATTGTTGTTTTGTTCTGTGTTCAAGCGAACCTGCATTTCCTTGCAGATACATTATTTAAACACTTTGTACATAACGTTAAATAATTTACATCGAAAGTTTAATATTCACGATGTAATAACAAATAATCGGTAAGTAACATCAAAGTTGACTCTCTTTAATATTCGGTTTTGATTTCTTTGCTTTCAATCCAATGCACGTTTTCTGTAGACATTGTTGTAGGGTTCAGTAGCGAACGTGCAATCATTCTGTCTACACGTTGTGCACAACCCAGGCGAGGTTGTTTTAGTCTACAGGTCGTCAAATGAGTCGCAAAGGAAACAACACAACTTTTGTGATCTATCATAACGAAAAGGGGCTAAAATACACAAAAATAGCCAAAATATTAGTGTGAATAAGAATACAGTTGAGGATATAGTGAGAAGATACAGAAACGAAGGCAGAATCGAGTCCATACCACAGAAAAGGCAGCAAAAAAAATTAACTAAACGTGAAGACCGTTCCATCTTGAAGAAAATAAAAGAAAATCTTCGACTAAATGCAACGAAATTTGCAGCATATGTTCGTGAGGAGTTTAGCAAGCAGGTAGGTGCCGAAATAATTCGGAGAGATTTGAGGAAAGAGGGGTTTAATTCAGAGTATGTAGGAGAAAACCTTACGTAAATGAAATAAATAAAAGAGGCGGCTTCAGTTCGCAAGGAAACATGTCCATAAAGAGGAAAACTGGTGGAACGATGTGATATTTGCTGATGAAAAGAAATTTAACGTCTTCGGGTCGAATGGACAACAGTATGTGTGGCGTAAGGAAAACGAATATCTCGAAAAAAAAAAAAATCTGTTGCCAACAGTGAAACACGGTGGGGGCAACATCATGGTATGGAATTGTATGGCTGCAGGTGGATTTGGTGAACTTGTTTTCATAGAAAAAGGATGGATCAGCATGTGTATTTGGACATTATGAGAAATAATTTAAAACGAAGTGAAGAGAGTCTATGGATTAAAGACAGTTTCAAGTACTATCAGGACAATGATCCTAAACACACAGCTGAGAAAGTGTGTTTATGGCTTCTATAAGTACAACTGTCCGAACCCCAACACAAATCACCGAATTTAAATCCGATTGAGAATTTGTGAGAGGAACTTAATCGCAAGATCAGACAAACTCCTATCACTTCCAAGACAGACCTGAAACGGAGATTAACGGAAGAATGGAGGAAAATTAGTCCCCAGTTTACTACGAAGTTATCCAGGAGCATGTCAAGGCGTTGGAGGACTGTTTTGAGGCAAAAGAGGTACTCAACAAAATATTGAATTGAACAAACCGAATATTAATGAGGTACTATGTTCTATCACAAATAATGTATTAATGTTTATAATTTTTTATTTATGTAACAGAGAAGGTTTTTTTCATTTTGTTGTCATTCTATGTAATATAACGGAGAGTATACTTTTAAGTTTATTATAGTGCACATTTTTATTTTCATTAATTTTTTTGAAAATAATTAGTGTATTTATTTTAATCTTACATGCCAGTCAAACCGAATATTAATGGGAGCCACTGTATATACAAGAATGGAGTTATCTAGATCCCGCTCAGTTTCTAGTAAACAATAGTTTATCAAAGGCACTTTACAATACATTAGTACCAACTGTTCCTGTTGCTCCTCTACGTTTTCAGCGTATTGTACCAGAGAATGCCAAGTTCACTCAACTTTAGAAGAATATAAATTCTCGGGTACTACCGGTGACAGTGCGCTCTGTGTGGTATACAGTAATCTATGACATAATCGCAACAAAAGAACGTTTATTTAAAATAAACAGAGTAAACAACGATGTGTGTCAGTATTGTCAACAAAAAGACTCCTTGCATCATCGTCTTAATACTTGTACAAGGAATCTCTCCATACGAGAACAATTTGGGAAATATGTGAAGGACAGTAATATATTTGGCAAAGACACTCTTCATCCTACAATGTTTCAATTACCAGACTTTAATCTTAAGCCACAGCAAAGACAAAATGCTGCACTGTGGTTGATAGGTCATACAGTAACTTTTTACTTATTCAGAACCAAGAGAATACCTTTAAAACACATTATGTAGCTTATATTAATCAGGCTAGAAGGAACAGAATTCTCCATCGAAAATGGGACCTTTTGTTTGGGAATTATCTCGGACACTTAGATTAATTAAATGTGATAGTACAAACACTTTCAATAGGACATATAAGCCTAATTTAAATACATGTCTTTATTTAATTTGTCTTAATAAAATAAAGTTCCTTCTGAGTATAGAGTGGGTGGTTTCTCCCGGAGTGAATGATTTTTGTTATTGGATGAATGAATATGTACTGTTTGCTTATTATAGAGTGAAGGAATTACTTCAATAGTGCAAGTCAGATTTTTATGTTATTTTATAATGGTTAATACGTATTTACAAGGTTATTTAAAGTATATACGGGGGGGGGGGAAGTATGCATGGAATTTGTTGTTACTACAGCATACATTTTTCTATCAGTTTATCGATTCGATTGAAGTGTACATGTGAAATTGTGTCAGTATTGCATACTGGCTATAACAGATTATTTGTCCAGTTTGAAATGTAGATGTGATTTGGTTTTAGTACTGCATACTGGTAATATCAGTTAAATTGTTTGGCCTAAAAGTGTAATGGAAATTTGCTCTCAGTATTGTATACTGATTATATCAGCTTATCTGTTCAGATTGAAATGTATATGTGTTTTGGCTTCAGTTTTGTATAATGGTAAAATCATTAATTTGCTTAGTTTGAAGTGTACATCCGAAATTATTTCCATTATTACTGCATACTGATATATTAGCTTACTGTATAGCTTGAAATGTACATGTGCACCATTATTAGTATTGTATACTATTATATTAGATTTATTGTTTAATAAAAAAAATATGATGTTGTCTGCGTGTTTGTTGTTGTCTTTGTTTAGTACGTACAGCATGTCTGTTATATGTGGTGTATGGATATTTCTGCTAGTATGCTGGAAATGGGTGATCCCATGGGTAGGCCTTCGGTTTGAGTGTAATATTTGTTATTATATGTGAAGTAGTTTTGTTTTGTGATGATGTCTGTGATGTGCATGATTACTTTAATGTGTTCTTGTGGTGTGTTGTTATTTTTGAGCATTTGTCCTAGTATCTGTAGTATATCTTTTATAGGTATGCTTGTGTATAGGTTAGTTATGTCAAAAGTTGCTAATTTTGTACTGTGTGGGATATGTTTGTCTTTTATTTTATTCACTAGGTCTATGTTCTTTTTTATTGTTGTCTGTTTTTTCGAATTTTATACTAGATATTAGATACACATACAGAACAAATAATACTCTACAAAAACATCTCAACACACAAACAACACAAACAAACAAATACAACCACTCAGGCGTATACAAACTCAAATGTAACACCTGCAACAACTTCTACATAGGACAGACAGGCAGATCATTTCAAAATACGCTACAAAGAACACATCACACCCATAACAAAATTACGAAACACTTCCACATATGCAGAATACGTCACATATGCTAACCACACCTATAGAGACATGATCACAGACATGGAAATTCTACACATCCAACCAAAAAGCCAGAAACTAAACACACTAGAACAATACGAAATATACAGACACACAAAAACACATCCAAATGAAATTCTCAACACACAACTCAATTTCAGAACACACACACTCTTCGACTCCACATTACACTACACAAACACACCCGCAAGGAAAACAAAACAAAAGGCGCCAAGACCAGCAACAACCAGTTCTGAAGAAGGCCGATAACAGACCGAAACATGTTAACCAGGTACGATAGAATTTAACACGAGAAAGACATATATATTCCGAAGTGACATAGTGTTAAAATTTGTGTAATCAAAACGTATAATATTCTTATTGAATTTGGTATTCCCAAGAAACTAGTTCGATTAATTAAAATGTGTCTCAGTGAAACTTACAGCAGAGTCCGTATAGGCCAATTCCTATCTGACGCTTTTCCAATTGACTGTGGGCTAAAGCAAGGAGGTGCACTATCACATTTACTTTTTAACTTCGCTCTAGAAAGTGCCATTAGGAAAGTTCAGGGTAACAGAGAGGGTTTGGAATTGAACGGGTTACATCAGCTTCTTGTCTATGCGGATGACGAGAATATGTTAGGATAACATCCACAAACGATTAGGGAAAACACGGGAATTTTACTTGAAGCAAGTAAAGCGATAGGTTTGGAAGTAAATCCCGAAAAGACGAAGTATATGATTATGTCTCGTGACCAGAATATTGTACGAAATGGAAACATAGAAGTTGGAGATTTATCCTTCGAAGAGGTTGAAAAATTCAAATATCTTGGAGAAACAGTAACAAATATAAATAACACTCGGGAGGAAATTAAACGCAGAATAAATATTCCCATATTTATTCTGCGTTTAATTATTATTATTATTATTATTATTATTATTATTATTATTATTATTATTATTATTATTATTATTATTATTCGGTTGAGAAGCTTTTGTCATCTAGTCTGCTGTCAAAGAATCTGAAAGTTAGAATTTATAAAACAGTTATATTACCGGTTGTTCTGTATGGTTATGAAACTTGGACTCTCACTTTGAGAGAGGAACAGAGATTAGGGGTGTTTGAGAATATGGTTCTTAGGCAAATATTTGGGGCTAAGAGGAATGAAGTTACAGGAGAATGGAGAAAGTTACACAACACAGAACTGCACGCATTGTGTTCTTCACCTGACATAATTAGGAACATTAAATCCAGACGTTTGAGATGGGCAGAGCATGTAGCACGTACGGTCGAATACAGAAATGCATATAGAGTGTTATTTACTGAAGATTTTTTTATCATTTTAATCTTACAGAATAATATATGTTATGGTAACAATTAATATTTGGTAAGAGCGCTTGGTACGTAGATCCAAGGACCCGGGTTCGATCCCCGGCACCGGAGCGAATTTTTCTCCTCAAATATTAATTGTTATAATAACAGATATTATTCTGTAGGATTAAAATAATAAAAAATCTTTAGTAAATTCATCTAGCTACAGTGCATATTTCTGTACAGATTACTGCGCACTTTACTGTGGAATCCCGGCCATTAGTCACTCAGCTGAGTGTGGTCCTTGTACAATGACAGTTGACTTGAATATAAACGTCAACACATATGCCCAACTTGGAGTCAGGCCGCTAAGGGAAACAACACTGGAGGAGGGGAGTTCGATCCGGTGCTGTGAATTGGACTTCGGCGTGGCTCAATGATGAGAGCGCTTGGTACGTAGAACTAAGGACCCGGGTTCGATCCCCGGCGCCGGAGCGAATTTTTCTCCTCAAATATTAATATAGAGTGTTAGTTGGGAGACCGGACGGAAAATAATCTTTGGGGAGGCCGAGACGTAGATTAGAGAATAATATTAAAATGGATTTGAGGGAGGTAGGATATGATGATAGAGACTGGATTAATCTTGCACAGGATAGGGACCGATGGCGGGCTTATGTGAGGGCGACAATGAACTTCCAGATTCCTTAAAAGCCATTTGTAAGTAAGTAATAAAATAAGTTACCAAGTGCTGAACTATTATACTTATAATAATTTCGAGGGAAAAATTGTTCCGGAGCCGGGTATCGAACCCGGGACCTTTGGTTTAACGTAGCAACGCTCTACCACTGAGCTACTCGGGAACTCTAACCGACACCGATCCATTTTTTCCTCTATATCCACAGACCTCAAAGTGGGCTGACAACCGTCAAGCAACCAACTTCGAGTGCACACTAACTCCGTGTGACTTAAATTGTGGTTTTCTGTTAACGAACAGTAACGTGTATTATGCAAATCAAGATTTCAGGTACAACTCCCTGTAAAGTTGATTTGAATAATTATTCAAATCAACTTTACAGGGAGTTGTACCTGAATAATTATTCAAATCAACTTTACAGGGAGTTGTACCTGAAATCTTGATTTGCATAATACACGTTACTGTTCGTTAACAGAAAACCACCATTTAAGTCACACGGAGTTAGTGTGCACTCGAAGTTGGTTGCTTGACGGTTGTCAGCCCACTTTGAGGTCTGTGGATATAGAGGGAAAAATTGGATCGGTGTCGGTTAGAGTTCCAGAGTAGCTCAGTGGTAGAGCGTTGGTACGTTAAACCAAAGGTCCCGGGTTCGATACCCGGCTCCGGAACAATTTTTCCCTCGAAATTATTCAAATCAATTTTACAGGGAGTTGTACCTGAAATCTTGATTTGTATTATACTTATAGTTTTGCTTTCTCTAATCTTCTAGTTAAACGAACTAATCGCTCAATGTCGCTGAATGTCGTAACCATGTGTGCACAAGAATGGTGAAGACAAAGTATCACAAGCATATTGTTTTGTCTCTAGGAAACTATAATGAGTAAAATCATTATATTGTCATGAAAAATTTCAAATTCTCCCATCTATTATAGGCTTATTAATTTATTCATAGTGTTCTGCCCATTCATAGTGTTGATTACAAATCCAGCGTCCTCCAATGTTTCCTATCTTGCGCCTTCCTCAAATGATATATAATACGATACTATGAGAAATTGATTCACTAATACTGAAATTTTTATTGCATGCTGGTTTTTATATCACCAAGAGCCAGGTTAAATTTCATCAACTCATTTTTATAATGATTTTTTTAAATTTATTAAATTTATGTCGCTTTAACTTAGGAAGTCATATCGCGACAATACATAAACAACTTTTACATAGTTTACTGTGTTACAATAATCATTTTAGAGATATTTGTAAATTTTGACAGTTTTCAGAAATGTAATTATGTTTAAACTAAATGTTGAGTTGTTTAGAACTGTTGATAAATCTGTTGGTATATGGAATTGATCTCGATTATATAGTCATTAATTTAATATGTATCTCTCAAAATACTGCTTTTATAGAAATGGGAAAACAACAAAAGTAATTGAATATGACACCAAATTGCTATTAAATATAGTAAATTATATTACTTTTGCACTCAATGATCTAGATTGCACATTTTGGCACATATTAGGATATATCATATCCACAAATATAATATTTATTTTACATAAACAGTATATGACAACTGGTCAATAATTCTTTCTTATGAAGACTATGAATGAACAAATAAATTTATTTATTGTATTTTTTTTTATTTTTAGCTAGTAAGCAAAGTGAGTACAAATTCAAAATTATACAACAAAACTGTATCTAGCAACTACAGTAAGAGCCAGGCTCGTGTACGGTGTGGTCTTAATCAATAGTACAACATAAAATTTACAAAAACAGTTTACTAAATACACTAATTAGCTTAATTCAGAATTAAAACTATTCTGTCACTTATAAAAACAAAGCAAGTCTCCTTCTATGGTCGCAATTCAATCTGAAAATCATTAATATCTACAGACCGGCACAATATGAAAAAACCATCTCTGTGGTGTAGGGGTCAGCATGCTGGTCTCTTACACAGAGGGCCCGGGTTTGATTCTCAGTCGGGTTGAATTTCCTGGTTGAGATTTATCAGGGTTTTCTCTCAACCGTAAGGTAAATAACAGAAAATTCGGGCCACAACATTCCTGAATATCACCGGCTTCATTCCTGACCAAAATCATATTCGTAACAAATCAGTAATACCACAGTCTAGTATATACAATCACGAAGTTCAATACGTAGTAAATATGCATCCATAGATAGTTGCTAACCACTAGGCTCGCTACTATTGCCTCATCACAGACAATGCGAAATAGTACCTACACAGTCTATTGTTCCTAGTACCCTCATAAACTCAAGCTTCGTGACTGTATATACTAGACCATGCATGGCAAAACCCTGCACATTGTGCAGTAGTCTCTGTGCGATGTGCACTTTCTATTCCCCTACCTGGAGGGAGTGAATCGCCTTGGAGGGGAACGCGACAGGGCTATACAGGCCTGCAACAGCATATCAACTTTTGTTTCAGTAACGAAGTTTCAGTACGGGTACTGATTTGGCTGTGTCTGTGAATAAGTTATGATAAATAAAGTGAGGAGTTCACAGATAACGAAGAAGAGAAATTACGAATCATATAACATACGGTAATTGTTATAATGTTTTCCTCAGCCAACAATAATTAATTTAAAATGAAAGACGTTCATCAGCCCATGTCGAAGTAATAGTGTTGTGACAGTTTAGATCAGATTAGTAAAGTTCCCAAAATATGATATTGCCAGCGCTTATATCTTAATCATTACTCTGACGGCAAAACAAACTTGACAATGGCGTTGTTTTGAAGTCTGTACTAGATTAGATTAGACGACTTACGACTTTCATTTCATAAGCTAGTAATAAGTGATGAGAATATAGTGAGGAATACATGTGAGGCTCTTGAGGTTGTAAGGAGCGAAGAAAGCAACTATTTGCAAGGCGGAAAACTTTTCTGGAAAAATATATAATAGCAAATTTTCCATCTCACATCACTATATTATGTTAATACATTAATAAATATTTAAACCTGATATAAATAGAATATCTTCGCTTCACAGCTTGTGAACTACACTTTTAATTTCTTTCAGTAACGCTCCCAACTTGTCGATACTTGCTCTCAACGTTTTCCAAATAAACTATATGTGAATTTAAATTATAAGCTTAATTTATATTATTTTTTAATATTAATGTTAATTTATATTGACATACAGCAAGGAAATTATTTCAGTGTAAAAACTTCACAATGTCCTACTGCATGTAATTAATTGGAAGTATATTTTCCTCAACTTTTGTGTACCAATGGCCCCAATAAATAATAATGCTTGACGAACAATGAAAGAGTAGGGTCTATTACTTTAACATAATTAGTACCTACCTACTACGTAAAATGAAATACTTGTTCGTTTTTGTTGTTTCGAAATTACTGCAATATTATTTTTCTTCAAATACTATATAAAAATCATATTAATAAATTATGTTTTACAAACCACTACTTTGTCAAGTATAACTGAGTAAGCCTAAAGTTTCTTATATTACAATTGTCAAATATAGACACTGATAATAACCGTATTTTTTTCCTTCTACTAAGTGTGTTTATAATGTCCAAATGCCTATTTAATCCGACCCTAGAAGCGCAGAATAGATTATTGTACACACCTCCAGCTAAGAACTGGTAAGAGCAACCCTTGAATGATGCAGTCCGCACAGACCGGCGATCCGCGCACATAACTGCACATTTAGAGCCTGATTACTGTCATGCCTAATACCACAGTCTAATAGACACAGTCACGCAACTCATACGTATAAAATATGCCAACATTTGACAGCTGGCGCGACAGTAGCCCTCTAGCGGCAGGCAAGTTAAAAGTGTGCACACGACATATAACACATCAGAAAACGGGTTTTGCGTAATTTATTTTATATTTTTATGCTATACAATAAGTGTATATGGTTCTTATTAATTCTACTTTAGAATCCTGGAAGAATTTCACACGCAGTTAATCTACAAGTTTCAGAAGCTGGGAATAAACGTAATTCTTTCTGCTCCTTACAACTCAGTCATGGCCCTGATCACGTATCATGGTTTGAAATAATATAATTGTTTGTACGTGGACGGTTAATTCAATTCATTCCTAAATACATTTATAAACCATTGGAACTCTGTATTTCCTGTGAGAAGAGTCAAAATTGTAGGGCATATCTCGTAGGGTACATCGCGTGGTGAACTCCTCTCCCTATTTCCTGAGAAATTAACTATTTTCCATATCGCAAATTGGGATAAACTCGGCCGCTGAGGTAAACTTAAAAATAAAAGAGGGAAAGATTTAAACCTTAATTTGACAGACATTGATTTATGAAGTTCATTATTTTTCAATTTTTTTTTATTATTATTTTGAGTCGCTAATAGTGCTGATATTATGGTTTAAATTTTTATGGAAAGTTTACCGCATTTTACATTACATTTCCAGTTTTCACACATCAGCTTAATTTTAACTTACCCTACCTACATAATACGTAATTTACATGCACTTACTGTTATTATGACGTACGTGAGAACAAATGAATACACAACTTTGTTGAAAAAATTGTAACTTCAATTAACTCAGAAAATGTAGGCTTAATTTTAATTTCAGAGCAGAAGTGGTGTAAGTCAAAAATGGGTAATGAGGGTTAAAGTAAACATTGAATTTATTTAAACTATTAGTAGTCAGTGAATAGCACGAAGGATATATTAATTGCTACTTTGCGCTGTATTTTACAGAATTTTTGGTTTAAACCTCATTACATAATTTTGACTTATACCACTTCTGCTCTGAACGGCTCAAATAATCACTGGTAATGTAAAATCAACACCAATAACAGTCATGCAAATTATTACAGAAAAGATTGCTTTTTATATTAAATTTAAAAAGGCTCTTTTATTTCTTGAGAACTTAATACGTCTGCCACATGAATCTACACCAACACATCAGAAATTTATCGACACAGTATGAATTTAATCAAGAAGTGAATATTTTGCAAAAGGATTATAATATGCCATGAATTCTTGAAAAAAATAACACCATAATCCCTACTTGAATGCAATATAACATTCAACTTTTGAAATATATAAAGAAAAAAACACGAATACAAAAATTATGGAATTACTTGCATTAAAAATTGTAGATACATTATCCAAAGTCGGAATGGTTACACATTTACACATGATCTCTGCAAAACAATAATATACTGTAACAGGTATTTACTTTGTTTTTATTTAAACTCTCCTTCCTGACATACAAATAGGTAACTGATAACTAATATGTTTTATAGAATACAATACGTAGGCTACCTACAGCATAGGTTATGACTGAGTTACGATTTTCTCTTGGTCTTTAGGGAATCTGAAGAACGACAAATTCGGAGATTTAAACTTGTTGTTACTGCAATTTTCGTCATTGCACACATTGCCTTTATTCCGACGCATGATTAAAACGTTATTATAACATCTCGCATACCTTTAAAGCACGTGCTGGCTGTATCAACCCTGTGACCAGTGCCTTGCCTGCCGCTTGAGCGCTAGTGTCGTGAATGTTGGCAAAAAAAAGTGTTGAAGTTGCGCGACTGTATATATTAGACTGTGGTAATACTAAATACCTTACTATAATAATACCGGACACCTGTACACTAGCAGCATTGGCGTGAGTGCGAAAGATCGCGGACTTGACATCTAGCGGAGAGGGATGGAATTTCGTCCACATATACAAATATTAACATAGCGGGATTCTGACTATTGTTTAAAACGTGAACTACTAATATGGGGTAATAATATATGAAACACGAAATGGTGAATAGTATTTAATGTAAAATTATTATCTTATATCAAAGCTGCATACTATGACAGATATTGCACACTACTTCACATTACTTTCCGTAATTAATTGTTACATATTTTTTCTTTGGTTTAATGAGACAAAATCAATTCTGATATTAGGAATGAATGTACAGTAATGCTTTATATACGCATTGCTGACACTGCAAAGATAAAATTGATAGTAATCTCATGCTTGTAATAACACTACTCAACAAGGTTTTCATAACATGGACAAGAATAACTATTTTTATGTAATATGTATGTCCTGATTACGAATATGGCATTGAAAAAGTGCCTACACGTCACATTTTTTCAGAAACTTACATTTTTTAGTTAGCGAATCGTATAAAAATGCGTTAAAATCTAGCCACTTTGAAAGAGGTTCTTTTCTTTAACGTAGATCTTTTACACAAATTATATAGCATTTCCGTTCTTTTAAGGTACCATTTGAAACATACTTTCACTTTTGTGGGTTGAATGAGTGTTACCCTTAGCGATGGTTTATTATTTTATTACCCTTATTATGCAGCTGCAAGGAGGGTAGGTCACATCTGGCTATAACTGACTAAGGGAAAGGAGGAAATACGGTCGCTGTTGTATCATTAGACAAGAAATGAACAATTCAGCGATTAGTTCTGATTGTGGAAGTGTTGTGAGCGGTACTAGTTATTCTGTAATAGTGTTAAATGGATAGCAATCGTTCCTGTAAAAATTTTCCAAATAGTTTCTGCTATGTTTGTGGGGAATTAACTTTGAAATCACAACGTCGATAAATAACAGAGAATGTAAAAAATTCATATTACTTGTATTTCGGCTATAAAGTGGGTGAACAAGACAAAAATTGGGCACCACACGTGTGTTGTGTAACATGTTACGTGAAGTTAACAGAGTGGTTGCGGGGGAAAAATAACAAAATGTCTTTTGCTGTTCCAGTGATTTGGCGACAGCCCACCAGTCTTCTGGAAGATTGTTACTTCTGCATTATCAAACCACAGGGATTTTCAAGGAAAACTAAAGATAAAATTCTGTATCCTAATTTCCCACCAGCCATAACACCCATGTCACATTCTCCTGAACTTCCTATCCCTATCCCTCCGCCCAGTGGGGAAAATTATGTCATTCCAAGGAACACGAACTATCAGAATCCTCAGACTACCCTTCAACTTCCGCTGATCCCACCTACATTCCCGAACATCATAGAACACCACATCTGATACGACAGGCCTAGTTAGGGATTCAGGTCTTTCCAAGCAACACGCTGAACTATTAGGTTCTAGATTACAAGAATGGAACTTATTAGCAAAAGATACGAAGATTTCAGTGTTCAGAAAATGAAATGATAAGCTGACTAGTTATTTTGCAATGGAAAATTCTGTTTATGCCTGCAAAAATGTGAACGGACTGATGGACGAATTAGATATTGAATAAAATCCAGAAGAATGGACACAGTTCATCGATTCATCAAAACTAAGCCTAAATGCAGTATTTTTGTACAATGACAATACAAAACCTTCCATTTCAGTGGCTAATTCAGTCGATATGAAAGAAACTTATGAAAACATATCACTAATATTGAATGCAGTAAATTATAATGAACTTCACTGGGCAATTTGTGGGAATTTGAAAGTAATAGCTTTGTTGCTTGAATTACAAGGAGGGTTTACTAAGTTATGTTGTTTTTTGTTTGTGGGACAGTCGAGCAACAGCACAACATTGTGTGGTGAAGAACTGGCCTATCAGACAAGGTTATATTCCTGGTGAGCATAATATTAAATATCCTCCGCTAGTGCAACGTGAAAAAGTACTTCTTCCTCCACTGCATATAAAACTAGGGCTAATGAAAAATCTTATAGATAAGAGTGGAGAAGCCTTTCACAACTTAAAGACTCTGTTCCCTAAAATCAGTGATGCTGAATTAAAAGAAGGCATATTTGTCTGTCCACAAATTAGAAAACTTTTTAAGGACAGCATTTTTGAGAAAACATTACCAGCATAGAAATCTATTGCATCAAAAAGTTTTTAGGGAATCGCAAGGCATAAAATTATCGCCAATTAATAGAGACGTTACTAACAAACTACAAAAAAAAAAAAAAAAAAAAAAAAAATGGCATGCAGTATGAAACTGAAGATCCAACTCTTACATTCACAATTGGACTTCTTTCCTGAGAACTTGGGGACTGTAAGTGATGATCAGGGAGAGTGATTTCACCAAGACATTGCTAAAATGAAGCAACGGTATCAGTTTTATCATATCTAAGCTGCCTTTGGAAATTTTCACACAAAAAATGCAAACAAAATAATTTTTAATAGGTAAAAAATCCTGATTTTTGAATGTATCAAGTAAGTATCTATAACACAAAAACGTGACGTGTTACGACCTTTTCAGTGTCATATTCGTGTTCAGCGCATGCAAATTAGTTAAGATCAGCCTATTTTGTTAATGTTATGGAAAAGAAGTTCAAATTTGTTGAGTAGTGTAATTAGTACACCGGGGACAGAACAACTAGAGGCTTCAGTGACGTCACTACAGAAGCAGCAGAATTGTTCGTTGCACTACAAACCGAAAACGTTGACCACTTACTTTCAGTAATCCAGCTGCGCTCTCACAATACAATAACTTCCGTTCAGAAAATGTTTTGCAGCTGAATGGTACCGTACCTGCTAGTGCGGGAAGAGGGGGGTAGTCGGACCGCTTAAAAGTAACGGTCTCCAAGCTTCTAGATGTCCTGTCCCCGGTGTAAAGGCATATGGACAACAAAAGAACTTAATTTGATAAAACCTTAAAATTTCCTATACATTTTAACTTCTATTCATTTATTAGGTCTAGATAAAAAAGCCAATATGTATTTTTCTATCAACACAAAGACGAAGGAATTAGGCCTACTAAAGAATGTTGTTGACTGACGTTTTATGATCCCTCGGAAATCGAAAGTATGAGTTGGAGCAATTTGTAATGCTG
This sequence comes from Periplaneta americana, assembly GCF_040183065.1. Classification (NCBI taxonomy): domain Eukaryota; kingdom Metazoa; phylum Arthropoda; class Insecta; order Blattodea; family Blattidae; genus Periplaneta; species Periplaneta americana. The sequence goes on from NC_091127.1 coordinate 91,962,017, forward strand.
TAATTTTGTAGCAATTATAAACAGTACATAATATACACCCTGACATTTTAACATAGCCCTAATTAATAAAACTATTAACTAGCCCAGCAACAATATACATTGCAGTTGAGTACAGCTTGTTTCACGAGTATCACCACACCGGCCGCCTAGGTAGCAGCACCAGCGTAATTCGCAGGTAAAATTGCTAGCTGTCCGGTATTATTATACAGGATTGGGCAGATAAAACCGGCCCGTGTTATGACATTGATAGGTACTAATGATTTGAAACAAACTTCAAATGGAATGAAAATAAAATGCATTTACCTTCATAATAAATGTTGTAAGTACCCTCCATCTGCATTTAGACACTTCTGTGCACGTTTTAACAGGTTCATGAAAACACGTGTCAATTCCTCATGGGTGATACTGCGGATGCAATTCCTGAATGTTGCTTTTCGCTGGTACTGAGCGAAGCGGATATTTGTCTCTGAATAATTGTTGTGTTTCCTTAATAGAGCTGGTCTGTACGTACGCCTCCACAATGAATATTCGCTCTGGTATTGAATAAGTCATGCTTATTTAAAGAACAACTCTTTACATGTGTTTAGAACGTCTGACTTTTAAACAGCAACCAGAAGAGGTTATAAGCAACAATGGCGCAACAACAATGACACAAAACACGCGGAAAATACAGTATAGCCAACATAATTACATTTTCAAGAAAAAAGAAAGAAAGAAATTAATACCCTACATAATTTATTTTCCAAATCATATGACATGAGATGGGGCCGGTTTTATCTCCCCAAGGTAGTAAGGTATTTGGTAATACCACTGCCTGCTGGATTGCATCTTTTCGATGCGTAACTGCCTGCTCATTCCTCTTGCTTAGCATTGAGTTTCGCGTGGACCATTATTGTCCAGTTTCGAAACTAGAGCGCAGAAAGTAACTGCCGTTGGTTTGGCTGTACTAAATGTGTAGAAATAATTATAGTGTTTTATTTTACATCTTACAAGTAATTACAGTGTTTGTAAGTGATTATTTATTAATGATATGATTTTCTTCTTTAAAATACATGGAAGGAAGGAACATTCGAGTTGAAATACATTTAATTTTGTGAGATATAAAACTTCGTTTCCTGGAGTACCAATATTAATGTTATTATAATATATTTGCAATGGTGTCTTGTTGTGTCCCTTTCTGCAAAGCGCACAGAGGAAAATTGAAATTCAAAAGATTATCATTTCATGAATTTCCATCTAATAATGAGCTGCGGGAAAAGTGGTTAAATATTATATCAAGAGAAGGTGACAAAAGAGGAAGTAAGTGGATTCCTTCTGATCATTCATGTGTGTGTAGTTTACACTTCAAACAAGAAGATTTTAAAGGAGATACGAAATATAGGAAACTGAAAAATTTATCGATAACAAGTATATTTCCTGGATATCCTTCGTACAAGAAACCTTCTAACAAGAGGAAGAGAAAAGCCAGAAACTCAAGTTCATCATCCTCCGAGAAGAACAAAGTCTCAAGATTGGCTACACAATGTCAGGAGGACAATGAAGCCGAATATCATGAGAAAGACATAGAAGCCGGAATTATAAAAGACAAGGCAGATGTAACCGTAGATTCCTGACATGTTGCTGTCCAAGTAAATACTCTAAGATTAAGTGAGTTGGAATGTCATAAAAAATTAAATAAAAATCTTCGATCGAAAGTGTACAGACTTGAAAACAAAATTGTGGAAATAGAGAAGGAACTTCAAGAGGCGAAGGAAGAACTTAATAACTATACTGAGAGAAAGTTAGTAGAGAACATAAAGAACTCAGCACATGATGGCGACAAAATGGCTGTATATATACTGGACAAAATTAGAAATTTAAAAAAATTGGTCCAAGCCAACTATTCGATGCTACTTATGTTGGCGAATATCGTCTTCTAAAGGCTACGACTTTGGAAGAAATTTGAAATTAATACAAGCACCGTCGCGCAGCACATTAGATAGGTATATGGGCTCAACGGAATGTGGCGTTGGTGTTTCGCCTTTAATTATACAGAGACTTAAGTTAGAAGCCACAAAATTGAATGAAATTGAGAAAGTAGTTTCTCTTATATGCGATGAGATTGCAATAAAAGAACGCTTGCTTTATAATAAAGAAGAGGATAAATTGTTTGGTTTGGTCGAAGCTGAAGGAGTTTATAATAAAGAAATAGGAATAAAGCCCGTCTTAGCCAACAAACTTCTGTGTTTGGTTATTCATGGATTATCCACCAAGTACACAATAACGGCAGCATATTTCATGGTACGAAATTTGCAAGGAAATGATCTGATCTTATTAGTTCAGCAAGTGTTGAAAGCTGTAGAAGACTGTGGATTTCATGTGCTTCGGCTTGTAACTGATAACCTTAGAACTAATACTGCTATGTTTAAGAGTTTAGGAGATCTACAGCCTTGCGTAGTACACCCATGTAACTTGCAACGTAATTTATATTTAAGTTTTGATTACTGTCACATCATCAAAAACATCCGTTCACAGTTTCTAGACCATGATGTGGCAGACAGAGAAGGAACGATCAGTTCAAAATTCATCAAGGAAATATAAGGATACGAAAGGACTTAGCTGTGAAACCCATTCGATTTCTAACGAGGAAGCATGTCGAACCCAGTTCCTTTGAGAAAATGAACGTTCTCTATGCTGTACAGACATTTTCACCGGAAGTTACAAGCGCTTTGGACTATATGAAGGAGAATCATTTACGTCTGACATCTCGGGTAAATTTTTCAGAAGTAGGACCAACAATACGTTTCATGAAAAATGTGTACAAATTTTTCACTGTACACGACATAAGCGATAAAAAAACAACTTCTACGACGAAGCAATCCAGATAGTATGATGTTCTATTCTGCAGCTGACGACCGTCTCCGGTGGTTGAAAGATGATTTTTGTGACTATATTAATGAGCTACAAAATGAATCAAATCCCGTAATTTGAAAGGGTTGACAAAAGAAACTCATGGCGCCCTAATTTTGACAGCTGAATCGACAGCTTCTTTCATCGTTCATCTTCTACAGAATAGCTTTTTCTATGTATTGACACGGGCTTTTTCTGGCGATCCAGTGGAAGCAATGTTCAGTGCTATAAGAATGGATGGATGATGGAATGACATGACAGACTCAAGGACAGCTCAAAATGCAAATAAAAAGAATTTTAAAATCTGGCCTTTTGAATTCGGCACCAGATGCTAATATCGCTCATGAGGAGAGATCAGAGATGACTGGAAAGGGATTGTCTCGTGAAGAAAATAGCTGTGATATATCTTCACAGACTACTGTTATTCTTCCCCAGCATATCTCTGTTTTACTCGAAAACATTTCCGAGCCTTGTATGCCTGTCTTCATCAATCTGGAAACAGCATCCCAAGCATTGGTCTGCGGATATCTTGTGCGTGTAATAAAGGAAAAAACATCATGCAGTTCCTGCGTAAACAATGTATCGATCCCGCCAACAGCAGCGCCTTTGATGGGACTTATACATAAATTAGATAAAGGAGGTCTTCGATACCCAAAACCAGATTTTGTGAGCTTAATTATAACCTTGCAGAAGTTCGTTGAAGGTGCATTACCTTACTGCATGAAGTCTGCACACTTACTTCAGATAATAACAAATTACGTTCTTCCATCTCTGGAACAGTGTGATATCCTAAAGTGTTCTAATGAGGAGAGGTATCAGGAGCTTGTAGCACGTATTGTACTGCAGAAGTTTGTGAAACCACTCCTCAGTAACATGGGAAAGAGACACACCAACAAAGTGTTTCGATTCTCTAGTCAAGTTAAACCGTTGTCCAGGAAAGTTCTCAAATTATAAACTTACATAACATAAGTTCACTTACATAAAATTTTCCTATTAAGATCTTAATAAAGGTAATTTCTTGTCATTTTAAGTGTAGCATATCTGTTCTCTATTATATTACAGCAACATGAAGTGGAAAGGATCAGAATACAATATATCGTAAAGCACATTGAATTATAAATTAATATTTCCAAAAGTACGGGGTAAATGATGTGTTTGCAGTATTTTACTCGGCATTTCTTTTCGGGGAGGGGGGAGAATTTTTTAATGAGCGCAAAATTTATCACACTTCAAATGGGCCTTTTTATATATGGGGAAGTTACTTTCTGGCAATACTGAACTTATTAAAATAATAGATCAAGTGTCCGTATAACAATTTCATGGATTGAAAGAAACTGCAGGAAGATACCACCATACTGTCGTTAATTCAAACCGTGATTTCCAATAATCTCTTAGCTGGGTTAAAGGAAGCATATATTTTTTCTAAATATGTTTAAACTTGTTAAAATATTTTATATAAGTTTCAGATATTATTTTTATTATGTTAATTTATTTTAATAATAACTTTAGTAACCCTTAAGCAAGTATAGGCCTACTTGTTTGGATGTAGTATCGCTTAGAAAAAAATAAATTTTAAATTCAGTATTAATAATATTACATATTAAGCATTGCGGAAGGATTCGGACACCCTGGGCCATCGTTTCCCTAAGCCCTTGTCTCTTCTGGTACTTAAGACTTCTTAATAATAGTTATTTTAGGGGTACTTTGCATATTCTGATAATGTTAATAGTGGTGGGCACTACCTGCCACCTAGCGGCAAAATAACTTTTTTCAAGACTTGCACATAAGCGTTGATTGAGCAGGCAGTGTAAACATCCACAGGATGTGATCCAGCAGGCAGTGGGTAATACATCTACAGACGCACAGTGGTCCGAATATTAAAAAACATGGTCAAAAATATCTCCCTACTTACAATCTACATTATGCCATGCCCAACCAACTAATAATTGTTTAAAATAAGAAATATAATGAATTTTAGCGACTTACATCTATACCGGACCCCTCCTCCATCACTCGTCTTCAGAATCAGAATCTCCCGAGTCCTCGCTGTTGGGCCCTTCAGATGTAGAGAGTAACTGGAGCACCTGCAGTGGTAACTGTGTTCTCTTCTTCTTAGGGAGTTCTCTTAGGTTGGAAATTAAAGGGTCTGATGCAAGAAACAGTCTATGGAATAAGTCAGAGTTGGTAGTAATTCTTCACGTCTTTCTGGTGTGATCTCTTCGAAATCTTCGAACAGTTTTGTTTAATGTTTCCATTGCTTCCTCGGTTAATTCTCCTGATTTTACAATAGATGCCCCATAAATAAGAATTTTGTGCACTGTTGGTGGCATATAATACCATGGGTATAATTTGACGAACAGCTCTGCGGTCTTTCTGCAGTATATATTGAATCGCGATTCACTTATATTTTGAAAACACGAAATTGTAGTAAGAATCACACTGAATCGTGAAATTAAATCATAATCAACTCCAGTTATTTTAGGTGCTTCTTTAGTATTTTCGAAAAATCTTCTTGCCGAGTTTCCATCATTTGTGGTCCCATATCTAGGCTTAGGTGTATCTATAATAAGCCCTAATCTATTTCGAAATGCATCTTGAATAGTTTTCTTTCTTTTCTTCATAATTTCTCGACTTCCATCTCGTACATTTGCCTTCCATTTTTTTTAATTCAAGACGGTAAGATATATGTAGTATGCGTTCAAAAACCTTATATGTGCATGTAGAATTGATAATTCAAAAACAAAATTGGAGGTATCTTCTGACTGTTGTAAAAATTCAAGATTATTCATTTGTGAAATTTTTGCACCACAGATGTAGCACTTCATACTGGATGACTTGGCTAATGCATTGCATATTTTCCTGTCTACCACAGTTAAAGGTAGTGAAAACTGAACTGTGATGTTACCTAATGTAAATGGTTGCAAGTCCTGTATCTGATTTTGTGCGAGATCGTGCGTATTTGCTTGTTTTCCGCACAGAACCAATACGCGGTAAGTGTGAAATACCACATTCAGTATTCCCAACGTAACACACATAACAATTTCCCTCTTCTTACCGTTAAGCGCGACATTCATTTTACTGCTTTAGACTTTTAACATATTATTTTTAGGGACGTTTAACATAGTAATAATTATAAATTGGAAACTTACCACTGCAATTTCACCTAAATTGCAATGTTAATTATTGTTTTTAAATATTTACAAAAATTAAGTAAAGTCTACTACTCCACGAAACTTATTGCATTCCTGATACAAGTAACATTAAGGAAGCCGTGAAAAAATCAACGAGATTCCAGATGCCGATGTTATTACTGCAATATGTTATATAAATAATATTGTTAAAATATTAAAATGAAAAATAAATCATTACGTAACCTTACCGTTTGTTTTAGGTTCGCATTTAGGCCTATAGACTGGGGAAAAAAAAGACAGACGTATATCACGGCCTGCTGGAGTATAGTAAACACAGGAAACATTTTATAGCAACAATGTTGAAGAAAGATATTATAGTGTTCCGAAGTTGGCGTCATTAAACAGAAACCAACATGGAGATTTCATTGCAACTAATTAGAAATTCGTCTATCAGGTATGTAATAAACGATATTCGCACAAAATAATGTGCGATACACGAGCGGTATGTTTGTTTTCATGTTCTCGGAAATTAAAAAAGCTCAACTACGTTTCGCTTTTTCAATCTTTTCCTCGACGATGAAAACGTTAACATACCGCTCTTGTAACGTATACTATTGTGCGAGATCGTGCGTATTTGCTTGTTTTCCGCAAAGAACCAATACGCGGTAAGTGTGAAATACCACATTCAGTATTCCCAACGTAACACACGTAACAATTTCCCTCTTCTTACCGCTTAAGCGCGACATTCATTTTACTGCTTTAGGCTTTTAACATATTATTTTTAGAGACGTTTAACATAGTAATAATTATAAATTGGAAACTTACCACTGCAATTTCACCTAAATTGCAATGTTAATTATTGTTTTTAAATATTTGAAAAAAATTAAGTAAAGTCTACTACTCCACGAAACTTATTGCATTCCTGATACAAGTAACATTAAGGAAGCCGTGGAAAAATCAACAAGATTCCAGATGTCGATGTTATTGCTGCAATATGTTATATAAATGATATTGTTAAAATACTAAAATGAAAAATAAATCATTACATAACCTTACCGTTTGTTTTAAGTTCGCATTTATAGACTGGGGGAAAAAAAGACAGACGTATATCACGGCCTGCTGGAGTATAGTAAACACAGAAAACATTTTATAGCAACAATGTTGAAGAAAGATATTTTGGTTTTCCGAAGTTGCCGTCATTAAACAGAAACCAACATGGAGATTTCATTACAACTAATTAGAAATTCCTCTTTCAGGTATGTAATAAAGATCTTCGCACAAAATAATGTACGATACACGAGCGGTATGTTTGTTTTCATGTTCTCGGAAATTAAAAAAGCTCAACTACGTTTCGCTTTTTCAATCATTTCCTCGAACATGAAAACGTCAACATACCGCTCTTGTAACGTATATTACTATTGTACATATACTCTCTCTGCTTGGGCAATTTCCGTTGTCTTGTGTACCTACTGAAGGCGAATAGGTCTGCAGAATCGAGATGATGAAGGACGGGGATTCTTCCATGCAACATCTCCACTTTCAGTATCAACCAAACGCAGGGGAACCAATGACGTAAGAAATAAACTTTCATCACTTTTCTCTTTTTGATGCCATATCTGTTTATATTGCGAATGACCTGAGCTGCCGTCAAAACCCCATTTACAATGCAACATGTAGTTTTTCTCAGTGTTACTTAGAGGTGAAATGTTCAAGATTCTATAAGCTGTATGATGTAACAGAGACTGTAATTTGACCTCACCTTCATTTTCGGTCACTTGTATGCCTTGGGGATAAGTTTCTTTTTTAGCTTCTAAAACGGATTGGTAACTGGGGTAGAGATCATGGTTATGTGTAAATGCCATTTTTCTTATTGTTTTATATTGATGTCTGGACAGATTTGAATCTATTATTAATGAAAGAGCTTCTTCATTTATGAGTCTAGTACTTTCCTTTTTTTTCTTTCCTCCAATAATCACGAAATCTTTTGGCTCTGCTTAGTGTTGTGGTTGTTACTTCTTTTAACAATTTGGCTGCTGCTTCATCACCTTCTGACCTTAAACTCATTACTGTAGCATAAGAGAGCTCTTCAGAAGACACATTTTCTCTCGTTTCTTTTGCCTTTCTTCGTTTACTTCTTTCACTTAATTCCCCAAATACTTTTGTAGGACGACCGCGACTCAGCTTTCCCGATGTGCTTGGAATGTCGATAGGTTTTTTCGGCGTTGATACACATGAAATATTTTCAATAGGCAATGTTATGTCATGATCTAACCAACGAGAATATCTGTTTGAAAAATTTGTTTCACTATAACCACACTTCACCCATCGCTGATAATACGGAAGAAAAAAATGTAGTCTAATGACATTGTATAACTTTTTTGCAGCACTACAATCAGTACTATTTTCAAATTTATTTGTCAAATATGACGTGATATAGTTATCTTGTTGCTTACGCGATTTGTTTCTCCGTTGTCTAATTTTATGAAGTTCACGGCGACTCACAGAAAAATTCATTTTTCACTTGCACAATAAACACACCCTGAACCACTGAAAGTACCAAGATGACTGAATACAGTCAGCTTGGAAAGAACCCCCTTTTAAATGGAAAGTAAACAGAACGCGAGTTATGACTATGAGCTGTCACAGTTATGGCATATGAGAATTGAAGAAACAGCGCGCAGGGGTAGTCTTGAGCACGTACAGGCTACCCTTGGATAACCTTGGAGATAAAACCTTCAACATACCCTAAATGAAGGCTTCCCTTAACAGCTGTGTAAGTTTCACAGTGTACATATTTATACATTTTTTTTTTTAAATCTTCAATATATTTAAGTATCTTTTTAAAAATAATACTTGATTTTTAAAAATTCTAATTAATACTAAAACATAATATTAATTTAGGTGTTAGTGTGTATAATATAAAAGACATATAACATTATATAATAAAAATATTTACTATTATTTTTATGCATTTTAAAACTTCACATCACTAAGTTAGATTTATGTCACTTTTGAACAAATATATCGTGAAACCTGTATGTTATTATTAATAAATGACCTGTTATTTTTTAAGGTCAAGTATTGTAGAATTATTGGAATGTGATTTAAACATTCTGTACCGAAGTTGAAAAATTGATTTTTGACCAGCTTTTAAGCGATCCGGACCACTGTGAGACGCCTCTAGTTTACAACAATAGAACCAATCTCAACAATAGTACACAGGCCTTCGGATTTCACCCAAAAGATCAACTCGCGATATGACCAGAGATGTTAAAGCGTGTATAAATAACAGGAAGAAAAAAATATTTTGTGAAAATGGAAAATAAATATGTCAATGCTGAGTCTTCGTTCCTAAACCATATGTGCTAATTTTACATGGATATTTACAAAATTAGCCTTTAGAGGTTAAAATAGTTTATATATTACCAAATAACATACAATAAATCTTCATAATTAGACAGTTTGTCAGCACCGTCACATCTTTAGTTGAATTCAAGAACAAAAGAACTCAATTCTTTACACTGAATTGAACAAGAACCTCAAACGTATAATTCTTATAATGGCTGGACTCAACACTTGTTAAAATATAACACTAATGAACGTTTCTATATTTTCTGGAGTTCTGTCCGTCAATAGTATTACTGTGTATGCTTAAGTCATGAAAATACAGCGGAATTTAGACAAAAACCCATTTTTTCCCTTGATATATTCAGACTTAAGATATAATAATTAGGTTTTTCATTGACCTATAGGTCTAAATAAAAGTATCCAGGATTCATAATCACCATTAACGTTTTAATTTATTCTATTAGTAGTACTGTTATTCGTACTGCAGTTTTAGATTACTATTTTCATTATATCATAACCCCATTAACATTACTTATTTCTTAGTTACTTTCATTTTTAATATTCTAATAATTACTATTAATAATAATTTATATTTTTGTTCGCTTCTAAGTTATATTATATTCTAAATTACTAAAGTCTAAACTACTTATTCATACCTGTTAGTGCCAGTAGTGTTTATTCATTTTTAATTATTTCAACTTAATTGTAGCTAAGTTATTAATTAATAGGAAATCTTTACTTGTAGCAACTTCATATTTTTATATAACAATTTTTTTCTTTTAAGTTGGATACCCTGATTCTTGACAGTAATAATCCGGTTGTCTCTGACCAAAGAAGTTGTAGTTATATATCTAGACACACAATTGGCGCTGATGTCGTGTACAAATTTGAAACCTCTCGCGCAGGTTCGCGCGACGCCATGTCTTGGGAGTAGAAGCACTTTATCAAGCATTAACACATGGAGATTCACGTGTTCATTTGTGTTGTTTACTTTCAATAGTGTGTTGATTTGTGTTGTCTACTTTTAATAGTGCATTAAAGTTAAAGTTAACAGCAAGTTTAGTTTTTAACCATTGATGGAGTGCATTAATAGTCATTTCTAATAATAAAATTAGTGTATTTTAAAAATTCGAGTCGACCTGGTTGGCAAGTTGGTATAGTGCTGGCCTTCTATGCCCAAGGTTGCGGGTTCGATCCCGGGCCAGGTCGATGGCATTTAAGTGTGCTTAAATGTGACAGGCTCATGTCAGTAGATTTACTGGCATGTAAAAGAACTCCTGCGGGACAAAATTCCGGCACATCCGGCGACGCTGATATAACCTCTGCAGTTGCGAGCGTCGTTAAATAAAACATAACATTTAACATTTAAAAATTCGTAAAATCTTCGAAGTGTGAATGGTTCCTACAATTTAGAGATGCACGTTCTTAACGTGTAGATGTTATTAATTGAATTTAATTGGGTGACTAGTGCCATTCTTTATGGTCAATTCGTGTACAACGTTTAATTGTACGTATACGTACAAGGAAGGATCTGGAAGCACTTTATCAACACATGGAGATTCAAGTGTTCATTTGTGTTTACTTTTAATAGTGTATTTTAAAAATGCGTAATATCTTCGAAGTGTGAATGTGTTCCTACAAGTTAGAGATACACGTTGCTAACGTGTAGGTTTGTTATTGTTAAGTTCTACGCCTAAGTAGTAAATTTGAGTGTGCCGTTCACTATGGTGAATTCGTGTGCAGCGTTTAATTGTACATACACGTACAAGAAAGGATCTAGAATTTGTCTGCATAAGTAAGTACAGTAATATAATTACCGTACAATTTATTTCTTGCTTGCTTAGCCTAGTTGGACATGTACCGAGATAATAGATACAGACGAAGACGAATATCTAACACAAAAAAGCGTTGTTCTGAATATTAGGTTTTCAAAATACCGCTAATAACTTGGTTAAACTTATAATTTAATGCTACTAATTACTAATTCAAAATTTGCTTGACAGAGTAACTAATGCCTGTAAAGTATATTTTATAGTCCTACTACTGCTATGATAATAAGCTAATGAATGGTACTTCCGCCAATATTTTCAAAATAAAACAATAGGCTTACATTTTTTTTTACAGGTATGGAAGCAGAGATATTAATATTTTTAGACGTGTGAAATTGACCATAATGACCATATATACATAAAGATCAGATGTCACCATACACCTAAAAGTTCTAACATGAATTTACATCAATCTGTAAGAAATTTAAGGAAGTCCATCTTATTAATTAAGAATCAATAGGTAAGCTCTTATTCTGTACACTAGGCCTAAAATTCATATAGCCTATAAGTGTTCAAGTACCTATATTTGACGGAGTAATTCCTGCATGTAAAGTTTATTTTATATTACTATGATAATAAGCTAATGAATGGTATTTAGATCTTAAAACTGGAACATTAGTGTACATGTTTTTATTTTACAGATGTATTATACTATACAATATGAAAGCAGATCAAATTGTTCGTTTCTCCTCTACATCAAAGGAAACATATGTACATAGTAGGATATATATTGTTTCCTGTAATGTACAATACATAGCTGGCAGTGTTTTACGAATAACAGGTAATAGACACTAATACATAACTTTATTTTCACCTGAACTGGCTTACAATATGCATTTGTATTTTTTATTCGCTCTAAAATTATGTCAAATAACTACAACGTCTTTGATAATTATCAAATTGTTTCCGTCATCCTTCGTTTCACGTCATACTAACGGTAACTTGAATTAATGTCCACAACGTAGTCGCTTTAAATCTGAACAGGATTTTGTTTCATTTAGTTACTCCGATTGGTTTATAAAATATAAAAAACATATTATTTAAAACCTTAAACATTGCATATGCGGATGTCTGCTAGCCGGCGCTCTCCCCAAACATGGCGGCGGGCGCAAGCTTCAATTTGTCCCGACTCTAAACTTCTGCGCAGCCTGGGCTGTAGGGGCTCGTCTCTGACAGAACATTGTGCAATGACCTTCACTCACTCCATCCAAAGACGTTATAATAGTATACTAGACTCACACGGAGCGCTGGTGTGCTGTCCAAAATTGAAACCAGTCTGCGCATGTTTACGCCGCCATTAAATAGGTACAAACAGCGGTAAACACGAAGCACGAGCTACTTGCAAAGTGGCTTGTTGCTATTAAAAGAGATAAATTTGTGCCTTCACCTAACGTAAAATTGTGTTCGGCTCATTTTAAAGACACGGATTTTTGGAAAAGTAATGGCAATAGAATGTTGAAAGATGATGCTGTACCATCCCTGTTTAATTTTCCAATCCATTTGCAAGAGGTACGATATATTATCTCTGTTGTTACACTATCAATATCATTAAAAATCAATCAGTAGTTTACGACAATAAAGAATACTTAAATTGTTAGTACAAGTATATCAGACTGTAAAGAAATCCCACTGAGTGAATTATTTAGACTTACACATCAGTTATTAAACACAATAATAATTAGTGGAAAGATAACTTTTTGTTTTATTATGTAAATTAATTTATCTGCAAGATAATAAAAACCGATTCAAAATCTATAGGTGGATAAGTAAGTAAATAAATAAATAAATAAATAAATAAATAAATAAATGGCTATACTAGCTAAGCCTACTTTGTGAACTTATGATTCAGGGTTCATAATCAATATGTATAGACCTAACTAGACTAATAAATTAGCCAGCCGTGGGTTTGAGCTTGTTGGAAAACATGCTATGTTTCAGATGTAAGGAAATGAATACATAATTTCCTGTGGGAACTAAATATCACTAATGGGATTCTAGGAGGGGGGAGGGAGAGAAAAGTTATTTTCCGCTCAACCATCTTTTGGCGTTTAACAGCAAATAAACATGATCTACCTAATTAAGTGTATAAATATTTAAACATTTAATATTACATTGTAGCAGATTTTTCAACTTAATAGAGGTTGTTTTTTGTAGGTTGAGACGCCACCCGCAGGCCATTAAAATTACTTTATATTTGTGAGTGGTCTATGCTGTCATTTGTACAGCAATTTTTGTTGTTGTTTTGTTTTTGCAGATATTCCTAGTGCATTATTTTTCACCGGGGGGGGGGGGGGTTATAAATGCATATAGTTCACATACAAATAACCCGTTTATATTTTGCCGGATATGTATTATTAAAAAAGCAAGGAATGCCATCTTATCGATATAACATATGTGCATAAAATTACGTATTATAATTCCGCAAGCAATGATATATATATATATATATATATATATATATATATATATATATATATATATATATATTAAAATAACAATAGATTATGTAAAAAATCCACTCATAAAAAGTATGTTGTTTTACATAATGTGATTATGTTTAGTTTTTAGGTCTTCATGTTACCTATTAATTGCAATGTATTAGGTACCGGTAGGTTACTTTTTATAGTTGATAGCATTTCCTTTATTAATTGAAGAATGACTTATAAATGCAATGTAATTTTGCTACCTTTGCGCATTATATTTTGCGTGATTACTTATGTTCTGTGGTTTAAAAGTACCGGTAATATAATTTTCGATTCTCTAAAACTTAACAACAGGTCTATACTGATTATCACATATTTATTTCACTTAAGAATTTGATTATAATAAGAACTTGTGTAATCAAGGTGCATGTATTTACGTCTTGTGATCTAAGAGTAATGTATGTTAATATAATTTTCGATTCTCTGAAACCTAACAATATGCTGATTAACGTAAAATTATACATTCTATAATGTGTATTGTATAGGCCAATTTATGGATGTATGAGCATGTTTTCTATCAATTGCTGCGTACGTATTTTCTTTTCTTTAATGCTTTGACCCATATCAATGAAAATTTGAATATATTTATTTCGTCCTAATTTTACGTTAAACGTCGAAAATGGACATAATCTGTCAATTTTAGATCATCACAGCGTTAAATTGTGTGATTTACGTAATGCTATTATGCGTCTGCTCTCCATCATCATGGCGGCAAGCGCAGTGTTCAATTTGCCCCGGTTTCCTCGTTCCGCGCAGCCGAGACTGTAGGGACTTGACTCCATACCCCTATACCTGCTGACCAGAACCCTCTTTCACCCTGAAGCATTCAACATTTTAACAACAGCATTTTCCAAGAACTCTTCATCCCTTCAAGTAGCCCTTATTATCGCTCAGAGTTTGGTTGCACACTTTGACGAAATTCAATCCATATTCTCGAATCACAATTTGCATGCTCTTCTCATCTCTGAATCTTGGCTAAAGCCTACATTATCCTCAGCGACATTACACCTAGATGGTTATACGCTATTAAGAAATGATCGTTTAAATAAACAAGGGGGCGGCGTTGCTGCATATGTTAGATCAGATCTCAATCCCAGAATAAAGGTGCGTACACACTTAGCGAACGAACAACGAACGAATGATGAAGCAAAACTTCGTTGTTCGTTCGCTGTTTGAAGCGACGTACAAATTATCAGCAAATTGTCAGAAAACATTCTCATTCGCTAATTGTCCGCTATAAAGGCAGACGAAAATATAATTATACCTGTTTCATATTAAGTAATAGTATTACAGTCATGAAAACAATTTTATTAACCGACTAAATTCTGTTTCATAAACGTTTTGCACGAGTCATAAAATACGTACAGTAGCCAGATAATTTGAGGTTAAGGCTGACAAACATAACCAAGTTAGTCTGCACTCTACAGTTATTTATATTATTCTCTCTGTTAACAGTTGTTGAATGAAATAAGTTTTGAAGTACTATCTTTAATAGCAACAACAGAGTAAATCGTAATATGTGTGAAGGTTTGGGCGGCAATTTATTTCAGATAAGATTGTAAATCACTGCAACTCGAAGTTATTGTTTCTGTTATTTGATTCAGTTGATTTACGAGTAAAAGAAACAATATGATAAATCTAAAATATTGTGAACAGATATTTATTATTCCTAATTGTTCACGTCTCTGCTGTTGTAAAGTTTGCAATTCCAAAAACAGTGTATCAGTGACAGAAGCGTGTGTGTGCGCGCGCGTGTGTGTAAAACTTGGACCTCGTTATCTGAAGAAGTACCATATGAAAATGTTAAGCAGTGAAAACTTTTGATGACAATATTGTACCAGCCTTAAGGACAGTGTTAACGACAGGGTTAGTGGATCCTGCAAAGCGTCTTATGTAAGATATTTCAAGTTCCGTTATAATTCGGAATACTGCGCAAGTACTTATATAAAAAGGTTTAAAAAATTATTGGTGCAAGCGTAAATAAATACACATAAAAATTACTCTTTTACCAAAAATAAATAAGTAATGCAATAACGACATAAGTACTTACGCGGTAAAGTCGTTCCTACAAAATATCGTGTTTGAGTTTGAAGGTGTGGATGTTGTAGAAAACTAATGTTATGACGAAATTAATAAAAATAATGAAATTGTCTTAATGGGTCTTTATTGCTGATTATGTTGTAAGTAGTATTTTCAAGAAGTTACCTGACTATACAAAATGCAAATATGTTCTAATTAGAGGTTGTGATGTGGAATTGTAGATACGGTACCTATAAATCTCGTAAGTTAATTTTAGTTTATGCCCTCAATAGGGGTGGTTTAAAGTAGTCCATATATTTTGTAATAGATATGCTTGATATATGTCTGCAAAATATTTTGGCTCACCATGATCTTCACAATGTTAATTAGTGAAGAATAGGGGAGGATAGGGCAAAGTGGAATGGATTTTGATATCATCTAATCCTGTCTTTGTGTTTAGTTGTATCACAAAGTTTTTATACACAAACTAAACGTTATACATCTGTCAACATTTAAACACAAAAATAATCTTATAATGAATGAAGACAACAAAGTAATTAGAAAAATAAGAGGACCCTTTAATTTTCCACTTTACCCTCACCAAGAGGGCATAGTGGAAACTCGGAGAGGGCAAAGTGGAAATTACGTAACACACTATATAATTGAAAATAGTGTTTAAGATACGTAAAACATAAAATAATTGTCCGTATTTAAAACATTTTGAAGCACTGCAGTTGTCACATAGGCTAGCCTACATAGTCTGGAGATTAATATCAGCACAAAGTTAATGAGTCCAGTCTTTGCATTTACAACACATGATCTAGTCTTCCGATGGTGGGTCAGAATATTGCTCTCCACATCCCAAACAGAAAACATCTTGCTACCTAGCCGTGTGGTTTAGTGTACTGGCGGCATCGTCTTACCGGCCTTCGTTTTCACTCCTTTGCCGACAGGTTTCCCATCTGCTTCTCGCGGAATGCGTTCTTAAATGGAAATGTCAGTATTTCAGTTTTCTGACAACGTCGTTTTCGGTTTGTTTCACCAGTCTGAAGCGGTACTCCTAGGCTTACTTTGGGGAGTGGAGCAATATCTTCTGGTGTCACATGAGGCTCCGCATTCGATGTTCCACACTTTAGGCATCTATCTGTGTATTCTCCTGCTTCATTGGAAGACCTATCTTCGCAAAGAATAGCTTATCAATGGAACTACTAGGCTGTACTGGCAATAATGGACAGAAGATGGAGCAAAATCATCTTCTATGAATATGTTGCGTCCATATTGAAAAATTTCAGTCCTTGAGAATCCGCTAGTGATATTCGGAAGCACGAACGATTTCTCAAAGTCTTCACGGATCAGACCTGCCACATCATATTCACTGATGTGTCTTCCTGGATAGTTCTTCTGGAATTTGTCTACTGCAACTTCAAAATGCGTCTTGAATGGCTTGTGAACTGCAACATCGACAGGCTGCAGCTTGTGTGTTGTGTGTGAAGGAACCGACAAGATTATGATCCCAATTTCTGAAGCGAATTCAAGAGCTTGCAATGACTGGTGAGAAGTATGATCGTCAAGAACCAACAACACTGGCTTTTCTTTGTTAGGTCTGACTATTTCTGCAACAGTTTCAACCAGTGCAAAAAATTATCTGCATTTGATCCAGCCAGACTCGGAGCACCAATTGAAGCAGGATTGCTGGGTAACTTTCGGCGTTGGACCTCAGACTCATTTCGCCATCATTAATTCACATATCAATGATATCATCATGATTGATACCATATCCCGGGTTCAGTTCATAGTGCAGTGTGCTGTACTTGTACAATACGGCCTTTCAGCAACCCAATCATTCACAGAATAGGAGTGGTGAGCACAATAAGCCTCAGGCAGCAGTGTAAGCCTTCGGGTCCCTCCTCCGTAGAACAGGAAAAAACGTAAACTATTAGCCAAATGCATTAACTATCTTGCAATTGCATATTAGGAGGAAATCCAGACTCTATGAGTGAATTCCAAACTACATGGGCAAAGTGGAAAGTTCACTCTTTCAGTTTCCACTTTGCCCTCCACGTGAGTTGCAGGTTAGATGTTGTTGTATCTTGCCAAATGAATTTTTAGAAAAAAATTAGTCATCACAACTTCTTCCCAACACTTGTAACTGTGCTTTAAACATTAATAATAAAATCAGATGTTATATATATGGCGATGCCTACAGATTATTTACCATAAACAAATAATTTCTTGCAGCTCGTTTCATTGTAATCACAATTCCACCATGTACAGCGATACTAGCGCTGTGCGACTAAGTAGAAACATACATAATACCATAAGCTTTGAATATTATACTTAATAGTGCTGCTCTCTATTGTTGTAAGAGCATAACAACGATTTTCCACTTTGCCCTCCCCTTCCACTTTGCCCTCGGCTCCCCTATATAGATTCAGGTTGTCACAAGTATACATTGAAAAAAATTTGAATAGGTACAGAAAATATTAATATTACTGTATTTTGTCATGTAAATGTCCCACAGGCATATTATATTTCTGAACAATTATTATAATTTAAAAAATGACGAGAAAGGAGGGAAAAAACGTTAAGTTCAATCATTCAAATAACATAAAATAATGTAAAATATACATAATTACTTTCTAACAGTTCTATACCGTAATTGAATTTAATTTAGGTTTCACCCTTTCCAATTGTTCCTCTTTTACAATTAGATAAGATAGTTTTCAATTTCAGCCTGGTCCATCTGCATTGACGCCCATCACAGTTTGTAAGTAGCCTATTTGTAAGTATGGAGAGGGACTTTGTTAGTAATTCATTTTGTCTCTGATGCTTTTTAAAATGGGGAAAAGACGTGAAAATAACTTGAAGAAACAGAGTTTTTGCGAAAAGTTCTCGAATTGAAAGGTCGACTATTTCATTTTTTTTTTCATCATTAATTAAATATTTTATTTTCCTCACTGTTCCATTAAAGTTACACTGTAAATGGAAAATAGCTGATCACGATTTCACCATCAGCTCAGCACAATAATGTGGTAGTTGAATTCCTTTCTGAAGTACATCAGTCACTCTTTTTTTTTTTCGTCATCATTTCAGTCGCACACAATGCAAACGCATTGTCTACCAGTCTTCGTGTTCAGTCAACAGCATCAGTCTCCTCTACCAACGTCACAAGTAATAATCAATCCCACTCTCACTTCTCCGATCTTCACTTGTTAGCGTAGGTTTCCAGGATGTCAGCCATGTGCTCGTCTCATGACTTCTCGAGCTGGCGCTGGTTCGGTTTCTTACGCTTGTGGGGTATCGGCTTAGGCCAATATTCTGAATTTTTTAAAATAAAATATTTCCTCCAAAGCCAGTGTTTGAGGAAATGTCCCCATAACACTGGCAGCATTCCCACGCTGGATAGCAATAGCGATTCTTTGTGTCAAGAAGTCAGTCGACCTGGAATCCCCATTGAGCGCTTGCAACTTTTTCCCGAAGTCTGAAACCAGCATTTTAGCCTCTGAGCACCAAGGTCCCAACGTCTCAACAGCAAAAACAGAGAAAAAGTATCTGTCCTGGAGATCCCGATACTTATTCCTTTTGATGCTCACTGCGGATGTTGCAGCAGAACCAGCAACTTTGGAGGTGACGGCAAATGGGATGGTGCTAAAGTGTCGACACAAGTGGCATCCCATAGCAGAGATTTTCCATGAGACCAGGGTATCAAGGTCAATCCATCTGGTCTTTTTCCATCAGAACGGCAGATTCCAATAGGTTCCAGGATTGATGGAAAACCAGCAGAGACAAGTGCCCTTTTAATGATATCATTTAATTGAAAGTGCCTGGCAAATCTCCCGGTATTTTTGGGGCAACTTAAGCCATGGTGACCATAGGGATCAACAGTGGCTCCACAAAGACATTTATGTGGAAAACAGATCTTGCACCCGAGTCTTAAGGCGACAGCAATTTTAAAGGACATATTGTCCATTAATGTGCCAATATTGGAAGATGGTATTATCTTAAGCCAAGACCCTGATTCCTTCTGTCGTATTGCATGGTATCTAGCTTGATCGACCTCAGACGATGAAGACGCTAGTAGAACCTGGTAGATATCAGAGGCATGGATGTGGTCCCATTGTTTCTGAATATCACGAGAAGCTGGGAGGTTGTTGATTCCTGTAATGCTAAAACATTTATCCAAAGCCTCCTTCACATAACAGATCCCGATGTCATCACCGTTAATTGAGAGAATGGACATGACGAAATCAAGGACTCCGTATGCAGAAGCTAAGAAAGCAGGCAGACAAACATCACTCACATTCCGAATTCCAAGACCTCCAAAGGCAATAGGCAGAGTGGCTAAAATCCAATTGTTATCTTCAAGACGTATATTGAGAATCGATTCCAGACAGTTTCTCAGTAGATCATCAGTCTCTTGAAGTAGGGATGGAAAAAGCCATAATGGGGTGGTGCGAAGAAAATATGTTAATTTAGGAATTAAATAACAGTTCTTTAAGAGAAAGTACGCTGTATGTGTGGAAAGAGATTGCAGACCATCAAACAGTTGCTTCATAATTTCAAGCTTTACACGCATACTTGACTCTACAGCGGGAAGAAAAATGGGAGATCCAAGGAGAGTCAAATTAGATCGAGATACTATCTTAATCCCTGGAGCTATATTATTGAATGCGGACACTACAGTATCGTCTTGTGTAGAGCAGAAGTATAATTCGCATTTATCGGGATTAATCTCTAACCCTATGGATCTGCAGGAATCTATAAGTTTTTCAAGATCGGAAAGGACCATATCTGGATCAAAGTACCGTCATCCATGTAAAAGAGGTTCAAGGTACTATTCAAATGGGTAATGACAGAATTCAGGGTTAGACTAAATAGCAGTGGACCTATCGGATCACCTTGTTGGACTCCAGTCTGCGATGAAATGATGGCAGAATTGTAATATAGGTTAGATGGGTTTCTATACGCTTGCCACAAGAATGCATAGAGTTGAGGGATCTTGCTCTTAACAAGTTCAAGCATTGTGTCTCTTTCAAGGCTATTAAATGCGTTTCTAAAATCAATCTTAAGAAGAACATTTTGACTGCCTTCGTTCTGATTTAGAAATGAACGTACCGAGTGAATGATGGATTCACATCCTTTAGCGGTGCCAAAACCAAGCTGCTGAGGGCGCAAATGTTGACCAACTTTCTCCTTAACAAAGTGCAAGCTAACTTAGCCGATAATCTGCGAAAGGTATTTCCAACTGCGATTGGACGTATCCCCCCATTTTTCTTTTCAATGGCAATTAAAGATGCTCCATATAAAAGAGGACTAATTTCAGGATTAACTTTACCAGCCAACATTAGATTACATAATCTAGTAATAGCATTTAGGAGTCGCCTACCAGAATCTCCAGCAGATTTCGATGTGAGATCTTTTAAATGTTGGGGGCGAATCCCATCAATACCAGATGAAGAGCCGTTAGGAAAGTTTTTTATTCCTTGCAAAACCATATCTTGAGATACTGACAAACACACTTCATCGGTGGTAGGAGGATCTGGAAATGCCAAGGCCGTGATGGTGGAGGGTGTTTTTGTACTAAAGCCTCTTGTATAACTCGTGAAGCACGAGCTACTGAATCAGAAGATAGAATACGAACAGCTCCCTTTATATCACCGTCTGCCACTTTAGCTTCAACAATGCGTGACCTAGAAAGTGTAGACTTATTCTTACGGGGAGGAACTTCCAGTGTAAAATAATTAATGTTCTCTTTGATTTTAGACACTAAAGATTTGTCAGATTTCTTCTTTGATCGAACAGGTATCCGAAGGGCGATATATGCAAAAAGCAGAAACTCTTGCCAACATTCTTCACTATTGTCGGAAATGCATTTATCAATAAGTTGAGTCAATTTTTCTGCCGCAAAACATCTAGCTCCTTAGGAATTCTTCGTAAAACTCTTGTATTGAGTTTACAATTAGCAATCTTTTGATGGAAAAATTCAAAAGAAGTATTTTCTGAATTTAGCAGAAGATCGTCAGGAGGTTCGTTGGGATGAGCCCTAGCCCAGTGTATTCGCAGTCCTTTCAAGCCTTTGTAACATTTAGCATCACTGCCAGTGCAGATTGGGCACGAGACTAATTCGACATAATTAGGGGCTGAGATATTATGTATTCCACCTTTTGATGAGCAAGATGGACAGAGCCAGGGGGAGTTAGACTCACCGAGGACTCTTACTTCATCACTGCATAGATAGACACAGCTGCCGTGGAACCAGCACTTACACTCTGCACATAAAATTAAACTATATTCTCCAGAAGTTCTAGGATTATCGCAGAGTAGGCATTTAATGGATTCACTGGCATTCATGAAAGAAGATGTGAATTAGGTTAAATAAAACAAACATAGGGGAGTTAGGCCTAAAATGACATACTTGGGTAAAATGACATACTATGTGTTTTGTGAAAACACTGTAAGCTGAGTTTAAATTTACAGCTCTATAGTGCGCAGAAGCTGGAAACAGTGGTTATATCCAAGTTTTAGCAAGTGAAGGCGCTTTTTTGGGGAAGCAGGTGCAACTAAAGGAAAAAAGTGCACGACGATATAATATTGTTGAGGTATGTTATGTATTTTTTGTCCTTTTAAGCTTCAGATATTAGTGAAATAATGTTCATGACTGAAAACATGAATATTTCCCTCTATAAAAAGCATTACAATATCCAAATTCATAAAGAGGTTAGGTCGTACTAACACTACTTCTTATTCTTCTTCATTCCGGATAAAATGGCATACCACCTACTTGGCTAAACTGATATACTATGTCATTTTACCCAAGTGCATGTTTCTGACTGGAAATGAGAAGCCATATATTATGGAAGGAAGAATCACAGCAGGTGACCAACTGACAGCAGTGACCAGAGACCTTTTGAACAAGACAAGGGATGCAGCACGACTGAAGAATTATAAATTAGTATGGACAAGAGACGGTAAGATATTTGCAAGAAAAGATGAAGCCAGCCCCGTGAGTAAAATCACTAATGTTGACGATGTAAATAATTTGTAAATACTATTGTGTCGGTAACCACGTTTAATTATACAATATAATTGACTTAAAAATGGCTAGTAATACTATATTAAATGAAATCCATCAGTGCAAATTTAATAACAATAATAACACAATGGTTTTTAACGATTTACTTCACTGCAATGAGTATATTACCAATATTCTATCAGATCTTAAAATATTTCACTTAAACATTCGTAGCATCAACAAAAATTTTTCCGAACTCTGTGTTTTACTTAATAATTTTTCCTTTTACTTTGATATTATAGTTCTAACTGAAACCTGGCTTGATCATGACTCTGGCTATGATATTAATGGTTTTAAAAAATTTGTTAAAAGTAATAAGTATAATAAATGTGATGGTATAGTTGTATATTTCAAGGAAAACATCGTAGTGTCTTTAAGTGATATTGACATTTCCCATTGCAACGCTATACATTTTCAATTAACACTTATTAATGATACTCTTGTTAACCTAACTGCAATTTACAGATCTCCAAAACTATGCAAAAATGAATTTCTGAAAAATTTTGAAAGCTTCTTGTCAATATACAAAGATTTAAACAACCATGTTATTCTTGGTGACATAAACATTCAAATTTTAGAAAATAGATTAGATAATTTTGGCAACACGTATTTAAATATCATGCATGAATATGGATACGTGAAATACTTAAATTCCATTACTCGTCCATCATCCAATTCATGTCTTGACCATATTTTCCTAAAAACGGGAAATAACTTAAATTTTATACCTGGAGTATATGCAAGCGCAATAACAGATCATTATATGACTTTTGCATTGTTGTCAATCAGTAATAAAAGTATTAGCAGAGAAGCCACTGAACCTTCGGACAATTATAAGCTAATTATAAACCATAAAAGCCTAATATCAAATATTAATAATATTAATTGGGAATCTATATTCTACAATGAAGACGCAGATACATGTTTCGATAATTTTTATAAAATACTCTGTAACCTAATTTGTAAATATTCTAATCATGTCCCTCTCAAATTCTCAAGTAAGTACAAAAAAATTAAACCTTGGATTACCACAGGTATTGTTAAATCAATACGATCTAGGGATAAGTTAGCTATGCAAGTTAAACGAGACCCACAAAACAATGTTTTATTAAATTACTACAGAAAATATAGAAATATTCTCACTAATGTAATAAGAAATCAGAGAATCAAATATTATTCTGAAAAATTTAACAAAAATAAAAATAATCCAAAGCAATTTTGGAAGACCATAAACGAAGCTACTGACACCCAATGTAATAAAAATAGTATATTAAAGACAATTATAAGTCGAAATGGAATAACAATTGAAAATAAGGAAACTATCGCAAATGAATTTAACGATCATTTTACTAATGTAAGTCATGACATCGTATCTAATATAAAAAAGAAAGTATTTGGTACTCATCACTATAAGCTTTATAATAAAAGTATATCATCTATGTTTATGTTTCCTGTAAACGAATGTGAAATCATTAATATTGTAAACAGTTTAAAAAATAATGTGGCTCCTGGTATTGATGGTATTACAACAAATACCCTGAAACTTATTATCGAAGCTATTTCTAAACCACTTGCCTTTATATTTAATTTGTGCATATCTCAAGGTGTATTTCCCTCAGCCCTAAAACATGCTGTGGTGATACCAATTCACAAGTCTGGTGACAAAAGTAATCTTAATAATTACAGACCCATTTCACTATTAACCAGTCTCTCTAAGGTATTTGAAAAATGTATAAAAACACGGTTAATAACATTTTTAGAAAAAAATGAACTACTAAATGATAATCAATTTGGTTTCAGAAAAAATTTGTGCACTGATGATGCTATTATGGCAGTTACCTCAAAAATAATTCAAGAA
Source organism: Periplaneta americana (assembly GCF_040183065.1). Taxonomy (NCBI): domain Eukaryota; kingdom Metazoa; phylum Arthropoda; class Insecta; order Blattodea; family Blattidae; genus Periplaneta; species Periplaneta americana. The sequence continues at coordinate 91,986,646 of NC_091127.1, forward strand.
TTAGATGTAGGAAATAAATGTCTAGGAATTTTTCTAGATTTAGAAAAAGCTTTCGATACGGTCAATCACAGTATACTTTTGAATAAAATGGATAGATTAGGAATTAATGGAATTGCTTTAAAATTATTTAAATCTTACTTAAGTAACAGAACTCAAGCAACTAAAATAAATGATCACCTTAGTAAATCACGTAACATTGATATAGGTGTACCTCAGGGGACGATTTTAGGTCCTGTTTTGTTTTTAATATATATCAACGATTTACTTAAAATTGACATTGAGAAATATTCTGGTACTCTGTATTCTTATGCTGATGATACTGTGGTTATATTTAGCGGTTCGAGTTGGAATGAAACTTATCAAAATTCTAACAGTTGTATTAATATTATTAAAGAATGGCTGGATGCTCACTTACTTTCTTTGAACGTTTCTAAAACAAAATTAATACCATTTTCATTAACATCACATGGCCTTGAGCAACTAGAAATAAATAATAATATAAGTATAACTATACATGATTGTAACCTACCTACTTGCTCATGTAACGCTTTGAGTATATCCTCACAAGTTAAATATTTAGGCATTATTATTGACCAACATTTAAAATGGGACAAGCATATCTCCTTTCTGTGTAACAGATTGCGTAAAACAATCCACAAATTTTCCATTCTACGCTCTTATTTACCTGTTTATGTTCTGCGTACTGTGTACTTAGCTCTGTTTCAATCAATAATTCAGTATGGTATTTTAGGCTGGGGAGGAATGGCAAAATCGACTCTCCGTCCTTTAAATCTGCTCCAAAAAAGAATTATCAAAATTTGTCTATATAAACCTTTTGATTACCCAACAAAATTAATTTTTCAGGAATTTGGCGTATCAAATCTAGAACAAATTTATAAACAAAAATTGCTGATTTACTTCCATAAAAACCACAATAAATTTAAATATGATCCTCATGAATACCAGACGAGACAAAACTACAGTTTCTTTCTAAATACTCCCAAATGCCACACAACTGCTGGATTAAAACACAGCAGAAATTTTGGACCCAAAATATATAATACATTAATTAGAGCTTACCCTGAGCTAAGTACACTTAACACATATAGATTTAAGAAACAAATCAGATTAATTATTTAATTGTTTAAGCTAATTGAGTTAAAATTGTTACTCTAATATTCATGTACTTCTGTATTTTCTATTTGTATATAGACCCTGTTATTACATGCTGTATGTATTTTACCATTTATTAATGTGATTGTGCTCAATGAACTCTCGTAATTTTGTGATATATTTTGTATAACTGATCTGAACTGCGCCCGAGCACGAGCTTCTGCTCTTTCGGGCTGCAATGCCTAATGTAGCTCAAGTGTATAGTATTAATAAATATTATTATTATTATTATTATTATTATTATTATTATTATTATTATTATTATTATTATTATTATTATGGGCGATAGCGATTTGCAAAATTGGTGTCAAATTTGTTTACAATGGCTGATTAGTGATTACTTCCGTGAAAATATGCATTATATGGTGACTCCAGTCACTTGATGTCTCTTTCTTCGGGCCTTTGAAAACATATGATCACGCCGTTACAAAGTCCTGGATGGGTGATTACACAGTTTCAAATTGCGGACTTATTTTCTGAAGTGTATGGAAAAGCTGCGACCATCACCAATGCATTGGGTGGATTTTCTTCAACAGGAATTTGTCCACTCAATTCGGACATATTTCCTGATCACTTATTTAGTCCTGCAGCGCCCACAGACAGACCTCTAACGAATGCAGTCCCTACAGACGGGCCAAAGGGTGCAACACAGAAGAGCAGTTCAACAACAAGAAATGCAAAAGAACATATTATAGAGCCATCACCACTAACTGCACCAGCTGCGGAAGCGTCACAAAAGAGACCTTCAGCTCATGTGACACAGCAAGAGATCTCCCTGATTCCCTCTGGCACTAGATCTGTGGCGAGAAGAAAGAGAACACATGAAGGGTCCCAAATAGAGCATCTCTTTTATTAACCAATTAAAATTAAAGGAAGCTGAAAGAAGAGCTGTAGAAGAAAGGCGTTCAGCAAACAGAGGAAAAACACAGCTGCAGTTTCATCTAAGCAATGGGGACCAAGATGAAGAGAGTGACTTCGATGGTGATGTTGAGAACGATGCACCTTGTCTGTACTGCAATAAATTTTACAGCCAATATAAACCAGAAGAAACATGGCTACAGTGCAAGAAATGTTTCTCATGGGCACACAATGAATGTGCAAGTGTATCTAAGAGAACAAACATTTTTTTTTAACTATGTAAAAATTAACTTAAGTGTGTCATTTTACCCTAGTAACTTGGGTAAAATGACATAGTTTGTCTATTTTCAAACGTACATTTCAGTTCAAGATTGTCAGTATTTTCCACTTTCTGTTGATCTTAATATATGTGTTAATGTTGTAGTATCAGTTATATATAATTGGCCAAAACAAATTTGGTAAGAATACATTTTTTTTTCAAGATTTCCTTAAGGTATGTCATTTTAGGCCTAGTTACCCTATAGCAACGTGTTGCTAACGAATATCAATAAACTCTTGCACAATGAAAATGTCAATATTTCATTAACCTACTTAATAGTTCAATTCACGAACACTTCCACAATCACAGTTCACAATTAATTATACCATTTAAATTGAATGAATGTACTGCAACATATAAATTCAAGAGATTAACTTCCTATTCAACGTAGGAAGATAGGAAAAGGGTTGCTAACGAAAATCATTAAACACACACGAATGAATAAAATGACCAGATGTCAATAAAATATTTAAGAGAACGCAACACTAACATGAACACGATCACAGATCACTATTTCTTACAACATGAACATAAATGAATACAAATAAAAGGCAATACTTCTTGAAAACACTTAATTAATGTACTAGAAGCACATGAAGGACTGAGAAGCATATTGTCATGGCCAACTCATAATTCATTATATTCGTAACTTTCTTGCATATGGTTGTAGGATATTCGTTGTCTAAAATTTCTTGGACGTCGGACAAACACTCCCTCTTCATCACTATTTGAGTCAGAATTATCCATTTCAAATGTTTTCACGGTTTCATCTTCAAAATCTAACCCTACATTGGCATTTACTTTTTACAAATTATTAAACTATTACTTAAAATACAGTCATGGAACTAACGTTAATATTATTAATAAATTTAATTATCTTTGCTGCTTTATGAAACACTTTAGTAATATTGTTATTTATTTTAGTAATAATATGAGCGTTTACAGTAATAAATAATATTATTAACTATTACTTTTATGAAACAGAACAGTAATAATATTACTTAATGTAATTGCCTTTTTAGTAATGGTATTAAATTATTACTTTTATGAAATTGGCCCCAGGAGAAAGTTTCAGTACACGGATACCTCACTGACAATAATTATCTTAAAATACTAAAAAGAGAGATTTATCTGTGTTTGTCGTATGCGCATCATGCTTACGAAAAGACACTTTTCAATGTCAATAATTTATTTTGTGTGCACAAGGTTGGAACTTGTTTTTTCTGGGCGTGAATTTGTCCAAAAGGAACGACATATGTTTACACGCGAATCAAGTTGACTCGTAAACTTCATCACTCCCCATTCCAGATCTTTTTGTGGACTTCTGTCTTTCCCTCCGGAATGATGTCAGTAGGGATTCAATTTTCAATTTTCCTTTTGACTTCTGCTCCCTACAATAAACAAAAAACATGTATCCACTGAAAATAAATAAACAAAAATAATTTCCAAATTTTGCACGTGTTTGACTCACCTATCTTGCAGCTGAACATCTTTCCAATAGGTTCCCAAATATCATTTTTTCTTACTTTATTGTGGTAAGTAGGATGCTTGGGATTCCATTAAGTTTCCTGCTCCCTATATGCATTAATAAGATTCATAACAGCGTCTTCCGTCCACTCCAGTTTCGACATCCTGTTAGTGAAATTGAACTAAGCGCTGCGTTCTGCTACGAACTGCAAGCTAGTGGCAAATCCCGTCCACAACGAATACTGTCCACATTTCACAAGATGATCCGAGCAAGGAATGCAAGGTTTTCTCCCACTCTCAAACCAAACATCGAGACAGAACCGGGTTTGTGTGCTCTAAACTTTCGCTCTCAACTACAGTGGAAACATTGTCCCTCAGTAAAACATTAACTTTGTATCCGGATTATTAATTCATACAGGCTACATATTATACATTTAATATCTATAATTAAGTTAATTACGGAAAGCAATTATTCAGTGACAGTGTTATAATACACCAGTCAATGTAAATGTTATATTTTTGGTTTACAATACAGTAATTAATACTACTACTACTACTACTACTACTACTACTACTACTACTACTACTACTACTACTACTACTACTACTACTATTACTACTACTACTACTACTAATAATAATAATAATAATAATAATAATAATAATAATAATAATTTTATTCATTTATTTAATTTTTTTAATTTATTAAGATTTTTTTAATATATAGAAATAAAAAAATTTTTACGAGTATAATGCTGCATGTTATTTAAATGAAATATTTAAAGCTTCATGTATACTTTTGAGCTAACTAAAGTTTTAAATTTGTTCCCCTCTCCGAAGTCACGTCCGTGGTTAACTGAAGTTATTGTAAGTTTCAATAATATAATGTTGACATTATGAGAATATTATTAAGTCAGTTAGTGTAAATGAAATTAATATTAGTATTAAATTACAAAACATAAATAAATACCTGCGTATTTGGCACCCCTTTCTGTAGCATTCATCAAAGGACACAATAATCTCTTCTGCCTTGCTTCTTCATCACACATCTTTATTACATTCGCTATACTTCGTCGTGCTTCACTATGTATAGTTTTTCCATTTTTACGCTTTGACAACATGATAATTGATATGTGACACTATTGAAGTCAAACAGAACTCTACTTCGCTTTAAAACTACTTAACTAAATATTTCATTGACTAAACAACTTCGTAACTCATTGTCTAACTAAATTACTAATTTAAGATAATTGCCTAATTAAAGCCAATCTGGCACGATCTTTAAGTTAACTTAAGAAATTAAAATCTGACTTAAGAATGTTTTAATATAAACTACACTTGTTATCCACAGTATTCACAACATCAACATCATACAATAAAATCTCAACAGTAACTAAAATGCTTGTACAGTTTGCAAAACCAACGTTTTCAGGTCGAGTGTCACTGAACTTTGTCCCAGGCAGTCAATGGCACCGCCCTCATCTACCTGCTCTTTCAGACGCGCTAAGTTATTGTACATTTCCTTACCCTCGTCTCTTACCCCGCAAGGACCATTCCCCTTCGCAGAGATCATCTCGTGAAGTGTGGACAGTACCAACTTCCTTTGATGTACCGACAAGCGACGGATCACTTCCGAAGGCAAACCAAACGATCGGTTTGCCTTTCCTGCGACGTACACACGTACCGATTTCAATCAACGAATGCAATCGTTTGTCGTTCGTTCGTTGTTCGTTCGCTAAGTGTGTACGCACCTTAATATATACATCTCCTGGCGAGTATGCAGGGAAATCTGAAATGTTATTTGTAGAAGTCTTGACAAGGTTTCAGAAATGTCTTATTTGTGTAATTTACCAACCCCCGAAAATTAACGATATTGCAGAGATCGAGAGATCGTTGTTGGAATTCATCACAGATTATGAACACGTCTTAATAATGGGTGATCTTAACACAAATTTGTTAGCCTCTGTTTCTAACTATACTAGACATCTAGGGCCATATTCATAGACATTCTTCGCGCAGGCTTCCGTTGGATGATCAGCGAATTAACGTTTTTCGTATTCATAAACCAGTGTTAGCGATATGATATGATATAAATCCTGTACAAGTAATCACTCGGTAGCCGGGGCTAGTTTAGCAGGCTCGTAGCGCGGGCTAGCGAAATGTCTATGCATAGCACCCCTATTGACCATGTTCCAGGCTCTTCATCTAGCAGTCCTTCCCCTTGAACCCATCCACCACACCCAATCTTCCGAATCCCTATTATTCATTCATTTATTCATTCATTCATTCATTCATTCATTCATTCATTCATTTATTTACTTATTTATTAATTACTTACTTATTTAGTTATTTATTTACTTATTTATTTATTTATTTATTTATTTAACATGGTAGAGATAAGTCCATCAGGCTTTCTCTTCCTCTCTACCAGGGGATTACAACTACAATATTAAGAATACAATTACAATTATAATTACAATTAATATTAAATTTACAAATACAATAAAAATCAAAGTACTAAAAGATTAACTGATTAATAAAAGCTAGACAGTTTATTGTAAAAGTTAAGAAGAGAGAAGCATTTCTTTTATTGATTAAGCAAAAATTAAACCTACCCTACGCAGTGAGAAAATGCTTAATAAGTTTGCTTTTGAACGCTACTAAATTCCGACAGTCTCTGATGTCACTGGATAGGGTGTTCCACAAGCGCGAGAGCGAGATTGTGTATGATGATGAATACGAAGATGTCTTATGTGTTGATATGGCTAGTATGCGGCTATTTTGCGTGCGTGTGAAGAGATTATGATATATAACAGGTAACTGAAACGCGAGGCAAGGTAGGTAGGTGTAGAACTGTGAAGGACTTGGAAAAGGAGAACAAGAGAATGGAAATTTCTACGTTCGTTAAGCCGTAGTCAGTTTAGAGTTTGGAGGGATGGGGTAATGTGGTCCGCGCGACGGACATCGCAGACGAAGCGAACACAAGAATTATGAAGACGTTGTAATTTTTGCGACTGGTTGACATTGAGGTCAGTCAGTAGAAAATCACAATAATCGAAGTGGGGCATTACTAGTGTCTCCATTATTATTTTCTTGAGTGATAGCGGAAGGAATTTTCGAATGCTGTTTAAGGAATGTAGTATAGAAAGCACTTTTTTGGTAATATGGGTTACTTGGTTATTCCAGTTTAAATGCATATCAAAGTAAACTCCAAGGTTTTTAACACCGGAAGCAAAAGGAATTATTGTGTCGTTTAACTTGACTGGAAGAGCAGGATTAATATTGCATAATAGACGTTGTTATCCCACTAGGATTGCTTGTGATTTTCTTGCATTGAGAGTCAAACCAAACTTTCTGGCCCATGCAGATATAGATTCAAGGTCCTCGTTAAGATTTTGTATTGCATAATTGAGTGAGTCAGGGGTTGTATGGATATAGATTTGTAAATGTCTGCGTACAGGTGATGCTTACAGTGCTGTAGAGTCGAGGGGAAATAGTGAATAGTAGTGGTGATAGAACAGATCCCTGTGGGATTGCAGAATCAACGATACGCCATGAGGAAGTTCGACTTCCAATGCAAACACACTGCTGACGTTCGCTGAGATAAGAGGAAAACCAAGAAACTGTGCTTTCTGATAGTTGGAGTGATCGTAATTTTGTCGTGAGTAAGTCGATATTTACAGTGTCAAACGCTTTACTGAAATCTAGTAGTGTCAGTATTGTAATTTTACATTCGTCCATAGCTTTTCGGATGTCTTCCGTTACTTCCAACAGTGCAGTCGCTGTACTGTGTCGAGTCCTGAAACCTGACTGATGTGTATCCAAGAGTTCATACCTGTTTAGGTAGTCAATGAGTTGTCTGTGTACTATCCTCTCTAACGCCTTCGATAAGGTAGGTAGAATACTAATAGGTCGATAGTCGTTGGGGGTAGTCGGCGTTTTAACTTTGGGTATAGGGCGTACAAAGGCATTCTTTTAAGCATTAGGAAAAAAAAAAAATAATAATAATAATAATAACAATAATGGCTTTATTTAACCTGGCAGAGTTAAGGCCGTAAGGCCGTCTCTTATACTCAACCAGGATTAAAACCTGCTTACACAGTTGAACATAAAACTGGATCGGAATTAAGTAATTACATACTGATACAATTTAGGCACATAATGAGATCAAAAGAGGTAGTTACATAAAATTTACCTCATAAAATAAAAATAAACATAGTGGAATACATATTAATGTTGTTAGAATCAAATACGAATCACATAAAAACAGAAGCCGGTAATTCAATAAAAAATGTACACAGTAAAATAAAAATAAACACATTAGTATACATATTAGTATTAGATTACAATTAAGTAGGATTTACATAATTAAACCAGAAACCGACAATTGAATAAAATGTACACAAAAATAGATTAATAGTAAAAAAACAACACAGTGGGATACATATTGACGTTAAGTGACAAATAAACACGATTTAGGTAATAAAAATAAGAAACAAGAAGATAAAAATAAATACAGTGGAACACATTCCATTCAATATTTGCAACGCGTTGGGTCTGGCAACTCATCATAAGATATTTTTCTAATTCACATTTAAAGGAAATTAAAGTTCGCAGCCCTTGACTTCAGGCGGCAGGGAATTCCAGTGACGAGAAGTAGCAACCAAAGACGTTTTATAGTTTAACCTAGACTCACTACGAGCGTTGTTCCTCGACCAAAAATTGAACACTTTCGCGCATCTCCATCTTGGGGCAGAGAGTCATGTGACTACAATATGTTTACATCACAATTCCGCTTAATTTGAAATAACATAGAAGGTTATTCAGTATTATTGAATGTGTTAGGAGTAAGTGCGTATTAATTTAATCAATAGTGTGTGTGTATAGTGTTTATATAGTTTAAATGAATCGCACAGTGTAGGCCTACTATTGTGCTACATATGAGGCCTATACATATAGTGTTTATATAGTATTTTAATCATGTTATAAGTGAAACCATCGTGTGCTCTTGTGCTGCATACAACTGCATATTAAATCAATTTTATTTATGAATCAATAGGTGAGTGCAAAATAAATCTGGTTAAGTATTTTCATATTATCTAGATATGGCCTAGTTACAATATTTTGACATTCTTGCACATATTCGATTTAATAATAACAGTTGATGCATTTCCTTGTTTATTGAAATATTTATTATTAGGCCTAAGCAAAATGCATACAGTGTGCAAGATTAAGTTAATGTCCTAACTCGATTAATGAAATATTTCAGGAACTCCATCGGTACAGATTTGATGAATTGCGTAAATATGAATAGGCCTAATCACGAAGACAAGAATTTTTAATTGACAGCTTTAGCATAACAGCTTAATATTTGTTGTTCACAAAGATGACGATTACTGACTGACAGTTCCAGTTTCTTCAATTGAATCGGTCATTGCAGAAAGGGGATAAGTCATAAAATCTTACTTTTGAGATAATCAATAAAAACTGTTTCCTTCTTCCAATACTGGAGTAATCATTATAAATATTTTTTCTTACTTTGTTTATGAATAGTGAAGTATAATACATCATGTTAGACATCTGACATCTCAAACACTTTTGTTTAAAGTTATTTAATCGGACCATGACTTATCCCCTTTCTGCAAGGAATTGTTAAATATAGAAGAAAAAAATATATAATTTACCATTTTGTGCTAATGTAATATTTGAAATCGAACTAAATGGTAATAATTACAATGATAACGATGTTTTGTGTGTAATTACTACATTACTATCACCATTTACATACTTATTTTTGCATTTTAATCATTATTCGTATTACAGAAATGTACGAATATGTGACTTTATATCACAGTTTTAAATCAAAGCTCTACTTTTAAAGTAATATTTAAGAACTGCATATACGAGAGCTTAATAAAAATACACTAAAGTACTACACAAAATCATTTGTTTCAATTGTTAAAGAGTGTATTGTTAGACGTTGGAAACCACGTCATTTGTAGATTCCTTGTCACAAGGTGGCCAGCTCAGTATCTCTTCGTAAAAGAAAGTGTGTTCCAATGGAATGTATTGCCTCACTTTCGATAGGTCTCAAAGTTTTTTTCGTATTAATGGGAATTTTCCCATTGTATGCTTTTGTGTAGGCATTACTATACGTCCAGAACCTGGTTTTTTCATACAGAATCTGTGTTTCTTCATTTCACTACCAATGAACAAACTGGCAGTCACACATCCTGGATCATCTTTAGAGTAAACAAATTCACTGAATTGTGCTGAAGAAAACATATTCTTATCTTTCCCTTTCTTCCTCAGTGTGTCTAATGACTAGGTGGTTTTCTTGTAGGCCTAATACTCTGGCCACCAGTATTTAAAATTTAAAATATCATCAGTAGTAACTGATTCTACAGAAAATCTGTTGTCTTTGCCTGGTGGATCAAGGTATTGTATTGGTCTGGCACATACACCCTGTCTGTCTTCCTTAGTTTGCGCTTCACTACACCAAAGTTGCGGTCATAGGGAAGAAATGAATGGCCTCGTTGTGGAAAATAATGAATGATTTTGTTAAATCTCCCCATTTGGGCCAGTACAAGCAACAATCGAATTAAGATATGATTTTTATTTTGCCCTTCACAGTTATCAGAAAAAAAGATACAATTCCTTGACAGAAGAAGGGACATTACTTTCAATGTAGTTCAGAAGGAACACACTTCATTTGAAGCTTTGTGCCCTATACCTTCATGGTAGGAATAGAAGTGCGCCGTATGGTCTTTGAAATTGTGAATGTTGAAAATTGATGACCCAAAGTTGCGTCTAAACAAACAAAGAGTAGTTTCTTACCCACATTGTTCTCCTGTCGTACGGGCTGCTACAGACTTCCCAATGGAATTGACGTTCCAATGCCTTCAGTTTATTTTTCTTATTTACATTTATGCTGTAGTTAATTTCATTGCGTTTATGTTTACCACTAATAACACAGTTTTCTTCCCCTGGGTCACTTACTACTTCTAGCTTATCTGTCATTTTTCTTATCAGCTGATGGGCGCGTAACTTATTAGATCCACGATACTCAGTTGCGTCACGTCCAGTCAGTCAGTGCAGAAAGAAGGTAAGTCGCTGACTTGTCCCCTTTCTGCAATGACTGCACTGCTTATGGTACTCTGCTTTGCGTTGAGAATGAGCAAATTTGTCCCATTTCTGTATGGAAATGTGTGTCTAGGTCTGGAGAAAGCAATGGCACTCTTAACTCATTTTCTCGTTTTTCATGACTTATCCCCTTTCTGCAATGACTGATTCAATTATTTCCTGTTGTAGACTACTACAGGAATGCAGGTGATTACGTTTCACTGTTTATATTTGTTTTTATCCTTGTTACTCTTTTAACTTATATTTGGTTGTTTTTTTATAGTGTAGTAATAAATCTTAGTGTCTTTTGCGGTTGCGTTCTATCAGCATTACTTTTCGTCCGCTATTTTCACGACCGCAAGATGCACGCAATGTGCAAGATTAAGTTAATGTTCTCACTCGGTTATTGAAATATATTTCAGGAAGCCCATCCTACGGATATGATGAATTATGTAAATAGAAATACGCCCAAGTCACAAAGACGATGAAGATTATTGACTGATAGTTGGGCAGGCGCTATACTGGAGAATTAGCACGGTCGCTTTGAACCGTGCCGTTACGTTTACCACCAAATTTAAGTAAATACACAATGTCACCAACATAAGAACATGACGTTGGTGTGTGGCGTAGTTGGCGGGAGGAATTTTTTCTTTCTCTGTCTACCTCCTTCGTTCTGAACATTATTGAGAGATAGCACCACTGTTAGCGACAGTGTGTATTTGCGTAAATATTGCGAGTAAATTATGACGAGTGCCTTAGATGAGAGGCTCGGGACAGAAACAGTTTTGCTGTAGCGCATGCGCGAACCTCTCATGCAGTGGGAGCGTGATCCTTACTTGAATTTATTTTTGCGTGTACTTGCAGATTAAATGATTGAGATCCCTTCTTGCTCCGGTTACAGGCCTTACATTTACGAAGGTTATGTTATGTTAGGTTAGCTTAGATTAGCTTAGCTTAGCTTAGGTTAGGTTAGATTAGCTTTGGTTAGGTTAGGTTAGTTTTGGTTAGGTTAGCTTAGCTTTGGTTAGGTTAGGTTAGGTTAGATTAGCTTTGGTTAGATTAGGTTAGGTTAGCTTTGGTTAGGTTAGGTTAGCTTTGGTTAGGTTAGCTTGATTTCATTCGTCCATGTAGTAGTTAAAATTATATAATATGACAGTTTTTGATTCGTAATATTGTTAATAAATAATAGGCCTATAATGTAAGCGGTGAATAATTTCATGGTCCCTAAATTTTTTTTCGTAAAAGGCTAGGTATTTTTCTATAGGCCAGAAATAAAACAGCAACGCTGTCATAATTACGTACTTTACGCTTTGGCGAACATTAACCGGAAATTTACTTTCCGTCATTTTAATGGTATTCTGTGAAACACGCCTTTTTTCCTGTTAATTTCCTTGTGATAACCTAGTTTATTATCTTATTACATCTTCATGTTCTCTTAATGCATTCAAAAAACCGCCGTTGTACTACATAAAACCTTGAACTTGACTAATGGAGTGAATTATTTAAGAATATAGTCGCGAATTTGACTACCACCATTTCGATTATATTTTGTTTGATGCGGCTCGGTACGGCCCGGTGACTAGTGGCCAGCGAGTAGAGTCGACTATCGATGTTGGTCTGCCGTGCGTATTATCCAGTTGTTCCTTTGTCTTTATCCTTGTTACTCTTAGGCTCATGTTTGGTTGTTTTTATATTGTATAGTAATAAATCTTAGTTTGTTTTACGATTGCGTTCTATCAGCATTGCTTTCCGTCCGCTATCGTCACGGCCCCAAGATGGCGGCGAGCGATCGCTTCAATTTGGGTCCAGTCGTATCTTCTGCGCAGCCGGCAGTGTGGGGACTTGGTAGCAACAGTGAAAGATGAAGAATAAAGAGATGCTGTGTGCAGTGGTATTTCTAGCGTGTTATCATATTGTGACCGAGTATTTAAGTTATGATACCGAGAAAGACTGTGGAAGCAGATGCAGACAGTATTTCTTTACAAAAACCTTCACGTTTATTTGTTACATAAAATGTCATGCGTAAGAAAGTGTAATAGAATACCAGTTTTAATTCTCTTCTTAATAAAAAAAATTCTCTTTTTACTCGTAGCTAAAGAGAAATGATCTGGGAATTATATTGTTTTTCACTTAAAACAAGCCGCCACTTACTGCAGACGCGATCGAACTTGTGTCTTGAAAGAATCGCACACAGACAGTACAGCTAGTACAGAGTCCGTTCTACCTGCACTGAGATTATGTTGACACTTTGAGAGCAAGCGTTGCCCGCCCATAGCTAAGAGAGTATTCATGGTGTTAAGTTTTTGTTGTTTATCAGGTTGTGAGGTGGGTGGTGAAGTAAAGTACTGATTAAGTTGATCAAGTGATGTGTTTAGGATTTCAGTTTCTGTAGTTTTACTTCCTATTCCCATGTCACGTAAATGCTTCCAAAGATACCGGCTAAGAGAGTATTCATGGTGTTAAGTTTTTGTTGTTTATCAGGTTGTGAGGTGTGTGGTGAAGTAAAGTACTGATTAAGTTTATCAAGTGATGTGTTTAGGATTTCAGTTTCTGTAATTTTACTTCTTATTCCCATGTCACGTATTCATAAATGCTTCTAAAGATACCGTGGGGAAATGGAGGGATCGACAAGACTGAGAGCATGACGGCGTTTGGCATTTCTAATGCTTTGCGTTGTTCTGTTCCTAATTCTTTTATAGTTGTAAAAATTTTCCTCAGATTATTGTGTCTATACTTCCTGTAGGCAGCGTCACGTGACGCCATGAGGTTACGTATGTTATCAGTCATCCATGGAGCAGGACGATGAGTGGCACGTCTTTTCCTTAATGGTGCATGTTTATCAAATAATTGTATCACCATGTTACTAAAAGCGGTCAATTTTTCATCAACGGTGACTAAGTTAAATATTGTATGCCATGGCAATTCCATTGCGTCGGAAATTAATTGATGGATTTCGTCAGCGAAGCGTTGAAAATGTGTGTCAGCGTTTGTAAGATTACGTCAATAACTTTGTTTATCATTGCGATACTAACCTGTCGCTTTGGATTTGTTGTGTTTAAGAGCTTTTTTCACGTCAATAGGGATATCCTGAACTAGCACCAACAGATAGCGCACGTGTACAATGAAGGATGCGCTTTGCGTGTGCATTTGTTTTTCGGTATATAAACATTGAGGATATACGTAGTGTATTAGTATATTAAATACTCTTAAAAACAAATAAAAAATGACAAATTTTTGTTATGTTCCTATATGTAAAAACCAGGGAAAGCTTTTTGTCTTCAATCAGGTCCCGAAATATTCTGAATATATGCTTTAAACTTTAAAAGATATAAGTAATAAAAATGGGCCTCGAAAGTGCTAGCTATTAAATAAGAGTAACTACTTCAAGTAAGGAATTGTTGACTATAGTTTCATTTTGGAAGAGGAAAAAGAAAAATTAGTAAAAACATATGCAATCTCAACAGCGAGCTATGTTAGCTTAAATTATATGCAGAAGTTGTAGGAGTCTCCGAATTTTACGCCTGCAGTAAACTCTCGATAAACTGGAATGTTTATTATCCAGGACGATCTCTAGTGAATCCATTTCGTGAATAATGTTTTTAATGTACTGTACCCTAATTATTAAAGCCATGTTTTAAGTTCAAATTTTTAAAATCATCCCACACAGTATTCAAAACTGCATGTCCTTAACCTGCAAAACACACTACTAATCGTGATACTATTGCGATCATATTATATTATCCTATTAAAAATTGCATTTGAACTTTCTGCAACTACAGAAAAAATACAAGGAATTCAATCTCGATAGTCTCTTCCCTATAAAAAAAACACATTGGTGGCTGCATATCCTGTTTTTAGCGTACGGTTCTTAAATACTAATTAAAGAGGGCAATATTCACTTTCGACATATTTCCTATTTTTTTATTCGTGCATATTGTTCTCAAAGTTCTCGTTTAGGTTCATTTACTCGTATTTATATTCTGCATACTGCAGATTTCCCCACCCATCTCGGGGAATCGCTCAATATTATACAGGTTTACATTATTATTTATTATAAATTAAATTAAATTATGAGGTAAGAAAATATTGAATTATATTACATTATACTAGGTTATACGAAATAACTGTAAATATAATTTTGACACGCACAGAAAACTAGCAAGCGGAAAAACGTAATCAACTGTAGCATATGACAAAACATAGCCCTACAACATGTTGCGCCGCATGGAACGCTCCTGCCATCTGACGGTAAAACTTCGCATAAGATATTCCTATAGGTGTAACGTATGAAAAGTAAAATCTGTCTCTGAGTGGGTCAACTACCTGAGGTTCTGCCAATGTCTGTCGCTGTGTGTTATGGTCACTATTGTTATAGATGGCGGAGTAGTGAAGTGTTCATTGAGGCGTTCTAATGAGATGCTGACTTGTTGTGTCTGTCCTTTTGTATTTCCAAATCCCATTGAATTAATATTTTTCCACATTGTTTGCATTTGACTCAATTAGTCCGTACATATATTTTAGTTTGGAATTTCGTATTTTTTGATTCGTGATATTTCTTAGTCGTTTGTAATTTCGAAGGTTGTCATCAGTTTTATCCCGTCTATATTTTCTGTAAGCGGCATCCCTATCGGTCATCAGGTCTTTTATCTTAGTTGTCATCCATGGTGCTGGGCACCTTTTAACACGTTTAGTTTTCCGTGGAGCGTGTTTGTCGTACAGTGACACAATAATAATAATAATAATAATAATAATAATAATAATAATAATAGTTTTATTTTCCCTGGCAGAGTTAAGGCCATCAGGCCTTCTCTTCCACTCAACCAGGATCAAATCACATACAGAAAAAATACATACCGGTATACAAATATGAACTTAAAAATAATAATAAACATAATTAAGTAAAAAAGAGAGATTGAATACATATACACAATCAGCATTAACTTTGAAATAACAATAATAAAAAATATATATATGTAATAAAAAAAAGAGACTGGATACATAATCACAAGCAGAAAAATACATTCTAGTATACAAGTATTAAGTTAAAAGAAAAAAAAAAAAGAATTAATACATATGAATATAATCTCACAACTAAAGGAATAGTACAATTAGTATGATCAACACAGCACGTGTTACATTGAGACAATGATAATTACCTAGATATTAGTGTTAATGGAAAAATAAAGTAATGACTGTGTAAAATAATAATAATAGTAATAATAATAATAATAATAATAATAATAATAATAAAAAATAAAAATTATACCTAAAAATTAGTTCTGTGCATTTAAAATATTTCTAAACAACCTAATTTTAAACAACTGGGGACTAAGACTACCCCTGATTTCCAGCGGCAGCGAATTCCATGAGCGGGCCATGGCTATTGAGAAAGAACTTGAGTACAGAGATGTCTGATGACGTGGTATTGATAGCAATAGATTGTGCTGTGAACGTGTATTACGATTATGATGTGAAGCTAGGAGAGTAAACCGAGAGGCAAGGTAGTTGGGTGTGGAATCATGTATAATTCGATATAGCAGGCAAAGAGAATGTACTAATCGTCGATCTTGCAAGCGGAGCCAGGAGAGTCGTAGAAAATATTCCGATATATGATTATGTCGGCGGATACTGAAAATAAATCGGACGCAGACAATATGTACACGTTGAAGTTTTTGAGAAAGTTCAGTACTTAGGTCACTATATAACACATCACAATAGTCAAAGTGAGGCGTTACAAGGGTCTGTACTAGAATTTGTTTTAGTTTAGTAGGAAGGAAATTTTTCAGGCGTTTCAAAGAATGCATGATAGAGAAAACTTTTCTACAGATATATCTGATTTGCGCATTCCAGTTCATATTAGAGTCGAAATAGATACCGAGGTTTTTTACAGTAGCACTGAAAGGAATTATTTTGTTGTTGAGAGAGACAGGCTGAAGGGTGTTCATAATAATAGAGGATAAAAGTATTTGCTGCCCCAATACGTCCGTTAAGAATGTCCACTTTGTCATCCACTGAGCGTGCAGTCCAGATCGTGTGCCAGGGCAGCTGCACAGCATCCTCATAGAAACTAGTCTCGTCAATGCGTTTCAAGTCGCGGATTGTATTTGGCTTCATTTTAGCGCATTGTAGTGAATATGTTAGGTAAATGATGCCATGAGCTGAGATGCCTGGTGCAGGTAATTGTCCGTATGACAGTACCCTGTCCGTGTTCTTAGTAATAATCAGGTCTAGTAACATCTCGGATGTTTCAGTGTGATGCGTGGGCAAAAGTGGTAAAATGGTCATATTATATGATTCGAACATTGTCAGAATTTCTCGAGTGGCGGGTGACACGGTGGCTAGCAAGTTGGTATTGAAATCTCCCAAGATTAGAATGTGTTCATAATGTGGTGATAAGTCCAATAATGCGGTTTCAAACTCCGTCGACATACAAAGTCTGGGGGGGGGGGGAGGGCTTATATACAACACTGATTAAACATTTCTGATAGGAAGCGCAAATTTCTATAAACATAAATTCGGGAGGAGCTGCATATTGGTTGGGTGACAGGCGTAAAACTCTTGGTTGTAGGTCTGAACGCACTTAGACAGCACAACCACCTCCCCTTTTCTCAACTCTGTCATTTCGACAAAGAACGAAGCCAGGTAAATGCACTAGAGAGGAGGAGAGGGAAGGTTTTAACCACGTTTCAGAAATGAGGATAGCGTGGATGTTCAAGGGAGCGAAGATGGAAAGTATTTCGTGGTAGTGTGGGCATTTAAATGGGCTACCTGCAGCGCGAAAGGATTACTATTCACCAAGTCTGCTTTCAGAATGTCAGTTGTCTATGCCGGCGTCAAGATGGAGACTGTAAGGTTGTTAAACTTGTCATTGTCCGCAGAGACTGTTGGGTGCTGGCGAAAACTGTTTACTGAAATGCTGGCAACCTAATCTATTTGAATTGCACGATTCGAAGAACTAAAATAATCTAAACTATGATAACTACTACAAAAATACAGCACTAAGGTTGAAATTAACTAGTGTACCTACAGCTATTCACTTAATTCTACTATATTATTTTTATAATTGATTAAATCTAATAATTTATATGCTTATTTGCTAGTGATACGTTACAATTTTCCCTGATAAAGCTTGTAATGGAATTACGTATTATGTAACTAAATTACTGGATGTTTAACACTAAATATAAGATTGAATGTTAGTGATTAATGATTAAGATAAAACAATGTGAATATTAAACTTAATGTAAGATAAAACTACAACTACAATATTAGGCCTACCTAATCTAAACTTACTGAAATTTAAAGTCTTGCGTAACTTTCGTAAGATAGGGGAAAACTCCAGAACACGGTACCCCCCTTGCCATCCCCACCCCAAGTCACTAGGAGACGGTGGGAACTATGGGTAATATGGGGGGAACGGCGATGTGAGGGGAAAAATTTCCCTCTGCCTTTCCCTCCTGCTTTCTCTCTCTTTCTCCTTCTCTCTCTTCATGTCTTGGTATTCTGTTCTTCTATGTCCTTGTTGTATATAATGTTATTTGTCTTCAATCTTCATGTTATCTTCTTTGTTGAATCCTCAGCAGCCTCTCTGGAGAACACGTGTTCTTGGTTGAAAAATTTTGGAACTCGTACATATATTGCTCAGTTGAAAAAAGGAGCAACATGCGGGATGCAATTGTCAATCATGAATAAGAAATTACCACAGTCTATTATATACAGTCGCGAAGCTCAATATGTAGTAAAAATGCAAACATGGGTAGTTGCCTACCACTAGGATCGCTACTATCGCCTCATCATCGCAGATCTCTCTCCTAGCAGACGACAAAATATGTTACACTTTCGTTGTCGTGTTCTTTTGGAAATATTGACACCTTTCTTCCATTATTGAAATATTAAATGCATAAAGTTAATTTATTATTTTAATGAAGTATATTAAATTCCACCATAAACTCGAAGATACCTGCAAGAAATAAGTTAATATAATTTTTGTTTGTGCAAGACGAACTGAAATTTACTATAATAGCTTCACTCATTCAAGATTATAGCGATAATTAACTATGAAACCAATAAATATTAATTTGCATTTCTCTTTACAACAATAATAATGGAAATATGAATTAATGGAGTAACTTACGTGTACCGGTACTTGTAGTGTAGGCTTACGTAGTGGGATGAGGTTAAGCAATAATAATCACGCCAGAATTGGAAATAAAACGTGATCAATAAATTTTATTGTAACAGACTTTTTCTACGTCTCTAGTAAAGCAACAAATAAAAATAACAACAAAATTAACAGCTATAATTAAAAACATATCCTTTGAAAAAAAAAGTAGGCCTAAGCAATAATATCCCATCAGAATTGAAAATAAAACGTGATCAATAAATTTCATTAAAGCAAACTTAATTTCTTTCTACGTCTTTAGTAAAATAACACTTAAAAATAATAACAAAATTAATAGCTACAAGTAAAAATATATCCTCTAAAAAAAAAAAAAAAGTAGACCTAACCTTTATTCCTCTGTAAATTTAGCAGCCTAAGTGACAGAACTTTAACCGGTATCTAATGTCCTTTCGGTTAGACTGAAACATTTCATTGTGGAATTTAGGGATATAATGTATTCTAACAGTCACAAAGAACTTCAAAATTAAGAGTTTTGTTTCTGCACAGCATTCTTGTGGAAACCCAGGAACCTTTCTGAATCTTTCGGAAATCGGAAAAAGGATAACTCTGGCCTCTTTCTCTTACTGTTGCCACAATTTATATCACTACATACGTCTCCTCCTTGTCCCATATTATTATTCCAATTATTATATTTTAGCCATTAACATTTTCATTACAACCAATAACGATCATTTCACAAGCATCAATGTGAAATACGCAACGAGCTAGCACTCGATAAAAATACGACACAGTCCAAAGTCGACCATGGACAGTCTATTGTTTCTAGTTGCTAACCGCTTGGAGCGCTTTATCACAAGCTTTGCAAAAAAAAACACCTCAAGCTTCGCGACTGTATATAGTAGACAGTGAAATTACTGTGTAGACGTGATGGTGTTAGAGATAAATTATCGTGAAAGTAACATTTGTCTCTATATAATAATGTTGAGATATATATGTGTGTGTTATAATAAAGCGATTTTATGTTGGATTTCAAGTGCATAAATTAATGAAAATTCATGCGACTAGATGGCGGGCGAGCGGGCGGGGGAGTGAAGGAACGTTGAGTTAATGGGACCTAAGCCACGACAGGCGAATCAGAGAAAGAAGGGGTGGCGAAATTAACAGGTGACGCTGGACATGTTGGCGTGCCGACAGTTTTGTGCCGACGTGCGAAAAGGTTGGATGTACGACTGTGTTGTTACTGTCGATATTTTCGCCGTGCATAACTTTAGCAGTGATATCGGTAAGTTGATACGGTTTTTGCAACAGAAAGGGTTATTAGCAAGTACGTACACTTGCCCTAAATGTGGTGGCCGATGTAAATGCCGAACAGGCAGGGCCAAGCGAGGATACTTGTTAATAATTCCCCTGGTAATAAGAATCGGTCTCTTACCGAAAGGTACTTTTCAGTGCCTACAAATAATCAGAAAAGAGCAGAGTCAACATTTGTCAAATGCGCATCATCATGTTTTCGGAAAGGCACTTTTCAGTGCCCGACACCCCTCGTCAGGGCTTGCAGGCCCGACACCCCGCTTTTTGCATCATGTGCTACACGTCGGATCATCATCGGGCCCGCTTTTTTACATCATGTGCTTTTTCTCGATGTTCACGGAGATCGTCAGTGGCTGCCATGATGTTTCGACATTTTCATAACATCTTGATGGTGGGAGCTGACCCTTCCAAACTGTGGAGAAACTTACGCACAATTGGTTTAGGAAATCCCAGGACACAGGTAGACAGTGTGCCAGTTTATCTTGACGAAAATAAATGACCATTTTGCAACGGTACAGTCAATAACCTTGGATACGGTCGACAAACAGCAGACAGTTAACGAATTACAAATGACTCCAATTCCGAACAGAGAAATATTTTTCTTCACTTATGTCACAGAAACTTAAATAAGAGCGGCAATAAAAAGTATTACTTCTAAAGCTAAAGGTGTGGATAATATTAGTGTAATATTATTGAAGAAAATATTGGACATAATACTGCCGACATTAACACATATATTCAATGCCCTACTCATAACTTCTACCTACCCGAACCTCTGGAAGAAAGCCTTTATCCGTCCCATCCCCAAAATTAAAACCCCATTATGTGCAAATGATTTCCGTCCAATTAGTATCCTACCTGCTCTATCAAAAGCTCTGGAAAGTATTGTTCACAAACAACTAATGAACTATCTAACCGAACATGCCTTACTGGACGAATACCAATCCGGGTTCAGAAATGGACATAGTACGACTACAACACTACTAAACGCGAATGAGGATATACGTGAAGCCACGGATGAACGTAAATTAACATTACTGACATTACTTGACTTCAGTAAGGCATTTGATACAGTTGACACGGACCTTCTATTATGTAAATTAAAACTTCTGAATTTTTCTGAAAGTTCTGTTACTTGGTTTGAATCCTACCTTCGCGAACGTCAACAATGTGTCATTGCATGCGATTATTCTTCAAAATGGTGTGTCGTGAAATCTGGAATTCAACAAGGATCAGTTCTCGGACCTTTACGCTTCATGATCTATATTAATGACGTGACTAATATGATAAAACCATATGTATGTTGGGATTATTGTTAAATACAGTGAACCAGTTAAAAATCTTGGCATTTTTATGGATAGCGATCTAAATTGGAACACTCAAGTAACACATATTTGCAAAAAAATATTTTCTCAACTTCACTCCTTGCTCCATATGAAAGAATTTCTACCACTTTTTTTTAAAAAAGAATCTTATTCAGACGCTTGTAATGCCTCATTTTGATTATTGCGATTCCTTGCTAACTAATGTAAGTTCACTCTTAGCTGAGAGACTACAACGTGTTCATAATGTGTGCATACGATTCATCTGCAATACTCGTAAATTTGACCATATAACACCTTCCCTCCAGTTATTTCATGGGTGCGTCTGAAGGAACGAAGAACAATACATCCACTGTGTCTTCTGTTTAGAATCATGCATACTTCTACTCCGAATTATCTGTTATTGCGCTTTCAATTTCTTACAATTCTTCGAAACCGTCATCAAGCACTTCTTTCTATCCCTCATCATAGAACGTCTTTATACTCATCTTCCTATACTGTAGAAATATCTCACCTCTGGAATTCGTTATCTAATGACGTCAGGGACTGCCGGACTTTAACACAATTCAAAATTAAATTGGAAAATTGTGTCTTAGTTAATGTTTTTAGGTATTGCTAGAAGTATTGATTTGTGTTTTTTCTTCTTTTTCTTTTTTAATCTAGATTAAATTGCAAGTTTCATGTTTATGTCAGTTAATTAGTTAGAATACAATTAATTCATCATTTAAAGTTTGTGTGACTGCAACCTGTGTATATTTTTGTGTGGCTTTACTTTGTTTATAGTGTTTTTTCTCCTTCTCTTTATTTCTTGTGTAGCTTTACTTTGTATATAGTGTTTTTTTTCTGTTTATTTCTATCATTGTATTTGTATTCCTGATGTTGTGGAAGAGAAGGCCTGATGGCCTTAACTACACCAGAATAAATAAATAAATAAATAAATAAATAAATAATAATCGTAGAGTAAGGCTAATACTAGTACTGCTGATGTTTTATGGAATTTTAATTGCGTTTCTTTCGTTATTTTTATATTTAATGATCATTTTATCTGATATTTTAACATTGTATTGCTGACATATTTAATGTAATTTAAAAATATTCCTTAGCAATTCGTCTTCTATATTTACTACTCTTATCTGGTGACGTTACGTTTTCTTATTACAAATTCTTTATAGCAGGTAAACTCATTGAACGTATACCATTGGGCAGATCTAAATTGAGACGGGAAGGTCATATTCGTTTGGATCTACAAGGCGTAATAGGAACTGAAGATAAAGCACATGATAGAACAGAATAAATGCCAACATCATCTCAAGGTTTAAAGCACCAAGGGTAGATATTAAGTACTGTAATCAGGACCGATAAAAAGTAAAATGGACTTGTGTGTATACCCCTGAATACCGTTGCTGGACACGGATTGATAGAAGTTGGTATCATCTGTTCGTAGTCGAGGAGACTTTGATAGTGCGAGCGGTTCTTCCGTTTAGTCACGCTGTTTGCTAGCGCTTGTGGTTTCTCCTTGTTTGTCCGTGCCAAGTGCTCGAATTGTACTTGGAAACGACAAGGGGATATTTTCCTATACGCATTTTATAAGAGTTTTGTACTGTTTTTCATATTGTCACTATTACATGAAACGGAATACCTAACTAATGATAAAAGAATACCATCTGGTATGCATTACTGAAGCTTTTTCTTACATATTCTTGGCTTATCATGCTTTGTATTCCTATATTGAGTTAGTGTCTTGCTTTATGGTAATATATATATATATATATATTTATTTATTTCGGTACAGTTCACTCATTCTAATTCAAAAGAGAATACAAAAAAATAATGAACGCGTGCAAGATCATTTATTACTAATAATTCAGTTAATTCTGCCAAAGTACTGTAATCCCTTGACGGAAAGTTTCATTTATATCTACAGGTAAGGTGGGTGCCCCCGTTATGGCTATGTTCCTGATATGGCCACCCCATTATTGTGAGTGAGTTAACCAAAATGTCCGCTAAATTGCAGCAGCATCCAATGAAAGGGCATCCTGGTATGTCACTTGATCGTTTCCCATCCAGTCAGGTTGAGCAATATGACGTCAGTTGCCTGTTTTGCGTTTTTCATGTGACCTCTTCTTATTTTTCTCTGGCAAGTCTCCTTTGTTTTATGCATGTTTTTCAAATACTTGTTTCATGAAAACCATCGTACTCCATTCAGTTTTTAATGTTTTGTTGATTGGTGTTGTCGTTGATGGCGTATCTTTTACGAGTTGTTCATAATAAACGATTTTCGTAAAAGCTTACCTCCTGATATGGCCACAGGCTATCAAATGCACCATGGCCATATCAAATTCACTTCACTTTTATTTTTTTCACCTGACAAATTTACATGCCTTATAGCTGGGATTAAGCAAAAATTTTGTATTGTAAGAAAAAATGACGTCATAATCATGTATTTTTTAATCTGAATCGGTAGAAAATACGTTACGTTGTAATGGAAACTTTTTTCTTTTTGCAAATGTGCATTAGTAGACAATACAGTCCATATAACTTAAGTATTCGCTTTAGTGGAAGCTTTAGAAATTTTGTTTCAGATATAAAATAATGCCGGTCAACATGAATAAGAGGGGATTATAGGCTGAAGAAGCCATGTCCAAGGCAGTGAGCGGTATAAAGAATAGAAAGTTCTCAGTTCAAGGTGCAAGTAAAACGTTTTGTGTACCTAAACGTATTTTACGCCGCTATATATATGGCTTTTAAGGAATCTGGAGGTTCATTGCCGCCCTCACATAAGCCCGCCATAGGTCCCTTTTGGGGTTTCGTAAGAAGCTGTTTTTTACGGGCTGGGTTGAAATTTTATTCAATGTCCAATTACAATTATTGATTTCACCTTATATTTTCATTATTATTTAAATAAAACTAGCCGCCAGCATAGCTCAGGCGGTAGCGCGTTTGCCTGGTGTTTCAGAGCTTCTCTCGGGAATGGGTTTGATTCCCGCTTGGCCTGATTACCTGGTTCGAATTTTCCTATTTTTTCTGAAATGTAAGTCGAATGTCAGGTAATCATATAGTTAATCTCCGGCCTTATCTGTACAAATACCATCTCACTATCGCCAATTCCGTACGTGATAGATAACCTATTGGTTGATACAGCGTTCTCAAATAATCTACTAAAAATAAATATAACTTTATAGCTCTTGAAAGTATAATATTAGACTAATATTGAACCAGGGACTAGCAATAGCAACTGATAAAGGGTAAAACAAATTTCGTATACCACTGAAGAATACAATTTCGAGCAAACTTCGAAAAGCTACTTGTGTTCAGCTAGGCACAATATAATCTGGAGCCCTTACTGTAAATTGTAAATTACGTTTTATTTAACGGCGCTCGCAACTGCCGAGATTATATCAGCGTCGCCGGTGTGCCGGAATTTTGTCTCCCAGGAGTCCTTTAACATGTCAGTAAATGTACTGACATAAATCTGTCGCATTTAAGCACCCTTAAATGTCATCGACCTGGGCCGGAATCGAACCCGCAACGTCGGGCACAGAAGGCCAGCACTCTACCGACTGCGCCACCCAGGTCGACTCCTTACTGTACATACATCGACGTTTCTGATCCCAATTGTCGATCGTCGTTTGGATTATTATGTTACTCCAGTCGTGCAGTAATTCTGCGTTTCCATATGAAGGTTACACGGAAATAACGATCAAGGTTCATTTTAGAAAGTTTCGAGAAAAACGAATTTTAAAGTTTAAGCACTTAATACTTTGTTATGTGTGTATTTAATAGAAATTGACGTAGTGGAACGTCAAGAACGATGATTTCTTATTACTAGCTAGACCACACATGATAGTACTTCCTTTCTACTATAAGATAGCATTATTAACTCAATTTAGATTTTTTATGGACCTTGATCATTTTTCCCGTGTACCCTATTATGGTGAAGAATCGGTAGAACGGAGAAAAATTCTCTCCAACACTGTAACTGAATCCGGGTTTCCGGCTTTATGTGCTGGCGCTTTATCCACTAAGCCACACCGGATTCAAGTTCCGATGCCGGATTGAATCCCTCTCATTTTTAAGTTCTACATATTGTGTTCCTCTTTGTTGACCTACTGTACCTTCATGTACAGTGTCACAGTATGTGTGACAGTGACACACTGTCCAACCTCAAGTACAGAGGTGCGCTCATTACGAGTGACTAAGTGGCCGGGATCCGACGGAACATGGCCCCGTCTTGAATCAGAAAGTGATTACTTACGCTTTATCGTATTACTATGATCTACCGAAGTATATATGGAGTTTCAGTGCAGTAATTCTGCGTTTTCATAGGTAAAGAATCGATAGAAAGGAAAAAAATTCTTTCCGTCACCGGGCTTCGAACCCGGGTTTCCAGTTTTACGTGCTGGCGCTTTATCCACTAAGCCAAACCGGATTCAAGATTGGCCGACAAAGGGGAATACATTAGGTAGAACTTAAAAATGAGAGGGATTCATTCCGGCATCGGAACTTGAATCCGGTGTGGTTTAGTGGATAAAGCGCCAGCATGTAAAATTGGAAACTTGAGTTGGAGTCCCGTTGCCGGTGAGAATTTTTCTCTATTCTTCACCATATAGACTAATAATGTTGTCTCTTCTGTAGAAACTGATAGTTGATAGTTGTCTTCATCTTCATCGGATAGATCTTCAGGAACAAAACGTAGTTTCTTTCTCGCCTGGTCACTCCTCTTTTTCTGCAGTCCTGTCTTTGCGGAGAAGGCACTTGATTCTCTGCTAGACAATGAAATTGGTTCTATGATATTTCGCGATTCCTATATTCCCACCAGTCGTCATGTTTGTCCATAATCTAAAATATGTTAACCTAACAACTTGATGTAAGATAGCTGTCCCTGATATGGCCATGCTAAAGTTTGAGAATTTTTCTAGCTGCCATTTAAAAAAGAAAAAAATGTAAACCACTTTTGTCTTACTCGTTCTCAGTCTAATGGACTTTCTTAAAACAATTTCCTTTCCCCATAAAAATAGCTTTAATTGTTCAAAAAGTCCCAAATTCCAAAAGTCTACCTAGTGGCCATATCAGGAACATGTGCACATGATATGGCCACCCTTGTTCCATGTTCTACAAATCGTGATTGTTTTCAGTTTTGATAGCGAAGTTGTGCTAAAATTAAATAATTTTGGTGTAAAATTAATAAACATGATGCTTAATAATCTTTTTTATAATTCAAAAGTGCAGTCAAAACAGGTTTTTCCATAAAAAATTAAGTTGTTTACAAAATTGACATAAAAATTTAACTTCAAAAAACAAAAATGAATACTCATTCAAGAGAAGAGTACTTACAAGACAAAAATAAGATTTTGAAAACAAATTACTGATCGCATTTAGGACAAATAAAAATGTCTTTGTCTCCATCAGTGAGGCCAACACACTCTACGTGATAGAAATTCTCACAGACTCCGCAGAGTCGCATGTCCTTGACTTCGTCCTCCTGACAAACCGTTTTAAAGGGACTACTGGTCGTAAGTGTTTCGACAGTTTTTTGAAGAGGAACCCTGACGTTGCACGACGCAAAGCTCAAAGACTGAACTCAGCCCGGGGTCAGAATGTTAGGAGTCAATGGATAACCTACAGAAGAGAAATGGAATATTCTCTGGCACAGCTGTTCTCTTGTTCTGGTGTCAAGGTGGTTCTCCCATCTAACTTTGACTTCTTTAATGGGCCCTCTTTCTCCATATGTAAGTAAGTATTGATAAATTACATATATTCTATTATCATCTTGTCTCAGATTAGAGTTGCTATACAAAATATACAAAATAATTAACTGCAAGTTTGCATGAATGACTTGCATGCAGCGTTACTTGTATGCATAGTTCCTCATTCTTTTCAGAGAAATGTCATTTCCTGTCGCATATCTTCCTGTCAGATTAATACTATTGTTCTACCAACGATGAAAACTGCAATGCAAGGACAGGAGAAAATGAAAAGTCTGGGTGATATTACATTCTCTGAAGGGATTAGATTTTAGTAGAATAGCTATGTGAACTTTTTATTTGAACTTATTGTCATTCAGAAGCACTGTGTTATAGAGAACATTTATATAATTGTACGGTGAATTTGAAATTATTTTCAGATGAAACACAATTAATATTTCGAAATCGATGTACCATTTATTATGCAAGTATTTTTCTGAAATCACGATATTTGAGCGAAACCCGCGCCAAATTGTAGGATTTGAAGAGTACACCCTAATAAGCTTATTAAAAAATACATCTATAGGAGCTCTAGTTCAAATTCTCGCTAGTAACATTCTGCCCTGCAAATGATTTGAAGAGTAAACCCTAACAAGCTAACATCTATAGGGACTCTAGTTCAAATTCTCGCTAGTAACATTCCGCCCAGCAAACGATTTGAAGAGAAACCCTAACAAGTTTATATCTATATGGACTCTAGTTCAAATTCTCGCTAGTAACATTCTGCCTTCCAAACGATTTGAAGAGTAAACCCTAACAAGCTTACATCTATAGGGACTCTAGTTCAAATTCTCGCTAGTAACATTCTGCCCTGCAAACGATTTGAAGAGTAAACCCTAACTAGCTTACATCTATAGGACCTCTAGTTCAAATTCTCGCTAGTAACATTCTGCCCTGCAAACGATTGAAGAGTAAACCCTAACAAGCTTACATCTACAGGGACTCTAGTTCAAATTGTCGCTAGTAATATTCTGCCCAGCAAACGATTTGAAGGGTAAACCCTAACTAGCTTACATCTATAGAAGCTCTAGTTCAAATTCTCGCTAGTAACATTCTGCCCTGCAAACGATTGAAGAGTAAACCCTAACAAGCTTACATCTATAGGGACTCTAGTTCAAATTCTCGCTAGTAACATTCTGCCCTGCAAACGATTGAAGAGTAAACCCTAAAAAGCTTACTTCTATAGGGGCTCTAGTTCAAATTCTCGCTAGTAACATTCTGCCCTGCAAACGATTTGAAGAGTAAACCCTAACAAGCTTACATCTATAGGGGCTCTAGTGCAAATTCTCGCTAGCAACTTTCTGCCCAGCAAACGAAATTAATGGGTTTAAGCACTGCTAAATTCAATAAAATACACAATTTAATTGAGAAGTGGAAATAATAAAACAAAACAGAAGAGTTGAAGTACGAAAGTTCGAACCAGGAACGTATCGCATGTTAGCTTTCATCGTAATTGTCCGTAGCTCTGACCAGCGTATAAGAAAATATAAGTATGAACACTGCGGGTCTGTACCTTTGATGTAGTAGTGTCTTATTTCAGTGACCTTCAAACCAGCCCTATCTGCATCAGTGGGAGTTTCTGTCTTCTTCCCTAGATTTGGCGCTGATATCGCACCAACAGTCGACACCAGAAATTCTTTTCGACAGAGTTGTCAGCGAATCAGGATTGCTGTTCCACCGTACGTGTGTGCTTGATTACACTGACCTCTAGCGTTTGAAAGCAGAATTATACGCTAACTGAGCGCATGCGTGAAGAAAAACAGATTAGGAAAATTCGCTCAGTGTCCAATGTGTCCTTTCTTTATAATTCCTATTCGCTCATTTGACCGTATCTCAGCTTCACTAAATACGCTGTCCTGGATCCGCCTCAAAGAGCGAAGAACTATTCACTCCCTCACGTCATCTTCAATATTCCTTAGAACTCTAACCCTAAATATTTAGCTTCCCGTTTTCAACATTTCTCCTCATATCACGGAATAGATAGTCGCTCACAACACCATATCACACTCTCCATTCCTAAACATAGAACATCCTTCTATTCTTCATCTTTCACTGTCTCTGCAGACTGCAGTTCATCTCTGGAACTCTCTATCACAGCATATCAGAGACTGTCGAACATTATCAAGTTTAAAAATAACTAAAATTGCGCTTCTTCACTTCAGATTCTCTTCAATTATAAGTTATTTTCTCAGTGACAGTTTTGTAAATAACATATACATTTTTTTCAACAACATTGCACTCTCTTAATCACCAGATGAATTTATTATCATAGTCTTTTTATTGTGGCTTTTATTTAAATTTCCTATTTTATTACTTTACTACATTCCATTTGTGGTAATCTTACTTACGTTTTCTCCCTTAAGGAGAGTCTGTACTCCCATATCTTACAATGTTAAATTCCTCAACTTTGGGTACACTTTTCTCAGAAGTTATAAAAGATACAACTGTAGAAAAAATAGGGCATATGTAACATACCTTTCTGTATACAACCGGTTAAATAAATTTAAAATTGCACCGAGCGGTTGGCAAAAAAAAAAAATCCTCAATTCTGGGAGCACTTTTCTCAGAAGAGATAAAAGATACAAATGTAGGAAAAATAGGGCATATATAACATACCTTCATGTATGGAATCGGCTAAATAAATTTAAAATTACACAGAGCGGTTGGGAAAAATAATTTTTCATTGATAACATATTTTGCATTAAGAATTACTACAATACTTTTGCTGAAGATAGGGCTAAAAGTTGACAATTAGAAGAAATAAAATTATATTATCATTTTACATATATATTAAACTACTGAAAAATGATAAAAACATTTTTATACAAAATTTGGTGTACAGACTCCCATTAACTGTTTGTAATAATTGAATTGCTTATGTTGGATTATTCCAGTCTTTAGATTTGTATTTCATTTTTATATCTATGGTATTATTTTCATATTGTACAGTAGGCATGTCAAAACTCTGCACATTGTGCAACTGTCTCTGTGCGATTGCACTCTCTATTCCCCTACCTGGAGGGAGGGAGTGAATCGCCTTGGAGGGGAACGCGACAGGGCTATACAATACCTGCAGCAGCTTTTGTTTCAGTAACACAGTTTCAGTACGAGTGCCGATTTGGCTGTGTCTGTGAATGAGTTATGATAAATAAAGTGAGGAGAAGAGAAATTACGAATCATATAACATAATTGTTATAATGTTTTCCTTAGCCAACAATAATAATTATTTTAAAATGAAAGGCTTTCATCAGTCTATGTCGAGGTAATAATAATAATAATTTATTTATTTAATCTGGCAGAGCTAAGGCCAGTAGGCCTTCTCTTCCGCCCAGCCAGACTCTAATTCTAATTGAATACAATTGCTTACATAGTTATTACATTAATATCTAGACCATAAAACAACATGAAAGTAAATAATGAAAGTGGGATAAGTAATATTAGTGTGACAATAATAAACATTGGTAAGAAATAGTTATAATAATAATACTTACTTACTTACAAATGGCTTTTAAGGAACCCGTAGGTTCATTGCCGCCCTCACATAAGCCCGCCATCGGTCCCTATCCTGTGCAAGATTAATCCAGTCTCTATCATCATATCCCACCTCCCTCAAATCCATTTTAATATTATCCTCCCATCTACGTCTCGGCCTCCCTAAAGGTCTTTTTCCCTCCGGTCTCCCAACTAACACTCTATATGCATTTCTGGATTCGCCCATACGTGCTACATGCCCTGCCCATCTCAAACGTCTGGATTTAATGTTCCTAATTATGTCAGATGAAGAATACAATGCGTGCAGTTCTGCGTTGTGTAACTTTCTCCATTCTCCTGTAACTTCATGCCACTTAGCCCCAAATATTTTCCTAAGCATCTTATTCTCAAACACCCTTAACCTATGTTCCTCTCTCAGAGTGAGAGTCCAAGTTTCACAACCATACAGAACAACCGGTAATATAACTGTTTTATAAATTCTAACTTTCAGATTTTTAGACAACAGACTGGTTGATAAGAGCTTCTCAACCGAATAATAACACGCATTTCCCATATTTATACTGCGTTTAATTTCCTCCCGAGTGTCATTTATATTTGCTACTTTTGCTCCAAGATATTTGAATTTTTCCACCCCTTCGAAGGATAAATCTCCAATTTTTATATTTCCATTTCGTACAATATTCTGGTCACGAGACATAATCATATACTTAGTCTTTTCGGGATTTACTTCCAAACCGATCGCTCTACTTGCTTCAAGTGAAATTTCCGTGTTTTCCCTAATCGTTTGTGGATTTTCTCCTAACATATTCACGTCATCCGCATAGACAAGAAGCTGATGTAACCCGTTCAATTCCAAACCCTGCCTGTTATCCTGAACTTTCCTAATGGCATATTCTAAAGCGAAGTTAAAAAGTAAAGGTGATAGTGCATCTCCCTGCTTTAGCCCGCAGTGAATTGGAAAAGGATCAGATAGAAACTGACCTATACGGACTCTGCTGTAAGTTTCACTGAGACACATTTTAATTAATCGAACTAGTTTCTTGGGAATACCAAATTCAATAAGAATATCATATAATACTTCCCTCTTAACCGAGTCATATGCCTTTTTGAAATCTATGAATAACTGATGTACAAAATTTTGTACGACGTCAACAAAAGTGATATTCCTCGAAAGTTACCACAGTTGGTTTTGTCCCCCTTTTTAAAAATAGGTACAATTATGGACTCCTTCCATTGTTCTGGTACAATTTCCTTTTCCCAAATAGCAATTACAAGTTTATAAATTTCGCTATATAATGCACTTCCACCCTCTTGTATTAATTCTGCTGGAATTTGATCGATACCTGGAGACTTGTACTTTTTCAGATTTTCTATCGCAATGTCGATTTCTGAAAGCGTGGGTTCGGGTATAAATGGCTCAGCAGTTTGTATTTCAATTTCGTCCCGATCCTTTCTATTTGGCCTATGTACATTTAGTAGTTGCGCAAAATAGTTTTTCCATCTGTTTAGGATTGATGGAGAGTCTGCAAGCAAGTCACCATTCTCATCCTTGATCACGTTTACCCTTGGCTGATATCCGTTCTTAAATTCCTTTATACCCTTATATAAATCTCGAATGTTTTTATTCTTACTATTTGTTTCTACCTCATTCAGTTTTTCCTTCAAGTAATCTCTCTTTTTATTCCTAAGTGTACGACTTGCTTCCCGTCTTTCATTGAAATAATTATCTCTATTCTCCTCAACTGGATCCTGTAAGAATTTCAATTTTGCCTGTTTCCTTCTTTCTACTAAGGTACATGTGCCAAATACGGCCCACTTAACTTATCGAGATCTGTTGTACGTTTACTGAAGGAGATAAAATTCTAAAAATTGTACTAAAACATACTTCAAGTTGAGCAGTAAAGAAAACGTGGTCTTAGATTTAGAGTTATTGAAAAACTTTTCTATAATAGTGCAATATTAAAAATGTGAGTAAAGGGCCTTATTTAGCACACTCGTTCCAAATAAGGCCCACTATCAGTCCCAAATAAGGCCCACGTGTAAATGGTCATTACGAAAGCAAATTAAATAAATTAAAGTCTTCTTCAGGCCGGTGGAGAGGAAGGACGTATTTTTCGCAGCGGAGAAAAGGTTTGAGCAATGGGCTGTGAGTTGGAGCTGTACCGGGCAAGGATAGGCGGCTGGGCGGCCAGGTCAAGGATGCAGCGGAGCGTGAAAGGGACAGCTTTGGCAGGTCTGGCTGAGTGTCTCTTCTTTCACATAGTGATCGCGATACTACTAATTATTGGTGGTATCGAACTGAATCCAGGACCTGCAAGCGACAACGGAGTGATCAGTGTCAAGTGTGGCAGCTGTAGAAAGAACCTAAGAGTAGGCGTGCTGTGCAACCAGTGCGAGAAGTGGTTCCATCTGACTTGTCAGAAGATCAAGAGGGAACAGATAGTAGAAGAAACGTGGCTGTGCAAGGACTGCGGGAACGAGGCAGGCAACAGGGAGCTCATCGGTCTACGGAACGAGGTGAAGAAGCTACGGGAGAATCTAGAGACGGCGGAGCAACGGATCAAGTTTCTGGAGGACGAAAATAAGTTGTTGCGACGGGAAAAGGAAAATGGCGAAGAGAGGGAGGAGAAGAAGAAGCATGGTGCGGCAAGTGTTATCATCGGAGACTCCATCATTCGACACGTAGGGAATCTACAATCGGAGCTGGCGACAGAGTGTTACCCTGGAATTAGAGTGAATGAAATGAAAAGCGTGATCGAAAATCAGGAACGAGGGGACCCGAAAAACATCGTCCTTCACGTAGGAACAAACGATTTGCGAAGAGGTGTTGATTATATCATGGCAGATGTATATGACTTGGTGATGGAAACGAAGAAGAAATATCCGGCAGCTGGGATTGTCATCAGTGGAATCGTCAGACGGAGGGATGTGAACTGGAGAAAAGTGGGTCGTGTGAATAAAGCTTTCGAGTGGGTAGCGGAGTGTCTTGGTGCGCGTTTCGTCGATCCAAATTCCTGGATAGACGACAGATGCTTCGGAAGAGACGGAATCCACCTAAATCGGAGGGGGGCTGCAGACATGGGATCCCTCTTCGCGCGGGTAGTTACTACAACATGGCGCGGCGGGATCGAGGATCCATCAGCTGGCAGCGGCACCGAAGGACCATCAGCCGACGGCGGGGGCGTGGGACTACCGGCGGTCAGCGGGGGTGCGGTCGAAGACCTATCCGCGGGCGGCGTAGACCTGCAGTGACGGCGAGGTGCCACGGGGATTCAGAATGTTCAAGTAAGGACAGGCCTACTAAGACTACTGCAGGTTAATTGCCGAAGTATTAGAAATAAACTTATTCCGTTTTGGAACTTGGTCGATGTTTATAATCCAGATGTAATAATTGGGACGGAATCATGGCTTAGGGAAGACATAAATGACTCGGAAATTTTTAGATCGGATTATAGAGTCTTCAGAAAGGATAGAAGTGAAAAGGGAGGGGGAGTTTTCGTTTGTACTAAGATAGAAATAAGTAGCAATCTTCTGTGGATACATGAGGAAGTTGAAATATTGAATGTTCAGATAAGAAATGGGCTGGAAACCTTAGATGTAATAGCATGTTACAGACCACCCAGTGAATTAAACAATTTAACTTTGCACAAACTAAATGAATATCTTAATACAGTATCAGAAGACCGAAACGTAGTAATTGCTGGGGATCTAAACCTCCCGAAAATTAACTGGAACGGGATTTCAGGTACAAATTCAGATGCACAGACCCTTGTTAATGAATTGATCTGGCGTAAAGATTTCACGCAGGTAGTAAATGGTCCGACGCGTGACAATGCCCTCTTAGATGTTTACCTACTAAGACCTGTCTCTCTCTTTGTCAACTCTGAAAGTCTTCATAAAATAAGTGATCACAATAGCGTCTTATTAGAAATCTTATGGGAAAACACAGTAAATCCGAGGTCAAGTCCAGTGTCTGTCTGGAATTTTAACA
Organism: Periplaneta americana; assembly: GCF_040183065.1. Lineage (NCBI taxonomy): Eukaryota > Metazoa > Arthropoda > Insecta > Blattodea > Blattidae > Periplaneta > Periplaneta americana. The sequence goes on from NC_091127.1 coordinate 92,021,567, forward strand.
AAACCGATGTCCATGAATTACAAACGTTTCTACGACAAAAGCATGATGACTTTCTAAGGACTGAAGGAAATATGGAAAATGTGTGGCATAAATTTAAGTGTATAATTTTCGAGGCATTAGTAAAATGTGTACCTTCTAAAATAATTAAGAAAAATCCGGACCCAGAATATTACACTAATTATATTCGCTACTTAAAGAAAAAGACAAGGCGCGCATTTAGCAAACGTAAACGGAGCCATGAGCATTGGGAAAAATATGTTGAATTAATTAAGAAACTTGAGTGTGAAAAAAGGTTAGCTCAGGAAAATTTTCTAAAAACTATTTTAAAAGAAGATGAAAGTAACAATTGGAGACAGTTTTATAATTATGTACGCAGGAGAAAAGGGAAAAATGAAGGAGTAGTGCTTTTACGAAATCAGAACGGAGAAAGTATAACTGATGACAAAGAAAAGGCCGACTTATTAAATTCCTATTTCATTTCGGTTTTCAATAATAATAATAATAATAATAATAATAATAATAATAATAATAATAATCCCGCTGATAGGAGTGGTTGTGTCACAGACCGTGAATGTGAACCAAATTCGACTTTCAAAATAACTTCCAAAGGGGTTAGAGAGAGAATAACGAAATTAAAAAATCGGAAGTCTCGAGGACCAGATAGTATTGCTACAGAGATTCTTAAATTAGGTTCCGAGGCCATAATTCCATACTTAATGCGTATATTTCATGTTTCCATAAACAATGCAGCTATTCCATGTGACTGGAAATCAGCTATAGTGGTACCCATACATAAAGGTGGAAATAAATTAGATGTCGGAAACTACAGACCGATTAGCCTTACATCTGTCGTATGTAAAGTCATGGAGCATTTGATATCGGATTATATTCGTCATGTTCTAAATGCGAAAGACTGGTTTTACAACCGCCAGCATGGTTTTAGGGAAGGCTTCTCATGTGATAGTCAAATTACGTCGCTGGTTCAGGATCTAGCTGAAGAGGTAGATAGAGGCGGAAGAATCGATGCAGTTGTGATTGACTTTTCGAAAGCATTTGATTTGGTGCCACATGACATATTAATAGATAAGTTAAGTAGGCTAGGAATAGATAAAAGAGTGGTGCTATGGATCCAAGAATTCTTAAAAGGTAGAACCCAGAGAGTTAGAGTAGGTCATGAAATATCGGAAATTGGAAATATAAGTTCAGGGGTGCCACAGGGCAGCGTTCTGGGTCCATTACTCTTTATAATATACGTAAATGACCTATGCCAGGATATTACATCAAATGTGAGGCTATTTGCAGACGACTGCATTATCTATAGAAAGATTAGAAATAATTCAGATGTAGATGCTATTCAAACAGACTTGAATAAAATTTACAACTGGGCGTTAAAGCATAGGATGAAAATAAATGGTTCTAAAAGTAAATCTATAACATTTTGTAAAACCCGAGAGGAAACTACTCTTAATTACGAATTCAGTGGTGTTGTAATTCCGCAAGAACAATGTTGTAAATACCTAGGAGTGTATTTAAACTCCAAACTTTCTTGGGGAGAGCATGTTGATAATGTTACAGGCAAAGCATGGAGGGCACTTCACTTTATTATGAGAATCTTGAGAAAGGCTAGCCCCAAATCGAGGGAAATAGCATATCTAACGTTAGTGCGACCGTTAATGGAATACGGAACTACATGTTGGGATCCCTATAGAATATATCAGATAAATTCCTTAGAAAGAATCCAGTATAGGGCAGCTAAATTTGTTAAAGGTAAAAGAGAAGATGGGAACGATACGATAAAAGAACTTAAATGGGAAACTTTGGAAAACAGACGTAGGAAAACTAGAATAACATCATTGTATAGAGCACATCTAGGTCAGAAAGCATGGGTAGACATAACGGCTCGGTTAGAAAAGCCAACGTACTATGGTAGGAACGATCATGATTTTAAAATCAAATGTAGGAAACAGAAAACGGATGTAGGTAAATTCTCATTTTTAAATAGAACTATAAATGATTGGAATGACCTACCTGCAGCGGTCTTTGAGGGCTGTCCTTCCTTAAGGAGATTCAAGAATAATTTAAAGAGTTGTGTATAAAGTGAAAATTAAAATTAAGGTGACATTCAACATTTAATTTTTTAAGGTGGCATGTATTTATCTAGCCTGACGAGTTTACTTCCTTGGTTTGAATTGTAAATTATTTAAAAATAGCGTGTAAGAGGGCCTTAGACTAGAAATGTTTAGTTTAAATGTAGTTCTGTTTATAAGTACAGTATGCATAAGAATGCAATTATTTGACTTATTTGAACTGTTGTATCAGTGAAGCGAGGTGAGTCAGTGAAGTTATGGTTTTACAGTGCAGTGAACAGTTCCGATCAGTGATAATTTATAGCGTCAATGAAATGTGTTCTATAGTGTCAGTGAAATGTGTTACAGAGTGTCAGTGAAATGTGTGCTAAAGTGTCAGTGAAATGCGTCATAGTGCCACTACAGGGAATGAGGTGAGAGTAAAGTGAAAGACTATTGAAAATTATGTAGGACCTATACATAATCATGTAGGTTGTGTTGTAAAATTAGGTGTTTTATTTTATGTTTTATTATTATTGTGTTAAATTGTATTGTGTATTCTTATTGTATTGTGTATAAAATTGTATATGTGTTGTAAATTTTATTATGTATTGTAAATTTTACTGTGTATTGCTTATCATTTTAACTGTGTATTGTTAATATTGTATATACCACTGCCACCGGGTGCTTGCCCACTTGCAGTGTAAATAAATACATACATACATACATACAATAATTGTATTTAAACCAACTGAACTACAATAATAATATCCAAAGTTAAGTAGAGAAAAACACATTCTGAACAAAGCAAATGTCCTTAGTCTAGAGATCACACTCTGAGTAAAAAAAAAAAAAAAAAAAAAAAAAAAAAAAAAAAAAAAAAAAAAAAAAAAAAACTCTTCTTAGTCTAAGATCACATTCTGGGCAACGAAACCTGAGTATTTTCACCATAGTTTCACTGTTGTCTGAAGATTACACTCTTGGCAGAGAGAACTGGTATGTTGTCCTTAGTCCAAGATGACATTCTGGGAAAATCACACTGTGGACAAAGAAAACTGAATATTTTTTCTTAGCCGTAAGTCCAATGCATTCTTCATTAACATAATTTGAACACTTTACACACAATCTCATGTCCGCAATACGATCTTTTCTGCATAAATAGCAGAACCAACTTCCTTTTCTCACTCTTTTAGCGTGAATGCCACTCGGTCCAGCTTCAAGAAGATCTTTCACGGAAGGCACAAGACATATTTTCCTCTTCTGAATTGTCTTCACTCTCAAACCTTTAGGAGTAGTGGCACCATTCTTATCGCTTTCGTGGTCGTCTGTAGGCCTATGTTCTTTAGCAGTTTTAACTGATTTAGTCTTCTTTGCCTTGAAACAATTCCTAATTACCTCAACTGCTTGGTAATTAAGGGCTTTTCATCGCTGGTTTGTATGGTTTTTCTTCATTTCACGGTACGAAGAATGTCTTGAAATGAAGTTTCTAATTGTTCTTCATTATCACTAGATACTGGATTCGTCATGAAGAGAGAAGATGTCACTTGTGAAGCTTGAGTCCCCTGAATCTCTTTGTTTCGAAATTCTTCAACTTGATTTGGCTGATGTATGAGCAATTGGGATCCAGATTGTGATTGTAATCGGGTTTCTTCAGGCTTTTCTCTCCTGGTGAGTTTGGAAGAAGCGAAGGCACTCAGGGATAGCACTAGGGTCGAACGGATAAATTCCAGTAGCGCTAAACCCACTTGATATGTTAGAAGAGTAGCAGCTCTTGGCCAAACCTTACTAAATATTTCCTGAATATCCGTTTTTTCACTGTACGGCTTCCAGCACCCTTCCTGCTTTGACCAGTAAAGCAAGACTTCATCATCCCAGAATGCTTCGTAAGGTCCAAGCACGGACTTATCGAATGGCTGCAACTCATGTGTGGTATTGTTAGGTAAGCAGAACAACGTAACGACTCATGAGTCTTCAAACCTTCTATGTCTCAAGTCATTTCGAGTCAAAATAACGCAAGTTTAAGCTCTCTAAATAACTGAAACTTGTGTGTTTAGGTATTACATATCGAAATAATTAAAATATTATATTTAACAATAAACACAATTATTATGCTAAAATAATTTAAATTACGAATTTAGAATAATTATCGTAACTTTGATAATTGTCTTCTCAATTTTCTTATAAATAAATTACTGTATGTACAGAACGTCTTTATGAGGCTCAAAATAAGAAAAACCTTGAAGATAATTCATGTTCCAAATAAGGTCCATGGGCCTTGTTTAGCTCATCTATAGAGGGCCTTATTTGGAGCTCCCTGTAAATCCACACTTTCATTCATAGCTTTACTAAGGGATAAATAAATACATTTTAAGTGGAAAATATCAATACACTATCTTATTCTAGTAATCATACACTTTGAAATGACATATACCATGTTCATTTATGTTAGGTTACCAAAAAATGCATAATGTTTATTAAAATACCTCGAAATAATAGCGAAACAGCTTCAGACGTTCACTGTTCAACTGAAGCAAACATGGCGAAATCGTTCACTTAAACTGTTATAGTTTCTGGTCTAGCCATTAGAAGCCAGGAGCTGTTAGAAACATTAAGAAACTAGTGGAAATTGTAATGTTATCTTAATTAAATGACAGATGGGCCTTATTTAGAACCGGGCTTTATTTGGCTCATGTATCTTACCATGCAACGATCTTCATCAAACCACGGTTTCTTTTTTTTAGTTTCATAATAATATATATAATAATAATATATATATAATAATAACAATAATATAATAATAACAATAATAATAATAATGAAATAATTTAGATACTTATCTGTGATATATACATATATAACCATTAAACATTGAGAAACCTGAAAGAGCTATTATTGTTAACAAGAATTGTTAGAAAAATATTTCGTTAGCCTATTCTTAAATTGGTTTGATGTCTGACAGTCCCTGACATTACTCGGTAGGGAATTCCAAAGCAGAGGAATAACCACAGTGAAAGAAGATGAATATGAGGATGTTCGGTGGGAGGGAATGGATAATATTGAGATGTGTTGTGATCTTGTGTCTAGGTTATGATGGGCGGATAAATTTTGAAAACGAGACGCAAGATAGACAGGAGTGGAGAAATGCAATATGTGAAAGAGAAGGGAAAGACAGTGGATTTTCCTACGATCTTCTAGACGGAGCCTGGACAACATTTCGAGGGATGGTGTTACGTGATCAGCCCGGCGAATATTGCAGACGAAACGGACGCACATATTATGAACACTTTGTAGTCTCTGCGCCGAAGTAACGCTTAGATCAGTAAGCAGAATATCACAGTAATCGAAGTGGGGCAGTACGAGTGTTTGCACTAATATTTTTTTCATAGAAAAGGGTAGAAAATTCTTCAATCGCCTAAACGAGTGGATTAATGAGAATACTTTTTTGCAGGTTTCTGCAACTTGTATGTTCCAATTTAAACGTTTATCCATATAAATACCTAGATTCTTTATTGATTCACTGAACGGAATTTCGGTGCCGTACATTTTAATCGGGGACAAATTTGGTATGATAATAGTGCTTAACAAACGTGAATGGCCCACAGTGATTGACTGTGATTTTTCTGGATTTAGTTTAAGTCGGAATTTCCGTGTCCATGTCCAGATTGAGTCCAGATCGTCATTAATTTTAGTTATTGCATCATTTATTTCGTCAGTGTGGAATTTTATGTATATTTGAAGGTCGTCTGCATAGAGATGGTGTCGGCAGTATTTTAGAGATTCTGATATGTCGTTGATATAAATTGTAAATAGTAAAGGGCCAAGAACTGATCCCTGTGGGATCCCTGACCTCACAGCCTGCCAAGAGGAAGAACGATTTCCGGCTATCAGAATTTGTTGGCGGCCATTAAGGTAAGATGCAAACCACAGGACAACGTGCTCTTCTAGGTGTAGTCTTCTGAGTTTATATATTAACAAGTCAATGTCTACAGAATCGAAGGCTTTACTAAAGTCAAGTAAAGTCATTATTGTCAATTTACGTTCGTCCCGGGCCTCGCGTAGGTCTTCCGTGAGTTTAAGTAATACTGTATTTGTGTTATGTCCGGCCCTGAAACCTGATTGATAAGAGTCGAGAAGTTTGTATTTGTTTAAGTATTCTGTCAGTTGCTTGTGTACAATGCGTTCCAATGCTTTGGATAGGGCAGGTAGGATGCTGATAGGTCTATAGTCGTTATAAGATGTCGGTGTTTTGGTCTTGGGAATTGGGTGGACAAAAGCGAGTTTCCATTGCTGTGGGTAAGTCGAAGTCATAATTGAGGCACTGAAAATGTGAGTCACAGTCGGTAGTATTACGTCTATGATTTTGTTTAATAACGAAATATTGATGTGGTCTGGTCCTTCTGCTTTAGTTGTGATTCGTTACAGGGCTTTCTTTTGATTGCGTAATATACAAAAAGTGAAATTTTTCCCTTGAGGGGATGGTCCGTAGGTTTAAGAGTTCAGCGATAGTCTGTTGTTTGTCAATGGGGCTAAGGGTTGTAGTTGTGAGGTGACAAGATTATAGTAAAGTTCTCAAAATATGATATTGCCAGCGCTCATTTCTTGATCAGTATTCTCACGGCAAAACGTACTTGACAATGGCGTTGTTTTGGAGTCAGTACTAACACAGCCATCAAAGGTTAGACGACTTAACGACTTTCATTTCATAAACTGGTAAGTGAGGAGAATATAGTGAGGCTCTTGAGGTTGTAAGGAGAGAAGAAAACAACTATTTGCAAGGCGGAAAATTTTTCTGGAAAAAAAATATACAGTCTAATGGAAAATTTTCCATCTCACGTCACAATATTAATTCAATACACTTATATTAATAAATCTCTAAATCTGACATAAAGAGAATATCGTCGCTTGCAGCTTATGAACTACACTTTTAATTTCTTTGAGTAACACTCTCAACTTTTCGATACTTGCTCTCAACGTTTTCAAATAAACTATATGTGAATTTAAATTCTAAGCTAAATTTATATGTATTAATATTAATATTAATTTATATTGACATACACCAAAGAAATGATTTCAGTGTAAAAACTTCACAATATCCTACTGCATGTAATTAATTGGGAGTATAATATTTTCTTCAACATTTGTGCACCAATGGTCACAGTAAATAATAATGCTTGGCGAACAATGAAAGAGTAGGGTGTATTACATTAAAATAATTAGTACTACTATGTAAAATGAAATACTTGTTCGTTTCTTGTTGTTTCGAAATTACTGCAATTTTTTTCTTCAAATGCTGTATAAAATCATATTAATAAATTATGCTTTACAAACCACTACTTTGTCAAGTATAACTGAGTAAGCCTAAAGTTTCTTGTATTACATTTGTCAAATATAGACACTGATAATAACTATGTTTTTTGTTGTTGTACTAACTATGTTTATAATGTCCAAATGTCTATTTAATCCAGCCCTAGAAGCGCAGAATAGATTATTGTACATCCCTCCAGCTAAGAACGGATAAGAGCAACGCTAGATTGATGCAACCTGCACAGACCGGCGATCCGCTCACATAACTGCACATTTAGGGCCGTATTCATAGACATTTTTAGCGCGGGCTTCCGGTGGATGATCAGCGAAACTAACGTTTTTCATATTCATAAACCAATGTTAGCGATATGAATAATTGAGGGGCCCGAGATCAAAATGGGCTATGTGACCTTTTTTCGGAAATTGAGTTATTGACGTCATTGGCAAGTTTGGGTTGAAGACTTTCAGCAGTGAAAAGTTCAATTTCAAAGTGGTTTATTTTAGACATGTAAATGCATGGAGAAAATCAGTACATAGATAAAAATGGGATACGTTATTATTAATGAATTAATCAAAATGGGATATGTGATTCGTTATTTTCATCAGAACAAAATGGGCCATATTTCATAGTGTTGCGTTATATTTCCAGAGCACATGAAACATAATGGTCTATGTGTGCCAAAGCTTGTGTTTTTAGTTTTGCCGCCAGATTTTTCAGAAAACTAACATGGTTGAGATCTTAGTTACACAGTAATTATACGTCTTCATTTATGTTCTAATTTATAAGGTAAGGACTGTACTGCTATATAAAATTTTGTTGTAATTTAACGTAATAGGCATCATTTTATGAATTATTGCTACTAAAATACTACGTCTTTTATCTTTATGGGATCTTTAGTAAAATATTATTTTATATTTTTATGGTTAGGTGTTGGACACAACAGCTTTACATTTATTGCGACAATGGACGGCTTCTCGACTATAGGACATCTACAGCCTGTTGAAGGGGTGAGGAAGAGGAAAGCAAATCCACAACAATGGAAAAGACTGAAGGAAAAGAATGTTAGGTACGAATAAATTACGTGAAATTGCGCATTATTTAAAAACTTACTCTTATTATATCGCGTTTATGAAATGTATAGTCTACACATGCATTGAAATTTATGTAATAATAATAATAATAATAATAATAATAATAATAATAATAATGTAATATATTATAAAGTTAAAGAACGTGAAATATAAAAGTAATAATTTCTGTAAAGGGAAAAATTTGTATGTTCTAGATATTCTCGTATGAGGAGGCCAGTCACACTTCGTGCTTGTAAGCATGCACAGAGAAAACTAGAATGTTTCAGGATCACTCCTTCTGATGCTTCATACTTCAGCAATCTGTTCTTGAGTAGACCTGATAACAAATCTCAAGATGAGTTCATTTTGAAACATGTTAGTACACAGCCCATCATGAAAGGAAACAAAGGAAAAAAGAATTATTCTGCTTCATTTTTCATAAGGACAGAAAGCAAGAAGGCTATGCAAGTTTGTAAAAAACTATTCCTGGCAATTATTCCAAATATCAGCAATGGACGACTTGGTCGGCTTCTGAAGATTTACCATGAAACAGATAAATGCAGAAAAGAGAATCGTGGTGGAGACAGAAAAGAAGGTAAATTCAGACTATGCCGTGAGTCTGTGACAATGTTTATACAGATGCTGCCTGGCAGGGAAGCCCATTATAGTCGCCAAGGTTCCAAAAAAGTGTATGTAGGAAAGGAGCTAAAATCGATCCGAAACTGCTGGAGATTGTATAATGAAAAATATGCCCCAACAGAAGGCTTACCAAGAGTAAAATACGGATTCTTCGAATCTATATTTACTAGAAAATTCAACCTCGCTTTCGGTGTGCCACAAAAAGATGTTTTTTTCAACATGTCTGCAAAACAAAGAGATAATCAGATCTGGAAATCAAGACAGAAGATTGCAGGCTATGACTACTCAACGTATTCACCTGTTAAGAGCGAAAAGCTTTTATGAAATCATGAATGAGATGTCTCCAGGCCTTCTCACTTTGATCTTTGACTGTCAGCAGAATTTGGTGCTTCCACGTCTTCCTGATCAAGCAACATATTATGCTAGGCAGTATTACATGTACAATGAAACAGTAGTTGAGCAGAGACAAGACAAAACGTTGAGACCAGATAATGTATTTTCTTACACATGGATGGAACATGAGTCTCCTAAAGGAAGTTCTGAAGTTGCATCTATTATTCATCATAGACTGACATCTACTGATCTGATTGGAATTGAGAAGATTCGTCTAGTCTCAGATGGATGCGGGTCTCAAAACAAAAATTCTATTATGATATCGATGATCTGTTGGTGGTTCTACAATGAAGCTCCATCATCCCTCAAATTTGTGGAGGTTCTATTCCCTGTCGTTGGACACAGTTTTCTACCTTGTGATAGGGTATTCGGAAACGTGGAGAAGCAAATAAAGAAGGAAGAGGTGATTGTGTTGCCAGAAGAATATCATACTATCATTGGGAAGCATGCAACTATAGTCAAGGTGAAATGAAGAATGTCCAATCCGTGAGTGGAAGGAATTTGCAAAAGACTGATGAAACCGACCAGTGCCCTTCCATTTAAGATCTCAGAAGTTAAACGTCTTTTTCTCCGTAGAAAGGGAACAGTCGTCCAATTCAAAGGAGAAGCATGTTTTCGCTTTCAGAGCAATCAATATTTATCAAATGGGCTATGCAAACGAGGGAAATGCGTCCGCGGGGCATCAATGCCCTCTGTATCTAAGAAAGTTGGAAGTATCAATCCATTAAAAATCAGAGACGTAGAAGGATTGCTGCAGAAACATTTTGGATTGTCCTGGGAAGGAGATGACCGTTTGCAGATATACCTGCAAATCCGCATGGCCGAGAAAGTACCAGAAAGCGAGGAAGATGGAGAAGAGGACGCAGATGGCCTTGGTACATGCTTTTGTCTTGATAAAGATACTTGTGTACATGTTTGAAGAGTGTTTTTGTTGTAATTTCTGTAATACGTTGTAATTACTATAATAATATTCTAAAAGACTTCCAATTTTGTACTTGTTTTGTAACTAATTTGTAAATACTGGTATTATAAATAAATTTAAATTAATTTGAAAACTTGATTTTAAAAAATCATGTTCAAAAGCATCATATCAATTAATATAAAATTAGAGTAACGAATTTCAAAATAAATGCATCAAAATGGGATATCTTAAATTTAATTTTCTTACAAAACAAATATTTGGACACTATGATTTAAATGAACATGGTAGGCATGTTTACTATAGTCGTCTTCATCAATAGATGCATTCCCGCATTTGTACCAGCATTGTATGAGATGTAAGAAATTTTTGCTGTTTTCTTGAAATTTACTTTTTATGATATAGCCCATTTTGATCTCGGGCGCCTCAATTCGTCCCTCCTCTGGCAATGTCGGGGCTAGTTTAGCACGCTCGTAGCGGGGCTAGCGAAATATCTATGAATACCACCCAGAGAGTCTGATTTCTGACATGCCTGTTGTACAGTGTCAACTTTGTTATGTCATTATTTTCTGTAATATGTTTGTATTTTGTTCTTTCACTTTTTTATTAAATTTCATTACTTGTGTACTTTGTGACCTGTTGAGTGTAAGAGAATGCCTTAAGGCCTTAACTCTACCAGAATAAATAAGTAAATAATACATTATCTTTAAACTATGTCGACCTGTAGCAAACGATATGCAACTGTAGGTTAGTCACGAAGCCAGACATAACTTGTTAGAAAAATGACTCTCCTTTGTCCTTACAAACCTATGACATGGATGTGCTTCTGTCCACTCTTCAAATCACAGAATTTGCAATGAGTTTTCATAGAAGTATCGCCACATTCCTCTATCAGATTTTTTCATAGCCTTTAATAATGTTAATATATACTTTATTATAAATTCCATAAATCATACTTACCTGTCGTAAATATTACAACTGCATATGGTACTTAAGCTGAGATGCGTGGAAGCCACGGAGCTCGAGTCGCATATACGAAATAGATGTTGTTTCTGTTGTTGTCAACTGTCCGAAAACAGGTTTTCGCCTCATAGGTGACACCAATAAGGCATTATTCATGAGGAAATTAAGCCAGGAGATAATAGGGTAAGGTGGTCAGTTGTGATTATATGAATTATTATACTTTACTGTACATTTGGAAGATTAAGAATGTTTTCATTTTTTTTATTTTTAAGGTAGATTAATAAATAATTCAATGATAAAGGCAAAAAAACCTTTTCAAGCCAAATACTTTCCCCTACGGAATAGATAGATATTCGTTGTTAACATAGAGGTACAGTTCCAGAATCAAAACTTGAGCCACCTGAATTTCCAAAGTTCCAGTTATAACATATTGCGCATCCACAGTGCTTACTGAGCATGCCCAGTATGTTCCTGCAATTTTAAAAATTCAGGTGGTCGAAATTTTGTTTCTGTGTCTATAATTATATAGCGTTCTCCAGGGGCCCGTTTGCAATCTTTGTAAATTGTAAACTTCTGTTTCACAATCTGAGATGTGTAAAGTTTAATATTGCAACGAATTGTGAATAAAGAAAATAAATATATATTTATTAAATTATTTTTGAGTTACTAGATACCATTAAGAACTAAACTGAAGGAGTTTTGATGTTATTAAGTAGTTATAGTGACTCAGACGAAGATATTGAATTTAGGTCTAATCAAAGAAGATGTATACGTAAAAATTTCCTGCCAAGAATTAATAACACGTTCGTTCGTATCATTGTATGAATTTAATGAAAGGTGTCGAATGTGTCCCCTTTTCGCTGAAATCTCTCCTACAAAATAAGAGACATCACATCCAACAAGCAAAAGTAGTGCCCTAACCTCAAAGGGAGAACTGTATTGCTTTCCATTGGTTGCATAGGCTACTAGCTGTCACTTCCATACGTTAGCAGACAAGCATGGAATTTCGAAGGTTTCAGTGTGCAGAAGTGCCCATAGGTTAGTTGATGTTGTTAACAGAGCTAAATTCGAGGCAGGTTATTGATCACCAAATATGCTTACTGTGGCACAGAATTTTTGTTCCTGCTGGGTTACCTAATGTTTGTGAGGTTATGGATGAAACATTAATAAATACTGATTGACCAGCACATAACGAACCTGATTTTGTGTAGGGATGTGCAAAAATAACCGATTATTTTGATAACCGGTTATTTTCATCTGTTAATCGGTTAATTACCGGTTATTTTCGTTTGTCGGTTTAACCTGATAACCGGTTATTTTCCTCAATAACCGAACAACCGGTTATTTCTTAAAATACACACCGAATAAAATATATTTTAAGTTTATTTCAAATTTAATGTCAGTCGAACCTCGTTTCCTTTTATTATTTTGCGCTGTATGTAATCAACCCCGTATACAAATTGTCTCGTTGGCCATTCCTAGATGGGGTATGGATTACTACTTTACTTATTTCATTTGTCCGAACGATCGGGAATGGTGGACGATTCAAATTACGTGATTGTGTTGGTGTAATTTGATGAGTATACAAATAGTTTGTCATATTTAAACGAGTTAAAGTGAAGTGTTCCAATTGTGTTAATATTTAGTGTTACTATTTTACATTTTATTATTGATCAATAATACTTATTTTCTTTGTGAATTATATATATATATATATATATATATATATATATATATATATATTGTGCGAGTGTTTCGAGTGATCTTGATCCTCAAGCATGGACACTACATTAGTTAATGAACAATTTAATTTACACACAGACTTACCACGCATCTCAATTCAGAATCAGAAATCCCTCTATCCAAGTGAAACTATAAATGAAGAAATGGAAACCTCTCAAACTTAGAATAATGCAATAAATAATTTTCAACACATATCTGCAGAATCAACAATGAAATAATTGAAGGTGAGGAAAGAACTGAAAAAAAAAAAAACAAGTGACAGCGATGATGATGAGTATTTACATCCAAAAAGACCATTACGATTTTATTCAGCAAACAAAATAGCTAAATCAATGCTAAAAACAAGCATACCCCCTAACAATACATTTCAAGTACTATCCACTACCTCTTCAATGGCGTCAAACTTTGATAGTATAGATGTAATAAAAACAACAGAGACAAATTCACTAAATGTCAATTCAAATCCACAAATGTCTACAACGTCAAACTCTATGCAGTCAAAAACAAAGAAACCTCCACCCTTTGTTTTCTACCCAATTTCTTCTCCAAAAATCAGAAATTCCGCACTAACCTCTAGGGCAACCTAAGAATTGTTTATTCCAATGAAAGTATCAAATATTTGTGCGATAATGATAAAGATTACAATAGACTCGTGGATATTTTCAGTGCTAACAAATATGAAGTTTATTCTTTTACTTCGACCAAAATCGTCCGATAAGAGTTCTGATTAAAAATCTTCCACCCAATATCACGGAAGCGGAAATTGCAGACGAACTTAAGTCTCTCAACTTTCCAATATTGAATGTTCAACAATGGATACAAAACAAAAATGATGATAATTATTCTTACAAATTATATTGGAAAATAATCCAAAATCAAGAGAAATATTGCAATTAAACAGCATAAACAACATCATCATTAAAGTCGAGGCTTACCTATAATCCTCAACCTCGTTTACGTCAATGTAATAATTGCCAATCTTTTGGACATGTATTTTCAGATTGTAAACGAGAACCAAGATGCTTAAAATGTGGGGATAAACATTTAATAGCACATTGTCCATTCAAAGGGCCTGATTATACCCCTAAATGTGCTAATTGCCAGGGAGAGCACACCTCAAACTACAGAGAATGTCAAGTTAAAAAAAAAAAAAAAAAAAAAAACATATTGACCTTTTCAATATGAGATTATCAAGTAAGCCTGTACCAAGGCTTCTAAACTTCACATAGGTTGCATCGAGCTTGTTAGCGAGGGATTGACGGGGAAAGGAGAGCGATTCTGACGTCACAAGATAGCTGAGCGCGCCAAAACTCAAATGCTTCAAAGCAGTATCTCGTGTTTTTTCCTGTTTATGTTGCTTTGAATGCATTATGCCAGGTCAAAGATGTGCTGTTGCGGTATGCAACAATTCTAACGATAAAAATAAAAAGTTGTCTTTCTTTACTAAACCTAAATATTTAGGAATTAGAAAAAATGGGTAATTGCGTACAAAAGACAGGATAAATTCAATCTTGATATAAGCAGAGTATGCTCTGATCGTTTTAAAGATGACGATTTTGTTCCTGATTTTCGAGCAGCATGATTGAAAATAAAGCCGAAACGACCGAGAACGTTAAAGCCTACAGGTAAGCTTAAATAAATCACATAGGCCTATATAATTAAGTAGCCTATGTTAATACCAGCTTTGTATAATTAGATTAGGTTCATATATGTTAACCTAGAAATTATTTTCTTTCTTTTGTAATCATGCTACTTATACTAACAGTTGCATACCAAACAGGTGGAGGGTTAACGACTGACACCAGTGATGTTTTTTCACTATAATTCTCATTATATTGATTTTATATTAACGATTTATGACATTTTGTCACATTGGCATAATAAGTGGGTTAATCATAACAGCCTCCAGTGACAATTCATTGTTGAGTTATAATGATTATTGTAAATAAACGTGTTGTTGACATTTCATTACCGGTACATGCCCCTTTTTCCAAACTTTAGAATGAGATATTAAAACCAATCAATGTTAGATTTTCTATAAACATACATTTAAAACAAAAACACCATCATCTTGGCCCTCTTTAAATTTTAGTACATTATTTTTTCTTTTGAAGGTTTAACCATGCCAGTGGCGGTTCCTCGGGGCAGGGAAGGGAGGAACGTCTTCCTCACATTTTTCTTCTTTTGAAAGTAAATACCAAATAAAATATGTGCCTTGAAATTCAAGGAAGATTCGATAATTTTTAAGTTCACAGCTATAAGAAAACCTCGGTTGATCGAGTTTTAAACGATGCGCGCTCATGTGCTGCTAGAAAACTGCGAGATTGTTTGTGTGGAGGAAAGCCGATCCATTCCTCCTTTACTGCAGTTAGCACACATAGACAACAGCGCACTAGCGGCCAAAGAAAGAAGCAGAGTTTTAAAGCGAGTAAATGAACGGAAAGGGAGGAGATCCTCCTCTGAATCAGCGCATGGGCGGGAAATAGAAACCGCAGTTAGCACCAACGAGTTAGAAAGAGAAAGATATAGAGTGGCAATTGCGCCGCCATGTTTGAAGAAAATTGAACGACCGTCCGCCATTAACTTAAGCGCTCAAAACAAAGTGGGCGTGGCGATAACTAACATTGCAATCGCCAGCTGTCAAAATTTCGTTTGCATAAATCAGTTAAACTGAAATGAAAAAAACCTAGTATTTCGTCAAATATGTGCTAGTAACTTAATCTAAAACAAAGACCTTATATACGCTAAATTCAAAACACTTCAGCTATTCCTAGAAGAAAAGCTTAAAAGAATAACCTAAGCAAAATTGTCATTTACGTATGAAAAGAAGCCCTAGCAAATATACTGAAGAAAATGTTAATATTCCTAGGTTCTTTTAAATGCGACCCGCAAGATTGCCTATAAAATGAAAGAGTATGATTCGGATGATTTTATTAAATTGTTTTCCCAGTCTCTACACGTTGCAAAACTATCTATTATACCATAAGATATAGAATGAAAGTAGGCCCTAACTGTAGTAAACAACCTTTACCTCCAAGCTTGTAACTTGGGTAAAACATGACCAAACACGCTTTCAGTTTTTTTCTTTTGTTACAGTAGAGTATAATTATCGAAATGTGAACGTGAGGCCAACAGCCGGCTGATCTGTCTGAGCCTTTCAAGGGCTGTGGCACCACAGATTATTATTAGTGTATAATTGAACACCCATGTGCAATAATGGGGTAAGTAGTTACGAATATATTCATACTTACCCCATTATTGCATGTAGGTGCTCAATTATGTTTTTTCATGTCCTTCCAGTCAAAATACTAACAACAATACGGCCTACCACAGAGTTTTGAGTTATTTTGGATGCGAAAGTCGAAATACAATTTTAATATTTTATTGCTATTACTGGGTTTGAAACAGAATTGTAGCGGTTTCATCCGTATTTAGTTTAACTTTATTACTAGTGAACCATTTATTTTATTAATAGTTTGTCTTTAAAATAGGCCTACTTTTTATAAGCTACAGCTTCTGTCCACTAGAGTTGATTGTAAAGTTATCTCCCATGCTCTGGGCAAGCATCCTGACATCTTCGAAGTCCTCTGATACAAGCTCCTTTACTACAAATGGATTTCCACTTTTCTTTTTAGAACTTTGAATTACCAGTACTGTTACCCATTGTTGGGAACAGTAAATAGATCTACACTTTAAATACTCTATCCTGGGTGATGAGTTAATATGATTGCACACTTTTTGGACAATATCTGGATTCAAGAATTTCCGATTTTCATATTTTCCCTTCTGTTTCCCACTTCTATGGAGTTGCAATTAAACGCTATGTAGAGGACAGAAATAAAACATTTAAGTTAAAGGATGTTGAAAAATTGGTTCGTGAAGCAGTGGAATATGTAAATCCCCCAAAATGGGAGAAAGTTGTGTATCACACGTGGGGCGTTTTGAAAGAAGCGTGGGAACGAGAGGATATAATGGAAGAAGAGGTTGACGAACTGATAATTACGTTAGGGGACAGTGACAGTAGCAGCACAGTTTAGTAGTTGCGAAGCTTGGGATGATTTCTTGCATTTCTCGCGATAGTTGCTAGCCACTTGGAGCGCTGCGAGTACTAGAAACAATAGACTGTGTCACTGCCATCGTGATTTAATATAGGCAGACCATGTGACTCGCTTAACCCGATCATGGAGGGTGGAGTTTCAACCATATAAATTAGTTGCAATGCATATAGAGTAACATATATTTCTCTAACATGTAATTGCATTAATAAATTTAAAAAAATTATTATGAGACACTTCAGACATAATTCACTTGCGAGTCAAGGTGCAATATTATTTTTGGTATAAAAATTACGTTGTTCGTATGTGTAATACTGACTTTATTTGGATTAAATATTGCAAAATTCTTGTACATTAATTTATGCACGATTCAATAATTTTCAGTTGCACCGCACGAATATTCTGATATGTTGAAATTATAGGTTATGTTTACTGTACCAATACTTCAGTATTCGCATTTATACATTATAATTAAACATAAAGTTACGTGTGATAACTTGTAAATGCAATTTGCCTCTATTTCAGTTGTATTTATTCGTTTCTTACGGTACTCCAATCTGAAGTCTGATTACAGGAACGCGCTTCCGTATAGGGACAGCGGCAAATTGGGATTTTGGTACTTTGTACTGATTTAATAGTTACTTAGTGTTGATAAGCGTATTTTGTTTACGAGAATGAAGTGCTTTTCACATGCTATATTATAATTTTTGCCTTCGGACACTTGACTATATTCAAATACGGTAACCTCACAGCGCTATTATTAGAGCAATTAGATTTACAAAGTCTCCAATGCCCTGCCATTTCATATGTAGGCCTATGTTATGTCATATAGAAATTATAGGTTATTATTTATATTCCTATATTCGCAATTATACATTATAATTAAGCATAATGTCATGTATGATACGCCGCACATTCAATTTGTATTTTAATACTACAATTGAGTACGTACTGAATTATTGTATTTATCTACTTCCTAAGAGACGAGACCTAAAACATAAAAAAATTTTGTGCACCATACACCAAAATGTATTCAAAACTAAACATTATATTAGAAAAGTAACACAATCGTACGTACACTAATTTCATACGAGTGGTATGGTAAATTTTCTATCTACAATTAAGGAAAGTGGATGTGCTAAATTAAAATCACAATATAAATTCTTTTTTTATTAAACCCAGTGGCGGCTCCTGCGTACTAAACTTCTTAAGAGGAGGAAAGAAGGTAACAAGACGAAATGACACCTTCTTGGATGAAACATGCTACAAATTAGCCAACATACATACATGTAAGACTAGGTAGTGTTGGGGTTGGCCTTCCCTTCTGTATAGCAATAATCTGTTCTTGTAAACCGAGTTTCCTAAATTGTCCAAAATATATAATGTGTTTTCATTTCTATTCATTGTTGAATAATTGCACAAATTAATAATTACAAGGAAATTCACTTCGCAGCATTTTTCGAGCACACTACAGCATCACACGTGTTGGAAGAGACTATAGCTACAAATACATATTCGGAACCACGGAAATGGGAAATAATCTGAGGAAAGCGAGAACATTGCACCCACCCACGTGATCTGTGTTGCCACATGTACATTTTACAAGTTCAGTATCATATGCTTTTGAAGAATATCAGTTGCCGGTGGCCAATTTTTTATGTTAAAAATAATGTAGTTTGGAGTACCTACGTTCAATTTCAAATATATTTGTACAAAACTGACAACTTGGCTGTTGCCCTGTCTAGTACACAATGAATGGAAGTGAATTTCAGGGGCCTAAAAGATCTGCGACACTAACGTAGAACTACTTCCTCTTTGTTTTATATAAACCCGACTTCAATTATCAAATATCCTTGAAAGTTTCAAACCATGAATAGTAGCCTATATAAAGTGCAATGAATAATATTTTTTATTTATAATTTAAAAAAAGTTTATATTTGGTATCTTTCAAAGCGTTGCGTTAAAACTGTTTTTATTGTGCCTCCTCCTAGATGTGTTATAGTCTGGTTGAATGCAAGATCGTTAGATGGCAGCGATAGCGAGCTTGCTGCAGAGTCCGTGGATATACCAGAGTAGAGCAATCACCGAGTCGGCCGCCGTTGTTATTCCTTTTCAACACGCTAGGGATAGGAATATTTAAAGTAAAACTGAGATATTTTTAATTTGAAGGGCAAAAACTACTAAAGGATCTTCTTACATTTTAGAACATTATTGTCAGTCAACATACTAATGTATAAAAACTTTATTTAATAATTATTACAGCATAAATATACATTTAAGTGTTCAATACACTCATTCATAAACGTCACAGTTATAGATATTACAGCAGCATGAACTTCATAAATTACAAGTAACAAATGAAAACATCAATGTTGCAAATAAAATAACAATAAATCTAAACATTTCCAACTGCATTCCTCGTGCAAACTCTCCAACTTACGCATATAATGGGACATTATACTGAAATTTCTCGAAGTCCATTAGTTTTAAGAGTTCACAACAGTGTTACTAACTGCAGGACAGCAGCGATAGAGTTGTGCTTGAAGCGTATAAATATACTTAACATCTCAGGTTAAATGAATAAAAATATGGATGAACCCAAAAGCGGAAAGGTAACGCAAATTCCTGTGTTCTTGAGTGTAGTAATGCTTATAGGAACACACCAACCGATATTGTTTTTATTCATTCCCAAAACAGAAAACTGAAGCGCAACGACGCGAATTGTGGATTCAAGCAGTACGCAGACGAAAGTAAATAAGGCTACACTGCTTGTAATCGTACTTATAATTATATACTAGGCCCAATATAAAAAATATAATGTATATAGTATTATGTTTATAAATAACCATTAAGTTATCAACGACAGGAATTTATAATTTAAATTTCAAAAAGTATATAATTACTGAGTTCTTTATATTATATGTCATATTAGCAACAATAAATAATAAACTTATTTTTAAATGTACCGTATTCATATCGATATTTAATTCTTGATTTCAAGTGTTGATGGTCCACCTTGGAAACCAACATCCGCAACAAGAATTTGCGATATTCATTTTATTGGGAACGAGATCAAGACACCCCCAAAACTGGCATACCTTTCCCAGTATTTTTCTAAAAGATTACAAAACAAAAAAAAGACTGTCTCTTCTCAACTAGCTCCGGAAAGGTACGAAAGAGACGCAAAATGAAGAAGGAAAGATGAAAATTTAAGTTTTATGGAAGGCGAATGCTCAACAAGTGTTATTTATAAAAATTAAGTAGCCATACAGGCAGAAGTAAATGAAACCATTCTTAGTGATTTTGTTTTTTCTTTCACAGTTGAATTGTGTGAATTGTCTACTCAAGTGTCTATTCCATTACATACCGAACTGAAGTCACATAGGAAAATATGTTATGACAAGAGTTCAGGAACAGATGATATGTTTATTGAAATGCAAGATTTCCGAGATTATTCTACAATAAAATGAGAGAGAACTACCAGACTTAATGGGAGTGACATTTGTGGTTTTGAATATAGGCTATTGTTAAAATTGCTGCCAATTGAAACACAATCATACCCGTAGAATCATAATAAGAAATATTTCCAATTCTATCATTTAACTAAAAAATAGCTACCATAGATGGTCGATACACTCCAAGATTTAGACCATACATATTCTTTTTTTTTCCATTATTATAAGTGGATTTCACATAGAAAGCTTTCGAAAAATTCTGTCCAAGAGTAAGATTAGTAAAGAAAACGTCTATTCATATTTTCAAATTAAAATGAAAACTGGATTGTCGTATTCTGCTATGAGGGTGATGTTCAGAATTAATCGTGCAATTATAATTATGATGCATTTTTACCGCCACTTTAATGTTGTTGACATCCACAATGGTTACTGTAATTTTGGGTTTTGGTCTAGCAGAGAAAGTATTCAGGAAACAATGCCTGCAATATTGAAAAATGTAGAGTGACAATTAATTGTTCAAAAGTGGAACAGCCACCCAACGTGAATCAGATGGTGGCCTTCAAATCTAAATGCTACTGTGGGTGACACATTCATAACAACTGATTGCGGATTATTGACGTTATTAGAAGGTAGTGATGAAGTCAGGTTTTCCCGGAATAATAACAAACCTCTCTGATAAAGGGATCATTGTTGTTACTCCATCGTATCTGCATGATGGTAAATTAACAACTGAAGAAGTCTAAACTACTTACAGTGTTGCTAGTGTTCGAATTCATGTTGAAAGGTGCATTCAGCGAATTAAAATATACAGTATAACATTTTACACAAACTATCAATTGAACTGCTTCCGCATGTTGATCTTGTTTATTCAACTGTCCAAAGAGAAGTCTGAACCTCACAAGTGATACCAACAAGGCACCACTTATAAGGCAACTAGGCCAAAATATAATGGGGTAGGGTGGCCAGTTTCTTTTCCCTTCCATTGCATATATCGCCGATTAGCTACAAATTACACTAGTCAGACTTCATATGCATACAAACAATATTGTTCTTCCTCCGACACATATTGTCAAGTGAGATGTACAGCCTGATAACAGATGTACTGATGTACATATCAGCCAGAACCTCAATCAGAGGTAGTATGTTGATATTGTTCATATGTGTTGTGTTTTAGAGATTGTGCAGTCGCCCATTATTCAGGAAGTATAATTAAGACTACTTTTAGAATTAAATCACATAAAAATACGTAATTGATAGAGACATTATACACACATAAATATTACACACGTCATGACATCAAATATAAGTAGGGTAAACCATACAGTTATTGGCCACTTAAGGAAAATTTTATGTTTGAACGTCGAGGATTTCAATGCATTATATTGTAAGAAAGAACTGTTTGTGCATCTGTAATTGTCAATTATTTCTTTATTCAAATCACTATTACAAAAATGGAATTAATAATACTGTGTGATACTAGTGACCAATTAAAATTAATATGTGTGAAATTATAGTTATTGGCCACTTCTTGACAGTTATTGGCCACTTCACAATTATCAACTCTAACAGACATTTATTTTTGTTTTGGCTGCAAATATTATTTTAAACTGTTCCTATTATTTCTATTAGTTATTTACACATGTATTGTACTGCTCTAATGCCAGTTTTATGTAAAATATAAATCCACATGTCTCTTTACTGTATAGACCCTTATTTATATGTTGCTAGTTTATCAAGTTCTTCACGGTAATCATCATCCTCCGAACTACCCTTAAGGTCCATACTGTTATGAGAATCTTCTCCTTTATAAAAATGAGTGACACAGGGAGATATCACCATCTTTTTCAGGAATGTGTTGTCTGTGTTTACGTGATTTATAATTTACATAAAATACTTTTTTACAATCTTCACATCAAATTTCACTGGAAGCTTCTTGCAAATGTCACAAATTGGACTTGGTTCATTTTGCAATTCTCTGAAGAGTGTTCGTTTTCTTTTTTCTGTCGCAACTTTATGTTTTCTCTTTCTTTTTTCTTGGACAACTTTCCATTCGCGCTTCTTTCTGTGCTTCTGGTAGCTCTGTGATATTATCGAAAACGGCAATCTTTTTATATCATGTTTGCCTTCTCTTTTAGGTGCCTCTGGCCACACCAGAAACTTGCCGATTGATGTATTCTTGACTCTTTTGAGCATGGAAGATATTTTCTCACTTATGTTCCTTTTACGTGGTTATTTAACGACGCTCTATCAACTACCAGGTTATTTAGAGTCGATGGGATTGGTGATAGCGAGATGAGGCCGAGGATTCGCCATAGATTACCTAACATTTCCCTTACGGTTGGGGAAAACCTCGGAAAAAACCCAACCAGGAATCGAACCCGCGCCCGAACGCAACTCCAGATCAGCAGGCAAGCGCCTTAACTGACCGAGCTACACTGGTGGCTCTCACTTACATATGTTACCACAACCATAATGTTAACTACTGCAACCTGCATTCACACTTGTTGATGTACTGTATTGTCATGGGGAGTCGGGCACTGGCATAGTTCAGTCGGCGGAGGCACTTGCCTGCCGATCCAGACTTGTGCCCTGGCGTGGGTTCGTTCCCGCTTGAAATTATCATTTGGTTGAGTTTTTCAGAGGTTTTCCCCAACTGTAAGGGAAATGTTCTCGTCAAATACCATCTCACTATCACCAATCACATCGACGCCGAATAACCTAGTAGTTGATACAGCGTTGTTAAATAGCCAACAAAAATACAATATAACAATTGTCATGGAGAGTCACATACCGGGGTTCATCTCTTGCATTTTATAATAGGTGTAATTGTCAATATTGTCAGCCAAAACTTCTTGTTGAGTACAGGGTTCTTTCCGATCTGTGATAACGAATTTGAATGACGTCATGTGAGTCAGGAATCACACCGACAGCTAAATTGCAGCGAGAGGTGACAGACCAGCAGTGAGTGATTTCATAATCAGAGTGCACGGCGTATCACAGAGCAACGACCAAGAAAGTTAACCTTTCTGGGAGGTGTACATAACAACTCTTTCCGATGTCAAGTACAGTTACATGAAAATCATAGGAGCCTGCAAAAAAACGTGGTTTCATTATTTCCAAGAAAGACATATGTGTACTTAATAAGACTGGCAAAGCTCGGATGGGATTAATTCCAGAGTGGAAAAAGCAAGAAAATCCACCCCCCCCCCCCGTCACAAGTCGCCACACCCCACGAACAAATAATTCCACTCGAGTTTTACCAATCTTATACAGAAGATGCCTTTCTTGGAAATAACGAAACCTCGTTTATTGCAGGCTTCTTTTATTTTCACTTAACTGTACTTGGCATCGGAAAGGGTTGTAATGTACCCCTCCCAAAAAGGCTTAATTTTTTTGGGAATTTCTACTGAGAGTCGCCGTGCACTCTGACTATGAGATCACTCACTACTGGTTTGTCATCTTGCGCCACAATTCAGCTGTCATGTGACTCCTGACGCACAAGATGTCATTCAAATGCGTTTCAGAGATTGGAAACAACCCTGTAGACTTGTCTGCATCCAGTGTGTTCGATATGAAATGACATTTTCAGAACACTCATTATCAATTTCCTCCTAAGCTATAAGATTCAAATCATCTTTCCTTTTTAGCATTCTTTATTTTGATTTTTAGGGTTGCCTTAGGAACAACACACTTTTTTAGCAATGACTCTAAGTGAAGTCCAGTGAGTTTACAATTCTTCCAATGTTGCCTTCATCGCCTCTGGCTTACTGTCAGCCCATTTTGGAATGTTAAAAATAATCTTAACCAGGGTATAAAATAAATGAGAATAGTTATTGGCCACCTGTTATGACAGTTATTGGCCACGTGGCTAATAACTATGCACACATTTAATGGACTGAAAATAAAAATACTAGTGAAATAGTGGTATTTAATAAGTTAAATGAAGGAAAATAAGTGATTTTTAAAATTATTTAAAAATTACAGTTATTGGCCGGGGTGGCCAATAACTGAAACATGCGTTATTATTAAACAGTTATTAGCCAGTAAATTTTCAAAATTTTGGGATAGTATTTTATTACGTTTTATAAGTGTAAAGTCAAAATATAGATGTACTTACCTCATACTTGGAATAATAAAGAATACTGTACCAGTTGAAATCTGATTTAAATGCCGAATAACTACACTGATATTTCAGAAACTTTGTAGTTAACATTTTACACTCCTCTAGTAGTATGCTGAACTTTATACTGAGTCTATTAAATAATTAAAGACTGGAGATTGCTGGGTTTGCAGTGAAAGACCTGCCCTTGGGCAGAATACTTGAATCAATGAACCCATTCTTACTAATATTAAAACCTTTTATCAGCAGAAAGCCGCATGTAATTTTTATATCACACATGACTAGTGAATGACTGCGAGCCTGTAGTTAATTACGAATTGAGACACTGCGCGGCGCCACCAGTACGATTTTGAGACCCATGCACGGTGCCTATATTATTTTTATAAACTTTTAAAAATATAATTTTAAATAAATATAACTACAGAAAACAATATATATTATATTAATGTACCGAAGTACATATGATATTTCCATGCAGATATTCTGTGTCATCATACGATGAAAGAGTAATGGAACGGAGAAAAATTCTCTCCGGCGCCGGGATTTGAACCCGGGTTTTCAGCTCTACATGCTGATACTTTATCCACTAAGCCACATCGGATACCACCCCGGCGTCGGACAGAATCGTCTCAGATTAAGTTCCAACTCTTGGGTTCCCTCTAGTGGCCGCCTCTGCACTACGTCATAGATGTCTATGAACGTAGGACCGAAGTCCATACATGTGCTGAGGTGCACTCGTTATGAGTGACTAGTTGGCCGGGATCCGACGGAATAAGCGCAGTCTTAAATCACGAAGTGATTTACGCATATCATATATATTATATTAATGTACCGAAGTACATGTGTGGACTTCGGTCCTACGTTCATAGACATCTATGACGTAGTGCAGAGGGCGGCCACTAGAGGGAACCCAAGAGTTGGAACTTAATCTGAGACGATTCTGTCCGACACCGGGGTGGTATCCGGTGTGGCTTAGTGGATAAAGCATCAGCACATAGAGCTGAAAACCCAGGTTCAAATCCTGGTGCCGGAGAGAATTTTTCTCCGTTCCATTACTCTTTCATCGTATGATGACGCAGAATATCTGCATGGAAATATCATATGTACTTCGGTACATTAATATAATATATATGATATGCGTAAATCACTTCGTGATTTAAGACGGCACTTATTCCGTCAGATCCCGTCCAACTAGTCACTCATAACCAGGGAAAGGATTTATATGTAAATACATATTTACTTATAAAGCTAATATAATTTATATTTTGCATTATCTTTATGTTTCACAATGTGTAGGGTTGAAAAATCCTACTTTTATTTTCCATATTTTTCCATATTTTAGAGTTTAGTACATATTTTCGTTAATTTCCATATATTTTCCATATTTCATATAAAACAGTCCATATTATATTAGGTTTAACAATAAAACAAAACAAAATTCCATTAACTTTTAAAAATACATTTCAACAATAGAGATTTAAACACATGTTCAGTAATCCCTTTAACATCAGAGTTATTTGAAAATTAGCAGTCCTATCAACAATGGGAAAGTAAGTTACAAAACTGTATTAATTTAATTTAAAATTTTTAACAGACTTCAGTTGTGCAGCTCAACAGTTAAATGCCAGTCAGAGTACACATAGGTTCAGTTTTGTAAATCATACTATAAAGACGGTAAATATGCCAAAAGTACGTCATTCAGTCAATTTAAAATCAAAACTAACAAGTTACATTTCAGAATTTAAAGAAGATGGTTTATCAACTGACAATAAAATATTATTTTGTAATTTGTGTCAGTGTGCAGTATCATCTACACAAAAGTTCCTGGTGCAACAACACATTACAACTAGTAAACATCAGGCCAACAAACAACTAAATTCCAAGCAGAGACAATTGTTTTTAACACAACCAACAACATCGAATGTAAGATCTGAGTTTAACATCGACCTGTGCCGTTCTCTCATCTCTGCTGATATTCCTCTCTACAAACTAAAGAATAAGGTCTTCAGGGAATTCCTTGAAAAATATACTCAACATACAATCCCGGATGAGTCAACACTTAGGAAGACGTATGCTCCATCCATCTACGATGAGACAATACAGAAGATAAGAGATGAAATTAAAGATAGTTCAATTTGGGTTTCCATTGATGAGACTCCCGACAAAGAAGGTAGACTTGTTGGTAATGTAGTTATCGGTTTGTTAAGTGAACAATATTCTGAACGAATTCTTTTACATTGTGATGTTCTAGAAAAGTGCAATAACAAAACTATAGTTAAACTGTTCAACGAAGCTATGGGTATCCTGTGGCCAAAGGGTATTATGTACGATAATGTGTTATTCTTTATTAGCGATGCTGCCCCTTATATGGTCAAAGCTGGACAAGCATTATCTGTTGTATATCCTAAATTGACTCATTTTACTTGTGTGGCGCATGCATTTCATCGTGTGGCAGAAGTGGTCAGAGACAATTTCCCTAAAGTAGATTTGTTGATTTCATCAGTGAAAAAAGTATTTCTCAAAGCTCCCAGTAGAGTTAACGTGTTGAAAGAAATGTACCCTGAAATTCCATTGCCACCAAAGCCAATTTTAACTAGATGGGGTACATGGCTAGAAGCAGTTGAATATTATGCCGAACATATAGACTCTATTAACAATGTTCTCCTTGCATTGGACTCTGAAGATGCAGTCTCAATTGATACTGCGAAAACAGTTACCTGTGACATAAGTGTGAAGAATGACTTAGCTCACATTCAGCATACATTTTCATGCATCATAAAAACGCTCAAAAGTCTCCAAAATAGGCACCTTTCACTATCTGAAAGTTTTGAAATTATAAATAGTACTGTGGAACAACTGAATCGTGGTAGAGGTAAAGTTGCAGATGCAGTAAGAGCTAAGGTGGACACTGTACTTTCAAAAAACCCTGGATATGAAGAACTACAAAAGGTTGTTGCTGTGATGAGTGGTGAATCAACAGTGAAGATTAACTTGGACTTATCCCCAGCAGACATTGTGAAATTGAATTATGTACCAGTTACTTCTTGTGACGTCGAACGCTCTTTTAGTCAGTATAAATCTATCCTCAGAGACAATAGAAGAAGATTCACTTTTCAGCACTTGAAAGAAATGTTTGTAACCTATTGTTATGGTAACAGACAATAAAAATTGTGTTTTGTTGAAACTACATTGGAAGATAAGGTACGTCCATTATATTTTTTGTTTAGTTTGATTAAAATGTACCAATATTTAACGTACATAGTCATTTTTTTATAATTTTAAGTCCATATTTAATTCCATATTTTGGTAAAAATCCATATTTAATTCCATATTTTGGTAAAAATAACTACATATATATTTACATATTTCATATATTTTTAGTCCATATAAATCCGTTCCCTGCTCATAACGAGTGTACCTCAGCACATGTTGGACTTCGGTCCTATGTTCATAGACATCTATGACGCAGTGCACAGGGGGGCCACTAGAGGGAACCCAAGAGTTGGAACTTAATCTGAGACGATTCTGTCTGATGCCGGGGTGGTATCCGGTGTGGCTTAATGGATAAAGCATCAGCACGTAGAGCTGAAAACCCGGGTTCAAATCCCGGGCCGGAGAGAATTTTTCTCCATTCCATTACTCTTTCATCGTACAGAAAACAAGCTAAGAATGTAAATTATGCAAATAAAATAAAAATGTAAACAGAGGAAACTATTGACATGTTATAATAAAGTATGAGGATGTAAAACCAGTTAGGCCAAGTATAAAGATCTATGAAAAAATGAAGAAACATAACTTCAACATAATACCAGTATGTAACAAAACACATAATTATCTATTAAGTATGTCCCAATTAGCGTAAACTCAGTGAACTTTAAATCCTGTAAATACGAAATGAAAAGAAACATATTTATAATTAATTTATTACGAAAGAAATAATATTAATAAACAAACCTTGAAAACCAACAAAGTGAATGTATGCATCTACAAATTATAGGTAGTTTTGACGTATAGCAGACATTCCGAATCTTCAACGAAACTGCAACGGGATCACAAAACAGTTGTTTACAATGAACTTGAAAATCAACGGCGTAACTTTATTGATATAGCAGGTGAGACCCAACAATTTGGCTAGAATTCTGATACACCACAAACCACAAGTAAGACTATAAAAATGTAGTTTATATAATATTTAATATTTAGAAGAACTGTCAATTACTTTGTCATCATTACCCATAAAAATTGCCAAAGACTGCAACCATTTTATTTTAATTTATTGTCTTGTTTTTATCGCCAACACACACTTAGTTTATAATACATCAACAATGAACGTTTGGTACGATCGTGAACATAATTCCATCTACACACACTTATATTGTTACATTAATTTGCATTGAAAATCGGCATTAGCACAAACGTGTTCTGTATGGTAGGCCTCCGCTTGACAATTAATTACAGTGTTGCTGATGTATGGCTCCGGCTTGTAACTGAAGAAGGCTCTGGTCAGAGTCGTTCTCTAAGCGGATATAGTATAGTTTCCATTTTCTTCTTCTTCTTTTGAGAGTCTGAAACTTAAAGCCTAGATTTAGTAGCAAAGTTCGTAACATTGAACGTTCATATGGAAAATCACATATACGTTTTACATGGGCTAATAGTTCATCCAGCATAGGTAATTTACCACTTTTGAAGAAAGTGTGTATTTCATGGCAGACCAAATCACACGAGAAATTGTCTATTTTAGAAAGTTTTTTTTTCTATTGTTTCTGTTTTTCATAGGTATTTTAGGAAAACCCCTTCCTACTACTTTTCTCATTGTATTTTTGTGTATATTGAGTACTTTCGCAGCTTCAGTACATGCCCCTCTACAGAGTTTGTCATCACACATTCATGAGCACTTAAAATAAATTTCTGGCCAAGTTTACAAATTACATCAGTTCTTGGCTTGCGACTGCAACAAGGATCAGTGCTCGGTCCAGCAACACATTCACTGTCAATAATAAACATATTATTTGCACTATTTACACTTTTAAAACTATTATATATACCACTCTCACTGTTTACAATGTCATAAATATCCATATTACTTAGTCCAGCAACACATTGAAAAGGGTATTATTAAAACTAAGTTCATTACAATTATTATGCACAGGTTCATTATTTACATCTATATATCTGTATCCGATTAAAATATATGTCACCGAAATTCCATTCAGTGAATCAGTAAAGAACCTAGCTATTTATATGGATAAAAGTTTAAATTGGGACATTCAAGTTGCAGAAACTTGTAAAAAAGTATTTTCACTATTCCACTTGCTTAGGTGATTGAAGAATTTTCTATCCCTTTCCTTGAAAAAGTCTTCAGTGCAAACACTCGTGATGCCCCACTTCAATTACTGTAATATTCTGTTTACTAACCTAAGCATTACTTTGGCACAGAGAATGCAACGTGTTCATAATATGTACGTCCATTTCGTCTGCAATATTCGCCGGGTTGATCACGTAACACCATACCTCAGAATGTTGTCCTGGCTCCGACTAGAATATCATAGGAAAATCCACTGTGTTGTATACCTCAATTTTCGATGCCCGTGCGTCCTACTTTAAATGGTTCAAACCTACCCGCGCGAACGACAGTCTCTGTTTTCTCTAAGAAAGCAGGTTGGCTCGTTTTTCCCTCTTATGAGGGAGAAAGCAAAGATCACGCGGCGACGAGTAACGTTGGCAGTAGAAATACCCCCAGGCACTGTGACGTGAACCCACGCTAGCACACGAGACGATAAAAGTCACCCTCGGCTCCCTTTATTATGCATGCGCTATCGGTGAAGAAATTCCGCTTCCGGTGTGATGCTGAGCCCCGTTGTAAGCATAAAAATGTTTTTTTTACCGCAATCCAGATATTCAGTGCGTTCCATTAATTACATTACATCCTCAACATGTAATTTTGCACCACTATTCAAGCAACAAACACTTATTTTGCACTTATTTAATGCTAACGTATTATTGTTTTTATCATCATTTATCTTAAATGAATAATGTCTCCATGTATCGTCTCTTATTTTCTCAAAGATAATTTCTGTAAATATTCCTCATAATTTATATATTATTTTCTGTTAATGTATTGTGCTCTATTTTTGCCCTGTAAATATCTTACATTTGTAACATTGCATCTTATAGTCGTTATTTATCCTTATATTTTGCCATAACCTAAATCAGTGGTTTCCAAATATGGTGTGTGATGAACCCTTTGAAGCTTACATTTCATTTTGGTGGACCTCCAGTGTTTTCTGTAATAATCTGGTAATCATTTTGTACTCATTAAACATTTGCATAATGTAGTGAATTAACTACCCTTAATAAGTTGGTAGCTATATTAAATATAAGTTTTAAGTTTTGAATATAATATACAAATACAAGGTTATTTTATGTTTTATCATATCTTTACTGTCAAAAATAAAACTATACGGTTTCCAGTGGGATGTTTCTTTTGCTGTTAAAATTAACATTACAAAGACTGGGACTTTCAAACTACCTAGTACGACCAGCACAGGTCATTTTGACGTGTACGTTTTATCCTAAATTTCTGTCTCATTAGCAGCTTTCATTTGAAATATCGTCTTATTACAGACTTAGTGGGTATAATTAAAGAGTTGCGAGTTAATAATTTCAGAACAAAATTTGAGACCACAATACACTCTTCTTCTAAGAAGAAATTGTTATGTGTAGATGAAGAAAATTTGTTTTATTAACTGTGTATAAGTACTAGCATATTAATTCTGCTATTTCTCAAATGTAATTCTGTTCTTAACATCATGTTCACTCAATTTTACATTAAATATTTTTGACATATATATTTTGTGTTTTCTGAATTTATCTATAGTCTATTGATTATTATAATCACATCTTGCACACACACATGTACATGATTCTACACTTTGCACACACATACATGATTCTTTCAGAATTTGTTATACTTTGCGCAGACATGTGATGTCTTATTTCTGCTGTGACACCCTCCAATCTGACAGGTCTTCCTCTCTGGTTTCCTGGACACTGCTGGAATATATAATCTCGCGAGATATAACTAAAATCACCAGTCTCATTTTCATCTTCGTCACAAACACTAACTGGATATTCTCTTTCCTAATCTATTTCTGACAGTGTTTCTAAATAATGCAGAATTCTTCATCCCTCATAATCTTTCATAACAGAAGTTCATCGCTCAAACCCTTTTGTGCCATGTTTGCAAAATAACTACAGTACATGGCAAATAGAAATCTTGAGATAGACTAATGAAATACTTCACACAGTTGCCAAAAGAATTGCCGCTGTTATCCAGAATATATTGACTATATTGTAATGTCATAGGAAAGCGGTTATAAACTCCCTATTGTCGTTCTTATGTTTTGAGTATCAACCAGTCTACATAAAGGGAATATTTTCGGTAATATGAAAGACTTGCCACATACATTCAGTAAGCTTGTCACATGGGGACAATGTAGGCCTATTGAGTTCATTATTAGGATGCGTAAGACGATCATAAAACAGCAATATTTGTAGTTTGCTGCTGCATGAAAATAAGACAGTGCAGACCAGTAAAAATGACCTATGTTCGTCCTTCTAGGTAACTGTACTTTTATCCCCATAAATAATGATAGGGACTTGACATTTTCAGAGGATCTAAAAAGAGTAAATTCAATAAATGTCCTGAAGGACTAGCTTGATGAGCAAATACACAGAGGAGGTACAAATTAATTAAATATCGAAATGAGTCAAATGATCGGTTGGTTCTTCTAGTGTTAAACAAGTTTTTTTTATACTTATAAAATTATTAGTGGAATGGTTGAAGTCGCTTTGCGAAGTCTGGCCGAATTGTAGGTACTCTAAAGCTGCAGTTTGTTTACGGCGATCATTGCTTGGAGTTGCTGGCAGTTAAAATGAATGAGCACTGTTTCTTTACAGTGATGATTGTTGGACGCGGTGCAGATCGCTGGAGGTTGCTTCTGAAGCAAATTCAGGACGCATATCACTCCATACATCGCTCATTTGCGATAAGAGTGACACAACTTAAAAAAGTGTTAATTTTACAGGAGGAGCATTTCAAAATTTTCATATTCTTAGAAATCAAATTGTAGGCACACGCATTTTCCAAACGGAATGCAATTTTGCATATATATTATATTTCTAGTGTTGTAGCGTACAGTACCATAATTATTAATTAATTTCAATAATTTCAACAATTATTTTAAGTTGTGTCGTTCTTTTTTAAATATATGTCTGTTTTTAGTTATGACAGTAAGAATATTTACCTGACGTACAATAATTGTACAATTATTGTAGTTGTACAATAACTGCACAATTATTGTGTTTCTAGAAAGGAAATTTTTCGATAAAGTAATGCAAGGGAATAATTTATTGGCATGTCATTACAGAATAATATTATAAGGATGCTCTGTGACATTAATTAATAAATTTAAATTTTAACAAAGATGTTGTTTTATTGACAAACGAATGTAATAACTTTTTATAAAAATTATACTTTATAATTAACCGTATAACTTAATGACTCTTTTTAAATACATGACTATGAATTATGTTAGAAAAAATAATATAATAGCAACAACCTAGATTGAGAAAGCATTATAAAAGATCTGAAATTCTTTACACAAAATCATTTTAGAAATAAATTGCCCAGTAAACATAAACTACAGCACAACACTTTCAATACAGTTCACAACACTTCTCTACACCTTCAAAGATTCAAAGAATTCTTTATAGAAGCTTGGAATGTGATTCAGTTTAATGAGATCTAGTAAATCTGCTTCTTTTCTCTCACTTATACCTATTTTTTTCATTATAAACTTGTGGCAATTCTGGAGTCTCGGTTTTGGTTTCAGTTCTTGAAGAACTTTTTTTAGTTATACTTCTTGAAATTCTTCGTCGAAATAGAATGTTTTGTAGAAAAATGACAATGGATGACTTTGATGCACTGTCAAAACCTTTACTTCGTTCATTTTCCTTGTGCTCCTGAAGTAATTTGCGTTCTTGTAATTTGTTCCTAGATTCTTGATATTGAAAAAGTCCTTATGGGATATTTCCTTGGTTTTGTAGGTCCGTCCTATTTTCTTTGCAGCTTTAACAATAGAGACAAAATGATGTGGAGTGTAAATCGGACCACTTTTGGACACGCGTTTTACTTCGCTCTCGATAATTGAAAGGGCACTATCATATTCATCCTGAGTGTGTCCAGTTATCAAGAATTTATGGATAATGGATTTCAGATTTGGGAATTTGGATACAGTGAACACGTACAGATGGATCATGAACCTCAGAACAGAAGTCCTCAGCAATGCTCAGTATAGAAAATTATGTTTATGACTTCAGCCGACATTTTCTGTTTTTCTTCCAAGAAGTTAAGTACACAGGTACCTATTTCATTGACATCTCTTTCTGCTTCTCCCACATGCCAAATGAAATAGGTGACATCAGTTGTTTTCAAGTCAAAATGTTAAATTAAAAACATTCTATTTAGAATCTATATCAGCATCATTTACACTAGCATGCTTACTTTATGTAAATAACAGGGCAGATCATTATTCATGTTACATATTTTAAACTTATTTCATTTACAGGGACACTGTTATTTCTTTTAAATTTTTAATCAAGGCATTAATACTATTCATCTTGATAAAATTTTCGGTATATTATTGAACAAACATTCGAGTTGTGTTTGAGTAACCGGCTGCCAGACATCATTGTCTAAAAATGTTTGTTTTGACAGCTTTAGAATTACATGGGAACGTAATTGACTCATTTCCGTGTAAAAAAAAATTACTAACCATATTCAAAATAAAGGTAAAACGTTATTATACTTTTCAAATAGACAGACATAACATTAAATAATTATTAAATTAAAATAGTTTTAATCATAAATACCGTCACAATATTAAATGTAAGCTTACTGATAATAAGGGAAGTTAAGTAAGTATTTGTTACTTTTCTAAAATAATGACACAACGCAGAATAATTCTTTGCCGCTGAAAAAAAAAATTATTCAATGAAAAGACGCAACGCAAATTCTGTCACTCTTCATGAAAAGATTTAAACCTTTCAACTAAAATTAAGTCTTTGTTGTTGTAATGATTTTGTTAGATTAAAACAATTTAATAAAGACACATCTGCCATCTGGGGGAAAAATAATGTAATCATGTATTTGTCGTTATTCACGATGAAAATATACTACTTTTGGAGTTCATTTTTGTAAAATCTCAAAAATGAAAAATTTTGAATTGTGCCTCTCTTGTCGCAAATGAGCGACATGTTCAATAATCGATTTTTAGAGAAGGCCATGTAGAAATATTTAATCGAGTTAAAGTAGCAAAACAAATGAGAAATGACAGCGATTTACACTGATAAAGATACCACTTCCTGACGATCATCGCCAGCATTTATAATCGCCGGCGATGTGCGTCCGGTGATGATCACCATAAACAAACCGTAGCTTAAATTGCAAATCTACCTTAAGATTATGTTTACTTCTATACTCGTATTTGTTCTTCAAGAAGACCAGAGCAGAAAATGTACTCTCACTCAAATATATTGATGCAAATGGCATTAAGTGTAGTACTGCAATCCAGAAAACATTGAGATATACTGGTGAGTCATGGAACCAAGATTGCAACAGAGATGTTTTAGGAAACACAATTTTTAACCACGATATCAGTAGATAATTCTAATAATTTTAAGAGACCCTTTTCTTTGGTCAAACTATTAATTGTTTGTCATCGGGAATGAATTTTTCATACAATTGTCTTTATTAGATAATATTTCCGTAATTTTAATGTCAATCAATGAAGATACTTTTATGCTTCCAAACATATTGGACGAAAGTCACGGAGTGGAACATTAATCGAATTCTCGATTGATAACTCAGCAAGACAAGTTTAATTTCTTTATTGTTGCTTTAGTCTTATCCTGAATGCTGAACACAGTTGGAACCTGGAGATTAAAATAAAGAAAAATAATAATAATATCGGATATGTAAGCAAGAGTTTCAAGCCAAGGGAAGTCCTTGGACAAACTCATTCCTGTTAAAATCTTAGAAGTGTGAGATAAAAAATATTTCAGCCAGCTGATATGTCACAGAATGCGATGAAGTTAAATTTAGTTAAAATAACGTTTGAAAACATACATTGGTTCCACACACCCAGGTGGGCAACCACTTGCTTAGGTAATTTGTCAACTATGAATGCCATAAATTGTGTATTAAGTTATATTTCAATATTGTATAGCATTGTTACATGTTTTAATAATTTTTGTCCTGTAAACATCTTACATATTATTGTAATACAGTTTCTTGATGGTTTCTTGTCCATTTTGTTACTCAACTGTGGAATAATAAATAATAATGAATATAGGTCTATGCCGGTAATAATAAAAAAATATATTTTTTCTTTTTCCGAGATGTTCCAGTCGAACCAAACCACTACTCTCTATAGAGTTCAAATAATAATCTTTGGCCTACATCCTACTTCATCTTTCAAACAAATTAATTCGATTTTTAGCTAAACTAGTGCTGAAGTAGTTCCCCGCTTATATACATGTTGCATATACGAATCTGTGACAGGTTAGATTTGGTTAGTTTAGGCTTTTGTTATGCCATGCATATATTTGTCTATGATGCATATACGATCAACTGTATCTACATAAAAAGAATCCGTTATAAATTCAACAATTTTCACTTCCGAAATCACCAGAACTACCTCAGCGCTAGTTTCGCCGCTTTATTAACATAGGAATATCTCTTCGAATTGTTAACAAGGTTGAGATCACTCTTAATTTTACTGGATGTGATGCCCCTGGTTTTATAAATTTGCACACAAAGTGTCTTGCAGCCCCTCTGAAGTTGGCACCTACGTTTGGTGATATTTATTTGCATATCACGACATTCATAAGTTGGTTTACAGTTGAAATATCCAGAACTACCTCAGCGCTAGTTCTTGCCGCCCCTCTGAAGTTGTAGGTGGAATATTGTGTTGGCCAAGTTTAATATCAATACTACCACCAGAAATTAACTCTTAATACATTAGCCTATCAAGACTTATGAGGAAATATTCTGGAATACAATTATACGAAAATAAGGTTTGACTTGGATAACAAGAGCTGGAGTAATAATTGCGAAATCTACCAATGCACTATTATTATAATTACGTAACTTGTATCACCGAAATGTAAATAATATATGATTGTGACGAAGGTGAATCTAGCATGCGGTGAATAAAACAATTTTTATGCTTACAATGGGGCCCAGCATCACACCAGAAACGGAAATACTACACCGATTGGCGCATGCGCAAAAAGAGAGCCGAGGGTGACTTCTATCGTCTCGTCGCTAGCACCCCAAACAAAGAAGAGCTTAGTAACGTCAGCTCCGAGAGGGGTATATAAGAAGGCCCAGCGGCCGAGAGCGGCAGACTGGTCAGTCGGGGGTTAGCTAGCAGCTGCCCTCGTCCAGTGCTCACTCCTCTCGCTTAGGCGCAGAGACTTGCCTTTTGTTCGGACGTGTCTACACACGGCCACCACCCCAGGAACAGGGAGCCAGCCGCGCCCCTGTCTCCTGTATTCTTTCCTACACCAGCCGAATCTTCTTCACTTCTTACGTACTTATTTTCTTCTCGTCTCGCCAGCATCTCCAACCCACACATTTCTCTCCCCTGATCACCCTTATCTCTCACCACCCTGACTTCGACTCCCCGCTTGTTCAATTAAACACAACCATCTCCTCACAATCCCCCCCCTCTAGTGTCGGTAAGTCGCATAGTACGCTGTGTTGATCCTCCGAACGCTAGAGGTCACCATACCCCCCCCCCCCAGTGTCGGTAAGTCGCATAGTACGTTGTGTTGATCCTCCGAACGCTAGGGGCCACCATTCCTCCCCCTCTTGGAGTCGGTAAGTCGCATAGTACGCTGTGTTGATCCTCCGAATCCAAAGGGGTGTGTTCTCGAACGTCGATAAGTCGCACAGTACGCTGTGTTTGATCCTTCGACCTAGAGAATCAACCATCATCCCGATTCCATCTCTCTCGTTATCCTGCCCACCCCACAACACACATGAAAGCAAGCCGATTTTCCCCAGGCACTCCCGTTACCCCTACCTCCCTTTCATTCAAGTCGTACTTTACTATCACCCCTCATAACTCTCCTCGCATCGAAGCCTCAGGACGAATTTCTAAACTATCAATTTCTATCACGACTCTCCCGTTACCCCTACCACAGGACTAGGAGGGAACCACAGTTATACTTTCTTTGTTAGCTATTTCTGTAATAAACAAATGTTACTTTGAAACAGTCTTTCCTTTAAACTTCACCACAGTTCCTTATTATCACCCCACCCACAAGCGACAGCCTTGTCACGTCACTCCCGTTTCCCCTCCCCACCTCGACAACACGTCGGAGAGGAACGACCACGGAGACCGGCGTACGACAACTGTCTTCCCTCCTCTTTCACACATTGCATTTCTCCACTTCTATCTTGCGCCTCGTTTTAAAAAGTTATCCACCTACCACAATCTAGACATACGATCACAACACTCAGTATTATCCATTCCCTCCCATCGAACATCCTCATATTCATCTTCTTTCACTGTGCCTGCTCCTCAACTTTGGAATTCCCTACTGAGTAATGTCAGAGACTGTCAGACATCAAACCAACTTAAGAATAGACTAAGGAAATAGTTTTCAAACAATTCTCGTTAACAAATATAGCTGTTACAAGCTTCTCAATGTTTAATGGTTATATATACAGGGTGTCGCAAAAGTAACTACACACTTATTTCACTTATGTTAATTTTGAATAATTTGAACATGATACAGGTCCTGCCAACAAATTACAGTACACATCACTTCCTTTTATGTTCAACTGTCTCCCATCTTCATCAACACACCGTTGAAGTCTACCTGGAACACTCTGACACACATGCAAACACAGCTGAATGTTGTTGTCGATTGTTAGTTTTCCATGTACTAATAAGTACAGTTATGTCGGTTTGCATTTCCCGAAAACTTGAATGTGGCCTCATCAGACCACAAAATGTTAAGAAGGGAATTCTGGTCAAATCGATACTGACTGAGAATAATTTCACAAATTGTAGCTGTCTGTCTGGATCATCTTTCAGCAACCCATGTATCAGGCCTGGAAT
Organism: Periplaneta americana; assembly: GCF_040183065.1. Classification (NCBI taxonomy): domain Eukaryota; kingdom Metazoa; phylum Arthropoda; class Insecta; order Blattodea; family Blattidae; genus Periplaneta; species Periplaneta americana. Next base: position 92,060,490 of record NC_091127.1, read on the forward strand.
GTACACTTTCAAGTTCTGCTGATGCAATATCCTTTGGATTGACCGATATGACATTTCTGGAAACTCTGCTACTAATCGTCTTATGGACTTCTTTGGACTAGTCATAACAGTCAAATAGATCGCACTCCTAGAACAACACTGCCACAACTAAAAAATTGGCTGTTTTGAGTTACGTCCATTTTCTGGTTCGTGGAATAGTTCTCTACCACAAACTAAAACCTCCATATTTTTAACTTGCTTCAATCAGAGGCTATGTGAGATAAATCGGTGCTGCACTTCTGAAATTTCTGTGTGCCTAGAAAACAATACCGCCATATTTTGGATTATGGCTGTTTTGCAGAAGAATTGTGAACTACAGTCCTTCCAATTAAAAAGGAAAGAGTGCCATATTTCGAGTTGTGGCGGTTTTACACTGCCGTGAGAGCTGATTCAGGCACCACATTTGATACTGGGTGAAAAATGTGCCACAGTATGGCTTGTGACAGTACTGCTTTCAATTGGTAGGACGTTTTTGTCAGTATAACGAATTTTGATGTTGGTGTGGCGATACTTCGCGTATGCAGTACTTTCCAGCGAATTTTTCATTCTTGTGTAGCCATCGTTTCTAATTGCTATTTTGAAGATGTCTCGTAAAGTCGTAATAAACATCTTATCACATTAATTACATTAGTTCCAAACTCTGAAAATCAAGGTAAGTAATGTTGAATTGATAATTCAGTTGTCGGGCATAACAGACACAATGTAATGAACTGCAATATTCTGTCCTTATACTTTGTTACTAACCACAGTGCATGTGTTCTTACAAGTTTATTAGCAGGGAAAGGATTTATATGTAAATACATATTTACTTATAAAGCTAATATAATTTATATTTTGCATTATCTTTATGTTTCACAATGTGTAGGGTTGAAAAATCCTACTTTTATTTTCCATATTTTTCCATATTTTAGAGTTTAGTACATATTTTCGTTAATTTCCATATATTTTCCATATTTCATATAAAACAGTCCATATTATATTAGGTTTAACAATAAAACAAAACAAAATTCCATTAACTTTTAAAAATACATTTCAACAATAGAGATTTAAACACATGTTCAGTAATCCCTTTAACATCAGAGTTATTTGAAAATTAGCAGTCCTATCAACAATGGGAAAGTAAGTTACAAAACTGTATTAATTTAATTTAAAATTTTTAACAGACTTCAGTTGTGCAGCTCAACAGTTAAATGCCAGTCAGAGTACACATAGGTTCAGTTTTGTAAATCATACTATAAAGACGGTAAATATGCCAAAAGTACGTCATTCAGTCAATTTAAAATCAAAACTAACAAGTTACATTTCAGAATTTAAAGAAGATGGTTTATCAACTGACAATAAAATATTATTTTGTAATTTGTGTCAGTGTGCAGTATCATCTACACAAAAGTTCCTGGTGCAACAACACATTACAACTAGTAAACATCAGGCCAACAAACAACTAAATTCCAAGCAGAGACAATTGTTTTTAACACAACCAACAACATCGAATGTAAGATCTGAGTTTAACATCGACCTGTGCCGTTCTCTCATCTCTGCTGATATTCCTCTCTACAAACTAAAGAATAAGGTCTTCAGGGAATTCCTTGAAAAATATACTCAACATACAATCCCGGATGAGTCAACACTTAGGAAGACGTATGCTCCATCCATCTACGATGAGACAATACAGAAGATAAGAGATGAAATTAAAGATAGTTCAATTTGGGTTTCCATTGATGAGACTCCCGACAAAGAAGGTAGACTTGTTGGTAATGTAGTTATCGGTTTGTTAAGTGAACAATATTCTGAACGAATTCTTTTACATTGTGATGTTCTAGAAAAGTGCAATAACAAAACTATAGTTAAACTGTTCAACGAAGCTATGGGTATCCTGTGGCCAAAGGGTATTATGTACGATAATGTGTTATTCTTTATTAGCGATGCTGCCCCTTATATGGTCAAAGCTGGACAAGCATTATCTGTTGTATATCCTAAATTGACTCATTTTACTTGTGTGGCGCATGCATTTCATCGTGTGGCAGAAGTGGTCAGAGACAATTTCCCTAAAGTAGATTTGTTGATTTCATCAGTGAAAAAAGTATTTCTCAAAGCTCCCAGTAGAGTTAACGTGTTGAAAGAAATGTACCCTGAAATTCCATTGCCACCAAAGCCAATTTTAACTAGATGGGGTACATGGCTAGAAGCAGTTGAATATTATGCCGAACATATAGACTCTATTAACAATGTTCTCCTTGCATTGGACTCTGAAGATGCAGTCTCAATTGATACTGCGAAAACAGTTACCTGTGACATAAGTGTGAAGAATGACTTAGCTCACATTCAGCATACATTTTCATGCATCATAAAAACGCTCAAAAGTCTCCAAAATAGGCACCTTTCACTATCTGAAAGTTTTGAAATTATAAATAGTACTGTGGAACAACTGAATCGTGGTAGAGGTAAAGTTGCAGATGCAGTAAGAGCTAAGGTGGACACTGTACTTTCAAAAAACCCTGGATATGAAGAACTACAAAAGGTTGTTGCTGTGATGAGTGGTGAATCAACAGTGAAGATTAACTTGGACTTATCCCCAGCAGACATTGTGAAATTGAATTATGTACCAGTTACTTCTTGTGACGTCGAACGCTCTTTTAGTCAGTATAAATCTATCCTCAGAGACAATAGAAGAAGATTCACTTTTCAGCACTTGAAAGAAATGTTTGTAACCTATTGTTATGGTAACAGACAATAAAAATTGTGTTTTGTTGAAACTACATTGGAAGATAAGGTACGTCCATTATATTTTTTGTTTAGTTTGATTAAAATGTACCAATATTTAACGTACATAGTCATTTTTTTATAATTTTAAGTCCATATTTAATTCCATATTTTGGTAAAAATCCATATTTAATTCCATATTTTGGTAAAAATAACTACATATATATTTACATATTTCATATATTTTTAGTCCATATAAATCCGTTCCCTGTTTATTAGTAATAGGCCTATGATAAACAAAACATAAAAATAATAATGTGAAACTGTTGACAGTCAGGTGTTATGTGTAGTTTATGGTGACCTCGATCAGCTCCAAGAAATAAATGAATTGCAAATCTAAACCAAGAATTCATTCATTTCTCAAATCGATAGAATGATATTACTCGTAAATTGACGACCTAGGTAACAAGAATGCCAACTTAGCTGAATAGTACCACAGTATACGGAAGTGCCTGTATTTTCGTGGTATGTTGTCAGCCTCTGGACTAGACACTTCAGGGTTCGATCCTACCTGAGGAGGATTAAGTTCTTCGGGTGAAACAATTGGAATATGTGCCTTCCTTAGGATGGGAAGTAAAGCCTCAGGTAAAATTTTCATTTGTGCATCCATGATTGCAGTAATCAGAAACTTGCATTAAAATCTCGCAATATTATTAATAAAAATAATTAATTTACTTCTGTCATTTAGTTTTGAAATTTAAAAATCCATTTCCAGTACGAAAATTATATTTCTTTATTCATATAAAAACGTAAAACATTCCATAAAACAATTCTGTAATGGAGGCCTATACTAAAATAAATGAAGTGATTGGCATTAATTTGGCTTTACAGAGTAAAATATATTGATGAAGTCTCTATTTTTAAGGAAGGAGAATAGGTTAAAAACATATTGTTATTTAATAATAAGGAAAAGTAATTAATTTTTAATAAAACAAATAGAGTTGTAGTTCACTCCAGATGAACCTGTACAAGTTATACAACTAGACCTGCAGCACCAATTACCGGTACTGATTTCAATGAGAGTGACTTCGATGCCTCTGATGAAGACAAAGATTGGACCTGATGATCATGGCAGTGAAGAGGATAATTTAGAAAACAAGAATAGGCCTCGCAAATGAAACAGGCAAATGTTCAAAGTAGTGAAAACTATATAAGCTGTAAAAGGAAGTGATGTCCTGACACATGGAAGAGAAATATTTTGAAAAGAAAACTGAATTCCAGAGAAGCTTGCGTTAATTGTCATGGTACTCAAGTTAATCAGAAGCATTTACAATCAGCCTGCAGTTCTAAATGTAAACAATGATGCTCTTTCCTTATGTCAGAGGGAAAACGCAAGGAAGCACTGGATGCATAATAGAAAATGGGTGATGTGACACTTTAGCAAGCATTTATAGTGAACTACACCACTCCTGTTATCCCCAAATATAAATAATTATGTTCATGATGAATAAACTGGAAAAGACAATTTTGCCTACTATCTGATAATGCAAGGGGCCAAGAAAAGAGGGTATGTAAAAAATTCTTCGTGGAAACCTTAAACATTGGTGATAGGACTATTAGAATTGCTTTGGCTAAATGAAACGAGAATTGCAACTCCATAGAAGTGGGGAACAGAGAGGAAAATATGAAAATCGGAAATTCTTGAATCCAGATATTGTCCAAAAAGTGTGCAATCATATTAACTCATTACCCAGGATAGAGTATTTAAAGTGTAGAGCTGGTAGAGTGGACTATATCATTTTCTACACACAGAATGAGTGTGTTTTTAGAAGTAAACACCACAACGAAAAACAAGTAACAAACAGAGGCCAAGAGAATCGACACCTGTATTGTCTGTCCTGTCCTATCCCTATCATCTCTCAATCCTGTACCCAAGTCAAGGTGTAAGGATCATGCTAAGGGCTGAAGGGCATTGGGATACTTAAATATTCAGTGTCAAGAACGATCCTCTTTGAGTACCAGGTCGAACTCCATTGTACATAGGCATTTTGCCTTCGTGGGCAATGACTTTAGTTCCCCCATTTTCGTGGGAATATATCCACCCAGAAAACAAAACACAAAAGAACCACAGCCCTCCCTAATGAGGGACTCTAGATAAGAGCATGGTGAGAAATTTGGAAATGGGTCAACTCACATTGGAGAGGCTCAGTTATGGGAATGTGAGAATCCAGAGAGCTCCTTAATAGGGGACTCTGAGGGAGAACTAAAATATGACCATGCCCTGTCAGGGACCTCACAGGAGGAACTAAAACATAGCAGAAGTGGAGAAGCTCTGATGGGGACTCTAGCCGAAAAGGTGAGCACCATGAAGCTTAAAAAGAAGAACGAGTTCTCACGAGCTAAGAAGAAACAGAGAGCAGCAAAGTCTGTGGCGGAGTAAGGTGTGAAGGGTTCCCTAGGAATTTTGTCTTCACATTCAGCTGCAGCAAAGCTAGTTGCTCTAGGCTCCTTTTCAGAGGGGACTCCATCTACTTCAACAGCAGCAAAGCATCCAAGGTCTTTTGGAGCTTCGAAGGTAAACAAACTAAACAACCAAGGGCCGACTATATTAAGGCGGTCTAATCTGGCTATTGTTAGTGAGGGCTATCCTGAAGCACTTAACATGGAGTGTTTGGGAGGCTGGTGGATGATCTGGTTTGCTGATTGCTACTTGGCCAAAGGGGCTGTTATTGTGGTCTGTCAGGACAAGATTTCCAGATTCTGGCTGATTGGAATGGTACCCAGTATGAAGACACGGGAGGCTCCAAGTTGAAGGTGGTGGATATGATGGCACTTCCTACCTACAAGCTGGTGATGGCATGGATCCCTGAACCTCCAGTGGAGACAGAAATTATCCTCAAAAGATTGGTTAAATAAAACCATAACATTGACACTCATCAATGGAAAGTGCTAGAGCGCAAAAATAAACCCAAGGGTGTAAGACGTGCTCAGCATATAGGCAGCTTCAGCAGATGGAGCAGCTCTTCTGTGGAGGAGGCCAGGCAACATTTACTCTATTGGGATCTGGCACAGCAAAATAGAAGAGGAGGAATTAGAGGGAAAAAGAGGAGGCTTATGCATGGTAAGTATTACTTTTGCTATTTATTGTGTGCACGCTAATCTCGAACATGGTACTGCTACCCCTAGGGTTGTCTGGAGGGAAAAATATAGCCCTAATACAGAAACCTGGATCCATGAGGACCATGTTATGGGTCTGAATGGTAGTGCAATAGAGGCCTAGAACGTAATATTCTTATTAAGAATATGAACACCTGGACAATACCACAGTTCAGGATATTGTGGCTGTCCTGATGAGATTTAAAAAGAGAAATACTAATACACAACTTCTTGTGTACTCAGTATATAGGGGTCATTCTTTGAATAAGGTACTATTTATTGTCACTGTCTAGTAAAAATTACAGGAAAAATATAAAATTGACTTTTTAAAATAATTATTAAATTAAGTCACTAAGAAACGAGGGATTATGGAAAATGTACTGAATATGTCTTAATTTAGCCTACAGTAGGCTATTCAAACAGTAATGAAGTCCCCTCCATGGACTGTCCCTACACCTGATTTGTAAGAATCTGGGCAGTGTTGTTTGTTAAATTTTCTTTAAAAATACACTGTTTCAGCAAATAATAATGATATAAAGTATAAAAAATCCGTATCCAAGAAAGACTTCGACCTTTCAAAAATTTAACAGGGTTATTGAATTTAAAAGTTTGTCCCCAAGAAATTGAATCTCCCTCCATGGATAACTATAAAAGTGTGGTAAAATGTTCATAGAATGCAGCAGCTCTCAGTGTGTGTCTCTGGAATTAATGTGAAAGGAAGCCATATTGTTTAACAGTCAAAGCTTGTTTTCACCAGTGTAATTTGCGTTGTAGATGTTGTTAAATCTCAATTATCACTTTGAGTTTCGCAAAGTTCTTCCTGTATACTCCGTGGTCACATTAATTAAAGTAGGAACCATTCATTAAATGTTTTAATCTAATTCTGCGTGTATATTAGGATGTAATTCAAATGTATGAGAGCTACCAATGTTGTAACCTGTAACAGTCGTCGTCGCCCTCGGGATATGGGAAGTATCACGAGGATGCACGTCGATGTCAATAATTAACTACGTACACTGATTAATTTGGGCGCCAGCCTCCTCGAGATTACTTCGGTAGAGGATGAGGTTCCCAGGTCAGCTGCAAAACGGTCGGGACATGGGGTTTGGGAGACGTGCTCGTAGGTTGAAATGATGTAGGCGCACACCAGAAGTTGTTGGTAAGAACTATGAAAGCGTTTATTATTACTATGTGTTCGTTTCAGATTAGCAGAGATGCGCGTCCAAGTGTATAATATCTCGCTCTCACTTCCCGCAAGTTGGTATACTAATTTCTGAGTTCACGTAATTATATCTTTTGTACTATAAAACACCAGTAATATAACGGACAGTTGATAACGTGATGAGAGGAAAGAATTCAGACTTATAATAATAATGCAACACACGACTTCTTACTACACCCACTAAAAAATTCTAAGTCCGTAAATTGTTATACTTCCGAGTTAGGTTTGCCGAGAATATGTGGAGTGCAACTTCTCCGTACGCGTTCTATATGCCTTCTGTCTATCTGCCCAAATCTATCCCCTACTTTCAACCACCAAAACATAGAATTTCGCCCTCCTATCTATATATCACGTGTCTCTATTAAGAATCCTGATTGGCCATGATTACACTTACGTCACTTAAGACGCGTTCTTCAAAAATTGTTCGTTAACTAGAACATCCCCCTACTTCCGGCGTCCTGACAATTCTCTGACATATACCAGATCATCTCTTTTGGAACCTGGCTTGGCGTCATCTTACTGACCACCTGCAGGCAAAGTCCATACATTCCCTCATCAGTCAACTCCACGCCTGGACACATGTTTCCTGTCCGCCTAGCTTCCTTTCGGTCTTCCTGTCCACCTGTTACTTCCATCTCAGATTTTGAAACTAACTTACACGTCCGCGCATCCTATCCATATAAGAATATTAACACGAAATACTAATCTAATGAAAATCTCCTCATCCTATACGAGGAACCGTCTCAAATGCCCTCTCATAACAAAGAATATTCCCAAGGGAATATTTGTTGTTATGAGACGTCCCAAAAAAAAAATACCTTCGCTACTAGTCTCCGGTGTCCCCTAATTAGTCACACTTGGATACACCTTTTGCTATGCTTATAAACAATGTACAAATTTACACTTACAATTATTACATATTTACAACTATTCACATGTATGAATCTATATACACACCTCACGCCTGCTTACATCTCACACGCCAGTTTAACTGACTTCTACCTGACATATATACAGCATCCAATCGTAACATTCAGGGCACATCCGAATACAATGGCACTCTCTCACTCACATTCATGATCGGTTCCTTGATACATACTTATACTTATAACATAGAAATAAGAATTATGAACCACAATAAAAAAAATATACGCTAAATAATACATAATACATTTTAAAATACCAATTAACCCTTTATATCATACTTCATATATTATCTGAAGCCTTGAAAACACATTTACGTCCATAAAACCGAAATAATTATTAACCAGAATCAAAATTATACTAAACGATACACAATACTTCTGAAATACAAATTGACCCTATTTATCATATCTCATACATAGTTGCAACCTTGAATACACATCTCGAATAACGTCCCCTCAATATAGAGGACAACTTTATGTCTCGAACTAAAAATGATGGTCTGGCACTTAATATTGATTCTAAAAAAACGGATACATATTCAAATCGAATCATTCAACCTCTACTGATAAATGAACATATATGAAGTTAATTTTAAAAAAATTCTATCATATTTATTAATCATTATTAACATTATCTTTAAATTATTGCCACAGGGAATACTACTTATCGCATGATCTTATAAGAAAACACACAAAAACAACTAATTCTGAAGGTAGCAAAAAGAAAACAAAAGTAACAAAAATTTTCACAAGGAAACATTTGCAGCACTGACATTAGTTCTTGCTTCTAGTTGCTTATACCGCTCAAAGACTACATGCACAAAACAAACACATTCTTATTTTTCTTATAATTAAAATCATATTATTTTCAACTTTACACAAATTCTCGTTTATTAACCTGGTACGTCGCCTGGATGTCTATCATAAATCGGATCGTCATTCTCCGAATGGGATCGTCTGCGGCCTTCCTCATATGTCATTGTGCCATTCTTAAATTGACAGTTTACATGTGGAGACACACTACTCCTCACATTAAATCTACCAGCATGCTTCCACTTAACTTTTTCTCCTCCTGCAGAAAAATGAGGCCTCCAATAGCCCTTCCTATACTCACTTCTTTGATCGTTGCAGTACCGCTTCCTATTGTTAGAAAATCGGTTCACAAAATACCACGTGTCATTATTGTAGGGTTGTAAACCATGACCGCCAGCACTGTGTGGCTGATCCCTGCTCCAACCGTCATTATGGTCATTGCTATTGTACCCTCTGTGGGGTGGGAAGGCTTCTTCTGCCCTCCGCCCCATGTTTGTGATAGTTTTCGCATTCTCTTTCTCGCTCCCAAACTCATAAAACTTTTCGATTACTCTATTTACTTGCTCCTTGAATGCTCTATAACTTTCTAACACCTGGCTCTCTAGCCTGATACTATTCTCGGTTAACCTATACTCCAATTCATTACTATTCTCATCGAGATTATCGTCCAATCCATTAATATCCATAGTTATTTTACTTTCCAGCTCATTATTATTTTCGGCTACTTTAATATTCAATTCCTCAGTATTCTCATTAATATCCTTAGCTAATTTACTCTCCACTTCATTACTATTTCCTGTTATCGTATTATTCAATCCATTAATAATCTCAGCTAACTTATCTTTCAGTTCAGTACTATTTTCATCTAGTTTCTTTTTCAACTCATTAATATTCACAGCTAATTTAATTTCCACTTCATTACAATTCCCAGCTAGTTCATTACTCAATTCATTAATATTCTCGGCTAACTTATCTTTCAGTTCAGTACTATTTTCATCTAGTTTCTCTTTCAATTCATTAATATTCACAGCTAATTTAATTTCCACTTCATTACAATTGGCAGCTAGTTCATTACTCAATTCATTAATATTCTCAATCAATTTACTTTCCACTTCTTTATTATTCTGGGCTATCTTATTATTCAATTCACTAATATCCTCAATTAATTTACTTTCCACCTCATTACTATTCTCGGCTACCTTATTATTCAATTCACTAATATCCTCAATCAATTTACTTTCCACTTCATTACTATTCTCGTCTACCTTATTATTCAATTCACTAATATCCTCAATCAATTTACTTTCCACTTCATTACTATTCTCGGCTACCTTATTATTCAATTCACTAGTATCCTCAATCAATTTACTTTCCACTTCATTACTATTCTCGGCTACCTTATTATTCAATTCATTAATATCCTCAATCAATTTACTTTCCACTTCATTACTGTTCTCGGCTAGTACATTTCCCAATCTATTATAGCTCTCTTCTATCATATTTCCCAATCTATTAGATCTCTCGTTCATTATATTTCTTAATTGACCAATTTGCTCTTGATATACGTCAGAACTTTCCATTAACTGGCTCTCTAGCCTACTACTATTCTCAGCCATCCCTCTCTTCAAATTACCGAACTGGCTCTCTAGCCTGCTACTATTCTCAGCCATCTCACTCTTCAAATTACCCATCTCACTCTTCAAATTATTACTCGTTTCTATCATTTCGTTCCTCATCTGATTCATCTGCTCCAATATCCGCTCTAACACATTATTCGACATGACATTGTCCGAACCTCGCGAACTTTCTTTATCTTGGCTAGTACTCGTCCCTGCTGTAGTCTCCATTTTTTTTTTTTACTTCTAGTCTGGCTCCTTAGCAACATGTAATATATAATATATCTTCAACAATTCCCCTTAAACTCAAAAACAAAATAAACCCTACCAAAATGAATTATACACATGTACATATATATGGATACAACAATTGAAATGAAACCCTTTATGCTTACGTATCGACGTCTTCTAGGTTACGCCTGGTTGATCGTCTCCCCCACCGTCCATCATTGTTCTCAGCTGTTTGGGGTCTGCATGGTGTTGTGGCTGTCGGTCGTTGACACTGCATGATACTGCAAGCTGCTCTACTAACACTGCGTCGGCTGTCGGCTCTCGCGTCGATCCCCGCTGCGATCATTGTTGCCATCAGCCGCATTAACCCTGCGTCGGCTGTCGGCTCTCGCGTCGATCCCCGCCGTGGTCATTGTTGCCATCTCGAGCCCGACGTTGGGACGCCAAATTTGTAACAGTCGTCGTCGCCCTCGGCTGCCAGCTCCGTCGTATATGGGAAGTATCTCGAGGATGCACGTCGATGTCAATAATTAACTACGTACACTGATTAATTTGGGCGCCAGCCTCCTCGAGATTACTTCGGTAGAGGATGAGGTTCCCAGGTCAGCTGCAAAACGGTCGGGACATGGGGTTTGGGAGACGTGCTCGTAGGTTGAAATGATGTAGGCGCACACCAGAAGTTGTTGGTAAGAACTATGAAAGCGTTTATTATTACTATGTGTTCGTTTCAGATTAGCAGAGATGCGCGTCCAAGTGTATAATATCTCGCTCTCACTTCCCGCAAGTTGGTATACTAATTTCTGAGTTCACGTAATTATATCTTTTGTACTATAAAACACCAGTAATATAACGGACAGTTGATAACGTGATGAGAGGAAAGAATTCAGACTTATAATAATAATGCAACACACGACTTCTTACTACACCCACTAAAAAATTCTAAGTCCGTAAATTGTTATACTTCCGAGTTAGGTTTGCCGAGAATATGTGGAGTGCAACTTCTCCGTACGCGTTCTATATGCCTTCTGTCTATCTGCCCAAATCTATCCCCTACTTTCAACCACCAAAACATAGAATTTCGCCCTCCTATCTATATATCACGTGTCTCTATTAAGAATCCTGATTGGCCATGATTACACTTACGTCACTTAAGACGCGTTCTTCAAAAATTGTTCGTTAACTAGAACATCCCCCTACTTCCGGCGTCCTGACAATTCTCTGACATATACCAGATCATCTCTTTTGGAACCTGGCTTGGCGTCATCTTACTGACCACCCGCAGGCAAAGTCCATACATTCCCTCAACAGTCAACTCCACGCCTGGACACATGTTTCCTGTCCGCCTAGCTTCCTTTCGGTCTTCCTGTCCACCTGTTACTTCCGTCTCAGATTTTGAAACTAACTTACACGTCCGCGCATCCTATCCATATAAGAATATTAACACGAAATACTAATCTAATGAAAATCTCCTCATCCTATACGAGGAACCGTCTCAAACCTCAAAACTGAAGCAATGAAGAAAAGAAATGCCTAATTTTGTCTGCTCCGTGGACATCCCCTTCGTGGACTAAGCTCGTCCATGGAGGATAATATTGTACACGGAGGGTAAAAAATTTTGAAATTAGTTTAAATTTTTGCTTAGAATTATGTAATAGCCTAAATATTTTATCTATAGTTTTTTTTTTTTTTTTTTTTACAAAACAATGACACTAACAAAAAAGAAAATATCTAAACAGTCGGATGCTCAAATTCAGAAGAAAAGAGAACAGAAAACACTTAGTATGAGACGATCGAGGCAGAAACTACGTGAAAACCCTATCCTTTGTGAAGAGGCTAAAAGAAAAGAGAGAGAACGCTATAATTAAAGCAAGGCTTTGTGGAAAGATAAAGACTATTGACAAAATGAACGACCATGAAAAGAGGGCAGAAAGGAAAGAGAAGGCAAAAATTTATCGTAAGAATAAAAGAGAACAGGAGTATGTGGAACAGTACACGAAAATACGCCACCAAGTATGCCCTCCTTAGAAAGGACTAACAGTCAGGAGACACTAGAAAGAAGTGAGACTGAGAGAGGGAAGAGAATGGTCGGAAGAAATAGATACAAGCTACAGCAAAAGATAAAGGAATTGGAGGAGATAAATAGAAGAACTAATGCAAGACTAGAAGAGTATAAAAAGAGATGGAATCAGTTAGAGAAAAGTAAGCAAGTCCTACAGAAAAGCCCAAGAAGGAAAGTCCGTCAACTGCTGTATAGTCGAGACAAAAACAGTGAACATCTAGCATACAGATAATTGTTGTTTGCAGAAGTTACTGGCAAGCAAATACAGGAGAATTTTAATAAACATAAATCATGGAAAGTTAAAAAGACTATAGTTAAATTTTTGAGTGAAAAAAATACCATTTCCCCTTAATAATATTAAACATCTCCATGACTGCATAACTGCAACAGCAATGAAGACAGATACTCTCCGTTAACACACACGTCCACTCCATGGACAACTGAAAACATAAAATGCCTAATATTTAAGTAATAAAATTTCAAAAAACTTGGTCAGTTATTTGGAGGTGTTAAGTTATATTAATAAAGACGTCTGATCAGTCAGCTTAACATTTTTGTACATTATCATAAATCTCAGTTTGTTCTTCAATTATGTACCTTATTCAGAAAATGACCCATACATCTTATGATTCCGAGGACCTTCCTCCTCTTAGGGAGTTTGAGGATCTTGTTACTTTTTGTAGAAATGAAGATCTTGACCTGACAGCAGGGTGTGGTACCAATTCCCACCATGAGATATGGGGTAGCACCAATGCCAATGTCAGGGGCGAGGCTCTTATCAATTTTTTAAGCGAAATGAATTTGAAAATCCTGAGTAATAGTGAACCTACATATTGTAATGACAGAATGATGGAAGTCATAGACATTACACTGGTATTTTGTCATTTACTGGATAAAATCGTTGGTTTAAGGGTATCAAAAGAAATTTCCCTTTTGGACCATAGGCATATTGAATTTCAAGTGGCATGCTCTCTACAGCAAAGTTCTTATATGGACTCCTGGAGGACCAATTGGGACTTCTTTAGGACTGACCTGAGGGGTAGAATCAATCAAGGACTGCATATGAACTTGTTTACAAAAGAGGAAGGGCGCAAATAGCCATAGTAGCTGATGTGTCCTTTTTAAACCCCACTAACTAACTTTACAAAAGAAGACTTAGAGGTCAACATTAATATTTTGTGCTTGGCACTTAAGTCTTCATATGAGGATAATTGTCCATTTAATCTAAGGAGGATAGTTAATAGGAAGTTCTGCTAGAACTCAGAACTGAGCTACCTTCGGAAAAACATTAGACGGCTGTATAATAAGGCTCAAGACAAGCAAGATACAGAAGGCTGGAATCAGTATAAGGATTCACAGCGGAGGTATAACAAAAAGTTGAAGCCCTATAGGGACTCCTTTCTGCAAAAGTGTCAATGATCACCAAAAACGGCTAGATTGCATAAGGTTCTGATGCGAGACAGCAAGAACAAATCAGGGTCACTAATTACTCCATCTGTGCATTTACTGGCTCAGAGGAGGAAACTTTGCAGCTTTTGCTTAGGACATTTTCCTAAATACCACGTAACTGAAGAGGAGGCAGTATTCAGCCAGGCCTGCTGACCAAGCTACGCTGAATTGGCAGAGTGCAGTTGATATTGTCACTTTCAGGAAAATTAAGTGGGCTATTAATTCATTTGCCCTCTTTAAGAGCCCAAGAGTGGATGGTATATATCCAGCTTTGGTATAATAGAGACAGGATATACTTCTGATAAAAATTTTCCAATCCTGCCTAGCCACAGGCTAAGTGGTGTTTACTCCTAAGCCTGGTAGAAATGCCTGCTTTAGATCAAAGGATTATCGGCCATTAGCCTGACCTCTTTTCATATGAAAGTTTTGGAAAGGTTGGTGGATAGACATATTAGGAAACAAGCTCTGGAATACAAGCCTCTGCATCCAAATCGACATACCTACCAGGTTGGCAAATCTGTTGAGATAGAGCTTCATCAGCTTGTGGTGCAGATCAGGGAAAGCTGTTATGACTGTCATCTTGGACATAGAGGGGACCTTCAACTTTACGTCTCATGGCTCCATTTATAGAGGACTCACAAGACATGGGGTCAACCAAACGGTGATCCAAATGGATTATGGCTTCTCTAGAGGGCCACTGGGCAACAGTATCACTTAATCAGTGTTCACTGATGTTTACTGTACCCAGGGGATGCTCTCAAGGGACAGTTTTATCTCCATTTCTATGGTGGCTGGTAGTTGATAAACTGCTTGTCAGGAAGTGGAGTGCATGCCCAACATGCAGATGATATATGCATTATGGTCATGGGAAAATTTCCTGACACAGTGTTGAGACTTGTTCAAAGGTCCCTTAATACTGTAGAGCAGGGATTCCTAACCGGTGTGTCGAGAAATTTTGGAACTGAAAAATAAGTTTATGCCATCCAGAAAGTCTCTTCACAACGCATTTTTTATTTAAAATGAAATCTTTGATGTGGTATATTTTATTTTTAAACAGACTTTACCAATTAAACGTGAGCATCTGCAACAATGCTCGGCTTAATTTTTCTGTCTGGCGATAATTCGAATGAAAGTGAACACCTATAACAATGCGTAATAATTCGTTTACTCTGGCCACTTAGTAAGAAACAGAGGTTAGAATCGTCAGAACATATTGTTCAGTTCAGTATAGGCCTATACGTGTGGAAGGGTGATAGTGCAAATTTTTAATTCGAAAAAGACAATCTGAACAAAGTTCTGGGTTAGATGACAGAAGTGCTAATTCAAATAATGTGAGCAAAAATTCCCTTCAGAGTTCACAAAAACGTACTGTGTTTCGTAAATATAGTAATAAATACTTGCAATATGTTTTTACGTGGTGTGGAGATGAATATAAACAAAATTCGAGTGTCTTATATGTGGAAATGTTTTGTGAAATCAGTCGATGGTGTGGAATAAACTAATAAGATATTTAGAAAGTAGTTATTCGGCGTTCCAGCACCTTTTTGTTGCATTCTTCATCATGGAACCGAAATGTGTGTGAATAACTATGTTTTAATATAATTTTTCTTTGAATTCTGCTTATACCTTGAAAGTCTTAGTTGGACGAAAAGGAGGTTAAAAAAGACAAAATTTCCGTACAGTGAACAGTAAATATCTCACCATCCGCTATAAAATATTCTATACAGAGTTCCACTACATTTTTCTCCAGAAGAAAATCACTGGTTTTTATTTTTATTATTATTATTATTATTATTATTATTAAAAACAAATAAGTGTGTCGTGATATCGTGGGCATTCTGTAAAGTGTGTTGCCAGTCAAAAAAGGTTGGGAACCACACGCTGTAGAGGATTGGTATCACGAGGTGGAATTCTCAGTCAATCCTGACCTTGTTGTTTATACAAGAAAGTGAAGGCTGGATTGCTTGTTCGAGCTTCTCTTCTTCGGGAAGAAGTTGTATTGCTCCATGTTGATCAAGTACCTTGGGAGTTATTCTGGATTCTCAGTTGACTTGGACACTCCCATGTCTCTTTTTCTTTTTTTTTTATGTAATAAATAGTTATAACTGACTGACATATAAAATTAACTAAATCACCAATAATAGAATAGATTAAGTAACATTCCTCCATTAAAAGATTTTTTTTTTTCATAGCCTAGGTTTCACATCCATACGATAGTGTAGGTATTGCCAAAGTGTTGAATTCTCTATGCATAAAAGAAAATAAATACTCTTAAAACAGAAAAGCAAATAATTTCCAAACATTTAACTACTAGTACTACACTTCTGACTGCAGCTTATTTAATATCATTACAGACAGCTAGATGTAAAAAAACATTTTCCATTAGCAAAGAGCTCATTAAATCATTCTTAATACGAGTAGCTACTTATAATGAAGTTTTAGGTCACTCTATAGCAAGTAAAATGAAAACCATTCAATTGTCAAATAATACAGCTGTAAGTTGAATATGCAATATGGCTGCAGTCACAGAAATCCAACTAATTGAAAGTTTAAAAAAATCGGAATTATTTGCAATAGAATTGGATGGATCAACACATATTCAGCATAACACCAATTTGCTTGTATTGATTACAATCAGGGCTGGGCAAAATACTGACATCCAAGTATTTCAAATACAAATACTTAAAAAAATTGTATTTGAAATACAAATACAAAATACTTTTAAAAAAATTAACCTAAATACATTTGTATTTCAAATACTCAAAATACATTTGTATTTCAATTACTCGATACAATATATATGCCTAAAGAAATAGGAATATTACTGAAAATCTAAAATATTATATTAACATTAAAAGTATTTTACCTCGAAGTTTTATATAAACACTGTAACTGAACATTCTTCCTTTACCCAGTCAGCAATGAAATTATGCTACATATGAATAATTACTGCTACCTTAAAAAAACAGTTTCTCAAGAAGTTTATCAGATAACGATCCCCTTGCTTGTGAATGAATAAATCCTGCAAAACAGAACAGTCTTTCTGCAGGCGCAGAGGAACACAAACTTGTATTGTACTTTATAAAAGTATTGTATTGTATTTAACAACATTCCATGGTATTCATACATTGCTTTACAGCTAGAATATGGAACAAGTCAAAAAACTTAATACTATTATAAAGTCTTAATTTATAGTCACAGTCTAGATGAAATATATTACAGACGAGATTTACAATATAGTCTACTAGTACAACACATAGTTTTAGTATCAATTTCATGAAGTGTTATTGAATGTCATGAATTCACTTACAGAATAGAAGGCATGAGAAATTAGGTACTTCTTTAATTTGGCCCTAAATAATCTTATGTTTTGAGTTTCATTTTTTATATCGATAGGGAGGCTATTAACAATTTTTACTGCCGTATAACGCACTCCTTTTTGATAGCATGATAGACTTGCCGATGGAGTATGAAAGTCATTTTTTTGACGTGTATTTATGCTATGAACTGTTGAATTAGTTACAAAGTTTTCACGATTACATACAAGGAAGACTATTAATGAAAAGATATACTGACAAGCCATGGGCATTATTTGTAGTTTTTTGAAAATAGTCCTACAAGATTCCCTAGATTTGGCACCTACTATTATTCTAATTACTCTTTTTTGTAATAGAAATATACTGTTACTATCTGTGGAATTTCCCTAGAATATTATTCCAAAACTCATTACCAAGTGGAAGTATGCAAAGTATATTGTTTTTAAGATATTGATATTTACTATCTTTTGCATAGTTCTAATAGCAAAACAAGCTGAATTTAGTTTGGGGTAATTTCTTTAATATGATTTTTCCAATTTAACACATTATCGATTTTTAAGCCAAGAAATTTGGTTGTCGTTTCTAATAGGGATCTGTTGTTAATTATTGCACTAGAAATTTGCGAGGTTGAATTTGCACAGGATTTAAATTGAATTATGTTAGTTTTGTTACAATTTAATACCAATTTATTGACTGAGAACCAGTCACATATTTTGAAGAGAATTTCCTCTGTTGTTTCACTGTTGGGTAATTCTCCAGAGTGCACAGGGTTATCCCTTTGCCATTGAAGAATTGTATGAGCTCATACTCCCCAGTAGACAAGCTCTTTTCTTTCTGCTTTTCAAAGTCTGTTGTACTTGAGTTGAAAACATAAGAATTGTTTTTGTCTTCATCGTCTGAACTGACCAAAGGTGTAGCAGAGAACTGCTCAGCTGATTTCACACACATATTCTGTATCCTCTTATCATTTGGTAAGGCAGTGTCAGGTAGCCATCCATCTTAAATGATGGGTGGAAGCAAGCTGCCAAAATAGCTCAATTTACTTCTGGGGTCAGATCGAATATCGCTTTAAATCTTGATGAAAGTGAACTTATTAGGATTGGAGTTACTTGAAATAGATGGTGTACATTGCTAGATAACAGAATATGTAATCTGTTTTCGAGGGAAATTAATGTGGACAAAAGTTGCCCATAATAGCATGTCTTCTCATTTTGAATTAAATCAAGGGCTACGGCAATGGGTTTCAGAACTGCATAATATTCTTCAAGGTACTGAAACTCAACATCTTTGAAGGTTGGCAATCCCAGTTTTTCACATATATTGTTTATATCATGTTTGAATGGCAATATTTGAGAGTTGTAAAGAGAATTCCATCGAGTTGGGCAAGGAAACTTTAACGAGTATTTCAAGACATCTGATCTAATTTCTGAGGATTTGGGTCTCCTAGACGCATTCCATAATGCTGAACATTCAGCAAGTGTTGGGTGATGAATCCTTGATGCTGTTGGAGATTTCGTTATGGCATTAAGGAAATCAGTTGTGGCAAGAAAACTAAGTGTATGGCTAGCACATCTGAAGTGGGTAGGCATATAAGACAAAAGTTCATTCTTCAAATCCAAATCCAAATCCAAAACTTGGACAAGAAGAAGAAGAAAAATGTATTTTGAGTATTTGAAATACAAAATACATCAATGTTTTGTATTTAAATACAAAATACTTTCGAAAATCCTTACAAATTACAAAATACAAATGTATTTCAAATACTGCCCAGCCCTGATTACAATAAAAGAGACATAAAGGAACACATTAAATGAATGCTGAATTACCTATGCATAGCATTAGCAGTGACATTTATAAAGTTTCAGATGATGTCATCAAAGGGAGAGGCCTGAAATAGGAAAATTATGATAGGGTTTACACTGATGGTGCTACAGGCCTTACAGATAGAAAACTAGCATTGTTTATCAGTGATATTTACTCTCATGTAAACGAATTCAATTAAACATTTGAAGGTTCTTATATAACAATATTTAATGCTTGTAACATGGTTGAAGCACTTCTCAAGAAAACAATGGACCGTAAGAATAAAGTTAAGCATATCCTTTTACTCTACTATTTTGAAGGATGTGCTTCAGATTTTAATAATAAAATGCAGAGCAAAACGTTCTGCTCTTGATGAGACAATGGGCCATATGAATAAAACTGAAGGATTTCCTTCGAAGCAAGAGGTTGAAGTATAAGCATATGCTTCGAATTGTAAGAATAACCTCTACCTTATCCTTCAACCTTCTGCTTCTAAGACAGGAGCATGTGCTCATGAAAGTTGTTGTGACGTTTCATGTTGCAATACTGTGTATTTGTCGGCGCTCTTTATCAACTCAGTGCGGGTGTTCGGTTTCATAAAGGAACGCGATAAGCAGCAACGGCGGGCCTCCCAATGACACAGCAACTTTCCTTCTGATGCTAATAAATCACACTTATTTCAATCACAACTAGATAAAGATTCCGCGTGAGTAAAACTGGATCTTCTGATTCAGACGGCGGTAGCTGTGAGCCCCTTGAAAGTACAATGATTTTTAGTTACACATCCCGGAATATTAGAAAAAAAGTCACAAGTTCCAGAAGTGCAAAGGAAAAAAAAGAGACAGCATTCAGAAAATGATAAAATATTTCGAAGAAAATTCGGCATACTAATAACTTCCTCCTAACATGCGTCTTTGCAGTGGTCATGATAGTATTATTAAATATAATTGCGCCTACTGAGTGTGAGAAATAATGATAGTTAATTAAAGTTTCTGCGTTAATCTGTGTGCATAAATAAAATACGAGTAGAAAAATTATATCAATGCAGTGACGTGAATAGATTTGAAGTCCTTCCAGTGGCAGGTTCCTCTGGCTCTAAAGTATTTTCATCTTCATTTAAATCCTGTATATTTTCTGTAAAGTCATAATCATGATCATCTAGGTACTTCTCTAGCCTACATTGTGCAAAACAAAGCAACAAACAATGATTGTTGGGACATTTGAGGCAGCAATTATTGTACAGGCATATTGGAGAATAGAAAACCTACTTCTTAGTTGGCCAAATGAAAGTTCTATTATAAAATAACTGTCTCTTTATTTTAAAATCCGATTTCGATATGATACCATGAGCCATGATTCCAAGCCGTCACCCAGTAGGACAGTATTTTTAAATCCACTTAACACATCACGAACTGATGAATTTTTCCTTATTTTATAGTCATGAACGGACCCTGGCCAATTAGCTGTAACACTCGTAAAGCGTTCTTTTGCATTGCATGTAGCCTGCAACATGCTCATCATTTCATGATCATACCAGCATGCTGTGTAGGTATAGGAATACACACGACTCCAGTCTACAGTAATACACCAATAGCATTCGGAAAATTAAATTTCTATAACTGTTCAGTTATTGCAACAGTTTGTACATATCTTGTAATGATGTTGACAACTTGAGCCATATGTTCGCTTTTTCTGTTATTTTTTTTTAGATACACTAATAACAGGTCCCGCGCCATGGCATCGTGGTCTAAGGCATCCTGCCTAGGACTCGCATTACGGAATGCGCGCTGGTTTGAGTCCTCATGGGGGAAGATATTTTCTCATGAAATTTCGGCCAGTGTATGGATCCGGTGCCCACCCAGCATCGTAATGCACTTGGGGAGCTACGATAGGTAGCGAAAATCCGATTTTGCAAACCAGCTATATCAGCTGGGGGATCATAGTGCTAACCATACGTTATCTCCATTCTGGTTGGATGATCGTCCACCTCTGCTTCGGCATGTGGACGTGAGGCCAGCAGCCAGCTGGTCGGTCTTGGCCCTTCATGGGCTGTAACGCCATGGATTTACTTTTTACTTTTACTTTTACACTAATAACAGTTTTACTCATAGTGGTGCCATGTATATCCATCTCTTCTGTAATACCTGATTAGAATCTCGGATCGACTATAAATGAATAAATGAATAAATAAATAAATAAAATAAAATAAAATCATCATCTTCATTTCCAAGGATGTCTGACTGGCTTTAAGAGGGCTGGATCCGATACGAGTCCGCACACTTAGGCACGGTTTGGTCCATTGAGAGCTCTATAGGCCTATATCCGATAATTGTTCAAGTCCGACGGTGGCTTCGGTGGAATCCATGAATCCGACGCTGATAAGTTAGCCAACCTGCCTCAGCTCCAGATATAGCCAGGTCTCGTTTCACGACGAGTAGCCTGATAAACCCCAGGGGCTCCAGGCCCCAATCTCTTCCTATATCAGCATCGGAAACTCCCAAGACTTCACACTAACTTATTTTTACTATTGCAGATAATAGAAGAAATGAAATGATAGAGGGAAATGGGAGTATCCCGAGAAAATCCTTTGCAACGTCTGATTTTTCAACCACAAATTCCATCATGATCTGGATGGGGATCGAATCCAGGCCTCCTGGATTGAAAACAGCAGCTAGCACTTGGGCTAAAGAGGCGGCTATTTCCGAGAATGCCCCTCCTCTTCTCCCCTGTGTTTCTTCCAAAAATGGGATTAATCCATTGGACATTTTCTTCATTAAGTGTACATAAACTCTTATACTGCTCCCTAACAGCACACCAACATAATTTGTAGTACTTTTCACGTCGTAATGCGACTGGTAATTCAACCATCACAGATATGAGTCTGCTCCTGACCAGACTTCACTTTTTAGAAGGATATGCTTCACTTTATTCATACATTTTTTTCTAATTTTGAAGCAAGAGGTTCCGCTCCAAGCAAATGCTTCTTCCTGTGAAGCAAGTGCTCTTTTCCTATTGCGTCATCAGGAGGAGAAGGTTGTGCTCTGCTTTTTATTATTAAAATCTGAAGCACATCCTTCAAAATAGTAGAGTAAAGGATATGCTCAACTTTATTCTTATGGCCCAATAGGAAAAGAGCACTTGCTTCACAGGAAGAAGCATTTGCTTGGAGCACAACCTTTTGCTTCAGGATTAGAAAAAATGTATGAATAAAGTGAAGCATAACCTTCGATTCAGAAGTATATCCTTCTAAAAAGTGAAGTCTGGTCAGGAGCAGACTCATCTCTGTAGTTTACTGATCTCGTTGAATTACCAGTCGCATTACGTCGTGAAAAATACTACAAATTACGTTGGTGTACTGTTAGGGAGCAGTATAAGAGTTTATATACACTTAATGAAGAAAATATCCAATGGACTACATCTCATTTTCTGGAAGAAACACAGGAGAGAAGAGGAGGGGCCCAAGTGCTAGTGTGCTGTCTACAATCCCGGAGGCCCGGATTCGATCCTTGGCCAGGTCGTGTTGGAATTTGTGGTAGACAAATTAGATGTTGCAAAGAGTTTTCTCGGGATACTCCCGTTTCCCTCTATCATTCCATTTCATCTATATCTGCAATAGTAAAAATAGGTTAGAGTGAATTCTTGGGAGTAGTACAGGTTTCCGATGCTGATATAGAAAGGGCTTGGAGCTCCGGCCGCTGGGGTTTATCGTCGCAAAACGGGACCTGGCTGTATCTCGGGCTGAGACAGAATGGCCAACCTGTCAGTGTCAGATTCACGAATCCCACTCAGGCCACCTGTCGGATTTGGACAATCATCATATACAGGGTGCACAATGGACCAAAGCGTGCTCAAGTGTACGAATCTGTCTCGGGTCCAGCCCTCGTAAAGCCAGTCAGCCACCCAGCCAGCCATCCTTGGAAATAAAGATGAAGTGTTTTTTTTTTTTTTTTTTTTTTTTTTTTGGCGGTTCATGGTCGATCAGAGATTTCAATCAGGTATTGCAGAAGAGATGGGTATACATCGGACCACTATGAGTAAAACTATTATTAATGTATTTAAATATAATGGAAAAAGCGAACAAGTGGCTCAAGTTATCATCATTACAAGATATAACTGTTGCAAAACCTGAATAGTTATAGAAATTAAAATTTCCGAGTGTAATCAGTGTATTAGACTGCACTCGTGTGTATTGCTAAACATACACAGCATGGTGATATGGTGATAAAATTATGAGTATGTTGCAAGCTCCATGCAAAGCAAAAGAATGCTTGACTAGTGTTGCAGTTAGTTGGCCAGGGTCCGTTCTTGACTGTAGAATATGGAAAAATTCATCAGTTCGTGATGTGTTCAGTGGATTTAAAAATACTGTCCTATTGGGTGACGGCTTCGAACCATGGCCCATGGCATCATATCTAAATCGGATTTTTAAATAAAGAGACAGTTATTTACCATAGAACGTTCCTTTGGCTAACTAAGAAGCAGGTTTCCCATTCTACATTCTGTACAATTGCTGCCTCAAACATCCCAACAATCATATTGTTTGTTGCTTTGTTTTTCACAATGTAAGCTAGCGAAGTACCTATATGATCATAATTATGACTTTACAGACAATATATAGGATTTAAATGAAGATGAAAATACTGAAGAGCAAGAGGAACCTGTCACTGGAAGGACTTCAAATATATTCACGTCACTGCATTGGTATAATTTTACTACTCGTATTTTATTGTAGCTTAACGTAGAAACTTAAATTAAATATCAGTATTTCTTATAGTAGGCTTAATTATAATATTTAATAATGCTATTATGGGCTCTTCAAAGACGCAAGTTAAGAGGAATTTATTAGTATGCCGAATTTTCTTACAATAATTTTTATCATTTTCTGAAATGCTACCTCTTTTTTCCTTTTCACTTCTGGAACTTGTCACTTTTTTCTAATATTCCAGGATGTGTAGCTTAAAATATAATTGTACTTTCAAGGGGCACAAAGCTACCGCTGTCTGAATCGCAAGATGCAGTTTTAACCACGTGGAATCCTTATTTAGTTGTGATTGAAATGTAAAGTAAAAGTAAATCCACGGTTTTACAGCCCTGAAGGGCCAAGACCGCCAGCTGGCTGCTGGCTTCACGTTCACATGCTGAAGTAGAAGTGGACGATCATCCAACCAGAATGGAGGTATCGTGTGGTTAGCACGATGATCCCCCCCAGCCGTTACAGCTGGTTTGCGAAACCAGATTTTCGCTACCTATCGTAGCTCCCCAAGTGCATCACGATGCGGGGTGGGCACCGGTCCCATACACTGGCCGAAATTTCATGAGAAAATTTCTTCCCTCACAAGGACTCGAACCAGCGCGCATTCCGTAATGTGAGTCCTAGGCAAGATGCCTTAGACCACGATGCCATGGCGCGGGACTGTGATTGAAATGAGTGTGGTTTATTAGCATCAGAAGGAAACTTGCTATGTCAATGGGATGCCTACCATTGCTGCTTATCTCATTTCTTTATGAAACTGAACACCCGCACTCAGCTGACAAAGAGCGCCGACAAATACACAGTACTGCAACATTCATGAGCACATCTCTTGTCTTAGAAGCATAAGGGTCGAAGGATAAGGTAGAGATAATTCTTACAATTTGAAGCATATGCTTACACTTCAACCTCTTGCTTCAGAGCACATCCTTATACTTCAACCTCTTGCTTCGAAGGAAATCCTTCAGTTTTATTCATATGGCCCAATGACTTCTCACACAATTCAGTTTCAGATCTTATTGCAGCTCATTTGAAGACATTGTACGTGTCATTTGAAAATTATTATCCCAAGCAAGAGGACCCTCGAAGGTACAATATGTGGATTGTGAATCTTTCTGTTGAACATAAAGACAGACCTTTCCCACGAAGAAATCATAAGTTATTGAATTATAATTGGACAAAGAATTTTTTTATTGTGTACATTCAAATCTAATATACAACTGAGTTTCAAAATCTACATGAAAAAGCAATGAGGTTATCCCCCTTCCCTCACAACATATCTATGTGAAACTGCATTTTCTGCCCGGACTCTGCTTAAACTGAACAGACAAACCACCTGCAACTTTCTTTAAAAAAAAAAAATATATATATATATATATATATATATACACTTAGCTATTACTTCCACTAATTCAACAATCAATAAAATAATGAAGGGAAAACAGCAACAGAAATCGCACTAGACTAAAATCTAAGTTAAACAGACTTCAATACATCACAATTATTGTGTTCGTATGTTGTGCATTTCAATTCAAAATAATTTCAATTAGTGATTGGAACTAAGTCTATTTATAGAACTGACATAATTACCGCAACTATCTAAAAAACTATGTTACATAACAAGACATCCTTGGTCAAGTTTGAATCTACGCCATTTGAGTCGAGAGGTAAGCATAGTAACAGTAGAGAACAACTCATATAAACAGTAAAAAGTAAAAATAATAATAAAAATAAATAAATAAATAAATAAATCTTAATATATAAAATTGAATGAATGTATGTATGTATGTATGTATGTATGTATGTATGTATGTATGTATGTATGTATGTATGTATGTATGTGTGTTCTCTATACAAATCTACATGCTTTGACCGATATGTGCCAAAGTTTGCACATTTAACCTTCATAACCAGGAGAAGAACATAGGCTAAGTACATTAAAATTGTGTAAATGGAAGTTAAATTAATTAAAAATATAAAAAATAAAAATAAATACGATTAAACATTCATGTGTAATACTAAAATGCAATCTTCTATAGTCAATTGTTTTTTATTATTGTCTGTTGTATTCAACATCGACTTTCACGAGGCCATGGAAATTATAACTCGAAATTAAATAACATTGTTGATACACATCACGAAGGCTAAAACTAGATAATTCGTGCAATAAGTATCTTTACGCAGTCCAGGGCCGTATTATGAATTTCTCGATGCAGTTGTAGATAGTGAACAGACTGTGTTTTATCCAACTGAATTCTAGAATTCTTTCAAACTACAAGGATTGCTACCACATAATTTACTTAATATTGAATAACCAATAGTATTGCGAAATATTGACCCACCAAAATTAGGCACCAACAAGAATTGGTGTGAAGAATCATGCAAAACGTAATAGAAGTGGCAATATTAACTGGAAAAACTAAAGATGATGTTCTTATCTCGCACATTTCTGTGATACCCATTCGATTTTAAGCAAATGCAATTTCAGTGCGACTAGCATTTGTAATCGCCATATTAAAATGAAGCTCAAGGACAGTAGCTCTAAGCTGCAGACATTGACTTAAAAACTGCGTCTTTTTCATATCGTCGACTATATTTTATACAAAGGAGTGGAAAAAATATATATATTTTACACACATCAAAAAGTAA
The DNA here is from genome assembly GCF_040183065.1 of Periplaneta americana. Lineage (NCBI taxonomy): Eukaryota > Metazoa > Arthropoda > Insecta > Blattodea > Blattidae > Periplaneta > Periplaneta americana. Next base: position 92,087,220 of record NC_091127.1, read on the forward strand.
TTCAATGATATTTCTGCCATGTTAATGTAGTATGTGAATGTACGTAAAGCAACTGAAAATAACACTGTATTAATTATGAAATATTCGTCTCTCAAAATATTGTTGTTCACATCCGAAAATATGTTACTGCGAAATTCTGTCTGTATAATCACGTTGCAAATTTAGTATGTTGCACATTGTGGAAATAACACTCTCTTAATTTCTAAAATACCGTTAAGCCTATACGTCTTCCACAATATTAGTCTTTATGTTAAAAAATTACTTATTGCAAGTTTATATTGTATCTGTATTCTGTGTATAAAATAAGAATTAATATAATATGTTCTAAATTTGTGAGATATAGTTTTCCAAGTCATATTAAAAAAAAAAAAACGGGTATAATATAAGTGGATGTACAGCGGTCAAGGGGTAAAAAATCTTCCAATATAAATTAAGTTATATATGTACATATGATTCGATGCTGAAACTGATCAGAAAGAGGAAAACGGATAATATTTTCGTTGGGTTTTAGTCTGTTCATAGTTTGATTTTTCTATTATTTTATTTGTATTTCTGGCAGTGTGGAAGAGAAGGCCTATTGGTCTTAACTACATCAGAATAAATAAATAAAAACAAATAAATACATAAATTTAAAAAAAATCGTTGAACGTCGGGCATATGATGACATGTTTTCTTTTCGGTGCCTGACTTACAACTACTGTATTTTAAATTGAGTTAAAGCTGGCAGGCATTTCGCTAAGGAGTTCATCAATTCATGTAAGTGACGTTAAGTAAAGGTTCATCTTAACTTAGTAAAGACAATTCGTTTTGGTTGTCTATAGTTGGGTTTCCGAGATTTCCGGAAATGTAATAACCAGTTTAATTAAAAATAGAAGAAGAAAGGAAAACCCGTGCAATGCCGGGTGCTTTCAGCTAGTAAATAAATAAACAAATTACATATTACTAAAAAACACATATTAAATAGATATTATGAATGAATTTCAGTTTAATGTCAACTTCAATAAATATACATTTTTCTTTCAAAATTAATATTTCTTAAGATGTTCAAAAAACAGGTTAATCACGCTAAGGGTAACCCCAAGCCTGCAAAACCGACAGAAATAATTTTAAACCAATATGGCTGTTGTGGATTCTCCCAACTACCTTACTCATTTTGATTCTGTAGTTAACTGTATAATAGCTTTTACAAGAAGAGTAGTGTAAGACGAACGTAAGTCTCACAGGGCTAATGTTTGCAACATATGGACAAGAAATGTTATAATTTTTTTTTAAATATTGACAAAATTATCAGAAGTGTAATGAAGGAAATATTGTCCCTCCCAGATGACACTCCGAATGCCATGCTGTATGCATAGAAGAATGTAAGAGGTCTTGGAATTCTGAGACCTAAATGGGAAGCCAGTATTCAACACCATATCTGTAGGTGACTGGCACAGGTGAATGATGGACATCTACATTACAAGAGAAATCAAGAAGAGAAGAAAACATCTCTCACGTGCCTGAAGATTGCTCCAAACAGCGTCACTCCTCAAACTACAGGAAAACATCTCAGAGAAGTTCTCAGTAAACAATTATTCCAGTCAGGGTGCCAGCTCCCACAGGCATTTGTACATATAAAGAATGCCCCAAAGCCAACTCCTGGATCTCCTCTAAAAAGTGTCTTTCGTCCTCAGAATACATCAATGCCATCAAGATGTCTTGCAGTGAAATCTGTCCCTCACAGAACCTTCAGTACTACCTGTTGTTGCCATCCTGGCTGCAGTGGAAAAAAAAAAACACACTTGGCCACAAACTAGGGTTCTGTAAGAAGGGAGAGTTACTGCATAACAACAGACACCATCGTGCCCGTATAGCAATTGCCAACCTGCTAAGAAACAGAGGATGGGAAATACATGTGGAGATTCACTGTGTGTCTGAAGATGATTCTCATAGAAGGGTGGATATAACTGCCATCAATAAAAGAACTCAGAAAGCGATGGTCTTAGACCCTACAATTTGCTTTGAGTGAGACACGAATCAGGCACTGCAGATAAATGATGACAAGCGAGCTAAATATGTACCTTGTCTTCCATACCTCAGTGAAAAATATGACATTTCGCTCTACAACTGAGATGTTATAGGGTTACTATTTGGAACGAGGGGTTGTTTACCAAAATTTACCTGTAATATCCTTAAATCTTTTAAAATTCCCTTTTATGAGGTTCAGAAGATTGTGATGGAAATTCTGAAGGCCACTCTTCAAATTCTACACTATCATTTATATGTTAACACATAAATTTTTGCTTTAATGTATAAATTGAATAATTATTTTACTCATTTCATTTCTCATTATCTTTTTTAGGTTTGTTAATTCCGGATCCCAGTGGTCAACCTCACTTGAGGATGGATGATTTTAAATAAATCTTAGTACTGTAGTATATAGGTGGAACATTTTATATCTCCAGCACATGACAGGCAATAAGAATGGAATCTTCTATACAGAAATCAAAAGATCTATCTTCCATAGCTTTTGAAATTTTAATCAATTTACTTATCCAAAATAGCTAATAACAGTAATAATCACTTCATGGAATTTATTTAACAATTATTTTACTCATTAAAATATCACAGAAAGATGTAGAATAAGTACAAAAGCATCTGTATCATAACTAATGCTTTTAGGTGTAAAAGTTATATTTACACTTCAATTTCATCCACCTCTGATTTATAATACAACTACAGTGAAGATAGATTTAAATTCAAGAACTTTCAGCAACTGCTCAAGGACTTACTATAAACACTATATTACATCCGTGTTTTCATTTGTATTTACTTCGAAACACAGAATGGTGAAAAAACTAAACCTTTATAGGCTGACATCAGGCAAGTGAAAATACAATACTTCATAGAATTTTTAACAGAGTGTATTTTAGTTTTATTGATCTAAAATTGCTTTGTACCAATTACTTTTATGTTAAGTTCAGAAGTTATGTTGTCTCTTTAATTGTAACTCCATTAGTTTTAATATACAAAATATGAATTAGCCAGCCAAACTATCGATCATTTCATATTATTAGGGAAACATAATATTTTTAAAGTTTCTTCAATTTTTATCATTGAGGTAAATGTGCCATGCTGTTTCGTAACTTCAAATAAACATAAGGAGTTTATCTGGTGCTTAAATAGTATTATTTTTTTTAGAAATGTATATGTCTCTTCCTAATATTATGTGATAATAGATAGCTCTGATATTATAGAACTTAAAAGATTCATCAAATAGGTCTGTAGGTACACAGATGTTTTCAAGAAACCATGTGCCAGACGTTAAATTAGCTACCTGTACTTTATTTTGAAATCTTTAAAGATTACTGTCCGAGCATTTTTTAACTTCAGCTTTTATGTTAAAAACGTTTTCAAATAAGTTTAATTTAAATAAACATGCTGTATTTCATGTCACACACACTAACGTGAAATTCAGTAATAATTTTGAAAGGAAGTGAGTTTTGCAAACATACATAATTTTATTATAATATGAAAGAATATCTTTTCCATAGTAAATCATTTTACAATTAGTCCATATTGTAATTAAGGTATGGCATTTCCAAAAGTTCTGCTGCTGTAGGTCTCTTTTTTGGATCATATGTCAAGCACTGTTTTACAACCTTCAATAGTATTGGCAGGCAATCTTTTCGTATTTCAGAATAGTCTATATTGTGATCTGGGTTTGTAATGGCAGCTAATTTTGCCCAGATATGGACAATATGCTGAAAAGGAGTCTTCCCATAAATTAGATTGTAGAGAATACAACCCAATGACCAGATGTCAGACTTGTAGCTAATCTGAAAACAAACATTGAATATATTAGCTAGAATAAAACAAATATGAGTGCATACATAATATGAAAAGGGACCAGATATCAAGTACCGAGTTACTGCTATTTTTGAACTCTATAATATTGGTTTAATTGGATTTAAGACTATTTCGTTTACATATCATTCCATTTTCGGCCAATGAAGTGTAATGAAATTCTGAATTCCAATCAATCACAGTCATACATCACAATAATTTCTGCAGCTCGATTTATCACTACAATTTATCACATAGTTGTTCTTTTGTTTAGTCAGTGTCGCCAACTGTTTCCACTTAAATCGATGATCATGAATCCACTGTACTAAATAAAGTGCGAAATCTTACTTCCACATGAGTCATTCCATGTCAAATCGCACAAAATTATATAAATTTTGACCTTCATATTTCTGATTGCGTTTATATTTTTTTTACCAACTCTACGGGTCTAATAAACCAACAAGTGTATTTTCATTTCCTCCTAAGTCCACGTATTTTTAAAATATTGCATGTTAAAATTCGTTAAAAATGTCGCACAATGCAGCATTTAAAGCGCCGTACTTCTGAGGATATTGATGTTAAAATTTTTTTGAAAAATGCATTTAAAAACTAAAGTACTGTCTTTTGTTAAATATTTACTAACTAATTTTAATATAATTATTACAAATATTTTTTATGATTCAATTTTTAAAAGTTAGATATCAATGTGAAATAGCCGTATTAAAAATCTAAAAAAAAATGCCTACTAGGTGCACTAAAATATTCTTAATAACTCCAGAAAAAATCACAATTGGATCTCCAATAATTTAATGGAAATTTAATTACTTACAAAACAATGTGTGGCGGTCTGTGCAGCAGCAGTGGACGGGAAGAGTTGAAGCGCGCTGGGAGGTTTATCGGTGCTGGATGATCGAGTGAACGTTGCAACATTAGGTACACCCAGTACGGATCAAGTCACTGCTAATTTACTTGTTATGATACCTTCAAATATTTGTACATTATTCTTTTTAAACGTTTGTTTTCATTCACACTACACTTTAAATTTTCATTCGCCTAATTTCTTTCTCGAAAGAAAATTGTTTTACTAAATATTCAGTTTTTGACAACAGAATGAAAGAATGTAATTTTAATGTACCAGTTATTGGTTTTAGATTGTATCCGGCCTGAAAATTTTCAGTGTGGTTTTTGTGCTTATTCAATGGACAAAATATAAATGACACATTAGAAATGTTTTTTGTGACCAATCAAACAGTTTTTAAAATTCTTTTGTTTTTGTATTGTGAACTTGATCCATCGGAAAAGTAGATTATTTTTTTCTTATCATTGAATTCTTGCTTTAAGAAATTGATTGCTTCGGATTAAAAAAAGTGAAAGGAATCAGTTTCATGTTTCATGCTTCATGCTTTCTGAGATGACAACAATACTTTTGTGACGAATTTCTGTATCTTCTTTGAAATAGACTACGAAAGTATGTATTGTGGCTTGGCATTGTGGCGTCAAAAATTAAATATGGCTGACTTTTGAAGGGATGACGATGCATTTTCTACATGGAAAAACTTTACTTGCTAGGGAGCCTTTTACTTTTAATTCCCGATTTACCACGAAAATCGTCTGTAGCTGCATTTAAATTGACAACAGGCCATGATTGTTTGGCCAAACACCTGCATAGAATTGGAATATATCAGTCTATCTGTCCATTGTGCAATTCAAACCAAGAAATGGATTCGGAACACCTCAAAATCTGTGCTTCAGTGGCTGGTCATGATAATATCTTTGAAAAATATTGGAGTGCAAGAGGTCAAATGACTTTATTGTCAAACGCCTGGCATTAGAAAACGACAACAACTTTTTTAAACTTTTCACAGGGGCACTGTATCGTTTTTGTTGTAGTTTTTTGGTTCATGTTTATTAATATCACAAGAACTACCACTTCACATATAACTTCACCTGACTTATTCGGAAGTTGACAGACTTTTTACGGAACCAATCACATATTCGCACATTCAAAGACTCCTTTAAATTGAGCTCTATCAATAAATCGCGACTTACGTGTCTTAGTGCACTTTTCTGTTTAGGAAGGTCAAATGTATTTAAACACTTGTTATATATTGTGACAGCCACGTGAGACTCGATCTCACGACCGGCGGAGGAAGGGCTAGGTCGGCCGTGGTTTGGGCGGATTTCGTGCGCATCTGCTTCCTGGGGCATGTGCTGTGGCGGAGAAAGGAGAGGAGAGAGAGCGACCGCGGCAGAGAGGGGAGATATCCAGATAATTCGAGAATGGCATCTTCTGGAAATTTCGAGCAATCGTACTTTCTCGCAACTATGGTGTGGTTATAAATTACGACACGTGAGTGAACTTGAGCAGTTTAGTTAGTTGCAGTGTTGTTATAGTCAGTGGACAGCAAGCCAGCCAGTCTTGTGTAGCAGTGAAGCCAGCTTTGAGACCGAAGTTCGACTTGAGTTGTGTCCGTAACTGTGGAGCCAGAAGTCCTGAGTTTGAGTGCAGTGGACCGCAGTTGGGGGACCTGAATTCGAAGTTCAGCGGATCGTTTCTGAAGGTCTGTGGTTCGAGATACTGTGAACTCGAGTGACTGAGCTAGAAGAACTAGCCAAGGCAAACGAACTGTGAACTGAGAACTGGCAGTTCTGATTTGTAAATAGTGCTTTGAGAACATTAGTTAAAATTAGCAGTACATTGTTGTTCTCAATAATTCAAGTAAATTGTCATTGTCGTCTGTGGAGTGCAATAACGAATACTGTGTTACTGTGTGGAGTGGAAATCCCATTGTTGAAGGGAGCAGAATTAAATTGTAGAAAGTGAAGAGTTATTGTTGTAAGAATAAAACCACATTATTGTTACCATCACTCATGTTGTATACCATGTTGTATACAAGTCACGTCACTCCATGAAATTCAAACCCTGACTGATTTATTTTTCTCTTCTATATTTTGTCTCCTGCCATCTGTTTATTGCCATAAAGTTTACTGCCTTACCCAGCCTTGCTATCTTTAAACACTTGGCTATATTACAGTATAAACATACAGCATTGTGAAGGGCTCTCCCTCTTAGCTGAGCTGACAATAATAAAATAACTTTAGATAAGATATTTAGATTAGATTAGATTAGATTTATTTAACCTGGTAGAGATAAGGCCGTCAGGCCTTCTCTGCCCCTCTACCAGGGGATTACAACTATAACATGAACAATAAGATTACAATTAATATTAAATTTACAATTACAATTACAATAAAAATTAAAGTACGACAAGAATACCTGATTAATGAAAGCTAGACATTTTATCATAGAAGTTAAGAACAAAGAATATTTTTGTATTTACTGTTCCTTAAGATATTAATCACTTGATGAATGAATTCATTTGCTTGCGACATCAGTTATATGCAATGGGGGATTTTGTAAAACTTTCCGCGAGAAGCCTTCTAGCCTACTGCCGAAGCAGTTCATTGGCTGGGCATCGCGAGCGCATGCATGCCTCCGGAAAATAAATTGTTACTAATGTATGTATGTATGTGTGCAGATCCCACAATTCTAAATGCAGTATTTTACAGATAATATATCAGGGAACAAACCTATATTTTTTCAGATTTTTAACAGGCTATTTAATATAGTAATTTTGCTTTGAAAAAGAAATTATTAAAAAATTAGGTCAAATTTGAAATTTGTTTGTAAGAGGGCTAAAGTAATAAAAAGTGTTGTATTTCGTCTTTCAAATGCACCAAACCGCAAATCTCAATTATATGTAGACACAGAGTTCCAAGTGAGTTTATGTAACAGTGCGCACATAATTTGCGTAATTTCAAATAGTCATAACTACACAAATAATTAATAATTTTGGAAATAAAACAATACGGGTCTCCTTATTTGATGTCTGGAATTTATGAAAAAAAATTCGACCATTTACGAGAAGGTCGTGTTTTATTGCTGTGCGATTTGACATGGAATGACTCATCTACATCTTCAAATTCCATGTCCATTGTATCTAAAGGAAATGACACTCCTTCTTAACAATTGTTCATTTAATTAATGTATTAATCAGGTTATTTATAATTATACTATAAAATGTTTAAATAACATTTTAAACCTGTATTTCACTTTTCTCAATTGGCAATACTGAATAACATTCAATTTCTTTATTGCAGTAATCATTCATCTATTTCGACTTCACAATGTCTGCATAGGTTGAATATTCATAAATATACAATTATTAACATTTTGTGAGCGAATTTTTATTTATTCACAAAATAGTCCTAATAAATGTCACTCGAGGTCTGAGATTTCCCATATAAATCCACTCACTTTGCTCGTGGATTTATCGGCAAATCTCAGACCACTTGTGACATTACTATAGATAATACCTGTAAAACTGAAGCCATATTCTTATCATTAAAGAAAACCCTATTTTTCAGTATAGAGGTTTTAAATGTATTCAGTGGAAGCATGCTGGGCCCGTAACTCAGAGGTCCGTGGAGTGTAACAACATCCTGCTACCATTGAAGTGCCAGGATGCCTGGGGAAAACCCAGAAAGAAATGAAACACTTGCGTATAGGGTATTTGGTTACCTCTTACATTATCTTTAAAGAAAAAGTCACTATCGGATTAACAATTTAATTAACTCTATAAACAATAACAAGAGTAGGGAATATTACTAAGAACTACATAGCAAGGTAACTTATAACTAGAAAACTAATTAATGCCACAAATTGAAGAATACAGAATGTAGAAACTAAGGCCTAGTGCTGAAGGCAAAGCAAATATGACATAACCTGATGGCTGAACGAGTTTAGTACAATGAACAATAAATTGATCACCATCTGAGACAGGCAGTACATGAATAAGAGGAGATGAAGCTAATCACAAAGATTACAATATCTGAAACGAACATTGTGGACATTAAATGTAAAAGAAAATTAATAACTTTGGACATTTTTCAATAAAATTTGCGGACATATAATGCAGTGGCTGTTTTATTTGTGTGGACATTTTAGCATAGCGGACGTTATTGCAGAAGGACATTAAACTGTGGACATTTCAACTCTGAATCAAGTCACGTTATGATGAAACCAAGAATCTTCATATTATACAAAGACTGACCTAGAGGGCCCTTCTAGAACTAGCAATATAACCTTCTAAAATATAAGCAGGATCATCCGTAGGGTCTCAGCGATATCTGTCAAATGAGCCACATAACCAAACGTGGTCTGGTTTCTGGAATCTTCTCCCGCATTGCAGTAGTATGTTGAGAACTCTTAGTTGCTCTATTGCCAAAGCAACTGACTTCCAGCTGGCGGTTAGAAAAGGCAGCCTATGCTGCCAGCAATAGATACGGATGATGATATGTATCGGAACCCCGACCTGGCTTTTCCTGATGGAGATATGTCCTGCCAGAAAAGGTGCCGTAATGCAGTCCACTGGGTTACTGCTCGCCCCAACTTAGACAGCTAAACTGCTTGGTCTGATGCTCACTGCCTGCGCCCAGTGACTGACTTACGAAGCTAAGCTGGTCTGTCTGATGCTCTCTCCCTCCTCTTGGCGACTGACTCATCCTCCCCGCAGCTGGGTCAGTAGTTCGAAATAGAGCATGACCAACTGTCGCTGCTTTAAAGTGCTCCAATCATAAGACAATAGTTGGCTCCGAAGAGAACAAGAAAAAGGTGTGTTTATAAATAACCTAAAGCAATGACATAAATTATGATACACCGTTTAGCCACCAGAGTAACAATAAACATATGAACGTGATGAGTGATAAGAAGAAATAAACTTAGTGGCAGAATATAAGTGAAGGTGTATAACCACAAAATATAAGGAAGAATTGCGGCAACTACCCACATTTATAATTAAACATTCATAATTTTGGTTACATACAGCATTTACTCTGATTATGCTATTATCTGTTTCACTGATATGTTTTTATTTAGCCCATAATTTTCAAAATAAATGAAAATGTAGTTTAATGCTTCGTCTAATTATCTGTTTATCTACACAACTGTCCAGATTTTCCGTCTCAATTTGTCTGTACTGTGTGTGTGTGTGTGTGTGTGTGTGTGTGTGTGTGTGTGTGTGTGTGTGTGTGTGTGTGTGTGTGTGTGTATACATACAGTAAAAGACATATTTTCAAAATCATAAACCTCAGATATTATGTTTAACTGAACATCATATGAAACAACAGGAAATATTACGACTGTCTTTACATGCGTATTTATTAGGTAATCATTTCTGTAGACATGTCTTCCAAAAGGGAGTGCTTGTATTTTTATTAAAGAGGATATATTATCTAGTAAAACTGATATCTGATTTCTGTCTTCAACAAGATATTGAAATCTGTGGAATACAAGTTGATTATGAGATATCAAATTTAATGATATTATGTGTTTATAGGACACTAATGGGAGATTATAAAAAAATGTGTAACTAACTTAGATTCATTATTGAAAAGACTTTACAAACCACAAACCAAATTTGTAATCTGTGGTGACATAAACATAGATTATGTATCAGAAAGCTTAAGTAAAAGCATACTAAACTCACTTCTTGAAACTTACATCTTAGTCACACAGTAAGTTTCCCAACCAAAATACAAGCCGCAAGTAGTATAGCCATTGATAATATATTTATAGATAAAAGTAGATTAAATTCCTATTCAACAGTACCTTTCATCAATGGCCTGTCTAATGCACAAATTCTATATGAGTGAAAAATTCCAGTGTTAATTTAAAAACCAAAGAAAGGATTATAAATCCTGAAGCTCTTCATCATTTATATGGATGTCTACAAAATGAATCGGGAAAATGTATATAGTACCAGTACTATTGATATTAATAGTAAATTTAATGCATTTTTCATCATATTTACGAATTATTACAACGAATGTTTTCCAGTTAAGGTTGTGAAAAAATGTAAAAGTGAAAATATGTAGATAACTCAGGGAATTAAAATATTTTGTATTACGAAAAGGAATCTATATTTAATGAGTAGGAATAGTGATGATCCTCATGTTTTAACTACTATAAGTACTGTAAAATTTTGTCAAAAGTTATGAAAGATGCAAAGATAATGTATCTGAATGAAAAAATACAAAATTCAGATAATAAAATTAAAACTAATTGGGATATTATTAAAAATGAAACTAATCAATATTCAAAGAACGAAAATATTACTTATATTAAAATCAACGACTGTAAAGAATCCAAAATCAATTGCAAATTACAACTTCTTACTTACTTACAAATGGCTTTTAAGGAACCCAAGGTTCATTGCCGCCCTCACATAAGCCCGCCATCGGTCCCTATCCTGTGCAAGATTAATCCAGTCTCTATCATCATATCCCACCTCCCTCAAATCCATTTTAATATTATCCTCCCTTCTACGTCTTGGCCTCCCCAAAGGTCTTTTTCCCTCCGGTCTCCCAACTAACACTCTATATGCATTTCTGGATTCGCCCATACGTGCTACATGCCCTGCCCATTTCAAACGTCTGGATTTAATGTTCCTAATTATGTCAGGTGAAGAATACAATGCGTGCAGTTCTGCGTTGTGTAACTTTCTCCATTCTCCTGTAACTTCATCCCGCTTAGCCCCAAATATTTTCCTAAGCACCTTATTCTCAAACACCCTTAGCCTATGTTCCTCTCTCAGAGTGAGAGTCCAAGTTTCACAACCATACAGAACAACCGGTAATATAACTGTTTTATAAATTCTAACTTTCAGATTTTTTGACAGCAGACTAGATGATAAAAAGCTTCTCAACCGAATAATAACATGCATTTCCCATATTTATTCTGCGTTTAATTTCCTCCCGGGTGTCATTTATATTTGTTACTGTTGCTCCAAGATATTTGAATTTTTCCACCTCTTCGAAGGATAAATCTCCAATTTTTATATTTCCATTTCGTACAATATTCTGGTCACGAGACATAATCATATACTTTGTCTTTTCGGGATTTACTTCCAAACCGATCGCTTTACTTGCTTCAAGTAAAATTTCCGTGTTTTCCCTAATCGTTTGTGGATTTTCTCCTAAAATATTCACGTCATCCGCATAGACAAGAAGCTGATGTAACCCGTTCAATTCCAAACCCTGCCTGTTATCCTGAACTTTCCTAATGGCATAGTCTAAAGCGAAGTTAAAAAGTAAAGGTGATAGTGCATCTCCCTGCTTTAGCCCGCAGTGAATTGGAAAAGCATCAGATAGAAACTGACCTATACAGACTCTGCTGTATGTCTCACTGAGACACATTTTAATTAATCGAACTAGTTTCTTGGGAATACCAAATTCAATAAGAATATCATATAATACTTCCCTCTTAACCGAGTCATAAGCCTTTTTGAAATCTATGAATAACTGATGTACTGTACCCTTATACTCCCATCTTTTCTCCATTATCTGTCGAATACAAAAAATCTGATCAATAGTCGATCTATTACGCCTAAAACCGCACTGATGATCCCCAATAATTTCATCTATGTACGGAGCTAATCTTCTCAAAAGAATATTGGGCAAAATTTTGTACGACGTCAACAAAAGTGATATTCCTCGAAAGTTACCACAGTTGGTTTTGTCCCCCTTTTTAAAAATAGGTACAATTATGGACTCCTTCCATTGTTCTGGTACAATTTCCTTTTCCCAAATAGCAACTACAAGTTTATAAATTTCGCTATATAATGCACTTCCACCCTCTTGTATTAATTCTGCTGGAATTTGATCGATACCTGGAGACTTGTACATTTTCAGATTTTCTATCGCAATTTCGACTTCTGAAAGCGTGGGTTCGGGTATAAATGGCTCAGCAGTTTGTATTTCAATTTTGTCCCGATCATTTCTATTTGGCCTATGTACATTTAGTAGTTGCGCAAAATAGTTTTTCCATCTGTTTAGGATTGATGGAGAGTCTGCAAGCAAGTCACCATTCTCATCCTTGATCACGTTTACCCTTGGCTGATATCCGTTCTTAAATTCCTTTATACCCTTATATAAATCTCGAATGTTTTTATTCTTACTATTTGTTTCTACCTCATTCAGTTTTTCCTTCAAGTAACCTCTCTTCTTAGTCCTAAGTGTACGACTTCCTTCCCGTCTTTCATTGAAATACTTATCTCTATTCTCCTCAACTGGACCCTGTAAGAATTTCAATTTTGTCTGTTTCCTTCTTTCTACTGCAATGCAACAATCTTCATCAAACCACGGTTTCTTTTTCTTAGTTTCATAATAACCTATGCTCTGCTCAGCTGTAATTTTGATACTATCTCTGATATTTTCCCACACGCTGTTAACATCTAATTCTTTCTCAACTTCGTCGGAACTTTCTAAAGTGGCAAATCTATTCGAAATTTCGACCTGATAATTCTGCTTAGTTTCCTCGTCCTTTAATTTCAAAATATTGAATTTAGTAATATTAACTTGTTGCTCTACTCGCTTGGCTACTGATAGTCTTTCTCTTAATTCTCCAATTAGCAAATAATGGTCAGAATTACAGTCTGCACCCCTGAAAGTTCGAATGTCTACTATACTAGTATGTCTCCGTTTATCTATCAAGATGTGATCTATTTGGTTGTGTGTCAATCCATCTGGAGAAGTCCAAGTATATTTATGTATATCCTTATGAGGGAATGTTGTACTTTTGACAATTAAATTTTTCGATGTGGCAAAGTTGACTAATCTAACTCCATTGTCACTACTAGTTACGTGTAGGCTCTCTTTTCCAATAGTTGGTCTAAAAATATCCTCCCGTCCTACTTTAGCGTTGAAATCCCCCAATAAAATTTTTCTATATAAATATTATTAAGAACTTAAACATTCAAGATTGTGCAGAAGATGCTGCAATTGGTTACTTAACAGATGTATTTAACACTGAATTTCTAGGTCTCAAATTTATTCCCACTACCACTACAAAAATCATGCATGTGATAAAACATCTAAAAACAAAATATTTTTCTATGATAAACAAGTAAAGTTCTGAAAGTCTGTTCCGAAATAATATCCTCTCCGTCAAGCTATTTATGCAATTTGTTAATGTAATGTTGTATTTTTCCAGAGAGGCTTGGTGCATAAGTTCGTAGAGTCTTTTTCACATCATCCGCATAGATAAGAAGGTGATGTAACCCATATAGTGTTAATTGAGAGGCCGGAGGGAAAAAGACCTTTGAGAAGGCCGAGGCGTAGATGGGAGAATAATATTAAAATGGATTTGAAGGAGGTAGGATAATATGATGATAGAGACTGAATTAATCTTGCACAGGATAGGAACCGATGGCGAGCTTATGTGAGAGTGGCATTGAACCTCCAGGTTCATTAAAAGCCGTAAGTAAGTAAGTAAGTAAGTAAGTAAAAGGTTCTATATTTTGTATAAAAATAACTTGAGTCATCTATTCAATTACTCAAGAGCTGCTCCTATTATATACCTCTTTGCCACCTGTATTTTTTGAAACTTATAAAAGAAAATTAGATTCACATTTAATAAGAATGTTGTTGTTGTCTAGTGCCTTGCATTTGGCAATGAAGCCAAAGTCGTGCTTTCCAATACTTTTGAACTGTAGTTTCTTCTGATCTTAATGCTTCACAGGTCTTCAAGTGGTCATTTAATAGAATAATGTTCTATAATATTTATGTATTATGTACAACACATTAACGTTTTACTTGCAGTTTTTCAAGTGAGTTCCAATAACAAACCAGAGTGAATTTAAATAAATAATTTGTCTTGTGTATTTGTGCACTGGGTCTTTGATCATATCCAATATCTTGTACCTGGTGACTTTGAATATTCTAACATTCCAATCTTTCTCTGGGTAACTATACATTGTGTACAAAATGGTACCTGATCGTAAGATGCTTCATAAAGAACAGTCATATATTTTTGTTCCTAATATTCACAGCGATGTCATAGAGTTCTGTCAATAATATTCACAAAGAATTGAAGAATATCTATGGAAATGCTGTCAATAAAGAATACAGTCAGATGCTGGCCATAATAAATAATTTTATTAACTGGCGAAGACTTCAGGATGACGAAGTTAGAGAGCATTCACTATAAAATTGTCAATGATAACTATAGAAACGAACTGTAGCTATCTAGAAGCTGAGATTAATGTTGACAGACTGACGTGAAATGCATCGTAGACAAAGCAAGACTGATCATTGGAGTAGATGCATAAATAATTAACTACAAGTAAGTTGGTATTCTCTTTATCAGAGTTGTCAGTGGTCAAAATGCAAAGTAACGCTCTGAAGAAAACTTTCATCAAACAGACCAGAAAAGTTATTAGAATAATTATTATTAAATATATTTCATTCAGAAAATGTCTGCAAGCTGTGAGATTTTTTCAAGGTGATTTATCTGGTTATGTGGCCAATTAGGGGAGATTGCTGAACATATTCTTCTAGTGTGTGAAGCTCTGAAAGGACCAAGATATTTCTTTTTGAAGGATTCTTTAGAAGAAAATTATCCTAACTTTGCAAAAGTTCTGGTGTTTATTGTAGAATGAAAATAAAAAAGTGTTCCTTAGAAATTAAATCAAAGTTGTACTAAGGAAAGAGACACAAGACTTCTCGAAATTAGGCTTTTGGATATTCCACCACATCCAGGAGTAATACACAAAAGCATAATTCTGATCACAATTACTGTGGAAGTCTAAATATTCATATAAGAGACTTTTTGCTTCTCACTTTTCATTTGAAAACAATTTTTGGGTTCGATAAGCTGTACAAATTATCAAGGTTTTTATTGTTCAGAACTGTCAAATTTATCAAATTACAAATGTGATAAACACAAATATGCTGTTTTTACATAATAAATTAATGTTTTCGGTTCTATTGAACCAACATCAGATCATTAATATACCTACGAACAACTTATATCATAACCAAACAGTGAAGACATAGGACTTAAATATGAAGCAGACCTGGGTATATGAAAGAATGCAATGGTACATTTGAAATTACAAGTAAAATGGGTTAAAAAGTTAAACAATAACAATAAAATCTATATATAAAAATTAAATTTGTTAAGATATGACTGACCATTCTGATCCACGTAAAATAGAGCTGTGTAGAAAAAAGTAGCACATAGTACCATCTAAGGATGTATAGTCTTAATACAAATTCAAGTTGTTATAAAATTATGTAACAGGTGCAGCATGAAGACTGCATTTACAAATATCAGTCCGGTATACTGGTACAAATTGATGGTGTAACAAATGAAAGTGGAGAGACAGCTTCATGCATAAAGAGAGGAGACACAACATTCGTAACATGTGAGGTCTTGTAATCTGAAATAATACATAGAAAAGGTTAATAAGTTGGGGAAGATTAATGCTAGAAACCATTACGATAAATTTGGAAAACCAAGTGACGTAAAATGGGGTCGTAAAGGTGAAACCATGAAGATAAAATAACATACATACAGAGCTGATGCGGAAGAAGAATATATCTGATGTTGTAGAAGGCCCAGCAGCAAATGTTACATTTACAAAGTATCTAAGTAATATCAAATTGAAATGCAGAGGAAGAAGGAAGTGTATTGGTGTGCTGGGGGTCATGTATGTGAGGAGATATTAGATTATGAAGTGGACTATGTGCATTGGAGAGCTGCTCATTCAAGAGAGATATACCATTATTTAATGCCTGAGTGACGTAAAATTCTTCGGCAATATATATGCGTGGATTGTCATTCATAGGGAGAAAGATCTGTAATGTATCGTTAATGTTAGTTAATTCATGTCCGTGTCCTATTAAATGTGTTGCAAATGTTGATTTTCGTCTATTATATTTAAAGTCAGAAACATGTTCACTATACTGGGTTCTGCAGTTCCTACAAGTTGGCCGATGTATTTACTAGGACAATTTTTGCATTGTAACATATAAACACCTCCATTCTGAAATTGATCTGTATTATGGAGTTTGTTAGGAAGAATACTGTTTAATTTATTGTTGGTGCAGAAGGCAATATTTATATTATGTTTTTTGAAGAAGTTATTCAGTTGGTTAGAAATTTGTCCAAAATTGGTCATACTAGTCCATGTTTTCTTGGACTTAGGGACAATGGTTCAAGGGAAGTGTATTGGTTTTTGAATAACTTGTTTTTCCGTTTCTTGAGTAAACTGTCTATTTTGTGTTTATGGAAACAATTATCTTGAGCTAAGGAAATAATATAATTATATTCTTTGTTAAAATTGGATTTACTTAACGGAATGGTCAATAATCTATGAATGAGAAAACGAAATTCACTAATTTTATTAACCTCAGAATGGTTGGAGAGACTGTGTATAGAGTGGTTAGTGGATGTGGGTTTACGGAATATGTCGAAACAAAATCGGAGATTTTTAATGAAAATTTTGAGGACTAGAAAATTTATTGACCAGTTAACAGCTGGTTCAGAAGTAAACTTCATGGTGGGGTGCAAGTCGTTGAAAGAATTGGTAATATCATTGATATTATTGTTATCTTCATAAATGAGAAGAGTATCATCAACATATTGGAGATAGGTGGAAATATTGTGTCTTTTTAGGAGATTTTGTATATCCCGTTTTTCTAGGTCTTGTAAAAAGATTTGGCTAATAAGCCTGAAAGTGGATCCCCATGGCCAAAACTTGGGGTTGTTGAAATAATGAGAAGTAATTTTGTTTTACAGAAACATTAGGTAAATGAACTGCTTGATTTATTAATTTCGAATCTAATTGGGAGTCAGTAAGTTTTGTTCATATTATGTTCAAGGTTTCATCGACAGGAACATTAGTGTACAAATTAGAAATATCAAGTGAAAGCATTTTGGTTTTGTCTAAAGGTTTTATTTTTGATAACATCTTTACTAAATGTGTTGTATTTTTAATGGTAAATTTGTTTTCTAAAAGGATATGGTATTTTAAAAAATTATGTAGACGTTTATTAATTTTTTGATTAGGTGCATTACGATTATTCCTGTCGATGAAATCTTGAACATAACTGAACAAAACTTACTGACACCCAATTAGACCCATAGTAAATAGTCGTAACACATGTATCAACTAATATAAGACAATAAAACACCAAGAGAGACCAGTTCCCATTGTGTAAATTTTTTTCCTCGCTATTATCAAGTATAAAGGCAATATATAATAAATAAACCATTCTATAATCAAATCCTGACTGACTCATTACCATAAATCTCCTTAAGCCTATGTGTAGGTTTCTGTTAATCCTTAATCAAGAGATAAGACGAAGTTTTGTATAATACGAACACTAAGAGGTTGAAAAAATGGGAGATTGTTGTTAACTAATGCTGAGTTGTTGTCTATAAAGTCAATAATTCTCTTCCTCTCCAATATTTCTTACATACAGTGGATTTAGAGGAAAGGGCTGGAAATTACTGAAAAAATAATTCCAATTTTGTTCAAATGTTTTGACAAACTGTTATGCCCTGCGAGAAATCGAAAGAATGCAACTGCACTTTTATTTACTTCAAAGAAATTAATTATAGAACTTTGTATTCATTCTGAATATAGTTTAATACTACGTACAAACACAATGGAATTAACAACAGCAGTAAAAACTTTACAACAATGAATATTTACTCCCTTTTGCGCTTTTTTTCTTAACTAATTCAGAGTAGGTGTGGAAATCACTGAGCATTGTAACATTCTAACGTGTGTGTGTATCTAATGCTCTGGATTTAACAATGAAGTCATCATCCTTCTTGTTTCCCAGTATTTTGATGGAAGGTCCACAAATGTCCTAAGAGTTTCACAATTAGCCAGGTGCTCCATCTCCATGTCCTCTTCTCTGGTGCACAGTAAGCATTTAGGTGAATTCAGTACTCCAATACGATGGAGGTGTTTACTGAGGCAATCATGACCAGTAATCAATCTAAACATGGCCACGGCAGATTTTCGAGGTAGATCAGGAATTAGTTTTGGATCTTTGAATGATTCTTTCCATTTTGAATTTTGATGTTTTGCCTATTCGCTGTTACTTATTCCTTTTACGACTCGTTTTATTGATTCATATGGAAACTTGAAATTTGTTTTTAGTTTTTTTTATTATCCAATTTAATAAACCCTATTTCACCCTGAGGTACGTATATTAGGATTATAGTTGGCATCAAAATACATATTTTATAACCAATAAACAATAGTAAAGTGATAACATAAAATAGTGGTGACAGTTACAATTTACATGCATTATGTAGAAGCATGCACATTAGTGAAAGAATGGCTCCTGTTAAAGATTAATGAGATGTTTGAGGAATAATCAATATAAAGGGTATACAAGAATGTCTAACCATTTCAGAGTAAATCACGATCTTAAAAAGATAATCAATAGTAGATTAATAAAACAAAGCTTCACTTTCACTTTCAAATTAATACTTAATTCATGAACAATGAAACAGTTAAGAGTAATAAAGAGATATTACAAGCAATGATTTACGGTTACATGTTACATACATGATTCAGGAACAATTACAATAATTAAAATATAACACAAGTAATGACTTACAACTAACGAATACCGAAATTCTTGAAGGGCAATATATAATGGTAGGGGCAATACGAAAGATTTAAAAACAAATGTAAACAGTACAGTAAAGGAATAGTAGAAGAAATGACTTAAGATTACAAATTAAACACATTCTTTTTAAAGTAATAGGTAACAACAAGAGATACTAATAACAATACACTGATTGTAGTTATAGATTAAACACATTATTTAAAAAAAACAAACACGCAAAGGATTAACAGCTATTTTCAGGCATCATTCAAAGGGACCATGACTGTAACTCACATCTTCTTGACGTTATTTCGTATATTATTTTATATTTCAATCTATTTCAATTTGTTATTTTTCACTATAACAACAAAATATGTTTCATAAAGCCTCAAGACATTTCTCTATACTTATTGTATCACGGTACTCTTTGTCAATGGCAACCTGTAATGGTTATAGGAAGAAATATATATAAATAAAAATAAAACAGTTATTAAACACATTATTTTAAAAGCAATAAATAGCTATATTAAGAGATGATTTGAAATTTACGAATTAAATGCATTATTTACTAACAACAATTGGTAATAAGGAGGTCTTACAAGAAATGGCTCAGAATTGGAAATTAAATATATAATTAAAAAAATAAAAAAATAAAAAAAATAAAAACCAATAATACAATAGTATGCGAAACTGAAGACTTACAATTTTATAATAGTTGATTAGAACTAATACGATTTTTCCCCCCAGAATAATTTAACATTTTACAGTTTCATGAATATTCTATTCAAGAAGGGCATGAAATAATTATATGATTTAGAGTTGGTAAGTATATTGGTTAATGGTTTGGTAAATGTATAATTTAAAGTGTTCAGTAACAACTCAAACTCGTATCTTTCACGGCAAAAGACTGGACAGTCATATAATACATGTTTGACATCTTGAGATTCCTCCCCACAAATGCAAGTTGCATCGTCTTTAATATGGAATTTATTTAAGTATTCCTCGAATTTCCCATGCCCAGTCAAAAACTGTGTCAGCACGAAATTTGGCGTAATTACTTTACATTTATTCCGATCATAGACCGTTGGAAAGTATAGCTCTTTTGTAAGAATTCCCTTATCACTATTGACCCATCTTTCGTTCCATTCTTGCATATAATGTTCTTTGGCTACCTTTTTGATATAGGATATCGAACATAAATTGTACGACAGAGTTGACTGCCATCTTTGCCAATTCATCGGCTCTCTCATTTCCAACTATCCCAGTGTGCCCTCTGACCCAAGTTATACAAATATGGACGGCACTTTGCATTACTAAAGTTCTTATCTCTGAGGCTATAATGTTAGTGTTACATTTATCATTAACTAGCCGTACCCGTACGCTCCGCTGCGCCCGTTAGAAATAAATATAAAGTAATTACATAATTAAAATAGGACATTTGATCCAGGAAACATTCGTGTTTGATAGAAGGATAAATTGTTTAATATGTCACTTAATTTAAATTGCATCCAAATAATTAAAATGCGATCATTTTGGTCCAGAGACACTCATTTGGTGCAATGACAATTCCTTTAACATGTTTCTTAATTTTTATTACATGCAACCTTAGTTTAATGAAGATTGACATCATTTAGACTTAATGTGTATATTTTATTTTACTTGTTATAGGTTTCCATTGAATTATGGTAATAACTTAATTTTAACCCTTGTTTTCTACGTATTCAGTAAATGGCGCTTGGCCCACTATGGTTCTAAACTCTTCAAATAACTTAAATTATATTATATAATATTACATTACATATTATATTATATTATATCAGAAGTTACTGTAATAACATTATAGCATTATGTCCATCTAGAGAAACTACACTTTCCAATGGTGAAATATTAATTAATTATACAAATTGGTTAATTTAGCTTCCGATATTACTTCACACAAACACAGAAACATTCTCTGTAGGCTATCTTTCATAGCTTTCGATTGTTGCTCTCCAAGGCCCCTTATAAACGAAGTCATTTGTTTTTTAATTCATTACACGGCCTTAGATGGTAGTTATTTTAATTTTAAAACTCATTTATCTCATTAAATATCAGTCCTATCAAAATTTGTCAAGGAATAAAACTTATCGCAAATTATTTTTAAAGAAACTTTTGTTATATTACATTTTTCACAAAAATCAATAATAAGCGAGATATTTCGATTTATTTAATTCACGCCCCCTTATAACCCCCCTTTTAAGTAATGTATTTTGAATGCCATATAGCCTAAAATCTAAGTTACAACGAACTTAATTTATATTCCAATTTTCATCGAAATCCGTTCATCCATTATCGCGTGAAAAGGTAACAAACATAGACAGACAGACAGACAGACAGACAGACAGACAGACAGACAGACATACAAACAAAAATTTCAAAAAAGCGATTTTCGGTTTCAGGGTGATTAATTATATATGTTAGGACCAATTATTTTTGTAAAATCGAAAATTACCAGAAAAATTTCGGCTACAGATTTATTATTAGTATAGATTGATATTACTGCTGACTGCGAGTCACTGTGAATGCAAGCGCTGTAACCAGACTGACTGCACCATTTGATTGCTTCTTGCAAAGCTAATAGTTGATTATAGTTCCTTCCTTTGCTAACATATCTGCTTTCTCGTTACTATTCAGTCCACAGGTTGGGCCGGGATCCATTGGAAGACCACTTTTTTTATTTAGCATTTGAATTTGTTATAACATGCAATGAATTTCTTTACTTTTTCCATTTTAGGGAATGTAGTTGAGCTGATGGACAGGATTGCAGCTTTGGAGTCAGACAGGATGACTATGTTTTTGCACTGGTTTAGCCAAACAAATACATTTTCAAGTGATGTATAAATGGCTTCAACTTCATCATCAAAATTTGTTGTGTATGAATATTAAATCTATGCAGCAGTATGTTTGCTATGCAACTGGAATCAGTGTAGTTTATGACTACAGTGAAGAATGAACTTTTCTAAGTAAAAGAAAATTCCTTGTATTTTTGTGTCTTGGTCTTTGAACAAGGAAGTAAGTTTACTGTACTAAAGAAAATGCATCAACATAAGTGAGAATTATAATTTTAAACAAATCTTAACTATCGATAACATTACTATTAACCCATTATCATCACTCAGCTTCAATGCCTAAATTAAAATAACAATCATTATAATCTTTCAATTGTCCAGTCCTTTTGTGTACGGCTTAGGCTCCCTGGCTGATTTACCAAGGCAGTCGAATTCAATTCCCAGCTGTGTCGAGGATTTTTCAGTTGTGGGAAGTTATCTTCCTGGGTTCAGGACTGGGTGTATGTGATGTATGATGTCATTACATTCCCATACTGCTGAAGGCATTATACAAATCACCGCAGTTATCCTTTTCCAGTAAACCTAGAGTGGGTAATCCCATGGTCTTGTCTAAGGGATATACCTACTTTCGGGCAGATCATTCTCTATCATAATCATCTTCGGGTATATTTGGTCACTTTACACAAGGATGTAACCTACTTACGTGTAGTGACAACAATAGATGTTCTATTTATAGTACATTCTTAATCCTAAAAGTTCAACAGGACTAATTTCTCATTTTTAACACATAATTGTTACTAAAAATTCTGAAAAAAATTTGTCAGTTATGAAATAAATTGTAATATAAAATCCTCCCTTTTTAAATCTGTTCAATACTTCTTATGCAAAGTGGTCACAAAGTACCTAGGTTGGCAGTTAATAAACTAGAAAATATTTTGATGTTGGCAGGGTCAATGCATCATTTAGAGAGCTAGTCCTACAGTTGAAGGTATCTTAATATCTCGAAACATCTTAACCATTAATCTTGCAGTGTAGGCTTTCATGGCCGGAGTCTATAGATGTAGATTCATTTTCCGGGCTGAGAGGCCGTGGTCTATTAGTTGGTTTTATACCAGACGTTTCGTCTGCCGCAGTTGCAGACGAAACGTCTGGTATAAAACCAACTAATAGACCACGGCCTCTCAGCCCGGAAAATGAATCTACATCTTAACCATTATCAGTCATTAAAACAACTTAACTCGCAATAAGATAAAAATTGCAGAAAGTACCATACCTCACAAAACATCTTAAGAACTACATTAACGAAACAGAAATTGTTCATATTTTATGTATTATACATGGCACATTTGTTTTCTATCCTTACAAACACTTTAAAATCCCAATTTCATATTGACATTATAGATGAACAAGGATAAACACAGTTAATTCTCTCTCTCGTGTACAATTTGTGATTTGGCAATTAAGATGTTTTAACAAACATCCATTGATATTATATTTTGAGTTGGTTAATATTTTAACTGTTGAAAATGATAAAACTGACATGGGGTTTTATAAGATTTTACTTCCATTCTTAGCAAGATGGTCAGCATCTTCATTACCAGATGAACCACAGTGTGCCAGTAACCATTGAAAAACTATCTTTTGTTAAGCTTCATCAGATGGTGTATAACTTTCCAACAATCATTTATATTTTTACTTCTAGGTGACAGATTGGTTGTTATTAAAAGCAGTAATAGCTGCTTCAGAATCACTGAATATAACAAATAGCTTGTTGAAAATAAGAGATCTGGTACAACAGATCTTGAAGTGTCAAATAGATGGCTTCAACTTCATCAACATTTGCAGCTCCATAACCGAAGGATTTATGAAACAAGAAAAGTGGACATGTAGCACCAGCAACTGCTCCATTTTGGTTGACAGTAGGGATCTATAAGTGAAAATATGAAGCCATTCTTTGTAAGGGAATCTATGAATAGTTTCTATTGCCAGCAATTTTAGGACATCTTTTGGAGCATCATTTTTCTTGGTATCTTCAATCAGATCCAGATAATATCGTATTTTCTCTAATACTTCGCGCACTTTTTTCCGAAATATACTAATAAAAAATATGGGTGCACAGCTTATTTGAAATGAAGTTGGCAACATTGCCCGCATTTCTTCCAGTATAACTCCAAAGATGGTAGGTCATGTCATTTTCCTGCAGGGGTATTTCAATTGTTAAATGGCGTTTGGATTAACAATACATGTGCCAAAATCAATTTCAAGTGTGATAAGTGCATGCCTATAGTTTGTGTGTCTTATATTTTCAATTCTGAAAATGAATACCACAAAAGATATGAAAGAGCGATCCTTTACTTACAGCAAAGTACTTAAAATTAAGGAACTGTATTTGTGTTCAATTGTTTGTATTTTGTAGTGAATACATTCTTTACTATATTTTCCCTTTCAAAAGTGGTGTGCGGCTTATTCGAGGGCATGGGGTATTTGAGAAAATACGGTACTTTATTTCTATTGCTTCTATAAGGTTAGTTTTATGAATAAGATTTTCTTTATTTGTTGGGAGATTTATCTATTTCTTAATTTCATGTACTTTAGAGTGAAAGCTTTCCTGAGAATTAAAGTTAACTATAAAGCTTTCTTAACTCGCAATAAATTGTTAAACAGAAGTTTGATCAATTTTTCGTATTGTATAATAGCATTCTCTTCTAGTTCATATTCAATAGGAGACTGATGGGAGTCAGAAATGTTCAAAATTCACTGATTTATCTTTTGAACATTATCCCCTGGAGGAGTGCAGAGAGAAAAAGAGAGGTTGAAAATTTTCAAAATTCAGTATCTACTGAAATAGTCGTCATAGACGTTTAAAGTTTAAAATGAAAGTCACTTTCTATAATTTGGGTTTTTTTAAGCCTACTGAAGAGGAAGCAGAAGGGTGTGAGAAATCTCATGTCTTCCGATCTTGATGAAACTTTCAGGTCACAGAATACGAATATGACATTATTTTGTCCGAATTTATCCCCTAAGTGTAAGCCGTGCATGCAGGCTCAGCTGTCAGAACAGCATACTAAATTTCATTTCAACTAGAGCGCCATCTATTCTAAGTGCATTGCTTTCCTTCTTTTCTCATTGGCCAGCAGGAATTATGGATATGTGAGAGAGGGGAAACTGAGCTCAGCTGGGTGGTCGTGATAAGTGCCATGTCATTTGGAAATGTCTAGGCATAACGTGAACGTCAACTAGGTTATACTCAGAAATCTATAGGCATGTAGTGAACAACAAATAGTGAAAAGGGTATTTGGTATTCGAACCTATTATCATGTAGCCCTCAAATGGTTTACTCGCGGAACCTTATAATCATATAGTTAACATTAATTCAGTGTTTAGTACATCACTTGGAATTAGTAAGCACATAGTGAAGGTTAACTAGTGTAAAGTGTGTTTGGTATTTGGAGATTTGTAGGCATGTACTCAGGTTTAACTACTCAACATGATATCAGTATTCAGCATATATTTGTTAATCTTGGTATCTGCAGGCATATAGTGAACATCAATCAACTTAGACTTGGAATCAGCCGTTATACAGTGATAGTCAGTGCAATATTGCCTTTTAGGAATCTGCCTAGCTGTAGTTAGATGTGGGAAACAGCATTTAGACTATATTATTAAGATGTACCGAAGTACGTATGATATTTCCGTACAGATATTCTGCGTCATCATATGATGAAAGATGAGAGGAATGGAGAAAAATTCTGTCTGGCACCGGAATTTGAACCTAGGTTTTCAGCTGTACATGCTGACGCTCTATCCACTAAGCCACACTGGATTCCCATCCCAATGTCAGATCGAATCCTCTCAGATTAAGTTCCACCTCTTGGGTTCCCTCTAGTGGCCTACCCTCATGCACTGTGTCATAGATGTATAACAGTGGGACAATGTCCACATATTTGCAGAGGTGCACTTGTTATGAGTGACTTGTTATTCCGATGGAATAAGCGCCGTCTTAAATCACTACGTGATTAATTTTCGCATATCATATATTATTATGATGTACCAAAATACACATGATATTTCCGTGCAGATATTCTGCGTCATCATATGATGAAAGATGAGTGGATCGGAGAAAAATTCCTCCGGAACCAGGATTTGAACCCAGGTTTTCAGCTCTACATGCTGACGCTCTATCCACTAAGCCACACTGCATTCCAATCCCAATGTCGGATCGAATCCTCTCAGATTAAGTTCCACCTCTTGGGTTCCCTCTAGTGGCCTAACCCTCATGCACTGCGTAATAGACGTATGACAGTGGGACAATGTCCACATATGTGCAGAGGTGCACTTGTAATGAGTGACTAAATGGCTGGGATCCGACGGAATAAGCGCCATCTTATATCACTAAGTGAT
Source organism: Periplaneta americana (assembly GCF_040183065.1). Taxonomy (NCBI): domain Eukaryota; kingdom Metazoa; phylum Arthropoda; class Insecta; order Blattodea; family Blattidae; genus Periplaneta; species Periplaneta americana. Next base: position 92,113,748 of record NC_091127.1, read on the forward strand.
TCATTTTCGCATATCATATATTATTATGATGTACCTAAGCACAGATAATAAAAGATGAATGGAACGGAGAAAAATTCTCTCCGGCACCAGGATTTGAACCCAGGTTTTCAGCTCTATGTGCTGATGCTCTATCCACTAAGCCACACCGGATTCCCATCCCAATGTCGGATCGAATCCTCTTAGATTAAGTTCCACCTCTTGGGTTCCCTCTAGTAACCTACCCTCATGCACTGCATCATAGATGTATGACAGTGGGACAATGTCCACTTATTCCATCGGATCCAAGCCATTTAGTCACTCATAACGACTGCACCTCTGGACATATGTGGACACTGTCCCACTGTCATACATCTATTATGCAGTGCATGAGGGTAGGCCACTAGAGGGAACCCAAGAGATGGAACTTAATCTGAGAGAATTCGATCCGACATTGGGATGGGAATCTGGTATGGCTTAGTGGATAGAGTGTCAGCACGTAGAGTTGAAAACCCAGGTTCAAGTCCCGGTGCCGGAGAGAATTTTTCTCTGTTCCACTCATCTTTCATCAGCATTCAGACTGTTCTAAAATCTGTCTTGGCATAATTGTGTATTGGAATTATATTTGTGGAATATGAGAATATGGTTGTATTGGTAATTACTAGTCGTCATGGAATATGAATAAGGTTGTATTGGTAATCGTTCAGGGTAATATGGTTATTGTGCAGGTTGTATTTAGTGAATTGGTAATCGTCGAGAATAATGATGAGATCATTGTGAAGAATATATTTGGTGAATAATATATACTGAGAATTATAGTGTTGGTATATTTATGATTTGAGTCGTTGAGGTTATACTGTGCGGAATATTTGAGGATCGACCGTTGTATGAATATAGTGTCATGTGGAGCGCAGATAGAATTCTACGTGGTTTGAGGAATAGGCGGAAGTTACGTGATTATTGTGAGCCATAGCAAAGAAAGTTCTAGATCGCAAAGACGTAATTATATTCGAACAGAGTTGATTAGCTAGCTTCAAAATATGGTCATTCTTTCCTCTTCTCATTACGATATGCCAGAATTGTAAATGATTATTGTACAGATATGTGGACACACTTTATGAATGGCCGAGCTTAAACTGTATGATCGGTATTGTATAAGAAGTAGCCTAAAAAGATTATTGTAAGAGATGGCGGCCATTAAGAATGTTAGATTAAGTTATTATTGCATTTATCATTGTTATTGTTTTATCATATGCATCTTTGTTAATTCATTGATCAACTCATTGTACATTGTTACTATATTTGTTACATATTCAGTCAGATTATATACCATATTGTTTGAACTACTGCATCTGTTAACTCTATTGCTTCCACTGCGCCAACCGGCCAACCCAGTTCACCATAACATCTGATTTAGCAGTCGTAGGAAGTACAACGTACTAATGGTAATCAATGGTATAGAGCGGTCACTACTCCATGTCATGTCAAGTGGGTGGAGAGAGACAAATGAGTGAGAAATTAAAGGAGGTATCTGGAGGGTTTTCGAGTCTAACAGTATGTGTATGTGTGTGTCATTTTATTGTAATCTGACAGAACTGTTAGTTCAGATAGGATCGATTTATGTCTATCGATTCTGCATGTCTGCATGGTGCTTGCTATTGGTTTCACCTGAGACAGAACATCAATCTGGTTGCCCTCACTCTCTCTAGTGTGGGCCTGCATATTAGATTAATAAGGTTCCCTTGGTAGCTTATAAACTTCACAAACAAATGTAAGGTAACTTGTATCTCACATCAGCATGAGAACTGGAATATTAGCAACTGCAATTTCGCTTAATTCTTTCGGCTCCCATTTCAAAATTTAGAACCCTTCATCTTTACTGTATCTACTGTTTTAGCCGAGATTTAGTTCAGCTTACAATTGAACATCAGAAACCATATCCACCAACCATGAGTAATTTTGGCATCTTTCAACTTTGAAAGACATGTTGGTTCAGAAAAGTGTGAATACAATTAATAATTATATATAATAATAAATTTTCAGTCAAATACACTTTTCAATTTGTGAGGTCAGATAATCTGTTACATCACAATATTTAATACGAAGTCACTAATATTTTCGACTTTAAAAAGTCATCTTCAGGTGCATGAGGTGCAAACAATATTTAAAAAATAGGTGATAAGTTGATCTAGCAATTAATAACATAGTAAGTAATGCACGTACTGGCATTTACAATTATATAAATTTCGTGCCTCTTGAGGTAAACTGTACATGGTAAAGCTGAACACTGATGCTAGATTCTCGTATGTATGTAAGACAAGGAGAAGGCACAGCATGATATTAACCTTATACATTTAAAGGCTAAGTATTCTCATTAGATCGTATCGTTAAAATTAAATTTGTACAGTTTGATATTAACAATGTTAAAATGTTAAATATAATGTATAAATTTAATTTAATTTAATAATTCACACCTTATCAACACTGCAGAAGAGTTTTTTATTGTAAAAAATCAAGACCCTAATAATCCATTATTAAATGAGCAAATACCAAATTTACGTAATCCCCTATATCACTTAATAAAATAACATGTTATCGAATAATCACTCCTGGCATTCCCTCTCAGTTATCTGTCCATACATCATCACTCAGTCTAAAAACATGTAACGTCGGGTGAAACACGCCCCCTTGTCTGGATGCAAACAACTGAACAACTATGTAAGTACAAATATAATAAACCTTTAAGAAACGCTGATATCAGCTCTCATAACCTTTTCAAAATTAATAATAACCTATTAACTAAAATATTTTCAGACAACTATGGCATTCACCACGACGAATTAGACTGCGTGCTCTCCCACCAACAGCATTTGCATCACAGCTTCTCCATCTCTTTTAAATTTATACATTATATTTAACATTTTAACATAGTTAATATCAAACTGTACAAATTTAATTTTAACGATACGATCTAATGAGAATACTTAGCCTTTAAATGTATAAGGTTAATATCATGCTGTGCCTTCTCCTTGTCTTATATACATACGAGAATCTAGCATCAGTGTTCAGCTTTACCATGTACAGTTTACCTCAAGAGGCACGAAATTTATATAATTGTAAATGCCAGTACGTGCATTACTTACTATGTTATTAATTGCTAGATCAACTTATCACCTATTTTTTAAATATTGTTTGCACCTCATGCACCTGAAGATGACTTTTTAAAGTCGAAAATATTAGTGACTTCGTATTAAATATTGTGATGTAACAGATTATCTGACCTCACAAATTGAAAAGTGTATTTGACTGAAAATTTATTATTATATATAATTATTAATCTTTCAACTTTCCAACTTTGTTAATGTTAGTTATTGAATTAATTTGAGGTTAACTATAATTGCATCTGTCAAAGGGATGAGTTAAAATGATCTTGTTATTAAATTGCCATTAAACTGGAAGGTAAATTAGGTTATCAAATATATTATCATTTTATTTACTTATGCTGAGTTTTTAATTAAAGCTGGCGAAACTGTGATTATCATGTCCAAATCATCAGTCCTTTCAATTCAGGAAGGTCAATTATGTAATAATAATCTAGTTCTTTATGTCAACTGTGAAATCGAAGGTCATGGTATAATTGACACGATATATTATTTGGGTGTTAACTCTACAGATCAGATCACTTTTGACTCACATCAAACACTAAGAATTTACGAAACAAAGTTGAAATACTCACTATTTCACTACTACTTACGCCCACATCAGAAATTTATAGTTTTAAATTCTTCAATATCTCCAATTCTCATATATCCTCTACAAATAATTCCAGTAAGTAAAATTCTTAGAACCCTTTTTACAAAACAGTGACAAAATTCTGAAGAGTGCAGTTAAAATCACTTTCACAACCTCAATGATGAATGCTTAAGTTGTCTAGAAGATCTTGGTATCCAACTTACCACTGCCAATCTCAATTGTCGCAACCATCTACCTGATGCAACAAGAATTAGACAACAACTAAGAGAACAAGAAGCAATTCTGTAGAGTCAACTTCCTCACAAAGGTAAAGGTATACTATATGGGAAATACACACCAGTGAACAAGTGGATTCGTGATCATAAGGGACTTCAAATGGACTGAAGCAATTAAAATGACAGGTGTGTCTGCAGTGCATTCCTTGCCAGGCAGGTCTCAAGATGGTACCTTCTGTCGGCATTGCCACAGAGAGCACAAAACTCTTACACACGTCTTGGGTACCTGTCCATATGGGGAGGTATTGTGCAATAGTAAGCACCATCGCATACGGGGCAAGATGGCTCAAGCTCTGAGGGATCATGGCTACACCATCTATGAGGAGGTTTCTGATCTGGCCACAAACGGCAGTACTCGGCACATAGATATAATTTCATTTAAACCAAACTTGAAATCCAGAGTAATCCTTGACCCTACAGTCCAGTTTGAGAAAAAAGCTATATATGACCCCACATAGTAAAATACAATTTAGACAATTTGACGGTAACATGGTTGATGGTTGGAGCACAAGGAACCATTCTAAAATTTTTTGGCTAGTTTATGGACAACAATGGGATGTTTCAATTTAGAGAAATTATCTTTATGGGTTTAACAATTAATGGGTTTTATTTAAGATTGAAGATTGTGATATTTATAATTTAAAAATTATAAGCCTCATATTTTAGTTTGTAAAGAAACATTTTACATCGACTAAATTTAATTGTTTTATATCACTTTGTGGCAACCCTTTAATAAGGGAAGTTTGAGTAATAAACTACTGTATACAGGTGGTCTTTTGTACAAAACACGGAGATGAATAGGAGTAGTCAATATTTATATATGATTTGAATAGGTCAGTGAAAATACAGTGGAACCTGAATCTGAAATTGAAAGCACTACTGAATATACAAACAATACTCGAAAGCACAGACGAGAGAATACTGGAAAAGAAGATGTAATGATGCTCCCTCCTGCAGCTGCAGTGGTGTGTAATCATATAAAAGGGGATGTTAAGCAGAATAAGAAAGAAAGATAATGATTTCTACTACGGTACCTACTTATATTCATAATAGTGTACAATGCGCTTTTTTATGACCAGATAGAATAATTCCCTATATGTGATAATTTGAACTACCTCGAATAGCAATTAGTTCGGATTATCGAGGTTCTACTGCAGGGCTTTTAATGTATGAATGTAGTACATAGAATAAAGACAAATTAATACTAAAAATCTGGACAAGGATTTTTTCTTTTTAAGTTCAGGTAGAGTAATTCCATACATTTGATAATCTGAATGAACTGATAATTCAAACTGTCTCCGGTCCCAATTAGATCGGATTATCGAGGTCCCACTGTATGTCTTTTTATGTACCAATGTACTATCTTAATATATAAAATTGAATGTGGGTATGTATGTATGTATGTATGTATGTATGTATGTATGTGCATATGTTCTCTATACAAATCTACATGCTTTGACTGATATGTGCCAAAGTTTCCACATTTAATCTTCATAATCAGGAGAAGAACATAGGCTACATTAAAATTGTACAAATGAAAGTTAAATTAATTAAAAATATATAAAATAAAAATAAATAGGTCAAATATTCAAGTATAATATTAAACTGCAAAATTTTCTACAGTCAATTGTTCTTTATTATTGTCTGTTGTATTCAACATCGACTTTCATGAGGCCATGGAAAAAGCAAAACGATATAAAATAAGATTGCAGATACATCATGAAGGCCAAAATCTAGACAATTCATGCAATAAGTACAGTAGCGTGCAAATTAATCCAAACAACGTAATTACTTATGCAAAAACACTCAAACGGGATAAAAAAAGGATCTAAGACATACCTCAGTAATCTATGTGGCCTCCCTTGTTCCTAATAACAGCTCTGAGACGATTTGGCATGGATTCCACTAATTTCCCACAAACATTCTTCATTTCTTCATTGCGAAACCATACACCAATGAGGGCAGAAATCATCTTCTCCTTTGTAGAACAATCCATTTTTTGCATTCTTCTTTTGCAAATTGACCACAAGTTCTCAATGGGGTTGATGTCGGGTGAGTTGCCTGGCCAGGGGAGTACCTGAATATTCTTCTTGTTGAAGAATTCTGTAGTTTTTCGAGACATATGGCATGGTGCCAGGTCTTGTTGGAACACACCTCTGCCATCCGGAAATGATTTTTGCAGCTGGGGTACGATTCTGGTTTCCAATAAGTGAATATATTTGTCAGAATTCATCATTCCCTTGATAGGTATTAATGCTCCAGGCCCTTCATGTGTAAAACAACCCCAAAACATTACTTTAGGGGGGTATTTGGGTGCTTGTTGGAGATGAGCTGCTGTTACTTTTTCGGATCCTTTCCGTATGTAAGAAACACGGTGGCCGTGGACCTCGAAATGAGACTCATCAGAAAAAAGTACATTCTTCCAGTCATTCACTGTCCAGTGTTGATGTAATTTTGCCCACATTAAGCGTTTTTTGCACATAACAGGGGTTAGCAGTTGCTTCTTAATAGGCTTACGAGCCCTTCATCCAGCTCCCAAAAGCCTACGCCACACTGTTGTGACGTGAATATTCGCCCCAGTGGTAGCCATTAACTCGCGGGTTAAGTCGACAGCAGTTAGTCTAGGATTTAATTTACTTTTCCTGACAATTACACGATCATCTGCAGGTGAAGTCTTCCTTTTCTGGCCACAGTTTCCTTTTTTCTGGGGTGTGATGGATCCAGTTTCCCTGTATCGTTTTATGATCGAATTAACAGTAGCCAAACCGATGTGACATTCTGCAGCAATTTGCCTCTGTGTCATAGAAGAATGCTCTGCTAATGTTATAATTTTAGACCGTTTTCGTGGAGTTGTATCCATTTGTGAAGACGACAGAATGTACACAGGATTGCAGTATTAAGTCTTCAACACAACTGAAATGCTTATAAGTACAAAACGACAGGCAAAATGTCACATATTATAAAAAAAATAATGACAGACCTTCAACAATGGAATTACACATACTACAGATGTCAATTAAAGCGGTATGAGCAGCTGTGAGGCCAACAATGACAGAAAATGTAAAAATATGCCGTGTTCGGATTAATTTGCACGCTACTGTATCTTTATACAGTCCAGAACCGTATTATGTGTTTCTCGAGATAGTTGTAGATAGTGAGCAGACTGTGTTTTATCAAACTGAATTCTTGAATTCTTTGAAAGCGCGAGGATTGTCAATACATAATTGAACACTTAATATTGAATCACCAATAGTACTATTGCGAAATACTGACCCACAAAAAGTATGCAATGGAACAGGAATTGGTGTGAAAAAAAACTCATGCCAAATGTAACAGAATTGATAGTATTAACTGGCAAAACGAAAAGAGAAGATGATTTTATCCCACATATTCCTATGATAGCCAGTAACATGCCATTCGATTTTAAGCAACTGCCATTTCAGTGCAACTAGCATTCGTAATGACCATAATAAAATAAAGGTCAAAGATAGTCACTCAAAGTTGCAGGCATTCACTAAAAAAACTCCGTGTTTTTCACATTGTCAATAAATTGCGTAACTTGCTTTCGAGTGAGCACACCTAAACATATATACACATTTATACAAAAGAGGGAAAAACGAATTGTATGCACATCAATGATACTTTTGTCATGTTCCTAATGTAGTATGTCAATATATGTAACCCCACTAAAAATTACACTATATTAATTCTAAAATATGTATCTTTCAAAATATTATTGTCCGTGTCCAATAATGTGTTATTGCGAAATTCTATCTGTGTAATCATGTTGCCAGTATAGTATGTTAAGCGCTGTGGAAAGAACAGTCACTTCATTTCTATAACATATGTCTTTCAGATATTATTATTTATGTTGACTTCTTGCAAAATTATACTCTATCTGCATTCTGTATATAAAATAAAAAGTAATATATTTAATATGTTCTGAATTTGTTAGATATAATATCTCGAGTCATATTTAAGAAGCCCTGGTATGATATATGTGGACGTACAGCTGTCAAGGGGTAAAAAAATCTTCCAATTTAAACTGAATTATATATGTATATATTGATTCTTTGGTACGACCAATAGATAGATAAATTTTGGCTCACGATGACATCCCAACATGGATTCAGATTGGGAACAAGGAAATTTCCTAATTACCGTTGTGGGGAATGCAAAAAGAGAAGACGTGTCGTCGTATTCACTGAAAAACTGCTTTATTGAAATCAAAAGTTACAACAATCTAAAAAGCCGACGTTGCTACAACAAACAATTGAATAGCCGAAATAGAAAGTTACAGTATAACATGGTTCAATAGGGTGGTCATAGATGGCAGGGGCGTCTAAAATCCTCCATAACCGTCAGCTCTCTGAAGTTCAAGTGAAAGCACACATAGACATAAAATTACGTGAAATGTATGTCTGCACAGCTTCAGATCAATGTACAGATCTTATAATTATTTTATCTCTGTCTCAGTACAACGTCACATTTGTGGTGGAGAGGAAAGGAGACGGCAGAAAAATTATCTAATACGCTGACAGCCACGACTAAGATAAGGCACTTGAAATTTAGCGGTAACTGACCGGCAGACGTAGTTTGATTTTTATATTATTTTATTTGTATTTCTGGGAGTGTGGAAGAGAAGGCCTAATGGCCTTATCAACACCAGAATAAATAAATAAACAAAACAAATAAATATATAAATTAAAAAAAAAAAGTTAGATGTGAGGTGCCTGATCTACAACTGTTTTAAATTTAGTTAACCCTGGCAGGCATTTGGCTAAGGAGTTCATTAATTCATGTAAGTGAAGGTAAGTAAAGATTCATCTTTATGGACGAGGGAAGCTTAGTAAAGACAATTTGCTATGGTTGTGTATAGTTTGGTTTCCGAGATTTCCGAAAATTTAATAACCAGTTCAATTAAAAATAGAAGCAGAAAGGAAAACCCACACAACGCCGGGTGCTTTCAGCTAGTCTTATATATAAAAGTCAATGTGGCTATGTATGTATATATGTATGTACTCAATATAAATCTGCACGCTTTGACCAATATTTGCCAAAGTTGGCACATTTAACCTTCATAATCTGGAGAAAAATATAGGCTACGTTAAAATTGGACAGATGGACGTTAAATTATTGAAAAGCATAAAAATTAGAACGAAATAAGGCATATATGATATTAAAATGGCCTACTATAGTCAACTGTCTTTTATTGACGTCATCCAATCACTCTTCTTCCGTTGCAAAAGCGGCCATATTGTTAGTGAAATATTAACATTACATAAATGAGGGATGATTTCTTGATTGAATGTGTCATGGGGAATAATATACAATACAAAATGACATAAAACACATATTTCTTTATGCAAATCTAGTCTTTCAGGTGAAGCTCCCTGTAAAGCAGATTTGAATAATTTTAAGGGAAAAATTGTTCCGGGGCCGGGTATCGATCCCGGGACCTCTGGTTGAACGTACCAGCGCTCTACCACTGAGCTACCCGGGAACTCCACCCGACACCGTCCCAACTTCTCCCTTTATATCCACACAACTCGCGTGGGCTGACGAAACGCCAGAGACCCACAACGAGTGCACACAATCTCTGTGTGACTTGGAATTGTGGTTTTCTGTTAACGTAAACAGTAACGTATATATTATGCAAATCTAGTCTTTCAGGTGAAGCTTCCTGTAAAGCAGATTTGAATAATTTTAAGGGAAAAATTGTTCCGGGGCCGGGTATCGATCCCGGGACCTCTGGTTGAACGAACCAGCGCTCTACCATTGAGCTACCTGGGAACTCCACCCAACACCGTCCCAACTTCTCCCTTTATATCCACACAACTCGCGTGGGCTGACGAAACGCCAGAGACCCACAACGAGTGCACACAATCTCTCTGTGACTTGGAATTGTGGTCTTCGATACCCGGCCCCGGAACAATTTTTCCCTTAAAATTATTTAAATCTGCTTTACAGGGAGCTTCACCTGAAAGACTAGATTTGCATAATATATACGTTACTGTGTACGTTAACAGAAAACCACAATTCCAAGTCACACAGAGATTGTGTGCACTCGTTGTGGGTCTCTGGCATTTTGTCAGCCCACGCGAGTTGTGTGGATATAAAGGGAGAAGTTGGGACGGTGTCGGGTGGAGTTCCCGGATAGCTCAGTGGTAGAGCGCTGGTACATTCAACCAGAGGTCCCGGGATCGATACCCGGCCCCGGAACAATTTTTCCCTTAAAATTATTCAAATCTGCTTTACAGGGAGCTTCACCTGAAAGACTAGATTTGCATAATATATACGTTACTGTGTACGTTAACAGAAAACCACAATTCCAAGTCACACAGAGATTGTGTGCACTCGTTGTGGGTCTCTGGCATTTCGTCAGCCCACGCGAGTTGTGTGGATATAAAGGGAGAAGTTGGGACGGTGTCGGGTGGAGTTCCCGGGTAGCTCAGTGGTAGAGCGCTGGTACATTCAACCAGAGGTCCCGGGATCGATACCCGACCCCGGAACAATTTTTCCCTTAAAATTATTCAAATCTGCTTTACAGGGAACTTCACCTGAAAGACTAGATTTGCATAATATATACGTTACTGTGTACGTTAACAGAAAACCACAATTCCAAGTCACACAAAGATTGTGTGCACTCGTTGTGGGTCTCTGGCGTTTCGTCAGCCCAAGCGAGTTGTGTGGATATGAAGGGAGAAGTTGGGACGGTGTCGGGTGGAGTTCCCGGGTAGCTCAGTGGTAGAGTACATATTTGTTTAGTTTTTATAAATTCAAAATCAAACATAATAGACAGCAAATGTGAAACATTCATAATACTTAAATTCAAGGACTTAAATAAGCAGCCTTCTGTAGCATTGTGGTAAAATGAATGACTTTGATATATGGGGACCCAAGTTCTAACCTGAGCTCACCTCTTCTTTTTTTATTATTTTGATAATTTATTTACATTATTTTATTTTAACCCACCATAAAGGTAGTTTTACTAAATATATAATATATCCGAGTATTTTATTTATGCTGTCTCAAACAAAGTTACCTTCCTTATTCAGGAAGCAAACCTTAATGCTGACCAATTAAAATATTTTGATTTTAAAGGTTTTAATATGAAACTGTTACCCTAAGGTAGACAGATCAGTAGTGGAATTCGCGCAGGTACATCAAAGAAATTAATTACAAATTTTCAAATCATAAAAGAAATGGATAATCAAGACAAATTAGAACTAATAAGAATTGAAGTATGGAAAAATCAACAACATTTCAAAATCTACAGTGCCTATAACCCACGTAATAATCCCCTTGATCTAACTTTGTTTGATATACAACCTAAAACTATCATAATTGGTGACTTCAACGCCCACTCCCAACTTTGGGGCTACGATCATGTAAACCAACCTGGAAAAATGATCATGGACCTCCTAAATACTACAGCCGCAGAACCTGTCTATAGAAAAGAAGATCCCCCTACTTTCATTCATTATTCTGGTTCTGGTACAAATCCAGACTTATTACTAGTAACATCAGATATCCATCACGAAACCAAGAAAAAAATAATTGAAGACCCTGGATCTGGCCATAGAGTCATCATTGCTTCTATCCATCTTCACCAAAACCGAAGAAAAGAACCCTACAATAACAAAACAACATGGAACTTTAAGAAAGCGAATTGGAAACTATTTACAACAGAACTTGATGAACACCTCAAGCTCAACACACCATTAATGGAAAATACAAACTCAGATAGATTGAACAAATATTTCTGTGAATCTCTTCTTAAAATTGCAAAAAAGCACATTCCACGAGACAAACCAAAAAAATACACCCCATTCTGGACAGAAAACCTGAATTTATTGAAACAAGATAGAGATGAAGCAAGAACCAAAGCAGAACATAGCAAAACACCAGAAGATACTCAAGATTGGAGGAAGAAGACTGCCATTCTTAAAAAAGCAATCATAACAGCAAAAAAGAACAGTTTCAATAAATTTATTGAAAATATTAATTGCAGAACCGATAGCGCTAAAACATATAAATTTCTGAAGAATATTTCCAATACACAGGAAAATACTAGCCAACCTATTATCCATAATAACAAAACACTAACAGATAGTAGAGATATTGCAAACGCATTTAATAAACACTACTCAAACTCTCACAGATTACATCCCAATATAAAAAAAAAACTGACAAATTTATCAAAAGAGAATTACATAAAAATAATAAAAACAATATTACTAGTACAAAACCTGAAATATTTCATCAAAATTTTACTTCCAAAGAATTAACTCTAGCTATACAAAATTTAAAAACCAAGAAATCCCCTGGCCCCGACAACATTCATTCTGAATTTCTGAAACATCTGGGGGGAAAAGCCAAGTCTGTACTTTTATCCATTTTCAATTTATCATGGAACACCTCAATTCCTGCAGCTTGGAAAAAAGCAATCAATGTACCAATTCACAAAAAAGGGAAACCTGCTCATGATGTTAATAGTTATCGACCAATAGCACTATTAAGCATGATAACAAAAACCATGGAGTCCATGATCTCCAACAGATTAACTTGGTATTTAGAATCCCAAAATCTTTTATCACCAAGACAAGCAGGCTTTCGACAACTACACTACCAATGAACAAGTCATACGCCTCGGCCAAGAAATAAAAGACAGTTTTAACAAGAAAGAAGATACCTTGGCAATATTTATTGACTTTCAGTTAGCATATGACTCTGTTTGGAGAAATAAATTATTACTAAAACTCCAGAAATTAGGTATCTCTAGCAATATGTTCAGATGGATATCAGAATTCCTTAGTCAAAGATTCATTGCCACTAAATTCAATAATTCACTTTCTAGTTACAGACAAACATATCGAGGTCTGCCTCAGAGCGCTGTCCTCAGCACAACTTTATTCAATATTTATATAAATGACTTACCCTCCCTATTATAGGAATCAAACATGAAAACAGCACTATTTGCAGATGATATAGTTTTGTGGACTTTCGGATCTTACAGACATAGAGACAAACTTCAAAATTCTGCTCGTAAAGCTCTAAATCACTTACATGAATGGAATACATCAAATTTGATGACACTCAATTTAAACAAAAGTAACTACCAAATATTTTCACTCGGTAAAAAAGAAAGAGAATTCAATATCCAATACAATGGCCAGCACCTTCCTAGGACTTATGAATCCAAATATCTTGGAGTTATTTTCGATAGTAAGTTAACATGGAGCAACCATTTGAAATACATTTCTGAGAAAGCTCGTATAAGATTCTCCCTTCTAAAAAGACTAGCAGGAAAGAAATGGGGATGCTCCAGGAATACTTTGAACACTACATACAAAATGTTTATACAGCCAGTGCTGACATACTGCGGAGAAATTTTAATTACTTCACCTTTCATAAACGACATAGAATATGTTCAAAACCAAGCTCTCAGGCTCATTACTGGTGGAATCAAAACAACTCCAAGAGATTCTATGAGATTTCTCACTAATATTAACAGCATCAAAATGGCAATACAAGAAAAAGCACTGATTCAATATGAAAACTTATCAGATTACCAGGAAACAATTGGCATTCATACAGTCCTCTCTGTAGATCGAAAACTCAAAAAAGTTTCATATCCTTGGTTCAAGAATTAAAACAGAAAATCAATATCCCGAATTTAAAATAAAACTTACAAATTAAACCTAACCCTTCAACTCTATTAAATATAGAATATAATCTAAATTTAACAGAAGAAATACTGAAATCAGAAGTAAGCACTGAAATAATGAAACAATTGTCTTTAGAGACAATTAATATTAGGTTCCCTCCACAAAACTGGCTTCATTTATACACTGACGGATCCTTGATCTCCAGAGAACAAGGTGCCGGTGCAGGTGTTACGTGCTGTCTCTTCTCACTTTATAGATCTCTTGGATATGGAACAACAAGTTTTGATGGAGAAATCGTTGCAATAAGTGAAAGTCTCAGGAATCTTCTATTTCATATCAATAAATTTAAGAATGCAGTTATATTATCAGACTCCAAAGCAGCTATTCTATCAATAGTCTCTAAACACACACCTTCATCTCAAACAGCAAAAATAACTAAAATGCTCTCTCAATTAATATCACTCAATAAAAGAATTGTATTCCAATGGATACCATCCCATTGTGGAATCCTGGGAAACGAGAATGCGGATGCACTAGCAAAGAAGGGCAGCACTGCTACTTACAGACCTGTTACTAAATCTACATATTACTCTGTGAAAAGATTTATTAAATCTACATACTTAGACTTCAACAAACAAAATTTTATAGCACAATCTCAAGGGAAAAAATGGAACTCTCTGCATCATAATCCACAGTTAATTCCCGATTTACCACGAAAATCGTCTATAGCTGCATTTAGATTGGCAACAGGCCATGATTGTTTGGCCAAACACCTGTATAGAATTGCAATATATCAGTCCCCTAACTGCCCATTGTGCAACTCAAACCAAGAAATGGATTCGGAACACCTCAAAATCTGTGCTTCAGTCGCTGCCCATGATAATATCTTTGAAAAATATTGGAGTGCGAGAGGTCAAATGACTTTATTGTCAAACGCCTGGCATTAGAAACCAACCAACCACCAACAAAGTTACCATACAATTATACTGAAATCTTAATATATAAAATTGAATGTGGGTATGTATGTATGTATGTATGTATGTATGTATGTATGTATGTATGTATGTATGTATGTATGTATGTATGTATGTATGTATGTTCTCTATACAAATCTACATGCTTTGACCGATATGTGCCAAAGTTTGCACATTTAACCTTCATAACCAGGAGAAGAACATAGGCTACATTAAAATTGTGCAAATGGAAGTTAAACTAACTAAAAATATAAAAAAATAAATATAAATAGATCAAAATTCATGTATAATATTAAAATGCAAAATCTTCTACAGTCAATTGTTTTTTATTATTGTCTGTTGCATTCAACATCGACTTTCACGAGGCCTTGGATATTTTAACACGAAATTAAATTACATTGTTGTTACACATCATGAAGGCTAAAACTAGATAATTCATGCAATAAGTATCTTTACGCAGTCTAGGACCGTATTAGGAATTCCTCAATGCAATTTTGTAGATAGTGAGCAGACTGTTTTATAGGACTGAATTATAGAATTCTTTGAAACTACAAGGATTGCTACCACATAATTTACTTATTATTGAATAATTAATAGTACTATTGCAAAATATTAACCCACCAAAATTATGCACGAATAAGAATTGGTGTGAAAAACTCATATGAAACGTAAAAGAATTGGCAATATTAACTGCAAAAAGAAAAGGAGATGTTTTTATTCCACGTATTGCTAGGATACTCATTCAATTTTAAGCAACTGCAATTTCAATGCCACTAGCATTTGTAATGACCATATTAAAATGAAGCTCAAGGACAATTGCTCAAAGATGCAGTCATTAACTTAAAAACTGCGTGTTTTTCACATCCTCAACTATATTTTATACAAAGAAGTGAAAAAAAAAAAAAAAAAATTACACATATCAATAAGCAATTCAGTGACACTTTTGTCATGTTGTTAATGTAGTATGTGAATGTACAGTTATCCTGGAAAACAATGAGACGATTGAATATTCCTAAGTCTCAGATGTAAGACACTGCGCATGATCGGAGACCAGAGCACTGATACACAAGATAACGAATATTGAGTTACTTAAATTCAGGCTATTTGGTTTGTTACTAGCATCGTTCCGAAATTCACTTCAAAAACTGGAAAAAAATATGATAATATTACGTAAATAAAAGATAAATATATACATAAATCGTGTAGTTAAATCGACAATGGACCTTCATGACTAGATCGACACTCCTCAAACAAAGGTAAGCTTTCGTGTCGTTTCAATAGCTCAAACGCTAAGACTTCTACATGTTGTGTAGAAGAGAGTGAGTTCGATTCTTAGTCTACATCAACGATTTTTTTTTGTCTAAATGACATTGAAATAGCTAAGTAACATTGAAATAGAGTTTTACAAAGTCCTCGGATTAAGTGTTAATGATCACAGACAATACAAAATTACAAGTTATAATATTATAAACGTTAATCTAATGAATGCATTTATATATACACACACACACACACACACACACTTATACAATGTAAATGCATATATATTAATAACTAACAATTAAAATGAAATTAAAAAAAAATATTCCTAAGCCACACAGACAAACTTTTACAAAGGTTTAAAGTCCTTAGGTTATGTCATTTGTTGAGTAATTATTATATTATTTTATTAGTAGCTTTCTCATATGTGTAAGAAATGCACTCGCACACAACAATTTTTGTTAAAAGTGTGGCTTTGGATTATTTCATTCTCACCCCTTCAGTTGATTTTAACTATTTTATCTATGTGTTTGCAATGTGTTTAATTTAATGTGCATTCAATTTTATTCATGTTATGATTGAATGAAAAAGCAATGTTGCAGTTATTGACTAATTACATATATTAATACTAATTATTAAATGCATCTGTTAAGTAACCAATTGCAGTATATTTTGCAAAATCTTTAATGTTTAAGTTGTCAATAATATTTCTGTACTATATACTATAAGACGTTAAAAGAATTTGCAATAGATTTGGGATCTTCTACTTTACAATCACTGGTTTTAATGAAAAAAATATTTTCTTTCTTAGGATATCTACAAGTTTAACTTTAATGATATTCCGAATAGTTTTAATTGCATTATCTGAATTTTGTACTTTTCTATTCAAATGTATTCTATTTCCCTCTTTCATAATTTTTGATAAATTACACTGTACTTCTTGCAGTATTTAAGAACATGAGGATCATTACATTGCAACTCATTACATACAGATTCTTCTTTTTTAATACATGAGATTTTTAAGTCCCTGCGTTATCTACATTTTTTTACTTTTGAATTTTTTCACAACATTGAGTGGAGAATATCCACTGAAGTGATTCTGAAATTAAGTGAAAAATACAATACATGTACTCTTAATATCAGTAGTACCAAATTCATATACGTTTTTCCAAGATTCATTTTGTAGATTTAAATGTAAATAATCACTAGATACAGCACTTACGACCCTTTTTAGTTTTTAGATTAATATTTTGAAATTGTTCAGTGACATTGCAAACACTTACGATTTGTTTATCATGTTCAGACATGCCATTGATTATAGAGTCTGTCGAATAGAAATTCAGTCTAATTCTGTGTACAAAACTTTTATCAATGGCTGTGCTACTTCAGTTTGTATGCTGGTGGGAAAATTACTCTACGACTAAGGGTTTCAGTTTCAAGGAGTGAATTTAATTTACTTTTATGGAAAAGTTCCGAGAGATAATCTATGTTTATGTCACTACAGATCACAAATTCCATATGAGATTTCTAAAGTCTTTTCTTTACAAATTCAATGTGGGCTATAAATATTAATAAATAATGTAAGAAATATGAATGATTGTAGTTATAAGTCTGATTTAGATTATAAAAAGCAAGAAGTTACATTCCTCGGCAAGATTCGAACTTTCGATGGTTGGTTTTGTCGTCCAATGCTTAAGTATGGACCTATTCAATGTTTATGTTAATAACCTACAATTTAGCTGTAGCAATGTGGTGTCATAACTTGGGGTTTGTTTACTTAATGTAATTAGATTTAATTTAATTATTTTCGAAACAATTGGACTTCCTATTTTATCCTGTTATTTAAATATTTAAGTTAGAGTTGATTTATTAACTCTTACTGTGCAAGATGCCCCTTATTTCAATAATTCTATATCACGTTAAATAGTCATTGTCTACACTAAAGTATTATCGTCATCCCTCATTTCTCATCTTAATGGCTAACCGACGTGACATGAGACAGCGAGTTATAGCTCTAGTTGAGGCTGGATATAGGGCTAGATCTGCTGGCCATTTGGTCGGTGTTCCTGGAAGTATAGCCGCGAGGTGGGTTCATCGTTACCAAAATTCAGGGAAAGTCGAAAATCGCCCTATTCCTGGGCGTCCGCGGATTTCTTCATTGGAAGAGGATGCTCTCTTATTCGAGACAGTTCGACAGACCCCTTTCGGACTGCTAACGAAATAAGAGCAGCATCTAACTTTCCCGGTTCTTCACAGACTGTGATCAGCAGGTTAAGGAACCGTAGTATTAGGAGCCGGAGGGCTGTGCAAATGGAAATATTGGGTGAAGCACAAGCTGTCGACCTTCTTGCCTTCGCTACCAATCGAGTGGATTTCGATTGGAGAAATGTAATTTTCTCCGACGAAACAATCATCTCGAGTGATTACGAAAGTCTTGTCCGTGTCTATCGTGAGGATGGTCTCCGACATGAGCAGCGCTATGTGCACCGACGTGAAAGATCGGGGCGCTTTAGAATATCGTGTTGGAGTGAATGTCTTACGATGGACTTGGCGTTATAGAACGCATCAATGGCCGGTTTAATGCAGGAACTTACGAGCACATACTGGAAAATATATTCCTTCCTTCCATCCGAGAACGTTTTCCCAAAGAAACATTGCTGTTCTAGCAGGATAACCATCCCGTGCACTATGCCACAAGCATTCAAAGATAGTTTCAAAGGAGACCCGAGATCGAAATCATTAATTGGCCTCCGAAGTCACCTGATTTGAATGTCATCGAACATTTATGGGCGGAATTGAAAAAGAGAAGAATAGCCACCTATGCCCACCGACACCCTCAAAGTCGAGACGAATTGTGGAACCAAGTTGTTGACACCTGGAAAGATCTCGCCGGGAATCAGAACTTATTCCATAATCTCGTGACATCCATGCCGGATTGACTTAGAGCTGCAATAGAAGCTGATGGCATGTTGACAAGATTTTAAGTTAACAGGTCTCTTTTTGTTTCTTATGATTTTTGTTTCAGGAAGAATACTTTTAACTTCCAAGTAAGATTTTTTTTTGACGAGGTTCAGCCCACTTGTAAGACCCTGAAATTGGGCATAAATTAGTCCATATTTTTCGACAAATTAGACAGTCGAGGAAGTCTGACGAAATTAATTACACCTCAATAAAAAAAAAGTTTTACCTGGGATCGAACACGAGATTTTTCGGTTGTACAGTGGAACCGACATGCTACTATATGAGCTACCGAGACAAGACAGTGACAGCAGCAGTCCATAATGTAGATCCCATAGCAGGCATTTGTCATTCGGTACAGAGAAGCAATGATATTTTGTGACTCGAGCCATGTTGTGAAATTGTGGCCAGAATAAGGATCACGAAGAAGATAGCCATTTAAGGCTATCTTCTTCGTGATCCTTATTCTGGTCCTTGTCCTTGTTGTGGTCTTTGTAACAATTCTTGTTTTATTTGTCATGGTACTTATTGTTACGTCGATATCGAGTGAACTGCACTGTAGAACTTTAACTTCTGATGACCAAGAGTCGTCTCATTCCTTTTAAGGGTAACTGTACATAAGCCCACTGAATATAACATTGTATTAATTCTCAAAATATTGTTGTTCGCGTCCAAAATGTGTTGCTGCGAAATTATATCTGTATAATCACGTTGAAAATTTAGTATGTTAAGCGTTGTGGAAATAAAAATCTCTTAATTTCTAAAATACCGGTAGGCGTATACGTTTCTCAGAATATTAGTCTTTATGTTAGAAAATAACTTATTGCGAGTTTATATTGTATCTGTATTCTGTGTATAAAATTATAATTAATATAATATGTTCTGAATTTATGAGATATAGTTTCAAGTTATATTAAAAAAAAACTGGGTATGATATAAGGGGGTGTACAGCGGTCAAGAGGTAAACAATCTTCCAATATAAATTAAATTATATATGTATATATTGATTCAATTCTGAAACTGATCAGAAACAGGAGAAGGAATTATATTTTTGTTGGGTTTTACTTTGTTTATAGTTTGATTTTTCTATTACTTTATTAGTGTTTCTGTAGGTGTGGAAGAGAAGGCCTAATGGCCTTAACTACACCAGAATAAATAAATGAATGAATGAATGAATGAATGAATGAATGAATGAATGAATGAATAAATAAATTTAAAACAGCAGTTTGACGTCAGGCACATGATGAAACGTTTTCTTTTTGGTGCCTGATTTACAACCGTTTTAAATTGAGTTAACCCTGGCAGGCATTTGGCTAAGGACTTCATTAATTCATGTAAGTGACGTTAAGTAAAGATTCATCTTTATGGGCGAGGAAAGCTTAGTAAAGACAATTTGTTTTGGTTGTGTATAGTTAGGTTTCCGAAAATTTAATAAACAGTTTAATTACAAATAGAAGCAGAAAGGAAAACCTGGGCAATGCCAGGTGTTTCAGCTAGTCTTAATATATAAAAGTGAATGTGGGTATGTATGTTCTCTATACAAATCTACACGCTTTGACTGATATGTGCCAAAGTTTGCACATTTAACCTTCATAACCAAGAGAAAAACATAGGCTATATTAAAATTGTACAAATGGACGTTAAATTAATTAAAAAAAAAATAGAAATAAATACGATCAAACTTTCATGTGTAATATTAAAATGCTATCTTCTATAGTCAATTGTTTTTTATTATTGTCTTTTGTATTTAACATCGACTTTCACGAGACCATAGATATTATAACACAAATAACATTGTTTGGTACACATCATGAAGGCTAAAACTAGATAATTCGTACAATAAATATCTTTACGCAGCCCAGGACCATATTATGAATTTCTCAATGCAGTTATAGATAGTGAGCAGGCTGTGTTTTATCCAACTGAATTCTAGAATTCTTTCAAACTACAAGGATTGCTACCACATAATTTACTTGATATTGAATAACCAGAAGTACTATTGCGAAATATTAACCCACCAAAATTATGCACCAATATGAATTGGTGTGAAGAACTCATGCAAAACGTAATAGAAGTCGCAATATTAAGGGGAGAGGATGGTATTTTTTCGTGAAACATGAGTAAATTTTCAAAAAAGAAAAAAATTCTTTAAAATGCCCTGTGATATGTGTGGAATGCATAGCATAATATTTTGTGGGTATTTGTGCCCTTATCGGATGTTGAGACGCCATTTTTAAACTTCCTGCGCTATGGATTTTTAAATCACTCACCCCTTTTATCGGTTTACAGTAACTTCATTTTTTTTTGCTACATTGCCAAACAAAAATGGATATAATTTCTGAACTAATAAAGATACATGCATGAAATTTAGAACACACATTCTTTAGACTATTAGCAAACTTTTCTCTGTAAAAGAATGTTGTTAATTGATTTCATTTTAAAACTATGTCCGTTTGTTTGCAAGAAAGGAATTCAGAAAAGTGTTATTAAATTTTAATTGTTTATTTTACAAACGTAGGGACTAATATAAAAATTCTGTTACAGACAGTTTCTAGAGCATGCTTTTGCAAGTACATTGCAAAAAACGGGATTAATCTACCTTTAAAAATGGTTTAGATATATCGATTTTAGTAAAATCCTGCATTAGGTATATATTTTTTGAAATCTGGGCTCCCAAATATTTTTTTCTTCAAAATATTTATTTTTGGTTGAGTTTCTACAGGTATGAGCTCTCTACATACAAAAAATTAATATTTTACACCAAACAGGAAAAATGTTTTAAAAAAATACCGTCCTCTCCCCTTAACTGGAGAAACGAAAGGACAAGATGTTTTTATCTCACATATTGCTATGATACCCATTCTATTTAATGCAACTGCAATTTCAGTGCGACTAGCATTTGTAATGACCATATTAAAATGAAGGTACCTCAAAGTTGCAGACATTGACTTAAAAACTAGGTGTTTTTCACATCCTCGATTATATTTTGTACAAAGGAGTCGAGAAAAAAAAAGAGAGAGAGAGAGAGAGAGAGAGATTTTACACATATCAGAAAGCAATAAAATTCAATGATATTTCTGTCATGTTGCTAATGTAGTATGTGAATGTATGTAAGCCGACTGAAAATGGCATTGTATTAATTCTAAAATATACGTCTCTCAAAATATTGTTCACATCCGAAAATATGTTACTGCGAAATTCTATCTGTATAAACACGTTGCAAATGTATGTTATGATGCATTGTGGAGATAACAATCTCTTAATTTCTAAAATACCGTTAAGCCTATGTCTCTCAGAATATTAGTCTTTATGTTAAAAAAAAATGACTTACTCCAAGTTTATATTGTATCTGTATTCTGTGTATAAAATGAGAATTAATATAATATGTTCTGAATTTGTGAGATATAGTTTTCCGAGTCATATTTAAAAAAAACTGGGTATGATATAAGTGGGTGTACAGCGGTCAAGGGGTAAAAAATCTTCCAATATAAATTAAATTACATATGTACATACTGATTCGATGCTGACACTGATCAGAAAGAGGAAAAGGAATCATATTTTCGTTGGGTTTTACTTTGTTCATAGTTTGATTTTTCTATTATTTTATTTGTATTTCTGGCGGTGTGGAAGAGAAGGCCTAATGGCCTTATCTACACCAGAATAAATAAATAAAAAGAAATAAATATATAAATTAAAAAAAAAAAAACCTTGAAGTTCAGGCACATGATGACATGTTTTCTTTTCGGTGCCTAATTTACAACTGTTTTAAATTGAGTTAACGCTGGCAGGCATTTCGCTAAGGAGTTCATCAATTCATGTAAGTGATGTTAAGTAAACATTAATCTTAGCTTAGTAAAGGCAATTCGTTTTGGTTGTCTGTAGTTAAGTTTCCGAGATTTCCGAAAATGTAATAAGCAGTTTAATTAAAAACAGAAGCAGAAAGGAAAACCCATGCAACGCCAGGTGCTTTTAGCTAGTATAAAATAAATAGAGACAAATTGATATGAAAAGTCTGGACATGTGGGTAAATACATGATCAGTTGAAGCATTAACCCTTTAAATGTCAATCACAATTACATTGCGATTTTATAATTTTGCTAGAAGTACCAGTCACAATCTAATCATGATATAGATTCCATTTTGCTGTTATTCTCCAGACGGCAAAGACCACTATTTTGTTGTGCTAAGAGCATAGAGGAAAGTTCAGTGTAGCAGTTCACGACCCTTGAATGTTTCTCGTTTTATAACCCATTTATAAATTTTATAAATTGATGCATGTGTGTGTAAATTTACTTTACATTTTTCACATAATACTACATCAAGGAGGTCGGCACCCACATAATACTGCATCAAGGAGGTCGGCACTAAGAGGGTTAAACTACATTTTAATTTATTTTGGAAATTAAGGGCTAAATAAAACATATCAATGAATAGAAAATAGCATAATCAGCCTAAGGGATGTATGTACCCAATGTTATGAATATTTAATAACAAAATTAGGAAAAATATGCTAAAAAAAAGTTTTTTTTTTTTTAATAGGAATATGGCTTCAGTTTTACAGGTAATAATTTTTTTTAATCTACTAATTCTTTCAATGCACATGTCAAACCAATATCATACAGTTAAAAAATAACAAGAACTCAATACCAGGCAACTGGTCCCTTTTCATATGCAACCACACAAATATCACAATTTTTACCAGCAAGAAATATAAATTCCTGTTTGCCAGTTCCAGATAAATGCAGAAACAGACACATTATTTGGAAGACTGGCATATGTAAGATATAATCACATACTTCATTTCACTTCTTTAAAATGCAATTATCGGAAAAAGAATTGGGGGACAAAAGTTCTTGAGTGGCCTATTTATGAAAAAAATGAATAGTGTACCTAATGTTCAAAGCAACATTTTCCATGACATGCAACTCCTCTCCATATACACATACACATAAACGCAATCTGGATCATCCTTATTTGAAATTTAGGTTTCATTTCATTTTTCTTCAATCCCAAAGCTAAAGAAGCACCTTATACATATTAGAAGTAGTTTGCCACTGCTAATGTTTAGATATTAAATAAAGTGGAAAAATGATCTATGAATAACAAAACTGCCTGAATAGATACAGGATGGTCAGAAACTGCCGAATAAACACACTGGAGTGAAGTATGCATAAAAATAACCAGATTTAGGATAGGAACTAGAGTCAGGCAGAGTGCCTCATATTATCGCCCATTCTCGGTTGCATAATCACTACAGTCTCGCCCAGTGCGTGAGTACCTAACGTAGCCAAATGACTCATTGATAGAGAACACGAGATTGTCTTGGTCTCGAGATTACCGACACTAAGTCACTCTTGACAGTATCGGATGTCTAGATGGGACTGTAGTAATGATAAGGAAGCAATGCCACTCGAGTCGTGCAGTTCTATAGGAAACATTGGCTTATACATTTCCCGGTTATTTAAATATGTATCATGTCGTAGCTCCTATAATACTTAATCAATTGCGCTGTAATTTTTTGGATTGATAGCTCAATGTCTAAGGAAAGCATAGAAAAAAAAATCGAACTGAAAATCTTTTTTGGAAAGTCAGAAAAAAAATATTAACTTCGATGGAGATTGATCTGTTCAGAATAGACATTTACATCTTCACCTTTGGTAAGCGGCAAACTTTTTTGTTTTTCACGTTAGATGGGAGGTCAAAGCGAGAGAAATGTTGAGAAAGAATGGAAATTACTTTTAAAAGTGATGGCCACTCAAAATCTTTACTGGTTCTAGAATAACGGCGAGTTAACCTGTTGGCGCAGAACTCATGACTCAAACGTTTGTTCTGTAAACTTTGTACGGAACCCTTCAAAGCAAGAAAACCCGTTATTGTATGGATGGTATTAAATGGTATTTTAACATAGGTAGTTGAAAATGAGGCTATATAGTCCAAGATGGTTTACACTTTACAGTAATTAGGCTGTCTTTTATAGCAACTAAATAAAAAAATAGTTTGCAACACAATGATATGAAACATGAAAATATTAAAAGCTGGTTCACAATAAACCGGGAACGGAAACGGCAACAAGAACTAGAACGGAAATATTGTTAAAATAAATGTATTTAAATGTGAGCATTCACAATTAACTATTCTAAATGCTCACATTTAAATACTGTACATTTAGTTTAACGTCATTTCCGTTCTCATTTCCATTCCCGGTTTATTGTGAACCAGCCTATACTATAGAAACCTATACTTTCTATTGGTGTGCACGTTATAAATTATTGTTACAGAACAATCCTTATTGTATTGTAGTCATGTTGCAATATAAAATGATATAGGCCTATATAGTTTACAATAATTATCCTATATGTTATAGGAACGAGAATAACAAATTAAGAATTAATAAGATTTCTAATACGTTGTACCTCTTACAAGACAACAATAATAAATAATAACCGTCATAATAATCCTGATAATCATAATTTTGATCATCCTAATGATTACAATAGTGATAATGATAACAGTGATAATAATAATAATAATAATAATAATAATAATAATAATCCATCGCTGTAGAGTAACGGTTAGCACACCTGACGATCGGGTCCCAGCTCGAATCTTGATTGGGACAAGTTAAGACTGGTTCACAAAAACTGGGAACGGAAACGACAACGATAACGGAAATATTGTTAAAATAAATGCACTTAAATGTGAGCATTCACAATTAACTTTCACGTTCCCGTTCTCAGGCTCTGACAATCTTCTCGTTAATTGTGAATGCTCACATTTAAATACATTTATTTTAACATTATTTCTCAGTGTCGTTTCCGTTCCCAGTTTATTGTGAACCAGCCTTTACCTGGCTGAAGTTTCTCGCCTCAACCCATTGAGAGCAAAAGCTGGGTAACTTTCAGCACTGGATCCTGGACTCATTTCGCTGGCATTATCATTATCATTATCATCATCATCATCATCATCATCTCATTCAGACGCTACATAGCTATAGCAGTTGATAAAGCGTCGTAAAGTAACTAATTTAATAATAATAATAATAATAATAATAATAATAATAATAATAATAATCCTCTTTTATTCTCTGTTATTATGATAAAACAAATATAAATGACACTCGGAAGGAAATGCAGAATAAAATATGGGGGGAAATGCCTGTTATTATTCGGTTCAGAAGCATTTGTCATCCAGCCTGCTCTCAAAAAACTTGAAAGTTAGAATTTATAAAACAGTTATATTACCGGTGTTCTGTATGGTTGTTAAATTTGGACTCTCACTTCGAGAGAGGAACAGAGGTTAAGGGTGTTCGAGAATAAGATTCTTAGGAAGATATTTGGGGCTAAGAGGGATGAAGTTACAGGAGAATGGAGAAATTTACACAATGCGGAACTGCACTCATTGTATTCTTCACCTGCCATAATTAGGAACATTAAATCCAGACGTTTGAGATGGGCAGGGCATGTAGCATGTATGGGCGAATCCATAATACAGAGTGTTAGTTGGGAGACCGGAGGAAAAAGATCTTTGGGGAGGATATTAAAATGGATTTGAGGGAAGTGGGATATGCTGATAGAGGCTGGATTAATCTTGCACAGGATAGGAACAGATGGAGGGCTTATGTGAGGGTGGTAATGAATCTGCGTGTTCCTTAAAAGTCATTTGTAAGTAAGTATAGCAGAAGGACAGTGTTTTTAAAAATACTAATTTTCATTATTGAATAAGATACAGTAATAGAAAAAAGAACAAAATATTTAATATTTCCAAAATTTTACTGTTGTAAGCTGTACCTAATCCCTTAATGTATTGTTAATAGAACATGAATAGAAATGCAATACATCAGATCAACATTTGAACGGGTTGGAATTGAATGGATTACATCAGCTGGTTGACTATGCGGATGACATGAATATATTAAGAGAAAATCCACAAACGATTAGGGAAAACACGGGAATTTTACTTGAAGCAAGTAAAGAGATAGGTTTGGAAGTAAATCCCGAAAAGACAAAGTATATGATTATGCCTCGTGACGAGAATATTGTACGACATGGAAATATAAAAATTGGAAACTTTTCTCTTGAAGAGGTGGAAAAATTCAAATATCTGGGAGCAACAGTAATAAATATAAATGATACTCGGGAGGAAATTAAACACAGAATAAATATGGAGACTTAGAAGCTTTTATCATCCAGAATAAGAATTTATAAAACAGTTATATTACCAGTTGTGCTGTATGGTTGTGAAATTTGTATTCTCACTTCGAGAGACGAACAGGGGTTAAGGATGTTCGAGAATAAGATTCTTAGGAAGATATTTGGGGCTAAGAGGGATGGAGAATGGAGGAAGTTGCACAATGTAGAACTTCACGCATTATATTCTTCACCTGACATAATTAGGAATATTAAATTCAGAGGTTTGAGTTGGGCAGAACATCTAGCAGGTATGGTTGAATCCAGAAATGCATAAAGAGTGTAGTCGAATGGCCAGAGGGAAAAGACGTTTGGAGAGGCAGAGACATAGATGGGAAGATAATATAAAAATGGATATGATGGTAGAGATTGGATTAATCTTGTTCAAGATAGAGACCGATGGCGGGCTTATGTGAGTGCGGCAATGAACCTCCAGGTTCCTTAAAATGCATTTGTAAGTAATTATGATCAATTTGTGAAAGGCTCTACTCTATTTCGTAATTCTGTCCTTCCTCTTGCAAAAGTGTTTCCATTTCACATTCAGTATTTTATCAGTTGGGAAACAAAAATATATTTTGTCAGATTCTTTGGTCTTTTATAATAATATAAATAAGTATTAATTATTTTATTTCGTCCTTACACAGCGCAATAATAATCCATGCTGATGAAGACGCCGTTGCATAACAACGAAACATCCAGATGTGAACAAGCAATATAATAATACAGTCGTGTGATATCCATTACTATAGCGTATACAAAACACTATCGAATGATTAAATACGGAATGTCAACGAAATGCTGATAGCGAGAAAGTATATCATAGCTCCAACCATAACTTGTTATTGTTTTAGACTAGCTTAGGATTAGGTAACAACTGAAAGTGCTGCATTATTTTGCTTCTCCAGAAAGGCAATAAATAATTCATTAAAATAGTGTGACTTCTGTAAGAATGTCGACAATCACAATGTGCAATATAATAATACAGTCGTGTGATATCCATTACTATAGCGTATACAAAACACTATCGAATGATTAAATACGGAATGTCAACGAAATGCTGATAGCGAGAAAGTATATCATAGCTCCAACCATAACTTGTTATTGTTTTAGACTAGCTTAGGATTAGGTAACAACTGAAAGTGCTGCATTATTTTGCTTCTCCAGAAAGGCAATAAATAATTCATTAAAATAGTGTGACTTCTGTAAGAATGTCGACAATCACAATGTGCTGTATTATTGCACACCACACTGCTGTGCTTCTTAAATTACTTTATGAACATTAATATTTCAGAGTCACGAATTGCAGTGATGAGCGGCAATTAAGCCGGCAGTCAGTGTACGCATTTCATAACGATAAGTCGGCCGTGCGATAACAGGCCGGGACCCGGTATTCCTCGTTCCCGAGAATGCCAATCTCGAGAATACGATTCTCGGAACTGGCGTTAGCGGCCAGCTAGTATCGCCTACGAGAACGAGCGGGAGTAAGAGGCTGTTTGCCCGACTCTAATCGGAACCCATTGTCGTATCTCAAAATTTTTCACACCAAATGGGACATTGCAAGATATCAGTGTAAAATGTTATTAGATAGTACTTTCTCTTCCTCCCATTATAAAACCATAATTGTGTAATTTTACTATACATGTGTTTAACAGCTTTTGTAGATCAAGAATGACTTCCCTAGAATCAGGGTTTAAGCCACAGTCGCATTTTGCTACTCAATTTCTAAAAATGCAACAAACTTTGAATGTAAATGTGCAAAAATGCAACAACCACATTGGACTTCAGAAACGAAGATGGTAATGGAGAAAATGAAATCAAAGATGTGCTTGAACTAATCTGAATTTAAATGAAATGGTAATGGCATAGGCAATGTTCAAAAAAGTATTGAGCAATAAATGTTAAGGAATTGATTTCAAAGAGTTGGTGGAATTCTAATTTCTTCTAATTGACACGCACGCGCGCACACACACACACACACACAGTGAAACTTCCCTTAACGGACACTTCCCAATAGCGAAATCCTCTCAATAGCGGACATTTTAAAATTCCCCTGCAAAATAACATTGACTCTTATGATAAAATTCTTCCAAATAGCGGACATTCTCAATAACGGACCCGGACACTGAAATGTATCTCCCAACAATTAAAACTTCCAAATAATGGACAGCGTGAGGGAAAAAAAGAAAATAATAAACTGAAAAGCGCACAAATGTGCACGGTTTCAACCTTAGTTAGTTTGCATTTGCATAGTCGCGTATTGATCTTAGTCTTTTTGTGCATAGTTCTATGTGGTAAGAAAAAAAAAAAAGACGGCTGTAAATTAAATGGAATTCCAACGGAATTCTTTGCAACAATCATTATCGTGCATTTGAACGTTCTTCTACTTTATTGAAGATAAAGCAGCACAGTTGTTAGTTGTGATACTGTACGTAAGCCAGAGTCATGCAGATCAGCTCAAGCCCATGGGCTTGCACACTGCTGACCGCAACGGGCTAAGCAGTGTCGCACGGAACTAGCCCGTGCCGTCACCCTGCACCACCGCATGGGTCGCGGTGAACTTGTTTGTATCAAAGCATCGAGCCCAAGCTTCTGCTTCTATCAGTTACTTATGAATTGAGTTGGCGTGGATTTGTGCTTGTGTGTACGGTTCGATCAACGATCAGCCACTGTTTCAAACATTTGATTTTTGTTTTTCAAGATGAGTCCAAATAATGGTGCATTGCAAAGAAAATACAGTCTCTGTGAGGCTGCTATTACACTATCAAAGTTCATTGACAAAGAATATTATGATAAAATATTACATCAAAGATCTTTGATAAAAGATAGGATTTGGGGTATATTACACTACATAAAATCTTTTCAAAAGATTTTATCAAACATGACCTAAAATTAGGAACAAATCTCTCCTAACACTTGTTCCACAACAATGAACACGCGTTCCGTGGATTTGTTGATACTAATATTTACGCGTTAAGTTTATAACACCACGAATAAATATCTGGTTAGGGGTTAAACCATGGATTGCAAGACGTCATAAGAGAGGTATACATAAAAAATTATTGAAAGAGCTACAATGAGAGGACTTGAAAAGTTATACAAATTATTATAAAATATTATTTACTTACAAATGGCTTTGAACGAACCTGCAGGTTCATTGCCGCCCTACATAACCCCGCCATCGGTCACTATCCTGTGCAAGATTAATCCAGTCTCTATCATCATATCCCACTTTCCTCAAATCCATTTTAATATTATCCTCCCATCTATGTCTCGGCATCCCCAAAGATCTTTTTCTCTCCGGCCTCCCAGCTAATAAATAAATATTAAAGGAAAAAAAAAAAACTAACACTCTATATGCATTTCTGGATTCGCCCATATAATATTAATATTATATTATAAAAATTATTTATTTACATTTCATTTGCTTCATACACCGATGTCAGAATTTTTGTGGTAGTAACAGTCCAGTTATATTTGCGTGGTTTACTTAAATTTCATACACACTTACATTTACTTACTTACACACACCCTCATTTCAAACAGCAGAAATAACTAAAATGCTCTCTCAATTAATATCACTCAATAAAAGAATTGTATTCCAATGGATACCATCCCATTGTGGAATCCTGGAAAACGAAAATGCGGATGCATCAGCAAAGAAGGGCAGTGCTGCTACTTACAGACCTGTAACTAAATCTACGTATTGCTCTGTGAAAAGATTTATTAAATCTACATACTTAGACTTCTACAAACAAAATTTGATAACACAATCTAAAGGGAAAAAATGGAACTCTCTGCATCATAATCCACAGTTAATTCCCAATTTTCCATGCAAATCGTCTGTAGCTGCATTTAGATTGGCAACAGGCCATGATTGGCCAAATACCTGCATAGAATTGGAATATATCAGTCCCCTAACTGCCCATTTTGCAACTCAAATCAAGAAATGGATTCGGAACACCTCAAAATCTGTGCTTCAGTGGCTGACCATGATAATATCTTTGAAAAATAATGGAGTGCAAGAGGTCAAATGACTTTATTGTCAAACGCCTGGCATTAGAGAACAAAAACATATTTGCGTGCCGCCATATTTGTTTCATGGTATAGAAATATTTTATCAAAGGAACTTTTATAAAAGAAAACCCATTATACTGTCATATATTGTATAATATATATTTTATAAAAAGATCTTTGCCAAAAAATTTTGATAGTGTAATAGCAGCCTGGAAAAACTTTATCACAGACACCGGCTGTTAAAACATACATTCTAAAATACAATCTCTTTATTAGAGAAAAAGTAGTGAAGGAGGAAGTTGAAAAATACAGTCAGATGAAATTTTAAAAAGTAACATAGGGACAGTTTTTAAATGTGTTCGACAGCAGTGGAAAATATTTTAATTTTGTACTGTGTCCGGTGTGCTCATGCCACACATCAAGCGAAAGCACAACTGGCGCGCAAGCAGGAAAACAGTAGAAAGCAATCAACTGGTGGGATGACGTCACTGCAGTGCTGATACGAGTGCTGAGTAGTGCGGTGGGCTAAGCTGGGCTGCGAAGCCCACCACAACAGGCTAGGAAGCTGCCACGCCAAGCAATGTTGGTCTTGGATGGTCTGGGCTGCTTACGCATTAAGACTGACAGTGCTGAGTGGAGGGCCAGTCTGCACGACTCTGACGTAAGCAGCCCGTACTTTCTTAGTTTTTTTCAAGTTGAGTGTTCGGAAGAACAGTCACATTAAAAATGTCACAAAAACGTAAACATTTGTCCTAAAAGAGAAAGTGGATATTGTAAAGCATAGTGAGAAGGAGAAATTAAGTGTTCTTTAGCTGGCTACAAAGTAGTTGTTGTTGTTGTTGTTGTTGTTGTTGTTGTTGTCTAGTGCCTTGCATCTGGCAATGAAGCCATTAGCAGTCGTGCTTTCCAATACTTTTGAACTGTAGTTTCTTCTGATCTTAATGCTTCACAGGTCTTCATGTGATCTTCATTCATTTCTGCTGGATCGTTATACAGGACACATATTGGTGAAGCTGAGATACCTATTCCGTAGAGATGACTTGCTAGACAGTCATGATTTGTCAATAGTCTGAAGGCTGCAACTGCTGTTTTCCTTGGTCTCTGGGGGATTATATCTGGCCACAAAGTTTAATGTGGGAAAAACTCAGGTTAGTGAAATTTTGAAAAACAAGGATGTTATTTTAAAATCATACACTGAGAATGCAATTCTAGATTTCTTTGTGTAAGGTGAAGTGGTACAGTGACTGATGTTTATTTCATTTACAAAACATTTACTGGTACGATTTCTCTCTGATGAATACTGTAAACAAACTCACAATCTTACTGCCTACTGTACTGTACTGTACTGTAAAATATAGTGTTGAATATGTATGAGAAATTTTAATGTACTGTATACATACTAATGATTTTCTAAATAGCGGACACTTCTCAATAACGGACATTTAATTTTTCCCCGGTGGTGCCCGCTATTGGGAAGTTTCACTGTGTATACAGAATGATTCATAAATACGGGGCATAATTTCAGGTATGTATTTCCCACATGTAGACAATCAAAATAGTTCATTATAACATGTGTCCGGAAATGCTTCATTTCCGAGTTATGGCCTTCACAACATTGAAATTCACCGGAACGTTTTTCTTTCTGCAGGTCGTCGTCATTACAGAAGATGTTCAAAATTCCACCTCCTGCTTGAATACAGACCTCACATCGATGTCTCATTGACCTGCGAACACGATCCCAAACTCCACGAGTATTGCGTATGTCCTCAGAACATGCCACAATTCGATTCCGAAGGGATTCCAAATCAGGCACCGGAGACAAATAAACCAATGATTTTAAATGGCTCCACAAGTAGAAATCGAGAGGGTTCAGATCAGGTGAGCGTGGAGGCCAAGCAATTGGGCCACCTCTACCTATCCATCGATCAGGAAACCTTCGATCCAAGTACCGGCGAGCCGTACGACTGAAGTGTGCAGGAGCGCCATCATGCAAGAAGTGAATGTGTTGACGATTGCTCAGTGGAGTGTCTTCTAAAACATGAGGTATGGTGTTTTCCAGGAAGTTTGTGTACGCCTGCCCCGTAAGTCTGTTTACAAGTACATGGGGTCCAACTAATCGATCACCAATGATACTGGCCCACATGTTGAGGGAGAACCGCACCTGGTGATGAGATGGAACAGTTGCATGTGGGTTTTCATACGCCCATACATGCTGATTGTGGAAATTTGTTATGCCATCTCGTGTGAACTGTGATTCATCTGTAAATAATACTAAGGCAGGAAAGTTCGGATTTACACCACACTGCTGCAAGAACCACTGACAGAACCTAACTCGTGCAGGATAATCTGCTGGTGACAGGGCCTGTACACGCTGCAAATGATAAGGATACAATTGATACTTTTTCAAGTCTCCAGACAGTCGTATGAGGAACATTGACTTGCAACGCTACCCTTCGTGTGCTGATAGAAGGAGTCATGTTCACAGCCTCCAGAATCTCCTCCTGTACTTCTGGAGTTGTAGATCTTGGTCGTCCCCTTCCCAAACCAGGAGAGTTAAATTTTCCATACTCGTACAGACGGTAATGGAGATGTACAAATGTCTTCCAATCTGGACATTGTCGCTGTGGGTACCTCTCCTGGTACAAACGACGAGCCAGCACAGCATTGCCGTCCGCTTTACCGTACATGAAGTGTATCTCTGCCAGCTCTTGATTTGAATACATGTCGCACAGTCTAACGCCTACACAACACTGAATGTAACCTTTGCCTCGGAATGAACTGTCAGAGTGCCCTCTTAATGTCTCCTTTGACGGCAACAACATGCGGAAAGAAAAACGTTCCGGTGAATTTCAATGTTGTGAAGGCCATAACTCGGAAATAAAGCATTTCCGGACACATGTTGTAATGAACTATTTTGATTGTCTACATGTGGGAAATACATACCTGAAATTATGCCCCGTATTTTTTAAACACCCTGTATAATTCCATCGCATACTGTAAATTGTGAGCGAGGATTTAGTTGCATGAATCTCAAACTGGAATTAGAAACTGCCTTTCACTAAAAAGAGTTAGCACTCTGCTAACAATAAATCTTGCAGGAGCCTACTAGTAAAGAATTTCAATGTTTAGAGTGTCCATAAAGCAACGTTTCTCAATGTGATATAAATTGAGCAGTAATTGATTCTAAACATACCTACGTCTGATGATTTACTTACATAAGTATATCTAAGTGTGTGATAAGATGGATTGAAAGTAATAAAACTCCAAGAAACAAATTACGTAACTTTTTGTTTCTCCATACTTCATGAATTTTATTTTTCTGCACAATTGTTTATAATATTGCACAAGTATTTCGTAATTTGCACAAATATAATTTTTAATTTGTGTATTTTTGCGATAATTATTTATTTTCTAGCTTAAACCCTACCTAGAACCATGTTCAATGGTTTGAAAACCCAAGTTTGTTTATACCCCTTTCAATGTAGAAAAGACTTAACACAGTTTTTCTATTAAAAAAAAGGATACACAACACATGTAATAATTATTCATTACCTCGATATCATGGAATACAGTCTGGAAGAATATTGTGATATGTATTTCATTTTGGATGCTTCTGGTGCAACTCGAGCCTATGCAGAACAGTTTCCACGATACTGAAAATGTATACAGATTTTAGATGAATGGATGAGAACAGGTAACTTCTTCCCTTGTCCTTCTGACAATGAAGGCCAACTGCTTTCAAGACATACACTAGATGCTGAAGAGAAGATACTGTAGATGGTTGCAGATGATCTGACCCTGAGCTCATACACCATTGCCTGATGCTCAGATATCAATCATCCTTGTTTTGTCCATTTTGCATGATTTGTAGCCATATCGTTACAGTAATGTTCATCACCTATTCTTAGGAGACTGACACTTCTGCAGAAGTTTATTAACTCCAGTGCAATGAGATGCATACTTTGAGGAACACAATCTTCGGACAAACCATTGTTCACTCCAAAGAGGCTTCAATTCCCACAACAGCCAAATGTGGTCATGCCAGAATCCACATGCTACACCAAGAGTTTATATCAGGTGTGATGGAGTATCAGTGTAGGGGCTGGTATCATTGGTACCAAGCTGATAGGAACATATCTGTTGCCAAGAACCCTCAACAGCCCTATGGATGCCAGATATGCTCTCAGTTTTACTGATTAAATTTCCAACTTCTTTACTGTGTTAATATTTAGGATTTACCTTGCTTGACTAGTTTCGAAGTCTTGTGCTTCATTGTCCAAAGCCTAGCGGAGATCCCAGTTTTACTTGAAAACATTCCCTTGTCATAATCTACCAGCATAATGAAGCACTTATGCCATAGCAGCTAGGAGAGATATTGACAGAATGTTTCCCCAGAAACTGACTGGTCGAGGTGGAGCTGTAACATTTGTTACTTAAGAACAGTTGTGCCGAGTTCAGGAAAGTATTGCCCACAAGTCAGAGTGTATTGGCATGGAGGGAATTACACTGATGTAATATACTGTTCGAGATTGCAGTTCCACAAATTAAATAAATACTTTCCAGCCTACATATATCATAAGTTGTATTGTGTCCCACTTGACTTGCAGAATGGCCTTGATTATTCCAGAATACATTTCTTTCCAGAGATAGATTACTATCCTAAATATAGGCTACTTATTTTAATATGTACACGAACACCCCCAGTGAGTTTATCTAGAAGTTTCTGACAAGTTTGTATGTCCAGTATATATTTTCTCTCTCACTCTGTGTGTGTATATCGTCATATTCTCATATCCTTCCTCATTCATTAAGAGAAAGCGCAAGAGATGAAATAGAGAGAATGACGAAATTAACATTTATTTAAAAATATACATTAAAACTTCGTATGTAGTTGTAGTAGCTTTCCAATTTTGAATAGAAATAGCATCCTACGCTTACCTTTGTTAGAGGGTGATTTCCACTGCCAGTGTGAATAACTGGAATGGCTTCAGGACTCATATAGTTGAAAGTTCCTGTTGGTGTATCCTTCAAAACACTTGTCATATCAGTCTGAAGTGAAGAGGCAATGCCAAAGTCAATGAGCTTCAAACGCCCACACACAAGCAGAAAGTTAGCAGGCTTCAAATCTGAGTGAATTATACCTAAAAGGGTAATTTATAAATAGTTATTTCATATCAAAAATACTGTTCCATTAAACATCGTCAGCACAGTCAAGTCTTAGAAAAGATTTTCAAAATAGTTCTGTTGACACTAACAATAAAATATTTAGCAGTACTAGCAAGTGATATTGGATAACTAGATCTTTCATCTTTTATAAATCTGCAAAACATTACATCAAAATGACGAAGAAACAGGACAATCTATCATTCCAAAAGAAAATATATGACTATTTTACCTAATTCAATGAATGTTTACTACAATTTTAAATACAAGTTGATAGAAGTCTGGTAAGAACAATAACTAGCAGATATTAATTTCAACATGAACAAGAAATAGTAAGTTTTCTTTTGGCCAACTTTCATTCAGAAAAAGTTCTTTCAAGCACAACATATTAACATCACACTCCTAGCTTCACTTTCTCTCCTGAAGACATGCTAAAATGTTTTCTTATATTTAAAAATTCATCATTCTCAGCCAGATCTGAACCAACTGTCCCTATCTTATCTATCTTATATTAACAGCTGACTGGAAATACCTAACAGTTCTTTTTTATACTAAGAAAAATCAATTCTTTATCATATTACCAAAAGTATTCCTGTTTGTACAGTAGTTATCTCCACATATCATTCAAAACACATGCACAAATGAAATCATTTACAGTGCATCCAAATAAAATGATCAATTTCGCTTTCTGCATTGCATACAAAAGAAACTTTCCTCATTTTAAAACTGTGACACCTTATTCCGTAAATTTTACGGTTTAAGTAGATGTATTTGCTTTTGTATAGTATACTCGGCAAAATGGTTTCCATTTGATATCAAAATGATGCTGTTACAATGAGCCATATGACACTGCTTATCACCTAGACAGAAGGCCAAAGCACTGCTATCATGGAATCAAATATGACCATCTATGTAGGCTGTTGTAATGTAGAAATGTTATTGTGGTGGAGTGAATATTGTACGTATTTAACCAGTGAATTGAGAAGTTTTTTTGCCTACTACTATTTTTCATGTGAACAAATAACAATGACATTTAAATGTCGTGTCTCCAATTGTAGACGAAATTATGACAATGCTTATAAAGTAGATGAATTCAAGTCCTCAACAGATCAATATATGAAGAAACAGTAGTCAAGATCCATTAAAAGAGAAGATTTTGTACCAGTGAAAATTTAATGGTAGATAACTAGTAAATAATTCATACTAAAGAGTCCAAAGTTACAAGCTTAAATAATTTACATATTGAATTACAGTAACAGCATGAACTTCATATTTGCAGTATAGCAGACCTAGAATTTGCATAAATGTTTATTATTCAAATTCGTAAGTACATTCTGCGGCAAAAAGAATGGGTCAACTCTTGGTCATGAGAAGAGCAAAACTCTACTGTGCAGTTCACACATGTAAACAAATTGCACTTCAAGGCACTGTTATAATGTTTCTTCATTGAAAGTCGTCCGTCTACATGTGTCGCATAGGGGAAACATGTCTGATTTGCATACCATAGCTAGTGAGTTCATCTCCCAGT
Organism: Periplaneta americana; assembly: GCF_040183065.1. Lineage (NCBI taxonomy): Eukaryota > Metazoa > Arthropoda > Insecta > Blattodea > Blattidae > Periplaneta > Periplaneta americana. Next base: position 92,151,506 of record NC_091127.1, read on the forward strand.
ATTTATTATTTTAGTTCATAAAATTTATGTATGTTAAATGGAATTTGTTAATAAAGTTCGTTATGCTTGTTACATAACGCAGAACTACACGCATTGTATTCTTCACCTGACATAATTAGGAACATTAAATCCAGATATGAGATGGGCAGGGCATGTAGCACATATGGGCGAACCTAGAAATCCATATAGTGTGTTGGTTGGGAGACTGGAGGGAAAAAGACCTTTGGAGAGGCCGATTAAAATGGATTTAAGGGAGGTGGGATATGATGATAGAGATTGAATTAATCTTGCACAGGATAGGGACTGATGGTGGGCTTATGTGAGGGTGGCAATGAACCTGCGAGTTCCTTAAAAACCATTTGTAAGCAAGTAAGTATGCCTGTCTTGCAAAATATTATTGCCCATCACCTTAGTGCTATACTGTATAAACAAAGTTGCTTCACTTCCTAAAAAACCAGGAGAGAAAAATATGTAAACAAAAAAGGCCAGTGGTAGGGACTAGTATCTCGTCCACAAACCACCTGACTCAACAACTGCCTTCATTCTATGCAGCGTGGAGTCTACAAGATTATAGAACATGGCCACCTCCTCCCACACATCTAGGACTCTGTCCCACAAATTGTCAGCTGTCTGAATGGATGGTTGTTCTGCCCAATTAGAGTATAGCATCCCTTTGACTCTAGCCCACAAATTTTCAATCAGATTCAAATCAGGTGAATTTGGAGGCCAGTCAACCAAGCTGATATCAGACATTCTCGTAAATCATCTTTCATTATGGCTGGCAGTGTATACGAGGTAGTCTTAAGGTAGAAATTTTACATGAAAATCTCTGATCCCACCAGGAATCGAATCTGGACAGGCTATTCTCGAGGCAGACATGCTACCACAGAGCTAACTCGATGGACTGTTTTGCATAGTATTATGTATTATTTAGCTTAAGACAATCCCTAAAGTAGAAATAGTTCAAAACGCATTTCCCAAAAGGGGACACAGTTTCATCCCAGTTGACAGGGTTTTCAGTTGTCTTGAGGAATTGTTGAGTAAGAGACCAACTGTAATTAATAAAGAAGAGTATATTGAACTTTATGAACTGGTATCTTTAAAAGAGAGTTGCTACCGATGTTACGAAAGTATTTTTGCCCTAAAAAGATCAACACGAAACATGAAAATGTAATGGTGAGGAACATGAAAATGAATGAATGAATGAAGCCACTGTGGCCCATGAAGGGCTTGGGCCTTCTAAAGGAGGGGAAGCTCGGTTGGTGTGGTTCACATGATGAGCTATTTCATGTGAACAATATTTACATTCACATTCACTATGTGAGATACACTAGAGTTTGTCAAATTTTAGTTCTATTTGAGTTTGTTCACTATCTGTCTCCACTCGTTCCTGTTGTGGGCGATGGTTGACCAGTTCCCTCCCAGCTGCCGCTTGAATGTATCTGCCCATCTTCTTCTTGGCCTGCCTTGTGTTCTCCTTCCTATGTACGGATCCCACATGGTGGTTTCTCGCGCCCATCTGCCTTGTTGCTGCCTTGCTACATGACCACCCCACTTCCACTTCATTATGAGGGCTTTTTGTGTGATGTTCTCAGAAGCTGTAATTTTCTGCAGTGCCGTGTTGGAGACCGTGTCTTTCAGTGAAACGCCAACTATCTTCCTCTCCATTTTCCTTTGGCATATTTCGATGTTCGTCGTTTGCCTCTCTGTGATGGCCCAGGTTTGGCAACCGTATGTAGCAATGGGAACATGAAAAAGTAAGGAGCTTGCAGAACTTTTATTTTGAATTCAAAGCAGAAATGTGGATGTTTACTTACTTACTTACAAATGGCTTTTAAGGAACCCGAAGGTTCATTGCCGCCCTAACATAAGCCCGCCATCGGTCCCTATCCTGTGCAAGATTAACCCAATCTCTATCATCATACCCCACCTCCCTCAAATACATTTTAATATTATCCTCCCATCTACGTCTCGGCCTCCCTAAAGGTCTTTTTCCCTCCGGTCTCCCAACTAACACTCTATATGCATTTCTGGATTCGTCCATACGTGCTACATGCCCTGCCCATCTCAAACGTCTGGATTTTAAGTTCCTAATTATGTCAGGTGAAGAATACAATGCGTGCAGTTCTGCATTGTGTAACTTTCTCCATTCTCCTGTAACTTCATCCCGCTTAGCCCCAAATATTTTCCTAAGCACTTTATTCTCAAACACCCTTAACCTATGTTCCTCTCTCAGAGTGAGAGTCCAAGTTTCACAACCATACAGAACAACCGGTAATATAACTGTTTTATAAATGCTAACTTTCAGATTTTTGGACAGCAGACTGGATGATAAAAGCTTCTCAACCGAATAATAACACGCATTTCCCATATTTATTCTGCATTTAATTTCCTCCCGAGTGTCATTTATATTTGTTACTGTTGCTCCAAGATATTTGAATTTTTCCACCTCTTCGAAGGATAAATCTCCAATTTTTATATTTCCATTTCGTACAATATTCTGGTCACGAGACATAATCATATATTTTGTCTTTTCGGGATTTACTTCCAAACCGATCGCTTTACTTGCTTCAAGTAAAATTTCCGTGTTTTCCCTAATCGTTTGTGTATTTTCTCCTAACATATTCACGTCATCTGCATAGACAAGAAGCTGATGTAACCCATTCAATTCCAAACCCTGCCTGTTATCCTGAACTTTCCTAATGGCATATTCTAGAGCGAAGTTAAAAAGTAAAGGTGATAGTGCATCTTCCTGCTTTAGCCCGCAGTGAATTGGAAAAGGATCAGATAGAAACTGACCTATACGGACTCTGTTGTATGTCTCACTGAGACCCATTTTAATTAATCGAACTAGTTTCTTGGGAATACCAAATTCAATAAGAATATCATATAATACTTCCCTCTTAACCGAGTCATATGCCTTTTTGAAATCCATGAATAACTGATGTACTGTACCCTTATACTCCCATTTTTTCTCCATTATCTGTCGAATACAAAAAATCTGATCAATAGTTGATCTATTACGCTGAAAACCACACGGATGATTCCCAATAATTTCATCTACATACAGAGTTAATGTTCTCAAAAGAATATTGGACAAAATTTTGTACGACGTCAACAAAAGTGATATTCCTCGAAAGTTACCGCAGTTGGTTTTGTCCCCCTTTTTAAATATAGGTACAATTATGGACTCCTTCCATTGTTCTGGTACAATTTCCTTTTCCCAAATAGCAACTACAAGTTTATAAATTTCGCTATATAATGTACTTCCACCCTCTTGTATTAATTCTGCTGGAATTTGATCGATACCTGGAGACTTGTACTTTTTCAGATTTTCTATCACAATTTCGACTTCTGAAAGCGTGGGTTCGAGTATAAATGGCTCAGCAGTTTGTATTTCAATTTTGTGGATGTTTAGAGTGCGCAAAAAGTTAGAATTAATAAAACTATTTCAGAAGCACAACAAAACACAAGGATGTCAACCACCTTCTGGAAATTACTTATGTAAAAGAATGGAGAGGTGATAATAGAATTAAATATGACATCTTGAAAACGAGCAACACTAGTGAAAGTGAAGAAGTTTATGACATACAAGAAGAGCCCTACAAAGGTTTAGATGACAACTGTGGAGTGCATGTCTACAACAGACATTAAGAGCGTTATTGTTTTCAACAAAGTGTTAAGTTTCATAAAAACTATTTTTTTTTTTATTCTCTTTAAGATATATTTTCTCTACTAGTTACATTGCTACATTTTCATTTATGTAATAATAAAATGTGTTCAAAAATCTAATTTGTTTATTCAAATAAGATTTATTCCAAAACGAGTTCATTCACATAAGTTTTAATCCAGTCCCACATTTAAACATAATTTTGATTAAAACTGCATAGTTTTTAATCTATAAAATGTGTATTACAGACGTGGACAAATTTTATTAGACTACAACGTTTTTCTTGGAAACATAACATAATTCGTCATATCAACTATCAGTATAATTCATAGTCTCTATTGTTGTAAATATGATTGTTTACATCTTCTGGTATATTTTTCCAATGGTTAAGAATATTTTGTCTGGCTGTGTTGGTACTACTGGTATTTTAATTATATACTGCAGAAGATATTCAACAGTTTGTTCTCCCATGGCCTGCAAGAAGACAGGACATGAACAAAATTGAAAATCTGTGATCTATACCAGGACGAATAGAAGAAATAGTGTACATCACAACACAGCGCTGTTACTGCTATGAACGGACTCGGAAAGAGTTCACAGTACTTGTTACGCTGAATGAGGTCCTTTTTAAAAGTGAATTTCTTCCATTTAACCCGGCTATTTGTAACTTAAGAAATACCTCTATACGAGGGGTAGTCATAAAGTTTTAATTATCACCTCGAAAAAATGAAGCTGCGACCATGAAACTTGGTGATGGTGTATGTCAATGGTTCCCATGTTATCGCTTTGACACTAAATAGAGATATCCAACATACATCCCTTTCTGTAAACTTCTGTTTTCTCTTGTGTGATGTATAACTTCCTGTAACAATGTCTCTTGAAGGGATTGCAAGTGGTCTGGTGTTTCATCTGTTATACACAAAATGATAGTCCTACACTCACAGGCGAGGAGTATTGTATTTTGTATTTTCTGTATATAATTTTTCTAAAGCACTAGCTTATGATGCAGTGCATGTCGTTTTTCACAAACAAAGAATCTAACTGCAGAGGCATGTGGTTTATAAGTGCATACATTATCTCGTATTCTCGGACAGGGAAGAGATAATTAAAATAGGTGGTATACTTGTATTTACTTCTCCTGGAAAATAACTCAAAACAAACTTGTTAATTATTTGGATGATTTTCAGAACCATGTATTACTTCATCATACGATATATGAAATATTGGTAGTACCATAAGTGTTAACAGTGCCATTATAGAACGTGTAAAGCAAGAAGAAAGCTGAGAATAACCACAGGTACGATTTTCGCTTTTCATTGGAATATTATACGTGGTATAAGACGAAATATTACTTAAACGTACGAGTTATTTGGTTGATATTGTAAACATAAACACTCCTGCCTCTTTTTCGATGAATTATACAAAGAGTATTGTAACTTTTATTTAACAATAATGTTACTTTATTCCTAGCTTTCAACCACACATCCGTCAGCAATGGATATTCCACTCAATACAGTAGTCGTTAATGCACTCCACAGAACGACAATGACAACTCACGTGAATTATTGAGAACAACAATGTACTCCTAATCTCAACTAATGTTCACAAAGCACCATTTACAAAACATTCGCCCTGGCTAGTTCTTCTAGCTCAATCACTCAGTTCACGGTACGTCGAACCCAAGACTTTTAGATAAAGTTCACTGCACGTCGAACCCAAGACTTCCGAACGTATTGCTTCCGCCTGGACGCTGCCACAGTTACTCAAGTTCACTGCACGTCAAAACCCTGGTCTCGAAGCCTGGCTTCCTTGCTCGCTCGCTGCTGATTCACAAACTGACTGGCTCACGGCTCTCTCGCCCCTTTTCATTTATTAAATCACACATTCTCGAATGTACTGCGTCCCGAAGTTTCTACAACAATCGGTCTCGAGACGTTTCTTTACTTCCGCGCAGTCGGTTTCCTTCCCCCTCTCTCTGTCAGCGGGCTAGCACCCGAAGCTCGCGTATCCTCTCCCCAGACACGCGCGAACTCTCCGACGTTGCTAAAATGTTCCGGCCTGCTGCCACATTGCTCCCTCCTTAGGACTGTTCGTCCCAGACAGTTCTTTGGTAGGTCGCTAGATGGTCCAACGTTTGAGTCTTCCAGCTGCTCCTTCCTTATGGTGGCGTCATCCCATCCTGGGCTTGGCTGCGCGGCGATTACTCGTACTGCGTGAGCACCATCTTGCTCTTCCACTTGGCCCTCCAAGGGGAGCCCGCTGGCCATGGGTTGGTCTTCGGCATCCATCAGGAACACTTCATCCTGACCAAAACAGAGTATACGGCGCCGGACGTCCAACGTCGCATCGAGTCCCAGGACGACGTCTTCATGATGTTGGCGACGAACACCCACATCTCCAGTCTCCTCTTCCCCAAGATCAGATCTAGGAAGACCTCTCTCTGGATGGGTAAGCTCTTACCTGAAACAGTATGTAGCTCGTATCGGCGCAGCGGCGTCCTCCTGGGTAGGCCACGTACGATGTCTGGCCTGGCAATAGTGAGCATGGCCCCGGTGTCCACAGTACTCTGCATGGACGGCCTTCAGCAATCAGTCCATCGTCGCATCTTCTGTTAACTGGCTTCAGGACTAGCTGGGGGGACGGTGATGATGGCGCCGACGTGGCCCTCCTAACATCGGTCCCCTCTCTGACTGTAGCCAGATCGGTCACAATCCCTCCTTAAGTGCCCAGGTTCAACACAGGACCAGCAGGTGGGCACCCATCGTCTCCGTCACTCAGGTAACTTCTTTCGGCTCCCCTCGACGTTGGCCATCTCTCTCTCTTGCCTGTGGCCAGATCGGTTGCAGTCCCTCCTCAAGTGTCACGGTCTGCTGCAGGACCAGCAGGTGGGCACTCCTCGTCTCCGTCGCTCAGGTGACTTCTGTTGGCTCCCCTTGATGTCGGCCACCTCTCTCTCGTGCCTGTGGCCAGATCAGTTGCAGTCCCACCTTAATCCCTTACCGCATAGGACAGTTTTGCACACACCGGTTTTATATTCAAATAACTTTAGTTCTATCTTTCTCAACTGATGTCACATATAGTCAAATCCAGTTATTGACAGTGTGCCATATCTGTCCCAGTATGCAGTTTCAAATATTATACGCTTATATTATAAGTTATATGAATATAAAACCAGTATGTGCCATATGTCCCAAAATGCAGTAAGAGGTTAAGTGTCCTGGTCTGCCACAGAACCAGCAGGTGGGCGCTCCTCGTCCCCGTCGCTCGGGTGGCGTCCCTCAACATCGGCTGCTGTGACGCTCCTAATCCAGTGCGGTGATGAGACTCCCGCCGCCGACTTGGCCGGCTCCGGCCATAGGACCACCAGAGCTTTTTTGATGGCATGATGTTCAGCCAAGAGGAGTTGTTGCTTGATTTCGGGGTCGCAGCCGAAGGCGTAGACCGCCTCTCCAGCGAAGTTAGGAGGTAGGACCCTAAGGCCTTATGGGTCAGTTGTTCCACCGCCATCGCAAATTCTTGTAGGGACTCTTGCCTGACTGTGGAACCCTCGTTTTCAGTTAAGTCCTATATGTTGCCGCAAGTTGATGGTCACCATAACGTCCCTCCAAGGCCTCCATCATCTTTGCGGCTGTCCCATCTTCTGGAACACTGTGAAGTATCTTCGACACCTGTACCTGAAGCGCTGTCAGCAGATGGGTAGTCTTCTCCTCTGGCGTCAACCCATTATGTACCGCAGTAACCTCGAAATGGCGACAGAAAATCTCCCAAGATGTCGTACCGTCGAACTTCGGCGTCTTGACGTTCGAATGTCTGGCTGAAGGCGATGGTTCCACAGCACCACTATATGGGGTCCTTCATTGTGGCTGCTTCTTCCATGGCCTGTCAAACCTCTTCAGCAACTATCTGTTTCTGTTCTCTAGCCTGGCGATCCACTAGTGCGAGTATGTGCTTGTTTTCCTCAGCATATTGATCCATTAACGCGAGTATGTGCTTGTTATCCTCAACGTGTTTATCCAGCAACTCGTCTGCTCTTGACGACGGTCGAGATCACGGATTTTGCCGTCGAAATGGTCTACGTCCTGTCTTAGTTCGACACTGCTTTATTTACACTCGCGAAGTTCTCGTTTAGTTTGTCGAAATCGGTTTTAAGTTAAGTTCATCTTTCACTTCACTGATGTCGTTTTTCACCTCACTAATATCGTTTTTCATGTCTGCCTTCATTTCCGCGATGGCTTCCAGGATCTGCTGTAGGTTCTCCATTATGTCGACAAGGTCCTGCTTCTGACACCAAATGTAACTTTTATTAAACAATAATGTTACTTTTATTCCTAGCTTTCAACCACACACCCTTCAACAATGGGTATTCCACTCAATACAGTAGTCGTTATTGCACTCCACAGAACGACAATGACAACTCACGTGAATTATTGAGAACAAACAATGTACTCCTAATCTCAACTAATGTTCACAAAGCACTATTTACAAAACAAAACTGTCAGTTCTCAGTTCACAATTCGTTCGCCCTGGCTAGTTCTTCTAGCTCACTCACTCAAGTTCACAGTACGTCGAACCCAAGACTTTCAGATAAAGTTCACTGCACGTCGAACCCAAGACTTCCGGACGCGTTGCTTCCGCCTGGACACTGCCACAGTTGCTCAAGTTCACTGCACGTCGAACCCAAAACTTTCGAACGTGTTGCTTCCACCTGGACGTTGCCACAGTTACTCAAGTTCACTGCACGTCGAACCCAAGTCTCCCAGACGCGTTGAACTTGAGTAAATTAGCTAGAAGAACTAGCCAAGGCAAACAAACTGTGAACTGAGAGTTCTGGTTTGTAAATAGTGCTTTGTGAACATTAGTTGAGATTAGGAGTACATTGTTGTTCTCAATAATCCAAGTGAATTGTCATTGTCGTCTGTGGAGTGCAATAACGAATACTGTGTTGCTGTGTGGAGTGAATACCCATTGTTGACGGGAGTGTTTAAATTCAGTTATAGAAAGTCATTATTGTTGTGACAATAAAAGTAACATTATTCTTTACAAATAAAAGTCACAATATCAATGTAACATTATATGTTGTCCTCCTCTTTTCAAAATATTTGTTAAGCCTTGCTGTTGTCAATATTTTGTTCAATTTCACTTGCCATATTTTTAAAAGATTGTAAACATATTTGGATTGTTATATATATTATGCTTAGCATTTTTAACTACAACTCTAATAAACCTTAGATCCAATAGGGTTATTTGTAAATTTTGGAGATTCAATAATAATAATAATAATAATAATAATAATAATAATAATAATAATAATAATAGTAATAATAATAATAATAATAATAATAATAAAGCTTACCATATGCATGAATATTTTTCACAGCTCTTAGCATCTCAACCCAATAATATACTATTGTTGTCATAGGGATTTGGTTTGTCTTTGAAATATCTTTGATCAACATGGACAGATCTGTTTCCCCCTTTTCCATAATTACATACAGTAACTGTTTTTCTTTCACGTATTCACTAAAACAAAGAGAAAACAAATAAAAACATAATCAAATTCGTAATGATCTTACCATCATCTTTCACTAAACTACTGTCCGTTACTCAGGAGAAGACGACGGGCAAGAATGTGACTTTCTTGACTATCGTTGTTGATTATTATAAACATCGCTCAGATAAGCATCCCAGTATCCAGGTTATTACTCGTGCAGGAAACATGAGTAACAATGCGTATGGAAATTAAAGCTAAGTTGAACAGAAGGAGACCTAATGTTTCCGCTTACTACATTACAAATATTGATGTGTTGTCGTACGTTATCTGTTCACATCCCTTCCCCCTCAGTCCACTCTCATCTTTTCCTGAGTCACCGACAGTACTTTCATTCTTATTCTAGAAGGTATTATAAACTTATAAAGGACTTGTATATTAGATTACATTACAATGTATTACATTTGAAGTCTATATGAATGCCCATATATTGCTTTGCGTATGTTGCTGGATATTAAACAATGTTAGCCCACATTCGCACCTTGTAAGACTTTCAGAGCCTTTGCAACAATCCTAGATTCGAGTATCAGAGACTGTCACAAACAATGTAACTGCATGAACGAGGGCAATAATGAGAAAATGGCTATAAGTAAATTTTCATAGCATTCTATTTACTCGTAGAAGGGATTCTATGCTATTCCTTAAGTCTATAACATGGCGTTCCCACTTTTACTCTTCTCTGAAAGGAAGTCTCACACATGGATTCATGGCAAACAAATAACCATTAAACCACCAAGAAGAATTATTACAAGCCTGTCATGGAAATCATTAGGATATGTGACCTGCAAAATGTAAGGCCACTATGTAAGATACAAGAAGCTTTTCAAGTCCCAATAGAATGGAGATAAATTTCCACTTCTCCAAGTTTGATAGATTTTTACAAACACTAGCATTTGAAGGACGACCTTTAGAGAATTGCGCATTCATTACTGTTATTATTATTCCAACTACTTCCCATATATTGCGAGGTACTAAATAGTAACTTCAACATTTTTTCCCCATTAGTTAATTACCAGCTTAAATTTAGTAATTTTCTAGCTGTTACATTCACTTCACTACTGGCAACACTTCCATGAATACATGCATGTTACAGATATCACGAAAGTTAGTCACTTTGTAACTGTTAGGTTTGAACAAGTTTATCATTCTTACCAAATTGGTTTGACTGAATTTACCAATTTCATCAGATGCAATATTTTATGTGTATTTTATATCGTGATTATAATACAGAGATTGACACGAATAATAGGATGAGATCATCTTGCCAGACTTTTGCACTCACCACCTAGTCTGAAACTATTCTTTCTCTTACACTCAGCCATTCCACTGCTTCATTTTCACTTGCATTATATCGCATATTACTTTAAGAGGTTTAGTTTCAGACAAAGTGAGATGGGAGGGACTGTTATTCGTGTCCAAGGCATAACATAATAAATTAAGGGAATAGTGAGTTGTATGTCAAGTTATGATTTTTATCACATCACATACAATATAACTTTGTGAAATAGTTCTTTTAAGAACTACCAGTACCGATATTGTGTATTTATGTGGTAATTTGGATTATTACAATAAATTATACATATTAGAATGTTGTGCTGTATTGTGAATATTGTGATATATGAGGAGCATAGTTTCCAAACAAATTATGTTCCCGAATTATAATTTTACAGCAAGCAATAAAAACGTTTCTCTGCTGAAGTGTTTTGAATATGTAGAAAAATGAACTGCCACTGTGTTAATGAGTCATTCCATGTCAAATCGAACACCTACGAAACATGACAACTTAGTATTTGCTCCAATATATATATATATATATATATATATATATATATATATATATATATATATATTCTATTGATTAAATTAAATAACCCAAGTGTAATTTTTTCGCGCTGACACAATTATTTAGTCATTTATTAAATGTTACTTTTTCCGTAAATTAGGATCCAACGTATTATAAAAATGGTTATACTGAAGATTCTATAAACCGTAGAAATTTCATATTTATATCATTTTAAAGTGCAATAATTGCAGTATTACATACTAATTTTTAGTGTTCAATCAAAATATAAAATGGGCCCCTTTTAGGGGGTTATATCTTTAAAATACCTTTTTATATATCAGGGACTTACTTCTAAAAAGGGAAAAAAATATCTTTATATTCTTTGAAATGTTTTACGTAGAACTGCGTTGGTTTTAGAATGCTATTCGAATAAGAAGTCACTGTGCAAATAATTTACTGATGGTGTGTTCGGGTCGGATTGAGTGAGACGGTGCACCGGAGCATACAGCTGCGATAGCCGCAGCAAGAGTGAGTAATACATTATCAGTGGTGTGGTGTTACTTTACGTAAATAAACAGATAACCTCTATAAAAGCAAGTAATGTCCCTTCAACACTTAGCAGTTTCTCTTTAATTTATCTAACAATAATTCCTACGTCTTTCAGAGTAGGTATCGTGTTGTGTTGTGTGCATGTGAAATCAAACACCTGTATACGAAACGTGACCATTTAGTATTTGCTTAAATCTTCTAAAATATGTTGTGGGATCATACTCTAATATTTTGCTATTTATACTCTTTTAATTATATGACAAATTCATGCACGACGCAGTATGAAAATGCTCATTGTTAAGATTCTATGCATCATAGACGTTGAGTGTTGGTGTCATTTGAAATGGGAACAAATGGAATATTATATTAATTCATTTATTGATGGGGTTGTTTAGAGGGTCACTTTTTAAACAATTATTTTTTATAACAGCTTATCGTTACTTTAAAAATGCAAAAATAAAGTATAATCTATAGACCTAGATTCATTTTCCGGGCTGAGAGGCCGTGGTCTATTAGTTGGTTTTATACCAGATGTTTCATCTGCAACTGCGGCAGACATCTTCAGTGGAGTGGTATCCGAGGTCGCAAAACTCTTCTCGGCGTACCTGAGGCAACTGATCCTGTGGCTGGTTGTGCGGGCGTATTTATAGTGCAACTAGCGGGCTGAGGCCTGTTGTCGCTGCGGTCCACGCCGCTTTGTTTGCTGCTCCCGTTCTGGGTTCCGTCCTTTTGTTGTAGTGGCTTCTTAACTGTTCTGTTTAGGACCGGGTACCAACACTTGTTTAGCTTTACGCCTTCTTCCTTGCGATTAAAGTTGTTGTTATGTTTATATATTTCGATGACTTCTCTGAGTAGACGGGGGAAGAAATGCGTCGTCGTGCTCAAGATGTCCGTGTCCTTGAATCGTATGTTGTGATCGCCCTCTTGATAGGCATGTGCTGCCACTGCCGAATTGTCGATCTGTCCTAGGCGGCAATTCCTATTATGTTCTGTCAGTCTCGTCCTGACGCTCCGCTGTGTAGTACCGATGTAGACCTTCCCACACGAACACGGAATCCTGTAAACTCCGGCGGACAGCAGCTTATCTCGTTTGTCCTTGGATGACCTCGGCACGCTCCGGATTTGCTTGGTCGGCAGGAAGTCGGCGGCGCGGACCGCGACAGCAGGCCTCGGCCCGCTAGTTGCACTATAAATACGCCTGCACAACCAGCCACAGGATCAGTTGCCTCAGGTACGCCGAGAAGAGTTTTGCGACCTCGGACACCACCCCACTGAAGATGTCTGCCGCAGTTGTAGACGAAACGTCTGGTATAAAACCAACCAATAGACCACGGCCTCTCAGCCCGGAAAATGAATCTAGATCTATAGACTCCGGCCGTGAAAGCCTACACTGCAAGAAAGTATAATCTATTATATTTTACGTAGAACTACGCTGATTTCAGGTTGCTTTCGAGTAAGAAATAACTTTAAAAATAATATACCGAAGATGTGTCGGAGCTTAGTGATGATTGAGAATCGCCAATAAAGAAGACAAAATTATCTAACAAAATATCCAAAACAAAAAATGCAGAAAGTTACAGATACACTTAGACATGAAATATTTCATATCGCAGAAGACACAACTTCAGTTGAAAATTCAAATAATTCCGATATAATACAGAAATTGATGAACTTCTTTCATGAAACAGTCGACAGAAATCTCAAAATACATATATTAACATTTTTTGAAAGTTGGTCCTACAGTAAAATTCAACAACATTTTAATATCACCACTCACATGATATGAATTTCTAAACAAGTAGGAGCAGAAAAGGGGATTTTGGCTACTCCTAATCCTAAATCGGGAAAAAGTTTGGGAACATTTATAGTAGAGAAGGTTGTTCAATTTTATAATTCTGATGATGTGAGGAAGGTTATGGCTGGCAAAAAGAACTGTGTTTCAGTTAAAGAAGATGGAAAGAGAGTTCACAAACAGAAAAGATTAATACTATGTAATCTTAAGAAAACTTACCAGTGTTTCAAAGAGCAATATCCGTATATCAAAATAGGATTTTCAAAAATTTTCAAACTCAGACCAAAGGAATGCGTACTCCCTGGAACAAGTGGCACGCACTCAGTTTGTGTCTATGTTCATCATGAAAATGTTAAATTAATGCTTGATGGAATTAATAATATTATTTATAACATTCCTTTTAAATTTTTACCATTAGTGAATACAAATAACATAGCCATATTTTCTACTCAAGGTACCGTAATTTCCCATAACTATGGTCCAGGCACCCAACTATGGTCCAAAACGCATTATGTATTACTTAGTCCCTAGGAGTTCAGTGTTTGCCATTTGAAGTGCCACTGTGTTGGAATTAGTTAGTTAGTGGGGTTTAAAAAGGGCGCGTCAGCATCTATGGCTATTTGCGCCCTTATCTAAAATTCTTTACAGAACAGAGACTATACAATAATCAGAATGCTTAAAGAACTAAAAAACGTTGTCACGATTAAAACGAGGTATACAAATGCAGTTTCAACAGGGTGATGCATAAAACATTATAAAAATCTCACCTTAACTAGTATTTAAAAAGAGACAAAATAACAATACAAATGCTACCATAAATAAATTATCTGGCGTATTTCTAAAATACTCTGATGTAAAAGGTCCGAATGTCAAGTTTGTTAAAAAACTTATATACTAAATAACAAGTGTAACCTCCGGATGTAAAGGGTCCGGAGGATAATTAAAACGGGTCAAAAACTAAATCACCCTGTCAAGTCCAGTACTCGATAAAAATCTCAGGACTGCATTTGTACAATTAAAATCATTTCCAAGAGCGTCACAAAGAGTCGGCCGAATTCCATATTGCCGACGGACACGGTCATACTTTCTACAATGCAATAAAAAATGTTCCACCGTAAGTGGAACATGGCATAGATCACACTCCGGCTGAAGCTCGCCACGTAGCAGATGGCCATGTGTCAGATAACAGTGGCCAATCCTCAACCGGGTGAGTAAAACTTCTTCGTGTCGTGACGCTCTTGTGGACGAATCCCAAACTCGAACAGTATTCTTTATTCTTCGTAATTTGTTTTCCTCTTGTGCAGACCATTCTCCTTCCCACTGCCACCATATTCTACATTTCAAATAATTTTGTAAGTCTTGCCACCTCTCGCGCCAATATACCAGAGTGCCATTCGTGGCACCATCTTTGGCTGCAGCATCTGAGGCCTCATTCCCACGAATTCCGACATGGCCAGGAATCCACACTACTCCAATCTCGCAATCAGAGCTTAGGAGTGTGTGGAACAGCTGCTGAGTTCTTAACACAAGGGGATCCTCTGAATAGAGAGACTGCATAGACTGAATGGCACTTAAAGAGTCGGAGCAGATTAGATATCTGCCCCGAGGTTCTCGAATTAAAAACAATAAAACTCTGTAAAAAGCATATAATTCTGCAGTAAAAACACTGGTATATTCGCTCAGTTTATATTTAAATATCTGTCCATTTGCAACGAAGGAGCAACCAACACAATCATTTACTCGGGATCCGTCAGTATAAACTAAAGAATAATTTGGATATCGGGATATAAGTTCACTAAAACGAAGTCTATAAACAAAAGCTGGTGTAAAATTCTTAAAACTTTGGCTCAGGCTTACATCAAACATGAGGCGTCGCATAATCCACGGTGGAGTGGTGGTGTATTCTAGTGTGCGAACGGATGGTAGATCGACGTCAAGCTCAGAGAGCAGTTCACGGAATCGCACATCTGCTGGACGAGGTCTCCGTGGATTTTCACTGTATCGGCCGTAAAGAGACGAATGATGGAAAGAATTGTGCTCAGGCTGCGAGCGGAGTTTAACCGTATATGAGCACAACAGGACATTACGTCGCCGATACAGTGATGGTTCCCCCACTTCACAATACAGACTCGCTATCCGACTCGTTCGGAAGGCACCTGTAGCGAGTCGTATCCCATGATGATGGATAGTATCTAAGAAACGTAGCTTAGATTTATTTGCTGAGCCATAGATAAAACAGCCATAATCCAGCTTTGAACGGATAAGAGAACGATATAGACGTAAAAGCACTATGCGGTCTGCACCCCAGCGAACCCCTGACAAAAGGCGTAAAATGTTTAAAGATTTTTCACAACGTCTTCTCAAATCACGGATATGTGCCTCCCACGTTAATTTATAATCAAAGATAAGGCCCAAAAACCTCGCAGTGTCTGTATATTGCAACTCCACTCCATTAAGACGCAGTTCAGGGTGTTGATGGAGTCCACGTTGGTTGTAGAAGTGGACACATTGCGTCTTTTGAGTGGAGAATTTAAAGCCATTGCGAAGAGACCACTCCGATAGCACATTGATGACCAGTTGCCACTGTCGACCGATAGATGGGAGGTATCAGGAACTGTAATATAGACTGAAGTCATCAACATACAAGAGAGAAGATACTCGGTTACCTACACAGTGGGCAATGCCATTGATCGCAATGCAGAAAAGAAGAACACTTAATACAGACCCCTGCGGAACGCCATTTTCTTGGAGATGTTCGTTAGAAAGTGTGGTGCCTACTCGAACTCGGAAATACCGCTCTGCCATGAACTTCGCAATAAACGTTGGCAGACTGCCACGAAGTCCCCAGTCATGCAGGGTTTGCAGAATTCCATAACGCCACGTGGTATCGTAAGCCTTTTCTAGATCAAAGAAGACCGCCACAAGATGTTCCTTCTTGAGGAAAGCATCTCTAATGGCGGTCTCCAGCCGAACAAGATGGTCTGCGGCGGATCTATGCTTGCGAAAACCACATTGGATGTTAGATAATCGGTTTCCTGATTCGAGTACCCACATCAGGCATTTGCTTATCATCTTTTCCATAACCTTGCACACACAGCTGGTGAGACAGATTGGCCTGTAATTGCCTGGTAAAGAAGGGTCCTTTCCCGGTTTCTGGACTGGAATTACAATGGCAGAACGCCAAGCAGACGGAAATACACCCTCAGTCCAGATTCTATTGTACATAGACAGAAGAAAGGATTTTCCAGCTGGTGGAAGATGATGAAGCATGCGGTTATGGATGTTATCAGGGCCAGGGGAGGTGTCAGGGGATGTGTCTAGTGCCGCCTCCAGCTCCTCGGATGTGAACGGTGCATTGTAGTCTTCAGTGTTGTCAGATTGAAAATTTAGGTTTCGTTTTTCTGCAGTATCTTTGATTTTCAGAAATTCCGGGTCGTAATTATTTGAGCTACTTATTTGTGAAAATGTGGTAGCAAATATTTCAGCAATGTCTATTGGACTGGTGGTCGTTACTCCATTGTTTAGAAGGCCCGGAATTACAGAACTACGTTTCCCCATTATTCGACGGACTTTGTCCCATATGGTGTTAGCTGGGACGTTGTGTTTCAATGAACTGACGTAATTTGTCCAGGCCGTCTTCTTAGCATCGCACACAATGCGACGAGCTTTGGCTCGAAGACGTTTAAACTGGACAAAATATTCTTGGATCGGATGGCGCTCAAATTGGCGTAAAGCACGTTTGCGGTCACGGATTGCATCTCTGCAGGCATCCGTCCACCAGGGGACAGAGAAGCGTTTTGGCCTGCAGGACGACCGGGGGATAGATAATTCCGCTGACTTTATAACCACATTTGAGAAATGGTCTACTACGGAGTCCACATTTTCATGTCCGTTATCATCGAATGATATGGACTCCGAAAATCCAATCCAGTCCGCCTTTTAAGAACCCAGTTTGGAGATCGAGATTCCACCGGACATAAAGCGGACATACGCATTCGAATGGGATAGTGGTCACTACCATGTAGGTTGTGAATCACAGACCATTCGAAATGCGTGGACAAAACTGGGCTACAAATGGAGATATCTATCATGGAGTATGTACCGTAAGCTAAGGAGAGATGTGTTGCTTCCCCTGAATTCAGGGTAACAAGATTTAGACGGGTACATATCTCTGCTATTTTATTTCCTCTGTCATCATCGGAATTTGAGCCCCATGAGTCACCACTAAAATCCCCCACTACCAGATATGGAGCAGGTACCTGCGAGAAAATGTCTTCAATGTCATGCACTGTGAAAGGTGTGTCTGGGGGTATATATACAGAGACTATTGAGAACTGGATGGAAGGTAGAGTGACTCGAGCGGCTATGCATTGATGTGGGCTGTTGATGTTGATAACAGAGGAAAAGTTACTTTGGCGGAATAGGAGAGCACAACCTCCGTTGGCACGAATACCGGCAAGGTGATCGTACCGTTGAACGTAGTATCCCGAGATACTTAGGGAGTTTTCGGGCCGAAGGTGTGTCTCCTGGAGACACAAAATAGCAGGGTTTTCATGATAGATCAATTGCTGTAGTTCTGTATATCTGCTGCATACACCGTTCACATTCCACTGTACAATATCAGTCATCAAGAGGAGCTATATCACGTTGGTGGCTTAACAGGGGATCTTCTCTTCTTTTCCTTTCTATGGGAACATGCTTTTGCCTGCGACTGCTTTGTCTTCGACTCCGGCGACTCACTTGCAGTTCGTCGCACTCCTGATCGCGATCTTGATCGAGGTCGTGATCGAGAGCGTGATCTCGACCTGCCACCCGAACTAGGAGTGCGACGTTCTGGTGTTCTACTAGGCCTACAATCCTTCTCTGCTGTCATAGCAATAATTTTCTTAGGGACGTAAGGCCAGATGTCAAGTCCACAAGTGTCGTCTGACTCAGCAGTCTGAGTAGCGGCGTCTACATATGTCTGGGTTGCGATCTCAATTCGCTTCCCAGGTATGTTTGTAAGAGGTGGAGTTTGTGTGGTGGCATCGATTCCCTCTGTTGCTCTCTGCAGTACAGACGCATAGGACTTTTCACTTGCCTTCTTTTCTTTATCTAAAATACGCTTACGTGCCTCAAAGAAGCTAATATTTTCCCGGACTCGAAGCTCTTGAATCGTCTTTTCCAGCATATACTTTGGGCAGTTTTTAGAATTTGAAGCATGGTCCCCAGAACAATTCACGCTGTGCTCGGCGCCAGTACATGGGGAATCCCCATGGTCTGCACCGCCGCACTTTGCACAGATGATATTGTTTGTGCAACGTTTTTGCGTATGTCCGAACCGTTGGCACCTAAAGCACCGCATTGGGTTCGGCACATACGCACGCACAGGGACACGCTCATACCCAACAAAGATATATTCTGGCAAGAGAGACGTTTCAAAGGTCAGAAAGACTGTGCTCAGGGGTTCAGTCCGTCCGTCCCGCTTCCGTATTAAACTGTAAGCTTTGGACACGGACTGTTCCGCCAGCTCTAATTGGATCTCTTCATCTGATAGACCATCTAGAGAATCTGTATGCACAACTCCTCGCATGGTGTTAAGCGAGGAATGTCGTTTAACTCTGATGAGGTATGACCCCAGCAACTTTGCTTTCAACAGCGTCTCACTCTGTTTTGCAGATGCAGTCTCAACGAGGAGACTACCGTTGCGGAGTCGAGTTGCATTTCTGACCTTGCCAACGAGTCCATCGAGCGCACGTCTCACGTAGAATGGACCAATGTCTTTCATAGTTTTTTCCGTTCCGTTCAATGTGATACTGATAAACTTTGGAGGCAGCACTTTTACACTAACTTTCTCAGGGTCCAATTCCATAGCAATTTTCGTCATATGACCACCAGTCGTATTTTC
Source organism: Periplaneta americana (assembly GCF_040183065.1). Lineage (NCBI taxonomy): Eukaryota > Metazoa > Arthropoda > Insecta > Blattodea > Blattidae > Periplaneta > Periplaneta americana. Next base: position 92,170,735 of record NC_091127.1, read on the forward strand.
TCCTGTCTTATGTTTCTTATTAGTTTTTTCTGAAGGAGGAGAAGAAGAGCGCGTAGAAGCCATTTTGAAACTGGCCCCCCCTACGGAACCGTCGGCGTCAGCCTGCCACCGGGGGGGGGGGGGCGGAAGAAAAAGACACCAAAAAAGTCTTCTCGGTCTGTGCCGGCCGTGGGGACCCCCCCCCACACCCCGATCCCAAGCAACCCACTTCACGAAAGTTACCCTTCAAACTGGTCATTACACACCTAATGGCAAGTCTTACACCAGAGGCGTGTCGCAGTTTTATGCCCCTACCACGGGAATAACTGCCCGTGGCTCCCCACTCTACACTGAACACAAGTGCCAGACTACTGCGGCTAACTCCGACCTACCCTCCCAAAGCCGGAGCAATCCGAGACCGCACGCAGCTTCAGGGGACTTGTGGTTGATTACACTGCGACACCCATACGTCAGCGGTAACACGTCGGAGCGACATATCCGCCCCGGCGAGCAGAGTCGGTCACCAGGACGTTTAAGTCGCTCCGGGCCCCCATTGGGGGTCTATGTGAGTGTACATGACTACTGGTCCGGGCTCCGCACCTAGACTTGCATATAGGGGCAGTATGAAGGGTCCACTATTGCTTCGTTGCTGGGTGCCCTGTCGGGCCACACAAGTCGAAAGTCGCGCTCGAAACCGTGGGACAGGACCACGGAGATAAGAAAGATCCCCGCTGGTGAGACGGGAGTTATAAACCTAAGAAACTTAACCTAATAATAGATATAAGAATTAGAAGGGGAAGAAGAATGAAGCCTCATCAGGCATTGTTAACAAATCCCGTCATGGTGGCGGACGTGGCAAAACAAACAGTGGGGATGGAGAGGTGAAAATGGCTGTGATGATGTGGTGGGCGTTCCGCATGCAATGGCGGCCGGCAGAGAGAAATAGTGATGAAAAAGAAGAGAGAACGAAGAGGAGTGGTTGGTGATAGGACGAAAAATGGCCGAAAAGTAGAGCACGAGAGCCACCACTGCACCCCCCGGTCACCACTTGGAGGAACCCACCTCGACCGGGTGTTGGAATTATGTTCCCCATAGATGCTTCTATCTACCATTACACGTGGCAATGATATGGATGCTTAACAAGGTCAGTGTGCATCGTTGTGTTGAACATGAGAAGACGAAAAATCGTTCAGTTTGTGTTTGTCTGTTTTATTAAGCTCTCCTCTGTAGAACTGGTAAGCTATAGATATATGATTGTTTGTACAATTAAACCTCACTATATAGTGTTTACTTTCACGTAATAATTAGACTGGCAGAGATTAAGGGCTCTGCGTGAAAAATGTTTAACTTCATGGCTAGAAGTCAGTCCTCAACTATGTACCACAATGGTTCGTGGACCATAGTTGTATTCCATTTTGTGATATTTGTTTTAATAAAATGTGATCAATGTGATCATTTATGTACTTCTGTAAATACAGTATCTCAGTATACTGTAAAACACCATTTAACACTATACCCAGCTCAAAAATTTATTTTCTTATACATAGTGGCCCAAAAGTCACTACCCTTTAATAATATGAATGTATAATAAGTATTGTTAACTACATTAGTAACTAATTACCATATAGTGACTTTTGGGCCACCTTGTATATAACAAAGTTAATGAATAATAATTACTAATTACATATCTTGCAACCATATTTACAATGTTAGAGATACAAGTTACAGAGATGATTGCATATTAATATATTTCGACTAAATGCTGATTAATTAATATTGTTTATAGACATTTGGTAATAGCTAATGGAAACCGAGAAAAAGTCTGAAAATAGGAGGAAAGTAGATGGCAGACCCTATGTACCATATTCATCTGAACAGTTGAACAAATGCATATCAGCAATCACAGGAAAGCGGATGTCCCAATGTGAAGCAGCCAGATTTTACAAAATACCTCGGAGTTCCATCATCCTCAAGATGAAGGCATTAAGGACTAATAATGTAACTGCACAAGGCAGAAAATGCGTTTTCACTCCCGAAGAAGAAGAGGCATTCGTAGATCATGCTGTAGCATTGTGCAAGTTTGGTTTTCCAATTAGAGCAACAGATTTACATTTCATTGTTAAATCGTATTTGGATTCTACTGGGTGAAAAGAGACAAGATTCTAGAAAAATTTCTCTGGAAAACGCTGGACAGAAGGATTCTTATCCAGGCATTCTAAAGATCTATCAATACGAGTCAGTGGTAACATTAAGCGTAATCGAGTTATTGTTAATGATCAAATACTAAATAAGTATTTTGATAACCTGGAAAGCAAATTAAAAGATGTGCCGCCAACTCACATATGGAACTTCGACGAGACAAATCTTTCGGATTATCCAGGGAAAATGCGAGTAATTACAAAACGTGGTTGCAAGTATCCTGAAGCTGTGAAACATTCGTCCAAAGCTGCTGTCTCTATAATGATGTGCGGTAATGCAAATGGAGTAATGTGCCCTCCTTATGTCTGCTATAAAGCAGAAAGAATTTATGATCACTGGATACAAGGTGGCCCAAAAGTTGTGCGGTATAACCGCACAAAAAGTGGGTGGTTCGAATCTGTGGTTTTTGGAGATTGGTTCTGCTCAGTGCTGCTTCCCCGATTGAAGAAATTAGAGGGAAGAAAAGTTGTAATTTCTGACAATTTGTCATCACACATAAATTTTCGGGTTTTGAATGAGTGTAAAAGACACCAAATAGCTTTCATTGCTCTCCCGCCAAACTCAACTCATCTCACTCAACTCCTTGATGTAGCATATTTCAGATCCTTAAAATCAGCATGGAGGTCCAGTATGAGTGATTGGAAATCGTCTGGTATAGGCAGACGTCAAGCAACAATCCCAAAGGCTATTTTCCCAGAGCTTATAGCAAAATTAGTAGAAATGAAAATATGAGATCTGGATTCCGAAAGTCTGGAATATATTCTATAGACAGACAGAAAGTCCTTAGCAGATTGCCATCAGCAGAACGTCTTCAAGATGCCTCACTAGTTGGAAATGCATTCTTACAACATTTAGAGAAGTTGAGATATGACGATTCTCCATCAGCTCCTAAAAGAAAGCGACATATTAATGTCGACCCAGGGAAAAAGCATTTCATTAGACGACGTTCGCAGTGACAATGCAGTTGCCAAAATGGATCGTGGATCTCAAAATTTAAAAAATAAAAAGCAGGCAGTTCCAGCATCACTCGTAGCACATATGATAGTCCAGTAAATAAAAAAGCAGGCTGTTCCAGCATCAATGGCACTGGCACAAATGATGGTCCTGTGAAACAAAAACTCAAAGGTAGAAGGAAAACATCCCAGTAAGTATCTGAGAGTGATGAAATTGAACTGAATACAGTTATTTTATACAGCCAGAAGTGGAAGACATTTTATTTTATACAGCCAGAAGTGGAAGATTTTATTTTATACAGCCAGAAGTGGAAGACCTTTTATTTTATACAGCCAGAAGTGGAAGACATTTTATTTTATACAGCCAGAAGTGGAAGACATCTTATTTTATACCGGCAGAGTGGAAGACATTTTACTTTATATAGCCAGAAGTGGAAAACATTTTATTTTATGTAGCCAGAAGTGGAAGATATTTTATTTTATACAGATAGAAGTGGAAAACATTTTATTTTATACAAAGGAAAATATAATGAAACAAATTGAAGACCCAAAATGCGTCTCGAAAAAGAGAGATCTATTTTCAATTTCAGAATTACAAGAGAAGTAAAGATTCAAAGGATCAGAATAGGCCTACTAAATGTAGTTGCCAGTATGGTAAATAAACATTATTATTGAATTTATGTTCACAATACAATTATTTTGATAATACTGTATTAGTTTATTTTGATACCGTCCTCTTGTTCTTTATATAGTTATTCATTATTGCAGTGTGTACTAGTAAAAAGAATCCAAGTATTTTTTTATTTATTTTGTAATATTTGTGTGCTAGGTTATGTTTCTACTTTTAAGTTAGAAACTAAATGTATTAATTTACGATTAATTACAACTCCAACTATATTCCATTCATGCTTTTAAGCGTGAATATATGAGTGGACCATAGTTGGGCAACTCAGAATACAACTATGTACCAGTGTTAATTATTTCTTTAACACTTGTAATTAAATAATTTCAAACACATATGTCAATATTTATTTAATACACACTTACAGGAGTCCGAAGCCAAAATTTCACTCAATCTGGATGAATAGTACTGAATATACAAAGAAAAATGTGACAAATGTGAACCATAGTTAGGGAAATTACGGTACCAACAAGCAAAAGTGGTACGAGGTATCTTACAACTTCATTCTTTTGTTCCACTGGCACAATCTCAGGCCATAATAAAGAACTATTCACTTCAAAGTGAGAGTAAAGTGGTGGACATTAAATAGAATTGGTTGTAGGTGATTAGTTTTAATAGTGCAGTGTGTGTAAACTATAGTTATCATTCTTACACGTGTATATTTTACAAAAACAATATTTAAATACAGTACTATATTACATAAATTACGTGAAAGTGATATTCTGACCGTAGAACAGTGTAAAGTGGTCACACGACTCTCATTCAGAGCTGCACCTCCACTACATCTTGCAACAGTACTTACGCAACCCGCGCAGCTTGGTGAATCATTTAATTATTCTTCAACGGCTCAGAGTAGCATTCTGATTTTTTTAAGGGTGGTTAAAATAATTTCAAGGTATTTAAGGATTTTTTTCTGTAATTTTAAAATAAGTCTCTGCCATTAAAACATATTTTTATGTGTTTAAATGTTTTTTTAAAACAAAGTTAACAAACTTATATTTTTATATTATTATGAGAAGAAGAAAGTATGTACTGTCACCTTCAAATTGAGACAAAGAGCAAATCTCTGTGATGATTATTAGTGGAGATAATCATGTTTAACAATAATGATGCGCGAACTATTTCAGAATCTTTGATAACACATATCTACTACAATAATCGATAGACAGCAATAATAAACCACGTATTTATTTTTTCAATCTATAGAATGTGCAAAATTTGTTTTATCTAAATCAGAGACATGAAAGTCAATTCGAGGTTAAATTTGTGCGATTTGACGTGGAATGACTCTAATACAGACATTTATAACTAATACTGATAAAATCGGACACGTTTCAATCAATCATGTTTATTTGTCAGAATTACAATAGCGTAATTATAGACAATGGTCAATAAAAACAAACAGATTAAAATTCCAAGTTAATATGGCTGTCAAAAATTTCATTAATACAATAAAACAGATTATCTAAAAGCCATTTTTTTAAAACAACTTTAAATCTAAATAAGCTGAGTGGGCATTCTTAGGCAATCTATTAAACATGTCCAAAGAAATAACATTGAACCATTTCTTGGTCCTTGTCAACCTGAGCATAGGTGTTATAATATAATGATTATTTCTAGTACAATATTTTTGAAGCTGGGATTGAGAAGCATGACTAAATTAATCTTGGTATAGACTAAACAGTCATAAATATATTGATTAATTACAGTAACAATATTAACATTACGAAATAATGAGCATTAAAAGATGAATTAGTAGTAATAATACATAATACATTTCCTGCAAGATTAGAATACTATTAACATTAGCACCATTACCCCACAAACAAATACCATAATGAAATACACTATGGAAAAATGCATAATAGGCTTGTTTCAAATATCTACTAGATACAAGAGCTTTTAATTTACACAAAAGATAAAGTACATGAGATAACCTTTTCCACACAATTGCAATGTGACCTGCCCAAGTAAGTTTTGAATCTAATGTAATACCAAGAAGTTTAACTTCTGAAATCATTTCATCAGGAACATGATTTAATGAAAATAGTATCTGCTGAGTTTTAGATCTATTAAGTTTCAATCCATTAGCTTCAAACCAACCAACAGCAACAGGAATGCATTAATAAAGACAAAGACGTATGTCATACATAGTAGACAAAAAGGAAGTGTCATCAGCAAAAGGACTGTGTCACACTTTATATTAAAAGATAGATCATTAATTATAATAAGGAACAGTAGAGGACCCACAATAGATCCTTGAGGAACTTCAATATTAACATCAACAGCATTAGCAAATTCCCCATTAATACATGTAATTTGAGTACGATTATTTAAATAAGATCTAATTAGGTCCAATTCTTTGCCTCTGACTCCATAGAAGTGAAGTTTGGAACAAATGGTTTCATGAGATACATAGTCAAAAGCCTTGGACAGGTCACAAAGTGTAGATATGGTACTGCCATGCCTTTCAAAACCAGTAACAATAGACTCCACTAAATAATTAAGTGCATCAAAGGTGGATAATCCTGATCGAAAACCATATTGTGAATTGGAGAATAGACTATTAGATTCCAAATGCCAAGTCAACTGCTTTTTTATGATAATTTCAATTATCTTAGGAAACAAGAACTATTGACATAGGTCCATAATTTTCCATTTTAGAGGGATCACCTTTTTTTAAAAACAGGAATGGTTTTAGTTACCTTTAAGGATTCAGGGAAAACACCACTTAACGGAACCCACAGTTTCATAAACAGTCCTATATTCATTAGGGGTAATTATCTCGACTTTCTTGCACAATGTTTTCTCTAAGGCTCCAAAAAGTCTATCAGCCAGTAAAAATGAATGGCTCGATATTGGAAAATGCATTACAACTTGGGAAATGTATGGGGTTGCCTTGCTTTGGAGCCAGAAAGAAAGGGCATGTACTATGTGCATGTTTTTGTTCTGCCTGCTGATGAAGAAAAGTCTCATGCAAGTAACATCTTGCTCAAAGCTGAGAGCTTTGAGAAATGACACTACTCCTGATGCCACTTCATTTGTCCCTCTTCCAGACTGAATCTCGTTCCATGTGTAGAATGTTGGGGACTTTTTGGGAAAGTCATTGATCCACAGTGAATAAAATGCAACTTGCCAATAATAATAGGTTTCACCAATTTTGGTAATGGTTGGACCTGCTTTAAATCAAAGCAGAATGCAACTGAACCACAGAATAGAATATAATATGATCTCAGAATGTGATGTTTAATTCAGTATGTTGTAGCAACACAGCTGATGTAGGCTACTTACCTTGCTTCCATTTCGTGCTCCCTTTTTGTCTTTGTTCGCAGCCTTTTCCTGCTGCCCTTTGATCTTTCTCCAACTATTGCATAACAATCCACTTTGCACACAAGTAGTAAGCAACTGTTATTCATGACATTGTACACAGGCACTGACAACTTAGGAAAAAAGGCTGCATTTCGTTCAGGTCAACCAACACAAGGAAAACAGTAGGAAATGTAATATATTTGAACCAATCAGTTTTGCGAACATAACACAATTTGATCTGACGCATCAGAAAGCACATACAAAAGAACACAATATATTATGAAATGATCCAATTTTGTTACGAAATATGATAGAAGACATGCTTATAAGCGTGAAATCGCATCAAAATAAATTTTGATGGAGGGGGGACTTAATTCGTTTTGAAACGACACTCCTCATATGTATTAAAGTATTAAGTTAAATACTTTAATTTTAGAAGTGAAATTTGTAATTGCAGAAAACTCTGCTGAAGGTAAAAACATTGTTTGAACATTAAAACAATAAATTACTCACCTATACTAATAATAAATCTGTAACCGAAATTTTTCTGATAATTTTCGCTTTTCCAAAAATAACATTGAACAACAAGAATTTTGCTCCGAATTAAGACAGTGTGTCCCTTATGGTTTGATGTTCGCTGAATCCGAAAATGCATCTCTTTTCTTCGTATCATGTAAGGTTTTTAAGATATTCTATGATTTCACTTTTCGATAAACGCTCCCCCAGGAAACATCTGGCACGAGTTGGGGGTATAAACCAAAACAAAAGTGAGTTTATGATCATTTCTGGTTTCTTATGGTGGTTGGCAAGTTATTTAGTACTTCTAATAAACAGATATTGGTCCCTTCTATTATGTAAATTTCATAACGGTTCAAAATGAGGTCTACGCAATGAACAAACAAGGGTGTGGTTTTCAGTATTTAAAGGAAAAGTTTACCAGTTTGAGTGAAGGCAAATTAAAAGAAGGCATTTTCATCAGTCCACAAATTCACAAAGTAATGGCTGACCCTTTGTTTGACGAAAAACTTTCCTTTGCAGAAAGAATGGCATAGCGCGCTTTCAAAGACATTTGCTCAAATTTTCTTGGAAATCCTAGGGCAGACAACTACATAGAACTTCTTGTGGAAACCATGGTAAGTGCATATGTCCCTCAAAATATACTTTTTACATTCTTATTTGGATTTCTTTCCTTCTAACTTTGGAGCGATAAGCGACGATCATGAGGAAAGATTTTATCAAGAAATATCTGAAATGGAAAGATGCGATAAAGAAAGATCATCATTCAGCATGCTTGCAGACTATTGTTGGTTGCTTCTAAAATACATTTTCGGGTCTAGTTATGAACAGAAGTCATCCAGAAAATTATTTTAAATGTAAGTTCAAATTCCGATATTTTTCTCTTTATACACATGAAAAAATTTTTGTTATGTTTTAAACTATGTAACATCACTTTTGTATCCAGTACATATTTTTCAAGTATTATGAGGCATTTTGAATCCGTAGTGTGTTGTAATTTTATTAGTAGTGAAAAATTAAAAACAAATAAAGTTTTGTCATAAAAAATTCAATTGATTTTCCTCAGAAAATGGTACGTGATGGGGCAATTTGGATTTTAAATTCAGATTAGTAATATTCACCTATTTTTATTTCGGAGCAAGACAAAAAGTAAAAATTTGTTGTTCAGTGTAATTGGTGTTAACATGTATAATTAATCATCCAGAACCAAAAATCGCTTTTTTTAATATTTGTTTGTATGTATGTCTGTCTAAATATTTAACTTTTCACGCAATAATGGCTGAACCGATTTATATGAAAATTGGCATATAAATTAAGTTCGTTCTAACTTAGATTTTAGGCTATATGGCATTTAAAAATGTGTTATTTACAAGGGGGTTATAAGAGGGCCTGAATTAAATCGAAATATCTCCCTTATTATTTATTTTCATGAAAAATGTTACACCACAAAAGTTTCTTTAAAAATGATTTCCGATAAGTTTTATTCTATGCGAAATTTCGATAGGACTGATATTTAATAAGATAAATGAGTTTTAAAATAACAATGCTTTTTATAGGCTATAATGAAATGAAACAAAAATGACTTCATCTATAAGGGGCCTTGCATAACAAAAAACAGAAGCTATTCATTTAACACATTATACGAATATAACATTCTATGATGGGAATATACTATAAATGTTTAAATCTATCCACACGAAATTCTTACCGTAACTTTATAATTAACACCATAATAACTTATGGACCTGAGAGTGAAGTTTTATTGTATGTGCATGAAAAATCAAGAAGCCGAATGCCAGCAATATGTGTACATCTTATGATTCCATACTGGCTGTATACTATTTTCAATACCACCATGGTATGGCTACAGACAAATAAATATAGTAAGTAATGCTCACGAATTTCATTACATTGTCAGCAATGAAGAAGGTTTCAATTAAGTCGCCAATACTGCTGACTATTTTAAGTAGGAAGCAGCCATAAAGGTGAGTCTTGATCTTCATTCCTTATTTTGTTAAGTTTGATTGATCATTGCTTACACCATTTGATATTTTTCGTGAACACTAAGTTCTTTAGATATACATACGTTATTAGTGCGACATTTTTTAAATTTAGGTGGAACTCTCCACGCACAATTTGTATTTCTAAATTATACGTTTGTTTAACCACTGTTGTGATTTATACATATATAGCTTAACTGAAATCATTATTTTGTTGCAGCAGAATTGATTATCATCATCACATTGCACTGTTTTAAGTTCATTAGATTATATTGTACCTACATTCTATTTCTGGCAAGTTTCAAGTTTCATTGATTAGATAATTAGCTACATTTTCATAAACTTTTGTTGTAATTTTAGAGTTTACTGGAGTTTGTATATGTGTATAAACATTACTATGAGTTGACCTGCCTGATTTTTTCAATATTGATAACCAATAAAATAACATTGTGTTTTATAAATCAGTGCCACCTCGATCAGATTAATCCAATAAAGTGGGAACAAATGTCTCTGCATTTATTTAATACGGTTTTGCAAAAGAGAAAAGATATTATCTACTTATTCTTTTCATACAGATATCATTGTAATCTATGATAATATGGACATAAATGTTTATACATAACATAGGGGTTCTGTTTAAACTGCAAAAGTTCAATGTTTATATTAATATAACTGTAACTATACTAGAGATGATCATTTGTTTCTAGAAAATTCTGTACTTGATTAAAATTGTTTGATAAATAGAATTTAGTTAAAGAAGGCAATAGTAGTTACCAAAATTGACATGCTACATGTATTGGCTCTAAGAAATGTTATAGGAATAGTTACATACAGGGATTGTATGGTTTGTTGTGTGTGCGCCCTTTGTACCGAATTAGAGTATTTACTTATAAACGAGGTATTAACTGTACACAAAAATTCATTACTACAGATTAAAATTATTAGTACAATATATCTTCGCAATTGGAATGAAATGTTATAGAACTGTAAACAATTCTTTCAGTAAATATTTGACGCATCAAGTAATCTATAGACTACTAATAATAAAACTGTAACCGAAATTTTTCTGGTAATTTTCGCTTTTCCAAAAATAATTGGTGTTAACATATATAAATAACCATCCTGAGACCAAAAATAGCATTTATGAAATTTTTGTTTGTATGTCTGTCTGTCTGGATGTTTGTTACCTTTTCATGTGATATGGCTGAACCTATTTCTATAAAAATTGAAATATTAATTTTGTTCTAATTTAGATTTTAGGCTACATAGCATTCAAAATTCTTAATTTAAAAGGGGGTTATAAGGGAGCCTGAATTAAATAAAACGAAATATCTCGCTTATTATTGATTTTTTTGGTGAAAAATGTTACATACAAAAGTTTCTTTTAAAACAGTTTCCAATTAGTATTATTTTATGTAAAATATTGATAGGACTATATTTAATTAGATACACGAGTTCTATAATAACGTGTTTTATCAGTGTCACCTCAGACTATTAGGTATAATGAAATGAAAAATGATTACATCTATTTAAGACGGCCTTGCATAATAAGAAGATATTCATTTAACACTATTTTCACTTGGATATAATTGTTTCCTATGATGGAAATAATAAATGTTTTAGTCCACAGAACATAATAGTATTTTTAAGATTTTCATCATCAAGATGAGTATTTTTACTGGACCAAAAATACAGCACATATTGAGTAAAACTTAGTATTTGACCACTGAGCTCACAAAGTATCACAAAATGGCGTTCCTCTGCTCATAATTTACCCATATTCGTTTCTTGTGTTTCTTAAAATAACCTTTATGTACCACATTCACTTATTATTTACATAAACAGTGATGCACAACCGAGCAAGTTGGCTCAGACGGTAGAGTTTGAGACTTGCATTCGGGAGGTCACAGGTTCACACTCTGCAATCCAATCTGACTGGGGTTTTTCATGGTTTCCATTGTTTTCATAAAGGCAATTGCCAGATTGGAAATTTACATGCCATTATTCATCACTGTCTCAATTACCAATACGATAAACATTAACCCAAATATATAATCAGTTACATGAACACAAGCAATTTAAAACACATTACAGAAACAGGAACTTAACAAGAGCAAAAACGGCCTACTGGTACATCCACACATTCTAACATGTGACATGACCACAGATGTTACAGCATGTATAAATAGACTTAAAGTAAAAAAGATGCACAGTGCAGCCAACACAAAAAAGTATAAATAGACTTAACAAGTAAAAAATATGTACAGTGCAGCAAACATAAAAAATTATCTTTGTACACAATTCACTCTATATTGACATTAATTTGGCGTGATTTATTAAAGAATGCATTCAAGACTAATTTGGAAACATGTTAAACGAATTATCCTTGCACCAAAAACGGATATTCTCTGAGACAAATGATCCTATTTTAATTATTTGTATATAATAACAATTAAGAAACATGTTAAAGGAATTATCCTTGCACCTAATGAGTGCTCTCTGGACAAAAAACAATCGTATTTTAATTATTGAAATAGAATTTCAATTAAGTATGGTATGGCTAGTATTAAAATAAATTATATAATATTCATATTGTTTAGCATAATATAAGGTATTTCTCCAGAAAAGATACCAAAGAAGATACACTCCACTGTCTTTTGTGATAAATACTTGGTTTTGCAGCTGCAAATACTTTCAACAGTGTATTACAATAAACAGGTAAGTACCAAACGATTTTTATGTTGAAAGTATTTCTGGCTGCAAACTAAAACCACATGTTTATCTCTAAGTTATACAGAGTGGATATGAACTGTACCGACATTTTCAGAGTTTGTTCAGGAATGTTGGCTGAGTGTTTTGATATAAAGAACTCTTGTTTTCCAGTGTCTACTGAATAACTGCATTTCTTTCATTTTTAAAACTGAACTACCTTTGTGTATGTTTCCTCAGCAAAGTATTGTTTGACTGATTTCCACAGTATTTGCTGTTGAGAGTATGTTAACAGTGTAAGTTCACAATCTCACAACGAGACTCTAACTCTGCTGCTGTAAGACAATACAAGCACAGTACTGTCTTGTCTTAGGTTTGGTTTCCTGCAGCGCTTTAAGCTAGTAGGGATACGTATGGATGGATTTAGTTATGAAGAGTAGGCAGATGTGCACCTCATGTATGGTAACACAGGATGCAACGGAAGATTTGCTCAACAATGCTATGGAGAGATGTTTCCACAGTGATGGCAACCTTACACCACTTTTGCAGTTGTACATAGGCACCTATGAGAAACTGGATCCTTAAATGTTAGTATGCACATTACTAGCCATGAGAGGTATGTCCGAACTTCCAATCTTGAAGAAGACGTTTTAAATGCAGTTGTTGACAACCCTGCAGCCAATAGACGTCATATTGCACGAAATGTGAACGTAAGCCATACAACTATTTTCAGCATTTTACATGAGCAGCAACTGCACCCATTATCGATAATCCACAAAAGGTTCACGCAATGATGCCAGAAGACTTTACAAATCAAGTGGACTTTGCAAATTGATTCTTACAGTGATGTGCAATCAACATTTTTCTGCTTCGGTACTGAACACAGATGAGGTAATGTTTACAGAAGATTGCACATTCAACAGTCAACCCAGGATTACAAAAACCCACATGTACGTGTATCAAGCCATCCAAGATAAATTCACTGTGAATGTATGGGCTGGTATTGTAGACAATTTTGTGTTTGGGCTTATGTACTTATCAATATACTGAACGGAGTTACCTACAAAATGTTCCAACATGTCCTCCCACATTTGCTGATAATTTGCAAGCGCATGTGATTTCAACATGAAACCAGCACACTTTGCAGTCACGTCAAGGAACAACTTGATTCACAGTTTGGTCAAAGATGGAATGATCATGGTGGTCCTGTTCAATGGCCAGCTAAATCACCAGATATAACACAGATGGACTTTTTCTTCTGGGATCATGTAAAGAGTTTAGTTTAACAAACGCCAGTCAACACTTCCCTGGATCTAGTTGCTAGGATGTCGCAGCCACTGAAGATGTGTGCCAATCTCCTGGGATGCTAGGGCACATGAAACAATCAGTGATGTGTTGCTGTACAGTTTGTCATGATTAGAGACCGGAAGTTTAGGCATTATGAATCATTAAAATAGGCAGACAAAAAGGCATCATAAATAGCTAAAATAGGCAGGCAAAAAGGCATTATAAAATAGCTAAAATACGCAATAAAAGGCAATTACAAAAACCTTGCATTAGACCCATTTATTTACTAGATTACACTATTCAATAACTCGATCATCATATTTTAAAGAGCTTTAAAGTTTTAAACAAAATGCTAATGTTGTACTTGACACAAAAATGAACATGTTTTTAAAAGGCCTATGTATTGCAATGCCTTATTCGTTGCACACAACAACCAAATGCTTTTTTAAGTTCTCTAGGGTCATGTTGAGTCTCCTGTCAGATAACACATATTTCACATGAGAAAATGACCTCTCAACTTCGACGAGGGTTATTGGAGAAAATCTAAAACATAGCATCATTATAGGATCCATTTCAACTGCAATAGAATTGTCACCCTGTAGAATTTTTTTAATGTTTCTAAGTTGATCAAGATCACAATTTTTCGAAAACACATTTTTACACTTTTCTCTAACTAATGAACCTCGTTTTCCTGGTACGCTGTCCATTCTTTGCACTGCAACATCCACAATTTTCACTGACTTCATCGAAGGCTGCCCTTTTTCTTGAAGCTGGCAGATCACATGTGGCAGGAAACCAAACTCAGCCGCAATAAAAGTTACATCATGTTTCACTTCCGAAGAATTGAGAAGTTTCTTGGCTGCTACAGTTGAAGATGCTTCATCCTCCAGAGCATTCACCACCTCGGTTATAGTCAGGAAATTTGAAGTGTAGTAAAGTGCTGCTGAGACCCATATCCCCATCTCGTTATGATAGGTTTGGGGGGCAAAGGTGTATTTGGTGCAATGGATTTAAATGTCAGAATTCTTGATGGGGCTTTCAGATAGATCTTCTTAATATTGGAAATCAAATTTTTGACATCTGGAAATGAGCATTGTATCTCTTCTGACACTGTGAAAGCCGTGTGCTATGCAGGTCACGTGAAGCATGTTTGGAAATAGCACTTTTAAAGTTATTCCAGCCTTTTTCATGTATGGTGCAGTGTCACTGATGAAAAGTAACACACTGTCGCACAGTGGTCTATTTCTCACGTTTACGGGGACATTTGCCCTAAAACTCAACCTGCTCAAATTGTAAAACACTGGCGTAGAAATATAGCCAGATAGTTGCATAGCACTTCTAAGTATCTTTTAATAGAATCAGCAAAGATAAGAGAGCAATAACAACACCGTTAAATGGAGCAAAATATACACAGCCGTCAGTCGCTGATTGTCAGCGCTTTCAGTTGTTTTTTTTTTTTTTTTTTTTTTTTTTCATTTTCTTATAGCAAGTGCTTACTGTAGTATATTGTGAATATTTGAGTGTCATCATGGCTGCTGGTCCTTCAAGTAAATTATGTACTATTTTCATCAACATCTTTTGATTCTGTCACTATAATACAATTCATTTTTGGATTAAGAGAGAAAATGTGTCTCAGCAAGTTTAGAACTAAATTCAACAGGATGGAAAAAAAATAACCCCCCCTTCTTTCGGACTAAAAATTGTTTAATATTCTTCATTACACCCATATCTATGTAATAAGACCCCCTCTTAATGTGCGTGGCTCTGCAGAAGTTAACTATTTTTTATGTTTTACATTGCCAGGCATGAGTCTGATAGTGACGCAAATGGACATGTTTGAATTCCTTTTCAATGGAAGTCTTCTTTCTCGAGAAAATACTATTGCTGTAAAGAAGTAAATGGTGGACTTCATAACATTGAGAGTTCCTCAAATTAAGGAAGAGAAGATATGCAGTAAAATTCCCCTCTTTTCTAACAAATTGTTATGTCCCACAGTTCCAGAATCCATATTTAGGACAAAAGTAGAAAAATGACATGTAAAAAAATGAAATAAAACTCTTAAACTATTTTTCCTATATAACTGAGAAACACTAAATTGATCATATTAATCAGCGGAGGTGGCTGCAATGCGAGATAAGAGGCCAATAATATGCCACATTTCGCCACCCAGCATTCTTCTCAGCAAGTGCCATGAGTCTGCCATTTTCTTTGTGCTGTAACTCTGTTGTAAGTTGTCGATTCCATTCATGTTTGGTATCAACATGTCAAGTAGTTCTTTAGGTATGTAACACTGTTTGTTTTTGTTACATTTAATGTTATTATAGCATGTCACATTAGCATGAATGGACACGGGACAAAATATAAATGTAACCATTGAGTGCAGACTTGTCCAAGGTAGAGAAAAAAAAAACACCCTTTGTTCCGTCCCAAAATGATTTTTTTCCCCACTTCCTCGAGTATTTAACTCTATTTTAAATGCAGTCTTAAGGTGAGCAGATTTGCAGAAGTAATAAATTATGCGCACTCTTCTTTCCAGATGCAGGAGTGCAATTTTTCTCGATTACAGTTATTTAAATATCTGTGAACTGAACCTGCTTCCGAAGTAAAATTTAGGGAATTCAAGGTGGGAGCTTGTTAATTATGTATCAAATAAGCTTCCTGAGTGCTCAGAAAGTGCAACAGTACCTAAAATGATACATTTTTCCCATAAGATAATTTATCGTTGGAGAGCAAGAGGATAAAGAATACGAGTTTTCTTTTTAATGAAATGAACATTGTCTTAGTGAACTACTTATTAAATTAGGTTCTCATCATGATAGTAATGAAAATTTAGAGAAAACTTACCCTTGGAAAAAGTCGTGGCTGCCCAAAAAAGCTTTTTCATTATAGCAAGTATGAGGTCGAAACAAAAACAATCCAGAGAATTAGAGATTGTATACAAAACAAGTTTACTACCTGTAACTACTGTATAAATTTTCATGAAAATCTGTTAGACAGAAGAAAAGTTACTAATTTTGTCTAAATGCATCCCCCTATAAGGGGCAGTTCCTCTTATACCATCGTAATCAGAGTTTGTACACAAAACAAATGTACTATGTGTAACTACTGTGTAAAATTTCATAAATATCTGTTAGATAGGAGAAAAGTTACTAATTTTGTCTAATTGCGCCCCCCCCCCTATAAGGGGTAGTTCCACTTAGACCAACGTAATGAGAGCTTGTATACAAAACATACATGCTACCTGTAACTATTGTGTAAAATTTCATAAAAATATGTTAGATAGGAGAAAAGTTACTAATTTTGTCTAATTGCGCCCCCTATAAGGGGTAGTTTTCCTTATACCAACGTAATCAGAGTTTGTATATAAAACATATATGTTACCTGTAACTACTGTGTAAAATTTCATAAAAGACTGTTAGATAGGAGAAAAGTTACTGATTTTATTTAATTGCGCCCCCAAGCCAACGTAATGAGAGCTTGTAAACAAAATTTATATGCTACCTGTAACTACTGTGTAAAATTTAATAAAAATATGTTAGATAGGAGAAAAGTTACTAATTTTGTCTAATTGCGCCCCCTTAAAGGGGTAGTTCCCCTTATACTAACGTAATCAGAGCCTGTATACAAAACATACATGCTACTTGTAACCACTGTGTAAAATTTCGTAAAAGTCATTGATATAGGAGAAAAGTTACTAGTTTTGTTTAATTGCGCCCCCATATAAGGGGTAGTTCCCCTTATACCAACATAACGAGAGTTGGTATACAAAACATATATGCTACCTGTAACTACTGTGTAAAATTTCATAAAAATCTGTTAGGTAGCTGAAAAGTTATTACTTTGTCCCACTAAATTTGCATTCTGGACCACTGTGTGTCGTATTGAATTTCTTCAGGCCACAGTAACTGTAATGAATTGGTGAATAACTGTGCGATAGTCGAATTGTTAACTTTCTCCAGACACTTTGTTGTAAGCAGGAATGTTTAATTGATTCATCTTCTGAAGGATCTAATGGCCCAACAATGACATTGGCAATGAAACAACCCGTAGGATCAGGTGACTCGTCGATGGAAATCCAGATCTTATTTTAAATTTTATCTTTAATGCTTTCATTGTGTCACTGTAACATTCACAACTTGAATCGCTAGACACAGATTCGTTCGTATACTTCTCCAAAAATTGTCTTAATGTAGGATTCTGTAATTTCCACGAAGGGATTTTGGCAGCAAGAAAAGCTTTACAGAAGTTGAATGCAAATTGATATTTTCGACTCAATGTTGCAATTACTGTTGGAAGCAAAGAAACCATCTTCCCAGTAGCCTTGGAAAGTGCATTTTTGTGTTTGGTTGTACTGATATGTTGCGATGTAATATTTCTTTTCGTAGTTCACTGACTACTCACATATTTTGCATTTTAGTACTTCACCGTCAGTACAAAATATGTCGGATCCAAAAGTATTAACGTAACTTTGCAATTTACTGCGTAAAGGAACACTGAATTTCGGCATCTTGCTGCTAGCTACAACAACGTCACACTGAAAACTGAAAGAAAAATAACCGTTAAAAGTAATGTTAGACCCGCACTCATTGTTGCCTTGTCAAATAAACACAAGCGATAATTAAAGCGCTTACTATTATATATTTTTGCATGGCAGCACTCATTGTTGCAAAGAGAATATGAACTGACTGAAAGACAATAATATACATTTGGTGAAGTCACTTTCATTGTAGCGGTTATAGAAATAAATTAAAATATACCTGTAGGCAATTTTTAATAATAAATTAATAAATAATAGATAAATAATCAAATAAATGCAACAAAAAAAACATTTATTTTGTAAATTTGAAATTTATATTAAAAAAGGCAGAAAAGGGCAACATAAAACTGTGACATTTCAATCACAAAGCTATTCGTACAGATTTACTTTCAAAATGAAGATGGATTTAACACATTTAAAAAGGCATTCTGCCAAAGTTCCAGTCTCTGGTCATGATCATGACAGTCGACATTTTGAACAGCTGCTTTTAAGAAATAGTACAGTATTGACCAGTAATGTAAAAACAAGTACAGTTTTGTCCTAGGCCTATTTCATTACTTCTGTAATATGTTTATCTAGTTCCTAGTATTGTTTTGTTATTTATGAAATTACAGTACATATGTCAGAAGATGATGTGTAGTTTATTTCCAACCTGTCCTTTGTCAAAGTATTCCGTTGGTCCTGAGGGAAATGCCTGGATATTAAAATTGTATTATTCCAATTGAATGCATCACTTTGCCATCATTACCTTTGATGTCAGTAATATATAATAATAAAAAAATAAATAAAAAAGTTGTAGTTATTATATCACATTTCTCCATTACTCCTACAATAATACAAATACTTCAGTTCTGTTCCTTTGGTTAGTTGAAACAAGCTTGATCATACAAAATTAACTCTTAATTCTTCTTACATAGAGATTGTATGTAAAGGTTACTTTTTTTTTATTACTTGGTTATATTAAAAATAAAATTTCACAATTTCCATTACCCTATATAACATTAAATAATTATACAAGTAATTACAAGTAGAGTACTCATAAGCAAAACGAAAGTAAGACTCTATAAGACATTAATAAAACCTGTACTGACATATGGAGCAGAGACATGGGTATTGTCTGTACGCGATACAGTTAGACTGTATCGGGTGTTTGAAAGGAAGATTCTGAGGAAGAATGAAAATTGAGAGTGGCAAATAAGATAACAGAAAACTCTAACAACTATATGATTACTCAGACAATATTATGGATATTAGAGTGGCAAGACTAAGATGGGCTGGACATGTTTAGAGGAAGGAGAAGGGATATGGTGGGGAGGATAATGGAAAACAGAGTAGAGAATAGAAGAAATGTTGGAAGACTGAGATGGATGGATGGGGTCGAAGAAGATGTGAAATCGTTGGGGATCAGGAATTGGTGGCAGGTCGCCAGAGATAGGGATGCCTGAAAATCAGTTTTGAAGGAGGCTATGGCCCGCTTTGGGCTGTTAAGCCAATGATGATGATGAATTATAAGTAGGCCACCTACTATTTCACTGCAATTTCATCATATACACACATATGAACATTTATTAACATTAGTGCTTCAGGATCAAGGTTGATAACACTAAGGTGCCAGCCAGCTCTTATATTTGGTACCTCACCATATATTGTGCCGACTATAGGCAAAGATCTACATCTACTCATCAGTAGCTATTTCTTTTTTGCAGGTGAAATTGAATCTACATAGTACTCTTCTGACAACAGAGTTATGCCAATTACTGTCCTGAAGCAGCTTTCTTTTGTGTGTTTTATGTACTGTACATTCAATAAATTCTTATAGTGTGTTTTTCTTTATGTAATGCTGTTAATGGTTGATAATGTTGAGCAGTTGACAATGGTATCATTCGCTCCCTTGCACTTAATCTTAATCCATATATTCACTGAAATCACAGAAAAATCACATGGGAGATTCTGCAATACCAACTCTGGTAAATATTTGAGGAAAACATGGCCTGCAAATAATTTGAATGGCACCACTACAGATTTTCATTTAAGTTCAGTTGTCAAATTAGGTGTACAGCATATCATCTCCCTTCCACCCCCCCCCCCCCCGCCTCAATATGTTTTTAGAAGCATATTGATTTTTTTTTTTAATTGTTATATATTTTGATATTATTCTTTCATTAGAGTAATAAGACACAGGTAGAGATGACTTTGGAGTAATTCTGCTACTTTTCGTGGCCAAATCAGCTGCCTTATTACCTCCTACTCCACTATATTTTATGTAATTTCTAAGGTATTTTCTTTTGTGTTGTTTTGTAATCTAATTTTGTATTTCATGTATATTATTAAAACCTGGTTGAGTGGAAGAGAAGGCCTCATGGCCTTAACTCTGCCAGGCAAAATAAACCTACTACTACTACTACTACTGAAGGTTAGAGTGGCTGGGACACGTAGCCAGGATGGAGAACAATCGCACACCCAAAGCTCTACTAGATGCATTGCCAGTAGGAAGAAGGAAAGTCGGACGACCTAAATTGAGATGGCTGGATGACGTTCAGGCTGACTTAACAAAAGTTGGAATTAGAAGATGGAGAACACGAGCATTAGACAGGAGTGATTGGTCGGATGTTCTGAGGGAGGCTAAGGCTAAACTATAAGGGCCGTAATGCCAATGATGATGATGACTACTACTACTACTACTAAATGAAGGGATCCACTGAAGTACCAATTGTTTATTTAATTTGACAAGTTGTCTTACAATTTTATAACACCCTACAGTACTGAAGCTTTTCGCTGTTACATTCAATGATTCAATAGATGATTTTGAATCTGATAATATACCCATAACCTTCTCAAATTTATCAATTTGATACAGGAGATTTTGTAAGGTTTAAAGAATAGCCAAAATTTCACCATCAAAATTAGTAGCGTTTGAATTTAATTTTTAGTGAAAGAAAAATGGGAACATATTGCACCAACACCTCCACGGTTTGATAAACAGGATTCATCTGTAAAAATATTTTGGTGTTGACTAATGCTGAGTTCTTGGCAATAAAGCCATTAACTCTCTTGTTCTCCAATATTTCTCTACACACTAGGTTTAGAGGAAAGGACTGGACATTATTGAAGATGATTATGATCCATTTCTTCCTGAAGACCGCACAATGGACAAAGTGGTGAAAAAATAATTCCTATTTTGTTCAAGTACTTTGGCAAACAGTCATGTCCTGTCAGTATTCAAAAGGATGCAACTGCACTTTTCCTTGGACACTAAGGAATTATATTTTGTTGTACATCGAGACACTTCCATCTTTTATTACTTGAAATTTCGTGGAAATGGTAAGATATTGTATCTTGATATTTTGAGTTGATTAATCATTTAACTAATTATACCAGAACAATGGAAGGAGTCCATAATTGTACCCATTTTTAAGACAGGGGACAAGACTAACTGTGGTATCTTTCGAGGAATATCACTTTTGTTGACGTCATACAAAATTTTGTCCAATATTCTTTTGAGAAGATTAATTCTGTATGTAGATGAAATTACTGGGGATCATCAGTGTGGTTTTAGGCGTAATAGATCGACTATTGATCAGATTTTTTGTATTCAACAGATATTGGAGAAAAAAATGGGAATATGAGGGTACAGTACATCAATTAGATTTCAAAAAGGTATATGACTCGGTTAAGAGAGAAGTTTTATATAATATTCTTATTAAATTTGTATTCCCAAGAAACTAGTTCGATTAATTAAAATGTGTCTCAGTGAAACTTACAGCAGAGTCCATATAGGCCAGTTTCTATGTGATACTTTTCCAATTCACTGCGAGCTAAAGCAAGGAGATGCACTAACTCTGAAATTTTACTTGAAGCAAGTAAAACGATAGGTTTGGAAGTAAATCCCGAAAAGACAAAGTATGTGATTATGTCTCGTGACCAGAATATTGTACGAAATGGAAATATAAAAATTGGAGATTTATCCTTCGAACAGGTGGAAAAATTCAAATATCTTGGAGCAACAGTAACAAATATAAATGACACTCCAGAGGAAATTAAACACAGAATAAATATGGGAAATGTCTGTTATTATTTGGTGAAGAAGTGTTTGTCCTCTAGTGTGTCAAAAAAATCTGAAAGTTAGAATTTATAAAACAGTTATATTATTGGTTGTTCTGCATGGTTGTGAAACTTGGACTCTCACTTTGAGAGAGGAACATAGATTAAGGGTGTCTGAGAATAAGGTTCTTAGAAAAATATCTGGGGCTAAGAGCGATGAAGTTACAGGAAAATGGAGAAAATTACACAACGCAGAACTGCAAGCATTGTATTATTCACCTGACGCTTGAGATGAGCAGAGCATGTAGCACGTATGGGCAAATCCAGAAATGCAGAGTGTCAGTTGGGAGACCGGAGGGGAAAAAGACCTTTGGGGAGGCTGAGACGTAGATGGGAGGATAATATTAAAATGGACTTGAGGGAGGTGGGATAAGACGATAGAGACTGGATTAATCATGCACAAAATAGGGATCAATGGCGGCCTTATGTGAGGGCAGCAATGAACCTGTAGGTTCCTTAAAAGCCATTTGTAAGTAAGTAATCATTTAACTGTTGGGAATGGTAAAGTTTACATGGGTTTTTGTAAGATTTGACTTCTCTTCTTAGTAATATAGTCAGCCGCTTCATTACCAGATAATCCCCAGTGTGCCTTGACTCAATGAAAAACTATTCTTTTTTTAAGCTTTATCATATGGTGTACAATTTTCAAAGAATCAGTAGCCACTCACTGACAGCATAATTTAAATTTATCATTTCTTATGATAACGGTTTTAAAATGTCTGGAGAAGTATCAGACTTCTTAACATAATCTGTCAAAGTTTTATGATATTCAATAAGAAATAATTCTCAAAGGATGGTGTTTTATTAGTAAAGTTTCCTTTAATTGAGGAAGTCGTTATTTCTGTTTGATGTCTCGAACCAGAGTTAGAAAGATCTTTTGTGTTTCAAGCTCTCTTTATTAACTGAAGACTTGATTTTTTGGTCTAAAGAACCATATCACCACATCATCTACAAATAATGACATTCTCTCTTCAGGTCATTGACACAGATATTAAAAAGTGTCGTACTGAGAATCCTTTAGGAAGCTTTGATAAGTGTATCTGTATTTAGGTAAATTAATGGCATATTTGTGGCAACAAATAGTTGAATAATGAAATCACGAATCTAGTAGAACATTTTACCCTGAACACCTAACTAAGGCCCTTTTCACACTGGGACACTGGTGACGGTCATGGGTGACTGCAATGAACACTCGTGGGTCACTGGTGTCGAACACAGCTAGTATTGCCAACTGATTAGTTAGTAGCTTCTGATAAAACAATTTGTGATTAGTTAGTAAAATGGATTCGAGTTAGGATCTTTTGTCGTTACTGCTATAGAACAGGAGAAGAATGAAGAAAAAACGTTCATTACACAGATATTTACTGCTAGAAATCACAGGAATGGACACAATACTAAGGAAAGCTATCTCATCAGATGAAAAACTTTCTCTTACTTTAAGCTACTGTTGTTTTATTTTCTTTTATTTTGAGCATATTTGACAGATTTTAACTGGTAGTAGTATATTATATATTTTAAAATATTATAAAAATGTCACTGATAAGTTCATCGTTGCTCTTCATGAGCTGTTGGAAAGTATAAAAAAGATTACTAGAAATGTTATGTGAACATTTGTGGTTGCTACATGTCAGTACTTACTTACTTAGGTACTTACAAATGGCTTTTAAGGAACCTGGAGGTTCACTGCCATTCACATAAGCTCGCCATTGGTCCCTATCCTGTGCAAGATTAATCCGGTCCCTATCATCATATCCCACCTCCCTCAAATATATTTTAATATTATCCTCCCATCTACGTCTCGGCCTTCCCAAAGGTCTTTTTTCCTCCGGCCTCTCAACAAACACTCTATATGCATTTCTGGATTCGCCCATAAGTGCCACATGCCCTGCCCATCTCAAACATATGGATTTAATGTTCCTAATTATGTCAGGTGAAGAATACAAAGCATGCAGTTCTGCGTTGTGTAACTTTCTCCATCCTCCTGTAACTTCATCTCTCTTAGCCACAAATATTTTCCTAAGAACCTTATTCTCAAACACCCTTAATCTCTGTTCCTCTCTCTAAGTCAGAGTCTAAGTTTCACAACCACGCAGAACAACCGGTAGTACAACTGTTTTATAAATTCTAACTTTCAGACTTTTTGACAGCAGACTAGATGACAAAGCTTCTCAACCGAATAATAACAGGTATTTCCCATATTTATTCTGCGTTTAATTTCCTCCCGAGTGTCATTTATATTTGTTACTGTTGCTCCAATTTATCTGAATTTCTCCACCTCTTTGAAACAAAAATCTCCAATTTTTATATTTCCATTTCGTACAATATTCTGGTCACGAGACATAATCATATACTTTGTCTTTTCGGGATTTACTTCCAAACTTATCGCTTAACTTGCTTCAAGTAAAATTTCCGTGTTTTCCCTAATCATTTGTGGATTTTCTCCTAACATATTTATGTCACCCGCATAGACAAGAAGCTGATGTAACCCGTTCAATTCCAAACCCTCTTTGTTATCCTGAACTTTCCTAATGGCGTATTCTAGAGAAAAGTTAAAAAGTAAAGGTGATAGTGTATCTCCTTGCTTTAGCCCACAGTGAATTGGAAAAGCATCAGATAGAAAGTGGCCTATACGGACTATGCTGTAAGTTTCACCGATACGCATTTTAATTAATCGAACTAGTTTCGTGGGAATACCAAATTGAATAAGAATATTATACAAAATTTCTCTCTTAACCGAGTCATATGTCTTTTTGAAATCTATGAATAACTGATGTACTGTACCCTTATACTCCCATTTTTTCTCCAATATCTGCCGAATACAAAAAAATCTTATCAATAGTCGACCTATTACGCCTAAAACCGCGCTGATGATGCCCAATAATTTCATCTACATGTTCTCAAAAGACAAAATTTTGTACAATGTCAACAAAAGTGACATTCCTCGGAAGTTACTACAGTTAATCTTGTCCCCCTTCTTAAAAACAGGTACAATTTCGCACTCCTTCCATTGTTCTGGTACAATTTCCTTTTCCCAAATAGCACGTACAAGTTTATAAATTTTGCTAGATAATACGCTTCCACCCTCTTGTATTTATTCTGCTGGAATTTGATCGATACCAATTCCGACTTCAGAAAGTGTGGGTTCAGGTATAAATGGCTCAGCAGTTTGTATTTGAATTTCGTCCTGATCATTTCTATTTGGCCTATGTACATTTAGTACTTGCCCAAAACAGTTTTTCCATCTGTTCAGAATTGAATGAGTGTCTGCAAGCAAGTCACCATTCTCATCCTGGATCACGTTTACCTTTGCCTGATATCCATTCTTAAAATTCTTTATACTGTTATATAAATCTCGAATGCTTTTATTCTTACTATTTGTTAACATTTCATTTAAGTTTATTTTTTCTATCATTATAGTTGTGATGTGTATAGTTGTACTTCAATGCTAAATGTTATGTATTGTTAAATATAACTTTCCATTGTAAATTAATATGGTAACAAATTAAGAAACCACATTGCCATATATCGTTACTAAGCATCACATGAAATGTAATTTATAATTTTTTACGGTGGAAAAGAAAATATGCAACTTAGGTACAAATTTTGCTTCTTTCATTCATACTTTTCTGATTGAAATCATTGCTATAGTCATTGCTTTTGATATTCCAAATAGCAGGTGGACTTTCTACTTCACTTAAATCTTCTGTGTTAATCAAATCTAAACTCATGGCTGGATTATGACTAGTTTCACTATGCTCTAGTACTGAGTGAGTATTCTGTTGGCAATTTGCAAGCTGTGTCTTGTGATTGGTGTCCCAGTGTGAAAACTCCAATTCAAAGAAATGTATGTCAGGTAGTGACTGGTCTGGACACAGTGACCTTACCCGTCACATGTGTAAAGGGCAAGTCACTGCTGGGTCACTGTGACTGGGTCAGACATTGCAGTGTCCCGGTATGAATGCTCCAATTCAATGAATGTATGTCTATCAGTGACTGTCACCGGTGTCCTAGTGTGAAAAGGCTCTAAAGTTAACAGTTAACTAAGTGAATACCTCCAGAGTCGTATGCTTCTTGAAAATCAATGAATATTGATAAGGCGTCTTGGTTTCTGTTTAAACTATCTTTAATATCTTGACTAAAATTTAAAACCTGTTCATTTGCTAAATGTAAGTTTATAAGCCTGCCTGATTAGGGGAAAGTAGGTTATTAGATTCCAGAAACAAATTTAAAACTTACTGGCTATTTCACGTTACTTGAAAGAAAAAAAATATGATTTAACAACGCTCGCAACTGCAGAGGTCATATCAGCATTGCCGGTGTGCCGGAATTTTGTCCTGCAGGAGTTCTTTTACATGCCAGTAAATCTACTGACATGAGCCTGTCACATTTAAACATACTTAAATGCCATCGACCTGGCCGGAATCGAACCTGTAACCTCGAGCATAGAAGGCCAGCACTATACCAAGTACGCTACTGAGGCCACAAAGGCATTTTGGTTGATCATTTTTATTTTGTATGTTGTTCTTAATTTGCATATTAATAACGTATTAAATTGGGGGGAAAAACATTAAAAAATAACTCCCAAACTAAGCTCAGCACGCTTTACTTCATATCAATATAGCAATTTCTAAACAGTAGCAGGTATCTTAAAGAGATTATATTTTGCCTATTTTCATTCCATTATGTATTATGAAAAAAGATTTTAGGAAAATTCTGCAGATAAAGATAAACCCATATCATCCCTTTAGAGCAGTAGTGTCAGAGCTGTAAGCTCCAAAACCAGTTGTGGAGTAGATCGGAGCTTGAACTTGCTTATGTCTGTGGAAACACCGGAGCACGCAACCAGTCTAGTGGAGCGCTCTGCTCCATTTAGTCTGTCTGACAACGCTGCTTTAGAACAAGGGCCTCTTACCTCCTGGTAGGTAGCTCAGAAAATTTCACAGGGTGAGCCAATCCCAATGAACTTTACTTACTTTTAAAACCATTTATATGCTTACTCCTTCATGTTTTTTCCTATAAAGTACATTTACTTCTACTACTGGGTTCAAAAAGTTTCCAGAATTTTACTACCATTTTTCATATTAATATATAACAAGGGATATTATACATTTGTTTTGTTGGTAACATTCATGATGTCATTTCCTTAAAGTTTGTTGATAATGGCGATTGTTGGTTTTGAGTTGTAGGCAATTGTTTATCATAGTGTTTTGTTTGTTCGTCGCATTTTGTAATTATGTCCACAGAGCAACGTACAAACATCAAGTTCTGTGTTTTGTTACACAAAACTCCTGCAGAGACATTAAGATTGTTGGAAGAAGCATATGGCGAAGCAGCAATGAAAAAAACTCAAGTGTATGCCTGGCATAAACACTTTTCTGGTGGCTGTGATAGCATCAAAGATGACGTATGCAGCAGCCGACCAACAACTGCAACAAATGAAGCAATCGCTCAGCGTGTGCGTAATGTTGTGAGGGACGACCGACGTAAAACCATAAAAGAGATAGCAGCAGAGGTCGAAATATCAGTCGGAAGTGTACACAATGTTCTTCACAAGCATCTCAACATGCATTACGTGTCTCAGAAGTTAGTTCCGAAAATGTTGTCGGCAGAACAGAAAGAAACAAGAATGACTCTTGCTGGGGGCATGATCAGTATGGCTGATGAAGATGGTGATTTCTTAAACAAAATTATTGCTGGTGATGAAACTTGGTGCTACTTGTACGACCCAGTCCCTAAACGACAGTCATCTGAGTGGAAATCGAAAACATCTCCTTGGAAGCAAAAATTTCCTAGGCACACTTCCAAAGGCAAAGTTATGTTGGAAGTTTTCTTCGACTCTCAGGGTCTCATCCACCATGAGTTCATTCCAGAAGGTCGTACTGTAACGAAAGAATTGTACGTAGAAATCCTCAGTCACCTCCGGGACGCAGTGAGAAGGAAATGTCCAGAAAAGTGGGTAGAAAACAACTGATTCCTTATGCATGACAATGCACCTGCTCATCGCGCAATTATTGTATAGAATTTTCTTGCCAGGCACAACATAACTGCTTTGGATCACCCACCATACTCTCCTGATCTCTCACCACCTGATTACTTTCTGTTTCCCCGTCTGAAAAGTCATCTGAAAGGACAGAGATTCAATGCTGAAGAGGTTATCGCAAACGCAACGAGAGCACTAAGACGGGTTTCACAAAATGGCTTCCATGCCTGCTTCCAGGAACTCTACACGCGTTGGCAAAAGTGTGTTGTTGCGGAAGGCAACTATTTTGAAGGGGATGCTGTAGAATAGTGTTTAAGGTACGTTGTTTCTATGATACTAGCAAATTCCGGGAACTTTTTGAACCTAGTATGTATATACTCATATCTATACCCCATATCTAGGTGCTTATACCTCTACACCTACATCTATTCACTTGAAACTTTGTGTTTATACACTTGTATACACACTTTCATCGATATTTTTAACATGTTTCTATTATACTTGAAGTGTTCTATACTTATTTTAATATTTTCTAGTATTATTTCCCTCCATCTCACTCTGTCTCTTGCATTTTTCATTCAATTTGACTCCAGCACTGTCTTGAATTCTTGCCACTATCTGTCTCTCATGAATCCTCTGCTTCTGTTGCCCATTCTCTGGTCCCAAGTCATCGTGGCGTAAGACAATCAGTCCTGTTTCATTCTGACCACATGCCCTTCCCAGCACCTTTTGAGATGTGCTCTGGTGACTGCATATTTCATGCCACTTCTGTTTCTCAGCTCTTCTTTCTGGATCCTGTCAGCAGTCCTGAAGTCCAGTATCTCTCTCTCCATCTTGTGCTGGCACACCTGCATCAAGCTAGTTTATCACCTTGAAAATACCCATGTCTGGCTTCTATTATAGTACAGTAGTGTTGGAATGTAACATTTCAAACCTTGACCTGATGTTGATGGCTATGTCCATAAATATAAGCTGAAGACTCCAGAATTTATTCCAGGCAAGTCCTATTCACCTTTGGATCTCCTTGCCCCTACTTCTTGACATACTTATTGCTTGATTAAGATATAGTGTATATATTTCAAGCAATATTAAATAGTCCTGTCGTCAACTAGTACTGGTGTTTTAAAGGAATTGATCATAATTTTGATTTTGTCAGACTGATTTCCAAACCTACTTCTTTACTTCTAGTGCTTAATTTTGTTAACATTCTTTAAAGTTCTGTCAACGAGCTGGCAAATATCACTACGTCTTCTGCAAATTGTAGATTGGAGAGTCTTCTACCATTTATGTTGATTCCATAACTTTATTCCTTTCAGTTCTGTTCTCTAAACACCATCTCGAGGACACATGTGAATACTTTCGGGGAAGTAGGGTCTCTTTGTCTTATATTTCTTTTCGTCTTGGAGATTATTCCTTCTAGTTCTGACCTCACGTGTTGTTTTTCAAATATATCTTCCCTATGAGTCTTACATATTTTGTTTATACTCCTACTGCTTTCGACTCCAATACACTGATGTGCTCTATCAAATCGAATGCTTTGATGAAATCTATAGATGTCATTCATATAATCAGGTTGACTTCTTGGGCTTTTTCAGTTACAGTAAAATCCCTCGTAACCGGCAATACCAAAACAACAGGACTTTCGGCTGGACACAAAAAAAAAAGTTTAAATTGCCACATTGCCACAGTCTGGGCCGTCAGGTTTGCCACATTAGGAAGTTCGCACAAACTTTCGTTTTCAGTGAATATTCGAACCTAAAATTAGTGTATTATTTGTGCTGCCCGATGTGTTTTAATAAGGAAAATCCACGCAGTTTAGTAATGTTTAGGCCAACAATGTTGTCACATTAGGAAGTTCGCACAAACTTTCATTTTCAGTAAATATTCGAACCTAAAATTAGTGTATTATTTGTGTTGTGCAATGTGTTTTAATAAGGAAAATTCACACAGTTTTTATGTTTATTTAGTTATGTTCGGGTCGTCAGTGTTGCCACATCAGGAAGTTTGTACGAACTTTCATTTTAAGTGAATATTCGAACCTAAAATTAGTGTATTATTTGTGTTGTATGATATGTTTTAATAAGGAAAATCCACACAGTTGTTATGTATATTCAGTTATGAGCAAGTAATAGAGAAATAATCTTCACATGGCTGCAGTTTCAACATTTGGCACCATGAAATACAAACTTTTTTTTTTTTGTATATACTGTATTTATTCAATTATCCGGCAAAATCTCCTATCCGGAACTAGCCTGGTCCCTTTGGTGCCGGTTAAGAGAGATTATACTTACCGTACTTGATTAACTGCTTGTAAGTAGTCTAGAGTGCTGTAGTTTGTACGAAATCCTGCTTGTTCCGGCAACTGATTCTCTCATCCACTACTTTGGTGAACTGATTTGTCAAGGTTTCCATGAATAGTTTGTATAGGTTCGATAGTATTTATTGGTCTGTAATTATTTAAGTCTTCTCGATTTTCTTTCTTGTGTAGAAGAATGACGGAGTTTGTGCCATTGTAAAGGTAAATTCTGCAGATAGCAAAAATATATTCTTACTACAAAAAAGAGCAACTGGAATCAAAGTTGAAACAAATCCTAGAAAATTATGTAGACCATTTTTTTAATTAGAAATTCTGACCTTAACAAATCAATACATATATTCCTTAGAAAACTCACTCTTATGCAAAAGAAAATTTTCCAACTAATTCAGTTATATGTAGTACATTATCCAGTCTTAATTTATGGTAGTGAAGCATGGACACTTAAAAAAATAGATGAAGGACGATTGACATATGCTGAAATGTGTTTTATAAGACAGACAGCGGGATGTACACTTCTAGACCATCAAAGAAATGAAGACATCCTCCAGGGCTGGAAGTTGAACCAATTTTGCAGTACATTCATAGTTACGGAACTCAATGGAAATATCATGTGGATAGAATGAACAACCTTACATTTCCCAAATTAATCTTATCATATACACCAAGAGGTCATCTACTTCCTGGAAGACCTAAAAGGAGATGGCTAGAAACCATAATGGCCCAATACTTACAAGTCAATGATGATAGTATAAATACCCATAGAAAGAATGATTTTCATACCCCTTATCATATTTATCATTCGATCAAGAGGCTTTACGGACGTTCAATTCCTTCCCGTGCTTAAGTGCTGGAGTGGGATGCCGTAAACACAGATAAGAGCAAGACCCAGGGGCGGACAAAGTGAATTATTTTCACACGCCTAGACTTGAATGGAGCAGTATATACCGCACGCACTGGAGATAAGCGAGCGTTGGGCGTCACTTTACTCCTGTGTTTATGAAAACTTGTGATAAAGCTAGCCCAGCTATGCGCTATTAGACGAAACATCGCATGTTTTGTCTCCTGGCCTTGCTTGTCTCTGCTAGGTCCCGTCTCACAGTCAGCTGGTTAGTTCACGCGCATACTATTTATTTTCTTTATTTGATATTTTCAATACTTTCTTTTCAACGGTGCACCAGTAAAAAATATGTTTATTTGTACTTTCAATGCGGAATCTAACCATATAATTTAAAAATATTTTTTCGTGGGCAAAGGCGTCTTAATGAAGAAAAATCTAAATTCCTCCATTTCCATAAAAAGTAAGAAAAACTGTTTACATGTCAATATAAACTTTAATTTCTCAGCATCAAAATAAACCATGATTTTGATCATTGGGTGAAAGGGTTTCGGAGCCACAACAGTTTAAAGTTGTTAATTTTGTGAAAATACGATAAATTTAAATATTTTTAATTTAAACACTATTAAGTTCTGATGCCTCAAACTTTGCACAAAGCATTGTCAACGGACAGAAAAAGTTTCATTGTATTTAAAAAATGCAAGGTCAATTTTCTCTATATTTCGGTCGATTTGAGATGGAATAGCCCATACATTAAATTTGAACACTATTTATTTAGGCCTACAGGACTTTCTTCAATTGAATACCTCTTTAATAACTGTACTTGAATTTTTTGTTATGTAGCCCTATACATCTGTCAATTCAGTTTACGTATTTGGAAATTAGAAGTTTATCACATTAGTATATACACTGAACTTTTGTAAACTTTGTGTTTACAGCACATGTTTATGAATCATTTGTTTTTAATTTGTTGTTTGTATTTCTTTATGTTGGTGTGCTTGTAATTGGGGATAACTCCCTGTAAGGACCCTCAATAAAGAAATAATAAATTAATTTATACATAGTAAATAATCTAGATATTTGCACTTACGGTAGTCTGTAATATGTGTAATAATTTTAATCGTTCTTCCCCCTCGATATATCTGTATGTTTGTTCATGATATGTTGAATAATGTCGCTGTATGCTGTTTTTCTTACTAATCGTTATGTTGTCCACATATTAAGCACTGTATTATCTCCTTCCTGTTCCTTGCATAGGAACTGCAGTGCTCATTCGAACTGGAACTTGTTATACGATCTCTTCGCTGGGTGCATGATTAATGCCAACTGTACACTGCACAACCCTCACTGAAGCACGTATTCGTAGCTGGTGCGCTCTGCGTGCTCCAGTAGCGCAAGCGTTCTTGTAGCGCATATACGCTCTGATTGACAACACTACTTTACATGGCTTTAAAAAGTACAGTAGAACCCTGAATATCTGTCATTCTATTAACCGATTGGTGGATTATCTGACTGTCTTTCTCTAGCTCTTTTTTTATTGCAGAAAATAAATGAAGTGCTGTACATTATGTTAGTTCATATTTGTTCTGCAGAGGGTTATTAATTACAAGCCTTTACCCTTACACAGTATGTAGTAGGAATGCTTTCGTTACTGGCAACAGGAACAGTTACTTGTGGGAGGGTGTACTTTTTCCTCAACTTGTAAAATAGTTACTACATGCTTTTAAAGAAATTATCCCAAAAACTTTCAACCCATGTACCATTTAGACCTTATCCTTACTATTCGAGTAGCCATACTGTGTACTTCTATACAAAATGCCTTCCATGAGTGTCAAAAGAAAAGTGTTGTGCTAATTATCGAGAAAAAAAAAAACATCGAGATGTTTGAGGAAGACACTATGGCTCATTTTGCATCAGAATACGAGACTGGCGTTACAACTGTGCACTATTAAAAAAAAAAAACACAAAACAAAAAACAAGAATAAAATTGTACAAAGTACAAGTACGTAAATCTACAACATGAGACTTCTACTTTTCCTATCTTTCTGCAGACAACCATCACCCTTGGTCCTTAAAATCCGTCATTGACGATACTTAAATCACTGAAGTTCTGATTCATTACCTAGCATGTTAAACACAACACCACGGAGGAAATTACGAAATTGTAGTTTAATTTATGAAAATCTTTTATTCACAAATTATCCTATTTTTTCGATTAACTGTTCTCTATCTCCTTTATTACCACAAATAATAGAGGTTCTACTGTATTCAATAGACTTCATAATCAAAACATTGTATTATTTAAGACCAAACTAAAAAATTAGGCCATACTTAATTTCTCACATCTATTTTGTCGAATTCTTGACATTTCATAGTAATGCATAAATAAGAATGTACTAATTCGCTGTATATGTCTCATACATTATTAATTACATTCTATATGAAGAGTCCATGGAAGAAATATGCTAAGTAATTTTTCTTACATTTTACAGAGGAGCATTTCTTAACTTTAATACTCTCAAGACATCATTAATTTACATCTCATTTACTTTAAACTACGATGTTACAAACCAGATTTTTTGTCATTCTGATTTTCTAAAAAGATGGTTCACTTTATGAGCTAGCAGGTGAGATCAAAAAACAAAAATAAACAAAAAATGACTTAGCTTGTTCTGTATTTCTTATGTTAAACATAAATATCAATGTAATAGTGATTATGAATTTCTTTGTTCACCTTCCATAGATGATACAAACAATTGGGGAGTTAAGGGTTCATGTGTTTCGAAGTCTAATTTGACCCCAGCAACAAAATGTACAAAATTAATCGAAATACTGTTACAAAAATAGGCACAGTAAATTAAAAAAGACGTCTACAGAATGAAAGGGCGCAATTGAAACATTTCAGCTTTATGAAGATGAGAAATTTAAGTTTATGGAGGAAGAATTGAATGATGTTACAAAAACATTTATTAATAGTCAATTAAGAAATGTTAACAAGGCATCCACTGTTGTGCGATGGTGTGTACAAGACAAGGTGTTTGCCTTATCAATTTATAAATGTAGTCCACGTTTCTATAAATATTTGTCCACTCATTTCTGTTCCATCTCTTAGACTCCTCAAGTCACTGTTGTCCCAGGTACCATTTGATGCGGGGCTTAATACTGCTTTATTAAGGGTTATAGAGACAGAAGTAAAAAACATGCATGAAAATGATAAATATCGTGCATTACTCTTTGATGAAATGCCCCTAGGTTGTGGTTTGTATTACGAGTCAAACAAACAAATAATTTGCGGTTATGAGATTTAGCCCATCTAGGACATTCACCTGTAGCTGCTAATCATGCATTAGTTTTTATATTATTTCAATGTACCGAAGTACATATGATATTTCCATGCAGATATTCTGCGTCATCATACGATGGAAGAGTAATGGAACGGAGAAAAATTCTCTCCGGCGCCGGGATTTGAACCCGGGTTTTCAGCTTTACGTGCTGATGCTTTATCCACTAAGCCACACCGGATACAACCCCGACGCCGAACAGAATCGTCTCTGATTGAGTTCCAACTCTTGGGTTCCCTCTAGTGGCCGCCCTTTGCACTACGTCATAGATGTCTATGAACATCGGACCGAAGTCCACACATGTGCTCAGGTGCACTCGTTATGAGTGACTAGTTGGCCGGGATCCGACGGAATAAGCGCCGTCTTAAATCACTTCGTGGTTTACGCATATCATATATTATTTCAATGTACCGAAGTACATATGATATTTCCATGCAGATATTCTGCGTCATCATACGATGGAAGAGTAATGGAACGGAGAAAAATTCTCTCCGGCGCCGGGATTTGAACCCGGGTTTTCAGCTTTACGTGCTGATGCTTTATCCACTAAGCCACACCGGATACAACCCCGACGCCGAACAGAATCGTCTCTGATTGAGTTCCAACTCTTGGGTTCCCTCTAGTGGCCGCCCTTTGCACTACGTCATAGATGTCTATGAACATCGGACCGAAGTCCACACATGTGCTCAGGTGCACTCGTTATGAGTGACTAGTTGGCCGGGATCCGACGGAATAAGCGCCGTCTTAAATCACTTCGTGATTTACGCATATCATATATTATTTCAATGTACCGAAGTACATACGATATTTCCATGCAGATATTCTGCGTCATCATACGATGGAAGAGTAATGGAACGGAGAAAAATTCTCTCCGGCGCCGGGATTTGAACCCGGGTTTTCAGCTTTACGTGCTGATGCTTTATCCACTAAGCCACACCGGATACAACCCCGACGCCGAACAGAATCGTCTCTTAGTGGATAAAGCATCAGCACGTAAAGCTGAAAACCCGGGTTCAAATCCCGGCGCCGGAGAGAATTTTTCTCCGTTCCATTACTCTTCCATCGTATGATGAAGCAGAATATCTGCATGGAAATATCATATGTACTTCGGTATATTGAAATAATATATGATATGCGTAAATCACGAAGTGATTTAAGACGGCGCTTATTCCGTCGGATCCCGGCCAACTAGTCACTCATAACGAGTGCACCTGAGCACATGTGTGGACTTCGGTCCGATGTTCATAGACATCTATGACGTAGTGCAAAGGGCGGCCACTAGAGGGAACCCAAGAGTTGGAACTCAATCAGAGACGATTCTGTTCGGCGTCGGGGTTGTATCCGGTGTGGCTTAGTGGATAAAGCATCAGCACGTAAAGCTGAAAACCCGGGTTCAAATCCCGGCGCCGGAGAGAATTTTTCTCCGTTCCATTACTCTTCCATCGTATTAGTTTTTATGCTAAAAGGTACTTGCAGAATGTGGAAACAAGTGATTGCTTATTATTTTGCTGCAGGTACTGCTACAAGTGTTGACTTGAAAGCACTAAATGTTCATATCATAGGTGAAAATAAAAAAATGAGGTTGAATGTAATTTATACAGTCTGTAATCAAAACAGAACAAATCAGAAAGCTCTGAGAGAACTGTGTCAAACAAATTTGAATAATCCCAGTTCATTTCATTTTGTTGTGGATAGTAACCCTAATGCTACTATTTTTGATGTGCCACATTTCCTAAAGAAGGATCACCTTCAAATTTATAGAGATGGATCTCTAAACCCTAATGATGGGACATCAGAAGCAGGGTATTATATTCCAAAATATCAAAAACGTTACTTCATCCCATGTTCATCCTCTCCAGTCTCGACACTGAACTGCTAGTTATTGATGCTGCTCTTTAGTGTGTTACTAAAAATTTCTGAAAAATCTATCTGCATACTTACCGACTCCAAGGGGTTACATTTAATATAATTAAATATGTACCAAACCTATATGCACATAGAATTATTCCAATTCAGAAACAACTAAGTAAACTAAAAAAAACTCCAAAAGAAAGTAACATTTCAATGGATACCTAGTCACTGTAGTATACCCGGAAACGAGAAAGTCGATAATAATGCAAAACAGGCAACATATTTGCAACCAAGATCTCTTCAAGTAATATCTCTATCCAGTGCCTTTGCTTCAGTAAAGTCTCATTTTATGAACCTATGGATCAACAATTGGCTCTCTTCTGACAAAGGAAAAATTTTACAGTTCATACAAAAGAAACTAAATGACCTGGAAATGTATAAAAACTTGCCCAGACATGTTCAAACATTTCTAACAAGAGCCAGAACAGGTCACATTGTCACACAATTGAACCTACACCGTTTTCACCTTTCTGATAATCCTATTTGTTTGTGGTGTAATAATTATGATGAAGATCTGGAACACATTCTTCTATACTGTCCATCCATAAACCACAAAAGAAGTAATTTAAAATCATCAGTACCAGTTGCAGAAGACACAGCTCTGTAGTATATATTGACTACACCCCAACTCTGGCTACTAGCAACAGGCATCTATAATGAACACTGATCAAAATACCCCTCATTTCTCATGAAAAACAAAAACTGAATAGATGACAGTGGACTATAGTGGACTTAATGTATCCAGCCGTTTGCTGATAACATAAAGAAGATTGATTGATTTCCTAAAGAATACTAGGAATGCATTAATAGAACATAAAATTCAATTTGAGAATCACAAGGAAGCTAAATTTCAGTACATTAATATATTTTTCAGTTTAGATGGAAAAAAAAAAAAGGTTCAGAACCTTACCGAAACTAAAGAAACAGCATTTTAACTTTTCTGATTCCTACGTGAAAATGAAAGTAAAGGTTGCCGCTGCACAGCAGCAGCAATTGAAACATATGTTGTTACTCATGTATTACCTACCATCTGAAGCCATACACATAGCCGAATTTGTCAAAAAGGTAGATAACCTCTTTGATTTGCTTGACAGTAGTGAACAATATCCAAGGGATGGGAAAATATTTAGGTATGCCATGTCTGAAAATTCCCCACCTATAGAAATGTGGTACAATATGTTGAAGGAGACATCATTGGAAGGTGATAGATTTGAAAACAGGAAAAGATAAGACTCAAATGTTCAGTTCCATGAAAAGTTGGCAATTAACAATAAAATCCGTTATTTTCTTATGGAGTAGATTGAAGTAAGTTGGATTTAAGTTTCTAAATATAAAAGCATTGAACCAAGATGCATTAGAGAATTTATTCTGTTGCATAAGACAATTTGTAGCAGCATTAAACATAATGTGTTGTAAATAACATGACTTTGCCATTCAAATCTATGAGTGTGTGAAGATATTGTACTCCACTTAACAATTTGTACCAGTTTTTGGAAAGCAGGGATGCTGATGAGAAATATTCAGGTGATAATGAAATGAACTGGTCTAATGAAAATGTAAGTCATTTTATCCCTAATTCTTATTCAGATGATGAAAATGAGTGTGCAGATGATACTCAAGCATTAGTTTATGTACCAGGGTACATATTGAAAAACATAAATGTAAAACATAACTGTGACACGTGTCAAACCAGTCTTTTCTCGCCTACTGTAACTGAAAATCACTTGTTTACATCATTTGAAGAGAATAGTCAATTCTATCCTCGTCTGTCATATGCTAGAGAAAATGTAATGATGTTCTTAAAAACTGTACATGAGCAATTGTATAACTTCTTACATAGCCATGGTCATAAGACAAAGTTACATGATCATTTTAAAAATGTATTCTGTAAGCCAGATATTTCATTTTGTGGCAAACATACACAGAGGAGTTACTTTTAAGTAAAGTCATACCATTCCTCATATACAAATACGTGGGAGAGAGAGAAAAGAATTGTGCAAACGAAAGTTGAGTACAGGTCATAGTAAGAAAGTCAAGAAATTCAAATCAATGTAGCAAAAGTAACTGGGTACACTGATTGGTTTTCAATTAATAATGTGATATGTGAGATCATTAAAACTTTGTGTTTCCTGACGTAAATACATCTATGTTTTTGGAAAAAATTGTGTTACTTTCTTTCCTACCAGTGAATTTATTCCTTTATCTATATGGGATTTGGGGGAATATTGTATATGTGCATCTTCAGTAAGGAGTGAAAGAATTAAGACAAGAAAATGGTATAAATGTATGGCATCTGTAAACTAAGAAGAAATTATATTGGTAGATCTAGTTTAGGTGAATTACAGAGTATGAAACTACAGTAGTTGGTTTATGTATGTAACTAGTGGGGTAAGTGCATTATTATCGCTCTTTAATGATACAAGAGCGATAATAATGCACATACCACTATAGAAGTTTCAGAATAAGAAAGCATATGGCCTAAGCTAATTGAGTGCTAGCAGCAGTACAACGTTGTCACACGGTGCACGAAATGTGGAAGACAGAGACAACAGATAAGGACAGAAAATATCAGCTGCAGCAAGCAGTCGGTTCAAGATCTGTTCCTTTATTGCGTGTAATGTAAGTAATCTTTATTCCAATTTTTATTACTTCTTCACTTCACAGATCAGTAAATCTTGGCATCACTAACTTGCAAAATAAACTGACATATGTAGAAATTTACTCGTATTTTGCTAATGTTTGAGAAAGAATGTCTTAATTCTGTCTCAGACTTCCTTGTACAGCAAAGCTGAATTTATTATTGTTTATTTCTCCAGAGGAACGATGAGGTACAGTTTGTTTGTAGGGGCAGCCTACGGATCTAGCAATAATAAAACGTAAACATATGAAGGGTACACGGGAAAAACGAACAATGTCACATTTCCATTAAAGGTGAGACAGTGATCTATTTCAGTATATTACTGCAAAATTTATTGATGTTTCTACTTTAAATGAAGGAAATGATAATTGTATGCGTGGTTTTAATTCTCCTTTACCACTTTTGGTAAAAATAACACTGAAGTTTGTAGTAATATAGTGAATTAGATAATGACATCACCTTTAACAGCATTGTGACATTGTTCGTTTATCCCGTGTACCCTTCATATATGTAGATACGTAATTTAGTATTGATATTGAGGTTGAAAAGTATTTTATTTTTCCTCTGTTAAATGAAGCCTATATAATTCAATTTAATTCTCTAGCTTATACATACGTAGGGGTCCAGGGTTCTATATTCTGGTTACGAATCTGGCTATAATGCAATGTAATCATGATGTATGTTCATATACAATTCAGTACTCATACTGAAACTGTAGATTATTTTATTTTTCTCTGTTAAACTAAGTCTATCTAATTTTATTTTATTATCTAATTTTTACATATCTAGAGGTCCAGGGTTCCATATTCTGGCTAAGAATCCGGCTATAAGAATATAAGCATATCTGTTCATATGTAGGCCTAATTTAGTACTCCTATTGAAATTGAAGATTACTTTCTTTTACTTTGTTAAATCAAGCCTATCTAATTTAATTTAATCCTCAAGCTTATACCTACCTAGAGGTCCAGGGTTCTATGTTCTATCACTCTGGCTTGTGGCAATATAAACCTACGAGTGAAGGTAGTTATACAGAAGTGAATATGAAAACTGCAACCCAATAATATTATTAATAAATTGAAGGTAAAATTGTATATTAGAAAAAACGTATAGTGTAATATATATAACG
Organism: Periplaneta americana; assembly: GCF_040183065.1. Taxonomy (NCBI): domain Eukaryota; kingdom Metazoa; phylum Arthropoda; class Insecta; order Blattodea; family Blattidae; genus Periplaneta; species Periplaneta americana. The sequence continues at coordinate 92,211,155 of NC_091127.1, forward strand.
AAAGGTTTTTAAAATAGAAATTGAGTTTTGGAATTATAAAATCTCCTGGTTCCTAGCATGCCTATATTTATTTTAAAAGTGAAATGTGATTAAATTGCTTCATCTTATAAAGTTTTCTAATGCTCTTAAGGAAGAATGTTGTTAACACTCTTCGTGTAATTCATGGAAAAAGAGGCAGGAGTGTTTATGTTTACAATATCCAAGTGTCTCGTATGTTTATGCAATATTTCGTCTTATTAGATTAGAAATTAGAAAAGCCCTTACATCCTTAGCAGGCAAGGGCCTCCTACCATCGGTAGGGCAGCTCTACTTTTGCTCACTGTTTTGTGTTCTACTATTACTTATTCTAAATCTAAAATTATGTCTTTCCACTTTTCTCTGCCTCTCGCAATACGCTTTCACTGCGATCCTATCACGTCAACGAAGTCCTGTGCCCATCTCCTTCTTGGTCTTCCCCTTCCTCGGGTCCCAGACTGTAGAGGCGTATGCCCATCTGTTGGCAGGTAGTCTGGCTACATGTCCTCCCATTTCCATTTTAATCTTTCCGTCTTATGCCATGTATAATATCCTAATGAAAAGCGAAAACCATACCTAAGATTATTCTCAGCTTTCTTCTTTGTTCCACGTTCTATTATAATGGCACTACTAATATATTTCAAATATCGTACGACAAAGTAATACACAGTTCTGAAAATTGTATAAATAATTAACACGTTTGTCTTGCGTTATTTTTCAGGAGAGGTAAATTCAAGTATACCACCTATTTTAATTGTCTCTTTGTCCTATCCGAGAATATGAGATAACGTATGCACTTCTAAATCACACGCCTCTGCAGTCAGATTCTTTGTTTGTGAAAAACTGATATGCACTGCATCATAAGCTAGTCCTTTAGAAAAATTATATACAGAAAATATCATACGCCTCATTTGTGAGTGTAAAACTATCCTTTTGCTTATAACAGATGAAACACCAGAGCCAAATAGTAATCCCTTCAAGAGACATTGTTACAGTAAGTTACACATCACACAAGAGAAAACAGTCGACATCTGAATTTGAAGAAGAAAAAAAAATATATATATATATCTATCATCGTTTACAGGGAGAGACTTCAGAGCAAAATATGTTATATGCTGTAGGTTGGATATCTCTGTTTGGTCTTAAAGCGATAACACGCGATCTAGTTGACATATAATTACCATTCTTGTACTGTTGATTTCAGTATGTGCAGCTATATCGAATGGCACAGCTTAAAATTCATTCCTAGCCATAAGTATTGTATGCGCAAGGAAAAAACTAACATGCAATACTTCAGCGAGACTTCGCAACGATTTAACTAGGCAACACCGCTTCACTGTCACTGGCTAGTCGACATAGACTGGCCTGAACTAGCTCTGGCTTATATGCCTTCTTATTCTGAAAGCGCTCTAATTGCATACAATATTTCATCCACGATCTTTTAATAATTTTATGATATACCAATTTAATTGATATAGGCCTAGCTGCAAGTCACAAATATTAATTCTTTTGCTAAAAAGAGTCATTTTGAACAAAGCTTTCCTTCAGATATTGAAGCAGCTTCAACTGTTATTTCATTCCTTTTACCAGACAAATGTAGAATTAAATATGAATTTGCGTATGTGTGTGTGTGTTTTGTTTTTCAGTAAATTGAGAATTAATTACCGCACATTACCTCATTACCATAGTGAAATAAATAAGTGTGGATAAGTAAGCATTACAGAAAGATGTGCAGCTGTGTGCAGACCTTAAGTCTAAGGCTTAACCTAAATTCCAGAGTTATTGAATGATCCTGGATAAAATTATATATACATTAAGAATTCGTCATCAATATTAGCATGCTGATATTTTCGTATCTATATATATAATTTGAAATGGCAATGAAAATTACGGAAAAACAGCTGAATGGAAGCTTTTCAGTACTCAGACTGAAACTGTAGATTATTTTATTTTTCTCTGTTAAACTACTGTTAAGTCTATCTAATTTTATTTTATTACCTAATTTTTACATATCTAGAGGTCCAGGGTTCCATATTCTGGCTAAGAATCCGGCTATAAGAATATAAGCATATCTGTTCATACGTAGGCCTAATTCAGTACGGTACTCCTATTGAAATTGAAGCTTACTTTCTTTTACTTTGTTAAATCAAGCCTATCATTTTGAAGCTTGGCATCCAAGGAATTTCAGACAAATAGTAACTTTCAGTGAAGCGTTAGTTTAACTACATAATTTTCCTATTTTCCAAAATCCATCTTTCGTCAGTTTTAGAGTTCAAATTCAATTGGTTACTACAAACTTCAAGACTTACTAAAAATAATTTACAAGTCTGATTCTGTTGTGTGTAATTTTCTGAGTACAACTGTGTATTGGACATTAAAATCTACAAAATGTGAGGTGGTTTAATGACATTATTACCATTAGAAATGAAATATTATTACAGTTAATGCCATGATGTGAATATTTTTCATTAATTATACATATTAATGCTATATTGATGATACGAAAGTGAAACATTTTGGGGTTGTATAAGTAGATGTAGAGAATATCTTAAATTAGATCTTCATTTCCATAATTTATTGATTGATGGTTTATATATATATATATATATATATATATATATATATATATATATATATATATATCTACAAAACTTGCGTAAGATAATAATATTGTTATTAAAAATCAAATATTTTTATAGTTATTAATCAAGTGGGATTGGGCCTTTTCATATACTTAATGGTGGTGTGGTGTAGATATTTATATGCGTCATTCCCTTCAGTATTGGCTCGAGACATTGCAAAAATTACAGTTCCTAAGAAAAGACCAAAAGGTATTACTTACTGATAAAATAAGAGGCCTACAAAATGTTGCAGTCTCCCGATCATTTCAGCAAGATCTCTTAGCAGGATACAATGATTTTACCCTCTACACTTCAAGCTCTCCATACAGCAGCTATATCAAGATGCTATGTCTATTGTTGGAAAACATAGCAAATCTGACTTTTTTTTTTTTTTTTTTTTTTTTTTAACTTTCGCCTACAATCCACAATGGTCTGAAATAACTATTGCTTTCTTCCTACATGAAAAACCCACTGATCGTCCTGACATTGTTGCTTGCGTTTTCGTGTTGAAACTCAAAAACTGAAAGTGGATAGGTTCAAGAAAAAGTATTTAGCATAAAAAAACATTCAGCAGGAGTATGTTTCAATATTATGGAAGCAAATAACTTTCAAAATGTCTGGTATTCTTCATTGAAAATAAATCTGAAAAAATTTTTATGAACGTCTAATGGACTTCGTTTGCAGCATTTGGCTGCACAAGCTGCTAGTCTTGTTACGAGTATGCAACTTCTCGTGAAATCAAGTATAAATAAAACTAGTTTTGATCAACAATAGAACCACCGATTTTGCACTAAATATATTCAAATGTTACGCTTCATTTCCTGACCACTGAGAGCATCAGTCATCCTATGCTTCCCTATTGTAATAAGCCAGTGGCGGTTCGTGCCGGATAAATCAGGTGAAGGTCAATAGAATTCTAGGTAATTTCCTGGAATTGTTATATAGCCGTGACGTCGTGAATGCTTTTGTAACCTATACGATGGCCATATTGAATTAATGTAATATATTCACCATTTTTTTAAGTTTTATGAAAACAGCATATAAAATAAACAAATTTTCAATATTTTCGGAAGCTACGTCCCCTTAACCCCGAAGAATTCACTGTCCCAACAGAACTTCCACACAATACATACCACAACATAATAAAACAACCACAAGTCCACATGATATAAAAACGACAAAATCTAACACATTTTATACAACACATCAAATTAAAAGAGTACACAAAAAACACGAGTATTACCCATAACAAAATTCAAAATCACAATCATAATCGTAAACTGTATTCATATTTTAAATCAACTTTGGAACATGCAACTTCCAATATAAGCTTACCTATCCAGTAAAATCAAGTAGCTATGATTAAATCAAAGCAGTATTCTGTTGAACAGAATACTTAGACTTAAACGGAAAAGAAAGGGGCATTAGTAATTTCATCTCTTACAAGTTCATTGATGCATTCAGAAATACAATCAATTATTTCATTTTGAATCGTTTTAGATTTCCCAGAAAAAACAGGCCTAATTTTTTCATAGTGATTTCTAATTTTCAGAGGGCCAATGAAATGAGAGCCAATAATTCTTTGAAATTCCCCCTATTCTGTGACGAAATACTCTCATCATGACCACAAAAAGCCAACTCCTGCTTGCTTAGAAACAATACCCTATCGATTGCGGTGTGCATTACCAGTCTATTTAAACGTACATTTTCATTAAATTGACTTACGCATAACCTAGAACTTTCCTTTAGTGCATCCACAATGTGTTCATGTTCTTCTGCAGTGCCTTTAATTGCAAAATACATTTAATGTGTTCAGCTGAATCTGCATGACTGTGAAGACCGCGATTGACATTTTTGAAATCGCAAAATCCAGTTGAATTCCAAGCGAGTTTCTTGTTCCCCAGAAAAAGACAAGGCCAACAATACAACTTCTCGTTATAGTGACTCCCACATAACCAGTTGTAATCGGCATACCATGAATCTTGAAACTAAATATTGTATGACCAACCACCACTTTTCACTTTTTTCATAGTTATATTAATGTGAGGTGTTGTTCTGCGGTATTTTAAAAGATCTTGCTTATCTTCTGCACACCAACGAGAGACCAGTGTCTCCAAAAGATTACACACTAAATCGTTTAATAGATTCATGTTTTCATCGCATTAATACACTTAGTAACACCTTCACACTTCGCTGCACTTGTCACAACAAAGAATACGTAGGCCTATAGACTAAAAGCGAAATCGTTGGTCAGCACGGGTCAAATGTATACAACATAGTTTCAAATGTTATGCCAACTTTCTTTATTACAGGGTACTCAAATTATTTCAAAATCTATACAAAACATAATATTCAAGAGGTACTAACGTTAAAAAATACCAAAATATATATGTTATATACTAAATTTAAACAATATTTAACTTCTTTACAGAATATTTTATGTTTTCTTATTTAGTTGCAAAATATTACAGTTTGCCACCCTATGTTTGGACGAGAGAGAGATTCTGTCTTTCAAGAACAGAGAAAGGAGATAAATGCCTGCTCCCCAGACCTTTCTAATAGCCTCGCAAAAAGGGCCAGTAATTCATAGTAAGCAACTCGTTGCCATGGCAACCAGGTGTGTGTACTGAAGGCAAAAAGGAAAGTCTCATTCGGACCTTCAGCTGGTCTGCTAGCCACGTGGCCTGACTGGTGAGGGATTCATGTGAAGTACTGCAGTGAACATTAACTGAGCAGATTAAGCCGAACAAGATATTAAAAAGTAGAGCAAAATATGGTTTAGTGAAGAATTCATTTTATTTTAATTTATTGATAAAATATATTTTATTAAAGCACGAAAAAAGGGGTGAAGGTGGCCTTCATGTACTTCACTTGAATAACCGCCACTGTAATAAGCGCCATGCACTTCTCTTATTTTGTTTTTCTGTGGTGTTAGCTCATTTCGAAAAGTATTTAAAAATTTTATATAACACTCAAATCTAAATGAAGACAAATAATTTTTTATCGTAAATCAGTACTTTTCAGGTATGATTTCACTACTTAATGGTATGTTTTCCTCTTTCTTGAATAGCTGACTCGAGCAAATAAATGCTTGCATAAAGTATGTGCAAACTAGACAAATATCCATAAGTAGCAGATTATTATCCAACTTTGCTTCAACTCATGAAGCAGCCAAGTGTGAGAAAATTTTGTACTTACAAATCCATCATCCTAATTACAGTTTCACTGCCCTGTAATCTTCTCAACAGTGCAATTTCATTGAGATAACCCTGTGCAACTGCAGGTTCAGCTACTGACAGCTTGACTCGCTTCATGGCTAGTAGTCTTGAGGTATTGGGTATCAGCACCTGTGTAGAGTTGTACAGAAATAATTACAAGGTTCACTAAGGGAGAGAATTAATTCATATGAATAATATCTACGAGTTCAGTATATTTGCAACATTCATGGCACAATAAAAGTTAGGTTTATTAAAGTTGTATATTTTCTCATTTCTACCAAATATCACAAATACTCTAAAATGCATACATCAGTCTGAAATATCCTCTGGGGAGGCCGAGACGTAGATGGGAGGATATTAAAATGGTTTTGAGGGAGATGGAATATGATGATAGAGACTGCATGATAGAGACTGATGGTGGGCTTATGTGAGAGCAGCAATGAACCTCCGGGTTCTCTAAAAGCCATAAGTAAATAAGTCTGAAATATCAGTACGACCATTTTTTCAAAAATCTTTTTGAATAAAGATTCCTCATTCAATGACACATTAAGTATTGTCTTGTATCTGTATATACAAAAAGCTACTCAGAAAAAAGTTTTGTTTCCTACAAAATATCAGAAGACAATGTTATCCCCACTCACCTACATGAGATCCCAATTATTATCACTTAACACAACTATGGCGACTATCAGCAAAGTAAGGAGGGAACGTTTCCTACTCACCCCACATTTGTTTGATTGGCAGGCAAGGGATAACGCAGTTGTTTTGCTAAGTCAAGTACAGTTGTGGATTCGTCACACCTTGCGCATCAGTAATTTCTCCGCTCTTTTTTCTTGTTTCAAAATCTTTAAGTCTTTTGTTTATATGAAGTACATGTGTCATACAATACTTATTACAACCACCTACTGTGATTAGGCAAATTATATGCTCTTTAATTGTATAACCATTCCTTTATCATGTGCAAATTCTTGAACTATCTTGTGATCAACATAATTTTTTTATTTTTAAAACAAGAAAGAAACCAACAACGCTGTACAATATATTAAAAAATATAATGAGCAACATAATAAATTGTTTTTTTTAACCAATAAAGAAAGTAACTAAGCGCCATTGTCATTTAACTTGAAAACAAATTAAACACAATATAATGATCAACATAATCAATTTATGGTTTCTTTGTAAAAACATTAAAGAAAGTAACTAAACTCTATTATCATTTAACTTTAAACAAAATATATCACACAAGAATTAAACTTTTCATTTTTTTGTTGTTGATGGCCTTCGGAGTTTCTCGTTATTAATTAAAAATGATATATTTGGCTCTAAAGTAGAACAACTCAATACTGAAACTAAATGCATATCTGTGATCCTAGACCTGGAGATACTTTTGGTCATATTCATTTTGAGAAAAAGCTGCTCACAACAGTAAGTTGAGCCAAACTTAGATACAATACGTTCAGATTAGGAATTGATCCTCTGGTAGGTATTTAAAGAGATTTAATCCATTTTTTCTTAAACACTTTACTGGCGTGCTTGTTTGCATCTCTATAGTGGCTCTGCTGCTTGGGTAACAAAAAAATACAAATGAATATTGAACAGACACATCTCCTTGTCCATTGCAGTTACTTCTGAAAATCTTTCTTGGAAAGAGAGCGCATCAAGTAGGCCTAATATGCACTCAAAGTTTTAAATAAGTAAGTTCAGTTCCAGATACTTATTAAAATAATAAGTAACTAAACCCCGAAAATACCATAAACATATCTTGTTTTGTATCTTTCCACAAATTTTATGAAAGTAGCTTTTAAAATTGTAAATAAATACCTATAAGATCATCAAAGTCCCTTTATGCTTCCGATCAAAGTAGCGTTTAATACTGAATCGTTTTATATGTGCAATTTTAAACCCGCATATTAAGCAGCAGACTTTCTTCTTTTTGTAAGTAACAAAAAATTCTTTCTGCCACTCTTCCTGAAACTGATGTCCTGAGATCGAAGCCATACCCGCCACCGAATGAAGCGTGTCTTTATGATGCACCAGGCGGAGGAGATGGTCAGTGGAGTGAGGTAAGGAGGCTTTCAGTATAGTGGCCCTTCGGAGCCATTTTTCCCCATGGTTGACTTAACATATGTTACCAAGAGTTGAGAATGGATTAGGCCTAATTATTGAATTATTGTGCTGTAGATTTTATAATGCTGAAAGAATACCTGAATGGATAGCTTAGGTACGTCATAAAAAATGGACGATAATCTATTAAAAATGGCTTAATTTTGGACCAGAAAACAGATGTAGAAATGACAATTCAAATTGGAATAGGTGATGTAAAGAGTATCAAGGTTTCGAAGAGAAGACAATGGAAATTAAAGGTCCAATATAAAAAAAAATAGCTGGTGATTATTTGGAAAGCAAATTTTAACAACTGCCTGGTTTCCAGTATTTTCAGATATGGTCAAGATGGTAACAAGGCAAAGATGATGGGATATCATCAGGGACTAGCCAGCAGGTACATCTACACTTGGAAGTAGATGATATTAAGATCATTTTAAGAATCAGTCAAATTTACTGTTTTTACATCCCAATGGTTCCAACTTTACTTCCTTCCGTGAGAAAGCCATACCTTTGAATCTTCAGCTGAAAAATTCATTACTGGTACTGTACTTATTTTTGGGTATATTATACCAATTTTGGGTTCAGAGACAATGACCTTAAAAAAGCTATAAAACAAGAGAAAAAAGAAACGAACCAAAATGCAGAATACTTACTTGTAGTACTTCACTAGAGCCACCTCGACCTAGAACACATTGTATTATGTATTCTTTGCCATTTACAATTATACATTTCCCTTCCCTTTCGACTACTTTCGACATATTTTCATTTTCTTTGGGAGACTTTTCTTGCACAATCCCACTATCAGATTTGTGTGCAGTTGGCATCACAATATACTCTTGAGCATTAATAACAGTATTTGCTCCATCAGTTCCGTCAGTCATTAGTAGCAAACTCTGTGAATTCGTGGTTGAACTTCTTTCTACCGGTCGTGAATTAGAATGTACAACTGAATTACCTGTAGAACATTTCTGATCAGATACATCTTGTTTTGCAGGTATCGTTTCATCAACTAAAGGAATATTTTTCTTCACATTGTGGCTAAAAGAATGTCTCTCTCTATTAAACATATCATCATGTAACTGGCTCTCTAGTCTGCTGGATTTTTCTGCAGCTGTTTCCAGCTCTCTTTCTGAATTTGAATTGAAAATATCTGACGAATGATACGCATTTTCTTTCATACTTCTTTGCTGTAATAATGTAACACAATCCATATTTTTTCTAGCAGGTGTTTTAAAATCTTCTTTTGCAGTAAGGTTGGGTGTAATTGAATTCAAATGAAACATTTTGTCATTACCATGAATTTCAATACTGGATGAGTAACTTGTTGTGAAATTATTTTTTGCAGGTGTTGTAAAATTAAGTGGCATGTGGTCCACTTTACTTTGTTTATTTTCACTCTTTTCAAATTGCTGATATGGTTTAATGTTTTTAGATTCCAATTTGGAATGCATAATATCTGGCAAGTTTATTATATCCTGAAGTACAGGTCCTTTGTTTGATATTACACCATTATTAATGGAAGAACACTCTTTCTGAAAATTACCGTTCTTCCTATGTAATTCAGTAACTGCAGATTCACGATAAAATTGCAGTTTTTCATGATAACGAAACATTTTCTCCTTATCACCTGTGAGAAGATCTGAATCAGAAATGTGATCGTATACACCTTTCTTATAGTTAGAGTCCTGTGAGAAAAGTTCAACACTACAATGCTTTTTCTTTGCAGAACTTTCAATATGATCAACATAAGCATCATATTTATGTGATTCACTAACTTCGACTGCTTGGGAAGTCAAAATGTAATCCCTCAATTTTTCTGAATGTTGCATATCTAATTCCTGTGTCCCAAATGATTCGTCAACTTTCATATTTGGTGACAATTCTTCATATGAACTAGAGAATCTTTCTGCACCATCCCTATATCTTCCACATGAATTTAATCCCATAACTTCATCACCATCTTCATTATAGGAAGCATCACTATTGAGTGACAACGACATATCACTGTTGTCATTTACACTTGTCTCATTACAGCCATTTTTAGCAGTGTCTCTTAACTGTTGTAATAATGGCAATATAGGAACTGGAGGTAGTTTTGGAGTTTGCCTCAGTTTTCCCAGAGACCTATAACGAAAAAAAGAAATATTTATTTATTTATTTGTCTATAATAGGGCAAAGCCCCAATTACAATAGACAGCACAAATATTTGTTTAAAACTTAGAATTGCAGATAACATGAAAAAAAAGAGATAAAACAGATACAAATGCAAGATACATGTGTAAAAAAAAAACAGACAAATAGATACTGGTACCTAAATAAAAGACAGATATAGATATAAATGAAAAATGCAAAATAAAAATAAATGAAAAATAGATAAGTATCATAGCCGAAAATGTAAACTGTAGCTATAATTGGCAAATTACAGAGTAACAAATATATATAGCAATATTATTTAAAATCAACTACCTTCAGTATATTAATAAAAAAAAATGTTTATATTTCATGTAAGAAATGCTGAAATCTAGATCCCATGTTTTACATATTTCATTGAAATTTGAACACATTTTTAACACTGGTGAATTTTTTATGTGCTGAAGTGTTTGGTTTTTTATAATATAACAATTGACGATTTCTCAAATGTGATGTTCTAGCGATATATACTGTATATATAAGAATATAATTCTAATTTGGTAAGAATTATCATCAATACCTGAATATTCACAACATTATAACATACAAGTTATGGTACTTTGAATAGTCCTCCAACAGCAATGAACCTTTTCTTACTAATGGTAGGAATATTGCTGTGACTTTTGACTCATGCATTCTTCACGAAAGAGGAATGACTAGTATAATGTCTCTGAAGTTCACCATGGTGTTGTCAACAAGCACCAGCCATCAAAACACGCAACTATTGGAAATTTATGTGGCCGGGCTTATGCCCCAAATGCACTTAGCCACCAGCATGGTTTAGGAGTTAACAAGTGATATTTGTGCTTCGAAGCTACGTTCAGGCATAGGTTCGAATCCCACCTGGGTCAATTGCCACGTTGGGGTTTCCCAATGTTTCCCCAACTGTAAAGCAAATGTCAGGGAATTCCATAGCAAATCCTCGGAATGTTCAAACCAAAATATTCTGCTATCACCAATTCCATTCATGTTAGATAACATCATATTTGTTAGAGTATCATAACTTTTTTCATCCAATAGTGAGTACTTGACTGCATCATTCACCCAGTTAGACTTGTCAGACATTCTATATTAGGCCTATATAGGATTTTCCATACTGAAGTATGAAAACCTGTGTCATGTAACAATATCGTAAGATATGTAAAAAAAATCCTGTGTTGCAGTTTTTAATAGAATTTTGTATTTTAAAACCACCATATTTTACCATGTTCTTAAACTCTGATCATAGCATAATATGTGATGCGACAGTACTTCCAAAAGTAAAGAAAGTAAACCGTCCTTGTTTGGATATCTTTCTCACTGGTTCTCTTTCTTTGTTGGTACTTTAGCATAAGTGGTTGCAATATTTGGTAATGCATGCTGATCAGTTTAATTGAGTGTAAAGTTTCGAGAAACATGTCTGAATCTGAGTCTCGTATTTACGAATTTAGTGTGAAAAAGTGACTATTAATGTACTAGATGACGCAAGTGTACGAGGCTTTATCACTCATCACTAAACTTGGAGCAAGTGATACTCAAGACGAGTAAAGCACTTGTAACTCGAGACAGTTGCCTCAGTAAACAGGATTGGGAAACTAGATAGGTTATGGAGACTAAACTTTTAAGCCATGAATACAAATTATTAGAGCTGTCGATCAATTAAAAATTTTGATTCATTAACCAGATGCCTTTAATTGATTAAACAACTAGTTAAATTTTAATCGATTTTAAACAGTATTTGTAAGTTTAAACAAAAAATTCTATTTTATAATAACTCTATATGTTATAAAAAAGAACACAGGTTTTTACAAATATTTAAAATTCAATTTATATATATATATATATATCGCAGATAATTACTCATATTAAGCAATTTACATTTATAATGCATACAAAGAGTTTAGAAAAAAAAAGTTTCCAGTATATACTTATTATCACATCTCTTTGCTTCAGTTAAACTTACTTCACAAGTTTACTCATTATTTCAGTTTCTTTAACATAAGATATAGGATTCACTAATAAGTGTTCCAATGTTGAATGAGAAGATGAAATGGAAGTAGCAATTAGGAATGTTAATAGACGTAGATCCACTTTGGAAGGGATGAATATGTTTAAGATGATACTGGAGACTATAGTCCAGTCACTCTAATTTCTGGCAGCCAATCACATTACAGGTAGGCTACATTTAAACATGTGCGTCTTGTGATTCGCTGATGAAGTTATGCATTTCTTAAGGCTCGATAAATACTTAATATAATCGCCCACCATTTTGACTCTTTCGTTTGCGTTTGCAGGAAGCACACGAGGACTTTATTTGCCACTCAATTATTTGCTGAATTACAGTGCATTTGATTTATTATCATAGGATCTACGACATGCTAATGTTTAATGGTGTGGCAAATAAATCCCTCGTCTGGTAGCTCGGCAACAAAAGAGCAAAAGAGCGAACAATACTACTTACCTAGACTTTATAGACCTAGACTTCCTAAGACGTAAGCAAAGAGGAGGAGTCATGCCGGGAATAACAGCGTCGCGACTATATATTATGTGCTTACATAAACTGATGGGGATTCTAAAGAAAATTGGTGTGGATTGGAAAAAGAGAAGGCAGTTCATTAATCTTTACATGAAACGAGTCAAAGTCAGGATAGAAGAAATGTCAGAAGGAAGTGAAATAGAGAGAGGAGTACATCAAGGATGCCCTTTAACACCTACCTTGTTCAACATCTACTTGGAGGATTTAGTGAAGAACTGTTTTCAGAACATGGGAAGAGTGATAGTAGGAGGAAGAAGAATAAAGTGCAGAAGATTTGCTGATGATATGGCATTGTTAGCAGAAGAAGGGATGATACTAAGGGATATGATACTGGAGCTAAATGACAGTTATGAGCAATATGGGATGAAGATGAATCCAACCAAGATGAAGACCATGGTCAAAGGAAGAAAAATAAAGAAGGTAAACTTGAGAGCTACTGGACAGCTTCAAATACTTGGAGTGGGGCAAAATGAACTCATAATTTTGAAATATTTACTACTCAGTAACGTACCAATAACATTTATTGAAAGATCTATCAATTAGGAGGCACAAGTTTGCCATTTTTACAAAGCAAAAATTCGAAGTTGATTAGTGAAAATAACGTCCCCCAGGTGTCGTCCATTGACATTGATGCACTCTTTCACCTGAGTCATGATATTTTTCATGTCTGGAGGAATTTCATCAATTTGTTCCCGAATTCTCTGCTTCAGGGTAGGCCTATTTAAATCTGCTGGACGAGTTTCGTACACTTTGCTCTTTAAACAACCCCACAGTGGAGGCAGTACGCAAAGTATGCTACGAGATCTTCAAACTAGAGGTAAGAGCAGAAGACATCGAAGAGACTTAGAGAATTAGATTAGAATGCAACAGACCTATTGTGATAAGATTCTCAAACATAATAACCAGAGAAAAAATATTAAGGAACTTACACAGAGTGCGAGGAACGGGAATGAGAGTGGAAAAAGATCTAAGCTACGAGATCAGATGTAAAAGGAAGCTACTACTACTCCCTTTCATGAAGGCAGCAAGAGCAGATAGACACTTTGCAAAGTTACATGAAGATAAATTAAAAGTCAACAGGAAATACTATGACACAGAATTCTGTAAGGCAAATATTTGGATTAAATACGAAGAAGTGAGAACATCAATACGAAAAGGAGCAGAGATCTGAAGAAATGGATACGAGGTCGCAAGGTACTAATGGACAAACTGATGGAATTACAATCGTGAGGATGAAGAATGGTCAACAGGGAAATAAATTGAAACAATTGCAGATATCGCACAAACTGGATAGTACTATGTAAAATAAAGAAAATCACTGGCATAGATTAATACTGACCAGTCCAACTAAACAAAGGATTAGAGAAGATCGAAATTCGAACTGTGACAAAATATACGTGATAGGTGATGAACAGTGTTCAATCAACAGTCGTGGTGGATCATAAGATTGTTGACCTGTCACGTGTAGACGACAGAGAATTTGCTGAATTTCAAAATAAGCATTTCGTGCCGGAGGAAGTGAGACAGAACCAGGAAATACTGAGATCGAGAATACATAAGAAGAAAACATACGTGAAGACGTCAGATAAGAGCAGCTTACGTACCACAGGTGCAATGAAGTTTAGTGACATGAATAAACATTCAAGTGATTCGGGAAGTGATTCAATTAGCTTAGTGGGAAGCAAGGTCAGTGCCAAGAGGAGAAGCGAAAGTGTTTCTGTGAATGCAAGGGCTGAAATAGGGAGAAGTGACGAGAAGATGACAGAAGTGGGTGAAGTGAATGCATCTGGTCCAGTGATGACTGAGGATATAGTAAGTAAATTAGATAATACATTTGAGAAGTTAAGTAGGAAGATAAGTGAGAAGATAGAGGAAATGAAAATAAGCGAGGAGGATGGTGGCAGAGGTTAGCCAGGTTAGTGAAGCATAGCATGTAGAAAATAAGTGAGATAGAAAATGTAATATACTTAAGAAATAGAAATAAGGATCTGACTGGATAATGACTAGTAAGGATTAGCAACAAGTATTATTAGAAACAGGGTGTGTTCGATATAAGTGAACTGGAAATCAAGAAAGGAGTTGTAAAAGTGACAAATTTGAATTATCTAAATTAAGACGTTTGTTTTTAAAGGGAATACCGATCACTTTAGATGGGAACAAAAGTAAGATATTATATAGTAAATAGTGAATGAGTGTATGGGAAAGAGGATACAATAATGATGGAATATAAGTAAGAGGTATGAATTTAAATTAGAATAGCATCTACAAAAGATATATCTCTAATGAATGTAATTGTGGCACCGGATACAAAATCGTGAGGTCCACAACATTACATGGACGTAAATGTTATCATATATATATATATATATATATATATATATATATATATACATACATATAAAAACTCTGGTTCTGCTGGCGCTTCACATTTTAGTATTCGGGCCAGCAGTCCTGTTCATACACTATTTACAACTTATACACTACCCGATGTTAATGACCGACACTATTCATCATTCCAATGTTCATCCACTATGTCTTTCATGTTTGTTCACCACACTTACTATATTTCTGCGTTTATTAACTATTCCTTTTTTCCTTCTAATCCTACCTTCTATTATTTCCTATTCATAATAAAAACATATCAATTTCTTTTACTACTCCGCATTCTCACAGACCCTACTTATTTACAATTACACTACAATCATTTTACTGTACTACAGTCTTAGCTAGGCATACTCTATTATTTACTTTACATCTATCTATATTACTTCTTTGTCCTACTGATACCTATCTAGTCTAATCATACTGTTAGCTCCTCTACTCTTACTATCTTTAAAATACGTCCTACTCATTCCCAGGGGCGATTATTCAGGTGAAGTAGGTGAAGTGTCACTTCATGTATTTACGTGTAAAACACAATTTTATCTCATATTAATAATTAATTCCAGTTATTACCGATACTGTATTTCTAAAATAAAAAAAGTTTTCTTTTCAGTCGTTATAAACAGTGTTCAGTTGTATAAATACAACCTGTAACTGTCCGCTGAATAGAATAATGTCAACTGTTACGAGTGCCGAGCGTTGACTATTGGAACTTACATACAATACTGGAAAGGTGAAATTATTTGGGCTCCCATTCTCATACAGCACTTGGTTTCCATGGTAACGTGACATCATGCACTAAAGAAAGATTGTATGAGTGAAGTGCGTTTCTGAGTCTTTCAGTTACGGAGAACTGTCAGACTTGTAGGCGGAGTAACCAGTTTGCAGAAGGTTGAAGCCGGTCTCCAAGGCCGGGGGCTATTGTTTAAGGGCTGTGAAATTTTACAGTATGTACTCTACCTGACTCAATAATAGTATCCTCATTTCTTGTTTCCAAGGATCCAACCTTGTAGTCGTAAATTAGCTGGCTCTATGTTATTTTATCAGGAATACACCCCACATACATTCGCAAAGTTTAAAAGTTGTTTTCCGCCACGTGTATTATTTTTTCTCATGAGATCATGATCTTGCCAGTTTGTTTCAACACTTGTATTTGAAAGTTTAACGCGCGTAAATGTACGCATGTAGTTTAATATTGTGTACGTATATATAAACTTATTATTTAATGTATTTAGAATATATTAGTAATAAGTGTACACAGTGTATTAATCCTACATCATAGTGTACATTATATGTTTAATCACTATAGTGCTATATACAAATACTTAGGTACCAGTACATAGAAAATGTTGATTAATGAGTGCGAAATATGTATCCCGAAAATGACACGGTTTGTAATTTATTAGAAATGTCGTTTTGTAGACTTAAATATGAGGTTAAAAAAGATGTTTTAAATTCTGGACGACCTACAGTTCCATTTGTTATTTGTTTTAAAAAGTGCTAAGAAAATACAGAAGTTGTATCAAATAACTTTAAAAAATTCTTCCGATGAAAGAAGCTTTTCTATTTGAAAAGATTGAAAATTTCACTTGGAATGCTACATTACAGGAGAGACTTTCATTACTAACCCCATAGCTTTGGATAGAGATATACTGTCCACCCTTAGTTAAACTCAGACATTTTATGAAGACATCATCGACAGGTTTGCTGCTTTAAAATGTAGGAGGATTGACTTGGTATGCAAGAAATTGGGTGAGTCCTGAATGAAATAAATTAATTTTTCTGTTTGCATGTGTTCTAGAACTATTAAAATTGTACGTAGTTAACGAATAGTAGGCCTACTCATTATATTGGTAAAACTATTCATGCATTTGTGTATGTGAACAGCACTTCACCTATTTTTTTATGGCGAGCCGCTACTGCTCATTCCCACTAATTAAATAAACTCATCATGACCCTTCTCCTCATAATTAAACACTATTCATCCATATTCACTGCACAATTAATCCTTCAGTCCATTAACACACCATTTCCTTAGATTATATGATGGTTTATCCTTGCTATTCCCCACCCTATTTCCTCTATCTACTCTATTTACCTTCTCTATACTTTCACTTCTTATCCCTAACCCCTCTTTCTTTTCTCTATTGTCTTTCTTGTGCATCTTAACCTTTCCCAGCTGTTGACTCACATTGCCTTTATTTCTTTCATTGACACCACAAATGTCTACATTACCACTCCCATTCACTTGACACATTACACTCTTATTGTGACATTGTGGTGACGTCACTACAGATTTCCTCCATGTGTCCATACCACTTTTCCCCTCTCGACTCCTCAAGGTCTTCCCTCCATCTCCTCCTTTCGTCATCAAAAAGGTCGGGGTCTTCGTTCTGCCGCATGCTTCTCGATCGGAATTTGCTGCACTCAACAAAACTCCGACTTCCACACTCTCCTGCATGTCAGGTTTCTTGCTCTTCACGCCTTCATTCCTAGTACTAATTGAGTTTTTCTTCACTATCCCATTACTTTATCCTTAATCATTTTTCTTTTTCCTTAGTTTATATTTTCACCTATTCCAGATTTATTCAGGCTGTCCAAACATAATTCTACGTCGAAAATCCCACCATTTATTTTTAATTTGTCCTTCACTAGTCTCGCGTAGTGACCGTTGGACCTTGCCGCTTTCAAAAAAAGCACTAACACTTTCCTCCTGCACCTCACTTCATAATCAAAGTCACTATCAATGCTAATATTTGAGTCTTTTAACTCTTTCTTTTTGCTCATTATCATATATATATAATCCCACAAAAAAAAAAAAGATA
This sequence comes from Periplaneta americana, assembly GCF_040183065.1. Classification (NCBI taxonomy): domain Eukaryota; kingdom Metazoa; phylum Arthropoda; class Insecta; order Blattodea; family Blattidae; genus Periplaneta; species Periplaneta americana. The sequence continues at coordinate 92,229,027 of NC_091127.1, forward strand.
AGCAGTCAAATTAAATGAATGAACTGGTCAAGAGATGGCACCAAAGCGGGAAATGACCCTGTGCCCAAACACGGTTCGTAGTCTCTCCATCAAATTCCAAGCTGTGTGTGGCGTCGCCCTGTTTTGTTGAAATTGATTCTGGCGATGTAAATATTACGACAACATAACAATGGAAAAGAGAATTCGATCAGCATACTACTATATCAGTCAAATGTCACGGCCATTTACATCCTAAAAAAATAAGGGCCAATTATACCAAATGTCGATATCCCGCACCAAACTGTCACCTTCTGGCTATGAAGTGGTTTCATATGCAGTTCACAAGGATTCTGAGCACTCCAGTATCGCATGTTGTGTTTATTTACACTACCAGACATTTCAAAGTGAGCTTTGTCTGACATTATGAAGTTACAAGTAGTCCCTGGATTTTCGTTCATTAAATGAATAAATTCATTGCAAAATTCCATTCTTGAGATGAAGTCACGGTCCGACAACTCTTGCACTATTTGAATTTTATACAGATGGTAATTTAAGCCTATGTGCAATATCTGATGAAAAGACCTGTTGGCTATGTTAAGGGCAACAGCTTGTCAATGTGTAAATCGTTTCGGATTGTGAATGACAGCAGCACGCACTCTTTCAATATTCTCTGGTGTACGCACAGTTCGAGCTCTGCCTGCAGGTTTGTTATCTCTTGCAGGAGCTGTGGTTCGTAATTTCTGACTCCAATTATTGTATTGCGATCCGAAACTCTTCCAAGTCTTGCAACATTGAAATGCTGCCTGAATAATCGTTGTGTTATCACTCAGTCTCCGTTTTTTTTTTTTAATAGTTGATGCCCGATGTTCTGTTGACCAACAAGGCATGTTTATTCAGTACATTTACTGAAACAATTCAGATTTGTTGATTTCAGTAACAAAACAGAAATCGTTGACATGTAAACCTAAACAGCTGATACTCTAACCTTAAAACAGTTCGGTTTCAGAAGCTCGAGAGTGCAGTCGTATTTCTGTGTGATCTGTGGTGCGAGTTACTGCAGTCTTAACAATGGGTAGGAAGAAGGGTGCAAACTGTGAAGGAGGAAGTGGGAAGGATCAGGACAATCAGATTATTCCCACCCTCAAACTTACATTTGAGAATCTTAAACCTTCAGTAGAGATGGAGGTGAATAAACTACAAAAATCAGTTGAATTCATGTCTTCCAAGTTCGACAGTCTTGTCCACACCTGTGGGGTAACAGTCAGCACGTCTAGCCTCGGAACCAGGTGCCCCGAGTTCGAATCCCAGTTGGGGTAAGTTACTTAGTTGAGGTTTTTTTCGGGGTTTTCCCTCAACCCAATATGAGCAAATGCTGGGTAACTATCGGTGCTAGACCCGGACTCATTTCACTGGCATTATTACCTTCATATCATTCAGATGCTAAATAACCTAAGATGTTGATAGAGCATCGTAAAATAACCAAATAAAATAAATAAAAATCGACAGTCTTAGAGAGGAGAGTTGGCACACACATGACATGAACTCAACTCCACGCAGGAGGAGATGAAGAGGCTAGTGCAAGAGAATGACCATCTTAAACATTTAGTGGGTTTGTCATTCGCTTCACAAAGAAAAGAAGTCATGATGAATGGTTCCAACAGTTCAGAAATGAGGCCAAGGAAGATGACAGCGGTCCTGGGATAGCGACAAAGAAAGTCAACAGCAAGAAAGAAAGTCAGCAGAAAGAGTCACGGCGACCAAATGACAGCAGCGACTAGAGACCTTTTGAACAAGACAAGGGATTCAGCACATCTGAAGAATTATAAATTTGTCTGGACAAAAGATGGGAAAATATTTACAGTCCCGTGAGTAAAATCGCTAAAATTGACGATGTAAATAATTTGTAAATAGTATTATGTCGGTACCCACATTAAATTATACAATATAATTGACAACAATGGCTAGTAATATTATAAGCTATTAAATGAAATCTATCAGTGAAAATGTAATAATAATAATAATAATAATAATAATAATAATAATAATAATAATAATAATAACAACAACAACGGTTTCTAACGATTTACTTCACTGCAATGATTATATTACCAAGACACTATCAGATTTAAAATATTTCACTTGAACATTCGTAGCAACAACAAAAATGTTTCTGAACTCTTTTACTTAATAAGTTTTCCTTTTACTTCGATATTATAGTTCTAACCGAAACCTGGCTTGATCATGGCTCTGGCTATGATATTAATGGTTATAAAAAATTTGTTAAAAGTAATAATTATAACAAATGTGATGGTATAGTTGTATATTTCAAGGAAAACATCGTAGTTTCTTTAAATGATATTGATATCCCATTGCAAATCTATACATTTTCAATTAGCACCTATTAATGACACTTCTGTTAACCTAACTGCAATTTACAGATCTCCAAAACTATGCAAAAATGAATTTCTGAAAATTTTTTAAAAGCTTCTCGTCAATATACAAAGATTGGGGGGGGGGGGGGAAATTCTGGGTGATATAAACATCCAAATTTTAGAAAATAGCTTGGATAATTTTGGCAACATGTATTTAAACATCATGCATGAATAAGGATACATGAAATACTTAAGTTCCATTACTCATCCATCATCCAATTCATGTTTTGACCATATTTTCCTAAAAACTAGAAATAATTTAATTTTATAACTGGAGTTGACGTAAGTGCAATAGCAGATCATTATATGACTTTTGCATTGTTGTCAATCAGTAATAAAAGTATTAGCAGAGAAGCCATTGGCCTTCGGACAATTACAAGCTAATTATAAACCATAAAAACTCAATATCACACTAGCAATATGACTTGGGAATCAATATTCAACAATGAAGACGCAGATACATGTTTCGATAATTTTTATAAAATACTTAGTAACCTTATTTGTAAATATTCTAATCATGTCCTTCTCAAATTTTCAAGGAAGTACAAAAAAATTAAACCTTGGATTAACATAGGTATTGTTAAATGAATATGATCTAGGGATAAGTCAGCTAAGCAATTTGCAGTTCATTTTTATGTTCAGATATAAGCTAGTAATATAATAAAATATATATATAAGTTCAATCATAAGACATAAGAGATCAGCTAAGCAAGTTAAACGTGACCCACAAAACATTGTTTTATTAAATTCTTACAGAAAATATAGAAATATTCTCACTGTGTAATAAGGAATCGGAGAATCAAATATTATTCTGAAAAATTTGACAAAAATAAAAATAATTCAAAGCAATTTTGGCAGACCATAAACGAAGCTACTGACACCCAATATAATAAAAATACTACATTAAAGACAATTATAAGTCGAAATGGAATAAAAATTGAAAATAAGAAAACTATTGCAAACGAATTTAATAATCACTTTACTATGTAGATCATGATATCATATTTTATATAAAAAAGAAAGTATTTAATACTCATCACTATAAGTTTACCATTACTTATAACAGTTTATCATCTATGTTTTGCCTTTGATTGAGGTTCTGGCTGATATATATGTCTATTATCGGGCAGTACATCTCAGAGGAAAAACAATTGTTTGTATGCATCTGAAGTCTGATTAGTGTAATATGTAGCTAATCGGCGATGTATGCAATGGAGGGGGAAAGGAATGACCAACCTACCCCATTATCTCCTGGCCTAGTTGCCTTATAAGTGGTGCCTTATTGGTATCATTTGTGAGGTTCAGACTAATCTTAGGACAGTTGACTAAACAAAATAACATTTATACTTATGTTTCCTATAAGTGAATGTGAAATCATTAATATTGTAAATAGTTTTAAAAATAATGTGGCCCCTGGTATTGATGGTATTACAACAAATACCTTGAAACATATTATCGAAGCTATTTCTAAATTTATATTTAATTTGTGCATATCTCAAGGTGTATTTCCCCCAGTCCTAAAACATGCTGTGGTGATACCAATTCACAAGTCTGATGACAAAAATAATCTTAATAACTACAGATCCATTTCACTATACCCAGTCTTTCTAAAGTATTTGAACAATGTATAAAAACACAGTCAATACAATTTTTATAAAAAAAAACTACTAAATGATAATCAATTTGTTTTCAGAAAAAATCTGTGCACTGATGATGCTATTATGGCAATTACTTAAAAAATATTTCAACAATTAGACGTAGGAAATGTCTAGGAATTTTTCTAGACTTACAAAAAGCTTTCAATACACAGTATAAGTTGAATAAAATGAATGTGTAATCAAGATGTATAACATGAATAGATTGGGAATTAATGGATTGGCTTTAAAATTATATAAATCTTACTTAACAGGACTCAATCAACTAAAATCAATGATCACCTTAGTGAATCACGTAACATTGATATAGATGTACTTCAGGGGATGATTCTAGGTCCTGTTTTGTTTTTAATATATATAAAAGATTTACTTAAAATTGACATTGACAAATATTCTGGTAGCCTACTCTGTATTCTTATGCTGATGATACTGTGGTTATATTTAGCAGTTCGAGCTGGAATGAAACTTATCAAAATTCTAACAGTGGTATTAACATTATGAAAAAATGGCTGGAAGTTCCCTTACTTTCTTTGAATGTTTTTAAAACAAAATTAATATTAATTTTCATTAACATCACATGGCTTGAACTAGAAATAATTAATTATAGAAATATAACAATACATTATTGTAACCTATCTACTTGCTCATGTCACATCTTGAGTATATCCTCACAAGTTAAATACTTAGGTATTATTATTGACCAACATTTAAAATGGGACAAGCACATCTCCTTCTTGTGTAACAGATTGTGTAGAACAATCCACAAATTTTCCGTTCCACATTCTTATTTACCTATTTATGTTCTGCATACTCTGTACTTACCTCTGTTTAAATCAATAATTCAGTATGGTATATTCGGTTGGGGAGGAATGACAAAATCGACACTCCACCCTTTAAATTTGCTCCAAAAAGAATTACCAAAATTTATCTATATAAACCTTTTAATTACCCAACGAAATTAATTTTTCAGGAATTTGGTATATCAAACTAGGAATAAATTTATAAACAAACATTGCTGATTTACTTCCATAAAAATCACAATAAATTTAATTTGATCTTCATGAATACCATACGAGACAAAATTAGTTTCTTTCTAAACACTCCCAAATGCCACACAACTGTTGGATTAAAACACAGCAGAAATTTTGGAACCAGAATATATAATGCATTAATTAGAGCTTACTCTGAACAAAGTACATGAACACACACACATTTAGGAAACAAATTAGAGTAATTATTTAATTGTTGTCTTTTCTTAAGGTAACAGAGTTTAAAATTGATATCTAATACTCGTGTACTTTGTATTTTCTATATTTATATATGTTATTACATGGTCTGTATTTTACTATATTAATATTATTGTGCTGAATGAACACTCTTCAATTTTGCATAAACTGAACTGAACTGCACCCGAGCACGAGCTTCTGCTCTTTCAGGCCGCAGTGCTTAATGTAGTGTAAACCTAGTGTATTAAATAGATAAATTTGAAATTTGAATTTGAAAATGGCATATCTTGACCAAAGTTATGCTCAGGGTTGGGGGGGGGGAAAGAGTTTTTATTTAAAAAAAATGTGTTGTCATCGTTGTCATTGACTAATGCGAGTTCTTGGCAATTAAGCCATTAACTTACTCGCTCCCCTACATTTCTCTCATACAATGTGGTTTAGAGGAAAGATTCTGATCCATTTCTTTCTGAAGACTGCACAGTGGGCAAAGTGGTGAAGAAAAAATTCCAATTCTGTTCAAGTGTTTTGACAAATAGTCATATCCTGTGAGTAACCAAAAAGATGCAACTGCACTTTTTCTTGAATATTCAGGAATTATATTTTGTACACTGAGACTCTCACATCTTCTATTATTTGAAATTTCGTGGAAATGGTTGATATTTGGAGTTGATTAATCTTTTAACTATTGAAATGAATGGGGAGGAACATGTTTTATACATGGGGTTGCCAGATGAGTACTGTAAAAATTAGCGAAATTCCAAATTTTTAAAGAAAAATTCGGGAAACCGGCATTTTAGATATTTTAACTTTATTGCACTGTTTATTAAATTAAATAAGGTTATTTATTCGTAAAATTCTGTAAAGAAGTAAATCTTAGAAAGTGATGTAGTGAAGTTATGAAAGATGATCTTAGTGATAGATATTTACAATTTTCTATGTTTTTTTCTGAGTGTTGATTGTGGTTAAGAAATTAATGATCCAACTACAGTGAACTAGACACTCATGTCAAGATTTAATTAGATTATAATGACATGTATTAGGTTGGAAAAAAGATCCCAATGAGTATAATTGGGTGGAGTGTTACGAGTTAGATGTAATGTAGAAAGACGGAATTATGTATAAATTTAGTTAGCAAAATTAGAATGTTGATAGGAACGTAAGTGTGTAATGAACAGATGGTGAACATTTAAGGTCATTAAGAAGAAATTGACTGTTTGGAGTTGGGTTACTAGCAAGAGTAGATGAGTTATTAGTTTAACAGGCTGTCGAAATTGCATGCTAATTGTAGTTATATTAATAGAAAGTCATGATGAAAGTTGAGGTACACCATAACTAATATAAATGTTCATGACATCTGTCTGTCTGTCTGTCTGTCTGTCTGTCTGTCTGTCTGTCTATCTATCTATCTATCTATCTATCTATCTATCTATCTATCTATCTATCTATCTATCTATCTATTCGTAAAATTAATATCCTACTAACTAAAAAAATACATTTTATGAAACTTAATGGTGAATTTCATTAAAAAATAATATTTTCAAATTTACTTCAGTTTCACTGTTTATATTTCTCTGAAGATCTATCATCTATTAACATTGACAAATAATTTTCCACAACATTATAAAAAAAGCTTGACAGTCCAGTTTTGAATTGGTACAAAGTTATAATTCTGATTTCGTTAAAACAGCGAGGCAACTGTTCCTGCTGTTTGACCATTTGTGGTTCATTGTGAGCTTAAGAGGGATTATTGCACGTGGGCATAAGCCAATTACACACATTTCCACCTCTTTAAATAAACATTTTTTTTTTAAATGGAAGTTCCTCATCATCAGAATTTAATTTCCCTAAATATTTAGACAGCATATTTAAAACACCTATTACTTTCAATTTACCATTTATTAATTAGACCATACAACAGAAACACAAAGACATTTTCAAACAAACTGAATACCCAGATTTGTGCTTTCTTATGTCACTGTTGATTATTGACTAGTGAGTAAGTGATCATAATCGAATGATTACTCATAGCACAGAGAAGGCTGCCAAACTTGGATGTCTTTTTCCTGTACTCAACAATCAAAACATGTCATGAAGTAGAAGTGGTGTTTGATAGTGTGACAGCCGGGTGTCGATCGTGCGTCCCACAGAGAGAGGGGACGTGAGAGACGGGCGACGTGGCGGGGGAGGTTGCGCGCGCATCTGGTGCACGCCAAGAGGGGAAGAAAGCACTGTGGCGCAAGGCGAAAGGGGACGCAAAGCTGTAGGTGCTTCGCTATGCGAGGTGAAGAGGGGAACAAAACCTCCCGAACAGACGTGCGGAAACAAGCCGCGAGTAACATGTGGAAGACACCAGAAACGGAAACTCCCAGAATCGTACTTTCTGGAAACTATGGTTTAGTAATAAATACAGGACGTGAGGAGAAGAGAGTTCAGTTTTTGGTTAGCAAGCCAGTCAGTCTTGTGTAGCAGTGAAGCCAGCTTCGAGACCGGAGTTCGACATGAGTGTGTGTCCGCAACTGTGCGAGCGTCCAGGCGAATGCAGCGTATCCGGAGTCAGTGGTTCGATGAGCAGTGGACCGCAGTTGGGGGACCTGAGTTCAAAGTTCAGTGGACTGTCTCTGCAAGTCTTGGGTTTGATATATGGTAACTTGAGTGAATGAGCTAGAAGAACTAGCTAAGGCAAACGAACTGTGAACTGAGAACTGACAGTTTTGTGTTGTAAATAGTGCTTTGTGAACATTAGTTGAGATTAGCAGAACTTTGTTGTTCTCAATAATCCAAGTGAATTGTCATTGTTGCTGTGTGGAGTGGAAATCCCATTGTTGACGGGAGTGTTTCAATTCAGTTATAGAAAGTGATTATTGTTGTGACAAAGTTAGATTACTGTTTCCATTAAAAGTTGCAACTGTGTCAGAAGTGGGATATTACAGACATAATGGAAAACCTACTACAGATCCTGCAAGCAATCGCGGAAATGAAAGCAGAAATGAAAAACGACATAAGTGAAGTAAAGGCAGACGTAAAAAGCGACGTAAGCGAAGTGAAAAATGACGTCATTGCGCAAATTGGGAGCGTTTCGACCCACGTAGATGGAATTGTTCCAATCGTGAAAGACGAACTTAAAGCCGATTTTGACAAACTAAACGAGAATTTTGCAACTATAAACGAGACAGTGGCCGAACTAAGAAAGGACGTAGATCATTTAGAAGGCAAAATTCGCGCTCTCGAACGTCAAGAGGAGACGAGTGTGTTAATGGACCAACATGCTGAAGAAAACAAGCACATACTCGCGTTGGTGGATCGCCAGGCTAGAGAACAGAAACAGATAATTGCCGAGGAAGTTCAACGGACCATGGAAAGATCGGCGACAGAATTGAGGACCTCATATAGTGGTCCTGTGGAACCATCGCCTTCGGCCAGACATTGCAACGTCAAGACGCCGAAGTTCGACGGTAGGACGTCTTGGGCGATATTCCGTCGCCAGTTCGAGGCTATCACAGAGCACAGGGATGACACTGGCAAACATGGTCTTCGGGAGAGAGCTGGGCCGGCCCTGTGATCTGCTGTTTGGCATGCCACCCAGCGCCGACCAGCCAGCGACTGACTACATGGCAGAACTGAATGAGAAGCTGAATGGTTTCCACCAACTGGCTAGAGAGCATCTCAAGATGGCCAGCGACAGGGTGAAAGTGCGCTACGACAGATTAGCCAACTCTGCAGGATTCCAGTAGGGCGACTTGATGTGGTTGTATCGACCTACCAGGACCAAAGGAAAATTACCGAAGCTGCAGCATGCCTGGGCTGAACCATACCGCGTGGTGACCCGGATCAATGACGTGGTGTACCGCATCCAGCGACAACCCCAAGGGAAGATGATGGTGGTGCATCTGGACCGACTAGCAGCCTACCAAGGGACTGCCCGGGACGGACAGCCCTAAGGAGGGAGCAATGTGACAGCCAGGTGTCGATCGTGCGTCCCACAGAGGGCGGGAAGCGAGAGACGGGCGACGCGGCGGGGGAGGTTGCGCGCGCATCTGGTGCATGCCGAGAGGGGAAGAAAGCACTGCGGCACGAGGCGAAAGGGGACGCAAAGCCGTAGGTGCTTCGCTGTGCGAGGTGAAGAGGGGAACGAAACCTCCCGAACAGACGTGCGGAAACAGAAGCCGCGAGTAACAGGTGGAAGACACCAGAAACGTTAACTCCCAGAATCGTACTTTCTGGAAAATATGGTTTAGTAATAAATACAGGACGCGAGGAGAAGAGAGTTCAGTTTTTGGTCAGCAAGCCAGTCAGTCTTGTGTAGCAGTGAAGTAAGCTTCGAGACAGGAGTTCGACGTGAGTGTGTGTCCGCAACTGTGCGAGCGTCCAGGCGAGTACGGCGTATCCGGAGTCTGTGATTCGACGAGCAGTGGACTGTCTCTGCAAGTCTTGGGTTTGATATACGGTAACTTGAATGAATGAGCTAAAAGAATTAGCTAACGCAAACGAACTGTGAACTGGCAGTTTTGTGTTGTAATAGTGCTTTGTGAACATTAGTTGAGATTAGCAGTACTTTGTTGTTCTTAATAATCCAAGTGAATTGTCATTGTTGCTGTGTAGAGTGGAAATCCCATTGTTGACGGGAGTGTGTCAATTCAGTTATAGAGTAATTATTGTTGTGACAATAAAAGTTACATTATTATTTGAATTAAAAGTTACAATAGTTTAATGACTCAGTGGTACAACAGAAAAAGTTGGTACCCTGTGGTGTACATTAAAAATTTTATTTTATATCTTAGTTTTTCATTTTGAAATTTGAAGCTAAGTTTGTAGAAAAGTAAAAAAGACTAGAATATTGTGCCTTTCAATACAAAAAAATAACGTAACTTTTATTGTCACGACAATAACCATCATCATCATCATTGGCATTACGGCCCTTATAGTTTAGCCTTAGCCTCCCTCAGAACATCCGACCAATCACTCCTGTCTAATGCTCGTGTTCTCCATCTTCTAATTCCAACTTTTGTTAGGTCAGCCTAAACGTCATCCAGCCATCTCAATTTAGGTCGTCCGACTTTCCTTCTTCCTACCGGTAATGCATCTAGTAGAGCTTTGGGTGCGCGATTGTTCTCCATCCTGGCTACGTCTCCCAGCCACTCTAACCTTCTGAGTTTTATGTCAACAACAATGTTGTTATCTTTATATAATTCATATAACTCAGCATTTGTTTTAATTCGCCAAAACCCTTGCTCATAGGTAGGCCCAAAGATTTTCCGTAATACTTTCCGTTCCCAGGCATTTAAGATCTTAATTGCCCTTTCAGATAGAGTCCAGGTTTCACTTCCATATACTACTATTGGTTTAATAATAGTTTTATATATTCTTATTTTAGCTTTTCTTGAGATACACCTAGACTTCATAGTTTTATTCAATGCCCAAAGACCTCGATTCCCAGCTGCAATCTTCTCTTTTATATCAGTCACAACAATAACCACTTTCTATAATTTAATTTAAACACTCCCGTCAACAATGGGTATTTCACTCCACACATCAACACAGTATTCATTATTGCAATCCACAGACAATGATAATTCACTTGGATTATTGAGAACAACAATATACTCCTAATCTCAACTAATGTTCACAAAGCATTATTTACAACAGAAAACTGTTAGTTCTCAGTTCAGTTCGTTTGCCTTAGCTAGTTCTTCTAGCTCATTCACTCAATTCACCATATATCGAACCCAAGACTTGCAGAGACAGTCCACTGAACTTCGAACTCAGGTCCCCCAACTGTGGTCCACTCCACGCCGAACCACAGACTCCGGATACGCCACACTTGCCTGGATGCTCGCACAGTTGCGGACACACAAGTCGAACTCCGGTCTCGAAGCTGGCTTCACTGCTACACAAGACTGACTGGCTTGCTAACCAAAAACTGAACTCTCTTCTCCTCACGTCCTGTATTTATTACTAAACCATAGTTCCCAGAAAGTACGATTCTGGGAGTTTCCGTTTCTGGTGTCTTCCACCTGTTACTCGCGGCTTCTGTTTCCGCATGTCTGTTTGGGAGGTTTCGTTCCCCCCCCCTTCACCTCGCACAGCGAAGCACCTACAGCTTTGCGTCCCCTTTCGCCTCATGCCGCAGTGCACCTCCCCTTGCCTTCTCAGCACGCAGACGTTCCCCTTACGTCCGTCCCCTCCAGACCCGCGCAGCTGCAACCTTCTTCGCCGCGTCGCCAGTCTTCTCGTGCGCCCCGCCCTCTGCGGGACGCGTGATCGACACTCGACTGTCACAATATTTTATAATTTAAGGATTTTAAAATCATTTTTCAGTGGATTTCTTATAAATATAACAAAACCTGCTTCAGATTTTAGGCCTATATGTAGATATCAGCATTCAGATTGTTTGCACTGTATATCCTACAAAAATTTCTTATTAATAATAATGTTTGTTTGGAAAAAAGTTCAAGTTTGGCTCCATAAAGTCAGGAGCAATACTTAAATTTTATAAAGGCCTGAATAGAAGGCAAACAAGATTTTATATTGTAAACAAGTAGGATAAAATGAAACAACCAGAAAACGAGACAAGTAACTTGTATGGAGGGTGGAGAAAAAAAAAAAGGACATGATATAGTTTTAAACACTGTTTATAATAACGGAAAAATAAATAATACACATAACAGAGAATTCTGTTGGCTTAAAAATTAGTATCATCATATAGTTTTAAACATTATGTTTAAAACATTTTAATCAACGAATATTGTTTTAAACAATTTTGAATACTTCGTTTAAAACGTTTTGTTTTAAACATGCCAAGCCTGGTTATGCCTGCCATGCCTAGCGTCAATACACCTCAACTATTAGATGGGTATGACGTAACTGAAAATCTGCCCCACCTTGTAAAAGCAGTAACATGAGCTATTGTCAGAAAGTCAAAAGAAGGATAGCAATGGCCAAGGAAGCTTTTAATATAAAAAGGAGCATCTTCTACGGATCTCTGGAAAAATAACTAAGAACGAGACTAGTGAATTGCTTTGTATGAAGTGTGGTATTGTAATGACCGAAACATTACAATGACATGAAGAGAAGTGAATAGAAGCACTTGAAATGTGGATATGGAAAAGAATGGAACATGTGAAATGGACAGACAGAATAAGAAATGAAGCTGTGTTGGCAAGAGTGGGTGGAGAAAGAATGATGCTGAAACTGATCAGGAAGAGGAAAAAGAATTGGTTGGGTCACTGGCTGAGAAGAAACTGCCTACTGAAGGATGCACTGAAAGGAATGGTGAACTGTAGAAGACTTCAGGCCAGAAGAAGTTATCAGGTAATAGACAACATTAAGATATATATGGATCATATGAGACATGGAAGGCAGAAAATAGGAAAGATTGGAGAAAACTAGGTTTGCACTGAAAGACCAGCCCTTGTGCAGAACGCTATGAATGTATGAATAAATGTGCTTACACTGTCACTAAACAACAGCTTCAAAATTTAACATAGAAATATCAACTAATAAAACTAAAGTGATTGCATTTTTAGGAAAGGCTCCAATTTCATACAAAATTATTATAAATAATATATTAGTAGAATTTATTTAATTATTTAGCTTATAATAATTTATCATACATAAATGATATGATTAACAAAATTTCTAAAAATTACCCCAACTATTAATATATTCAAACCATCCCAAGTACAAAGACATACAAGGCTCAAGATATATAAATCCTTGCACAACCAGTTCTAGTTTATGGCAGCGAGGCATGGACAATAAGAAAATGTGATGACAGACTGTTAACAACAGCCGAAATGTGATTCATGCGAAGAACTGCAGGGTATTCATTACTTGGCCACCATCAGAATGAAGACATCTTCAAAGAATTTAAAATTGACCCATCGTAAATTATCTACAGCAATATAGACTTCAATGGAAAGAGCATGTCAAGAGGATGGATCATACAAGATAGGAGAAATGAACATATAAAATAGCTGATTATGCCACATAAGCCTATGTAAGTTGAATTAATAAAATTATGAGTTACAATTGAATTTTTTCCATAATATTTTTTTTTAATTTGTTGTAATATTAAAATACCTATAATTGTGCTGTTGGTAACTGTTCTATATAGCGAAACACATCAACCTTAAGTTTTTAATGATTAGGGACCAGATTTTTATGTAATATCAAGGTGTGAAATATGTACATATTTATGTAAGAAAAATAAGCTGAATATGTACCAAAATATGTAAAATCATGAAAATATTTAATATCAATATCTGGCAGGTATAGGATAAGTAAGACTCTCCAGTTGTGATTTCATAGAGCATCCGAAATTTTTACCGCACACTTGACATTACTATTTTTCCATCTGTAGTGAAAGCTTCGTCTATCGAAATCCATGATTTTATTTTTGTCGTTAAGGTTGAAGATACAGGGGCCATTTTAGTTAGTTAAAAGCAGTAGATAAACTCACTCGTACTTTATACTATAAGTAAAAAAACTAGAGAATTGAGTGAAATGAATGACAACAGTACTGCAAGCACTGTTTCGCTTTACTGGATTAGGAGAAAATAAGAGTAGATGTGGGACACATGCATTTTAGCTGCTCCCTGTAAGAAACAAAGTAACTACTAAAACCTCAAACTAAATAGGTATTTACAAACTGTTGTTTCAAAAGTGACATTCCTGTCTCATTCAGAAGAGTAGGATTATTCCATCTGAGAACCATACTTTCTAATTGCTAGGAAAATCCCATTTCCGTATAGGTCTACTAAATTTAAACTAAAGAGGTCAAGCAATAACCTGAAAAGCTATTTATTTTAATCTTTCAACATCTTTCCAGTTTGTTCCTTTACTCCAGCTTATTTTCAAAAGTCGGCTACTTTATTGTGGCTCATGTCAGACTTGACACGAATTTTCAATGGAAGGATTAGGAAGAGGGTGAGTAAGGTTGCAAATTGCATGGGAACGGCTTGTTAAGACGTGTGCAGGACAATTGAAGACATTATTACAAAAACAACCCTTGTCAAAATTGCTATTTTTCAGGAGAACAATAAAAATAAATAGAACAACACATGTCAGCTGCTTCCGTACAACTGATGTTTATCCTTGTGGTTATTGCGCCTGATGTGTGTCATTTTTGGAGTCTATAGACATTTGAAATAGTAGCAAATGTGTCCTTAACTCAATTTCATTAAAAATGACTAGGGCTGTTTTTGTAATAATGTCTTCAATTATAGTTCGAGACAAATCATGTCGTCCTCGTCCCTCTCTACCATATGAAGACAACGCTACTTTCTGAGTGATTTTTACAATACAAGGTAGTTGTATGAGAAAGGTTGCCTTTTGTTCACTCATATTTACTTCCTGGAACTAAGGACGTTATGTTTCGTCCCGAAATATATCTTTTCTTGGGTAGGTAAAAAGGCTTTTCAAATCTGCGTATTTCAAATGTAAACTTCCCCAGCAGAAGTTCCCCCCCCCCTCTTTTAGAGAAGTAAAAATGAATAAACCCCCTAAATATGTAGATTTATGTAATACCAAGCTATAATATGTAATATGGGGTAAATATGTAAAAATATGTAGTATCAAATTTTAATATATTAATGGTAATTACAAGATTCGCAAAGATTTGTTATTTATATACGGTTAGGTTGGAAGGAATATAATATGTAATTACATAAAAATCCAGTCCCTATTAATGATTCATTCTTTTCATATACAAGCAACATTTTTCTTTCACCAATTTACAAGACTCTTCGCTTAAAGAATAAGTACATCCTGTCACTGTAGTAACATACCCTTCACACAAAATATGGGAAAACAGAACTTAACAATATCAGGCCGATAGAAGGATGGAGATGGGTATGAGGATGCATGAACCTAACTGCAGCATCTTTCTCTTCATTACTGACTTTATTAACAATACCCACATACCAATGGGAATCATACATGCATGCAACATAGCAGTTGGGATGCACATAGCATTCCAGTACCACTGGTACAAGCAGAGAGAAATCATAGATTATACAGAACTCATAGCTTAATCTTGCTCCAATCTGAATTGGTGACAGTGGGACAAACTGATGCATGGGTCATGTACCAGGAATAGTTTTTGCATTTTCAAAGTGTCCACAGAGAAATTTTCGAACCTGTACCATATGTTCTTTGGAAACATAGAAACCTGTAATTCCTTTTAGGTTCTTCTGGCAAAATTCATACACTTGTAATGCTGTGGTTATCTGAGCCTTGTAAAGTCTTTGCAGACTTGTTTTTGTAACAAGTCTCTTTAAAGTGCTGCGAATTCTGTCACAGGGAGATTTACGATGGCTGGTTGCAAAGAAATACCAATTGCACTTCATGTTGAAATCTTGTTCATGGTAGCAGATATTTCTAAAGTTCTTATAATTCTCGTATTGTGCAGCACATCCATCTGTGAAATATTCAACATGATTTAGAGGAGCTTTAGGAAATTCTGACTTCAAAAAGTCTAGTACCATCTTCTGAGTCTGATATATACTAGAGCCACATCATGATCTAGATGAGTGGTGGTCAGCACTCACTGAAATGTGCAAAGGGTACGCAGTGCTGTCCCGTGTGCACTGTCGTGCAAAAGAGAGAGAGAGAGCATACCCGCTAGCAGCTACAGAGTGCACCCTAGTGCACTGCGTTTTCCACGGGTAAGAGAGACTAGCCCCAGCATGCTATGTGGTGACGACCCCTGATCTAGATCGTCAGAAATAATGCAGAGACTTCTTGATTGCAAATCTTGATTAATTTTGCAGTAGACAACTATAGTGTGAAGGGTGCAGCTACCATTGTTCCAATGGAATTCCTGTGCTTCATCTTGAACAAAACTGTAGTCCATTAATATTAATACTGATCCTTCATCAAGAGTTTCTTTTCTCATTTTAAATAATCAGACTGGGATTGAGAAATAAATGAATGAGATGTAAGCTTCTCAATTTTCTGAATTAGGGATTCACAAAGTTCTGACAGGGTACTTACTTGAACAATGAGATTTGTTCTATCAGTTGACACCCATTGACTGTATTGAACTGTCTCATCAGGATCAGCATCTTCAATTTCCCTTTCCAGATGATTTTGAAGCAAAGAACTTGTGGGACATTTATCACAAAGTCGGAACAGGTTCTATTACTTGTGTTGCAGATGATAACTTTGATTAAATCGTGATAAGTTTCTTCAATAGTAATGGCACTTAGGAGTAATTTCACATTTTGTTCAATAGTGCGCACACACACACATGGACACACATACACACAGAATGTTTATGCAAGTACACATTGTTTCGGCCGGAGAGTAGCAAATTTAGAAATGCCTATCTTGTTTTAAGGAAATTTAATGTTATGAACAGACATCGGATTCTAGGGCAAATGCCTATTTTGTTTCTTTAGGAGAAAGGTAAAAATAATTATTAATATTTGTGTTTCATGGAAATTGAAAGGTATTCAAAGAGTTTTATAGTGCCCTAAAATGCCCTAAAACGGTTATTAGAGCCTAATTTGTTAATATTCGCCTAAAAATGCCTAACTCACTGTAAAGTTTCGCATTTTACTCTTACTTTTTATAATTTATACATGCATTCACTGCGAAATTTAAGGCATTTAAAAAGTGGAAAGTTTGCTTCACACCGGCCATGAAACCATTGATAAAGGAAACAAAATGTTTTGAATCTCACGACACTCGCAATAGATTTCACCGAATTTAACATGTTTGGAGGCATAAATGCCGACAAAGAACCAACCTTAGTTTTGAAGCAGGCAACAATCACAACATGTGCTGCTACCGATTCAGAGATGTACTATACTATAAAAATGACTGTTTTCGGTCTGAAACCGATTAGCTGTACTGCCCTTCAGAGTGTCATAAAATCACAATTTTTGGAGAAAGAGTGTTTTTGAAATATTTATGAAAAGTCGTAAAACTGCGAATTAGTAGGGTAAACCGTTACAAAATATTTAAAAGAATGGCCCTCCTAGTGTTAACACTACCAGGAAATGCAACAATAAGTGGAACTTTGTATTTTTGTCCAATTGAATCTCAATAACAACAGTTCATTTGAATGCTCGTTAACAGTTGCTCTTTCCCTCACCTTATTTGTGTTGAGAAGTTTTGAGCGGTAGGACGTTTTCCTGTGAAGTTTAACGCGATAATGCCGAAAAATATAAGTGCAAAATCTACATTGATCCGGCAATGGCTAACAGAATATTCAGAATTCACTTATGATGGAAAAATAATATTCTGCAAGATTTGTAGCAAACAGATATGTAACAATAGTTGAAATATATCAATTCTATTAATTTTAATGAGTAGGCCTATAATATTTATACGTTGACTGAGCTATCCTGAGGTATAATTCTTTTTAAGACCACTACACTTTAACCCTTTAAATTCCGATAGTTAAAGTATTTGCAGGTCATTAAAATTTTGATTGTTCGAACCCACTAACTTTGTGATAGAAATACGGCAATACAACAATTAGGATTTTATTTTAATTCAGTTTACTTTACATTTTTAGATTTCGCAAGAAAAGAAGTGCCACCTAAAGCAGCATTTGCAAGGAGCGGCTCATAAGGCTAAAGCTCAGCAGAAAAATCAACTGCAACAAACTTTACTAACACAGCCTACTTCATCCAATCTCAGCAGCAATTTCTATGCTGATTTAAATAGAGCGTTTGTTGCTGCTAACATTCCCTGGAATGCAATTGAAAATCCGGTTTTAAGACAGTTTTTACAAAAATACTGCAAACAAAATATCCCATCTGAGTCGACCCTAAGAAAAAATTACTTAGACAGAATATACAATGAAACTGTAGCTTCCATTCGGGAGGATTCTTACATATGGATCTCTGTGGATGAAACCTCAGATCCTATGAATAGGTATATAGCAAATATGGTAATAGGAAAACTTAGTCCTGATGGACCTTCGATTCCACACCTCGTATGTGTTAAGGAACTTTCGAAAGTGAATAGCCAAGCCATTGCTTATTTTGTAAATAAAGGCCTACAGTCTTTATACTCAGGTAATATAGACGATTCTAAAGTTCTGTTGTTTTGTACTGATGCTGCCTCATACATGGTTGCTGCAGCTCCACTTCTTAAAACATTTTATCCTAACCTCACGCATGTAACCTGTCTAGCACATGGCCTTCACAGGGTTTCTGAAACAATCCGGAATGAATTTCCTCTTGTCAATTCGTTTATTTCTAACACAAAAAAATGTTTTTGTAAAGCCCCATCCAGGATTTCAATATTCAGAGAGAACTTTCCAGATATCCCACTCCCACCTCAGCCGGTTGTTACACGATGGGGAACCTGGATTCAGTCAGTGGTGTATTATTCTAAGTATTTTAAAGAAGTGGTCACAGTTATTGATAAATTACCTGAAACTGATAGTGCAGCGTGTGTGAAAGCAGTGAAAGATTGTCTGAATGACTCACGAGTGAAAAACGATATTGCCTACATAACATCAAACTTTTCTTTCATACCTGCAAGCATTGAACAATTAGAACGTGAAAAACAATCTCTTTGTAGCCAAATAGCAATAGTAAAGGAAGCTCAAGTGAACATACATTCTGCTTTGGGCGAAACTGGGAAAAAAGTTAAAAATAAGTGGGACAACGTATTAAATAAGAATGTAGGATTTTCATTGTTGGAAAAAGTATCAAGAGTGATATCGGGGGAAAGTGTAAATGTTCCAGTAAGTATTGATGTTTCTATTGTACCTAATTTAAAATTTGCGCCTCTCACATCAGTTTCGGTTGAAAGAAGATTTTCTGCTTTCAAAATGATTCTCAGTGACAAAAGGCAAAGGTTAACTGTTGAGAATTTAGAAAAAATTCTGGTGGTGTACTGTGCAGATAATGATAATAAAGTCTGAGCATGGAACTGAATTTCAATAACTTAAAATGAGTAATCTTGATATCAATAATCATTATTTCATTAGTTTCAATATATTAAATTTGTGCAGCTCTGTTTATAAATATAATATAGTATTCTTTTTTAATGTTTAAACATACTTTTTTGTGCGTATTTTAGTGTATAACTAAAAATTTCAGTGAAAGAAATAAGTATGATACCTTGATGTGCCTAAAATGCCTATTTTCATTAAAATAGAGCCTAATTTTACAAATTTTGAGCTTATTTAAGGCGCCTAAAACTGCAATTTTTAGTGCCTAAAAATCCGATGTCTAGTTATGAAGAGAGTGAAGTTCTGCTAAGTTGCTTAAAACCAGACTTTTCTGTTAATATAAATTTTTGCTAATGCTAATTTTGTCTTTTTGCCCAGGCATTATTCTTGAGTTTTCATCATCTAAATAAAAACTGTGTACTTTGTCAATTGTTTCCTGAGGTAGAGTCTTTTTTTGTTTTTTTTTTTTTGTTTGTTTTTGTTTTTTGTTCAGGCATTGATAAAATGCCTTTTTCCATTACAAGGGCTCGTGCTTGTCATAGTATCTCAAATAAAATATACCTTATATAGTCATTAAGCTTGGTATACTAGTAAGTGACTATGTTTATGTTTTCTTTAAAACTGAGATTTTTCACTCTCTCCATGATTTCTCCAACCTATTTTTTTCCGTGTGACATAAACACAGGTTTGTAATGATACTGTTAAAGTTTCAAGGTAATACATGGGGAGGCAATATTTAAAAAAAAAAAATCATATACAAATTCATTTATAATTTGTTTGGAGGTATTATAGTTAACGATTTCTTGAGCAGAAAATTGAAGGTATTTAATATGTAGCACATAGATTCATATACAAAAAAGATCAAAGTTTTATTGCAAAAACTATGGGAGATATGGCATTTTATGTATGGTAATACTATAAAACTGAGCATGTGCATCCATGACTTCTTTGAATTCAAACTCTGGAATTATTCAACCAAATTCATTTCAATTTTGGGAATATTCATATATCTAGGTAATACTTCAATCAAATACTGTACAATGATAATACCGGAAAGTTCACGGTAAAAGTGGCGAATGACTCGCCAGTGCTATCTAGCGGCAGGGATTGTAGGCAGCAAGGATTACGTGATGAATAGCGCATTGAACTGTGATATGAGCTTTGTTCTTCAACAAACATATGATGTCCTAAGAATTATTCTCATTATAGTTATAGCCTACACAATGTTAGTTAAATGTGGAAATGTTTGTTCTATGTTTTGTAAAAACTATGCCTAGCAAAATATGCTAGATCTTTCTTCAGATTTTCAAAAGATAGAGATTGAGAGTAGTCATGTAAACACCAGTAGAATATTACTTTTCTGTTACAAGATGATGATGATGATGATGATTATTATTATTATTATTATTATTATTATTATTATTATTATTATATTTTACTATTACTACTGCTTCTACTACCAGTACTACAGTTATTTGCTTTTGTCTTTTAGGTGTGCCATGCTCATACAGGTAAATAAACGCAAACAGACGTTGGTTAGTGAGGTTTAATAGGGTGCGTCAGCTACTATTGCTATTTGCGTCCTTATCTAAACTTCTTTAAAAAACAAAACACAAACAATATCATAAGCAAAATGCGAGTACTAACTAAAAACAGTGTCAAAACGTATAAAATTAGAGGGATAGAATATAGCCTATTATGTACAAAAATAACAAAATATATTCAGATCACTTTTGATTATCGGATTTCAATAACCATAATTCGAAACATTAAGGATAAGTAAAAATAGAGTGTAATAAATTGCAAAAGTATAGCGAAGTTTCCAATCTGTCGTAGGACTGTTAATTTTAATACTTTGTTTTTAATAACAGACTGAAGATAATAGTTATTCCTTCATAGAACTTAACAGCTCCTTCTTCCGAAAATATGAGTCAAAATCAAAGCACAATAAAAGAATCGCGAAGGTCTCAAATAAACATATTAGATCTTGCATCGAGGAAGCTGCAGGTTTTCTGATATTAGACAGAAACAACAGACCATACTCCTCCATTGTGTAATTACCGGTAGATAGTGCATTAGGAATGACATATTCTCTATGTTAACTGAAACAGTTACTAAACTGCATAAATCTACTTTACATTGTTCATATAAAACACAATTTGTTTATAGTTTCTCCATATAAAAAATTGAAAGTGTCTACTTTTTTATCCAAATAGTGTGTCTTGGGATACGTAACATAAAAATGTGAATTGTTGATTTTGTGAAGAAAGTGGACTCGTTTTTTTTTTTTCATAATAAGTGATTCAGGTAGTTATTCGGACAAATAATTTGCCTATTCCTATATTTTAAAGGCATTAATATTTCACTAAATTAAGATTTTTTTTTTTTTTGCGATGCAAGAAACCCTAAAAGATAAAAACTGGCTCAAGCAGAAATGACAACTCTAAACACAGCAAGTCCAAAGGCTGAGTTAATTAAAATTGTTCAAGATGATGAATTCATTAGTCACAAGTGTGCATATAAAGAAGGAAATGGGGAAACGATATTCCAGTTGCGATAAAAGTTTTGCCGCAACATTCCATTAATGTTCACCTCAAGAAGAAAGATTTCTAAGAAGAAAATTATGTTTACCAACAGTTTAGATCTCTCAAAAATTGACTTTATGAATTCGGTATAGGCCCGGTATAAATCGCACCATTCTACAATTAATTATTAAAAATAAAATCCGATATTGTACCATTGAATGAAAAGGTTGTAACTATTATTGTTGACGATAAAATGTATTTGAAGGAAAATATAACTTACAATGCTAAAACAGACACTTTGAGGGATTCGTTGAATTAGGTATAGATAACATAATCAACAAACTTCAACTGACATAAAAATTTCAGAAGTGCCATTTGCAAACCAAGCAATGGTTTTCATTATTTGAGGAAGGCGTAAAATTTTAAAGCAAACTGCATGTAAGTTATTTTCTATCAAGAGATGCAATGCCTGCAGAAATTTTAAAATCGTATCTGCTTGATGTAAAAGATAAAATACAAGATACAGGCTTCATCCCTAAAGCAGCGACTGTGCCAGTATCTTCACTGACAAATATTTCAGTGTGCAAATAAATTGTTACATAAAAAATAAAATGGATAACCATTAACTAAGAAACGATATACGCAATGTATGAAAGTTTCTAAATTCATGCACAACTAAATCATAATTACATTTGAAAATACGAGAATTGTTTCATTTCATTTCTGTTCCAATAACTTTGTAACTTCTTATTAATTTAAAATGTTGTGAACCTTGTGACTCTAAATAACACTATTGATTTCCATTTTTTATCGACATCAAATGAACACTTCTCCATTTGTCCTCATGTAACCTAGCACGCCATAAGAAGTGTATAAACAATCCAAGCCGCTAGATAGCAGTACAAGTCACTTTTCGCCGCCCCTTGCAATGCTAAACAAGCTTTCCAGTATTATTGTTATAGAGTATTTGCTTCAATTCACAAGATTTCAAGAAAATCGGTGAGGATGGGTGTCATTTTTGTAAATTTATGGATGATTTGACATGGAATGGCCCGCTGGGATGACACAGGGGAACCCAAGTTCCTGGAGAAAATCCATGTTACCTGGACCACAGGTTTGCCCAACACAAGTCATAAATCAGAGTATGCCAGGGATCGAGCCTGGGTCTACAGCAGCGGTTCCCAAAGTGTGCTCCGCAGAGCCCTTAGGGCTCCGCAAATGATTCTCAGGAGCTCTGTTCACGGAAATTATGAAGATGACAAAAATTGCTAATTCCACCTAGTCTCTAACAGGGAAAATGGAAACTACTTCCATCAAGCGAAAAATACTTTCTGAGAAAGTACAGTAGTTTGCGTTCTTCTTGCTACATGGAAGCATTAATATTAGATCTACACGTCACTGGAACTATCTCGATCTTTCTTGCTTGCCAAGTACTCAATGATTCTCGAAATTTCTTTTATTTTTTATATACTGGGCTGCCAGCGTTTGTTATTCGTGGTACGTGGAATCTACAATCTATTGACTGTTACATTATCTCAAGAAATATATATGCTGTATACCTACATGTTAATTTGATAGCAGATGTGTTACCTAAACTTTCGTTGAACCAGAACTGTGGCTTAAGACGGGCTCCCTAAGACCTAAGAGTCATTAGCCATCAACCAGTGCTCAGTCAAAGGGGGATAACAACAGCTATAACCTTACTTTTAAAGAAGATAGTGCGAATTCCTGGGAATTGAGTTCGGAATATGTTGAACATGATCCTGTCTCAGAGTCTACGATGCCTAGTGTAGAGGTACTGAAAGTAACAAATGAAAATATTGTGATTTATATTTGGACATGGGATTCACTGAGTTTGCTGATGAACATCCACAGTGTGTGATATGTAACAAAGTTTTTCCCAATAGTTCTATGTTTCCTGCCAAGCTTAGACAGTATTTCTCAATTAAAAAATTCACAAATAAAACTGCACACTACTTCGAAAGAAAAAGTGACTAACTCCATGCAGTTCAGACAAAATTTCACCTCGTGTAAAAACAAACAACAAGAAAGCACTGAAAACGTCATACTTGGTTAGTCATAACCAGGCTCTTGCTGGTAAACCTCACCTTGTTGAAACTCTTATGAAACCACTATTAGTGAAGGTAATGACGTGCATGGTGGACGAGAAAATTGCAAACTTGATTTCCAGTGTGCCCCTATCAAATAACACTGTGCATAATCGAATCCAGAATCTATGAAAAGACGTAAAAAATATCATGATTTCCCGTATCAGTTAAACGAAATTTTTGTTACAACTTGACAAATCCACGGCCTTTGCCGGATTAGCTATGTTAATGATGTTTGTGCGGTATGAATTTTCAGGTTCTTTCATGAAATATTTTGTTCTGCAGCCATTGCCATCCTCTACAAGCGGTATTAAAATTTTTTCTTCATTGAAAACTCGATACCGTGGGACACTTGCATTGACGTGTGCATAGATGGCGCAAAGGCCATGGTAGGTCCTGTTGCTGGTGCTGTTACAAGGATCAAGACAGTTATAAAAACTGAACAAGTAGTCGCTGTGTACTACACCAACACGCCCTCGCAATGAAGAAATGCCAGCGTTATTAAAGCAGGTACCAGACAACGCCCGTCAAAATTATCAACTTTGTTAAGGCACGACCTTCGCAGTGTAGACTACTTAAAATCCTGTGTGAAGATATGGGTAGTATACACAAGTCATTGTTAGTAATATTACACACAGAAGTGCGATGGTTGATGCGCAGTAAAGAGTTGTCCCGATTACATGACCTTCGAACGGAAGTTATTCACTTTTAAATTACCAGAACAGTTTGCTAGCAGATTATTTGAATGATCAGGAATCATCATCATCAATAGCTATCAGGGTTTAGGCCATTTGGCCTGTTCCGTCTCAGGTGAAAAGCTGGTCTCTCCATAGCTTCTTCGGGCGTCCACAATCTCTGTATCCAAGGGGTCTGTAATTTAATAATCTCCTGGGTAGTCTATCATTTGGCATCCGTAGAACATGCTCATGCCAGTTGCTCCAATACTTGTGGATTGTCTCTGTAATGGCTGCGATATTTAGTTCTTGTCGGATATCTTCATTATATTTATGGTCATAGAGAGTGTAGCCTGCTAGCGGTCTTAATAATCTCATCTCAGCTGCTTCTATTCTTTTCAGTTATGATTAGGAATGGTTGTACAAATTATGTTATTTGGCAGACTTTTTCAAAAATGAATTCAGCACATACATACAAGGTAAACGGAAGGTTATATTCGATGCTGATGACGAAATTGTCACACTGAAGAAAAAGATAATGTTCTACATAGAAAGCGTTGACAATAAGGATCTTACTTTTCTCATTGACTTCAAACTTTATAGAAGAAAACAAACATAACAATGAATGTCTCATTCGTAGCAATAATGAAAGAACACCTTGACAATTTGCTTCAAAATATGAATTATTTTACGACACTGTATCAACATCTAGGTTATTTAGCGTCTGAATGAAATGAAGGTGATAATGCCGGTGAAATGAGTCTGGGGTCCAGCACCGAAAGCTACCCAGCATTTGCTCATATTGGGTTGAGGGAAAACCCCGGAAACACCTCAACAAGGTAACTTGCCCCGACCGGGATTCGAATGTGGGCCACCTGGTTTCGTGGCCAGACGCGCTGACCATTACTCCACAGGTGTGGACACTCAGGAATCGATTTTAAAGAAATATGAGTGGATTGTAGATCCATTTCCAGTGATGTCAAAACCAGCAGCCCTCACTGCTTCAGATATGAGATCCTTATAGACATGGTTTCGAACAGCCACTGTCAGGCATAATTTAAAAGCAAACCATTTCCCAAATTTTGGGCTAAGTTAGTGGAGGACCTCTTGATATTAAGTTCAAAAGCTAAATTTCTCTCACTGCCTTTTGGTACTGTGTACCTCAGTGAAATGACCTTTTCGAGGTACATGGCTACAAAAACAAAATATCGAACTTGTTTGGACATAGAAGACATGCGTCTTCAACTGATTTCTATGACACCGGACATTGACAAACTCTGTCGCAAGAAACAGGCACATTCTTCACATTAATTTCGGGTGTACATGTAACATTGTAACATTTTTTAAATATCTTAACTACTTGTTAATATCATTTTGTAGATTTAAATAAATTATATCCAGTACTTTTTTTACTATTGTTTCCTTTATATTTCCGTTTATGTATCGTGTTAAATATGCTTCATAGAACATAGACAGATAAAACTAAAAAGTAAACATTTCTTGGGGCTCCACGAGAAACTTTTGCTTCAAAAAGGGCTCCGTGGCTGAAAAAGTTTGGGAACCGCTGGTCTACAGGATTGCCACAGTAGCATTTTGTTAAAATATGTTTGTTATACTATATAGGCCCTATGGAGTATAATAAATTTTATTTTTGTAAGCTTATGTAATGTACTGTCAATGATAAAAACATAAGCCTATTTTGATAACTATCAGGTTTAAATTCAGGGTATTTCATTTATATAATTACAGAAACAATGTTTTGTTTGATTATTGCTGAACGTCGCAAAGGAAAAAGTTGCCATTTTACCACAATTATATTGTAATAAGGAGGCTATTTCTAATCATTCATGGCATGTAGGCCTAACTTTAAAGAAATGTGTGGGAAATATTATTTCTATCGTCTGTTAAGTAAAGTTGAGTTTTGTGAAGATTTTGTTGTTCTTCAATACAGAGTACAATTTTATTGTCCTCTCTGTGTAACATCAGTTACATGTTGGTAACGTTAGTTACAAGGACTATATTGTTGTAAATATTAAACACCATGAAAACTCGCAGTATTTAATTTAAATAAATATACCAATATAATCAAATTTAGTCATTTAGTAAATAAAAAATTGTCGTTTACATCCACTATATAGGGAAGCAAAACATTTAATTACAACATATGTTACTTTTTTCAATCATTCGTGACATGTAACGTTAGTTACGGTGACCTGGTCCAAAATATTTTATTAAACAACAACCCTAGTTTTTCCTGTAAAGAAACTAAATTACATTTATAAAAGTACATTAAATTCCGCATATCTCGCAATATCATATTTTACATACAGAGATCCTACAAAATAGTAATATACGTTACAAGAGCGGTATGTTGACGTTTTCATGTTCAAGGAAAATATTGAAAAAGCGAAATATAGTTGACCTTTTTTAATTTCCGAGAACATGAAAACAAACATACCGCTCATGTATCGTACATTATTTTGTGCGAAGATCGTTTATTACATACCTGAAAGACTAATTTCTAATTAGTTGCAATGAAATCTCCATGTTGGTTTCTGTTTAATGACGACAACTTCGGAAAACCAAATTATCTTTCTTCAACATTGTTGCTATAAAATGTTTTCTGTGTTTACTATACTCCAGCAGGCCATGATATACGTCTATCTTTTTTTTCCCCCAGCCTATAAATGCGAACTTAAAATGTAAGGTTATGTAATGATTTATTTTTCATTTTAATATTTTAACAATATTATTTATATAACATATTGCAGTAATAACATCGGCATCTGGAATCTTGTTGATTTTTTCACGGCTTCCTTAATGTTACTTGTATCAGGAATGCAATAAGTTTCGTGGATTAATTTTTGCAAATATTTAAAAACAATAATTAACATTGCAATTTAGGTGAAATTGCAGTGGTACGTTTCCAATTTATAATTATTACTATGTTAAACGTCTCTAAAAATAATATGTTAAAAGCCTAAAGCAGTAAAATGAATGTCGCGCTTAAGCGGTAAGAAGAGGGAAATTGTTATGTGTGTTACGTTGGGAATACTGAATGTGGTATTTCACACTTACCGCGTATTGGTTCTGTGCAGAAAACAAGCAAATACGCACGATCTCGCACAAAAGACATTTCCAGTTTCGTACACATAGACTATGTAATTTACGTTCTATGAATCTGAGGTGCATGAAAATAGCACCAATGGAAAGAGAAACTCAAAAGGTTTAGTTGTTGCAATACTGTTTTCCTAGTTGATAACACTGTCTCATAATATCTCATATAAACAAATTTTTTTATTGTTGAGGCGAAATAGCTGCTGGTTAATTCCAGGTGTGACTTACTCAACATAACACACTTCAAGGAAGTGAAAATGTAACTACACAAATTATATTTAATTAACATTTTATTTCAAGGTCTTAAACTATTCATCAAAGAATGTAATTTTTGCTCATGTGGATATAAATGGTTAATATTACATCTGAAGGACATTATAAGAAAAAAAAAATGATTGTGACTTACACTAAGTGAAAAAGACAGGTAGTTCTGTGCCAACATAAACTATTCTGAAAGTCTGCTCTATACTACTGCAGCTACATGAATGATGATGTGATATATTTTTAAAGTAAAAGACATAGATTGTATACATGTATTTTTTTATATTTAACAGTTTAAGTCATACACGACAAATGTTTTATTTTGTAACTTACACGACTTCAAATTGTGACTTACACTACAGTGTCAACACAAATGTAAATGATTTTCATACCAAGCATTAAATCCATATTGTCTAGTGTCTGTTTGATGTTCATTTTGTTAAATCATATAAGAGTGCTTATCAAAATACGCAATTTTTCTAAGGCCTATAAACACATCAAAACACATGATTTTTTTTTTTTTAATATTCTGATTCCTTAAATGTAAACAAAAATCTGTTATCAATAATTGGTTCCTGCACTTCACCTGATGTAGTTCAACCTCAACATCAATATCCTCTTTTCTATCATTGTCGACATTCAACTTAAATTTAGGAAATGTTGCATCATATTTTAAGAACTTGACTAAGAGGCCTTGTCTTTCTTCTGTCCCACAAAATTCTTCACGCTCTTTTTACCCTCATATTGTAAAACAATCCAGTCTCTACACTTTATGACTTGCTTACCATTATTACTTAAATTTTTTATCTTTCCATCCCTGAAATGAAATACAATGATATTGGTGCTCCCAGCATATGACTGGCCTTTAATCTTATAGGCGCTATTGGTTCAAAAAGGTGCATATTCCTCGTTTGTGGAATTTCCCCTCCCCCACCCCACCCCAGAAGGATTCCAAATTTTGTCCAAGCGATCTTTCTCATATGCAACTTTTTCTTCATCAGTGTATAATAAACATATATTTAACACATTTTGAGATTATAGATTTTGCTTTGTGGCTTCGTGAACCTACCTTTTTACTATACCGCCAAGGCCACAAATAGGACCCTTTCCATGAGAGGTTGCTGAAAAATTGTAATATGTTTGTGGTGTCATTCAGGGTAATTAGACATAATGAAAATTTTCGTTTAAAGTGCTGAGCACTCCCGTCTAACTAATATTCCAACATATTCAATCAGAACCTACAGTGTTCAGTTAGGAAGTGATTTAATATGACATCACTAAGAACTGCAACAGAGTATTTATCATGGTGTATATAATCTGACACAATCATGTAAGGTACTGACTGAGCTGAAGCAGCTTCATGCAGTAAACAAAGTGTGTTGTGACGAATTCTAGTGGACAAACTGAATTTCGTCTTGATACTCAAATAATTTTCACTTTTTTCTCTGTGCCTTCCTTCCTTCTTTCTTTCAACAGCCGATTTAGCCATTTTTTTTCCCCTTGGAATATAATTGTGAAATTCAAATTGATAGAACACATCCTTGAAGGCATAACCTATAAATGTAGTTTAAGTCTGAAAACCCATGAACTTCCATAATTGTAATTTTCTGTAAAAGGATGACAACTTTCAGACTGGTGAATTTTTAACAAAACCTCGACAGAAATTGTGAATTACATGACAATACTTTAAATGGCTTTTTATACATAAGTAAACCATATAGTCATGCCATATTTGAGTATGATGTAATGTAGGTCTATGAAAAAAAAGAATGTCACTTTAAATTATATTTATTTTATATTTTTGCTGCAACAAATAAAATTACACTTTTTCGTGATCTACACAACAGTCCATCATCAATTCTTATTAAGGAGAAAAATTCGCTCTGGCACCGGGGATGAACCTGGGTCTTTGGTTCTACATACCAAGCGCTCTAACCACTGAGCTACACTGAAGTTCAATCCACAGCACCAAATCGAATCCCTCCTCTAGCGTTTTTCCCTTGTGGCATTACTCCAGGTTCGACATATATGTTGACATATTATATTAAGTCAACTGCCATTATACGCGCACTCAACCAAGCGACATGGTGACCAGGATTCCACAGTATATGCACTGAGAGCGAATTTTTCTCCTTTCATAACAATTGTTACCGTAACAGATAAATTCTGTAGGACAAAAATTACCTTTACGTAATCCATCATCAGTTTATAAAATTAATGGCTTTCATGTTTTCTTACAATTTAGTACAAAATGTAGGCGTGTTAAACATTTCTGGATGGTACAGAGTAGGCCTATAGAATCAACTATAGAGACTGGTAAAATTGTATATATTTACATGCAGTACAGAATAGAGAAAATTAATCAAAATCAGGTAGCTTTGTCTTCCACCACTACAGCCATAGGCCTATTTATTCTTCCATGGTTGCTACCATATAATGTGCTATGCTATTTATCTCTGCTAATTCCAAAGATTACATGCCTAAAGAGTCCTGCGCCGTGGCATCGCGGTGTAAGGCATCCTGCCTAGGACTCGCGTTACAGAATGCGCGCTGGTTCAAGTCCTCATGGGGGAAGAAATTTTCTCATGAAATTTCAGCCAGTTTATGGGACCGGTGCCCACCCAGCATCATGATGCACTTGGGGGGCTACGATAGGTAGCGAAAATCCGGTTCAGCAAACCAGCTATTACGGCTGGGGGGGTCATAGTGCTAACCACACAATACCTTCATTCTGGTTGGATGATCGTCCACCTCTGCTTGGGCATGTGAACGTGAGGCCAGCAGCTGGCTGGTCGGACTTGGCCCTTCAGGGCTGTAGCGCCATGGATTTTTTTTTTTTACATGCCTAAAGAAACTAGTAATGCATTGATATTATCTATGCACTTTAAAATTTTGGATACTAGGATAAATTGATGTGGAATTAACCTGCTATAGACAACAGAAAAGCTTTTTGTGTGCTTGATTTTTATGTGCACCAGTCGGTTATTACTGTGCAACGACATTACCGAACAAAGCTTGGTGCAGATTCACCCAGTGGGCAAACAATCCGTACATGGTACACTGATTTCAAGGCAAGATTCTTCGCAAGCGGTTGCGATTTCATCCGTACCGATTACAGTTGCTGCAAGCCCTAAAAACAGAGGACAAAGTGCTACGAAGAAATTTCTGCATAAGCATTCAGACTTTCACTGAAAACAATTATGAATTTATTTTTTCCTTGGTGTTTTCTGATGAAGCCACTTTTCATCTTTCTGGTAAGGTGAACAGACATAATCTCAGAATTTGGGAATCGGAAAATATGCGTACCTACATAGAACTTGACTATAAGCTTGATGTGTGCCATGTTACCAAGGGGGAGCACACTGAACATCTTTAAGGTAAGGAAATAAACTTTTTGAGTGTCTCTTTCCATTGGTACTATTTTCATACACCTCAGATTCATAGAACGTAAATTACACGTATTCGAAACTGGAAAGGTCTTTTGAAATGGCCCACTAGCGTCTTAGGAATACCAAATTCAATAAGAATATTATATAAAACTTCTCTCTTAACCGAATCATATGCCTTTTTGAAATCTACAAATAACTGACGTACTTATACTCCCTTTTTTTCTCCAATATCTGTGGAATACAAAAAATCTGATCAATAGTCGATCTATTACACCTAAAACCACAATGATGATCCCCAATAATTTCATCTACATATGAAGTAAATTTTTTCAAAACAATATTGGACAAAAATTTCGTACAACATCAATAAAAGTGATATTCCTTGAAAATTAATACAGTTACTCTTTTCCCCTTTCTTAACACTAGAAGGACCAATCAATCATTTTGACCAATTTTGATATTAAATTTCTTTGTATCTCCTCTGTATATTAGTTTATCAAGTTCGTTGTTAGAGCCTTTTATTGAATTTAGGCTACTCCCTTTAGGCCCCCTGAAAATTTCAAGTCCAAACATTATTTATGGATGCAACAAATACAGCTACCTAGAAGTACCAACACAGGTTATTTTGACCAGTCTGCATTCTCTTATTTTCATGCAGCAGCAAACTACAAATATTATGTTTTATGGTAATCTTCTGCCGTCTAACAATGAACTCAATACATTGTCGCCATGTACAACCAAGTTTATTGAATGTAAGTAGCAAGTCTTTCATATTACCGAAAATATTCCCTTTATATAGACTAGTTGATACTCAAAACATATGAATGACAAAAGGGAGTTTATAATCTCTTTCCTGTGACATTATAATATAATCAATATATTTTGGATGACAGCACAAATTCTTTTGACAACTATGTGAAGTATTTCATTGGTCTATCTCAAGATGGCAAACATGGCACAAAAGGGTTTCAGCAATGAAGAACTTCTGGCACAAAAGATGAGCAATGAAGAATTCTGCATTATTTTGAAACATTATCATAAACAGATTCGGAGAGAAAATACCAACTTAGTATTTGTGACGAAGATGGGAATGAGACTGGTGATCCTAATTATATCTCGCAAGATTGTATATTTCAGCAGTGTCCAGGAAACCAGGGAGTAAGACCTGTAAGATTGGAGGGTGTCATAGCAGAAATAACATGCCATGTCTGCACAAAGTATAATAAATTTTTGTGTGACCAATGTTCTGAAAATCATGTATGTGTGTGCAAAATGTGAATATAATAACCAATAGACATTAGACACATTAAGAAAACACAAAATATATATTTCAACAATATTTAATGTAAAATTGAGTAAACATGAATAATTCATTGCTCATGATGTTAAGAACAGAATTGCATCTGAGAAATGGTAGAATTAATATGCTAGTAGTTATATACAGTTAATAAAACTTTTTTTTTTCATCTAAGCATAACAATACTGTACATAATTTTTTCTTAGAAGAGTGAATACCAGTCTGAACTTATGTTCTGAAATTAACTCTCAACTCTTTAATTATGATACAGTCACTAAGTCTGTAGTAAGATGATATTTCAAATAAAAGTTTCTAAGAGAAAAATTGACGATAAAATGTGCAGGTCAAAATGACCAGTGCCGGTCACACTAGGTAGTTTGAAAGTCCCGGTCCTTGCAGTGTTAAAGATAGATACAATTATGAACTCATTCCATTCTTCTGGTGCAATTTACTTTTCCCAACTGCAAATAAAAATTTTGGTAATTCGGTAGAAAATGTTGGTTATTGTCAGTGCATTTCGAGCTGGTAGATTAAGGTCATCTACAAACATACGAACCATACACGAGTCACTGAACTGAAAACTGTGAACTGAAGCATTGGTAATGCGGCTGTCTCAGCTGACTTTAGTTAAAGAGGATGGTCCAGAAACGAGGTAAGCACATATGGAAAATGCAGTCCATTGTTTGACCTTGAGTCGCCAGTTCGAAATGCGCTGACAATCGTATGGTGGACATCAATGAAATCATCAAGGGTCAGTGACAGGTTTAGGTTCAGGTTTAAGTTTGATGTGTTCAGGTTTTGGTATGCCTTGCATATATACGTTTTTTGGTAGGCATACTAAAAGCCTGAATAAACCAAATCTAATCTGTCACTGATTCTCACTGACATCTATCATAATGACCTACGTTTTCTATCAAATTACCAAAATCTTGAACTTAATTTTTTTTAAAACAGTAATCAACTTTGGGATTAATTTTCAATTACTACAAAGAGAGAGAAGGTAAAAGACATGAAATGGAACAAGACATAAAATATAGCTTGGAATGTGCAGAAAATAATATTGATCTCCCCATTTTTTCTATCATTTTTTGAGCTGAGATATCACATTTACCGCAGTTGTCTGCAAAAGCCAAAAATATCGAACACATTAATGTCAAGCTATCACTGTTGGACCACTCCATTTGAACTAACCTGCTGACTCTTCTGTCGCAATGATCAAACCCACAAATTATTTGAGTCCTTTCATTCACACCTTGCCAATGCTTCTGCGCTCCATATTCGTCCATAGCCACTTTTATATGAACCCTACAGCCAATCCGCGAGGTGGGAATTTAAGGAAAAAATTAAAATTGAAATTTGGAAAACACTTTTATATGCAGTAGAACCTAAAACCCATGTATTTTCTAACATCAACTCTGTTTTCCAATTACAACTCATTTCTGAGGAATACAGGATGGAAATTTCAGTTAATAAAATTAAAGTAATGGGATTAGTCAGAAAAAAAAATCTCCGCAGCAAAATTTGCCTTTATAATAAACCTGTTTTAAATATTTGGGTTATCATTTAAGCTATGAACAAAAAAAAAAAACAAAAAATATATATATATATATATAATACACACATACTATCTACAAAACTGAATTACTTTAACTATGCAATGAATACCATTAATAACATTTTCAAACCTGAAAAGAAATCTATTTACAATCCATGTATTCCTCGCTTCAATGAGAGATACGAAATGAATATTAATACATGGGAAGTGAATTGACTTCTTTTGGCACTAGGGGACTTCATTTAAGTTAACCAAAATCATTCTCCTTTCTCTTAAATTTTCTTGAGGACATTAACAAAATTTGTCTAATGGTAGTGAGAGATTCATTATCCATTTTACACAATCTCTTGCATAACACTACGTAATATATATATATATATATATATATTTTACTTCATTTCATTACTCTTCATTGTACTTTCATCTCATGTTTCTCCGAAATCAAATTGTACTTCATTTTTAAATTTATCATTGTTCTATATTCTCTCCGCAAATCATATTGTATTTTATTTTTAAGTTAATCTCTACTTTGTATTCTGGATCCTAGTGGTCAGCCGTACATGTTAGCCGAATGTCCCAAATTGTGGAATTAGTAGTTGTCCAAAAACATACAAGAATTAAAGCCTTAAAACATTGGCGAGACCTGTTCTTATGTATGGAAGTGAAGCTTGGACCCTATGTAAATGTGATGACAATGAATCACTGCCAATGAAATGAAGTTTTTAAGAAGAACCGCTGGCTATACTAGATAAGACAAGAAGAAATATTTGGATATTTTGAAAGAATTAAATATTGACCCAATTTTGGAGAAAATTCAAATGATAGACACAAATGGAAACCTCAAATACTCAGGATGCCTAGAATAAGGATACCATTCCAAGCATTAAATTACCACTTTTTAGGAACAAGATCGACTGTTCACTGAAACGATGGAGTAAGATCAAAACAGGCACCAGCCTTGGGGAGTATGAATGATCTATGTCACTAATGTTAAATTTGCTAACTTCATTACCCATTTACTTAAAAACTACTTTATGCAACTTAACGAAACTTTTGCAGATAACTTACAGATATATGCTTTATAAACTTCTCTACTTTTATTGAACTGCATATGCTGGGAGTTAGGACAGATTTTTTTTTCCATTGTGTGTGTGTGTGTGTGTACATTTTCTTAAATTATTGTGCATTTAACTTCAAATACATAAGCTATCCGTACCATCCTAGAGGCATAGAATAAGAGTTGTTTTAAATGACCTACAAAAAGTTTCATTAACTTTCATGCAGCACGAAGTTAGCAAATTTAACATTAGTGGGATAGACCACACTCCCCCTAATAACATGATAGGTAGAAGAAAGAACTTATTTTTTAAGCATTTACATACTTTTAAGTGTTTTATTGTCACGTTATGATACTGTTAGCACTGCATCAAAAGTTGAGTAAAAAGGTACTGAAATTGGCTAGCCTAAAATAATTTAATGGATCACTGGATAGAATTCATTTATGATGGGAAACAAAGAAGCATTGTTGTAGTTTTCAATCTAGTATTCAAAACATTTAAAGGTAAGCACTATTTTCTATCTATCTATCTATCTTCGTAGTGTATCCAGCTATTTGCTCATAACACATGTTCCACTATGTTTCACTATGAATTTCCTCTTCTTACAAATGATGGGTAGAAAACACGATGCTTGTTGTATATTTCAAGCACTATTTTAAATGTACACGAATTTAAATGATGTAAGTATACGCTGTAACATCCATTACAAAGAAAAGCTTACTAATTCTTCTGAAAGTGTGGTGTGTAGCTGGTTAAGCCAAAATTTCTGGAAGTAATGATGAGGTCCCAACCAATTTATGACTACATTTATTGTCTTTATTTACATTATATTGTCTTAAAAAGACTTAACGGATGTTACATATCACCCTAGATCACAGGATATCACGAATGTTACAATACACCTGTCTTGTCTAGAGTAACTTATAGCTACTTAACCTAACCCAGCAGTTCCAAAACTTTTTCAGCCACAGAGCCCTTTTGAAGCAAAAGTTTCTCGTGAAGCCCAAGAGATGTTTAGTGTTTAGTTCTATATGTCTATGTTCTATGAAGTACACTGCACACGAAACATATAAGGAAGTATGATAATAAGATATAGCCTATAACAGACCTCCAGAACTGTAGCTTCTCAGAGCGACTACCTTACTACCCCTTCTTACCCCACCCACCATTTCTACCAATGTGGTCATGGCGTTCTAGTTATGCTCGACTGCATCAACATTCATTCTCGCAGCCGCAGGTATACAATACACTATCAAGAATTACAAACGAACAGATAATAAAATCCTTAGTAACATACCTTTAGAAAGTAAGAGAAAAATGAATGAGGGAAAGAAATAAGTTAAAAGATATGTAAAATAAATTTTAAAATGTATGTGTGCATATAATGTAAGAAGGTCTAACTATGTATATATCGTCCTATTACCAGTAAAACCGATTAAGTCCATTTTTTGTGTAAAATAAGTTAAGTACAGTCCCCGACTTGTCTTTCTGTGCTCTGTATTCTACTAAAATGAAATAAGTCCGAAATGTTGCATGCAGGCAACAAATCATTTACTTTATTTGAAGAATTTATTATGATTTTTCGTGCATTAATAAAGTTTTAATTCCTATTTTTACAAAAACTTGCATTACTGGTCTTAACTGGTTTTACTAGTAATAGGACGATAAATAAACTGTACGTTGATAAGTGAGTGATAGCTAAATGACCCGATGTCAATGCTGTCATTCAACATTGTAATGCACTCCAGCCAAATAAATAAATAAATAAATAAATATATAAATTATATATATATATATATATATCAGTGGCGGCTCCTCGGAGGAGGGAAGGGAGGAACGTCCTCCTCACATTTTTCTTCTTTTGAAAGTAAATACCAAATAAAATATGTGCCTTGAAATTCGAGGAAGATTCGATAATTTTTAAGTTCTCAACTATAAGAAAACCTCGGTTGATCGAGTTTTAAACGAGTCGGGCTCATGTGCTGCTAGAAAACTGTAAGAAAGATGTGAGATGGTTTGTGTGGAGGAAAGTCAATCCTTTCCTCCTTTACTGCAGTTAACACACATAGACAACAGCGCACTAGCGGCCAGAGAAAGAAGCAGAGTTTTAAAGCAAGTAACTGAACGGAGAGGGAGGAGATCCTCCTCTGAATCAGCGCATGGGCGGGAAATAGAAACCAACTGGTCGTGCAGCAAGCTCGCTACCGCTGCCATCTAACGATGCTGCATTCAACAAGACTATAATACATCTAGCAGGAGCACAATAAAAACAGTTTTAACGCAAAGCTATGAAAGACACCATATAAACTTTTTTTTTTAATTATAAATCAAAAATATTCTTCATTGCACTTTATATAGCCTACTATTCATGGTTTGAAACTTTCAAGGATATTTGAAAGTTAAAGTCGGGTTTATGTAAAAGAAAGAGGAAGTAGTTCTACGTTAGTATAGCAGATCTTTTTGGCCCTTGAAATTCATTTCCATTCATTGTCTACTAGATAGGGCAACAGTCAAGTTGTCAGTTTTGTACAAATATATTTGAAATTGAAAGTAGGTACTCCAAACTGCATTATTTTTAACATAAAAAATTAATCGGCCACCGGCTTTGAACATTAATGGTAGTATGACTTTACAAGAACTGACATTCTTCAAAAGCATGTGATGCCGAACTTGTAAAATGTACATGTGGCAACACAGATCACGTGGATGGTTGCAGTGTTCTTGCTTTCCTCAGATTATTTCCCATTCCTGTAAAACGGTTCCGATTACGTGTTAATAGCTATAATCTCTTCCAACACGCGTGATGCTGTAGTGTGCTCGAAAAATGCTGCGAGGTTGTGAATTCCTTGTAATTGTTAATTTGTGCAATTATTCAACAATGAATGGAAGTGAAAACATAATACATTTTGGACAATTTAGGAAACTCAGTTTACAAGAACAGATTACTGCTATACAGAATGGAAGACCAACCCAACGCTACCTGGTCTTACATGTATGCATGTAGGCTAATTTGTAGCATGTTTCATTCAAGAAAGTTCATTTCGTGCTGTTAACTTCTTTCCTCCTCTTAAGAAATACGCAGGAGCCGCCACTGATATACAGTATATATATATCGTCGGTGAAGAAACAATACCGCGTAAGTAACAAAATGCTAATTTTACAGGGCAAACAAAAAACGTAATTTTAAAAAACCTAATCACTTCCGCAATGTGAAATTCGGCATGGCATTAGTAAATAATGCTAGAAAAGTGTACGGTATCCGAAAATGAAATTATATTCCAATTTTAAGTTATTTATGTTAGTTACATGGTATTAGAAGCCTAGCTGTGAAGATTTATGTCAGTTACGTGATATTGCACTAAATTAATTTTCACTTAATTTTCAATGATAGAACATTTTTAAAGTGAAGAAGTGTTATAATTAAAAGAAGTAAGCAATGTTTTGGTACTCTTAATTTTTTTTTGCTATTACTTAAGTTTTTTACAGAAAAATATTGTAATTGTTAAACAATATTTGGAAAGGTTTCCTGTAAAACAATCACCTTGAAAAAGATCAATATAATGTAATTATAATTATGTTTATTATTTTGTGAGACGTGTTAATGAATTATAGTGTTGCTTTTAAGATTGTCATTCATGACGTAAGGAAATACACCTTGCTTATAAACAAAATTACACATAACCAATGTTATCATAGAATACATGACAGTACTTTGGCAAAACACTTTTTAGTTGCTGCAAGTGATTTCACTTTGACTTTTTTTATTCTCAGTGGTTGAGAATATAATTTCTTGTAGTCACTTATGTACTTTGTTTTCTGGGACGCCTTGGCATTACTTGCCAGTCTAAAGTGAAACGAAACTTAAAAAAAAAAAAAAAAAAATTGTACCATCAGGACGATATTGTATTGCCCTCGGATCAGTTACAGTGGGTCCATTAGTTCCTCTTCCTGGGCGAATTGAATAATAAATCCAAAATATTTTGTCAGCATAATTTCTCAAGAAAGAATAATCTAAATGCTTAACATAGTAAGGTGTGGGTTTCTTTCTTGCTTCTCTTGTTATTGAAACATTTTAACTTGCATTCAATTGCACTGTGAACTGAGTCACACTCCATCTGAGTGCGACCCTTCTCTAGATATCTTTGGGTAATCAACACAGAAATTGCTAGACCAAGGAGGGCATTAAACATGACTGCATTTCTATATTGGTATGTACATCCATCAGAGTACAAAATTACTGGCAGAGGATTTTCTTTTATGCAGTCAGTCAATGCATCTATGACACAACAGGCGAAAACCAATGCCACCAGTTCTGCCTGCATTTCGTCGAACCAGTAACATACGACATCATGATTTTTCAAGTTGTAAATTGTAAAGTTAGGCACACATAACTTAGTCTTATAATACACAGAACTTGCCTGTATGTATGGAACTATTTTGACTGCCTGGAGATCCATGGTGGATACATTGCCCAGTTCCATTTCAGCATCCTCTTTATCCTTTTCTTTTTCTTTTCGAGGTTCCTTCTTCTTTCCATCATGTTGCAGCCATACAGCTTCACTTTTTTTCCCACGGTTTTGTAACTACAACAGATGTCACATTGATCTTTCTTCGGGCTATAAATGCTGATGTTACTTTCCTGGAAAAGCAGGTTGAAATATCTCTACTCAGAGGGTCAGTATTTTCATGTGCACATCTCTGTTTATAGCCTACAAATCATGTACTGAATTTTGGAATGAACTGTAGGCTCTAAATAAAGTTTGCTTGATGACTGTCGACAATAATGAGAAGGTAGTTTAGGGAGACTATCAAAAAATGTCCAGAGAAATTGTGTACCTTCTTTTTGTCCTTTTTGGCATGAGTGTGGAAAACAGTAGAAGAAGAGGACATCCCATGCTTTGAATTTTCTAACCATTACCTGATACTCCAATCTTTTATTGCAAGAGTATTCAAGAACAGTTTCTTGCACACTTGAAACTTTTCATTGCCCACATGGAAATGATACAACAAAGTACCTTTTCTTCTTGACTCACTAGTACTCTTTCCAGGAAGTTTTGTCGGGATTACATCCACAAGACCCTTCATGTATTGTTTTCTCTGATCCCAGGTCATTTTATTCCAAGATATATAAAAAAATCTCTTGACTTTCAGCATTCCCATTACATTGCATTGTCTGAATTTTTATTTTTGACACATTTTGGAATTACATGATGCCCCTAATTTCCTTGCGTCCCTGTGTGTGTCATGAGTTACTTTTCCAGTTTTCAGCCTTTTATACCCAACATAGGCTCTCCCTTTCTTGCAGTTTTCACAGAATATTGTGCACACTTATTACAACGAAACTCAGTAACTAATAGGTACAAAAGTCTTGATGTGTCAGATAAGTGCATGCAGCTCGAATTGTCGGGAAAAACGATGCTTTGCGGCACACAGATTGACGTGCGTGTTTCCGTAGCATTGTTGAGAAATATTAAATTCAGTCTTTTCCTTCGATGACCCATATCAACTCATCCATATTAAATGAGCATGCATTACATTTCAATTTGTTACTGAAAGAAATGTAAAACTCCTTTAATTCAGTTTGGTTATATTAAACTATTTTCCGCCGTACGCATTACTGTAAGAAGATATCTAATTGGAGGTACACAGCTCGCACATTGTCCATAAAATAGCCTACAGCATTATTTTATTCTTCCGTGTTGAAATTTTTCTTATTCAGTTACGTGGTATTTCCAACAAATGTACCCTGAATGCAGTTAGGCAGTATTGCATGTAGTGTAGTTACGCGGAATTTCAGTAATATTTTCAGGAATTCAGATATGCAGTACTTTTTCAACTCCTTTTTCTCACATTTACATGGTGAAATTACACTTTCCCGCACTATCAAATGGTGCTCGCAGTGTCAGGGATGCCAACGCACCAAAAAACAAAAAATCGTCAAAAAGTCAGTTGCACAGTATTGTTTCTTCACCGACGATATATATATATATATATATATATATATATATATATATATATATATATGCACAATACGCATACTACAGTTTAAAGAGAACTGGAAAATGGCAAAATCTAACCCATGAAGAAATACTACTTCCAAAGGAAATGGAAATATGATTATTTTGTTGTTGAAGACGAAAGAATTGCTTGCTTACTGTGTCCCATCCAGTTTATTTCTACTCGTCATTTCAATATTAAACCACATTTCAACAAAGCCCATATTAAGAATTATGGAATGCACAAACTTTCGGGTAAGTTCATTATTACGAACTGTAATTATATTGATTATTTATTTATATACTGTTAAATTAAGGACGTCACTCGTGTTCATTTTGAATTGAAATTAATAGTGACTTTCAAGGTTCATTTCTTAAATGCTATAAATTTATGTTTCTGTAGATGATGATAGGAGGAAAGTTTTCGAAAATCTAAAGCAGATTATGTGCAAAGAAATCTCAAAGAAACTACTGACAGGAAATCTAGCATAATTGTAAACCTTGAAACGAGATAATGCATCATAAATACAATGAATTTATTAGAATCCTTTTTGATAATTACATGCCGCCACTGATGGACCTTTGCACGGGCAGAGAATGTAAACAACTCTACGTGGAATTCGATCATCCTGAAGTCATATTTCCCCTCCTTACGGGTTCTGCAGGTCTGGCCTATATATTAATAAAGGAAACAATAATAAAAAAGAACTGGAGACAATATTATTTAAATTTACAAAATTATATAACAACTAGTTGAGATAGGCCTATTTAAAAAATGTTACAATGTTACATGTAGACCCGAACAATTTTTTGCCCTCTAGACGTGCATTATTTTGGTGCTCACATATAATTGCAAAATATCACGAGATGTGCTTTTATGATATTTTAAGTTTCAAAGTAACTGATCTAAAACCAACAAAAAATATTCAGTTTTTTTTTTTTCTTTCCTGAAAAATTGGTAATTTTAACATATAACATTTTACACGAACACCAATTATATCTTCTGTGTCCAAATGAGGCCGATATTTCGTTTTTGTAGCCGTGTACCTTGAATAGGCCATTTCACAGAGGTACGTAGTACCAAAGAACAGTAAGAGCAATTTAGCTTTTGAACTTAATAACGAAAGATCCTCCCCTAACTGAGCCCAAAATTCGGGAAGTGGTTTGCTTTTAAATTATCCCCGACAGTGGCTTTCCAAAACCATATCTATAAGGACCTCATATTCTGCCGCAGTGAGGGCTGATGGTTTTGACTTCACTGAAAATGGGTCTACAAGTCACTCATACTTCTTTCGAATTGATTCCTGAGTGTCCCTTGGAAAGTATGAATTCATATTTTGAAGCAAATTGACAAAATGTTCTTTTATTATTGCTATGCATGAGTAATTCATTATGTTATTTTCTTCCATAAAGTTTAAAGTCAACGAGAAACATGTCAGATCCTTATTCTCGTCGCTTTCCATGTAGAACACTCCCCCCCCCCCTATCAGCACGGCAATTTTGTCAACATCAAACATAGATAGTCTTCTGTTTTCCTTGTATTGATGTGCTGAATTCGTTCATTTTAAAAAAAAAGTCTGCCAAGTAACATAATTTGCACAACCATTCCTGATCATTCAAATTACTTACTAGCAAACTGTTATGGTCATTCGAAAGTGAAGAAACTTCCATTCAAAGTTCAAGTAAACAGGACATTTTACCATGCTACAACCATCGCACTTTTGTGTGTAATGACAATGACTTGTGTATACTTCTCATATCTTCACACAGGATTTTGAGTAGCCTACACTGCTAATGTCGAGCTTTAACAAAGTTTATAATTTTAACGACATTGTCTAGTGCTTGCTTTAATAACAATGGCATTTTTTTGTTGCGAGGGCGTTTGTTACTTTTGCAGTTTTTTTAAACTTCTTGATCCTTGTAACAGCGCCAGCAACAGGACCTACCATGGCCTTTGTGCCATCTGTGCATATGTCAATGCAATTGTCCCACAGAATCGAGTTTTCAATTAAAAATATATTTAACAGGGAAAAAAATTTCAGTATCGCTTGTAGAGGATGGCAATGGCTTGCAGAACAAAATATCTTCATGAAAAGAACCTGAAAATTCGTACCGCACATATGTCATTAACACACTAATCCGGCAACACCTGTGGATTTGTCAAGTTGTAGGAAAATTTCCTTTGACTCATACAGGATATTATGGTATTTTTAACAACATTTGATAGATCCTGGACTCGATTATGCACAGTGTCACTTGATAAGGGCACACTGGAGATCGAGTTCGTAGTTTTTCCATCCACTATGCTCTTCACCACCTTCACTAATAGTGGTTTTATAAGAGTTTCGGTAAGGGTGTGAGGTTTATCAGCAAGAGCCAGGTCATGACTATCCAAGTACGACGATTCCAGTGCTTTCTCGTTATTTGTCTTTACATGAGATAAACAATTTGTCCAAATGGCATGGAGTTCATCTCATAACTGCTGCAGGGGGGCTTTGCAGAGCACACTTTGGGAACCGCTGACCTAACCTAGTAAAGTGAAACTTCCCAATAGCGGACACCACCGGGGAAAAATTAAATATCCGTTATTGAGAAGTGTCTGCTATTTAGAAAATCTTTGTATGTATATAGTACATTAAAATTTCTCGTACATATTCAACACTATATTTTACAGTACAGTACAGTAGACAGTGAGATTGTTTACAGTACTCGTCTAAAAAGAAATCGCACCAGTAAATGTTTTGTAAATGAAATAAAC
Organism: Periplaneta americana; assembly: GCF_040183065.1. Classification (NCBI taxonomy): domain Eukaryota; kingdom Metazoa; phylum Arthropoda; class Insecta; order Blattodea; family Blattidae; genus Periplaneta; species Periplaneta americana. The sequence goes on from NC_091127.1 coordinate 92,272,972, forward strand.
ATCACTAACCTGAGTTTTTCCCACATTAAACTTTGTGGCCAGCTCACGAACACTTAATTTCTCCTCACTATGCTTTACAATATCCACTTTCTCTTTTAGTGACAAACATTTACATTTTTTGTGACATTTTTAATGTGACTGTACTTCCGAACACTCAACTTGACAATCTAAGAAAGTATGGACTGCTCACGTACAGTATCATAACTAACAACTGTGCTGCTTACATTCAATAAAGTACAAGAATGTTAAAATGCACGATAATGATTGTTGCAAAGAATTCCGTTTAATTTACAACTGTCTTTTTCTTTTTTTTTTTTCTTTCACGCTGTCCGTTATTTGGAAGTTTTAATTGTTGTTGGGAGACACATTTCAGTGTCCGCGTTCATTATTGAGAATGTCCGCTATTTGGAAGAATTTTATCATAAAGGTCAATGTTATTTTGCAGGGGAATTTTAAAATGTTCACTATTGAGAGGAGTCCGCTATTGGGAAATGTCCATTAAGGGAAGTTTCCCTGTGCATAATAGTGAAGACCATAATGAGTTCAATGTTTTTGCCAAAGATTTAGAGATGGCTGAAACTACATAATACGAGAATTGGATGATTAAATGTAGAGAAAAAAAGAAATAAAATGAAAAGAAATGGGCAAAGTATAGCTGCAACAGGTATAATGAATGCCATGTCTCTTAATTTTATAGAATTTTTGTTTGCCACTTGCAAATGTCTGTGATCAGTCTGTTTGCATTACATATACATTTGAAATGAAAAAAAAAAAGTCCATAATATATTTTAATAGGACACATCCCTTTATATAGGCCTATAACTCGGTTTTTTTGTCTTATTTTAGTAATTGTTACACTTTATCCATTCATGCATTGCTAATCATCCCTCGAATCCAAATATTGGCTTCATATCTCCTCTGTGATTTATAATACGAAAATGCAAATAGCTTGTCATATATCGATTGCCAGATTACAATCTGCCCTTTCACATAATCCACAAAAGAAAAAAGATGTAGTTCGACAGCTTTATGACAGAAAACTTCCATAATGATCAACCTCATTAGAAATGTTAAATAATGTGATTAAATGTTATGAAAATGATGACTGATTAAATCTTATGGAAATGATGAGATTGGCTGGCTGGTTCCTGGTAAATGTGACTTCATATCAGTGACAGATAATGAAACTGGTGAAAGAATGCACTTGCAGAAACATTACACTGAAATGTAGGCCTAAATAGACGAAGCTCATGTACACTCTTTCAAGAAAAGTCAGTACCTCTGTGACAAGGTCCAAATTTTATGAACTCAGACCAAAACATGTACTACTTACGAGGGCTATTCATAAAGTAACTTCCATTTTCATGTAGTGTGCGTAACAACAGAGACAGTGGCGCTGTTCTTGCAGTGGAATGTACCTCGAAGCAGTACGCGTCGAGCAGCAGTAGAGTCAAGGTCGTTTCTTTGTTCCTCTCTCAGCCACATGCTGTCAAAATGTGTGCTGCAATCGCAAGTCTTGCCAGGTGTGAGGTACGTCCTGTAATAAGATTTCTTGTGGCCAAAAACTGTAAAGCTAGTAAAATCCATCACCAACTTTGTGAAGTTTATGGGCCAGACGTAATGAGTGAAGGTGGTGTAAGACAATGGTGTATGTTCAAAAATGGGCGAACCAATGTCCATGATGAAGAGAGAAGTGGTCGACCGAGTATCATGAATGCAGATCTGATTCAATTCGGTTGATGAAAGGGTTAGAGCAAACTCGAGCTTAGTGAGGATTTTCCACAGATTAGTCGTACTCTTCTGTACGAAGTGATTACCGAAGATTTGGACTACCGGAAACTTTCTGCCAGATGGGTGCCTAAACTCCTTTCTGAGGAACTAAAGGCTCAGCAGATAGGAACAGCACTGTCCTTTCTTGAGAATTACGAAAGAAAAGGTGATGCTTTTCTCGATCAGATTGTGACAGGAGATGAGACTTGGGTGCGGTATGTAAATGCAGAAACAGAGCTTCAATCAATGCAGTGGGGCCATACTCACTCCCCGAAAAAACCCACAAAGTGTCGTCAAACACTTTCCACGAGGAAAATCATGGCAACTGTCTTCTGGAACAGAAAAGGAATTTTGCTAGTGGAGTTCATGGAGAGGAATGCCACAATTAACACTGAGTGTTACTGTAACACACTAACAAACTTGAAAAGGGTCATTCAAAACAAATGTCATGGTATGTTGAACTCTGGGATGATTTTCCTGCATGACAAACGCCCGGCATACAGCGTGTCGTACTGCGACCAAAGTGCAAGAGTTCAACTGGGAAGTATTGGATCATCCTACCTTTAGCCCAGATTTGGTGTCTAGCGATTACCATCTCTTCATGCACATGAAGACGTGGCTTGGCTCGAAGCGCTTTGACGACGACGAAGAGTTGAAAACAAGTGTCGTAGGTTGGCTTCAGTCGCAGGCGGCCGAATTCTACAATTGCGGAATTTCAAAGTTCGTCAAATGCTACGACAAGTGTCTCAATGTGACTAGAAACTATGTGGAAAAATAAACTACAGTGTATACTCTCAAACGTATTGTAACCCAATTCTGTAACGTCATTCACAGATTTGTAAAAAATAAACGGAAGTTACTTTATGAATAGCCCTCGTATGATGAAACATTTCTCTCTCTCTCTCTCACACACACACACAGGGGGGGGAGAGAGAGAGAGAGAGAGAGAGAGAGAGAGAGAGAATGAGTGTGTGTGTATGCACGCTTTCATTTCTGGTAGAGGCTTATCTCTGAATTCTCTAACACAGAGATTCCGTTAACTTCGAGATCTTTGTTACAGGCTCTATGTTGCAATCCTTTTTTTTTTTAGTAGATTATTTTACGACGCTTTATCAACATCTTAGGTTATTTAGCGTCTGAATGAGTTGAAGGTGATAATGCCGGTGAAATGAGTCCGGGGTCCAGCACCGAAAGTTACCCAGAAATTGCAATCTTGATAGTGAATTCTCAAACCAATGTGCTATATGCCACAGGCTTATTTCCTTTCTTCTCAGATCAGACTGTGGTTTTACAAAAATAATAAAGTGGAAGGAACTGTAAAGATTTTAGGAAACAAAGTACTTTACGAATTTCCTTATCTGGTTGGTGTATTTGAAAAGTAGGCAGGCTAATTCTGGAATCAGTTGTTGTTAAAAGAAAACTATTTGAATTATATAATATGAGTCATGCGTCTTTGGGTCATACATTATACTGATACAATAAAATTCCAACCCAAGCATTTCCCTTTTACCCAGTTATAATTGTACATCATAGTGGTATTTCATCTAAAATTAAATGTACGGGAATATTATTTATTACTTAAAATTAACTTTCAGTAAGATATATTATTGTTTATAAGACAACATACTGTCTCAAAACTATTTAAAACACCATTACCAAATTACTTGTAACATCCATTACAATACTGGTATAACATCTGTTACACTAAGAAAAAGTCACTGATTAACTTTATAACTACTTTACTGTGTTAACATGAGGAAATTATCTGGTTGACTTGTTTTGAAATATTCATTGTCCGAAGCCTAGCTAACCTATATAATTTCGTGTTAACACAGTAAAGTACCGTAGTTATAAAGTTAATATAAGTAGAGTTAAAAGTGTATGTTTTCACATGAAACTTTATAGGGGAGTGGTTTAAACCACAGAATTAGACAAAACAAGATTTCTTTGGTTAATATATCACTTCAAAAGAGTAAAAATGTAACATCCATTACATCCGGATTAGCTACCTACTTAGTTGACCTTCAAAGTGATATCTGTGTCAAGTACAACAGCATAAATTACCCTTTTAAATATATCCCCGTAGCAAAATGGAGGGAATGTTTTGTCTTATGGTGAGGTGAACTCGTAATATCTATTACTAGCCATACCCGTGCGCTTCGCTGCTTTATGTGGAATACCATTTTTGGCTGGTTCTTATTAAAGGGATTTAATTTTGGAAATAGTTCCTTTAAGATGTGTAAATATTTTTGGATTTTTTTTTTTATTTTTTTTTTCTACTGGTTTAACTGTTTGTTACTCTTTTCGTATTCTTGCTTATTTATTTGCTTTTAAATTATTTTATATGTAAGTTTTTGCTTGTTATAAATCTGTTATATTTCCAAATACAGCTTTGTTATTATTAGTGAATAATTAATTTATCAGTTATAAATCGTTTGTTGTTCACTTTTAAGCTTGGTATTATGTTAGACCTAACAGCATCTGAAATAGAATATATTTGTAAGAGCTGAAGGTTGTTACTCTCAGCTGGAAGAAGGCTTGGTCACCAAATGATACCATTTGAAATAAGGTGTTGTACTGCCCTATATTATTTAACATGTGTGTTGATAACGGATGTACTACTATACCTAAGTTTTTAATTGGTTGTGGGGGCTCTTAATCTCGGGAAGAAAAACTTTTCCAGCAGCACAACGTATTCAAGACTAATTTACAAACATGTTAAACGAATTATTCTTGCAATGAAAATTCCGATGTTCCCTAGATCAAATAGTCGTATTTTAATTATGTAATTACTTACTTCATACTTTCATCTGGCATTGTATGACGTCATGACTGAGATCCTTTTGTTGTTAATTGTTGTTATAATAACATTCGGCCATAAATGACCGAGTATATAAGATTTCGCGCTCAGAGGAGTGGAGTTCGGGGTTTGAGACAGCCTACAAGCCACAAGTCATGCTAAATATGTTGATTTGTTAATTATTCAATATGGAGTATTGTGCACTACATAGGACTGTTACCTATTAAGTATACATTACTGTAGCTCATGCAGATCTGATTCATTCGGTTGATGAAAGGGTTAGAGCAAACTCGAGCTTGGTGAGGATTTTCCACAGATTAGTCGTACTCTTCTGTATGAAGTGATTACCGAAGATTTGTACTACCAGAAACTTTATTGTAGGTTGCCATGGTAACGAGCATTGACCCTCCAAGGATAGAAGAGCCGTTCCTTTGCCTATTCAAGGAATAAAGAAACAGGTTTCTAAACACCCCTCGCTTGTCCAACCCGCCGAACCCCGACAAGGCGACAAGTGCAAACCCATTGTCAGTTTTATCCATTTCTTGGTGAGAGAAACAAGTTAATTTTGTTATTTGTGTATTATTTAGTGATGTTCATAAGTGATTTTGCGAATGAATCCAAAAAACGATGTAGTGTGTAATTTATTAGACACACCGTTTTCTCGTTGGCGCGAGGAAGATAAGAGAGACTTATTAGTGTTTAATCGCCCAACTCCGCGTTTATCAGTGTCTGTTAGAAGACAAAAAAAGTCCGGAAATTCTTATCGATTGCATTTTAAAAGTACCTGGTATGGGGAGTATACCTGGTTATGTGGCAGTGTTTTTCTACAAAAACTTTTCTGCTGGGCTTGCCTTTTATTAGGAGTGAAATGGAACGTTTGGAATAACGCGGGGTTTGGCGATTTTGCAAACTCAACTCGTGCATTTCACAAACATGGGGATTCGAGTGAGCATTTGAAGTGCGTATTGCAATTGAAACAAGTCGAAAGAAATTTGAACTCAATTCGCGATGCGTTACAGGAGTCGTCCTTATTGTGTATTAAAATATTTAATGAGAATGTTCGGTTAAACAGGAACTTTATGAAAGTTGTGGTTCAAGCCGTTATATATTTAGCGAAACAAGAGTTGCCATTTCGAGGACATGATGAACAAGTTTCGTCACATAACCGCGGTAATTTCAAAGAACTGCTCCAAACTTTGCTCTCCGTAAGTTCCGACGAAGTTAGAAATCAATACAATAAAATTAAATGTGTATTCAGCGGCGAGTCTAAGACAATACAGAACGAACTAATTCAATGTATTTCAGACCACGTATGTAACCAAATCAAGAAAGAAGTAAATGAAACTGATTTTTTTCATTGCAAATTGACGATGCGACGGACATTGGACAAAACTGTCAATGATCTATAATAGTAAGATTCGTGACTTCACATGGTAAACTGGTGGAGCGTTTCTTAGGTTTTTATGACGTAAGTTCTGATCGGACTGCACAAGCCCTGTCTCAACTAATAGACAGCATCTTAGGGCCTTTGAATTATGGTAATAAATTGATAGGACAGTGTTACGATGGCGCTAGTGTAATGTCAGGCCACATAAATGGCCTGCAGAAAAAAGTCAAAGATGAAGTTCCTCAAGCTATTTTCATTCATTGTCTAGCACATCGTTTGAATTTAGTTCTGCAACAGAGTTGCAACAGTATTTCAAGTTGCCGAATTTTCTTTGCAAACCTAAGCGGAATTCCCACTTTCTCTCATCATTCAGGTAAACGTAACCACATTCTAAATTCGATAGTTGGAAGGCGAATTCCAACAGCTGTGGAAACGAGGTGGACATCGAACTCCAAAATACTCAAAACAGTAGTAGAGAATTGGGATGGTTTAAAAGAGGTTTTTGAAGAAATAAAAATAAATCCTGGAACTGATAGTACTTCCATCCATCAATGAGGAGGGTTCTTGAATGACATGAATGGCTCTGGTTTTTTATGACATATTCAGTCTAACTGATGTTTTGTATGATGTTCTGCAAAAGAAATGTTTAGATATAAGTTACTGTGCAGCTAAAATTCGAAGTACTTACGATTTGATTAATAGTAAAAGAAATGAAGAATACTGCAACAAAATATTTCGTAATGCAAAAGTGAGAAGTAACTGCAACCATAAAAGACAGCATGCCCAATTATCCGATGAAGACATTTTCTTCAAATACAAGTCATTGTTTTACGAGATAGTAGACAATATTCTGTCACAAATTAATACTAGATTTCATGACTTGAACAAAGTATCATTTCTAAGTTTGGTAGATACAACAAAATTTAAAGACTATTCTAAAGAATTTCCATCAGGTGCTTTGCACAACTTGATCGAGTGCTACCCATCCATATTTAAAAAAAATCAACGTTTACAAAATGAACTTGAACTTCTTTATGGTGATAGCAATTACAGTGGTGTTAACGCTTTGAAAGCATTGGAGATGTTACGTCAGAGTGATGTTCATCAAGACGTATTCCAGGAAGTGTATAAGTTGTTTTCACTTGTAGTGTCTTTGCCATCCACCAGTGTGTCCGTAGAAAGAAGTTTTTCGTGTCTAAAGAGAATAAAAACTTATTTGCGGAATACAATTTCCCAGCAGCGTTTGTCCTCCTTGGCCAACATTTCTATTCATAGAGAACTTCTTTCGGAACTTGAAGGACAACCCAGCTTTTTAGATGACATCATTGACAAATTCGTGGCCCTGAAGAACAGGAGAATAGACCTACTCTACAAGAGATAAGGTAAGATTGAAAAAATATTGTTTCTTGTCACATACAGTTGTCAGCACTTCACTTGTCTTCTGAATCACGGGCCGCCCCTGGTCCTCAGGTTGTGGATATATTGAATAAGCAGTTGTGGACAGCCGAGAAGGGGTGGTCCTCCAGCTTGGGGGTAGGGCGAAGGGCTAAGAACCCATCACCATAAAAACAGCTTGTTACGAAACCAAACAATAAGCCTCGGAATGGGACTGATTCTCCGGCAAGACCACAGCAAAAGAATAAGATTATAACAAGATTTGGTACTTGGAACGTAACTTGTCTTTATAGAACAGGAGGGGTAACATTAGTAGCAACAGAACTGGCTAGATACAGAATAGACTTCGTGGGAGTACAAGAGGTTAAGTTAGATGGGAATGGCATATCACAAATAGGAGACTACTTGTATTATGGGGAAGGAAACAATCACCAATTAGAAACAGAATTTTTTGTTCATAAAAGAATAAAATCAGCAGTAAAAAAGGTCGAATTTATCAGTGACAGGTTATCATATTTAATACTTAAGGGTAGATGTGAGATATCGTACTTATAAATACACCCCTACAGAAGAGAAAGACAACCATATAAAGAATAGCTTCTATGAGAAATTGGAACACACTTTTGATCAATCATCTAGATATCACATGAAAATTTTATTGGGGGATTTCAACGCTAAAGTAGGACGGGAGGATATTTTTAAACCAATTATTGGAAAAAGAGCCTACATGTAACTAGTAATGACAATGGAGTTAGGTTAGTCAACTTTGCCACATCAATAAATTTAATTGTCAAACATACAACATTTCCCCGTAAGGATATACATAAATATACTTGGACTTCTCCAGACGGAATGACACACAACCAAATAGATCACATCTTGATAGATAAACAATGACATACTAGTATAATAGACATTCGAACTTTCAGGGGGGGAAGACTATAATTCTGACAATTATTTGGTAATTGAAGAATTAAGAGAAAGACTATCAGTAGCCAAGTAAGTAGAGCAACAAGCTAATATTAGTAGATTCAATATTCTGAAACTAAAGGACAAGGACACTAAGCAACGTTATCAGGTCGAAATTTCAAATAGGTTTGCTGCTTTCGCAACTTTGACGAAGTTGAGGAAGAGTTAGATGTTAATAACGTGTGTGCAGAGAATATCCGAGATAACATCAAAATTGCAGCTGAGCACAGCATAGGTTATTATGAAACTAAGAAAAAGAAACCATGGTTTGATGAAGATTGTTCCACTGTAGTAGATAGAAGGAAATAGGCAAAATTTAAATTCTTACAGGATCCAATTGAGGAGAATAGAGATAAGTATTTCAATGAAAGACGGGAAGCAAGTCATACACTTAGGAATAAAAAGAGAGATTACTTGAAGGGCAAACTGAATGAGGTAGAGGCAAATAGTAAGAATACAAACATTCGAGATTTATATAAGGGTATAAAGGAAGTTATAAACAGATATCAGGCAAGGGTAAACGTGATCAAGGATGAGAATGGTGACTTGCTTGCAGACTCTCATTCAATACTTAACAGATGGAAAAACTATTTTGGGCAAATACTAAATATACATAGGCCAAATAGAAATGATCAGGACGAAATTCAAGTACAAACTGTTGAGCCATTTATACCCAGATCCACACTTTCTGAAGTCGAAATTGCGATAGAAAATCTGAAAAAGAACAAGTCTCCAGGTATTGATCAAATTCCAGCAGAATTAATACAAGAGGGTGGAAGTGTATTATCTAGCGAAATTTATAAGCTTGTATTTGCTATTTGGGAAAAGGAAATTGTACCAGAATAATGAAAGGAGTCCATAATCATACCTATTTTTAAGAAAGGGGACAAGACAACTGTAGTAATTTTCGAGGAATATAACTTTGTTGAAAATCCTTTTGAGAAGATTAACTCCATATGTAGATGAAATTATTGGGGATCATAAGTGTTGTTTTAGGCGTAATAGATTGGGTCAATTCCACGATAGGTTGGACATTGAAGTTAAAATTAAATTTCATGTTCAGTATATGTTCTTTATATCATTTTCTTCAGGAATGTTCAAATTTTTAGAAATTAGTAGAAAAGTTCCATTTATTTAATTCATTTTTGTTTTACATACATTTGAAGTGAATATTTTTAGTGTGTTCTTTTGATCTGTCAAATTTACTTTGGCAGTTTGTTGCCAAACCGTAACTTAAAATTAATAAACAAGACTGTTCTCTGCTGTAGTTCTATTAACAGAAAGAGAAGACTTTAAAATCAATGTCAATTTACTTTTATGAATTTTAGTGAGTTCAAAAATTTGCTATTTTAAAAATAAATATTTTTATGTAACACCCGTCACAGAATATGCTTAAACTTACTCTCTTGCTCTCAGTTTTTGTCCTGAAGGCACCAATTTTTGATAGCTAAGTCGAAATATGATGCCAAAAGTACACTATGTTTTTAATTTTTTTTTTAAATAAAAATAACAAGTGTTTTAATGTGACGGGTGTTACAAAATTAGAGCATGGAGAACACAGGAATTCTGTATTTTGATTTATTGCAGGTAGTTCCCACAACACATTATTAAATAGGTTTCAGATTTTGGTAAAACTCAATTTTAAGTTATCAACAGTCGTCCATACCTGTTTCCTCCAAAAGCTTACTTGTCTGAAAGATTTCCCCACCAAATTTACATTAAGCTGAATGTTTGGTCGAAAATTCTGATTTACTTAAAAATTATAGGCTACAAAGGTAAATGCAGGTGTTACATGCTGTCTCTTCTCACTTTATAGATCTCTTGGGTATGGAACAACAAGTTTTGATGGTGAAATCATTGCAATAAGTGAATGTCTCAGGAATCTTCTATGCCACATCAATAAATTTAGGAATGCAGTTATATTGTCAGACTCCAAAGCAGCTATTCTATCAATCGTCTCTAAACACACACCTTCATCTCAAACAGCAGAAATAACTAAAATGCTCTCTCAATTAATATCACTCAATAAAAGAATTGTTTTCCAATGGATACCATCCCATTGTGGAATCCTGGGAAACGAGAAGGGCAGCACTGATACAGACCTGTTACTAAATCTACGTATTACTCTGTGAAGAGATTTATTAAATCTACATACTTAGACTTCAACAAACAAAATTTGATAACTCAATCCCAAGGGAAAAAATGGAACTCTCTGCATCAAAATCCACAGTTAATTCCCGATTTACCACGAAAATCGTCTGTAGCTGCATTTAGATTGGCAACAGGCCATGATTGTTTGGTCAAACACCTGCATAGAATTGGAATATATCAGTCCCCTAACTGCCCATTGTGCAACTCGAACCAAGAAATGGATTCGGAACACCTCAAAATCTGTGCTTCAGTGGCTGGTCATGATAATATCTTTGAAAAATATTGGAGTGCAAGAGGTCAAATGACTTTATTGTCAAACGCCTGGCATTAGAAAACAACAACAACAACTTATATTCTATTTTAGTTGATCATATTACTTTTCTATTCTGTAACATTATTTCTTGCTTAGTTAACAAGGAATGAATTACTGAAGATATTAACCACTAGCATGACTTAAAAATAACAAGTGTAGATTGAGCTGCTGCATTTTTAAGGATACACGAAGCTGCATGTAGCTAATTATTTTAACGTTTTGAGATAGCTGGACACCTAGATATTTAATTGCAGAATAGGGAAATCAGCAGCTGAGAGGCAAGCTGAATGCTGTAGGCGAATAAAATTAAATGAAGTTAAAATTCTGTGGTGTTCGAGTAAAGGGAGGATAAGTAATTTTTTGTGCAGATGGAATTTTGTTCCCCAGATGAACACACAAGTTAAATTATACAAGTGAGTGTGCAAAAATGAAAAGAATACTTGCAGTTGATGTGTTTTGTATAGAAAATTATTTTCAGTAAGAGTTCCAAGTTTAATTTTCATTTATTTCCAAGCTCATTTTTATGACTTATCTCCCTTTACCCAAACAACACATATGAAGACTATTTGCAGAAGGAGAGAGAGAGAGAGAGAGAGAGACAAGCTTAGAACAAAGAAGCTATAAAGAAAAGAACTTACTGCTCACAGTAAGAAAACAGAACTGAAAGTTCGAAACTACAGGGCAAGAAAAGCTGCGTTAATAAACACTAGTATTTTCAGTGATTCACCTGTGTATGAAATTCCACAGTCACTAGGAAAAGCTGTCCAAAGAGTAAAAATTGAGACAGCTCTGAGTGTAATGCTGTTTAAGTTGTTGCTTTTTGTTTTGTAATTACAGTTTTAGTAAAATTTATTAAATTCTATTGTGACAATTATAAATTTGTATTTAGCATTTGTTTAAGTGAGCATCTATACGAAAAAGTAAATTTATGTTAGGAACAACAGTTTAATATCAGAAGTGGATCTGTTTTTCTAGCCACACTCCTTCGATTTTATGGATGTATTTTTATTGTTTCTATTAAATGTTTGTATTAATTTACTTTAAAGCGCCAAAAGTACAATTTTGAACATGTCAACATACTTGTAATGTACTATATGTGAAAGTTAACTTAAAAAAAATTGCACACTTTTAAAACATATGTCTACCCTTGATATTAGGCTACCAGTACTCTTAAGTCTATGTAGTGAACTACAGAAAATTTATGTTCAGAGTAAATGTTCTATGATTTGAACAAAAAAAGTGAAATTTCTTCAGACAAGTAACACCCGTCACATTATTAAATAACACCCATCACATAAAATTAATTGAATTGTAAGTGCAAGGCTTAATATTTTAATTACATCCATTATATCACTAGATTCCTTTAACTTTCCTCTCACTGAAAATAGGTAACACAATTAATTCAAACTGTGAACTTCACAGAGTTATCAGTTAAACTGTATCATTTATTTATGCATCTTTTTCATGTTACACCCGTCACATTGTTTATTTTATTTATATCACCTGACAAATAATGGTTAGAAAAAAACAATTACCGTAATTGTGTCTGACAAGCAAGAAATGGAGATTCATTGGAGTACAAAAGAACTAGTATAAATATTTTATTAATTATTGTATTCCAGTTAAATTTCGAAGAATCTCTTTCTGAATGTAACACCCGTCACAGTGGAATTGACCATCGACAATTGATTAGATATTTTGTATTCGACAGATATTGGAGAAAAATGGGTGTATAAGGGTACAGTACATCAGTTATTCATAGATTTCAAAAAAGCATATGACTTGGTTAAGAGAGAAGTTTTATATAATATTCTTATTAAATTTGGTATTCCCAAGAAACTAGTTTGATTAAATAAAATAGGCCTATGTGTTAGTGAAACTTACAGCATAGTCCGTATAGGGCAGTTTCTATCTGATGCTTTTCCAATTCACTGTGGGCTAAAGCAAGAAGATGCACTATCACCTTTGCTTTTTAACTTTGCTTTAGAATATGTCATTAGGAAAGTTGAGGATAACAGACAGGGTTTGGAATTGAACGGGTTACATCAGTTTCTTGTCTATGCAGATGATGTGAATATGTTAAGAGAAAATGCACAAACAATTAGGAAAAACACGAAAATTCTGCTTGACGCAAGTAAAGCGATAGGTTTGGAAGTAAATCTCGAAAAGACAAAGTATATGATTATGTCCCGTGACCAGAATATTGTACGAAATGGAACTATACATATTGGAGATTTAGGCTACCCTTTGAAGAGGTGGAAAAATTCAAATATCTTGGAGCAACAGTAACAGATATAAATGACACTCGGGAGGAAATTAAACGCAGAATAAATATGGGAAATGTGTGTTATTATTCGGCTGAGAAGCTTTTATCATCTAGTCTGCTGTCAAAAAATCTGAAAGTTAAAATTTATAAAACAGTTATATTACCAGTTGTTCTGTATGTTTGTGAAACTTGGACTCTCACTTTGAGAGAGGAACAGAGATTAAGGGTGTTTGAGAATAAGGTTCTTAGGAAAATATTTGGGGCTAAGAGGGATGAAGTTACAGGAAAATGGAGAAAGTTATACAATGCAGAACTGCACACATTGTATTCTTCACCTGACATAATTAGGAACATTAAATCCAGACGTTTGAGATGGGCAGGGCATGTAGCACATATGGACGAATCCAGAAATGCATATAAAGTGTTAGTTGGGAGGCCAGAGGGAATAAGACCTTTGGGGAGACCAAGACGTAGATGGGAGGATAATATTAAAATGTATTTGAGGGAGGTGGGATATGATGATAGGGACTGGATTAAACTTGCTCAGGATAGGGACCTATAGCAGAGAGGGCGGCAATGAACCTCCGGATTCCTAAAAAGCCATAAGTACGTACGTATAGATTACAATACCCAGAACGAGTTGGACTACAGTATCAGAATAACACCCCAAAATCAGGATCGGTACAAGTCAGTCAACTTTGGAATGGAATCAGCTACAGGAAAATCTGAAAGAACAGAACAGAGAAGCTCAGCCCACTATCCCCTCCACCAGGAAGTAGGAGTTCAGGGTGGATTGACACCTAGCGGAGAAAAGTGAAATTGAAAACGCCATCTAGGAAGCAAAAATAGAAAGGTTCTTCTAAAGTCCAAGCAGGCAAACTTCATAGAAAACAGGGCCATAGCATAAGCTGAGAAAGCAATCAAAGACCCGTTCGTAGCATTGAAAAGAAAGATCCCAAGATCTACAAAAGAATAACAATGGACATCTGGGAGGATCATTTCACTAAACTCCTGAACACTGCAATACTAAAATGGCATATGACCCCGCACCCATGATACAAAATAATTCAGTCATAACTCCAATCAGTGTCGAGGAGGTGAAAAACGGAATAAAGCTAGCAAAGAACAGGAAAGTAGTAGGATCTGACTGGAATTCAAACGAAATTCTGAAAGATTCTGCAGAATACCTTGCAGACATATGGGCCAAGATGTTCAACAACTGCTTATCATCAGGAATGTCCCAGAAAGCTGGAGGAGGTCGACAATACGGGTTCTTTATAAGAGAAAAGGAGGCATCAAGAATCCAAACTCCTATCAGAGTATTGCTCTTGAAAACACAATCTTCAAAATTTTCACAAGAATCCTATCTCAACGACTGCTGGTGAAAATTGAACCAGCAATACCAGAGCAGCAGTTTGGTTTTAGGAAAGACAGATCCACGATATAGGCCATCAGGAAACTTATAAGCAACATAGAAGATGCTCTCAGACACCCCAAAGGCAAGTTCCATACCATCTTTATCAATTATAGTAAAGCTTTCGACATACGGAATAGGAAAAAACTGCTGGATAAATTAGAAGACATCACCAAAGGAGGAAACGAAGACATCAAATTCATCAGGAATCTTCTTGCACACAACACAGTTCAAGTAAATGACGGAGTAACAACCTCAAGAGGTATCACACAGGCCAATGGCGTCCTACAAGGAGACCCTATGAGCCCACTATTCACCATAGCTACAGCGAACATCATGAAATATATGAACACCCAGTCAACAGTCTCCCTATATACATACACGGATGATATAGTCATCAGATCTCCTAGCAAACAAGAAGCACAAGCAGCCCTGAATGGGTTACAAAAATAGGTGATTGAAAATAATTTCAAGATTAACCACAGCAAGACAATACACATGTTATTCTGGAAAGGTTGTAGAGTACCGTCTAAAGAAAAAATTCAACTAGAAGAGGAAAACCTAGAAACTGTCAATGCATGTAAGAACCTCAGCATTACCCTGCAAACAATCTGTTCATCATTCAAAATCCATAGGCTATAAGAGAAAAAGTAGCTGCCACAATCAGCGGCATCTATGACATCGAACACATCACACAAATATCCCTTAAAACAGCAATCATACTATCCAAGCCAAGATAATCCCAATAATCACCTACGGCAGGGGTTCTCAACCTTTTTATGATAGTGAGCACCACCCACGTGTAATACTAAATGAGCGAGCACCATGAAGTCGAACAGGTTTAATATATGAATAGGCCTACATAATTAGATTAAATAACAAATAATATACGCTTTTTAAAACCAATGACAGTGGTAATGGAATCTTAGACTTTCAATTTTATTCAAAATTTCAGTGATGTCCAAGGATAAATCTCTTAGATATAAATCAATACATTAATTGTGATCTCGCTTTGTTATGGAGATATTTCATAACTGAGAAAGTTTTTTTTTTTTCTTTTCTTTCGGATAGATAGGTCATCTCGAACATAGCTACACATTTGCAACAGAAACGCTCTGTAGTATTTGGAATCTTTTTTTTTTATCTTCTGCTTTCCAGACGTTATGAATTTCATTTTTCCTTTTGAAACAAATATTTCAGCGCTAAGGAGGACTGAAGATCTATCAATTATTGAAGTAGCCATATTATTGTCTTGAATAATCTCGATTTTTCTGATTGAGTCCACACAGAATTAAAAGGAATTATACAGTATGAAATACGGGAAAGCCTGTTAGGTTACTAAAGTAGTATAATGGGTGGATAGGAACACTATTTGTTCCGGCTCCTACAACAAAGTTTGCATTGACAAATGGACCTCAGGAGCTTTCGTGCTCGCGGATCCAAGAGTCGCTGTTCGCTGTTTTCCCGGTCAATAAATTGGATGACGTAATAGGCCTATATGACGTCACGTATGTTCGCACATTACAAGTACGGAAAACTGTTTTAATAAAAATGTAGCAATTTAACTTACCTGAATAAGAACAATGGAATACTAAAAGGAGTAGTGTCGTGAATCGGTTTAATATTACGTATAGTAAAACATTTGATAGTGGATAAGTGTAGTGACGCGGCGTATTTTGCGGGCTACCGGCGGTAGCCCAAGGAAATTACAAAAGAAAAAGTTTATAATATAACATAATGTAATAATTTTGTATTATTAGTTTTACCATAGTAATTAAAATTAAAGTAATTGTTAGATATATTTTGTGTAATGATAGTGTCAGCGGTAGCCCAAACCCTTTAACCAGTATACGCCACTGGATCATTCAGATATTTATCATATTAAGTTAATTCCTTGTACAATATTACGTTAATTAGTTCGTGAGTTATTTGACATATTAATTGTAATAATGATATTAGCAAACTAATGAATTTAGTTTCATTCATTCATAGTGTTCTGCCCAAAGGCAGGTCTTTCCCTGCAAACCCAGCGTTCTCCAGTCTTTTCTCTTTTCTGCCTTCCTCTTAGAAAGTAACATGTTTAATACTTTTTGGAAATATTTGATGTTAACTGTGCGTAGGTAAATATAAAATTTTTAAAGGTTTATTCATCAGCGAATTCGTAGGGAAATGGCTAAGATAATGGTTCACTAGACGAAAGGGGGAAATCTTCAGTATACGGAGACCTCACTGGCAACAATTATCTTAAAATACTAAATAAGTAGAACAGATTTGTCTGCGTTTGTCGAATGCGCATCATCATGCTTATGAAAAGGCACTTTTCAGTGCCAATAATTTATTTTGTGTGCACAAGGTTGGAATTTTGGAATAAGAAAGAAAGGCAGGTACCCGTGTTTTGAAATTGATCCGCAGTTTCTTTCCTCTGTTTTGTTTGTTTATAGGTAGATCAAGTGTTATAAGCCTAAATAATCAGGCCTACAATGAAGATGTATACAAGGGGTATGGCGAGGTTAGTAGGGGAAAATTTTAGAACACGGATTGCACCTACCAAATTATGTCTTAAAATACTAAAAAGAGCAGATTTGTCTGCGTTTGTCGAATGCGCATCATTATATTTACGAAAAGGCACTTTTCAGTGCCAATAATTTATTTTGTGTGCACAAGGTTGGAATTTTGAAGTAGGAGGGAAAGGGTGCAATCCGTGTTCTGGAGTTTACAAGAAATATCAACACAAAAGTACTTACGAAACTCTTTTCTGCCTGCTCTTTGTACGTGATCCAGGAAATGAAGATGTCGAATCTCCATCTGAACTAGCACAATAACCATACATGTTCAATAATTTCAAATTGTCACAAATCTCACAAACTTTAATACCTAAATCGCTACGGATCACATTTTTAGTAAATACGTTGTAGCCAAAATATTTTGGGAAATCGGTGCATTCCACACAAGTATCTGAATAATCATTTGTCTCAACCTCACAACGGCCAAAACCAACTCCAAACTTCACTACCTCCAGTCCCCCAACCAAATCAGGGTTGCCAAGTTGGTAAAACTAAAAGTAGCGAAAGCTCGCTGAAAATGTAGCAAACATTCAGAAAAGGCAGCCCAATATAAATCATAATTTATATTTCGCGAATTATAGGCTGTATCGTTGCAATTTAACGACTTTAAGCAGCAACAGGAAAACAGTTTTGTTTAAAAAAATACATACAACAATAAGTCGTTAACACAGTGGCGTATACTGGTTAAAGGGTTTGGCCAACCAGTGACCCTATTATTACACAAAATATATTTTAAAATCCCTATAATAAAATTCCTTACATATTTATGTGAATTCCAGACGTCTTGATTGGGACAAAAATACGTTGATGACTTCGTCCTTGAAATTACAGTTGGGCCACTTGCAAAGTTTCTGTACAAATGACTTTTCAATGTATATTAGTGCCTAGCCGGATAAACGTTCTTGTGTATGAGTTGATCTACAGTAGGATTTTATTCTCTTCAATGCAGAAAATGTTCTTTCTACCGATGCTGACATAGCTGGTATTGTCACAATTAATGTTGCCAATTTAAGGACTTCAGGAATAACTTGGTTCAGCTGGTTTTCATATATGGCAGATAATATTTCATGGATAGGTTTGTTCGAAAAATCAAAGACTTCTGCTGAATATATTACACTTAATTCATTTTTCAAACGTACTTGATCAAAGTGACTGTTATAGGACTGAAATAATTTGTTTAGTGCCTCATTCGGGAAGTTTTCTCTATAAGCAGAAAATTTTTGAGAATCTTAGAAGATGTGTGAACTGAAGCTTTCCATAATCAGAAAATCTGTCAGTAATTTCCATGTGCATACAATCTAGTATGCTGTAGTACAGCTGCCTGTATTTCAATTCATCATCTCCTTTTCTTCGCTTTAATGGTGGTTCCATTGTATTGACTGAAGAATTTTCATTTTCCATATCACTCCATATGGACGGAAACCCACTACGTCTGAACTCGGATATAGTATTTTTTTTTTTTTTTTTAACTTTGATACCTCTTGCAAGTAGTATGCTATGTCTAGACTTTTTGTCTGAAGAATATTGTAGAGCACATCTGTATGTGCGAACACTCTAGCATAGACTTCAAGAAGAAATATATTCTGAGACTGTGTGAAAAAATTCAAATATCCTTGAGCCTGCACATTTACAGCATCATCCCAGTTTTCTTCAGAGTCATTACAAATGATATTTTTAAAGAAAGCAGTCCGTTTTTCTCTGTATTCCTTTACTGTATTTACAAGCCGAGATGTAAAATTCAATCTAGTTGGTGCTACTTTTGGGAGTTTCTTGTTCATAAATTCCTTGAGTTTTCTGATCTTTTAGGAGATGATGAGAAAAATGCAGCTAAACCCGACAGTGTTTTGAAAAAAATGCGACATTCTGGAATGGATGAAGTAGTTTGTTGCAAAACTAAATTGAGAACATGGCTGTAACAATGGACAAATAGTTCTTGAGGATACTTTTCTTGAGCTTTTGTTTTTAAGCCATTAATATTTCCCGCCATAACTGAAGCACCATCGTATGTCTGTGCAATTAACTTATTGCCGACATTGTATTCTGCTATAACACCTTCCACATGCTGAAACAAAGCAGCAGCAGTTTTGTCCGAACTGACATTTGTGAATCCTATAAACCGTTCATGAACATTGGCAGTACTGTCGACATATCTTAAAACAGTGGACAATTGACTCTGATTACAGCAGTAACTTGTTTCATCAACAACAATGGCCACAAAAGGTTTTATGTTCTTTATCATAACCCCACTTATAGCAAATATTAAGTCATTCTGAATTGCGAGAGAAGTACCACGAAATACTGTTAAACTCTCAAGATGATTGGCCAGTAAATGGTCAAATTCACTTAAGGAACTTAAATATTCAATATAATTTCCTATATTGTCTGATTCCACACTCTCGTTATGACCCCGAAAAGCCAATTCTTGTTTTCCTAGAAAGCAGACTGCGTTAATAAGATGCAGTAAAATCTCCCGATTTTTTTTTTCACAAGAGCATTGTGTTGGTTGATGTATAGAGCTTTTTGCTTATCTAGCTGTAAATCAATTCTTGTCTTCCCAAAGTTTGCAAAGTTCATGCTACTACAAATATGAGCTTTTGATTTGTCGTATTCTAGGACTGCCGTTCGAAGGGAGTTCATATTAGAAAACCCCTCTTTTGACCACGCATTAGTTTCGCGGCTAAATAACAAACATGGCCAGCAAAATAGTTTAGACAGTTTAGAAGTATCACACAACCAATTCCACTTACCATATGATGTTGAAATGAAAAAGCGTGTGTACTCTCGCTATTTTTCTTTTACGTCCATGGACAAATTTAACTCAGGAGTTGGTCTTTCCATTTTCACAATTTCAACTTTCTCGTTATTATGTACGACGGTTAAAAGGCATTTTTAATAAACCTTCTATTACACAGTCATTTTCAACACAAACCTTTACAGAAACTTGTTCTGCCATATTTGTCACAATATCACTTAATTGGGAAATTAAAAACTTAATAATTCACAATTAATATAACTCTTAGACACTCGAACAAATCACAGATTTAAAATAATGCACTGCAAGAACACAATCACATTCAATTGCTAGCGTACTAAGCGTATAGCTGCTTCGCGCCTGCGAAGAAACCGATCACGAGAGCGGCAACTCGCCCGGCCTACATTGCACGATGGAAACAGAAGGGAGAGGGGGGGAAGGGCAGTTGTGCGCGGTACGGTCACAGGCTACCTCACGTAGCAAGCGGTTTCTCCAGCGATGCCGCCTTGACAACTTGTTTCTTTTCGAGGGCGGAGAGCGCATATAAATCTAACAATTACTTTAATTTTAATTACTATGGTAAAACTAATAATACAAAATTATTACATTATGTTATATTATAAACTTTTTCTTTTATAGTAGTCCGCAAAATACGTCCCTGCGTTAACACACTGTTCAACGGTGAAATATAACAGCAAAACCGACAATAGTAGACCTAATAATAATAATAATAATAATAATAATAATAATAATAATAATAATAAATAATGTAGTTAGTAATAAACTTATTTCTCACAACTGAAGTGACTGCAATATTTCTTCCTCCTCCACAGCAGTGGTATCTTTGTTGTAAATGTCGGAAGAAAAATGCAGCATAGCAGGTGTGGGCTCAAAATTCATAATAGCACATTCCACTTTCTTCTAGAATCATTTTGATTCGCAGAATTGAACTTACTAGATCAAGTCCCATGCGACTTCGCAATTTTGTTTTTGTTGATGTCACTCAAGAAAACACTCTCTCTACTGTAACACTGCTAATTGGTAAACTATAAGTTTTTAGGGCAAAACCTGACAACTCTTTAAATACCAGTTCCCCAATTGCACTTTTTACTTTAGCAGCTGGAGTCCAAAATGATGCACCGTCAGCTTGAATATCCCCATCTAATATTGTCTTCCAGTTCAGTTCTAAAACTTGTCTCCATTGGTTTTCTATTTGACCTATCTGAGATTTGTCACTTACGAGTTCTATAGGAAATTCCGAAAAATTGGGACAAGTTTGACTTAAGCCTATAGTGGGACTAAAGTTCCTCACTTTCTTTAAAACATCAACATTACTAGGTATTCTTGAATGAAGTTCATTGCATGCTCGTTTTAGAAATTGATGACACTTTTGTTTTATCCCAAGAGCTATTTCTTCTGAAATTACTTTTTCTTTTAGTTTACATTTCAGAAGCAAGGAAAATTCATAACTGAAATCTACTCTCTCCAGAAGAAGATAAATAGACAAAAATTCTAAATTCACATCACTTCTTACATTTTGAGAGAATAAGATCCGTCTTGAATCTTGCATACACTACTTTTAACACTTAATTACAAATGATTGGTAAATTGGCAACTTTCTAGTGATAATTATATAAGCACGTGTGGCTTACAGCTGTTTCGGTGTATACTGTACATCATCATCATCATCAGATGATAAGTTGCCAATTTACCAATCATTTGAATAAAATCCTTTTAAGTATTGAAAGTGCAAATTTTTCCAGTTCACCTAACAGAACACAGTGGCCTACATTTTCTCTTTGAAACAGAAGATTAACTTTTTCAAATTCACTGTGACAAGAATGTTAGGTAAATTTCATTACATGCATCGGAGTACATAGAACAAGGCTCCCTGGAAACATATTTATTACAGATGAAGAATGAGAGGAACGGAGAAAAATTCTCTCCGGCATCAGGATTTGATCCCGGGTTTTCAGCTCTACATGCTGACGCTCTATCCACTAAGCCACACCGGCTTCCCATTCCGATGCCGGACATAATCCTCTCAGTTTAAGTTCCGCCACAGTCTATACTTGTTTTTTTGAAAGATGGGACATGACAGTTAAGCAGCCGAGCTTGGAACTACAGTGCTATGTTGCCAGTATGGACTACCATGCTGCCAGCTGATGGAAGCTATACTAAAAGCCAGGTTATGAACCGACTAAACCGGAAGCAACGTTCTGTTGCTCTCTTTCTGAGCTCTGTTGCCATATAGTGGCGCGAGATTCAAAGCGTGTTCAGCGTTTGTCACCGATATGTTTAAAATAACTACTGTCTATAGTTCTCGATAACACTCTCAAAATATTAGTAATTAAGCACGAGCTAATGACGCTGGTACGAAATGCGACTCGTAATGCACGTGGTACTGAAAATGAACTGGGAAGTTTGGCTACACTGTCTCCGTGATTCCGTTGCCAGATTTTCGTTAGCAGACGACATTTTCACGTGAGGTCCAATGAAAAGCTCCGTTCTTCTCCCCCCCTCCATCCCGCCATACTCAACGTGTCATCGCTGCACAGCCTACCCCTCTAACCCGCACTTTCCTCTCGCCCTGCCAACTACTTCCTGTTTAGTCGGTTCATAACCTGGCTTTTAGTATAGCAATTGACGTCAAGATGGCTGACGTTAAAACATTCATTGACAATTGACGCGAAGGCAAGAAAACAATACAAAAATCGACAGAGAATCAAACACGAAACTTACCAATGCTAACATTATGTGCACAATAAATTCGCCAAGAGAGCTATTAAGCACTCACCATGTGGGAATAGTAAGTTTGGCAACTCAACCGTTGTTACCATAGCAACCAACGAGTTAGAAAGAGAAGACTATAGAGTGGCCATGTTGTCCTGTACGGTGCGGTGCCACCATGAAACACGTCAGATCTGAACTAAGCGCACACCGTTGTAAAAATTCGTCTGCTTACAATGTTGTGTATACGGAAGTAGAGCTATGAAAAAACAAAGAAAAAACATGCCTGTTGTGTGTACTGCATATAACTGCAATGTCAAAAGGAAAAAGACAACTGATTTATCATATTTCATGTAAATTTTATGAAGTTAAGTCCATAATTTTGTTAATTAGCAGCATTTTTTTCATGCATAAATGTGTAACAACGCCCGGCATACCATGCGATGTGTACAGTATTTTTCTTTTCTTGCAGATTCCCTTTGAAAAAAAAAAAAAAAAAGGAACTGTTGAAACAGTGGATAATAAATATGAAACGATACAAATGGTGTCTCTCCGAGCTGTTAATTTCTAGAAGTTCTTTCAGTACTCCATCAAAACACTTGTTTATAATTTATGATGCAGTTTCACACAACCTATTCAAGACCCTAAATTATTTACTGTAGATTTGGTAAAAAGCATATTCTTGAAAAAAAAAAATGATATTAACAGTCTTTATTATATCATAAGCTTTACGTTTCGTAGGTGAGGATCTGAAGTTCATGTTGTTCTGTAAATCTGCAAGAAAACCAGCAATTGTTTGTACTGCCTTGCCAACAACTGCCTCCTACTCCTTGTCATGTACATGTATTTGTCTTCTGAATGTGGAGAGCATAGGAAGCTGTGTTTCGTGGGATGCCATTTAACCCTTGTCGTGTTTTTTACCCACTGATTTAACAAATCTTTGTTTTCTAAAGGAAAAGTGTAGGTTACTCTGTTGTATATACCTAATGCGTAAGTAATAGCAGTGTATTATTTTTATTATTATATTTGTAATTATTGAAAAGTGTTTTTCTCTTACATTTAATACGTAATTAATATATTTTCTGAAGAAAAAATCTTTAAGTGTTGAGTGCTTTCTTAATGAACAAAATTATGTAATATATTTTATTTCTGTTCCTTGTGTCCGTCCTGCTTATAGAGAAGACGATGAGCTGTAGCTTATAAAAAGTAGGCCTATTTCGAAGACAAACGATAAACCAAATAAATTTTTCACTAATAATATACTTAAACTAAATACGGATAAAACCAACACAATTCCGTTTCAGACCCAGTGAAAAACAAATAGCAATAAAATATTAAAATTGTGTTTCGACACCGTCATCCTTTATTTCTGCTCCTTGTGTCCTTACTGCTTATAGATGAAGACGATGAGCTGTAGCTTATAAAAAGTAGGCCTATTTCAAAGATTAATCAAATAAATGGTTCACTAGTAATAAAGTTAAACTAAATACGGATAAAACCGCTACAATTCCGTTTCAAACCCAGTGACAGCAATAAAATATTAAAATTGTATTTCGACACTCGCATCCAAAATAACGCAAAACTCTGTGGTAGGCCGTATTGTTGTTTGTATTTTGTTTGGAAGGATATGAAAGAACATAACTGAGCACCTACATGCAATAATGGGGTAAGTATGAATATATTTCGTAAATAATTACCCCATTATGGCACGTGGGTGCTCAATTATACACTAATAATAATCTGTGGTGCCACAGCTCTTGAAAGGCTCAGACAGACCAGCCGGCTGTTGGCCTCACGTTCACATTTGGATAATAATTATACTCTACTGTAACAAAAAAAAAAAAAAACTGAAAGCATGTTTGGTCATGTATTACCCAAATTACAAGCTTGCAGATAAAGGTTGTTTACTACAGTTAGAATTAGGGCCTACTTTCATTCTATATCTCATGGTATAATAAATAGTTTTGCAACGTGTCGAGACTGGGAAAACAATTTAATAAAATCATCCGAATCACACTCGTTCATTTTATAGGCAATCTTGCGAGTCGCATTTAAAAGAACCTAGGAATATTAACATTTCTTCAGTATATTTGATAGGGCTTCTTGTCATGCGTACATGACAAATTTGCTTAGGTTATTTTTTTAAGCTTTCCTTCTAGGAATAGCTCAAGTGTTTTGAATTTAGCGTACATAAGGTATTTATTTTAGATTAAGTTACTAGCACATATTGACGAAATACTAGGTTTTTCCACTTCAGTTTAACTGATTTATGCCATCGCCGTCTGCTATTCTTACACGCCTTCCCATTTCCTTAAATCCCCATGCTGTCAAGCGTACACGAGATAGTTAAACACTTTACCGCAGCAGCACTAGTAGGATGTCCCAGTGTCGCAGTCTATTTATTTGTCTATGGTCCAAACAGCGTATAGCCACAGTCTATTATAGCATCACCTGTTATGCCTACGCGAAAGACAGAAAAACGTGGTTTCAGAGAGTTGGTGCTGATGTTTTATGTCTGTTGTTTAGTGATTTGTGTGGCCGTTAGTATATAAGTGTGTATAAACTAATAAACAAACATCTTTGAGAAAAGTTCCATCTTGATTTTATGGAGAAAGGTATGTACAATTTACTTACAGGTTTATATATGCATGCTCATTCCATGTCAAACTGATAAAGCTACGTCTATTACATTCCAAACTATTGGAAACTATAATCAACCGTTTTAAACAGGGGCGGCGGTACATCCAATAAGCCTTGCTGAGGTATGGCGGATAATTCTGAGATGAAAGCGAGTAGTACCAGTAGCTGATCTATTGCTCATAGCCAATTTGTAATCAACGGCTCAACTGAGACTAAAGAAAGAGCAGTGGCAAGAACGAACTAATAAGTAATAGCTCAGAACCGCGTCCAAAGTATCAGATTATCCATTACAATATTGAATGCCTGTTTTCAGATAGAAGAAAAAATGTCAATTAATGTAAAACAATAGATAGTAAAAAAAATATAGGCCTAATACTACCCGGCACAATGTTTTAAATATTCCAAGTTTTTTGTGAATTTTATTTATTTTGCTATTATAAAGACAATGCGGAATAATGAAATCAAATGCATTAACCAATATTATCGTGAGCAGTTGGGGGGGACAGAAATTCTTTGGAGAGACTCTAGCCCACCCTTACCTCCTTTCACGTCATCCCTAATCTAAAATCTATTGCATTTCAATTTACAGTAGCCTATATAATTGTTGGGATCAATATCCAATGAATATATATATATAATTTGTTTTACTTCTGCTAGGTATATTATCTACAAAATGGTGTATTGCTGTGTGCCGCACTGCACAAGCAAGAGCGAAAAAGTCAAGGGGATTTCATTTCATGAATTTCCTTGCGATCCAGAACTGAAACAAAAGTGGCTAAAAAATATATCTAGAGATAATTTCGTGCCTAATTTTGAATCAAGAACATCTTTTGTGTGTGGCCTACATTTTCTTGATGCTGATTATCGTCCAGACCTGAAAATAAAGAAATTGAAGCAAAATGCTATCCCGTCAGTTTTTAAAGGTTATTCTCCGAATAAGATACCTAAACCCATACCGCAGAGGCGAGTATTAATAAAGCATGAAATAAAGAAAAACAAAAAAAAAACGAAAGAGGGATGAGTCTTTTGGAGATAATTATGAATGTCCTATTTCTGACGGCAACAACGAAGACGACGTTGAAAATACAATTAATTGCAGCAGGTCTGTTGAAGTTCAGACAGACTCCGAAGCTGGAAAATATTATAAAGCCGAAAGAGAAAAAACACGACTGCGATTAAAATTGTGGCGTGCCAATCAGAAAATCAAAAAGTTGGAGAATGATTTGCAAGTACAGAAAGAACGGATGAACCAATTTCATAATAAGTACCACAGCAATGTAGAAGCAATAATAGAGTCTAATAAACAAGATCCTACTGATTCCAAATCTTCATTTATTTTAGAATAAATTCTAAATTATTATAAGCAGTCGCCCCGTTGGTCAGAAAATTGCATAAAACAGTGTGTAATATGGCAATTCATTTCTCCAAAGGGGTATAGTTACGCAAGAAACATTTGTTAAAACTGCCTTCTATAAGCACTTTGAATCGCTATCTAGGAGACGTATCTTGCGAAACAGGAGTGACAGAACTCGTGAGAGAGAGACTACTTGCAGAGTCTGAAAGACTGAATGGAGCAGAAAAATTATGTTCCCTAATTATTGACGAAATGGCCATAAAACAGCAATTTTTGTATGACAAGAAACTAGAAACATTTTTTGGTCAGAAGGACACTTCTTCTCGTGTAGAAGCTCTCCGATGTGAAAACAATTCTGTTTCGAAAGCTGTAACTGATAAAGAGCCAGTTCTTGCAAATAGTCTGTTATGTTTTCTTATTTCTGGCATATCCACCAGTTATAGACTTCCTGTTGCTTATTTTTTTTTCTAAAAGACTCTCTGGTGTGGAACTTCACAGTCTCACACTATCAGTGATAAAACAGGTCGAGTCTATTGGTTTTGTGATTTTAAGATTAGTTACAGATAATCATAAAACAAATGTGAACATGATGAGACGACTGTCCAACGGGAAGACAATAAAGGCTAGAATTAGTCACCCCGATAATCCAGAACGGCCTCTCTTCTTAGCTTTCGACCAGTGCCACATATTGAAAAACTTAAGAACAGCTCTTTTAGAAAAGACAATGTATGATGGAAAGGAAGAAATTAGTGGCAGTCACATTAAAAACTTATATAAAATGCAGTCGAAAGAAGTAGTTAAGCCAGTCCCTTTCCTAAGTAGAAAACATGTAGCATCAACTAATTTCGAAAAGATGAATGTGAAAAGGGCTAAAGATATATTTTCTTCGGAGGTAATAACCGCTCTGCAATGTTTGAAACACAACAGCAGCCACTTCAAATCCAAGGATTTTCAAAGCTGTGGTGCCACTATCACGTTTCTGAAAATGATAAAGAAGTGGTTCGAAATCCATGATGTGAGAAGCACTTCTTTGCAGCACTTAATGCAGGAGAAAATGCATTTTTTCAATATAAGTGATGAGAGACTGGAATGGTTAGAAAATGATTTTCCATCATATCTAGCAGAAATTAGAAATGCAAGCAATGAGCAGGGAATGGAATTTTTAAGCAAAGACACCAACGAAGCTGTTCTCCTGACATCTTCCTCCACTGTCCAGTGCACAAAGTATCTGCTTTCATCTGGCTTCCGTTTCGTTCTCACACGGGCATTTAATAGTGATCCTATAGAGCATTTCTTCGGTAAGCTGAGACAGATATCTGGGAGCAATGACATGCCAGACTGCAGAGCAGTTATATTTAGCATGAACAGAATACTGAAAACTGGATTAACTACTAGAAACAACAAGAGAATTCCTATAGTGATGCTCTCTTCTGGACCTAACCAACAGGAAGACGAGACTTCGATTCCAGAAAGTATGATGTCTATATTAAGCAAACTTCACCAACCTCCATGTAAGTAAACTTGTTTATCAATAAAGCTTTAAATAAAATCGTTAACTAAAGATTGACGATATCCTTTAACTTATTATAACTGTAGGTATGCAAAATTTAATTTTCAGGCCTTGGATTTGTGACAATGCAGTTGGCGTCTCTGACTTACATTGGAGGTTTCGTAATAAAGCAACTACAGAAGGAAATCGAATATATACTATGCTGTCAGCTGGTCAGCAAAGAAAAATGTAGTTCACCTATGATGGACTTAATCTACAAGAGGGATATCTCCGATAAGATGCACTATCCATCTGAAATGTTAGTGTGGTTACTAAGCACAATTTTCGAGTTTGTCTGCGAGGCCGGGAAGTTGGTGACCGTCAGGACATGTGAAACGCTAACTAAACATATTCTTCCTGTGCTTAGCGAGTCTCCTTTACTCAAATGCCCTGCCTCTTTAGACGACTGTCACATACAAAGTTTGAGCATGTTCGTGTGTAAATGTGCAATTCCCATATTTCTGAAGAATATTGCTTCAGAAACAACAGAACGTTTTGAGCGTGTTAAATTTCTCAATTCAAAACCAACGAGTCGGAAAATATTGCGAGTGTAACCTGCCTCCATGCCGTCACCGTCAAATTGAGCTGCGAGGGACATCAATGCAGCGCTCTGAGGTAGGTAGTGGAGAAACTTTGCACTATTTCAATGTACGCGCTTTTGGTCGAAGTGGGAAGGCGTATAACGATAGCAGACGGCGATGTTTATGCAAACGAAATTTTGACAGCTGGCGATTGCAATGTTACTCATTGCCACGCCCACTTTGTTTTGGGCGCTTAAGTTAATGGCGGACGGTCGTTCAATTTTCTTCAAACATGGCGGCGCAATGACCACTTTATATCTCTCTCTTTCTAACTCGTTGATAGCAACAGGCCAAGAGGAGTAGAATACTCCTCTTGCAACAGACCTACCACGCCATGTGACATTCAGTTGTTTTTCCGATCGAAACGCTCCTGTCATGTCCCATCTTAAAAAAAAAACAAGTATAGTATATACAGTCACGAAGCTTGGGATGATTTTTTGCAATTCTCGTGATAGTTCCTAGCCGCTTGGAGCGCTGTGAGTACTAGAAACAATAGACTGTGCCAAAGCCTTACGGCCTGCTTAGATCACGATGGCTCTGGCATAGTCTATTGTCATGTAGTGTAATTCCATTAATAAAATTTAAAACAATGATTATGAGACACTTCAGACATAATTCACTTGCGAGTTAAGGTGTAATATAATTTATGGTGTAAAAATTATGTTGTTCGTATGTGTAATACCTGCCTTTATTTATTAAGTATTGTGAAATTCTTGTACATTCATTTATCCACGATTCAATAATTTTTAATTGCACCGCACGGATACTTAGATATGTTGAAATTATAGGTTATGTTTAGTGTACCAGTTGCCCCTTTCTGTCTAAATTTAGTTATCTCCATGCCTTACCATTCATATGAAAATTAGAGGTTATGTTTACTATATTTAACTTATATTCCTACATTCGCAATCATACATTATAATTGAGCATAATGTTATATATGACACCCCGGACATTCAATTTGTCTGTATTTTAATACTACAATTCAGTACTGAATTATTCCATTTATCTGCTTCTTAAGAGACGAAGTAACACAATTGTAAGTACACTAATTTCATAGGAGTGGTATGGTAAAGGTAAGCGTTCACTACATCGTATCGCACTGCTCGTACGAATCGCACGCAACGGATATTTTAAGTGCAGTGCGTTCACTGTAACAGCTTCGCCTCATCGGATTCCCCTATTAGATGTTCAAAACATGACGTCGTACGATATTGACATTACTGAAAGCAAAGAAGTTGAGGTTAGTTCCATTAACTACGTCTGTTAGCGAATAATAATTTGTAATTGCTTCATGCGTCTTAATTGAAGAGGAAGAAACGAAAGAAATATTGGTTATATAATATATTTGCAAGAAATGTCTTGATTATTGTAATGGGAACGCCTCAAATTATATAATTCTTCGCAATTTTCTACACGCGAAATAAGTTTTCCGTTTGCCATTTTGGCGCGACACTGAACATGGCACAACATAATAGTAACAGTTGACCAATTAAAATTGATTTATTAAAGAAGGCCATTTTTTTTATGTTTAATATTGGTCGACCAGCAAACTTGCTATACAGACCACTGTTAAATGATGGAATATCACATGCAGAATATCATGTTGAGGTTGGCTCTAAAGGCTCCTCTAATTAATTTAAATTAATTAATTAAACATTTTGTGAATTATGTGTACAAAAATATGATCATTTTCTGTGTTAAATTTTTCAAGAGTCGTCAGTACCACTAAGAAGAATGTCTTGAGGGAGTTTCCTTTTCAGTCGAGATGGCTGACAAGATCTTGCTCCAATGTTATATGTCACAGCTCCAGGAACACCAGGAAGTTTGTTGGAGAAAGATTTTGACATTGAATGGATGTACTATTCTAGTGGAAGAATTCCCAATTCTTGATGTAGTTGTTGATTTCTTACAAACCAGGGGGCATTTGTTGCTGTTCGCAGGAACTTGTTCTGGAGAACATGTAGGCGATGCATGTGTGTCTTATTTGCTGTCCCCCACACTGGCGCTGCATAAGTTAAAAGAGGTCGTACAAGCGAGGTGTAGAGTAGCATTGAACAGTCCAATCCAATTTGTGAACGTCTATTAACCAAAGGGTATAATTTTCGAATTCTAGAAGAGGTTAGTGTGACAATGCGAGTTATATGGGCATTCCATGTAAGTTCCGTGTCTAATAATATTCCCAAATATTTGACAGCTTCTTGACTAGAGAGCCATATAACTTGTTCATTTAGAAGAACCAAAGGAGGTGGATTATAAATAGGCCTTAAAGAGAAGATTTTAGCTTCTGTCTTGGTAATGTTGAGTAGTAATCTCCAGTCGGAGAACCATTTAGACAGCTCCTGTAAGGATGTCTGAAGAGTGCTGATTGCAGTATTTAGGTCACTATGAGAATAAAAGAGAACTGTATCGTCAGCATACATAGCTATGTGTGACGGTTGTAAACATGGAATGTCATATGTGAAGATATTGAAGAGAAGTGGTGACAGTATAGATCCTTGTGGTACTCCGACTAAAACTGGACGAAGCGTTGATTTAATGCCATCTATACGTACTGAGAACTGACGCTCAGATAAAAAACTTTTCACGATGCGTGTGAGATAGTCAGGAAAACCAATTCTATATAATTTTAGCATTAGACCATCATGCCAAACAGTATAAAATGCTTGGGCAATATCCAAAAACACAGTGGCAGTATACTGTTTTTCTTCAAAGCCTTTTATAATGAATTCAGTGACTCTTTGCAGTTGGTGTGTTGTAGAATGTTTTGGACGAAAGCCAAACTGAAAATCTGGTATTATCTTGTTTTGGAACGTAAATTTACAAATGCGTTGATGAATAACCTTCTCAAACAATTTCGATAGCGTGGGCAGTAAGCTAATATGTCGATAACTTGATGGCAAGTGCTTAGGTTTGTTAGGCTTATGAAAAACAATGATTTCAGCAAGCTTCCAGGCTCGAGGAAAGTACCCAATTAAAAGGGCAGCATTGAAAATTATCGTCAAGTAAGTGAGAGCTTTGTTGGTGAGCTTCTTCAGTACAATGTTGGGTATAAGATCATGACCTGGAGATTTTTTATTTGGAAGCCCTTGAATGAAGTGAGACAATTCTTGCGGAGTAGTATAGGAAATTTTCTCTGGCACAGTCGGTTTATTAATATTTTCTATAAGTTCTTTTTCTAATTCAGAGGTAGTCTGTTCATTTTTATTCTCATTTGGGGTGAATACATGTTGATAATGAGATGGAAGCAAGTTACATTTCGACTCCTTGTCTGTGGCTATTTGAGAGTCTAACTGAAGTGTCGGGATGACTGTTGGCTCGCGTAGAATACGCTTTGTAGCGTACCAAAGAGTATTATCAGCTTCAGATAGAGATGATAAGTAAGACTGATATGACTGCAGCCGATGTTGTTCAAGATTTGTCTTGACTAATCGTATGAGATAATTCAGCTTTTTCCGCTGCCATGGTTGCCTCTCTCGTTGCCATTGTTTACGAATACGATGTTTTTCCTTAATTAATTGGGGTATGAAAGATGGTAAGTAGTAGCGTGTTAATGGCCGCTTGGAGC
Organism: Periplaneta americana; assembly: GCF_040183065.1. Taxonomy (NCBI): domain Eukaryota; kingdom Metazoa; phylum Arthropoda; class Insecta; order Blattodea; family Blattidae; genus Periplaneta; species Periplaneta americana. The sequence goes on from NC_091127.1 coordinate 92,305,175, forward strand.
ACAGTGTAGAATAATTTACACATGAGCATATTTTGTCCGTAAAATGTTGAACATCATTGTCAATATCTGTTGCTGTTAGTGGATGATATTCTGTGACTAACATTGAGTCTAGAGTCAACTGAAATTTATCCCAATCAACAAAACCATTAATAAGGCGTTGCACTTTAGGTGTTACATTAGGAAACAATTGGAAAGTAATCAACACTGGACAATGATCTGAATCAAGTGCTGTTAAAGATGCAATATAAGTTGGTAAATGCATATTCTTTTGAATTCCGATGTCAAGAATATCGGGAAGATTGGCGGGATTATATGGATAGTGTGTTGGTTCAGTTGGTGCGAGAATATGGAGACCAAGGTTGTTAATGCACTTGTAAAGACGATGTCCATTTGGGTTCGTTACTCTGCATTAAAGAAGGCCATGATAGCACGCATCGGAAAAGTTGCCCATCCGAGAAACGTGGACGGATTTGCCGTGAGGCGATGCGTTCGATACGATGTAGTGAACGCGGTTACACAACAATTACAGCAAAGATAGTCTTTTTCCTATCCGTGCGATTCGTCCGATGCGTGCGATACGATGTAGTCAACGCTTACCTTAAATGTTTTGTCTAAAATTAAGGAAGGTAGATGTGCTAAATTTAAATCACAATATAAATTCCTTTTTATTGAACATCAAAATAGCTTCCATTCTAAACTTAAAATGTGGACGCGAACAGATTATGTTAACACGTAAAGTTCTCTTCACATTAAAATAACACCATTTTGTAATTATTTCTGCAACATATTATGCAACAAGAAGTAAATGAACTTATGGACAAATTACACTAAATAAAGCTTAGCAATGATACGCAATAAAGTTATAATATAATGTTTCACTGAGCTCCATACACTGAAATAGAAAACCCGAACGAACATTACGGCCTGGTCTAGTTCGAAAAGGCATTGACTGTGCCGTATTTTGCATTTTTGTGAAAAGCTATGTAAACTATGAAATGTTCGTTATCGGCTGTAATAATTGTAAATGGCTAAAATACAATAATTTGAATAATTATATATGGGACAAGGAGACGTTTGTAGTACTATAAATTGTAAGAAGGATCCCGGAAGGTGAGTTTACAGAATATAATATATATTTTATGAAAATAATATATAAACCTTATTTCATATTTCAATAGTGGAAGGAAGGTGTTAATTTTGTCAAAAGAACACGATATCGAAAATACAATACATTTTATCGTCTGGTAGGGAAAGAGTCTGTGATGAGGCGATAGTAGCGATCCTGGTGGTGAGCAACTATCTATGTTTGCATATTTAGTAAGTATTGAGCTTCGTGACTGTATATACTAGACTGTGGTTCCCTCTAGTAGCCAACCCTCATGCCCTGCGTCACAGATGTGTGACAGTGCAGGACCGTCTCCAATTTGGAGACAGTGGTACACGTACTTAGACCAGTGTCTCTTACACATCGCTACTGTGCCTCTCAAGTATACAGTTCGTGTTAGTGAGTGTTTTCCTTGTGTTATTTAATTGTTATAAGGCTATAGTGTTTCATTATACTAATATTATCGTGACTGTGCAACATTATAAGCAATTGTAAAGTAGTCATCAACGTCAAACAACATTCATTCAAATGCCAACGGCCTTTCTAAGCGAAATAATTACAAAACACAAGAACATTAACTACGCATACTATCTTGTAACTTACGACAACTTTCAGCCATGATTACTTTAAATATTTTATTATCATCATTTTAAAATTAATATCATTGACAAATTTTAAACATTGTATATTAATTGTAACATGAGCTACATGTATAAAATAAAATATTCGTCCAGTCTAAGTTCAAATTCAAAGATTATCTCAATATTCATCCTGTTTCATGTTATATCTACATAAAGCTCATGAATTTCATGTACCACATATATTGTTCTCTAGTTTCCTTGTAATTTGCATAATATGTTATCATAGGTCCAGATAATATGTTTTGTTATATCTGAAGATGCCCTAAACGGCGAAAACGTTCATATATTGTTATTAAATAGCAAATAAACATTTGCAAGTTTATATGCCTTAAGATTGAAATTCATTAAATACTTATTAATAATTTACCAGGCATATTGATATATTAAAATGAATTGTAAATTAACATTATAAGCGATTCAACTTAAGTTTTGTTTACTTTACTTCGGACTTCCGCTCCGGCGGGACTGTCCACTTCCTCTCTACGTTTCGTCACAGAAAGAAGATTTAGTTTTACATCACAAGATTTGATTCGCACGCGAACCGTTGAGGTGATCGGGTGTATGTGACTTGTGTTTTGATATAGTATTGATTTTTCGAGTGATTTAACTGTGATTATTTCAACCTGAAGATTCAATATTAGTGTTAATTGTTGTTTATTTTGTTATAGCGTTGTTTAATTACTTAAAGTAATGGTTTAATTAGCTTTCAAATTAACATTATTATTCATTGGTGCGAGTGCGTGAAAAACTTTCTTCAAGCATGGACACAGTTCAAATTAGTGGTTCTTCTGGAAATGAATCCAGTTCTTCTTGTTTAGATCCTAGCACAATAATTGAACATGATTTTCATACTATGGTTGATCAAATGGAAACTGTGGGTAGCGATATAAATATTAATAATTGTGGAAATGGCACAGGTTCTGTACACATTTCCTTGGTGCCTAGTTACAAAGAAAAGAAGATAAAAAAAAGCAATATTTATGCAGCTACCTAAAAAATCACTGAAAACGCTCCCTGCTAAGCATGTTAAGTTGACTCCTCTTGGAAGTAAAAATGTTACTATTTTAAATACTACGAACAAGAATGCTTCTCCAGTACCTAATCTGAATGCAACCCTTTCTAATCTGCAAATTAATAAGCGGCCGTGCACAAATTCAAATACAGAAATAGCACAGAATATGACGTGTTACACCAACATTCCAACTCAAAACAGATTTCAGCCTTTAGCTACGGAAGACAGTGCGGAGGAACCTTCTACTGCTTCTACACTTCAAAAGGAAAAAATCCACCTATCTGCTTAAAGAACATTGAGAACTGTCAACTCTGATTACAAAACATACAGAATCATGTACAATCAGAATTTCATACGGAGTTGAAAGGTTCAATCATAAAAGTATACGCATCAACATCCAATGATTTTCGATCACTTTCTACTTACTTTGATTCAATTCGTCAGCAATATTATACTTATAAAAATCCCTCTGAAAAGAAATTTTCTGCTGTTATTCGAAATGTACCCTACTCTCTTAGTGACCACGAGATAAAAGTCGCCATTAACTATCCAGTTCATAAAGTAACGAGACTCCTAGGAAAGAACAAACAGCCCACTCCACTTTGTGCAATAAAACTAGACAACAATGACCAAGGTAAATCAATATTAAATCTCAGTCGCCTGTTTTACAGTATAGTTAAAGTCGAAATCAGACGCCAATCCAAAGAGATTCCTCAGTGTACAAGGTGCCAAAATTTTGGTCATACTAAGAACTATTGTCAACTTGAACCACGCTGTTTACGATGTCTAGAGGCTCATCATTTCTCTAAATGCCCTAATCCTAAAACAACACCGCCTAAGTGCGTGAACTGTCAACAACAACATCCAGCTAATTACAGAGGCTGCGAACACTATTTACAATTGAAGGAAAAATTCTCACATGGTGTTCAGTTAAGACAAGAACAACGGACTCATGTTCCAGAATCTTCGCAACCATTACTTCAACGCAACGTAGATTCTCAACATCAAGCAAATCCTTCAATGTCTCAACCATCTACGTAAAAATTTCAAGCAAATTCTCGATCTAACACGTATGCAAATGCAGTGAAAGGATCCTTTAATCAGAGTCACCGTCGCCCTATAAATCGACCTGCTCCAGAATCTTCCTCTACATCTCTCTTAACTGATCTACACTCTAAGGTTATTCCACACATTATTACTCTCTTGACTCAATTCTTGTCAGAAATTAAAGATTACTTTATCTCTCCTCTGTCATCTTACTTCCAGAATGGCAGCAAATAATAAAATTTCCATTCATCAGCTCACTATAATCAATTGGAATGCTGATGGTATTAGAATGAAACTTTCTTCTCTGATAGCCTTTTTGTCAACACACAATATTATGATAGCCTGCATCACAGAAACTCACCTTCTTCCAAACGAAGTCTTCATTGTTCCAGGATATAAAATATACAGAAACGATAGGAATACTTCAACTGCATCTGGTGGTGTTGCCATTTTAATTAAACGTAATCTTACACATCATCAGGTCCTTCTTCCTTATACATCTGATATAGAAACAGTCGGAATCAAAATTAAGTGTCAAGCCCCCAAAATATTTGCTAAATATTGCATACCTTGCTCTATTATTTCCCTCAGACGGTTCAACACTTCTTGTGGGCGATCTAAACTGCAATCACACATCATGGGGCTGCAGAGTAACGAACCCAAATGGACATCGTCTTTACGACAGTATTAACAACCTTGGTCTCTATATTCTCGCACCAACTGAACCAACACACTATCCATATAATCGCGTCAATCTTCCTGATATCCTTGACATTGGAATTCAAAAGAATATGCATTTACCAACTTATATTACATCATTAACAGCACTTGATTCAGATCATTGCCCAGTGTTGATTACTTTCCACTTGTCTCCTAATGTAACACCTAAAGTGCAACGCCTTATTAATGGTTTTGTTGATTGGAAAAATTTCAGTTGACTCTAGACTCAATGTTAGTCACAGAATATCATCCACTAACAGCAACAGACATTGACAATGATGTTCAACATTTTACGGACACAATATGTTCATGTGTAAATTATTCTACAATGTGCTCCAAGCGGCCATTAACCCGCTACTACTTACCATCTTCCATACTCCAATTAATTAAGGAAAAACATCGTATTCGTAAATAATGGCAACGAGAGAGGCAACCGTGGCAACGGAAGAAGCTGAATTATCTCATACGATTAGTCAAGACAAATCTTGAACAACACCGTCTGCAGTCGTATCAGTCTTACTTATCATCTCTATCTGAAGCTGATAATACTCTTTGGTACGCTACAAAGCGTATTCTACGCGAGCCAACAGCTATCCCGACACTTCGTCTAGACTCTCAAACAGACACAGAGTCGAAATGTAATTTGCTTGCTTCTCATTATCAACATGTATTCACCCCAAATGAGAATAAAAATGAACAGACAACCTCTGAATTTGAAAAAGAACTTAAAGAAAATATTAATAAACCGACTGTGCCAGAGAAAATTTCCTATACTACTCCGCAAGAATTTTCACACTTCATTCAAGGGCTTCCAAATAAAAAATCTCCAGATCATGATCTTATATCCAACATTGTACTAAAGAAGCTTACCAACAAAACTCTTACTTATTTGACGATAATTTTAAATGTTGCCCTTTTAATTGGGCACTTTCCTAAAGCCTGGAAGCTTGCTGAAATCATTGTTTTTCATAAGCCTAACAAACCTAAGCAATTGCCATTAAGTTATCGACATATTAGCTTACTGCCCACGCTATCTAAATTGTTTGAGAAGGGTATTCATCATCGCATTTGTAAATTTACGTTCCAAAACAAGATAATACCAGATTTTCAGTTTGGCTTTCGTCCAAAACATTCTACAACACACCAACTGCAAAGAGTCACTGAATTCATTATAAAAGGCTTTCAAGAAAAACAGTACACTGCCGCTATGTTTCTGGATATTGCTCAAGCATTTGATACTGTTTGGCATGATGGTTTAATATTAAAATTATATAGAATTGATTTTCCTGACTATCTCACACGCATCGTGAAAGGTTTTTTTTATCTGAGCGTCAGTTCTCAGTACGTATAGATGGCATTAATTCAACGCTTCGTCCAGTTTTAGTCGGAGTACCACAAGGATCTATACTGTCACCACTTCTCTTCAATCTCTTCACATATGACATTCCATGTTTACAGCCGTCGCACATAGCTATGTATGCTGATGATACAGTTCTCTTTTATTCTCATAGTAACCTAAATACTGCTATTAGCACTCTTCAAACATCCTTACAGGAGCTGTCTAAATGGTTCTCCGACTGGAGATTACTACTCAACATTGCCAAGACAGAAGCTAAAATCTTCTCTTTAAGGCCTATTTATAATCCACCTCCTTTGGTTCTTCTAAATGAATAAGTTACATGGCTCTCTTGTCAAGAAGCTGTCAAATATTTGGGAATATTATTAGACACGAAACTTACATGGAATGCCCATATAACTCGCATTATCACACTAACCTCTTCTAGAATTCGAAAATTATACCCCTTGTTTAATAGACGTTCACAAATTGGGTTGGATTGTTCAATGCTACTCTACACCTCGCTTGTACGACCTCTTTTAACTTATGCAGCGCCAGTGTGGGGGAAAGCAAATAAGACTCACATGCATCGCCTACAAGTTCTCCAGAACAAGTTCCTGCGAACAGCAACAAATGCCCCCTGGTTTGTAAGAAATCAACAACTGCATCAAGAATTGGGTATTCTTCCACTAGAACAATACATCCACTCAAGATCAAAATCCTTCTTCAACAAACTTCCTGACGTTCCTGGAGCTGTGACATATAACATTGGAGCAAGATCTTGTCAGCCATAGACTTAAAAGGAAACTTCCTCAAGACATCTTTCTCAGCGATACTGACGACTCTTCATAAATTTAACACGGAAATCATTATCATATTTTTAGTCTCATAGTTCACAAAATGATTAATTAACTAATTTAAATTACTTAGAGGAGCCTTTAGAGCCAACCTCAGCATGATATTCTGTATGTGATATTCCATAATTTAACAGTGGTCTGTGTAGCAAGTTTGCTGGTCGAACAATAAATAATAATAATAAAACATCACAAGATTTAAACCGCCCACAACTGATTCCAACATCAACATCCAATACTGCGAAGTCGTCTCCAGACGACGACGATTTGCATCTGATACCACATGTTTCAGGTAATGAAACCATCTTCACGATACAATCATCTAGTCTCAGAAACTTCTTGCGGACGTCACCAAAAAACAAAATGGACTTGAGAAAACTCATTTAACTCAACAACATTGCGAAACATCAGTAAAAACAACACTGGCTGAAGGAAAAAACAGCTCTAAACAGTCAACGAAAAAGCAAAATTAACTCCTACTCAGGAACAAATTGCAAATTCAGATACATTCCAAAACATTACGCAAGTGTCAATTATTCGCCCAGACATTAACCTAGAGAAGAGCTTTGAACCTCTTGCGTCTCGTATGGACACTGATATAATTTCACCTAATGATGAAAATCTACAGAATACACTAATACAAACCAAAATACAAACCCACTACTCATCTCAAACCAACAAGAATGCCACCAATCGTAGTTACAAACATTCCATCCGGGAATTTTTTCGGTAACAATAAAAAGCTGCAGTCACTCCTCACTCAACCAATGAAAATCAGCTACTCTTCTGAAGGGATCAAATACCACACTGCTTGTCGTAAGGACTATGATATACTATATAACATTTTCCAGACTGAAAAACTTAAATTCTACTCACATGAATCAAGAGAAACCAAACTTCTACAAATTGTAGTGAAGGGACTTCTAACTATCATTGAATCAGACGTAATAAAAACTGAACTCGAACTTCTCAACTTGAATGTAGAACACGTCCGACAGATGACAGTACCTAGCAATGACATCGAAGGCGCACCCATGAGACGACCTATAACAATATGGGTTGTTACACTACCAAACACTGAACTCTCGAGAACAAAATTTATTAATTACAAGACATCAACAATCACATCATTAAAATCGAAAGCTACAGAACAAGTGCTCATATAATTCAATGTCACAAATGTCAAGGATTTGGACATACCTCTCGTCGATGCAACTTACAACTTCGCTGCGTCTAGTGTAGTCAAGAGCATTTATTCTCCGATTGCCCTATAAAAGGACCAGCTCACACACCCATATGTGCAAATTGTAATGCAGCACACACAGCTAGTTATGGACAATGTCCAGTCCAATTAGAACGCAAAAATGCTTTACGAGAGAAACTACGCAACACTCAAATTTTCGTCTTGAAAATCGAACTCAACAACCGGCTTGGACGTCTTCTGATTTTCCACAGCTTCCGCAACCAGCGCAGCCGCAGGCTTTTGAAACAACATTTCGTCATTCTACAAACACCACTCTTCCTCGCGACTCTTCTGCTGAATCTTTTAAAGACATCCTACACCTGTTTCGTTCCTTCAACATTTTTAATTGCCTTCGAATCATCCGATCCACTCTTCATAAAATACAGTCCACTTCCGATCCTCTGTCTAAACTAATAACGTTCATAGAAAATATAACAAATCTAATCATCAACACAAATGATCATCCTTAGATTATCAGTATTACGTCGTAATCTCAAAGTCTTGAATTTTAATGCCAACGGCATAATTCGCCAGACTTCTAACTACAAACACTACTTCACAATTACAGCGTGGACTTGGCCTGTATTACAGAAACTCATCTCAAACCCTCAACAAAGCTCCGAATCAGAAACTACAATGTAATACGAACAGAGAGAGATCAACGTTCAGGTGGTGGTACGGCCATCCTCATGAAACGCACAATTCCGTACAGAGTAGCGACGTTGCCCATATCTCAAACACTTGAGGCCACTGCTGTGTTCATACTACTCGATAAGATTGAAACTCTGATTGCTTCCGTATACTATCCGCCCTATGCCAATATAAATGATCATGACATTACATCACTGATTACTCACCATAAACATTTTATAAAATGAAGTGGTCTAAATGCGAAACATCGAGCCTGGAACTCAAGGATTACTACAATAAAAGGAGAAATTCTACTACAATATTCCACAAAATTCCACTACGCCAACAATGGACCACGACAACCTGCAAGATATCCATGGATTGCAGCCCAAGAACTGGCGTGCTAGTTATTTGTCTCCACAAAACAAAACATATACCACTTGAACAATTCTGTATCAAGGTCCTAGATTCTGATCATATTCCGGTTTTACTTACTTTCAAGGTACCGGTACTGTTACACTCACATCACAAACAAGCATCACGAGTCACTAACTGGAATGAATACACCAAACGGCTACATAACGCACTACCAGAAAATATCCCAAAATTATCACCTGACGACATAGATATGGGAATAAATATGTTCTCTACAACTATAACAAACAAATTTTTGGAAGTCTCAACAATATCAACTCCAGTAAGAACAAATGCCACCCCAAATCGAGAATTACAATTTTAATTAAAGGGCGAAATAAAAGCTCGGAAACAATGGCAATAATATGGAGATCTACAAGCGAAAACTGCATTTTCAGATACCGACGAGACCTACGTAGGAAATACTAAATGTACAAAGAAAAATATTTTGAAGACACTGTACAAAAGTTACAGCCAACTTCCACACATTTTTTGTCCTTCACAAAACGTATATTAGGTAAAATCAAACCTTCAACAAAAAACCCCCATCCAGGATTCTACAAATAACTTCATCTATGATCCCCAACAGAAACTCAACGTACTTGCCAAATCCTTCGAAAAAATATTCTGTCCACATTCCCACCCATCAAGTCCGCATATCTCAACAAGAATACATCAACAAGTACAAGAAACACTACATCGACCTTCAAGCGATATTATTCCATATGCTCACCTTCAAGAAATCAAAACTGCTATCAACAAACTACATCTAAACAAGACATCAAGTCCAGACAGAATCTCTCCAGCTATGTTGAAGCATTTACCTAAACGGGTCATTACCCATCTAACAAAAATATACAACTCCTGTCTACAACACACAACTATTTTCCTCCAGCATGGAAACTGGCACACATAATAGCTATACCGAAACCAGGAAAAGATCCGACTGTATCAACAAATTATAGACCGATTTTGGATTTTCTTGGAAAAATTTGTGAACGACTGATACTAGCACGAATCCAAACCCTAACAATCTCAATCATGCACAATTCGGAATTAAGCCTCATCATAGTAGTAGAGAAGCAATTCACAGGCTCACTTCACATATCCAAAATGCTTTCCAGCGTAAACAGCACACGATAGCAGCATTTCTGGACATAGAACAAGCCTTTGACACTGTATGGCACGACGATTTGCTATACGAACTCGATAACATACATATTCCGTCCTCCTACATTAAATTAATTCACAGTTATTTACATAACAGAACCTTTCAAGTACGGGATGGACCACTTATTTCAAATCTTCACCCCATCAAAGCAGGAGTGCCTCAGGGTGCAGTTTTAAGTCCCTCGCTATTTAGTGTATCTGTTCAAGATATACCTACACATCCCAAGTGTCAGCAAGGGCTATACGCAGATGACACTGTCTTCTACTCATAGCACGTCAACCTTCACTTTGGATGTCTCCAACTACAGGAAGCACTGGATTCTATCACTCAATGCTCAACAAAGTGGCGCCTCAAAATAAATGGAAGCAAATCTCAGGCTATAGTCTTTACCAAATCCTCTTCTCTTTCCATTCAAGGATAAGATATACCATTTGCCACAACAACGAAGTATCTTGGAATATTTTTGGATAACGACTTACATATCGACAACACATCACTTCCGTCGGCGACAGAGCCTTCCAGAGATTCATGGCGCTTTATCCGGTGTTCAAGACCTCAACTTCATTCAAGATAAAGACTCTACTATATACTACTCTACTTTGTTCATACATGTTGTACTGTTGCGAGATATGGTCCCAAGCACATCCGCGTCACCTTCAACGCCTAGATGGACTCCAAAGAGCAATCTGCAGAACCATAACAGGAGCATATTAACGTATTCGCAACACCCAAATATTCCAAATACTAGGTATAATGAAATTCACAGAGTATATCAAACTGATCCGCCAAAAATTCATATCCTCACTACTTACTCATCCCAATTCATTGTTGAATACTCAAATCATCTAGCTCAATAGCAATTTCTATCTCTAATGATCTCTATTTATTTGTCTATGCTAATGATTTTCTCAAGCACATTCCTTACACCTCAATATCAAATCAACACTGTCCATCTGACTTGTCTGCTGCTAGTAGACATTAGTTAAACAACAAATTATCCAACTAACCATATGCCACCCTTCAGACTCATTATAACGCAAGGGTCTTAAGTAAAGGACCTGGTACTTAATCACCCACTGCTCATTTGTGAAAAAATAACAGTGGTACAATGTACACATCAATGACGTTGTAGTTACTTACCTAGACGCACAGCGAGCGCTGCTGTGCTGTACAAAATTGAAACTCTTCGCGCATCGTCATCATTGTGGCAAGTGTGGCATTTAACAAGCGGTTGTGATAGTGATACGGAATGTATCCAGTGTGCATTTGATGAATCTATCACAATGATGCATTCTTGTAAGGCTTGTAACTGCACAAATGGCTTCAGGAAAGGATACAGCATCACTTTTAATGTGTAAATAACGATATTTAAATGCATCTAATAGTTTAACGTTCAATTAATGCAGGCAGTATATAGCACTTTTATGTAGATTGAATTATTCTGTCAACTTACACTGAAACTATTTCGGCAAACATATTGCTGGTATTTCAAAAATGTGATAGAGCCATTATAATAAAATATGTGTTATTTCTAGATTTCCCCCTAAAAAAAAGGCAGAACTAATGTTGCGATGGCTATCTGCCATTAGAAGAGAACATTTTATTCCAATCAATTATCACAACACAAATTGTATTCTGAACATTTCACAGAAGATTGCTTCTGCAAATTATATGAAAAAAAAAGGAAGATGACGCAGTTTCTTCCCTCTTTAATTTTCCAGAACATCTCATGCGGGTAGGTTCATTGTTGAAACAAGTTCAATTCACATAGATCTAATTTCCATTGGCTTGAACTTCATCATTTAAAAATATATTTAGTAGAATTTCTTTTTTTCCTGTTATAATATTATTTTTAGATATAAAAACACCCTATGAGGATTGTGAAAAGAAGTAAGTTTGCCTACTGGAGTCTCAGAACCAGACAATATAACTTATTCCGAATTGTTCACATAACCCTGATGCTATTAGTGCCGAACACAACTATATGCTCAGTCCAAAGAAAAGATTGACATTAATGGAAGGTGACTTAAAGAAAAGGAATGAACAGATTAGGAGTTTGAAAAAAGAAAACCTGGCTTGTAAAAGAAAATGTGTCATTGTTGTTTAGTAAACTGTCCAAAGACAGGTCTGAACATCATTTGTGATACCAAGAAGGTACCACTTATGAGACAACTAGGCCAGGGGATAATGGAGTAGGGTGGCCAGTTCCTTTCCTCCTATTTTGCATACATCGCCGACTAACTACATATTATACTGATCAGAATTCAGATGTATAAAAACAATAATTGTTTTTCCTCCCATTCTGATGGCCTTAACTCCTGACAACCTGGGGGTAGGACTGACCATGTATATGGCCCTCATTCGCTCTGTCATTACCTATGCCCCACCCGCATGGGGGTTTGCGGGAGTGTCCCATCTCTGTAAACTCCAAGTTATCCAAAACCAGGTGATTCGACTCATTACTCATCTCCTCCGAGTCGCCTCGAGAAGAAAGTTCCATGATGAACTAGACTTGGCAACCATAGGCGAGTTCATCGCTCGACTGGCTAGGAACCAGTATGCGGAAGCCCGTGCTAACCCCCACCCGCTAATATGTGGCCTCTGCCAGTATGATCCTAGGTTACGGCGTAGACACCAGACAGGTCCAGTAGCTATACTCTTGAGACAGGAGGACAGGGAGGCAGGCGTTACTCCCAGGTTTTGTTAGTCACGACTCGACTCCATGAGACTTCTTGGATAGTGCAAGTGCAACCGCTTTGAAATGATCTTGTCTTAACTGGGCTTTACAAAATCCCTCCCAGAATATATCTACATTTTTTGATCAATGCAACTATCATAGAGCCAATTGGCTAGCATATATCCATTGATTCATAGAGTCATTCTACCTAAGAGCCAACTGGCTAGTCTCTGAAATTGAGACAACTCATCCTGCCTAAAGTTTTTCCGTGGTTTTCATAAGGCTCTAAGACAAATGTCGGGATGAGCCCTATAAGAAATGGGCCACGGAGCTGCACTCATATCCCCATGAACCCCTTAATTACACAAAATTAATTATTAATTACATATATCCTAAATTCATAAATAAATCGATCTATTACCTAAAAGCCAAATCGGCTAGTCTCTTATATTGAGACAACTCATCCTGCCTAAGGTATTCCTTAGTTTTCCTAAGGCATTAAGACAAATGTCGGGATGAGCCATAAGAGAAATGGGCCACGGATCTATATGCCCTTCCCCATAAGCCCCGCTTTTTTCTAACAAACAACTTAAAGCCCTAGTTCAGAGTATATAAATTATGAAATACATGTGCAACATCATACATGTCGCAATGCGAAAGGACAGGGAAACTTTCAATTTGCAGATTAAGAATTCACGGCGTCTCTCCTGGCGGTCTTCACCTGCCTTGTCATCGAACGACAGACGACAGAGTCTCTCGATTCATCCTGCACTGCGAAATGACAGTTCATTTCAATGTGCAAATCTACACCAGCCATCTCCTCCTCGTCCCGTCCCGTGATCATTTTGATCACATTTCCATCCCCCTCGCGTATGTGGTACCTAAGAGGTTACGTCCATTTTCGGTTTTCACCTTCAAAATTTTCTAGGGCTCCTTCAGTGGAGCAGCGTAACCCGGAGTGAGACTAGTGGCCAACAGCTTTGGAGCACATATATTTAGTTTCTTACAGCCCCCAACCCCTTGCAAGGACGCGTTTTGCGTACTTTTTAAGTTTGTCCTTCCAATTCTTCCTTTTTCTTTTTCGATTTTCGATTCCTCTGACACATCCTCAAGTAAGATGTACTGCCTGATAATGGAAGTACATATCAGTCAGAACCTCAATGTGAGAGATATGCAGTATAACATCAAACTTAAGAAGCATGACTAAAAAAAATTGAAGGAAAGACAACCTGATTAACGAAAACTTGCATGTCATTGTAAACAGCAAATTTTTCATATCTGATTCTTGCTTTAATAGAGAAAGCTACAATATCCCAAAATAATAATAATAATAATAATAATAATAATAATAATAATAATAATAATAATAATAATATGATCAAATTCCAGCAGAATTAATACTAGAGGGTGGAAGTGTATTATCTAGCGAAATTTATAAACTCGTACTTACATTTTGGAAAAAGGAAGTTGTACCAGAACAATGGAAGGAGTCCATAATCGTACCTATTTTTAAGAAGGGAACAAAACTAACTGTAGTAACTTTCGAAGAATATCACTTTTGTTGACGTCGTACAAAATTTTGACGAATATCGTTTTGAGAAGATTAACTCCATTATGTAGAAGAAATTATTGGGGATCATCAGTGTGGTTTCAGGCGTAATAGATATACTATTGATCAGATATTTTGTATTCCACTGATATTGGAGAAAAAATGGCAATATAAGGGTACAGTACATAAGTTATTAATAGATTTAAAAAAGGCGTATGACTCGGTTAAGAGAGAAGTTTTATATAATATTCTTATTGAATTTGGTATTCCCAAGAAACTAGTTCGATTAATAAAATGTATCTTAGTGAAACTTAAAGCAGAGTCCGTATAGGCCAGTTTCTATCTGATGCCGGTCGAGGTGGATTCCGCCAAGTTGGTGACCGGGAGATGCAATGGTGGTTCTCGTGCTTTTCTTTTCGGACATTAAGCGCCTTATCACCACACACCCCTTTTAATTTTCTCATCTTTTCATCGCTGTAATTCTCCTCGCCGGCCACCATTGCATGCGGAACGCCCACCACATGATCACAGCCATTTTCACCTCTGCATCCCCGATGTTTGTTTTGCCACGTCCGCCACAATGACGGGATTGATTTGTTAAGGATGCCTAGCTAAGTTACATTCCTCTTCCTCTTCTAGTCTTTATATACATTAGGTTAAGTATCTTATGCTTATAACTCCCGTCTCACCAGCGGGGAACTTTCCTACCTCCGTGGTCCTGTCCCACGGTTTCGAGCGCGACTTCCAACTTGTGCGGCCCTACAGGGCGCCCAGCAACGAAGAAATAGTGGACACTGCATACTGCCCCTATATGCAAGTTTAGGTGCCGAGCCCGGACCAGACGTCAAGTACACTCACGTAGAGCGCCAATGGGGCCCGGGGCGATTTAGACGTCCCGGTGACCGTCTCTGATCGCCGGGGCGCATATATCTCTCCAACGTGTTACCGCTGCAAACAAGTCCCCTGAAGCTGTGTGCTGTCTCGGATTGCTCTGCCTTTGGTGCGTGGGTCGCAGCTAGCCCAGTAGTCTGGCGGTTGTGTAGTGTAGAGTGTGGAGCCACGGGTAGTTATTTCCTTAGTAGGTGCATAAAACTGCGACACGCCTCTGATGTAAGACTTGCCATTAGGTGTGTAATGACCAGTTTGAAGGGTAACTTGCGTGGAGTGGGTTGCTTGGGATCGGGCTGTGGTGGGGGGGGGTCCCCACGGCCGGCACAGAAAGAGAAGAATTTTAGGTGTCTTTTTCTTCCGCCCCCCGGTGGCAGGCTGACGCCAACGGTTCCGTAGGGGGGGCAGTTCAAAATGTCCTCGCGCTCCCCTTCTCCTCCCTCAGAAAAAATAATAAAGAACAGAAAACATTCTCCTCGCCGGCCACCATTGAATGCGGAACGCCCACAACATCATCACAGCCATTTTAACCTCTCCATCCCCGCTGTTAGTTTTTGTCACGTCCGTTACCATGACAGGATTAGTTAAGTATCCCTGATAAGGCTTCATTCTTCTTCCCCTTCTAGTTAGTATATCTATTATTATGTTAATTTTCTTAGGTTTATAACTCCCGTCTCACTAGCGGGGATCTTTCCTATCTCCGTGGTCCTGTCCCACGGTTTCGAGCGCGACTTCCGACTTGTGCGGCCCCACAGGGCGCCCAGCAACGAAGCAATAGTGGACCCTTCATACTGTCCCTATCTGCTAGTCTAGGTGCGGAGCCCGGACCAGTAGTCAAGTACACACACGTGGAGCCGCAATAGGGGCCCGGGGCGATTTGAACGTCCGGTGACCGAATCTACTCGCCGGGGCGAATATATCGCTCCGACGTGTTACCGCTGACGTACGGATGTCGCAGTGTAATTGACCACAAGTCCCCTGAAGATGCGTGCGATCTCGGATTGCTCCGGCTTTGGGAAGTGGGTCGGAGTTAGCAGAGTAGTCTGGTGGTTGTGTTCAGTGTAGAGTGTGGAGCCACGGGCTGTTATTCCCGTGGTAGGGCATAAAGCTGCGACACGCCTCTGGTGTAGGATTTGCCGTTAGGTGTGTAATGTCAAGACTGAAGGGTAACTTGCGTGAAGCGGGTTGCTGGGATCGGGCTGTGGGGGGGTCCCCATGGCCGGCTCAGACCGACAAGGATTTTAGGTGTTTTTTTTCCGCTCCCCCGATGCCAGGCTGACGCCGTCTGTTCCGTAGGGGGGAGCAGTTCAAAATCTCCTTGCGCTCCTCTTATCCTATCTCAGAAAAAAAATAATAAAGAACAGAAGACAGGAATTGATGCGACTGGTGATCATATTATGACGAAAACTGCTATGGACTTTGACTCTGAGAAAGTAACTGTCAAAGTGCCGCCTCCGAAGTTTATCAGTACCACCTTGGACGGAACAGAAAAGACAATAAAGCACATTAGTCCATTTTACGTGAGACGAGCACTCGACGGATTCGTTGCGAAGGTCAAAAATGCAACATGCCTACGCAACGGTAGTCTGCTCGTCGAGACAGTATCTCCAAAACAGTGTGAGACGCTGTTGAAAGCGAAGTTGCTAGGGTTTTGCCCTATTAAAGTCGAATGGCACTCCTCGCTGAAAACCACGCGGGGAGTAGTGCATACGGATTTTCTGGACGGTATGTCTGATGAAGAGATCCAACTAGAACTGGCGGAGCAGTATGTGTCCAAGGCTTACCGTTTATTACGTAAGCGAGATGGACAGACTGTTCCCCTGAGCACCGTCTTTCTGACATTCGAAAAGCCTGTCCTAGCAGAATACATCCGTGTCGGGTACGAGCATGTCCCAGTTCTTGCGTATGTGCCGAACCCAAAGCGGTGCTTTAGGTGCCAACGGTTCGGACATACGCTGAAACGTTGGACAAACAACATCGTGTGTTAACTTGGAAAGCATCGTATGTGCAAAGTGAGGCGGTGCTCAACATGGTGAATCCCCGTGTGCCAGCGCTGAGCACTGTGAGAATTGTTCTGGGGACCACGCCTCCAATTATAAAAATTGCCCGAAGTATATGGTAGAGAAGGACATCTAACAACTGAGAGTCCGAGAAATTATTACTTTTTCGAGGCGCGTAAGCGTATCTTAGATCAACAGAAAAGGCGACGGAAAAGTCCTATGCAGCAGTATTGCAAAAGGCAATACAAGCAATAAATGTATTTAAGCAAACGCCACCTCTTGTTAGTATACCTGGGAAGAGTATTGAAATCGCAACCCAGACGTTTGTAGACATTGCCACTCAGACTGCTGAGTCAGATGACTCGTGTGTCCTTGATATAAGGCCTTACATTCCAAAAAATATTACTACCGTGGCGACAGAGAAAGACTCTAGGCCTGGTAGATCGCCGCGACGTCACGCTCCCTGTTCGGGTGACGGGTCGAGATCACGGTCTCGATCAAGATCACGATCGGGCGTGCGGCGATCTGCGAGTGAATCCCCACGGTCGAAAGCTAAGCATCTCAGTCAACGGCACGAAATCATAGAAAAGATAAGAAGAGAAAATCAACCTTAAAGCCACCATTATAATTTAGATCCACATAGTGACTGATATCGTACAATGGAATGTGAACGGTGTACGCAGCATATATACAGAACTACAGCAATTGATCTATCGTGAGAACCCTGCTATGTTATGTCTACAGGAGACACACCTCGGACCTGAACATTCCTGAGTAACCTTACCTACCATACAGTTTTGAACTGTCTCCGTTTATATGCCCCCAGATACACCCTTTACAGTACTTGAAATTCAACATATTCTTTCACAGGTACCTGCAACATATCTCTTAGTGGGGGATTTCAATGCATCGCACCACTCTTGGGGCTCAAATCACGATGACGACATTGGATATAAAATAGCATAAAGTATGTACCCGTCTAAATCTTGTTACCCTGAATTCAGGGGAAGCAACACACCTCTCCTTGGCTTATGGTACTTACTCCATGATAGATATCTCCATTTGTAGCCCAGTTTTGTCCACGAATTTCGAGAACTACTGTCCGAGCTCGACATCCGCTTGCCAACAGTTCGCATTCTGGATTACACCACTCCACCCTGGACTATGCGACGTCCCATGTTTGACGTAAGTCTGAGCCGATGTTTTAAAAAATTTAAGTCAGATTTTGTGTTCAGACTTCTCTTTAGTGAACTTTTATCACAGTATCAAAATTATTCATTAGTTTTTACTGACGGATCCCGAGTAAATGATTGTGTAGGTTATTCCTTTATTGCGAATGGACAGATATTTAAATATAAATTGAGCCAGTACACCAGTGTTTTTACCGCAGAAAAATATGCTTTTCATAGAGTTTTATTGTTTTTAATTAGTCAACCCCGGGGCAGATTCCTTATCTGCTCCGATTGTCTAAGCGCCATTGGGTCCCTGCAGCGTCTGAATTCTGATGATCCGCTTGTGTTGAGAACCCAGGAACTTTTCCACACGCTCCTAAGCTCTGATTATAAGATTGGAGTCGTGTGGACTCCAGGTCACGTTGGCATTCCAGGAAACGAGGCAGCGGATGCTGCAGCGAGGTGTACTGGCGTGAAAGGTGGCAAGATATTAAAAATTATTTGAAAAATACGTTATGGTAGGCAATGGGAAGGCAAATCGTCTGCACAAGAGGGATATAAATTACGAAGAATAATGAATAGTGTTCGCGTTTGGGATTCGTCCACAAGAGCGTCACAACATGAAGAAGTTTTACTCACCCGGTTGAGGATTGGCCACTGTCATCTGACGCATGGCCATCTCCTACGTGGAGAGCCTCAGCCGGAGTGTGATCTATGCCATGTTCCACTGACCATGGAACATTTTTAATTAGTGTCGAAAATACGACCATGCTCGTCGGCAGTATGGAATTCGGCCGACTCTAGGTGACGCTCTTGGAAATGATTTTAATTGTACTAATGCAGTTCTGAGATTTTTATCGAATACAGGACTTGGCAAGGTGATGTAATTTTTTAATGACCCGTTTTACTTATCCTCCGGACTCTTTATATCCGGAGGTTACATTTTTTAGTGTACGATTTTAACAAATTTGACATTCGGACCTCTTACATCCGGAGATTTTATAAATGCTCTCGATTATTTATCTCTAGTGGCATTTGTTTTATTGTTTTATTGTTTCCTTTTAAATACTACACAGGGGCTAAGAACTTCTCACTTTTGTGGTTTTCATGCTTCACCTTGTTGAAACTGCACTTGTTTGCCTCGTTTTAACAGTGACAATGCTTTTTATTTCTTTTAAGCATTCTGGTTATTGTATTGTGTTTGTGTTTAGTGAAAGATTTTAGATATGGGCCCAAATAGCCATAGTAGCTGACGCGCCCTTTTTAAACCCCACTAACTAACAGAATACAGGAATTGATAGGACTGGTGGTCATATTATGACGAAAACGGCTATGGACTTGGACCCTGAGAAAGTAACTTTCAAAATGCCGCCTCCGAAGTTTATCAGTATCACCTTGGACGGAATTGGAAAAACAATGAAGCTCATTAGTCCATTTTACGTGAGACGCGCACTCGACGGACTCGTTGGGAATGTCAAAAATGGAACTCGCCTACACAACGGTAGTCTCCTCGTCGAGACAGTATCTCCAAACCAGAGTGAGAGGCTTTTAAAAGCGAAGTTGCTAGGGTCTTACCCTATTAAAGTTGAACGGCACTCCTCGCTGAACACCACACGGAGAGTAGTGCATACGGATTCCCTGGACGGTATGTCTGATGAAGAGAGCCAACTAGAACTGGCTGAGCAGTCTGCATCCAAGGCTTACCGTTTATTACGTAGGCGGGGCGGGCAGACTGTTTCCCTGAGCACTATCTTTTTGATATTCGAAAAGCCTGCCCTTCCAGAATACAGCCTTGTCGGGTACGAGCGTGTCCCTGTTCGTGCGTATGTGCCGAACCCAATGCGGTGCTGTAAGTGCCAAAGATTCGGACATACGCAAAAACGTTGCACAAACAACAGCGTATGTGCAAAGTGCGAAGGTGCTGACCATGGTGAATCCCCATGTGCCAGCGCCGAGCTCTGTGTGAATTGTTCTGGGGACCATGCCTCCAATTATAAAAATTGCCCGAAGTGGAATGGTAGAGAAGGATGTCCAAGAACTGAGAGAACGAGAAAATATTACGTTTTTCTAGGCGCGTAAGCGTATTTCAGATCAACAGAAAAAGGCGACGGAAAGGACCTCTGCAGGAGTATTGGAAAATGCAACACAAGCAATAGATATCAACGCAAACGTCACATCTTGTTAGTATACCTGGGAAGCGTATTGAAAGCGAAACCCAGACGTATGTAGACGTTGCCACTCAAACTGCTGAGTCAGACGACTCGTGTCGCGCTCCCATTTCGGGTGACGAGTCGAGATCACGGTTTCGATCAAGATCACGATCGGGCGTGCGGCGATCTGAGAGTGAATCCCCACGGTCGAAAGCTAAGCATCTCAGTCAACGGCACGAAATCCTAGAAAAGATAAGAAGAGAAAATCAGCCTTAAAGCCACCATGATAATTTAGATCCACATAGTGACTGATATCGTACAATGGAATGTGAACGGTGTACGCAGCATATATACAGAACTACAGCAATTGATCTACCGTGAGAACCCTGCTATGTTATGTCTACAGGAGACACACCTCGGACCTGAACATTTCCTGAAAATCTCGGGATACAATGTTTACCGGTATGACCATCTTGCCGGTATTCGTGCTAACGGAGGTTGTGCCCTCCTTCTCCGCCAAAGTATCTTTTCCTCTGTTCTTAACATTAACAGTCCTCATCAATGCATAGCTACCAGAGTAACTTTACACACCATACAGTTTTCAATAGTTTCAGTTTATATGCCCCCAGGTACATCCTTTACAGTGCTTGAAATTCAACATATTCTTTCACAGGTACCTGCACCATCTCTTTTAGTGGGGAATTTCAATGCATCCCACCACTCTTGGGGCTCAAATTACGATGACGACAGGGGAAATAAAATAGCATAAGGTATGTACCCGTCTAAATCTTGTTACCTTGAATTCAGGGGCAGCAACACACCTCTCCTTGGCTTATGGTAGTTACTCCATGATAGATATCTCCATTTGTAGCCCAGTTTTGTCCACGCATTTCGAACGGTCTGTGATTCACGACCTACATGGTAGTGATCACTATCCCATCCGAATGCGTATGTCCGCTTTACGTCCTGCGGAATCTCGATCTCCAAACTGGGCTATTATAAAGGCGGACTGGGTCGGATTTTCGGAGTCCATATCATTCCATGATAACGGACATTAAAGTGTGGACTACGTAGTAGACCATTTCTCAAATATGGTTATCAAGTCAGCGGAATTATGTATCCCCCGGTCGTCCTCCAGACCAAAACGCTTCTCTGTCCCCTGGTGGTCGGATGCGTGCAGAGAAGCAATCCTTACGCCAATTTGAGCGCCATCCGACCCAAGAAAATTTATTCCAGTTTAAACGTCTTCGAGCAAAAGCTCGTCGCACTGTATGCGATGCTAAGACAACGTTCTGGATAAACTACGTCAATTCAATGAAAAGGAACGTACCATCTAACATCATATGGGACAATGTCCGTCGAATAATGGGGAAACGTAGATCTGTAATTCCGGGAATAATAAGCAATGGAGTAACGACCTCCAGTCCAATAGAAATTGCAGAAATATTCTCTACCTCGCTCGCACAGATTAGCAGCCCAAATAATTATGACCCGGAATTTCTAAAAATCAAAGTTGCAGCGGAAAAACGAAACCTCAATTTTATATCTGATAACACAGAGTATTACAATACACCGTTCACATGCGAGGAGCTAGAGGCGGCACTAGACACATCCCCTGACACCTCGCCTAGTCCTGATAACATCCATAACCGTATGCTTCTTCTTCAGCCAGCTGGAAAATCGTTTCTTCTGGCAATGTATACCAGAAACTGTACTAAGGGGGTCTTTCCATCTGCTTGGCGTCACGCCATTGTAATCCCCGTCCAGAAACCGGGAAAGGTTCCTTCTTTGTCTGGAAGCTACAGACCAATTTCTCTCACCAGCTGCGTATGCAAGGATATGGAAAGAATAATAAGCAAACGCCTTATGTGGGTACTCGAATTGGAAAACCGATTATGTAACATCCAATGTGGTTTTCGTAAACACGGAACCACCGCAGACCATCCTGTTCGGCTAGAGACCGCCATTAGAGATGCTTTCCTCAAGAAGGAACATCTCGTGGCGGTCTACTTTGATGTAGATTGATTGATTGATGGTGTTTAAAGGGCGCGGCAGCGTCTATGGCTATTTGCGCCCTTGAACAAGAGTCAGTACAGCAACTAATTTAAAAGATGGTTGACGTAAAAACGGCATCAATTAAAATCTTGGTGTTAAAACCGAAAGGTACAAAAAATATACATATATATCTCCAGGAAGTCGGTTACTAAAACCCGTCACCAGATGTAAAACGTCTGGTGACCAAAAATATTAATACACAAAATGTAATGCAATATAAAAGTCCGAGTACAGAGCAGATAAAATGTAAATAGTGTGTTCCCTAGAAGTAAAGAGTCTAGGGGTCGATAAAAATTAAATGACGTTGTCAAGACCTGTACTGGATAAAAACTTTAAAACTGCGTTCACACGATTAAAATCGCGTCCAAGAGCGTCACGCAGCGTCACGCCTATCGCATGTTGACGTCGAAAACGGTCGTATTTCATACAGTGCAATAGCACATGTTCCACAGAAACTGGAACATGGCACGCAAAGCACACCGGAGGAGGTTCACCATTTAAAGGATGGCCATGTGTAAAACGGTAATGGCCAATCGTCAACCGCGTAACTAAATCTTCTTCGCATCGTGACGCTCTTTTAGACGAATCCTATTCCCGAACACTTTCTTTTATCACTCGTAATTTATTCCCTTGTTGTACAGACCATTCTTCCTCCCATTGCTCGCCAGATTAAAAGTTTCAAAGTGTTGAATACGTCTCGCCATCTCTCACGATAATACACCGGTGTGGCATTCAGTGCTGCGTCCTTGTCTGCAGCATCTATCTCCTCATTTCCTGGAATCCCAACATGGCCCGGGATCCACACAATTCCGACTTCGGAACCCGTCGACAGGAGTGAGTGGAAAAGAGCCTCGGTTCGTAGAATAAGAAGATCGTCAGAGTAGAAGCACTGTAGAGATTGAATGGCGCTTAAAGAATCGGAGCAGAAAAGATATCTGCCAGAGGTTCCCTGATTAAAAACAATAATGCTCGGTAGATAGCATGTAACTCCGCGCTAAAAACACTGGTATATGACGTCATCTTAACTTGTACGTTTGACCATTTGCGATGAAGGAGCAACCTACACAATCATTAACACGGGATCCGTCAGTAAAAATTAGGCTAAAATCTGGGAATTGTGATAGCAATTCATTAAAACGTTAATTATAAATAAAAGAGGGAGTAAATGATTTAAAACTTTGGCTCAGGCATAAATCAAATAGGGGACGAATCATAATCCACGGCGGAGTGGGAGGGTGTTGAATTCCCTTAACTGCTGGGAGTGTGATGTCCAGATCAGAGAGAATGTCACGAAACCGGACACCAGCTGGACGAGGACTCTGTGGGTTCTCTCTCTACCGATAAGCAAACGGGGAGTAATGAAAGCTATCGAATGTATTATGCTCAGGCTGAGTGAGAGTTTTAGCCCGTATGCGCACAACAAAATGTTTCGACGCCGATACAGAGACAATTCTCCAGACTCGTAGTAGAGACTCTCTATCCGACTAGTTCGGAAGGCTCCCGTTGCGAGTCTCAGACCTTGGTGGTGTACTGCGTCTAATATTCGAAGTTTCGATTGTCTTGCCGTGTCATAAATAAAACATCCATAATCAAGTCTTGAACGTATAAGTACACGATACAAGCGTAAGAGAACTGTTCGGTCTGCACCCCAGCGTACCCCTGACAATAGGCGAAGTATATTTAAGGATTTTTCGCATCGCCGTCGTAAGTCCCGTATATGTGCCTCCCAAGATAGCTTATAATCAAAGATGAGTCCCAAAAATTTCGCATTGTCTGTATATCGTAGATCCACTCCGTCGAGACGTAGATCAGGGTGGGGATGTAATCCACGTTGATTATAAAAATGAATGCATTGCGTCTTCTGAGTGGAGAACTTGAAGCCATTGCGACGAGCCCAATCAGACAATACGTTGATGGCAAGTTATATTTGTCGTCCGATAGATGGCAGATATCTCGAACTACAATACAAACTAAAATCATCCACGTATAGAAGAGGCGATACTCGGCGGCCTAAGCTGTCGGCTATACAATTAATCGCAATGGAAAATAAAATCACACTCAATACACACCCCTGCGGAACGCCATTTTCTTGAAGATGAGCAGTATAAAGTGTGGTACCTATGCGAACTCGGAAATATCGCTCCGCCATAATGTTGGCAATAAAAGATGGGAGACTTCCACGAAGACCCCAGTTGTGGAGAGTTCAGAGGATTCCATACCGCCAAGTGGTATCGTAGGCCTTTTCCAGGTCAAAGAAGACAGCCACTAAATGTTCCTTCTTCAGGAAACCATCCCTAATGGCTCCTTCCAGCCGGGCTAGATGGTCTATAGCAGATCTGTGCCTACGAAAACCACATTGAATCCCGGATAATCGGTTTTCCGATTCGAGTACCCACAGAAGGCGTTTACTGATCATTTTCTCCATAACCTTACACACGCAACTCGTTAGACAAATAGGTCGGTAATTAATAGGCAACGATGGGTCCTTCCCAGTTTTTTGGACTGGAATTACTATAGCCAATCGCCAAGAAGAAGGAAAGATTTCTTCAGTCCAAATTCTGTTATATATATCTAAGAAGAAGGACTTACCAACTGGTGGTAAATTGCGTAGCATTCCGTTATGGGTATTGTCGGGACCTGGGGAGGTGTCAGGGGATTTCTCAAGTGCCGCCTGCAGTTCAGCGGACGTGAACGGTGCATTATATGGTGTCATATTATTAGAGGTAAAACACTAATTTTGTTCTTCTGCAGCTCTTTTGAGTGTTAAAAATGCTGGGTCATAATGTGCTGAGCTACTTACATGGGCAAAAGAAGTAGCTAGTAGTTCAACTATTTCTACGAGATCTGTAGTTATATCTCCGTTATTAAGAAGACCCGGAATAGCAGAACTACATTTTCCCATTACGCGACGGACTTTGTCCCAGACTAGCTTAGCTGGGACATTCTTAGTTAAAGATTATACATATTTTGTCCAGGACGGCTCTTTCGCGTCAGAGATAA
Source organism: Periplaneta americana (assembly GCF_040183065.1). Taxonomy (NCBI): domain Eukaryota; kingdom Metazoa; phylum Arthropoda; class Insecta; order Blattodea; family Blattidae; genus Periplaneta; species Periplaneta americana. The sequence goes on from NC_091127.1 coordinate 92,330,839, forward strand.
TACGACGTGCTCGAGCACGGAGACGTTTATACTGGACAAAATTATCTAGGGTTGGATGACGATCGAAGAGGCGAAGGGCACGTTTCCGTTCGCGGATAACTTCTTTGCACGCTTCTGTCCACCAAGGCACAGGAATGAGTCTTGGTCTACAGGGTGACCGGGGGATGTTCAGTTCGGCAGCCTCAATCACCTTCTTTGAGAATTCCTCAACCATGGAATCCACAGTGTCCTATTCACGTTCAGTGGAACTCAAGGACTTCAAAATCCAACCCAGACCGCCTTCTTTATAATCCAGTTAGGAGAACGAGACTCCGCAGGACGTATTGCGGAAATGCGCAATCGAAGAGGGAAGTGGTCGCTACCATGTAGATCACGGATGGCCGACCATTCCAAGTGCGCAGACAAAACTGGGCTACAAATGGAGATTTCTATCATGGAGTATGTACCATGGGCCATTGATAGATGGGTGGCCTCGCCTGTGTTAAGGACAATAAGATTCAGGCGGGAACAATCTTCTACTATTTTTCGTCCTCTGTCATCATCTGTATTCGAGCTCCAGTTATGGTGAGAAGCCTTGAAATCCCCGAGAAGAAGAAATGGGGCGGGCAGTTGTGCGGCAATAATCTGAAAATCTTGTTCTGTGAATGGTAAATCAGGAGGAAAGTATATAGAAGCGACTGTAAAGGATATAGATGGTAGGGTTACTCTGACAGCTGTAAGTTGGTGATGGCTACGATTATCAATGGCAGATGAATGTATATTGTCTCTAGTCAGGATAGCACACCCTCCATTAGCTCGTACACCGACTAGATGATCATACCGGTAGACTTTGTAGCCCCAAAGACTCAGAGAATGTTCGGGCAGGAGGTGTGTTTCCTGAAGACAGACAACTGAAGGTTGGTCATGATAGACCAGTTGCTGTAGTTCTGCATAGCGGCTGCGAACACCATTCACGTTCCATTGTATTATATCTGTGGACATAACAGTTTCATGGCGATTTCAGAGGGGATCGGTTCTTCTTCCTTTCTTTGACGCCACTCGGTTTTCCAGACTGCTTACTGATAGGATGTGGCGATTCGCTCTCCGTACGGCGGTCTCCAAATCGGTATCGGGATCGACATCAAGATTTGTCCTCCGATCGGGTTGTGCGACGTCGAGACCTCCTGTCAGGCTTCGAGTCGCTTGTACTCGCCGTTTCCGGAAGAGGCTAACGGACATACGGCCGGATGGTAAGGTCACTGCTATCATCTGTCTCTAACTGGGTGGCGCAATCGACAAATGTTTGTGTCGAGGATTCGACTTTTCCAGACACTGTAGCGGCTGTGAGAAATGGCGTTTGTGTCGATGCATCAGTACCTTGGATTAATTTATTAACGACTGACGCATACGTAAGTGTGTTATTTTTCTTTTTGTAATTGTAATATTTCTTCCACGCCTCGAAAAAGGTAAGATTTTGTTCCACACGAAGTTCCTGTATGTTTTTCTCCTCAGTGTATCTCGGGCAGACTTTTGAGTTTGATGCATGGACCCCGTCACAATTGACACAATGGTCGGCGTGAGCACATGGGGAGTCACCATGATCAGACTCGCCACGCTTTCCACAGACGGTGGTATTTGTACATCGCTTTTGCGTATGTCCGAACCGTTGGCAGCGGAAACACCGCATAGAATTCGGCACATACGCGCGGACAAGAACACGTTCATACTCGACGTAGATAAACTCTGGGAGAGACGGTACTTCCAAAGTCAAGAAAATTGTACGCAGAGGGAACGTCTGTCCATCCTTCTTACCAGTTAGGCGGTAAGCTTTAGAAACAGACTGTTCCGCTAACTCTAGTTGAATTTCTTCGTCAGATAAACCATCTAGAGCTTCCGTACGAATGACTCCTCGTGTGCTGTTGAGTGAGGAGTGACGTTCAACCTGAATAGGGTACGATCCTAACAGCTTCGCATCTAATAGAGTCTCACTCTGTTTCGGATTTAATGTTTCTATGAGGAGACTTCCATTTCTGAGGCGAGTTGCATTCTTGACTTTTCCTACCAACTGATCGAGGGCGCGCTTGATGTAGAACGGGCTGATGTTTTTCATCGTCTTTTCGGTGCTATCAAGAGTCATGTTGATATATCTCGCAGACGGCACAACAATCTCTACTGAGTCTGGATTAATCATAATGGCATCAGCCACTCTCCTTTTCTTTGTATTATTAGTTTGTTGATTTGAAAGAAAGTTAGAGCGCGAGGACATTTTGAACTGGCCCCCCCTACGGAACCGTCGGCGTCATCCTGCCACCGGAGGGGCGAAAGAAAGACACCGAAATATTCTTCGCGGTCTGTGCTGGCCGTGGGGACCCCCCACAGCCCGATCCCAAGCAACCCACTTCACGCAAGTTACCCTTCAAACTGGACATTACATTCCTAACGGCAAGTTCTGCACCAGAGGCGTGTCGCAGTTTGATGCCCCTACCACGGGATTAACCGCCCCTGCCTCCCCACTCTACACAACATAACCGCCAGACTACTGCGGCTAACTCAGACCTACCCTCCCAAACCCGGAGCAATTCGAGATCGCATGCAGCTTCAGAGGACTTGTGGTTGATTACACTGCGACAACCATAAGTCAGCGGTAATACGTCGGAGCGATATATCCGTCCCGGCGTGCAGAGTCCCTCAGCGGGACGTTTAAATCGCCCCGGGCCCCCTGGGGTGCTCTACGTGAGTGTTCTTGACGTCTGGTCCGGGTTCGGCACCTAAACTTGCATATAGGGGCAGTATGAAGGGTCCACTATTGCTTCGTTGCTGGGCGCCCTGTCGGGTGGAAGTGGAAGTCGAGCTCGAAACCGTGGGACAGGACCACGGAGATAGGAAAGATCCCCGCTGGTGAGACGCGAGTTATAAGCCTAAGAACCTTAACCTAAGAATGAATATAATGGACTAGAAGAGGAAGAATAATATAGCCTCACCAGGCATTCTTAAGAAATCCCGTCATTGTGGCGGACGTGGCAAAACAAACAGCGTGGATGGAGAGGTGAAAATGGCTGTGATGATGTGGTGGGCGTTCCGCATGCAATGGTGCCCGGCAAGGAGAAATAGTGATGAAAAAGTGGAGAGAATGATAAGGGGTGGTTGGTGATAAGACGAAAAATGGCCGAAAGAAAGAGCAAGAGAGCCACCATTGCTCCCCCCCGGTCACCGACTTGGGGGAACCCACCTCAACAGGTCTTTGATCTAGAAAAGGCTTACGATACCACATGGATATCGCAGGGTTCTGTATTAAGCGTTCTTCTTTTCTGCATTGCGATCAATGTAATTGCCCACTGTGTGGGTGACCATGTGTCTTCTCTGTTGTACGTTGATGACTTCAGTTTATATTACAGTACAGTTCCCGATATCTTCCGTCCATCGGTCGACATTTGCAGCTGGTCATCAACGTACTATCGGAATAGTCTGTTCGCAATGGCATTAAATTCTCAACTCAGAAGACGCAGTGTATCCACTTTTACAACTAACTTGGACTACATCCACATCCTGAACTGCGTCTTAATGGAGTTGAGTTGTAATATACAGACACTGCGAGATTCTTGAGCCTTATCTTTGTTTATAAATTAACGTGGGAGGCGCATATACTTGATTTGAGAAGGCGTTGCGAGAAATCCTTAAATATTTTACGCCTTTTGTCAGGGGGTCGCTGGGGTGCAGACCGTACAGTGCTTTTACGCCTTTACCGAGCTCTTATACGATCAAAGCTGGATTATGGTTTTTTTATTTATGGCTCAGCAAATAGATCGAAATTACGTCTTTTAGATACTATCCATCACCATGGGATACGATTTTCTACAGGGGCCTTCCGAACCAGTCGGATAGCGAGTCTTTATTGTGAAGCAGGAGAACCATCATTGTACCTCTGCGACGTAATGTCTTGTTGTGCTCAATGCTGTTAAGCTCCGCTCGCAGCCTGAGCACAATTCTTACGACTCTTTCCATCATTTGTCTCTTTACGGCCGATACAGTGAAAATCCACGGATACTTCGTCCAGCAGGTGTGCGGTTTCGCGAACTGCTCTACGAGCTGGATATACTTCTACCATCAGGTCGCACATTGGAGTATACCACCACTCCACCGTGGATTATGCGACGTCCCATGTTGATGTAAGTCTGAGCCGATGTTTTAAGAATTTTACACCAGCTTTTGTTTATAGACTTCGTTTTAGTGAACGTTTATCACGATATCCAAATTATTCATTTTTACTGACAGATCCCGGATAAATGGATGTGTAGGTTGTTCCTTTGTTACAAATGGAGAGATATCTAAATACAGACTAAGCCAATATACTAGTGTTTTTACTGCTGAACTCTATGCTTTTTACAGAGTTTTATTGTTTTTAATTAGGCAAACTCAGGGCAGATTCCTTATCTGTTCCGACTCTTGAAGTGCCATCCATTCCTTGCAGTCTTTTAATTGTGATGATCCGCTTGTCTTAAGAACTCAGGAGCTATTCCACACTCTCCTTAGTCTGATTATGAGATTGGAGTAGTGTGGATTTCTGGTCATATATTGATTTGAGGAAATGAGGCCGCGGATGCTGCAGCTAAGGCTGGTGCACTGAATGGCTCTCTGGTATATTGGCACGAGAGATGGCAGGACATTCGAAACTACTTGAAATATAAAATATGGTGGCAATAGGAAGGAGAATGGTCTGCACAAGAGGGAAACATATTACGAATTATAAATGATACTGTTCGAGTTTGGGCTTCGTCCACAAGAGCGTCACGACACGAGGAGGTTTTACTCACCCGGTTGAGGATTGGACACTATCATCTGACACATGGCCATCTCCTACGTGGCGAACCTCAGCCGTAGTGTGATATGTGCCGTGTTCCACTTACGGTGGAACATTTTTTATTGTGTTGCAGAAAATATGACCGTGCCTGCAGGCAATATGGAATTCGGCCGACACTACGTGACGCTCTTGGAAATGACTTTAATTGTACAAATGGAGTTCTGAGATTTTTATCGAACACAGGTTTGGACAAGGTGATTAATTTTTTATTGACCCGTTTGCTTATCCTCCGGACCCTTTACATCCGGAGGTTACAATTGTTTTATATTTGACTTTACATTGTTGATATTTCGGACTTTATACATCCCAAAATTTTATATAATTTTATTGTTTTTAAAATATGATTCACAATTTATCTCTGGTGGCATTAGTTTTATTGTTTTATTTGTTCGTCTTGAATACCACCTAGGGTCGTAGAATTGCTTGCTTTTATGATTGTGTAGAAATCACCTTATGTATACTGCATTTGTGTGCCTCGTTTTACCGTGACAACGCTTTTTATTTCTTTTAGCACTCTGATTATTTTATTATTTATGTCTTTGTTATATTAAGAATTTTAGATAAGGGCGCAAATAGCCATAGTAGCTGATGCGCTCTTCTTAAACCCTACTACTACAACATATCCGCATATACTAGCCATCCTATTGTAGTTGTTAAAAGTCTATACTATTAGCAAACTTTATAAGATACTTTACATAACTTTTCACTAATTTTGTCTTGTCCACAGGCCACTTCCCACCACATTTATGTATAGATTGGATTAGTGTTCCTCTTTCCTTTCCTAATTTCGTGCAGTCATAAATAATATGATCCACTGTCTGATCCCCATCCCCACAGACACACGTCGGACTATTCTTGATTTTAAAGCGATGAAAATATGCGTTGAATCTTCCGTGTCCGATCAACAGTGTCGTCAAGTTTGGAGTTATTTCTATCTTCAATTTCAATCTATCTTGGTCACTAGGGCAGAACGCCTTGGTTAGAGTAGCTTTGGAAGTAGGTGACCATTCTCTTTCCCATTTTCCTTTGGATATGACCGCCAACTAGTTCCTTACTTCACTTATCGGGACCTTGTCGTAACAGATCTGTAGATCGACGTCACTCGCTGCCTGCTTCGCTAGACGATCTGCCAGTTCGTTACCATAGTTGCCCACATGAGCCTTGACTCATCTGAAGTCCACTAGTCATTTGTCGTTCTCCACCAGCCGTAGATTCGTTCGGATGCCTTCAATTAGATTGTTGTGGTTGCTTCCATTTCTTAGAGAGTTCAGAGTAATTTCACTGTCAGTGTTGATCGCTATTCGTCTTTCGTCTAATGGTCTTTCACCTATTGTTCTTAGTGGTTTTATATTGTCTAACGCTTTCATGATAGCAAGTTGTTCAGCTTGGTTGTTTGAACATTTATTATCTAATCTGAATCTTAGTTGTTGGATTAGTTCATTACTGTGAAAAATCGCTACTCCTGCTCCAACTCCACTTTCACTTTTACTGCCATCTGTATATATTTCATACATATATTCTGTGTTTTGTTCTGTTTCTTTTATGTCGATGAGTTCTGCAGGGTGTGTCCAGTTCTTGTATTGCATTATGTAGTCAAGATTTAGACCATCGTACTTATGTCTTGTTTTTGCAAAGTACAAGTTTACTATTTCTTCTATCTTGAACAAAATGGGAGTGAGTCCAGTAACAACACATAATGCTTCATATGAGGTGGTGCGAAATGCCTTTGCAATACGTATGTTTATTAGCCTCTGCACCTGGATAAGTTTTTTAATGTTGTAATTCCTCTCCAAGGCATCTATCCAAACAGGAGCGCCATACGATATAACAGGGGCAGGAATGCACCTTTATAAATAGTCCTTAACGCTTTGTGTTTAAGACCCCACTTTATCTTGGCGGTTTTGGAGTGGGCATTAATCAGGCTTTTGCATCTTTCTGTTACATATTTAATATGTTCATTGAATCTGAATCTTTTATCAATAATGATTCCAAGATATTTAATCTTGTCGGTTTGTTGTAGTTCCTTGTTGTTGAGAAAGATGTGTATATCTTTTAGTTCCCTTCGTTTCCTACGTGTTATTAGCATAATCTTCGACTTCTGCTCATTAAATTTGGTTTTGTTCTTTATAGCCCATGCTGCTATCTTTTTCATTTTCAGATTGGCATAATTTTCAGCTTCCAGAATCGTTTTTCCCCTTGTTATTACGATAAGGTCGTCTGCGAATGCTATTACCTTTGTGTTTGCGTTGTACTCTAGGCTGAGTAATGAGTCGTGCTATATATTCCAGAATCCCGGTCCGCAGCACGAGCCTTGAGGGCAGCCTTTACTTACTTTCTTCTCGAGTTTGATGTTGTTTCCCGATAATACTTCTGCTCTTTGGCTGAAATAATTATCTGTAAGTTTGTACAAGTTACGTGGACAATGGAATTTCCTCAAAGTTTGCATGATGCTCGGCCACCAAGCTGAATCGAAGGCACCCTGGATGTCGAGACTAACAAGCACCAAGTACTGGTTTTGCCTTAGACTTTCTTCTACACATTTTTTTAGTGTAATTGCAGCGTCCAGAGTACTTCTTTGCGGGGTGAAGCCAAACTGATTGTCGTTCATCAAGTCTTTCGATTTGATATGATACATTATTCTGTCTATTAGTAGTTTTTGAGCACATTCCCACGTATATTTAAGAGGCTTATCGGTCTAAATTTTGTGACCTCGATGCTGGCATCTTTACCTGGCTTTATAATAGGAAGTAATCTTGCTTTCTTCCATTGTTCAGGAAAGTAAGCTTGTCTGAGGCAATTATTGTAAATAGCTGTCACGTATCTCGGTAAAATTTTGGCTACTTGAAGTAAAACCTTCCCAGTTATGCCTTCATCTCCTGGTGATTTATTCGGGTCCATTTTTTCAATAATTCGCTTGATTTATTGTTGTGATAAGTCGACATCATCTTGTGTTTTTAATGGTATTCTGTTTGCCTTTCTTCCTACTTGTTTATGGTAGTTGTATGTATGTATGTATGTATGTATGTATGTATGTATGTATGTATGTATGTATGTATGTATGTATGTATGTATGTATGTATGTATGTTCTCTATACAAATCTACACGCTTTGGCCGATGTGTGTCAAAGTTTGCACATTTAACATTCATAACCAGGAGAAGAACATAGGCTACATTAAAAATGTGCAAATGGATGTTACATTAATTAAAAATATAAAAAATAAAAATAAATAGATCAAATATTCATGTGTAATATTAAAATTCAAAATATTCTACAGTCAATTGTTCTTTATTATTGTCTGTTGTATTCAACATCGACTTTCAATAGGCCTTGGAAATTTTAACACGAAATTAAATTATACGGTATTGTTGTTACACATCATGAAGGCTAAAACTAGATAATTCATGCAATACTCGTATCTTTACGCAGTCCAGGACCGTATTATGAATTCCTCGATGCAGTTTTGTAGATAGTGAGCAGACTGTTTTATACAACTGAAATCTACATACTAGGTTCAAAAAGTTCCCGGAATTTGCTAGTATCATAGAAACAACGTACCTTAAACACTATTCTACAGCATTCCCTTCAAAATAGTTGCCTTCCGCAACAACACACTTTTGCCAACGCGTGTAGAGTTCCTGGAAGCAGGCCTGGAAGCCATTTTGTGAAACCCGTCTTAGTGCTCTCGTCGCGTTTGCGATAACCTCTTCAGCATTGAATCTCCGTCCTTTCAGATGACTTTTCAGACGGGGAAACAGAAAGTAATCAGGTGGTGAGAGATCACTGCGTCCCGGAGGCGACGGAGGATTTCTACGTACAATCCTTACGTTACAATACTACCTTCTGGAATGAACTCATGGTGGATGAGACCCTGAAAGTCGAAGAAAACTTCCTTTGGAAGTGTCCCTAGGAAATTTTTGCTTCCGAGGAGATGTTTTCGATTTCCACTCAGATGACTGTCGTTTAGGGACTGGGTCGTACAAGTAGCACCAAGTTTCATCTCCAGCAATAATTTTGTTTAAGAAATCACCATCTTCATCAGCCATACTGATCATGTCTCCAGCAAGAGCAAGAGTCATTCTTGTTTCTTTCTGTTCTGCCGACAACATTTTCGGAACCAACTTCTGAGACACGTAATGCATGTTGAGATGCTTGTGAAGAACATTGTGTAATCTTAATGTCTCTGCAGGAGTTTTGTGTTTGTACGTTGCTCTGTGGACGTTAATTACAAAATGCGACGAACAAACAAAACACTATGATAAACAATTGCCTACAACTCAAAACCAACAATCGCCATTATCAACAAACTTTAAGGAAATGACATCATGAATGTTAGCAACAAAACAAATGTATAACATCCCTTGTTATATATTAATACGAAAAATGGTAGTAAAATTCCGGGAACTTTTTGAACTAAGTAGTATAATTCTTTGAAACTACAAGGATTGCTAACATACACGTATAATTTACTTATTGAATAACCAATAGTACTATTGCGAAATATTATCCCACCAAAATATTATGCACGAATAAGAATTGGTGTGAAAAACTCATACGAAACGTAAAAGAATGGAAAATATTAAATGCAAAAATAAAAGGAGATGTGTTTATTCCACGTATTGCTGGGATACTCATTCAATTTTAAGCAACTGCAATTTCAATGCCACTAGCATTTGTAATGGCCATATTAAAATGAACCTCAAGGACAGTCGCTCAAAGTTGCAGACATTAACTTACAAACTGCGTGTTTTTCACATCCTCAGCTATATTTTATACAAAGAAGTGAAAAAAAAAGATTTTACACATATCAATAAACAATTCAATGATATTTTTGTCATGTTGTTAATGTAGTATGTGAATGTACACTCTTAGACAAAAAAAAATGACCGGGCTCCAGATTCTATGTCCGATTCGGAAGACTTCGGGTGCATTCGCCAGAGCATGATATACACCCGGACGAATTTCTTCTGTCGTAAATGTTTCCAACACTCCACTGTCACCACTATACGATGATTATATAACATGCTTCTTAAAGGAAAGATTCATCGTCTCTCTCGCATAGCGCAGTCGGTAGCATTGTGGTCTGCTATTGGAAAGGTTTCGATTTCGAATCTCAGTCTATACTTTGTTTTCTTTTTCATTCGCATATTTTACTTCTTTTATACTTATAATAACCAGTATTGTGAAATATTTAACACAAAGTTAAATATTTACAAAGGGCAAGTTAGATACACAATAGCAATCCCTTCCCTTGTATCTTGTATTTAAAGAGACTAAACGAAATCTTCTTGGATATAAATGAACAAAAATAAACCTTAAGTAAAAGAAATCATTCTTGGATAGGAATAAACAAACATAATCCTTTTCTGTGTATTAAACAAAATAAAGAAACACATCTCGGAGACCAATAAAGAAAAATCAAAATTGGCAAAAATTCAACACCGGGTATGTAATCCCTCCGCATCTATAACCGCCTGCATCCTACGGGGTATGGATGCGATCAGGCGTCTCAGGTGCTGTCGACGTGAAGATACACGATCCCAAGCGTCCTCGATAATATTCCAGAGTGCATATTTTTTTGTGGCCGGCCGACGTGGCATTATATTTATCATCGCGTTCACAGTTTTCTTCACCTCCGACAACACATTTTCTAGGACATTCAAATCTGGTGAACAGGGAGGCCATGCTATCAGTCTGATATATGGCCTCTCTGAAAAACATCTCATGAACTCGACACATGTGTGAACACGATGATTATCCTGTTGAAATATGATATCATCATCATCAGGATATATTATCCGTACAGAGGGAAGCATAACATTTTCCAATAAGACCTGGTATTGTTGGGCATTAAGATTTCAGTCGAGACGCCATAGAACACCTAGACAGTCACTGGACATCCAGCTCCAACATGGAACAGATACACGGCCACTGCGAAAGCGAGTTTTCACATGGGTAGGATCGTATCGGGATCCCCGTGAACAGTAGACTATTTGCCGCCCGTAATTATCAGAGGAAAAAGTAACTTCGTCTGAAAATATTACCTTATTTCAATCGAAATTAACATTTTCCTCTGCAAATGCAAGGCGGAATAATCTGTGGTCATCAGTAATGCACTTTTCGTTGCTGCCACTCTTGGATAATGTCCTACGTCCCGCAGACGCCTTATGATGGTGCGAGAAGATCCAGGCAAACTGGCATTTACTTTAATTGAAGAAGCAGATTGATGCAGGTTCGCTTCTACTTCTGCAACTAAAGCAGAGTCCTGTGCACGAGTTGAAACACTTCTTCTACCAGAACCTGGCTGAGATGTTCAATTCCTTCTCTGGATAATCTCGCCCATCTTCTAGTTGTGGAATCGTGCATTCCTAATTGCCTACCTGCCTCAGTAGCGGAAAATCAGGCCTCCCTCACAAGAGAGAGAAGAGCTTGCCTACACCTATCTGGCCTATGTCTTCTGTCAGCCATGTTACCCCTAATAATTACAAGAGGAAATGATTGTTTCACTTTTAATATGCGTAGTTACATGTGCGCAGAACTATGTTTGTTTTCAGAAGTTCCAGGTGTCTCTAAATTAATTACACATCAATATAGAAATAAACATCTGACGTCCTTACGGGGTACACGACCTTGAATCACCTACACAACCAACCAACATCTTGTTGCACTGAAAGTTTTATATGACCGGAGATCAAGCTGACTTGCTTTTGACTCCTCCTTTGATTTATAACACTTTGAAATTGTTCAGTCTAGTTCTTCAGTCCTTGATGTTAAACCATGATGAATTTGTAAAAGATATGGCTGGTATAACTTGGGTTTTATTATTTATGTTTGATGATTAAACTTCTGTAGCAGAGGATTTGGATGATTTTTCAATGTTTGTATAAATTTGAATTTTAAATTTTCCGAAAACTCTTCAATTGATGCTATGTCCAAAACATCATGTAAAAATTTATTGGATGTTGTGTAATCAGCTCCAGCAATTGTACGCAGAACTGTTCTTTGTACACCACGCAGTCTTCTCAGTAGAGACCCACTGACAGATGACCAAGCTGGATATGCATATAGGAGGCTAGCTCTGATTATTGTTATATAGAAAGTTTTCTTAGTCCACAAACTCAGCGATGGCGACTTGAATAAAGGATACAAACGTTGAAACATAGCATATCCTTTGGCAGCAATTTTATTCATGTGAGGCTTAAAAGAAAGTCTATGGTCCAAAAGTATTCCCAAATAAGTTGTTTCTTTTTGATTTGGAATTACTACATCAAAAAGTTTCAGTTCAAATGGTTCTTGCGGTCTTCTTTTAGTGAAAATTACTACAGAACTCTTAGAGGCATTGATTTTTATTTTCCAATTTATGAGCCAATTTTCTATCTTTTTTAAGTAATCCTGTAAATTATTATATGCAATGAGAATATCCATGTCTGACGTGAATATCTGTGTCATCAGCATACTGGGCGAAGCGACAGTTTTTGTGGCGAGGGAAATCTGCTGTATAGATATTAAAAAGTGTAGGTGATAAAACTGCACCTTGAGGAACACCTGCATTTATTGTTTTTTCGGAAGAGAATGTGTTATTGATTTTCACTTTGAAGGTTCTTTATGATATGCACATAGGTATCAGGTAGGTCAGACGTTATCAATTTTATAAGAAAACCTTGAGGCCATACAGTATCGAATGCTTTTTCAACATCTAGGAAGACACAAACTGTGTGTTGACCACTAACTATAGTGGAATTTATGTGATTACATAAACGATAGAGTTGATGTGTTGTACTGTGGTGTTCTCTGAATCCAAACTGTTCATTAGGTATGTAACATTTTTGTTGTGAAATAAATTTTAAGATGATTCTTTCCAGGATTTTACTCATAGTATTTAATAAAGTAATTGGTCTTAAATTTTCCGGATATAATGGGCTCTTTCCTGGTTTTGGGAGTGCAATAATAACTCCTTTCTTCCATTCATAGGGAAAATAATTTAATCGAAAACAAGAGATGAAAATCTTTGTGAGATGTGTTACAGCTGGTAAAGGAAGATTTTGTAATAACTGATTATGAACATGATCAGGACCAGGTGATTTCGTAGGGTTTAGATCTTTTATTATGTTTCTTACTTCTGAAGGACAAATAATTTCTGGTGAACTTTCTGGACGTTTACTGAAATAGTTTTGAAGTATGAATTCTACATCACGAGTGAAATTATCATTACATTTTGCAAGACTGTTTGTTTGAAACCGTGATTGTAAATCTCTGGCAATAATATCTGATTTGCCTTGATCGCTATACACAACTGTTCCATCACAGTTCTTCAGCGCATGGTTTTCAGGTCTGGTTCTTTTCCCTGTCAAGGCACGACTAATTTTCCACAATTTTGAAGGTTCTGATTCACAAAGAAGAAGTTTTTCATCAAAATTATCCTGTCTGAGTTCTGTAAGTAAGTTCTTGACTTCTTTTTGAATTTTGTTCAGTGCAGTTTTATCTGCACGAATCTTGTATTTCTGCCATCTTCTTCTGAGTACCCTTTTACGACTTAGAAGTGATTCAAGTTCTATATTTTTATATTGCACTTGTTTATATGACTTGTAATGAGTAACTCTTTCGAAGGCATCTTTAATTGTATATGTGTATATTTGTATAGCTGTATCTATATCACTTTTAGTTTGAATTGTTGGATTTCCAGGGATGTTGGTAAGAATTTCTTTGTATAAATCCCAATCCGTAATTCTTTCACTCCTCGTGAAAAGTGTGTGACCTTCGCTCGAATCAGTGGTTAGTAGTACAGGATTGTGATCAGAATTTAAGTCAGCTGTTGTTGTAACAGAGAGTATGTTTGCAGTATGATGAAATAGGGCCACATCTAGAATATCGGGTGCAGATCTAGCATTATGAGGGTAAAATGTTGGGATGTCAGGAGTTACAATTGCATAATTATTTTGAGTACTGTGAATCTGTAAGACTTTCCCTCTTGAGTTCTGTGTTAAAGAGTTCCAACTTTGATGTTTAGCGCTTAAATTTCCTAAAATAATGAAATTTTTGGTAGTATGTATGAGCTTATCTAAGTCTGATAAGAGCAAAGGTTTTGTAGGTTGGTTGTACACAGCTGCTATTCTTGTTTCACGATGATTGAGCAATATAGTTATGGCAGTACATTCAACATTTTCCAGGTTCGATATTTTAATAGGATTGTGAGAAATAGTTTTCTTAATTAGTATTGCAGTTCCACCACCTGGTTTATTTTCCCTATCAGTTCTGTAGATTTTATAATTCTTGATTTTTATATTGTCTGTTCGATTTAAATGTGTTTCATTTACACAAGCAATGTCACCAGTGTTGTCTTGTAAGAACTTTGTAAATTCTAATAGTTGATTTTTCAGTCCGTTTGCATTGAAGTTTAAAATAATAAGTGGTTTTGAAATTACTGATTTAGGGTGTGCAGCCATCTGCAGTTGAGAAGGTCAGTACACTTTCTATCAGAATAATAATTTCAGACCATGTGTCATTACATTGTCCAAGCTTTTGTGAAACTTCACTTAATTTCTTTAAAATTTGTTGCAGGTTTATGTTTTTGAAAATATTCAGAATGGATTTCAAATCCTCCATGGTGGATGAAGTATTTGATGTGTACATGTTTTGTTGGCTTTGAGGGAACCTTCTCTTTGGCAGTGGAGGAAATTCTTTATTATTGAGTGTAAGTGGCATTGATTGTTGTACAGGCTTACTTGATAATCTCATGTTGAAAAGGTCAATATGTTTTTTAAAAACTGGACATTCTCTGTAGTTTGAGGTGTGCTCTCCCTGACAATTTGCACATTTAGGGGTATAATCAGGCCCTTTGAATGGACAATGAGCTATTAAATGTTTATCCCCACATTTTAAGCATCTTGGTTCTCGTTTACAACCTGAAAATGCATGTCCAAAAGATTGACAATTATGACATTGACGTAAACGAGGTTGAGGGTTATAAGCCTCGACTTTAATGATGCTGTTGTTTATGCTGTTTAATTGCAATATTTCTCTTGATTTTGGATTATTTTCCAATGTAATTTGAAAGATGGGTAATCTGTAAGAATAATTCTCATCATTTTTGTTTTGTATCCATTGTTGAACATTCAATACTGGAAAGTTGAGAGACTTAAGTTCGTCTGAAATTTCCGCTTCTGTGATATTGGGTGGAAGATTTTTAATCAGAACTCTTATCGGACGATTGTTGGTCGAAGTAAAAGAATAAAATTCATATTTGTTAGCACTGAAAATATCCACGAGTCTATTGTAATCTTTATCATTATCGCACAAATATTTGATACCTTCATTGGAATAAACAATTCTTAGGTTGCCCTGTAGGTTGGTGCGGAATTTCTGATTTTCGGAGAAGAAATTGGGTAGTTTTGTAGTTAAAGCAATGGGTGGAGGTTTCTTTGTTTTTGATTGTACAGAGTTTGACGTTGTAGACATTTGTGGATTGGAATTGACATTTAGTGAATTTGTCTCTGTTGTTTTTACTACATCTATACTATCAGAGTTTGACGCCATTGAAGAAGCAGTGGCTAGTACTTGAAATTTATTGTTAGTGGGTATGCTTGTTTTTACCATTGATTTAGCTATTTTGTTTGCTGAATAAAATCGTAATGGTCTTTTTGGATGTAAATACTCATCATCATCGCTGTCATTTGGTTCTTTCCTCACCTTCAATTGTTTCATTGTTGATTCTGCAGATATGTGTTGAAAATTATTTATTGCATTATTCGAAGTTTGAGAGGTTTCCATTTCTTCATTTATAGTTTCACTTGGATAGAGGGATTTCTGATTCTGAATTGAGATGCGTGGTAAGTCTGTGTGTAAATCAAATTGTTCATTAACTAATGTAATGTCCATGCTTTAGGATCAAGATCACTCGAAACACTCGCACAAAACACGAAAATATATATACTGTTCACAAAGAAAATAAGTATTAGCATCAATAATAAAATGTAAAATAGTAACACTAAGTATTAACACAATTGGAACACTTCACTTTAACACGTTAAAATCTGACAAACTATTTGTATACTCATCAAATTACACCAACACAATCACGTAATTCGAATCGTCCGCCATTCCTGCACCTACACAAGAAGCAAGGCTTATTATGCTGCCATCTAGTTGTTACATAAGGAGTCACGTAATAACTCCCATTTTAATTGCATTAGCGACTGTACTGCCATCTCGTGTTCGTTTACGGCGGATGTGTGGCAATCCTGGCGGTTGTTCTCTTCATAGTGCAACTGATTTTCACATGGGAATGAACAATCTATATATGATCTGGGCTATTACAAAGCAGATATGTAACGGCACTATTTACGAGTGTAGCCTATATCTGGAACGCATTGGTTTAGTCTTTAACATTATTCATCTCGTTTTTGCAATACTATTAACATTATGATGATGATGATGATGATTGTTATTATTATTATTATTATTATTATTCTTATTATTATTATTATTATTATCATTATTCTCGTGTTTGTACTGTGAATAGTATAAACGGCTAACAACTGCCGAAATGAGATTCACGAGAAAAACTGCTGGATACTCGCTTCTCGACCATCATCGGCACGTAGATATTCTGAAGGAATTAAAGATTGACTCTATTGTCCATTAGCTGCAGCAATACAGGCTTCAGTGGCAGACAGATGTCAAGAGGAGGATCGCTCTAGATGGCCCAGGCAGGTTTTATCCAATGACGTTATAGTTACCTACCTAGACGCACAGCGAGCGCTGCTGTGCTGTACAAAATTGAAATCCTTCGCGCATCGACATCATTGTGGCAAGTGTGGCATTTAACAGGTAGTTGTGATAGTGACTGCGAGTATATCCAGTGTGCATTTGATGAATCTATCACAATGATGCATTCTTGTAAGGCTTATAACTGCACAAATCGCTTCAGGAAAGGCTACAGCATCACTTTTCATGCGTAAATAACGATATTTAAATGCATCTAATATTTTAAGGTGCAATTAATGCAGGCAATAAATAGCACTTTTATGTAGATTGAATTATTCTGTTAGCTTACACTAAAACTATTTCGGCAAACATATTGCTGCTATTTTTTTAATATGATAGAAACATTACGGTATTTTAAAGTGTGTTATTTCTAAAAGCAGAACTGTTGTTGCGATTGGTTATCTGCCATTAGAAGAGATAATTTTATTAGAACAAATTATCACAACATAAATTGTATTCTGAACATTTCACATTAGATTGCTTTCGGAAATCACATGAAAAAAGGAAAGTCACGCAGTTTCATTCCTCTTTAATTTTTCAGAACATCTTATGCTGATAGATTCATTGTTGAAACAAGTTAAGTTCACATAGACCTAATTTCATTTAAAAGTATGGGCTATTTAGTATAATTTCTTCTTTTCGTGGTATAATAATATTTTTAGGTAAAAAAACATCCTATGAGGATTCTGAAAAGTAGGAGTCTAAGAACTATACAATGTAAATGCTATTGCGAATTTATTGTTCACACGTCCTTGATACTATTAGTGCGGAACACAATTATATGCTCTGTCCCAAGAATAGATTGAGATTAATGGAAAAGATGAGTTATAGAAAAAGAATGAACAGATTACGAGTTTGAAAAATGAAAATCTGGCTTGTAAAAGAAAATGTGACAGATTGTTGTTTACTTAACTGTCCGAAGACAGGTCTGAACCTCACAAGTGATACCAAGACGGCTCCACTTATAAGGCAGCTAGGTCAGGAGATAATGGGGTAGGGTGGCCAGTTAATTTTTCCCTCCATTGCATACATCGCCGATTAGCTACATATTACACTAGTCAGAGTTCTGATGCTAACAAACAATTGTTCTTCCTCTGACACATATCATCAAGTGAGATGTACTGCCTGATAATAGATGTAGGCCTACATATCAGCCAGAACCTCAACCAGAGGATGTGACAGAAATGCAACTATAATATCAAACTTAAGAAACTTGACTAAAAAACTGAAGGAAAAACAACCTGATCAACGAAAATTTGCATGACATTGTAAACAGAAAATTTTTCAGATCTGACGCTTGATTTAATAAAGAGAGCTACAATATCCCATAATAATAATAATAATAATAATAATAATAATAATAATAATAATAATAATAAATTATTATAATAGCTCTAAATTATTATTATTATTATTATTATTATTATTATTATTATTATAGCCCTAAATTATTATTATTATTATAATTATTATTACTATTATTATTATTATTATTATTATTATTATTATTATTGTTGTTATTATTATTATTGAGATTCCAATTTAATGCATTTTGAAGTAAGATTTAGTGGATTGATTAATAGCACTCAACATAATGAAGTCTCTTTACTTTTTTTAGGATGAATAGTAGGTCTACATTTTCTTCATTCCTGTCCGTTTTTATTGTCACTTTGTTCGTCACAATAACACTTGTATAGTATTTAATATATGAATATCAAGAGGATTGTTAGTTTTGAAAAAAATAATATAATTATAGTGCCTATACTGTAGGTACTTTATTTCTTCAAGTGCAGTAGGCAGGCCTTCGTAAGAAACTTTATTGACGCAATGCAATCCAGTTATATTGGTTTTATAAATCGTATTGTGTACTTATTATTTTATTATAGTAAGGATAAACAATAATTTCACTGTTTATCATATTTTGATGTATTATTAAGGGTCCGGATACTTATATTTGTGATATTTGTAGCTAGAAACTTAATAGCCTGCTAGCTTGAGCTGCCACAGTAATGGCGTCGTGCGCAACGTTCTATTTGACCCGTCCCGTATGGTTTGCGCAGCCACTAGTGTAGGGCCTTGGTTTTATCGTATGTCCCAAGAGGTCGAAGAAATTTAGGACGACCTAGGAAACGCTGGCAAGAGACCGTAACAGATCCACTGGGGTCTAACACTTGAAGGCTAATGATGATGATGATGATGATGATGATGAATAGTATTATTGTTATTATTCTCGTTGTTGCAATACTGTTATTAGACTCATTATTATTATTATTATTATTATTATTATTATTATTATTATTATTATTACTACTACTACTACTACTACTACTACTACTACTACTACTACTACTACTACTACTACTACTACTACTACTACTACTACTAATTTTAGTAACTGAACAATACTCCTTATGGAGAAGGGAGAAAATGCAAGAACTGAGCATCTGTTTTAATTCAAGGGTAATTAGGAAGAAGTCTCCGATATTAATGAACGTTTTTGTTTAATTTGTCAACTAATCCCAACTCCTGTGCACGTTAATAAATGAATCATTCGTTTCCAGCTAGAGAAAAAAATAAAACGAAACAAATATATATATATATATACTTTTACGAAGGCGGATACGAACTCGGGTTTTTTGCGTGTGAAGTCAGAGTTTTACCACGGAGCTATTACACACATACAGTCCAAACCGATGTTTGCCGGTATAAGAGTATGTTCTTGGATCTTTCTGGTTTCGTCCTTGCTACTCTGATTTTAGTCTTGTGTATCAGGCGCACAGCCGAATAGAACTTAGAAAAATTTACGCTTCAAGAGTCCGGTCATTTTTTTGTCTAAGAGTGTACATAAGCCCACTGAAAATAACATTGTATTTATTCTCAAAATATTGTTGTTCACGTCCAAAAAGGTATTGCTGCGAAATTATATCTGTATAATCAGGTTGAAAATTTAGTATGTTAAGCGTTGTGGAAATAAAAATCTCTTAATTTCTAAAATACCAGTAGGCCTATACGTTTCTCAGAATATTAAGATGCTATTGAAAGACATTTGGCTAGCCTGCGCTACGAGCGTGCTAAACTAACCCCGGCTATCGACTGGTTACTTGTACGGGATTCATATCACATCAAATGGCTAACACTGGTTTATGAATACGAAAAACGTTAGTTCGCTGATCATCCATCGGAAGCCCGCGCTAAGAATGTCTATGAATATGGCCCTTAGTCTTTATGTTAAAAAATGACTTATTGCGAGTTTATATTGTATCTGTATTCTGTGTATAAAATTGGAATTAATATAATATGTTCTGAATTTATGAGATATAGTTTCAAGTTAGTATATTAAAAAAAACTGGGTATGATACAAGTGGATGTACAGCGGTCAGAGGTAAAAAATTTTCCAATATAAATTAAATTATATATGTATATATTGATTCGATGCTGAAACTGATCAGAAAGAGAAGGAATTATATTTTCGTTGGGTTTTACTTTGTTTATAGTTTGATTATTCTATTACTTTATCTGTATTTCTAGAGGTGTAGAAGAGAAGGTCTAATGACCTTAACTACACCAGAATAAATAAATAAATAAATAAATAAATAAATAAATAAATAAATAAATAAATAAATAAATAAATAAATAAATAAATAAATAAATAAATGAATGAATGAATGAATAAATGAATAAATAAATAAATACGATGGATGGATAGATGGATGGATAGATAGATAAATAAATAAATAAATAAATAATAAAATAAATAAGTAAATAAGTGAGAAAGTAAGTGAGTAAGTAAGTGAGTAAGTGAGTATATATATATATAAATTTAAAACAGCAGTTTAACGTCAGGCACATGATGAAATGTTTTCTTTTCGGTGTCCGATTTACAGCTGTTTTAAATTGAGTTAACCCTGGCAGGCATTTGGCTAAGGAGTTCATTAATTCATGTAAGTGACGTTAAATAAAGATTCATCTTTATGGGCGAGGAAAGCTTAGTAAAGACAATTCGTTTTGGTTGTGTATAGTTAGGTTTCCGAGATCAGCTAGTATTAAATAAAATAACATTAAATTAAAATTACGTAAATGAGGGACGATCCTTTGATTGAACGTGTTATTTGGCATGAATTTACAATATAATATGGCATAGAACACATTTTTGTTTAATGTTTATGAATTCAAAATCACACATATTAGGCAGCAAACATGAAGGCATTCATAACACGTAAATTCAATTGCTTTACTAGATAGCTCTCTAGCGTAGTGGTAGGGTGAATTCCTTTGGTGTAGAGGAATCCAGGTTCGAGCCTGTTTTTTATTTTGATAATTTGTTTGCATTATTTTAGATACCGGTATGTTATTTTATTTTAATCCGACATAAAGGTGGTTTTACTACATAAATAATATCCGTAGTATGTTATCTATGCTGTATTAAACAAAGTTACCATACAATTATGTGAATGTACTGTACGTAGGTAAGCTCACTGAAAATAACAGTGTATTAATGCTATTGTTGTGCCCAGGGATTATGATAAGCAATATATATTTCACTTTAATTTAAAGTAACGAAATCGTATTATTAATACATGCTTTACAATGCGAGATCTCACTTCCTGTTTCGACAGATTACAGAGCACAGTTTAGTTAACGTCAGTACAGTCCAATCCTTGAACATGCAGAAACGCGTACATTTGCATCTTGCATTCTATCGCGAACTCAGCTTAGCAACAGCTGACTTATTAGCGAAGATATAGCTTCCCTAGCGAGACATTTTAATTGGCGATGATTTCGAAACTCTGAATTTCCATTGGTCAAGTAAAAAACAGATTCAGTCGTGAAAGTTCCTTGAATCCATATTCTTTTAAGTAACGACCGGAAACGCCGATTTAAAAGAATGGTTAATAAAGAAGCGTGGTGCTTGGCGAGTGCAACACCGTCCTTTTAGAGGATCCGCGGGTGAAGTGGCGTCACTTGGGTACGTCACAAGGGACGCTGTTCAAGAGTTTATCAAAGGACATGAAACGTCGAAAACGCGGTCATTTAGTTATTGGTCAAGATTGCGGTCATGGAGTAGTGCCCCCGACGTCCAGTAAGAAGTTCCGAAAATGGCATCGAATATAGCACCACCTTTTGACAGGATTAGGGTTCGCCCTACTATTTATTGTAAGTAAAATCTTCAGATCATTCTTTAAACTTTTCATTTAACTAGTTATCTTGGTATTTCGGAATTAACAGAAATGTTCATACTTTACAAATCATTCAATACTCAATATTTTATTTTGTAGTAAATTGATATTTTTATTAATAAACTTAGTACTAGTGAATTTCTATACTTGCAATTACTCTGAAAACCTGAGATCACATTCATAGTAGGAATCCTTCCTATCCACAAGAAAGAACAGTCTATAAAGTATAACGCAATGTTTGATTAGTTTGTGTTATTTTGATAGAGATTATAACTAACGATTATCTCGAAGATAAGCCATCCGCCCTTGTCGCGGCAAGCGCCACGACAAATCACTGGTGTCAGATATGATAGAGCTTAACAATAAATTATGGTGTCAGAAATGGTATAATAAATATTGGTGTCAGAATTAATATAGTAGGGCTATAACAAAATATTGGTGTCAGAAATGGGCACAACAAAATATTGGTGTCAGAAATGGGCACAACACTAATATGCATGTCTTTCAAAATATTGTTGTTCATTTACGAATATGTGTTATTACTAAATTATATCTATATTATCATGTCGTTAATGTACAATAATATGTATGTTAAGCCTGCTGGAAATAACAATCTGTTAATTTTTTAAATAAATTTCTCTCAAAATATTATTCTTCAAGCCCAAAAATGTTTAATTCCGAGATTATACTGTAGGACCTGTCCTGTAACATAAAATAAAAATGACATAATTAATATACAGTATTATGTACGAGTATTTGTAAGACGTCATTTTTCAAGTCATATTTAAGAAAATGGGTGTGACATAAACAGGTGTAAAGCGGACAAGAGGAACAAATTTCTCCAATCCTATTATATATTTTTTATATTCATATTGATTCTTTGATATGAGCGATAAAGAAGTAAATTGAAATCATCATGAGACCCCAAGGAGTTCAGACTGGGAAGAAGAGAATTCCGTAGTTATCTTTAACTGTCTTTAAACATCAAGCGAAAGCACACGTAGACAGGAAATTACACTAAATTTGTGTCAGCACAGCTATAGATCAATGTAGAACAGTGAGTCTATGCTACAAGGAAGTAAAGGGACCGGGAAGATGTTTTTGTTTAGTTAAACTACAAGATAAAACTAATTAAGGACAAAAAAAGTAGGGTATATGATGACATCTTTTCTCTTCGATGCCTGATCATCAGCTGTTTTAAATTCTGTTAATCTTGGCAGGTGTTTTGGCTAAGAAGGTAATCAATTCATGTAAGAGACACTATGTAAAGATTCATCTTTAGGGACTAGGAACGCTTAGTAAAGACAGTAATTCGTTTTGTTTTTCTGTAGTTGAGTTGCCGAGATCTCCTTAAGTCTGAAGCAAAAAGGAAAACCCGAGCAATCCCGGGTGCTTTTAGCTAGTATAAAATAAAATAAATTGTAACGAAATGTGTATAAAAGGATTAGTAAGTAAATTTAATTATGCCATTTTTAAATAATGTTTACAACTTTTGAACGAAAGAGAAAATGTAACAAATAATTAAAATGAGGTTTTAACATCGAAAATGCAGGAGAGAATGATCTCCACACTCGTTATTCTAGCTACTAACCACGAGGTGCAGACAATCGTCTGATAAGGAAGGCTATTAGTGTAAGTGAAAGGAAAATTTTTATATTTTCATTGTCACTTCAACGTATAATTTATCGTTTTTGTTCTATTATATTACCATTTAATTAATATATATTCTTGTATAGCGAAGAACTTTAACATCACAATTCCTTTCATCAAAGTCAAGCCTGAAAACCAATTGCTCATTGCTAACAACAACAAACGTATTGTGGCGCCATGTTGGAAGACCTGGCCGCGTCGGGAGTCGAACGTGCGTCCGGCAGAAGGGAAGGCGCGCGGGAAGACAGGCGGCGGAGAGAGGCAGGCCAGCGTCGGTGGGCACTGGGGCGCGGCGCGAGGAAAGGAGTGGGAGAAAACCGACTGCGGCGGAAGAACGAAACGCCTGGAAACAGGCTGTTCCCGAACCGATTAGAAGTACGAGACGCCGTAATTCTGGAAAATGTGATTTAGTAATAAATAGAAGGTTACGTGAGCCGCACAGCCAGTTTAGTTTTGACAGCGAGTTCAGTTCGTGAATCAGCAGGGCACAGGCGGAAGCAAAGCGTCCGGAAGTCTTGGGTTCGACTAGCCGTGAGCTGAGTAACTGTGGCCACGTCCAGGCGGAAATAACTCGTTCGAGAGACTTGGGTTCGACTAGCCGTGAGCTGAGTAACTGTGGCAGCGTCCAGGAGGAAGCAACGCGTCCGGGAATCTTAGGATCGACGAGCCGCGAACTGGTAACTATGGCAGCGTCCAGGCGGAAGCAACGCGTCCGAGAGTCTTGGGTTCGACCTGCCGTGAGCTGAGTAACTGTGGCAGCGTCCAGGCGGAAGTAACTTATGATTAAATCATATGCGGAGTCTAAGAGAAAGATGGCAAATAGGAAGGATTGGAGAATGCTGGATTTGCGTGAAATATGTGACCTTGGGTAGAACACTGTGAAAGAATGAATGAATGAATGAATGAATGAATTAATTAATGAAATTCATTATCTATAACATGAGTTGACTATTTTCTATGATAATATATAAGCGTATAATTTATATTTGTTAAATTTATACCATAAAATAATCGCATTTTATTCTTTCAGCTGCTTGTGATGATCACAATTTATAATTTGAGAAGTCAAAGAAGTTTGAAGTTTTGCATGGCAGAGAACACAGAATTGAAGAATCAGCGCAGCGTGTGAAATATAAAAATGTGTTAAACTTAGAACATTTAGTGACTAGCTTGAATAGAAGATTTTGTCATTGTGTCATTCAGTCTCTGATATGTTGAAGAGTAATGTGCTGAAAGAGCTTTTGAAAATGCAGATTTATAAGGTTTCCAGTTTTCACAGCAGATAAGGAAGTTTGCCCTAACTTTGTATTTTTTTATTCTAGCTGAAGCGTAGACCTACAGATACTTTGAAAATGTGTGAAGCTACCCCATTAAATAACTCGTCAGTGGGCAACGTTAGTGGGTGCCCAACCAGCTTTTATCGAGGAACGTTTCGTCAAAAATTGCCAGTGAGGTAAAGGCTAGCGCAAGTCAATGCTAATAATGTAAGATCTATGGAATATAATAAAAATTAAATAAAAGGAAGTGGAGAAGCGAAAAAATCTACTCTGAAAGAAATTAAAGTTACAGGGGGAAAATGATGAATATAACATTTCTTTTAAGAGGAACATGATCTAATTCAGTATGTTACTGCAAAATTTATTGGTGTTCCTGTTGAAAATGAAGACAGAATGACTGGTGATAATTTTCCATTTTATCAGTTTTGATAACAAGAAGACTAGTGATATATTGAATTAGATAATGACATCACTCTTAACAAAATATGTAGGCCTACATTTATTGTTTTTTCCATGAACCCTTCAAATTTGAATGATTTATAATATATAATAATTAAAAATAAACTTCGCGTCACATGTTTATTTATCTTTAACATTTCTCTCCTTGATATGTGATGTATATATTAGCAGATCTGCCACGCCCCTTCCATTCCCTGTACTATAAACAACATGGCGGACGGATGTTCAAATGTCTTCAAACATGGCGGCTGCAAAGCCACTCTATGAATAGCTAGTTGTATTCATCCCTCGACGGTGCTGCAGGCCACCAGGTCTACACTCAGGTAATTGTGTGTGTGTACTATGTCAACATTAAATGTTAGTTTACATTTCCTTCTCGTAACATTTTTCAGAGTCCACACCTGTGGAGTAACGGTCAGCGCGTCTGGCCGCGAAACCAGGTGGCCCGGGTTCGAATCCCGGTCGGGGCAAGTTACCTGGTTGAGGTTTTTTCCGGAGTTTTCCCTCAACCCAATACGAGCAAATGCTGGGTAGCTTTCGGTGTTGGACCCCGGACTCATTTCACCGGCATTGTCACCTTCACATCATTCAGACGCTAAATAACCTAGATGTTGATACAGCGTCGTAAAATAACCGAATAAAATAAAAAATAAAAAAAACATTTTTCAGTATTAATGACATTATCTTTTCGTACGTTGTTTGTTTTGAAGAGCTCTATCAAATGGCACCATATTTGACCACGACTCCCATTTGAAATTTTAAAGTAAAACGCCACTGACCCTACTTCCTGTTAGGGCTGAAAGATGAAATCAAGCTCAAGTGAAAGTTCACATATGCTTTAGTTATAAATATGTTTGTATCGAAAATTTTAATGCACTAGTTTCCGAAATAAATGACTTACGGGTGGTCTGAATCACCCATTGCCTTTTCGTATGTTTTCTCACTGAAAGAGTAGGAATTCATAATAATATCAAATGGTACCATATTTGACCACGACTCCCATTTGAAATTTTAAAGTAATACGCCACTGTCTCTACATCCTGTTAAGCACACTCTAATACATACTGTCACGCAACTCATACGTATAAAATATGTCAACATTTGACAGCTGGCGCGACAGTAGCCCTCTAGCGGCAGGCAAGTTAAAAGAGTGCACACGACATACGATAACACATCAGAAAACGGGTTTTGCGTAATTTATTTTATACTTTTATGCTATACAGTAAGCATATATTATATGGTTCTTATTAATTTTACTTTAGAATCCTAGAAGAAATTCACACGCAGTTAATCTACAACTTTCAAAAGCTGGGAATAAACGTAGTTCTTTCTGATTCTTACAACTGAATCATGGCCCTGATACGTATCATGGTTTGACATAATATTGTGGCGGCAGGCCGAATATTCTCGTCGTGCCTGGCCGTTTCGGGGAGCTTTGTGCGCGTCCGACAAGAAGGGAGGGGCGCGAGGAGGCGGCGCGGCGCGTGCCGAAGGGAGAGGGGGAGAAAACCGACTGCGACGGACGTAAAGGAATTCTGGATTCTGAGTGATGGGGAGACCGAGAATCGTCCAGAAACAGAAACTTCCAGGGTCGAAGGTTCGCGAAGTGTGGTTTAACTAATAAAAAGCGAGCAGCCTTCGAAGAGAGCCAGTTCAGTTTAGAACGGGGAGTCAGTCTAGTGAAGCAACAGTGAACGTCATGGAAGGCAGCCTTGGAGACCTGGGTTGGAATTGAGGAGGACTGCAACTGTGACAGTGACCAGGCGAGTGCGGCATATCCGGAAGCCTTGAGTTCGAGTGCAGTGGACTGTCTCTGGAAGTCTTGGGTTCGATATACTGAGAACTTGAGTGAATGAGCTAGAAGAACTGGCTAAGGCAACGAACTGTGAACTGAAAACTGACAGTTTTGTTCTGTAAATAGTGCTTTGTGAACATTAGTTGAGATTAGCAGTACATTGTTGTTCTCAATAATCCAAGTGAATTGTCATTGTCGTCTCTGGAGTGCAATAACAATACTGTGTTGCTGTGTGGAGTGAAATACCCATTGTTGAAGGGAGTGTTTAAATTCAGTTATAGAAAGTCATTATTGTTGTGAATAAAAGCAACATTATTGTGTTGAATTAAAAGTCACATTTGGTGTCAGAAGTGGGATATTGTTGACACAATGGAGAACCTACAGCAGATCCTGCAAGCCATCGCGGAAATGAAAGCAGAAATGAACACACATATAAGTGAGGTGAAAAACGACATAAGTGAGGTAAAGGCCCACATGATAGACGACATGAACAAGCACATTAGTGAGGTGAAGAACGACATAAGAGAAGTGACGGCAGATATGAAAAACGACATCAGTGGAATGAAGAACGACATAAGTGAAGTAAAGGCAGACATGAAAGACGACATGAACAAGCACATCAGTGACGTGAAGAACGATAGAAGTGAAGTAAACGCAAACGTTAAAACCGACATAAGCGAAGTGAAAAATGACGTCATAGCGCAAATTCGAAGCGTTTCGGCCCACGTAGATGGAATTCTTTCCATCGTGAAAGACGAATTTAAAGCCGATTTTGACGAGCTAAACGAGAATTTTGCAACTATAAACGAGACAGTTGCCGAACTAAAACAGGACGTAGACAATTTCGACGGTAAAATTCGCGCTCTCGAACGTCGTCAAGAGGAAACGAGTGCGAAACTGAACAAAACGATTGTGTTAATAGTTCAACATGCTGAAGAAGCCATGGAGGAATCGGTAACACAACTAAGGACCCTATACAGTGGCCCTGTGAAACCAACACCTTCAGCTAGACATTCGAACGTCGAGACGTCGAAGTTCGACGGAACGACGTCCTGGGAAATATTCCGACGCCAGTGCGAGGCTATCGCAGAGCACAATGGGTGGACGCCGGCAGAGAAAACTACTCAGCTGCTGGCCGGGCTTCAGGGACAGGCGTCGGAGATTCTTCACACTGTTTCAGAAGATGGGAGAGCCGCTGAGATAATGGCGGCCTTGGAGGGACGTTATGGTGACCAACTTGCGGCAGCATTCAGGACCCAACTGAAAATGAAGGTCCAACAGTCAGGCGAGTCTCTACAAGAATTTGCAATGGCGGTGGAACAACTGGCCCATAAGGCCCTCACCGGCCTACCTACTAACTTCATTGCTGGAGTGGCGGCTTACACCTTCGGCAGCGGAGTTCGAGACCCCGAAATCAGACAACAGCTACACTTGGCAGAGCATCACACCATCAAACGCACCTCTGGCTGCGGCCCTCAGGATGGAGGCAGGAAAGTTGACAGCGAACGTCTCGGCATCGCACCGGATTAGGAGCGTCGCGGCGGCCGACGTTGAGGAAAGTCAACCGAAGTCACCCGAGCGACGGAGACGAGGAGTGCCCACCTGCTGGTCCTGCGGGGAACCCGGAAACTTAAGGAGGGACTGTGACCGATCCGGTCACAGACAGGAAAACTAGAAGGGGCCGATGCGAGGAGGGGCTCGTCGGCGCCGTCATAAAAAACCCTCGGCTGATCTTGAAGACGGTTAACATAAGATGCGACGATAGGCTAATTGCTGATGGATGGATAAGAGGCCGCCCATGCAGAGTACTGGTAGACACCGGGACGTCGCTCACTACCGCCAGACCGGAAGTCGTTTGTTACTTACCTGGGAGGACATCGCTGCGCCGATATGAGCTACGTACTGCTTCAGTCGAGAGCCTGCCCATCCAAAAAGAAGTTTTCCTGGATCTGACCTTGGGAAAGAGGAGACTGGAGATGTGGGTGTTCGTCGCCAACATCACTGAAGATGTCATCCTGAGACTCGACGCCATGCGGATCTTCGATGCGACGGTGGACGTCCGGCGCCGTATCCTCCGTTTTCGTCAGGATAAATTGTTCCTGAGGGACGTCGAAGACCAACCCATGGCTAGCAGACTTACCTTGCAGAATCAGGTGATAATCCCAGCAGGCTGCGAGATGGTGGTGATGGCAAAACTGGATGGACAGTCTAATAGAAATCTGCTCCTCGATTCCCAAACAACTCCGATAGATAGAGTTTATGTGGCCAGATCCCTACTCCCGAACCAGAAGGTGGTACCGGTGAGGGTCCTGAATGACACCAATCGGAACAAGGAGGTGCCTAGTGGAACTGTACTAGGTAGCGTCCAGCCGGTAGTGTATGTGACATCTCAGGGAGATAAGGAGGAGTATCACCGACCACGTCCAGATCTAGACCCATCACTGAAAGAGCTGGCTCGAGAAACAGCGGAGAATTTTTTATCAAAGGAGAAAGAAGACAAGACCACGATCTCTTGACTGAGTTTTAGGACGTGTTCAATCTGTCTCAAAATGACTAAGGGAGAACTTAGAAAGGTCAGCACCGCATCGACACCGGAAATGCTCGCCCAATCAGACAACCTCCTCGACATGTCCCTCTAGCTAAACAGAGGGAGATTGACAACCAACTGGAGGGCATGAAAGCAAGAGGGGTTATCGAGGAATCCGACAGCTCTTGGTCATCACCTGTGGTGCTGGTGAAGAAGAAGAATGGGGACCTGTGTTTCTGCGTGGACTATAGAAGACTGAATGACGTCACCACGTACTGCTTTCCCCTTCCACGAATTGATTACACTTTGGACACCTTGGCAGGAGCAGAGTGGTTCTCAACATTGGATCTCAAGTCAGGATACTGGGAGGTGGCGCTACATCCTGAGGACAAAGAGAAATCCGCATTCTCTACAGGCCAGGGACTATGGTAGTTCACCGTTATACCGTTCGGCCTCTGCAACGCCCCGGCTACATTCCAGGGACTAAAGGAGTCCGTAATGAGAGGTTTGACATACGACACCTGTTTGCTGTACCTTGTTGACGTCATCGTGGTCGGCAAGACCTTCGGCGAACAACTGTCGAACGTGAGGAAAGTGTTCGAGAGACTGCGACAAGCCAGGCTGAAGGTAAACCCGAAGAAATGTCATCTGTTCCAGAAGGAGTTCAGCTACTTGGGGCACGTAATAGGGACCATCGGAGTGACCACGGACCCGGAGAAGCTAAAAGCCGTCAGAGGATGGCCGAGACCTAGGGACAAGCAGGATTTGCGCCGCTTTCTCGGCCTCTGTACTTATTACAGAAGGTTCGTAGCTGGGTACACCAACATAGCTAAGCCTCTAACCCAGCTGACCGAGGAGAAGTGACAATTCCAATGGAGGGACGAGGTGGAGTCATCCTCCCAGTCGTTGAAAGAGGCGCTCTTCATTGCTCCCGTACTGGGATACCCCATCCCTGGAAGGAAGTTCACGCTCGACACGGACGGGCAAGAGACGGTGATTGCCTACTTCAGTCGAACAGTATCCAAGCCTGAGAGAAACTACTGCGTCCCCCGTAGAGAACGTCTTGCCATTGTGGAAGCCCTGAAGCATTTCCACAAATATTTGTATGGCCAGGAATCCCATCTGAGGACAGACCATTCTGCACTCACCTGGTTATTGGGCTTCAAGAATCTGGCGGGGCAGACCGCCCAGTGGGTTCAACGTCTGCAGGAGTACAACTTCACCTCCGAACACTGCCAAGGGAAGAAACATTCCAACGCTGATGCCCTATCACGACGACCGTGCCCGGATGGCTGCAGACAATGTCTGAAAGTAGAAGAGCGAGATGGCGACCATGCAGTCCGAGCAATCGCCGCCCAGCCGAGCCCAGGATGGGATAACGCCGCCGTAATAATAAATGGGAATGTAAAATCAACACCAATAACAGTAATGAAAATTATTACAGAAAAGATTGATTTTTATATTAAATTAAAAAAGGCTTTTTTATTTCTTGAGAATTTAATACCTCTGCCACATGAATCAACACCAACACATCAGAAATTTATCGACACAGTCTGGATCTATTCAAGAAGTGAATAGTTTGCAAAAGGATTACAATACTCCATGAATTCTTGATAAATTAACACTATGATGCCTACCTGAATGCAATATAATATTCAACTTTTGAAAAATATAAAGAAAAAAAACACGAATACAAAAATTATGGAATTACTTTCATTAAAAACTGTAGATGCATTATCCAAAATCGGAATGGTTACAAATTTACACATATGATCTCTGCAAAAAATAATACGCTGTAACAGGTATTTACTTGGTTTTTATTTAAACTCTCCTTCCTCCTTCCTGACATACAAATAGGTAACTGATAACTAATAAATGTTTTATAGAACACAATACCTAGGCTACCTACAACGTAAATGATTGGTTATGACTGAGTTATGATTTTCTCTTGGTCGTTAGGGTATCTGAAAAACGACAAATTCGGAGATATAACTTGTTGTTACTGCAATTTTCGTCATTGTACACATTGCCTTTATTCCAGCACATATTAAAACGTTATTATAACATCTCGCATCCCTTTAAAGCACGTGCTGGCTGAACGAGATTGTATTAACCCTATGACCAGTGCCTTGCCTGCCGCTAGGGCGCTATTGTCGCGAATGTTGGCAAAAAAAGTGTTGTAGTTGCGGGACTGTATGTATTACATTGTGCTGTTAAGGCTGATTGATGAAATCAAGCTCAAGTGAAAGTTCACATATGCTTTAGTTATAAACAGGGAACGGATTTATATGGACTAAAAATATATGAAATATGTAAATATATATGTAGTTATTTTTACCAAAATATGGAATTAAATATGGATTTTTACCAAAATATGGAATTAAATATGGACTTAAAATTATAAAAAAATGACTATGTACGTTAAATATTGGTACATTTTAATCAAACTAAACAAAAAATATAATGGACGTACCTTATCTTCCAATGTAGTTTCAACAAAACACAATTTTTATTGTCTGTTACCATAACAATAGGTTACAAACATTTCTTTCAAGTGCTGAAAAGTGAATCTTCTTCTATTGTCTCTGAGGATAGATTTATACTGACTAAAAGAGCGTTCGACGTCACAAGAAGTAACTGGTACATAATTCAATTTCACAATGTCTGCTGGGGATAAGTCCAAGTTAATCTTCACTGTTGATTCACCACTCATCACAGCAACAACCTTTTGTAGTTCTTCATATCCAGGGTTTTTTGAAAGTACAGTGTCCACCTTAGCTCTTACTGCATCTGCAACTTTACCTCTACCACGATTCAGTTGTTCCACAGTACTATTTATAATTTCAAAACTTTCAGATAGTGAAAGGTGCCTATTTTGGAGACTTTTGAGCGTTTTTATGATGCATGAAAATGTATGCTGAATGTGAGCTAAGTCATTCTTCACACTTATGTCACAGGTAACTGTTTTCGCAGTATCAATTGAGACTGCATCTTCAGAGTCCAATGCAAGGAGAACATTGTTAATAGAGTCTATATGTTCGGCATAATATTCAACTGCTTCTAGCCATGTACCCCATCTAGTTAAAATTGGCTTTGGTGGCAATGGAATTTCAGGGTACATTTCTTTCAACACGTTAACTCTACTGGGAGCTTTGAGAAATACTTTTTTCACTGATGAAATCAACAAATCTACTTTAGGGAAATTGTCTCTGACCACTTCTGCCACACGATGAAATGCATGCGCCACACAAGTAAAATGAGTCAATTTAGGATATACAACAGATAATGCTTGTCCAGCTTTGACCATATAAGGGGCAGCATCGCTAATAAAGAATAACACATTATCGTACATAATACCCTTTGGCCACAGGATACCCATAGCTTCGTTGAACAGTTTAACTATAGTTTTGTTATTGCACTTTTCTAGAACATCACAATGTAAAAGAATTCGTTCAGAATATTGTTCACTTAACAAACCGATAACTACATTACCAACAAGTCTACCTTCTTTGTCGGGAGTCTCATCAATGGAAACCCAAATTGAACTATCTTTAATTTCATCTCTTATCTTCTGTATTGTCTCATCGTAGATGGATGGAGCATACGTCTTCCTAAGTGTTGACTCATCCGGGATTGTATGTTGAGTATATTTTTCAAGGAATTCCCTGAAGACCTTATTCTTTAGTTTGTAGAGAGGAATATCAGCAGAGATGAGAGAACGGCACAGGTCGATGTTAAACTCAGATCTTACATTCGATGTTGTTGGTTGTGTTAAAAACAATTGTCTCTGCTTGGAATTTAGTTGTTTGTTGGCCTGATGTTTACTAGTTGTAATGTGTTGTTGCACCAGGAACTTTTGTGTAGATGATACTGCACACTGACACAAATTACAAAATAATATTTTATTGTCAGTTGATAAACCATCTTCTTTAAATTCTGAAATGTAACTTGTTAGTTTTGATTTTAAATTGACTGAATGACGTACTTTTGGCATATTTACCGTCTTTATAGTATGATTTACAAAACTGAACCTATGTGTACTCTGACTGGCATTTAACTGTTGAGCTGCACAACTGAAGTCTGTTAAAAATTTTAAATTAAATTAATACAGTTTTGTAACTTACTTTCCCATTGTTGATAGGACTGCTAATTTTCAAATAACTCTGATGTTAAAGGGATTACTGAACATGTGTTTAAATCTCTATTGTTGAAATGTATTTTTAAAAGTTAATGGAATTTTGTTTTGTTTTATTGTTAAACCTAATATAATATGGACTGTTTTATATGAAATATGGAAAATATATGGAAATTAACGAAAATATGTACTAAACTCTAAAATATGGAAAAATATGGAAAATAAAAGTAGGATTTTTCAACCCTACACATTGTGAAACATAAAGATAATGCAAAATATAAATTATATTAGCTTTATAAGTAAATATGTATTTACATATAAATCCTTTCCCTGGTTATAAATATTATTGTCTCGAAAATTTTAATGCACTAGTTTCCGAAATAAATTACTGCTACGAGTGGTCTGAATCACACTGTATAATAACTAGCAGAGCCTTGTTCAGTTACAAGCCGGATCCATGTGTCGGCAACATTGTAATTAACTATCAAACGGAGGCCTACTATCCAGAACACGTATTTGTGCTAATGCCGATTTTCAATGTAAATTAATGTTACAATGTGTCGATGGAATTATGTTCGCGGTGGTACCAAACGTTGATTGTTGATGTATTGTAACGTGCGGTTTCTGCCCCTGTGGTTCCGTGACCGTGTAAGCTCATACGTAACTACGAAATCGTTGTTGGATGGTGAGGAAATATGGTTCACTAAATATAAATGCCCATTTTAATAACAATGTTAGAACTATAACTAATACTAATACATAAATCTAAATAATCTAAATTCTGTGCGCAGACAGAAGGTATCCACATCACATAACCATACCAAAACCATACTGAACAAACTAAAACTCACTCGAGAAGGAATATAATCACAAGCATTCATAGCCCAACTCGAAAAACACACTAAATAACATACAACGGGAAGAGGTCTCAGGGAAAACCACGCGAAATATAAATTGGATCTATTTGGTGGCCTCTTACCCCAATTTACACATCCCGCGGGGAAAAGCCAGATTACCCACTGATACTGTCCCCTGGCCACAACCCATACCAGGCGGCACTGCATTCAACGGATCGCTCCTTTTCGGGCGTTGGAAAACCGTTTACAACCAATGATACCGGGAAATTCTAAAAACCAATTTCTAGAATCTTGCTCACCACAACCGCCGCAGGTTCATAACAGGCACACAGTCGCCTCGTCGGTAAACGATTGGACATTAGAATCCTTCGACCGCATCGCGGCCGCTATAGACAGGATGATCAAACAGACTTCGTAGAGTTGAGCCTTCCTCACCGAACGCCCCCAATTCTCGGAGCTCTTCACAACGGGACACGGTCGACTCTGCAATATACGATCAGGCTTTCGGCGGTCTCAGATCGCCATTCCCAGAACGCCTTTGATCGTAGCAGAGTCCTTTGACCGCGTTGCTACTGTTGATCGTCGGTCTGTAGAACATACGCACTAAATGTACCGACATCACCAACTGTTGGCTTTAGGCGTAGCTCACTGAACGGCTCCCAATCCCCGGCGATCTCCACTGACCCCAGCGAGACGGAAGGTCACAGCTAGTCCCGCGATCTCTAGAAAACAACTAAAGATTAGATATGAGCACACCAATAGTGAATGCGACTTTTTCCCATAGCGCCATCACACATTAGTCACAGGAGATGGATAAACAACTAAACAACTGTTGATTCCTCGCATGCAACGAGTGCACAATCACTCATAGTGCAATAGTTTGTAAAATCACAGAGCCCGACATCGAACATTCTTCCAACACAATAATTGCGTCGTACCCAGTTCTTCACGACAAAATCTCTGTACACCTGGTACTCGTCCATACACTCGGTCCGGGAAAATGAAACATAACCATACAGCATGATAACCACAAAGCTCCTCGTGGGGAACTTTTCCATATAACTATATGAATATGTAATGGCTCGATATAATCTGCCGCCATGTCGATCACACACGCTAAATCCCGAATGACAGATAAATGAATAGACTAATCGTCTTGCTCAGGAACCACTAAATACAGTCTCTCCCAACTAGAAACTATTTGAATGAACATATTAACATTAACTCCGCGATGAGCAAAACTATTCCCAATAGTCAACATAGTCACAAACCCGACTATAACTCCGCTAACAAACCGCCAGCATCTAACTCTCGACGCGATGAAAACTGCCCAATCTAATACAACACTTGTTTCCCGGAGACTCACTCTCCATCTCCGATGTCACTGACTGGAGTATCTCAATGTAACTACTATTCAAGAAACTCCCTGGCTACTCATACCAAACTCTATCACTCGAGTCTCTCTCCACGACTATCAGTTCCAAACTTCCTAGTCGGGTCCCCTTGTCCCAAACTTCAAGTTCGAACTCCCATATTGACTCTTGCTGTATCACTCACAAATGCTCTCTTCCTGACTTCCAAATCGAACCTCATATGTCGACTCCTGCTGTATGACTCACAAGTCCTCTCTCCTGACTTGCGCAACCAGGGCTGGCGCACTGGATGGCTCTCTGGTATATTGGCGCGATTTTTATTGGAAGGTCAAATAATTGAATTAGCATGAACAATTGCTCCAGCAGTAATTCTAATTTTTATTGCAGTACCATCTCTACGACTACTATATTTAAGGACATTCGAAACTACTTGAAATATAAAATTTGGTGGCAATGGGAAGGAGAATGGTCTGCACAAGAGGGAAACAGATTACGAAATATAAAGAATACTGTTAGAGTTTGGGATTAGTCTACAAGAGCGTCGCGACACGAGGAGGTTTTACTCACCCGGTTGAGGATTGGCCATTGTCATCTGACACACGGCCATCTCCTACGTGGCGAACCTCAGCCGGAGTGCGATATGTGCCATGTTCCACTTACGGTGGAACACTTTTTATTGCGTTGCAGGAAATATGACCATGCACGGAGGCAATATGGAATTCGGCCGACATTACGTGACGCTCTTGGAAATGATTTTAATTGTGCAAATGGAGTTCTGAGATTTTTATCAAATACAGGTTTGGATAAGGTGATTTAGTTTTTTATTGATCCGTTTTACTCATCCTCCGGACCCTTTACATCCGGAGGTTACATTTGTTGTTTTATATTTGATTTTACATTGTTGACATTTCGGACTTTATACATCCGAATATTTTATAAAATTTTATGGTTTTAAAATATGATTCACAAGTTATCTCTGGTGGCCTTAGTTTTATTGTTTTATTTGTTCGTCTTGAATGCCACCTAGTGTGGTGGAATTGCTCACTTTTATGATTCTGTAGAAATCACCTTACGTATACTGCATTTGTGTGCCTCGTTTTATCGTGACAACGCTTTTTAGTTCTTTTAGCACTCTGATTATTATATTATTTATGTATTTGTCACATTAAGAATTTTAGATAAGGGCGCAAATAGCCATAGTAGCTGACGCGCCCTTCTTAAACCCTACTACTACTACTCTCCTGACTTGCCACTCCGAAACTCACATGTCGGCTCCCGCTGTATGACTGACACTGTTGCCCATAGACAATAACCCGCTGCTACCCGAACACAAGGCTTCTAAACTTCTCATAGGTTGCATTATTATTGAGCTTGTTGGTGAGGGATTGACGGGGAAAGGAGAGCGATTCTGACTTCATAAGATAGATAAGCGCGCCAAAGCTCAAATGCTTCAAAGCAGTATCTCGTGTTTTTCCTTGTTTATGTTGTTTTGAATGCATTATGCCAGGTCAAAGTTGTGGTGTTGCGGTATGCAACAATTCTAAAGATTTAGAAATTAGAAAAAAAAAGTGGGTAATTGCGTGCAAAAGATAGGATAAATTCAATCCTGATGCAAGCAGATTATGCTCTGATCATTTTAAAGATGACGATTTCGTTCCTGATTTTCGAGCAGCTTTAATGAAAATAAAGCCGAAACGACCGACAATGTTAAAGCCTATAAGTAAGTTTAAATAAATCACGTAGGTCTATATAAGTAGCCTATGTTAATACCAGCTTTATATAATTAGATTGGGTTCATACTAACTACTAATACTACTACTAATACTAACAGTTGCATACCAAAGGGGTGGAGGGTTAACGACCGATACCAGTGATGTTTTTTCACTATAATTCTCATTATATATATTGATTTTATATTAACGATTTATGACATTTTGTCATTATGGCATAATCAGTGGGTTAATCATAATAGCCTCCAGTGACAATTCATTGTTGAGTTATAATGATTATTGTAAATGAACGTGTTGTTGACATTTCATTACCGGTGCATGCCCCTTTTTGCAAACTTTAGAATGAGATATTAAAATCAATCAATGTTAGATTTTTTATAAACATCCATTTAAGACAAAAACACCACCATCTTGGCCCTCTTTAAATTTTAGTACATTATTCTATCTTTTGAAGGTTTAACCATGCCATCACCAGCATGGCTAAGTACTTTCAATAATACTGAAAAATTCTGCAATGAGTTTCATGGCAAGAACACGATTAAAAAGGGGCGGAATATTATAAAAAGAACCAAAGAATATGTGGCAATGTTCGTACATAACGTTCCACGTGAAATTTTATTGTTGATTGTACGGTCAAAACTAGGTTCTTTATACGACTCTAGTGTGTGGTCACAAGACTGGAAACTAGCAGACGAAAACGGACGACAGACACTGAGAGCAGACGAATTGTTAAGAAATACAGAAAGATAATGCAGTGACAAGTACGGCTTTTATATACAAGGCATAAACATTTTCAACGTATTTATTTTATTCCGTGAAACGTACACACTTGGTTTATATTCCTTGTAATGTTTTTATTTGAGGCGATTATTTTTATAATGCATGCTTATCATTGAAAATAAAGGACCAATCAGCATGGACTCTTCACCCGTCATAAGCCAACTAGCTATTTGATTGGCTATTGAAAAACGAGACAATCTATAGAGAGTATAGATGCCTTGACCCGAACATGCTAGAACTGGCCAACGACGGAAATACAAATTCCGCGAATCAGAGACATGAACAGTGATCACGTCACAACCAAAGAGGTGCTAAAGCCTCTAGCCTCGCGTAAGGGCTCAGAAAAATGAAGGAAGGATGATAAAATGATAACATCAGTACTGCCATCTATGTCATGAAAGGTGAAAGAGGTCCACACCTGTGGAGTAACGGTCAGCGCGTCTGGCTGCGAAACCAGGTGGCCCGGGTTCGAATCCCGGTCGGGGCAAGTTACCTGGTTGAGGTTTTTTCCGGGGTTTTCCCTCAACCCAATACGAGCAAATGCTGGTTAACTTTCGGTGCTGGACCCCGGACTCATTTCACCGGCATTATCACCTTCATTTCATCCAGACGCTAAATAATCTAGATGTTGATACAGCATCGTAAAATAACCCAATAAAATTTAAAAAAAAAAAGGTGAAAGAATAGATGAAAACAAAGGAAATGAACAATGGCGAAAACCACAGGGTCATTCCATACAACATTTTAAAATTTGTAACGTCAAGTCCTGGATTTTTTCAATATGCTAGTAAATGAATGTCATAATAATAAATAGTTAAATGGCCTAATATGAATTTCATCTCGCCAATGGTTGAAAAGTAATGAAGGGTGAAATATTTGGGGAGTTGATATGTAGACTGTTGTTAAAAATATTATTAAAATGGCATGCTTCATTATATCAACGTAAAAATTGTGCCAATACAATGATGACTCTATATATTTAAACTTATTTCTGAGTTATTATGGATTTTCATTTCGAGCATGTGTTAAAACTTACAGTAAAATAAAGAAACGTTAATATTTTCAAATCGAATATTATTTTTACTATGCTCTTTCTTTTACGGTGAGATAAACAATTTCTTAATCTATTACAAAAAATTGTATGATGGGCTCTCTAATACTTTGGAAAATATTAAATAAACCAGAATTGCAAATGTTGTCATTAAGGATCAAAGTCGCGTGCAGTGTATTACGTCACGCGCTCTTACCAGACACCCACACGCATGCTTAGCGATCGATGTTACAAATGCCAGATGTTGCGACATCCGCTCAACGGTACGCTAATAGATTTCACGTGAGAGTTTGTTTTTTTCGTGTTACAATCTCAGCGCAAGTTTTTCCCTTCAGTTTAGAGGGTGATTTTGTTCTGTTCTGTCATTGTAACTTTTTCCCTTCAGTTTAGACGGCGATTTTGATCTGTTCTGTCACTGTAAGTGTAAGTGTTCAATATGCCTAAATTAAAGACAAAAATTTGGAGTCATCTGTAGTGTTGCAACACTTTCGGACTTTAAAAACATTCGTCACGTCTGTAAAAGAAAAGTGACAAGTAGCATGTGTAAAAAGGTCCCGCATTTAGTGATAGGTGATGCTATTTGAAAACGCTTTTGCAATAAGATTTCAAAAATTGAAATAATTAGTGAAGTTGATGGGACTGAAAGTAAGGTCGACAAATCAACAAACGAAGAAGAATTTTTACAAACAGAGGCGGGAAATTCAACAAGTGAAGAAGCATATGCTCCTGAACGTAAGGAACTATAATAATAATAATAATAATAATAATAATAATAATAATAATAATAATAATAATAATAGTAATAATAATAATTCTTTATTTATACTGGCAGAGTTAAGGCCATAGGACCTTCTCTTACACTCTACCAGGTCACAAAGTATACAAGCAGTTTAAAATTTAACAAAAAGATGAAGAACAGAAAACTAACATATTACAAAAAAATAATAATATCAATAATAATAATAATAATAATAATAATAATAATAATAATAATAATAATAATAATAATAATAATAGCATAATAAAATCGATACTAAACAACATGAAAATAATACCGTAATAGAAAAGAAAAAGAAAGTAAAATACATTGGCATATAGTGAAAACAACTCATATAGTACAAATGGTTAATATGGAAAAACGTAAGGAAGAATATATCAAAATAGAATGTAATAAAATAATGATAAAAAAGAAAAGAAATGCGAAAATTAAATAAAATTCACGACAAAAAGGCTATGATAATAAACTCATCGGCTGATAAAGAGAACAAAAAGGGGAAAGGAAGGAAAAAGAAATATATAGCGTATATTTTTACAAACTATGGCAGAGAAAAGGGCTTATAATTGAAAGGAATCCTTATACTGCTTGTTTGTTTAGTATCCTCAACACGTGTTATAAGATATTTAGTAGGATTTTAAATGAAAAATTAAAAAAACATGCTGAAACTTTCCTTCTGGAGTGTCAAAATGGCTTTAGAAAGGAAGATCATGTGTAGATCCATTATTTAGTATCAAACTATTGTTGGAAAAAAGAAGAGAATTTAATTTAGAAACCCATATAGCTTTTATTGATTTTGTGAAAGCTTTTGATAAAGTCCGAAGAGACCTTTTATTCGACATATTACAAGAAAAAAATATTCCAAATTTGCTATTCCAAAATATAATAGAAATCTACACGGACAGCAAAATAAGTGTCAAAATAATTAACTGTATATCCGAAAGAAAATTAGTTAATAATGGAGTTCGACAAGGTTGTCCACTATCACCAACTTTATTTAATATTTATATAAATGAAATTATTTTAAAATGGAACCAAATCTACACATCAGGAATCAAAATAACCAGTGCTCTAACATTAAATACCTTACTCTATGCCGATGATCAAGTCATAATTTCCAATTCAGAGGATAATTTACAAAGAGGATTGTATACATTAAATGAAATATTAAAAGATTTTGGGATGGAAATTTCAGCACAAAAATCAAAAGTAATGGCATTTTTAGGACAAGACCCAGTGAGAAGTAAGATAATACACAATAACCAATGCCTCGAACAAGTGCAAAATTTCAATTATCTGGGTTGTGAAATATCTTATCAAAATGAAAAAGATGTGAATTTACACAAATTCTAGGAATAATAAACAATACATTAAAAGCTAAATTAGTACAAAAATCTACAAGAATAAAAATATATAATACACTAGCATTACCCACCCTTCTATACGGAAGCGAGATTTGGACATTAAAGAAAAAAGACATGAACAGAATCAAAGCAACGGAAATGAAATTTTTCAGGAGAACAGCAGGATATACTCTTTCAGACCGAAAAAGGAATGAAGAAATTTTAGAACAATTAGAAGTAGAGTCAGTAGAAGAAAAAATCACCAGATACAAATTCAATTGGCTAGATCATGTAAGAAGAATGGAAAATTCAAGAATCCCAAAAATTATGATGCAATATAAACCTAGAGGACATCGTCGACCAGGAAGACCGTTAAGAAGACTGCAAGATGGGGCCGAAACAGGTCTACAGAGGCCTAATTCGTGAAGGATGATGATGATGATGAATTGAAAGGAATCTAATTCAAAAAGTGCAATGTATCCATTAGAAATCTGTCAGAAATATTGACGTCATTGTTACAGAGAAATTTAGTAGAAATTTAGTACAAGGAATGGACGACAATTGACAGGGCCAATATGATTTTAGTGAAAAGTGACTGTGTAAATTTCATTAATAACTTCATTGGTTGGCTTAAAAAATTCAAGATACTGTACACAACTTCATTGCAAATTCCCAAGGAAATTATTTAAAGTAGCTGAAAAATGAAATAAAGCCCGGTGAGTTCATTATCATTGGTGATTTTTCAGAGAATTACAGTTTCATTATTCAGGATGCTACACAAGGTCACCACTGGAGTACTTCTCAAGCA
Source organism: Periplaneta americana (assembly GCF_040183065.1). Classification (NCBI taxonomy): domain Eukaryota; kingdom Metazoa; phylum Arthropoda; class Insecta; order Blattodea; family Blattidae; genus Periplaneta; species Periplaneta americana. The sequence continues at coordinate 92,373,175 of NC_091127.1, forward strand.
ACAATACACCCATTCACAGTACATTACAGAAATTCAGTTAGTGGTAATTTAGAGAACTTTTGTTTTTCAGTAATTTCGGAATGCTTAGTTCACGATAGTGCAACAGTTCATGTGTTTAAAGTAAAATGATATAACATCTGAAACAAACACCGAAATATCTAAAATATAAGATTTCAGTGATGGAGCAGCTAGCAAATACAAGAACGAAAAAACTCCGTTAATCTACTCAATCATGAACACGATTTTCAAATTCTGCGGCGTGGTATTTATTTGGAACTAGTCACGGTAAAGGGCCTAGTGACAGTGTATGGGGTACAATCAAGCGACTCGCTGCAAAAGCCAGGAACTCTAATTTCAACTCCTAAAGGACTGTATGATTGGTCAAAATGCGATATACAGAGAATTATTGTGTAATTCACATCCATTGAAAAACATGAAGAAGTAGTTACAAAATCTAAATCCTCAAAGATTTGCCGGCCTCAAGACTGTTCCCGGAACAAGACGTGTTCACTGTGTAGTTCCAGTTAATGGAAAGTTAGCAATAAAACCCTATTCTGCTTCATCAGAAGTACCGAAACTAGTTGAAATCAGACGCGTGACGCGCACCGGTCGTCAACGCGGAAACTCTTCTCGCAGTGACCAGCAGGAGTAATGGCGCAGCGGCATAGATCACCCTTTACACAGCGAGTTGTTTTAATTTATAACATCGTTATTTTTTAAGATCCCATTATGAAAATTTGACAGCCTAATGAAAATACTCAGTAAATTGCCATTTATTCTTTTTTATGTGAATTCAAGTATTCGATCTTATGTAATGGCGTTTTTTTAAATATATTTTTGAATTTCTTTAAACACAATTTTCTGAGCTGCACTGAATTATTGTATCTTAATAACCTATTTTGTAAGCTATCTAACGATATTTTTTTAAAAAATTTTGTAATTATTCTTATGGTCAGAAAACAAATTTAAAATAAAGCTATGTGCTCAAATAAAAATATTTTAACTGCCCATTACATTTAAACGATAGCTGTCGCAAACATAATTTTGTACATGGTTAATATATACGACATAAAGAGTTGAATGTACAATTTTTAACAAATTTGGAGATATGAATTTTTTTCGTCATACCGTTTTGCATGGAATTACCCCACAGTATTATAAAATAAGTGCGTGTTGACGATAAAAAGAAGACAATATAATTATGAACACCACGTGAGAATAAATACACAACATTAACACATCACAATACCAATACTCACAAAATTGCAACTTCATTCAGAAAACTAAAATACAAGATAGCATACAAAACAAATAACACAACACACAAATATCTAAATAATCACATTAAAGATTCAAATAAATATAATTCATCTAGAGTTTACAAACTAAAATGCAATAGTTTCCCACATTTTTACATAGGACAGACAGGAAGATCCTTTCATACAAAATATAATGAACATTATTAAAGCTATAACCAAACCCTACATCACGTGAAATTACGCAGAACACATTATCAACAATAATCATGACTACACTAATATAGAAACAGATATGGAAATTTTACACATCACACCAAAAAGTTCACAGTTAAACATCTTAGAACAATACGAAATATATAAACATACAATAACATACCCACAACATATAGTTAATACACAATTACAGTTCAATACCCACACATTATTCGATGTCATGATACGTCATAACACACAAACAACCAGCCCCCACCATAAGAGCAACACACCCCCACCCCTACAACTGACAAATGCATATCGCAGAATTCAAGAGCACCAGTAGTTCAGGAGACACTGAAGAAGACGTAACATCACGTCGAAACGGGCCGTCTGTCCAAGGTATATACCTTTTTTTTTAATGTTAACACTTTTTAACGTTTGACTAAACAATTTTATGTTCTTAATAAATGAAAATATGGCTGAGTGTCTTTGGCAATTTTTACGGTTATTTTAATGACAAAGTGATTTAACAATTCTTCTAAATATTAAATATTGTATAAACTACATTTTATAGTCTTACTTGTGGTTTGTGGTGTATCAGAATTCTAGCCAAACTGTTGGATCTCGCCTGCTATAGCCTATCAATGAAGTTACGCCGTTGATTTTCAAGTTCATTGTAAACAGCTGTTTTGTGATCCCATAAATGTTGCAGTTTTGTTGAAGATTCGGAATGCCTGCTATAAGTTACGTCAGAACTGTCTATATTTGTAGATGCATACATTCACTTTCTTGGTTTTCAAGGTTTGTTTATTAATATTATTTCTTTTGTAATAAATTAGTTATAACATGTTTCTTTTCACTTCGTATTTACAGGATTTAAAGTTCACCGAGTTTACGGTAATTGGCACACACTTAATAGATAATGATGTGTTTTGTTGCGTATTATGTTGAAAGTATGTTTCTTCATTTTTCATAGATCTTTATACTGTACTTGGCCTTGGGCTATTTAAAATTATATTTTAGAAAATTTGTAACAAATAATGTAGGATAACAGTATTGTTACGGTGAATGGTGAGGTTCAAACTAAAACTGACTTCCTGGGTATCTGAAATATTTATAGAAAAGCACGACAGATAAACACATAAAAATTGAAATGTATATGATATCCTAGACCTTTCACATCAGAGGTGAAGCAACATAAAGCGGCAAATCATTGTTAATTTACTAACCACATAATGGTTAATTGATTGGAATAGGGTACTGCGAAAGTACGTCGTTATTTTATTTATTTTGGTACAAGTAACATTTCTTTAAGTATTTATTTATTTTCCCTTGTACCATCAGTAAAAAATACGTACGCATTTAATTTTTTAAAGTTATAAGTGGCTGTATGCAAGTACTTAAGCGGTATTCTGAAACTCAAATACAATACCATTTCGGATTCCGTAATAAATTACGTACATCAATACACTGAATCTTGATCATATGCACTTAGTTTTATATCAATTAATGTCGAAAATGTACATGTGACAACGAAATCAAAGCACTAAAACGTCAAAAGTCATGCCTTTATTTCGCCTCCACTCAGAGTTGCCAAACCTACCCATGATCCGGCTTGTAACTGAAGATGGCTCTGTAACTAGTGTTGTGGGATTTAATCGATTAATCTAGTCGATTAATCAAACGCGGGAGGCGCATATACGTAATTTGAGAAGGCGTTGCGAGAAATCCTTAAACATTTTACGCTTTTTGTCAGGAGTTCGCTAAGGTGCAGACCATACAGTGCTTTTACGCCTTTACCGAGCTCTTATACGATCAAAGCTGGATTATGGTTCTTTTATTTATGGCTCAGCAAATAGATCGAAATTACGTCTTTTAGATACTATCCATCACCATGGGATACGACTTTCTACAGGGGCCTTCCGAACCAGTCGGATAGCGAGCCTGTATTGTGAAGCAGGAGAACCGTCTCTGTATCGGCGACGTAATGTCTTGTTGTGCTCATATGCTGTTAAGCTCCGCTCGCAGCCTGAGCACAATTCTTACGATTCTTTCCATCATTCGTCTCTTTACGGCCGATACAGTGAAAATCCACGGAGACTTCGTCCAGCAGGTGTGCGGTTTCGTGAACTGCTCTCTGAGCTGGATATACATCTACTATCATTTCGCACCACTCCACCGTGGATTATGCGACGTCCCATGTTTGATGTAAGTCTGAGCCGATGTTTTAAGAATTTTACACCAGCTTTTGTTTATAGACTTCATTTTAGTGAACTTTTATCACGATATCCAAATTATTAATTAGTTTTTACTGACGGATCCCGGATAAATGACTGTGTTGGTTGTTCCTTCGTTACAAATGGAGAGATATTTAAATAAAGACTGGGCCAATATACCAGTGTTTTTACTGCTGAACTCTATGCTTTTTACAGAGCTTTATTGTTTTTAATTAGGAACCTCGGGGCAGATTCCTTATCTGTTCCGACTCTTTAAGTGCCATCCAGTCCTTGCAGTCTTTTAATTGTGATGATCCGCTTGTGTTAAGAATTCAGGAGCTGCTCCACACTCCCCTTAGCTCTGATTATGAGATTGGAATAGTGTGGATTCCTGGTCATGTAGGGATTCGAGGAAATGAGGCCGCGGATGCTGCAGCCAGGGCTGGTGCACTGAATGGCTCTCTGGTATATTGACACGAGAGGTGGCAGGACATTCGAAACTACTTGAAATATAAAATATGGTGGCAATGGGAAGGAGAATGGTCTATAAAGAATACTGTTCGAGTTTGGGATTTGTCCACAAGAGCGTCACGACACGAGGAGGTTTTACTCAGCCGGTTGAGGATTGGCCACTGTCATCTGACACATGGCTATCTCCTACGTGACGAGCCTCAGCCGGATGTGATATGTGCCGTGTTCCACTTACGGTGGAATATTTTTTATTGCGTTGTAGAAAATATGACCGTGTCCGCCGGCAATATGGAATTCAGCCGATACTACGTGACGCTCTTGGAAATGATTTTATTTGTACAAATGCAGTTCTGAGATTTTTATCGAATACAGGTTTGGATAAGGTGATTTAGTTTTTTAGTGATCCGTTTTACTTATCCTCCGGACCCTTTACATCCGGAGGATACATTTCTTGTTTTCTTTTTGATTTTACATTGTTGACATCTCGGACTTTATACATCCGAACATTTTATAGAATTTTATTGTTTTTAATATATGATTTACAATTTATTTCTGGTGGTCTTAGTATTATGGTTTTATTTGTTCGTCTTGAAAACCACATAGGGTCGTAGAATTGCTCACTTTTATGATTGTATAGAAATCACCTTATGGGCCTGTATATTGCATTTGTGTGCCTCGTTATACTGTGACAACGCTTTTTAGTTTTTTTTAGCACTCTGATTATTATATTATTTATTAGATCTTTGTTATATTAAGAATTTTAGATAAGGGCGCAAATAGCCATAGTAGCTGACGCGCCCTTCTTAAACCCTACTACTACTACTACTACTACTACTACTACTACTACTACTACTACTACTACTACTACTACTACTACTCGATTAATCGATCAATTTCTGTTGTAAGATTAAGCGATCAAAAATATTTAATCGAATAATTGAGTCGACTAAAATTAATCGGTTGTAGTTGATATTAATTATTTTGTTAATACAAACTCATACTAAAAATTCCGACAATATTTCTCTCTCGGAAATTGCTTACTTAAAAGCACAATAGTACTGTTATTTTCTAACTGTAACCAGGTAACGTCGGGAAAATCTTTGCACAAACACTTCAGAAAGAGATGGAGATATAAGGACAGTGACCTAGTCTACCTCTATTGAAAGTTGAAACAATACGAAACCCTTATTAAGTTTTATGGTTTTCCAAGAAAATTTTCACCTTGTTGTCAGCTCATCTTCCTAGCATATGAAATACATACTTTTCTGGGATTCGTTCCCCTCATCCCTTATAAAATAGCCATGTCTACACTGTGTGCAAGTGAGAGTGTAACTACCTTCATCTCTTTCTAAAATCTAGTAATTCGATTACAATAGGGACCAGTCTTCTGTTTCGACTGCTGTACTTTTGCAGTTGCAATTTCTGTATTGAGTTTGTATATGGAGGTTGTGTATTTAGTTTGATAAAGGAAAAAAATCAGTTTTCTGTGGTTTGTGAAAAGTGTAAACTCCATTATGTCATATGAGAATTTGAGAAACGTTTGGATTTAAGTTGAATGATCGTGGAGAAGTGTTTGACAGAAAAAAAGTTTTTTTTTTCGTGCTTAGTGATGCAGGAAACATTGTTACTAAATGTAGAGCAACACTCAATTCAGAGCATGTGACTGCACTTACATGTTTAAAGTCATGGATGAAGCAGTATTAACTAGACGAGTCTTCATACTTTGTTATGTTTTATGTTTGTCTCAAAAATTCCCGGAGAAATTGACACAATAAATTATAAGCCTCATCTATACTAATAATAAATCTATAGCCAAAATTTTTCTGGTAATTTTCGATTTTCCAAAAATAATTGGTGCTAACATGTATAATTAACCATCTTCAAACCGAAAATCGCTTTTTTGAAATTTTTGTTTGTATGTCTGTCTGTCTGTCTGGATGTTTGTTACCTTTTCACGCGATAATGGCTGAACCGATTTATATGACAATTGGAATATAAATTAAGTTGGTTGTAAGTTAGATTTTAGGCTATATGGCATTCAAAATACTTTATTTAAAAGGGGCCTTATAAGGGGTCTTGAATTAAATAAATCGAAATATCTCCCTTATTATTATGAATTTTCGTAAAAAATGTTACGAAACAAAAGCTTTTTAAAAACGATTTCCGATAAGTTTTATTCTATGCAAAATTTTGATAGGACTGATATTTAAAGAGATAAATGAGTTTTAAAATTAAAATAACGCCATCTAAGGCGCTGCAATTAAATAAAAACAAATGACTTCGTCTATAAGGGGCTTTGGAGAACAACAATCGAGAGCTATTAAACATAGCCTACAGAGAATATTTCTGTGTTTGTATGAAGTAATATCGGAAGCTAAATTAACCGATTTGTATAATTCATTGGAAAGTGTAGTTTCTCTAGATGGACATAATGCTATTATGTTATTACAGTAACTTCTCAGTGAATCGAGGACAGGTTAAGATTAAAATAGCTTCTTATGCACAGAAAACTTGATAGGCTGTTCTGTACATTCGTTTCCTGTATTTCTTAAAACAATGTTTATGAACACATTAATTTTTATCTCAGAGAATGAACGAACAACGAGAGTGTATTGATTTAGTATGCAGTAATAGTACGTTAACTTAGCATTCCATTATTTTACAATTCAAATTTTAACTATGCTCAATTGAATCGTGTTAAAATACATATGCAATAAATGCAATGCAAAAAATTGGGTAATGAGCCAAGCAGATTATGTTGCGCTGTTGTAAAAGTTGTTCCTCCTGAGATTCAAGAGCCCCCACAACAAATTAAAAACTTATTTATCGGAGTACATTCGTTATCAACACACTTTTTTATATAATATAATATAATATAATATAATATAATATAATATAATATAATATACTTACTGGGTTTTAAGGAACCCAGAGGTTCATTGCCGCCCTCACATAAGGCCGCCATTGGTCCCTATCCTAAGCAAGATTAATCATCATATCCCACCTCCCTCAAATCCATTTTAATATTATCTTCCCATCTACGTCTCGGCCTCCCTAAAGGCCTTTTTCCCTCCGGCCTCCCAACTAACACTATAATATAATATAATATAATATAATATAATATAATATAATATAATATAATATAATATAATATAATATAATATCTTGTCTTAATATATAAAATTGAATGTGGGTATGTATGTATGTATGTATGTATGTATGTATGTATGTATGTATGTATGTATGTATGTATGTATGTATGTTTTGTATTCAAATCTACACGCTTTGACCGATATGTGCCAAAGTTGGCACATTTAACCTTCATAACGAGGAGAAGAACATAGGCTACATTAAAATTGTGCAAATGGAAGTTATATTAATTAAAATTATAAATAATAAAAATAAATACGATCAAACATTCATATGTAATACTAAAATGCAATCTTCTATAGTCAATTGTTTTTTATTATTGTCTGTTGTATCACGGCCGACTTGATGTTCCCTTCGCTTTTTTGTATACGGCCTTGACAATAGTAATATTTTCTTGAAATTGGATAATTTCTCAATTCCACCACTTGGCGCTGTCTGCCAAGCTCTGGTGTCCACAGAAGAAATACTCAATATGAATTAAAATAAATGATTAAAGAGTAATAATAACACTTATAAATAATAAATAAGAAAATAATAAGTATTATTATGTTTAGTTCTGTTAATTATGGTAAAAGCGTGAGTTTAAAAGCAGGGAAGGTACCACATAGCAACCTGTTCAGTTTAAGTAACATGATGACAGAGGCGTAATTTTGTAGTTCATTCGCTGAGTAGCACCACTAGGCTAAACTGCGATGTTTCAAAGTAATCACTTGGGTAATTATTTACCATAACTTGTACTGAGTTTTATAATTTCACTCACTGCACTGATACATTCCACTTGATATTGCAGATTCAAGAATCATAGTTTCAAGATTTTGCGACTCAGTGGATTATAAGCCGCATTCTTCGAAGGAACAAGCTTTTCAGTTAAAGCTGCTGCAATGTTATCTAGTAGCGGCCTAACAAATTTCACAGTAATGATATTAGCAAGTCCGTTTTGGCCGTCTTCATCACAAATTGGCATTGCAAGAGAGGGCATCTACTCAGTAACGGCTCAATTTCTGAACACAAATTTTCTAATATATTCTTGTTTAGTATTCTTTTTCGATGATTAAGCAGCTTATCTAGAATCAATTTTGCATGAATATTGCCTTGATCGGCCTCTTTCCATACATTTTCTTGTTCTTTATGTAACGGATCTCTTTCAATTGGAGTTTTTCGGTTGTTTTCGTTATCCCATCTTGTTTCTCTTGTAACACCTGATTAAGTTGTGTAATTTTCACATGCAATCTGTTAATTATTTCTTTTTAGCTCCACAAAGTTGACAACGTCTGTTTGCGTCGCTTTATGGTCATTTTCAACTTGCAAGAAGGGAATGTCATTAACTGATGCTGAGCCACTCGGAACATCTTGTTCGAACAGTGAAAAACCAATATTACTAAAAGATTTGCGTTTCTTGGGTGGAGGGAGATCAGTTTTAGTAACTGTCCGTCATGGTCTTCTGATATCTGTCACTTATACCTAGGATAATGAGGGAATATTGTTGGCACAGCATTTGGTTTTACTAGTATAAATTTCCCATTATTAGAATAATCTTCTTCCCTGAAATGTAACTACAAACGACTGAAGATGGAGAGTTGCTTTAAAAACAACGTCTCGGCGTGAAATCACTTTAAGCAATTTTCGCATCTTTCCCTTACTTACTTATGGCTTTTAAGGAGCACGGAGGTTCATTGCCGCCCTCACATAAGCCCGCTATTGGTCCCTATCCTATGCAAGATTAATCCAGTCCCTATCATCATATCCCACCGCCCTCAAATCCATTTTAATATTATTCTCCCATCTACGTCTCGGCCTCCCCAAAGGTCTTATTTCCTCTGGCCTCCCAACTAACAATCTATGTGCATATCTGAATTCGCCCATACATACTACATGCCCTCTCCATCTCAAACGTCTGGATTTAATGTTCCTAATTATGTCAGGTGAAGAATACAATGCGTGCAGTTCTGCGTTATGAAACTTCCTCCATTCTCCTCTAATTCCATCGCTCTTAGCCCCAAATATTTTTCTAAGAACCTTATTCTGAAACACCCGTAATGTCTGTTCCTCTCTCAAAATGAGAGTCCAAGTTTCACAACCATACAGAACAACCGGTAATATAACTGTTTTTATAGATTCTAACTTTCCGATTTTTTGACAGCAGACTGGATGACAAAAGCTTCTCAACCGAATAATAAGAGGCATTCCCATATTTATTCTGCGTTTAATTTTCTCCCGAGTGTCATTTATATTTGTCACTGTTGCTCCAAGATATTTGAATTTTTGTCCACACCTGTGGAGTAACGGTTAGCGCGTCTATACGCGAAACCAGGTGGCCCGGGTTCGATTCCCGGTCGCGGCAAGTTACTGGTTGAGGTTTTTCCGGGGTTTTCCCTCAACCCAATATGAGCAAATGCTGGGTAACTTTCGGTGTTGGACCTTGGACTCACTTCACCGGCATTATCACCTTCATCTCATTCAGACGCTAAATAGCCTAAGATGTTGATAAAGCGTCGTAAAATAACTTACTAAAGTAAAATAAAATATTTGAATTTTTCCACCTCTTCGAAGGATACAACTCCAATTTTTATATTTCCATTTTGTACAATATTATGGTCACGAAATATAATCATCTTTCCCTGTCACTCGGAAATTCGTGGAATGATATTACTCCTTCACTCTTCTTTTCTATTCGAAGTACACAATAGTACACAACAATATGTCATTTTGAATCATATCACAATAAACTCACATACCAGTAGAAAAAGCGCAATAATACTAATTATAATCGTACAAGAAACCATACACACATTCCACAGAGAAACTTGGGAGTTAGTGCCATCTGGCGGGAATTTCATATTTTCTCGATTACAGTTTAAGACTGGTATTCATAGTCGACATTTTATATCACCACTTTGCAAAGTGACACTTTTGACGAAAGTGGCTCTTTCATATTAGTGGTATTCATAGACTATTGAAGAAGTGCACTTCACAAAGTGTCACCACAGTCTAATAGATACAGTCACGCAACTCATACGTATAAAATATGCCAACATTTGACAAGCTGGCGCGACAGTAGCCCTCTAGCGGCAGGCAAGTTAAAAGTGTGCACACGACATACAAAGACGTTATAATATATGACATATGACATATGACAACACATCAGAAAACGGGTTTTGCGTAATTTATTTTATATGTTTATGCTATACAATAAGTGTATATGGTTCTAATTAATTCTACTTTAGAATCCTGGAAGAATTTCACACGCAGTTAATCTACAAGTTTCAGAAGCTGGGAATTAACGTAATTCTTTCTGCTCCTTACAACTGAATCATGGCCCTGATAGCGTATCATGGTTTGAAATAATATAATTGTTCGTGCGTGGTCGGTTAATTCAATTCATTTCTAAATATATTTATAAATCATTGGAACTTTGTATTTCCTGTGAGAAGAGTAAAAATTAGTATCTTCAAAATTGTAGGGCATATCTTGTAGGGTACATCGCGTGGTGAACGCTCTCCCTATTTCCTGAGAAATGATCGATTTTGCATACCGCAAATTGGGGTAAACTCGGCCGCTGAGGTAAACTTGAAAATAAAGAAAAGGGGAGGATTTAAATATTAATATGAAGTTCATTATTTTTCCATTTCTTAAGAACCAGTATTTTCTTTATTATTTTGAGTCACAAATAGTGCTGATGTTATGGTTTAAATTTGTATGGTAATTTTACCGCTTTTTACATTACATTTCCAGTTTTCACACATAATGCCTAATTTTAACTTATCCTACCTATATAATACGTAATTTACATGCACTTACTGTTAATATGACGTAGGTGAGAACAAATAAATGAACACACAATTTTGTTGAAAAAATTGTAACTTCAATTAACTCAGAAAATGTAGGCCTAATTTTATTTTCAGAGCAGAAGTGGTGTAAGTCAAAAATGGGTAATGAGGGGTTAAAGTAAACATTCTATAAAATAGAGCGCAAAGTGACAGTTAATATTGAATGTATTTAAACTATTAATTGTGAGTGAATAGCACGAAGGATATATTAATTGCTACTTTGCGCTGTATTTTACAGAATTTTTACTTTAAACCTCATTACCTGATTCTGACTTACACCACTTCTGCACTGAACGGCTCAAATAATCACTGGGAATGTAAAATCAACACCAATAACAGTCATGCAAATTATTACAGAAAAGATTGCTTTTTATATTAAATTTAAAAAGGCTCTTTTAATAAGTCTGGCACATGAATCTACACCAACACGTCAGAAATTTATCGACACAGTCTGGATTTATTCAAGAAGTGAATATTTTGCAAAAGGATTACTATACTCCATGAATTCTTGCAAAATTATCACCATGATACCTACTTGAATGCTATATAACATTCTTGAAAAATATAAAGAAAAAAAAACACGAATACAAAAATTATGAAATTACTTGCATTAAAAACTGTAGATATATTATCCAAAATCGGAATGGTTACACATTTACACATATGATCTCTGCAAAAAAATAATATACTGTAACAGGTATTTACTTTGTTTTTATTTAAACTGTCCTTCCTGACATACAAATAGGTAACTGATAAGTAATAAATGTTTCATAGAACACAATACGTAGGCTACCTACAACGTGGATTATTGGTTATGACTGAGTTATGATTTTCTCTTAGTCTTTAGGGAATCTGAAGAACGACAAATTCGGAGATTTAAACTTGTTGTTACTGCAATTTTCGTCATTGCACACATTGCCTTTATTCTGACGCATGATTAAAACGTTATTATAACATCTCGCATCCCTTTAAAGCACGTGCTGGCTGTATCAACCCTATGACCAGTGCCTTGCCTGCCGCTTGGGCGCTAGTGTCGCGAATGTTGGCAAAAAAAGTGTTGAAGTTGCGCGACTGTAAGTATTAGACTGTGGTGTCACTTTACGCCAGCAAAGTGTAGAGCACCGCCGTCTGGATTGTAATATACTGCCTGCTCTATGACGTCCATTTTGCGTACACAGTCTGCTGAAAAATCTCCGCTAGATGGCAGGTCATACAACACCATACGTAACATTAGTTATAATGGAAATTTAAACGCACTCTGCTTAATAAACACAATTATTCTCAAGTTTTCCTTTAATTAAACTAGATAATATGTGTAAATGTATACCAGAGATAAAAGCTTACCTGGCAAAAATGATGTCCATCCCTTGAAGTCACAACTTCAGAATATTCCTGGACTGAGGCTTTGAATAGCACACCGGTCGAAATGCACGCTGTGTTTCTTTCCTTCCAATATTTGCTAGTAGTGGTTTTACAAACTTTGTTATTATAATGTGGCTAACCATCTGTTGATGATTTGGCATACTGCAATTCAATAATGCGCATTCTGAAAGAGGAGAATGCGCAAATGTGCGAATTGTTTTTGTTAATTGAGAAGACTTAGTACAATATGGTACTGCGGCTTGAACGAACTCCTGCAAATGTTTTATTAAGGCAACAAAAGTCGATTTTGGGTATCTAAGCCCTCCTCTGTCTTGGTGATGGATAATTTCATTTAATGGCGTCGACGTTTTAGGCATAGATATATTCCTAATACAACAATCACAACTTACTTTTTCCTCATTTACGCGTATTAAATATCCGCAAATCAAAGCTTGGGAGACAGTTTCTAAATTAATGTCTACTCTGTCATTTGGTACTGTAAGTTTGTCCAAAAGAATCAAAACATAATCAGGAAGAACAAGGTCATTTTCGGTACCGGTATCAGTGATACTATTGCCACCAGTTGGAAAGGTTTCTCCACAATATGCATTATCTCCAGTGACATTGGCTGCTTTGGAAGGTATCATAAGACCAGACTTCAATATTCTTTTGATAGCATAGGCCGCTGTACGTGCATATGTTATATCGTTACTACCACCTCCCATTCTAACGGTGCTAAAAAGAGCCTCTACTGGATCTCCAGAAAATCTTCTTGTGAGGATGTAGAAAAATCTATTTTTCAAAAGATGTATAATACAATGAACTGTAGAGTTCACAGTGAACAGAAGTGCCTCTGTCGTCTCTTTGGTTAGCCCTTTCAATTTAGCCCGTTTCGATTCAGCCTGAATCCTTGTTATATATCCAACGAAGTATTCCTGTAGCCACTGCAGTCTTTCATCAGCTACATAATAAAACTGCATGGAATTCGGGTTGCATTGCCTCATATGCTGTGTTCTGTCACTTACGTCATGCACAGTGAAAAATTTATATATACACTTCATGAAATGTACAGATGGGCCAGCTTCTGAGAAGTCTACACTGGTATTGATACGGACATTGTTATTCTTCATGAATTCAACTGTGGCAGTGACTGCAGGAGAGAAAACTTGTACAGCCGTTAATACATTCATTTTTTCGAAGTTTGTAGGTTCAATGTTTTTTTTGGTTAAGTATCGAACGGGCTTCACTGTCAACTTCGCTTGCAGACGATATATTTCCTTCAAATATTTGGAACTTATTAGTCCATCACCGTCAGCCATATCCCTGTCTAGGAATTGAGACCTACTGTTCTTAATCAAATGACAGTAATCAAAACTTAGAAACAGCAGACGTTGAGGATCACAAGGGTGTGGAACACTAAATTTCAGATCTCCATTTTCAAACTGTCGAAACATTGAGACATTTGTTTTATGGTTGTCTGTCACAATTCTCAGTACATAGAATCCACAGTCTTCTACTGCTTTGATTACTTGATTAAACAATTGATACAACTCTTGACCCTGTAAACCTTTAACAAGATAATAAGCTGCTGATATTGTGAATCTTTTTGAGAGGCCATTCACCACAAAACAAAGTAATTTGTTTGCCAACGTTGGATATTTTCCTACGCATTCATCATATATACCCTCTGTATTAACTATTCCGAAGAACTTGTCACTTGTTCTATCGTAAAGAAGCCGTTCCTTTATTGCCATTTCATCGGCGATAATTGAAACAATCTTTTCCATGGGTTCCAGGTTTTCACATTCTATTTGGAGTCTGCTCTTTACCAATGGAGAAATCCCAACATCACAATCAACATTCCCTATGTATCTGTCCAATGTGCTTCGGGAAGGGGCTGATATTAATTTGGACACTCGCGCATGATCATAACCCTTGGGTGACACTAGTCTCCATGCTAGACAGTAACGGATGCTTAATTCTGACCATTCAGGCCTTTTCTTGCCAAAATTATTTATTTGGTCAAGTAAATATACAGCTTTTTTATTTTTTTCTTCAGCTAATTCAATTTTCATAGCTGCCATGTTTTTCTCTAGTCTATAAATTTTAGATCGGAGCCTATTAATTTCCCTTCTTGAGCATGCAGAACTGTTATCATCTTTAAGATTAACTTGAACTCCTATCTCACACTTGTATTCAATTTCATCACAAGTTTCTGTGTGGAATTTATTTGACCCATCTGAAAAAAAAAAAAAAAAAAAAAACTTTCTTCTAGCAACAATACTAAGATAAAAAAATTCAAGCAAATATTAAAAATTTGTTCTTAATTAAGTACTTTCCAGAATTCCCGCAAAGTTCTACCTCACTTTCCTTTTTCACTGAAGTGGTTCTTTCCTTACGAGGTGTAATCTTCCGAGATTGCAGATAACTGGGGTAAGCTGGGAAAATGCTTGGTATAACACCAGCCTTTAATTTTTTTTTTTTTTTTGCAGTTCTCTCTATAGTCTTCTGAACGAAAATGGAGACTACACACACGTGAGTAATCGGTTGGAACCCACCTGCTACTTTTACAGGCACCTTGTCTGGATATAGACGCCAGCCACTTTTCTCTAAGTTCTTTTGTTGAGGGAATTTCATGATATTTTATTCCTTTTGAATGTGAACTTCCTTGTCTAGATTTACAAAGGGGAACACAACAATTCACCATTTTAAACATGAACACAGCACCTAATTCATGTCGAAAATTAATATCACGTTTCGTAATAATTTATGACTTTGCACAAACTTTATATACACAAATTAGAGCACAGACAATCAATATTTTCATCATTACTGACTTAAACGAGTATTTAGCTTAATTAGATGTAATAATTAATCATACAATCACTAACAATCACCTCAACACTTTAACACCTGCAGATTAGAAATGATGCGGTATGGTGCAGTCACAGTCGCGCTCTAGCGGCAAATTCTAGAAACATTGCTATACGGCGTTTCCAATGTTAAATTTTACCATAGAGCAGGCAGTATATTACAATCCAGACGGCGGTGGTGTAGAGTTACAATTTGGTTGGTAACAGAAGTCCCACAATGCCTTTCAAAACAAGTGAACAAACAATAACAAATTAATGACGTATAACCTACAAATTACAATGCTTGTGATTTGAATTGGGAGCCTAATTGATCGCGCGAGAAAGAAAATATATATTTAAAGTTGTTTTATTTCAGTTTCTAGTTTTTGTTGACGATAGTTTAGATTATTTCAGTCAGTTCAGATATATAACATTTTATTAAATAGTTAGTGATACTGCTGGTGAAATTAGTTTAGGTTTTGTACAGTACATAGCTGATCCATTAATTTATATAGTTAGATTAGGTTCTGTACATTTCTTTTTCATTGATTTATGTCGCTAAGTTTAATTTTTTATGTATCCGTTCCACTGATTTATATAGTTCGGTTAGATTTTGTACATATCTTCTATTAGTTTATATAGTTCGGTTAAGTTGGATTGAGTAGGTTAAGTTGTGTGTGTGTGTATATATATATATATATATATATATATATATATATATATATATATATATATATATATATATATATCGTTTAAGTTAGGTTTTATACGTATCTCCTTTATTTTCATTTTTGTCTTTTTCGTGAATAGTAAATAGAAGTAAACAAAGAATGAAATGAACATATTACTACTGCTATTATTATTATTATTATTATTATTATTATTATTATTTAATATTTTCTCTCTCTCGTTTCCATTACTGTCTACTCTTCAGGAATATTTTGAATGCTAAATGTTTCTACAATGCGTAACAAAATAGGCCTAATATTATGAGATCTCTTTTCATGGTGAGGTTAGGACTGCACATTAGTTCATGTAGACAGTAGATGTATTGCTTACCGGCGTGAAAATATATATTACCGGTATCAAAACAGTAATGATTATATCAACATCAAATTAAATCTTATCTCAAAATACAGGTAGTCAACAAAAATCAAAATCATTTTAAACCCAATATAATTATTGAATCTGCTTAGAAGGCAGGCACGTGAGGTCTCTCAATGCTAAGATTGTTATGCCTACATTAGATTGAAGTTAGTTTAATATTATTTAAGTTAAAAAATTCGTTTCGGTAATAAAAAATAGGTTATATAGGCATATCTACCTACATATCACTTCATCGAAGTGAGGTTATAAATATACGAATGTTACTACATTAATATCTGAACTATAAGATTATATATATCAATGTATGGTACATATCTGTAGCATAGAATTTTAATGCAGTCAATAACTGTATTATTGGAGGCACTGGCAAACCTCTATTATTCGTTTTTGTCAACCAGTCATCGAAAATATAAGCAATCTCAGTAAGTTTCTTTATCGGATTGGAACCGTTTTTTTACATTCTATATCATTATAAAATTCCACGGGATTGTCTTTAGGCCTATCTCTAATGTAGCGCTTTTGTACATTGTCCACATTGTGCCATCTCTTCCGCACGTTCTAATAATCGACAACTTCCAAGACGTCGGCCATTTTTCTACAAAGTGTCACTTTCGGCTCAAAGTGTGGTCGGAACTACACTTTCATCCAAAGTGTTCCTTTGGACCAAAGTGTCGACTGTGCAACGGAAAAGTGATACTTTGCGTCTTCCAAAGGACACTTTAATCGAAAGTGTCGACTATGAATACCAGCCTAAAACTGCGTGTTTTTCACATCCTCAACTATATTTTATACAAAGAAGTAAAAAAAAAAAAGATTTTACACATATCAATAAGCAATTCAATCATACTTTTGTCATGTTGCTAATGTAGTATGTGAATGTATATAATCCCACTGAAAATAACATTGTATTAAATCTCACGTCCGAAAATGTGTTGCTGCGAAATTATATCTGTATAATCACGTTGCAAATTTAGTATGTTAAGCGTAGTGGAAATAAAAATCTCTTAATTTCTAAAATAGCAGTTGGCCTATACGTTTCTCAGAATATTAATCTTTACGTTAAAAAATGACTTATTGCGAGTTTATATTGTATCTTCATTCTGTGTATAAAATTAGAATTAATATAATATGTTCTGAATTTAAGAGACATAGTTTCAAGTTTTATTAAAAAAAACTGGGTATGATATGTGGATGTACAGTGGTCAAGAGGTAAAAAAATCTTCCATTAAATTATATATGTATATATTGATTCGATGCTGAAACTGATCAGAAAGAGGAGAAGGAACTAAGTTATATTTTCGTTGGGTTTTACTTTCTTTATAGTTTGATTTTTCTATTACTTTATTTGTATTTCTGGCGGTGTGGAAGAGAAGGCCTAATGGCCTTAACTACACCAGAATAAATAAATAAATAAAAACAAATAAATAAATGTAAAATAACAGTTTAACATCAGGCACATGATGAAATGTTTTCTTTTCGGTGCCTGATTTACAAAACTGTTTTAAACTGAGTTAACCCTGGCAAGCATTTGACTAAGGACTTCATTAATTCATGTAAGTGACGTTAAGTAAAGATTCATCTTTATGGGCGAGGAAAGCGTAATAAAGAGAATTCGTTTTGGTTGTGGATGGTTAAGTTTCCGAGATTTCCGAAAATTTAATAAACAGTTTAATTAAAAATAGAAGCAGAAAGAAAAACCCGGGCAATGCCGGGTGCTTCCAGCTAGTAATCTTATATATAAAAGTCAATGTGGCTATGTATGTATGTATGTATGTATGTATGTATGTATGTATGTATGTATGTATGTATGTATGTACTCGATACAAATCTACACGCTTTGACCGATATTTGCCAAAGTTTGCACATTTAATCTTCATAACCCAGAAAAGAACATAGGCTACATTAAAATTGGACAGATGGACGATAAATCATTGAAAACAATAAAAATTAAAACGTAAAAAGACCTTTATGATATTACAATGGCCTCTTCTACAATCAATTGTTTTTTTATTGACGTCATCCAGTCACATCTTCTTCCGTTGTAAAAGCGGCCATATTGTTATTGGAATATAAAATAAAATAATATTAAATTAAAACTACGTAAATGAGGTACGATCTCTTGATTGAATGTATCATGGGCAATAACATACAATACAAACTGACATAAAACACATATTTGTTCAGTTTTAATAAATTCAAAATCAAACATAATAGACAGCAAATATGAAAGCTTTCAACTAATTTATAATAGTTTGGGATTGCGCACACTGTACATAGATACGGTTATACTATCTCCTGTATTGTTTCCCTGATATATTTCACACGCTTTCTACACTCGAGAATGTGATATCTCCCGCATTGGACCCCGCACAGTTCACAGATACACATTTCACTTGCGAAGTGGTATCACAGTCTAATAAATACAGTCACGCAACTCATACGTATAAAATCAAAGACGTTATATAGTATACTAGACTCACACAGAGCGCTGGTGTGCTGTCCAAAATTGAAACCAGTCTGCGCATGTTTACGCCGCCATGCTACTGGTAGAAATAGAGCGGTAAACACAATTGTTCGTTTTGTCTCTGGTGATTTTAGTGAACAGTTTGATAGTAATGGCAATAGAATTTTGAAAGATGATAAATATTATCGCCGCGGACTCATGCTTAACATGTCGGCATCATACAATAACGTGCGGTGTGCTTTTAAAACAAAATTTTGCCGACCGATTGTTGCTCTGTAGGTTTCACTCTACGCGTCACGTCTACTTCCTCGATAAGAATAAGCACTAGTTTGTTATATTGTTAAATGGCTATTATTAGTATAATTATTATTATATCATATACGAGTACGCTGGCTTTCTTAACTCTTAATAATAACTCTTTAATAATAAATTTTAATCACATACCTTAATGTTCGTCCTCAGCACAAGACATTGCAACCTCGGTTTTAGTCCACGTGGATTAGACAAGTAAGTGTCATTTAATAATGGAAGCAGCTTATTGGTTGCAATATTGAAATTGAGGCGAGTGATTGGAGCGGCGACACAAGAAATTGAAAACAATAATGCAATTAAATTTCAAAGACCTGCCGAATGTTATGCACGAGGCCGCTCAAAGACCTGCCGAATGTTAACCACGAGGGCGCGGCGATAATACCATCCCTGTTTAATTTTCCAAGCCATTTGCAAAAGGTACGATATAATATTATCTCTGTTGTTACAATATCAATATCATTAAAAATCAATCAGCAGTTTACGACAATAAAGAATACTTATCAGACTGTAGAGAAATCCCACTGAGTGAATTATTTAGACTAACACATCAGATGTTAAAACATTAGTGGAAAGATACATTTTTGTTTTTATTATGTAAATGAATTTATCTGCAAGATTATTAAACTTTCATTCAAGATCCATAAATGGATAAATAAATATACAGATAATAAATAAATAAATAGCTATAATAGTTCTTTGTGAACTTATGATTCAGAGTTCACCTATAAATAACTCTTTTACATTTTGCCGGACATATATTTTATTAACAAAAGCAAGGAATGGCATTTTATTGATATTACATATGTGCATGAAAATTATGTACCATCACTCCGCAAGCAATGATAATATATCTATTTTATTTATTTAAAATAAAAATACAATACCGGTATGTAAAAAATCCACACATGAAAAGTATGTGGTTTTTTTTATCTTGCATAAAGTGATTGTTTAGTTTTTAGGTCTTCACATTACCTATTGTTTGCAATTTATTAGGTACCGGTACCGATACTTTTTATAATTGATAGCATTCCCTTTATTAATTGAAGAATGAATTCAATGTAATTTGGCTAACTTCGCACATTATATTTTGCCAGATTACCTAATGTCCTGTGGTCTAGAAGTATCGGTAATATAATTTTCGATGCTCTAAAACTTAACAACAGGTCTATACTGATTATCACATATTTATTTCACTTAAGAATTTGATTATAATAAGAACTTGTGTAATCAAGGTGCATATATTTGTCTTGTGATCTAAGAGTAATGTATGTTAATATAATATTAGAGTCTCTGAAACCTAACAATTTGCTGATTATCGTAAAATTATACAATCTATAATATGTATTGTGTAGGCCTATTTATGGATGTATGAGTATGTTTTCTATAAATTGCTGCGTACGTATTTTCTTTTCTTTAATGTTCTAATGCATATCAATGAAACTTTGAATATGTTTATTTCGTCCTAATTTTACGTTAAATGTCGAAAATGGCCATAATCTGTCAATTTTAGATCATCACAGCGTTAAATTGCGTGATTTACGTACTACTATCATGCGTCTGCTCTCCAACAATATGGCGGCAAGCGCAGCGTTCAATTTGCCCCGGTTTCCTCGTTTCGCGCAGCCGAGACTGTAGGGGCTTGTATAAAATATGCCAACATTTGACAGCTGGCGCGACAGTAGCCCTCTAGCGGCAGGCAAGTTAAAAGTGTGCACACGACATGTGATAACACATCAGAAAACGGGTTTTGCGTAATTTATTTTATATTTTTATGCTATACAATAAGTGTATATGGTTCTAATTAATTCTACTTTAGAATCCTGGAAGAATTTCACACGCGGTTAATCTAAAAGTTTCAGAAGCTGGGAATAAACGTAACTCTTTCTGCTCCTTACAACTGAATCATGGCCCTCACGTATCATGGTTTGAAATAATATAATTGTTTGTACGTGGACGGTTAATTCAATTCATTCCTAAATATATTTATGAATCATTGGAACTTTGTATTTCCTGTGAGAAGAGTCAAAATTGTAGGGCATATCTCGTAGGGTACATTGCGTGGTGAACTCCTCTCCCTATTTCCTGAGAAATTAACTACTTTCCATACCGCAAATTGGGGTAAACTCGGCCGCTGAGGTAAACTTAAAAATATAAAAAGGGGAAGATTTAAACCTTAATTTGACAGACATTGATTTATGAAGTTAATTATTTTTCGATTTTTTTATTATTATTTTGAGTCGCTAATAGTGCTAATATTATGGTTTAAATTTTTATGGAAAGTTTACCGCATTTTACATTACATTTCCAGTTTTCACACATAAGCTTAATTTTAACTTACCCTGCCTATATAATATGTAATTTACATGCATTTACTGTTATTATTAAGTAGGTGAGAAATAAATGAACACACAATTTTGTTGAAAAAATTGTAACGTCAATTAACTCAGAAAATGTAGGCCTAATTTTATTTTCAGAGCAGAAGTGGTGTAAGTAAAAAATGGGTAATTAGTAGTTAAAGTAAACATTCTGTAAAATACACCGCAAAGTGGCAGTTAATATTGAATGTATTTAAACTACTGAGTCAGTGAATAGCACGAAGGATATATTAATTGCTACTTTGCACTGCATTTCACAGAATTTTTACTTTAAACCTCATTACCGGTACCTGATTTTGATTTACACCACTTCTGCACTGAACGGCTCAAATAATCACTGGGAATGTAAAATCAACACCAATAACAGTCATGCAAATTATTATAGAAAAGATTGCTTTTTATATTAAATTTAAAAAGACTTTTATTTCTTGAGAACTTAATACATCTGCCACATGAATCTACACCAACACATCAGAAATTTATCGACACAGTCTGGATTTATTCAAGAAGTGAATATTTTGCAAAAGGATTACTATACTCCATGAATTCTTGCAAAATTATCACCATGATATCTACTTGAATGCTATATAACATTCAACTTTTGAATTATGGAATTATGGAATTACTTGCGTTAAAAACTGTAGATACATTATCCAAAATCGGAATGGTTACACATTTACACATATGATCTCTGCAAAAAAATAATATACTGTAACAGGTATTTACTTTGTTTTTATTTAAACTGTCCTTCCTGACATACAAATAGGTAACTGATAAGTAATAAATGTTTCATAGAACACAATACGTAGGCTACCTACAACGTGGATTATTGGTTATGACTGAGTTATGATTTTCTCTTGGTCTTTAGGGAATCTGAAGAACAACAAATTCGGAGATTTAAACTTGTTGTTACTGCAATTTTCGTCATTGCACACATTGCATGATTAAAACGTTATTATGACATCTCGCATACCTTTAAAGCACGTGCTGGCTGTATCAACCCTATGACCAGTGCCTTGCCTGCCGCTTGAGCACTAGTGTCGTGAATGTTGGCAAAAAAAGTGTTGAAGTTGCGCGACTGTA
Source organism: Periplaneta americana (assembly GCF_040183065.1). NCBI lineage: Eukaryota > Metazoa > Arthropoda > Insecta > Blattodea > Blattidae > Periplaneta > Periplaneta americana. The sequence goes on from NC_091127.1 coordinate 92,395,848, forward strand.
TATATTAGACTGTGGTGGTATCTCTTGGTTGCACACACTCTGTGATGATATCCGTGCGTCTCTAGCCCTGTCGTCAGCCATCTCGTGTCGTAGCCGGCATTCGTCCAGTCTCGCTGTATCATTGCATTCGTTGTGTAGAAATCCTCTGTGTTCTCCTTCCGTTTCTGTCTTCTTTCTTCCACTACTTTCTTGTAGCTCTCCGTGGCTGGTAGCAGCATCCTCAGTCTTAAGTCGTCCAGAAAGAAAGTTTCCCGTGCTAACTCGTATGCGTGCCTTGACAATGAGTATTTGGAGAGTCCGAGTGCCCTCTTCAAGTATCTTGATTTTATACTTTCCAGATCTCTCATTTGTTTTTCGCTTAGATATTCCCATATCATTTCCAGACCGTATGTGCAGGTAGGCCAGATTTTAGCTTCAAAAAGTTTCCTCTCTGAGCTCATAGACATATCTGAGAGATTTCCAATACTGTTGATGCTCCTTATTGCGGCTATTTGTTTCTCTTTTAAGTGCACAGCGAATGTCGTCCCTGTTTGTATTGTTACTCCCAAATATTTGAAGGTACTCTTTCGGTTGACTATTTTCCCATTGCACATTATTCTCTCTCTCTCTCTCTCTCCGTAACTCTTCCTCCCCTTCTAAATACTACAAGGTCGGTCTTATCTTCATTTCATTTTCTGCCGCCCACTTCCCTAGTATATCCGTGTCTTTCTGGAGGTCCTCAACATTCTCTGACGCTAGTGCCATGTCATCAGCGTATATGTATATACTCGATTTGGTGTTTGCTTTTATTGCCATTCCCACGTCGTGCGTTAGTATATTGAACAGTATTGGACTCATAGGATCGTCCTGTAATACGCCGTTTTTTTTACTGATCCAGTTTGATTCGCCCACACTATCGTTTATCTGGATGTAATTTTCTACCATTATATTTCCAATGAGTCTTGTTAGGGTTGATCGTCCAAGCATATCCTCTAGTTTTGCCACAAGCAGTTGCCGATTCACTGAGTCGAACGCCTTCTGATAATCGATAAACAGAACATATAACTTCAACTGCTTTTCTGTAATTGCATTCTGTATTTCCTGCATGAGATTGCTCACAGCCATCAGGGTCGATCTCTTCGGTCTAAAGCCGAATTGTTCTTCTGGGAGAAGTGGTTCTATCCGTCTGATTACTCTGTTGGCAATGGCTCTGGTAAGAATTTTAAGTCCTGCGGACTCCAGTGCAATCCCTCTGTATGAATCAGGATTGTTGGTATCCCCTTTCCCCTTATATAAAAGTTTCAGCTTGGGTTTTCTCCATTCTTCGGGGATTTCTCCTTCTTCCAGGCATTTGTTCAGCAGGGCTGTCCATGTTTCCGTCAGAATAGGTGCTGCCATTTTCAGGTGTTCATTACATATTCCATCTGGACCTGGGGCTCTGTTGTTCCTTCCTGTAGCAATAACTCTATCTATTTCGTCTACTTCGAATGGGGGTTCCTTGTTTATCGTCTCATCATTGCATTTCAAGGATCTCGTTTCTCTCTGGCATATTATATCTTTTATGTGATTCTCCCACGTCTGTATCGGAATATCTGCTGGGAATCTAGGTTGCCGCGTATGTATAGCTTTGTATGGATCAACCTCTATGTCCTCTATAATTTTTTGGTGTTGTTTCTCCTTATACTCCATTCTTTTCTGTCTCAATAGCTCCTTATATTGTTTCTTTGATGAGTGGTATGCTTGCAATGCTTCCTCGGTCCTTTCTTTCCGAACTCGATGTAGGGATGATATGGTCTCTGACCTGCTTTTGTAGCATGCTTTATCAAACCATATTTTTGATCTCCGTTTCTTCTTTTCAGGCACGGCTGCTTTAATCTAATCTTCAATCTCTTTTAGTGCTTTATCTATGCTTCCTTTGCAGATGTCTTCCTGTATGCCATTGAGCACATGTGCTGTTGCGTGTAGCTTTTCCAGATCCAGTTTCTTCTCTGATTTCTCCGTGTTTCTGATGCTCGTAATTTTACTAACTGCGTTTCCCAGTGTTGCTCTTACAGGCAGTGTGCTTGTATTTAATACATCATAGCCGCGTGTGAATATTAGGTCTATGCAGCTCCCTCCATTATGATATATATATGTCCACTCCCTATTGTTCACTAAATGTAACCCCTCACTTTGCAGGTATTCAGCACTCGCTCTGATTTCCTGTTTTGTTTCTCTAAATTGCAGTTAAGATCCCCCGCCAAAATTATGCGGTCTGTTCGGGGTGCGTTGTTCAGTGCTTGACCTAAGTTTTCTATTATGTCTACTGCACTGCACTCTGGTCGGAAATATGCACCTATTATTGTTCCTAATGCTGCCTTGACCATTATTAAATTATCGCTATTGATTATCACTTTGAACGGTGACATGGTTGCCTTTAGCAGGCAAGTTACTCCTCCCGCTGGTCTCCCTCTGAGTTCCAGAGTCGCAAATGTATGCACATTGTAGTGACCTTCTACGTTTACTATGGTTGTTTCTGTTACAAATGTCTCTGTTAGTATGCACACGTCGTAGTCGCTAAATATATTTTCTGGCATCGTATTTAGTACTCCTCTTAGTCCTTCTACATTCCAGTTCATGAGTTTAATATTGCATTCTCCGACCTCGGTAATTCCATGCCTGACGAAAGGGCCGACACATTATGTTAGTCGGCCAGAATGATTCATTATGCACGCGCTCTATATCTTGTAGGGGAATACCTATCTTGAAGGCTCTGCTTACTTCTCCGTCGCTCACCATGTCGCAGATGATCCTGCTGGTGAACCCGTTTTCAGCCATGTATTCTAGGATGTCCTGCCTAGTCGTTTCTTTACTTAATTTTCCTATGTACAACCATCCCATTCTCTCTGCCGCTTGTAGTCTGTGTGTACCTTGTTTAGATCCTCTAATGATGTGTCCATTAGCACCGCGGTTGTTGTCATCTTCTTGCTGTGCGGCTTGTATTCTGCTAGCCCCATGCTTGGCTCCTGCAATGATGTACTCATTACTATCGCGGTTACTGCCTACATCCCGAGGCAGATTTGTGTTTGTGCTCAGTGGTGTTTCCTTTGGTTTCCTTCTTGCAACAACGTTCCATCCTCTTCGGGTTGGGTCTTCCTGCTCTGGATTTTCTTCTGTGTCATCTATTGATGAAGTCCCTTCTTCTGCATCCCTACTATACTCGGTTTCTGGGGAAGGTGCTTGTTGTAACTCGCTGCACGTATTTCCTACCGGTTCCTGTTCTCCCAATAGATCCAATGCTTGGTGATTAGTTTCATTGTCTCTCTCTTCTATGGTCACTTCTTTTCTCTCCGGTGGTTCTGGGGCTTGCTTCTTATTCTCTCTCTGCTTTATCCCTGTATTTGCAATAACTGTTGGCCGTGTATTTATAAGCTCTTTTAAGGCCTTTCTTATTTCCGTAGCCATCGTTTCCTGGATGCTTGAACGTATTAGGCTTATTTCTTCACGTAGTGCCTTCAGTTCCTCTCTCCCGTTCTTCATCATGGCTAGGTCATCTCTGCATGCGTTGCATAGCCACATGAGAGAGCACCTTGGTTTCTTGAGTGTACTGTAGTCTCCTGCACTCAGTCCCGTACAGTCTTTGTGGAACCGGCCCTTACACTGGCTCTCACATCCCACGGACAGGTCATCCTTGGAGATTAGTTCTTCGCATGTTCCGCAGTTGGCGCTGTCTGCGTTCTGAGTTCCTGTAGTGCTCATACTGCAGTTGGTATTGCCTTTGAGCGTATTGCATTATCTCTGGCGTTGTTGACGATATCCAAAAAAAATACAAGATGGCGATCCCCAACCTACTCCTCGTGATATATTTATATAATTTCTATCTCTTTATATATAATAAGTATCAATTCTCTAACACCCGTGCACATTCAATGGACCTTCCTGCCCTTATTACACTAATATTCACTGGCAACTTCACTTTAAAACCACTACACAACTACTATTAACCGACACACTATTTCATACACGCGCACTCCATTCCGCTTGTAAAGAACTATATAAGACACTAATTTAAGCACTTGAATACGTAGCTCTCTGTAGCGTAGTGGTAAGATGAGTGTAAGGGGTCACAGGTTCGAACATGAGCTAAACTCCTTTTTTTTTTTTTTTTCATAATTTAATTACATTATTTTAGATACGTTATTTTAATTTAACCCGCCATAAAGGGAGTTTTACTACATAAATAATATACCCGTAGTATTTTATTTATGCTGTCTCAAACAAAGTTACCATACAATTATACTGATATCTTAATATATATGGTGAAAGTGAATGTGGGTATGTATGTTCTCTATACAAATCTACACGCTTTGACCGATATGTGCCGAAGTTTGCATATTTAACCTTCATAACCAGGAGAAAACCATAGGCTATATTAAAATTGTACAAATGGACGTTAAATTAATTAAAATATAAAAAATAGAAATAAATACGATCAAATATTCATGTGTAATATTAAAATGCTATCTTCTATAGTCAAGTGTTTTTTTATTATTGTCTTTTGTATTCAACCAGTGACGGTTTCTGGGTAATCGCCATGGAGACAGTGCACACCCTTTCTTGTGCAAGAGCGTGTTGAAATATTTAATTTGTATAAAAATATATAAAACATAACATTATAATATCCTAAAGCGTCAGCAAACACTCTATATACCCCACAGTTTTCATATTTGAATGTACCGCGCTTGTTTCTCCTCTCTGTTGAGACTCAGGCCTCGTCTTTCGCCAGCTGCTAATCTGTAGCCAGAGTATGTGTTGTACGGTTGAAGTGGGGGGGAAAGAGAGGTTATTTAGCCAGTATAGCCGAGATAGGAGACACTTCTTTGTCTGGCTCATAGTAGCGCGCATGCGTGGTTAGTATGCCATCTCTCTCTCTCTCTCTCTCTCTCTCTCACAAGTTAGCAGACGAAATTTTCAACACTGCCGCCTAGATAATATTGCTTGTCCAGAGTTTCACATGTGTATGTCATGGTTGCTAGAAAAACTTCACAACATATTATAATGGAGTAATATGAAGGATTACGCTTACAATATTTAACATGTATTGTTGTGAATATATAAGTAATACATTACATCGAGGAGGGTCAGTCTTAAACTCAAGATCGTGCTGATTTAACAACAATATTTATCCTCATCAAAACGGGAGTTAGATTGACTTTCATAGCATGGTTAAAATTCACAGACCAGCCAACTATACGGGTATTACATTGTTACTAAAAAAATTCAAATTCATTACTCTAAAATTGATTCATAGTTTGTCAATTTTTTAATTTCTGTATGGTTATAATTTAAATTTGCCTAATATTAGAGTACTAAACGAATAACGCATGACAGAAAATATAAAATTAAATATTTATATTTTTACGAGACGTTGGCTATCTTGGTTGTGAGTGTTTCTGTTTAGAATTGTGGGGTATTTGAGTGCGCGTTATCATCAGTGTTAGGCCTATAGATTTGAGTGCGTGTTATTATCAGTATTATAGATCTGAAAAGTTAACATAATGAATACTGTTCTAGAATTAAAAAACCTTAATTTTTCCCAGCTAACGCTGCAAGAAAAATTGACCATTAAAGAAAAAGGAAGACCAGTTCCAAATATGAAGTTAGTGCAAACGACTATGTGCAAGGGAAAGACTAGGAACCGTTTATTTCATAAGGATGTGTATGGCAAGTATGGGTGGGCTTGTGGCTGTGAACTAACCAATAGGATATATTGTTTTCCGTGCTTAATGTTTGCTTGTGACAAAGGCAGAAGTAGTGATACGTGGACGAAATCAGGCTTTTGTGATCTAGGGCACTTAAAACAAAAAATGGACAAACACGAGCAATCAAAAATGCATATGAATGCTGAATTAGAATTTCAGGTATTAGGGAAATATGAAATCAGACAACAACTTGTTTGTGCATTCAGGAGGAACATAGAACAACAAAACATTGAGGTATCAAAGAACCGACACGTTCTATCACAAATCATTGAATGCATAAAGTTTTGTGGGATATTCGAGTTGGCCCTGAGAGGACATGATGAGACAGAAGTTCCCGTGAACCTTGGTATTTTCAGAGGACTAATAGATTTTACATCTGAATTGGATACACTAATTGGATACAGTGTTTAAAGGAACATCTAAAGAAATCCAGAATGACCTCTTACAATGTATGCTTGACGTATACCGAGATGAAATTAAAACAGAAATACAACAAGCCGATTTCTTCTCCGTAATAGCCGATGAGACTTCAGATGTTTCGTCCCAATACCAAATAGTCATAGTGTTTCGCTACCTGCTCTCTAAAGGTGCGTACACACTTAGCGAACGAACAACGAACGAACGACAAACGATTGCATTCGTTGATTGAAATCGGTACGTGTGTACGTCGCAGCAAAGGCAAACCGATCGTTTGGTTTGCCTTCGGAAGTGATCCGTCGCTTGTCGGTACATCAAAGGAAGTTGGTATTCGTTGTGGACGGGATTTGCCACTAGCTTGTAGTTCGTAGCAGAACGCAGCGCTTAGTTCAATTTCACTAACAGGATGTCGAAACTGGAGTGGACGGAAGACGCTGTTATAAATCTTATTAATGCATATAGGGAGCAGGAAACTTCATGGAATCCCAAGTATCCTACTTATCACAATAAAGTAAGAAAACATGATGTTTGGTAAGCTATTGGAAAGATGTTCAGCTGCAAGATAGGCGAGTCAAACACGTGCAAAATTTGAAAATTATTTTCGTTTATTTATTTTCAGTGGATACATGATTTTGTTTATTGTAGGGAGCAGAAGTCAAAAAGAAAATTGAAAATTGAATCCCTACTGACATCATTCCGGAGGGAAAGACAGAAGTCCGCAAAAAGATCTGGAATGGGGAGTGATGAAGTGTACGAGTCAACTTGGTTCGTGTATAAACATATGTCGTTCCTTTTGGACAAATTCACGCCCAGAAAAAACAAAGTTCCAACCTTGTGCACACAAAATAAATTATTGGCACTGAAAAGTGTCTTTTCGTAAGCATGATGCGCATACGACAAACACAGACAAATCTCTCTTTTTAGTATTTTAAGATAATTATTGTCAGTGAGGTATCCGTATACTGAAACTTCCCCCTGGGGCCTATTTCATAAAAGTAATAATTTAATACCATTACTGAAAAGATAATAACATTAAGTACTGCAATATTATTACTGTTCTGTTTCATAAAAGTAATAGTTAATATTATTTATTACTGTAAACGCTCATATTTTATTACTAAAATAAATAACAATATTACTAAAGTGTTTCATAAAGCAGCAAAGATAATTAAATTTATTAATAATATTAACGTTAGTTCCATGACTGTATTTTAAGTAATAGTTTAATAATTTGTAAAAAGTAAATGCCAATGTAGGGTTAGATTTTGAAGATAAAACCGTGAAAACATTTGAAATGGATAATTCTGACTCAAATAGTGATGAAGAGGGAGTGTTTGTCCGACGTCCAAGAAATCTTAGACAACGAATATCCTACAACCATATGCAAGAAAGTTACGAATATAATGAAATAGTTGACCTTTCAATTCGAGAACTTTTCGCAAAAAACTCTGTTTCTTCAAGTTATTTTCACGTCTTTTCCCCATTTTAAAAAGTATCAGAGACAAAATGAATGACTAACAAAGTCCCTCTCCATACTTACAAATACTTACAAATTGTCATAGGCGCCAATGTAGATGGACCAGGCTGAAAATGAAAACTATCTTATCTAATTGTAAAAGAGGAACAATTGGAAAGGCTGAAAACTAAATTAAATTCAATTACAGTATAGAACTGTTAGAATGTAATTACTGTATATGTTACATTATTTTACCTTATTTGAATGATTGAACTTAACGTTTTTTCCCTCCTTTCTCGTCATTTTTAAAATTATAATTGTTCAGAAATATATGCTTATGGGATATTTACATCACAAAATACAGTAATATTAATATTTTCTGTACCTATTGAAATGTTTTTTCAATGCATACTTGTGACAACCTGAATCTATATACTCTTCACTAATTAACATTGTGAAGATCTTGGTGAGCCAAAATCTTTTGCAGACATATATCAACAAGTAGATCTATTACAAAATATATGGACTACTTTAAACCATCCCTATAGAGGGCATAAACTAAAATTAACTTACCAGATTTATAGTTACCGTATCTTCAATTCCACATCACAATCTCTAATTAGAACATATTTGCATTTTGTATAGTCAGGTATCTTCTTGAACATACTACTTACAACATAATCAGCAATAAAAACCCATTAACCCTTCAGTACTCGCGTGGATTACAATAGTAATCCACTGATATTTAATCCTCTATTACGTCACTGCCTGCAGCACTGCGTAGTTGAGCGTCAATGCAATTTCTCGTCACAGTCCAAGTGAGGCATTACTGGTGTTTAGACGTATTTGTCGCAACCCTTTGGAAAGTTATACGAAGTTTTATAAAGTGATGCACAATTTTTCCGAGTGGATTACCATTGTAATCCACGCGAGTACTGACGTCAGTTTTTTGTTCAGGTAAGTGAAATAGTTTTTAAGACAATTTCAGTATTTTATTAATTTCGTCATAACATTAATCTTCTACAACATCCACACCTTCAAACTCAAACACGATATTTTCTAGGAACGACTTCACCGCGTAAGTACTTATGCCGTTATTGCATTACTTATTTATTTTTGGTAAAAGAGTAATTTTTATGCGTATTTATTTTCGCTTGCACCAATAATTTTTAAGCCTTTTTATATAAGTACTTGCGCAGTATTCCGAATTATAACGGAACTTGAAAATATCTTACATAATACGCTTTGCAGGGTCCACTAACCCTGTCGTTAACACTGTCCTTAAGGCTGGTACAATATTGTCATCAAAAGTTTCCACTGCTTAACATTTTCATATGGTACTTCTTTAGATAACGAGATGCAAGTTTTATACACTCGCGCGCACACACACTCTTCTGTCACTGATACACTGTTTTTGTAATTGCAAACGTTACAACAGCAGAGACGTGAACAATTAAGAATGATAAAATCTGTTCACAATATTTTAGATTTATCATATTGTTTCTTTTACTCGTAAATCAACTGACTCAAATAACAGAAACAATAACTTCGAGTTACAGTGATTTACAATCTTATCTGAAATAAATTGTCTCCCAAACCTTCACACATATTACGACTTACTCTGTTGTTGTTATTAAAGATAGTACTTCAAAACTTATTTCATTCAACAACTGTTAACAGAGAGAATAATATAAATAGCTCTAGAGTGCAGACCTGAGAGGATAAAAAGACCAACTTGGTTATGTTTGTCAGCCTTAACCTCAAATCATCTGGTTACTGTACGTATTTTATGACTCGTGCAAAACGTTTATGAAACAGAATTTAGTCGGTTAATAAAATTGTTTTCATGACTGTAATACTATTACTTAATATTATTACTGTGTTTATGAAACAGGACTGCACTTGCTATAATTATATTTTCGTCTGCCTTTATAGCGGACAATCAGCGAATGTGAAGTTTTCTGACAATTTGCTGTTGATTTGTACGTCGCTTCAAACAGCGAACGAACAACGAAGTTTAGCTTCATCATTCGTTCGTTGTTCGTTCGCTATGTGTGTACGCACGTTAAAGGTGCGTACACACTTAGCGAACGAACAACGAACGAACGACAAACGATTGCATTCGTTGATTGAAATCGGTACGTGTGTACGTCGCAGCAAAGGCAAACCGATCGTTTGGTTTGCCTTCGGAAGTGATCCGTCGCTTGTCGGTACATCAAAGGAAGTTGGTATTCGTTGTGGACGGGATTTGCCACTAGCTTGTAGTTCGTAGCAGAACGCAGCGCTTAGTTCAATTTCACTAACAGGATGTCGAAACTGGAGTGGACGGAAGACGCTGTTATAAATCTTATTAATGCATATAGGGAGCAGGAAACTTCATGGAATCCCAAGTATCCTACTTATCACAATAAAGTAAGAAAACATGATGTTTGGTAAGCTATTGGAAAGATGTTCAGCTGCAAGATAGGCGAGTCAAACACGTGCAAAATTTGAAAATTATTTTCGTTTATTTATTTTCAGTGGATACATGATTTTGTTTATTGTAGGGAGCAGAAGTCAAAAAGAAAATTGAAAATTGAATCCCTACTGACATCATTCCGGAGGGAAAGACAGAAGTCCGCAAAAAGATCTGGAATGGGGAGTGATGAAGTGTACGAGTCAACTTGGTTCGTGTATAAACATATGTCGTTCCTTTTGGACAAATTCACGCCCAGAAAAAACAAAGTTCCAACCTTGTGCACACAAAATAAATTATTGGCACTGAAAAGTGTCTTTTCGTAAGCATGATGCGCATACGACAAACACAGACAAATCTCTCTTTTTAGTATTTTAAGATAATTATTGTCAGTGAGGTATCCGTATACTGAAACTTCCCCCTGGGGCCTATTTCATAAAAGTAATAATTTAATACCATTACTGAAAAGATAATAACATTAAGTACTGCAATATTATTACTGTTCTGTTTCATAAAAGTAATAGTTAATATTATTTATTACTGTAAACGCTCATATTTTATTACTAAAATAAATAACAATATTACTAAAGTGTTTCATAAAGCAGCAAAGATAATTAAATTTATTAATAATATTAACGTTAGTTCCATGACTGTATTTTAAGTAATAGTTTAATAATTTGTAAAAAGTAAATGCCAATGTAGGGTTAGATTTTGAAGATAAAACCGTGAAAACATTTGAAATGGATAATTCTGACTCAAATAGTGATGAAGAGGGAGTGTTTGTCCGACGTCCAAGAAATCTTAGACAACGAATATCCTACAACCATATGCAAGAAAGTTACGAATATAATGAAATAGTTGACCTTTCAATTCGAGAACTTTTCGCAAAAAACTCTGTTTCTTCAAGTTATTTTCACGTCTTTTCCCCATTTTAAAAAGTATCAGAGACAAAATGAATGACTAACAAAGTCCCTCTCCATACTTACAAATACTTACAAATTGTCATAGGCGCCAATGTAGATGGACCAGGCTGAAAATGAAAACTATCTTATCTAATTGTAAAAGAGGAACAATTGGAAAGGCTGAAAACTAAATTAAATTCAATTACAGTATAGAACTGTTAGAATGTAATTACTGTATATGTTACATTATTTTACCTTATTTGAATGATTGAACTTAACGTTTTTTCCCTCCTTTCTCGTCATTTTTAAAATTATAATTGTTCAGAAATATATGCTTATGGGATATTTACATCACAAAATACAGTAATATTAATATTTTCTGTACCTATTGAAATGTTTTTTCAATGCATACTTGTGACAACCTGAATCTATATACTCTTCACTAATTAACATTGTGAAGATCTTGGTGAGCCAAAATCTTTTGCAGACATATATCAACAAGTAGATCTATTACAAAATATATGGACTACTTTAAACCATCCCTATAGAGGGCATAAACTAAAATTAACTTACCAGATTTATAGTTACCGTATCTTCAATTCCACATCACAATCTCTAATTAGAACATATTTGCATTTTGTATAGTCAGGTATCTTCTTGAACATACTACTTACAACATAATCAGCAATAAAAACCCATTAACCCTTCAGTACTCGCGTGGATTACAATAGTAATCCACTGATATTTAATCCTCTATTACGTCACTGCCTGCAGCACTGCGTAGTTGAGCGTCAATGCAATTTCTCGTCACAGTCCAAGTGAGGCATTACTGGTGTTTAGACGTATTTGTCGCAACCCTTTGGAAAGTTATACGAAGTTTTATAAAGTGATGCACAATTTTTCCGAGTGGATTACCATTGTAATCCACGCGAGTACTGACGTCAGTTTTTTGTTCAGGTAAGTGAAATAGTTTTTAAGACAATTTCAGTATTTTATTAATTTCGTCATAACATTAATCTTCTACAACATCCACACCTTCAAACTCAAACACGATATTTTCTAGGAACGACTTCACCGCGTAAGTACTTATGCCGTTATTGCATTACTTATTTATTTTTGGTAAAAGAGTAATTTTTATGCGTATTTATTTTCGCTTGCACCAATAATTTTTAAGCCTTTTTATATAAGTACTTGCGCAGTATTCCGAATTATAACGGAACTTGAAAATATCTTACATAATACGCTTTGCAGGGTCCACTAACCCTGTCGTTAACACTGTCCTTAAGGCTGGTACAATATTGTCATCAAAAGTTTCCACTGCTTAACATTTTCATATGGTACTTCTTTAGATAACGAGATGCAAGTTTTATACACTCGCGCGCACACACACTCTTCTGTCACTGATACACTGTTTTTGTAATTGCAAACGTTACAACAGCAGAGACGTGAACAATTAAGAATGATAAAATCTGTTCACAATATTTTAGATTTATCATATTGTTTCTTTTACTCGTAAATCAACTGACTCAAATAACAGAAACAATAACTTCGAGTTACAGTGATTTACAATCTTATCTGAAATAAATTGTCTCCCAAACCTTCACACATATTACGACTTACTCTGTTGTTGTTATTAAAGATAGTACTTCAAAACTTATTTCATTCAACAACTGTTAACAGAGAGAATAATATAAATAGCTCTAGAGTGCAGACCTGAGAGGATAAAAAGACCAACTTGGTTATGTTTGTCAGCCTTAACCTCAAATCATCTGGTTACTGTACGTATTTTATGACTCGTGCAAAACGTTTATGAAACAGAATTTAGTCGGTTAATAAAATTGTTTTCATGACTGTAATACTATTACTTAATATTATTACTGTGTTTATGAAACAGGACTGCACTTGCTATAATTATATTTTCGTCTGCCTTTATAGCGGACAATCAGCGAATGTGAAGTTTTCTGACAATTTGCTGTTGATTTGTACGTCGCTTCAAACAGCGAACGAACAACGAAGTTTAGCTTCATCATTCGTTCGTTGTTCGTTCGCTATGTGTGTACGCACGTTAACGGAAAGCCTGTTGAAAGATTCTGGACATTCAAAAACACTTGCGGTCATGACGCACAGGCTTTGGCTACTTGTGTGAAAGACGCTTTAGAAGAAATGGTTTCAGACAAGACGAAAGTTATATCACAGAGCTATGATGGAGCTAATGTGATGAGTGGAGCACATTCGGGTGTACAGGAGATCGTGAAACAAATTTATCCATACGCTCATTACGTACATTGTTATGCTCACAAACTAAATCTGATAAAGACTCAAGCGACCAGCCAAAATACACAAGTTAGTATATTTTTTGCAGATCTCACTGAAATTCCTCAGTTTTTTGCCAACTCACCTCAAAGAGTTAACGTTTTAGATGAAGTTGTGGGCAGAAGAAAACCTTCAGCTTCAAACATCAGGTGGAACTTCAAATCTAGAACTGTAGAAACAGTGTACGAACACAGAGAATCACTGATGGAATGTCTTGAGATAATTGAAAATTCAAGTAAACACCATCACACAAGCAAGAGGTTTGCGTTTTAAAATGGAGCAGCCTGTGTTCCTATTTTGGCTTGAATTTTTTCACCACATAATGCCACATGTGGATATTTTATATCAACAGCTCCAAAAGAGAATAATAGATACTATTACAGTGAACAGTGCAATCTCTTCATTTAAATCTGCAGTGGAATCTGTTAGGAATACAGTGGACGACATTTCAGAAGAACCGTCTTCAACGAAACGAAGACGTCAAGAGACTCCAGCTTCAAGAAGAGTTGCAGCTAAAGAAGTTTGTGATGTTATTTCTGTGCAAGCTGAAGAACGTTTGTCCTTCACAGGCCATCTTATGACATCAAATCTCTTTTCTTCGGGAAATTTCATGTCATTTAATAGGAATTTCCCAGAGGAAAGCCTCTTCCAAGCATGTCAAGCCTATCCATTTGTTGATAGTTCCAAACTAAGAACAGAATTAGAAATAATGTAGGCCTACATGCGTGAGGACTTCCGGAATGTAGCCTGTGCTGTTAATTTGCTACAGTAATATTCAGAATAATTTGCAGAAAATATTCAGTGAAGCTCTGAAAGTTCTCAAAGTATTGACTACCACACCCATGACCACTAGTGAAGCGGAGAGATGTTTTTCGACACCAAAGAGGATTAAAACCTTTCTCCGCAGCACAATGTCACAAGAGAGACTAACTGCATTAGCGATGTTGTCGATTGAAAAACAACTTGTTCGATCAATCCCGAACTTCAACGAGAAAGTAATCGATAAATTTTCACAACAGAAGGACAGAAGAATGAACTTTATTCACAGGAAATTGATTCAAATGTGATGTGATTGAAATGTTATTCAGCGTTTTGTAATTGTGTTTCATTGTAGTTTTACGTCAATTAATAGACTTAAGTTGTACACTTCATAAACTATTTTTAAATGGACTGAAAGTATCACTAATGAACTTGGAAGGGAATAATGTTACTGAAATTGCGGCGAAGAACCTCCATCTGCATGCTGAGGTATGTATGCATGTATTTATGTCAAGGTTAGACAATCTTGTATAAGAGTGCACACCCATAAATTTTCACCACCAGCAGCCACTGTATTCAACATCGACTTTCACGAGGCCATGGATATTATAACACGAATAACATTGTTGGTAAACATCATGAAGGCTAAAACTAGATAATTCGTACAATAAATATCTTTACGCAGTCCAGGACCGTATTATGAATTTCTCGATGCAGTTGTAGATAGCTAGCAGGCTGTGTTTCATCCAACTGAATTCTAGAATTCTTTCAAACTACAAGGATTGCTACCACATAATTTACTTAATATTGAATAACCAGACGTACTACTGCGAAATATTAACCCACCAAAATTATGCACCAACATGAATTAGTGTCAAGAACCCATGCGAAACGTAATGGAAGTTGTAATATTAACTGGAAAAACGAAAGGATAAGATGTTTTTATCTCACGTATTGCTATGATACACATTCTATTTAATGCAATTGCAATTCAGTGCGACTATTGTAATGACCATATTAAAATGAAGCTCAAGGACAGTAGGCCTACCTCAAAGTTGCAGACATTTACTAAAAAACTGCGTGTTTTTCACATCCTCGACTATATTTTATACAAAGGAGTGGGGGGGGGGGTGGAAGAAAAGATTTTGTACATATCAAAAAGCAATTCAATGATATATCTGTCATGTTGCTAATGTAGTATGTGAATGTACATAAGCCGACTGACAATAGCATCGTATTAATTCTAAATTATACGTCTCTCAAAATATTGTTGTTCACGTCCGAAAATATGTTACTGCGAAATTCTATCTGTATAATCACGTTGCAAATGTAGTATGTTATGCGTTGTGGAAATAACAATCTCTTAATTTCTAAAATATCGTCAAGCCTATACGTTTCTCAGAATATTAGTCTTTATGTTAAAAAAATGACTTATTGCAAGTTTATATTGTATATGTATTCTGTGTATAAAATAAGAATTAATATAATATGTTCTGAATTTGTGAGATATAGTTTTCCAAGTCATATTAAAAAAAACTGGGTATGATATAAGTGGGTGCACAGCGGTCAAGGGGTAAAAAATCTTCCAATATAAATTAAATTATATATGTACATATTGATTCGATGCTAAAACTGATCAGAAAGAGGAAAAGGAATCATATTATCGTTGGGTTTTACTTTGTTCATAGTTTGATTTTTCTATCATTTTATTTGGTTTCTGGCGGTGTAGAAGAGAAGGCCTAATGGCCTTAACTATGCCAGAATAAATAAATAAAAACAAATCTAATATATAAAAGTGAATGTGAGTATGTATTTATGTATGTATGTATGTATGTATGTATGTATGTATGTATGTATGTATGTATGTATGTATGTGTGTATGTATGTATGTATGTATGCATGTGTGTGTATGTTCTCTATACAAATCTACATGCTTTGACTGATTTGTGTCAAAGTTTGCACATTTAACCTTCATAACCAGGAGAAGAACATAGGCTACATTAAAATCGGACAAATAGACGTTAAATTAATTAAAGAGATAAAAACATAAAAATATATACGATCAAATATTAATGTTCAATATTAAATGCAATATTCTACAGTCAATTGTTCTTTATTATTGTCTGTTGTATTCAACATCGACTTTCATGAGGCCATGGAAAAATCAAAACGATATAAAGTAACATTGTAGATACATAATGAAGGTCAAAATCTAGACAATTCATGCATTAAGTATCTTTATGTAGTCCAGAACCGAATTATGTGTTTTTCGAGATAGTTGTAGATAGTGAGTAGACTGTGTTTTATCAAACTGAATTCTTGAATTCTTTGAAATCGCAAGGATTGTCAACTTATAATTGAATACTTAATATTGAATTACCAATAGTACTATTGCGAAATATTGATCCACAAAAAGTATGCAATGGAACAGGAATTGGTGTGAAAAAACTCATGCCAAACGTAACAGAATTGATAGTATTAACTGGCAAAACGAAAAGAAAAGATGATTTTATCCCACATATTCTTATGGTAGCCAGTAAGATGCCATTCTATTTTAAGCAACTGCCATTTCAGTGCGACTAGCATTCGTAATGACCGTAGTATAATAAAGCTCAAAGAAAGTCGCTCAAAGTTGCAGGCATTCACTTAAAAACTCCGTGTTTTTCACATTGTAAATAAATTGTGTAACTTGCTTTCGAGTGAGCACAACTAAACAGATACACACCTTTATACAAAAGAGGGAAAAACGAATTGTATGCATATCAATGATACTTTTGTCATGTTCCTTATGTAGTATGTGAATATACGTAAGCCCACTGAAAATAACACTATATTAATTCTAAAATACGTATCTTTCAAAATATTATTGTCCGTGTCCAATAATGTGTTACTGCGAAATACTATCTGTGTAATCATGTTGCCAGTGTAGAATGTTAAGTGCTGTGGAAAGAACAGTCGCTTCATTTCTATAACATGTCTTTCAGAATATTATTACTTATGTTGACTTCTTGCAAAATTATACTCTTTCTGCAGTCTGTATATAAAATAAAAAGTAATATATTTAATATGTTCTGAATTTGTTAGATGTAGGCCTAATATCTCGAGTCATATTTAAAAAGCCCGGGTATGATATAAGCGGACGTACAGCTGTCAAGGGGCAAAAAATCTTCCAATATAAATTGAATTATATATGTATATATTGATCCTTTGGTACGACCGATAGACAGATAAATTTCGGCTCACGATGACACCCCAACGGATTCACACTGGGAACAAGGGAATTCCCTAATTACCGTCAGCTCTCTGAAGTTCAAGTCAAAGCACACGTAGACATAAAATTACGTGAAATGTATGTCAGCACAGCTTCAGATCAATGTACAGATCTTATAATTATTTTATCTCTACCTCAGTACAACGTCACATTTGTAGTGGGGAGGAAAGGAGACGGCAGAAAAATTATTTAATACGCTGACAGCCACGACTAAGATAAGGCACTTGAAATTTAGCGGTAACTGACCGGCAGACATAAAATGTAAGATCTGTAGAACATTGAGTCAACACTAAGGGGGCGTATAGAGATTGAAGGGTGTGTTTTTGTTTTGCTGAACTTCAAGACAATGTTAACTCCTTTAAAGGTTGTGTGACTGTAGGCTGTATATATTTTCGTTGCGTTTTACTTTGTTTATACTGTAGTTTGATTTTTCTATTATTTTATTTGTATTTCTGGCGGTGTGGAAGAGAAGGCCTAAAGGCCTTATCTACACCAGAATACATAAATAAACAAAACAAATAAATATATAAATAAAAAAAATTAAATGTGAAGCACATGATGAAATGTTTTCTTCTCGGTGCCTGATCTAAAACTGTTTTAAATTTAGTTAACCCTGGCAGGCATTTGCCTAAGGAACTCATTAATTCATGTAAGTGAAGTTAAGTAAAGACTCATCTTTATGGACGATGAAAGCTTAGTACTGACAATTTGTGAAACGGATCAGAAAGGGGAAAAGGAATCATATTATCGTTGGGTTTTACTTTGTTCATAGTTTGATTTTTCTATCATTTTATTTGTATTTCTGGCGGTGTGGAAGAGAAGGCCTAATCGCCTTAACTACACCAGAATAAATAAATAAAAACAAATATATAAATAAATAAAAACATTGAACGTCAGGCATATGATGACATGTTTTCTTTCGGTGCCTGATTTACGACTGTTTTAAATTGAGTTAACGCTGGCAGGCATTTCGTTAAGGAGTTCATCAATTTATTCATGTAAGTGACGTTAAGTAAAGGATAAATCTTAGCTTAGTAAGGGTAATTCGTTTTGGTTGTCTATAGTTAGGTTTCCGAGATTTCCAAAAATGTAATGAGCAGTTTATTTAAAAACAGAAGCAGAAAGGAAAACCCGTGCAACGCCGGGTGCTTTTAGCTACTGTAGTCTTATATATAAAAGTCAATGTGTCTATGTATGTACGTGTATGTATGTACTCAATACAAATCTACACGCTTTGACCGATATTTGCCAAAGGTTGCATATTTAACCTTCATAATCCGGAGAAGAAGATAGGCTACATTAAAATTGTACAGATGGAAGTTAAATTATTGAAAACGCTAAAAATTAGAAAGAAATACGCCGTGTATAATATTAAAATGGCCGATTCAACAGTCAATTGTCTTTTATTGACGTCATTCTGTCACCTCTTCTTCTGTTGTAAAAGCGGCCATATTTTTATTGAAATGTAAAATAAAATAATATTAAATTAAAACTACGTAAATGAGGCACGATCTCTTGATTGAATGTATCATGGGCAACAATATACAATACAAAATGGCATAAACACATTTTGATTAATTTTTAAAAATTAAAAATCAAACATAATATAGGGGAGACCGGGGTTGGTTGTAACAAATTTTACTTATGATTTTTGTACTTGTTATATTTTGGACGATTTAGATAATAATTCTTTAATTGTATATTCAGTTCTTCCGCTATCATAATTTATTAACATAATTAGAGATTTTAGAAAGGTTTTAATGAAATTACTGTTCCACAATAATGCTGTCCTTGTTACTTCCAACGCCGTATCTGGGGCAGGTTGTAACATACCCGAAGGCAGGATGTAACAGTTACTGAAATAGTTAATAATGTAATAAAATGAATTATTTTAATTTGTTTTATAACATTTAGGCTAAATTATAATAAAATTCTAATGTATAGAATGTTTTCACCTTTCAATTCTACTGCATTATTAATCTGAGTCACAGTTAATGCACACATAAATTAGCGATTTTCCTGTACACTCGAAATGAGCCCACAAATTACAACGTGAGCATTTAACCCATTCCTCTCCTGGTTTACTGTTCGTGTACTTGTCCATACAAACCAAACAGAAACAATCTTCTTCGTCGGATTCGCTTGAGCTTCCTATCACTTCTATTAATTTTCTCTTTGGCCCATGCATTTTTGAACCTGAAGGCCCGCTCCTCTTTACTGGCATCTTTCTTGATTTAACGGTTTTTTTCTGCCACTCCTGCTCTATGGCCAGTTTCTCTGGAGTGTCAGTTAGTATGACAGTATGTCTCTTTTTTCTTCCACGGTGTGATTGCTTCCTGGGTCCGGCTTTAGGAAGTGGACGTACAGATTCAGGTGAGAATTCAGTATCACGAATCTCTGACGTGGATGGCACTGGATTGACTGCAATGGAAGTTGTTGCCACAGGATCATCTCTTGATTCAGACTCTGAACTGCCCAATCTGGTCTCCATAGTTGTTTGATTAGACGTTCCAGCAATGTTCGGGGTGGAATTGGACGATGCGTGTTCGCTATCATTCACCGAACTACATTCTTCCTGGCTGTCAGGTACTGGGATTGGCCTGTCAGTCACAAATGCCGGTGCAAAATCGGTTTCTGTAAATATTTGTGGATTATAGGGAGATATGCCACACTTTGCAAACCCATTTTGCACATTGTTCTGAGTCAAAGCAAGTGGCAATGCGATTTTGACAATAGATGGAATATCATATATTGTCATGACTTTCCCGGGGTTATTTCTCATCCATGAGTCCATTGCAGTGTTTACATGCTTTTTAAAAGGACCAAATACACTCCTGTCTAACGGCTGTAGCCTATGTGAACAGTGAGGAGGGAATGACAGCATAGTGATGCCATTGCTCTTTGCGTAGTCAAGCACTGAAGGTGACAAGTGTGACTGGTGGTTATCCAGTAGCAAAAGAACCGGAGAATTTTTGGAAGGACGAACTTGCTGCGTAAAATGATGCAGAAATGTGAGAAATTCCACCTCCGTTGTCCAGCCCGATGTATTTCCCGTTCCGATGCAGTCAGTTGGACCATCGCGCCCGAAATGGTCGTGGTACTTCTTGCGAGGGAAGATGAACATAGGAGAGATGCTGTTTCCATTAGCACAAACTGCTACGGTGAGCGTCACCAAAACACCTCGCTCACCGGAGGTTATAGCACCCACTTGTTTCACCCCTTTTTTAGCAACTATTTTGGACGGTTTTTGAACAGTAGTAATGCCGGTTTCATCGACATTCCAAATATCGGATGCTTTGAAACCACACCTCGTCATAACAGTTCCAAGCTTATCAAAAAATTGTGCTACATTTTTTTTTTATTAAAGCTGGTAGCTCTACCCAAACTTGTTGCCTCTGGTGTACGAATTGATAAGTTTGGATGACGTTTCAAAAATGCACCAAACCAATCTACTCCAGCCATGCCATTTGTTTTCCATTGTGGAGGCATATTAATGCCATATTTTTTCCCACATTGGAAAGCAACAATTCTAACTTCTTTCGGCGTTAAACCAAAATAAATGTCGGAACATGTTTCAATATAGGTCACAAGAATGTTTTCTTGTTCTTTATTGAAAACTTGGCGATTGCCGTAATATCCTATAAGAGGAGGCAAGTTTGCATGATTTTCAGCATCTTGACCTGAAAGGAAAGAGAGATTGTGTGTTTAAAATATCCCTTTTACAGGAAACTCCTTATGATAATTATGAGTGAATGAAAAGCTTTCTTACGTTTCTTAGAATTGATTATGAAGCGTCGAAGAGTTCATGACAGATGTCAAATCGTCTCGCTGCTTCCCTCATTGCTACTCCATTCTTACACAACTCAGCAGCTTCTTGCATAATGTGTAAGGGGGTTTTCCCTCTGTCAGTTTTTCTTTTGTATTCCCTCATATTATGTAGGCTAAAATAAAATGGAATATTTAAAGTCTTTTTTCAACTATTAGCCTAAGTCATTGAACGTCTTAACATTAAATTTGTGTGACTACCAATTTACAGTTATTTATTAAACTTAAAATCCATCGACCTTGGGCTGGGTTTTACAAGCGTACTTGATGATGATGATGATTCTTCTGTATCGGTATGGGGTAGGTTGTAACACCTGTATCGGTATGGGGTAAGTTGTAACACTAAACAATTTGCTGTTACAACCAACCCCGCCACACGCCATTATATGTCAACGGTATGTACTGGAAAAATATCACGCCATTTTTGTTTCCACCCTATCACTTTTATGTACAAATATACAGAGTATTAGAAACTACAGAGAAAACTAATTTCCTCCTAAGATTTTCTGCTCAAAAACTAAATATACTGAATACCACTCTAATTTACTTACCTTAGTAAAAAACAGTGTTTTTGCCTTCCAAGTTCACTGAGTGTAGCGATTCACGTCTGCTTTTCACTGACACAATGGCTGACTGAAAGACTTCGAACAAAGTGGATTCGAGCGCATTCTAGCTGTTACAACACAAAATACAGAGGGTGTTACTACCAGGGGGGTTTAACTCAAATGATAGATGTTGGATGCTCATAGATGTTCCATAGTTTGCCGCATGTGGTCAGGACAGCGCTGGCTGTATTTCGATCACAGAGTTTGTAAAATTAGCAGTACAAAACTCTTTGGTTTCGAAAGTTCTTTGGTTATAAGTTTTGCCAATATGACAGTTTTAAACAGATATTATTAATATCCATTATTTACAGAATGTGTCAGTTTTATAATATTCGGATTATTAT
The DNA here is from genome assembly GCF_040183065.1 of Periplaneta americana. Classification (NCBI taxonomy): domain Eukaryota; kingdom Metazoa; phylum Arthropoda; class Insecta; order Blattodea; family Blattidae; genus Periplaneta; species Periplaneta americana. Next base: position 92,417,915 of record NC_091127.1, read on the forward strand.
TACTATTACTATATAGCTAATTTGCATTTTCATTCGAGGACAAAGTAGCCATATTAGTGTACTGTGTATGACCTATTAACCTCATTTGTTCAGTTGATCAATTGTTGGATGTTGGCATTCCTATTCTGTTTAAATCTTGTATAAATTATGGAATGGACGAACATGGCTGCTTAAGGAAGAAATTTGAACAGATCGAGTTAATTGAGAAGTTACTGGTGCTTTCCTGCAACAAGAAATAATTCGCAACGTTAAAGGTAAGAAAGAAATATGTTTGAGATTAAATCTACACGGTTCAACTTCACACATTCAAGCAATGCCTGCAAGATTGGTATTTAATAATAACGGAAGTGCACACAATGTGCAGGATAATATATTATTTTAGCTTTCGCTGCTGCCGAACTTGGTCAGTGAAACTATAATCGGTTTTTACACTCCATCACATGGTATTTTGGTATTTTAATATTAATATGGCATACCTTGTAGATAGAAAATCTTAATGTATCTTAATTCAACATGCGCTTTAAACTTGATTCTTTCAATATTCTTCCCAGACTGCGTGCGTACGAGCATGAAAAACTGAACCGTGTAGATGCAGCTTAACTGCACCGTCATGTTTTCTAATTTAAACTGAATTCTTCCATCATATCTTAAACGTTTATTAAACTGAGATCTGTAATTGTTTTCAGGGATAAACTTCAGAACGCGATTACCTCCCTCTACCACTACCACATGATGAACTGACTTCTGTGTTGAATTACAACAGTGTATTAGGTCTAACTGCAATTACGCCAAGAGCTTTAAAGGTAAGCTAACAGAGTTAATATACACTTTGAGTATGAACGAACATCTTATTTTTGGATATAGCTAAGTTGGTCAGACATCTTAAAATTCGTGGGACAGAATCTGATATGACTAAATATGTTGTTCCCGGTGTAATTCTTTACAGTTGCGTTATCAAAGGATGGCGGGGTACCTTAGCTTGGTAACACAATAGTAAAGAAGTGTTGTTCCCGAAAAGATATATTTTAGAAATTTGACTTTACAGTTAACAGTAGTACCTTTACTAGAATAATTTTGATAATATAAAAAGAGTTAAATTGCCGGAGATATTTATTATTTTTATAGACTCGTGGATAGAATTCTTCAGCAATATTTCACAAACGTTGATTATACTGCAATCCTTCAATTGTTCTATGAAATGTAGTGTTATTAATGCATTATATGATACTAGGCTACTGCTGGTTTGTTTCAGTTAATAGAAATACAAATGGCGGAGTTTTACACTGTGAATGTGCTGCAGTGTACTGTCAGAAATCGGATAGTAATGAGAAGACCTGGTTATTCCTGTTTCCTGCGCCAAGTAATGCAGCACAGCTTAAAAGGTAAGCAATGGCGTTGGCATAAGCTCAATGCAAAGAGATCCTTATATATCATCAGTAAATAGTCAGGGTTGGTAAACTGTAGTGATTTTTAAATTTAAGTGAGAATTATTTGTCAAATTCATATTTGTTTATTAAAATGAGTTTTTGCCTTCTTTTGTAATTCATTTAAACTTAATTTGTGCATTAGTTCCTACATAATTGTGTATTTTGTTAATGTGTTATTTTAAGTAATTAACAACATCGCTTCAAAAATAATTTACTATGTTTACACATAGGCCTCATTATTAATACATGAAGAGTTACAGCACTAATAACCTGCACTTAATGATAATAATAATTAGCTTAGACTAAGGCAAGATATTATGCTCAGTTTGTTATTCATTAGAAAAGAATTCAACTATTTAGAGAGATTAATATTTACAAATAAATTTATCAGAAGAGCTTAGCATTGTGTGTTTTCAGAATAAATACGTAGTCCATTTGGCATTGTGCAACTTTTACTTTTAATATTGTTATGAGCTACAACTATTCATTTCAATCCTCAGCATCATACTGTGCTTTAATTAGGTGGTGATTCCGAAAGTAGGCTCTACTTGACTACCTGTACCATGTGTTCTGTTGCTCCTTAATTAGGAGTTGGGAAAAGACATATAAGAAGCAAACTTTCAAAACCTGTCCATTTCTTCAGAAAATGCTAGAGTTATATGTCTGTAATAAACAAAGATTTTTCTGTGGTGGAATTTTATATGAATTCATAGGAAGAAAAATATATTTCACCATAGAAAATATTTTGTTCATTGCAGAGATGCAAGTTTGCTACTCATATATATTGCTAATAGTTTTAAGAAGCAGCAGAACAGTCATATGTAAAAAGTTTATATATTTTTTTTCAGGAAGTTAATTTCTCATCTTAATCATGTTAGGTGCATATAATTTTAATCTGTGATTTAAGTAGTAACAATTATTTGATGTAAATAAAATGAAGTTAACATTACATAGTAATATAAATACAAATAATAATTACTAGTACAATGAGCATTTCAGTTGTGTCATCTATAGGGCATAGGAGGGAGTCCAGTGGCGGCGATACGAATCTGCAGCTTCTGCCACTGGTGGGATTTGGGTGCATTATTTAGAATTTTTAGAGAGTAAATATGTTGTTGTTTTCTAATGTCAGGCGTTTGACAATAAAGTCATTTGACCTCTTGCACTCCAATATTTTTCAAAGATATTATCATGACCAGAGTAAATATGTTGATGTTTTTTAATGCCAGGCATTTGACAATAAAGTCATTTGACCTCTTGCACTCCAGTATTTTTCAAAATTATTGTCATGGTCAGCCACTGAAGCACAGATTTTGAGGTGTTCCGAATCCATTTCTTGGTTTGAGTAGCACAATGGACAGTGAGGAGACTGATATATTCCAATTCTATGCAGCAAAATAGTCCCCCAATCGGATTTCCGGGTGGGACTACTTTAATGGTACAGAAGCAACTAAATTTTTTATAATGGAATGCTTGTATAACATCAGCTAAGAAGAGAGTAAATATGGTACAATATTTTGTCTCTTCTCACTTTATAGATCTCTTGGATATGGAACAACAAGTTTTGACGGAGAAATCATTGTAATAAGTGAAAGTCTCAGGAATCTTCTATGCCACATCAATAAATTTAAGAATGCAGTTATATTGTCAGACTCCAAAGCAGCTATTCTTTCAATATTCTCTAAATACATACTTTCATCTCAAACAGCAGAAATAACTAAAATGCTCTCTCAATTAATATCACTCAATAAAAGAATTGTATTCCAGTGGATACCATCCCATTGTGGAATCCTGGGAAATGAGAATGCGGATGCTTTAGCAAAGAAGGGCAGCACTGCTACTTACAGACCTGTTACTAAATCTACGTATTACTCTGTGAAAAGATTTATTAAATCTACATACTTAGACTTCAACAAACAAAATTTGATAACACAAATCTCAAGGGAAAAAATGGAACTCTCTGCATCAAAATCCACAGTTAATTCCCGATTTACCACGAAAATCGTCTGTAGCTGCATTTAGATTGGCAACAGGCCATGACTGTCTGGCCAAACAAACACCTGCATAGAATTGGAATATATCAGTCCCCTAACTACTCACTGTGCAACTCAAACCAAGAAATGGATTCGGAACACCTCAAAATCTGTGCTTCAGTGGCTGGCCATGATAATATCTTCGAAAAATATTGGAGTGCAAGAGGTCAAATGACTTTGTCAAACCCCTAGCATTAGAATACAACAACAACATATTTTGAGCAAATATTGAAACGACACGAAAGCTTTCCTTTCTGTGTGGAGTGTCGATCTAATCATGAAGGTCCATTGTCGATTTTACTACACGATTTACGTATATATTTATATTTTATTTACGTAATATTATCATATTTTTTGCGGTATTTGAGCAATGGGGCCGCAACCAAATCAAACACTCAGTATCAAAGCTCAAAATTAGGAAATGTTGCGAAGTATAGACTTATCTCTAATAAATTGTATTGCACTTTTTCTAATATGTTCAGTGTTTTGAATCAACTATACATCAGAGAATGAAAAATGATTTTTTTACTTGTATTTCTTAATGGTGTTTTTATTAAAAGTCTAAGTTAATTTTATGTCTGTTGTAGACAAATAGTTTTCTTTGTATTCTTTATCAGTGGTGATTATTGATTACTTAGATTTTTAATATCCATATATTAAACTAATGGCAGTTACTTTTAAAAATATATGTTCAGCTCTGACGGTGTAAAACAAATAAAGTGGTGTTTTATAAATGTTTATGAACGTGCGTTGTACTGTGTCACAGCAAAACATCTTATGACTATTTTCAAGCTAATGTTTGACATAAAAAAATTAAGAGCGAATTATAACTATATAACTGACCAATAATAACTTCGAAGTCATTATTCCAAAGTCAATCTTTGTTTTTATCTTCCAATACATGATACATAACATTATTTAAAAATAGTGCTTAAGGTGTTTTGGAGAGAAGTATCCTATCCTATTCGCATCCTGTATCTCAATTACATATTTTATCTAGAAGATGCAAAAACTTTTATTAGTCAAATTTGACGTGAAGTGAATTTCGGAACGATGGTAGTAACAAACCAAATAGCCTGCATTTAAGTAACCCAATATTCGTTATCTTGTGTATCAGTGCTCTGGTCTCCGATCATGCGCAGTGTCTTACATCTGAGACTTAGGAATATTCAATCGTCTCATCCTTTTCCAGGGAAACTGTACATTCACATACTACATTAGCAACATGACAGAAATATCATTGAATTGCTATTTGATATGTGTAAAATATATATATTTTTTTCCACTCCTTTGTATAAAATATAGTCGAGGATGTGAAAAACACGCAGTTAAGACAATATCTGCAACTTTGAGGTACTGTCCTTGAGCTTCATTTTAATATGGTCATTACAAATGCTAGTCCCACTGAAATTGCAATTGCATTAAATAGAATGGGTATCATAGCAATACGTGAGATAAAAAAATATTCTCCTTTCGTTTTTCCAGTTAATATTGCGACTTCTATTACGTTTCGCATGAGTTCTTCACACCAATTCATGTTGGTGCATAATTTTGGTGAGTTAATATTTCGCAATAGTACGAGTAGGCTACTTCTGGTTATTCAATATTAAGTAAATTATGTGGTAGCAAACCTTGTAGTTTGAAAGAATTCTAGAATTCAGTTGGATAAAACAGAGCCTGCTCACTATCTACAACTGCATCGAGAAATTCATAATATGGTCCTGGACAGCGTAAAGATATTTATTTTATTGTACGAATTATCTAGTTTTAGCCTTCATGATGTGTACCAACACTGTTATTCGTGTTATAATTTCCATGGCCTCGTGAAAGTCGATGTTGAATACAAAAGACAATAATAAAAAACAATTGACTACAGAAGATAGCATTTTAATATTACACATGAATGTTTGATCGTATTTATTTCAATTTGTTTTTATTAATTTAACGTCCATTTGTACAGTTTTAATATAGCCTATGTTTTTCTCCTGGTTATGAAAGTTAAATGTGCAAACTTTGGCACATATCAGTCAAAGCGTGTAGATTTGTATAGAGAACATACATACCCACATTCACTTTTACCATATAATTACGTATAGGCCTATTAAGATTTCAGTATAACTGTATGGTAACTTTGTTTGAGACAGCATAAATAAAATACTACGGATATATTATTTATGTAGTAAAACTCCCTTTATGGGGGGTTAAAATAAAATAACGTATCTAAAATAATGTAAATAAATTATCAAAATAATAAAAAAGTGGAGTTGACCTCAGGTTCGAACCTGTGACCCCTTACACCAAAGTCGCTCACCTGACCACAACGCTGCAGAGAGCTACGTATTGAAGTACTTGAATTAGTGTCTTATGAAAGCTTTCATATTTGCTGTAGGGGACATCGGGGCTGGTTGTAACAGGGGTAGGTAGTAACCATAGACAAATAAATAGAAAGACCCCCAACTCAATGCATTACCTTCGACACGCTATTGACGCGGCGTCGAGACACTTAGCGGCAAAACATCGGAACTACATCTCGTTACACATAGCGGCAAGATTCATATTGTAGACATAAATGTAAATAATCACTAGATACTTGAAATTGCTCAGTGACATTGGAAACACTTAGGATTTGTTTATCATGTGCAGAAAAGCCATTGATTATAGATTCTGTCGAATAGAAATTCAGTCTAATTCTGTGTACAAAACTTTTATCAATGGCTGTGCTACTTCAGCTTGTATGCTGGTAGGAAAATTACGCTACGACTAAGGTTGTCAGTTTCAAGGAGTGAATTTAATTTACTTTTACGGAAAAGTTCCGAGAGATAATCTATGTTTATGTCACTACGGAGTAGCCACCTATGCCCACCGACGCCCTCGAAATCGAGACGAATTGTGGAATCAAGTTGTTGACACCTGGGAAGATCTCGCCGGGGATCAGAACCTATTCCACAATCTCGTGACATCCATGCCAGATTGACTTAGAGCTGTAATAGAAGCTGATGGCATGTGGACAAGATTTTAAGTTAACAGGTCTCTTTTTGTTTCTTATGATTATTGTTTGAGGAAGAATACTTTTAACTTCCAAGTAAGATTTTTTTTTTTGACGAGGTTGAGCCCACTTGTAAGACCCAGAATTTGGGCATAAATTATTCCATATTTTTCGACAAATTAGACAGTCGAGGAACTGTAAAGAAATTAATTACACCTCAATAAAAAAAAGTTTTACCCGGGATCGAACACGAGACGTTTCGGTTATATGGTAGAACCGACACGCTACTATATGAGCTACCAAGACAAGACAGTGACAGCAGCAGTCCAGAATGTAGATCCCATAGCAGGCGTTTGCCATTTGGTACAGAGAAGCAATGATATTTTGTGACTCGAGCTATGTTGTGAAATCGTGGCCTTAAATCGCTATCTTCTTCGTGATTCTTATTCTGGTCCTTGTCCTTGTTGTGGTCCTTGCAACAATTCTTGTTGTATATGTCATGGTATTTACTGTTACGTCGATATCGAGTGAACAGCGCTGTAGAACTTTAACTTCCGACGACCAAGAGTCGTCTCATTCCTTTTAAGGGTAACTGTACGTAAGCCGACTGAAAATAGCATAGTATTAATTCTAAAATATACGTCTTTCAAAATATTGTTGTTCACGTCCGAAAATATGTTACTGCAAAATTCTATCTGTATAATCACGTTGCAAATGTAGTATGTTATGCGCTGTGGAAATAACAATCTCTTAATTAATAAAATACCTTTAAGCCTATACGTCTCTCAGAATATTAATCTTTATGTTAAAAATTGACTTATTGCAAGTTATATTGTATCTGTATTCTGTGTATAAAATAAGAATTAATATAATATGTTCTGAATTTGTGAGATATAATTTTCCAAGTCATATTAAAAAAACTGGGTATGATATAAGTGGGTGTACAGCGGTCAAGGGGTAAAAAATCTTCCAATATAAATTAAATTATATGTGTATATATTGATTCGATGCTGAAACTGATCAGAAAGAGGAAAAGGAATCATATTTTCGTTGGGGTTTACTTTGTTCATAGTAGTTTGATTTTTCTATTATTTTATTTGTATTTCTGGCGGTGTGGAAAAGAAGGCCTAATGGCCTTAACTACACCAGAATAAATAAATAAAAACAAATAAATATATAAATTAAAAAAAACCTTGAACGTCAGGCACATGATGACATGTTATCTTTTCGGTGCCTGATTTAGAACTGTTTTAAATTGAGTTAACGCTGGCAGGCATTTTGCTAAGGAGTTCAACAATTTATGTAAGTGACGTTAAGTAAAGATTAATCTTAGCTTAGTAAAGGCAATTCGTTTTAGTTGTCTATAGTTAGGTTTGCGAGATTTCCGAAAATTTAATAAGGAGTTTAATTAAAAACAGAAGCAGAAAGGAAACCCGTGCAATGTCGGGTGCTTGTAGCTAGTATAATATAATCTCAATATATAAAATTGAATATGGGTATGTATGTATGTATGTATGTATGTATGTATGTATGTATGTATGTTCTCTATACAAATCTACACGCTTTGACCGATATATGCCAAAGTTTGCACATTTAACCTTCATAACCAGGAGAAGAACATAGGCTACATTAAAATTGTGTAAATGGAAGTTAAATTAATTGAAATTATAAAAAATAAATACGATCAAACAATCATGTGTAATACTAAAATGCAATCTTCTATAGTCAATTGTTTTTTATTATTGTCTGTTGTATTCAACATCGAATTTCACGAGGCCATGGAAATTATAACATGAAATTAAATAACATTGTTGACACACATCACGAAGGCTAAAACCAGATAATTCGTGCAATACGAGTTAGTATCTTTACACAGTCCAGGACCGTATTATGAATTTCTCGATGCAGTTGTAGATAGTGAGCAAACTGTGTTTTATCTAACTGAATTCTAGAATTCTTTCAAACTACAAGGATTGCTACCACATAATTTACTTAATATTGAATAACCAGAAGTACTATTGCGAAATAATGACCCACCAAAATTATGCACCAACAAGAATTGGTGTGAAGAATCATGCGAAACGTAATAGAAGTGGCAATATTAACTGGAAAAACGAAAGATTATGTGTTTATCTCGCGTATTTCTATGATACCCATTCTATTTTAAGCAACTGAAATTTCAGTGCGACTAACATTTTGTAATCGCCATATTAAAATGAAGCTCAAGGACAGTAGCTCTAAGTTGCAGACATTGACTTAAAAACTGCGGCTTTTTGACATCCTCGACTATATATTATACAAAAGAGTGGAAAAATAAATATTTTACACATATCAAAAAGCAATTCAATGATATTTCTGTCATGTTGTTAACGTAGTATATGAATATATGTAAAGCGACTGAACTGTATTAATTATGAAATATACGTCTCTCAAAATATTGTTGCTCATGTCCGAAAATATGTTACTGCGAAATTCTATCTGTATAATCACGTTGCAAATGTAGTATGTTACGCATTGTGGAAATAACACACTCTTAATTTCTAAAATACCAGTAAGCCTATAGTTTTCCCACAATATTAGTCTTTATGTTAAGGGGAGGTGGTACACCATGGCAGGTTAAAATATAATGTGTATGTGTCCTGATCCATTTACAAAAATGTCAATCAATACAGAAACCATCAATATACAGTGGGTGATCAAATTATTAGGGACACTTGGTAAAAGTAGGAATTTCGTCTTCAAATTCACATAAAACACAAGTAATTCGGATTTTCTTAACAGGAAAAGCTTTATTACTCTCAATAGTATTTTATAAACAATATTATTATATATTTAATTGTGTAATAATGAATATGGAATGAAATAAACAAGGAAACTAATATTTTGTCAAACATCCCTTTGCAGCAATTACAGTTTTAACTCTCTTTGACGTACTAGAAATGCATTGGATACAATTGTTTTTAATTTCTTGGCTGTGATGCCACATATTGATCAGTTTTTCTATTAAAGATTGTTTATTTGTAATAATTTCTGAATAAATTTGCCTCTTCATTAGCTCCCAAATATTTTCAATCGGATTAAGATCAGGAGAGTTACCAGGCCAATCTAGAACCCTAATTTTGTTGTCAGACAGGAATTTGATCACCTTATTTGCCTTGTGACAGGACGCAGAGTCGTGCATGAACACAAAATAACCATCTGGAAACCATTCACTGAGTTGTGAAAGAAGCCGTTCCTTCAGAACCTTCATGTACCGGTATTGATTTTGTCTCATCATTCCTTGAACAAAATACAGACGACCATGACCATTAATCACAGACCACACCATGATGCTTAGAGGATGTTTAACAGTTTTCTACATAGAAAGGCGCCAATGAGAGATGCTGGAATCAACATATCTTCTATGACAACCCATCGGAGGATCAAAGAGTTAGGGTTTTCATGTCGCATTCCAACCAAGAAACCATTCCTGAAACCATACATGGTGAAGAAGCGTCTCTCTTGGGTAAAGCAGCATCAATTTTAGACTGTGGATGATAGGAAAAAAGTGATTTGTTTGTCATTCACATGATTTCTTTGTTATTCACAATTTTACTTTGCGCAAATGTGTTTTATGTAGGCCTACTGTTTATTTCTTTTTTCAGGTCTGTTTTTCAGATGAATCTACCATACAGATATTTGCTGACAAATCTGTGTTCGTTAGAAGGCGTAAAGGTGAAAAGTACAATAATGACTGTATTATGAAGACTGTTAAACATCCTCTAAGCATCATGGTGTGGTCTGTGATTAGTGGTCATGGTCGTCTGTATTTTGTTCAAGGAATGATGAGACAATATCAATACATAAAGGTTCTGAAGGAACGGCTTCTTCCATAAGTCCGTGAATGGTTTTCTGATGGTTATTTTGTGTTCATGCACGACTCTGCGCTCTGTCACAAGGCAAGTAAGGTGATCAAATTCCTGTCTGACAACAAAATTAAGGTTCTGGATTGGCCTGGTAACTCTCCTGACCTTAATCCGATTGAAAATATTTGGGAGCTAATGAAGAGGCAAATTCATTCAGAAATTATTACAAATAAACAATCTTTAATAGAAAAACTGATCAATATGTGGCATCACAGCCAAGAAATTAAAAACAATTGTCTTCAATACATTTCTAGTATGCCAAAGAGAGTTAAAACTGTAATTGCTGCAAAGGGATGTTTGACAAAATATTAGTTTTCTTGTTTATTTCATTCCATATTCATTATTACACAATTAAATACGTAATAATATTGTTTATAAAACACTATTTAGAGTAATAAAGCTTTTCCAGTTGAGAAAATCCAAATTATTTGTGTTTTATGTGAATTTGAAGACGAAATTCCTACTTTTACCAAATGTCCCTAATAATTTGATCACCCACTGTATAAGTGTACCAAATTTCATCGCCTTAGGATTGGTAGTTTTAGAGAAAATCCAAAATAAAGATAGCAAATTTAACATTGCGGAGATAGGGTGTACCACCTCCCCTTAAAAGATGACTTAGCCCTATTGCAAGTTTATATTGCATCTGTATTCTGTATATAAAATAATATGTTCTGAATTTGTGAGATATAGTTTTCCAAGTCATATTTATAAAAAAAAAAAGGGTATGATATAAGTGGATGTACAGCGGTCAAGGGGTAAAAAATCTTCCAATATAAATTAAATTATATAGCCTATATATACGTATTGATTCGATGCTGAAACTGATCAGAAAGAGGAAAAGGGATAATATTTTCGTTGGGTTTTACTCTGTTCATAGTTTGATTTTTCTATTATTTTATTTGTATTTCTGGCGGTGTGGAAGAGAAGGCCTAATGGTCTTAAGACCATTAGGCCTACACCAGAATAAATAAATAAAAACAAATAAATATATAAATTTAAAAAAACCATTCAACGTCGGGCACATGATGACATGTTTTCTTTTCAGTGCCTGATTTACAACTATTTTAAATTGAGTTAACGCTGGCAGGCATTTCGCTAAGGAGTTCATCAATTCATGTAAGTGACGTTAAGTAAAGATTCATCTTAGCTTAGTAAAGACAATCCATTTTGGTTGTCTATAGTTAGGTTCCCGAGATTTCCGAAAATGTAATAACCAGTTTAATTAAAAATAGAAGAAGAAAGGAAAACCTGTGCAACGCTGGGTGCTTTCAGCTAATATAATATAATATAATATAATATAATATAATATAATATAATATAATATAATATAATATAATAATATATACTAATAATAAATCTGTAACCCGAAATTTTTCTGGTAATTTTCGTTTTTCCAAAAATAATTGGTGTTAACATGTATAATTATTCATCCTGAGACCGAAAATCGCTTTTTTTTAATTTTTGTTTGTACTGTATGTCTGTCTGTCTGTCTGTCTGGATGTTTGTTACCTTTTCACGCGATAATGGCTGAACGGATTTCGATGAAAATTGGAATATAAATTAAGTTCGTTGTAAGTTAGATTTTAGGCTATATGGCATTCAAAATACTTTATTTAAAAGGGAGGTTATAAGGGGGCCTGAATTAAATAAACCGAAATATCTCGCTTATTATTGATTTTTGTGAAAAATATTACATAACAAAAGCTTTTTAAAATTGATTTCCGATACGTTTCATGCCAAGCAAAATTCTGATGGGACCAAATTATACCAAAAACGGATATTCTCTTAACCAAATTATCATATTTTAATTATTTGCATGCAATAACAATTAAAAAACATGTTAAAGATTATCATTGCACAAAATGAGTGGTCTCTGGACCAAAATGATCGCATTTTATTTATTTAAATACAATTTTAATTAAGTGACATATTAAACGATTTATCCTTCTATCAAACACGAATGTTCCCTGGACCAGATGTCCTATTTTAATTATGTAATTACTTTATATTTATTTCTAACAGGTGCAGCGGAGCGCATGGGTACAGCTAGTAATAAATATGTTAGTAGGTAAGTACCTATTTAAAATAGTTGTTTTGTAATATGATACAAGTCCACACCTGTGGAGTAATGGTCAGCGCGTTTGGCCGCGAAACCAGGTGGCCTGGGTTCGATTCCCGGTCGGGGCAAGTTACCTGGTTGAGGTTTTTTCCGGGGTTTTCCCTCAACCCAATATGAGCAAATGTTGGGTAACTTTCGGTGTTGGACCTCGGACTCATTTCACCAGCATTATCACCTTCATCTCATTCAGACGCTAAATAACCTAAGATGTTGATAAAGCGTCGTAAAATAACTTACTAAATTAACGATACAATATATGAGGAGCTCCGAAACAAAATCCGTTAAGTCCACAAATCATAAATTTTCAGGAAAGACGAAAAACTTCTACCGCTTAAACTTGTGAATAAAAAAATAAAAAGAAGCCACTGTTGTAAAAAGGACTCTTTCTTGATAAGAATATGACTAGTGCTGAAAATCAGTTGCATCTAAATTAGGAATAATCGCAACTTAAAAAAAAAAAATATTTGGTGGACTTAACTTGTTTTGTTCCATATGGGTGGACAAAATGGCTTTTGAAACGGAAACAACGCAATACAAGTATGTACTTCAGGAAATCAAGTTTACTAAATCAAAATTAACTCGTACCAGTACATGTTAATGGGTTATTTATGAAAGGGCCAAGTCGCTAATTTTGTGAAAGTGAGTTTGTAATATAATACTGCTCTTTTGGTGTAGATACATCGATTTAGATATGAAGAGGACTAAATTTCACACTCTAATGCTTAGTAGAATTTATGATATAATTTTTAGTTCAGCGTTAATTTCAAAATTTCGGCCTGTAAGCAGTTTTCTTAAATTTCTAACAATTTGGTATTCAAGACTTAGCCCTTTCATAAATAACCCACTCATGTTATAGTGATTGTTAATGAATTAATAGTCTAAAATTTATGACTATTATGTATTATTCGTCTTCACAAGCAAATCAAAACACAAAAGAATATGCTATATCATTCCAAAACCTTCTTCATTATCAAGACAATCATATCTTTCATTTTCCTCTTCATTCTGAGTCATCTTTCTGATAATCAAAAATGTTTGCGTAAAACTGTAGCTTTGCCATGTTACTTCACTTATCTCCAAATCTTTGTTTCAGCAAACAGTCCATATCAGCAGTTTTTACATTACCTGGGCAAAATGGTATGTTCAAGGGCCGAGTTATATCTTCCACATGACAACCTCTCTTTAACAATGATTTCGAACGTCTAGAATGATCAAGTCGATATGACACATTCATTGCTACATTTACATTCGTTTTACCTGCCTTTATTTTCTTCATCAGACGTATCGTTTTCATAGTACTGATCCCTTCCAACTTATGAACTTTGGAGGTAAATGCCTTGAAGTCTTGAACTTTCTAATCTATCCCCAGAACGGAAACTTTGTCGACATTACGACAGAAATTGTGGTAGTCTTCAAGTATAAATATTTCAGAGTGTCTTCGCAATGCTTTTTCTATTATAACAAACGCCCTACCTATTGGGAGGACATGAATGGCCTTGACCAGGAAAAGTCATACATACGTCTTTCACAGATTGCGGTGATTTTTCCAGATGCCACCACTACAGAGCATGTATAAGAATGGAATTTCGATTTTATCTTCACATCCGTCTGGAACTAGCCTTTTAGTGGAGAGAGCTTCATCAAAATTCTGTCTGCTAAGAAAATTTTTAAGAGCTGAAACTACTTCTTTTGCTTCTCGGCGTGCCTGATTTTCAGTTCTGCAGTAAAAGTTAGGGGATTTGTTCTCAACATCTGTAATACAGAATGCACAGAAACTAATCTAGCATACTTATTGGTAGTTTCGGCCATGGCTGAACCTGTTGTAAATCGAAACACAGAGTGTCAGAATTTTGTGGAGTTTCTTTCAACATTTTGTAGAATTTCTTTGCTTTGATTTTGTGGGCTATGAATCCAACACGAGTTTCTTCCTTTTTCGTACTGCTAACGGAGGATTACAGTTCATGATGCATTCTTGCACAATATCTACATGTGTCCGTAGCAGGTGTACCAAACTGTAAGTTGAATTCAGTGGAAAAGATGTTGTAAAAGAACCACCATTTTCCTTTCAAAGAGTCTGACACACTGGAATTATAAATTTTGTGTAGTTTGCTTATACTGAGTTTTGAAAGAAGGTACAATCTCCTACTTTTTCTGCGAGAGTAGTGGCTTTCGCATGCTTTCAAGTTTGATATAAATGTAATAACAAATCGTCTCTTTTTTTAGACTGTTTTTACCTACGATCATCACCCATTCTTTCCATAGTGGGCTTTCCAGCCAGTCTGTTGGATTCTATAATGATAATAATAATAATGATAATAATAATAATAATAATAATAATAATAATAATAATAATATATTTTTTTAATCTGGTTGTAGTCGCTCTAGCAACTTGGTTATATCGCGACATAACCACTTGTAACATTGAATTGAGTATCTTTAGGGTAATATCTTTGATGTGCTGTGGGTTTTAGAAATTTAAAATCCACCACCTGGGCCGGGTTTGATCATACAACCTTTGAGTTCATTGGTGGGCACGCTACCAATGTGCTAACCGGGTGGGAAATAATATTTTTGAGACACTTACAAATGCATAAATTATTATTACGCTATCATGAACATGATTACTACATTCAAAAACCTTATTACCATATATTTTACAAGACTGTTCAATTTTCCGAAATCGTGTTTTTGTTGATGTCGCCTCTTCGTGGATGAAACAAACATCAATGAAGCAAGAAGCCTGTCTTATTTCACTTTGTTATGATGTGCATAAACCCTTTTTCTGGCCTTTATAAAACTATATGCGGGGATCGAACAGCATTTGAAGTGCCTTCCTTGTGATTGAAGGGAGGTTCAAATTCCATGATACCATAATCCTTGTCATTATAATATCTAGAATAAAATTGTAGAGATGTATTATCCATGACATTTTTACCAACACTTTAAATCAGGACCACATTGTTTTCATTTAATTTACAGCTTCATATTCTTTCTTTCGCCTTGTCTCCGACATTCTTTTCCTCTTTCTGGACCCTGAAGATCCCTTTTAAGACAGACACACTTCCCTCTATGGAACCTACTACTAGAACAGTATTGCGAGACTGACTTATTTTCTATGAATACAATTTTATTCTCCTGCTTAAATCATTAAAAATGTGTGATTTATGCACAACAATGATGACATTACAGTAACATTGATATGCCTCCAGCAGCAGATGCAGCTGCAACAATGAACTAATAAAATTATTAATATTATGTGGCTGCAGAATAAACAGAAGTCTGAGTCTGTTGACTTAACGGGGTTTGTTCCGACTGGAGCGCTGGACTGAAAGGATTATGAAACAAACACTCGATTTCGACCTCATTTTTAACAGGGATGCAACAGAGTTAGAACCAAATAGAGACTGTAGATCGATGTAGGACATTTCGTAGAGTAAGAATCCGTTTCAAACTCAATTTCGATCAGAGGTGGACTTAACGGGTTTTGTTTCGGAGCTCCTCATATGTACAGATGTACAACATTTAATATTCATGCTTATCACCGAATTCAAGTTAAATTTAACAATAATTGTATATTACAGTATATTAAAACATTTTTTCAACTCGATCAAAATTCGATTAATCGATTAAATTCAAATAGTTAATCGATTACATATTTTGATCGATCAACAGCACTAATAATAACCAGATTGATGACAAACATGAAGTAGCAAATATTTTAATGACTCACAAGCGACCATACAAGCAATATCCTCAAATAATCAGCTGCTAATGACAAGCATTACACATCTCAGTGCCTTCAAGAAATTCGTGCAGACATTATTGGTAAAACAAGGATACTACAATCCACACAAATGATAGACTAATTGGGAAGGGTGCAATGAGAAAACAGATAGGTCGGAAAGCAGTATAAAAATATACAGCGTACAAAAAAAAAAAAACAGTCAGAAAACAAGAAGTGATACACCGGTACATTGGAAACACGTGGAAGGAGAGCAAGGGTAAACATCGAAGGAAGCAGCAGCAACATTCAGGATGAATACTGGTCACAAATGCTTAGCGGCTCCATAGAATGAACATCTACCCATTCAGAGAATGTCCACTATGTCAGACTCTGAGGTCTTTTATGGATGGGAGCCACCTGTTACTATGCCCCACGCTGAATAGAAGCCTTGACATCGACATCTGCAAGTTCTACTGGGATGCCAAAAATAAAATGGGATCATTTACCCATTTAGTCATAAGACAACAACTTTATAAATGTGGTCGAAGATCTAACAATTTCAGTACTAATACAGAAAAATTTGCCACAGTAAGCTTACTGATATTTATAAAAATGGAATGAAGGTAAAGTAAGTAAATCCATGGCACTACAGCCCTGAAGGGCCAAGTCCGACCAGCCGGCTGCTGGCCTCACGTTCACATGCCAAAGCAGAGGTGGACGATCATCGGTAGTCAGCTCTATTTGCCCTCATCCTATAAGAGAACATGAAATTGTAAAGGTAACTGAAAGCGTAAAAAGTAAACATGATGAAATATCAGACTCACTAATAAAACATTGCATGTCAAACATGGTTAAACCAATACTTGATACATGTAACTGCTATATACTAGAACATATCTCCCCAAATGTATCGTAGCTGAAATCACTCCATACACAACAACGGTGATGAATCAAACGTGGATAATTGCAGATCTATATCCCTACTATTGTCGTCTCCAAAATCTTAAAAAAAAGAGTAATAAAAAACAGACCGATGTTTTTTCTTGAAATCTAGTAGGGCTATTTTCTAACTCACAATTTGGTTTCCGAAAAATGAAATCCATTAATAATGCCCTATTCTGTAATTAGCAGTATTGCAAGCAAGAGACACCAGAGAACAAATACTCGAAAATTCCTTGATCTTCTATTTGCAAATGATACAAACATGATTTCCAAAAGTGGAAATGAGAATATTCTCCACTATAACATAAATGAAGATAATAATCAAAAGAATTCTTAAGACCTAAGACAACAAACTTGATCTAGTTTTGACAAAACAGTGTTTATTCATTATAATGACAATCAGAATACCAGTTGAGTGCACAAAATTTTTGTGAGTATGGATTGATTTCAATTGAACCAGTGAGTGGAAAAAGGGAATAACTACATTTTTTTTTTGCTAAATTGAACTGAGATAGCCATTTTGTTCCTCAATGATAGACCTATTGGATGAGCTGAAAAAGGGAATATTACTAACATTCCTACCCACGTAAAATCTCATGTCTGTTCTGTGTGGAGTGGAAGAAGGAAATAACTTCTGTAGTAGTTCCCTTTTTCCACTCAATACTGTTTTATTACAGCTAATATTGGCAAATGTTTATAATAAACTAATAATAAGCTACAGGAAGTAACTGATACATGTAAACAAAGGGGAAATGTTGGGTTATTATTCGACTACATGCAGAACTTGTCACTTTCCTTTATTCTGTACCGGAGATGTTTTATCTTCACAAGCTTTGGATATACGTACATACAGTATTCTGTATTCATAATGTTTCTAACAACAATGCATTGAAACTGCCACAGATTAACCGAACAGTAAAGCAGGAAAAGTTAATTACCATAATTGCATAAAAACACCTTTTCCAAAGCTTCCTTAGTACCGTACCGTGTTACAAAATATCTGTAGATGCAGTAACTAAAGTTTGTGTCATTATTACAGTTATCTTTAAATAACTTGAAAACGATTAGACATATCTCAAAACGAATTTCAGATGATTTTGAGTACATATATGACCCCCTTTCCATTTAAAATTTCAAAGTTGCATTCAAAATGGCGGCTTTTGAGATAGCTGAGAGCTAGAATCGAATGTGTCACTGGTAGAGCATTTGGTTTTACAAATACTGGTAACACCTATAACAATCGAAAATCAAGCATATGGAATATATATGGTTCCAGACTTTTGATTCACCCTGTATATATTTTTTTTTCCATAAAATTGTAATGTGGAAGTCGTTATTAACCTGTTTAATCATCTATATACATTTTTAAAGAAGGAAAAAACTGGAGGAGAGGCTAGGAAGCTAATAAAGTATATGTATGATTATTGAGTGGAAAAAGGAAATAAGTTTTAAAATTTAAAACAATTGTATACAAATATTAACAAGGCATAGAGCAAAGTTTGATAAAAATATATATATTACAAACAATAGTGAACATTTTTACTGTTGACAACATTTAAATCAAACTTAACAGAAAAGCTGTAGAAAGTTTTTTTTTTTGTTTCCTGAAAAGTTGGGTTCAAAGTAGTTATTCCCTTTTTCCACTCACTGATTCAATTTATCTTGTACTAAATAATATAAGCTTTCTCTCTGGGAAACTGTGCAAATTATATAATGCTTTCAGAATTCTCATAAAAAGCATCTCTCTTCCGACCTTAAAAGTAGTCTTATGTACATTCAGTTCTTTCATATCGTGTAATGCTCTGGTGTATATCCTCTGAAGCTATAATATTTAAAATAAAATCAATAAGTAAATAAACAACTAAAATAAGTAGATAAATAAATATAAAGCGCAAGTAAGGTCAAGCCTCCGTAAATTTATATAGGCCTAAATAGATAAACAAATATACAGAATAAGGTCAAGCCTCCGTACATTTATATAGGCCTAAATAAATATATAGAATAAGTAAGGTCAAGCCTCCATAAATTTATATAGGCCTAAACAAATAAATATACAGAATAAGTAGGGTCATGCCTCCGTAAATTTATATAGGCCTAAACAAATAAATATAAGGGAGACTGGGGAGGTTTGACCATAGGGGAGGTTTGACCCATCTCTATAATTTGAAATCCCGCCATTTTTATCTCTGCTATTTGTCATGGTTCTCTTTGCTTTTAATGTCAGAGGTAATATTTATGCTCATCAAGGCAGTGAAACCAAGAACAGCTGAGATTCTACTTCCTGTTTGATTTGTTGCTTGCTGATGTTGGTTTGATGCTCTTGTTTATAAGAATCCAAGTAAGTAATTGCAATCTTAATGGTAATAGTGATAGTTACATTTGATTCTACATCCTTTTAGGTTCAATTTCATATATTTATTGTGTAGTTTTCTTTATTATTAAGTATATAAATATTTTAGTATATACAAAAAGTCCCATGAGGGAGGTTTGACCCAAAATTGCAGGGAGGTGTGACCCATGTTATGGTGTGTGATTTCATAACATTTTTTTTATTTCTTAATAGGATGCCTTTCAAGTGGAAACCTACTGAAAATCCAAGGAAGAAAGTAGATCCAGGAGTAATGAAAGCTGCTGTAAAGCGTGTCCTCGATGATAATGTGAGCATTCGAGCAGCTGCAGTTGAATATGAAGTTGATAGGAAGACTTTAGGGAGGTATGTTACTAAAGTAAAGGAAGGAAATGAAACAGCTTTCAAGGCAGACCACAACAGCTCTCAGATTTTTAGTTCAGAAGAGGAAAATGATTTAGAAAAGTACCTTCTAACAGCAGCTAGGTTGAATTATGGTCTTACTCCTAAAGAGTTGCGAAGATTTGCTTATGAATATGCAGTCGCTAGAGGTAAACCAATCGGTGATAATTGGAAGAGAAACAATCAAGCCAGTTATGATTGGGAGAGAGGATTCATGCATCGTCACCCAAGACTGTCACTGCGGAATCCCCAGGGAAAAAGTCTAGGGAGAGGGACAGCCTTTAACCCAACAAGTGTAGGCGAGTTCTTCCAGAATCTTCGTTCTGTGTATCACACCAATAAATTTGGCCCAGAATCAATTTACAATCTGGATGAAACTGGGGTAACAAATGTACAGAAACCTGGCAAGGTAATTGCACCAAAAGGGGAAAAACAGGTCTCAAAAATGACATCCGCTGAGAGGGGGACACTTGTTACACTTTGCTGTGCAGTAAGTGCAACAGGAAATGCTGTTCCACCATTCTTTGTCTATCCAAGACAGAGATTAAATGATAAAATGATTGATGGTGCTCCTGTGGGTTCTTGTGCTGGTGTTAGTCCAAGTGGGTGGATGACTGGAGAGACCTTTGTTCATTACTGGGAACACTTTATCAAACACACAAAGTGCTCTAAAGAACGTCCTGTGCTTGTCATCTTAGACAACCATGAATCTCACGTAACACCACAGACACTTCAGATCGCTAAGGACAATGGTATCACACTAATAACATTGCCACCCCACACAAGCCATAAAACTCAACCACTTGATAGAACTGTATTTGGGCCCTTCAAAACTGTTTACAATCAAGCTATTGATGACTTCATGACCACTCATCCAGGAGAGACTGCAACTATCTACCAGATCCCAAAATTTGTTGGAAATGCATTTCCTGTTTCTTTCACTCCTGCCAATATAATCAGTGGCTTTAAATGCACTGGGATCTGGCCATTTGATTCCACTATTTTCAATTCTACTGATTTTATGAGCTCATATGTAACTTATCGACCAAGTCCTGCCAGTGAAGATGCAGCAGCCATAAGCAAAGAACCCCATCCAACACTGATTACCCAGCCAAGTTGTAGTGGAATTTCACCAGAACAAGTAAGACCTTTCCCGAAAGCTGGTCCAAAGAAAAGTAAAAATGGCCGCAAAAGGGTTGTTAGTCGTGTGTTGACAGACACACCTGTCAAAGCAGCTATTGAGAAAGAGTACGAAGAACGCGTCAATAGGAAGAGAAATCAGGCTACCCTTCCTTCCAAAACTATTAGGAAAATATTTCCTAATGACTGTGAGGACTCTGTATCAATTGAAAAGGAGAGGAAAAAGAGAAGAGAATCTCACTTTACTCCTACGGCTGATGAGGACGAGGCTTCTGAAAATATAACTGATGATGACGACTGCGAGGAGGTGAATAATGAAGATTGGGGAGTGATGTCTGCTAAAAGTGGTGATTTCGTCTTGGTTAAGTTCTGCACCAAGTCGACAGCATGCCATTATGTTGGAAAAGTTATACAGATCAGAGAATATGAGTGTAAAGTGAAATTCATGCGGCGCTACCGATTCGGGTCAGACTGCTTTGTGTATCCTGATGTTGAAGACACTAGTTATGTGCCATTTGAAGATATGAAAATTCTTCCAAAACCAGTTTTTCAAGATGGAACTGAAAGAATGTCTTCAAAACTTAGGTTCTCAGTGAGATTTATTAATTTAAATGTGCGTTAAGTGAAAACAGTGCTATTTCTCAGTGGAACTTTCACTATTTTCTATATTTTTATAATATTTGTGTTTGGTACTTTTGTTAGAAATAGTGTTCTTTGTATTCATGTTCCTAATTTATTTAAATATTGCAGACTTGTACTGTTTTGTAGGCTTGGGTCAAACCTCCCCGCATAAGGGAGGTTTGGCCCAGAAAGTAGTATAATTAAAAAACATATATGAAATTTAATACATTAAGAATAGGCTGTTCTGTAATTTACCATATATGTCTGAGATCTTAGTCTATCTAATGGTATGTTTTCATCACCTCTAAGGAAATTTATTTTTGGAAATAAAAATAAAATAAAAATAATGGGTCAAACCTCCCCAGGCTCCCTTACAGAATAAGTAGGGTCATGCCTCCGTAAATTTATATAGGCCTAAACAGATAAACAAATAAATATACAGAATAAGGTCAAGGCACCGTACATTTATATAAGCCTAACTAAATACACTGCGTGTTCAGTTCAAAGTGTGTCATGGCTCGCTGTATTCCGTCATGTGGCTAGCCGATGAGCCTAGAGAATTAAATCTTCCTACACTTCCGCAAAAGTGTATTACCTGTGTGCCAGAGAAGTTGCCTACCAATTACGGCGTTCATTCTGAAGAGTACATACCGATATGTACGGTAACGTCGGTAGTGGCAGGAATGTGAACTGTTTGGAAACACGTACTGAGGTGAGTTTTTTTCTTACTGTCGGGATATGGGGAGAGGGTTAAGACGATTACTTGCGTATTTGTTGACATTAACTTCGACGGTCAACATGGACACGGAGCATTTGATTTGTGTTGTGGAATGTTGCTGTACACAACCGATGATAACAAATACCCTGCGTACGACTTGCCCGCGCAAACCGCAGTTCGAAAGAGGTTATGGGAGCACACAGACCGTACAGACCGCCATCTGTTGCTACGACGTTCAAGTTATACCGTACACGTTCTCAAGTTCAGATTGAATGCTTTGAATAATAGGCAACTTCTCTGACATAAAAGCTTAAACACGCTTCAAATCGCTGACTCACAACAGTAACATCATGACACACTTTGAAATGAATATATACATATTATCGCCGCGCCAGCCGGAGTAACGACCGGCGAGCCTTTGATATTTATAAGTCATTGTTTGTCGCTTGTGATTGTGGTTCTTTTAGTCCCACCGCTCCAATCATATTCTACAAAAAACGGTTGCCGCCAATGGCAATCCAGGATTGAATTTTGACTTGTACATATCAAGTCCACGTGGAGTAAGAATCAAGGTTGTCATTTTTAATAACAAATGTTCGTTCAGTTTAGTAAAGCATTTCAAGTGGAAGTTATAAGTTGGTGTTAATATTTAAAATGTGGAGGCCGTGGGAAGGCGATGATGAAGTTGAAAGTAATGTAAATGCGTGTGTACCTTCAACTAGTAGAAGTAAGACAATTACAGGTAGAAAATGTATGGGGACATTGAATAAACAGTCTCAGAAAATAATTTGTAATGTGTATGCCTATGTCAAAAGTAATAAACTGGGCAAGGGACAGATTACAGAGACAGCAAAAGCTGTTGGATTAAGTAGGCAAGCCGTAAGCAGAGTTGTAAAAAGAGGTCCTAAAACACCCAAAAGATGTAAAAATAAAAAACCAGAAATTTGAAAAAGTTGATAACTTCACCTGCGATCTGATTCGTCGAATGGTGTGTGATTTAAAAAAAATGGACAGTCGCCAACAGTTAGTGAAATATGAATAGAACTTCAAAACAAGTGTGAATTCCCCTACAAAGAAACAATACTGAGAGAATTATTGAAAAAGTTAGGATTCAGGTTCCGAATTCTTAACAAAAGACGCGTGATAATGGAGTCGTAGAGAATAGTAATGTGGAGGTACAAATATTTGAACACACTTCGTTCTAAGAGATCGGCAGGCCATAAAATTATATTTTTGGACGAGACATGGTATAACACCCATGATGTTCTCAAAAAAGGTTGGGATGATGGGAGTTGCTCATGTGCCTTCAATGCCCCTGTATCTTGCGGGAAACAAATTATGGTTTTGCATGCAGGTAGTAGTGACGGCTGGGTTCCAAACTGTTTGTTCCTTTCAGCTAGAAATGTAGGTGACTCCAAAGCAGATTCATATGATGAAATGAATTCTGAAATTTTCGAGGACTGGTTTACAAACAAATTAATGAAAAATCTTCCAACAAGCCCTCTGTGTATAATTGTAACCAAAGACGTTTTATAGTTTAACCTAGACTCACTACGAGCGCTGTTCCTCGACCAAAAATTGAACACTTTCGCGCATCTCCATCACAGTCTAATATATATTAGACTGTGTCTCCATCTTGAGGGTGAGTGCCATGTGACTACAATATGTTTACATCACGAGTCCGCCTAATTTGAAATAACATAGAAGGTTATTCAGTATTATTGAATGTGTTAGGAGTAAGTGCGTATTAATTTAATCAATAATGTGTGTATAGATATAGTGTTTATATAGTTTAAATGAATCGTTCTCCTGTGATATACGTGAAATCACAGTGTAGGCCTACTACTGTGCTACATATGAGCCCTATACAAATAGTGTGTATTTAGTATTTTAATCATATTTATTTGTTATAAGTGAAACCATCGTGTGCTCTTGTGCTGCATACAACTGTACAAATAGTGTTCTTTATCATTTATTTTCATCGTACTCCTTATATAAATTCCGTAAGTGGAATCATGGTGCATAGTTGTGCCGCATACAACTGTACGAATCGACGTAAGAAGGATTCGGAAATTTCTTTTCACAAGTAAGTTAGTTACATATATTGTATTAGGATATTGTAAAATGACTGAGAACATTAGTACATATTTATTGTGATAATAGAAGAGAATGTTTTATAGGAGTAAGCGCAAACTTTCTTTTTAGGTTTCCATTGCAAAAGCCTGAGCTTCTCAGTAAATGGTTATCTGCTGTTAAACGCGATAAATTTATACCGTCAATTCACCACCAGTATTGCTTTGCACAAGAAGATAGTTAGACAGCATCTCTCTAAATCAATGGGTGAGTGCAAAATAAATCTGGTTAAGTATTTTCATGCTATCTTGATATGGCCTAGTTACAATATTTTGACATTCTTGCACATATTCGATTTAATAATAAAAGTTGATGCATTTCCTTGTTTATTGAAATATTTATTATTAGGCCTAACCAAAATGCACACAGTCCGCAAGATTAAGTTAATGTCCTAACTCGATTAATTAAATATTTCAGGAACTCCATCGGTACAGATTTGATGAATTGTGTAAATATGAATAGGCCTAATCACGAAGACAAGAATTTTTAATTGACAGTTTTAGCATAACAGCTTAATATTTGTTGTTCACAAAGATGACGATTACTGACAGACAGTTTCAGTTTCTTCAATTATTTGCTGTTGTAGACTATTACAGGAATGCAGGTGATTACGTTTCACTGTTTATATTTGTTTTTATCCTTGTTACTTGGTTACCGGTACTTGCTTATATTCGGTTCACAGTATAAAGAAGATAACTGTGTTCGGTTATTTTTTATGGTATAGTAATAAATCTTAGTGTCTTTTGCAGTTGCGTTCTATCAGCATTACTTTTCATCCACTATTTTTCATGACCGCAAGATGCACACAATGTGCAAGATTAAATTAATGTTCTCACTCGGTTATTGAAATATATTTCAGGAAGCCCATCCTACGGATATGATGAATTATGTAAATATAAATACGCCCAAGTCACAAAGACGACAAAGATTATTGACTGACAGTTGCAGGATAAATATCTTTGATTATTTGACGTTATACCACAAGAATGTAGGTAATTACATTTTACTATTTATATTTGTCTTAACCTTGTTACTCTTAGGTTCATGTTTGGTTGTTTTTATGTTGTATAGTAATAAATCTTAGTTTGTTTTACAATTGCGTTCTATCAGCATTGCCTCAAGATGGCGGCGAGCGATCGCTTCAATTTGGGTCCAGTCGTATCTTCTGCTCAGCTGGCAGTGTGGGGTCTTGATTGTAACGGATAACGCTGCTTATCATTCCAGGCTACAGTTTAGGCTACCAAATAGATCCACAAGAATGGATGATATTATTAGTTTCATGGTGCAACACAATCTAGAAGTACCCAATCCACAATCCACTATATCTGTATTGCTTGAACGTATAAAAGAAGCTAATATCAGTAGTGTTTGTCATTGACAAAATTTGCAAGAGATTTCGGCCATGAGGTTTTGCGGTTGCCCCCATATCACTGTAATTTAAATGCTATTGAACTTATTTGGGCGTGCTTAAAACATGAAGTTCGAAAACGAAATGTGACTCCATCACGTAGTGACAGTGTATGCAGAACTATACGAGAATGTGTTGAACTTATAAATTCGGAATTGTGGACAAAGTGTGTTAACAGGACAAAAGAAATAGAACGCTAATATATTGTTCGTGATTCTGAAAACGACAGAGACTCGTTCATTATAAGCGTAGGTGACAGTGACAGTGAAGGAAGCAGTTCAGATGAGAGCTAGGATGTCAAGTAATTAATAACTGTAATTTACATATTTATTTAATTAATGTAGTTGGATAGCATGAAAGTATTATTATTATTATTATTAATATTATTATTATTATTATTATTATTATTATCATATAATATTAGTTATAAAATAGTCGTGTTTCTCGTTTGTACGCCCTGCAGTTTGAAAAAGACGCGACATCGCTTTAGACAGTATGCAATCGACAGGTCTGTTATTGTTGTTAACCTTCAGACTACCAAGCGGGGTCAGAAGAGACCCCAAAGCAAATTGTTTTATTATTTTCTTGTGAAAGCAGTATCTTTGCACATTGATACTTGAATCAGGGAATACTAAAACATTATAAGTCACTATTTTTACGAAATTGATTTAATGGCGGGAAGTCATTCTTTGAAGGTAAATACAACTATGTATGCAAAAATATTCTAAGTCAAGTCTCTTTGCATGGTGATATAAGAGTTCTGTATTGCGTAGTGAAAACAAAAACGTTCTGAGTCAGTGACACAGAACCATTTTGTTTCCATTGGCCAGACTGACTCAGAAGTTTTTCGTTTGTATTGGCTAGAATGTTCTCCCAGTAAATTGAAACAGTGACAGCTGACTTTGTCTTGTAAGATTTCAGTGTTAGAGATTGAAAATGGATGAAGAAAATATAAGGAGGGTTAATCAACCAAAAAAGTTTTATTCACGGCATCAGTCTGAGGTATGTCCTGAAAAATCTAAAGATCAACGTCATGTTCTTGCCATTGCATTTGATTATATGCAGAACATTTCATTGCCAGTTTTCCTGTACAAGGCACTTCTTATCTGAGACAGCTAAATGTCAACTCATTTTGCATTCATGATGTCAAGAAAAACCATGCAACTTTGTACATTTACAATGAAGACATCGCAAAAAAAAGGCCCTAATGAGGTGTGTTCTTTCGTTTTCGAATACCTTGGCTCTGTTCTAAATGACATAAAAGAAGTTCATGTTTACTGTGACAACTGTGGAGGCAAGAATAAAAACCACGCTCTTAATAGTGCATTTTTGGCCTTCACAGATTCGGAGAGATTTGAGAAAATTGAACAATTCTATCCTATCAGAGGGCATTCTTTTTTGCCCTGCGATAGGGATTTCGCAATTGTCAAAAGGACCATGAGAAAACATGACAGATTTTACAGCATGCATCAGTTGACCAAAATTATTATAACTTAAAGTTTATCTAGAAACTTTACAGTAGTAGAAGTTGAAATATGTGACATTAAAAATTTTAAAGACTAGTGGCAAGAGTTTTACAAGAAAACATGTGTATCCGAGGAAACAAGATGGCGACAGGTACAGAAAAAGAAACGAAGTGCAATTTGGTATAAGTTCTGTAATGCATTGTACTTATGATGGTGACACAGCTGTTAAAGGTACCATAGTCACAAGAAGCCACATTGATGGGTTATTAGTAAACACATACAAGCTATTGCACAACAGTGACCCTCGACCATCTTTTCCAGTGCGATTAGCGTACGAGACAGGTGAAGTACATATAAAACCCCAAAAAGTACAAGACATTAGATCACTATTGCCACATGTACCTCTAGCGTACACGGACTTTTATGAAGAGTTGTTAAACTTGCCCACTGGAGGCATAGATAGCAAGAAGGAGCAAGAAGTTGATTAAAATAATAAAAATTGGCCTAAAATACGTTTCTATCCAATACACTTTGTTAAAATGTGAGTTTTAGTTGACACTATTGTTTGTACACAAAATAGTTTGACAAAATAAATATTCCATTAACAATTTTTCAATTTCTTATTAATTTTCCCTCAAGTAAACTAAAAGGTTCTAAGTCACACACCCCAATTTTATTTTTTTCTCATACATTTTGTTAAAATGTGAGTTTTAGTTGACACTTATGTTCGTACAGAAAACAGTTTATACAAAATAAATATTCCATTAACAATTTTTCAATTTCTTATTAATTTTCCTGAAAGTAAACTAAAAGGTTCTAAGTCAGACATTGTAATTTGATTTTTTTTTTAGGTTTATAGAAGAAAAAAAAGTGATTTTGATCATGATTTAGCTCAAGTTTAGGTCATATATTAAAATGTAATTTTTTCATATTTTTAAACAAACCCTGAAAGTAAAGAAACAGTTTTTTTTAGTTTCCCAAAAAACAAGGTTGGATGACTTAGAACGTTTTAGTATTCCCCGACTCACTTATTGTTATTGTCAGATTTGTTTATCGCGTCATGTCTGTGGTGTTGGTTACGTAAGTGTTCCATCCCAAAGAGAATAATATTTATTTTTATTCAGTGGGGTCTCTGTTGACCCCTCTTGGTAGTTTGTGTTGTACAAAACTTTTGTCACCAGTTTATTTTCTTTGCACATTGTTGTTGTTGGTAAGTCTTTCAGGCATCTCAAATTGTTTATATATTGCTGTTGGGAATTTGTCTTCACTTTTAGCTCAGTAGATTATTGGTTTAGATTGAGTTTTACATGATTACTCTTCTTGATATATAAAAATGTGGGGAAGGAAAATATATAAATCCATGGCGCTACTGCCCTTTGCAGGGCCAAGACCGACCAGCCATCTGCTCGCCTCACGACCACATGCCAAAGCAGAGGTGAACGATCATCCAACCAGAATGGAAGTATCGTGTGGTTAGCACGATGATACCCCAGTCGTTATAGCTGGTTTGCGAAACCAGATATTCGCTACCTATCGTAGCTCTCCAAGTGCATCACGATGCTGGGTGGGCACCGGTTCCATACACTGACCGAAATTTCATAAGAAAATTTCTTCCCCCATGAAGACTCGAATCAGCGCGCATTCCGTAACGCGCGTCCTAGGCGGGATGCCTTAGACTGCGACGCCTCGGTGCGGGACAGGAAAATATATGACATAGGCTACATAATCAGGAACATGTTGGTGAAGTGACTCATATAATACAGAGTGAGAGTGAGAGTGAAAATGAAGAAGTAGTCGATCTATCAGAATTAGAAGAGAATAATAGAAGAGGTTGAAGAAGTAGTAGACGAAACAGAAAATAGTGATGCTAATGATGGTATTGGTGAAGATGAAAATAATGATATGCATATTGATGAAAATTATACGAGTAAAAATGCAATGTCTTGGTCTAAAAGTTCACCAAAAGCCACGCGACACACAGTTCAAAATATTGTTGGATGCCTCCAGGGCTTACAAGTGCATCTCAGAGAATTCAGACAATGAATGATGCTTTCAAGATATTTTTGATGATAGTATTTGAAAAATTATAGTAGACTGAACTAATAAAAAGGCACAGGCTTTTCATGAAGAATTAAATACAAAGAATCCAGAAAAGCAGAGACAATGGCTGCCAACAGATGTCGATGAAATGTATGCATTTTTGATAATCGTCAGTGTTTCGGAAGCTAAACGGGAGACAAAGAGTTCTTATGAACTACAGATCCCGTGTACAAAAGAGACATATTTCGTGCTGCAATATCTCGAACTCAATTTCAGCATTTATCGACATTCTTCAGATTTGATGACACTAGTACAAGAGATGAAAAGAGACGAAATGATAAACTGGCTGTTATCAGAGATGTCTTCAGTTTGTTTGTCTACCGCTGTAAGTCCATCTATTGTAAGATGTGAATTAGGATTGTAGCTGAACAACTCGTTTCTTTCCAAGGACGCTGCCCTTTCATTGTGTATATGAAGTCAAAAGCTGCTAAGTAGAAACTGAACATTTGGGCCCTGGTTGATGTAGGATCAAATTACGCAATAAACTTACAGTTGTACACTGGAAAAAAAGGGGCTGATCCTGAAAAAATCAATGTCAAAGAGTAATGTTTGATCTAACCAGCTGCCTACAAGGAGGATACGGCATTACGACAGATATTCTTTCTTACATCTATTTCACTTGCAAGTGAACTTTACAAGAAATATGTGACACTGTATGAAACAATGAGAAAGAATAGGCAAGGAATACCCAAGGTATTGTTACTTAGCCCTAAAAGAGGGGTGTCGATACTATGGACAAAATACATACATACATTCAATGTTCTGCGTCTCCCTATGGGGAGCAAAGGGTCACAACAAAAGAGCGCCATTTTGACCTATTTGCGGCCAAGGCCTTCACTTCTCTCCAGTTCTTCCCTAGATTTTGAGCTTCTTCTTGAACAGACCGCCGCCAGGTTATCCCGGGTCTTCCTGTTCTCTTACTCCCCCGAGGATTCTATTCGAGTGCGTCTTTAGCAATATTTCCTTCTGGACGTCTCAGGGCGTGTCCAATCCAGCACCATTTTCTTCTTTTTATCTCCAGATCAATGGGCTTCTGTTGCATCTTCTTCCGAAGTAATGTATTGGAAATGACATTCGGCCACCATGCTCCCAATATGTTGCACAAACAACGATTCACAAATGTTTGGAGTTTATGAGTGAGATATTTTGTCACTTTCTATGTCTCACTGCCATAGAGAAGAACTGATTTTACGTTGCTCTCAAATAAGCGCAGTCTATGGGCAAAATGGTAAATGAATGTTCTGTGAAAACAACCACAAGACGATGACCTTATGTCTTATTCCTGAACATTGTCGACATTGGGGGTCTCAATGCTTATATATTATGCAAGGCGAAGAATCAACATCTTCAGGCAAATTCTACGCACAGAGGAAGGAACTTTCTACTCCAATTTGAGAAGGAGTCGATCATTCCGAAAGTGAAATGACGGCTTCAGCATCCCACAGAATTTCACAAACTAGCAATAACTGCAATGAGATATCTTGTTCCTGAGCCAGAACCTGTGGGAAGAGAAGATGCTGAACCTCCAATCAAGCTATAAAAGGAAGCTGATGTCAGTTGTGCCCTAGAAAAACTGTCAGGAATGCTAGTGAATCCTGTGAAATGTGTAAAAAAAATGCATGTCCGAAAGCCACATAAAGAAAATAATCAAAACAGTGTGTCTTCCATGCAGTGAAACTGTGAAGTAGAATTCAGATTTAAAATTTGTTACATAACTTTCTTCTGTTCAGTTGTACACCCTATTTATTTTTTGTGAATATTTTTGCTCTTATTGTCAAAAGTATATCTGCCCTAAATTAGTTTGAACTTTTAATTTGTACTCACGGAAGAAATTGTGAAAAACTTGAATGAATGAATTCGAGATATGAAAAAGTGTACTAGAGAAGGAAATTTCAGTGGGGTAGGGTAAAATTGGACTTGTATTGTTTCCGAACTCATTGATTAAGTATGTTGTATTTTCAAAATGTACTATATTTATAATTTTCTTTAAGTATTTTATTACATATTGTTTTCATTGTTCTTTATAAAGCAATTCCTCCTCGGGGTCTTGGCTGATGCTGCTTGGTAGTTGGTGTTGGTCTTAGAGCTTGGTAGTCTGAAGGTTAACCTTTTCTTTGATCTGCTGGTCGTTACTCCGGCTCGCGCGGCGATAATACATACATATATACAGGGCTATTCAAAAAGGAGCAGATTTCAAATATTTATTTCTTCCAAACTACAAAAGATAGAAACACAATTTCAACGTTCCTGGACACACGAAAGTTTAAATTTTGGACAGTCCAGGTAGTAGTTTCAATCATGGCCGCATTGACACTGTTACTTGTCATGCGCGGCCGCAATGGCGCTGTTGATTGCAGTGTTAAGGCCAATGTCAGGAATAGGGGGGGGGGATAAAAACACGGTCTTTTACGTAATCCCAGATAAAAATCACGAGTGAGGTCTGGAGACCTGGGAGGCCACCGGCGATGAAGTTGATCTTCTCCTCCTCCTCTTCCAATACAATGTCCTGGAACGGTGTCATTCAGGTAACGTCGGACGTGGTTAGAGAAATGAGGCGGGGCACCATCTTGGATGAAGATGAAGTCATCTGAATCATCTTCAAGTTAAGGAAATAACCAGTTTTGAAGCATGTCTAGATAGGTTATTCCTGTCACAGTTTTCTCCATGATGAACAAAGGTCCATAAACTTCGTTTACAGATATGGCACAGAAGACGTTGATCTTCAGTGAATCTCTTTCATATTCAATAACTGACATAGGATTTTCACTTGCCCAAATTCTAACGTTATGGTGATTAACTTTACCGGAAAGATGAAACGTGGATACATCGGAAAAGATTAATCGTTCAGAAAAATTGTCTTCTTCCATATCATCTAATGCAAAATTCGTACCTTTTGTTGTGGTGCAATGCTTGCAATAACTGCAGTTTGTACGGTAGCCTCCCAGGTCTCCAGACCTCACTCCTTGTGATTTTTATCTGTGGGGTTACGTAAAAGACCGTGTTTTTATCCCCCCCTATGCCTGACATTGGCATTAACACTGCAATCAACAGCGCCAATGCGGCCGCGCATGACAAGCAACAGCACCAATACGGCCGTGATTGGAACTTCTACCTGGACTGTTAAAAATTTAAACTTTCGTGTGTCCAGGAATATATATATATATATATATATATATATATATATCATCTGAAAATAATGTTTGCTAAGAACATATATATATATATTTATTGTTCTTAGCAAACATTATTTTCAGATGACGCGACTTCTCAAATACTGACATGTTAATAGGCATAATATGCATTACTGGGCACCTGAAAATTCCTAATAGATGAGAATTGTGCCTTTTCAGCATCGTTGGTCACTGAATGTTTGGTGTGAAATATCTGGTAACTTTGTCATCGGTTCTTACTTCTTTGAAGGTACAGTTACTGCTGATTCATATTGCCATTTGCTCAACCATGAATTACCTCTCCTCTTGGAAAACATTCCCTTGAATTCGAGAAAAGAAATGTGGTATCAGCAGGATGGCACACCACCACATTTTGCAATACGTACACGTGAACTATTAAATGACAAATTTGGTGGCAGGTGGATTGGACATGTGGACCTACTACATGGCCACCTCGCTCACCTGATATAATACCATTGGACTATTTTCTTTTGGGGGGGGGGGGAAGGTACATAAAACAATAAGTAATGTTTACACCACCTACAACGAAAGAGGTTATGAAATGTCGAATAAGTGATGCCTATTGTACTACTAGCCACTGTATGTTGTTAAGAGGCAGAGAAAACCTTTCCACAAGAATCACCAAGTGCTTAGATGTTAATCGAGGCTACTTTGAGCACTTAATGACATAATGTAAGTAAATACCTTAGTATTTATTGATTTCCTTATTAATTTTGTAATCCTTTCTCACTGGTCAACAATGAAAATGTTTCGGGCTCAAAAATAGCTAATTCTTATGTATTTCCACGTGCTGGATTAAAAAATCACCATAAAAATGACAGATTAGCTCTTGCTTTGGAGATAAAGTGACATTTCAGTTTTTAGAGTCAACATTTTCAGTTTGGGGGAAATTTTGTTTTGCGAGTTGGCACACCTGTCAAATAACAAAACACAAATGTTCTTCAGCTGTTTGTAAGTTACAAACATAGATATTGTTGCTGTGACTGTGAATTTCATATTGTTTCTGCTGTAATTAATGCAGAATTTCTGGTTTGGAAGAGTTTTCAAAGTGTAAAATTTGTAAAAATGTCACGAAAATTGTGTGTTTGAAGTAGAAAATGAAGACAGTGTGGAACAAGAAGAAGAACCCAACAAGCCTTCCACATCCCATGACCCTGATTTTGAGGAAAAAGATGATAAACTGCACAGACTGAGTCAAGCGGAATTGAGTGATCTCATTAGAGATCCTGTCAAAGGAGAAGGCAGAAATCCTAGGGTCTAGACTGCAGCAATGGGATCTGCTTCCCCCCCCCCTTTTTTAAGAAAAACAATCTTGTTTGCTGCGACATTAATGGCTTGATGAAATGTTTGAATTTGAACCATGATCCAACTGAATGGAGGGTATTCATAGACTCCTCCAAGCTTAGTTTGAAAGCTGTATTACTTCACAATGGCAACTGTCTTCCTTCTATTCCTGTTGGTCATGGAGTTCACATGAAGGAGATTTATGCAAATATGACAGCCTTCTTCGACTCAATCAAATATCATGAACACAAGTGGAAAATCTGTGGTGATCTAAAAGTCATTGCTGTACTCTTAGGAATGCAACTGGGGTACACAAAATATTGCTGCTTTTTATGTACGTGGGACAGCAGGGATAGGAAATCACATTATATTCAAGCAGACTGGCCT
Source organism: Periplaneta americana (assembly GCF_040183065.1). Lineage (NCBI taxonomy): Eukaryota > Metazoa > Arthropoda > Insecta > Blattodea > Blattidae > Periplaneta > Periplaneta americana. Next base: position 92,452,251 of record NC_091127.1, read on the forward strand.
GCAACAAATCTTAACCCTAGCGAGAAAAATGTTGTTGCTGAGCCTCTCGTGGACCCAAAAGATGTTCTTCTTCCACCCCTGCATATTAAGCTGGGTTTGATAAAAAAAAATCGCCACAGGTATGAACCAAGGACTTTAAGTACGTAAGAGAGAAATTTCCGAAATTAAGTGATGCCAAAGTTAAGGAAGGTATTTTTGTCGGGCCACAAATTCGAGAACTTGTAAAGGATCCTGCATTTGACAAAGTTTTGGAGGGGGAAGAAAAGGAAGTTTGGGAAGCCTTCAAGGGAGTTATTCATGGATTTTTAGGCAACAAAAGAGATGATAATTACACTCAGTTGGTGACAGTGCTCCTGCAAAAATACCATCAACTCGGATGCAACATGTCCATTTTCTCCACTCCCACCTAGACTTTTCCCCTCCTAGTTGTGGAGCTTTCAGTGATGAACACGGAGGAAGGTTCCATCACAATATTTCTGTTATGGAACAAAGATATCAGGGCCGTTGGAATGAAACAATGCTTGCGGATTACTGCTGGTCTTTGCATAGGGATGCTCCGAAACTCACAAGAGGCAAGCTAAAAGACGACGATCTCATGAAGCCACACATGATTCTCTTCAGACCCAACCATCTGCCAGGTATTCTTCCATAAATTTAGAACTCATAGAATGTAACTGCCATTAAAAAAAATTAAATCCACTTTCAATGTTGTTGGCATATGTAATGAAAATGTATTGTTTTTTCTTAATCCGTTAAACTGAAATACTTTCACGTATTGTGTATCACAGAAACTAGAGCTAAGAAATATTTTTCATTGTCATATTCGTTTTTCTCAACCCAAAATTAGTAAGAATTGACTCATGAAGTGCAGGAAACATTAAAAAAAAAATTTTTTTTGTTGCCCAGTGTTCTACTATTGTATACTTCAATAAAAACACCCTATAACTGCTAAAAAATTTCTTTAAAAAATATGTTTCAATAAAATTGCCCCTATCACAGTTTGAAAGACTCCTTCCCCCAATAAAATTTAGAAGAAAAGCATTCGATTTTATCTATCCATTTAAGAGGTATTAACTTGCAACATTTTATGACGCGCGCACGCACGCACGCACATACACACACACAAATACACGTAGTGAAGATGACATTCAAAACAGCTCACCATGTAGACACAAGATCTTCATGCATCTTAATTGAACGAACATTTTAATCGTGATTCTTTTAATATTCTTCCCAGATTACATGGGTACGCGCATGGAAAATTGAACCGTGTAGATGCAGCTTTACAGTTTGATACAAGAGTGTGTTTGAGACTCAAATTCGTGAGGTCCCGGTTTCAAATCCCGTGGTAGACCAGTCTGAGTGGGGGTTTTCACTGTGTCCCTCAGTCACAAAAGGAAAATAATGCCGGATTGGAAATTTATATACCATGATTCATCCTTCAATCACCAATGTCATAAACATTAATCAAGATCTAAAATCAGTTACATGAACACAAACCATCTATAACACACAATATAAACAGGAATTCAACAGTAAAAATGGCCTACTGATAAACCCAAGATCCTAAACACGTAATATGACCACAGATGTTAAAGCGTGTAAAAATAAAACTTAACAAAAGAAATGGTACAAAACCAGTAATTTCCATTCCGCATGGCATACGATAAGCGTACTTCCTTTCGCCTGTGGGACTTTCATATAACTCTCCCTTCTGCTGCTGCTGCAGCAGCAGAAGCCTCGCTACAAGTCCTTGGGTGTATGTACTGTACACAACCTATACCATAAGACTCAATAGACGGTACTAGTGTGTTTGAAAAATCTGCACTTTCTCTACTCTCTGCAGAGGACAATTAAAAAAAAAAATGTACATGCTACATTAGGCCTATAAGTTATTTTTCTGTTTTGAGCACGTAGCACTTCACATTTATGAAACGAGAAACCACTTGTACCAGGTTCAAGTGACATTTTCACTCATACGCATACACACACACAGGAAGAAATTAAATAGTAAAGAAGGAATCTACACTACGTCTATGGGACTGATGATAGCAGAAACTGAACTAATATAACAGTATCTCAATGTCTTTAGTAATGCACTACTATCAGCTGTTGATCCCTGAATAGGGCCTCACTTTAGCTGCAATGTTTGGGGTTTTGATTGTGAGTAATGAAAACAATGCGAGACGGAAGATTGATTTGTTGGCTTCCTACGCATCACATGAAGATCAGACTTGTACAGCTGTGACCACGAAATTGAGGCCCTTTCTTTTATAATACTTACTTACTTACAAATGGCTTTTAAGGAACCCGAAGGTTCATTGCCGCCCTCACATAAGCCCGCCATCGGTCCCTATCCTGTGCAAGATTAAGCCAGTCTCTATCATCATACCCCACCTCCCTCAAATCCATTTTAATATTATCCTCCCATCTACGTCTCGGCCTCCCTAAAGGTCTTTTTCCCTCCGGTCTCCCAACTAACACTCTATATGCATTTCTGGATTCGCCCATACGTGCTACATGCCCTGCCCATCTCAAACGTCTGGATTTAATGTTCCTAATTATGTCAGGTGAAGAATACAATGCGTGCAGTTCTGTGTTGTGTAACTTTCTCCATTCTCCTGTAACTTCATCCCGCTTAGCCCCAAATATTTTCCTAAGCACCTCAAACACCCTTAACCTATGTTCCTCTCTCAGAGTGAGAGTCCAAGTTTCACAGCCATATAGAAGAACCGGTAATATAACTGTTTTATAAATTCTAACTTTCAGATTTTTGGAGAGCAGACTGGATGATAAGAGCTTCTCAACCGAATAATAACACGCATTTCCCATATTTATTCTGCGTTTAATTTCCTCCAGAGTGTCATTTATATTTGTTACTGTTGCTCCAAGATATTTGAATTTTTCCACCTCTTCGAAGGATAAATCTCCAATATTTATATTTCCATTTCGTACAATATTCCCGTCACGAGACATAATCATATACTTTGTCTTTTCGGGATTTACTTCCAAACCGATCGCTTTACTTGCTTCAAGTAAAATTTCCATGTTTTCCCTAACCGTTTGTGTATTTTCTCCTAACATATTCACGTCATCTGCATAGACAAGAAGCTGATGTAGCCCGTTCAACTCCAAACCCTGCCTGTTATCCTGAACTTTCCTAATGGCATATTCTAAAGCGAAGTTAAAAAGTAAAGGTGATAGTGCATCTCCCTGCTTTAGCCCGCAGTGAATTGGAAAAGGATCAGATAGAAACTGACCTATACGGACTCTGCTGTATGTTTCACTGAGACACATTTTAATTAATCGAACTAGTTTCTTGGGAATACCAAATTCAATAAGAATATCATATAATACTTCCCTCTTAACCGAGTCATATGTTTTGAAATCTATGAATAACTGATTTCTTTTATAATAGTCTCATCTTTATATATTAAATAGATTTTTCGAGCGTAAATAGCATATTCCACGTTCTTAGTTCATCGTAAAGTAACAAGCATGTACCATAGCTGGCAACGTTGGTGAGCAGAGAGTAAATACTACTGGACAGAGCCTTCAGATACCCCGCCTTCATATTCCTTTAACCGTTGCACCCAGTGTAGTAGGACAACTACTAATTTACTTTTGGTGCAACAGTGCCTATAACCCACCTAATAATCCCCTTGATCTTTGTTTGATATACAACCTAAAACTATCATAATTGGTGACTTTAACGCCCACTCCCAACTTTGGGGCTACGATCATGTAAACCAACCTGGAAAAATGATCATGGACCTCCTAAATACTACAACCACAGAACTTGTCTACAGAAAAGGAGATCCCCCTACTTTCATTCATTATTCTGGTTCTGGTACAAATCCAGACTTATTACTAGTAACATCAGATATCCATCACGAAACCAAGAAAAAAATAATTGAAGACCCTGGATCTGGCCATAGAGTCATCATTGCTTCTATCCATCTCTACCAAAACCAAAGAAAAGAACCCTACAATAACAAAACAACATGGAACTTTAAGAAAGCGAATTGGAAACTATTTACAACAGAACTTGATGAACACCTCAAGCTCAACACACCACTAATGGAAAATACAAACTCAGATAGATTGAACAAATATTTCTGTGAATCTCTTCTTAAAATTGCAAAAAAGCACATTCCACGAGGCAAACCAAAAAAATACACCCCATTCTGGACAGAAAACCTGAATTTATTGAAACAAGAACCAAAGCAGAACATAGCAAAACACCAGAAGATACTCAAGATTGGAGGAAGAAGACTGCCATTCTTAAAAAAGCAATCATAACAGCAAAAAAGAACAGTTTCAATAAATTTATTGAAAATATTAATTACAGAACCGATAGCACTAAAACATATAAAGTTCTGAAGAATATTTTCAATACACAGGAAAATACTAGCCAACCTATTATTCATAATAACAAAACACTAACAGATAGTAGAGATATAGCAAACGCATTTAATAAACACTACTCAAACTCTCACAGATTACATCCCAAAAAAAAAAAAAGAAAAACTGACAAATTTATCAAAAGAGAATTACATAAAAATAATAAAAACAATATTACTAGTACAAAACCTGAAATATTTCATCAAAATTTTACTTCCAAAGAATTAACTCTAGCTATACAAAATTTAAAAACCGAGAAATCTCCTGGCCCTGACAACATTCATTCTGAATTCTTGAAACATCTGGGGGAAAAAGCCAAGTCTGTACTTTTATCCATTTTCAATTTATCATGGAACACCTCAATTCCTGCAGCTTGGAAAAAAGCAATCATTGTACCAATTCACAAAAAAGAGAAACCTGCTCATGATGTTAATAGTTATCGACCAATAGCACTATTAAGCATGATAGCAAAAACCATGGAGTCCATGATCTCCAACAGACTAACTTGGTATTTAGAATCCCAAAATCTTTTATCACCAAGATAAGCTGGCTTTCGACAACTACACTCTACCAATGAACAAGTCATATGCCTCGGCCAAGAAATAAAAGACAGTTTTAACAAGAAAGAAGATACCTTGGCAATATTTATTGACTTTCAGTTAGCATATGACTCTGTTTGGAGAAATAAATTATTACTAAAACTCCAGAAATTAGGTATCTCTAGCAATATGTTCAGATGGATATCAGAATTCCTTAGTCAAAGATTCATTGCCACTAAATTCAATAATTCACTTTCTAGTTACAGACAAACATATTGAGGTCTACCTCAGGGCACTGTCCTCAGCACAACTTTATTCAATATTTATATAAATGACTTACCCTCCCTATTATAGGAATCAAACATGAAAACAGCACTATTTGCAGATGATATATTTTTGTGGACTTCCGGATCTTACAGACATAGAGACAAAATTCAAAATTCTGCTCTTAAAGCTCTAAATCACTTACATGATGACACTCAATTTAAGCAAAAGTAACTATCAAATATTTTCACTCGGTAAAAAAGAAAGGGAATTCAATATCCAATACAATGGCCAGCACCTTCCTAGGACTTATGAATCCAAATATCTTGGAGTTATTTTCGATAGTAAGTTAACATGGAGCAACCATTTGAAATACATTTCTGAAAAAGCTCGTAAAAGATTCTCCCTTCTAAAAAGACTAGCAGGAAAGAAATGGGGGATGCTTTAGGAATATTTTGAACATTACATACAAAATGTTTATACAGCCAGTGCTGACATACTGCGGAGAAATTTTAATTACTTCACCTTTCATAAACGACATAGAATATGTTCAAAATCAAGCTCTCAGACTCATTACTGGTGGAATCAAAACAACTCCAATAGATTCTATAAGGTTCCTCACTAATATTAACAGTATCAAAATGACAATAGAAGAAAAAGCACTGATTCAATATGAAAAACTTATCAGATTACCAGGAAACAATTGGCATTCATACAGTCCTCTCTGTAGATTGAAAACTCAAAAAAGTTTCATATCCATTGTTCAAGAATTAAAACAGAAAATCAATATCCCGAATTTAAAATAAAACTTACAAATTAAACCAAACCCTTTAACTCTATTAAATATAGAATATAATCTAAATTTAACAGAAGAAATACTGAAATCAGAAGTAAGCACTGAAATACTGAAACAATTGTCTTTAGAGACAATTAATATTAGGTACCCTCCACAAAACTGGCTTTATTTATACACCGACGGATCCTTGATCTCCAGAGAACAAGGTGCCAGTGCAGGTGTTACGTGCTGTTTCTTCTCACTTTATAGATCACTTGGATATGGAACAACAAGTTTTGACGGTGAAATCATTGCAATAAGTGAATGTCTCAGGAATCTTCTATGCCACATCAATATATTTAGGAATGCAGTTATATTGTCAGACTCCAAAGCAGCTATTCTATCAATCGTCTCTAAACACACACCTTCATCTCAAACAGCAGAAATAACTAAAATGCTCTCTCAATTAATATCATTCAATAAAAGAATTGTATTCCAATGGATACCATCCCATTGTGGAATCCTGGGAAACGAGAATGCAGATGCTTTAGCAAAGAAGGGCAGCACTGCTACTTTCAGACCTGTTACTAAATCTACGTATTACTCTGTGAAGAGATTTATTAAATCTACATACTTAGACTTCAACAAACAAAATTTGATAACTCAATCCCAAGGGAAAAAATGGAACTCTCTGCATCAAAATCCACAGTTATTTCCCGATTTACCACGAAAATCGTCTGTAGCTGCATTTAGATTGGCAATAGGCCATGATTGTTTGGCTAAACAGCTGCATAGAATTGGAATATATCAGTCCCCTAACTGCCCATTGTGCAACTCAAACCACGAAATGGATTCGGAACACCTCAAAATCTGTGCTTCATTGGCTGGTCATGATAATATCTTTGAAAAATATTGGAGTGCAAAAGGTCAAACGACTTTATTGTCAAACGCCTGGCATTAGAAAACAACAACAACAACTTTTGGTGCAACAGATTGTGTAACTCAACTTTAGTATTTGTCCTACTATGCTCTAACAGCTGAAAGCTTGCCAACCAGAGTGCTGCAGAACAGCGCTTACAACCGGTTTATATTTGACAGTTGCAGATCAACCGGTGAGGGTTGGACATTCATTCAGATATCCGGCCTTGAAGAGGTTGCGCCTGGCTAGACAGAACCAGAGATATAGGAGAGAATACCAAGCGCATTTTACCATACAGGAACTCTGGTGACATTTTGTAACTACACAAATGGATTAATTGAAGGAAATTTACTTCTTCCTAATTAAATCAATCAATTTTCTTAATGTATCTAGCTGTTTGCTGACAACATAAAGTCCACTATAGTCCATTGTAGTCTATTCAGTTCTTGTTTTTCACGAGAAATGAGGGGTATTTTGATCGGTGTTCATTATAGATGCCTGTTGCTAGTAGCCAGAGTTAGGGTGTAATCAATATATACTGCAGGACTGTGTCTTCTACAACTGGTACTGATGATTTTAATTTACTTCTTTTGTGAGTTGTGGATGGACAGTGTAGAAGAATGTGTTCCAGATCTTCATCATAATTATTACACCACAGACAAGTAGGATTATCAGAAATGTGAAATCGGTGTAGGTACAATTGAGTGACAATGTGACCTGTTCTGGCTCTTGTTAAAAATGTTTAAACATGTCTGGGCAAGGTTTTGTACATTTCCAGGTCATTTGGTTTCTTTTGTACAGATTGTAACATTTTTCCTTTGTCAGAAAAGAGCCAATTGTTGATCCAGAGGTTTGTAAAATGAGACTTTACTGAAGCAAAAGCACTTGAAGAGGTCTTGATGGCAAATATGTTGCCTGTTTTGCAATATTATCGACTTTCTCGTTTCCAGGCAGTGGCATGTGGTGATAAATCCTGGTGGTGCACAAATATTTATTATGATTATGATTATCATATTATTATTACTTACTTACAAATGGCTTTTAAGGAACCTGAAGGTTCATTGCCGCCCTCACATAAGCCCGCCAGTGGTCCCTATCCTGTGCAAGATTAATCCAGTCTCTATCATCATACCCCACCTCCCTCAAATCCATTTTAATATTATCCTCCCATCTACGTCTCGGCCTCCCTAAAGGTCTTTTTACCTCCGGTCTCCCAACTAACACTCTATATGCATTTCTGGATTCGCCCATACGTGCTACATGCCCTGCCCATCTCAAACGTCTGGATTTAATGTTCCTAATTATGTCAGGTGAAGAATACAATGCGTGCAGTTCTGTGTTGTGTAACTTTCTCCATTCTCCTGTAACTTCATCCCGCTTAGCCCCAAATATTTTCCTAAGCACCTCAAACACCCTTAACCTATGTTCCTCTCTCAGAGTGAGAGTCCAAGTTTCACAGCCATATAGAAGAACCGGTAATATAACTGTTTTATAAATTCTAACTTTCAGATTTTTGGAGAGTAGACTGGATGATAAGAGCTTCTCAACCGAATAATAACACGCATTTCCCATATTTATTCTGCGTTTAATTTCCTCCAGAGTGTCATTTATATTTGTTACTGTTGCTCCAAGATATTTGAATTTTTCCACCTCTTCGAAGGATAAATCTCCAATATTTATATTTCCATTTCGTACAATATTCCCGTCACGAGACATAATCATATACTTTGTCTTTTCGGGATTTACTTCCAAACCGATCGCTTTACTTGCTTCAAGTAAAATTTCCATGTTTTCCCTAACCGTTTGTGTATTTTCTCCTAACTTATTCACGTCATCTGCATAGACAAGAAGCTGATGTAGCCCGTTCAACTCCAAACCCTGCCTGTTATCCTGAACTTTCCTAATGGCATATTCTAAAGCGAAGTTAAAAAGTAAAGGTGATAGTGCATCTCCCTGCTTTAGCCCGCAGTGAATTGGAAAAGGATCAGATAGAAACTGACCTATACGGACTCTGCTGTATGTTTCACTGAGACACATTTTAATTAATCGAACTAGTTTCTTGGGAATACCAAATTCAATAAGAATATCATATAATACTTCCCTCTTAACCGAGTCATACGCCTTTTTGAAATCTATGAATAACTGATGTACTGTACCCTTATACTCCCATTTTTTCTCCATTATCTGTCGAATACAAAAAATCTGATCAATAGTCGATCTATTACGCCGAAAACCGCACTGATGATCCCCAATAATTTCATCTACATACGGAGTTAATCTTCTCAAAAGAATATTGGACAAAATTTTGTACGACGTCAACAAAAGTGATATTCCTCGAAAGTTACCACAGTTGGTTTTGTCCCCCTTTTTAAAAATAGGTACAATTATGGACTCCTTCCATTGTTCTGGTACAATTTCCTTTTCCCAAATAGCAAGTACAAGTTAATTTCGCTATATAATGCACTCCCACCCTCTTGTATTAATTCTGCTGGAATTTGATCGATACCTGGAGACTTGTACTTTTTCAGATTTTCTATCGCAATTTCGACTTCTGAAAGCGTGGGTTCGGGTATAAATGGCTCAGCAGTTTGTATTTCAATTTCGTCCCGATCATTTCTATTTGGCCTATGTACATTTAGTAGTTGTGCAAAATAGTTTTTCCATCTGTTTAGGATTGATGGAGAGTCTGCAAGCAGTTCACCATTCTCACCCTTGATCACGTTTACCCTTGGCTGATATCCGTTCTTAAATTCCTTTATACCCTTATATAAATCTCGAATGTTTTTATTCTTACTATTTGTTTCTACCTCATTCAGTTTTTCCTTCAAGTAACCTCTCTTTTTATTCCTAAGTGTACGACTTGCTTCCCGTCTTTCATTGAAATAATTATCTCTCTTCTCCTCAACTGGATCCTGTAAGAATTTCAATTTTGCCTGTTTCCTTCTTTCTACTACCATGCAACAATCTTCATCAAACCACGGTTTCTTTTTCTTAGTTTCATAATAACCTATGCTCTGCTCAGCTGCAATTTTGATACTATCTCTGATATTTTCCCACACGCTATTAACATCTAATTCTTTCTCAACTTCGTCAGAACTTTCTAAAGTGGCAAACCTATTCGAAATTTCGACCTGATAATTTTGCTTAGCTTCCTCATCCTTTAATTTCAAAATACTGAATTTAGTAATATTAACTTGTTGCTCTACTCGCTTGGCTACTGATAATCTTTCTCTTAATTCTCCAATCACCAAATAATGGTCAGAATTACAGTCTGCACCCCTGAAAGTTCGAATATCTACTATACTAGTATGTCTCCGTTTATCTATCAAGATGTGATCTATTTGGTTGTGTGTCAATCCATCTGGAGAAGTCCAAGCATATATATGTATATCCTTATGGGGGAATGTTGTACTTTTGACAATTAAATTTTTCGATGTGGCAAAGTTAACTAATCTAACTCCATTGTCACTACTAATTGCGTGTAGGCTCTCTTTTCCAATAGTTGGTCTAAAAATATCCTCCCGTCCTACTTTAGCATTGAAATCCCCCAATAAAATTTTCATGTGATATCTAGGGAACTGATCAAAAGTATGTTCCAATTCCTCATAGAAGCTATTCTTTATATGGTCGTCTTTCTCTTCTGTAGGGGTGTGAGCATTTATAACTATGATGTCGCACCATCTGCCCTTAAGTACTAAATATGATAACCTGTCACTGATAAATTCGACCTTTTTTACTGCTGATTTTATTCTTTTATGAACAAAGAATCCTGTACCTAATTGGTGATTATTGTTTCCTTCCCCATAATACAAGTAATCTCCTATTTGTGATATGCCATTCCCATCTAACCTAACCTCTTGTACTCCTACGAAGTCTATTCTATATCTAGCTAGTTCTTTTGCTACTAATGTTACCCCTCCTGTTCTATACAGACTAGTTACGTTCCAAGTGCCAAATCTCAAAACCTTATTCCTTTGCTGTGGTCGTGCCAGAGAATCAGTCCTATTCCGAGGCTTATTATAGGGATACGTAACAAGCTGTTTTTTACGGTGATGGGTTGTTAGCCCTTCGCCCAACCCCCAAGCTGGAGGACCACCCCTTATCGGCTGTCCACGACTGCTTATTCAATATATTCGCAGCTACCCTCCATATCTGGAGGCCGTCTCCTCTATCCGCAACCTGAGGACGCGCCATGCCGTGGTGATAGGGACCCACAATACATGGATCATATTATTATTACACTCTATTATTATTATTATTATTATTATTATTATTATTATTATTATAGGTACTAACTACGACATAACTATTAACATATGTTATATAGGTATAGATTTACATAATTTTGTTAATCAAGAAATTGCAGTTAATCAGTTTCCTATGTAGGTCCATTAATAGCAAAGTAAAATGTTAAATTTCTATTGCAGTACACCGTAATAATATTGTTTTCACTATATTGTGTTTTATAACAAAGTTCACACATTCACAAGCATTTGGTACGTCTGTTGTCTCATCAGCCTTAACTGCTAAAGGTCAGCAGCATTCTTTATTTCTTTGAAATCTCATCTTGGCATACATCCAAAATGGCTTGAAGGATTTCGTTCTGTATAGTTTTTGATGTGCTTTTAAACACTGTTGCTCTTTCCAAATGTTCCTTAAGAGTGCGTCTAATTCAGAACTAAAATCGAAGAGGCCAAGAAAAATACTAGCGTTTAAAGATGAGTTTCCGCCATCATGACCTCTTAAAGCCAACTCAAAAGCTCTACAAAACCACACACACATATTTGTTCTTAGTAACTTTATCATTGTGAAGGTCGACAGTCTAATTGAATCCAATTGTGTCTACATGTTTGTTTGACCCAACACTGTTAATTTAACATTATTGTTGAGGTGTGCAGCTGAAGAATGTTTTTCAATTCTTTCATTCATGTGCTTCAAATCAATCATACCTGCGAACGATAATCAAAATTATTTAGTTACTACGCAGTCCTAAATTCAAACAGAAAAATAAATAAAATTCATAAAGCGTACTTGTTTTTGTCAATGAATGTTCGCCATCGAACAATAGGCAAGAAAAACAAAATACAGAGTCTTTTATATTGCAGCCGCATATTGCACTTTTCGTAGTCCGAATGTTGAATTTTTTGTCACTTCTCTATTAATGTTCTTCGTCACTTATAATTTTAATTCCTGTGTACGTCTACCCATTTTCTTTATTTTTATCTTTTTGTGTAAAGGTCTTACAGAAAATTACATATTTAAAAGATTTTGCACACTATTCATTGCAATAGGTATTTATATTGGAACGAGCTAACAACTACTACAGACAGCTTGAGAACACATTTGAAAGTGCTCCTAATCCCTCCTACGCACACTGTACTGCTTCCCTACCATGCTCCAAAGCCTGCCAGTGAAACACTACTACTGCGCATACTCCAATGGAACAGTGTGCCGCAAGTGTCAAGTGGTAAACGTAAGTCCCAGGGGTCAACAAGACCAGTACAAGTGCAGTATTATTTTTACATAAGTATTATAATAAAGAATTATATCGCTCACATAATCTACTGCAGCTCATTGATATAACTTTAAAAACAAGTGTTATTTGAAGAGGTGGTGCACTGCTGTTGTGCTCCTTAACAGAAATTGCCACTGTTTCCAGGTATACCACAATGACTAGGTATCCACTGATATGTTATTTCCTTTTGGAGTTCTTTTAGCTTACTTAGTTGTTTCTGAATTGGAATAATTCTATGTGCATATAGGTTTGGTACATATTTAATCATATTAAATATAGCCCCCTTGGAGTCTGTAAGTATGCAAATAGATTTTTAAAAAATTTGAGTAAAACACTGAAGAGCAGCATCAATAGCTAGCAATTCAGTGTCAAGACTGGAGGAGGATGAACATGGTATGAAATAACTTTCTTGATATTTTGGAATATAATACCCTGCTCCGGATGTCCCATTATTAGAATTTAGAGATCCATCTGTATAAATCTGAAGGTGATCCTTATATGTGCTGCAGAGTAGTTCCATGGCATCTAACTTAAGAATGTATGGAGGATCATTTTTGGAATAATTTCCTGGAATTTGTATGCTATCTTCTGGAATCACCATTTCCATGGAGGAACTTCGTTCACAACTGTGATATAAGATTGGTATATCTTCTTTTTTTATTTTAAAGAAATTACACAGGATATCATCTGACAGTTTGAAGAACATCTGAGATCTGGATGAGGCTTCCAATTTTAAATGTATTTCTAGATCCATTTGTAATATATAGTGTCTGATTGGTTGAATATTACATTCAATTTCTAGGGCAACAGTTGATGTGGTTTCTGGTACTCCTAGGCATAATCTTAAGGCTGAGTTTTGAAGAACAGAAATTTTTTGTAGATGAATTGCTGATGCTCCTCTCCATATTTCACATCCATAGGTCAATTTTGATCGTATATAAGAATTATAAAACAGACGCATTGTCGTGATATCTGATCCCCATTTCCTGTTAGCTATGATCAAAAGATTTAATCGTGGTAGACACTGTGAAGCAACATTGGTTAAATGTGTTTTCCATAAAAGTTTTTCATCAAAAATTAATCCTAGGATCTTAGGAGTTGGATTGTACTGAATTTCTTGATTATTCAAATAAGTGTGTGGTTTATAGTTTTTTAAGCTATATCTTCTTGTGAAGACAGTATATTCAGTTTTGAGTGTGAGATAGATAAATAGATAATTAAAAAAAGGGCTAGCTTGAAATTCTTAGGAAATTATTAGGGGCTAAGAGAGATGAAGTTGCAGGAGAATGGAGAAAGTTACACAACGTAGATGCACGTATTGTATTCTTTACCTGACATAATTAGGAACATTAAATCCAGACGTATGAAATGAGCAGGGCATGTAGCACGTATGTCCGAATCCAGAAATGCATATAGAGTGTTAGTTGGGAGGCTGGAAAGAAAAAGACCTTTGAGAAGGCCGAGACATATATGGAAGGATAATACTAAAATGGATTTGAGGGAAGTGGGATATGATGATAGAGACTGGATTAATCTTGCACAGGACAGAACCGATGGCGGGCTTATGTGAGAGCAGCAATGAACCCACGGGTTCCTTAAAAGCCATAAGTAAGTTAGCTTGAAATAAGGTTATAATTGATTGGACACTTCGGTACATTTATCTTCATAACTACAGTGAAACCTGCCTTTGCGGTCACCTCATTTAAACGGTCACCTGGCCAAAAGGCCAATTTTTTCTGGAACCAAATGGATTTTCCATAAGATCAATACAAATTCTCTCTTTATTTAGCGGCCACCTCATGCTCCGGCCAGCGGCCGGGGTCTATTTGGATTGGAACCTGATTATAACAGTCACTGTCCAACAAAAAATCTTTTCACGAATACTGTCTGACCTACTTTTTCGATGGTTAGAGGACAGGAAGCAATATCACACTTAGGACAATACATAAGTGTACAACAGTACACCCTCCATATCTTGGGGTTATAGTTGGTTACTGTTTTATGACTCTTTTGTCACTTTCCACTCCGATCCTGCACAGCTATAAATTCTTACTCGTTGTTAAAGGATTGAAACATGGACTTTTTCTATGGAAAATGTCACAGTATGTTTTAGGTCAGTAGCTAACCATTCAAATTGTTTTAATTTTTTCTCTTCTTTCTACCTTTCTCTATTGGGACCAGGTTTTACTAATTTTTTTTCTTTTCATTTAGTTGATTCAGAGGAACTGTGAAGTTAGTTTGAGAGAGAAATCATGTCTAACAATAAATCTAGAGTGGTGTTAAGTTTAGAGGTGAGACGAAAAATTATTTAAGAAAGTGAGAAGGGAACATCTGCGAGAAAAATTGCAGAAATATTCAAATGTGAAAGGACGCAACTAAACAGTATAATTAAGAATAAAGATAAAATATTAAAAGAATGTGAGAAAAATATGCGTTGTGGTCAAAAAAGAAAGAATCTGTGTTTAGTAATGTGAATGATTTCGTTTAAGAATGGTTCAAGTGTCCGAGAGCGAAGAAATTGCCAGTAAGTGGGCCTATGATTCAAGAGAAAGCTCTTGAAATTGCCAAAGAACTCAATGTAAGCAATTTTAGAGTTAGAGTGCTTTAGAAAACGGCATAACATTGCATTTCGTTCTGTGTCTGGTGAAGGAGGTGACATTGCAACCAATGTTATTGAGGAATGGAAAAAATAGACTGCCTTCAATTCTTGCAGAATATGAACTCAGAGACATTTACAATGTTGACGAAACAGGTTTTTTTCAGAGCCCTCCCTAACAAAATTTTAAGTTTTAAGAAAAAAGAGTGTAAAAGGGGGAAGTTGGCAAACGACAGAATAACCCTGCTATTTTGTTGTAATGCTGTAGGAGAAAAAGAACCACTCTTAATGATAGGGAAATCATTGAAACCGAAATGTTTGAAAAATGTTGACATGGGCTTATTGGGGGTGAAGTGGACTGCAAACAATAAAGCTTGGATGACATCATCTTTGTTTGAGAATTAGCTATGCGATTTCAATTCTAAGATTAAACGACAAAATCGCAATGTGATCCGTGAAATTGGTGTTTCTTCCCCCAAATACAACATCACACCTTGGTCAAGGTATTATCCAATCATCTAAACTGAGGTACCGCAAGCGAGTTTTGAAAAGGCTAGTTGCAAGAATGGAAAAGGCTGACGATTGTTGTACACGCACAGTACTAAAAAGTCAATGCAATTCAGTATTTTCATGCTGATTCATAAAAAACCGCAACCTTAATCAAGCGGCCACCTGATAAAACGGCCATTTTACAAGGTAACTTCAGATGACCGCTTTAGACAGGTTTCACTGTAATATATGAGGCGTCTAGAATCAAAACCCACCAAGTCCATCGAAGGAAAAAAAATGAGATAAAGTTATTTTTCTGTGTATCTTCACATGGCCAATCCGATGCTGGCATTATTTTTCTGCAATATCTGCTGGATTCCTGTGAAAATGCTGGACAAAAGCTAGGGTTAGTTTCAATATCCGCTAAATCCAGCTGAATTTCGGCCATTGTTAATTTCAAAAACCTCGAAGTCCCTTTCTGCCAATCAGGTTGTGGGACTGCTTTACCCAGCATTCTTCAGCTGTGCGATGTTTATTTATTATTTGTGTGGTTAAGCTCTTAATAAACCTTATTAATTAAATTACATATGTTAGGTCAGATGCAACAGTGTTCATGAGTAGAATAGTTATATACAATAAAAGTAATTTGATACAGTTATATGAACACTTTTTAATGATAGAATAAAATTAATAAAATCGGTTAAAAACCATACATGTTTCGGAGCAATGCTCCTCCATCTTCAGTGGTAGTACCACGACGCTGGTGTGGATGTACGACCGCATAACGTAACTTAAGGAAGACTCCTTAAGCTACGTTACGCGGTCGTACATCCACACCACACCAACGTCGTATACTACCACTGAAGATGGAGGAGCATTCCTCCGAAACATGTATGGTTTTTAACCGATTTTATTAATTTTATTCAGTCATTAAAAAGTGTTCATATAACTGTATCAAATTACTTTTATTGTATATAACTAAACCTTATTAAGTTTAATTTCTACTCTAATAATATTCAGTGAAATGGTGGATAGAGTGAGTAGTGAGTTACAAAAATGTTCACAAAGAAAAGCTCATGTAAAAACACTAAATAGGGAGAAATGGAAAAAAGAAATGAAAAGGAAAGAAAGGTATGCGTGGTTGAAATTATATTTTCATTACATAGAAAACATAATATGATGAATATAAATATTATGTACAGTATTACATTATTATAACATACTGTACTCCTATTCTTACCAATTAATAATTAATTACATAATTTTGTCGGTGCTCCTCTTGTGGCCCTCCTGCTATACCAGCTTGTAATCATGCTGTTGGCAGTAAATGGAAATCCAACAGTTTAAGTTTGTTGGACATAAAGAAGTTCCATTCCATTTTCTACTCTTCATCAGATAAACAGCAGTAAGACAATTTTATTACTGCACAAAGTAAAAATACAACAATGATTGGAATGTGCTCTAAATGGCTACTCACTGAAGCACCTCTAACTATTAAAAAAGTTTAAATTGCATTTCTTGTGGTTGGGCATTCATTTCTCTCTCCCGATCGCATGTTTGGAGTAATCAAAAAAGAAATAAGGAAGTGATTGTAGATCCTCAAGAAAATAAAGATATTATTGGCAAACATGGAACAGTCTTCAATCTTGGAAGTGAAGATGTAGGCCTACTTCTTCAAGACTGAAAGAAAGAGGCAGATATAATTTTAAGATCTCCTGCCATTTTAAGTTCAGTCCCTGTTGAGCCGTGCCTACTACCACAGCCGTTTACCTAGTACGTCACTTCATCCGTCAGAGCGCTCTCAGACGTCACAGAATAGATAGCACTATTAATCCCTTCATTTGTTCTTTCCAAATAATCCTATTGGCCGGGTCATTACGTCTCACGAGGATAGAGGGGGAGAGAGTTTACCTGTTTTAACGGAGATACACGGAACGTTACTTGGGTTCCGGTACGCGGCAGATGCACTTAACAAGATTTAGGCTCTCATATGCGGGAGATATTCGGAAACACTTGGTTCAGATTCAAGCTCTTGTACGCGACAGAAACATTTAACAAGACTTAGCATTTTAGTACGTGGCAGATATAGGCAACGTGACTCGGGCTTTGTATGTGCTGGAGATAGATCAGTGGAGTAGTTAAATTGCGTCGTGTGTGTTTGGAATTTTAGTGCATCGTAGTTTGAAATATCGCTTGCTAGTGATACGTCTTGGGGGGCAAGTTTTAGTATTTGCATCGAGTAACATATTTGTGAGATATATGTGTTTGAGGTAAATTGTATTGGGAATTATGTAAGGAGATATGATTTGAAATGTGAGTTCATGTTCCGAGGCGGTTAGAGTGATAAGGCAGCGATTACGGTCTCACATATGGTTTTAGTGTTTTCCCTGCTCCATTTTGATTGTTGCTTTCCTTCGCCACTATTTTCTTATCATGTGCGTCGAGTTTAGTTGCTATTTAAATGATCCTTGAAATTGGAATTATTGTCCGTTACTTATTACGTGCATCTGTCTCCATCCCTCTGTCTCTCCGTTGGGAATTCATTTTGTAAAGTGCAGAGATTTGTGTTAGTGCTATTTGCACAGTTTATGTGAGCAATATGTGCAATGGGTAATGTATAGTGATCTGTCATGTAATGCCTTATGCTGGGTAGAGTTTGTCTCTTATTGAGTGTACATGTATTTTTAGTTTGGTTAGTCAGACTGAGTGGTATCTATGGTCGAATGGATCATGTATTAAGTTAATGTGCTGGCTGGGTGTTGTGTTCAGATTCATACTCAGATAGTTTATATATATATATATAGAGAGAGAGTGGTTCATGAACATATGGTTAATAGGTTAGTCACTGATGGTCGAGAGACGGCCATATTAGATGGTTTAATCACTTATAAGTGTGTTGGCCTCAGCCTTGTGATACTTACATGATTTACATATCCTGGGGATATCATTTCAGATTAGTTTGTCCTATTTTCTCTCATCTATTTCATGTTTATTGTTATTTCATTTTTCATTTATGTACATTGTTACTTATTATTGTTAATTATATGTTTTACAATTCACACTATTCATTCTAAAAGTCTTCCACTATGCACACCCAATCCTTTCAATGTGCCGTCCACCTGGCGAA
This sequence comes from Periplaneta americana, assembly GCF_040183065.1. Classification (NCBI taxonomy): domain Eukaryota; kingdom Metazoa; phylum Arthropoda; class Insecta; order Blattodea; family Blattidae; genus Periplaneta; species Periplaneta americana. The sequence goes on from NC_091127.1 coordinate 92,470,879, forward strand.
AGCAGCCAATATAAGAAAGATAAAGAGGAGGAGTGGATGATCGTACCACAGCCCTCACAAATGGTAGCAGAGCGTGGTTATAAATGGTTTAGCATGGTTATAAATGTTATAAATGGGTTATTGTAATTAATGGTTATATATGATTTTGTGTTGGTGTTTAGGATTTGACATTGTGGCATTTGTAAATTTCTTCTGGCTGTTTTCGATCAACTGTTTGCATCTTTTGCAACACACTTTTGAGGTGTATTGGATCGATTGTTGATAATAGTGTGGATTTGTTGAAATTTGATAATTTCTTTTTGACTTGAGATTTATTTGACATTTCTTTGTTCAAGTATGAAGGATTATTTTGTTCAAATTGGTTGGTGTTGGGACCTCTCGAAGGCCACCTTGATTTTGGAGCTGGAGCGTGCTGGCATATCTACGGATGGTAGGAAGCGCGAGTTGCAGTTCCGATTTGCCCAACACGGTGTTCCTGAGAGCATAATTACTGATAACGCCACAGTGTTTACATCGAAAATATTTAACGACATGTGTTTTCAGTGGGGGATTAGACATGTAACTACTTCCCCTTATTATACCCAGCCGAATTTGGTGGAGAGATTTAATCGGAATTTGAAGTCTGCCCTAATTGTTTTTCATCATGACCACCAGTTGGCCAGGGATGAACATCTTCATGCCCTTCAGATGGGTTTCAACTCGGCGTATCATGAAGCCACAAAGTCCACCCCCGCTGAACTGTTTTTAGGCAGGAGTCTAAATCATCCTCTGCAACTACAATGGAAACTGAAGTTGGAGGAACCCAAGTCGCAAACTGAGTTGGAGGCCCAATGGCGGGATGCTATTCGCAACTTGCGTGACGCAAGCAGAAAGACTGCTGTCCGTTATAATGCCGTTCATCAACCGCATAAATTTCTGATGGGAGATAGAGTTAGGGTAAGATTATTCCCGCAAAGCTCCGCTCCGAATCAAGTATCGGCGAAGTTGATGTTTAGATGGTCCCAACCCTTTACCATTTCCAGATTTCTTTCCCCTGTCACAGTCGAATTAAGTTGCCCAGATACAGGCTGTCCTATTCGTAAAGCCCATGTCTCGCACTTAAAATTAGTGGAGAGAGAGGAGAGAGTAGCTTACCCTGTTAACGTGGTACCGAGTTCCTGAGTCTGGGGGGGGGGGGGGGCACTGCTGTGTGTCCTCGTTATTTGTTTATTTTAATGTGTTGGTTATTTTTTATTTATTTGTGATCACTGTATACTGTTATTATGCTCTGTACTATATGTATGCTATATCTTTGCAGATTTTGTAATCCGGCACAGTTTTTCCTATATTCCTTTTTAACTTCCGTAAATTTTCCTAATCTACCATACCTTAATATAGTGCTATCTATCAGAGCGAAACCATCGTGGGATCAGCATGCACCGAGGACTTGACGAGCGGGCACTCGTCCGACATTGGCCGGACCGCCGAACGAATTCTGGGGCCGCCTGGGTTCTATTCTGCGATACTCGAGCCTTTTCACCTCTCGACTCGCGAATCTTCCAGGATGCTTTCCCGGAACTCGCATACTGGCATCGACACGAAGATTTTGGAATTTTTACCTATCTGTTAGGCTTCATGTTGTTCGCAGTAAACAGTAACCGCTGGTTTATGGGGACCAGTTGGCATCTGTTTTATCCTCCAAGTGTCTTTGGAGTTACTACTTATTCTTCTTCTACTAGTTGCAGTTCTACGAGCGACGACTGGTTTGTGGGAACCAGTTTGGACTTAGGATCCAGTATCATCGGTTGCAGCAACTAACGGGATGCCGCTCCGGACATCCATTCTAGAGCAGAGGGCATCGGTTTCTGGAGTGACAGAGTTCCTCCAGTTGAGGCTGCCGGAGTTCAGTCAGGAAGTACCGGGGAGTGACCCGGGGCCATTTAAGTTGCTGAGAATCGTCGGGGTGGGCCGAGGTGCCCGAATTGGGGATGTAGATTTCCCAATACCTGGAGCCGTATTGATGCCGCGCAAGGATACCGTGGCATTTGGAATTCCAGCTAATTGATACTATACCCAACGTCCATGGATAATTTCAACCGTTGCTGGTTCACCGGTTGAAATTCAGCGCAGTGGGGGAGAGTGCGACGTGCCTACTACCACGGCCGTTTACCTAGTACGTCACTTCATCCGTCAGAGCGCTCTCAGACGTCACAGAATAGATAGCGCTATTAATCCCTTCATTTGTTCTTTCCAAATAATCCTATTGGCCGGGTCATTACGTCTCACGAGGATAGAGGGGGAGAGAGTTTACCTGTTTTAACGGAGATACACGGAATGTCACTCCGGTTCCGGTACGCAGCAGATACACTTAACAAGATTTAGGCTCTCATACGCGGGAGATATTCGGAAACAATTGGCTCAGATTCAAGCTCTTGTACGCGACAGAAACATTTAACAAGACTTAGGATTTTGGTATGCGGCAGATATAGGCAACGTGACTCGGGCTTTGTATGTGCTGGAGATAGATCAGTGGAGTAGTTAAATTGCGTCGTGTGTGTTTGGGATTTTAGTGGATCGTAGTTTGAAACATCGCTTGCTAGTGATACGTCTTGGGGGCAAGTTTTAGTATTTGCATTGAGTAACATATTTGTGAGATATATGTGTTTGAGGTAAATTGTATTGGGAATTATGTAAGGAGATATGATTTGAAATGTGAGTTCATGTTCTGAGACGGTTAGAGTGATAAGGCAGCGATTACGGTCTCACATATGGTTTTAGTGTTTTCCCTGCTCCATTTTGATTGTTGCTTTCCTTCGCCACTATTTTCTTATCATGTGCGTCGAGTTTAGTTGCTATTTAAATGATCCTTGAAATTGGAATTATCGTCCGTTACTTATTACGTGCATCTGTCTCCATCCCTCTGTCTCTCCGTTGGGAATTCATTTTGTAAAGTGCAGAGATTTGTGTTAGTGCTATTTGCACAGTTTATGTGAGCAATATGTGCAATGGGTAATGTATAGTGATCTGTCATGTAATGCCTTATGCTGGGTAGAGATTGTCTCTTATTGAGTGTACATGTATTTTTAGTTTGGTTAGTCAGACTGAGTGGTATCTATGGTCGAATGGATCATGTATTAAGTTAATGTGCTGGCTGGGTGTTGTGTTCAGATTCATACTCAGTTTATATATATATATATTTAGAGAGTGGTTCATGAACATATGGTTAATAGGTTAGTCACTGATGGTCGAGAGACGGCCATATTAGATGGTTTAATCACTTATAAGTGTGTTGGCCTCAGCCTTGTGATACTTACATGATTTACATATCCTGGGAATATCATTTCAGATTAGTTTGTCCTATTTTCTCTCATCTATTTCATGTTTATTGTTATTTCATTTTTCATTTATGTACATTGTTACTTATTATTGTTAATTATATTTGTTTTACAAATTCACACTATTCATTCTAAAAGTCTTCCACTACGCACACCCAATCCTTTCAATGTGCCATCCACCTGGCGAAAGCAGCCAATATAAGAAAGATAAAGAGGAGGAGTGGATGATCGTACCACCGCCGTCACACTGTAAAAGATTTATTTTAAGACGCTCTGTACTGAAAGAACAGATAACAGTGCAAGATGAGTTTAACTATAGAACTGACACCGTTGTTGCAAGATAGTAACAAGAAAAAGCAATAGAATTTCAAAACGATTGATCCTGATATTCTAAGCCTTGTAGTGCCTTTGAACTCACTTAAGGTAAAAACGTGACCAAACTTTTGGAGAAGCACTTTGGGCCTGATTGGCAAAAGCATTGAAATTTTATGTGAAGATTATAAATTCAAGAAGTACCATTGAACGTGAAGAACAAGAAGAAGAAGACGAAGAAGAAACTGTTACTCTGGAGGAAGAGGAATGTGACAATATTGTGTAAAATCTGTATGAACTTAAAAAGTGTAACATGTATTCAAATTTATACTGCTGTTATGTTTAAAGCATGTGCATAATCATAATTCATGTCAGGGTTTTCATTGCCTACATAATTTGTAAGGTTTAAGTTAAAATGATTTCCTTTTTGACTCATTTGTATGCTTAGAACTAATTCTCTTACTTTCAAAAGCCTCCAAATACACTTTTCAGTTTCAAAATCAATTAGGTGCTAATTTAACCTCATGAATTTGTTACTTTCAATGAAGGGGCAATCCTGTAATTTGTTTGAATGTATCTAATGATAATAAAATACTTGATAAAAGCATTGTTTATATCCCAAGAATGTTTATTCATATGGAAACCGTTTTTTCCATTTTCCCACAAATTTTGTTTTATGGACTTGGAGGGTTTTGATTCTAGATGCCTCATTATAAATCAACTAATGAATACCGGTAACAACAAAGGAAATAAGCATAATGCATAGATGAAATCTGATGTGTAAACAAATACAAGATTAAAATAAATTACAATTACTTACAAAAGAGAAGAGCAAATATGTACACACTTACTACTGTAACGTTCATACTTTAAACTCAAAATACATAGGCTACCTCTGAAAGCCTATGTCTTTTAATTATTCTAAGTGGATGTATTATTATTTCTCTAATAAATCGTTTTTATGGAGATAACAAGTTATTAACAAAAATAAATGCACTCTCAATTCTAATGATTGTAGTTTCATTATGCGTGCTTCAATCAATGAGAAGAAAGGAGGAAATATCATCTGAAAGGTACACAATGATAATCGCGTTCTTTCAATTCTTGGAACTCCTGGATGGCTCAATATTATCTGTCGTTCATGATCCAGAGCCATCCACCCAAGTGAGACTCAGACATTCGTTAAACCGAACATTGGACTACTCCGCTAGATGGACGAGCTTTGCATACTGTCTATAGCGCCAGGTGTTCAGTAGCAATCTGTCTGTTCTATCTTTCGTAACCGGTTATGCAGGACTCAAGTGCCAACATACTTCATGCGCTACATGCATATGTAACGCACTTGAATAATTGCAATAGAATCATTTTATGGAAGTTATTTTGATAGCGAGAACTCTGCATAAAGATACAGATGTAGAAAAACAAAATGATGTGGTCTTTGAGAATTTCGAGTGTATGCTAACATACTTAACCAACCTGGAGCAAGAAAACAACGAAGAATATGATCTCGAAATTAATTGTTAAATTAGTGTAACTAATTTTGACTAATCCTATTTCAATATGCACATCGGAGCTGTCATTTTCAACTCTTAGAAGACTCAAAACATACACAAGGTCCACAGTGAAACAGAATCGATTAAATCATGTTGATTTGCTCATATTTGTATTCTGATCTGACTCAGAAATTACACATTGAACTGATCTTCAACGAATTTACCAAGTTGACAGTCAGGAGGAACACTCCAGATGCTTTCAATCTAGGTAAGAAGTTTACAGCTATATTACTATTAATAGTAGGCATAATAATAATAATAATAATAGTAATAATAATAGTAGTAGTAATAATAATAATAATAATTGGCATAATGAAAACAGTAGTAATAGCGTGATCATTCTTTGGTTTCATTTTAAATGACAATGACATTGTGCTCTTTGTTGAATATTTCGAAATAACTACTTGTTACAATGTTATGTAATTGGGCAATTCCCATTTTAGACATTTTATAGTAGTAGTGTAGTATTCATTTTAGTTCGTTATTTAACGACAATCTATAAACTATATTAGCATTACATCTAATCTGCCATGCTGTGAATACAGAATGATGTAATTAGGGTTGCAAACTTTTTTTGACGAGAATACAGGAGACTAAGAAATCGACAAAATTTCATGTATAAAAATAGATCAATTATTGGGTTCAGTTACCAAACAAAAAAAAAAAATTCATACTACACTTCGGCAGCTAGGCATAAATTAAGAGTATTTTGAGACAGATTTTGTCTTGCATAATAGTTGAAGTCCACTGCAGTTTTCAACTCTGATTTGATTAAATGTTTGCTCATGTTTCTAAATTCTGTCCAATTATTGTTCATGAGATGAAACACCCTCTTTGCACAAGCATTATTACTTGGTATGCTTAGAACAAAACTAGTCAGTTTTTTTGTTGCATTAACACGGCTTGATTTTAGATGGATGAGCACTAAAACCCATTTCTGGCACACATTACTTTCTATAGTGCGTATACTAACTGGCTCCACACAAGAAGTGGCAAGCAGAATGCGGGGACTCGAGCAGTTGTATTGGTATCATGCAGGTAGAGTCAATGACCTTAGCCACACTGAATGGTGGAGAGTGGGAGAGAGCGAGAGAGATGTAATATACCCACAGTCTAGTATATACAGTCATCATCATCATCATCATCATTGGCGCTACAGCCCTTGGTGGGCCTGGGCCTCCCTTAGTAATTGTCGCCATCCGTCTCTATCTTGTGTAGCAGCCTTCCAATTCTTGCACCCCAACTTTCTGGCATCTTCTTCCACTCCATCAATCCACCGCAAGTGCGGTCGAGTCTTCTCTGACCTCCCGGATTTGTTATTACAATTTTTTTGCAAGGTTCACTTGGGTCCATGCGTATTACATGTCCTGCCCACCTCAATCTGCTAGTTTTAACTGTATTGATTATATTTGGCTCTCCTAGAAGTCTATATAATTCATAGTTGCATCTCCTCCTCCAGAGTCCTTCCTCAAATGTTGGGCCATAGATCCTTCGCAGAATCTTTCTTTCGAAAATCTCCAATCTTTTTTCATCGTTTTTGGAGATTGACCATGTTTCTGCCGCATATGTCAAAACTGGTCTCACTAATGTTTTGTAAAGAATAACTTTTACTTTCCTGGATAGAGCATGCGAACTAAAGTGATATTTCAAGTCGGAATATGCTCTGTTTGCTTTCATTAATCGATTAGAGATTTCTTTGGACATGTTATTATCGCTAGTGACCACTGATCCTAAATATGTAAAGTTGTCAACTTTCTCAAAATTATAATATGATATCTGCAGGCTGTCTATTTTGTCTCCTATCTTTCCATTATCTGCCAACATATATTTTGTTTTCCTTTCGTTGATGATGAGGCCTATTTCTTTTCCAGCCTGTTCCAAGGAAAGGAACACTTCCTTTACATATTTCATGGATCTGCCAATAATGACAATGTCATCCGCAAATGCCAATATTTGTGTGGATTTATAAAAAAATGTTGCTCCGTGTTTGCACTTCAGACTTCCTGATGACACTTTCCAATGCAATATTGAATAGGAGGCATGCTAATGCTTCTCCTTGACGAACTCCGTTGTGTATTTGGAATGGTTTCGATGTTAGGTTCTGTAAGTATATAGTCACGAAGCTCAATATGTAGTAAATATGCATCCATAGATAGTAGTTTCTAACCACTAGGATCGCTAATATCGCCTCATTACAGGCAATGTGAAATAGTACCGGCACAGTCTATTGTTCCTAGCACCCTCACAACACAAGCTTCGTGACTGTATATACTAGACTGTGATATTCCTACATGTTCAAACCAGGCATTACACAGTACCAACTTTACATCGCTGCTGGGTCAAATACTACCGCTTGCTTCACTGTGGAACCAGTTAGTATACATACTGCATTTTAATGCATTTCTTGAACAACAAAATTCTTCATAGCCTATAAAATCAATCATTATTCACGGCAAAATCAAATGTTTACAATAAAAATTTTTACATTATGCAAAAATAAGGGAGAAAAATGCTCAAAGAGAAGAATAATACGGAAACCAGGAGACTATTAAAAATTAGGGACAAATATGGGAATATGGGAGGGTTGGCAACTCTAAATGTAATAAATAAATAAATATTATTAGCGTTGATGGATTTGGTGTTAGCGAGATGGTATCTGGTGCGATGAAGCCGAAGATTTGTCATAGATTACCTGACACTCGTCTTACAGTTGAGAAAAACCTAGGGAAAACCCAAACAGGTAATCCTCCCAAATGGGAATCGAACCCACGCCCCAAAACAAAATGCCAGGTCCCAGACAAGCACACTACCGATTGAGCTATGCTGGTGGCTAGTAGTGGTAGGAGTAAGAGTCAAGGTAAAGGTAGTGATTGTAAAAGTGGTGGTCGTAGTGTTGGTGGTAGTAGTAGTGCTCATCGACTACAAGAATGACTTGCGCAATGGTGTTTTAGAAAACCATGCCTAAACATTTTCGAAAGTCGGTGCCTATGTTATTATTCACATTCAGTGTTGGGCACATAAAGTACTTCTTGTTGGAATGTGTTGAAGAACTGTCCGTCTTCACTGAATCAATTCATGGTGACAGCGAAACCAGCCTTTGTACATGCAAGAGACATGCTTTTTAACAGTTTCTCCAGGTGAAAGAGTCAAAGATTTGATTATTCCCAATGCCTGTTCCAACAGATGAAATTCATAATTGGAAGCCGTGGATTGGTTAGCTGAAAATTGTGACATCATGTTCGAGTTCCTTAGGTCTCAGGCAGCTGATTCCTTCAGTGCTGCTGCTTCATTTCTCCACAACAGTAGTGAAGATGAGCTGAAAAATTTTCATGTTCAGGGTCTCTTTGTGAAATCTCTCTCATTGCTCCTAAACCCACTGTTAGTAAGCTTAGGGTGCTATTCATAGACATTTCGCAGCACGCGCTACGAGCGTACTAAGCTAGCCCCGGCTAGCCACTGGTTACTAGTACAGAATTCAAATCATATCCTATTGCTAACACTGGTTTATGAATACGAAAAATGCTGATCATCCACCGCAAGCCCGCGCTAAAAATGTCTATGAATACGGCCCTTAGAGACTAGCTCCAGACAAGTTGCTGAAGAAATCTACCCGAAACTGAAGAACCTGAATTGAGGAGAGTTTTTCAAAAGATGCTAAATGCCAAAATTTTAAAAACTGAGTTGTTGACGGTTACATATCAACATTCATGTTATTACACATATCCCTGTGAAATCAGTTTTAGGAAAAATTGATTATTGCTGCAGTTATAAGACAATAAAAAACTGTGATCTTTTACAAAACTTGATATTTGCTCTTGATCATTTTTAAAGCAGAAGTAGATAAATGCAAACTACATTATAAGCAGAATAGAATATGCAATATTTATTTATTTATCTATTTATGTCCATAACAGGGCAAAGCCCCAATTACAATAGACAGTACAGATAAAAAAAAAATATTGCATACAACACGAAAAAAAGAGGTAAAACAGATACAAGTGTAATTACAAATTAAAAATGGAAAGAGAAAGGAAAAAACAAATAGATACCATCTAAATAAAAAAGGCAGATACAGATATAAATGAAAAACACCAAATAAAAACAAATCAAAAAGAGCCAAGTACAGACATCACAGCCAAAAATGCAAATGTAGGCTTAGCTATAATTGGCAAATTGCAGAGCAAATACAACACCATGTTAATAAATTCAATATACAGCACTACACAGCAGGCCCAATAGGCTCAATTAATTTATTAAAAAAACTCACCAACACAGAACATGTGTTTCAAGTAATGTACGATAACGAAAAATCTAAATCCTGTTTATTTGATAGATGATGTAAGTTCGAAGCATTAATAAAAGTGGAGATATTTTATGAGATACCGGTAGTGTTTTTGTTGTCTGTAAATAAAAGAGACATCGTTTTGTCAAATTTGATTTACCAATATTGTAACTAATTAGCTGTAGAAGATCAGGGTTGTCTATTAAGCCATTTATGGTTTTGAACAAATACATTTGTTGTGCTCTTATCCTGAGACAACTGAGAGATGGTACATTAAATTCAACCAGCATGGATTCATAAGATTGGAATATGTTGTAACATGAATGTTTTTTCATATATAGCAGTTTTAGGATTTTATTCTGTACTCTCTCTAGAATGACCGAGTGTGAGTGATAGTGAGGGTTCCAAGCTATAGATGCATACTCTAATTTACTTCGTATTAAACAATTATATATTTTTAAGACAGTTTCAACATTCCTGAAATCTTTTGAGTTCCTGTAGATGAAACCTACCAGTTTGAAGGCTCTATTCGCAATTCCTTTTATATGTGTTAGAAAGGATAGGTCATGAGAGATTACCACTCCTAAATCATTTACTGAAGTGACCCTTTCTAACTTTGTGTTATTTATGCTATACGTGTAATCCAGAGAGTTAGTATTACGAGTGAAGGTAATGTGTGAGCATTTTTTAATATTAAAGTTGAGTTTGTTTACAACTTCAATATTAAAAAATGCTCACATTACCTACATAGCATTTCACATTTAGATCAATAATGTAAAATATATATTAGCAGAAGACTAAATTACTAGCTACTTATAGCGCAGCAAGCTAGCAAAGATCCTCGTGGGCAGAGACTACAATGGAACATAAGTGACGCGAATTGTACTACGAGAATGAAACAGAGTTTTAAATTGTAATAATGCAACTAATTGTAACAATACATATAAAAATGTTTAAAAAAATATGTAGTAATGAAAATAGTACTAATATTTTAAAGATAAATTGACTTGTATTATTACTTTTCATGCCTTCTAAAATTACAGCCCAACGAGTGATGACTTAAAGAACAAACAACAAAGTAGGCCTACTGCTGTCAGTTGTGGACACCTACAATGGAGTTCATGTTGATGAGAGATTAATATCAAACCGTATCCAGTAAATAATGAACACAGCTACTTTGCCAAGAAGATTACGATCAGTAAGGAGAACAAGGATGTCTTGAACCTCATGAAGTATTTTTAAATACCTGTACAGTACCAATATTAGCTAAAGAATTTTACAAAGACGTTACTGGAGATCCATATTAAATTGAATGTCTGATTGGAAAAGACTATGTCGAAGCACCTGTTTTTTGAGAAAATCCATAACAATTTTCCTTATTTTATAATAAGAATGTTCTGACTGATTCTCACTATTACTTGGAGACTCTTATCATTTTAGGCACTAATTTACGTGTGACTGCTTCAGGAAAGAAATAATATATTTCCGGTTATTGTAGCAAACAGAGACTTCATTCCTTTTTCATACAAGTGGTTCAATTATCATTGTTGTATGAATAGACTTTATTTTTTTTTTAAATTGTAATATTATTGTATTTTTTACTTTGCAAGTACTTTGTTCAAATGGTTACATAAAGACAAAAAATTAATAAAATAAGGATTAGAATATAGTAATATAAATTAAATACAAGCTAAAAATAAAATGAGCAAAAAAAAAAAAATGGAGGAAAAAACTAAAAATTTAAATATTGACAAACATGCCATGTTTCAACATCTTGGCAATTAGCGACTTTTGAGAGGAAAGAAAGAAAGAAAGAAAGAAAGAAAGAAAGAAAGAAAGAAAGAAAGAAAGAAAGAAAGAAGAAAAGCAGTAAATTTCGTACTCTCACTTTTCCATATATATATATAAATTTTAAAATAGAATTAGTATCTTAATAAACAAAATGCCAGTAAAAGAATAAAAGGAGAAACTGCACCTAGTGTCCCACAAGAAATTTTTATAAGTTGAATGATGTGACACTGGGCATGCATAACACACAGGTAAGTAAAGGAGCTACATCCCATAGATAATGCTAGTTACTAACAGTCACAGTCTAATACATACAGTCTCGCAACTTCAACACTTTTTTTGCCAACATTCGCGACACTAGCGCCCAAGTGGCAGGCAAGGCACTGGTCATAGGGTTGATACAGCCAGCACGTGCTTTAAAGGGATGCGAGATGTTATAATAACGTTTTAATCATGCGTAGGAATAAAGGCAATGTGTGCAATGACGAAAATTGCAGTAACAACAAGTTTAAATCTCCGAATTTGTCGTTCTTCAGATTCCCTAAAGACCAAGAGAAAATCATAACTCAGTCATAACCAATAATCCACGTTGTAGGTAGCCTACGTATTGTGTTTTATGAAACATTTATTACTTATCAGTTACCTATTTGTATGTCAGGAAGGACAGTTTAAATAAAAACAAAGTAAATACCTGTTACAGTATATTATTTTTTTGCAGAGATCATATGTGTAAATGTGTAACCATTCCGATTTTGGATAATGTATCTACAGTTTTTAACGCAAGTAATTCCATAATTTTTGTATTCGTGTTTTTTTCTTTATATTTTTTCAAAAGTTGAATGTTATATAGCATTCAAGTAGATATCATGGTGTTAATTTTGCAAGAATTCATGGAGTATAGTAATCCTTTTGCAAAATATTCACTTCTTGAATAAATCCAGACTGTGTCGATAAATTTCTGATGTGTTGGTGTAGATTCATGTGGCAGATGTATTAAGTTCTCAAGAAATAAAAGAGACTTTTAAAATTTAATATAAAAAGCAATCTTTTCTATAATAATTTGCATGACTGTTATTGGTGTTGATTTTACATTCCCAGTGATTATTTGAGCCGTTCAGTGCAGAAGTGGTGTAAATCAAAATCAGGTACCGGTAATGAGGTTTAAAGTAAAAATTCTGTGAAATGCAGTGCAAAGTAGCAATTAATATATCTTTCGTGCTATTCACTGACTCAATAGTTTAAATACATTCAATATTAACTGCCACTTTGCGGTGTATTTTACAGAATGTTTACTTTAACCACTTATTACCCATTTTTGACTTACACCACTTCTGGTCTGAAAATAAAATTAGGCCTACATTTTCTGAGTTAATTGAAGTTACAATTTTTTCAACAAAATTGTGTGTTCATTTATTTCTCACCTACGTCATATTAACAGTAAGTGCATGTAAATTACGTATGATATAGGTAGGATAAGTTAAAATTAGGCATTATGTGTGAAAACTGGAAATGTAATGTAAAATGCGGTAAACTTGCCATAAAAATTTAAACCTTTACATCAGCACTATTTGTGACTCAAAATAATAAAGGAAATACTGGTTCTTAAGAAATGGAAAAATAATGAACTTCATATTAATGTTTAAATCATCCCCTTTTCTTTATTTTCAAGTTTACCTCAGCGGCCGAGTTTACCCCAATTTGCGGTATGCAAAATCGTTAATTTCTCAGGAAACAGGGAGAGGAGTTTACCACGCGATGTACCCTACGAGATATTCCCTACAATTTTGAAGCTACTAATTTTTACTCTTCTCACAGGAAATACAAAGTTCCAATGATTCATAAATATATTTAGGAATGAATTGAATTAACCGACAACGCACGAACAATTATATTATTTCAAACCATGATATGTGATCAGAGCCATGATTCAGTTGTAAGGAGCAGAAAGAATTACGTTTATTCCCAGCTTCTGAAACTTGTAGATTAACTGCGTGTGAAATTCTTCCAGGATTCTAAAGTAGAATTAATAAGAACCATATACACTTATTGTATAGCATAAAAATATAAAATAAATTACGCAAAACCCGTTTCCTGATGTGTTATCATATGTCGTGTGCACACTTTTAACTTGCCTGCCGCTAGAGGGCTACTGTCGTGCCAGCTGTCAAATGTTGGCATATTTTATACGTATGAGTTGCGTGACTGTATCTATTACACTGTGCTAACAGTGCCTCGTACTTACACCACTTTAGCACGTACATTTCGCAGTAGCTGAACATACCAAATGGCAGTTGTTATGTTGCAAATGTTTGTGTTTCATCTATGGAATCTTTGACGACGCAGCCTGACCAGATTTCAAGAGGGGAATGAGGGCATTATTTCGTGAGTTCGAGCACAGTAATTTTATTCTTTATAATAAAGGTGAAGGAATTCCGTGTAAAATCCTAGTAAAATGGGTTCAAACTGTTTACTGATTTAACAGAGAAGGTTTATTATGTACACAAGTTTTTAGATTTTTCCTTTTTTCAATACCTATAATGATGAATTATATATTTTCGGTGCTCGAACTCGGCGTTAATAGGTTCCTATGTTGGCGGTTCCATAGATGAACCTTCCTTACTTCAAACACAATCTTTGGAATAGGACAGCAACTTTTATACTTTTCGCGCATCTTGTACTTTTTGTTCGACCTGAAGTGGATTTTTATCGAGAGGAAAATTGGCATAAGTAACAACTTTTGTCACAGTGGTGGCAAATGACTTAAGGTTGGTAGCACAAAATGCGCAAGTGGCACTCCTTCAGATGTTAAGAGCATAGAGGGACAAATACTGCAGTTGAGCCGAATAAAATATTTGGGGATAATATTTTTTGATCACATAACGAACTCATTTTTTGACAAATTTAGTTTGAGGCACTTAGTGACTTTTGAAAAAAATAAAACATTCCTCGATTGGTTAAGTGAATACTGAAAAAACATACAGTAGCAAGTTAAACTCAAATCTTACTTCACAGAAAAGTAGGTAAAATTGAGGAGGAAATGAAAAACTCCTAATGAGGGATCCAGCTAAGAGTTTCTTGAACCTATTTCACAGCTATTTTACCACCAGAATATTTTAAGCACTGTAGCAATAGAAACAAAATGAAGGCCCCTGGCAAATAGTGATGCATACATTAACCTAACAACAGAGATGCTAGTACAGTATTGTCGAAGCAGGGAGGACAGAGAGGCAGCAACAAAATAATACCATCCATTATTTTTCAGTGAATAATTTTGCTACAAAAATCAATACTTGGTCTGACCCTACATTTATTATTATTATTTTGAGGCCATCAGTGGTCGCCGTGCTTGCCCAGGCATTAAAATAGAACTGGGCTCCTCTAACTCCAGTTTGAAAACCAGGATCATTCAAGTTAGCAAGAATATTCTCATTCTCTTATCATGCTGTAATGCACCACTTCTTTTCTCCTGATATTTCCCAAGTAAATTATTTGTCAACCATTCTACATTTTGCCTATTGAACTTGTACAAAGTTTTATAATATTAAATGCTACTTCCTCTATGGATTTTATATTCCATTCTTATTTCATATATCCACATCATATCTCACACGCAACTGGAGTCATCTGTAGGTGACTTAGAAAACTCTCAGTTAGAGCTCAATAAAGTGAGTGCGAGTTGTACTTTATTCCCAGGAAGTAGATTCAGTCAACTCACCGACAAAGTGTCTCTGCCTCTTACTCAGGGTCAGAGGTTCAACACCAAGACCAAGATATCCGATAACATTTTTATTGACACCAAACTAAGCAGAACTCCAAAATTTGCGAATTTTGTGAGCAGACTCTACTTTATTCATATCACCCAAAGTCTGCTTGTAACTATGAGTGTACAAAGTAAGAAAAATTACATTACTCTGTCACATATGACATTCATTAGCTCACTTCCATTCTATGTCAATGAATTTTATAATTATCTTTTGTAGATGATAAAATCAGAGTCCTTGTACCTCATGCATCCATACTCATACTTCGTTAGTACATAAATACCCATGTTACCCTATGACATGGTAATGTAAAGTTTGCCCTCAGATTTAACATACAAGTTGAAATTTAATTGAAGAAGAAAAAAAAAAAACTGATATGCACGAATTCTGTTTTTGTACTCAACAAAAATTATCTTTATTATCCAAGAATTCTTGCATGCTTTATTCAAGAAATGTTCAAACATCAGAGAGGCAACAAAGACACTACAAACTTTGTCTTATTTCATATGAAAAAGTAATCACAAGAGCTGTGTTAAAATCCTTAAGCAGTTAAAATATGAAGGGATGGGAGTGGAGGACAGACACACGACAGGCCTCCTCCTGCAGAGCAAAGATCGGCTAATATCGAACTTTGCCATATTCAACAAACGTGAACTGAACCCTAGATCATATATACCCAAATTGCTCGGCGTTAGGCTTTGATGGTAACAACTTTTGTCAGGGTTACTACGCTGCCATCTAATTGTTACATAAGGAGTCACGTCATAACTCTCGTTTGAATTGCATTAGCGACTTCGTTTATGGCAGATGGGTGACGATCCTGGTGGTTGTTCTCTTCAAAGTGCAAATGATTTTAACATAAGAATGAGCAATCTATATGTGATCTGGGACTGAACATAGTACCTGTCATGCACGATGCTAATAGGTGCAACTGTCTTGAGAAATATTGAACTCTGAAAGTTTACTAAAAACGTGCCACAGGAACAGCTTAAAAAAGGGACCTCTGGAAACATGGCGACAAAAAAGTCTTACCAAATGAAGGATTCAGAGCCATAGTGGGCCAAGTGCCATATATTAAAAATGGAGAAAACGAGGGTTAAAATAAAGTGATTACCATAATTCAATGAAACATATTATAGCAGGCAATATAAAGTATGGATATTAAAACTAAATGGTATGTCACCAGAGGGCAGCTCGTCCATAAGAGCTGTGGAGCTGCAGCACTCCCTGCTTTGAGAGGAAAATAAAAATAATATTTATTTTAATTTGTAGAAGAATTGTTTCAGCTTTTACTGGTAAATTGGTTTATATTTCATATGGCCGGGAATATGTACTATTATCTCGCAAATCAAGATTTTCAGGTATAACTCCCTGTAAAGTTGATTTGGATAATTTCGAGGGAAAAATTGTTCCGGAGCCGGGTATCGAACCCGGGACCTTTGGTTTAACGTACCAACGCTCTACCACTGAGCTACTCGGGAACTCTAACCGACACCGATCCAATTTTTCCCTCTATATCCACAGACCTCAAAGTGGGCTGACAACTGTCAAGCAACCAACTTCGAGTGCACACTAACTCCGTATGACTTAAATTGTGGTTTTCTGTTAACAAACAGTGACGTGTATTATGCAAATCAAGATTTTCAGGTATAACTCCCTGTAAAGTTGATTTGGATAATTTCCCTCGACATGATGAAAAAACGATTTGAAGAACTCTGGTCTATTTCGTGAGTTGCTACAGTCTGTGACTAATCTTAACGAACCTCTCAAAAATCATTTCGAACATGCCACTGTTTAAAGGTAATTCTAAGACAATTCAGAATGAACTGGTAGATTGCAAGTTGAGTGTCTGCCGATCAGAATTTCAGACTGAAATCGATGGTATTAATTTTTTTTAGCGATTAGTAAATGATGCCACAGACATCTCCCAACTAAGTGAGAAAGTTTTGGTTTTTCGATATGTAGTGCATTTATTTTTGTCCTATACTTATTAGTAATGGTATCAAGAAGTGAAATTTGTATGTACAAGTTCACGAGCTGCTACTGTATGCCACTATTCATTAAACTATGGTATTCACACAACTTTAACCCTTGATTTCTCTGTTTTTAATAAATGGCGCTTGGCCCACTATGGATCTGAACCCTTCAAATATACTCAAATGTAAGACAACAATTTTGTGTATTTATATTTGTAAAGTATAAAGAGAAAAGTAGGATTTTGAGAGCATTATTTGATGAAAATGCCAGAGCATTAACTTTCCATGATGGGCACAAGAATTCAAATCCCAGCAAGACCAAGTGAATTTGCATCAAACAAGAATGATGCTAAGGTGGGTTCTCATTCTTTTCCCTTGTCATCATTTCACCACCACTATTTCGTTTGATTATATTGAAAGGCTCCTAATAAGGTTGAATTTATCAGTAATGATACTATGAATAAGTGTCCAGCCTTTTCAAACAGCATAACCTCTGGCAGATAATAGTAGCTCCATATCTATCCACGCAAGTTAAAAACTGTTTGATTTTGATAGAAAAAGAGGGAGGGAATGAAACATAAAACATGCCAAGTTCACATATTTTTATACCATTGAAATGTATATTTATCGTTTCATTTTACCCCAACATAACAGAGATGATAGATACATAAGCACTTAAGATTGCAAGAAGCAGATGTTTAATATTTGCTGATTATTGTAAATGCAATTTTTTCGACTTTTTTCTTTCTTAACTGTACTGGTATTACAAATAGACTTAAAACTATTTCAATTTTATTTTAACTGGACAGTACATAAAATGAACATTGTCTCTTCTATTATTAATCCATGCCTTATATTCAAATTTGCAAGGCCCCATAAAAAGTTTGCAAGTGGTTACTGTTGAGAGTTTTATTGCTAAACTATTATGATAACTTAAGCCAAGTCACTAGTTACGTAGAAATGGTTTCAACTTAGTATTTTAGAGACATCAAATTACAATATTCTTCAAAGCTGTCTTTTGTAATTATGCCAAGCACCAACTGATCAGTGTGATCAACAGACTTAGGACACATTAATTTTGGTAGGGTCTGCAACTTTGCTTTAATGTTTAAAATAAAGTTTTTAAATTAATATTTCTTGATAACTATACAATAACATTCACTGACATATTACTCCATTAAATGCTTCGATTTCACACTATTCCATATCACTTAAAAAAAAAAAAAAAAGAAAAGAAAAGAAAAAAAGAGGCACGACTTTTATGCCTAACACACACCATAAAAATAGATTAAAAAACTGGCAGCCCACTGTAGCTCATTGTTATAGCATACAGGATGTAATATAAGTCTAATTTTTTCCTATGTACGCATACTTAATAAAAATGTAATACATATCATAAAACTCCAGTGGCAAAATAAACAATTCAAGCAACAGGAACACAGTTTTATGTTACATCCTGTGATGCTATGCTTGCTGTATTTCATCTCCTTAAATATACTTAATACATAATGTAATCTCTATTTTGAAAATACTTTTCAACAGCCATCTAGAATAACAAAGCTTATATATATTTTATTTTCCCCTATTTTTCCTACTTGGTTATAACTGGACAGTTTTTATTTTTAGTTTCTGGATATGCGCTATATTTTAATTTTAAAAATTAAACCAAAGTAGTTGTATTTTTTAACATGGGGGCAAAAAAATGCATCAGATTTAAGAATTTTTATCATCATACAAACGTTTTAGACAGAAAAAATTAACCATTAATATTCTTTTTAAGTAAACTTTCAGGCATGCTGTTAACCTTCAAATCCAACATAAGTATTTCATTCACAGAAATCAAGTTAATATATCTGTACATGTTAAGTATTGCAAAACAAAAACATGGCTTTCCTGAAAAACTTTTGCTTCATATTTAATGAAATACTAACATTAGATTTGATATTTCTAGAAAATTTATAGTTTAGACAAGACTGTTTTGCCTATTAGCACATTATCTGTAGTTTTCCACGAAGGTTTAATCAGAAGTAATAACATTGTAATTATTATGTTAGAAGTCCCTGTTACAGAATTGAGTGCAAAATGTGACAAATTTGCAAGCATGCTTGCTGTGTGCACATTGCTATACAGAATATTTAATACTGTCACTTAAAAGCATGCTCCCATGTTGAAAAGCTCCTATCATATAAATAATTTTCATGAATCAGACAAATAAGGGTACATAAAAAATTGCTTCTGATAAATATATAACATGTGATTAATTCTGAAATAGTGTACGAGTAAATTCTATGTAATCCAATGCCCCTGGAATTGGTCTTTCCGTTTTGGAATCTACATAAGGTTTCATTCGTGCCACACAGTAATCTGCCATTTCCTTTGTGAGGTTCTGCAATAAGAACAGAGATGTTAAGAATTAATTTTAATTACAACATAAGATCTATTAATAAATACAAATTTGTTACACCATTGTAAGTATTTAATTATTTATAACAGTGGTCTCCTGTTAGGTTCCTTAAATATTCGATCTTTGAATGCCTGATGCAATGTGTTTTCCATGCTGCTCCTCACTTTGTCAACAGGGGCCCCTGTACTCTCAAGAAATTGGTCCACAAAGTCTACACAGTAATGAGAAGTGGGACAAGGAACAAATGACAACTACTTTGCTAGATTCAAGAGTCAGGGATGTGCTATAAATCTACGACATAGGATCTCTAATTATACTTCTCTTTAAAAGGAAACATTTTAAGGGTTATTATCATCTCTTAAAAATGTGCACCTCTCGGCCAGTAAACTTCGAAAAATGTAATTCTGTAACCATTAGACCAATGAGTCATTCCACGTCAAATCGCACAAAATTATACAAATTTTGACCTTCATATTTCTGATTGTGTTTATATTTTTTTTACCAACTCTATGGGTC
Source organism: Periplaneta americana (assembly GCF_040183065.1). Classification (NCBI taxonomy): domain Eukaryota; kingdom Metazoa; phylum Arthropoda; class Insecta; order Blattodea; family Blattidae; genus Periplaneta; species Periplaneta americana. The sequence goes on from NC_091127.1 coordinate 92,490,785, forward strand.
TCATAAACCAACAAGTGTATTTTTATTTCCTCCTAAGTCCACATGTTTTTAAAATATTACATGTTAAAATTCGTTAAAAATGTCGCACAATGCAACATTTAAAGCGTCATATTTCTAACGATATTGATGTTACATTTTTTTTGAAAAAAAAAAAAAAAAAATGCATTTAAAAGCTTAAAGTACTGTCTTTTATTAAATATTTACTAACTAATTTTAATATAATTATTTCAAATATTTTTTTATAATTCAATTTTTAAAACATATACATCAATGTGAAATAGCCCTATTAAAAATATAAAAAAATGCCTACTAGGTGCACTGAAGTATTCTTAATAATTCCAGAAAAAATCAGAATGGGATCTCCAATAGTTTAATGGAAATTTAATTACTTATGACAGAATGTGTAGTGGTCGGCGCAGCAGCAGTGGACGGGAAGTGTTAAAGAGCGCTACGAGGTTTATCGGCGCTGGATAATTGACTGAATGTTGCAACATTACACCCAGTACGGATCAAGTTACTCGAGGAAACACTGCTAATTTACTTATTATGATATCTTAAAATAATTGTACATTATGCTTTTCAAATGTTTCTTTTCATTCACACTTTAAATTTTCATTCACCTACCTTCTTTCTTGAAAGAAAATTGTTTTACTAAATCTTCAGTTTTTGACAACGGAATGAAAGAATATAATTTTAATGTACCAGTTATTGGTTTTAGATTATGGTATCTGGCCTGCAAATTTTCAGTGTGGTTTTTGTGCTTATTGAATGGACAAAATATAAATGACACGTTAGAAATGTTTTTTGTGACTAATCAAACAGTTTTTTTTTTGGTGTTGTTATAGGATCTTGTATAGGCTAACTCTCGTGGCAAGTCTTTTAACAGTATCTCCAATGCCATCACATGGACCTTTACCATGCGACGTTGCAAAGAAGTGTCATTCAGCACTAATTCCATAATCGTCTTCATGTAAGCAATTATTTCAATTATTTTTTTTTTTTTTTTTTTTTTTTTTTTTTGTATTGTGATCTTGATCCATTGGAAAAGTAGATGATTTTTTCCATATCGTTGAATTCTTTCTTTAAGAAATTGATTGCTTCGGATTGAAAAAAGTGAAAGGGATCGGTGTCATGTTTCATGGTTTCTGAGATGACATTACTTTTGTAACAAATTTCTGTATCTCCTTTGAAATATACTACAAAAGGATTTATTTATTTATTTATTTAAATATACAAAATAAAGAATATAATTACAAATAAGAGAAATGGAAATAAAATAATACAATCAACATAAAAAAAGGAGATGCAGTAGTATTAACAAAATTTGAGACCGAATGAGCAGCGCTCGTGTTCGGTCGCAGTTCAGATATAATATTAATAGGCCTATAAGAGAATATAAAATAAAATAAAGTAGGAAGTAAAATTAAAATTGTATTGTATTGTGGCTTGGCATATGTTCCAATGCACACCTTGTATTGAATCTTGTATTACAAATGAATAATTTTCAGAAAAGTCTGCAATAACTATGTAATTTTCAGGTTGTACCTTTCTTTGCATTCCGTCAAAAATAAAATATGGCTGACTTTTGAATGGATGATGATGCATCTTCTACATGAAAAACTTAACATGCTAGGAAGCCTTTTACTTTTGAAACTTTTCATGGGGGTATCGTTTTGTTGCATATTTCTTTTCTTGATAGGGGATTCTGTTGACATCAAACTCTTGTTTAATTCCTCAATATTACTGATTTCTAGCACTGTAGCCATAGAACTGCTAGAAGAAGTACTGGGATAAGCACTTTCTCTGTCCGCACTTTCATTTGATTCATGTTTATTAATATCACAAGAACTACCGGCCTCACATATAATTTCATCTGACCTATGTGGAAATTGATTGATTTTTACGGAACAAATCACATATTTGCACACTCAAAGACTCCTTTAAATTGAGCTTTATCAATAAGTCGCGACTTACGCGTCTTAGTGTACTTTTCTTTTTAAAAGCGTGATTAGGAAGGTAAATGGATTGAAACACTTGTTATATATTACGCGATCTTTACCATCACTCATGTTGTATAGAAGTCACGTCACTGCGCGAAATTCAAACCCAAACTGATTATTTTTCTCTCATGCCATCTGTTTACTGCCTTACCCAGTCTTGCTATCATCAAACATTTGGCTATATTACAGTATAAACTGTGAAGGGCTTCCCCCTGAGCTGACAATAATAAAATAATTTTAGATAAGATATTTACTTTTCCTTAAGGTATTAATCATTTGATGATTAGTATGGTGACATCAGATGCAATGGGGAATTTCCATGGGCAGCCTTCTAGCCTATGGCTGCAAGCAGTTCATTAGCTGGGCATCGCGAGCGCGTGCATGCCTCCGGAAAATAAATTGTTACAAATGTATGGGTGCCAATCCCATATTAATAAATGCAGTAGTTTACAGATAATACATCAGCGAACAAGTCTATATTTTTTTCAGATTTTTAACTTGGCTATTTAATATATTAATTTTGCTTTGAAAAAGAAACGATTAAAAAAATAGGCCAAATTTTAAATTTATTTGTGATAGGCCTAAAGTAATAAAAAGTGTTGTATTTCGTCTTTCAAATGCGCCAAACCGCAAATCTCAATTATATGTAGACACAGAGTTCCAAGCGAGTTTATGTAACAGTGCGTGCATAATTTGCGTAACTTCAAATATTCATAACTACACAAATAATTAATAATTGTGAAAATAAAAAAGTACGGGTCTCCTTATTTGATGTCTGGAATTCATGAAAAAAAAATTCGACCATTTCCGAGAATGTCGTGTTTTATTGCTGTGCGATTTGACGTGGAATGACTCCATTAGTAAAATTTTGTAACAGTCTCCATTTGTAAATTATCTACGTAAAAATATTTTTGGACACCAACACTTCAACATTTCGTTTCTGTGATTTGGTGGAGGAAAATTTATACAAGAAATCTATTTTATTAAATAACACAAAATCTTACCGCATATAACTCCTCTTTTGTGACATACGGTCTATCACCTGCTGTGATGGCACGGAAGGCATTTTCAATTTCTTCTGAACTCTGCACATTCTCAGTTTCTTTGCTTATCATAAATGCCATGTATTCTTGTAATGATACATAACCATCTCGGTTGGGATCTACTACATCTGTAACATTACAAATAAGGGTTCTCTGTGTGTATGCAGAGTTAATAGTTTTATACACTTGTACAAAAAAAAAGTAAAATTCTGATACTGGCAGTCAAGTCCTACAGTTGTTGGTTCTAATATATATATAATCACCCTCCCCCCACCCACCTCACAAAAAAACACAAGATAATGAAAATATAGAAAATAACTGTCGATTTTAATGGCCTCTATTTGGTGGCATTTAAGTTGTTTACAGAGTCTGCACTTCCCTCCAACTAATTTTCTTCTTAATGTTCATTAAGCTTACTAATTACTACAAAATATTCGAGAAAGGGGATATGAAGTGAAATTTTTATTATGGTAAGAGTATTTACAAATTTATGCATCCAGAAAAGTTATGCTTTTGTAATACGCATGATTCAGAAAGAAAGAAAGTAAATTTTTTTTTGGCAACAGACAATACAGAAATTGGTTAATCAAGAGATTGATAATTGAGGTTCTACTGTATCACAATATTCACAAAATTGATGAGGATCCCATTGCTCACCCCCAAACCAATGTTGTTTCTTGACAAAAACTGTATCCATCTTATTTGTTAAACTTGCACTAGAGATAATTTTACACGATTCAAGAAATTTTAATTTCTGATTGTTGTCAAGAAATTTTTATATTGAAGAATAAAAACAATTATAAAACGAATATGAATTGTTTTTCACTTCATAACGACAACTTTTCTAACCATCCTTCTTAGTACAAAAATTTTAGTGTACATCCTTTTGAGTACTTTTTTCCCTTAACTGGTATATTTGCTTTTCTTAATAAATCCAGAAGTTTCACTCTCTAGGAATAACGCAAAAATTTATAGGTAGGAAGATTATTAATGCAGAAATGGTGGAATGAAAAGTATCCTGTACCAACTTCTTCCAAACGTCATCCCATTCACAACACAACCATATGAACTTGCAAGGATTTACACCAGATTTCCAGAATGGAAAAATGAAAACACTTTCCTATGGCACATTCTTCTTTGTGTAACCTTTTATAACTAAAATATAATTAGATTTTCTTGACCATATGATTCTATATATAATTTTGTACTAACCAGGATGGTTAAGAAAGTTCTTGTTATGAAGTTGAAAACAACATTTTTGTAATTGTTCTTATTTTTCAATATAATATCAGCAAACTAAAGGGTAATAAATGGAAAAAGAGAAATGTTGCAACTTGAAATGTTCGATTTATAAGACTATAGCCAGACCAGTTCTTTCAGATGACAATGAAGCATCGACGATTTGTAAAGAAGATGAAAGAAGGATTACGGTAGCGGAAATGAGATTTATGCACCATACAGGAGGTGCACTCATTCAGATCACAATCATAATAAACATTTTAGAAGAACTGCAAGTGCGAGCTATATTGGAACAAATTCAAAATTATCGTAATAATGTTATGAAGAAGTCTCCTACCAGGATTCCTCTAAAACTACTATGCCACCAATCATGAGGAGAAGAAGGCTGATAAGACTTTTGAAACACTGGAGTGAGACCGTAACAGGTCACTTGGCCTAATACCTTGAAGGCAGATGATGATGATGAGGATAATGTTTGTCTGATGAAATGCTACATACTCCATTCTTGATAAAATGCAATTCTTAATTCCATTTTCTTTCTTACCTAATATAGCTTCAAATTCAGGATCAGGCTGTCCTTCTTCCACCATTGGCAAGTCATAACCGAGAGCACGCAAGCATGACTTGAATTCCTGTTGGTTGAGTCGTCCACTCTTGTCCTTATCAAAGTGTTTGAACATCATGGAGAACTCTTTAAGTGCATCTTCACTCACACCAGATTGATTGCGTGCCTGAATCTGTTGTTCGAGATTATGCTGCATACGCATTCCAAGCTGATCAAGTTGGTCCCACTGTTGTGCCAGCCCCACTGTGCTGTGCTCTGTGTAACGGTTATCAAGAATCAGATGCTCCTCTAAAATGGCACCCAAGTCTTCAATCTTTTTGAGGTCTGACCGACGAGCTCGTACTTCTGTTGCCTTACGCTAAAATTTAAAATGCATGTATAGAAAATAAACACAAAAAAATTTATTTTATTCCTCTTATTTAGCACAAAAAAGCACGTGCGCATGCATGCACGTCCAGGACAACCACTACCAATAAGAAAGTTTTATAACCTAGTAATGCATGCACGCGAGCACACACAAAAACTGTGAATTTGTCAACATAAGAGTAAACATACCTTAGTTTTCTTTATTTCTACAGTGAAAATGTAGTGTTTTGATATCATTAAACTATATAAATTAGAAATGTAAATGGAATTTAACTGCTAAAGTAATAAGTTAGCAGCTTCAAACTTCCAAGGTATACAATTCTACCCTATTAATCAGATTATATTCTGATTAATAACAAATATAAGAGTAAACATACCTTAGTAGCTTCTAGCTGCTGTTCTAAAGAACCAGATCCTTCCATCATAGATGTTCTGCAATAAATATCAAAACATGCATTATAACATAAAAAAATTTGAATAACTAAAATATGTAATAATAACATAAAAAGGAATACTTTTAATGTTATTTAATAAAAGTAAATTCAATGAATGCATCTTGATAATTTCACACTTCTAGTTTACACTTCCAAACCAATTTTTTTTTACATACAAGTTCTGTACCAGTATTGATGTATATCAAATTAACATAGTTCTAGTTTAATGTAAAGAAGTGTCAAAAGAACAAAGTTATGGAGATGGGGCCAACAGCAACAAAAGTGCTTTAATTCCAAACAAAACTTACAACTATGTAAGCATATGTGTAGAAAATATTTTCTTTGAAGAGTACTAAACATATTAAACTCAACGTGTAAATAATAGGTTATCTTCATTCTACAACTCACAAAGAAATGTTAAGATATAATTAAGTTGTAAGTGAAATTACAGAAGTTAATAATATGACAACTTAGAAGTTAAACGTTAGTTTCATTTGAGTCTAAAATTACTAATACTGAATGTGATTAAACATACCATGCTTATGTAAGTAAACATGAATCCAAAAGCTCTTGTTACAATATTAATCAGGATTGATGTCTTGTTTACAAAGAAATGGATTTTCTGGAATTATGTTACTGTGTTATATACATCAGGTTCATAAAAATAAAAAATACAGACAAAACTCAATTATGATGTATCATCAAGTCACAGCATACAGAGCAATATAAGCAAAATAGTCTTGTACTAATGTCACTAAGAGTAAGAAATAACTAATACTGTAGATTAACTATTATTTGCGTTTAGTGTTTATGTTACTTAAAATAATATGTAAGGATATTAATTTCATCAGCTTTATAGGAAAACTTTCAAATGTCAACATTTTTAATGTGGCTATATGTAAGAATTCAACGCAAATTTGATATTTTCTGATGTCTCGTCCTTGGTGGTCTAGTGTTTACCAATTGTTATTTATACACCTATGAGTAATGCCAATTTGTATTAACTTTCTATAGTTACACATCTATTGTGCAAGCATCTGTTTTATGTCAATGCCAAAGCACAATTAATAACATTATTTTTTTAATTTATTAAAACCCCACCATGGATTATAATAAACTCTTTCAAGTTGATTATGTATACACGTGGACTCACTTTGTGTATAGGAAAGAACTCGTTTACATTGCTGAGTTTATCAGATAAAATGTAAGCACTTCCACAACTGAAGTCAAATAATATCAATAGAATATCTGCTTCACAAAACCCTTTAATTTTTTCTGTAGTGCAGGTCGAATATAGATATTACACTTCAAAACTAAAAAAATAGTGTAATATATATTTGCAGGCTTTGTATCACAAAAGTAATTTAAATATTTTCTGCTGACCTTAATATTAAATTGGCATGAACTGATTGCAAGGTGATTGCAAGCTCTACGTATGCCAAGAAAATAATTGAAGAGTGAAAATGGCAAAGGTTCTAAGTGCCATTTAGAAAATTTTACAGGACACAGTAAAAACTTTTGCAGTCCTATTGTTAATGTTAATTTTTAAACTACTGATATATTTATGAAAGATACATATTAGTCTTGAATATAAACGTACTGTATGAATAATTTCTATTTATACTAACATATTACACAGCAAAGATTATAGAATGTTTTCTTTATAATGTTCCAAATGTCACTCTTATAAAGAGGCATTATAAAATTCAAACAAAAAAGGGTTCGTAATACATGGTTAAGTAAATTTAAAAAACATTAAAATATCATAATGTAGCTCATAATTACATTGAGATTCTCAGTGTCTGCAAAGTTCTTCATAAAAAAAAAAAATCTTTGCAGTCCAATAGAAACGGTATCATGTTAAGGAGGCCTGCTTTTTTGCAACTAAGTAGCATTGGTTGTGGGAGAATGTGGAGTCTCTTCTACATTAGATAGATTTTTCCTTTTTTTATAATATTAATCAGCTTTCCATCACTCTAGATTACTAAACATTTTTTTGGTAAGATGATTTACGGGAAATTTTTGGATACACAAATCATGCTCAGTTTCGAAATCTTAAATTTGTGGTAATGATCACAATCTCTCTTTCTATTCTCAATTGTGCCAAACTCACGGTCACAACTCAAAAATCTGTGGCTGCTCACAAAATACTTCTGTGTCACCTGATCAAAGTGACCGTGATGTGTCAAAAACATAATCAAGAAAATCATTACACGATTTGGCCTGAGCAAATATCGGACCTAATGACTAATTTCCTCTTCTTCAGGTACCCTTCCTTCATTTGTCAACTTCAACATGCATGACACAATTTCATTTGCAACACTAGGGACAATGTTGTCATCCTACATACACATAATACCTTGCCTGAATCTACAACATATTTGCCTAAATTGTAACAATTCAGTTATCTATTATAAAACATGTTGCTTTGGGTAAGTTTTGGAATCAGTAATACCTATCATGGCACATAGAACACTGCAAAGGTATCCGGAGTTAGAACATTAAAAATTTTGGGGTGAATGTTCGAATTACTTCTAAAGACCTCAGGTTCATGGAACTTCCAGTTTATCAGTGATGGTGAATGGAACACGATGTCTCATTAAAAGGAAAATGCCAAACAATGGCACTTAGAACCTTTGCCATTTCCACTCTTCAATTATCGGAAGCATGTTTATAAAAATCAGTGTAATAAAGATTATCCATCTTTCTTATACTTTCTACAAGACATACATAATGTGCACTTAGGAAATAGTTTCATTTTTTGAATTGCACACAAATGATGGGGGGGGGGGGAGGGGAAGAGAAGGTATCTAACTTCAATTGTAATTTGTATTGTTAAGGGGATATATGAAATTAATTTTGCAAAATAAGAGTTCTCTGTATGTTAGTTGCTTCTACATTACTTTGCCATTAACGAAAATCAGCATTTAACTAATAGAAAATAATATGAAGAGATGTTAGCAGTTTACAATGAGATTATATGTTTCTTTTCAAACAACCAAGTGTTAAAGGAAACTGTTCAAGTGAAAATAATTTATGGACAGTTCTATTGTATATAGATTTTTTTTTTTGTAAATGACTGTTAAAAAAACATCCCTTCTAATAGACTGATCTTTCCTACTCTTAACTGCACTATCTGAGATTTAAATAGCAATCCTTATCTTAAATTTTGAGTCTCCTCATATGTCATTTAAGTAATTCTTTTTCTATGCTTTGCTTCTGTAGATATGGTTGTTAGTATTGAAAAGTAATTCCTATTAACATTTTTTTCTAAAGGAGATGTCAATGAGAGGTATAATTCGGTAGATATTAATTCTTATATGGAAATTAAAGCTTGCTCTTTGCTGTTATTTTTCCATGATGACTAGAATTATGTTAATACTTCAAGAACACTCATATAGATTTGGTCAAGCTCTGAAATTTTTTATCCAAATAAGTTCTTCATTTGAAGAATAAAATTACCTATAATTACATAAATAATTTTTTTGACAAACTTCTTTGAAGACATTACATTCTATATAATTATACATCACAAGTACTTCGAAGTAAATCAATACTGCACTTTTTTAAATAAAGATCCATTTCTTTTAGTGAGTGATATTTCATGTGCAACATTCTCAATTGAATTGGCATGAATGAGGCATGTTCTTAAAGTAAGTTCCAAAAGGGTGTAGTAAGTAAACGGGAAGATATTTACAAACCATTTTTGTTGCATTGTATTCCCTACACTTCAATTACTTCTCAACACAATCTCCACCATTATTGAGTTATTTATCGAGTTGTGCCACAAGTCTTTCTATCTCCTTATTGTAGAATTCGCCCTCCTGCGATGCAAACCACTCCCGCACTGCTGTCTTCACTTCATCGTCGCCATCAAAACGTTGACCACCGAGGGACTTCTTGAGGTGCAGGAAGAGATGAAAGTCACTCAGAGCCAAATCCGGGCTGTAGGGGGGTTGGTCAATTTGTTCCCAGCTAAATTTCGAGATGAGATTTTGGGTGTCGTCGCTATCAAAACGTTGACCACCGAGGAACTTCTTGAGGTGCAGGAAGAGATGAAAGTCACTCGGAGCCAAATCCGGGCTGTAGGGGCGATGGTCAATTTGTTCCTGTCCTCATGAATTTTATCATCGATAGCACGCACCAAATCGTCATTGATCAAAGATGGCCGACCGGTACGCTGCTCGTCATGCACAGAGACGCGGCCCTCATTGAACTTCCTAACCTATCTCCTGACCATTCCATCACTAATGGTATCATCACCATACACCTCACAAAGTTGATGATGAATGTCAGCTGGTTTGATGTTTCTCGCATTCAAGAAACGGATAACAGATTGCATCTCACAGCCAGTGGGGTGCTCGATCACTTTAAACATTTCAACTGATCACAACTAACCACACACACGGACTGAAGCTCTGAAACTGCATGCACAGCTTGCCTGAGGACTGAAGAAGAAAACACGAATGCGCAAAATAACGATTGCAGCAATGCGACACCTATAATTGAAAACGGAACTTACTTTAAGAACACGCCTCGTAGATACTGAATATGAACAAATTCTACACAAGAGATGTTACTGCATACAGGACTTCTCTTTTGTATAATGCCAGGGTTCATAACTTGCCATTATTCACCCAAATTCTACGAGCATGCCTCATAGATGTTGTTAGTGCTAAGAGCTGTAAACCACTTAGTTCATCAGAGACTATGGAGAGTGCAGCACAATGGTGCTCGTAATGAATGAATGGATGGAGAATTTTTGGAATGTCATAGGGGAGCCAGAGTACCAGGAGAAAAGCCCTGTGCTGCCTGAACCATGAGTTTGCCCAATGCAAGATTTAAATTTAGGGTGGATCAACCACGATTTGACCTAAGCCCCTATCACTGAACACTGTACACAGAAAGTTAACATACCAAAAACGAGTTGTTCCGATATCAGGAATGGTGAGATTGCATTTCAGAAAAAATTTCAAAATTGAATTTTTGAAATATAATATTGTCTCTTCAGAATTTGCATGAGAAAGTAAAAGGACATGTTTAATTTGCATCTTCATGTCTTCCTAAACAACTTTTCGAATTACATTAGTACATTTTAAGTTACCGTAGTTACACAAATTTCCCCCTTGCATAATTTTCCCACCCCCTCAATTTATAAACTCAAATTTGGGTAAAAAAAATTGCATAATTTTCCCGTCTTTATTACCACTTATAAAATTTTTATTTGTAAATATGACCGAGAAACGCAAAGCAGCAACATTGCGTACACACTTCGCTAGCTTCTAGTAACCACGTGGGTGACGTGCAAGTAGGCTACAACAATGGAGGCTAAAGACCTTCCTAAACCATTTAAGATGGCATTTAGGACCTGTGATCTAACAACCGGTGATTCGAAAGTGCTCCTTAAACACATACAGCTGCTTAACCAGAGGCTCTGTACAGAGCACTGGAAAGTAGTTCACAGGCAGACTGATTCTACTGGACAGCATCTAATCATGATTGACCAGGAATCAGCTGCCAAAATCAAGGAAAATGAACTGAATGCATTTACTGGGGTGGCCAGGGGTCTCTTTAAGATCCTATTCGATCCCTGTAAAAAGACAGCTCAGGAAAAACAGGAGACAGCAGCTGAGGAGAACTCTGCAGAGTTCATGGATGTTGGAATCTCTGGGGAGACTTCACTCAAGAGGCTGTCTAAGGTAAGTATTTTGATTTGTTAATTATGAAAATAATTCAAATTAATTTACAACATTGTAAGGCAGCATCTGCCATATTGAGCAAGAAGCTAGCTGAAGAAATTATAGATATTGCTCTCATTCAAGAACCTTGGACATACAAGGGCTTTATCAGGGGAGTTAACTGTACTGGGGGCGCACTCTATAGTCCCAATACTGAAAAGCCAAGAGCCTGCATTTATATCAGAAATTACTCCAAGAAGTTCTGTTCTAGGGATGTGACAACTATTGAAACATTCGTAATGTAAGGGGGCAGAAAGAGGACTTTACTGTTCTCATCTGTACCTCCCTTATGATGAACCCAACCCGCATCAGAGACAGTGAGGAGATCAATCGTCCACTGCAACGAGATGGGTAAGGAAATCATCCTAGGGACTGATGACAATGCTCACCGTGTGCTGTGGGGATGCACTGACATCAATCCAACAGGCGAATAGCTGGCAGAATATCTGGTAAGTATTGACCTAAATATTCTTAACGAAGGTAATGAACCAACGTTTGCTAATACACAGAAGACAGAAGTTATTGACATAACGCTAAGGACTAAATTAGCTGAGGACCTAGTTTCAAACTGGTATGTATCATTGGATACTTCTGTATCCGATCATAGGTACATCTATTTTAGAACTAAGTCTCAAATCACTAATCCAGTGATCAATAGGAAACCATGGAAAACTGATTGGGACGAATACAGAAAAGACCTTTCAGCATTGGTATTGGATATCTCTAGGAACATTCGTTCTATAATAGATGTGGAGTTGGCAGTTGACCAGTTGCAACCTATTCCACCAAATTGATTTTTAACACAAACGCAACTTCAATAATGTCAATGAATATAATCTATTACATCACATACAAGGCCTTTCTGTGAACTTAAATAATGAATTCCACCAACGAATGGATTATCCTCTCAGTGAGATCTGTGTCCGCACTCCAAATACACAACTAATAAAAAATCATTGATATTGGCTTATATGAAGCTTAATAAGAACCATATTATGATTTTACTACGTTATTTTAATAATCACACTATTATGAATTAAGAAATATATGATTAATAACAACATTTTTAGTCACAATCAATTTTATTACAACAATAATTTTATTTTAATATCTGTACCCTTATTCGAATTTTAGGTTGTTTGCTTTCCATAGAGATAACCATTTAAACTGTTATTTAATGATGTACACATGATTTGTAAATATGTTAGATGGTAAAATTTTGTATAAGATATTGAGTCAAATGCCTGAAGATGCCTGAGGGTGGAAACGTCAGCACATTAGTTGTCTATAACATTCAATGACTATTTACATTTGTAACTGTTGTTGATGTTTTTTAAACCATGATATGTCATTTAGGCTGAATACTAAATAAAAATTATATTATATTACAGTTGCAACAGTCCATTCTCCTATTCTATTATAATAACTGTGAAGCTAAGGTTGCTGGCTAGCCAAGGCAAGTTCCTTGGTGGTCTAAAGAGCTAAGCAAAATTAGACATAAATCAAGGAAGCTCTTCAAACTTGCACGAGGAACTGGTGATTGGACCACCTATCGGAGGGAACTTACCAGTTACAACAAGGCTATTTGCAAAGTCAAAAGGCAGGCTTGGAGGGAGCACTGCGAAGGGATGGAAAACATTCCTAGCAGTGCAAGACTCGTGAAGCTAATGGCTTAAGGTGCTCACAAGATAGTCAGCACAAACTACAAGATGGTAGTTACACACAGTCTGGTATGGAAATGCTGGTTCATCAAAAAGCGTTTATTTTCCAGACTCAAAAAAGTGGTAGACAGTGATTGACTGATCTGGGGCAACCAAATCTGCTCCGTTTATGTTCGAGCAGAGAGGACTGGAACCTGGTCAGGGATGTGATCACTGTTACTAAAGTAAGGATGGGCCATTAATTCTTTTGAACCAAATAAGTCCGCAGATCCTGATTCAATCATGCCTGCTTTGCTGCAACAGGGAATTGACTCACTGCAGTCTTTACTTTGCAGAATCTTTGCCTAGCCTCTGGTTATGTTCCATTGGCTTGGAGACAGACCAAAGTGACATTTATGCCCAAACCTGGGCGACCTAGTCACACCAAGGCCAAGGCATATCGTCCAATAAGCCTCTCCTCATTCCTTCTTACAGAATTGGAGAGATTAGTGGATAGGCACATTAGGGACAAAGTATTGAAGGATTTTCCTTTACCCAAGTACCAATTTGCCTATCTACCAGGTAAATCCACAGAAGCAGTGTTTCATCATGTTGTTCTCATCTATTGAGAAGGCGCTAGCTTTTAAGGAAATTGCCATTGGAGCATTTCTAGATATAGAAGGAGCATTTGATAAAACTTCTTGCGAAATGGTGTCAAAAGCTCTTCAAGAGCATAATGTCCCTACACTTATCTGTAGACGGATACACTTTATGCTAGAAAACAGGCAAATTACCATGAGTTTAAAGTTGACTACGGCCAGGGGCTGTCTCAAGGTAGCGTTCTTTCACCCCTACTTTGGAACCTGGTTGTGGATACCTTGCTGCAGGAACTCGGGGCTGGGTATTTTACTATCGGATTTGTAGATGATATTGCTGTACTTGTTAAAGGAAAATTTCCTAATACAGTCTTCGAAGTGCTTTAAGTTGCACTAAAAAAGATTGAAGCCTGGTGTAACAGGAACAAACTTTCTGTTAATCCCAATAAAATGGTAGCGGTACCTTTCACTAGAATGAGGTCTATAGTGAACTTGAAGGAGAGGATACCCTACTCTTCACAAGTTGAGTATCTAGGACTCATCCTGGACAACAGATTAATTTGGAAAAAGCACTTAGATTACTGCATTGCCAAGTCCTACAGGGTTTTTTTGGACCTATAGAAGAATGCTTGGTAAGACTTGGGGTCTAAAACCTAGGATTATGTATTGGATATACATCACTGTAGTAAGACCTTTACTCTCTTATGTCATGCTTATGTGATGGCCAAGAGTTAAATTAAGGAACTGCAGAACTTAAATTGCAAAGGGTGTTTTGTATAGCAATAACGGGAGCATTTAGAACAACTCCCACTGCAGCAGTGAAATGCTGATAGAACTCACCCCATTACATATGTTTGCGCTTTACATGTTTTCTTTTTTTTTTTATTGTTTATATTTATTTATTTTCACTATAGATGTCTCCACTCATGTGTTCTAGTGGAAGCATCGCCATTTTAACACAGACGTTCTCTCTATCACGGCTAACTGCCATCTTCTACCATGTTCGATGTATCATAATTAATACAATTATCAAGTGCCTGGGGCAGCTGTGGACTTTTATGTATCACCAAGAGACGCCAAGACAGCTGCACAATAAACACCATTAAGGGTAATCTTGCTCTAATTTTATTTATCAACCTATCCAACTCAAACATTCTAGTCCTCCAGGACGGATAGCGTTCATTTTGGTCCTCCGGCCCGTGATATAGGTTAAATCTAGACGCCATTGTGATAGTGTTACAGTTTCCCACTAGAGAGAACTACGCTCGTCAGCAATATTAAAAGCAGGGTTACCAACGTAAATATTAATTCATTCAGCCGCCACTAGGAGCACTTTCCTTCATACGGAAACATATAGTCATTCTCGACAACAATATGAATGAAGCAGATAAACATAAATTAATAAAAAAGAGAGGTATTCTCAAAGCCAACATCACGCGAATTGATAACTTCGTCAAGAATGAAATCACAAGCACTGATTATAGCCTAATTGAAGTTGATCAATTCATGAGGAATTCCAAACTGTACAAGTTGAATTAGAATTAAATGATAACACAGCTGAACATAGTAACTATCGTGTAGATTTTGAAGATCTTTACGATCAGTTAGAAGCTAAAATGCTACATTTCTTGAATCTTACTCGCTGTAATGACAAAAATGAAGACGCTCGTTCTGTTATATCGATTCATTCTATTCAGAAGAAAAATGTTCGACTCCCGAAAATTAACATTCCCACATTAGACGGTGATTGGTCATCATGGCTGCATTTTAAGGATACTTTCGATAACTTAATTTCTAAAAATGACGACCTGTCTGAAATTGAAAAATTTCACTACCTCATTTCAGCCTTGAAAGGCGAGGCTAAAGACATTGTTAAGAATATCAGTGTCAAAGAAACTAATTATGCAGTACCGTATGAACTCTTACACAATCGATACCATTGCCCAAAGTTAATTGCGGCAGAATATGTCAAGCAACTTTTGAATCACACAAACAAGATCTATTCTACGGAATCTAAACTGCGTCAACTAATAAACAAATTTCAAGGTAGCTTAGACGCATTGCAAGGACTTATCACTCAAACTAACATTCTAGACATGATGTTAAATGAACTCGTATTATCAAGAGTAGATAGAAGGGTTAGAGTGGAGTTTGAAACTAGTTACGCTCAACAATCAGTAACAACATTTAAACAGCTGATTAAGTTTCTGAACTTAAATGTCAAACAATGCAATTATGTGTTCCCAGCTACAATATAAGGGAATTTCAGACATCACTCACTAAAACTAGACAAATCACCAAGTCTCAACACCAATCTTACTTAACAACGAACAATCAGTGTTGTTTATGTAATTGTAGACACAAATTATATCGATGTTTTCAATTTCTTCAAGCAAATCCTAGCGAGAGGTTTAAGATAGTCAAGGACAAAGGCTTATGCAGCAACTGCCTCAGTTCAACACATACCTGGAAGACATGTACGTCAATAGGTTCCTGCAGACATTGCGGCAAATATCATCACACCTTGATCCATAAGGACTCTAGACGCAATTCAATTGTTCATGAGAATCACAATGCACAAGTCACACAGCAGACAAGTGAGACCCAACAATCGACATATCACACATTAAAGGGAAACACAAGTCAAGTACTCCTAAGTCAGCTCTTGTCAAATTAAGAAATCCACATGGAGGATTCATTACAGTTAGAGCCATTCTAGATAATGGATCACAAACCAATTTCATTTCTGAATGTGTTGTACAACAACTTCATCTGAAGAAAAGAAGAAGTCCCATCACATTACAAGCCTTTGGAGATCTCACATCAAGAGCTAACAGTACAGTCAATTTAGAAGTCCATTCTAATGTAAACAAGTATCACTTCAATGTTGATTGCATTGTCCTACCCAAGATCACTGATCATATTCCTTCAACCTACATACATCATGATGATTGGAATATCCCACAATCTCTATCACTTGCTGATCCAAATTTCCATACACCTCAAATAACAGATATACTGCTCGGAGCTCAAGTGTTTATGCAACTTCTAGTAATGGAAAGGAGAACACGTCCTGGGAAATATCCAATTCTCCAAAACACTCAACTTGGTTGGATACTTAGTGGTGAATATTTTCAAGCAGCTAAGGCAAATCATGATGCACAATTACAACAATCTCTTTTCTTGCATGTTGATCACAACCTAGAGAAACAATTACAAAACTTTTGGAATCTTGAAGAAGTCAATGAGATTGTACATTCCCCTCAAGAAAAGGAATGTGAAGCACACTTCAAGGAGCATACCATTAGAGATGCATCAGAAAGATACATTGTAGAACTTCCTATCAGAAAGGAATGCAAGAAACCTGGCAAGTCAAGACAAATGGCAGCAAGGAGTTTCTTCTACTTAGAAAGAAGATTGAACAATGAAGAAATCCTTAAACAAGAGTACATCAAATTCATGCGTGAATATGAAGCACTTGGTCATATGAAGCTGATCAATGTCAAGCCTTCAGAAGAGAATGATTATTACTACATTCCTCACCATGCTATTCTCAAGCAGTCAAGCACAACCACCAAAACTCTTGTTGTATTTGATGCTTCAGCAAAAACTGACAACGGTATTAGTGTGAATGACATCCTACTTACAGGACCAACTATCCAAGACGATCTTTTCTCTATAATCCTTAGATTTCGTACTCATCAAATTGCATTTACAGCTGACATTGAGGAGATGTATAGGCAAGTGAATATCAATCCCAAGAATTATAATTTGCAGTGCATACTCTGGAGAGAAGATTCCCAAGAACCACTCACTACTATCACTTATGGTACAGCCTCTGCACCATTCCTAGCTACAAGATGCCTGAAGCAACTCGCTCATGATGAAGGTGTCAATTTCCCTCGAGTAGCCAAAATCGTCAATAAAGACTTTTATGCAGATGACTGCATATCTGGCACAAGCAACCTGTTTGATGCCATCAAGATTAGCACTGAACTTCAAACCATGCTTAATCATGGAGGTTTTAATTTGAGAAAATGGAGTTCCAACAATGCAGACTTTTTGAATACTATTCCTATTGAGCTCAGACAATCGCAACATTCACTAACGTCAAAGAATAGTGACGTAGTAAGGACGCTAGGACTTATCTGGCAACCTTCCAAGGATCAATTTCAGATCATCAGTGATCTAGATCAAAGTGATGCAAAACGTTCAAGCAATTCAACGAAACACATGATTTTATCTAAAACTGCATCTATATTTGACCCATTGGGACTACTATCACCTATTGTAATACTGTGTAAAAGTTTTATGCAATGACTATGGTAAGAAGGTCCTTCCTGGGATGAACCATTGACCTCCAACCTTAGTCAAGATTGGGAAAACTTGTCAAACCAACTTCCATACATAAATAATGTCAGTATTCCTCGATTTGTAGTTTTCAAGGGTACAACTCAAACTGTTGAGATACACGGTTTTTCTGACGCCTCCGAAAAGGCATACAGTGCCTGTATATACATCAGGTCAACCAATCTTAATGAAACAAGCAGTAAGCTTCTTTGTGCGAAATCCAAAGTGGCACCTTCGAAGCAGATCTCATTTCCTCGATTAGAACTGTGTGGAGCAGTCTTCCTAACAAGACTTCTAAGAAGAGTCCTAAAGGCTCTGGAACACTTGAATCCAATTAAGATACAACTGTGGGCAGACTCTACTCTAGTGTTGGCATGGATAGCTTCATGTCCCACTAGATGGAAAACATTTGTAGCTAATCGTGTTGCAGAAATTCAGGAAATTGCACCCATTAGTAAATGACAACATGTGCCATCCAAGGATAATCCTGCGGATTTAGTATCACGAGGACTTCAACCTAAAATGATCATTGACAATTCACTCTGGTGGCATGGTCCCTCATGGTTAAGTCAAGATTCTTCAAGTTGGCCACAACTTATTCTGCAAGAACAATCAACCAACCTCCCAGAACAACGAGCTACAGTAACACTCTTAAGCACTCAATATGATGATAATTTCATCACCAGATTCTCAAAGCTCCACAAATTGCAAAGAGTAATGGCTTATTGCATACGATTTATCGCAAACTGTCGCATATCAATTGATCAAAGGAATTATGGTCAACTCACTGCACAAGAATTGAGAAATTCTTTGGACTTTTGCATAAAAATTATGCAAGCAGTCTCCTACCCACAAGAGATTGCAATGCTCAACAGCAATCACACTGTGAATTCAACAAGCAATATAAGAGCTTTGAATCCAATATTAGATGAAAGGAGTATTTTGCGAGTCGGAGGAAGACTTCAAAATGCACCAATTTCTGAAGAAGCCAAGCACCAAATCATTCTACACCCTTAGCATCATTTAACTAAACTAATAATAATCGCTGAGCACATTCGCTTACTACACGCAGGTCCTCAACTTTTGATTGCGTCCTTACGCCAAAGATATTGGATCCAATCAGCAAGACGAACTGTCAAGAAATATATCCACACATGCATCATCTGTCACAAGTTGAAATGTATCACTGCCAAACAACTGATGGGAAATTTACCAAAGGAAAGGGTCACACCTACACACCCATTCCTAAACACTGGCCTCGATTATGCAGGTCCCTTTCTAATAAAAACAGGCACACGGCGAAGTAAAATAGTAATTAAGGCATATCTTGGAGTCTTTGTTTGCCTTTCTGCAAGGGCAGTTCATTTAGAGGTAATATCTGATCTCACAACCAAAGCTTTCATTGCAGCACTTAGACGCTTCATTTCCCGCAGAGGACAACCACTCACAATACATAGTGACAATGGTAAAACCAACTCTCAGCACTCAAATTGAAGCTTGTTTAAATTCTCGACCTCTAACCAAGCTCAATGATGATCCCTTTGATTATTCCTATCTTACTCCTACACATTTTCTAATTGGAGAACTGCTAACTGCACTTCCTGATCATAATTTTCTGTCATCTCCCATTAACACTCTATCAAGATGGCAAAATATTCAACGACTTACTCAACATTTTTGGAAGAGATGGTCCAGGGACTACTTGAGCAACCTACAACCTCGATCCAAGTGGACAACTAGCCAGCCCAAAATCAAACCCGGAACCTTGGTCCTCATCAAGGAAGAAAATCTACCTCCTCTTCAGTGGAAGGCAGCAGTTGTGAAGGATGTCCATCCCGGTGATGACAACTTGATTTGTGTGGTAACAGTTCGCACAAAAAATGGTGAACTCAAGAGACCCATTAATACACTATGTCCTTTACCATGAACTTGAAAAGGCTGGATGCCTTTTGGTGGGTGGGATGTTTGCACTTTACATGTTTTCTTTTGTTTATTGTTTATATTTATTTATTTTCACTATAGATGTCTCCACTCATGTGTTCTAGTGGAAGTATCGCCATTTTAACACAGACGTTCTCTCTATCACGGCTAACAGCCATTTTCTATCATGTTCGATGTATCATAATTAATACAATTATCAAGTGCCTAGGGCAGCTGTGGACTTCTATGTATCACCAAGAGAAGCCAGGACGGCTGCACAATAAACACCATTAAAGGTAACCTTGCTCTAATTTTATTTATCAACCTATCCAATTCAAACATTTTAGTTCTCTGGGTTGAGGCTCAGGCTCTCACGGCATTTCACAGAATCTGTCACCAGACAACAGTGTTCAATATTGAACACTTGGATCACCTCAAACTCCCTTAGGACAGCAATGTTTATCGAATTCTCAATATGAGAACCAATATCGTGGAACAAAGGGTTTCGTTTGACAAATTCACTGTCACTTACCCAGAACGCAGTGAATGGGATAGTCAGGTTAAACCTGAGAACAATAAGGCTCCAGTCTGGTACACTGATGGTTCCAAAACCAAGTCAGAAACTGATGCTGGATTATTTGAAAATGGCACAAAGCTTTCTTTTAGCTTGGGTCAATATGTCACAGTCTTTCAGGCTGAGATTTTTGCTATCTTAGCCAGTATCAGGGAAAGTATTTGGAAGGGCTACAATCGTAGACATATTCTTATATTTCCAGATAGCCAAGTGGGCACTTAAGGCACTTGAAGCTCCCTTGGTTAAGTCGAAACTGGAATCGAAATGCCACGAGCCCCTCATGATACTGGCTGAACATAACACAGTTCAACAGTGCCGGGACATGCAGGGATTCAGGGTAATGAAAGAGCAGATGAGGCTGCCAAAAAGGGAACCAAGATCCCATTCACAGGACCTGAGCCTGTGCTGGGACTATCTCTAAGACCAATAAAGCAGGTTATCAGGGACTGGGCTCTCAAGAAACACAAAAACTACTGGAACTCAAGTGAGGGCTGCAAACACTCTAAGGCCCTCATAAGAGATTTTAATAAAAGCAGGTCAAGTGACTTGTTAAAATTGAGCAAGAAACAGCTCCACTAGGCAGTCAGATTTCTTACAGGACAATGTGCCATCAAGAACAACCTGTACAGGATGCGACATATTGCTCGCGTCTCGCTTCCTGAGCTGGTTCTTTGGGGAGCGAGAAGCAGAGAGGAAGAGTGGGAGATCCTATGCAGTTAGTAGCCTACTACCCTGCATTTAACACATCGGTCTTTTCAGGATTGCTTCCATCAGCTATGGAGCAAGATCAGCCAGGGACAAGCGATTGTATAGGAGGTCCCTCATAAAACAAATTATGTCCTTCTCATCAATTCCTGTAACTAAATACTAACACCAGTGGTAGACTAAGTCTCTACTCGAGATTATCGACCTAATCGTGATCACAGTTGTCGTGTGTACATATCCGTAAACTCTGTGTGTGTTTCTCAAACTGTTTCTGCCACAAAACCCCTTTTAACCTAAAGTGTAACTGCATAAGCCTTGTAATATTTTATTAGTATTTAATAATTAACGGACAAGTGAAAGCTAGTATCTCAATAATTCTGTTCAGTGGGACGAATGCATTTGCTTTTTAAGCCTGCAATCTGATTTTATGGCGAAAAATTGTAGTCTCATTTCCACTTCTACATTTTGTCTGTTTCGGTATTTCGTTTTAGTGGACACATACACAGAGAAATGTTAAATGTTATGTTTTATTTAATGACGCTTGCAACTGCAGAGGTTATATCAGCGTCGCCGGATGTGCCAGAATTTTGTCCCACAGGAGTTCTTTTACATGCTAGTAAATCTACTGACATGAGCCTGTCGCATTTAAGCACACTTAAATGCCATCGACCTGGCCCGGGATCGAACCCGCAACCTTGGGTATAGAAGGCCAGCGCTATACCAACTCGCTAACCAGATCAACTACGCAGAGAATCCAGTGATGTAAGTGGAAAAAAAAAAAAAAAAAAAAGTTATGTTTTATTTAACAACGCTCCGCAGCTGCAAAGATTATATCAGCGTCACCGGATGTGCAGGAATTTTGTCCTGCAGGAGTTCTTTTACATGCCAGTAAATCTACTGACATAAGCCTGTCGCATTTAAGCACACTTAACTGCCACCAACCTGGCCTGGGATCGAACCCAGAACCTTGGGCATAGAAGGCCAGTGCTATACCAACTCGCCAACCAGGTCGACGATGAAAGTGATAAGTATTATTTTCTGTTTTAAATGTTCAAAAATATTATTATTACGCATATTATTGGGATATTATTATTATTATTATTATTATTATTATTATTATTATTGTCGGTGGTTTCATGTTAATATTGACTCATATTTTCGTAATATTTATATACTTTTATAGTACCCGCTAACATGTAAGCATAAAATAGCCACCGGTGCAGCTCAGTCGGCTAAGGCCCTTGTCTACTGATCCAGAGTTGCGCTTGGGTGCGGGTTCGATTCACGCTTGGGTTGATTACCTGGTTGGGTTTTTTCAGAGTTTTTCCCCAACAATAAGGCGAATGTCAGGTTAACTATGGCAAATCCCCAGCCTCATCTCGCCAAATACTATTTTGCTATCACAAATCCATCAACGCTAAATAACTTAGTAGTTGATACAGTGTTATTAAATAACCAAGTAAAAAAATGTATAAAATAAAATTTAAAATCATATAGTGCTCATGGAATCCTGACAAGATACTTTGAGAAATGCTGCTCTGTGGTAATTCAGCAGTTGACCAGACTGAATGAAGAGTGGCCTAGTGTGCACATACAGTAGATTTTCGGAAATTGCCATCAGAGATAATAGTGATAGTCGTAATCACGATCAGAGTCTCCAGTATTATAAGCAGTAAAGATCCCTGCGATGGCATAGGACAGTGATGTCAAAGCAAGCACATTTTTCTGACCTTGACGTCGTGCGAGGGCATTAAGCGCTAGGTATGCTAGGAGGAAGCAGCCTGTTGGATTAAGAAAACAGTGGTGCACAAACTTCAAACAGAACGTGAAATTTTATGTCG
Source organism: Periplaneta americana (assembly GCF_040183065.1). Lineage (NCBI taxonomy): Eukaryota > Metazoa > Arthropoda > Insecta > Blattodea > Blattidae > Periplaneta > Periplaneta americana. The sequence continues at coordinate 92,513,796 of NC_091127.1, forward strand.
TTATTTTATATGGCTTCTTTCTGTTTGTTATTTTCTAGATTGTCTGTAAAACAAAAGTACTGACATCTATTTCTTAGCCTAATATTGCAGTTGTGTTTTAAATGTTAATAACATAATAAAGAGTAGAGCAGGAATATTCACACAAATTCCATAATAACAACTATACTGTACTAAGTGAATTAAACACATCATTCATAAAGAAAGTGTTATCCCAAAGAAAGACCCTGAATATGATATGATAAGTTTAAATTGATACTGATGGTATCTTTAGCCTTATAAAAGTAATCCAAACAATATTATAGTACAAAGCAAAGTTGTCTAGGTATATGTTTTAACTGTAACTAATATTACATAATAAAACTCTTATCGCATTATGCTTTTAGGTGATATTGGTGTGCAACTTTCTGTTATCAGAATATTAAATTATCTCGAAATCTGCTGAAGCTATAGAGCTGACGTTTTACCAACAAATAGGACATATCTTTTGTTTGTGATGTAACAGTATTTGCTTTAATTCATTTCCTTACAAACATTTTCCATGCGAATATTTTCAAACATTTTAATACACTATCTTCAGTAGGCTAATACATATTTACGATATATTAGATTTACGAAAACATTGTTTTAGTACCTGTAAGGCTACTAAACAAACATATCTGAAAATTTCACTTTTCTGTAAAAAAGTTGAGAAAATATTCCTTTTGAATTAAAAAGCAAACTTGTGAAAAATGAACATTAAAATTAAAACTTACATTCTTATAATGCACTTATACTTCTCAGATAAATCTAAAAATTAACATGGATACAGTTTCAATACGTTCTCTTCCCTTTACCCATTGAATCAGTGCTGGCCATCCCTGTATATAGCTCGACCAAATGGCATATACTCGTACTACATCTTTCATCTCTTTCCTTTCCGCTGTAAAGCGCTCAGGCTCTCCTGGACTCTAAGGGTACGAACACATTGGCGCCTAGCTTTAAAGCTAGCAGGCTCCGCTATCAGTGTTATGAAAGACAAGGAAGCTTGGTGTGCACAAATTGGAGCTTGTTTACAGGTCGCTTTAATCTCTCAGCTGACTCACAGCTGATTAGGTCATCTCCTTGGAATCTCTGAGTAGACTTGATATCGCAATAGATTCAAGTAGTGAGGACGAATTTGATTTATTAGACAGTGCAGAATCAAAGTGGTTATTATTACAAGAATTCTTTTCTCGAGAGTGTTCCCTTCACCCTATAAATAATGAAAGGGTTGCGTTTGGTGAATATTATCTTTTTAAATATCTGTGGAACTTTCCAGAAAAATTCATTAGCTACCCGAAAGTGGAAATCGAAACTTTCGATTATCTTCTCTATTTAACCAAAGATTTCATACAGAAAGCTTAGAAAAATTGCCAGGGAATCCTATTTTGCAGGAAGAACGGCTTATACTCACACTGAGGTAAACTGTACAATTCTTACAAAATAGTGCCTAGTGAACATTCTCAATAATTTGATTGATATTAGTTATTATTTATTTGTTTATTTTTTTATTTTTCGTGGTATTAAGGCACATACAGAAGAAAGCAATTAAACTCTTGAATTGAGATCGAAGACTCCAAATCAGGCCTAATGGTGAACGACAATATCCATTCATCCGAATTCATTAGTAGTTTGTAATTAAAAAATTAATTAAATTCCACCTCCAGTTTTGAATCTATACGAAATTTAATGTCGTGGCAGGTCTTTCGAACACACGAGCAATCAGTTTTTCTACATCCAATGTGTGCAGTGTTTTAAAACTTCACAACCATTGATACAGGATTCCCGCTACGAGTGAAGCAAGCGGTATGCTCAAGGCGGAGCTTGACAGGCCGCTGGCTGATAGTCGGAGTAGCCAAGAATGATATTTCCCGCTCCGTTTAACATTATCACGTCATAGCATCTATGATATTCAAACAATCGTGCTGCAATTTTTTGTATTGATAGGTCAATGTCCAAGGGAAGCATAGAAAACAATTCAAAGTCAAAATATTGTTTTTAAAAGTGAGAAAAAAAATACTAACTTTGAAGTGATCTGCTCACAGAAAAAAAATTACGGTAAGTGGTAAACTTTTTTGTTTTTCACGTTAGATGGGGGGTCAAAGCGAGAAAAATGTTGAGTAAGAAATTCGTTTTAAAAGTTACCCTGCTCAAAATCTTTACTGGTTATCGAGTTACGGCCAATTAACGTCAAAACTAAACCACACGCACATAATTTAAAATAGAATACAAATTTGTGTAAATTAAAAAGCACGAATTACACAAATAATTGATAAAAGTCGTCTCTACTAATTACACAAGTCATCATTGACATCTGGTCCACAGACCACCTCTCCAATATCTCTGTAACTCCATGCCGAGACTTGCGCTGCAAGCTTGAAAGAATGACTGAAACCATTCTTGGAGCTTACAGCTTGCTGGAAAGCTAGCAGTAAAGCGACCATCCATGAGTCAACGTGTGCGGTGTCATATGATTCTAGCGATTCATTTCCCCCACTACCACTACCAGCTAGTCTACCATAGTCAACGTGTCGACCTGGTTGGCGAGTTGGTATAGCACTGGCCTTCTATGCCCAAGGTTGCGGGTTCGATCCCGGGTCAGGTCGATGGCATTTAAGTGTGCTTAAATGTGACAGGCTCATGTCAGTAGATTTACTGGCATGTAAAAGAACTCCTGCGGGACAAAATTCCTGCACATCCGGCGACGCTGATATAACCTCTGCAGTTGCGAGCGTCGTTAAATAAAACATAACAGTTAACATTTTAATCGTCAGCGTGTTCGTACCCTAAAACGCGTGCTTGCTCCTATGGGCATCAGTTGACATCATTGGCATAGGATAATGCTTTCAGAACATGTAATCTGCTGCCATGCCGCAAGCTGTAGCTACCGTGACAATCCGAGCAGACCTAACAGGAGTGACCTGTAAGCATTAGGGAGTTCTTGGCTCAGGAAGTGAGACTCACGCAGTAATATCAACCAGCCTGTGCTCGTTCACAGAGAGATCAGTCTGTAGCTCATCCATTGTGCAACTGCAATACACTCACTCAAAGAGCTTTCATCTTTGGCAAACATTTTCCAAAGCTTGATGAGCTATCAACTGTCTCAGTCCATAGTTTCAGTTCATTAAGAACATCAAACTATTGGACTGGTAGGTTATCATGATGTGGATGCGCAATATATCTGTTATCATGATGGGGATGCGCAATATATCTTTCAGCTCACAGTGCTATGGCTGTTATAGCCCTCTACCTTTTAAATTCAATTCAATTTAGGCTACAACATTTATACTGGTCCATGTATGAAAGAAAAACTGCAGTTACAATGCACAATCCAAATTACGAGTTACAGAGTTTGTGGAAAGTAATGGCAATCATGCTGAGTTTTGTGTTAAAAAAAAAAAAAAAAAGAACAGTTACAGATTGCGAAAAAGAGAAGTTTATCATTTCAGGGACCAAAATCTGGACAATATCCAAAAATTGAAAAGAAATGTTTGGTTATATAACGGAGTTACGAAATAACGGTTACGCAGTTTCGCACGAATAACTGAAGGAGTACATCTCTAAGCCGGCAATTGCTGAAGGACAACACAGAAAAAGTAGTGAAATTCCAGCGGTATATCATAAAGAAACGATGAGAGCACAACTATGTGCTCTCGCAAATTGGTAACACAGATCAGACGCAGATTTTATTTGATATGCCAAGGAACACCACAATTAACGAAAAGAGTGCGTCTAGCGTCACTTTGTTAACAACAGGTGCAGAGAAAATTTGATGCACAGTTATGTTGGCCATCACTACGAATGGGCGGAAACTTCTCCCGTACATGATATTCGAACAAAAAAGGCTTCCAAAAGGGAAGTTTCCTCCTGGGCTACATGTTCGTGTCCAAGATGAATGGCTTCCAGCCTAATGCATGATTGGGTGCGTGTTGTATGGGAGGAAACGTCTGGGCCACCTGTTAAATCAAGTCTCTCTTGATCTTAGATAGCTTCAGTGGCCATCTTGTCGGCAACATTAAACAAGAAATGTCGAAGATAACAAATCTGGCCATAATTCTTGGTGGTTTAACGTCAATGCTGCAACACTTGATGTTAAGTAAATAAACCGTTCAAGGATCATGTACGGCGAATGTACGCAGAATGGATGACTGCAGGATCCCATATGCAGACACCTACGAGAAAAATCAAGAGGCCTTCACTCGAATTAATATGTGAATGGATCATCTGGGCATGGGGGCTAATTTCAAATGATATAATTGTGAAGAGCTTCATGAAAACTGGAATCTCTATCAAGATGGACAGCACAGAAGATGACCGTATCTGAGTGAGGATGACAATGATAAATCATCAGAGGAGGGGGCAGACGAGGCGACTTCCAAAGAAAGAGATGAGTGATAAGGTAATGGCCACATCCATTAACATCGGTCAGCATAACCAACAATTAAAATTGCCACCTAATTCCTGGTTAAGCATTTTTACAGTGCAACAACCTCGGTTAGGACGTAAACAGGAGGTTAACCATGGTAATCTCTAACCGACCATATTTGAGCGGTTAAAGCAGATAACTAGTGATCAGTGGGCCTAGTAAAACAAAATGGCGGCCAGATCCACAGCTGGTTATTTCGAAGTTGATTATTACTGTACTTGGATTACTTGAGTAGGGATGATGGTGAATGTGAAGTTTCATTAGTGGAAAGAGAGAATTCTTACAAGGAATTAGGTGACAGAAAATTTCAGGAGAGATTTCATTTATTGAAATCTACCATGTAATTTCTGCTGCAAAAATGAATCATTTGGAATAACCCACAAACAGTCCTATTTCTCAAATGAATCGGCTGCTTACATTACGATTCTATGCAACTCATATTTCCATTATTTTAAGAGGGAATACTCGAGTATCTCTTTTCCTACGTTGCAGGCTGAAAAAAAGCAAGGTTATGAATGTATCTTAGGATACGGCACTACTATTGTAATTGGGGCCCTGGATTGTACACATATTTCTATCTATCTTCTTCATCCTTTTCCTTTATGGATATTCCATCTTTTTTTTTTTAACATAACATATTTAGGATTCCCCATATTTAAATATAATAATGAATCTATCAATACTTCAGACTCACATTTGGATATAATCATTTTCGCTTTCAATTTTCCATTTTATATGATTTTAACTTAACAGCACTGAAAAACAAAGTAATGCAACTCCCAAACATAACAGCGCCCAAAGACAAACAAATTCAACTCGAAAATACAGAATACATTCGTTTCGATGCAGAACGGAGTAAGCGCAGTCGTTTTAAGACATTGACTATTATCTTTGCAGAGGTAAGGATGCTTTCCTTTCGTCATTTTGTAGAAATAGTGTGCCATCACAGACTTTACCCTGGTTAAATGAAGTGTTAGCTAACTACGTGGAAGTGATTATGAATGGTGCACAGAAATTACATTTTAACCATGGTTACTACATTTTTAACAGAGGTTGATGCACTTCGCCATAAGTCTTTTTTTTCCAAATTACCATAATAATCTATTGATGGTAGGCAGACTCTAATATACATTTTATAGTTTACATTATCAATTAAACTTTATTTTCCTTCTTCTGGCTTGTTCTTTTGCACTATTCTCGTATGCAGTCAGATGGCAATGAGTGGTGCTGCATTGACCCACAATATTATTCTTTCTTTTTGTGTAAGTAAAGTTAATTGTATAAATTGTTTATTTTATCATAATTATTTGTGTAAGACTTCAAAATAAATACCGGTATAACTTTAATGAGCTCTATTTTTGTATTTTTATTTTAGATTCAAAATTAAATTCACACAATTTTCCCTCCCCCCATTTTTCATGTTAAAAATGCAAAAAGAAAATAAGGGGGGGGGGGGGAATTACGTAAGTAAATACGGTATGTGTTCAGTAGTCTTTGTGTGAATGAATAGTAAAGAGGATTGCATTTAGTATACTGTGATAAATGATACTTGCAAAAATGTTAACATTTTAAGATCTGTTAAAGAAGACTGTTAATTATTACATGGATTAAATATTACAAAAATTTAGTCTACATTCAAACTGAATAAAGATATTCACCCGTCCCAGCCTAGGAGTCGATATCTGTTCAATGTTGATCACATGAAAGGTGACATCATAAGTTTTGGAAGAAAAATAAATAGCATTAAGTTTAATTTATCCATGATTCAAACTGACATGACATTATGCAGTATAATAAATAATATAAAAATTGTCACTATTCAACAGAGATAAAATATAAATATAAATGAATGGGTGGGAGAGGGGAGAAATTCCTTGCTGAGATTAACTTGCCTGGTTTCTGTTAGCCACTGATGGAAAGCATTTGCATGTTTGGCAAATTCCTTTCTTAGCTTGTCATTCTCCTCCTGACGTTGGGCTTCTTTTGCCAGTTCTATGTCCCGTTCCTGAAATAAACATCAAGACAATTATTTACGATCATTCGGATTTTTAGAAGATACTATTATATATTATGAAACAAAGTCACACTGAATGAGGTGGCTCAGTTGGGAAGTTCCAAATTCAAATCACAGGGCTGGTCAATCTGATTGGGGTTAGCGATTTTCTCGATCATAAAATAACTAGGAATCCAATTGCTTAATTTAAAATGTAAATGTCAGATTGATTCACATTTCCAATACAAAAGATACAGAGAATGCTTTATAATATCTTAACTCCTATTGATTGTAGATGGTGAAGATGTGTAACAGTAGGCATGGGAGTAAGCAGATCAGCCAATAGACAGAGTAATCGGATCGACGATAACGACAACAACAACAACAACAACAACAACAACAACACAACAGCTCCAGACAGTGGACAGTCACAAAATGACCTAGAAGTTAAAGTGACTGTAAAATAATAAAACCTAAGTCAACAAGAATAAAAGCACACTAAAAAAAACACACAAAGACAACAGAAGTTGAAATGGAAATGAACGAAAAACAGGTATTGCCCGTGCCTCACTTCTTGAGCTGTTTCTTTGCGGGGCGAGACGCAGAGGGAGAGAGTGGGAGGTCCTGCATGAGCTTACTACCCAACGTTCAACACATCGGCCTTTTCAGGATTTCTTTCATCAGCTATGGACAAGCGAATGTATAGGCTATCCCCTGACAAAACAAATTATGTCCTTCTCATCAATTCCTGTAACTAAACACTAATACCAGTGGTAGACTACAGTCTCTACTTGAGATTATTGACCTAATCGCGATTACGATTATCACATGTACATATCCGTAAACTCTTTTCTCTATGGCAGTGTGTCTCAAACTTTTTCCACTGCGAAAGTCCTTTTAATCTAAAGTGTAACTGCAGAATCCTTGTAATATTTTATTAGTATTTAATAATTAACAGACAAGTGAAAGCTAGTATCTCAATAATTCTGTTCAGTGGGACGAATGTATTTGCTTTTCAAGCCCAAAAACTGGTTTTATGGCGGAAAGTTGTTGTCTCATTTCTACTGTATTTTTTAATTTTGTCTTTTCAGTATTTTGTTTTAGTGAACACATACGCAGAGAATCCAGTGATGAAAGTGATAAGTATTATGGGTATTTCCCGTTTTAGATATTCATTAAACATATTGTTATTACGCATATTATTGGAATATTATTATTATTATTATTATTATCATCATCATCATCATCATCATTATCGGTGGTTTCATGTTATTATTGATTCATATTTTCGTAACATTCATATTTTTTATAGTATCCACTAAGTATAAAATAGCCACCGGAGTAGCCCAGTCGACTAAGGCGCTTGCCTATCGATTCAGAGTTTCGCTCGGGTGCGGGTTCGATTCCCGCTTGGGCTGATTACCTGGTTGGATTTTTTCCCCGAGGTTTTCCCCAATCATAAGGCGAATGTCATGTAATGTTTGGCGAATCCCTGACCTCATCTTGCCAAATACCATTTCGCTATCATCAATCCCATCGATGCAAAATAACGTAGTAGTTGATACAATGTCGTTAAATAACCAAGTAAAAAAAAAGGTATAAAATAAAATTTAATATCATATAGGGCTCACGGAACCCCGGAACATACAGTGAGAAATGCTGCCCTATGGTAATTCAGCAGTTGTCCAGACTGAACGAAGAGTGGCCGAGTGTGTACATACATTTTAGGAAATCTCCATCAGAGATAATAGTGATAGTGGTAACCACGATTACAGTATCCAGTATTATAAACAGTAAAAACCCCTGCACTGGCACATGTTTTCCGCATATGTAATATGCTGCCGTGCTGCCACGCTGCAGCTGCCGTGCCGGTCCGAGCAGACCTAAGAGGCGTGGTTATAAGCACTAGGGAACTCTCGGTTCAGGACGTGAGACACAGGCAGTAGGAAGATCAGCACATCAGCAGACAATAAATTATACAGAACAACAGAAACATTTGATCAGTATGATTCAAAGCTTATTGGCAACTAAATTTTAAGAAATTTATGTACATCATCTATGTGATATTGCATCAATGAACATAATGTGAGCTACCGTAAAGGAAATGGTTCAATGGTACAAATTAGAGTAATCTACAGATCTCACAAAAACTCATCCACAAAATAAAATCAGAATTTTTACAAGAAAGAAGTTTGAAATTTTTATTTTTAATTTTTGTTTAGCAATGACTAGTCAGAGTTCCTCAAACATAGTGTCATCACCATTTACTGCAGAAAGATACTTTCGCAATGTTTTCAATAGTGCCACTGTCTCTAAACTTACATGAGAACAGCACCACAATAATCACCACAATCACTGTCATCACTGGTGCCAATGGCACTAACATCTTCAAAATGAGTTTTAGCTATTTTTTGTAACTACTATTGTTCTACAGTCAAAAGTCATTTATCTATACATAAGAATTCTGAAAATGATGCATATGGCAGACTATTTTCCCAGTCTGCTATATTAATGCAGAGCAATGTAAATAGAGGGAAACTTGAAGGGATCAAAAATAATTGTGTAAATGGAGGGACAACTTAAATTAAGAGGGATCTAAAAGTAAGTTTTTATTGTATGTATGTACATACCTCTGGAAGGAATATAGACATTACATGACATGATATCGGCAATCACAATTCTGTACAACCATATAGAACTAATATGAGTTGAGCATGTCTTTATAATTATACATATTGTACTCACGATTGTGTATTCGTGAAACAATTGCTACATCCAATCCATCTGAATTACATCATTAGTAGCCAATAATAATTCAAGCATCCGTCTGCAATACAGTTATAAAAAGACAGCTAAATACCATTCCCCGAATAGAAGAGAAAGCTGCCTCATCCTTTGAAGACAAACTCCCTCATCCTGTGAAGACAAACTCCTCAGAGGTAGACATGTATGTATGTATGTATGTATGTATGTATGGAGCTTGTACTACCTTTATAATTTTCTGCAAGTTCCTCCAAGTATCTTCCAAGGCTTCCATGGTAAACCAAGTGTAAGGATTTGGGCCCACATTGAAACTCTTGATTTGCTGATCAAGAGCCGCCAGGGCTTCAAAGTCAGCCTGAGCGGATGACAGTGAGGCCTGGAACTGAGCGTGAGCTTCCCTCAGAGCTCGTATCTCTTCAATGGAATTACATCTCACAGGATCAGTCAGGTCTTCTTCTGCGTTCTCAAACCAAGAATTGAATGCAGAAGCCTTCTTGGCAAATGTCAAGTACAATTCTTCAATTTGACGGAACTGTTCCTGCATTCTTAAGAGTCGTTGCTTACGGGCATCAGAATCAGCCAACAACTTCTGCCACCTATTACATAATGAAAACAGTTACTATATCAAGCAAAAAGTAGTTAAGACAGACAATACATGTCATTTTCTCGTAACTAGGAATACACTTCTGCTTTTTAAGGTAAAATGTCTACATAAAATTAATTTTTTGCTTTAGTACGATGCATCCATTATTTCTGTCTTTTCCCACTGCATCAATTATTTAATTTAATTTATAAAATAAAACTCCAAAATGAGAGAAGTTGCCAAAAAAGGTTCAAATTATCTAAGAGGGAAGAACTATAAAGGAAGAAAGAGTAACAAGGAATGAACATAGAAAACGTGCTAGAAAATGAATAAAGGAAAAGGTGGGGGAGGTGAAGAAAAAGGAGAAAAAAATAGTGTATTATAATATATACTGTGTGTCAGGGTTTAAGCTAGAAAATAAATAATTGTCGCAAAAATGCACAAATGAAAAATTATATTTGTGCAAAGTGCGAAAAGCTTGTGCAATATTCTAAATAATTATACATAAAAATAAAATTAATAAGGTTTGCAGAAACAAAAAATTATGTAATTCGTTTCTTGGAGTTAGGCTGTATTATTTTCAATCCATCTTACCGCACTCTAGATATACAGTATGTGCCAAAACAGTACTGAAATTATCGCTCATCTGCTGTTAACATTTCCCTAGCAACAGTGGCGTATACTGGTTAAAGGGTCTGGGCTACCACTGACCCTATTATTACACAAAATATATTTTAAAATCCCTATAATAAAATTTCTTACATATTTATGTTAATTCCAGACGTCTTGATTGGGACGAAAATACGTTGATGACTTCGTCCTTGAAATTACAGTTGGGCCACTTGCAAAGTTTCTGTAGAAATGACTTTTCAATGGATATTAGTGCCAAGCCGGATAAACGTTCTTGTGTATGAGTTGATCTACAGTAGGATTTTATTCTCTTCAACGCAGAAAATCTTCTTTCTACCGATGCTGACGTAGCTGGTATTGTCACAATTAATGTTGCCAATTTAAGGACTTCAGGAATAACTTGGTTCAGCTGGTTTTCATATATGGCAGATAATATTTCATGGATAGGTTTGTTCGAAAAATCAAAGACTTCTGCTGAATATATTACACTTAATTCATTTTTCAAACGTAAAGTGACAGTTATAGGACTGAAATAATTTGTTTAGTGCCTCATTCGGGAAGTTTTCTCTATAAGCAGAAAATGTTTGAGAATCTAGAAGATGTGTGAACTGAAGCTTTCCATAATCAGAAAATCTGTCAGTAATTTCCATGTGCATACGATCTAGTATGCTGTAGTACAGCTGCCTGTATTTCAATTCAGCATCTCCTTTTCTTCGCTTTAATGGTGGTTCCATTGTATTGGCTGAAGAATTTTCATTTTCCATATTACTCCATATGGACGGAAACCCACTACGTCTGAACTCGGATATAGTACTTTTATTTTTTTTTTAACTTTGATACCTCTTGCAAGTAGTATGCTATGTCTACACTTTTTGTCTGAAGAATATTGTAGAGTACATCTGTATGTGCGAACACGCTAGCATAGACTTCAAGAAGAAATATATTCTGAAACTGTGTGAAAAAATTCAAATATCCTTGAGGCTGCACATTTACAGCATCATCCCAGTTTTCTTCAGAGTCATTACAAATGATATTTTTAAAGAAAGCAGTCCGTTTTTCTCTGTATTCCTTTACTGTATTTACAAGCTGAGATGTAAAATTCAATCTAGTTGGTGCTACTTTTGGGAGTTTCTTGTTCATAAATTCCTTGAGTTTTCTGATCTTTTAGGAGATGATGAGAAAAATGCAGCTAAACCCGACAGTGTTTTGAAAAAAAATGCAGCATTCTGGAATGGATGAAGTAGTTTGTTGTAAAACTAAATTGAGAACATGGCTGTAACAATGGACAAATAGTGCTTGAGGATACTTTTCTTGAACTTTTGTTTTTAAGCCATTAATATTTCCCGCCATAACTGAAGCACCATCGTATGTCTGTGCAATTAACTTATTGCCGACATTGTATTCTGCTATAACACCTTCCACATGCTGAAACAAAGCAGCAGCAGTTTTGTCCGAACTGACATTTGTGAATCCTATAAACTGTTCTTGAACATTGGCAGTACTGTCGACGTATCTTAAAACAGTGGACAATTGACTCTGATTAGAGCAGTCACTTGTTTCATCAACAACAATGGCCACAAAAGGTTTTATGTTCTTTATCATAACCCCACTTATAGCAAATATTAAGTCATTCTGAATTGCGAGAGAAGTACCACGAAATACTGTTGAACTCTCAAGATGATTGGCCAGTAAATGGTCAAATTCACTTAAGGAACTTAAATATTCAATATAATTTCCTCTATTGTCTGATTCCACACTCTCATTATGACCCCGAAAATCCAATTTTTGTTTTCCTAGAAAGCAGACTGCGTTAATAAGATGCAGTAAAATCTCCCGATTTTTTTTTTCACAAGAGCATTGTGTTGGTTGATGTGTAGAGCTTTTCGCTTATCTAGCTGTAAATCAATTCTTGTGTTCCCAAAGTTTGCAAAGTTCATGCTACTACAAATATGAGCTTTTGATCTGTCGTATTCTAGGACTGCCGTTCGAAGGGAGTTCATATTAGAAAACCCCTCTTTTGACCACACATTAGTTTCGCGGCTAAATAACAAACATGGCCAGCAAAATAGTTTAGACAGTTTAGAAGTACCACACAACCAATTCCACTTACCATATGATGTTGAAGTGAAATGGCGTGTGTACTCTCGCTGTTTTTCTTTTACGTCCATGGACAAATTTAACTCAGGAGTTGGTCTTTCCATTTTCACAATTTCAACTTTCTCCTTGTTATGTACGACGGTTAAAAGGCACTTTTAATAAACCTTCTATTACACAGTCATTTTCAACACAAACCTCTCCAGAAACTTGTTCTGTCATATTTTTCACAATATCACTTAATTGGGAAATTAAAAACTTAATAATTCACAATTAATATAACTCTTAGACACTCGAACAAATCACAGATTTAAAATAATGCACTGCAAGAACACAATCACATTCAATTGCTAGCGTACTAAGCGTATAGCTGCTTCGCGCCTGCGAAGAAACCGATCACGAGAGTGGCAACTCGCCCGCCTACAGTGCACGATGGAAACAGTAGGGAGCGGGGGGGGGGGGCAGTTGTGCAAAGGACAGCGTGAGCGAAACGGTCACAGGCTACCTCACGTAGCAAGCGGTTTCTCCAGCGATGCCGCCTTGACAACTTGTTTCTTTTCGAGAGCAGAGAGCGCATATAAATCTAACAATTACTTTAATTTTAATTACTATGGTAATACTAATAATACAAAATTATTACATTACGTTATATTATAAACTTTTTCTTTTGTAATTTCCTTGGGCTACCGTCGGTAGCCCCGGTAGTCCGCAAAATACGCCCCTGCCTAGCAATGAAGTATTTATTTATTGTATACAATAATTTGACATATTGTGAAGTCAGTGTTGTATTGATTTCTGCAATTATGGTTCTCACAAATGAGGAAAAGGTGTTTATTGTCGAGCATTATTTCCAATCATACGGAGTACTGAAATTTCAAACATACTCTGAAAATCAAGATAAGTCATTATAACATGCCAGGCAACATAAAACTGATCTCGTACGACTTAACGTGTCAACGACAGTTAACATTGCTGTGTTATTTGGTGCCAAATTGTTAAATCACTCCAGGTACTGCACTTTAACATGAAGCAAGTTCAGCCATTCTGACTCCGTATTGCCCATTCCATCAGCATTTCACTCAAATTCAGATTCTCCAGAAGTGATTAGTTCATACACCAGTCTGATTTCATTTTCTCCATTACCATCTTCGTTTCTGAAATCCAATGTGGTTGTCGCATTTTTGTACATTTACATTGAAAGTTTGTTGCATTTTTAGAAGTCGAGTAGCAAAATGCGACTGTAAATTAAACCCTGCTGTGTGTGTGTGTGTGTATACAGTGCATACATTTTATCTTTCCACGCTTGTGTATGGTACCACAGTTGGCAGTAAGAAGCACTGCCATTCAAGGACATAATCACTGATAAGACAGTTGTCTATTGTGTGCAATATTAAATTGATTTTCAGAGCAGTACATCTGTTATTGTCTGCAGTGTTGAGTTTCATTTCTCTGTTTGGTCTACTACATGAGTCCTGGTTCAGAGATTTAATACAGAGAAAAGAAAGAAGAAGAACAAAAACGAATCACCTGCTCAATGTCATAGAGAATTTCAAGAACATTTTCCTGGGATTAATCCACCTGAAAGGACTACAGTTCATAAAATAGTGAATAAATTCGAAACTACAGGATCAGTATTAGGCAAGAAAAGACAAAGGTGTCATGTTTCAACAGAGGAAAAGTTGGTGATATCAGTTGCTTGATTAGAACAATTGGCACAAAAATCTCTCATGAAGTTAGCGCAAGTGGGGCTCAGTTGTACATCAGCACATGTTACAAAATTACTAAAAGTGAGAACAAACACTGAACATTTTGGAAACAGAGCAGCAAGATGTAAATCAAAATGTTTTAGAAGCTAAAATACCTGCCTTGCAACAAATAAGGAACACTTCCAACACAATCTTTGAAAAAGTAAGCATTTTTTTTAGCACTTTCACAATTTAAAATGGTAAAAAATTCTTTCTATGGTTTATGTCGTGTGTTCTAGACTAGTAACCAAGCGCTCAGTGGGCCAAGTGTGAACATTTTGGAAACAGAGCAGCAAGATGTAAATCAAAATGTTTTAGAAGCTAAAATACCTGCCTTGCAACAAATAAGGAACACTTCCAACACAATCTTTGAAAAAGTAAGCATTTTTTTTTAGCACTTTCACAATTTAAAATGGTAAAAAATTCTTTCTATGGTTTATGTCGTGTGTTCTAGACTAGTAACCAAGCGCTCAGTGGGCCAAGTGTGGGCAGCTGCACTGTGCACTGGTGCTTGCACTCTACTTCTACTAGTGTGGAAAGATAAAATGTATACACTGTGTATATACGTATGTATATTGTTGTAAATCACCTCTACTAAAGGGCCCCATACACACAGAGATATATCTGTACATACTTACTTCAGGGAGATGTGCCTGAATTGGATGACTCCATACACACTGAGACTTACAATGATGAAATCTCGACCACATACTCGCAGTATCATTTGTTTGTATTGTTTACTTTTTCTCCTGCTTAATTTCAAAAGCACTACAGTCGCGAAAGTCTGAAGACTTATGTACCTCAGGGCCAAAAAGTATTAATATTTTTCGCTCATGAGTTGCCTGTGGATGTAGGTTTGTACAGGCTACTTCCTACTTGGCATATTTTAATTTTTTTAGAATCACTTAGACATAGGAATAGTATTTGAGTCTGGTTTGATAGGCTTATTAGACCTAATAAGATTGCACAAATTTCTCGATTTTGATCAAATTAAAAAAAAGGGAGAAAAATTAGACAAAAAAGGGTTAATTTACTGCTTTTTTACATATTAAAATAGTACTAAATTCAGAAGAAAAAAGGGAATGCCCACCCTCGTTCTATCCTTTTGCATTCTCCCTCTTTATTTTTTTATTTTAATACATAAAAAGACAATAGTACACTAACGGGCAAAAAAACCGGGCCAACCAAACTTTCTCAATTTCTTTTTGTTTTATGAGGTGAGAATCAGAAAACCCATTATGAAATGAAGGAAACATTGCAACCCAGCAAACAAACTCTTTCATTATGTGACATGTGTTATTATTTTCAATGCCAAACAATGGATATAATTAAAAGGTGTAATCAATCTTCTTAATGTATCCAGCTGTTTGCTGATAACATAAAGTCCACTATAGTCCACTGTAGTCTATTAAGTTTTTGTTTTTCACGGGTATTTTGATTGGTGTTCATTATAGATGGCTGTTGCTAGTAGCCAGAGTTGGGGTGTAATCAATATATACTGCAAGGCTGTGTCTTCTGCAACTGGTACTGATGATTTTAATTTACTTCTTTTGTGGTTTATGGATGGACAGTATAGAAGAATGTGTTCCAGATCTTCATCATCATTATTACACCACAGACAAGTAGGATTATCAGAAAAGTGAAATCGGTTTAGGTACAATTGTGTGACAATGTGACTTGTTCTGGCTCTTGTTAAAAATGTTTGAACATGTCTGGGCAAGTTTTTGTACATTTCCAGGTCATTTGGTTTCTTTTGTAGAGACTATAAAATTTTTCCTTTGTCAGAAGAGAGCCAATTGTTGATCCAGAGGTTTATAAAATGAGACTTTACTGAAGCAAAAGCACTGGATAGAGATATCACTTGAAGAGGTCTTGGTTGCAAATATGTTGCCTGTTTTGCAATATTATCGACTTTCTCGTTTCCAGGTATACCACAATGACTAGGTATCCATTGAAATGTTATTTCCTTTTGGAGTTTTTTTAGTTTACTTAGTTGTTTCTGAATTGGAATAATTCTATGTGCGTATAGGTTTGGTACATATTTAATTAGATTAAATATAGCCAGCCCCCTTGGAGTCGGTAAGTACACAAATAGATTTTTCAGAAATCTGAGTAACACACTAAAGAGCAGCATCAATAGCTACCAATTCAGTGTCATGACTGGAGGAGGATGAACATGGTATGAAATAACTTTGATATTTTGGAATATAATACAATGCTCTTGATGTCCCATTTATAGGAATTTAGATATCCATCTGTATAAATTTGAAGGTAATCCTTGTATGTGCTGGCATCTAACTTAAGAATGTATGGAGGATCATTTTTGGAATGATTTCCTGGAATTTATATGCTATGTTCTGGAATCACCCATTTCCATGGAGGAATTTCGTTCACAACTGAGTTTTAGCAATTAGTGTGTCTGTGATATAGAAGGTGTTAAAACTTAGAAATTGTATCAATTTTCTTCCAAATGTTCAACTGTGGCCACCCAGATGTTGCTAATAGCGGGTATGGCCTCCCCGTGACTGTATGACTGCTACCATTCGCCAATTCAACCCTTCGATTAGATTCTGGACGACAGTCTGGCCAATGTTATTCCACTCTTCACTTAGAGCATTTTGAAGCTGCTGTAAGTTGCAATGAGGAGATAGACGACTTCTAACTCACTTCCCTAGCATGTCCTACACATGTTCAATAGGGTTTATATCAGGGCTTCTTGCTGGCCATGCCATCCTATTGAATTCAACGTCGTGAACGAACTCATCCACGATTCCTGCAGCATGAGGTGGGCATTGTCATGTATTAACAGGAACTTTTCACCAATAAGTGGGGCATATGGTACCACATGATCAATTAGAACCTCTTCGAGCAGTCAAAGCACTTCCATTATGAAAACAAGTTCTGTGTGAGCTTCATACGAAATGCCACCCCACACCATTACTGATCCACCTTGGAAACTGACACGTGAATTGCAGGTAAATGGAGAAAAACATTCTCCTTCTCTTCTCCACACTCTTTGACAACCATCTGGAGTCCGTAAACTAAATTTCGATTCATCTGTGAAGAACACTCATCTCCACTCCCCCAGATTCCAATTAGAATGATTGTGAGCAAAACGTAATTGTTCAACACGATATTGCTGGAACAATTCTGAGTCTTTAGCTGGTCTTCTGGATTTCATCCCAGATTCATCCAGACGTTTTCTTACAGTTCTCTCACTCACGTTAACTTGTCTTATTTCCTGAAGGGCTCTTCTGGTCTCAACAGCTATGGAATGGCGATCTCTTAATGTGTTTAGGGCAATAAAATGGTCGTCACGAGCCGAAATTACCCGTTTTCTCGCTGAACTGGATCTCCTGGAATAACCTCCTGTCTGTCTAAAGCGATGGTACACTCATTGTACAGTCGAGCGAGGAATCCCAAGAACTGCAGCCACATAACACTGACTATTCCCATCTTCTGTCAATGCAATCACTTTTGCTGAATCGGTAGGACTTAGCAACATTTGTATAAAATGAAGTACTCCAATACTGCCTCAAAAGAGCTTACCAGTCTGTAGACTTCTTCAGTTTGCTTTGAAATGAATCTGAGAAGTTTAGACACAGTATTGCTAGAAGAACGAATCTTCTTTTCAGATTATTGTTGGCTATTAAGTATTCAGTATTACATTGTTACGTATCACAGAATAAATAAATGACTAAATGAACCTCAGCACATCTACAATTATTTTAAAAAATCCTACAATTTTTTAAAATTTAAAGAAAATGTAGGTAGCCTGTTTTTTTTTTGCCAGTGAATGTATTTTATCAGAAATTACAGAACAGTGAACATAAGCTTTAACAAGATTGTCAGTTCTTTTTAAAAATGATGTGATTTAAGATGAAGTTTTCTTTTGTATTTTTTGTCGAGTGTATTCAATTTCTTCTGTTACTCCTTTGTTCTTTTTGTAAACATTGCATCCCTTCCATCATACCTTGTGCCATGTGCAATTGATGGGTATCATTATTCTTCTTCTTCTTCCGGAATGTTCCAGTCTTCTATGCATCTGCTATCTTCTCTTTCTTTCTGAATTTTTTAGCTTTTATTTCTCAGAGATCTACTTCTTTTTCCGTTCCTTTATGCTTTTTTCTCTTCTTGTTCTCTATACCCAGGCTGTTGTAACCTTGCACCTGACAGCTTTGCGTAATGTTGGTAGCTAGAGATGCAACGCTGTCACAAATGACTTAACTTATGTGGAGTTTTCTATTCTGCTTCGTTAATTCAAATG
The DNA here is from genome assembly GCF_040183065.1 of Periplaneta americana. Taxonomy (NCBI): domain Eukaryota; kingdom Metazoa; phylum Arthropoda; class Insecta; order Blattodea; family Blattidae; genus Periplaneta; species Periplaneta americana. The sequence continues at coordinate 92,532,315 of NC_091127.1, forward strand.
GTCTGGTAATTATTATATATGGTAACTTCTTTCTTTATTACTGTCCTCTTACTGAGACCTAAAGTTTTTGATATCCACTGTATTACATTATCTGCAGGTGTGGAAGGTCGCCCATATATACAGACAAATTCCTTCTCATGGTCGTAAAATTGACGAATCATTTGCACCAGTTCTGATGCCAGGCTATTTATGCAAAGGTTTCTCACTATATGAGTTACCATTCCTTGCATTCTTAAACTTTTTCATAGGAATGGTTGCCAATGCAAATAACTGTACACTATTGTACTTACAATTAACTTCTCAGAGATAGGAACCTGAAGACATGAATTATTGTAAAATCTTATGGCACATCCTTTAATGGTATTATTATTATTATTATTATTATTGAGACAGACATTACCATGTTTTCATTATTATTCACATTATATTTTATTATATTAGGTACTTTCATTCACTTGTTTAATTGAACATTTATTGGGGAGCTGAGTTTGGCTTGCGTCTATAGGGTCAGAACCCCTGATGTATGATCTGTAGGAGCCCACCTAGAAAAAGAAAATTTTCTTTTTATGTAGGCATTGCCAAGAAACAGAATGAGCACTAGTTTTCAAAAGTTCAGGACACATGGCATGGTCAGTATTCCCTAACTTTTCAAAAGTCCTCCCACCACTAACATTCAGTTTTCACTTATCTTACTAGAGCCTCCTGTTAATGCCGCAGGGAACAAGTACAGCAAAACTTCTTTTATAGATTCCGCACTTATCCCGGCAACATTCTTACATTTTTTATGTAAATTTACTTCAGATATACGATTTTCGTTTATTAGTTTTTTATAGTAATGATCATATTTTAAACCTTGAGAGGTCCAAAATATCATTTATAAGTTCTAAATAAATTTTCCTCGAAATTAGCTTTGCTGTGAAAACATAAGAATGCAAAAATACAGTATGTGTTCACTGTCGAGATGAGGCCCACTTTGAAATTCGAAGCTACCCATGCTTGCCCCGGCACATGCTAGTTTCAATAAACTGGTTATGTGCAAGTGGGAGAATTCATTCAGAGAGAGGAGAGAACAATGTGAACTTGTGGCAGAGGGAAGAAATGGAACATTCGTAACAATGACGATCCAGAACCAAAGCTGTGACCACACTGAATATAACTACCGAATGCCCCTCCAAATATTTTAACAAAAGACAGTATAACGAGAAGATTGCTGAATGATTTTTGAATCCCAATTTCTTTGTTTGCACTTGCTGTGAAATGTGATGATCAGGTCATCAGTGGATTGTTGATTCTAGTATCGCGAAGTTTGCGACTGTATGCAAAATGAGTGGAGGAAAGAGAAAGCATGTTACAATCACCGAAAAAATGAACATATTATAGATTGTAGAAGCAGCAGCAACAAAACATGAACTGACATTGTCCAAGAATTAGAAGAGCTCCGTCCACTATAAATTCTATTGTGACAAACGCACCGAAAATAGCAGAAGAAGGCACATGTGTGTTTGGAGGGTTCACTAACAAGCTTGAAATATAATATATATCAGCCAGAGTTGGCTCTAAGCAGTTAAGATTTCCTATAAATAATCTTACATTTTTCAAAAATAAACATTATGAATTTAACTATTATATTATAGACTCAAAGATGGCTTAACTATGAAGTTTTAAATTTGTGAAAATAAGCTAAATTAATTCCCCCCCCCGTACAGTCTTCCGATGTTATTAAATGCCATTTCAGCTATAGATTTTCCTCGTTTATGCCTTTTTTTCCTTCAGACCACCATAGACGCGCGCGCACGCACGAAAAAACACACGCACGCACCCCCCCCCCCCCTCAAGACAGAACATGTTCTCTGTTCCTGACCAAGCTTCTGGTCAATTCAAACTTTTCGAATCTACATAGAGACACTTCCATCCTATTCATACCAAAGTCTTACTTTCAGGACTTTACATACACTTCAAACTCACTTATATTACCACTCCCTCCTTCCTCACCTGACAACTAGACCAAGAGATATAAGCTGTATGATTACATAATATTACTCTTACCTTATTCCTAGTATAGCCATTTTTCATTCCATCCCGCCCACCTCCGTGGGAAATTACCAAGAATTTGGTGAGTTCATTTGGTAGGAATAATGTTCCTGCTCTATTTATTCATTTATAAATACTGCTTGTCTCATTTTTATCTCAAATCTCAAGGCAAAAGCACTTATGCCTTTTCCTTGCTTCCTTCCCCTCAGCTCACATCAGCCAATGAAAATTTAAACTTGTGAAATCAAAATTTATATTTAAAAAATCTTTGAAATGTCACTAGTGTGTGCCAGTTTTTATTTTAATCGGTGTCCCGTTTCCTCTTTGCAGCCCTTCCCACTTGAGAGAAAAAACAGGAGACTAAAGGGAAGAGGGGCATACACATCCTTGCTCTGCACACTATTTATAGAGACATGGAATCTTACTGTTTCAACCAATAGCAGATTAAAGGGGAGAGGGACATACACACCCCTGCTCTGCACACTATTTATAGAGACATGGAATCTTACTGTTTCAACAAATAGATTAAAGGGGAAAGGGACATACACACCCCTGCTCTGCACACTATTTATAGAGACATGGAATCTTACCGTTCCAACCAATAGCAGATTAAAGGGGAGAGGGACATACACACCCCTGCTCTGAGGAACATGGAATCTTAGGCCGGGTGCACACACAATCAGAAGCGACGCGACATTTTGTCTCATTGCACTTGTCTCCCATTGTTTTCTTATGATGTGGTGCACACATAATCAGATGCGGCGCGACGGTCGCGAGGAGACATGAAGAGACAAGATCGAATGACTGCTTGAAGTTCGTTGCGAGGAGACTGTCTGATGGCTGAAGAGTAGAGCGCATGCGTTAATAGCCACATCCACGATTGCAAGCTTCCTTGTCTACAGATACTATTGTTGTATAGTGCATTCATCATGGAGCTCGATACAGATAAATTTGTTTGTTTAGTACAGGATAATCCAACCTTAAAACAATATCATGACAATAATATGGTTTATAAAATGTGGGAGGAAATTGCAAATGAAATGAAAGCATCAGGCGAGTAAAAATAATTAACAGGCCGAATAATAATTTGTAGTAGGTCTGCTGCTCTGCTATATACTATCATCCTGTATTGAATTTTAGTATAATTCATTATGGTGGCTTGTGAAATAATCATAAACATACAAAATGATGTTTATGTAGTTAGTCCACACCTGTGGAGTAACGGTTAGCGCGTCTAGCCGCGAAACCAGGTGGCCCAGGTTCGATTCCCGGTCGGGGCAAGTTACCTGGTTTTCCCTCAACTCAATATGAGCAAATGCAGGGTAACTTCCGATGTTGGACCCTGGACTCATTTCACCGGCATTATCACCATCTCATTCAGACGCTAAATAACCTAAACTGTTGATAAAGTGTCGTAAAATAACCTAAAATAAAAAAAAATAAACGTTTATGTAAGCATTTGTAACATGTAACCTAAAACATTAGGAGAAATTTACACAACGCAGAGCTGCACGCATTGTATTCTTCACGTGACATAATTAGGAACATAAAATCCAGACGTTTGAGATGGGCAGGGCATGTAGCACGTATGGGCAAATCCAGAAATGCGTATAGAGTGTCAGTTGAGAGGCCGGAGGGAAAAAGACCTTTGGGGAGGCGAGACTGGATTAATCTTGCTCAGGATAGGGACCAATGGCAGGCTTATGTGAGGGCGGCAATGAACCTCCGGGTTCCTTAAAAGCCAGTAAGTAAGTAACCTAAAACATTATGTATTATGCGTTCTTAGGAAATAATAACCAAATATATTAGAATTGGAATTTCATGGAACATAGTGAAGCAACACATTAAATAGCCTAAATTCATAGTATAATTACAATGGTAAATAACAAACATATTTAACACATCAATTTTACTAGTAAATGGTGAAATGTTTAACACTAATAACACTTAAGTACACATAAACATACGAGTAAATTACATGAATTTTACATAAAAGTGAAACTGAAGAAATGGTAAAGAAATGAAACATAATTTAAATTGCATTTTTGTGTAATTTGCTAAATATCATGTCCCAATAATTTAATTCATTGAAGTAGCTTTTTGAAATTAATGGGAGCTTTAACTGTCACCATCTCAATTTTCTAATGCTTAACTTTCATCCACTAGGGCCATATGGTTCTGCCAAGGAACAGTCCCTCTCTCAGACAAAAAAATAACTTGCGTACATATTCCGCACTCTATACCCGTTGGTATTTCCCCTTTGTTGATTTCTCTCCTCTTCCATCTCCTGTGCGTTACTTTGATCACATATATTAACACCATTGGGCTGAAGTAGGAATCTGTGTTATGTCGGCCAAATGACCTTCTTTGTCTCTTATCATATTGTGCAAAACACAGCAAGCATGATAATTGTGGCCTTTTCAGGAGAAACAAAGATTGTACTTTCGAACACCCTAAATTTTTTTGTCAATATTCCAAATGCACATTCGATTCTTCTAGCTCGTGAGTGTCTGTAATAGTAAATTCTCCGGTCATTAGTTAGTATGTTGCGAGTAAACAGTCTCATGAGTTGTGTAGTGAGAGGATATGCATCATCAGCAACAAACATGAATGGAAATTCCTTTCCGTCAATTGTACGAGGTGGTGGAAGATTCAAAGTATTGTTGAAAAATTGTTTTCCGAAATCTGAATTACTGAACACTCCACCGTCACTGTTTTGCCCCAGATCTCCAACATCAACAGCTAAAAACCTCGAGTCTGCATCTGCCACTGCTTGAAGAACTATTGAATTAAAGCCCTTGTAATTTCTATACAGAGAACCAGAATGCTCAGGACTTTCAATTCTGATGTGCTTTGAATCAATTGCCCCACAGCAGTTGGGGAAGTTCCATATCGACTCGAAATGGCTTGTAACCTGAATCCATTTTTCTTGTGTAGGCACTGGCATGTGTAAAGGCTGCAGAATTTTCCAAATTGACTGACACGTTTCTATTACTATTTCCCCGAACGTAGAGTATCCAACTCTCATGTACATGGAGAGAGACTTGAAACGTTCACCAGTTGTCAGGAATCTGAAAAAATAAATAGATTAAGGGGAAGGTAAATAAGTGAAGCAGTGGAACTACAATACAAATAATAATAATATTAATAATAATAATAATAATAATAATAATAATAATAATAATAATAATAAACAATAGGCTACAGGAGCCACGGACTATGGTATTATTTCTTTTACTTTCAGTAAAAGAATGTCAAGTGAAATGGAAGAACCTTCGGAACTCATACGGCAGATACCTCAAATCCATCAAAAGTTCTCCCAGTGGTGCTCCAGCATTGAAAAAGAAGAAATGGTGTCTTGCTGATGCTATGTCTTTCCTAAAAGACTATATGTGTATACATAGAACAACTACTGGCAACATGGACTCTGAAAATACAGAGTGTATTATGGACCAAGAAACTTTTGACGAAGAACAGGACGAACTCGACGTAGAAAATGTTCAAGAAGATATCCAATCATTTACTTCACATATCAGTCGGGCCTTAGTGTCAGTCAATAAAAGAAAACCCCCTTCAGCATCCCAGATTCTTGGGGGTCCTGTATCAGAATATATCAGAGCCAAGACAAATAAGAATGATAATTCTGAAAATCCAATGCTACTTGAACTGCAGCAGCAACAATGGACCTAGCCACTACAGAGACACTGAAACATTTTTACAATAATTGTAGTTTTACAGATTTTTACTCCTTGTTGTAATAACTAGACTTCGGATTTTAATTAAAAACCTATTCTAATCCCCATGGCTGAATGACAGTATTCATAATCTTATGATGTCATGTGACGCTGCCAGACACAACAAATCTGCCGAAAACTTTAATAACTACAAAAAAATTTAGAAACAGAACCACACAAAGCATTAGGAATGCTAAACGCCGTCACACCCTGAGTCTCGTCGACCCGTCCATTCCCCCGTGGTGTCTTTGGAATAACTTACGTGATATGGGAGTAGGGAAGAAAGCATCAGAAGCTAAAGTTATAAACATACCACTTGATAAACTCAATGAATACTTTACCTCACCTTCCACTATACGACCTGAAAAACAGTCAAAACTAAATACAATTAATACTCTCCTAGCTAATCCTCCTCCTTCTCGCGATAAATTTTTCTTCTCGCACATTACTGATTCTGAAGTAAGAAGGGCTCTTAAAAGCATTAAATCTAAAGCACAAGGCACTGATAACATAAACATAGTCTTTATCAATAAGTTAGTCGATGTCGTGCTTCCCGTAATAACCCATATTTTCAATTATCACGTCTGTTTATCCGCAACTCTGGAAAACAGCTTTAGTACGCCCACTTCCTAAAGTAAATTCACCTACTTCTGCAAAATACTATAGGCCAATCTCCATTCTTCCTGTTTTATCTAAAGCCCTGGAACGTATCAGTCATAAGCAGTTGTCAGACTACCCTAATAGAATTTAATCTTTTAGACCCTTTACAATCAGGATTCAGAAATAGCCATAGCACTTCTACTGCTTTGTTGAATGTTACTGAGGGCATACGAGCAGCCATGGATAAACGACAGGCTACTGTACTAGTTTTATTGGACTATAGCAAAGCCTTTGATTCTGTTGACTTCGATCTACTATTGACTAAACTACAAACGCTACATCTTTCTGATAGTGCTATCACCTGGATGTACTCCCACTTTACTGGCCGCCAGCAGTGTATCATATCTAATAACCGTTTCTCATCCTGGCGTATTGTAGACACAGGAGTTCCTCAGGGATCAGTATTAGGCCCCTTGCTGTTCTCTATTTATATAAATGGAATTTCTAAATCATTTAAGCACTGCAGATATCAAATATATGCAGACGACGTTCAATTGTATATTTCAGCCCGTCCTGATGCACTAAATGATAGCATTAATAGTCTTAATGAAGATCTTTATTCCATCTCTTCCGGGTCTCAACAATTTGGGCTTAACCTAAACGCATGTAAATCACAGGCTATTCTGTTCGTGAACCGTAGATTAATTCCTGATGTCAATGACCTGAATATTCCACCTGTGAAACTGAATAAAACAATCATCCCGTTTAGCTCTACCATAAAAAATCTTGGAGTGCATTTCGAATCTAATCTGAATTGGGATACGCATATTAAATATACATGTAAGAAGGCATTCTCTATTCTCCATCCACTAAAATGATTGTATCATTATCCATCTAAATTAAAACAGACGTTGGTACAGACACTCATTCTACCTCACTTCGATTATTGCGACGTTTTGTTCAGTGATCTCAGGATTGATTCCGCTCAAAAACTACAGTGTGTTCATAATGCGTGCATCCGCTTCATTTGTAATGTTCGATACTATGATCATATCTCACCTTCTTTTGAGAAGTTATCATGGCTTAGGTTACATGAGAGGAGAAATCTGCACTCACTTTCTCTCTTATATCGAATTATGCACACTTCATCCCCCTATTATTTATTCGCTCGTTTTCATACTCTTTCTCGCTATCATAATATTAATACTCGAGCACAACGCGATAACACGCTAGAAATATCACTTCACACATCATCTCTGTATTCCTCATCTTTCACTGTTGCTACCTCTTGTCACTGGAACTCTCTGCCGCCTGAAGTCAAGGGCTGCCGAACATAGAAATCTTTCAAATCCAAGTTCGAAAATTATCTTATGACGAGTTGCCAAACTAACTTACTATTATGACAAGTGTTGTATTGCATGTTTCCACATATTCACATTTTTTTTTATGTTCTAGTGATATTTAACTTATTTTATATTTTTGTTTTCATATTTTCCGATAATGGTATATCTATAATGTGTTAAGTTGAGCTATATATAAAACCATAATTTTCCTTCTTGTGTGTATTGTATTCATTGTATGCTTTGTACTGCACTATTTTATTACTATTATTATTATTACTATTCTTATTTTTATTATTATTATTATTATTATCATCAATAATTGTCTTATTTTTTTATACTTTGTATGTCTCATTTATTTTGACCTGCTGTTCACATTTTATTATGCTTTTTTCTTTCTTTCTGTATGTTATATTATGTCTGATTTGTACTTGTTGTTTACATTTTATTATTATTATTATTATTATTATTATTATTATTATTATTATTATTATTATCTTATTCAGTTTTGTGTGTAAAATTGTAGTGTACTTTGTAAATTTGTAGTGTTTTTTGTAACGCAGTTTTACTCCTGGTTGAGTGTTAGAGAAGGCCGTATGGCCTCAACTCTGCCAGGTTAAATAAATCATTATTATTATTAAAACTTGCAAGTACACGGTTCATAGAAACATATTCATAAAATTGGTACTTTTATAGAACTTAATAATGTCTATTTTGACGATAGAGCCTAATTTTGTGTAATTACCATGTTTTGTACCTGAAAGGTAAAAAGACTCACTTCTTTCGAAAATTGTTATTGTGAATTCCAAAATTAATTTTTAAGTTTGTATTAATTTTTTTAACTAGGACTGTACATGCCATATTAGATGGTATGATCAGAGGTAGCTTAATTGATTTATAGCTGTGAGGCACAATTAAAGGTCCACACACCAGGTACTTGGAAAAAGAGAAAGTGCACTCAACTACTTCTCCTGTCTAGCATCTATTCATTTCTTGTAAAGTAATTATGCATTCTGGCTTAAGTTCTCGAAATGTGAAATATAGTGTGTGAATATATGAATTGTGCAATTTGGAAAATTGAGACTTCGAAGAATTCTCTGACATATTAAAGGCTGCAAGAATTTCCGGACTTGACTTCCAAGCGTGTAGCAAATAGGTATGAGCAGTGAAAAAAAAAAAAAAATGTTTTAATGTGTACAAGTAAGAAACTGTTTGTGAGCCAGAATTAATATATCACAACCGGTGGTTAATTTTCCTTAAAATGTTGAATGGCTTGAGATTTTCCTTGTATGTTACAATTATCGTTTTATCGTGGAGAAATGTATTTTAAGGGGGTATGTAACAGTCTTGTCCCCCTTAAGCTGGACATTTGTACAGATAATAAAGTTACATGGAAAATATTACATACTAAACACTGATTTCTAAATATTCGTATTATTCAGACTAATCTGTTTAGTTTACATAGTAGGTTAACTCTGCTTACCTCAAGGTTAACATCAGTCTTCCTTCAGATGGTATTGGTTCCCTCCAATTTGTAGTTGTTTTCTTCAGATTTTCACCAACTAATGCAAGAAGACAATCAAAAGTAGAGATACTCATTCTAGTAAAATTTTTTAAACATTTCTCATCACTTCTCAGTTCTTGCATGAGACAATTTAGATCACGTTTCTCATTCCATGGATCTAACCAAAATCTATGTTTATTTCGTTCTTCTTCCAAAAGAGTGACAATGCATCACAAAAGCACATCATCCTCATCCATTGACGCCATTTTCTATGCCGATACAGTTTTCCAAACCCATTCTACCAGCAGATCAGCTGTTGTCGCGAGGAGAGAATGTCAAGCTGTCGCAAGGCGTTGAGAGACACTATAATGCAAAACATCGCATCGCGTCTGATTCTGTGTGCACCTGGCCTTACTGTTCCAACAAACAGCAGATTAAAGGGGAGAGGGACATACACATCCCTGCTCTGCACACTATTTATAGAGAGACATGGAATCTTACTGTTCCAACCAATAGAAGATAAAGGGGAGAGGGACATACACACCCCTGCTCTGAGGAACATGGAATCTTACTGTTTCAACCAACATAGATTAAAGGGGAGAGGGACATACACACTCCTGTTCTGCACACTATTTATAGGAACATGGAATCTTACTGTTCCAATCATTATTCCATTTTTTTTATGTCTAACAACAAATTAGCCTCACCAAGACCTTAATACATGAGAAAATTATCTGCTTGTATAAAATAAAAAGGGCATACATGAATAATATACCTCTGATTGAGGTTCTGGCTGATATGTATATCTATTATCAGGCAGTACATCTCTCTTGACGATATATGTCAGAGGAAGAACAACTGTTTGTATGCATCTGAAGTCTGATTAGTGGAATATGTAGCTAATTGGCAATGTATGCATTGGAGAAGGGAAAGGAACTGACCACTCTACCCCATTATCTCTTGGTCTAGTTGCCTCATGAGTGATGCCTTATTGGTGTTACTTATGAGGTTCAAACCTGTCTTCAGACAGTTGACTGAACAACAAACAACAAAAATAATTTCTTGACGTCATATGTAAATCTTACCTTGCAATAACATCTGCATGTCTCTTAAGTATTGCTGGTGTTTGATCATGACTAGCTGTTACCAGTTGATCCTTAAGTAAAGTTATGTTCTGGATTCCTTCATGTTCAAATGCATGGAGACCTGTTGGACAAAACACATACCGGTACATTTGAGATGTTCTCTAGAACAAGAATTTAACTACAAAACCTTGAATTTGAGATACAGAACATCAAACATTTTAGATCTAGTATAACAGCATTGCACAGAATGAAAGTCCTGTGTTTCTAGAGGGCACTGTGTTCGTTAGAGGGAAATAATATTTTGTCAGGATGGAGTTGTGTTATGCTGTCATAGCTCTGACCTGTGACAGCTCCGGAAAAATCGTTGTGGCAAGTAATAGTGATTTTGTCACAGTGTGATTTTTGTGTTCAGATGATTCTTGGTGACTGCAAATGTTGTAATCCCCTGGCATTCACACAGTCATTCATTAAAGATTATGAAAGGCAATACATGTCACATTCCAAGGGTAATGTCATTATTAGTAGTAATGTAGAGGTTTCTTGTTTAATGTTATGTTTTATTTAACGACGCTCGCAACTGCAGAGTTTATATCAGTGTCGCCGGATGTGCTGGAATTTTGTCCCGCAGGAGTTCTTTTACATGCCAGTAAATCTACTGACATGAGCCTGTCGCATTTAAGCACACTTAAATGCCATCGACCTGGCCCGGGATCGAACCCGCAACCTTGGACATAGAAGGCCAGTGCTATACCAACTCGCCAACCAGGTCGACTGGTTTCTTGTTGCTTTAAGTTCCAGCTTGTCTGGGTTCTTTAAGTCTTGAATTCATGGTCATTTGACAAAATTAAGGAATATACAATTTATATTGGAACAAAACCACCTCAAAATCTGTGCTTCAGTGGCTGGCCATGATAATATCTTTGAAAAATAATGGAGTGCAAGAGGTCAAATGACTTTATTGTCAAACGCCTGGCATTAGAAAACAACAACAACATATTGGAACAAAACCGGAATGAATCCGAACATTACAATTAAAACCCATAGTACAAGTACAGCCCATAACCGAACACAAATTTTCGTTTTGAGATGTAAACCTTTATCAGTGATGTATTCAGTCTTCTATTTCACATATTCCATAACATCCGATTATTTGAGATTTTATAGAAATCAGTAAAGAGTGTTAAACTCTTAAATTCTTCTAAATTAATCATATTTAGCAGTATGGACTATATAAATTCATCATCATCTGCTTTCACGGATTAGGTTTTCACCTGTTCCAATCTCACATCTGTTCAGTCCAGCATTTTTTTGGTCTTCCTATTGTTCTTCTTCCTCTAGGTCTATATGTCACTGCCATCTTCCGTATTCTTCCCATTCAATCTTTGCTTTAAATAGTAAACATTCTTGGGTCACATCACGATAACACAGTCAGAGTGTCTTTGTTGTATTGAATGGGAAGAAAAAGTAAAGTTCATTACTTGAGAGGAATTGGAAATGTACACAACAGGTTCTTAAGTAATGAAAATAACATGTATGGATCTGTACCTGTATAGTTTTAGAATATAAGGGATAATTCATAAAGGACTGAAAGAATGAATAATATAAGCTTATAAGTTAAGTAATGTACAAGAGTTTTCATCTATTGGAAATTAATTCAGTAAATTGGTAGGTTAACTTCAAGACAACGAAAACATGCAAAATGTTATTATTAATAGTAAGTTAGAATATAGTTGATACTTTAATATAGCAATTATGAAACTGTAAAATAATATGTAAAGTTAAAGCAGATCTGATGACATGGACTGTACCTGGACTGCCTTTAACAGGAATATAACTGACGATAAATGCATACATGAAAATACAATTTAATATCTTTTATGTGTACAATATATGGTGGTTTAATCTTTGATAGATAATCCACAAAACAGTATTTTTCGATTATCTCAAAACTTTAAAAAGTGGACTTAGTTCCTTTCAACAATAACTGATTCAACTGACAGTGACGTTGTTCACGTGATTGGATTATGTATTTGCAGGTCATGTGGTAACCACAGTTTGCTGCCTGAGACTATGAAAAATAGCCTTCTCAAATAATGATAAGTGGCTTTCTCCAAGAATTCATCATCATCATCATCATCATCATCATCGACATGCAAGTATTGGGGCTCACTGACCTGTTATAGTCTCTAAGTCATCTCCTTTTAGCCTTTCCAGGAAGTTGATGACGACCACTTGTTGTTGGGGTTAAGATTTACAGTGGGGTAAACAAAGAAGAAAGGGCACATACTGGAGTCATTTTAATGATACGCAAATCTATGAAATGCGCTATAGACAATTACACATTTTGGAACAGTACAGTATACATTAATTAGGGTGTAAACAGATCTGTCTAAGATTCTATGATGGAATATTGGGCAGTGTTTAGTATTTTTTTTTTTTTTTTTGTTATTCTTAATGCAGAGGTAATTTTCTTGGTACTAACATTACTTAATTAACAAGCTTGTACGAAAACAAACGAGAAAGATGGTTATATACAGGGTTCGCAGTCATGCTCTATGATATTGGTCAAGAAGTTTAGACAAATAATTATATGTTATTTATGTTTCAAAACATGATGTTACTTCAATTGATCTACAGGATTTAATTCAGAAATTATAAAGATAATGAAATTACTCTATGTTGAGTTTAATAGTTCTACACTTGATAAGAAAGCCTATTTGAAGCCACAGAAATTGGAAATAAAACAGCTGTATATGTAATTCATCTTCTGCCGAAGAGTGGAAGATTCTTTAGAAACTTTTATAGTAGAACCCCTTGTTAACGAATCTCTGAGGGATTACTCTTTCCCCCCTTAAATAGTGGTTTTCCTTAAAAGGAGTTTAAATAAAGTGAGAACGAAAGGCTACTCTAACTAGTACTAATATGTGTGTTATATACCAAACACTATAAACATTTAATTAGGCCTACAATTATTATATACAATATATTTCATTATAATATTTTCTAGCTCTCAAATGGTGAGGCACGAATGTTTCTATCGTTTAGTTAAATCTGAACCACACTGAAATTCGGCATTGAAAATTTCTTCTTTCTTCTTCATTATTCCCCATAATGAAGTAGTTGACAAACTATGCTATTTTTGCAATAGCGTTATTTGAGGATTAGTCCTCGACATCCCTTATTATTTTCACTTTCTGTCTGATAGTTAATTTCTTCTGTTTAGTCGCCATTATAAGTATGCATAAAAAAAAACTTGGAAACAGGATCGCGAGAACAAAGCACACAAAGCAACCACTCTATGAAAGCAATGCAAGGCAAGACCATAAAGAATTATACAAAAATAACACCGCCGGGTGGTGCTGCATTACTATCGATTGAGATGCACTACGGAATATTGGTACTATTGATTATTATTGAAAGTCGAGTCGAAATTTCGGGCTTCATTATCACAAAATCAACTTGAAAAGTATTCCTTAAAAGCAGAAATTAATTGCATCATTCTTATGCTAATTTGGTTGGGCCTTAACAGATTATTTCTTAAGAATGGGAATAATAAAATGGGGTTTTACTATATTAATTTACAGAAACAAATTTCAGGTTGTTATGTTCATTACCTGCATCAAATGTCTCCTGCTTTGTGAGGAGTGTCTGGACAGTTGACAAGTCACGACCAAATTCTTCACTGCGAACGTGAGTTTCTTTGTCAGCAATCCAGGACTCAACAACATCAGCTTTCCACATGAACTGCAGGTATGCAGAATTGTCCATAAGTTTGGCCTTCCTGCGTGCTGCTAGTGCTGCCAGATGGTCCAACTTATTCTGTACAGAAATAGGACTTTAGTCAATTGATGAAAATTAGCTCCTCAATTCACTGCAGTTATAAAATATTCATTACTTGTTCACACGCAAAATTTAAGTTATTGCTTACGTCCCCTAACAGCTTTTAATTAACATTCATAACATTTACAAAAGAACTTTGATAGCAGTTAGAACCAATAACAGACTTTCACACTGGCAACAAATTCGTGGCAGAGTAAGACAAGGCTGTAACCTATCTCCATTACTTATATATATGAACAAAATCATTAAAGACTGGAAAGAGATGTGTCATGGTTCAATCTCTATTGGTCGAAATTTACAGTTTGATAGTCTACTCTTTGCTGATAATTTAATCCTAGCTGCATGCAATGGAGATGAGTTTCAGTATTCACTGCATAATCTAAATACGATCAGTGCAAAATACAACATGGAAATCAATATTTAAAAAACAAAAGTCATGGCATTTTGTGGGAAATACCCGGTTACAAGCAAAATTTGCTTAAACAACAAATTAATAGAGAGAGTAAATGAATTTATGTATCTTGGCTATAATTTAACACTTTTTTGGTGAAACAGATATAACTTCTAAAATTTGCCAATACAATAAAACAGCGGGAATAATTAACAGAATTATGAAGCTTTCCCTAGTACAGCAACACACAAGAATACGTTTGTATAAAACCTTAGCTAGACCTGTACTATGTTATGGAAGTGAAGCAGAATAATGGCCTGTGAAATGAAATTTATGAGAGCAACACTACAATATAGTCACTTGGACTACAAAAGAAATGAGGATATCATGCAAGATCTTCAATTACAATCAGTCTCACAGTTTATAACGTAATGGGCCTTGAGCTTATAGTTGTTTGGATGATGCTTTGTATATCTCTTTCACTATGCAATGTTTTGGGTAAAGTGACGTTAAGTTAAATAAAATCAGCTGCAAATAAAAATGTACTTTTACTTTAAACAGACAAATAATAAAATCTTTACCAACCTGCAGCTGCTGACAACGCTGTGCAATGCTATCTGAATGGTGATTGCCGTCAGCCATAAGTTTCTCACCAGCACTGCATATTTCAGTGCAACGGTCACGATGGGCTGCAAAGTCCGTCTCAAAAGCATCGTGTTTCTTCAACAAACCTTGCACAGCTGCCATAGTATCGCCATAATCTTCGACAGACAGTAACTGCTGCTTCTCACTGGATGTGACATAGAAAAACAGTAATTATTGTTCATACATCTTGATTACACAACTTTTAACACTATATCACTGAGGAATTTAATTTATGGTAATCCCTCTCACGTGTTAATATTGAATTAAATACAATATTAACACGTGAAAGTGATCACCATAAATTATATTCCTCAGTAATAATAGTAATAATAATAATAATAATAATAATAATTATTATTATTATTATTACTACAGTAACTGTTAATATCAGGTCTGTCAGTTATTTCTTTTATTAACATCCCTTTCCTCTCTGAAAAAGACAGAGTCAAACTTAAAGAGACCAGCACTCCTGCCATTTCTTGATGTTACAGTCTGGCAGCTTTTGTGGATAACATCCTAAAGGCCACCACACACTGAAAGCTAAGCTAAACTATGCAAGCTGAGGAAAAAAGTAGCTTTAATGTAGTTATATGCAATGGCACACATAGAGCACAATGCTAAGCTAAGATAAGTTAAATTTTACAGATCGCCCAATAGACAATTGAAGGGGTTAGTGGAATAAGGGGGTATCCCACATTTTGGTAAAAAATGAACTAAATCCATATTATGAAAGCTGAGTCCATCTACTGTTAGTTTAGTGTGCTATTTAAGTAAGGGAAAGCCCCATTTTAAAATAAATATGAACATATGAAAGGGCTTTGTAAGTTGTATCAGAATTCTGAATGGAATAAGGAGGTATCCCACAGTTCTTTGAAACCTTGGTTCTGAATGGCAAGCTGTTTACCTAACTGACCAATGGGAGAACTGCTTTGATACAATAAGTTTCCAAGCAGCATGGCGGATGTTGACTGTACTAATGTTTTTGTAAGTGACGAAATAGTGAAAATAAGACAAATAAGAGCAAAAAGAGGAAAAGAAATCCAAAAAATGGAAAGACAACAGCAGAAAGAAGGCGCGAAACAATGGACAAGAATATATTACACGCACAAACAAAGTAATGTCTGCTAAAGTACTCACTAACATACAACAGGGAAAGAAAAGCCACCAAATACAGAGTGTTGAAAAGTGTCCAATATTTTAGGAGGTGATAGTATGCATCAAAATAAGAAAATAATGTCTAAACATGGGTCCTACAACACATACGTTCTGAGATCTGAACACTTCTTCATAATATGTGCTCAATGTGACGTCCATTCATGGCAATGCATTTCTCTGTCCTACAATACAGCAGACTACCAGAAAATCATACCGTAGTTGACACCTTTGGCACGGAATAATGATATGTTGCAAGGAATACTGAAAACAAAAGTCTGGTTGCGGATATGAGCGGGGTTCAGCAGAGATGCTGTTGTGCATTTTTGCAATCAGCATGTGTGGGCTGATGAAAATCCCCATGCAGTTGAAGAAACGAGGCATCAGAACCGATTTACAATCAACGTATGGGCAGGCGTTCTTGGTGAAGGAACGTGCTACCACAGAGACTTTTAGGACTTTCTTATTAACTTATTGCCAGCCTTGCTGGAGAATGTGTCATGTCAGCAGGACTACAGATGTGGTTCATACACGATGGCGCACCAACACATTTTCTCCACAATGTGCGTGAACACATTTCAGAACCACTGCAATGGTCGGGGAAGCCCCACACTTTGGCCTGCTCGTTCCCCAAACCTAAATCCCCTAGACGTTTGGTTATGGGGACACAGATGTGGTTTACACATGATGGCGCACCAGCACATTTTCTCCGCAATGTGCGTGAACACCTGATGTTGACATTTCAGGACCACTGCAATGGTCGGGGAAGCCCCACACCTTGGCCTGCTCGTTCCCCAAACCTAAATCCCCTAGACTTTTGGTTATGGGGACACAGATGTGGTTCACACATGATGGCGCACCAGCACATTTTCTCCGCAATGTGTGTGAACACCTGACGTTGACATTTCAGGACCACTGCAATGGTCGGGGAAGCCCCACACTTTGGCCTACTCGTTCCCCAAACCTAAATCCCCTAGACTTTTGGTTATGGGTACACAGATGTGGTTCATATATGATGGCGCACCAGCACATTTTCTCCGCAATGTGCGTGAACACCTGACGTTGACATTTCAGGACCACTGCAATGGTCGGGGAAGCCCCACACTTTGGCCTACTCGTTCCCCAAACCTAAATCCCCTGGACTTTTGGTTATGGGGACACATGAGGGAACCAGGTCAATTTCAAGAGTGTGTGATTTCTTACGCCAAAGGGCAGAGGAATGCATTGCCATGAATGGATGTCAGATTAAGCACCTCCTATGAAGAAGTGTTCAGATCTCTGAAAGTAGGCTATGTGTTGTAGGACCCATATTTATTAGACATTATTTACTTCTTTTGATGCATACTAGCACCTCCTAAAATATTGGATATTTTTAACACCCTGTATAGCAGGCACAGTTATGGAACCAAAGAACCCCAATGGAATGTCCATCAAAGCTGCTTAGCGTCCTGACATATCGTACATATTAAAGTTCATACCTCCAATTCATCACAACTTTTATTTAAATTTGAAATCAGATAATGGATGTGAAATAGAGAACAATGATCATAACCCATTACCTCCTGATCTAGTTGCCTCATAAGTGGTGCCTTGTTGGTATCACTAATAAGGTTCAGACCTGTATTCAGACAGTTGACTCAACAAACAAAGAAACAAATGAATCTTATTTAAGTATCTTTTGATTAATGTCTTTCAAAGTTTGTTTCTTTCTTTGTTGTAAAAAATAGTTTATCGTAAGTGAAATTTTCCTATAATAATAATAATCAAGATATTATGCTCTACATTTGCAGAAAGTTAGTGCAATACCTATCTAACACATTACCCAAAAGACTTTGTGATTCTTATTATTTTCCTTAAGTTACAGAGAATCTAACAAAATGCTAAATATCTCAAAAACATACTTTTGAGAGATACCCCCTTCTTCCACTAAGCCCTTCAATTTTCATAGAGCTGGCTTCGCACATGTAAAGTTGTTCTCCCGGTTTCTAGCAGACTGTTGTGTGTAAATTTTGAGTAACCCTAATTTAACAATTATTTCATTGTTTCTATGTACTAATTATCATAGAGTCCCGTGCCGTCGTGTCGTGGTCTAAGGCATCTGCCCAGGACTTGCATTACAGAATGCGCGCTGGTTCGAGTCCTCATGGGGGAAGAAATTTTCTCATGAAATTTCGGCCAGTGTATGGGACCGGTGCCCATCCAACAATGTGATGCACTTGGGAAGCTACAACAGGTAGCGAAATCCGGTTGTGAATGCCAGCTATAATGGCTGGGGGGGGGATCATCATGCTAACCACACGATACCTCCATTCTGGTTGGATGATCGTCCACCTCTGCTTCGACATGTGGGCGTGAGACCAGCAGCCGTCTGGTCGGTCTAGGCCCTTCACGGGCTGTAGCTCCATGGATTATTATTATTATAATTATCATAGAATACAGACCAAGGGAAGTAAGACTGACTGAAGAAATGCAAAAATATCCCTGTCTCTATGAAATAACCTCAAATTATTATAAAGACACAACCAGGAAAGACAATTGTTGGCAAAAATAAGTGAAACTCTCCGAATTGATTGTACATATAATTTATTCTTTTACATAATTATTTTACCCGATATATTATAATCGGAGTACTGCTCACTACTTTGGTAATATGTTTTTCATCTTATGAAATTAATTTATTAAATGGTATTAAGGTTTAGACCTATACTGTTATAACCTAATGATGAGTTCATTATGATTTCGGCCTCTATGAACGTAAGTAATTTGCATGGTATACTTTTTATATTTATTAAATAATACATATACTTCTACATTGAAAGCCTTTTGCATATTATTACAAACTACACATGGAATCGAATCAAGATATGTATTCTGTGTCATATTTCCTGTTCACATTGTTGTACTGGTGTTACATATATATTCTGCCGCATATCATTGTGAAGAACACATGTTGTCTTTATCAACTAGTTTCACCACCCTGCATCTAAAAGATTTTTCATGAACTCCCCATTGAGAAACCAGAATACCAAAAGTATTTTCAACAATACATCTGGCTCGTGAGAGTCGGTAATTGATTCATTGTTGTGAACCTGGTCATGGAGAAAAGGTCGCATGAGGCATCTCTTCAATGGGGAAGCCTTACTGGCAACAAATACCAAAGGCAAAATCGAATCATGAAAGACTAGCAGCTCATCTGAAGGTAAATTTAAAGACCAATCTTTCAGTGCCTTCCTGAATACACTATTTGAGAAAACACCACTATAGCTATTTTTTCCTATGGCACCCACATCGATTACTGTAAAGAGTAATGTGCATCTACAACTGCTAACAAATGATTGAAAATGTTTTCTTGTAGAATGTTGCTCCACTGTAGAGTGGAAAACATCTAACTTAGCTTAGCTTCCGTTCTGTGTCATAGCACATCATAGCTTAGCTTAGCTTAGCTTTCTGTTTGTGGGAACCTTTATCATCTCATGGCACAACAGTGTATCAAGTATTCTCCATTATGTTCTACATACATGTTGCAGCAATGCATGAAGTTCCGCAACATACTCTACATAATGTCAGAGAAAACTCAATGCACACCCATAATTGCCACACAGCAATCTCACAGCTGAGTGAAAATGCCTGCAGCTTAGTTTAGATGTCAGACCAGGACACAATGTGTGGGTCTCCTGTACCAGATGTTGCACCATGCACGCACCCAGCGAATTAAAAAATACAATTTTAAAAATTAATATACAGTATAGTAACACATTTTCCTCATTGAAATGTATTTACTGAAGAAGTCATACAAGTTGTATGTATGCAATGAATGTAGTGGAGGATATTTTGAGCAACTACTCTCAAATTCAAGTAAGACCGTCTTCATTTCCTTAAATAAACAATTCGCTGGTTACATAAAAAGTTACATGTCACACACTGTAGTGCTGTGAGATGGCAGGAGTGTTAGTCCTGTAGGTCTGACTTGCCCTGTACTACTTAGATAAACCAAGGATTTATAATGATTATCACCAAACCATAAAATTATGCTGTTTCATTTCTTTTGATTTCACATTATCCATAATTGAATCGGGGGTCATTTGAAAAGGGGTCATCTCCAATTTGTTACATTTTATAGAAGCAAAAAACTATTTTAAATCTATTATAATGCCAGAAAATTAAAACAATAATTTTATACCATTAAAGGGCATATCGGTCATACAGGATACTCAGGAAAATTATTTTTCTTTTGTGGAGATTAACAGTTTTCAAAATGAATCTATGGTTCTGAAAGATTAAGTCTACTTTTATAACTGAAACTTATATTTTTATGAAAACTAAGTTTAACAAACATAAACAGCACTGCAAAATCTTGCTAAAAGTACATATAATGGGAAAATAAGTATGAAGAATACTATACTTCTTCAGAAGCTTCGTCCATTTTATATAGTTGTGGGCCATACATTGATTTCACTGTAGAAGTATTTACAGTTGGCTGGGATGTACTGATAGAGATCTTGATGTCCTCTATTTTCTTGATATTCATAGAAAGATTTTCTTGATAGGTAGGGTTGTTTTCTGGATCTAGTATGAACAGTGGGGAGCTGTCTCGTTCTTGTTTCTTCATCAGAAAACGTTCTTCTGCCATACTATCGATATAGGGCTTGGCTATCACAACTTTTGGTTCTTCACCAGTAAAAACAATTGATAATAGTTATTCACTGCAAAATATCACATCTACTCTTGAGAAGCTGCTCTTCCGCAAATTCGGTCACAATTTTCTTTTTAAAGAAGGCTGGCCACCAGGTCCTAAAATTAGCTACATCTCTATGTGTGACATGTTTTACTTTGAATTTGTTTCAATTTAAGGAGAATTCTAAGAATTTTTCAACTCTTGCAGGATATAGATCCGACAGTTATGGATAATTATTTTCTTTTAACTGCTGCAAAATCACAGTCGCAGTCATTAAAGAAGTGCCTTCGCTAAGGGAAGTAAATTTAAATTAAAAAAAAAAATCTTCCTGTTAGAATCAATCTTCTCAATGTATCCAGCTGTTTGCTGACAACATGAAGTCCACTATAGTCTATTCAGTTGTTGTTTTTCACGAGAAATGAGGGGTATTTTGATCGGTGTTCATTATAGATGCCTGTTGTTGGTAGTCAGAGTTGGGGTGTAGTCAATATATACTGCAGGGCTGTGTCTTCTGCAACTGGTACTGATGATTTTAATATACTTCCTTTGTGGTTTATGGATGAACAGTATAGAAGAATGTGTTCAAGATCTTCATCATGATTATTACACCACAGACAAGTAGGATTATCAGAAATGTGAAATCAGTGTAGGTACAATTGAGTGATAATGTGACCTGTTCTGGCTCTTGTTAAAAATGTTTGAACATGTCTGGGCAAGTCTTTGTACATTTCCAGGTCATTTGATTTCTTTGGTACAGACTGTAAAATTTTTCTTTTGTCAGAAGAGAGCCAATTGTTCATCCATAGGTTTGTAAAATGAGACTTCACTGAAGCAAAATCACTGGATAGGGATATCACTTGAAGAGGTCTTGGTTGCAAATATGTTGCCTGTTTTGCAATATTATCGACTTTCTCGTTTCCAGGTATACTTCCTGTTAGAACAAGAGTTGCAAAAACCATAACACAATGATGTTTAAGTTCTGCTCTGGACAACATCGTAGAGCATGTGGAGTTCAACTTCAGTTGGGATACTTTCCTTCAGATAATAATTCAAGAAACTGCAAACTTCATTAGACCATTTATTACCTTCCCCTTCCTGGTAGAATAAAATATAGTTTTTTTTCGGTTTCGAAGTTATGAATGCAGAACTGCAAAATTTTCTGGTAATAAAATATTTCCTGCACCGATGAACATACAGTAGAAGAGGAAGGTTCTGCATGTAATCAAAGCAAAGCTGCTACTCTGTTGCATTCTTTGCATAGTGATTTTACTAAGTCTATTTTATTGAAAAATTTGCTATCTCTTCATTTATGTGTTCAGCAACTGCAGCTCACATCTCTGTCTCATTAAAATGAGGGTCTTATTTTTGTTCCAAACTCTTCACATTGAGGAGTGATTTATTTATTTACGTGGTTTAGATATCCTTTTCCACGCACTTTGGTTTTCCTTATTGCAATCTATTTATACTGATATGTATTTCTCATGCCTTTCCTCCTTTTTTTTAACTGGAGAATAAGAAGTACTTGACAAACCTGCACTATCCGACATCTCCTATGGCATAAATATAACTGCACATGATCAATACAGGCAGATGACTGCTAATTAACTACCCATAAGCAGATTGCATGCACCAAAACAGGAGCATGTTGGGAGAATCAGTTGTGCTGTAGGTAGACAGTCAACTAGATCACTTTAAAAACAGGTTATCTCTAGGAGACAACCTCTTTTCCAAATGAAAGCTTGAATGTGATACTGTATAAAAGTACTTTAATGGATGAAAAAGTCCCGTTTTCTCTTGGAATATATGAGAAGACATATTCAAGAAATGCAAAGTTGTCAAAAAGTGAATTTGTGAAAAAATTGGAGATGACCTTTCTTTCAAACCGACCAATTCAATTAACTCAGACGTGTTGTCTTTCAGACTATAACAGAGGTCCAGTTTAGAAAATCTTTATCCATAAATTCTTAATTGATGTTCTTCCCATTTGTGCAGTAATTAGCTATGGTGTCTATCACAAGAGTGATTTTTAATTACTTTATTTTAATTACACACTGTACAGCTCAGTACTATCTTTTACCAATGCGAAGTATTCATCGCTGTAATTACAATCTTTCTGAATGAAGAATCACAATCATCTGTTACCATGGAATAAAATTTGCACAACTATCAGGTCGTAAAATATTGTGTTTCTTTTCTTAATTTATGTATTCTTTTAATTGTGAGACATACTGCACTGTAATTGTTTTTTTTTCCGACAGATTTCAGTTCGTTGTCACGTGAGACATTATCTTGGTAAGTACAATGAAAATTCATTAATTATGCTGAAACATCTCTTTATTGAACTGCTTTTGGAAGTAATCACTTCTTTGCAGCGTTCAATAACAATAACAAGTGACACTTACAATCTAATAAATTAAAAAGAAACACTGGGTACTTCTAACAGAAAATGAGTATGTAGAATTGATAGAATGACACTGAAAAAAGTGCATACCACAGAGTCAATATCTGCCATTTATTCCACCACAAATCTCGCAGAATAAACAGGAGTAAGAGATAATTACCTGATCAGTGACTGAATTATAACCAGATATATTATTTGAACAACTGTGGCATTTCCTGGAAGAACAACTTAATGTATGTATGTCGTTTTTCAGTTTCCAGCATTTATTGAATCCTTAATAGCACATATCCCTCCTAACATATTATTACCCTCCAACAAACACAGTGCCCTCTAAAACCATTTAAATGTCATTCTGCGCAATGCTGTTATACCAGATCTAAAATGTTTGATGCTATGTATCTAAAATCTAAGATTCTGTAGTCAAGTTCTTGTTCCACAGAACGATATTACGATATCTTACATTTCAACAATACCATTTTCTAAACAAAGCCATCATTTACTTACAAGATTATAAAATTATAAAATTTAACAAAAAATGACCCTCTCTGTGTGATCTATCAGTCCTCAAAGTCTGTCGGTGAGGTCTTGTTACACCCTGTATACAGTATGTGCCTCTGTAAGTGTATCGAAATTACATACATCACATTTCAGTGAAATAATTATTTTAACTTAATAGGAAGAATTCGCCATATTAGTGATAACATTAAGAATGTATTATTTCACCTAATCCATGCTTCTTCCTCTTCAACCTTGGCCAAGAACTGCTGGTAAGTGAGAGACTCTTCCAGCTTTTGGCCTCGAGTAGCTGCCATCTGTTTCAGTTCAGCCCATGCCTGGTTCAGCAATTTTAGTCGCTGCATGAACAACATACAATATATTATTATTTATTTATTTAATCTGACAGGATTAAGGCCATAAGGCCTTCTCTTCCATCCTACCAGATAGCACATATAAATACAAAAAAGAAATACACACGCTGATGCAAATAATACAAATTAAATTAAAGCCCTATAGAGGGTCAACAGGGTCAAAAGAACACTATAGAGCTCTCATTGGGTTAATACAAGAAAAAAAAAAAGAGAGAGAGAGATAGCAATGATGATAGTGATAACTGCTGCTGCTGCTGATGATGATGATGATGATAATAATAAATACATTACATATTAATTGTCAATTTTACAACAGCATAGCTACAATATTTACTATATGCCATGGGTTAAGTCGAAAGTTGTGCAACCTGACAGGTGTTCAACAGCAGTTCCAGGAACTAGAATGTGTTTTTTTAATTCAAATTTGAATTTTGATATTGTCTGACAGTCTCTGACATGGACAGGGAGAGAATTCCAGAGGCGTGGAATCGATATGCTGAAAGATGATGAGTAGAAGGATGTTCTGTGCAGAGGAATAGAGGGAAGGTACAGTTACCCTTAAAAGGAATGAGACAACTCTTGGTCGTCGGAAGTTAAAGTTCTACAGCGCAGTTCACTCGATATCGACTTAACCGTAAGTGCTATGACAAATACAACAAGAATTGTTACAAGGACCACAACAAGGACAAGGACCAGAATAAGGATCACGAAGAAGATAGCCATTTAAGGCCACGATTTCACAACATAGCTCGAGTCACAAAATATCATTGCTTCTCTGTACCATATGGCAAATGCCTGCTATGGGATCTACATTCTGGACTGCTGCTGTCACTGTCTTGTCTCGGTAGCTCATATAGTAGCATGTCAGTTCCACTATATAACCGAAACGTCTTGTGTTCGATCCCAGGTAAAACTTTTTTTTTTTTATTGAGATGTAATTAATTTCTTCAGAGTTCCTCGACTGTCTAATTTGTCGAAAAATATGTCATAATTTATGTCCACTTTCTGCGTCTTACAAGTGGGCTGAACCTCGTCCAAAAAATCTTACTTGGAAGTTAAAAGTATTCTTCCTCAAACAAAATCATAAGAAACAAAAAGAGGCCTGTTAACTTAAAATCTTGTCCACATGCCATCAGCTTCTATTACAGCTCTAAGTCAATCCGGCATGGATGTCACGAGATTGTGGAATAAGTTCTGATTCCCGGCGAGATCTCCCCAGGTGTCAACAGCTTGATTCTACAATTTGTCTCGATTTCAAGGGCGTTGGTGGGCATAGGAGGCTAATCTTCTCTTTTTCAATTCCGCCCATAAATTTTCGATGACATTCAAATCAGGTGACTTCGGAGGGCAATTAATGATTTCGATCTCGGGTCTCCTTTGAAACCATCTTTGAATGCTTGTGGCATAGTGCACGGGATGGTTATCCTGCTGGATCAGCAATGTTCCTTAGGGAAAACGTTCTCGGGTGGTATGAAGGAATATATTTTCCAGAATCTGCTCGTAAGTTCCCGCATTAAACCGTCCATCGATGCGTTCTATAATGCCAGGTCCATCGTAAGACATCCTCCCCCAACACGATATTCTAAAGCGCCCCGATCTTTCACGTCGGTGTACATAGTGCTGATCATGTGGGAGACCATCCTCACGATAGACACAGACAGGACTTTCGTAATCACTCGAGATGGTTGTTTCGTCGGAGAAAATTACATTCCTCCAATCGAAATCCACTCGATTGGTAACAAAGGCAAGACGGTCGACAGCTTGTGCTTCCCCCAATATTTCCATTTGCGCAGCCCTCTGGCTCCTAATACTGCGGTTCCTCAACCTGCTGATCACAGTCTGTGAAGAACCGGGAAAGTTAGATGCTGCTCTTATTTCGTTAGCAGTCCGAAAGGGATCCTGTCGAACTGTCTCGAATAAGAGAGCATCCTCTTCCAATGAAGAAATCCGCAGACGCCCAGGAACAGGGCGATTTTCGACCTCCCCTGAATTTTGGTAACGATGAATCCACCTCGCTGCTGTACTTCCAGGAACACCGACCAAACTGCCAGCAGATCTAGCCCCATATTCAGCCTCAACTAGAGCTATAACTCGCTGTCTCATGTCGCCATTACGATGAGAAATGAGGGATGACGATAATACTTTAGTGTAGACAATGACTATTTAACGTGATATAGAATTATTGAAATAAAGGGCATCTTGCGCAGTAAGAGTTAATAAATCAACTCTAACTCAATATTTAAATAACAGGAAGTCCAATTGTTTCGAAACTAATTAAATTAAATCTAATCACATTAAGTAAACAAACCCCAAGTTATGACACCACATTGCTACAGCTAAATTGTAGGTTATTAACATAAGCATTGAACAGGTCCGTACTTAAGCGTTGGACGACAAAACCAACCATCGAAAGTTCGAATCTTGCCGAGGAATGTAACTTCTTGCTTTTTATAATCTAAATCAGACTTATAACTACAATCATTCATATTTCTTACATTATTTATTAATATTTATAGCCAACATTGAATTTGTAAAGAAAAGACTTTAGAAATCTCATATGGAATTTGTGATCTGTAGTGACATAAACATAGATTATCTCTCGGAACTTTTCCATAAAAGTAATTTAAATTCACTCCTTGAAACTGAAAACATTAGTAGTAGAATAATTTTCCCACCAGCATAAAAGCTGAAGTAGCACAGCCATTGATAAAAGTTTTGTACAAAGAATTAGACTGAATTTCTATTCGACAGAATCTATAATCAATGGCTTGTCTGAACATGATAAACAAATCTTAAGTGTTTCCAATGTCACTGAACAATTTCAAAATATTAATTTAAAAACTAAAAAAGGGTCGTAAATGCTGTAGGCTATCTAGTGATTATTTACATTTATGTCTACAAAATGAATCTTGGAAAAACGTATATGATACTGGTACTACTTAATTTCACTTAATTTCAGAATCACTTCAGTGGATGTTCTCCACTCAATGTTGTGAAAAAAATTCAAAAGTAATGAGTTGCAATGTAATGATCTTCATATTGTTAAATACTACAAGAAATACAGTGTAATTTATCAAAAATTATGAAAGAGGGAAATAGAATACATCTGAATACAAAAGTACAAAATTCAGATAATTTAATTAAAACTATTCGGAATATTATTAAAGTTAACCTTGTAGATATCCTAAGAAAGAAAATATTTTTTTCATTAAAACTAGTGCTTATAAAGTAGAGGATTCCAAATCTATTGCAAATTCTTTTAACGTTTATAGTATATAGTACAGAAATATTATTGACAACTTAGACATTAAAGAATTTGCAAAATATGCTGCAATTGGTTACTTAACAGATGCATTTAATAATTAGTATTAATATATGTAATTAGTCAATAACTGCAACAGTGCTTTTTCATTCAATCATAACATGAATAAAATTGAATGCGCATTAAATTTAACACTATTGCAAACACGTAGATAAAATAGTTAAAATCAACTGAAGGGGTGAGAATGAAATAATCCAAAGCCACACTTTTAACAAAAATTGTTTTGTGCGAGTGCATTTCTTACACATATGGGAAAGCTACTAATAAAATATTGTAATAATTACTCAGCAACTGACATAACCTAAGGACTCTAAACCTTTGTAAAAGTTTGTCTGTGTGGCTTAGGTATATTTTTTTTTAATTTCATTTTAATTGTTAGTTATTAATATATATGCATTTACATTGTATATGTGTATATAAATGCATTCATTAGATTAACGTTTATAATATTATAACTTAATCTGAGGACTTTGTACAACTCTATTTCAACGTTACTTAGCTATGTCAATGTTATTTAGACAAAAAAAAAAAATCGTTGATGTAGACTAAGAATCGAACTCGCTCGCTTCTACACTACATGCAGAAGTCTTCGCGTCTGAGCTATTGAAACGCCACGAAAGCTTTCCTTTCTGTGCGGAGTGTTGATCTAGTCATGAAGGTCCATTGTCGATTTAACTACACAATTTATGTATATATTTATGTTTTATTTACGTAATATTATAATATTTTTTGCAGTTTTTGAAGTGAATTTTGGAATGATGCTAGTAACAAACCAAATAGCCTGAATTTAAGTAACTTAATATTCGTTATCTTGTGTATCAGTGCTCTGGTCTCCGATCATGCGCAATGTCTTACATCTGAGACTTAGTAATATTCAATCGTCTCATTCTTTTTCAGGGAAACTGTATATGTTCCGGGTTCGAGGTAGTGAAAGGTAAACAAAACGAGATGCTAGGTAAGAGGATGTGGATGATTTTAAATAGTAATAAGAGGGAGTTGAATCTTCTTTCTTTAAGTGGATTCCAAGACAACAATTCTAGTGACAGTGTTAAATAATCGAATTTTCTAATGTTACAAATGAAATGAATGCAGATATTGTGAACACGCTGTAGTCTATGGGCAAGATCAGTATTTAGAAACATTTGTCAAAAAATTTCTTCTCAAGTTTCAACATATGAAGAATAAAATGAGCTTGTAAGAATGAATGAGTTAATTAATGTAAATACAGTAAAACACCGATAAGATGCTGTTCAAGGGACCGCGTGTAAAATGTGTATTAACCTGAACTGCGTATTAGGCGGATGTATTAATTTTGACTTATATACAGTATCTACACTGTATTAGAATTTTTCTTTTTTGAAATACATGATTCATGAAAGGTAATGCAATACAGTATTACTCCATTATGTAGACTAATTACTGTACTGTACGTCAAAGACATGTGCAATATGTACTGTACTTAATTCTTTCGAAAAAAGTCATTTACAGTTGTTTACCATGTTTGTGTTCTCCAAGTCCTCATGTTAACCACACTTCACTTTCGTGTGTTTATATCCTCCTGACGTAGCAGCTGCAGTGATTGAATCGCGATTTTTTTTATCATCCTTAATGTCGATTATGGGATTCCTAATGAATCAGAGAGTAGCTGATTAAAAGTACTGTTTTCATTTTACCTTCGTAAGATTTTCAAATTTCCGACACAGCGCTTCTCATTTAACACTCATCGTAATCACACTCACAGACACTTCAATACATTAAAGGACAACAATCTGACCAGCAAAAATTTCCAGAATTTTATTACAACTGAGTGAGAAATGTTGCTTGAGAGAGAGGATTAGCAAGAGAGTGAGATATTGTAACTGTATGTAGGCTTTAAGCGCGCAGGTAAAGAGTCGACTAAGAGAGCGTATCAAGAGGGTGGGGTATTGTACAGTACAAAGTGCACAGGTAAAGGGTCGAATACCGATACTTTTCAAGTTAATGGCAACAGTGAGTTCAATGCCTAAAATGTTTCATTGCTGTTACAGTACATTGCTGAAAATTACATAAAAAATATTCCACAAAAATAGCATATTATGCGGGACTAAGCGCAACAAATGGGGTATTTTATAAAGGCGTTATATATGAAAGCTGCAGGGACTGGACTAAAAAAAAGCGCATTACACGGGATAGCACAATAAACGGGCGCGTCTTATCGAGGTTTTACTGTATTATATAAATACATGTAAGAAAACACATTTTTCTTGACATCAGCTCACTATTTTAAAGTAAATATTTTATTATTAAACTTGGTTTGTTGGCTGATTGATTTCTAATGCTTCCAGACAGACCAATTTTGAAGTCTACATTATTATTGTTGTTGTTATTATTATTATTATTATTATTATTATTTTGGAAGTAGGTCTACATTAATAGGTATAAAAGTTAACTTGGTGCAAAGAAGATATGGTTGAAAAGTTTTACTGGAGACCCTGCCATTGAGAGACAAAATTATTTTATTTACCATGTGTAACAAGTTTTGTTTTTCTTCTGAAGAATATCATGTTAATAAGGATTATCACCACAGAAAACTGTCTTTGGTAAGGCCTGAACTGGCAAGCCTCAGATCTAACGGCATGCAAAGAGAACTTAATCAACCAATCAACCAATCAATCAATCATATGCGTGACATACACAACTTACCAGCATTATAATCGGTCGTAATATGCGTGTTTAGTGGGGAGATACAACTGCTCTCTTGTATAGGAGGAAAACAAATCAGTAGTAAATGGCAGTGATTTAGGCCTAGGCAGAATGACCATATGTCCTATTTTCGCTGGAACAGTCCCAGTCCACATCTGTGGAGTAACGGTCAGCGCGTCTGGCTGCGAAACCAGGTGGCCCGGGTTCGAATCCCGGTTGGGGCATGTTACCTGGTTGAGGTTTTTTCCGGGGTTTTCCCTCAACCCAATACGAGCAAATGCTGGGTAACTTTCGGTGTTGGACCCCGGACTCATTTCACCGGCATTATCACCTTCATATCATTCAGATGCTAAATAACCTAGATGTTGATACAGCGTCGTAAAAAACCCCAATAAAATAAAATAAATAAACAGTCCCATTTTTATGTTGTCCTGCCTGTCCTGTCGGCTTTCCATTTTGTCCAGTTTTCCAAATGTTTTCGCAAGTTGAAGAATTAAACACAACATTCTAACAGTATATGGCAATGCACAGTTGTCGAAAGAAAAAGTGGCTGCTCTCTTGAAGCAAAGTTCCCTTTGGGTATCTTCGCTACAATTCGGACACAGGCGATGATACATGTTGCTGGACTTCGTTGCCTGATATCTACAGTTATAATTAAAGTAATCAGCGTGTTACCTGATAGCATTCCGGCCTCTTATTCGTAAAGTCCTGTGTTCGAATACAATCTCGTGCTTTTTATGTTCTTTTTTGTTTTGTTTTTAAGAAAGAGAGACAAAATATACATAATTGCTCCTTTCTCTTTTACGATTATTTTAGTAATTAACATCAGGTTCATGAATGTATTATGCCATGAATTTATCATTATGACATTGTGGCTGCAAATGGAAAGAAAAAAGATTTTATTCTCAACAAAAATATCTTTCGTGGCATGAACAAAACAAACTTACTGGCGTCTGCCTTAGAACATTCAAACAATTAAACGTTCAAAAAACAAAACAAAAAGCTACGATTAATATTTAATCTATTTTCCCCTTATCTTGATCACATATTGCAGTCGAGTGGGCATGGTATCGACTAGTCTTTGTAAATAGTGACTGTTCTTAGACACGACATTCCAGGCATTCTGGACATACATACGTAAGTGTTCTGCCCATGGGCAGGTCTTTCATTGCAAACTCATCATTCTCCAATCTTTCCTATTTTCTGCCTTCCTCTTAGCCTCCATATATGATCCACATATCCTAATGTCGTCTATTATTCTTCTCAACCAGAGATCCAACCAATTCCTTTTTGTCTTTCTAATCAGTTTCAGCATCATTCTTTCTTCACCCACTTTTTCCAACACAACTTAATTTCTTATTCTGTCTGTCCACTTCACATGCTCCGTTCTTCTCCACATCAACTTTTCAAATGCTTCTATTAGTTTCTCTTCATTTCATCGTAATGTCCATGTCTCTTCCCCATTCAATGCCACATTCCACACAAAGCAATTCACTAGTCTCTTCCTTAGATGCTCCTTTTTCTATTAAACCTTCCTTTGCTCATGTTTGCAGTTTTTCTTGGGAAGGATAAATGTGGTAACTTCCTGTTGCTTTCCTTACACCACTGTCTCTTTCGCATCTTATTAGATTCCAGGGGGCCCAAGCGTGGAGATTAGGAGAGTGGATTTGACTAATTGGGCCCTTTGGAGTTCACGGAAATTCATGGCAAGGGTTAAATATTAGTTCTATCACAATGTTTAATCCGATCAGAGACCGGGAAATCACAATTAGCTTTGCCCCCCCCCCCCCCCCACATGCTCTAGCTTCTACAAATCATCAGAAAATCTTGGAGGGAGATTGGGCCAATTTTTCCGCAAATATTTCCACACTTGTATCCTCGTAGCTCAGCGGACGAATGTCGGAATTTAGATGTCAACGTCTCAGGTTCAATTTCTCGTCACTGCTTTCCATTTTATTGTGGTTGAAGATAGTATAATGTAATAATATAAAAAGAGAAACTAACACCAGTATTATGCAACTGTATTGTTCCAAACGTACTATTAAATTTATGTTATTTATATCGCTAAAGAATGATAACTGAATATAAATTATAACTTAAATATTATTTATGTCGCTAAAGAACGATAACAGACTATAAATGATAAATATCAGTTTGTTTAATTAATATAAGATATTACATAATATATTTAATTATTTAAATAAAATAACCTATTTTACAAAGGAAAATGTTTATTTGTATTATAATAATTAGTTACATAAAATACAGATTATTTATATCGCGAAAGAACAATAACAGAATATAAATGATAACTTTAATATTATTTATATCGCTAAAGAACGATAACATAATATAAAAAAAAACGCGAATATTATTTATATCTCTAAAGAATGATAACAGAATACAAAAAATTATAACTTGAATATTATTTATATCGCTAAAAGAACGATAACAAAATATAAATAACTTGATATCGATAACAGAATATAAGTGTTAATTTGAATATTATTTATGATGCTAAAGTAGGATTAAAAAATGAAATGAAAATTTGAACTATGCCCGAACCAGCAACCTTCAAATCATTAAGCAAGCACTCTACCACTGGTGTACGAGATGCAGATATGGAATGCTTCCATAGTTCCGAAACTGCTTCTACATGCACATGCATCGTGTAACATCGCCGTGACCTGAAGTGGACTTAGAAAATATTCGCTGTTCACGGATGCGGCCACTTTTTTCTTTTTTTTTTTGACAACTGTACAATTTAATAACCTTGTACATATGTAAACTCACATGGAAGAGCAAAGAAATAAGTTATTTGTAACTTCTAAGCTCCATCCTTTCTATTCTTAGTACTTTGGTTCCACCTGCCACCTTTCCAATCACCTCCGTGCATGCGCAGTTTCTAAATAGTACTACATTTGCAAGCAAATTAGTGATTGTTAATGTCATTGAGTTATTTTAAAATGTGTTCAGAACACTGTACAAACTTCTGAGCGCTGAGTTACTATCTTCACAAAAACAATGAAACAAAATATTCCTTTTTATCTCCTGTCAAAAGTTATACAAGTTGTTAAGTCTTTACCAGGCACTTCAACAGGTTTGAAAGACTATTTTTCAAGATGAACAATGTCTAGATTTTTGAAAAGTCTCAGTTAAATGTTTCAACCCTCAGATCCAATTTAAAATTTTATCACAAATGCCATGAATTGTATGAGTTCTTACAAAAAAACAAACAAGCACTAAAAGAATGGCAGTTCTGAGAAGTACTTCTGGAGCAAACTAAAAATGAGCACAGAGTTATCTCTGTATAATTGTATGAAAGTTTGGTGGAGTTGTTAAGTGAAAAATTTCATGTAATTCCTTTTGTTGAATACAGGAAATAACAATAAAATTAAGATAGCAAGAAAAGTGACTTAAATGTTGAAATATGTTGTAATTCATAACTAAATTTTAATTTTTAGTAGTTTGTATTTGAGATTTCAATATTAAAAAATTAAAATCAATGTCTTAAGTTGTTTTTATTGCATCAGGTCAATAAATAAATGTTTGAGAACAGATGTCCCATTTGAACCTTCAGACGTATGGTTACCCTGGGGCCTAGGCATATAGTACCATATAAATAATGCACTGGTAAGAGGTAATAAGAAAACGTTATGTTGATCTTATCTTTTATCAAAGCATAATTATGTCCATCTTTCTGCATGAAAGAATCACATTGGAGTAAACAATTCTGAAATACCTTCTGCAAGTTCATCTGTAATTTCATTCAGCACAGCCCTTTAAGAGTGTGTGAATTGTTCACATATATTTTCTGTTTTAAATTCTCTCATAGATAAAAATCACAAACATTTAAACATTGAAATCACAGACAGAGAGTTGCAGAAAGTGTTTCAGGATTTTCTATAGTGATGTGATTCTAGCATCCCGAAAGTCAGATATAATTTTCAACATAGGCTTATGCTTTAATAAAAGGTAAGATAAACAATATTTTCTTATTACCTCTTACCGGTACATTATTTGTACAGGACTATAGGCTTTAATCATTGCCTTCACTATCCTCCAGTGTGCAAGAGCAGTTGGATCACCCCACTAAACATGTGCATCATGACCAGTATTAATGCCATTAAGTTGTACATGCTGCACACTGTACAACAGAGAAAAGAACATCCTAACTTAATATCTGCACAACTCTTAAATAACTTGTGCTCATAATTCGTGAAAATTTAAATTGCATTCTGTAAAGTGAACAAGATCTTGAAATCTAAGGGATTCAAGTTGGTAGTAAGATATCAAATTTTATTATAATGATCCATGGCCCACTTCCTGTGTGGAAGAAAAATCCTTATCAAGTTCTGACAACCTGCGAGTATTTTTTTTTGTGGATTTTCTTCCAAACCTCTGCTTGCATTTTCAATTTTCCATAACTCAAGTCTTACAGGATGTTGTAAATCTTTAAATCTCCCTCTCCATTATCGAAACACTGGAACCACCGTTGTGCTACATCAGTAGCCAGTATGGGCAAGCACGTACCATAGGCAGATTTTCTACATGCAGGTTACTTCCCTTCTAATAGAACGCACTGAAAGAGGAGTAACAGATCCACTTGGAAGTCGTTGAAAGAGTATCCCTGAAACCTTTGCATCAAAAGCCCGAAACTGGTACTGTCGTGGGATAACAAGTCTTGCTGAAAGGTGGCTCAAGACCACAGAATCTAATGGCTTTTACTTCGAAGATTAGAATAATGTCTTGTCACAACACATTCCAACAAAAATTTTGCTCCAAAACAGAGACAGTATCTGTAGTATTGGTGCTCCTGATAGAGAATCCAGAAAGGGATAGGAGCTCAATAACAAAGGATATCGTTTGGTTACAGCCACATAATTTATAAAAACAATATTTCCACACATTTAAGTTTTTTTTAGCAGCCATTCCTACAACCGAATAATTTATTTATTCATTTATGTTGTTGTTTGCTAATCCTCTTGACTTTGGATATCCTCTATTTGTCATCTTACATCCCAATAATATTTCTCTAGCTGTGAACTGATCGATATTTATGTCATTTAGCATTTATAACACTGTACAAATGTGATTTTACAACAACAAAAAAATTAAAATTTATATATATATATATATATATATCCTGGAAATGTAGCCTATCAATATGAAATCTATGGAAAAATTTTTGAAATAGTTCCATGTGCTCCAGACAATAATTTAATCACCTCCCAACACTTTTCAGGTATATGGCATTTCTTTTTTTTTTCTAAGTATTTCAAGCAAGGTTCATAATGCCTCATGATCAACTTCTTTGCTCTGCGTATCACTTTTTTAAAAATGTATGTTGTTGTTGTTATCTAATGCCGGGCTTTGGCAACGAAGCCATTAGCATTCTTGCTCTCTAATATTTCTCTGTGGTGGATCCATCAGGTAGAACTTCACAGGTTATGAGATGATCTTCAGTCATTTCTTCTTCTTTGTTGCATAGAGGACAATTTGGATTTGTGTAAATTCCTATTTTATTCAAGTGTTTGGCCAAATAATCGTGTTCTGTAAGCAGTCTGAATTTTGATACTGCAGATTTACGTGGGATTTCTGGAATAATTTGTTTTTTTTTTTTTTTTTTTTTTTTTTATTAAAATGCTCCATTTTTTATCTTTGGCTTTGGTATATAGCGCTTGGTTTTGCTTGATTTTATATTTATTTTTAATTAGTCTTTTGATGGATGTAAAAGGTAGGCTTGTATTTGTATTCTGAATTAAATTGGATCCTTTTTTGGCAAGAAAGTCAGCAGTTTCATTTCCAGCATTTCCGCAATGTGCAATGTATTGTTGGGTCAATTATAAAGCTAATATTGTTCTTCCTATCCATTGTGAAGATGTCAGCACATTTATGGGAATCTTCGGCTGAGATATTTAATAAATATCAAAACTTTCAAATTTCCCAACACATTTGGCAATGTTACTCCTGATCAAGTTCGTTCATAGTATTTTGCCGAAGGCAGGTTTTTCACTGCAAACTCAGCATTCTCCAATCTTTCCTATTTTTTGCCTTCCTTTCAGTTTCTGCAAATGATCCAAATCCTCGTAACTGAGATTCTGGCATATATATATATATATATATATATATATATATATATATATATATGCATCTATTACCAGGCAGTTTATTATTTCACTTGATGATATGTGTCAGAAGAACTTAAAGTTTGTATACATCTGAAGCCAGATTAGTTACTAGCCAGCAATGTATGCAACGGAGGAGGAAAAGTACTGGACACCCTACCCTGGCTTAGTTGCCTCATAAGTGATGCTCTTTTGGTTTCAATTAAGAGGTTCCAACCTGTCTTCGGACAGTTGATTAAACAATAACATACGATCCACGTATCTTAATGTCATCGATCACCTGATATCTTCTTCTGTCATCAACTTTTCTGCTGTTTACCATTCCTTCCAATACATCCTTCAGTAGGCAGTTTCTTCTTAGCCAGTGAGCCAGACTATTTCTTTTTCGCTTCTTGATCAGTTTCAGCAGTATTCATTCTTCACCCACTCTTTCTAGCACAACTTCATTTCTTATTCTGTCTGTCCATTTCACGCATTCCATTCTCCTCCATATCCACATTTCAAATGCTTCTAGTAGTTTCTCTTCACTTCGTCATAATGTCCCTGTTTCTGCCTCATACAATGCTATACTCCACCCAAAGCACTTCACTGGTCTCTTCCTTAGTTCTTTTTCCGGAAGTCTGCAGAACATACTTCTTTTTCTATTATCTGCAGAACATGCTTCTTTTTCTATTAAAAAGCTTCCTTTGCCATTGCTATCCTCTTTTTTACTTCCTGGCTGAAGCTCATGTTACTCTTTATAGTACATCCTAAGTATTTGAAGGTGACCACTTGTTCCACTGCCTCATCCTGATCATGTGCTATTATTTCTTAAGAGCTCCCCTTTGGGACAGAAACCAAGAATATTAGGAAATTCTCATTGCAATGACGATAATGGGGATCTTCACTCCTTTCGGGATGTAATGGACAGCATTAACATTAAAATTCATTTTTATGGAATTCGCCCATTGGGAGAATGGAAGGACTTTTTCGGTGAAAATCCAGGAGTTTCTGACCATTGTGACACTACCTCTACACCAAATATGGTTAAGTTTTTTCATATCTAAAACTGCTGGTTCCGCAACTTTTCCCAAAAACTCCGTATCTTACTTAGGTTGCTCATTAGGAGTGAAGCCACGACTTCTTAAATTGCCATTAATTGCTTGCTTGAAATTTCTTGTTCATTTCAATAGTGGGTCAATAATAGAGTATCTGATTACAGCAGTATGCTGGAGAAAAGCTTCCCACAAAGCTCTCATTATTTCTAAGCCAATTATTGTAAATTTAATGATTTTTATCTATATTTACGAATGATTTCAATTAATGTTTTCCAGACAAGATTGTAAAAAAATCCAAAAGCAAAATCATGCAACTGCATCTATTGCAATTTCTTTAATGATTTCCACGCAAATTAATATCACTGGCAACTCAAACATTGAAAATGATAAAAAAAAAGATGCTTTAATCGTAAATTAATGGATACATTTAACAGTGAATTTCCAGATCTCAAGCAGCACTGATGTCATTTCTCCTCCTTTGAGCTGTTTTTGTAATTTGCCAATGTAATGTGCTACTTTCCTAGAAAACTCATGCTAAACAGTAAAACCAATACACAAAAAGAGAGATAAATCAACTATTGCTAATCATGAATCCATACCAATTCCGAAGAAAAATAATGCCAAGAATTGTAAAGAGTTCAGGACTATCAGCCTAATATCGCACTCAGCAATTTGTGTAGACTATGGCATTGTATGGGGTAGGAACATGGACATTATGACGAAGTGAAGAGAAACAACTGAAAGCATTTGCAAATGTGGATATGAAGAAGAATGGAGCATGCGAAATGGACATACAAAATGAAAAATGAAGCTGTGCAAGAAAGAGTGGGTGAAGAAAGAATAATGGTGAAACTGAAAAGGAAGAGAAAAGAAAATAGTCTGTCACTGGCTAAGAAAAAACTGCCTACTGAAGGATGCACTGAAAGGAATGGTAAACAGGAGAAAAGTTGGTGGTAGAAGAACTCAGATGGATAGGTGACATTAAGATATATGGATCGTATACGTAGACTAAGAAAATTGCAGAAAATAGGAAAGATTGGAGAATGCTGGGTTTGCAGTGAAAGGCCTGCTGTTGGGCAGAAAACTATGAATGAATCATTAACTACATATGTGTTTGAAAAAATCTTGTATAACAGATATCATTGTTTGGAATCCAACAATTACAGCATTTAAAGCAGTTTGGATTTAGAAATAAAAAAATTGACAAAGAATACAGCAGCTGGATAAAGTACTCAGTTCTTTAGATCCTAAATTATGTATCAGAGAGGTATTTTTTTATATAGCTAAAGCATTCAACTGTGTAGAGTCGCAACATATTGGTAAAAAATTAAAGTTTTATGATATTAAAGATGAGACCTCATGTTGGTTAGCATCTTATGTAAATAATGTTAAACATGGACTTCTCCAAGCATCACTTTTAGGTCCGTTATTGTTTCTAGTTTATATTAATGATTTAGCATCAACCATAAATAATTTATCCCAGAGAATCTTTTAAAACAATCTTTCGGTTCGCGTTATTTTGTGGAAAAGACTGCAATTGTTAATGAAGGTAGGCCCATACCTGTTATGAACAATTTAAAATCAAAACCGTTGGGTGGATATGATCGACATTTTAATGTCTCATGGTACACTGATTACCCTTGGTTATGTGGATGTACAAGATTATCTAAACTTTTCTATTGGCTGTGTCTTCTGTTTTCGTCTTAAAAAAAAGTGCATGGTCTTGGCAAATCAGAATATTTTATTGTATTGTAGTGACAAGTTAGAAAAAATTCGATAGTGTGTGAAGTGAATTGTATTTTAGCCGCAAGAAAATTATCTATTTTGAATTACTTTTATCAACAATGCTGAACGAAAAATATGCCAAAAGTGTACTGCTTAAGTAGTGAGTTGAAGAACACGCAACTTCAATAACTGATGATGTCTCAGTATTCTTATGCATAAGACAAAAACCGTCAATAATAGGAATTTGCTTAAAATAAAGTAAGATTTTTTTTATCAGTGCATATTTTGTTATTTTTAGTCCATACATCCTGGTTTTTAAGTGCATACGTGCATGCATATTTTTTTAGTGCATATGAATCCGCCTCCTAGTGATGAGGAAATAAATAGAGATAGAATTTTGAAAATCTCTTTTACCTGTTCAATTTCAGGAACACCAAGGTTAGACACATCCATTAATTTCTCTGCTGCCTCCTGCACAGCTTGGATAGCTGGTTCATGTGATGCCAATTCTGTTTCCAATCGCTTGTGTTTCTTTTTCAGATTCTGAACTCCTGTCAGATCACGTCCATAGTCATCAGAACCCACTAAGAGCTTCTTTTCCCTGTAACATAAATTGGCAGTGGTAAAATATTCAGCAATATCCAGTGAACCATTCAAATCACCAAATCACCTATTTCTTTAAATACTATATATACAGAGTGCGCACAAAGTCTGTATATACTTTCATTGAATTAAATTACATTACCTACATTAAATTCAAGCTGACGTGCCATGTTCATGCTGGTGAAGTTGGCACTATTGCTGTCCATTGTTGACGCTCTGAGAATCGCAATGCGTGGCAGCAGATTGTTAGTTAAAGGAATGGCTGATACAAGTGAATACACAATTGAGGAAAGTTTGGTGGCTACTGTGAGAGTCCGTGAGCGTCAAGTTAATGGCGAATCAATGAAAATTTCATGGACGATTTCATTCCGCGGTTTGAGAAGGCAGCACCAACAAGGAAGACTTTGTTGCTGTGAGAAACGAAAGTTTTCACAATGGGCAGTGTTCACGACACACCAAGAAGTGGAAGGCTATCCATAAGGTCTGAATGTTGTGCAGACGTGACACAATCTGTCCAACAATCTCCAGTCAAATCCAAACGGAAATGTTCTACTGATTTAGGAATGCCAGAATCAACAATGTGGAAACACATTAAATTGAAACCATTGAATGTTAATGAATTATCAGATGGTTATTTGGACAGACATGTGGACACTTGTGGTTGGATGCTGCAATAATTTCCAACAATGGCTCAGCAGGCATAGGTAAAGCTTTCTGACGAATGCGCGATTTATCGCAGCTCTCGCAGTTGCAATGTCTTTTTTTGGGGGGGGGGGGGAAGAGAAAATCCACAGTATTTAAAAAATCGAGTTCAATCCACCACATATCATGATCTGGGCTGAAATGACACAAACACATCTGGTTTATATTTCTTCCCTGGTCCTGTCAATCAAAACAGTTATCTCCACATGATTAATGACTGGATCATCATACAACTGCGAAATGTGGGGATCCTGAACAGTGTTTGGTTTCAACACAATTGGGTGCCGGCTCACTTCACATTGGCTGTTCGACAACATTGTTGACGATCGAACAATGATCCAATTCCTCTTCCGTGGCCTCCAAGGAG
Organism: Periplaneta americana; assembly: GCF_040183065.1. Classification (NCBI taxonomy): domain Eukaryota; kingdom Metazoa; phylum Arthropoda; class Insecta; order Blattodea; family Blattidae; genus Periplaneta; species Periplaneta americana. The sequence continues at coordinate 92,573,148 of NC_091127.1, forward strand.
CCCTGACCTGACAACTCTGGGATTACATCAAGGAGCAGGTGCAGAAGCACAGTCATGCAACATGTCAATCAATCTTCTTAATGTATCCAGCTGTTTGCTGACAACATAAAGTCCACTATAGTCCACTGTAGTCTATTCAGTTGTTGTTTTTCACGAGAAATGAGAGGTATTTTGATCGGTGTTCATTATAGATGCCTGTTGCTAGTAGCCGGAGGTGGGGTGTAGTCAATATATACTGCAAGGCTGTGTCTTCTGCAACTGGTAATGATGATTTTAATTTACTTCTTTTGTGATTTATGGATGAACAATATAGAAGAATGTGTTCCAGATCTTCATCATCATTATTACACTACAGACAAAAATGTGAAATCGGTGTAGGTACAATTGAGTGACAATGTGACCTGTTCTGGCTCTTGTTAAAAATGTTTGAACATGTCTGGGCAAGTTTTTGTACATTTCCAGGTCATTTGGTTTCTTTCTTTTGTTCATCCATAGGTTTGTAAAATGAGACTTTACTGAAGCAAAAGCAGTGGATAGAGATATCACTTGAAGAGGTCTTGGTTGCAAATATGTTGCCTGTTTTGCAATATTATCGACTTTCTCGTTTCCAGGTATACCACAATGACTAGGTATCCACTAAAATATTATTTCCTTTTGGAGTTCTTTCAGTTTACTTAGTTTTTTTTTTAATTGGAATAATTCTATGTGCATATAGGTTTGGTACATATTTAATTATATTAAATATGTCCCATTATTAGGATTTAGAGATCCATCTGTATAAATTTGAAGGTGATCCTTATATGTACTGCAGAGTAGTTCCATGGCATCAAATTTAAGAATGTATGGTGGATCATTTTTGGAATGATTTCCTGGAATTTGTATGCTATGTTCTGGAATCACCCATTTCCATGGAGGAATTTCGTTCACAACTGGAGTTTTAGCAATGAGTGTGTCTGTGATATAGATTTGTATTTCTTCTTTTTTTTATTTTATATAAATTACACAGGATATCATCTGACTGAAGAACATCTGCGATCTGGATGAGGCTTCCAATTTTAAATGTATTTTTAGTTCCTTATGTAATATATAGTGTCTGATTGGTTGAATATTACATTCAATTTCTAGGGCAACAGTTCATGTGGTTTCTGGTACTCCTAGGCATAATCTTAAGGCTGAGTTTTGAAGAACAGAAATTTTTTGTAGATGAGTTGCTAATGTTCCTCCCCATATTTCACATCCATAGGTAAATTTTGATCGTATATAAGCATTATAAAACAGACGCATTGTCGTGATATCTGATCCCCATTTCCTGTTAGCTATGATCAAAAGATTTAATCGTGGTAGGATCTTAGGAGTTGAATTGTACTGAATTTCTTGATTATTCAAATAAGTGTGAGGTTTATAGTTTTTTAAGCTATATCTTCTTGTGAAGACAGTATATTCAGTTTTTGATTGTGAGATAGATAGATTCCATTTGGATGCCCAATTACTGATATTATTTACAGCTGTTTGTGTAACTCTTAATGATTCGTTTGGATCTTTGTTCGTACCACATACTGTAACATCATCTGCATAAATACTTATTTTTACCTCAGGTGGAACAACATCTGGTAAGTCATGTAACATTATATTAAATAAATTTGGACTTAAAACAGAACCTTGAGGTATACCACCTGTAATTCTTTTGGGTAAAGATAAATTATTATTTACTGAGGTTTGAATTGTTCGTTCATTAAGAAACGAATGTAGAAATCTTAGCATTCTGCCTTTGATACCAAGTTTCATAGATTGTAATAAAATGGATCTGTGTGGAGTATTATCAAAAGCGGCTTCAAAGTCTATCATTACAGCTAATGTGGTCTTCTTTTCTATGAAACCTTTATACATTTCTTGAGCAAAATATAATAGAGCTTCAGTTGTGCCACATGATGGTCTAAAGCCAAATTGATGTGGACTTAAAAGATTGAAAGTTTCAAGTCTCCAGGTTAATCTTCTGTGAACAATGTGTTCCAGTAATTTAGAAATGCAGGATGTTAAAGATATCGGTCTATATGATTTAGGGTCCAATTTGTCTTTACCTGGTTTGAGAATAGGAATTACAATTGCATTTTTCCAAGTTTTAGGATAAAAGCCTGTTTTCCAAATATTATTGAAGAGATGGAGAATTTCTTGCCGAATTTTATTAGAGGAATTTAATAACATGCTGTTATGGATTTCATTCTCTCCTGTAGCAGAATTGTGTAGTTCTGATATTGTGATACTGCCAAGTTTATTTCTTCATTGGTAAAAGCACTGTCTGTTATATCATTATGATGAAAAATGAGTTGAAAATTACTTGTAAGATATTGTTCTTCTTTATTCATATATTTAGGCCATGATGAATTATTAGTCAGCCTTTGGGCATAGTGTGAATTTAAGAGTTCTGCCTTTTTAGCATTTTCTGTTATTATTGTTTGATTACTATCTTTAAGGTGAGTGATGTGTTCGTAACTTTTGCCTTCTATGGTTTAAATCTTTTCCATACAGGTGTAGGCGGAGTATTTGGGTTTAAAGATTTAACAAATCGCTGCCAGCTTGTTCTTTTGGCTCAAGAATACTTCTTCTGAGATTTGCCCTTGCTTTATTATATTTTATTTTGTCATTAACTGTCTTAGTTTTCATCCATTGTCGCTGAGCAGATTGCTGTTGTTTTCTCACGTAAGTTAAATCATTATTCCACCAGATGTTCATAGGTCTACAAGATTGTTGTTTGATAGTGGGAATAGACTGTTTTGTTGCAGTGATGATGATATGCAACATATGATGAACTGAAAAATGCAGTGCACGCAGTTTTCAGACAGTGACCCAAGAATGTTGGTTAACACGAACAAGAGAACTTAGTGGTGCATTCGACTATGCAGAGACCACGGAGGGACACATATGGATGTTTTGGATTCCTAAGAGGTATGTTGCACCTTTTGTAATGTGTATACGAACTTTGTGCGCACTCTGTATATTCAAAAGTTAATGCATCTGTTATATCGTTTATGATTATAATTTGTAATTTTGTATCATCTATGATCTTTAACACTTATTGAAAGCCTATCTTCTTGTGCTCAGTCACAAAAAGAAGCACATTTACCAGCACCCACAGGTTATAATGCATTTTCAGAGAGTAAGACCTAATGCATCCAAGAATGGTATGTCTAGCCAGAAGGGAATGAGAAAGTAAGTTGATTGTGGTGGCAACCCAACCATAATTGACTTGTTAGGTCAGGTAGTGTTCTCAACATAACGCTGAGTTTCTTTGGTTTTCTTCACTTGTTTCAAGTGAGATGTGTTGACAAGCGTGCCATTTCAATGTCTGGTGCCAGTTCACCAATTGTAGTATAGTCTTGAATGTTAGCTCTTGATATTTCTGTGATTATAATTATTATTGTCTGATGTGTGTGCTTAATCATAAGATTATAGTTATTTCGTGAATTATAATGAATCCTCCTCCTCCTCCTCCTCCACCACCACCACCACCACCACCACCACCACCACCACCACCACCACCACCACCACCACCACCACCACCACCACCACCACCACCACCACCACCACCACCACCACCACCACCACCACCACCACCACCACCACCACCACCACCACCACCACCACCACCACCACCACCACCACCACCACCACCACCACCACCACCACCACCACCACCACCACCACCACCACCACCACCACCACCACCACCACCACCACCACCACCACCACCACCACCACCACCACCACCACCACCACCACCACCACCACCACCACCACCACCACCACCACCACCACCACCACCACCACCACCACCACCACCACCACCACCACCACCACCACCACCACCACCACCACCACCACCACCACCACCACCACCACCACCACCACCACCACCACCACCACCACCACCACCACCACCACCACCACCACCACCACCACCACCACCACCACCACCACCACCACCACCACCACCACCACCACCACCACCACCACCACCACCACCACCACCACCACCACCACCACCACCACCACCACCACCACCACCACCACCACCACCACCACCACCACCACCACCACCACCACCACCACCACCACCACCACCACCACCACCACCACCACCACCACCACCACCACCACCACCACCACCACCACCACCACCACCACCACCACCACCACCACCACCACCACCACCACCACCACCACCACCACCACCACCACCACCACCACCACCACCACCACCACCACCACCACCACCACCACCACCACCACCACCACCACCACCACCACCACCACCACCACCACCACCACCACCACCACCACCACCACCACCACCACCACCACCACCACCACCACCACCACCACCACCACCACCACCACCACCACCACCACCACCACCACCACCACCACCACCACCACCACCACCACCACCACCACCACCACCACCACCACCACCACCACCACCACCACCACCACCACCACCACCACCACCACCACCACCACCACCACCACCACCACCACCACCACCACCACCACCACCACCACCACCACCACCACCACCACCACCACCACCACCACCACCACCACCACCACCACCACCACCACCACCACCACCACCACCACCACCACCACCACCACCACCACCACCACCACCACCACCACCACCACCACCACCACCACCACCACCACCACCACCACCACCACCACCACCACCACCACCACCACCACCACCACCACCACCACCACCACCACCACCACCACCACCACCACCACCACCACCACCACCACCACCACCACCACCACCACCACCACCACCACCACCACCACCACCACCACCACCACCACCACCACCACCACCACCACCACCACCACCACCACCACCACCACCACCACCACCACCACCACCACCACCACCACCACCACCACCACCACCACCACCACCACCACCACCACCACCACCACCACCACCACCACCACCACCACCACCACCACCACCACCACCACCACCACCACCACCACCACCACCACCACCACCACCACCACCACCACCACCACCACCACCACCACCACCACCACCACCACCACCACCACCACCACCACCACCACCACCACCACCACCACCACCACCACCACCACCACCACCACCACCACCACCACCACCACCACCACCACCACCACCACCACCACCACCACCACCACCACCACCACCACCACCACCACCACCACCACCACCACCACCACCACCACCACCACCACCACCACCACCACCACCACCACCACCACCACCACCACCACCACCACCACCACCACCACCACCACCACCACCACCACCACCACCACCACCACCACCACCACCACCACCACCACCACCACCACCACCACCACCACCACCACCACCACCACCACCACCACCACCACCACCACCACCACCACCACCACCACCACCACCACCACCACCACCACCACTGATGCAATGAGAAAACCAGAAGGATATTTATGGAATATGTTTCACAGACCATAACGTAACTCTAAAGCATGATCACTCATTGGCATGCAGCATAAGCAGAGTGAGTAGACATGAAAACGAAATTATACTTTAATCACGATAAACTGCAGAAAGATAATATTTACAGGAAAAACACAAATTTAACATACGACAGTTTTAACATTTTTATCTGAAATGTCAGAAGCTTTGCAGTTTAGAATGTGCTGCAAGTTCATAGCTGAATCTTCTTCTCTGTAGGGAACACATTTTGGTATGTATAAATTCCAATGCTGAAGAGATGCACTGCCAAACAGTCATGTCCAGTTACTAGTCTGCAGATAACCACTGCTGTTCTTGGAGAATTAGGAATCAAAATTTTATTTCAAATTTCGCACAAAGATTTATTTCCATTAGTGAGATAAAAAACTTACACCCCAATACTTTTTTTTAAAGCTGCAGTAGACATACAATGATATGATTCCTGCAACATGGAATAATGGGATTGACATGAAAAGTCTCCACTAAGAGAAAAGAGGACCTTAAATTTATAAAAAAAACATATATGTGGGATTTGAACTCACAACTGTGGCTGCTACACAATGTTAAAGCTACATATCTTTGCAGTTATATACATTCCAACTATTCTGAAGAATATAGAGCAAATAAAAGAGTAATTTATATGAAAGACTTTTAAGCCATTAAATGCTTTCATATGAACTGAACTTCTTTGAATTTCACACCATGAACGTGAACTGTACAGAATGTAATGGAATGTCCTACATCTTAATTACTTGTAAGTCTGTGTCCATGGTAACATGCAAATGGAGTGGATTTAAATGATGCATGAATTGTAGAGCTTTCTACTGGTTTGGCCTTTAACAGCATTCCCACGTTCCCTATTCTTGTCACAGCATAGGCAGTAAGATGGTATAAGCAGTGCAGCAGCATGTGTTTACAGTAAAGAATTACTGACTTACTAATTCTGTTACAGCGAACAGGCAAAACATCAAAATTCAAAATGGAAAGAATCATTCAAAGATCCAAAACTAATTCCTGATCTACCTCGAAAATCTGCCGTGGCCATGTTTAGATTGAATACTGGTCATGATTGCCTCAGTAAACACCTCCATCGTACTGGAGTACTGAATTCACCTAAATGCTTACTGTGCACCAGAGAAGAGGACATGGAGATGGAGCACCTGGCTAATTGTGAAACTCTTAGGACATTTGTGGACCTTCCATCAAAATATTGGGAAGCAAAGGATGATGACTTAATTGTTAAATCCAGAGCAAAAAGCGCGCGTGCGCACGCACGCACGCGCGCACACACACACACACACACACACACACACACACACACACACACACACACACACACACACACACACTAATTCTGTTACTGCCACGCAAATGGCTTACTGACGTGAGTATGATATCTGTGATGGTCCTGATCAGAAGATGATTCTCAGGTTAGTGTAGAAGTTGAAACAAATCCAGTTCACTAATCAGTAAGAAAGGAAAGAACAACCCACTGTCAACAGTGTCGCAACGTGCAGCAGATGTTCATTCGTGAGTGAATGCTTTGCTTCCCCCAAAAACCATTATGCTGATTCTCATTTGAGACCTGATACTCTATGATGATGTGCTAAAGAACAACTAAGCACGCAAAAATCAAGCCACACAAAATGACAGCAGTACAAGACCCTCTCAAAATCAACTGTGTATGATAAGTTACTGCAATTGATTCCTACAATTTGTGGACCCAGGAATATTGAAAACGATGTGATTTCATCTCTCAGGAAATTCTCGTAACACAAGAATTTGGGCATCAAAATACTCTGTGTTCAATGGGACATCACATCACTGAGAAAAGGTAGACAAGTGGTGTGCAATTTCCGCTTAGAGAATCATTGAATAATTAGACCAATTTTCTTTGAAGGAACTGTGAACAGTGATGTATAAAATAACATTTTCACGGCCTTTGTGGAGCAATTAGGAGACATAGAGCTTACACAGGAGTACTTCCAATAGGATGAGTCCACAGCACACACAAACAGCTTCTTTGTGGACCGTGTTATCTCGAAAGAACTGTGGTTCCCCATGTCACCAGACTTGACGTCAGCAGATTACTTCCCATGGGGCTATATGAAGGAAAGGATGCAGTAAAACAAAGCATGAACTATCCAGAATCTCTAGGCAAACACTATGGCTGAAATATTATCAATGAAGACATGTTCAGGCATGCATCAGAAAACATGGTGAAATAGGCACAAATGTGTCTCTAAGGGTGTGTACACACATAGCAAACGAAAAACAAACGGATGCATTCGCTGACTAAAATCACAATGTGTGGACGATGCAGCAAAGGGAAACAGATCATTTGGTTTGCTTTTGGTAGTGATCTGTCGCTTGTCAGTACATCAAAGGAAGTTCACATTCGATGTTGACAGGATTTATCACTTGTTCATAGTCTAGTAGCAGCAGAGTGCAGCGATTAATGTCATCAACCGGCACTAGTATGTCAAAACTGAAGCGGGCTGAAGAAATTGTCATCAACCCAGGGCTGTATTTATGCAACAACATGAGCCATGGCCTTGGACAGCAAATTTTTGGGACTAGTATTCAAGGTGTGAAAATTTGAGAAATGTTATACACGCGCATATTTATGGCAAATATTTTACATTAACTGTTATATGAGGGGTTCACAACCAGAGAGGACCAAGTCCTTCTGGAATAATTTTGAGAAATTGAGTCTTAAAGTTCCTGGCTCATGCTTAGCAACCTTTACCTTCCATAGGAAATGCTGCCCTCTGTGGAGTAACAAATGAGTTACGGGCTTGGTTTTTTATGACAATGAATAAATCTAAGTTTTCTTCATCCGAGATTGTATTAATCCACAAACTGACCACTGGTGGACTTGGTCCACTCTGGTTGTGAGCCTTTCATGTATCCGAATAATAGGTATTTTTATACTATATTCGAACAATATGTAATTAATTAACCAACAAGTAACAGAAAGTAAGGTTGATTGAAATATACTAGTCAAGGCTTTATTTCACACGTGCGTCGCATAATTGAAGCTCGTAAGTTTTACATGGCAGCTCAAGACATCTCAAAGCAAAATAATACATGTTCGTTGCAAAAATTGTCAACTTATTGATTAAATACCCCAAATTTAAAGTCCATTTGGTTATACAAAAATTAATTACTCGACTCTAACGAATTTATGTTCAATATTTTTCTTCTTCCATTGTTGACTAACTCTTGCTAACAACTGTTTCTCATACTTGTCATTGCATTTCATTGTTTCTATTATTATTATTATTATTATTATTATTATTATTATTATTATTATTGATAGTTGAAATGAACTAGTACATAAGTTATATCTTTAAAAGTGGGCATCTGCGATTGTTAAATTATGAAATCATAAGTTATTAGTATTATCAAGTTCGGATGCGAAATGATGAAGTGAGACCGAATACAGAAAACTGTCAGAACTTAAAATAGAATAATTAGAAAAGAAACAAAAAGTGCTGAGGAAATAATACACAAAGAATCGAGTTACTCAAAATGAAACTGAGATATTCTTTAAAAAACCGATGTGAGCAGCCTATATCTTCAGTGTTATGTGGTACTTCTAAACTAACAAGTTTGATAATGAAAATGAAATTAACGGCGATATCATCAGCACCCATATAATGAAAGTAATGACTGTGATGAGTGTGAAAATGAAATAGGCCAGGGCTAAATAAAATTAATGATAATCCAGCATTCTGGACAATAAACGATGCAACTAGAGACTATATCACCAGTCAAGGTGTGAGACAAAATCTAGAAGATTTCAGGTCCAAAAAGAAAAGCAGGACGGTAATTGCTGAATGTACTGTAGCAACTACATTACTGGCATTTAAAGTTATATTTAATTTTATTTCTTGTGTATCATTTCCTCTTTTTACTAACTAATTCCATTTGAATATGTTGTTATTGTTTTCTAATGCCTGGCATTTGACAATAAAGTCATTTGACCTCTTGCACTCCAATATTTTTCAAAGATATTATCATGACCAGCCACTGAAGCACAGATTTTGAGGTGTTCCGAATCCATTTCTTGGTTTGAGTTGCACAATGGACAGTTAGGGGACTGATATATTCCAATTCTATGCAGGTATTTGGCCAAACAATCATGGCCTGTTGCCAATCTAAATGCAGCTACAGACGATTTTCGTGAATATTGATTATTCAATTGTCTTTGTTTCGATTAAATTCTCGTATATAGTTATTTATGTAGAGAGGGCAGCATTCTTTTAGTTACTCGAGGCAGCAAATATTACAAATACAGCCCTTATTGAATTGTATCAGAACCAGAAGTTTTTTAGAAAAAATCATGGAATTCGGCTGTTCTAAAACTTCGAATAAATACATCAAACTTGTATTTGAATCCCCTATAGCCAGATATTGAAGTGTTAGTGCTAATCTTTCATGACCAGGTATTGCTTCTCACCAGTCTTTGTCTTTCTTGCAAGTTATTGGCCTATTTTGCATAGTAACATTTCAAAGTCTGTTGCTGAAATTTGACAGGAGTTTTAAAACTATCCCATTGAATTTAATGTAAATCATTAAACATGTCAATGCCTATATTCTATATCGATTGCAACTTTTGTATAGTGGCATCTGTCACCATCGGCTTTTATTTTCCAGCTTCATTTTTGTTAGACTTCCTATAATAACTGCTGGACTTGCTATAATAAATCTTCGTCTGCTATTATTGTGGACAGCCAGTGAACGCGAAAGTTTTCTGACCATATGCTGGTTATTTGTATGTGTGAACACAACATGCTCCGAACAACGAAGGTTTGCTTTGTCATTCGTTGTTCGTTTGCTACGTTTGTACGCATCTTAAGAAGTCATTATACATATTCTAAATTTTACCCTAGTTTCTTTCTTATTTGGTACATGTAATCTATTACTGTAGTATTATTATTATTATTATTATTATTATTATTATTATTATTGGGATCTCATACATCACAAATGGCTTATCCAGTTGTTCTGATATTTCTGTATGAAATGGAGTACTGGTCCCAGATCGAGTTCTTCCATTACTTCTTCGTTGTGTTTATGGTCCCATTTTGTATATCCTGCTGTTCTTCGCGTAAATCTCATTACATTAGCTTTTATTCTGCTTTCATCCACCCACCTTAATGTCTATGTCGCACTACCATAAAAGAGTACAGGTCTTGCCAAGGTTTGTTAAAGGCGTATTCTAGTGATTTTCTGTACCAGGGAAGATTTCATTACCCCATTCATTATTTCCATAGTTTTGGAGTGTTTTACAATTTTGCTCATTATATCCAAATCATCAAATGTTAAGGGGGATGTCATGAATTTGGTGTCAAAAATAAGATTTTTTTTAAATATATTTTTTGTAATCTACATTGTGTATAAATTTTATAAGCCCTGGAAGTATATTAAAAATGTTTAAATGTTAAGCTCTGCACCTGCCACCATGCCTCTGTTCTTGATGTTTCAATGCATTTATTTCGAATATACGTTTTTTGCAGGATCTAAAGTCTTTTCTCAAAAGCTATAAATTCCAGTGCTATGATTTTTTTAGGAATTGTTCATTACATATTGCTGAACATTTGGAACTACTATAATCTAAATTTAACAGAAGAAATACTGAAATCAGACGTAAACACTGAAATACTGAAACAATTGTCTTTAGAGACAATTAATATTAGGTACCCTCCACAAAACTGGCTTCATTTATACACCGACGGATCCTTGATCTCCAGAGAACAAGGTGCCGGTGCAGGTGTTACGTGCTGTCTCTTCTCACTTTATAGATCTCTTGGATATGGAACAACAAGTTTTGATGGTGAAATCATTGCAATAAGTGAAAGTCTCAGGAATCTTCTATGCCACATCAATAAATTTAGGAATGCAGTTATATTGTCAGACTCCAAAGCAGCTATTCTATCAATAGTCTCTAAACACACACCTTCATCTCAAACAGCAGAAATAACTAAAATGCTCTCTCAATTAATATCACTCAATAAAATAATTGTATTCCAATGGATACCATCCCATTGGTGGAATCCTGAGAAATGAGAATGCGGATGCTTAGCAAAGAAGGGCAGCACTGCTACTTACAGACCTGTTACTAAATCTACGTATTACTCTGTGAAAAGATTTATTAAATCTACATACTTAGACTTCAACAAACAAAATTTAATAACACAATCCCAAGGGAAAAAATGGAACTCTCTGCATCAAAATCCATAGTTAATTCCCGATTTACCACGAAAATCGTCTGTAGCTGCATTTAGATTGGCAACAGGCCATGATTGTTTGGTCAAACACCTGCATAGAATTGGAATATATCAGTCCCCTAACTGTCCATTGTGCAACTCAAACCAAGAAATGGATTCGGAACATCTCAAAATCTGTGCTTCAGTGGCTGGTCATGATAATATCTTTGAAAAATATTGGAGTGCAAGAGGTCAAATGACTTCATTGTCAAATGCCTGGCATTAGAAAACAACAACAAACAACAACAACATTTGGAACTACAATGATGATAATTTATTACTTACATTTTTATTTATAGGGTATTATATGAAGAAAAAATTTATTATTTTTGCAACACTAAATACAAAATTTTACAAATAAAACTAATATGCATGTGGTATTTATTATAGTTCAGTAATCTTATAGCAGTGTTAGCTTCATACAGTAAAAATTTCAAATGAATTGTATAATTAGGATTCATGTTATGGCTTTCATACAAAAAGGACATAAATGTTAAAGTTTATGCATAAAATATTTATGCATGTCTTACTCTTAGGTATTCCATTATATCGTCGCCTGAATGCAAGAACTAGGTAACTTGATTTTTCATATTTTGTGACATTGCCTATTTACTTATTTATTGCACTAAGGAATATGTCTCGTTTTCTTTTACCTATTTGTTATATTGGAAAATAGATGTCGTTGGTATCATTTGATCAGTTACCTAGATCCTGAATTACATTTTGTGCGATTTTTGCTATGCTATAAAAGAGGTAACTAAAAAACGCAAATTTCGAGTTACCTAGTTCTTACATTCAGGCGACGATATATTCTCCATTAAAAACAGTTCTTTGACTTTGTGCACATAAAATTTCATGTTTTTAACAAAAACTATGGTTGTAATGATTTTTTACAGAAAAAGTTGTATTTTCGCTGACATCTCCCTTAATTTGTAGCCAAGGTATGTACAATCATTTATTGTTTCTAAAATTTTCTCTTCTAAACATATTTTACTAAGGACAGAATATTTTCCTCAGAAGACCATAACTTTTGTTGTCTCTGTATTTATTTCCATGTTATATTTTTTTGCAATGATATTTAAATTATGTACTGTGTACTGTAGATCATTTCTATAGGTGCTATTAAAACTAGATCATCTGCAAAAATCAATCTATTTTTAAATTTCTGTTTATCTGAAGGTAATCATGTAGCATTTGTCTCCATTCCTGAATAATTTTATTTATACATTATAAATAGAAGGGGGCAGAGGCCACAACTCTGTTTTACTCCTGTATTAATTTTCAGCCATTCTGTTGTCCTATTATTAATTTTAACTGCAATTAAATTTGTTTTATAAATATTGTATATATTATTTATAAACTGTTTTGGAAGGTTGTTGTGTGCTAGGATTTCTAACAATTTATTTCTATTTTTGTTGTCGAAAGCTTTCTTAAAATCAATGAAAGCAAGATGAGTTTCTATATTAAATCTCTATGTTTTTCTATTAGTAACTGCACTGAGAAATACCCAACACAACAAGATTGGTCTCTATGGAAGCCATTTTGTTCTTCTCCAAAAAGGTTTTCACAGTTTAATTTATTTTAATAATATCTGTATAAATTTTACACCCAATGTTTAGCTTCTGTAGTCCTCACAATTTTTTGGGTCGCCTTTTTTTAAAAATTGGTATTACAATAGATTTTGTATAGCTTTTGGAATAACACCTTCATTCCATAATAAATTGAAACATTAAAGGATCTGTTTAAGAAAGTACGACAGGCATGTAAATAGTTTTATATTTATTGAATCTTCTTCTGGAGCTTTGTTGCAAGAGGTAGTGACCGTGACTTTACCACCTCTCCTATCCAACTTTCATCCCACCTTCACATGGTGCAACTTGTTTTTACTAACGAGGCTCTAGGGACCGAGATTTGGTGGTATTACTAAAAAATGATAATATAGAGGAAATTGCTACATTAGTGGAAACCCAACATCTCTACCATTCTGGGCTAGCAGTCCAATGGGCATATTTTTTTACTTGCTTTCAAATCTCATAACAAGCCTCGGATGAACGGGACTGTTTAAACAGTAAAATAGTCAATTACAGAATACAATATTTAAACCATAGCTGTCAAATATCATGTGAAACAGATCAGGTACAAACTGATTGAGAGAGAAATGTCAGGTGTCCAAATAAAGGATAGCTCAAACTGTTTGCAGTTACAATAAATTTAAAAGTTCAATGTTTGATATATTTATGATATTCTTACTTAATCCAAGACTCCTCATCAGCAATGTCACGGAAGAACTGATGCAGTGTATTGGCTTCATTCAGCCGCGCCTGACGATGAGCTGCCAAGTTCTTTATCCTTTCATAACGTTCATTGATGGATTGTCTCTTTTCTTGAATGCTTGCAGTGTCGAACTGGCCACTTTCAATCAATGAATCAGCCTGTGCATTCATATCTGTTAAAAAAAAATAAAGAAACTGATAAGGGAAAGTAACATCTGATAATAAATGTTAATGATTAAGTTATGTTTTAATAGCAAATAAGATAATGAACAGGGATAGGGTTTTTATGTACTAAAAGTTATGCAAGCACCGCCTACTGAAGCCCTCACAAGTCTATGTCAGCAGAAGTGTAGCCAATAATATGAAATGGCACAAACTTCGTCAATTATACAGTAGAAACAGAGTGTCATCATTTGCTACTATTGACTACCACTTTCAAACCCAACAGTAATATTTATACCAGAGTGGAGGTATTGCTTGTTCATTTATAACTATAGTTAGTACCTAAAAATGTGTTCCAGAGTAATGAACATCGAAGGTGAACTTCATTTTAAGACTATTTTGAGCAACACATTTTGTTTCATAAAATAATCTGATAGTAAATTGCACAATTTATTATGTTATAAAATATTAAGTACACATTATCAAGCAAATAATACGAAGACTGAAAGAACAACAAGGGACATAAAGCAATATTGACTGGTTGGTTGGATGGCACCAATGTAGATTTCTGACTGCTAGAGTGGCAGTGTGAAGAATTTCATTTATATTATAGCCATATCTGCAAAGCAGAATTCCTTAACCCTTACAACAGGTAAGAATAACTACTAGCAGAGTTGAATTTTAAATGGAGATGAAATGATCATTCTTGAATCTCTCGCACAAGACAATGCTTTAAGTTTAAAATAATTTTGAAGTTGTAAACTGTTTGCAAATTTGGAAAAAACTTGATTTTGTATTTTGAAAAATTTGTCATTCATCTACTAATTTATACACAACATTTACAAAATATATCCGAATGGGAACAGCTAAGAGTGAAAAAAACTTTATAACACACCTTTGATACGATCATCATGAGCCTGAATGTCTGCCTCTACAAGCTGATGTTTTTTAATAAGATTTTGAACTGATGCAAGATCTTTGCCAGAGTCCTCAGATGTTAAGAGAGATTCCACTTCACCCAGCCAGAAGTCCAAGTCTTTAACAGCGGCAATGTATGTACGCTGTTTGTTAGCTTCTTTCAGTTTAACGGTCTTCTCAGTTGTCTTCTGAGTCAGGTACTCCCATTGGTCAGCAATGGATGCAAGACGAGCCTGCAATTATTAAAATCGTATTAAAAATGTACATTTATCAGAGCTGGCAAACTGGACAGCCACAAAGGACGCAAAATGGCTAGTGTTATTAACATGATGGAAATTATTTGCACATTAATATTACTAAATAAAGTACATAAATTACCCATTTTATATCGAATTTAAACCTTATTAGACCAACACAGTAATAGCAATATACCAGTGTTTGTTCGAAATCAGATTGCAATGTCTCTCTTCAAAATATTCTTATTCATTGTAGAGATATGATATAACCATTTATTTTGTTTCAAAATGTGAAATAAAACCTTATCATACTTGATGAATGAAATACAATATTTGTTATGTCTTTTTATATTATTGTATCACAATGAGAAAAGAAGAACGGGAATAGTTATGGACAAAATTAAAAAAAAAATGGTAAGTAGATGCTAGATAGCAGAAAATATTTGTTGCCAGGTGCGCCATTTCGCCAAGCATTTTTACTATTTCAAGAGGATTTTTACATAAGATCAGCTGCATGCACAATTGTAATAATTCTGAAGTCAACAGTACTTTAACACCAATTTGGGGGGGGGGGGGGAATACGAATGCCACTTCTCTGAACTCTTATAATTTTTTGCCAGAATATTTATTATTTATTTCCTGTGATCTCTCACTGCAAGTTTTGTGAGCACTTTAGCTAATCAATAGAAAGTCCCAAATTTCCATAAATCATACCAATAGCAATGGCAACTTTATTCTATACTTCTTTATAGAATGAATACAATTATTGTTCGAAATTGTTAACATCCTGACTTTAGCACGCACGCACATATGTGTATGCAATGGAATTTTGCTTATAGACATAAGATACAGATCTAAGTGCTGACTTGAATGAAATAAGCACAGATGTGTAAAGCAGGGAGAAAAGGGAGAAGGGAAAGTGAAATGGAAAACTAGAGCAAATTAATATTTTGTACTGTTATCATATGAGGGGGTCAGTAACAAAGGGATACAAGCAACATTTCTAAGAACATGAGTTCCGTGCATCTAGGGCAAGCTAAAACATTTAGAATTTTAATTTACATCTTTTAACCACATTACACACTAAAGTTGAAATAAAAAAATTTCACGAAATTTATGAAATCTTAAGTGCTTTCAACCACATTTTCTCACAAATAACTTAAGTGCACTTATAGCCCTTTGCTTGTGACTCCCTCATATACTATAGGCTTTACACACCGACAAATGTTAAGTATACTGCCTGTCATCTGCTTGGGCTCCTCTGGCTTGCTTTGGAAGTATCTGAATACTTAAAACTCTATTTTGGAATATGGATTTTCTCTAATGTATGCAATCACATCGGAATCCCTGAAAGTGAATTTGCAGATAATGCAGCCATAGAGGGAAGC
Organism: Periplaneta americana; assembly: GCF_040183065.1. NCBI lineage: Eukaryota > Metazoa > Arthropoda > Insecta > Blattodea > Blattidae > Periplaneta > Periplaneta americana. The sequence goes on from NC_091127.1 coordinate 92,589,939, forward strand.
AATTAGAGAGGAGAGAGGAATAAATAAAGATAATGAATACTTACACTAACTAAAAAATTCTCTCTCCAAAGTTGCACCCATAGACAATTGTTACGGGACAGTGGAATAATGATGATTACCAATCATCATTATACAGTTCACACAATTTGAAAATACTATGAACAGTTCAGTGTACGATTTGAAAGAAGGCAAGGGAGGAATTTCTCCCCTCCCCCCATTGGCTTGGACCATCCCAACCTCTGGATATGAATGATATTATATCCCTACCAGGAGTAATTGTTATTTCCTACCCACTGTGTATGTTTAATTTACATAAATATTTAATTAGTTTTCTTTAGATAAGAATCTTAGTTTTGCTAAAACAAATAAATTTTTTTTTTTGGGGCACAGGAATTTGCTTGTCTTTATTTATTTTACATTTACTGAAGGTCTGTGTCGACTTTTCAATAATACTTGTTTTTGTAGCAATGGTCATTTTAAAATGTCAAACTGTAATGAATGCATCATGTTCATGAGTAATTGCATCCTACTGATTGTGAGAACTGCCGCTATTCATCTCACTTCTAGACTTCTCATCCCCCTCCCTTTTATTAGTGAAAAAGAACCACACACAGTGAGCAGAATAATTTCCTTTCCAGAAAAACTTGTTTGTTTGGATTTCTTCTAGGTCTATATAGGTTTGTTTGGGTACACGCAGGTCTTTTTTTGACACAGTTCAATTGATCTTAAAACACTAAACACACATTAGCTGTGACAATTTAAAAAAGTAATGAGGATTCTGTCTATAATTTGAGAACATCTTTAACCACTTAATAACTGACAAGTGGCTATGAACGGATATGAAGTTTTCATTGCTAAGTCTACAAGTTACCCTCACAACATCCGTAACAGCAACAATGAAATTATAGTAAGTCAATCAGAAACGTGGTGTTAGTGAAAACTAAACTGATCAATCAGAGTTACGAATTTTAAGGAGGGGGAGGAAAAGGGCTTGTGTCACCCGAAAAATGTAACATTACCTGAGTTCACTAAATTTAGTTTAACATGCAGTGTGACGTGTTAAGGCTGGTTCACAATAAACCGGGAACAGAAACGACAACGAGAATGGAAATATTGTTAAAATAAATGTATTTAAATGTGAGCATTCACAATTAACTATTGTGAATGTCCACATTTAAATACATTTATTTTAACATTATTTCCGTTCTCGTTTCCGCTCTCGGTTTATTGTGAACCGGCCTTTAGATGTGAATGAGTTTCTGTTAGCATAGCAAAGTGAACTAGTGAACATAATTTGAACGGAAGAGAGAAGAAAATGAGGTGAAAGAACTGAATATAATGGATAATATAAGCTACAGGGCGAGCATTGATATAATAAATAAGAAGAGAGAAGGACTACAAAAGGAAAATAATATGTTGAAGAGTAAGGCGAAATACTTGGGGGGGTAGGGGGGGGGGAATAAAGAATAAGTTAAATTTGGGGGGGGGGGGGATTGAAGAACAAGGAAAAAAAAATAGACATGGGAAACATATGAAGTGATAGTGAATGTGTGTTGGGAATGGATGGGAATAGATATTAGGAATGGACAAATGAAGTAAGTGTATAGGTTGGGGAGAGGCAAAAACAGGCCTATGGTGGTGAAATTTGTGAATTCGATGATTAAAGAGAAGATTGTGAGTAATATGAAATCACTAAAAAATCAAACATAAGTACTGAGAACAATTTCGATTATGAAGTGAGGTGTAGAAGTATTAGCATCTTTTCGACAGCAGCGAGGAAAGCTGGACACTACACGAGATTATTTAAAGATGTGGAATGCTGCCTGGAAAGTGTTAATAGGACTGAAATAGGTGAAAATATAAATGAAGGAAAAAGAATAGAGATAAAGGAAAAAGTAAGGGACATAGTGAAAAACTATTAAATGAGAAGTAATGCTGAATTAGTGGAAGGCAAAAAGACAGGTGCGCAAGGGAGTATGGAGATAGGAATTCAGCAGACTGCAGCAAATTCCGAACATGCTTCAGGTGCAAGGACAAAGACCTTGCTAAGGACGCCTACATCGAGAGTAGAGAGAGGAAGTGACGTCAGGAACAGAGTGAAGAAAACTGGAATAAATACTTGGGTGACATCAATGATGACATCACTCCAAGGTCATGTTAGAAGAGAGGTGAACCAGGTAAGTAAGAGAGATAGCATTTATTACTGTGGCGTCAGCAGGTGAGTGCAAGAGGATGTAGGTCACCAGCTGAGAAAGAATGAGGTGTCCAAGAAATAAGATAAGGGGAAAAAAGAAGGGGTGTTGACAAGAAGTGGAAATATAGATAATGAGAATTGATTAGATAGTGAGAAACAAATGGTTAGTAACAAAGAAAAGCCAATATATATAATATAAAAAAATGGTGTGTTAATGGCGAAAAAAATAGCAAAGGAAACTGAACAGAGGAAGAACGGAGTGTAGTGTAATTGTGAAAAGATTATAGAGTTTATACTTAATAAGAAGATTAAGAATAGTGTGTAATATTAATGTAGTGAGTGAGTAATTGTGAAAAGATTGCAGTGTTTATGCTTAATAAGATAAAAAGTAGTATGTAATATTAATTAATTAAAGAGTAAGGTGAGGTAGAAGTAGGGATTAGCCGAGGTGTATGTTAGTTGGGATTAGAAAGTAATAAAGAAAGAAGAAGTATCAGGGGGGACAGGGAACATGAAAATAAACTGAATTATATCATAAGAGTAATTGTAGAGAAAACGGAGAATGAATTAAATGGTGAATGAAATTGATAGGGATAGGGGAAAATAGAAAAAGATAAGAGTAGAACGATAGTATAGTGGTAGATAATAAATACGGAACATAGAAGGTGATAAGTAAAGAAATGAACATGAAAAAGACAAAGAGGATGAATTAGTGAGGAGAAGAGCAGGCGGTGGTCGCATAATGTATAAATGATGCAAGTAGTGTAAGAATGGAAATGCTGGCCGAATACAGAAATGTGAAGGGCAAGCAGGACCGAATATGTTGTGTGACAGTAAAACATATTCATATTTAGTTTAACCAATAGACTTAGAAAGAATGATGAAGTGTAACTGGAAGGAAGATAAAGAAGTAAATGTGAAAATTGTGTAACTTAGAGTAGTGAAATTTTACAACTGGAAGTAGTAAATTATAGATATTAGAGAAAGAAAGGATAGTTATAGAGAAAACAGTGGTATACAAAAAGCAGGTTATAATTGATAATTAAAGAATAGAAAGGGGTACAAAGTATTGAAGATGGCATTTAAAAAGCACGAATATTAAGATTAATGCATAATTAGCGAGTATGCAAGATAAGTATTAGGAAATTATTAATTTAACATAGCCTACCTTCGGAATAGCATTAAAATATTATGGAATTGTATATAGTTATGGTCTGACCTAAATACAGGAATGTGAAGGCACACCATAATGGATACTGATGCTGTTGACAAATATATCATACATCATATTTAGCTAAAAAATGGATTTCGGATGTGCATGGCAGGCAATCTGAAACTGTGATAGGTATGTGCATGTGCAATTTCCATTAATCACCAACACCATGTCTAAAAAAAATTCAGTCTTCTGTTAAGAACAGTGAATTGCCAGGAATATGTGTGATCGGTAAAAGCCAGGAAAATATTGAGGAAAATTGTTCTAAAGAAGTTAAAATTGACTATGATTGTAAGAAACCTAACAGTACCTGTGCTACAAAAGAGAAAATAAGTGCGTCCTCAGTCTTCAGAGACTTTAGAATGAACTAAAAATAAATAAGAATTATATTCTGTTGTAAAATGTGCTATATTGTGCTTTCAAAATTGGCAAAAAAAATAAACTTTGGTTACCTTATAATGATAACATCTTAATGATATGGTTGGTTAGCTTAATGTTGAAAGTATGAAGCATGTACAAGTTCATAATGCTTTTTTTAGTTGATCTCATGTCAGCTAATAACTCAAAAAACTAAAAGATGAAATTTATGATCATTCGAAATGTAAATCTCATTAAAAATGTGTGGGAATAATGAATAATCAAAGAAGAGACTTACTGAAGAATCTGTTAGTGAAAATGAGTGGTTGTGCAATAAAGCCAGGAGAAAATCAACACAACAACAGGTCTGTTTGGATCAGCATGTGTGATGAGAGATGGCTAAACAAAAACTGTCATTTAAAACTTATTCCACTGTAAATGAACTGCAAAAGTTGGTGTTTTACTCTCATGTGTGTCGAATCATCATCATCATCATCATCATCATCATCATCATCATCATAAGAGACGAAAAGGAATAAACTCTTGCTAAGTTCATTATCAAATCAGGTTTTAATTTTAGTATAACGAAAGTAGTACTATAATTTCTAACAAAACTTGTTTAATTATTTACATACGCCTCTCTTTTGAGCAGGTTGCTTGTAATTATTTTCCTGGCACTATTGAATTAGAAATTGCCGACAAGGGAAGGTATCTTTAAGACATTGTTACACACTCTAGCAAAATTCTGGATGTATACAAATGAATATCGGACTTTCAAACTTATTTTCTCTGTTATATACAATATAATAATAAACCATACCTGAAATGGAAGAGTAACTAATCAAGTTACCATAGCACAAATTACAAGTGTTCAATGTGCGAGCCATTTGTAACATGGCACATATCCAGCTGGTAGTCCATTTTTTCTCAAACTGAGGTTAGTAAGTCTGGTGTAATCGACTCTACTGCTGCAACAAACCTGCGTCTCAACTCAGGTAGGCTGGCAAGTAGCAGTGGCACGTATATGAACTTTTATGTGCCCCCACAAAAACAAGTGACAGGGGATGAGGTCGGGGAACCTCTGAGAAATGCCAAGTTATCTGGTACTTTTCACTTTGCAGAGATTCTGGAGCTGACTGTGACATTTACGAATGTTGTTATGAACTGTAACCAACACATCACGAATTCCAAGACACAGGAAGATTTTTGCATAGGAGTCACCATCTTTATGACTGGAGTCATGGCCACGAAACAAGAAAAAATCTGCACATGTAGATTCGAAGCTTTCACAGTTACTCTTCCATTTCATGTATGGTTCATTATTATATTATATATCGCAGAGGAAATATACAAGTTTGAAACTCTGATATTTGTTTGTGTACACCCGGTATAACATCATAGAAAATAGCCTACATTTAAAGACCATTTGGTGGATTTCGCAAACAGATGGGGCAGCGAAAATGCAAGGCTGTTACAAAGTAATAGTCACTCTGCTGCATGACCATGTTCAAAAGAATTTAAATATGCACTGGATGAATCACAAAATCAAGCTGGCTATGCATGGTGCTGTGTAATGTGGCAGTCTTTCTTAGATAACTAATATACAGCATTTTCTCAAAGCCCCAAAAATTGGTGGCTATTAAAAGGTGCTTCAAAAGAACTGTAATCTGAAATAATAAAACGAGGATGGGATTTAATGTATGTTGTGTCACTTGCTCCTTTAATTCTGTTCGAGCACTTAAAATTTTAATGCTTTGGTATTTCTTTTCACAAAACAGAGTCGTGATAGTTCTCAATATCCCAGAGCAGTCTGAATTTGAAGGATTGGTAAAATGCCTGACAAAATGATGGTTTATAAGGGATTTTGCTGTACTATATAAGGTTCTACAAATTTTGAAAGCTCTCTGTATATGTTAAATCGAACTTCTTCGCTCTCAGAGTGAAACAAGAAATTGAAGTAAACATAAAAGCTCTAGAAATGTTGAAAACCATTAACTCACCACAGCTGGGGAAGATAATTCGGAAGCTAAAGGAAGACCATACATTCCAAAGAATCTCAATTAAAAACTCTATTACTCATGAACGACAAAAATTTAAGAATTACCAAAATAAATATTTTAATCTCTTGTGGACAATATCAAGAATTGTTTTGAAGACATGGGTTCCTTTTCTGATGCACCAGTATTATATTAAACTATATGATCCTCAGATGAATGTGAACACATGTTTTATGGTAATATTATGTCAATAACTAGTTTATAAAGAATGGTGAAATTCAATGTAAATGAAAACATGTGCATATCACTTATGAAAGACTTTCGTATCTTCAAAGAAAATCCAAAAAGCATTCCGTCCTCTGTACAGGACCTTGTATATTCACTCGAAATTGTTCCCATTTCTACAGATGAATGTAAATAGGTGTTCATTGCAATAAATCTAACATTGATCAAAAGAACAAGTTACAAATCTGTTATTATCTCAATCAATGGTCCTCCAGTATATTATTTCAATGCAGAAAAGTTTGTGATAAAATGAATCAAGTTTAAACATCACAGTGCCGTGAATAAACCATCAGGAAAACCACCAAACCAATCAGAACATCATTTATCTCGTCTCAACCAATTTATGTAAGTCTTGTATTTTATTACATTATCATTTCGGAGTTTGCAGGACCAACGAATTTTATTTTTATTTAAAAAAATGAAACCAATAGGTAAAAAATATAACTTAAGAAATTATGTTTTAATAAATTACTAGCCTGTTAGACCTATGTAAGTTTCTGTGTATCCTCCCGGCTCCTGTACTGATATCTTAATTCTCCCATATTTTTCTTTATTTATTATGATCGCCATTTTTTTTTAATGTAACCTAACAATAGTAACCACTAAATACATTTAGATATAAACTGACATTAATATCGATAGATTAGGTACCAATCAATACAGAAATTCTGTTCTGGTGATCTTGTAATGTTTAGTGTAACTGTAAAGGTATTTCTTTTCAGCTTAAAAAACCTATATATAAGTTCTGCGGCATCCTGTTGAAAGTAAGTTAAAACTAAGAAACATGCATATTGAACAATGTAACCTAACTTACATTTATATTATAATTAAATAGATAGTTCTATATTATTTAATATAAACCATTCTATCAATTAATCCTGGCTTCACACCCTACAAAAACTGAGCTAAAATTTATTGTGACAAAGTCTTCCATATTTTTGTGATAAGATGTTAGTCACCACAGACACATATTTTAAATTTTAATTCTAGTAGTGAACCCATTAAATTAGAAACATTAAATCCAGATGTTTGACATGAGCAGGGCACGCAGCTCGTATGGATGAATCCAGATATGCATATAGTGTGTTAGTTGGGAGGCCAGAGGGAATAAGACCTTTGGGGAGGCAGAGACGTAGATGGGAAGATAATATAAAAATGGATTTGAGGGAGATGGGATATGATGGTAGAGACTGGGTTAATCTTGCTCAGGATAGGAACCGATGGCAAGCTTATGTGAGGACAGCAATGAACCTCCAGATTCCTTAAAGACCATAAGTAAGTAAGTAAGAGAACCCATTTAGGTATCCCTTTCTGGTAAAATCACAAATTGCACACTGGAAAGAACAATTAACTTCAGAAAACTGGTGAAGTGAGCAATAAATCTAACAAGCAAACATTCTCATGAGGGCAGATAAAAAAGTTATTTTTTTTCTTCCACCATGTTAAAATGTCAAAACAAGTGCTTATACTAATTTTGGCCACTCAAGAGCAATTATAAGGCCACCCCTACAAAGTAAGTTTCCTTGGTGCCGTTTACAGAAAGAAAACACAATTTCATGGAAAGTTTTATTGGAACAGACACAGATACTGTTTAACTATTTTTCAACATATTCTCCACCGGAAATGAGACATCTGTCATACCGTGGGATCAACTTTTGTATCCCTGTGTAGTAAGTCTGCCGCCTGGAATCGGAACTAGTATGACAGTCATCTGCACCTCTCTGTTAATCCCACGGTATGAGAAATGTCTCAATTTGGGTGGGGAATATGTTGAAAAATAGCTCAACAATTCTGTATCTGTTCTAATAAATCTTTCCATGAAATTGTATTTTCTTTTTATAAATGATTCCAGGGAAACTTATTTTCTGGGGAGCCCTCGTATTTGAGGTTGAGTGGCCAAAATTTGTATAAGCACTTGTTTTAACATTATTAACATGGTGGGAAAAAAAATTAACTATTTTATTTGCCCCCATGTTTGTTTGTCAGACGATAAGTTATCAATATGACAAGGGCCAAAATGACTAATGCTTATTTGCTCAAGTTGAGTCTATTTTCGTTGACATCATGAATATAATTCTCTGGTGGGTGAGCAAAAGGACTTAGTCATTATTTTTTGTGATACTAGATTTCCTTCATTAAACCTGTTTCCTAAAGGAGATCCTAAAACCAATGGTGTCAACAATAAAGAAAATCATGAAATAGCTGAAACATATCACTTTTCGGATTTACAGTAGTTTCTTAAATATTTGAAAATTCCTCCTGTAAATTTTACATAGAATGACTTAAGCCCTTTTTCCCACCCACCAGAGAATTCTCACCTGTATTTTAATCTGTTCCCAATTTAACATGTTCATGTAATGGTATAGTCACACATTACTACTTTTGCTGAGCAACTTTTGTACTGCAGCTGCAAAAGTTGTGTGTCATGTTCACATGTAAGCCAAAAATAGCACGCTGAAGGTTGCGAGTCTGTTCACATACAGGCACTACTTTTACAGCCGCAGTTTAGCTGCAGCTTTGGATCTCCATGTTGATTCTTTAATACATTTTGTGGTATGTTCGCATTAGAGTTACTCAGGCAATAGCTTATTTATCACCTCTTTTAATTATAAAATGAAGAACAAAACATTAAACTACAAAAAAGCAAAAGATGCTGGAACAAAGAAAGAACAAAACTACAGAACAATTTGAAAGTTACAAGGACTACGACAAACAGGATGAATAGGCCCTAATGTTACGGTATAAGAACTTTTTGCGAGTATTAGGAAGATTATTATTTTTTAACCCTTCTTTATTCTATATAGTGTATTTTAGTCTTCTGAAAATTTTAATTGTACTAGCAATATCTGCCGAAATCTCTTATTTTTTGTTGTGGGAATCGGCATTTGCAAATTCCATAAGTACTCTCTTGGTTCAAATAGGTTTATTATTTATTTTTCTGTTCTACTAGGATTCAGAAATTGACATTATTTTTATTATAAAGCTGTAAGTAGAAAAACAACTATATGCTTCATAATAATCAATAGCATATTCCCGTAACAATGTTGGCAATCTTCATGTTTGAAACTATGCTACTTACTTACTTATGGCTTTTAAGGAACCTGGAGGTTCATTGCCACCCTCACATATGCCTGCCATCGGTCCCTATCCTGTGCAAAATTAATCCAGTCTCTATCATCATATCCCACCTCCCTCAAATCCATTTTAATATTATCCTCTTATCTATGTCTAGGCCTCCCCAAAGGTCTTTTTCCCTCCGGCCTCCTAAGACACTATATGTATTTCTGGATTCGCCTATACGTGCTATATGCCCTGCCCATCTCAAATGTCTGGATTTGACGTTCCTAATTATGTCAGGTGAAGAATAAAATGCATGCAGTTCTGTGTTATGTAACTTTCTCCATTCTCCTGTAACTTCATCCCTCTTAGCCCCAAATATTTTCCTAAGCATCTTATTCTCAAAAACCCTTAACCTATGTTCCTCTCTCAAAGTGAGAGTCCAAGTTTCACAACCATACAAAAGAACTGGTAATATAATTTTTTTATAAATTCTAACTGAAACTATGCTACAGAAAATTAAAAAAAAAAAATTAATTATATCATTAGAAAATATACTCCGACTGTGTTGTACATTTAGTAACCGTTACAAATCATTCATTTTCATCATGTCAAACATTAAAATATATACAAACAATACAAAGCATCATTGGCACGTTTGGGTGATCACACTGTTCGCAACCTCTGCAAAAGTTTCAACAAAACCAATATCAAAAAATGCTACCTATGACTGCAACCCTAAGAACCCTGTTCACACATTGTTACTTTTAAGCTGTGCACAGCATTAAAAAATAGTGGGCAGCTGGTGCAGCAGCTGCTATGTTTCGGGTTGCACTGTTGATCACATGTCACAGTACGAGAGTTGCACAGTATTTTTTACTGCAGCACAGCAAAAGTAGCGATGTGTGACCGTACCTTAAATTATATAAGCTCGTGAAGGTTACCAACTACATCATCAGCATCAGTTGAGCAAAATCGTACCAAAACTTTTCGCAAGGACTACTAACTTAGCACAAAGTGAAATGGTTATAGATCAGAAGACATCCTCGAAATATAGCATTCCCCCCCCCCTTCCACTAACCTGCACAGCTTCTTCAGATCCTGCACACTGATGTTTGTCGATCAGGTTCTGACCCATAGCAAGCACACTTTGAATTCTGTCAGCATTTGCTGCTAACTCAGCTTCAAAAGCCTGGTGCTTCTGATGCTTGGATTGAATATTGGCTGGATCCTTGTAACTTTCTTCAGTTGCCAACTGCAGTTTCTCTGCAATCCAATTCTCCATCTCATCTGCATCTCGACTGAAAAGATATTTGCATAGTCTTGTGAGCTCAACAGTGACAGTACTAACTTCCTTGACATGCACGAGTGCACAAAAGAATCAAATAAAAATAACTGTAATCATAAAAATAATTTTTTTTTTTAATTCTGAAGATGGCAATAGTCTATTACTCTACAAAGAGTCCTATATAAAATAACACGATTTTATGATGATTACTTCTACCAACTTCCTTAAAATTTCATTGTAACATTACATACAAATCTCTTCTGACTCTTACTGTTATTTATTTACTCGTACTTCATTCATATGTTACTTTCAATTTTAAAATGTTATATCAGCAACAAGAGGAAAGAATCTCACAGAAAAAGTGCAATTTCTGTAATCATTCTATCACTTGCATGAAAGTACCGGTACTACAAAAGCAATAATCAACAACTGAAATATAAAAAGTACCTAAATTGCTGAAGTGTTTGTGACTCGCCAAGACGAGAACGTTTCTCAATAAGAGCTTCTTTCAAGTGACGCCATCTGTCCAAAACTTGACGTCGTTTCTCATCTATTGGTTGTGATGCATAATGTTCTGCTGCTATAAGCTGGTCAGCCAATGTTTGTAGAGCTGCAATCTTCTCTTCCTGAATGTAAAAATCAACAATATTACACAGAAAGTATATAAGCTATTAAAGATCCAAATACACTCCTGATTTCATATTTATACAGTGTGATTCAGAACTAACGTGCATTAACTGAGGAGGTGATCCCCTCAGGATAATGTGGTAGGAATATATCCAATAAACATAGGCCCAATTTTCAACAGATATATTAGTGTCATGCATATTGGTGTATATGCCATTTGCTCTTCTGCCTACTTTTTCCTTTCTGGAGATGATGAAATCTTTTTTGAGGTTGCGGCACCCATTATGTTCACATCATATAGCAGGATGGATGAAAACGGTGATAATGGCGGCAAAATGAGTCTGGGGTCCAATGCTCAAAGCTACCCAGCATTTCTCTTAATGAGTTGATGGAAAAACCCGGAAAGAATCTCAACCAGACAACTTGTCCAACCAGAATTCGATCCTGGACCAAACAGTTTTGCAGTCAGTATGCTGACCACAAGTCCAAAGTGGTAGAATTTTATTGAAAATACATAAAGTAATAAAAATTATTTATCCTCCAGTTCATCCAGTCCTAACATGTCTTTATTTTCTTCAAAACCATTATTGTAATTTTTCATTTCTATATCTCTAAAGAAAAGTTAATCAAGTCTCTCACTAAAAGTGTTTGTTTTTTTTTTACAATATTTAGATTTTCCTTTTCCATTTAAATCCAAGACCAATGGTGAATCTTCTCACACTTGTAGAACTATACTGGAAATTAATCTTTTTCTATTTTACTAATAATCTCTTTATGCTGATATAGAATCCTACATCTAATATCTATAGGACGAACCGTAAGTAATGTCATTAATTTCAGAGGGATTTTCTTTGAGATATTAAAAAAAAAAGTTTAATATGGCTTCCCTTTCGAGATAAAAAAATGTTTTATATGAAACATTTCATAGCGTGTTTTGAGAAAGCCATTGATTTAATTCCCAATATGATCAATCAATTTAAGAGAGCAGTGTATTATGATAAACAATGAAAACAATTTTAGTTTTTTCCTTTAAATGTGCAGAAATTTGATCCAAACAAATGTAACTTTTCGTTCTGCAAAGGATTTTTAAAATGTTACATTTGTTCTGATCAAATTTCTGTACATTTAAAAGACAAAACTAAAATTCTTTCAATCATATATTATCATAATACACTGCTTTCTTAAACCGACTGAGCATATTGGGAATTAAATTAATCACTTTCTCAAAACAAGCTATCATTAATGTTTGATATAAAACAATTTTCATCTCGAAAAGGGAGCAAAAACGATCAAAACTGTATTAAACTTTTTTGTTTGAAATAGCTCAAAGAATAATCCCCCAAAATTAATGACATTACTTACGGTTCACCCTATATATTAAAATTTCCGGCTGTTGCAATGGAATTGTTTTTACTTCTAATTTTATTTTAAGCAACAGTACAGGCTCTATAGTTGTAGAAATCATGCAACTTCACAATTAACTATCACAGGTCGTAAGACTCTTCTGAATGCAATTTCAACACAGACTGTACTGCGTAGTCCAGGTAGTCTAGGAATACTGTTTTCTAATAACTAAGGGGAGTAACGTCTGGAATGCAATAAAATGAGTAGCAGCAATCTATCAAAGTTAAGGACAAACATAAAAATTGGTTGCATTGCTTATAATATGACATTATAAAGTCTGTATTATAGATAATGAATCAGGTTTGAGTCTTCAATATAGTACATTTCAGTAATATTTTATTTTCATGTACTCTATAGTTGCTAGCTTTTAATCGTAGTCTGACATCCAGATTGCCAGCTCTCTCAGCTGATATTTTTCCTGTCACATGACAAGTGATCCTTTGTGTAACTAGTGAATTATTTATATATGTAAATCAAGATAATCTTACCTGAATTTCAAGGCAGTTGCTCAAAATATCCTCCATTACGTTCTATACATATGTTGTAGTGACATATGAAGTTCTTGGACACATATACGAAGTCGAAAAAAATCAATGCACCAATTGCCACACAGCAATCTCACAGCTCGGTAAGAGTGACAGAAACTTAGGTTTTCTTTAATGTCGGCCCACAATACTATATATGGATTTTTGTAATCAGTTTTTGCACCTAAACTGCATTCATTCATCTATCTGAACTCTACTGAGAAATACGTATTTTCACCAATAGTTAGATACAAAGTACAGCAATCCATTTTCCTTGTTGAAACATATCTACTGAATTGAATTATTTTGCCTACGCCTTTAATAATTTGTTTACCATTTTTTTTTTTAACTTTGGCTTTATTAGTCTGATTTTTAGGGCAATAATTTGGTAAATTAATTAATCGTGCGAGTTGTGTTTACTGAAGTTTCAGTAGTGCTTTCCAGAGACTACACAGCTATCGAAATATAGCGTTGTTGTTAAATTACTTAATAAATGGTACAAAACAGATTCCGTTCTCGATAAGAGGAAACATTCTACACAACTAATACGCAATATTAGCTCCAGCGAGTGTATCAGAACTTTATATATCGTTGCACCATGTATATACAATCTCATAAGTCATAATAGAAGACATATTTTTGAGCAATTATTCTGGCATAGGATTCTCTCCAATTCCTTAAATAAATAATTCATTACATGGATCACTTGCCAGACTGTAGTGTCATGAGACGGCAAGAATGTTATCCACGAAAGCTGCAGATCTGACTGCCAGACTATAGTGCTTAGAGATAATAGGAATGCTGGTCCCTTAGGTTTGACTCATACTATATACAGGAAATCAGGTGAAGTAATGAATCACCCTTGACCAACTTGTATGTAACTCTTACAGTTGAGTTAACACATTATAACAGCAGATATCTCACAAGACTCAAAAGTGAGAAATTCACTTACGAGCAACAATTCCACATTAGCTACCAGTATTGTAACCATTGAAAATCTCCCAGTAACAATGAAACTGGTAACTTACTAATGACTGATATATTAGTCTTAATGTTCTAAGTTTTATTTTGTACCAGTACTATATTTTAATGACTGTAACTCTGTTATTACCTGTACGCAAACAACAATAACTCTGCAAATAGTGAAAATTGGATCCATGTTTATAGGAACTTTTCATATCATAGTAACCTGAGGGATCACTAAAATTATGACCACCTGCCTAGTACCGTGATGGACATCCTTTTGCCATAGAATGGCATGTACCTACAATAACATTGATTCACAAAGTGTCTATGCACTTCTGAAGAAATGTTCAACCATAGCATTTATATAGTAGTCCATTGTTCAGGTATGGAGGATGTTGGTGTATCCAGCTGTTCAACCTGGTGTTTCTTAACATCCCTTCAGATGCTCAATAGATATATCTTCGGATTTTGGGACCAATCTAAGAGGTGAAAAGCATCCAAGGTATTTTGGTTCTGAAATGGATGCACTGAAGTAACAATTTACCCTTTTGCAGTCTCAGATAAATTGCAACCTTATCCATCACAATCGCACAACAGATACTGTTAACTAATACTAAGACTACTCTTCTGTACCATCTGAATTGAGATAATGGAACTCTCCATTCTAGTGTCACTGCCATGTCTCTTTCCAGTTTTAGTGCAGTTGTCATAATTCAGTGATCATTCAGTGTATAACCATTCATATTATGTCATTACATGTGCATTGATAGCCTTATCGAAGTCCTCATGTTTTTTGATGAGAGCCTCAACATTATCTCCTTTAGAGTCCACTTCTTCTGCTGCCAAGAAAGCTTCACGAGCTGACATCCAGTTTTCAGCCTGTTCACAATCTCTGTAGAAGAGCTGCAATTCCAAGCACTGATCGAGCTGCATTCGTCTAGCAATCCATGCCCTAGAAATATAAGACCATGGGAGAATGCTGAACAATTCTTATCAATGTTGGTTACGTACAAACACACAGGAAATTACAACTGCATGCCACTTACTTTTCGAGTTCTTGCCGAGCTTCAGTCATACTTTCTAACTTTTCTTGTATTTCAACACTGGCATAATGGCCAGACTGCAACAACTGCTGCCCAAACAGTTCAAAAGCTTGGAATGTTCCAGCACGCGCATCAATCTCTGTGCGATGTTCCTGAAACAATATGAACACAATAAATGGCTCATCAAATTCTGAATGTGCAAAATAAAAACTGTGCTATTAAGTACCATACATATTTATTCTTGAAGGAACTGTACTATACATTAACATTAAAAGAACATAAATTAAAAAAAGAAGACAATCAATGTAGTCACATGAAATAATAACACTGGAATTTTTACTAAACAAACATCAAGCAACACAGGCTGGTGACGCATGGAGGGGGTTGGCCTAGGGAAAAGTGGAGTTGCCTGCTCGAAACCTGGACCAGAGAACCTTAGTGTGATCAGTTGGTGTGGGTTTGGGACTGAACAAGGTCGCAGTGCTGGGCCATAGTGCCCCCCATTAAATTCAAACATTAAGCAAAAATATATAAATATCTGTATATATAAAAGCAACAATTAAGATCTTACAAACACTATAATGCTATGATTTATTCATTGAACAGCAATCCTGGTTCTAAGTGGACCTTTTACATCATTAAATAGTAAAAGAATGCCATGAACATAAAATATCTGTTGGTTGGTTGGTTTCCAATGGCCATGTTTAGGATCATGTAACCCACTTTGTTTGTTGCTTCCCAGTAGATGGTGTTCAGATTTTTTGAATATCTGTTGATGAGATGTTTCCGAACTAAATTTTATACCTTTTAAAAACTGAATGTATACTTTACATTCTTTGTTTTGTATACAATATTGCACAAGTTTGTAACATTGTTTTCGACTTTTATTTTTCTTATTTTATTTTATTTTTTGATTTGCATTCAAAATTACATTATTTAAATATAATAAAAAAAACTATGAAGCTATATAAAGTAAAATTTTGAATAAAGTTACAAAATTTCTGTTCTGAAAGATTTCTTTTCAAATATAATAATAAGTAAAAAAATGTATTTTAATATTGGTGGTTTTTCATTCAGTTTACACATTACTCTTACTATGAACATCCAGTCATGTTTCATGAATATCAACAGATCTCTGAAGTTGTTCAGGGAAAATAAGAAGCCGAGATATTCTGGAGGTACTGTTGCGGTATTTTCACATTATTCTAAACTTCAGATATCGAAAAACACCACTCACTGTCGAAATTCTCAACAGACAATACAAATATTGAAGAGAATTTTACTTCTAATATCAATCAGGCAAATTTCATACATAAAGTCTTTCAAACAGACTTGACATGGCTGCTTGATTTACTTCTCTTTCAAATGATGCTGTGCTTTGGATTTTTTAAATCTAATTTTTGGTTTTTTACTTGCAACATTTGCACCCAGGCAAACATGGTAACCACTATATTATCACGAACGACGATAAATTAATTGTATAAAATAAAAATTGGAGGATGTTTGAAGTCCTTTAACACAAAATTCAAAATTATTTAAGAATTAAGGCAGATTTATTCTTGAACTAATGCGAATTCAACTTGCCTATTATGAAGAAGTTATAACAAATCTGAAAGTAATCTAATGCAAGTTACAGGATGTATACAAAAATAAAGATTATGAATATGCATCTCTTATTAATTAATGAGCATTACTTTATGTATAAACATTTGTTAGTACAGCTACCTCCAATTATTATAGTAGACATAAAATTAATACTTGGATTAAAATGTTTATCACTAAACATGCTTTGTATAAACTGTAATGTACTGTCTGATAATGTGAAATGTTATTTTTTATCAGCCTTTTATGCTAATTGTGTTAAAACTGCATACAAAACATTACACAATGCCAATTGGCCACTGCACACTAGACAAGCAGTGTACCTGTGGAACCCCATAGTGGGCATCTATCTCTGCTCGGTGGTTCTACAAGAAAAGAACATCAAAATCACCTTTTCATATGTCCAATAGGCTTAATGTCATATTAAAATACTACTTCATAATAATACTTTAACATAACACATAAAAAGCAATTAAGTTAATTAAAAGTTTGATTTAAAAAAGATTTCATCAATAATCCACAAAGAACACTATAATTTAGGCTAAGAGAGTTATATTAAAAATCAACATACAAATTTGTTATATATGTATATAAGGTTTTGTAATTCAGTCTGCATGTTGCGGATAAGCAATGTCAAGAAGTTGTAGTTCTGATATGGACATTTACAATGTAATAGTTATTGTTTATCTCGCAGAAAATACGTAATTACATGTTTAGACAAAGTAAGTACCGTATTTACCCGAATACAAGACAGCATTTTTATCCAACTGCCATCTTGAAAATAATCATTTTGCATAAATAATGTGAATTTTCGAAAGTTAGCTGCCATTAACAAATGTTTATTCATTACATGGCGGCATATAAAATGCTCAATAATGACAATGCCATCCAGTTAAAACATATAGAAAATTCCCACGATATGGAAAACAGTCATGTTAAAACTTTGGAACATTGTCGACATAAGGGAAAGATGTATGATGACATTAACATACTTGGTGTTAGTTGATTTAGCTGCTACTATGAAGATGGGTAATATAGAGAAACACAAAATGCAAGTGATAAGTGGCCTTATGATAGGCCTACTAATTTTAAATTACTAATTATCAGAGACTGGTTTTATAAGCACTAGAAGTTAATATTTCTACTCGGTATAGTTTTTAAATATACAAGCAATGCCCCCACTCCTTTTAAATGCCATTAAATATTTCCTTTTTGTACAGTTTACTGTCTTTAATGCTCTCAATCACCACATACAAATCAGCAACTGGTTTACAAGATGCATTGACCAGTTTTTGGTATCTCAGTTCTCTATTATTACATTTCCTCCTAATGGACACCACAGCCATTCAACTACACTGGTGTCATTTTAAACTTATGCCTATAAAGCCGGTCTCTATTAGTTATATATAAATTACATGAAAGAACATGGGAACAGTGGCGGTTCATGTCCTTTCCCGCAAATTTTTCTCATAACTAAACATTAGTCTACATCAATATTTACTCTATATCTGTTTGTGTTCTATCTTACTTCCATTACAGTCAACTCAAAATGTTGTAATGTATCAAATATGCTTTATCTGTTGTATTGTACAATATGTCGAGGTCAGTAGTGGCCTGTGGTTACAAAAGTTGGCAGTTCTGCATGAAAAATAGTGTATTTAGCAAACACATGCTGTTTATTTCATCTAAATCGGACAACACGTGTAATTACAGCCCCTTCTCGAAGTTGACTGTGCACCCAAAATTGTACTCCAACTATCCGCATGCCCTACCCACCCCGTACGCTACACCTCTCCCACCTGGCACAACTATTCACGTAGTGGAGATATGCCCCACATGTTGATACCTGAATGAACAACCATCAGGAACTTTCTATCATTCAAACACTTTTAACTCCTACCAAATTTCGTTATGCCAATTTTTCTAGCCTACACTCATTCTGGCAGATGGAATTGTAAGACATTATCACGTCAGATAGCTGGGAGTTCCTACAGATTTGCAATAAAGTATCGTAACTTGAATAGTTTGTGAACATGTTTGTTGCATTACTAAATTTAATTCTTTGGCATAACAGTGCAAGAAATGAGCCGTAGGACACACACACATACACATTTAGATGGCTGGATGGATGGATATATCTTTTCTGTAACTCTTCATGTTTCCCACTCATAATGTTAGTCCCGCCATTAACACAGCACAATTAATTTATGTGGTTCAGTAACTGGCTGAATTTCCGTTAGGCCTATATTCCATTAAGGTAGTATGCACCAAACTTTCAGCGTCATGTTTTGGTGGCAATAAAGAGAAATTTCCAAAACCTTTCTAGTGGTACTTCATCTTTGATATAAAGGATGAAGAACTAAAACCATTTAATTTAAATTTAATTTAATTGTGATTTTGTGGCAGTGTCTGTTGTTTTGTCTGCAATTATTGCAACATAACAAGCTTCTTTAAGTTCCTTCGATAATTTTATTGCTATCCAGCAATTCATTTGAACTGTTTTTGTAGTTCCTTTGAATTGTGACAAGCACTATAAATGATCTTTAAAAGTTTAATCCAAATGTGGAGTAAAATCCGTCAAACCCCAAAATATTCAGCGGTTTGTTGAATCTTCTGATTCTGCCAAGTCCTCACATCGCTAATTCAAATGCATCACAGAATTTCACAGTTAAATATTTTTTTACAGAACATACTCTATCTATACTCAAACATTTTCATCTTGTTTCTGAATGTTAGTCCAATACGTAGAATCAGGCTGTGTTTCAATATTTTAATATTTCTAGCAGTGACGAATCTGTTTGATTTGAAACTAGATTTCGAATTTTCATGCTTTTCAATGAACTAAATCCTTCACTCCAGTCTTTGTCCAAGTACGAGTATTTTCTCCTGGAAACAGAAGACATGGATGGGGGGGGGGGGGGAAGTGTTTTGATGAGCACAGCAAAAAACCAATCGTTTCCATTACACATTTACATTACGATATTAAAATGACTAGTATATGATTTTCCTCGACTTTATCCAGAAATTTCAATATTTAAATTTGGTGTAGGACATCCTAATTTCCTAAGTTGACGTGCAATTTCTCTTTTAATTTCGAAAAGAGTTGGTTGATCAAGTTTTCATTTCATTCATTTTTAATATAAAATATTTTCTTAGAAACACTGACTAAACACAACACACCACCCACAGCACTATACACACTGGAACTGTAATGATATACAGTAAGTCCAGAAGCATATGTGTTCTCCTAACGCAGGTCATAAAGAGATGAGGGTGTTGGCGGTTCTTTTTGTATATTCAGAGAGCTGCTTGAGTTGGAGCTCTAATGCAGTCTTATGGGATGGTGAAGGAAACCAGTTTCCTGATGCCGACTACTGTATGTTGAACCAAATACTCTACAATGATAATACTGGAAAGTTCACGGTAAAAGTGGCGAATGACTTGTCAGTGCTATCTAGCAGCAGGGATTGTAGGCAGCGAGGATGACGTGACGAATAGCTCGATAAACTGTGATATGAGCTTTGTTCTTGAACAAACACATGATGTCGTAAGGATTATTCTCATTCTAGTTGCACACAGTGTCAAATGTGGAAATGTTTCTTCTGTGTTTTGTAAAAACTACGCTTAGCAAAATATGCTACATCTTTCTTCAGATTTCCAAAAGATATAGACTGCGAGTAGTCGTGTAAATACCAGCAGAATATTAATTTTCTGTTACAAGATTATTATTATACTTACTTACTGGCTTTTAAGGAACCTGGAGGTTCACTGCCGCCCTCACATAAGCCCGCCATTGGTCCCTATCCTGAGCAAGATTAATCCATTCTCTATCATCATATCCCACTCCCCTCAAATTCATTTTAATATTATCTTCCCATCTACGTCTCGGCCTCCCCAAAGGTCTTTTTCCCTCCTGCCTCCCAACTAACACTCTATATGCATTTCTGGATCCACCCATACGTGCTACATGCCATGCCCATCTCAAACGTCTGGATTTAATGCTCCTAATTATGTCAGGTGAAGAATACAATGAGTGCAGTTCTGTGTTGTGTAACTTTCTCCATTCTCCTGTCACTTCATCCCTCTTAGCCCCAAATATTTTCCTAAGCACCTTATTCTCAAACATCCTTAACCTATGTTCCTCTCTCAATGTGAGAGTCCAAGTTTCACAACCATAAAGAACAACCGGTAATGTAACTGTTTGATAAATTCCAACTTTCACATTTTTTGACAGCAGACTGGATGATAAAAGCTTCTCAACCGAATAATAACAGGCATTTCCCATATTTCTTCTGTGTTCAATTTCCTCCCGAGTATCATTTATATTTGTTACTGTTGCTCCAAGATATTTGAACTATTTGAACTTCTCCACCTCTTCAAAAGATCAATTTCCAATTTTTATATTTCAGATTATTATTATTATTATTATTATTATTATTATTATTAATTATTATTATTATTATTATTATTATTATTATTATTATTATTATTTTGCTTTTGTCTTTTAGGTGTGCCATGCTCATATAGGTAAACAAACGCAAAAGACAGACGTTAGTTAGTGAGGTTTAATAGGGTGAGTCAGCTACTATCGCTATTTGCGACCTTATCTAAAATTCTTAAAGAAAACAAAACACAAACAATATCATCAGCAAAATGCGAGCACTAACTAAAAACGTGTCAACAGTTCTAGACGAAACGTTTAAAATTAAAGGGACAGAATATCTGTACAAAAATCACAGAATATATTCAGATTACTTTTGATTATTATCGGACTTCAATAATCATATTTGAAAAATTAGGAATAAATAGAAAATAAGAGTGTAATAAATTGGAAAAGTTTACCGGAGTTTCAAATCAGTCATAGGACTGTTCACTTGTAATACTCTGATTTTAATAACAGACTGAAGATAACAGTTATTCTTTCACTGAATTTAAAAGCTCCTGCTTCCGAAAATACGAGTCAAAATCAAAGCAAAATGAAAGAACCGCAAGATCCCAAACAAACACAGAAACACTTATTAGGTCTTGCATCGAGAAGGCTATGGGTTTTCTGATATCAGTTAGAAACGACAGACAATACTCCTCCATCTTGTAATTAAATAGTGCATTAGCAATGACATAATATTCCCTATGTTAACTGAAACAGTTACTAAACTGCATAAATCTACTTTACATTGTTCACACAAAACACAATTTCTTTATAGTTTCTCTGTATAAAAAATTGAAACTCTTTACTTTTTAACCAAGTAGTATGCCTTGGGACGCATAACATAAAAATGTGAATTGTTGATTTTGTGAAGAAAGTGGACTCATGTTTTTTCATAAGTGATTCAGGTAGTTATTCGGTAAAATAATTTGCCTACTCCTATACTTTAAAGGCATTATTCATATTTCACTAAATTAAGTTCATTATTTTTACAATGCAAGAAATTCTAAAAGATAAAAATGGCTCAAGTTGAAATGACAGATCTGAACACAGCAAGATCAAATGCCAATTTAATTAAAATTGTTCAAGATGATGAATTCATTAGTCACAAGTGTGCTTAAAAAGAAGGAAATGGGGAGCCGATATTGCAGTTACGACAAAAGTTTTTCCACACTATTCCATTAATGTTCACCTCAAGGTTAAAGATTTTTAAGAAGAAAATTATGTTTACCAACAGTTAGATCTCTAAAAAATTGACTTCATGAATTTGATATAGACTCCGATATAAATTCAACTATTTTACAGTTAAATATTAAACATAAAATCCGATGTTCTATCATTGAGTCATATAATCCGATGTTCTATCATTGAGTGAAAAGGTTGTAACTATTATTGTTGAAGATGAAATGTCTTTGAAGGAAAATATAACTTATGATGCTAAAACAGAAACTTTGAGAAATTTATTGAATTAGGTATAAATAGGCCTAATCAACAAACTTCAACTGACGTAAAAATTTCAGAAGTAGCCTAACATTTGCATACCAAGCAATGATTTTCATTATTCGAGGAATGTGCAAAATTTTAAAGCAAACTATAAGTTATTTTCTACCAAAAGCTACCATGCCTGCAGAGATTTTAAAATCATATCTGCTTGATGTAAAAAATAAAATACAAGATACAGGCTTCATCCCTAAAGTAGCGACTGTGCCAGTATCTTCACTGAAAAATATTTCAATGTGCTAATAAATTATTACATCAAAAATAAAATGGATAACCATTAGCTAAGAAACGAAATACGCAATGTATGAAAGTTTCTGAAGTCATGCACAACTAAATCATAATTGCATTTGAAAATACAAGAATTGTCTCATTCCATTTCTATTCCAATAACTTTGTAACTTCTTATTAATTTGAAATGTTGTGAACCTTGTGATCTAAAATTCTAAATAAAGCTACAGATTTTTATTTTCTTATTGACATCAAATGCACAGCTCTCCATTTTTCCTCACGTAACCCAGCACGCCGCAAGGAGTATATAAACAATCCAAGCCACTAAATAGCAGCACAGTCACTTTTCGCCGCCGCTTGCAATGCCAAACATGCAAGCTTTCCAGTATTATTGTTAGAGGAGTATTTGGTTGAACTCCAGGAACTGCCGATCACAGATTCGAAAAGTACACTACAGATAAAATTCTCGAGCAGTTCAAGGCTCCTACAGACAGTAAAATCTGGAATCGAAGAAGAATTAATTGGGAATATATATGAATCAATGAACTAGATTACATAAAACCAAAGTCTAGTATATACAGTCTCGAAGCTCAATATTTACTAAATATGCATCCATAGAAGAATAATTTTTTTTTACAATTTATAGTGCTACAAACATCTCAAATTATTGTATTTTAGCCATTTCAAGTTATTACAACTGATAACGAACGTTTCACAGTTTACACAACTTTTCACAATGCGAAATACAGCACAGTCAATGCCTTTTCGATCTAGACCAGGCCGTAATGTATGTTCGGGTTTTCTATTTCAGTGTATGGAGCTCAGTGAAATATATCTTTATTGCATATCACTGCTAAGTTTTACCCTAGATCATATATACTAACAGATAGCTCTTTTATATAGGCTTTAGGGTTTGCAGTCGAGGCCGGCTTGATGTAGTTCAATAATCATCAACAGATGGCACAATGACCAACACCATCACGAGACACGAACTCTGAACCGGTCTGGTCGGTCTAAATCGATTATTTCTTGCTTACGAGATATTCTCGTAAGCAACGGTATGTACTGTCGACAATTGATGACCATGGATAAATATTATTGGCCTATATGACCTAGGCAAGTTCGGAACGAGGGAGTTCTAATTATAGTTGTCACGTGGGCGAAGCGGAGAGATAAGATAAAGTACGCCTTTGTATTGAATAGAATACATTGCAGAGTCTCGCGCAAAGCCAATCTACCTAGAATTTTTAGACCATGTTATAAAGTTATCGGTGGGCTAAATTATGATTCGTTATCTCTTCTGTTTTCATATATTTGTCGTGAATATTATTTATATTATCAACTGAGTGTATAACATAATTTATCCGTTAATTGATATTTCACTAATGATAAATCCAAAGAACAATGGGAAATAAGGGACTAAACACTGAAAAATAAATAAAATAAGAGAATTTGACGTTCATAATTATAATGTTGTCGGAGTTTCGTTATACTTTACTTTGAATTATTTTAATTTGCACCACAAAAACTTATGAAAATTAATGTTAACATTACCTATTTAGTTATGATAGTAGTATATTGGAAAATTTGTGCATATAGCCTGATTACACTATATAAGTAATCCTATCCTAACCTAACCAATGGTAGTCTTGTTTATTTCAGACATGTTCGTATAATTATACAAAAACAAGAATAATCTAGTTTGCAGCCTGTGATATTGTCTCGTTTACAGTATTATATAATATACATATTACGATATTTACTAGGTACTTTAACAATATATAGTTAATAA
This sequence comes from Periplaneta americana, assembly GCF_040183065.1. Lineage (NCBI taxonomy): Eukaryota > Metazoa > Arthropoda > Insecta > Blattodea > Blattidae > Periplaneta > Periplaneta americana. The sequence goes on from NC_091127.1 coordinate 92,614,442, forward strand.
TATTATAAAATATACAGGCCTAATCCATTACCAAGAAATAGCCCTTCCCTCACATGTTCAATACTGTTTACATCAAAAGGCCTTCAAACCTTAAAAACTATTAGAAACTGGATTAAAATAGTCATGTTGATGTAGGCCTACAACATTACATTTTTTGTCACTACTCCTGATCCCATTCTAACAGTTTCAGGTTTTGTAATTTGTAACAATACTAACAATACTGATGGGTCATTCCATAGTCACACACGTAACATTTTCGAAGTAACTATGATCTTCACAGGATACTTAATCAAATACTTAGGAGTTCATGAAAGACACATCACTGTTTTTTAACGTAAGCATTCCAAAATATAAACAGAAAATCATAATGAAAAGGAATAATTAATAATGTAAAAAATATTAAATATTATATGGTGTGACACATGAACATTTTCTTGCCACTTAATTTATTACCAAAATGGAAAATGTTAATATTATTGTGCCAAATGTCATAAATGCATTTAGTTGTTTTTGAAACAATTAAGACATTTGTGAAGTACATGTAACTGCTAAATCGCATACTTTAATAAAAATAACAGTGCCATTAACAAAATATTACAAATTATATTGTGACACACGAACATTTCTGTCGAGTTGATTACTAATCTTTTCAAATGCATATAGAGATTTACCGTATACACTGTGCCTGCAGTTCTTATTATACAAAGCAACACTTGATTACACTAAAGTGTCCACACCTGTGGAGTAACGGTCAGCGCGTCTGACTGCGAAACCAGGTGGCCCGGGTTCGAATCCCGGTCGGGGCAAGTTACCTGGTTGAGGTTTTTTCCGGGGTTTTCCCTCAACCCAATACGAGCAAATGCTGGGTAACTTTCGGTGCTGGACCCCGGACTCATTTCACCAGCATTATCACCTTCATATCATTCATTGCTAAATAATTTAGATGTTGATACAGCGTCGTAAAATAACCCAATAAAAAAAAATTACACTAAAGTACACTTTCAGATTTAAAATATCCACGGTTGTTTACAACTATATGTGGTGATATCTCCTGTGTAACGTCACGTAACAAATACATCAATATAGGCTATCCACTTTTTCTGCCATTTGTAGTACTTCCCTTTTTTTAACAACACAGATGCTTTAAATTCTTCGCCACTACAAGCTTTTGTAACTTCCTCTGCTTATCTGACGTCTTTTTTTAAATTGATTATTTAACGATGTTGTATCAACTACTAGGTTATTTAGCCTCGATGGAATTGATGATAGTGAAATGTTATTTGGCGAGATGAGGTTGAGGATTCGCCATAGATTACATGACATTCGCCTTACAATTGGGGAAAACCTCGGAAAAAACCTCAACCAGGTAACTTGCCCCAATCAGGATTTGAACCCGGGCCCACTTATTTCACGGTCAGATGTGCCTACCATTACTCCACAGCAGTGGACCGAACATGGGTTATGTACATTAATTCTTTTGACTTTCGGTTAGCTTTCTTAAGAATACGCATAAAGAAATGTAGTGTTTTCCAGGCTATCCTTGTAATATTAGTGACTTATTTCAACCAGTTTGTTACTAAAATATATACAGTACCTAAGTGTTTACTTGTGACACTGGTGATCCATTTAATTGGTATATGAGACGAATTTAATTTTGTGTTTTACAGAAGGATACATATTGATTTACTTTTGCTCACATTGATTTTAATTTTATTTGTTGTAGTCCAGTTTTCAATAACGTCAAGCTAGTTTTGCAAGGCGGTGATATAAGATTTATCACTAATTTTTTCTGTATATTATACAGTCATCCACGAATAACCTTGCCTGAGAAGTGACATTTCTATTCAAATCCTACAATAATTTTCAGTAAATATTTTGCACCGAGAAGCTATTATACATTTAATTTTACTTCTGAGACCAGTGAAATATATGCCAATTTTATTAGAAAGGTGTATGTATAATTATCCAATAGCATGATATTATCTGCAACAAAAACTAAAGGGCATGAAAGAAAAGAAGAAAACATTAATGCTGTGGTTCTTAGAGTTCCATTAGAGTTACACGTTCATTGTCCACTGAAAGTAGTATTTCTCTATTGAAGTGTAAAAGAGAAACTCTCATAAATTATGTCAGAAACAAAGAAAGGCACCACCCAAATATGTGGGATAATTAATTTAATAATGTTATTACCGGGACTTGAAAAAAGCAATCATATGTAATGGGTGGGGAAAAAAATACTTTTTAATCGCGCTTCTATAGTTCGACAATGCTGACTATTCAGAGTTTTGCCTGACAGGTGAGCTACCATAAATTCCTTGAAGTCCTAGTTATTACTGAAGCCAAATGTGTGTCTCTTGTCAAGAGTCCATTTTATTTATACTTGTTAAGACATCATTCATAGACTAGTTACCGCTTTCAGTTTTGATACTACATACACTGAAATTAATCTATTATTATTCGTCCTATTTATACATTTATATTGAATGATTCGGTCTACCTTCATAACACATCTCATCAACAATACTCGATAAGAGTTGAATTAGCTTCCATGCTGCGTTGTATTTATTTTGTCATGTTCCTATAGCAGGAATATTAAATAGGAATTCCTTAAAACAGATTTATATTCACTCCTATGCCTTTATATAGAATACCAGTACATATACTGTATTTCTTAAGATTTGGTTACTTTATAAACAGTATGTTAGTGCAAGAACTCTTTTTTTCATATTTAATAATTCTGGCATGTGTCAAATATGCTTGAGACCTCTGTCTCTCTGAATTACTCTGTACTAACTGGAAACATATTCCAAATTTATATTTTAAAAAAGTATTAAAATATCCTCACAATTTAGAGCATAACAATTCCCGAAATAATCATCCTACATTAAATTATTAAGATAAAAATGATTCAATCTATCGCTTGTAACAATACCTTTATGGTCCTAATAAATTAAGAAATAATTTACATCCAACAGATTTATTTTAAAATGGCCTGCAGTTATTATTTTGAATTTTATTGTACCTTAATAAATTGAGTTAAGGTACAATAAAATTTCATCAAGTTTCAAACAAAGTAATTCCATCTTTCCAACAGGGGGACAATAAATACTTAAAGTAATGCTAAACTCGAAAAACTTATTGATGCAACTTAATTTCATATTCTATACCACTAACACCAAAAAAAAGTGTCCTATTGTTCATACTGATTCAAGAGGAATAGTTTCTTAGTGTTTGTCCATTCCACTTTTTTTATTGTCCTTCCCATTTCTATTTCTCTCATTTTTAGTAGGTACTTCACATGTAGTATATGTTTTATTTTAATACATATAATGACAATGAAGATATTTGGATATGTCTTTCAAAATTCTTGCTGAAGACCATTGTGGTAATATTCTGCCGCATCTGTAGTTTGTACATTTCGAAATTTTCGTGCTTCAGCCCAGAATTCAGGCGGGGGAGGGGAGGTTGATGTGCCAATGTAGTTTTCCAGAATATAATAATATTCAAAACATTCTCTAATAGGAGGGGCCTCTGATATTAGCTCTGCAAAAAATCTGATATCGGTACTTCTGTTGCTGGTAAATAAGAAAGAACGAAATATAAAAATTTTTAACCACTTTCGAATTTCAGGTGCTTTGTGTCTCAGCTGCTGGTTTGATATACTGTTTGTTTCCTTTAATTTTCCAGAGCAAAAACTGTCCTAAGCGAAATTTACACTCTGTAATTTTAACACTGGGGACATTTATTTTGGCAGCATTGTGTGATGCTATTTCATAATATAACAAGAGCTTTGAAATGATTAACTGCTAACTACTTACCTGGGTGAAGCGGTTCCTGTGATTTCTGAAGTGAAAACCGTTCAATTTATAAGGAATTTTTTTGTGGAGATGCATTTGATTGTATATGCAAGGTGTAAAAGTGCCTAAACTAACTGACCCCAGTGCTGTCATGGAGGCCACACGAGGCCATATATCGTATGGAACCTACAATTTTTTTTAATTAATCGTGTGGGGAAATGAAAATTTTGTCTCTAAGGAGCCATACGGCATATGGGTGCCTAAGTTTTGTACGTGGAGATCTATACAGATCTTAGATCATCTCTTCCTGTTCCTACTGTACCTACCGCCTATTTTGTTTGATGTTCATAAACAAAAATTATCCACCTCTTCAGCACTAGAATCCAGAATTATATAAAATAATGGTTGAAAAACAAGAAGTGCTGCAAATATACACTCCAAGATTCATCGAGACAAGTGTGCATCTATGGTGGTGCTACATGGTGTATTCTTTAAATCAAACTTGTACAATTAAATTGTAAAGCAAAACAATTTCTTTACTTCTTCTTTAATATTAAAAAAAATAATTAAATGACAATTGGAGAAATAGAGAGAGGAGAGTAAAATATATTTCAAGGGAGAAAACAAGGGGTGGGGTGTATGGCCAAGAAAAAAATTACCATGACAGCACTGACCAAACCTAACCTGTTACAGACTCATGTATGTAAGGTGAATAAGCTGAGTATGAAGGAAACTACCTCAGTGCTAATTTAACTCTTATAGATGAACTATATAAAGAACTTCAAGTGTCAATATTGTCTCAAAGGTTTCTGTGTAACAAACTTCATTTAGAAATGCCCATCTGCGATTATGTTAACTGTAGAAGAAGGAAGAAATAATGTCGTCACATGAAGTTACTCAAATTTCCAATTAAGGACAAGGAAAGGCTACAAAAGTTATTTTTGATTTCACCCTTATAAATTGAACGATTTTAACTTCAGAAATCACCGTAACTACCTCAGCACTAGTTTCAGTAATTTAAGGACCAGTATAAAGTAAATTTGATTAAAGTGAGAAAGAAATTCGTAAGGGAGGCGGTCAGGAGGGATTGAGGTTGCCTACTAATTCGTTGCAAACAACTATTATAGGCTATTTCATTTGACTAACGATGATTTGTAGAGAGCAAAATACCTACAGTAGGGTAAAGAATCTAAATCAGTACGTTTAAGAACGGATATAAAAGTGTCAGGAAAATAACATAATTACCGTATATTGCAATTAACTCTGCATTGGCAGAGAAACGCACAGGGTATCGTAAATCTGCTGAAAATTAGAAAATTGTGTAAAAAAAATGCATTCAGAGCGAATTTTCCAGCCTGATAATATCTCGCCCACGTTATGGACATAATTCAATACCGTAAGACTGATATAAAACGAATACTAGAACAATTTGTTAACCAAAGACGATGTTCAGTAGTTATTTAACAACATACAGAGCAAATAAAAACACAAACGCATATTCTAGCAATAGTTCAGATGAAAAGAAAATGATTAGTACGACCGCTTATTCATAAAAAGAACACTGCCTGCTGTGTAGCCTACATGAAGCAATATATCAGGTCTACGTTATGAACACGTTGAATTTAATGTGGACGAGAAACGTACAGTTATTGTTTATCTGCTTCCATATCGCATCATATAATACACCTGTAAAATGAAAACATATAGGCCTAGAAAACAGGAAACATGTTTGGGGGGAGGGAGTTGTAATTCTTCCCCTTTCGGATAAATTTCAGAAGAGGGATACCTGCTTTTCCTTCATATTCAAAAATTGTAATCTTGTTCACACAAAATAAATTATTGCCTTTTCGTGAGCATCATGATGTGCATTCAACAAACGCAGACAAATCTGCTCTTTTTAGTATTTTGTGATAATTGTTGCTAGGGAGGTATTGCATACTGAAAATTAAAAACAATTAGATTTCGTACATCAAATGATGACAGATTATATATTGAACGCAAACAACATTATATCAGCCATGTACCAAAATGTCATCTATGTGTGTTGATGAATTTGGGTAAAACAAGCTTCTGTATACTACACTTTAGCGACACATCAAAGTCTTATTGTAACATAAACTCACATTACAATGAGAAAGAAATTTGGAGGTGGCATGACGTAAAAAAGTCATCCCACAGTCGTATTACTCTACGTACTGTTCAGGTACTCTGCCATCTAGTGTTTGTTATTGCAAGCTCATTTCTCGACACTAGCGACGCATAGCGTCCGTTATTTTCCAGTTGCGTCTAAATTTAATATAAGCTTGGTCGATCTGTTTTATATATGATCTAGGGTTTTACTTAGTGTAATGTGTCCATACGTTCTCTTTACTTCTTGTTTCATAATATGTTGCAGAAATAATTACAAAACTGTGTTATTTTAATGTGAAGAGAATTTTACATGTTGACATAATCTGTTCGCATCAACATCAGATCTATCAAAGTTAAAAAAAGAAAGGAACATAGCAAGGAAAAAAGCAGAATTGTCCAACAACCCAATAGATACACAAGAATGGCGAAGAAAGGCAGCAAAGTTAAAAAAAGAAATCTATGTAGCCAAGAAAAACGCATTCAGTGAATTTATCGAAAAAGCTGATTATAGAAAAGATGCAAAAAAAAGTATACAGATATGTAAATAAAATCACATCTCAGAGAGAAACGAGGAAAGAACCACTCAAATTTAATGGGAAAACGTTCACTTCCAGCAGCTCTATTGCCAAAGCCTTTAATAAGCATTATAGCTCTCAACATAAACTTTCTCCTGAAGCTAAAAAGAAGCAAAGGCAGATCAAAAATGATCTCAAAAAATTTAAGAAGTGTCAAGAACAAACAAACGATATATTCCGCAAAGAATTAGCCATAAGAGAACTAGATTCTGCAATCCATGAGTTAAAAGATAAAAAATCTCCTGGACCTGATAAAATACATGCAGAATTTCTGAAACATCTTGGACAAAAGGGAAGAAATGCACGACTGAAATTATTTAACCTATCATGGACTTCTACTGTATCTACAGAGTGAGAAAAAAGCAATAATTATCCCTATTCTAAAAAAAGGCAAGACAGGTGATGATATAAATAATTACAGACCAATTTCTTTAACAAGTGTCATTGCAAAAACAGCAGGACGTATGATTTCAGCGAGGTTAAATTGGTTCTTAGAAAGTAATAACATACTAACAGCAGCACAAACAGGATTCAGACAACACCTATCTACAAAAGAAAATACAATTCAGCTCTCCCAAGATGTCAAAGAATCTTTCAACAAAAATCAGGATACGCTATCAGTTTTCATTGATTTTGAAGAAGCATACGATTCAGTATGGAGGTATAAACTACTTGAAAAATTCACAAAAATAGGCATTCAAAACAACATGCTAAACTGGATCACTCACTTCCTTTCCCAGCGTTTCTGTGCTACAAAATACAATGACAGTATTTCCAAATTCCGACAAATAAAAATGGGCCTCCCACAAGATGCAGTACTGAGTATAACCTTGTTTAACATCTACATCAACGATCTCCCCCCAGCTGTTTCAAGCCCAGAAATAAAGACAGCTCTTTTTGCAGACGACATGGTCATGTGGACATCTTCCCCACAAATAGTCAAATCCAAAACTTCAATGGAAAAGCTCTGAGCCTATTAGAAAAGTGGACTGACAACAATTTGATGGCCATAAATACTGATAAAACAACGTTTCAAATATTTAGCTTGAAGAAAAAAATCCCAAAACTAAATCTACAGTTCAAGAAAACAAACCTGAGACAAACATATGAAACGAAATATTTAGGGACAATTTTTGATTCAAAATTATCTTGGAAAAATCACATTGAAGCAGTAGTAAACAAATCAACAAAAAGACTTCCAATTTTAAAGAGATTAGCTGGAGCCAAGTGGGGTAGTAATCGGCAGACTTTGAACATCACGTACAAAACATTCATCAAGCCAATACTTCTCTACAATGCGGAGGTATTAATTACAGCAAATAATTTCAACCTGAATCGACTAGAAGTATGCCAAAATCAGGCCCTGCGACTAATAACTGGTGCAGCAAAATCAACCCCAACCACAGCAATGCAAGCCCTAACCCAGAACCCTCCAATATATCTCGCTCTACAGGAGCAGGCACTAACACACCATGAAAAAATGCTACGGTTAACAACAAAATGGGAAAAAAGACTGTTACAACCAACCAAGTTGAAAACACAAACAAGTTTCCTGTCCAAAGTCACGGAAATAAAAACAGAATTGAATCTCCCTAAATCTAACATTTTAAGCAGAGAAAACCCTCTAATCTTCGAACCAATTAACATTCAACTAGATTTAGAAGAACCAGTTACAAAATCTGAAACTTCCAAACCTGTACTAAAAGCGCTGGCATTAGAAACTGTGAACAATAGATACCCACCAGAAGAATGGTTACATATCTACACAGATGGGTCTACTATCGATAACAACTCAGGATCAGGAATTACGTGTGCGTTATTCTCATTTTATCAACCAGCAGGACATCATACAACGAATTTTGATGCGGAAATAATGACTATTCATATCTCACTCCAACACCTACTATACAGAATAGATAAATTTCAAAATGCTGTCATTCTCTCTGATTCTAAAGCAGCATTATATGCAATAAATTCATATAAAATGATGTCAATCCAAATTAAAGAATGTCACAAAATGATCCAACAACTTCAAAAACTACAGAAAAGAATTCAATTGCAATGGATACCTGCACATTGCAGAATTGCTGGAAATGAAACTGCTGACTTTCTTGCCAAAAAAGGATCCAATTTAATTCAGAATACAAATACAAGCCTACCTTTTACATCCATCAAAAGACTAATTAAAAATAAATATAAAATCAAGCAAAACCAAGCACTATGTACGAAAGCCAAAGATAAAAAATGGAGCATTTTAATAAAAAAACCAGAAATTATTCCAGAAATCCCACGTAAATCTGCAGTATCAAAATTCAGACTGCTTACAGAACACGATTATTTGGCCAAACACTTGAATAAAATAGGAATTTACACAAATCCAAATTGCCCTCTATGCAACAAAGAAGAAGAAATGACTGAAGATCATCTCATAACCTGTGAAGTTCTACCTGATGGATTCACCACAGAAAAATATTGGAGAGCAAGAACGCTAATGGCTTCATTGCCAAAGCCCAGCATTAGATAACAACAACAACAACAACATTTTAAGTTTAGAATTGAAGCTATTTTGAGGTTTAATAAAAAAGAATTTATATTGTGATTTTAATTTAGCACATCTACCTTCCTACAATTAATGTAGACAGAAAATTTACCATACCACTGCTATGAAATTAGTGCACGTACAATTGTGTTACTTCGTCTCTTTGGTAGTAGATAAATAAAAATTCAGTCCTCAATTGCAGTATTAAAATACAGACAAATTGAATGTGTGGGGTATCATACATGACATTATGTTTAATTATAATGTATAATTGCGAATTTAGGAATATAAGTTAAATAAATATAACCTATAATTATTTCCATATGACATAACATACTTATGTAATGGCAGGGCATTGGAGACCACTAAAATTAGACAGAAAGGGGCAACTGGTACAGTAAATATAACTTATAATTTCAACATATCTAAATATCCGTGCGGTGCAATTGAAAATCATTGAATCGTGCATAAATGAATGTACAAGAATTTCGCAATATTTAATCGAAATAAAGGCAGATATTACACATACGAACAACGTAATTTTCACACCATAAATAATATTACACCTTAACTCGCAAGTGAATTATGTCTGAAGTGTCTCATAATCATTGTTTTAAATTTTATTAATGCAATTACACTACATTTTAGAGAAATATATGTTACTCTTTATGCATTCCAACTAATTTATATGGTTGAAACACCGCCCTTCGCCATCGGGTTAAGTGAGTTACATGGTCTGCCTTACAGCCTGTATTAGATCACTATGGCAGTGGCACAGTCTATTGTTCCTAGTACTCAGAGCGCTCCAAGCGGCTAGCAACTATTGCGAGGGATGCAAAAAAATCATCCCAAGCTTCGTGACTGTATATACTAGACTATGATAAAAGCACGTTTTACATTTTTAATTTTACAGGTCCATGTAAGTGGCAGTTCTGCAGCTTGGTCAAGGTGTTTCAGTATGCCATAAAAAAATTAAGAAAAAATTTTCTTTAAACCAAAAGTCACGGCAAGGTCATCACACCCATCTTCCTTTTAAATCTCTTGAAAACATTCCAATAGCTCAGCCTTATTTTCCTTAACAGAGCTTACAATCCAGGACTGAAAGTTCTATCTTGTTGCTGAAACTTACTAAACACTGATAGGATCATATTTCGGCACAGAAGGGAAGAATGTTGTGGACCCAGTAATATTTGCAAAAAACAACTTGAAAATGTGTTTTTTAATCAAACACTTTTTATAATCAAATTGAGCTGCTGAGCACAGCAATGAACAAACTTTGCATGAGGGAAAGCTTTCTGCTACAAGTCTGAATGTCACCTTCGCTTCTGTTAATTATTACAGCACTGTCATATGCCTGAGCTATCAGTTTATTTCCTACATTGAAAAGTTGTAGGCTTTGTTTTAGAATCTCACAGAGACCATTAGTTGTTTGATCTTCAGACTTTAAGAGAAAGAAACTCAACAGGGTCATCTCTGATATTTCATTAGCTTACACAGCAACAGACTAATATATTTCTTCAGTTTAATGTATACACATACAATCTAAAAACTGAAGCACTGTGTAAATGTTTAACTAATACACAACAAGAATGTCAAGTAAAGACAACAAGAAATTGCTTCAATTTGCTGATTCCTGACTTTCACTGAGACCATCAGTGATAATTGAAGGGCTAAGTGGATGAGGGGGTATGTGATATTTATTTTAAATGTGGGTTTTCTCAGTGTATGATGGTGATATTTTGACATTCCCTAGGAAGAACATTGTAACTGACATTTTGGAGAATTTGAGTTTTAATTGTAGACCTCAAGATTTCATAACAGACCATCTGTGGAATAAATATGATTAAAATTGGCTGGATATTTGGGCAGTAATCGCGCAATATTGAAATATTGTAACCAACATTGATACATTTTATACATAGAATAATATTGTATCTCACTTAAGAATTTGCTGACCGTCTCCTTTCGCAATAATGTCCTGTTAAAATTATTGTAAGGGACATAGTTACCATAGTCTTCTCTATAGGAAATGAATGAATAATTGAATCAGTGTATGAAATTTAAAGGTACTGTCTCTGCATTCTGCAACAACATGCAGACCTATAATAATCAGAGGCACAACAGCTCATGAAGGATCATGACCAACGAGACCAGCCGGCTGCTGGCCTCACGTCCACATGCTGAAGGAGATGTGGACGATCTAACAACCAGAATGCAGGTATCGTGTGGTTAACATGATGATCCCCTGAGCCGTTATAGCTGGCTTTCATAACCGGATTTTGCTACCTATTGTAGCTCCCCAAGTGCATCACGATGCTGGGTGGGCACCGGTTCCATACATTGGCCGAAATTTCATGAGAAAATTTCTTCCCCCATGAGAACTCGAACTCCGTAATGTGAGTCCTAGGCAGGATGCCTTACACTACGACGCCACAATGCAGGACCATGTAGACCTACAGTCATCTTATTTCATTCTAAGTTGTCAGGTTTGTGTGAAACTAGATAAAAGAGAAGCTATAATGGAGTGAAGTAAGCGAGGATGTTTGGGAAGGAGGTGTATCTATAAAGATGCAGAAGAAGATGTTCCTGGTAAGTTTGATTTTGCCATATTTTGTTGTTACTTATTATATAGTGTGTTTTTGAAAACTTTAGCTTAAGAATGAAGTACTCAAATAACTATCGTGTGACCACATAAATATACAGAAGTTCTCCTTGCACCAACAATATAGGATGTCCATAGATTCTATATAATTCAGCATATGGTCTGTGTGGCTATGGTTTGTTGCAATATTAAGGCACGGTTATTACAAACCTATCTACAGTTTACTTGTATTCTAGATTTGTTAGTAACTGCAAGCTTGCACCTCAGTCTTGACATTTTATTTTGAAGCTCAGTTAGCTCAGTAATGGTTTTAAGTTATAATTAAATAAATTCTTATAAATGAGTTCTATACTTTTAAAATTATTTTTAGATGAAAAAGGTGAGTTTTTAACTTCTTCTCCACTGCCTGAAATTTCCAGAGTAGCCTATTGTAAGACATTTTCCAAACTTGAGTCTGAGGGCGAATATTTTGATTTAGATTATTATTCATTGAGATCCAACATTTACTCTCCCTACTAATAACCCAACATTAACAATAATATTGTATTGTATTACTTCAACTAATACAATCATGATTCGCTTTTTGAATGTTGCTAATTTCATAAGAAAAAATTGCTGTATAATAATGGAATTCTAACATTTCATTTTGTATCACAGATTCACCTGCAACAAATGGAAATGGCACCAGAATAAGATACTTCTGATGATAACGATAAGGAACTTCTACAACACATTGTATTTGACAATAGTATTATAATATGTCTGTTCAGGATAAATTTCCGGAAAAAAAGGACACACATGGAATGAAGCAGATTCAATCCATCCTTTAACTGAACAAAGAAAAAAAAAAAGGACGAACAGTATTCACTCCTGAACAATGAATAATGCTAGTGATAATGGCTAAAGCAAATGGAAATCCTATGAGGTAACTTAAATGGCACAACCCGATTTTAAAAACTTGAGGTCTCTAATCGCCAATGAAAAGGACAACTGAAATTTGACAGAAGAAAATGAAAAAGTGTTTCGATGAAAGTGAAGCAAATTCAAATTGATCCTGAATTAAGCAAGAAAATATTCATAAAATACAATCATATTGAAGAACAAGAACATACAGCATTGACATACAACGCAAATTCAGACTTAGGACTTTGTAAGGATATAAATCTAAAATATGATTACATTGCTCCACTATCCATCTCCCAACGTAAATTATTCATCCATCTGCTATCACTGTGACGAAATATATCCCATATTCCTGGCATTTATCACGGCAGTGATGAATAACATCAAATTCAGTGGCACTGTAAAAGAAATTACTATACATTTTGTAAATATTTATGTACATTCATGTTTGTAGTTATGTAGTTACAATTCTATGAAGTGTAAACTGTGACATTGCTCCTTATTTCATAAGCAATACTATTGTGTGTCACATACAATCTTCTTACCGGGAATTTATGTTAACTATTTAATATTGTAAGTAACAATACGCATATAAGGAATGATTTCAGAGAAAGTGTTATCACTACACTGGAGTAAGAAATCAATTTCAATAATGGTAATGCAAAGAAAAAAGTCCTAATGAAAAATTCTGATTTTTCACAGCCATCTGAAGTTGTTTTTAATTCTATTGAAAAAGTTCATTTTGTCAGTTACAATGTTCTTCCTTGGGACCGTCGATTTGTCAAGCTAACTTCTGAAATTGATCAAATCATTAAAAATATCTGTTATTAAGAATTTGAGAGAGCTGGAGTATCTTTCAGAAATTAGCTAGACGCTTACCACCATCATCCATTGAGAAAATCCACATTTAAATAATATGTCACCTACTCCATTCCTTCATTCACTTAGGCCTTCAATTCATGAGTACCATAAAATACTGTTGTTGCTGTCCAATGCCTAGGCACTTGACAAAGACGTCATTTGGCAACTTGCACTCCAACACTTATGTAAAAAAAAAAAAAAAAAAAAAAAAAGCTGTACTCGTGACCAGCAAATATTTTCTAAGTCCACTTCGGGTCATGGCAATGTTACACGATGCATGTGCTTGTAGAAGCAGTTACGGAACTATGGAATTATTCCATACCTGCATCTTGTAGAGCAGCGGTAGAGTGTTCGCTCAACGATTCGAAGGTTGTGAGTTCGGACATTGCTCAAGTTTTAATTTTATTTTTTAATCTTACTTTAGCGATATACATAATATTCAAATGATCATTTATATCGATATAAATATATTCACATTACAAATTTTTCTATTCTGTTATTTTTTTAGCGATATAAATCATACCGTATTAAAGTCGTCATTTGTATTCTGTTATTCTTTAGCGATATAAATAATATTCAAGTTATCATTTACATTCTGCTTTCGTTCTTTTTAGCGTTATAAATAATATTCAAGTTATTTATATTCTGTTATTGTTCTTTCGCGATATAAATAACCTTTATTTTACGTAAGTAATTATTATATTATATAAATAACCATTTTCTTTGTAAAATAGGTTGTTTATTTTATTTAAAGGAGAAGTCCGTGATAAAATTAAGTTGGCTTTAATCAAACACGTTTTTCAATCTAAGTAGAATGTAATTTGCCTTATGTCAATGCGAGGCGTGGTTCTTGAGGTACTGTAATAGCAAGTTGCAGTGATGCACCTATAGCTGAAAATATTGATGTGTGTGTAGTTCTCCATGAGGCTGAAAATTCACAGGAACCTAATATAAACAAAGCTGTGCAGTGTGAGATAGGGTGCGAGACGGTGAGAAATGTGTGTGGTGAATAAGATGTGAGTGAGGCAGAAACTGACTTAGATCTTTTCAAATAGAAGAAAAAACTTCAAATTATAATTCATCAGGTTCCGAGGACGCTGCACATGAAACAGAAAGTAATATAGGGAGCCAAAATGTGTTTTTTTATTCTGGTCAGCGTTACAAAGTTTGTTTCTCTTCTGTAATATTTGTCATTCTGCTGTTACAAATATTCGGTAAAAACAATAGGAACGTTGCTGAAAATTAATGCAGTAAGCCGGAATGCCCATAATTGGGAGTGGAAGTCTGAACCGAGGTGAAGCATAGCAGTGACTTCTGCGTTGTACTTGTGCGGATAAGGTACAAATTGTTTGGAAATTTTTCAAAAACTTTACAACTATGTTTCATCGGAAAGACAACATTTTATAAAATAATTTCAAAATTCGTAGAACCAACAGTAGGTGTAGTTATTTTCAGATTCATGAACAACTTATCAATTCCCTAAAAGATAAAATGTGCCAATCGCGGTGATGACCAATTTAACTCAACTGGTTACAGTGCAAAATATGTGACTTACAGTGTAATGGACCTCGATTCAGATAATATTAATTCTGCAAAAGGACCTAATTGTAGGCAATCTTGAAAAAGCAGCATCCGAAAAATTTCTAGATCGCCTAAAAGAAAAAATGAAAATTACCCTCTCTCTGTCGGACCGCAGTAGAGGAATTAGGAAATTGAGGGCCAAATATGAATGGATGGACCATCAATTTGACATTTGGCACATGGCAAAAAGCTTATCTAAAAACATTAAAGCCCCGCAAAAACATATGAGAAAATACAAATGTGGAAAGACAGCATCATAAATCACTTATGGTGGTTATGTGCTACATGTGAAGGTAATTCTGACGACTTAGAAGACAGATTCATTTCTGTATTAAATCACGTTTGTAGTATAGCCTACACGAACAGACATATAAAAAATGTGCACACATTCACCGATACAATAGTGAGAGGGAATGGATCGAACCTGGATCCAGCGATTACAATGCTCTGACAAATGTTGTATGCAACCCTGCCTTTTTAAAAGACCTAAAGGAGACTAATCAGTTTTGTCACACCAGCAAACTTGAATCATACCATAATGAGAGATTGGTTTACACTCTTAAGAGAAAACACTTTCCATATGATGGAATGGTAACAAGAACTATGAATGCGATAATGGACCATAATTACAACGTGAAAAGAGATGTAACTGGCTCCAGACTCCAATACTCGAAAGCCACTAAGCGATGGGTGGAAAAGAAAACATACAGCAGGAAGGAAAACGTGTGGGGAGAAAATATATAGAGAAATATTTTGGAAGTACTAATAGCTCGTGGTTATCAACTACTACAATTCGATGATCCACATGTTTTAGAGGTTCTCTGAATCATAGCCCCGGTGCCTAAACCGTGTGACTCAACTATGGTGAATAGAATAATATAAACCTTGAACTAATTTATTGCTGACGTGAAATAAACACGTATCTGTAGTCCCTTCATAACGAATATTTCACATCTCAAATACATTCACTCACTCAGTGAAGGCGTTGACTTAGATTATAATTGATCGAAATATTAAACCTTCCCAGTTTGAACCCTTACCAGACCAAGTCGTTCTAATCACAGAATGGAACAAAATGCATTGTACACGCGATTTTAAGTGGGATAGAGTTTGGGTAAGTTATTATTATTATTACAGTATACGGATGTGATAGGTCCTAAGTGTGTTAATAATAACTGACTGTAACATATGAATACGTATTTACTCATTCTACACTGTATGTCAAACTGAACTACAACACAGTCTTATGAAGCGATCAGTGGTTATGATGTCAGAGCTTGCAGTAACACCTTTAATATTTCACAAACTTTAAGGCGTAGAGAGATGAGACAAATGCCGTTAATCTAAGGATTACTTAGGTAAACATCCTATAATATAACCAAAATTTCGAATTTTATTGCGGACTGCTCCTTTAAATAATTACTTATATACAGTAAAACCTCCCTAAAACGAAACACAATCGTTCCAGAATTTTTTTTTCCGTTTTCACAGGTTTTCGTTTTACAAAGGGGTGAGTTTTGGCAAAGCTAAGAATAGACTATTCCATTATCATCACTGTAGGAAGAACACAATGAAGAAGTAATTTGAAATAAAAGTTACTAGAGTACATGCAAAGTGAATTTTATTTTCATAATTATTAACTTACGTAATTGCAGCCTTTCTCTCTCTCTCCCTCTCTCTGCGTCCTAGTTTCTTGGCCCCACATTTCTTTTAAAGTGCATTGCCGCGATTTTTTTTGACGGGAACATTGTAGAATTTCCTTCGCTTCCTGCATCAATTCAGAGTGTAAATTGCATCCTGATCCATCAGTTGTGTGACTGAAGTTGTGTTTGATGGAAAATAGATTAACTTCACGTCAGACAAATCAATCCTTGGATGGCAGGTAGCATTGTCTAAAAACAGTATGACCTTAATACCTTGACGTTTCATTGCTCCATTAAAATTATGAAGCCACTCTTCCGTGATAGAACTGGTCATCTAGGCTTTTTTTATTTTAAATCGCACAGTTTTACTTTATTCGCACTGTTATTTAACACTGTGTTGGCATATTAACACAAAACTCAGAATAAACGGAAATGTGAAACTAAATTGACACTACACTACAATTATTCGCAGTTTTATTCTACTCCCACTGTCCTTTATCACTGTATTGGCTTGTTAGCACAAAACTGAGAATAAATGGCAGAAAATGCAAGAGGGTTGGAAGATGTAACAGTACAGGTCAGTAACCTGCCCCGGTCCTTGACAATAAGCACAGAATAGTGACATGGTTAGAGAAGCTTCAACCCCCACGCCTGACAAAGAATAACGAGTCTTCCATCCATGTACAGTCACACAAAAAAAATATGTCATGCTTCGTACAGTATTATCGCAAAATTAAAAATGGTTTGAAAGAATTTAGCAACAGTTACACTTTAAATTATCCATTTTAGCCAGGTTTTTTTACGTAAATGGTGCCCAAAAATGATTTCGTTTTCGTGTTAGGCAGTTTTCCGTTTTAAAGTATTATTTTACATAGGAAATCATTCTATTCCAAAATTTATTTTTTGTTTGTGCAGGTTTCCTTTTTATAGAGGGTACGTTTTAAGAAGGTTTTAACGTATTATATAATATCTTATATTAATTAAACAAACCGATATTTATCATTTATATTCTGTTATCGTTCTTTAGTGATACTGTATAAATAATATTCAAGTCATTTATATTGTTATCGTTCTCTAGCGACATAAATAACATAAATTTAATATTAGGTTTGGAACAATACAGTTGCATAATACTGGTGTTAGTTTTTCCTTTTTTATGATTACATTATACTATCTCACAACACAATAAAATGAAAAGGAGTGACTAGGAATTGAACCTGAGCTATGCTGACATCTGAATTCCGATGTTCTTCCGACTAAACTACGAGAGCACAAGTATAATAACATTTGCGAAAAAATTGACCCAATTCCCCTCTCTAAGATTTTCTGATGATTTGTAGAAGTTAGCCCAGGATGCGGGGGGGGCAAAGGCTAATTGGGATTTCCCGGTTTCTGATCGGGTCAAAAATCCTGATAAAACTAATATTTAACCCTTGCGGTGAATTTCGGTGAAGTCTGGAGGGGCAAATTAGTCAAATCCACTCTTCTCATCTCCATGCTTGGCCCCCCTAGGATTAAATAAGATGCAAAAGAAACAGTGGTGTGTGGAAAGAAACGGGAAGTTACCACATTTATCCTTCCCAAGAAATACTGCAAACATGAGCAAAGAAAGCTTTTAATAGAAACAGGAGCATATTCTGCGGATATTTGGAAAAAAAGAACTAAGGAAGAGACTAGTGAAGTGCTTTGTGCGGAGTGTGGCATTATATGGGGAAGAAACATGGACATTACAACAAAATGAAGAGAAACGAATAGAAGCATTTGAAATGTGGATGTGGAGAAGAAAGGAGCGTGTGAAATGAACAGACAGGATAAGAAATGAAGTTGTGTTGGAAAAAGTGAGTGAAAAAAGAATGACGCTGAAACTTATTAGAAAGAGAAAAAGGAATTGGTTGGGTCACTGGTTGAAAAGAATAATAGCCGACATTAAGATATGTGGATCATATGCGGAAACTAAGATGAAAGCAGAAAATAGGAAAGATCGAAAAATGCTGGGTTTGCAGTGAAAGACCATGGGCAGAACACTTATGTATGTCCAGGATGCCTGGAATGTCATGTCTGGGAACAGTCGCTATTTGAAAAGACTCTAGTCGATTCCATGCCCACTCGACTGCAAGATGTGATCGAGATGTGGGTAAGATAGACTAAATATTGAATCTTGGCTCCTTGTTTCGTTTTTTGAATGCTTAATTGTTTGAATATTCTAAGGCAGACGCCAGTAAGTTTGTTTTGTTTATGCCACGGAAGATATTTTGTTGAGAATAAAATCTTTTTGTTTCTTTCCATTTGCAGCCATAATGTCATAATAAATAATGACAAAGTCATGGCATAATACAGTCATAAACCTGATGTTAATTACTAAAATAATCATAAAAGAGAAAGGAGGAATTATGTATATTTTGTCTCTCTCTCTTAAAAACAAAACAAAAAAGAACATTATAATCTTTTCGCTGTAAGAAAAATCCTA
The DNA here is from genome assembly GCF_040183065.1 of Periplaneta americana. Taxonomy (NCBI): domain Eukaryota; kingdom Metazoa; phylum Arthropoda; class Insecta; order Blattodea; family Blattidae; genus Periplaneta; species Periplaneta americana. Next base: position 92,633,540 of record NC_091127.1, read on the forward strand.
ATGTAAACAATAGCACGTGACTGAAGTCAGGCTTCATTGGCCACTGTTCAGCGCCATAGATTCTCAGTACGTGTTCCCGCCTACTGTTGTACATTCTGTTTCATGTTAAATATTTCCCGTTACTCATGAAGCAGGCCTAACCTCACAACTATACATTGGTTTGCTTAGGAAACATATACTTTATAATTACTGTAATTAAATTATTTTAATCTTAGGTGTAAGGTCAATCGCTGCCGGACAAAGATCGTCGGCAGGATTTATGACGAGACGGTCCACAACTACATCAGTTATCCCTTCCAGCTGGAACATGCGGTTTGATTGACTTGTTCCGAATAGATATCATTGGATTCAACTCACTTAACTTTTATATACATTTAGGACTGTTTTTATCTGCTTTTGAGAGGGTTTCCACTCTTATGTTTAATAACCACACACACCGAGGATGCAGAAGCCATACTTCAGTACCATGTGCTTACGTGAACAACTGCGACCTCAAGTGACACCAGCTTGTTACAAGAACAGACTACCTCAGTATTACTGTTTGTATTCATCGGCGTTCATAGTACATAACAAAATATAAAAGTAACATTTCTTTTACATAGCATTTTACATATGAGTAAAGTTACATGTTTCATCGTATTTAACAACTAGAATTCAATTTTTTTATTTTCAAGTAATACAAGATTATGGTTTCCAAATACGAATTATATTTTCCTGCGTCATGTGAATGTTTCGACTGAGAGCCAATCAGGGGTATGACGACAACGTGCTTATGTTTACATTAGGATTTTTCTTACAGCGAAAACAGTATAGCACTAGGTTGTATTCGAATGAAGGACCTCACGAATACCGGCTGGAACGCTACAATTATGCTATCAAGTAACACACAGAATACTTTAATTATAACTGTACATATCAGACAACATAATCCAACAACATGTAACATCGCTTGTCTCCAAATTGTAGCCAAGATACCCGAAGGGAACTTTGCTTCTAGAGAGCAGCTACTTTTTCTTATGACAACTGTACAATGTTTTCTTCTTGTAGCAATGCTGTGCATCTTTTGACGAGTTCCATGTTCATCTCTTCATTTGCATCACAAAATACAGAGACAGATGTATGGGAAATTTCTATTTTGTGCAGGTGGCTTGACAAACAACCATGATCTGTTTTACATGACCTTTGGGGAATTATCTCGGGATTAGTAAAAAAATTTCCCAGGTTTTATCTTTTGCTCCATCCGAATATTGTTGTTTTCAGGCAGATCAGGATTTACTTTTGATTGTTGTTTTACAGAATAAAATGGAAGTCTGTTATTAGATAGTTATAAGAGTTAAGCGTTCCTTTCAGCCAAAATCGGATTGGCACACAAAATGTTAAACACACATCACTCTGCCAAGTATGTCGATTATTTGTGACCTGTTTAATATGTCCCCCCTCTCCCGAAAGTTTTATTGCGAAATCAATCTGTGCTGTAATGTAGATTGTTTAAACTTACAAGTACTGTCCGGCCAGCAGCAAAGCAACTCTGAGAGCTGGGGACGGGAGGGGTAGGTTCTCAGTACAGTTAGCTGTGGGTAGGGGTGACTAGCATTCGTGCAGAAAACACTTGCTCAACCAGAAGGCCAGTGTGCTATATTATTATAGTGAATGTACGAGTATTTACGTTTTTCTTTGCTTTCTTCTTGTGTTTATTGTGATTGTGACTAACTGATTAAATAAAAATAGTATGCTATTTGGAAAGAAAGTTATGTGAATATGCCGCCAAAAGGAATAAGAAAATGATCTAATCGGAGATCTGCAAAATTATCAGTGCTGGGATGAAGATTACGCTAGAACTAATCCTTTTTAATTCCCTATAAATTATACAACAATAAGGGCAGCATTGTATTGCAAAAAATCGCAATCTGCAATAAAAATAAATATACGTAAAGAGAATAAATTACGAAAAGCAAATTTTCCTAATAAACCCCTCTCAATTCCTGGAAAAAATGCAAAACCAGAGCACGTCTTACGGCAATGCAAGTAGATGACTGTGATCAATACTTCATTCGCAGGACTGTACACCACATCTACTTACAAGAGAAGAAGATTTCAACTGTGCCGAAACTGTTGCCCATTATTCCATTTGGTAGGTCATCTCTCCAAAGTTTTGATGAAGAGGGTGAGATTTAAATGGAATACGTATCGAAGTCAACGGAAAGTGTTACTAAAGAGATTTGATATTTTGAATTGGCGACAAAAATATTGAGGATAAATTCGGCACTAAAGGGAGTTTTGTCTTGAGCTGGTTTACTTGGATAAAAGGTGAATCGACAATAATTTGATCTTCAGAAAATGCTCACTAGAAGATAGTGATATTGGCATTCATATGGAAGTGAATGTTAAAAACAGATTAATAAATTGTTCATACGGACAGTAGCAACGGTTTCATACAAAATGCCGAATTGATCTATAATGCAGGTAGGCCTACATCTACTGGTGACTACCATGGTCAAATGAACCCCGTCAATTTCGAGAAGTAGAGTAAGGAAATACAAACCTCCCTTCTCAAGCTGCAGTGATTATGGATAACACCCCATATCACAGTATACAAACAGACAAGGTTACATCAAGGTGTGCTGTGAAATAGATCATGATGACATGACTGCAGAAAAATAATTTTACATTACTACTTATCCATGCAAAGATCTTTACAAACTAGCTCAGTAGATTCATAAAATAGATATCATGCTTCCTTCGTATAAAGACACTTGGCCTTCAAATGCCAATGGGAAGTTATATTTAATATGGGGATGTGAAATGTCGTGATGTCGGCTTTTAGTCTTGACAAATATAATTTTTAAACTGGCTGAAGGTGAACGAACACTCCTTTAAGATTTAAAATCTCTTTGTAACTCCATACAGTAGTTCACTATGAAGAAAGGAGGCAATATCAAGCAATTCGCAACAGAGAGCAAGTATTCTTAGGGAATGAGCTCTATCACAGAAGGACTCAACACAAAGCACTTAGAATATACAGGAAAAGCAAATGCAATGGATGCCTCAGAGAATCACTTCACATAAGATTATGCAAATACAAAAAATCATTATCCATACCTTCTGTAACAAAAAACACTGAAGATTCCTCTGATGGCACGAAAGATGATTTGGGATTGTCATCTTATGAAAGCAATGGAGTGTAAAATACAGGAAAGTTTTAATTTTTTTTTTCGTAATACCAGCACGTTTTATTTTATTTTCGAATTTAACAAGTTAATTTTGATAGCCACGTCTGTGACTCAATAATAGCACGTTTGTCTTCCATCCAGGTGACCCAGGTTCGATTCCTGGCCAAGTAGTGATAGAATTTGTAGTGTAAAAAGCAGACATTGCAGAGTATTTTTCTCGGAGTTTTTTATCTATCATTGCACCAACACACTACATCCTTCCCTCATTTCATCTATCTGCAATAGTTAAACACAAGTTGGAATAGTCTTGGTGGGAGTATCGATTTCTGTTGCTGATGTAGGAAGGGCTTGAGTCTCTGAGCTTATCAAAGCTGCTTTTATGCAGATGGGACCTGGTTCTATAAGAGTTGAGGCAGGATAGTCCACCTGTCAGAAACAGATTCACGAATGTCACCCATGCCATCAGTCAGACTTGAACAATCATCGCATATACAGTATATATAGTGTGACTCAAATTAATGTATACACTCTTTGAAACATTATATCTCAGCAACAAAATCAGACAGATAAACTGTTTTTGTGGTTTATGATTCAGAAGGCAGTGGAAAACGTACAAATACATTCATCTGTTCATGGCATTATAAACAAAAACGTGGCAGCGGTGCTATAATCATTCGATCAACATAAGTGAGTACTGAAATATTATTGCAAAGTGGAGAATTTCACTGAGGTTCAACGACGGAGAGTTGAATTTGGACCACCACCATCACCACCACCAACAAGGTTAATAACCACAAGAGTGGAGAATTTCATTGAGGTTCAATGATGGAGAGTTGAATTTGGACCACCACCACCAAGGTTAATAACCACAAGAATCCAAGACAAGTTTGAAGTCTATGGAACAGTGCAAGATGCGAAGGAAGGACAGTGTGGAAGAAAGAGAACTTTCACCGATAATGCAAGTGTTGATGCAATGATGCAGGTTTTTGCACAATACCCAAAGAAGTCTGTGAGAAAATGTTCTCGTGAGATTGGTATCGAAAAATCCAGTGTTCATAGAATTTTGCGAGCTCAAAAATGGAAGTCTTACATTCTGAGATTTTCCCATGCACTAAAGGAGAACGACTCAGATAGGAGACTCCAATTCTATAAGTGATTCATTGACATGTGTGACGAAAGGGAAAATTTTCAAGATATGTTTGGTCAGATGAAGCAACATTTAAACTTAATGGCACAATTAACTGACATAAATTTGTGTACTGAGCTAACGAAAACCCAAACATCTTTGAAGAAAAGGCTGTCAATCTACTAGTAGTATGGGGTGGTTGTCTTTCCAAAGGGATGATTCTTCGAAGGGACTGTCTAAGGTGCATCTTACCTGCAAACATTGGAAACCATGATTCCATGTCTTAATGATTTCTTTGACAATGGAGAGGGATATTACTTTCAACAGGATGGGGTCCAGCTCACTTTCACGTCAATGTGAGGAATTTTCTCAATCGCACAATCAATAAAAAATGTGATAGGATGAAGAGGAGGAAGTGATACAGAGTTCCCGCCTCGCTCTCCAGATTTAACCCCTCCAGACTTCTACCTTGGGGAGCTTTAAAGGACATAGTGTACGCCACAAAACCACAAACAATGGAGGAACTGAGAGATCAGATTGAACATGCCTGTAATGCTATTCCATTAGCAACAATCCAGTTGGTGTGTCGTCCTGTTCTACATTGTTGGGATTGCACTGTGACAAAAGGGGCCATTTTGAACATGTATGGGCTTAGGGTATAAAATTGCAAAAGCAGTTTATCTGTCTGAGATCATTGCTGAGATATAGTGTTTCAAAGAGTGTACACATTAATTTAAGACACTCTGTAGGGTGCACGATGGGCCACAGCAAACCTAAGTACAAGGACCTGTTCAGAGTCCAGCCCTCGAAAAGCCAAGCCAAGTAGCCAAGTTAATTTTAATACGAACATTTTACGCGCGAATTTTAACACCAGGATGTTTATGTTGGCAACAGTGAGTCCGAAATTAGTCTAGATCAGACTAACAGCTTTAGAACTGACACACAGGAATACAAATAAAAATCCATAAAAGGCCCATAATTATTAATGAAATGGAATATAATTATTTAGTAGTAAATAATTTATTTGATTGGTACATACATTATTTGATATTATTTATGACCAGTTTATTCCCGATATTTTGTAGTCATCACGTAACTCTCACCTCGTTTAATTTTTGCCTTTGAATTTTAAGAAAAAGAGAAAAAAAAAAGAAGAAGGAAAAAAAAAGAATTACGTGAGTAATAATTGCACTTAGCATAACTTTTTTTTTGACACTTCACCATCTCACTTATCAGTTATTATCCTAAGCCAAGTATCACGAAAGAAAACAATTTGATGAATCTTAGAGTACATATGATTTCAAAGGGCAAAGGGAGATTCGAAGACTTTTTTTACTAGAAATTATTATATTTCATATGTATCATTCATATATAAATTGACTTTGGGATACTGAATATGAAAATCTATCCAAGTTTAGAAGAAATTATTATCCACAAGCAGAGAGTGGAACAGACTGCATACTCAAAACACCTTTTTCGATATCAGGGCCACTGAAAACTTGTATTTATGCGAAAATCTCGATATTGACTTTTTTGTATCACAATACATCTATTCGTATCATATAACAAGAGAGTAAAAGGAACGTCATTTTGGATTCGGGGTCATCTTGTATTCAGATAAATATGGAACATAAAACCTTTCTTTCTTGCAACTGTTCCTCACATCTGTGAACCTGTAATGCATTCCATAAGTTTTCTGAAAAGTATAAATATTAATACCTATCACTACATTCGAGAATAATATAAGTAATGTCAATTACATGCTTAACATCTTACCTGATGTCTCTCAAGTAAAGCTTCTGCTCCTGTCACATCATTAGCCAATTCATCACTTGAGACAAGTCCCATCATGCTATTTATCCATGACATGAGATCACGGTAGTCACTGAGAAAGCGTTGCAAATCATAAGAGTCCAACAGCTTCTCCTTACGGCTGTTGGCCTTAGCTGTTAACTGAGTCCATTCTTCATTGATCTCCTTCTGCTTAGCATAAGTCTGGTCTGCAGTTTCAGGATGTGTCTGCATCAGTCTATTTGCAGTTTCATCAAGCTGACGAATCTATTACACAAGAGAAATACAATAAAACTTCATTTATACGTTTTTATGGAAGTTTGAAAAAAAAAACACGTATGTGAGAAAAATGTATAACTGAAATGGCATTTAATAACATCTGAAGTAGCAATGGAAAACTATATGGGAAGAACGAATTAAGGGGTCATGTACACCATTGAGGTTTAGTTTAGTAGCTTTTTTTTTTTTTTTTATCACCAATGCTTCTCCTTCTCGACTTGTGACCTAAAGCATGAGGATGTGTCATTCAGCAATATATACCATCTTTGGTCAGTTTGTCACTCACTTCCTGTAACTTGCATTTTATGAAACCATTTTCCTGATAACTTGTACAATTTTAAAGACAACTTAATGGAATTTTGCAAGGATGCATAGTTCATACGAAAGAACAAAACTGACATCTATCACTTTTATATCTTTATGAGTTCTTATATATATATATATATATATATATATATATATATATATATATATATATATATATGGAGGGAGGGAGGGGGAAAAAAAACAGAGAGAGAGAGAGAGAGAGAGAGATGGAGATGGAGAGGGATAGGGATAGGGATAGGGATAGAGATAGAGAGAGAGAGAGAGAGAGAGAGTGTGTGTGTGTGTGTGTGTGTGTGTGTGTGTGTGTGTGTTCTTAGTTCATTGGAAAAAAAAATCCAGAAAAAATATTTCTCGCTCATGTATTGAAGTGATTGAGGTCAATTTTGTTAAGGCATTCATTGTAAATAAAATGAAGTAAAAAGGACTAACAATGATTAAATACTTAGAAGGTCGAAATACAACAGTGTTCATAAGTTAAGATTCAAAATAATGGAGATAATTATTACAGTTGTCTGAACACTATTTATTGATAAAATAATAAAATAAATAAAATTGGTTAGAAACCATACATGTTTCGGGGGCTGTGCTCCCCCATCATCAGTGGTTGTACCACGACTATGGTGTAGATGTTCTACCACGTGTCATATCTTAAAGAGGACTGACAATATTGAAAATTATGAGATATCTGGGAAACAGTTTTTTTTCAACACAGACTGCACTCAGCAATTTAATGAACTGTAAACTGTTAAAGGTAAATTTATTTTTAATTCTAAGATTTGTTTAATGTTGTAGAAGAATTATGTAGACACTACACCAGATTTCAGAATGGACTTCAGGTTAGGAAGCAATATATTTTTTAATATTATTAAATGCAGACAGGCCAATGGTGCACATGACCCCTTAAGTCAATTTAACAAAATTTTCAGAAGAGAAATATATACAATCTTTGGGACTATAATATAGTAATCAAATGTATAATACACATTCTTGAAGAATTTGTAGAAATCTTAGCTGTTTAGAGCCAAAGCTGACTGATACAGTACATTTAAATTCCCTACTAGAACAGTTGACAGCACTACTAAAATAAAAGATTATAACACGATAAATTTACCTTATCTCCCAATGCTGCCAAATCTCTTTCAAGTCCTTCATGTTTGCGCTGCAGAGCTTGAACACTACGTAGATCCTTGCCTAAGTCATCGTTATTCAATGCTTCATCCTTCTCTTGAATCCAGTCCTTTGTTTCATCCACATCACGATGGAAACGCTGCACCTCATGTGCAGAGCCCAACTGAGTGGCACGTTCTGATGTGAGTTGTTGCAACGATGTCCACTTCTGGTTCAGATCCTGGTATAGAAAATAAATGTAAGCTGTATTGCATGAAAGAAAGACATGACAGGTAAGTGTGGAGAGGATCTTCGAATTCTACTGATGAGAATGTAATATTACTTTCACCATTAATACTGCTACCACCAATTTCACTTAGTCTATCCTTTTTCGGAATGGCCCATCTCTCTCTTGTTATTTAACTTGTAAGTCAAAACTGGATAACAATTTCTCTATATTCTCTGTAAATATGACTAATCCATTTTTCTGTAACAACTTGGATTATCTCATTAACATTCAGAACTTTACTTACTTACAAATGGCTTTTAAGGAACCCGAAGGTTCATTGCCGCCCTCACATAAGCCCGCCATTGGTTCCTATCCTGTGCAAGATTAATCCAGTCTCTATCATCATACCCCACCTCCCTCAAATCCATTTTAAAATTATCCTCCCATCTACGTCTCGGCCTCCCTAAAGGTCTTTTTCCCTCCGGTCTCCCAACTAACACTCTATATGCATTTCTGGATTCGCCCATACGTGCTACATGCCCTGCCCATCTCAAACGTCTGGATTTTAAGCTCCTAATTATTCAGGTGAAGAATACAATGCGTGCAGTTCTGTGTTGTGTAACTTTCTCCATTCTCCTGTAACTTCATCCCGCTTAGCCCCAAATATTTTCCTAAGCATGCTTATTGTAGGGATTCGTAACAAGCTGTTTTTTACGGTGACGGGTTGTTAGCTCTTCACCCAACCCCAAGCTGGAGGAACACCCCTTATCGGCTGTCCACGACTGCTTATTCAATATATTCGCAGCTACCCTCCATATCTACAGCACATGTTCAAACTTTGTCTATAAATTAATGTGAATTAATACTTACATTCTCCTCAGAATAGTGAGGCTGGTTGAGTGGAAGAGAAGGCCTTATGGCCTTAACTCTGCCAGCGAAAATAAAACATTATTATTATTATTATTATTATTATTATTATTATTCTTCGGTTGAGAAGCTTTTATCATCTAGTCTGCTGTCATAAAATCTGAAAGTTAGAATTTATAAAACAGTTATATTACTGGTTGTTCTGTATGGTTGTGAAACTTGGACTCTCACTCAGAGAGGAACATAGGTGTTTGTGAATAAGGTGCTTAGGAAAATATTTGGGGCTAAGCGGGATGAAGTTACAGGAGAATCGAGAAAGTTACACAACGCAGAACTGCACGCATTGTATTCTTCACCTGACATAATTAGGAACATTAAATCCAGACGTTTGAGATGGGCAGGACATGTAGCATGTATGGGCGAATCCAGAAATGTATATAGAGTGTTAGTTGGGAGACCGGAGGGAAAAAGACCTTTGGGGAGGCCGAGACATAGATGGGAGGATAATATTAAAATGGATTTGAGGGAGGTGGGATATGATGATAGAGACTGGATTAATCTTGTACAGGATAGGGATCGATGGCGGGCTTATGTGAGGGCAGCAATGAACCTTCGGATTCCTTAAAAGCCATTTGTAAGTAAGTAAGTATTATTATTATTATTATTATTATTATTATTATTATTATTATTATTATTATTATTATTATTGTCACGGTCTTCGAGATTAAAATTTTAAATCGAGATCCAATGCCACTGCAGTGAATTTATGAACAAAATTTCGAAGTTTCTTAGATCTGTGCAATACAATCAGTCTCATCAAAAAGGTATATACTAATGTATCTATCTACTTTTACCATCTTTATTCCTGGATATGTCAAAACTTTTCTCTTTGACCTTCCTGCTGTGAAGCTGATGAGTAATTATTACTTATTACTAATCCCTCACATGCCCTTTAAACCGGAAAATCAGCATTTGTTATCAAGGTATGTTTCCCCTTTATAGTTTGTCTTCACTATTATTTTAAAGCCTAAAGCCCTATTCGAATTCGGGCTTTATTCCTTCAGGGAGCCCTTTTGCTTGCCCAGAATTTTGCTCTTTGGGTTACCATTTTCTGCTACAAGGCGGTGTTTCTTCTCTCTAAACTAAGATGATGCTGGCAAGAAGGGAATCACATATATTAATGACCATTTGGTCTCCAAAGTCAATATTCACCACTTATAAGCGTTACTATGCCCTGTCACATAGAATAGTTAAATTTTCCGTTTCATTTAAATTTCCAATATGAAGAAGTTTTGTGTATCTTTTCGACAATAAAATGTATAATCAAAATGTAAAATCAGACATTCAAGTTACGAATATGAACTGTCTCTTTGTATGGAAAAATGATATACTACAGTCTAGAAAGGTATTGACAGTTCAGCGGCTTCAAAGCATCAACATGGCAACCGCTCAAACTAGCCAATCAGAGACTATGACAACGCTGATGCTGCTGACTTTCGCAGCGAGCACGTGGTAGCCAGTTGCTTTGTTTGGAAGTGTTGAATTTTCGTAATTGTGTTATAGCAAGTATTGGTGTTCTATCGTTGTTGTTTTCGTTGGTATATTGTTGTTAATGAAGGTAGAATTAGTTTGAATTTAATTTTAAATTTAATTTAGTTGTGAGTGTATTTGTAACGTGATTTATAGTGTCTGTGTGTTTCACTTATATGATGTCGCAAGGCATCACTCCTGTAGTTAGCGGCACAAAACGAACCACAGGCTCAGAAGGGGAAAGAAATGCTACAAGGGACAGCAAGAGGTCTAGAAGTAGTGGAAAAGGTGCTCCTCTTACTAGTCAGGCGAGAGGAATGGTTGTAATGTGTGGGACTATTTCGAGAAAGAATATACAATGGTGAGGCTCTTATTCCAGTACAACAGATGGTAAATAGTAATGCGAAGGCTCTCAAAAGAGGAAAGAACACCATCGCTAAAATAGGAAAGGAGAAATTTAAATTGAATGAGCAAGAGGATGGACCTTCCCGACTTGAAATTCCAGGAAAGAAAAGGAAAGTGGAAAAGTGGGTGATAAATTTAGACGCCTTTCAGAAGGATGCAATCCGGCAATATGTATATTTATATTAAGAATGGAAGGAACATCCTATTTAAAAAGCTGCAAACTTTGCTTCGAGATGTGGATCTTTTCTACAGGAGTGTTTCTTCTCTACACACTGTCTTAAAGAATTTAGGTTTCAAGTATAAAAAATCAATGGTCATAAGGTATTAATAGAGAGAACTTATCGCTTACACACTATGTACACTTGATCTAAATGAAGGTGGCCAGCGTCTGAGAGACTAAGTTCGAATTGGGTATTTCTGTGAGCACTCAGGACAGCCAGGCTTATTCAAAGGATTGTGTATATTCTTCTAGTAGTTATAATGGAGAACACAACTATTAATCACTCAAATCTTCCGAGAAAATAATTCATATACGAGATTTAAAACAGACAGATCATTCAGAGTGTTTAAACAGTGAATATTGTAACACAAATACTATATACTATATAATAGGTTCTCAAGTGGAGTATGACCATTGTTCGTTACAATGCCATTCTCACTGCAGTAAAACTCTCAGCGTAGTTTGTAGAGCGATAGCTAACAGTTCGTGAGGTTACGAGTTCAAATCTTCATGGAGTTACTAAACCTTTTTTTTTGTTGCCTTTTAAATGCATCAGTGAAAATATAACAGACTTCCGTTTTTTTTTTTTGTCCTTACAATACTTTTCGCTTTATTATTTTTTTTGTGTTACTAGAAACTTTTGACGCTAGATGGAAATAACATTAAAGACGACAATTAGGGTCTTTCATATTAAAATTCTGTGTTAATTTGTATTAATCCCTGCTGCTTTGCACTCTATTGCCTAAGTAACATTCAGTACACATGTTGACAGTTAAGGTATATGTACACCTTTACATACAAAAAATTTTGTTTTGCATAATTTTGCTCTGTAAAATTTTTATACAATTGAGAATGGTACCAGAAAGAGGATGAAGTGAACAGATCCCTTGAAATATGTCTAAATTGTTTATAAAAATTATTTTGTTCATAATTTTGACATACAACTTGAAACATGAGAGCTCATGCAGTTTTTAAGATAGAGCCACAGTTTCTTCACTGTTTTATAGCTAAAACTATTCTTGAGTGCCTGACATATAACTATTTTTTTACTTTCATTTACATTAATTAAATATTACCATTTATGTAACTTGTACTAATATTTTATGTTGCATAAATCATGTAAAAAATCCATACATAATTATTAACTATATTAATGTTATTTTACTCATTGTCAGGCACTAGAGGACATTTCAAGCTTCAAAATGACACCAATATCTTCTTGGTATCACCATATTTGGCTGAGATATCATGCTTAAAAGAATTAAATATTCTAAAATTACTATCTACAGGAAATGAGCCACAAACTTTCAGAGCCTAGAAGACTCTATCATCATAGGTCACCCCTTAACCAGCTTCATGTTGGTCCAGTTTCAGCTTCTTTCTGCCTCTCAAATACCTCCTCGAAGTTGGTTGCTTGACGGTTGTCAGCCCACTTTGAGGTCTGTGGATATAGAGGGAAAAATTGGATCGGTGTCGGTTACAGTTCCCGAGTAGCTCAGTGGTAGAGCGTTGGTACGTTAAACCAAAGGTCCCGGGTTCGATACCCGGCTCCGGAACAATTTTTCCCTCGAAATTATTCAAATCAACTTTACAGGGAGTTATGCCTGAAATCTTGATTTGCATAATACACGTCACTGTTCGTTAACAGAAAACCACAATTTAAGTCACACGGAGTTAGTGTGCACTCGAAGTTGGTTGCTTGACGGTTGTCAGCCCACTTTGAGGTCTGTGGATATAGAGAGGGAAAAATTGGATCGGTGTCGGTTACAGTTCCTGAGTAGCTCAGTGGTAGAGCGTTGGTACGTTAAACCAAAGGTCCCGGGTTCGATACCCGGCTCCGGAACAATTTTTCCCTCGAAATTATTCAAATCAACTTTACAGGGAGTTATGCCTGAAATCTTGATTTGCATAATACACGTCACTGTTCGTTAACAGAAAACCACAATTTAAGTCACACGGAGTTAGTGTGCACTCGAAGTTGGTTGCTTGACGGTTGTCAGCCCATTTTGAGGTCTGTGGATATAGAGAGGGAAAAATTGGATCGGTGTCGGTTACAGTTCCCGAGTAGCTCAGTGGTAGAGCGTTGGTACGTTAAACCAAAGGTCCCAGGTTCGATACCCGGCTCCAGAACAATTTTTCCCTCGAAATTATTCAAATCAACTTTACAGGGAGTTATGCCTGAAATCTTGATTTGCACCTCCTCCTTGTTTTAACTTCAGGTGTTTAATGTTTTTTTTTTTTTTTTTGGCATTTTTGTCCTTATTTTCCATTGATGCAACAAATCCTGCAATGGTGTTTGTCCCAGGGTTTATGCCCATCCTCCTCAGAATTTTAATTTCTACTTTTGGACTCTTATTAAAATGACGTACATCATCACTGACACACAAATTTACAGTTTTATGACTAACAGTAAAAGATTATAAATTATTTCATTATGTAAAAACGTGTTTTCAATCTAATGATCATCCCCTGATATCTATGCATCTATTTTGGGACTAGAAAGAAGTTTATTTTACAAGCAATGCTGGACAAGGGGATTGACAGCTATGAGGATCACTCCAAAAGTAATCCACAATATTTATTTAAAAATTACTATTTTCATAGAATGTAGATTCATCCTTCAGATACAATAAGTCACTTTTTCACATAATCCCCGCACCTTTCAACTGCCTTATGCCACCTTGGAATGAGGGCCTGTATACCTGCACGATAGAAGAATGGACCAACACATCTGTGCCACTCTTCAGTAGCGTGTGCATGAGGGAGTCATCATCTTCAAACCTCGTTCCTTCAGTTTACCAAAGAGATGGTAATCACATGGTGCCAGATCAGGACTGTAAAGCAATTGTTTCAGTGTTGTCCATCCAAGTTTTCTGATCTGGTCTGTGATCTTGTGACTGACATGTTGCCATGCATTGTCGTGCAATAACAGAACATTCTGCTTCTCCCGATGTGGTCGAACATGACTCAGTTGAGCTTGAAGTTTCTTGAGAGTTGTCACATATGCATCAGAATTAATGATGGTTCTGTGTGGCATAATGTCCACAAGCATGAGTCCTTCTGGATTAAAAAACATAGTAGCCATAACATTTCCTGTCAAAGGCGCAGTTTTGAATTTCTTTTCTTCGGTGAATTTGCATGATGCCACTCCATTGTCTGCCTCTTTATCTCCGACCAAAATCGTGGAGCCATGTTTCATCTTCTGTCACAATTCTTGCAAGAAATTCATCTCCACCATTCTCACACTGGTCCAAAAGTTCGCTGCACATTGTTTTTCTGGTTTCTTTGTGGGCTTCTGTTAACATCCTCAGAACCCACCTGGCACAAAACTTTTTTAACCCCAACTATTTCAATACTCTGCACACAATTGCTTCTAGTATTCCAACTTGGAGTGACAATTCTTTCACTGTTACGTGTTTGTCAGCCACAGCCATGTTGTTAAAGTGCTGCACATTGTCAGGTCTTCGTGCAGTGCAGGGTCTTCCACTGCAAGGAGTATCCCGAATATTGGCGTGGCCTCTTTCACAAGATAATCTGCTTGCCCACCGACTAACCATACTATGATCGACAGCTGCATCTCCATACACCTTTTTTCAACCTCTTGTGAATGTTTCCCACTGTCTCGTTCTCACAGCACAGGAACTTGATAATAGCACATTGCTTCTGACGAATGTCAAGTACAGCAACCACCTTGAAGTGTCATTGTGGCGCCACTCACGGGAACGACTTAAATTAAATTTGAATACAAGGGGGAAGGATGTATCTATGACCTCCATAAATTGTAAAGGTTTAGAATAAAAAATTAAATTTAAAAAATGTTGTGCATTACTTTTGGAGTGATATTCATAGAAGTGACCGTGGCTGATGATGCAGAATTTTGGAAAATGGGACTTATCTGGAAAACCATAAGGCATAAATCGAAAATTCTTATATCAAATTAAAGAGGAGAAAATTCTCTATTTAAATAGTTATATTTTGAAAATTCTAATTTTTCATCATTTTTTGCATTTTGTGGGTGTACATATAGGTCTACCTTAAATAACTGGCAATAATTAATATGCGAGATGTGCTACAGGGAATATAATTATTATATTAATCTAAATCCATGATCATCAGGGCCAAAATGTAGTAATTGTAAACAAGAAGAAAAACCATAATTCTGATGACAAAATATATCGTGATTTCCTGGAATTATAACCTCAAATTTTCACCAATTTTGTAATTATCTGTAAATTAACATGAATTAACATAAGCAAAATTATTTGATTATATTACAATAAAAAGAGTTATAAAAAATAAAAGAAAGGACAAAACAAAAAAATCACTACGGAGATTCGAACTCGAACTGTCAGCATAGAAGTTAAGTAGTTTAACTGCTCCATGCCAAGCATGCTGTGGAGGTATTAAAATGCTGTGTTAATTATTTTATTAATCCCTGCTGCTTTACACTCTATTGCCTAAGGAACATTCAGTAAATAATATGTTGACAGTTAAATAACTGGCAATAATTAAATTGCAAGTTGTGCTACAAGCAATATGATTACTATACTAATCTAAATCCGTGATCATCAGGGCCTAAACGTAGTAATTGTAAACATATAGAAAAACCATCATTCTGATGACAAAATATATCCTGATTTCCTGGAATTATAACCACAAAGTTTCACCAATTTTGTAATTATCTGTAAGTAACATGAATTAACATAAGCAAAGTTATTTGATTATATTACACTAAAAGAAGTTGTAAAAAATAAAAGAAAGAACAAAACAAAAAATTCACTATGGAGATTCAAAGCATGCTGTGGAGGTAGCCTAAATCAGCACTTGTATTACAGAGTTAACTAAAGCAGCGCACGGAGGTTTACGGTAGTGAACTGTGCACTCACCCGAAGGGACTTAGAAAATTTTCGCTGCTCAAGAGACCGGCTACTTTCATTTTGACCAAGTGTACATTTATTTGTCTATGCTATGTACCATATTCGCATTCATTCATACATTTATTATTATTATTATTATAATGATTATTATTATTATATTAGTCTGGTCAAAGACTACTCTGCTGCTTAGTTCCAACACGGCAGACAGGCGGCCCAAAGAGCCTCACTGTACTACTGCACAACTTCACAATGTCGCTCCCTTCTTGCGTGTGCGAGAGAGAACTGTCAATACCTTTCTAGTTTTGTACAGACTATAGTCTTTCAATTACAGGGTACCTACTGTGGCTCATTCTACTGAAGAGCAAGCTTGGCTTCATACACCTAATGTACAGTAGAATCTCGTTGCATCATTCCAGTTATCTCATTTTCACATCTTTTTCGTCTGTTTTCTTTTTTATCCCTGGAATAGTCCCATATAAACAATGATATTTTTTCTCATCTCCATCATTCCTCAAACTGTTGTTTCATTGCGTTGATCACTGAGAAATCACAGTTCTGATGCAATATTTTCCTGCATGGATAGTTTTTTCTTTTACTTTGAATTCCTTGATCTCCATTATTTTTGGACCAAGATGATGCAGAAGAAAAATGCGAACCCGAGACTGTGTCAAACTTCGCAGAGGAACACTTGATGCGAAATGTATTACACTGCTGTGATATGTAACGTGATTTGTCACCTTCCTGCAGAGTGTGAACTCTCCACATGTGTTTGGTATGATCTGTTAATATGACAAGTAGTTACTATGAAGACAGGCCTAGGATTCTATAGAGAAACGTGTTTTTATAGTACCTTATTGATAACAGTCCGAT
Source organism: Periplaneta americana (assembly GCF_040183065.1). Lineage (NCBI taxonomy): Eukaryota > Metazoa > Arthropoda > Insecta > Blattodea > Blattidae > Periplaneta > Periplaneta americana. The sequence continues at coordinate 92,650,338 of NC_091127.1, forward strand.
TTTTCCACACAAGAACGATGTGAAGTAAATAAAAATTAAATAATTATGAAATAGATTATGCGGTCATCTGACCTAATTTAGATTTGTCATCTTAATGCTGCAGCTTGTATAGAGTCAGCAATGCTATAGCACCAATGACAATCTCCACAGTTCAAATGTCTTTGTTCATTGTTTATGTTCAATATATGTTTACATGCTTTAATACATATAGGACAGATATCTCTGTAGGGTTACTATAAATTGAGACAAGTCTTGGGATTGTTTTCATGCGACATATAGTCCGGGCAGCTTACTTAATACCCTAAGAGTGAAACCTAACCATTTTTCCCCCATTACTACATATGCTAGAGGATTATAGTGATTTTTTAGCTCTCAGGTTGAATTTTCTTTTACCAACTTCGTTTCGAATTTCGAGTACTGACAAATACTACAACTGGCAGTTATTTTCTAACAGTTATGTTGGCAGCAATAACTTCGGTTTGCAGTAAAGTAAACTAATGGAAATGCAAGTATTTAGACTTGTGAATTAATAATTAATTACTAATACCGATATTAATATTAATAACAGTACACAATTCAGTTCTGTTGCATTGTGATTCCAATTCAACTCTATATTCAGGTAAGTGTAATTAAGTAAGAAATAGCTTATAGATCTACTTCATATGAAATATGCACGTAAATACTGTATATTTGACATTTTAATGAAATTCTTTCGTGTTTAGATTTTTATTAAATGTCCAAGAGGGAAATAGCATGGTAGAGACTTCTCCAAGATAGAATGTGCTTGTAAGTATTTTAAGTAAGCTATATATTTTGAAGTGGTGTTTTGTTTTCGGAATTCGTACTAATCATTTCACATGATCAAACTACATTTTTATTTAGAGTCCTTTCAGAATAAGAAGGCATATAAGGCAGAGCTAGTTCTGGCCAGTCTATGTGGACTAGCCAGTGACAGTGACCTGGTGTTGCCTAGTTAAATCATCGCGAGGTCTTGCTGAAGCATAGTGTATTAGTTTCTTTCTTGCGTGCACAATACTTATGGCTCGGAATGAATTTTAAGCTGTGCCATTCGATAGAACTACATATACTGAAATCAACTGTACAAGAATGGCAATTGTATGTCAACTGGTTCACGTGTTATCGCTTTAAGACTAAACAGAGATATCCACCTATAGCATAGAACATATTATGCTCTGAAGTCCCTCTCTGTAAACGAAGATAGATTCTGTTTATTTTCAAATTCAGATGTGGACTGTTTTCTCTTGTGTGATGTCTCTTGAAGGGATTGGAATTAGTTCTGGTGTTTCATCTGTTATATGCAAAAGGATAGTCCTACATTCACAAGCAAGGAGTATGGTATTTTCTGTATATAATTTTTCTAAAGGACTAGCTTATGATGCAGTGCATGTCAGTTTTTCATAAACAGAGATTCTGACTGCAGAGGCGTGTGATTTAGAAGTGCATACATTGTCTCATTTTCAAGGACAGAACAAAGAGACGATTAAAATAGGTGGTATACTTGAATTTACCTCTCCTGGAAAATAACGCAAAACAAAAATGTTAATTATTTGTACAATTTTCAGAATCGTGTATTACTTCATCGTATGATATTTGAAATATATTAGTAGTAGCCTATGTGTTAGAAGTGTCATTATAATAGAACGTGGAAAGAAGAAGAAAGCTGAGAATAACCATAGGTACGATTTTCACTTTTCATTGGAATATTATACATGATATAAGACGAAATATTGCATAAACATAAGAGATACTTGGATGATATTGTAAACATAAACACTCCTACCTCTTTTTCCATGAATTATACGAAAAGTATTAACAACATTTTTCCTTAAGGGGAGAGGATAGTAATTTTTAAAACTTTTTTCTTATTTGGTGTAAAATATTAATTTTTTGTATGTAGAGAGCTCATGGCTATAGCAACTCAACAAAATATAAATATTTTGAATAAATTATTTGGGAGGCAGATTTGAAAAAAAAAATGTACCCAATGCAGGATTTTACTAAACTCGATATATCTAAGCCATTTTTAAAGATAAATTCAAACACTATGTTACAATTTATTTGTAAAAGCACGCTCTACAAACTGTCTGTAACAGAAATTTGATATTAGTTCCTACATTTGTAAAATAAACAATTAAAATTTAATAACATTTTTTTTATTTTCTTTCTTGCAAACAGAGAGACTTATTTTTAAAATGAAATCAATTAGGGAAATTCCGTTACAGAGAAAAGTTTCCTAGTAGTCTAGAGAATGTGTATTCTAAATTTCATTCATATATCTTTAATAGCTCAAAAATTATATCGATTTTTGTCTGGCTATGTAGCGAAAAAAGTAAAGTTCCAGAAACAGCAATCAAAGGGGGTGTGATTTAATAATCCAGAGCGCAGGAACTTGAAAAATGGCGTCTCAACATCCAATAAGGGCACAGATACCCACACAATGTTATACAATGTATTCCACACACATCACAGAGTATTTTAAAGAAAAATTTGGTTTTGAAAAAAAAAATGAAGTTCCGGAAACAACAAACAAAATGGCGGTGTGATTTAAAAATCCAGAGCGCAGGAAGTTTAAAAATGGCGTCTCAACAACTGATAAGGGCACAAATACCCACAAAATATTATACAATGTATTCTACACATATCACAGAGTATTTTAAGGAAAAAAAATTGTTTTTTGAAAATTTACTCATTTTTCACCAAAAAATACCATCCTCTTCCCTTAAGAGCATTGGTAAACTTTATAAGATGAAGCAAATTAATTACATTTCACTTTTAAAATAAATATAGGCATGCTAGGAACGAGGAGATTTTATAATTCCAAAACTCAATTTCTATTTTAAAAACCTTTCGTTATATATATCACACTATACATTTTTTCTAATATACAATTTTACCTTCAACATATTAATGATATTATTGGGTTACGGTTTTCATATTCACTTCTGTATAACTACCTTCACTCGTAGGTTTATATTGCCACAAGCCATAGTGATAGAACATAGAACCCTGGACCTCTAGGTAGGTATAAGCTTGAGGATTAAATTAAATTAGATAGGCTTGATTTAACAAAGTAAAAGAAAGTAATCTTCAATTTCAATAGGAGTAATAAATTAGACCTACATATGAACAGATATGCTTATATTCTTATAGCCGGATTCTTAGCCTGAATATGGAACCCTGGACCTCTAGATATGTAAAAATTAGATAATAAAATTAAATTAGATAGACTTAGTTTAACAGAGAAAAATAAAATAATCTCCAGTTTTAGTATGAGTACTGAATTATATATGAAGACACATTATGATTATGTTGCATTATAGCCAGATACGTAACCAGAATATAGAACCCTGGACTCCTAGGTATGTATAAGCCTAGATCATATATATATATATATATATATATATATATATATAACAGATGAGCCAAGCGTGTACTAATTATGGCAGCATGTGGAAAATAACGGACACTATGCACTGCCACCGTCGAGAAATGAACTTGCAATAACCAACACTAGATGGCAGAGTACCTGAAAAGTACATAGAGTAATACGACTGTGGGATGACTTTTTTACGTCATGCCACCTGCGAATTTCTTTCTCATTGTATTGTGAGGTTATGTTATAATAACACTTTGATGTGTCGCTAAATTGCAGCATACAGAAGCTTGTTTTACCCAAATTTTTCAACACAAATAGATGACATTTTAGTATATGGCTAATATAATGTTATTTGCGTTCAATATATAATCTGTCATCATTCGATGTACGATATCTAATTGTTTTTAATTTTCAGTATACAAATACCTCACTAGCAACAATTATCACAAAATACTAAAAAGAGCAGATTTGTCTGCGTTTGTTGAATGCACATCATGATGCTCACGAAAAGGCACTAATTTATTTTGTATGCACAAGATTACAATTTTGGAATATGAAGGAAAAGCAGGTATCTGTCTTCTGAAATTTATCCGAAAGGGGAAGAATTACAACCCCCTCCCCCCAATATGTTTCCTCTTTTCTAGGCCTACATGTTTTCATTTTATAGGTGTATTCTATGATGCGATATGGAAGCAGATAAACAATAACTGTATGTTTCTCGTCCACATTAAATTCAACGTATTCATAACGTTGGCTTGATATATTGCTTCATGCAGGCTACACAGCTGGCAGTGTTTTCTTTTACAAATAAGCGGTCATACTAATGATTTTCTTTTCATCTGAACTATTGCTACAATATGCGTTTGTGTTTTTATTTGCCCTGCATGTTGTTAAATAACTACTGAACATCGTCTTTGGTTAACAAATTGGTCTAGTATTCGTTTCATATCAGACTAACGGTATTGAATTATGTCCATAACGTGGGCGAGATATTATCAGGCTGCAAAATTCGCTCTGAGTGCATTTTTTTTACACAATTTTCTAATTTTCAGCAGATTTACGATACCCTGTGTGGTTTCTCTGCCAATGCAGAGTTAATTGCAATATACGGTAATTCTGTTATTTTCCTGACACTTTTATACATCCTTTCTCATAAACGTGCTGATTTAGATTCTTTACCCTACTGTAGGTATTTTGCTCTCTACAAATCATCATTAGTCAAATGAAATAGCCTATAATAGTTGTTTGTAATGACTACTAGTAGGCAACCTCAATCCCTGCTCACCGCCTCCCTTACGAATTTCTTTCTCACTTTAATCAAATTTCCTTTATACTGGTCCTTAAATTACTGAAACTAGTGCTGATGTAGTTACGGTGATTTCTGAAATGAAAATCGTTCAATTTATAAGGGTGAAATCAAAAATAATTTTTGTAGCCTTTCCTTGTCCTTAATTGGAAATCTGAGTAACTTCATATTACAACAATATTTCTTCCTTCTTCTGCAGTTAACATAATCGCAGATGGACATTTCTAAATGAATAGTTTGTTACACAGAGACCTTTGAGACAATACTGACACTTGAAATTCTTTATATACTTCATCTACAAGAGTTAAACTAGTGCTGAGGTAGTTTCCTTCATACTCGGGTTATTCACCTTGCATACAAGAGTCTGTAACAGGTTAGGTTTGGTCAGTGCTGTCACGGTAATTTTTTTCTTGGCCATACACCCCATGCTTTGTTTTCTCCCTTGAAATATATTTTACTCTCCTCTCTCTATCTCTCCAATTGTCATTTAATTATTTTTTTAATATTAAAGAAGAAGTAAAGAAATTGTTTTGCTTTACAATTTAATTGTACAAGTTTGATTTAAAGAATACACCATGTAGTACCACTGTACATGCATACTTGTCTCGAATCTTGGAGTGTATATTTGCAGCACTTCTTGTTTTTCAACCATTATTTTATATAATTCTGGATTGCGGTGCTGAAGAGGTGGATAATTTTTGTTTATAAACATCAAACAAAATACCGGTACAGTAGGAACAGCACGAGATGATCTAAGATCTGTACAGATCTCCATGTACTAAACTTAGGCACCCATATGCCATATGGCTCCATACAGACAAAATTTTAATTTCCCCATACGATTAATTTAAAAAAATTGTAGGTTCCATACAATGTATGGCCCCATGTGGCCTCCATGACAGCACTGAGGTTGGTTAGTTTAGGCACTTTTACACCTTGCATATACAATCAACTGCATCTCCACAAAAAAAAAAAAATCCTTATAAATTGAACGGTTTTCACTTCAGAAATCACAAGAACCACTTCAGTGCTACCATCACCCAGGTTAAGTAGTTAGCAGTTAATCATTTCAAAGCTCTTGTTATATTATGAAATAGCATCACACAATGCTGCCAAAATAAATGTTCCCAGTGTTAAGATTACAGAGTGTAAATTTCACTTAGGACAGTTTTTGCTCTGGAAAATTAAAGGAAACAAACAGTATATCAAACCAGCAGCTGCGACACAAAACACCTGAAATTCGAAAGTGGTTACAAATTTTTATATTTCGTTCTTTCTTATTTGCCAGCATCAGAAGTATCAGATTTTATGCAGAGCTAATATCAGAGGCACTTCCTATTAGAGAATGTTTTGAATATTATTATAATCTGAAAAACTACATTGACACATCAACCTCCCCTCCCCGCACCTGAATTCTGGGCTTAAGCACGAAAATTTCGAAATGTACAAACTACAGATGCGGCAGAATGTTACCACAATGGTCTTCAGCATGAATTTTGTAAGATATATCCAAATATCTTCATGGTCATATAAATGTATTACAGTAAAACATATACTACATGTGAAGTATCTACTCAAAATGCGAGAAATAGAAATGGGAAGGACAGTAAAAAAAAGTGGAATGGACAAACACTAAGAAACTATTCATCTTGAATCAGTATGAACAATAGGACACTTTTCTTTTTGTGCCAGTGGTATAGAATATGAAATTTAGTTGTATCAATAAGTTTTTCGAGTTTAGCATTAATTGCTTTAAGTATTTATTGTCCCCCTGTTGGGAAGATGGAATTACTTTCTTTGAAACTTGATGAAATTTTATTATACTAAGGTACAATAAAATTCAAAATAATCACTGCAGGTCATTTTAAAATAAATCTGTGGGATGTAAATTATTTCTTAATTTATTAGGAACATAAAGGTATTGTTACAAGCGACAGAAAGAATAATTTTTATCTTAATGATTTAATGTAGGATGATTATTTCGGGAATTGTTATGCTCTAAATTGTGAGGATATTTTAATACTTTTTTAAAATATAAATTCAGAATATGTTTCCAATTAGTCTTAAAAAGAGTAATTCAGAGAGACAGAGGCCTCAGCATATTTGACACATGCCAGAATTATTAAATATGAAAAAAAGAGTTCTTGCACTAACATATTGTTTATAAAGTAACCAAATCTTAAGAAATACAGTATATGTACCGGTTTTCTATATAAAGGCATAGGAGTGAATATAAATCTGTTTTAAGGAATTCATATTTAATATTCCTGCTATAGGAACATGGCAAAATAAATACAACGCAGCATGGAAGCTAATTCAACTCTTTATCGAATATTGTTGATATGTTATGAAGGTAGACCGAATCATACAATATGTTGTTGTTGTTTGTTGTTTTCTAATGCCAGGCGTTTGACAATAAAATCATTTGACCTCTTGCACTCCAATATTTTTCAAAGATATATTTTTCAAACACTTTGTCATGAATAGGCACTGAAGCACAGATTTTGAGGTGTTCCGAATCCATTTGTTGGTTTGAGTTGCACAATGGGCAGTTAGGGGACTGATATATTCCAATTCTATGCAGGTGTTTGGCCAAACAATCATGGCCTGTTGCCAATCTCAATGCAGCTACAGATGATTTTCGTGGTAAATCGGGAATTAACTGTGGATTTTGATGCAGAGAGTTCCATTTTTTCCCTTGGGATTGAGTTATCAAATTTTGTTTGTTGAAGTCTAAGTATGTAGATTTAATATCTCTCTTCACAGAGTAATACGTAGATTTAGTAACAGGTCTGTAAGTAGCAGTGCTGCCCTTCTTTGCTAAAGCATCCGCATTCTCGTTTCCCAGGATTCCACAATGGGATGGTATCCATTGGAATACAATTCTTTAATTGAGTGATAATAATTGATAATTGAGTGATAATCATACAACATAAATGTATAAATAGGACGAATATTAATAGATTAATTTCAATGTATGTAGTATCAAAACTGAAAGCAGTAACTAGTCTATGAACAATGTCTTAACAAGTATAAATAAAATGGACTCTTGACAATACACAAATTTGGCTTCAGTAATAACTAGGACTTCAAGGAATTTATGGTCTGGCAAAACTCTGAATAGTCACCATTGTCGTACTAAGCGCAATTAAAAAGTATTTTTTTCCCCACCCATTACATATGATTGCTTTTTTTAAGTCCCGGTAATAACATTATTAAATTAATTATCCCACATATTTGGGTGGTGCCTTTCTTTGTTTCTGACATAATTTATGAGCGTTTCTCTTTTACACTTCAATAGAGAAATACAACTTTCAGTGGACAATGAATGTGTTACTCTAATGGAACTCTAAGAACCACAGCATTAATGTTTTCTTTTTTTCTTTCATGCCCTTTAGTGTTTGTTGCAGATAACATCATGCTATTGAATAATTATACATGCACCTTTCTAATAAAATTGGCATATATTTCTCTGGTCTCAGAAGTAAAATTAAATGTATAATAGCTTCTCGGTGTAAAATATTTACTGAAAATTATTGTAGGATATAAATAGAAATCCCACATCTCAGGCAAGGTTATTCATGGATGACTGTATAATATGTAAAAAAATTAGTGATAAATCTCATATCACTGCCTTGCAAAACTAGCTTGACGTTCTTGAAAAGTTGTTGTTTTCTAATGCCAGACGTTTGACAATAAAGTCATTTGACCTCTTGCACTATAATATTTTTCAAAGATATTATCATGACCAGCCACTGAAGCACAGATTTTGAGGTGTTCCGAATCCATTTCTTGGTTTGAGTTGCATAATGGGCAGTTAGGGGACAGATATATTCCAATTCTATGCAGGTGTTTGGCCAAACAATCATGGCCTGTTGCCAATCTAAATGCAGCTACAGACGATTTTCGTGGTAAATCGGGAATTAACTGTGGATTTTGATGTAGAGAGTTCCATTTTTTCCCTTGGGATTGTGTTATCAAATTTTGTTTGTTGAAGTCTAAGTATGTAGATTTAATCAATCTTTTCACAGAGTAATACGTAGATTTAGTAACAGGTCTGTAAGTAGCAGTGCTGCCCTTCTTTGCTAAAGCATCTGCATTCTCGTTTCCCAGGATTCCACAATGGGATGGTATCCAATGGAATACAATTCTTTTATTGAGTGATATTAATTGAGACAGCATTTTAGTTATTTCTGCTGTTTGAGATGAAGGTTGTGTTTAGAGACAATTGATAGAATAGCTGCTTTGGAGTCTGACAATATAACTGCATTTTTAAATTTATTGATGTGGCATAGAAGATTCCTGAGACTTTCACTTATTGCAATGATTTCAACATCAAAACTTGTTGTTCCATATCCAAGAGATCTATAAAGTGAGAAGAGACAGCACGTAACACCTGCACCGGCACCTTGTTCTCTGGAGATCAAGGATCCGTCGGTGTATAAATGAAGCCAGTTTTGTGGAGGGTACCTAATATTAATTGTCTCTAAAGACAATTGTTTCAGTATTTCAGTGTTTACTTCCGATTTCAGTATTTCTTCTGTCAAAATTTAGATTATATTCTATATTTAATAGAGTTAAAGGGTTTGGTTTAATTTGTAAGTTTTCTTTTAAATTCGGGATATTGATTTTCTGTTTTAATTCTTGAACAATGGATATGAAACTTTTTTGAGTTTTCAATCTACAGAGAGGACTGTATGAATGCCAATTTTCCTGGTAATCTGATAAGTTTTTCATATTGAATCAGTGCGTTTTCTTCTATTGTCATTTTGATACTGTTAATATTAGTGAGGAATCTCATAGAATCTATTGGAGTTGTTTTGATTCCACCAGTAACGAGCCTGAGAACTTGGTTTTGAACATATTCTATTTCGTTTATGAAAAGTGAAGTAATTATAATTTCTCCACAGTATGTCAGCACTGGCTGTATAAATATTTTGTATGTAGTGATCAAACTATTTCTAGAGCATCCCCATTTCTTTCCTGCTAGTCTTTTTAGAAGGGAGAATCTTTTACGAGCTTTTTCAGAATTGTATTTCAAATGGTTGCTCCAAGTTAACTCACTATCGAAAATAACTCCAAGATATTTGGATTCATAAGTCCTAGGAAGGTGTTGGCCATTGTATTGGATATTGAATTCTCTTTCTTTTTTACAGAGTGAAAATATTTGGTAGTTACTTTTGCTTAAATTGAGTGTCATCAAATTTGATGTATTCCATTCATGTAGTTGATTTAGAGCTTTAAGAGCAGAATTTTGAATTTTGTCTCTATGTCTGTAAGATCCGGAAGTCCACAAAACTATATCATCTGCAAATAGTGCTGTTTTCATGTTTGATTCCTATAATAGGGAGGGTAAGTCATTTATATAAATATTGAATAAAGTTGTGCATGAGGACAGCGCCCTGAGGTAGTCCTCGATATGTTTGTCTATAACTAGAAAGTGAGTTATTGAATTTAGTGGCAATGAATCTTTGACTAAAGAATTCTGATATCCATCGGAACATATTGCTGGAGATACGTAATTTTTGGAGTTTTAGTAATAATTTATTTCTCCAAACAGAGTCATATGCTAGCTGAAAGTCAATAAATATTGCCAAGGTATATTCTTTCTTGTTAAAACTGTCTTTTATTTCTTGGCCGAGGCATATGACTTGTTCACTGGTAGAGTGTAGTTGTCGAAAGCCGGCTTGTCTTGGTGATAAAAAATTTTGGGATTCTAAATACCAAGTTAATCTGTTCGAGATCATGGACACCATGGTTTTTGCTATCATGCTTAATAATGCTATTGGTCGATAACTATTAACATCATGAGCAGGTTTCCCATTTTTGTGAATTGTACAATGATTGCTTTTTTTCAAGCTGCAGGAATTGAGGTGTTCCATGATAAATTGAAAATGGATAAAAGTACAGACTTGGCTTTTTCCCCCAGATGTTTAAAAAATTCGGAATGAATGTTGTCGGGGCAAGGAGATTTCTTGGTTTTTAAATTTTGTATAGCTAGAGTTAATTCTTTGGAAGTAAAATTTTGATGAAATATTTCAGGTTTTGTGATATTGCTAGTAATATTGGTTTTATTATTTTTATGTAATTCTCTTTTGATAAATTTGTCAGATTTTTTGATATTGGAATGTAATCTGTGAGAGTTTGAGTAGTGTTTATTAAATGCGTTTGCTATATCTCTACTATCTGTTAGCGTTTTGTTATTATGAATAATAGGTTGGCTAGTATTTTCCTGCGTATTGGAAATATTCTTCAGAAATTTATATGTTTTAGCGCTATCGGTTCTGTAATTAATATCTTCAATAAATTTATTGAAACTGTTCTTTTTTGCTGTTATGATTGCTTTTTTAAGAATGGCAGTCTTCTTCCTCCAATCTTGAGTATCTTTTGGTGTTTTGCTATGTTCTGCTTTGGTTCTTGCTTTATCTCTATCTTGTTTCAATAAATTCAGGTTTTCTGTCCAGAATGTGTATTTTTTTGGTTTGCCTCGTGGAATGTGCTTTTTTTGCAATTTTAAGAAGAGATTCACAGAAATATTTGTTCAATCTATCTGAGTTTGTACTTTCCATTAGTGGTGTGTTGAGCTTGAGGTGTTCGTCGAGTTCTGTTGTAAATAGTTTCCAATTCGCTTTCTTAAAGTTCCATGTTGTTTTGTTATTGTAGGGTTCTTTTCTTCGGTTTTGGTGAAGATGGATAGAAGCAATGATGACTCTATGGCCAGATCCAGGGTCTTCAATTATTTTTTTCTTGGTTTCGTGATGGATATCCGATGTTACTAGTAATAAGTCTGGATTTGTACCAGAACCAGAATAATGAATGAAAGTAGGGGGATCTTCTTTTCTGTAGACAAGTTCTGCGGTTGTAGTATTTAGGAGGTCCATGATCATTTTTCCAGGTTGGTTTACATGATCGTAGCCCCAAAGTTGGGAGTGGGCGTTAAAGTCACCAATTATGATAGTTTTAGGTTGTATATCAAACAAAGTTAGATCAAGGGGATTATTAGGTGGGTTATAGGCACTGTAGATTTTGAAATGTTGTTGATTTTTCCATACTTCAATTTTTATCAGTTCTAATTTGTCTTGATTATCCATTCTTTTATGATTTGAAAATTGGAGTGAAAATGGCAAGTTGTAGCTGATTTAAGTGAACACATATTTTAACGTTTTGGTGGCTACTTCATTCACACACAACCCCCAGAATGTCTGGAGGACTACACCTGCTGTTGTGCTGTTGGTCGACGGGTCCATTGGACCTAGCTGGGAGTTCTTGTTGATTACCAGCTTTTCCTCCTTAAGCCACTGGAGGACGATTTTAGTACCATAGCAGGTCAGCACTAGGAACAGAAAAGTAGAAAGACGAAGGAAAGGGAAATGAACCCCTAGGCCTTGAATGCTCTAATGCTGTCAGGGTCGAAGTAAATAAGAGTTCAGTCAGAGGACTGGATAGGAAAGGGTAAAGAGGGAATTAGGTATTGGATAGAGGAAAATTATACCAAATTCAGTCATTAACTCATCAAGCTGATCAGTGCTAATTGATGAGTAGCCCCTCCCTTTAGTTCAGCTTGTAAAATTATGCTTACTAACAGCTGCACCACGGGAAGGTAGGGATAGGGTATTTGTCCAGGTTGGTTCCTTAAAGCCTTCAATGGGAAGGATTAATGGCTCTCCCCCCTGTATCCGACAGATACCCTTTTGCAGCCATTGAAAAGTGGACTATAACAAATAAAATTAAAATCAATGTGAGGAAAAGTAAATCAATATGTTGTTGTTTTCTAATACCAGGCGTTTGACAACAAAGTCATTTGACCTCTTGCACTCCAATATTTTTCAAAGACATTATCATGGTCAGCCACTGAAGCACAGATTTTGAGGTGTTCCGAATTCATTTCTTGGTTTGAGTTGCACAATGGGCAGTTAGTAAATCAATATGTATCCTTCCGTAAAACACAAAAATAAATTCGTCTCACATACCAATTAAATGGATCAGCAGTGCCACAATAAACACTTAGGTACTGTACAGTATATATTTTAGTAACAAACTGGTTGATATAAGTTACCAATATTACAAGGATAGCCTGGAAAGCACTACATTTCTTTATGCATATTCTTAAAAAAAGCTAACCGAAAGTCAAAAGAATTAATGTACATAACCCATGTTTGGTCCACTGCTGTGGAGTAATGGTAGGCACATCTGACCGTGAAATGAGTGGGCCCGGGTTCAAATCCTGATTGGGGCAAGTTACCCGGTTGAGGTCTTTTCCGAGATTTTCCCCAATCGTAAGGCGAATGTCATGTAATCTATGGCGAATCCTCGACCTCATCTCGCCAAATATCATTTCACTATCACCAAGCCCAATAAGGCTAAATAACCTAGTAGCTGATACAACATCGTTAAATAATCAATTTAAAAAAAAAAGTCAGATAAGCAGAGGAAGTTACAAAAGCTTGTGGTGGCGAAGAATTTAAAGTTTCCGTGATGTTCAAGAAAGGAAAGTACTACAAATGGCAGGAAAGGTGGATAGCCTATATTGGTGCATTCATCACATGACATTACACAGGAGATATCACCACATATGGTTGTAAATAACCGTGGATATTTTAAATCTGAATGTGTATTTTAGTGTAATCAAGTGTTGCTTTGTATAATAAGAACTATAGGCACAGTGTATAAATCTCGATATGCATTTGAAAAAAAATAGTAATCAACTTGACACAAATGTTCGTGTGTCACAATATAATTCGTAATATTTTATTTGTTACTGATACTGTTATTTTTATTAAAGTATGTCAGCAGTTACATGTACTACACAAGAGTCTTAATTCTTTGGAAAACAACTGAATGCATTTATGTCATTTGGCACAATAATATGAACATTTTTCCATTTTGGTAATAAATTAAGTGGCAAGAAAATGTTCATGTGTCATATCATATAATATTTAATATTTTTACATTATTAATTATTCCTTTTCATTAAGAATTTGTGTTTGTATGTTGGAATGCTTACGTTAAAAGACAGTGATCTCTCTTTCATGAACTGCTAAGTATTTAATTAAATATCCTACGAATATCATAGTTACTTCGAAAATGTTATGTGTGTCACTATGGAATGACCCATCAGTATTGTTACAAATTACAAAACTTGAAACTGTTAGAATGGGATCAGGAGTAGTGATAAAAAATGTAATGTTGTAGGCCTACATCAACATGACTATTTTAATCCAGTTTCCAATAGTTTTTAAGGTTTGTAGACCTTTTGAGGTAAACAGTATTGAAAATATGAATATCAAACAATAGATGCAGAGTGACAATAAGTATGTACTGCAAACTATTACAAGAATTTTTAGTTGACTTATTTGAGAGTATACCAAAACTTATAAGATGTTCATTTATCGCTACTCAACAATACACCTATTTGCGACATCTGAAAGAATATCTACCTCAAAATGAATGTATTGTAGTTTGTGATTTCTCTGATTATATGGTTCATGATACTATTGCTATTCATCTATTCCATTGCTTCATGATTGACTTCTTAAAACAAACTACCTCGAAAACCTGAAAAGCTTCTCTACTTTTCAGACGAAGCAGCATCACAGTACAAAAATAAGTCCAACTTCCTTAATCTTTGTCATCATGAGAAATAATTTAACATTAAGGCTTGAGTGGAATTTTTTTTCGCATCCTTACATGGGAAGAATGCATGTGATGGTGTGGGAGGAACGGTAAAATGTTTAGCAGAGGAAAAGATTCTGAAGAGTAGGTTACAATCAGCAAACACAATAAAGGGTGGGTACTCAACAATTTTAGTTATAGTCCTGTAAATGAGACCAGAGTTTTCGTTAAAACCTACTAATTTTCAGAGAAATTAAGTATAAAATAAAGATAATAGTTTATGATGTGGATATCAACGACAATGTCAGCTTTGTTGCATGCTAATACTGGAATTAACGATGAATAGGCAGGTTGTTTATTAGGAGTAGAAGACAATGAAGTAAAAAGTTCTTTGGAACCACATGGATCTTCTCCGCCCTTCAAATATCCCCAATTTTCTGATGTTTGTTGTGCACAAAATTGCGGTATTGACCAAAGTGGATTCTACAACAAGAACAGGAAGACTTTATTGGCTAACAGAATCTGAAAATCAAAGAGGAAACAAGAATTCTTTTAAAATCAACAGAGAAGGAATGAGAGGTTTGATAGTAGAAGTGCATATCAAATTGAAGCTTGTGATATTCCTTTTAAAAGGGGTGTAAAAAACACTATAGAGCTTACAGAATCAGAAATATTCAAGATTGAAAGTGTTACTGTAAACGAAAAAAAGGTGTTTTGCAGATTATAAAAATGAATTCACATCAAAACCTAAGAAGATGCAATTTTTTCTAAATTTAATTTAGATCGTTGTGAAGAATGATTCCTGAAAGTTTAATTAAAATTCACGGTGATCAGGTTGAATTTTTTAATTTTTTGACTGGTTTGGCATGGAATGATCCTTATAATTTTTTTAGTAGGTTATTTTACGACGCTTTATCAACAGCTTAGGTTATTTACTGTGTGAATGAGATGAAGGTGATAATGCCAGTGAAATGAGTCCGGGGTCCAACACCGAAAGTTAGCCAGCATTTATGCATATCGGGTTGAGGGAAAACCCTAGAAAAAATCTCAACCAGGTAACTTGCCCCGACCAGGAATCAAACCCGGGCCACCTGGTTTCATGGCTAGACACACTAACCGTTACTCCACAGGTATGATCCTTATAGTAGGTCTTATTTATAGTTCAGTCTTTATTTACACGTACTCCTAGATTTATTGCATTAAAGTAACCTTAATTTTACATTCATTTTAATGCTGTAATTATTGTAATGTTATTGTACATTAT
Organism: Periplaneta americana; assembly: GCF_040183065.1. NCBI lineage: Eukaryota > Metazoa > Arthropoda > Insecta > Blattodea > Blattidae > Periplaneta > Periplaneta americana. The sequence continues at coordinate 92,665,917 of NC_091127.1, forward strand.
ATAGCACTGCCACCAGGAATATACCTAAGGTTGCCAGATGTTCCGATATGGCAGACATTCTCGATTTTCAGGAAATTTTCCCGTGTCCCAATCATGCCTGCCGCCACAGGACACAGAATGTATCTTTTTTTTTTTTAAGATATTACCCATTCCTAAGCGAAACTGAAATTAGTGCATGACATGAAACAAATACACCATGCACCTTGTTCAGACTTGAGGGATATGCAAATTTAAGGGATTACTTTCCTCCCACTTGAAGTTTGTATTTAGATATTTTATATATAAATGTTACTTAAGAAAAATATATTTTTATATTAAATTATCACATTAGATGACACAGTATTATAAATTATAACAAATATAAATATCCATTCAAGTGTTGAAAAAGTAATTGTTTAATTAACCTATACATACATAGGCTACACTGTATTAATTATAATTAATACATTATCATAAAGTGCAGTAAGATGTCTCTCTCTGAAATTTTTAAAATCTGGCAATCCTACGTATACCCAATTACAGTGCTAATATATAACTGCATACCGTGCACATGTAAATTTATTTTTATTTCCAAGAATTATCTTTATAACCTGTGGTCCACGATCGATCATCCTTGTAGAGTTCCTGGCCTTACGAATTAAGTTTGGGTGCCCCTGCCCTAAACATAGTAGTATTGCACATTTTGGAGTAATACTGTATATACACAATACAATGTAATTTTATCGTCATAGTTCAAATTTAATGTTAATAAGTTCTGTCATTTTGGCTGTCTTACAGTCAAGAAAAAACTGTAAAATAATGCAGGCCTAATAATTATAGACATAAAGCTTCCTTCCAATGCTGATTGCTTAACTCAACCATAGACTATTTAATGTTAACATCATATTAAATGATAGCAATTACAGCATATTGTGGTGTAGCCTATAAAAATAGTAATAATGGATATACCGGTAAGAGGGAAGGGATATTTTTTGGTAATGGATTAGTATATTTTATAATATTATTAACTATATATTGTTAAAGTACCTAGTAATTACCGTAATATGTATATTATATAATACTGTAAACGAGACAATATCACAGGCTGCAAACTAGATTATTCTTGTTTCTGTATAATTATACAACATGTAAGTATGAAATAAACAAGTCTACCACTGCTTGGGTTAGGATAGGATTACTTATATATTGTAAGCAGGCTATATGCACAAATTTTCCAATATACTACTATCATAACTAAATAGGTAATATTAACATTAATTTTCATACGTTTTTGTGGTGCAAGTATAACAAAACTCCAACAACATATAATTATGAACGTCAAATTCTCTTTTTATTTTATTTATTTTTCAGTGTTGTTGTTGTTTTCTAATGCCAGGCATTTGACAATAAAGTCATTTGACCTCTTGCACTCCAATATTTTTCAAAGATATTGTCATGGTTAGCCACTGACACACAGATTTTGAGATGTTCTGAATCCATTTCTTGATTTGAGTTGCACAATGGACAGTTAGGAGACTGATATATTCCAATTCTATGCAGATGCTTGGCCAAACAGTCATGGCCTGTTGCCAATCTAAATGCAGCTACAGACGATTTTCATGGTAAATCGGGAATCAACTGTGGATTATGATGCAGAGAGTTCCATTTTTTCCCTTGAGATTGTGTTATCAAATTTTGTTTGTTGAAGTCTAAGTATGTAGATTTAATAAATCTTTTCACAAAGGAATATGTAGATTTAGTAACAGGTCTGTAAGTAGCAGTGCTGCCCTTCTTTGCTAAAGCATCCGCATTCTCTTTTCCCAGGATTCCACAATGGGATGGTATCCATTGGAATACAATTCTTTTATTGAGTGTTATTAGTTGAGAGAGCATTTTATTTATTTCTGCTATTTGAGATGAAGGTGTGTGTCTAGAGACTATTGATAGAATAGCTGCTTTGGAGTCTGACAATATAACTGCATTCCTAAATTTATTGATGTGGCATAGAAGATTCCTGAGACTTTCACTTATTGCAGTGATTTCTCCATCAAAACTTGTTGTTCCATATCCAAGAGATCTATAAAGTGAGAAGAGACAGCACGTAACACTTGCACCTGCACCTTGTTCCCTGGAGGTCAAGGATCCATCGGTGTATAAATGAAGCCAATTTTGTGGAGGGTACCTAATATTAATTGTCTCTAAAGACAATTGTTTCATTATTTCAGTGTTTACTTCTGATTTCAGTATTTCTTCTGTTAAATTTAGATTATACTCTATATTTAATAGTGTTAAAGGGTTTGATTTAATTTGTAAGTTTTCTTTTATTCGGGACGTTGATTTTCTGTTTTAATTCTTGAACTATGGATATGAAACTTTTTTGAGTTTTTAATCTACGGAGAGGACTGTATGAATGCCAATTGTTTCCTGGTAATCTGATAAGTTTTCATATTGAATCAGTGCTTTTTCTTTCTATTATCATTTTGATGCTGTTAATATTAGTGAGGAATCCCATAGAATCTATTGGAGTTGTTTTGATTCCACCTATTTTTCAGTGTTTAGTCCCTTATTTCCCATTGTTCTTTAGATTTATCATCGGTAAAATATCAATTAACGGATAAATTATGTTATACACTCAGTTGATAAAATAAATAATATTCACGACAAATATATGTAAAAACAGAAGAGATAACGAATCACAATATTCCTGACCGATAGCAATATGACAGCAGGGTCTACGTATTCTAGTTACATTGGCTTAGTCACTGGCAGAGACTGAATTCTATTCAATAGAAAGGTGTACTTTATCTTATCTCTTCGCTTTGCCCACCTGACAACTATAATTAGCTGCCTTGTTCCGAACTTGTCAAGGTCATATAGGCCAATAATATATTCATCCATGGTCATCAGTTGTCGACAATACATACAAACGAAATAATCGATATAGACCGACCAGATCGGTTCCGAGTTCGTGTATTTCGTGATGGTGTTGGTCATTGTGTCATCTGTTGACTATTATTGAACTACATCAAGTCGGCCCTGAATTGCAAGAATTGCTAATCATCAAACCTATATAAAGGGCTTATCTGTTATATATATGATCTCGGGTATAAGCTAGAGAATAGAATTAAATTAAATTAAATTATATAGGCTTCATTTAACAGAGGAAAAATAAAATACTTTTCAACTTCAATATTAATACTAAATTACGTTTCTACAGATATGTTTACGTTTTATTATTGCTAGATTCGTAGGCTGTCTCTGCAAACAAACTGTGCCTCTTCTTTCCTCTGGAGAAATAAACAATAATAAATTCAACTTTGCTGAACAAGGAAGTCTGAGGCAGAATTAAGACATTCTTTACCAGACATTAGCAAAGTAAATTTCTACAGATCTGTCACTTTATTTCGCAAGTTAGTGACTCCAAGATCTACTGATCTGTGAAGTGAAGTAATAAAAATTGGGATGAAAATTACTTCAGTAAGAATAATTATATTTAAACATTACACACAATGAAGAAACATATCTCGACCCACTCGCTCGCTGCAACCGATATTTTCTGTCCTTATCTGTTGTCTCTGTCATCCATGTCTCGTGCACCATGCACCGTGTGACAACGTTGTACTGCCGCTAGCATTCAATTGACTTAGGCCATATGCCTTCTTATTCTGAAACTGCTATAGGTTAGGTCTCGTGAATTTTAAATTGTTTAGTTAAAGCAATGAATTTCATGTTCCTAGACAAAATAAATTTTAATATTAGATCATACTAATCCTAATTACTAACATAATATTCGAGAAGTCCAGGAGGAAAATATATTATTTTATAATTTACTGAATCATTTAGAAAACATCTCGCAACATAAAGATGAGATGTGGTAAATAGGTAAGACATTGTTATTGTTATTGTTGCTATTTATTATTATTATTATTATTATTATTATTATTATTATTTCAGTACTGTGATTTTTCCTTCTTTGGTGATAACTGGTATTAGTTGGTAACACTGAAGAGATGGCGAAATTAGACTTTTAGGAACTACACTTACATGATCCTCACTATAGCATAGGCTTTAGTTGTGACGCAATGCAACAATACAGGATAATGGAAACCTACCTATTTTAAACAGTAGTATTAATTTTATGAGAATGGATTTGTTGCTTCTGAATGTATCAAGAATCTCGGTTTATGATTTTAACATATGTCACTTCTGTCTAAATTGCCAGTAACAATCAACATCTCTTACGGAATTGAGAACTAATTTCTAGAGAGTACGTAATCACTAGCCAACAGAAAATGCATAACTTGGTATAATGATGGTGTGGAAGGTGATAAAACTCCACCCTTTATTACAAGTTAGCGATTCTGACAGTATGATGTTACATTATTTCAGGTAATTATTAAAAATTAAATGCACTGATTATGTGGATATTTCGTCCTTAAATTTTGTAGGGAACAGTGGGATGTGTTCATAATGCTGTGTTATGTACTGTACGTGTAAATATGGCAATTTCTGTTTCCCAGTATTACTATTTTTGTTCTCCATTACCCAAAAAACACACTGGATTGAGAGAAACTAGGAAAATATTACAAACAACAATATTACACAACAAACTGCTATTAAATAAGAAATATTTATGTACGGAGAATGCCTTATGTTCAAAATTTGGAGAGAAAAACAAAAGTAGCACTTTTTAGATGGGAGATTGTTTATAATTACATTGAAGAATCTTTCATAAAATGGGAATGGTCGCAAGAACATTCTCTGAGTCATTAAGACGTCATGTCAAAGAGCACTTGCTGTTACGTAGGACTCGACCCATCAAAGAACAAAGAGATTTGAGCAGATTATACTTGGCATTCAAGCAATTTGTAAATATTAACCATTTTAAATGCATACCTACAATTTGCACATTATTATGTTGACAATATAATGTATCCATTTCCCAACACTTTATTTATTTTGGAAATCTCTTTCATGCAATTTGGCCTAGCAATTCTCCAACTTGTATTCTTCCTGTATAAGACAGACATAAAAAAAAAAAAAATAAATAAATAATCTGAGCTTCAGCTTCATGAGTATAAAACAATGTTTACCTCTATTTGTGTCTGAATCTTAAGGGCAGCTTCAGTTTGTCCTAAGCTCATTAACTGCATGGCTATTTCATTCATCTCAGCCAGACGAACTTCATTTGCTTTAAGATCAGCCTGGAAATCATCGAACTTTTTCTGCATAACCTCCACTTGTTCCAAATCTTCACCTACATCAGCAACCTGCACTTCTGCATAGTTCTCCTGAAAATAAATTTACGGCATAAGAATCAGTAAATTAACATTACACAAAATTAGTTGGCTGGCTCATATGTTGGGAATAGATTCAAATACAGCCTAATACAATGTTAGTAACTCATTACCCCTCACAACAGGACAGACGAAAATAATGCGCACTGAATTTCAACATGAACAGGATATAAACTACAAACTTTACCTGCAATCTTTTGTATCGGGAATCCTAAACCTTAAAATTCATAATTGGGTTTGAACATAGACATCTTAAAACTAAAGCTAAACACAGAAAGTACTTAGCCATCAAAGATGACAGACTTCCACAACATAGTATAGATTATTATTTTATGTGGCATTTAATTAATCTAAATAGGACATGAGAACAATAATACATGTACACATTTTCTATTACAATTCTACTTTTGCATTTACAAATAAATATTACATGACTTGTACCTGAACTGCTAAGATTTACCTTATCTTTAATCCATGTAGCAAGTTCAGCTGCTTCACGAACCAGGACGTATGCTTTGACAGTCTCATTCAGTTTGTTCTGTCTCTCCCTGGCGAGGGCCAAGAGCTGATCATACTGGGCCTGGATCTGATTCTGTCGAGCTGCTATGGAATTCTTGTCAGCTAAATTCTGTTGTGATGCTGACAAGCCTGCTTCAATCTTTTTCACATATGCTGCTGGCACAAAACCTTGACGGTCGTTTACTTCGACCTTCCACCAGTCCTGCAGCAAATCATAGCGAACATATCCTTTTATGCACTGTATCAAATATACATTAGAATTTTAAAATTTGATGAATACTTTCTAAAGCAGTAATAGCTACATTTGCCTAAAATGGCAAAATAGTCCATATTGTATGAATCCAACATCACTTTTTAAATAATGTCTGCATTTCTAAAAATAAATTAACAGTATCTCTCAGAGTCTAATGTTTATATGGCATCATAATTTTGCCAACTGAAAATTGGTGTTCAGAATGTTATTCATTACAATAAACTAACTTTGAGACAGTAAGCACCAGTGCCTGCAAATTTTAAATAATAGCTCATTCTTAGCAAATGATATCCTCTCCCTTGCAAGTTTTAATAAAAGTATGCTCTGCCTACCTATATTTAATTTCAAAATTCTTTTGTATCATTCAGCATGATGATGCTACTACCTGAAGTGAAAAGTGGCCATTTACCAAGCTCACATACTGGTTTAAATTTATCACATGTACTTTGAGAGAACATATGTAAATACCCAATTATTTTTTAATACTGTATATATCTGCACGAAAAGAGAGTTACCTCATTTCGTTTCTTGCTTCAAACTTGTTCTTTAAATGAATGAATGAATGAATGAATGAATAAATAAATAAATAAATGACTAAATGAAAAGATAAACAAGATACCTTGTTATTGGAGTTTAGGAGAGTAAGAACATCTCCCTTCTTCATGGATACTTCACGCGGTGATTTCTCTGTATAGTCATACAGGGCCATTACACACTCTTTACCTGAGACGTCAATAACAGGGGTTTCTTGTTGCTGAAAATTAAAACAAAATTATATGAAGGATCACAAATTAAATATTAATATGAAGTCTCATTAATTAAATATTAAAATTAGCTCCTCATAAAGTGGTCTATTAAATCAATGGTTTCAATATACTCACTCTGCATGATTGTGCTTGCTCCCGGAGAGCACAAATGGTGTTACCAAAAGCCTCCAGATCAGATACAAGAGCTTCATGTTTCTTCAAAAGAGCTTCACCAGAATCCTCGTCCTTTCCATAATCTGTATTGCACACAATTGGTTCTTTTTCCTTCATCCATGATTCAGCTTCATTGGCGTCAGCAAAATATTGGTGTGCTTGCAATGAATCTTCCAGATCTTGCTTGCGCTAAATAAATTAGTTTATAAGATCGTCAAAAGGATGAAAATGAAATATGACTTAAAGGCTATTGTATTAATTCAAATCTTTCAAGCACATTTTATTATAATTTCGTATCATAAACCAGCATTATTTGATGTGAACGAGGAAAAAATTAAGCCATACATTATAAAAACTCATATCAGGAAAAACAATACTTCTATTTTGCTAATTTATTAAACTATAAATAGTAGGTTATCTCATATCAGTACACCATTTATCATTACTATTTTCTGCAGAGTTATCATCTATTTCAGATCATTCTTCTGTAGCCACACTTTTTTTCTGTATCCCAAATAGCATCACCAAGTATATTCGAAATTCCAATTTTTAAGCTCTTAATTATTTCTGCTGGTACCATAACCCATGCTGTCCCATAACCTCACTATTTACAAACACACCACTTCAATGGACCATGACATCTTTCCATATGGTGTCAAATTGTGTCCCCCATTTTAGCCATCCTAAAATATTAAATATTTGAAATGTTCTGGAATACTGTATGTATACTCGTATATGTTGTCCAAATTTTACGCTAACATTTCACATGTAATTTAGGGCGACCAGAAATTTCTTCAGGGGGAGGGAGGGGGGGGGAAAGAGTATATTATATGCTTACCTTTGATTGAGGTTCTGGCTGATTTGTACATCTATTATCAGGCAGTACATCTACATCTCACTTGATGATATGTGTCAGAGGAAGAAAATTAATTGTTTATACACCTGAAGTCTGATTAGTGTAATATATAGCTAGTCAGCAATGTATGCAACGGAGGAAGAAAGGAACTGGACATCCTATCTCATTATTTCCTGGTATAGTTGTCTTATAGCTGTTGCCTTGTTGGTATCACCTGTGAGGTTCAGACTTGTCTTTGGACTGTTGACTAAACAACAACTATATGCTTTGGTAAAGGGAAATCAAAGGGTTGTCCTCCTCCTATGCGTCAAGAAACAATTGACTATGAGCCAGTTTCGCATTCACATAGGTGACACCAGACTGTGAAACAGATGTATTGGGCGTATAGGGAATGATCAAGAACTGCTATCATGGCCTCTACACTCTTCCGGCTTAGTCCCTTGTGACTTTTTGTGTTGGGGTATGTGAAGGATTCATTGTTAGTGCCACCATTACTGGCTGATCTGTCAAAATTCTGAGTTTGCATCATTAACCCTTTTGCTGAAATTGACAAACAAGCTACATTGATTGTGGGACTAAATTTATTACATAGTTGATGTGTGCAGGGTCACTAAAGGGGCACACATCAAGCACCTGTAACATGTCAAAAAAAAAAAAAAACACTGTTGAGTTTTTCTACAGTTTTATGATAACATTAAATAAGATACCTACAGTGATTCTTTGAAACTGCTTCAATCATTTGAAAATAACCCGTACGTAAGACTGATGCTGTCTGACCAATGAATAAGCACATGGAAGCGGAAGTTGATCTTAGTGCAACACGTAATGTTAAAATTAGCTGAAAGGTTCATAGCTAAGCAACTAAGTAAACTTAAATTAAATTATGATGAACTTTTAACTACATTTTGTGCAATGTATTCAGAATTTAAAAATTACAAGACATTCAATCAGAAAATGTGTGAAAAGTTGTATAAAATAAAAGAGCGTAATTGGAGAGATTTTCAGATAGAAAAAAGTATCTGGTCTGATTACCCTAAGTAATTACATGATGAGAATTATGTAAGGACAATACTTTACAACATTGCTGGTACTGTATTTATAAAGATTACTATGTTAACATCTTTCAATATCCTATATTCAAAATCAAAAATATTTAATTATGTTAACTATGTATGAAAAGGTGAAAAATTGGCCCAAACCTGAGAAGGGGAGAGGGAGAAGCATGGAGGTAACAACAAAAGATTTACTACTGAAATTGTTTCATTGAAGTGTGCAATTAAAATTTTCTTCCAGATGTATGTATATTCATATTGCGCAAATCAAGATTTCAGGTATAACTCCCTGTAAAGTTGATTTGAATAATTTCGAGGGAAAAATTGTTCCGGAGCCGGGTATCGAACCCGGGACCTTTGGTTTAACGTACCAACGCTCTACCACTGAGCTATATTCATACTGTCTTAGAATATTAATTGAAGGTCTATTCACTATGTTCTATTAGAAGCATGAAAATATTGCAATTGCGATAAAAATAAGAAGGGTGATTTTTGCTCCTTCTTCACAGAATTTCATCACAATTGCAACCCTTTGAGGCCAGTTTCATTATTGCGAATTAATGCTATAAATAGAAATTACCACAACAAATTGTAGTTTGAATATATTTGAGCAAAATATGAACGATTTAGAAGAATGCTTAATCTTTTTTTATTTCATTTTAGATACATTTTTCAGATTTTGTTTTGTACTTCAGAACACAGCCAGGAAATTCGTTTTTGTGGAGTCTGACATACCATCAACCATGTATGCACAACACTGATTTTTGCTTTAGTCTGTTACAGAACACATGGACAGGAGGGTATAACTGACATATTACTGCTATATAAAAATTGTCTTGTTGACATTTCATTTCTTTCTCTCTACCCTATGCTGATGTTTCTCCAGTGTATGCAATGGAGACAACAATCATCTTTTGTCTTTTATTGCTGACAGTTCCTATGCCTGTGTACTTTGCTGTTTTATCTGCAGTTTGAGCTATAGATTACACCAGGGGCCTATTTCACAATGTTTACAATCTTTGTTTGTAATGTTGAACTTTACAAAGGAAATCAAATCTTTACAAATTAAATTTTGCTCACTTCACAAGTATTCTGTTTCACAATGAAGGTTAATTTTACAAATGTGTAAATTTTACTTGTAAAGGTAGTACATTTTCTACAATACCTCTGAGATGTGTAAAGTTTGATATTGCAACAAATTATGAATAAATACAATAAAGATGTGTGTTCGCGTAGGCTTCCACGGCTGGTGTACATGGTGTGTGGATAAGCTTCAGGGCTTCTTCCGCGTTGTCTTGGTGTTGGTGGCTGACGTTTCGACCACTGTGTTGTGGTCATCTTCAGAGCAGTTATTGGAAGATGACCACAACACAGCGGTCGAAACGTCAGCCACCAACACCAAGACAATGTGGTAGAAGCCCTGAAGCTTATCCACACACCACAATAAAGATATATTTATTAAATTAATTTTTGAGTAACTGGATAATATTAAGAATTAAGTTAAAGTAGTTTTGATGTTATTAAGTAGTTCTAATGACTCAGACGAAGATATTGAATTTAGGCCTAATCAAACAAAGACGTATACATAAAATTTTCCGGCCAAGAATTAATAACATGTTCGTATCATTATATGAATTTAATGAAAAGTTTCGAATGAGTCCCGCGCTATACTTCAGAATACCGAGTAAGTATTTATATAGGAAGACTGTATTTAATAAATACTTGCACTTAAGAAAGAAGTTCCCTGCACCAAAAAGAAATAATTCAATAATGCAATAACGACACTACTTATACAGTATTATGAAGTCATTTCGATTCCCGTTTCACTGGAATCTCTCCTACAAGATATAGGACATCAATCCAACATCCAAAAGGGAAAAGTGGTGCCCTAACCTCAAAGCGAGAACTATATTGTTTTACATTGGTTGCATACTAGCTGTCAGTTCCGTGCATTAGCAGATAAGAAAGGAATTTCTAAGATATCAGTGTGCAAAAGTGCCCACAGAGTAGTTGATGTTGTTAATAGAGTTAAATTCGAGGCAGTTTTTGATCACCAAAATTTTATTTACTGTAGCACAGAATTTTTATGTTGTTGCTGGGATCACTATGTTTGTGAGGTTATAGATGCAACATTAATAAATACTGATGGATCAACACAAAAAATGAACCTGATTTTGTGGTTAGACATTGTAATTATTTTATCAATTGCATATCTTTACGTGGACCAAATCTGTTATTTAGTTATTTGACTTAATTTGGCACTAACTTTGGTCATTTAAGTAATAGATGTATTGGTATATTCGACCAGTCACATCACATGAAATCCATTGTCGCCAATATATAAAAATCTAAATACTTTTAATTTTTTTAACAATACTTTATATTTTCTGTTGGTGAAATATGAATCAGCACGCTTAGAATAATCTATTTTGGTACAAAATATAAACATATGTATTGATAGTGGTAAAAATACAGCGACTTTAGCTCTGGTCCTCTGCGATTTTTGTAAACTGTTGTTGGCGATATTTTGTAACCAATAATGCGTATTTGTAAATTTCTTTAGTTGATTTTGTAAAGTTCGTCAAACTTTACAAATTAATACGATAGCATTGTGAAACAATTTACAAGCATTTGTAATCTCTTACTTGTTATTTGTAAATTGTTAATTTGTAATTTGTAAGGATTGTGAAACGGGCCCCAGGTGTTTGCTGTTTCCTAATCACACAAATTAATACAGTGATTGTAACTCATGGTGCTTCCTTACAATTAATAGGTTTACTGTGTTTACACCCAATTCATCATGCTTAACATGCAGGACAACACAACAAAAAAATATACAGTAACAAATTTCTAATTCAATTGCCAACTGGTATAGAATGTTGAAACAATGATTAATAGTATTTCACACTACTAAGATTTATTTCAAATCATCCGTCCTCAAGTGAGGTTGACCACTGGGATCCGGAATTAACAAACATAAAAGATAAAGGGAAATGAAACAAGCAAAATGATTCGATTTGTACATTAAAACAAAAATTTACGTGTTAACATATAGATGAAAGTGTAGAATTTGAAGAGAGGCCTTCAAAATTTCCATTACAATCTTCTAAACCTCACAAAAGGGAATTTGAAAGGATTTAAGGATATTACATGTAAATTTTGGTAAACAACCCCTCGCTCCAAATAGTATGCCTGTAACATCCCAGTTGTAAAGTGAAATGCCTTATTTTTCACTGAGGTATGGAAGACAAGGTACATATACTGACTAACAAAATGTACACTTTACTTGGTATGATGAAATAAAACTTATCATAATACTCTCCATGTTCAAATTACCAAATGTTTTCGTTAACATTAATCTGAACTGAAGATTATCATTATCAGTAGCTAATAGCAAGATGCATGTTCACCTACCACTCCTACAATATCCGTGTTTTGTCTCACATGTAATATTTGCAAAGATCAACTTGTCAGTTCTGCTCAATACCATTATTTGTCTGTAATACTTTGTCTTGCCAAACATACTTTTAATATACCCCACAGCACTAAGCAGTAAGAACTATACGAGTCATTCCACGTCAAATCACACAAAATTATACAAATTTTGACCTTCATATTTCTGATTGCGTTTATATTTTTTTTACCAACTCTAAGGGGTCTCATAAACTAACAAGTGTATTTTTATTTCCTCCTAAGTCCACATGTTTTTAAAATATTACATGTTAAAATTCGTTAAAAATGTCGCACAATGCAACATTTAAAGCGTCATATTTCTGACAATATTGATGTTAATTTTTTTTTGAAAAATGCATTTACAAGCTTAAAGTACTGTCTTTTATTAAATATTTACTAACTAATTTTAATATAATTATTTCAAATATTTTTTTATAATTCAATTTTTAAAACATATACATCAATGTGCAATAGCCCTATTAAAAATCTAAAAAAAATGCCTACTAAGTGCACTGAAGTATTTTTAATAATTCCAGAAAAAATCAGAATGGGATCTCCAATAGTTTAATGGAAATTTAATTACTTATGACAGAATGTGTACTGGTCGGTGCAGCAGCAGTGGACGGGAAGCTTTAAAGCGCGAAGAGGTTTATTGGCGCTGGATAATTGACTGAACGTTGCAACATTACACCCAGTACGGATCAAGTTACTCGAGGAAACACTGCTAATTTACTTATTATGATATCTTCAAATAATTGTACATTATGCTTTTCAAATGTTTCTTTTCATTCACATTTTAAATTTTCATTCGCCTACCTTCTTTCTTGAAAGAAAATTGTTTTACTAAATCTTCAGTTTTTGACAACGGAATGAAAGAATATAATTTTAATGTACCAGTTATTGGTTTTAGATTATGGTATCTGGCCTGCAAATTTTCAGTGTGGTTTTTGTGCTTATTGAATGGACAAAATATAAATGACACATTAGAAATGTTTTTTGTGACTAATCAAACAGTTTTTTTTTTGTGTTGTTATAGGATCTTGTATAGGCTAACTCTCGTGGCAAGTCTTTTAACAGTATCTCCAATGCCAACACATGGACCTTTACCATGCGACATTGCAAAGAAGTGTCATTCAGCACTAATTCCATAATCGTCTTCATGTAAGCAATTATTTATTTATTTATTTATTTATTTTTTATTTATTTTTTTTTTTTTTGTGAACTTGATCCATTGGAAAAGTAGATGATTTTTCCCATATCGTCGAATTCTTGCTTTAAGAAATTGATTGCTTCTGATTGAAAAAAGTGAAAGGGATCGGTGTCATGTTTCATGGTTTCTGAGATGACATTACTTTTGTAACGAATTCCTGTATCTCCTTTGAAATATACTACGAAAGGATTTATTTATTTATTTATTTAAATATACAGAATAAAGAATATAATTACAAATAAGAGAAATAGAAATAAAACAATACAATCAATATAAAAAAAGGAGATGCAGTAGTATTAACAAAATTTGAGACCGAATGAGCAGCGCTCGTGTTCGGTCACAGTTAAGATATAATATTAATAGGCCTATAAGAGAATATAAAGTAAAATAGAGTAGGAAGTAAAATTAAAATTGTATTGTATTGTGGCTTGGCATATGTTCCAATGCACACCTTGTATTGAATCTTGTATTACAAATGAATAATTTTCAGAAAAGTCTGCAATAACTATGTAATTTTCAGGTTGTACTTTCTTTGCATTCCGTCAAAAATAAAATATGGCTGACTTTTGAATGGATGACGATGCATCTTCTACATGAAAATCTTAACATGCTAGGGAGCCTTTTACTTTTGAAACTTTTCACGGGGGTATCATTTTGTTGTATCTTTCTTTTCTTGATAGGGGATTCTATTGACATCAAACTCTTGTTTAATTCCTCAATTTTACTAATTTCTAGCACTGTATCCATAGAACTGCTAGAAGAAATACTAGGATAATCACTTTCTCTGTCCGCACTTTCATTTGATTCATGTTTATTAATATCACAAGAACTACCGGCTTCACATATAATTTCACCTGACCTATGCGGAAATTGATTGATTTTTACGGAACAAATCACATATTTGCACACTCAAAGACTCCTTTAAATTGAGCTTTATCAATAAGTTGCGACTTACGCGTCTTAGTGTACTTTTCTTTTTAAAAGTGTGATTAGGAAGGTAAATGGATTTAAACACTTGTTATATATTACGCGATCTTTACCATCACTCATGTTATATAGAAGTCACGTCACTGCGCGAAATTCAAACCCAAACTGATTATTTTTCTCTCATGCCATCTGTTTACTGCCATAAAGTTTACTGCCTTACCCAGTCTTGCTATCATCAAACACTTGGCTATATTACAGTATTAACTGTGAAGGGCTTCCCCCTGAGCTGACAATAATAAAATAATTTTAGATAAGATATTCACTGTTCCTTAAGGTATTAATCATTTGATAATTAGTAAATAAATTGTTACAAATTTATGGGTGCCGATCCCATATTTATAAATGCAGTAGTTTACAGATAATACATCAGCGAACAAGTCTATATTTTTTTCAGATTTTTAACTTGGCTATTTAATATAGTAATTTTGCTTTGAAAAAGAAATTATTAAAAAAATATGCCAAATTTTAAATTTATTTGTGATAGGCCTAAAGTAATAAAAAGTGTTGTATTTCGTCTTTCAAATGCGCCAAACCGCAAATCTCAATTATATGTAGACACAAAGTTCCAAGTTTATGTAACAGTGCGCGCATAATTTGCGTAACTTCAAATATTCATAACTACACAAATAATTAATAATTGTGAAAATAAAAAAGTATGGGTCTCCTTATTTGACGTCTGGAATTCATGAAAAAAAATTCGACCATTTCCGAGAAGGTCGTGTTTTATTGCTGTGCGATTTGACGTGGAATGACTCATATGCACACATTATAAAATGGCTTAGATTTGTAGAAGTGTTAGTTTTTTTATATTTTATGAAAGTTAGGGTAAAAAAATTATAATAAAACCCCATTCATCATTCCCAATTTTAAGGAATAATCTGATTAAGTCCCAGTCAAATTACCATAAGAATAATGTAATTAATTTCTGCTTTTAAGGAAACCTGGTTTAAGGAAAATCCCACTATAAGGAATACTTTTCAAGTGAATTATGTGGTAATGAAGATCAAAATATTGACTTGACTTTCAATAATCAATATGCTAATGCCAGCATATTCGATAGTGCATCTCAATCAATAGTAATGTGGCACCACGCAATGGCGTTCTTTATGGTGTTGCTTTGTGTTGCTTTCACAGTGTGGTTGCTTTGCTTGCTTTGTTCTTGCGAGTTGTGTGCCTATTTCCAAGTTTTTTTTTTTTTTGTTAGTTTATGGTTGGAAAAAATGAACTATCAGACAGAAAGAGAAAATAATAAGGGATGCCGAGACTAATCCTCAAGACGTTGTAAGTTGGTTAAAATGTATGGAGAAATTTTTTTTAAATTTTTTTTAACACTATCGCATATGGCTAAAAAGCATGCTTTGCCAACTACTTCAATATGGGAAATAATGAAGATGAAAAAAGAAATTTTCAGTGCCAAGTTTCAGTGTGTTCCAGGTTCAACCAAACAGAAAAACATTCATGCCTCACCATTTGAAAGGTTTAGAAAATATAATGAAATTATTTGTAAATAACAATTAAGGCCTAATTAAATGATTATATTGTTTGGTATATAACACACGTTTGTACTAGATATTTTAGCCTTTCCTTCTCATTTTATGTAAACCCCCTTTTAGGGGACAAGGTAGTGTGAGATGGTCAAAAATGAAATATTTGATTTTGTTGTAGTTAAATTCTCCAAAGTTTCCTGACTAAGAAAATATATAGATTTATAATGATACGACAATTTCTACCCATTTAAATGTCATTTTGTTTATGTCTCGTCCTTTAAGCTTAGAGTGGCAAGTCCCCCTTTTTAATGTTGTTGTTATTGTTTTCTAATGCCAGGCGTTTGACAATAAAGTCATTTGACCTCTTGCACTCCAATATTTTTCAAAGATATTATCATGACCAGCCAATGAAGCACAGATTTTGAGGTCCTTTTTAATGTATATGAATTTTTTTGCTTCCAGACATAATAAAAACCGGAGGTAATTTTTTTTTTTTTTTTTTTTTTTTTTGGGCTGGGAAGTTTAGTGGCTAGACTTCATCATCGGGATGTTGTTTTGTTCTTTGTCTGTTATGGTTTGGATAGGAATATAAATGTATTTTTCTCTTGTGTGTAACAGTGAAAAGTTTAGTTGAATTAGTAATATAGGGCAAGATATTGGAGGTGGAGGTATTATCCAATTACCACAGCATTAATATAGAGGATCACAAGTGTGTGAAGAATTACGAAGGATTTGAGTGGAGCCATAGAGGCTGAAGGTGCTAAAAAATTTTCCAGTGCTCTTCAGAGGACCTTGGTGTCATATATGTGAAATATTTGAGAGATGGAGATTCTAAGGCCTTAAAACTGTATGTGAGACTAAGCCTTATGGAGATTTAGATATTGAGAAGCTAGAGTATGTGCACTACATGCAAAAGAGAATGGGGAGAAGGTTGAGAAACATCAACAAAGAACTGAAATGGAGAAAACTTTCTGACAGAAAGGGTCTTGGTGGGTCAAGCCGACTAACTGAGGATGAAAGAGGTAACTTCAGACTTATTATGGCCTAGCCATTAGACATTACACAAAAAATTTAAACGAAATGATATCAGAAGTGTGGGCATTATTTTTCATAAGGCTTCAACCGATGGCAGACTTCAGCACCACCTCTGCCTAAAGGTACCTGACTCATGGTGTAGATTTCAGAAGGTTTCAGTTTCTGGAGCGGTACACCACTACAGGCATTCTTTTCCTCACGCAGTATTGGAGAAAAAATAAATCAGTATATGAAGATCTGGTAGGCATTAACTTACTCAAATAGTGTTTGCAAGGTCAAACATAGAACCAGAATGAAAGTTTTAATAACTTAATCTGGAAGCAGGCACCAAAAACAGTGTTTGTGGGACATGAGACAATTTGGATTGCTGTGCATGATGCTGTGATCACATTCAATAATGGTTCTGCACGTGGATTGCTGGTTTTGAATGAAATGGGCCTAAAACCAAGTTTCAATACTGAGAGAGTACTATGTCGCATAGACAACGATCGGTTTTATTATGCACAGAGAACTGCACAGTCATCAACAAAGGAAGCCAGACCACAAGAAGAAATGCTGAGAAGCAGAAAGAGTCAGCTCATGAAGAAGCAGATGATTATGATCCTGGAATGCATTGATATGAGTCATAATAATTGACGCATATTTTAAATCAATTTTTCTCAAATTTACATTTTTTTTTTTGCACATATTATTATGTTCTCATTTCTCAGAAAATATTGGAGCTAAAAATGTGAAATTTTGCACATTTATTTCATAAATAGTTTTGAACTTGTCCTCCACAATCATGAGGATTTCACGAAAATTTCCCCATGTTTTAGCTAACAATTTGGACAGTCTTTTTTTTTCATATAATAATTTTTATAAAATCAAATATAGTAGATAGAAGGACAAATTAATGACAGAAATAATCAGAGCACTGTGTATATGTGTTGCACACATACTGATTGAGAAATATATGAGAAATAGGAATTTTCTTTCTGCAATGTGTGAGAGTTACTCATTCACATTACCTTGTCCCCTTTAAGAAAAATCCCTATTTAAGGGGAGGGGAGGGGGAGAGTCGTTAAAATGAGGTTTTACTGTAATTACACTATTCTTGGCCAATTATAGATAGGAACTTATCCTCAACTTGCCTGCAATGCTTTCTCTTTCAGCTGGGTCCAATGATCATTAAGGGTACCAATTCGCTGTTTAATTTCTTCACTGGCAAAATGACCATCATCAATCATTTGCTGTCCTGATTGACAGACTGCTGCAATTCGGTTCTCATGGTTATTTATCTCTGCCAACACAGCCTGGTGCTTCTTAATCAAGTTCTGTACACCAATTAGATCACGACCTGCACAAGTAAAGTATATATTTTAAATATCACGAACAAAGAAGTCATCCTCGTAGTTACTATATTTGCCACTAGAACAGAGTTTAGAGTTTTCAAATTCTTACAGTACAGCTATCCAGTCTCTGGCCTTAACATTTCGAGAGATAAGAGAAGTGAGAAGGAGAGGAACTAGCATTGCCAACCTATCGCATTTTGAAGTTGTGAACAGAACTTCGAAATTTTACTGTGAATGAAACTATTCTGCTCAATTTGAACCTTAAAATGCTCAGGTTTGGTTTCATGTAATGTTTTTAATCACTATAGTTTGCTGCTACAGAACTTGAATTCTGGTATGCACAGAAGAATTCAGCTGTAGTTTGCACTGCTGGGAGAGATGCATGCACCAAATGTGAAAGTTGTCTGTTATAGCCAACTACTGTTGCCATGTGTGTCTGCTGCATTTAATATTATGTTTCATTTCTCTTATATGTGAAGCACGTGGCAGACATGGTATCAGTTCTTTATGTTAGTACAGATGAAGTTGGTTTATTGTTTTGTGTTTGAGAGATTTATGGTGTCTGTAATTCTTATTATTGTTACAGTAATATGGCCAGTGGTTCTTCAGAATGGAAAAAGAAAAAAAAAATAAAGGACCTCTTCTCCCCTATACAAAAGAGATAGAGTTTGTGGCTCTTTGAATGTGGAAAAAACAACTGTTTAAAAGTTTGACAAAATAAAACATCACTCGATGCATTTCAGAAGGATGTGATAAGGCAGCATATTCATCAATATTAATGTATGGTCACACGTCGCTATTTTTGCAGCGCTGCAGTACGAAAAACTGTGCAACTCTCGTACTGCGACGTGTGAACAACGGTGCAACCCGAAAAGTAGCGGCTGCCAAACCTACTGCCTGCTACTTTTTCATACTGCACGCAGCTTAAAAGTAGTGACGTGTGAACAGGATTCTCAGGGTGCAGCTGCAGCAATTTTGATATCGGTTTTGTTGAAACTTTTTCTGCGGTTGCAACCAGTGTTGCCACTCAAATGTGCCAATGATACTTTTATTGTTTGGATATATTTTAATGTTAGATGTGATGAAAATAAATTATTTGTAACAGTTATTAAATGCACAACACAGTCTGAGCATATTTGCTGACGATATAATTCATTTTTTTTTAATTTTCCGTAGCATAGTTTCAAACAGGAGGGTTGCCAACATTGATTATGTGAATATGCTGTTGGTTATCATTTAAGTATATAGGCGTTTTTAAAAGCTTTATAGTAAAAAAAATGCCAATTTATGAATACTAGTTAGGACAGAAAAGCAAATAATAGATAAGTAAGCTTTCGCATGAATTTCTTAATAATGCGAACATAACCACAAAATGTATATTGAGAAGTCAACACGGAGATGGAAACCTGCAGCATGACTGTGGCTGCAAAAGTAGCGCCTTGTGTGTGAACAGATTCGCAACCTCCAGTTGCAACCTCTGCTGCACTTGCGTTGCGCAGCACGAAAAGTAGCATGCAGCACGCTACTTTTGGCTTACGTGTGAACACGACACGCAACTTTTGCAGCTGCAGTACAAAAGTTGCGCAGCAAAAGTAGTGACGTGTGACCATACCTTTATATGAGGAAGGAATTTCCCACTTGTGAGAAGCTTCTCAGTTCTTTGAAAGAAGTGAGTTTATTCGATGGTGGGAAAACCAGCTTGAGTAAAGTGCTAAAAGAACTTTGTTTTAGATTTAAAAAATTCTTAGAGAGATAAACTGTGATGGAAAGAAGTGAGATTGTAACATGGTGTAGCAGATTTCTGAGAAAGATTCTGAACATTAGTCCCAAAAAAGTGGTGTCGTTAGATGCAATGTGGGTAAATGTCAGACACTCAAACTAACAAACTTGGACAGATGATACTGCAGCAGGGACAGTCAAAGCGCACAATGGGAAGGGACTTAGATTTATTGTGCTTCAGGCAAGTGGTGTGAATGGATTTGTTCTGGGGGCAATGCTTCTCTTCAGATCAAAGAGCACTCATGATAACCATGAAGAAATGAATGGAAAGACTTTCATAACCTGGTTTAAAAGTACTCTGCTACCAAACATAAGTGTCAATTCTGTCATTGTTATGAATGCTCGTCACCACTCTGTGCAATTGAAGTACCAAGACTGAAAAACAGGAAAGACTTCATTCTGCAATGGTTAGTGGAAAACGTACCAGGGATATCTGCAGACATGACGAAAGCAGAGTGTAAAATTGTATAAACCACGATTATACACTTAAGAAAAATACTCTATTGTCACTGCTCACGGTCACACTGTTATTAGATTCCCACCTTACCACTGTCGCTTCAATGTGATTGAACTGATTTGGAAACAAGTGAAATGTTATGTTGGAAAACATAATACGACTTTCCGCCTCACATAGTGCAGCAGTGAAATCGAACAGGTGTCAGTGAATAAGTGTTCTCTCTCATACTTGAACAGTTCTGCAGCAAGCAAGGGAAGGTGATGGTATAGTGGAAACGTATGGGACAGTTAATAATTTCATTGCAGAACAACACCAGTGACTCCAATGATGACGCTGAAAAAAATCGACATTCACGAGGAGTGTAGCATCTTTCCACTTGATTATTAACATAATGTAAGTAAATTAGAGTCTGTTTCAATTGATACATTTTCATTATAAAGTTAATGTTATTCTCATAGCCTGTGGCAATATACTGTATATACACACACATATTTAGGCATGTACATTAATGAAGGATGTGATCTACATGTGTAAGATGGTTTATATACACATTCACATTAGTTTTTATTCTGTGGCACTCAGCTAGAGAGTAAGCAACAGTTTTTATTCCGTCTGTACTGTACCAGTGACACTTTCTCTCTCGGATACAAGAAACATCAGGGCCAGAGACCAGATGTTGTACCATTGTGACAATTCTTAACATGATTTCTTTCAGAAGGATGTCTCAAATATATCACACTATAGATCTATAGCATATAAAAGAACCATGTCCCTAAACCAGAAAGATTTGTCATTTTTTAATTCAGGTCCCAGGTCTTTGGGATGTAGTGCAGTGTTAACATAGTATGACCCTACATCAATTCCACCACTTATTCAATATACAAACATTACTAAAGTGAAAAAGGACACAGCCTATAGATTCATAAACTTTATTTATTGTTTGCAAATTTCGAAATTAAGTCTGAAAAATGATAGTATAATATACCTCTATTAGTAGATGCAGCTACTGGTTCTTTTTCTCTGATCCAGGCCTCTTCATCTTCAATGTCTCTGAAAAGTTGCTGCACTTGAAGAGAATCTAATAGACGCTGTTTGCGAATGTTCATGGGTCGCTGAAGTGCAGAGTATCTTTCAGTCAAAGCAACCTGGATAGAAAATACCCAGGTTCACTAAAAATTCACTCACTGGAAATACAATAAATTACAGGGAAATAAACTCCAGTTCCTTAATTATGATGTCTTGTATGTAATTCTTAACCATTTTAAATTAATGAAAATATTTATAAATGGGTGCATGATGTGGTGATGAAGCAAGGATAGAATGACAAAGATAAGAAAAACTGAAGTAGCAGTTCAATGGCACCTTTGTTCACCACAATTAATACGGAATTTACCAAGAATCTTATTTCTGTTCAAGTGAAAAGATGTCATCAGCTGACTGAGCTACAGAAGTTCTGTTCTAATCTTCATTCCATACAGAAAGACTCTACTTGACAAACATTATGTAAAATTTTTCTACACTCTTGACTGCTGATTGGTACTATATTCGAGATGGAAAATGAGGCATGCATCGACATGCATGAAGCAAACAGATGACGTGACATGATGGGTAATTATTTTAAACCAACAATCTGACAAAGCATTGAATACATGTAGGATCTTTAAAAAAATGTATTTACATTATGAAGCATCCACATCAGGTAACGAACTGTTTCTAAAGGTTTCCCCTTATGTTTCAGCTCTGAATTACCAGCAACTGGCCCTGCTATTATAGTCCACACTATTATTATACTGTACATATGTTGCAGGACATAACAACACGCAAATTAACAAAGCACAGCATCGACATCACAGTCTAACACAGTAAAAGTAGCAAACAGTATTTGCAACTGACTGACTGATTACCGTTCCCACCTCTGTGATTGGGTTATGGTTAGGATTTTGCAGTTGCAGTATGTCTGGGGAAGCAAAGGAAGCACTACTGGGGGTAATTAAAATTAAAATAATAAAAATGTACATTTAGGCCTATTCATTTTCCTCTCCAGGTGCTTTATCTAATCAGAATATACTTTTAAAAGTTCCATATGGATTCTCAATGACTTGCACAAAGAACACTGAGAACATAAAGGAAAAGAGGCTAGCTGGGATTTCTATCTCTTTCTAGAGCTCTTCCTATCTTCGTCCCTTACTGTACGTCTGTAAATGACCAACACTGACAGTCAAGAATGGGAAGTAGAAACTAGCAGGGTGTGCTCTTTTTTCTAATGCACATGACTGGCAGTGGATTAAGGGTGGAGGAAGGGTAGCAAATGCTTGGTTTAGAAGCTAGCAGGGTGTGTTTTCTATTTCTAAAGCTCTTTCTATCTTTGTCTTTCAAGGTTTCGGAAATAGAGGGAAAAAATACGGTTTCTACACATTCTCATTTCTCATCCTCATGTTGTACAGTAGTATTGTTTCCAGCAATGTGAAAGAAGAAAGTGGACCGTGCTGAATTATAAAGGGTACTGATTTATCTGATTTATTTTACACTCCTTGTCAGACCAGCAAGTTACTGCAGGCTTTATGGGACAACAAACCCTCACAACACAGCCAAAGCCAAACAATCAGTAATGGTAATTGTCCAGGGGGAGGGCAAGTACGGCAGAGCGTACTGGCTCCTTGTGTATACTATCCATTATAAAAATATGTTTTCTTTTACATCACGCACACAATTTAACTAACTGAATTAAAAATCAAAATTAGTGTAACTCACCACTAATCTGGAAGAGGAGCGACTTCTAAATCTTCATCCTCGCTGTCCCTTTCTTCAGATGATTCACCAAGACTGATGATTACATCATCGTGGATTAAATTCAGGAGGCCATCCGTTTCCCACATGTGCTGCCGTTCCACAACTTGTACATGCCGCACATAATTAGTCCATTGCTGTTGTGTTACTTCTTTGATTCCTGATTCCAGCAGATCTCGCACTTTATTTATGTTGAAGGTGGTGTTTTCTTGCGCAACCTTCCTCTTGACTTGACTCCACACCTCTTCAATTGGATTTAGTTCACAATGGTACAGTGGGAGTCGCAATACTTCATGTCCATGTGCTCGAGCCATTTCATCTATTATGCACTTGAGTTCATATTGAGACCGCAGATGCCACCATCTCCAGTAGCTCTATCTTATGCATGTCTTCACCAACAGGAATTGCTTTAGAGATGAGCCACGACCTAATTTATGCTTTATTGTTCCTCATTACGGGAATTTTTTCATCCTTCCTCGAATGTACAGACGCATTATCTAACACAATAACACTATTCGCAGGAAGATTTGGAAGCAATTTGTCCGCAAAATATTTCTAATACATAGCACTAGTCATTTCATCATGGTAGTCGCCATCTTTCTTTCCGTGATATACTAATTGAGCTCCTGGAATAAAACCATTCTCATTACCAGCATGAACTAATATTATACGTCCACCTTTGCCTGAGGGCATCTTATTACCAGTCGTCAGACCTTCTTTTCTGGCTTGTGAAGCAGAGGTAATTGTAGTGTCCATCCAAGACTTTGAAGTCGTACAACTTGCATTTATCCAGGTTCCATCTGTGTAAACAATGTTCCTATTGTTTGCTCTGTGATTTCTAAAAGCTCTCAAGTACCAGTGCCTCCAGGCAATTATGTCGTCTCTATCAATTAGCATGGAGTTCTTCTTTCTTCTAGTAAACTCGAATCCCATATGAAGAGTCCAGGGGAAAAAGGGGGGATGTCCACTTTTAAATAATTTTCAGGAAATCAATTTTAAAGTTTGAAACGCTATCGTTCTGAAAATAATACTGACTAATACCTCCATTTTATTTGTGACATTTATTGATATATATTCTACCAGTATACAACGTGTGATGCACAACACTGGAGTATTATGACTACAGTAATTAAAAATCTGTTTTGATGTAACCTCATACAGGGGAAAAATGGGGCCCTGGCAACTAAAAAAAGTGAATAAAGGGGGTCCTACTCCTATAATGGCATTAAAAATACCGTAGAAAAAGAGCAAAATATTAGTTAACTATAAAATCAATGGACAAAATAAAATATAAAATTAGCACGTCATAACACCGAGTAATTGGTTCTCTTTCAGTTTGTTTCTGTTCATGCACAGCCACTTTTTGTGAACTATGAGTAGAATTTTTGAGCGTTTGGTCCACATAACACCTTTAATTCTTTAAAATTCTGCCACTTCTCTTGTGATATCGGCAATTTTTCTAAAATAATACAGTATAATATTATATTAATAATATAATAAATTAATAAGAAGGCCTATTTAAAATTGATTTTGTA
Organism: Periplaneta americana; assembly: GCF_040183065.1. Taxonomy (NCBI): domain Eukaryota; kingdom Metazoa; phylum Arthropoda; class Insecta; order Blattodea; family Blattidae; genus Periplaneta; species Periplaneta americana. The sequence continues at coordinate 92,690,857 of NC_091127.1, forward strand.
AAAATATAATCCCACCTTGATATGCAGCCACCGGCATAGCTCTGTCGGCTAAAGCCTTGGTTTTTCTGAACCGATGCATACGAAGTGCGTGGTGCAGGCCCGTCTCGCTCCTTGCACGTCGCATGTGTCGGTTGAGAAAAACCAAGGCTTTAGATGCTTGCCTGACGATCCGGAGTTGTGCTCGGGAGCGGGTTCGATTCCCACTTAAGCTGATTACCTTCTTGGGTTTTTTTCCGAAGTTTTCTGCAATCGTAAGGCAAATATCAGGTAATCTATGGCGAATCCTCGACCTCATATCGCCAAATATCATCTAACTATCACCAATTCCATCGACGCTAAATAACTTCGTAGTTGATACAGCGTCGTTAAATAACCAAGTAAATAAAACCTTCATATGCTCTGTCTGGATGCAAGACTTCTCCATTCAATAAGTCTACATTCACTGGCCGTTTTCTAAGTGGAGGTCGAATCACAGAAGAGTACCAGGCACCATTGTAAGTATCCCTATGAATCACCATTCTTGGATGCTTCTCTTCTATTCGCAGTTTCCTCACTGGCCTTGGTTGGAATGGATATTCCTTCAGTTAAAATTATTCCAAGAATGTAGTCCAATCTAGAATCATGGAATTATTGACTTCATTGACTTGAAATGATGGGTGGGGCTTGGTTCTGGCACATCTGATTATATTATTCCAGTCGTCAGGAATTTCAGTTTTTGATATTGTGTTTACAAGTCCCATATTCTTGTCACATTCCATGTAAGAATGTCCCCGAATAGGGAATGTGACATGAATTGAACTGAACCTCTTTTTCTCATGCACCATGTAATGTAGATATCTCACTACTGTATAATTCTTGTTTTGACCACTACAGCAGTCACAGAACAGATCTAGATGGCGAACATTAGAAGATAATTCAAATTCGCAATAGTGAACCAAGAATGAAATTACTTCATTAGCACCATTTTTTCCAGCTTTTTTTTTCTGTGTATGTATAGAAAACTGACTTAGAATCAGACAATAGGTGCACATTAAATGAATAAAAAGATAATTGGCGCTTATAATATACAATGTTTAATGAGATGTTTGGTGTTGGCAGATTCTTCTGGTAGTCCACCACTAAACTCTCAACTTCTGATTTCCTGCACCTGTTTTTAGATTTATTCTTACGCTGATAAAATGTTTGTGCCTTTGCAAGATGTACTTTGTTTTGAATTTCTAAATGCTTTATTTCCTGTTCAATCTCATTCTTCCTGGTTGTATTTCTTATGGGCAAACTTTAACAACTCAGTACTTAATCCTTTTAACTTGGCTGCACATTCATCGCAAGTACTGCACGTGTCACATCTTGTGTACCTAAATGATATGTTGAACTCAGTGGAGAATAGTTCTATAAGTTTCATAAGTCTCAAAATGTTCATTATAGGCCTACAATCTCTTTACATTGAGGGTTTCAGGAAGATAAATTTTAGAAGTTTTCTTCATTGAGTAATGACTTGAACGACCTTTGAAAGGTTTAATATGCTCAATGACTTCGTCATGTGTACCTGTGGATAGTTTGTGAGGACGATTTCCATATTTTCTCCTGTCATCAGTAGGTCCTAATTCAGAAAATTTCAAAGAACGCTGAATTGTTTGTAGTCTCTTCTTCGTTATTCCATGGACAGATAAGAAGGATTTCTGACACACAACAAAATCACCAATTCTTCCGTCTTGAGCATCATCTTCATTCTTCCTGCTCTTTCTTCGTGATATTAGTTGAACAGTGATGAGGCCAGCAAGGTGAGAACTTTGTGCATTCCAATCAGCCAGTGCATTAAAGTCATGTATTATTTTCTGAATATCAAAGACTTGTAGTTTTTCAAAACATTTGTTTCTGCAGTAACATTCTTTACCGGCTTCAAAACTTTAGGCCCTTAACTTTTTGAAAGCATCATTAACAGGTCCAAACCTCTTCCTCTTTTTTGTACTGATACAAAGAGATTCTGATACGGGGTCACGCATGTTTGCACTTCAGTTGCTCTAGTAAAACTATCATGAATAATAATAATTCCTTTGTTGAAGCTAAATTTATTAGTGATTATTGTGAACAATGGATTGTGATTTCAAAAGCTATAATATTCAATCCAATAGCAAGGAAAAATGAAAAACTGATTGTATGACCCCCCCTTCTTTCACTGTTCGACGTGGAAATGCCCCCTTCTTTCCCTGTACAAGGAATATTTAACCTGCAGTTATTCGGTAACTGAGAACTTTCTTCCCCTTTTCTAAGTGTAGAATGAAAACACTTCATATGAAGTATATAAGCGAATGGAAATCTGAATTTTGCCTAAAAGTGGACATCCCCCCCTTTTTCCCCTGGACTCTTCATATCCTTTAGTATCCTTCATAACGTTGAAAGTGATACGTTAGGCATATCTGTGTCTTTAACAAAGGCTGCTTTCACATTTTTTATTGTTGGCAGTGTGTTTTTCCTGTAAAATGAATGCACAAGACGCCTTATTGCAGCCTGAGTTATTAAGTCATATTTTTGCATTCTCGTCTTTTGAATACCTGGGCTTTTCTTTTTCACAGGTGTTGAAAGTTTCCCCTTCAATTTAAATTCCTTTCTTATTGTTAGCACCAGTATGTAAGAAAATTTTGTGGCTAACGCGGTATGTTTAGCAGCTTCAGTTACACTGAATAAAAATGCAGTACGAAAGTACAAAGACACATTTAATACCATAGTTCTTTCGTCAGAACTCAATATTCTTTTCCGGGTTCGCTATCTTTTGAAGCATTCTGGCGACTCCTCCATTGTTTTGGTACGACAAGAAAGAGCAAACTAATTGAAGGCACTACACTGACTTATTCTTGAACAGCGATTTGAAGATGAATTAAACTAAACTAAAACTAACTGTATATATATAAAAAAAAACACGCAATATTTACACAAACTACAACAGCGGATATATTTATACAAATTGTAAACTTATTGAAGACACTGTACTGATTTATTCTTACAAAGCGATTTGAAGATAAACTAAACTAAAACTAATTGTATTAAAAAAAAAAAAAAGAAAGAAAAAAAAGAAAAACCCGCAATATTTACACAAACTACAACAGTGGATAGATTTGCAATCGACACTTTCAAACAGGAGAGTAATACATTTGCACGAGCCCAGCGACAAGCGGTAACTGTCAATCAAGACGGGGTGATGGTTTAAAGTGTACAATTCTTACCTGCTGAGTTGCAATATACAAAGGTCCTTTAAATATTTCTTCCAAGAACGATTGTTACATGAACAACATAGTTCCCTATTCCAAATGCACAGTAACTTGCTGGTCTGACACGGAGTGTAGATTGTAGTGCATAAATAATGACGTTGCGTGTGATTGTGAACTTGTTAGAAAGACTGTTTGTACATCGTGACTTTCAAGAAAAGAAGGAGATTGTGTATGATGTCAAAATTACCCCGTTTAACACAAAACACGAAAACTTCATGAGGCATTGTCAAGAAGCAAACTACGAAAAATAGAAGTGGTTGGCTGGAAGTTGCAAATTAAATGCTATCTCTTGTTGGAACTGTTTGCTTTCCCATCTATATCGGAAAACAAGTTGGACAAAAACAGGATTATTCATCTTTCAATTTTCGCGTGTTTACAGTACACTCGGTCACTGAGGTTCGAGATGTGACATCCTGAAAAAAACTGTATAACATATGTTCACTTGAAGCTGTTATTTTAATATTAATATTATTCATCTCAACTTAATGCTAATGCCATTAAGCTTAGTATTACTTGATATAATAGCTAATACAATTTATGCAACACAATCCACAATCCAAACGATAGCTAATTGCAACCATGAATGTTCCCAACTTGTTTGATTGCAACACGCACAAAAAATGAACTACGAAAATGATATCTTCTCCCTGAAGAATTATATCAAGTGTCAACGTTTTATAATTTTATAGATCTGTTATAGCAGATGATGATTATTGTTGTTTGTTATTTGAATATATTGCATTTAACCCAAGGTCCTTGGACGATCGGTCGCTATCGCTCTCACAGGTCCCTTCATAACAGCCTTTAAACAGAAAGTGAAGGTGCTATAAATCTGTGATGTCACCATAGGGACACACTCCACTGTCAACCTTTTGGCTTGCGCTGCCTTTATTAGTAGTTACTGGAATTTAGAAAACGCGGGGTGTGTTTGTGATTTTGTATACACGTTGCTAGTGTGCTATTTATAATAGATCTATATTGTTACTATTATAGCATGCAAAATGCCAAATTGTGTGGTGAACAAGTGCCAGAATTATAGAAGGAAAACTAAAGGCTCGAGTGTTATTTATCATACGTTTCCCTCTGATCCAAAGCTCCAAAAGGTTTGGGAGAGATTAAGTGTTATCGAAAAGATGAATTTAATCTTGAAACTGCGCGTATTTGTTCCGAACATTTCACATCTGATTCCTATGAGCGTGATTTGAAAGCTGAGCTTTTGAACATACCAGCAAAGAAAAAATTGAATTTAAACGCCCAACCATCGCTGAATTTACCAGTGTGCTATGTGCAAAACAGTGAAATAAACAGTGCTAGAAGTAAAAATGTAGAAGAGAGAGCTTGCAGACAAAAAATTTTGTCTGAGGTAAGTGAACAATTAGATGCAAAAACAACAGTGCGGCAGGACGATCCATTGGGTGTATTACCTTTCGTCTGTTCATTAGAAAATGAGGGGCTGCATCACAAAAGAGAAAATGAAGAACTACGTATAGAAAATGAAAAACTTAAATTAGACATTGAGAAGTTAGAGTCTAAATTAAAAGAATTACAAATAAAATATAAAAAGCAAGCACATTTTAGAGTCAACCAAAATTCACAACGACAAAGAAAGTGTTTAAATTGTTTAGTAAATGGAAAATTAAAACATTTATTAGCTAAAGTGTTCACTCCAGGGCAAATAAAAATGCTTATTAGCGGGAAAAGAAAGCAAAGATGGGAAGAACAACACATAATTCCGGCATTAGCTCAGTGAGCAATTAGTGATAAACTGTATAATCATTTGAGATCACAGGTGGGAATTCCTCTACCAAGCGTTGCTACTCGGCAGCGTTGGACAAAAAAATTGCCCTTTTATCATGGTATTCTTATACCAGTACTGAAAATTTTAAAAGAGCAGGGGATGTCTTTGAGCGAAATGGATAAGTTATCAGTGTTATTATTTGATGAGATGAATGTCAATGGTGTCATTTGTTACAATCACGAGGATGATTCGATATTGGGCCCTCACAGAAATGCTCAAATCGTAATGATCCGAGGATTGACAGGTGAGTGGAAACAGCTCATCTATTATAATTTCGACAAAACAATGAACAGAGAGCTACTGTTTGAAATTATAACAGAAATTGAAGTGGCAGGTTTCAGAGTAGTTGCAATTGTTTCTGATCTTGGTGGCAGCAATAGAAGACTGTGGAATGAGTTGCAAATAAATGTAAATCAAACCTGCTTTTCAAATCCTTCTTCAGATGGAAATATTTGGGTTTTTGCAGATTTGCCCCACCTGATTAAGTTATTAAGAAACCATTTTATTGGCAGTGGGTTTCAATTGAATGACACAATTATAGAAAAAAATGTAATTGAACGGATTATTAAATCTGATTCTTCGGAGTTGCAACTATTCCCGAAATTACATTGGGGTCACATTACTGTGCAAGAGAATGATAGGCAAAGAGTTGCACCAGTCACACACTGCTGCTCTGATTAAATATTTGGTACCCGAAAGTGAAGAAGTTCATGAATTTTTTCAACTCATAAATGACTTCACAGATGTAATGAACTTTGGAATTCCGAAAGATCCTACACACAATAAACTCAAATGTGCCTTCGGAATTAACCACAATGAACAAGTAGAGTATTGAATAGAATGGAGGAAACAATAAAAGAACTGAGAGTCGGAGGCAAAAATACTCCTCTACCTTTTCAGAATGGCTTCCTTACCTCTATTAAGAGCTTGAAAGGGTTGTATAGCAATTTAAAAGAAAAAGGAATTGATTATATAATGACCAGGAAACTCAATCAGGACACCCTGGAAAACCTATTTTCCCAAATTCGTGGGATAGGACATTTTTATAATAACCCTCTGCCCGTCGAAGTAACAAATCACTTACGCCTATTAAAGGAGCAGTCCATGATAAAATTAAGTTGGCTTTAATCAAACACGTTTTTCAATCTAAGTAGAATGCAATTTGCCGCATGTCAATGCGAGGCATGGTTCTTGAGTTACTGACTCTACACAAATACTTATGACGTCATAGCCACTGAAGTGATGTGATTGCGTAGTAGACCGAGAACATCTCCAAGTGCAGTGCTTTGTATTAAATAATCTTCTCGTGTCGTAGTACATGTGAACAGAATTTCAGACTTAGTTGTGATTGAGTGAAGTCATATTTTGCTTTTCATTTAATCATAAAACAGCACATACCTACGTTGTGGTTTTATGTAGGGCTATTTTTCTTTATATGAACGATTTTGAACTACAGTAGACTAAACAGAAGTAATTATATCGTAATACATTTTAAAATGCCGTGGTGTCGTGATTTTTCGTGTTCAGAGGGAAGAACAAAAGCACAACATGGAGAAGCGGTATCATTTCATGTATTTCCGAGCAGAGAAAAGTCACCGCAAATATTTAAAAACATGGGTGAAGAAAATCAACAGAAATGTTTTACACCATCGAAAACTGCTATTGTGTGTTCTAATCATTTCCATGAAATTGATTGTGAGGAATCGTCTCTACTAAAAAGACGTTCAATGAAAGACAACAGAACTCCTATGAAAATGAAGAAAACTGCTGTCCCTTCCTTAGTTTTGAAAGGAGAATCTCGCCAAGACAGTTCTGATACTACACGCTCCTCTGCTTATAAATGAAAGAAGGTCGGCGAAGAAGTAATAGCAAGTTGCAGTGATGCACCTATAGCTCAAAATATGGAAGTGTGAGTAGTTCTCGATGAGGCTGAAAATTCGCAGGAACATAATATAAACAAAGCTGTGCAGTGTGAGATAGGGTGCGAAATGCCAAGAAATGTGTGTGGTGAATCAGATGTGGGTGAGCCAGAAACTGACTTAGATCTTTTCAAATAGAAGAAGAAACTTCAAATTCTAATTCATCAGGTTCCGAGGATGCTGCACATGAAACAGAAAGTAATATAGATACCCAAAAGGTATTTTTTTTATTCTGGTCAGCGTTACAAATTTAGTTTCTCTTCTGTAATATTTGTCATTCCACTGTTGGGAATGGATCGAACCTGGATCCAGCGATTTATAATGCTCTGAAAAATGTTGTATGTAACCCTGCCCTTTTAAAAGACCTAAAGCAGACTAATCAGTTTTGTCACACCAGCAAACTTGAATCATATCATAACGGCAGATTGGTTTACACTCCTAAGAGAAAACACTTTCCATAAGATGGAATGGTAAACAAGAACTATGATTGCGATAATGACCATAATTACAATGTGAAAAGAGATGTAACTGGCTCCAGACTCCATTACTCGAAAGTCACTAAATGGTGGATGGAAAAGAAAACATACAGCAGGAAGGAAAACACGTGGAGGGAAGATATACAGAGAAATGTGTTGGAAGTGCCTAAACCGTATGACTCAACAACTATGATGCAATAAAATAATATAAACCATGTACTAATTTAATGCTAACGTGAGATAAACACGTATCTGTAGTTCCTTCATTACGAATATTTCATGTCTCGCATACATTCACTCACTCGGTGAAGGCGTTTACTTAGATTATAATGGATCGAAATATTAAACTGTTTCAGTTTGAACCCTTACCAGACCAGTCGTTCTAATCACAGAATGGATTGTACACGGGATTTAAAGTGGGATAGAGTTTGGGTAAGTTGTTATTATTACTATTATTATTATTACAGTATATGCATGTGATAGGTCCTAAGTGAGTTAATAATAACTGACTGTAACATATGAATCTGTATTTACTCGTCCTGCACCACTGTATGTTAAACGGAACTACAACGCAGTCTTATAAAGCAATCGGTGGTTATGACGTCGGAGCTTGCAGTAAGATCTTTAATATTTCACAAACTAAAAGGCGTAGAGAGATGAGACAAACGCCGTTAATCTAAGGATTACTTAGGTAAACATCCTATAATATAATCAAAATTTAGAATTTTATCGCGGACTGCTCCTTTAATATTAGGATGTCGACTGCCCCACCCTACAAGTGCTCAAGTAGAAGATTCAGGTGGAGTAATAATAACAAAGCAAGTTTTTCAGGATCTCGTAGACATTTCTCATGAAAGCGTGAACGAAATCCCTGAGGAACTAAACTCATTAGAGATGGATATTGATGATAGAACTGACACAACAGAGCTGATGAAAAGGGAAGAAGTGGAAGCACTCAGATATGTTGCTGGTTATTTTGCTAGAAAATGTAATAACAAAAGTGCTGTTTCGGATGCTAATTCCAGTCAACAAACTCCAGGATGGATAGAGGTCGTTTCATGTGGTGGATTGGTTTATCCCTCTTCTCAATGGATGGCAACAATTGAAGAGTGTGAAGTTATATTTAGAAAATTTCATAAAAAATCAGTCAACAGAAAAAAGAATGTAACTGGCCATTTATTTAGATTTTTGAGGAAAAAGTTTCCAAATGGAGATCCGGAATTATTGAAGTTATTTAGTAGAGCACGGACAATTTTTAGAATTCGTTATCTAAATAGAAGGAAACAGAATGTCAAAAGAAGAAACTGTATGAAGCAGAAACAATGGTTGCAGAGCTGCTCGTCGCGTCCTTCACAAGATTAGGTGAATCAGTTTAAATTTTGTGAAACATTCTTAAAATAAATTGTTCTATTTGTAAAATCAGTGTTAAAATTGGGTTACTTTCACTCTGCGCTGCTACTGAAAACCACTTTATTAAAATATTATACGTTAATTTACAAAATATTCATCTGACAATTCTGTATAAAATTAATTATTAATTAGTTTTAGTGCACTCACTAGTCCAGTGTTATTAAGGGAAATTTAATACATTTTGCATATGTAATATAAATTCTGTCATTCGCCAATGTAGTTTTTATTTATTGAATACTACTTTAATATAATTAATATTTTGAGGCTCGGAAACAGAAATTGATGTGTAAAATAAACTATATATACCTATTGTGCAATGCGTATTCGTTAATAACTTTCTTTAAAATTGGACCGAAATATTCTACAGAGGTTAGAGATACAAAAGCAAGTTGGTACAATGAAGCATTCATAATAGTTTCTATATTGCTATAAGAATTTGGAAAGTAAACGATCACTGAATTAAAAAAAAAAAAAAAAAAGATGGGGCATTGAAGTGGGAATTCTATCTCTAAGCCTTTACTCTTTCAGTGTGTATGTGACCCAAACAAATATATAAATATAGGTCTTTAAATCACTTGTTTATCGCTAGAAAGTGCAAGCTGAGGGTTGACAATGAGTATAGTGTTCCCATGGTGACGTCACAGATTTACAATCCTCTTAACGCTGTTATGAAGGGACCTGTGAGAGCGCTAGCGACTGACCGTCCACGGACCTTGCATTTAACCTATGTTGCACCAATATTAAGCATGTATAAAGTGATAACTACACATGATCTGATGATGGCATAGTATGCCGAAAACGTTAATCAATAAAATGTAATATAGTTAATAACACTATATATTGTATAATAAGCAAATTGACGGTCCCATTTATCCTATACTCAATTTACTACAGCTCTTATTTCATTTGGCAAAACTACAATTGATATGCAGCTGAATGAACAATGTAGAAAACAAATATCTCTGCAAAATCAAAGAAAACAAATATCTTTTGCATAATGAAAGGGTTAAGCAGAATCGAGAAATAATAAAACAATTCATAAATAGTGTTTGTTTTTTAGAAGAGCAAGAACTGTCTTACAGAGGACATGATGAATTCTCGTCATTGATTAACTGAGGAAACTACATAGGTTTTTTAAATTTAATAGTGGAAAATGATCCACTTTTAAAAATCCGCTTGGAAACAAACAGTTTTTCAGGACATGTCCAGTCATATCCAAAATTATATCACTAATGAAGTTGTTAATTGAGGGGTTTGCCGGAGAAAGGGCGTATACGTCAATATGGCAAATTGAGATACATGCAATCTAAGATTTTAAAACGCACCTGAATAAAATCTTATACACACACGCAGCCCTGTCCTGCAGGTATGTACAGTACAATCAAAACAAAATTTTGCTACTATAATTAGCGAATTATTCACTACATTTTAAACAGTTTTCCCGAAGAAGGGCGTATAGGTCTATCCATCTATCCACCTTTCTTCCGGCAAAGCCCTCAATTGATTACCAAAATAAATTAAAAGAAATCGGAAAAACTAAATTTGTGTCAGTATTAGTAGACAAAACCACTGATGTTTGCAACATAACTCAATTATCCATCATTTTGAGACATCTCTATAATGGAAAAACGAAGGAGAGATTTGTTGAATTTTGGATTCTGTTGAAAGATGTACCTACTACATTTAAGAAAATTCGCTGTTTTTCTCTGTCTCGACATTCACCACATCCCACTGGAGTTTTCAGCAGTGATGCAGCCATAGATAAATTACACAATCTTTCTGTTAAGTTACGTTATCACATCTCAGTGCCAATAGTGTTATCAACCTCACCTACAAATTATACTCTTTCTCGACAGCCTTTATTAGTTTAACTGCTTCATATATATAATATCTACTTCGTGTTTAGAAAAACAGGAAATTTAACATTAAGAATTCGAAAACATATAATAGGTCGTGCTGTCACACAGGGAACTATTTAATATCGCGTTCTAGACGCTATAAAGAGGTTCTTTGCCAATAGGAAGGGCTTCATATATGTGCATTTGTTGATATACGAAGTCTTCTTGTATGGAATGATGTATGTATGCATCTAATCCTCTGAATTTGACAATAAAGTAATTCTTCTTGTCACCTCCCAATATTTAGAGATGAGGTCCTTAAATGTTGAAAGTGAATCACATATTAATAAATGTCTCTCATCCATTTCTTCTTCCTTTGAACACAAAAGGCAATTTGGCAACACAAATAGTAGGATTTTATGCAGATATTTGGCTAGGAAATCATGACCAGTAACAAGTCTGAACATTACTACAGATGATTTGCGGGGAAAGTCTGGAAACATTTTACGTTCAATTATCAGTTTATTCTACTGAGTATTTTCATTATTGCCTTTAATTTGGAATCGATAGGTTTAATTGATCTTTGAGCAATTTTCAACTGGTTTTTAGAAAGAACACCATTTTTTTTTTTGCGTTTTTGGCAGTTGTATCGTTCTTGAACAACCCCCAATATGATTGAAGGACCTCATTTGTCTACAGGGCCTTTGAGTCTAGTCAGGAGGATTCACATCAAAATCCACTGACCAATTTCTCATCTGTTAAAAAACGTAATACTAGGACATTCGATAAATAATGGCAAAAATGCTGTTAAATCAGTGCTCCTAGTAGTGACCATTGAAATCTTGTACTATGTAATAGAGCAGCGATTGTTTCATAAATGTGCAATATTGAAAGTCTCGAAGTAGCCATGTATGGAATGAAGATTATGTTAATTACTGAACAATTAACTGAGCTGACCTATTTTGAAATTAATATGTGATGTAATATGCTGAACATATTTTATCTCAGTTGTTTATTCAATTAAAGGACTACTTTTTCACTAAACTTTACCTCTTTAGCTTTGATGTTATCAGCATCAAAGTGACCACGTTCCACAAACTGACTTCCAGCTACTCTGATACCCTCTATGCGGTCTTGGTGTGACCCAACATCAGCCTCGAGGAGTGCGTGTTTCTTCTGAAGATTCTGGACACTGGTCAAATCCTATTAACACAAATATACACTGTATTAACTTTTTATGTTTCTTTCTAATGCGTCAAATATAATTTGCATCTGGAACTTTCTTGAAATCTGTTAGTTTTGGAGTAGGCAAGAAATGACTGGTATATTTCCACCTGATTCAGGGACAGGATTCTTTCACATTTCTCAGCTTCACTCCCATTCTGCTGGAAACCATATTAAGGATATTTAATGTATTTAAAAATACATCACTCTTGACCAAGTTTGAATCCATGAATAATGGATCTTATGGCAAGCACAGTAACCACTAAATCACTAAAAAGCTTCTCTTAACTTATAATGAAATGTAAAAACAGCAATAGCTTCGCTTATTATTAACAATTTGTATGAGTATGTTTTTTTTTTTTACACAAACACATATATCTCGAATCTATGTATACATTGTATCTATGGGTGCATTATGATGATATGTAAATACACACAATGCAATATGTAGTAAAACTCAATTTGTCAGAAGGTTAAGGGGACACTCAACTATATTTTGGAACTTTTTTCCTATTTGACCAATCTTTTTCAAATTTGGAGAAAAAGTTTAATACATACATGGAAAGTGACATGCAAAATCTCAGCTCATTAGATCCAATACTTTTCAAAATAAAAAAATATTTCAATTTTTAATCAATCATTAATTGAAATATCACTTTAAATGATCACTTTTTATTGTTTGGCTTTGTGCATTTGACTGTGACTTCTCAATGAATAGCGGAAGAATTCTGCGTATTGATTTAGTTCTGTCACTTAAATTAGTGTAGAAATTTAATTTTTCATTTTTATGACACTTTTTCTCCAATTTTTAAGTTGAGTGTCTCCTTAAGATCCATTTTATAATAGAGATGCAGAATAAATAAATGTCTTGAAATAATAATTACCACTTTCAAATACTATGAACTGAAAAATTATTATTGCTGAATGCAGACAGTAGAATTATAGTTTGTTGTCATAAGATGGAGTTACTGCAGTATTTAATTTAATTACATTTTCAATAGCAGGAGTTATTCAGCATAAAGTACAATGTGGGTGAAGAAATGGTCGAAAGAGGAGAGTTCTTATGTGTGCCATTAATCTATCATACGGGACTCACTGCTTTACTTCCTTACTGGATAGAACCTTTCTAAGAATTGTTTCACCCTTCAAAATTCACTGCTCTTGGACAGATCTGAACTTGCAAACCTCAGATTCAACAGCACTATACCATCAAGAACGAATAAATAGGCGAAAAATATTTTTTTATATCTCAATACAATGAATATATTTATTCAATTAGAAGTAATGTTTTCTTCTTAAGTTAATATAAAAGCAATCCTTACCTTTCCATAGTCTTCACTCATCAGCTGACCCTCAATTTCAGACAGCCATAATTCAACATCCTCTACTGTTCGATTGAATTGCTGTTGCTGTGATGCTTCCTGGAGCTTTGAACCCTTTTTGTCAGTAGCTACAACAAGAGTCTCCCAAAGCTGAACGATTTCATCCATACGAGCTTGGATGCGATCTGTATTGAAGAAAATATAAAGTGGTTTGAAAAAAAAAACACAGAGAGAGAGAGAGAGGGAGGGAGGGAGGGAGGGGGGAAGAGAGAGAGGGAGGGAGAGGGGGAGGGGAGAGAGAGGGAGGGAGAGGGGGAGGGGAGAGAGAGGGAGAGAGAGAGAGAGAGACAGAGCATTTTATAACTGACGAAAAAGTTCAGCTTCCACACAGGGGATTAGGGTTACTTAGAACAAGCATTACCTGCTGCATAATGGTTTGCTTCAATGAGTTCTTGTCCAGTTGATGTGATGTCTTCCATGCGTGTCTTATTTGCATTCAATTCCTGCTCGAAGTTCTGGTGTTTCTGAACTTTTCCGTTCAGGTTTGTGGGATCCTAAAATATTAATAATAATAATATTATTATAATTATTCTTATTACTAGTACTAATACTACTACCATTACCACCAAACTGTAGTACTGTTTGAATTATGTAACAAACAAGTTAAAGTGAGATAAAAGGTATGTTTCTCATCTTACAAGATAACTGTCATCTGTAGCAAATTTAAGTTTCTCATTAATCCATCCTTTGGTCTCATCACAATCCCTCTCAAATTGCTGTAAGCGGTAAGAATCATCCAGAATTGCTCGACGAAGTGCAGATTTCTCAAGCAGTGCATTACGACGCTCCAGTAGCTGAAACAGAGAAACAATTCCAGTGATCTTCGTTCAAATTATATAATAAATTGTAATGCTCTCAAAGAGCACTAAGGCTACTTAGGATTTCTCAGTCTCTGATCAAGTCAAAAGCCCTGATAGAACTGATATGTAACCCTTGCGGTGAATTTCTGTGAAGTTCAGAGGGTCTAATTAATCAAATCTACTCTCTTCATCTCCATGCTGGGGTCCTCTGGAATCTTTGGATCTTTTAAGATGTGAAAGAGAGAATTATGTGCGGAAAGCAATGGAAAGCTACTGCATTTATCTTTCCCCCAAAAAAATGTAAACATGACAATTAACTTATGGGGATCGTGAAGAAAATTGGTGTGAATTAGAAAGAGAAGAGGTTATTAAATAATCTATATATGCAATAATGAGTCAAATAATCTATATATGCAATAATGAGTCAAAGTCAGGATAGGAGAGAGAATGTCAAGAAGGAAATGAAACAGGACGAGGGGTATGACAAGTATACACTTTATCACCTACTTGAAGAATTTAGTGAAATGCTTTTTAGAATATGGGAGGGGTGATAATGGGAGGAATACTTCTGTTTCTTCTCCATGCTTGCAAATTTGGCAAACAGTATTTGTATAAAAAACCACCAGCTGCAAATATTCTCTGAATTGATCAAGTTCAGTTATTAGTTCAATAACATCTTAACAGTGAATGAAAAAACTAAACTGCACTCACCATTGCCCTGCGCTGTGCTACATCATCAGCTGCATAATGTTGGCCTTCAATCAACTTCGTTGCAAATTCATCCAATGCCTTAATTTTTTCTTCTTGGGCTGCCAAGGATTTCTCAAAATCTTCATGTTTCTTAATAAGAGCCTCAACAGAGTCTAAGGAATCGCCAAGATCTTCATTGGCCAGAAAAGCCTATAAAGATTATAATTTCAAAATTTATAACCATGCCTGAATTTAAGTAATAATTCATGCTCTCATAAAATAAAGAGTAACATACTTCTTGTTTAGCCATCCAAGTGTCAGCTTGCTCAGTATCACGATAAAAAAGCTGCAAGTCCATGCATTGTTCATACAGAATCCGTCGCTCCTCCCACATTGAAAGCAATGAAGTTTTCTCTGATGCCAAAACAACAAGTTTTTCCTTCACTTCCTCTGATGCATAATGTTCTCTATCAAGCAACAACTGTCCAGCTTCTGCAGTGGCCCGGAAACTGTCTTCTCGTGCATCAATTTCGCCCTGTAAGTAAAAAAAAATCACATTAAGGTATAATCACACATAGCTTACTTTTGCTGCACAACTTTTCTACTACTGCTGCCAAAGTTGGGCAGTGTATTCATACATAAGCCAAAAGTATCAGACAGCAAGCTATTTTTTGTGCTATGAAACCACAGAGCTGCAGAAGTTGCCTATTCATACATAAGGAGTTACTTTTGCAGCTGCAGTTCATCTACAGCATTGTATCTCTGGGTTGATTCTTTAATAGATTTTTTTCTAGGATAGTGTGTAAAGTTGCATTTCACCCACTGTTACCAGTGCCTAAAGTGAGCCTTTAAAACATTAATGTGTAAAATAGTAATATGCGTTACAAGAGCGTATGTTGAAGTTTTCATGTTCGAGGAAAAGTTTGAAAAAGCGAAACATAGTTGAGCTTTTTTAATTTCCGAGAATTGAAAGAAAGCATACCGCTCGTGTATCGTACATTATTTTGTGCGAAGATCGTTTATTACATACCTGAAAGAGGAATTTCTAATTAGTTGCAATGAAATCCCATCTTGGTTTCTGTTCAATGACGGCAAATTTGTAAAGCAAAAATATTTATCTTCAACATCGTTGCTTTAAAATGTTTTCTGTGTTTACTATACTCCAGCAAGCCGTGATATACATCTGTCTTCCCCCCCCCCCCCCAGTCCATAAATGAGAACTTAAAACAAATGGTAAGGTTATGTAATGATTTTTCATTTTAATATTTTAACACTATTATTTATATAACATATTGCAGTAATAACATCGGCATCTGGAATCTTGTTGATTTTTTCACGGCTTCCTTAATGTTACTTGCATCACGAATCCAGTAACTTTAGTGGAGTTGTAGAATTTACTTAATTTTTGCAAATATTTAAAAACAATAATTAACAGTGCAATTTAGATGAAATTGCAGTGGTAAGTTTCCAATTTATAATTATTACTATATTGAATGTCTCTAAAAATAATATGTTAGAAGCCTAAAGCAGTAAAATCAATATGTCACTTAAGCTGTAAGAAGAGGGAAATTGTTATGTGTGTTAGATTGGGAATACTGAATGTGGAATTTTAGACTTACCACAGATTGGTTTTGTGCGGAAACCAAGCAAATACACACGATCTCACACAAAAGTAATTACTTTAGGCACTGCCAAAGAAAATTCAATATTCAATGTACAAATTCCATTCTGTACGAAATTAATGTATTACCTTGATCTTTCATGACGTAAATATTACACATAACACAAATAAGTAACAAATTTAACATTCATATTTACATTTTAACCGTATTATTCTGAGGTTACTTATGTATTAGTCATTGCTTGCTTTATTTCAAGGGTCTGAAGAAACTTCACTTTTCATCAACCTAACAGGCTATGATTCCATGGATATTTATTTCTTTATTACAGTCATGAAAATAATTTTATTAACTGACTAAATTCTGTTTCATAAACGTTTTGCAAAACTCATAAAATACGTACAGTAATATTATTAATCTCTTAATGACTGCATTCTATATGAGAATAAGTCGTGGATGGTCATGCGTGGTAAATAGTGATTATAGTGTGTTCATATCGTTTGCAGCTATCATAAATGATTTGAAGTTAAGGCTGACAAACATAACATATAACAATTGGTCTAAAGCTTTGTATATTATCTCTCTGTTAATAGTTGCAAATATTGAATAAAATAGGTTTCGATGTACTGTGTTTAATAGCAACAAAAGAGTAAATTATAATATGTATACATGTTTGGGAGACAATTTATTTCAAATAGGATTGTAAA
Organism: Periplaneta americana; assembly: GCF_040183065.1. NCBI lineage: Eukaryota > Metazoa > Arthropoda > Insecta > Blattodea > Blattidae > Periplaneta > Periplaneta americana. Next base: position 92,707,986 of record NC_091127.1, read on the forward strand.
TCATTGCAACTCGAAGTTATTGTTTCAGTTATTTGTTACAGTTGATCTATCTAAAAGAAACAATTTGATAAATCTAAAATATTGTGAACAGACATTTGTCATTCCTAACTGTTCATGTCTCTGCTGATGCAAAGTTCGAAATCCTAAAAAAAATGTGTACCAGTCACACATGTGTGTGTGTGTGTGTGTGTAAAACTTGCACCCTCATTAACTAAAGAAGTACCATATCAAAAAGTTAAGCAGTGAAAGCTTTTGATGAGTGCTAAACAACAGGTTTAGTAGTTCTTGCAAAGCGTCTTATCGCAATTTCAAGTCCCGTTATACTTCAGAGTACCGGTACTGCTTAAGTGCTTGTATAAAAATACTTAAAAAAATTATTGGTACAAGAGTAAATAAATAAATTCACAAAAATGATCCTGGCACCAAAAATAAATAATTCAGTAATGCAATGACGACATTAGTACTTATGTGGTGAAGTAGTACCTAGAAAATATTGAGAACTTTGAAGGTGTTGTAGAAGATTAATGTTATAATGAAATTAATAAAAATACTCAAATTATCTTAAATTTTTATTGCTGATTATATTGTAAGTGGTGCTCTCAAGAAGTTGCCTGACTGTACAAAATGCAAATATGTTCTAGTTAAAGATTGCGATATGGAATTGAAGGTACCTAAAGATCTCGCAAGTTACTTTTAGGTGATCATTAGGGGTGGTTTAAAGTAGCTGATATATTTGTAACATATCTATTTGTTGATGTAGGCCTATACAAGATCTTGGCTCACCAATGTTAATTAGTGTAGAGTATCTACAATTTTATAGATTCAGGTTGTCATATAAATTACATTGAAAAAACATTTCAATACAGAAAATGTTAATATTATTTTATGATGTAGATATCCCATGTTCTTTTAAAACTACTCTTAAAACAATTTGAGAAACTTGTGACTAATAGGCCTAAGCATATATTTCTGAACAATTATAATTTAAAAAATGATAATGTGAAAGGAGGGCAAAACGTTAAGTTCAATCATTCAAATGACAACATAAAATAATGTAAAACATAATTACTTTATAACAGTTCTACACTGTAATTTAATTTAGGTTTCACTCTTTCCAGTTGTTCCTCTTTCCCAATTAGATTTTAAAAAAATCCGTCTATTTTTTTCTCATTTTACGCATAACAAGTACTGTAGTAGATTTGATGGCTTTCAATTTCAACCTGGTCCATCTACATTGACAGCTGTGACAAGTCATTAGTAAGTATGAAGAGATGGTCATTAATTTTGTCATTAAATACTGATACTTTTTAAAATGGGTAAAAGAAGTGAAAAGAGCTTGAAGAGAATCAGAGAATTTGAATCAGAATTATGCACTTCAAATGTTTCCACTGTTTTATTTTCAAAATCTAACCCTAAACTCATTTACTTTTTACTAGTAATGAAATTAGTAGTTAAAATACATTCATGGAACTAACGGTAATAATATTAATACATTTTAATACCTTTGCTACTTCATGAAACACTTTACTAATACTATTTTAGTAATATTATGAGCGTTTACAGTAATAAATAATATTATTAACTAATACTTTTATGAAACAGAATAATAATAATAATATTACTTAATGTTATTACCTTTTTACTAATAGTATTAATTTATTACTTTTATGAAACAGGCCCCAGAATGCTGTGTTGAAGTCAATAACTTACTACAGTGTCTCTCAAACTTTTTTGAAGTGAGGACCACTTTTTTAAGTCAGAACAGTTCCGCGGACCACCTTACTCTTGTTCCCTTCGAAAGTAATTTATAATTTTTGTAGCATATTTTAATACCAGTATACTTATATTTTAAATTATAATTAATTAATTAAAATTAATTTAATTCAATTAATTTTATATTACAATTAGCTAATTAACTTAATGTTAATAGGAGAAAATTCATTTTTCCTTTTTTTTTTTTTTTTTTTTTTCCCCAAGGCTATTAGAGTTTGGATAATCTTTAACTTATTAACTAAAAAAAAAAAAAAATAAATAAATGTTGGTATTCACATTAATGAGATGAATGAGTCTGCTGATTCTTACACAGTTGTTCTAGGCCTGTATTTGCATGACTAGATATTTCTTTAATGGCACTAGAATCATTGATATTAATATCTTCACACACAGCTTCTGAGTTATTAGCAGTGCCTAAATGAAGTGTATCATCACGTTTCTTTCTTTTCAAAGATCCGGATCGAAGCCAGTTTTTCAGTATGTATAATGGGCACTATTTAACAGAGACCTAGGCAACTACTAGCACGTACCACATAAGAAAGATTAAAAGTCATAAATAATAAATACATGAAAAGGTTCGGTACTTAGGTCCTCTGTAATGAATTCGGGTGGTCCCTGGCTGGGTTACAGATGCAGCATCAGAAGTGCAGGGAAAAGATGGCGAGAAACACCATGTTCATAGTGCTTTAAATCCCTTTTTTTGTTGCTGAGAGTATAGTGGGAAGTCGATAGATGGGTAGGGTAATAAATTTCATAAAATGCAGTACTGGGAGAAAAAGTGAAAGCGATTGCCATGTGTAATTTCCAATCTCTGAAATTTACAGCTATAATGTAATACGCAATTAGCTTGAATTTTATTTTTTCTTCTGTCTTTTTTGAAGGACCACAAGGGCAGACCTCGAGGACCACAGGTGGTCCGCAGACCATAGTTTGATAAATGCTGACTTACTAACAACAACTAGGCACATTCACAATTTAAAAGTTAAAATTAAGGCGCCTATTTCGTTTATATGACGTCATTCCATTTTCGACCAATGAAGTGTAATGAAATTTTGAATTTCTACCATCACAGTCACACTTTGCGATAATTTTTGCAGCTAGATTTATTGCTATCAATTTATCGCATAGTCATTCTTTTGTTTAGTCGTTGCCAACTGTTTCACCGTAAATTGATCATCATGAATACATTAAGATGCAACTACACGGTTAAACTTTTCTTTCAACTTTAAAGCAATGAAGGCAAGATTGATATTTAATAGTAATTAATATATTTACACAGTAAGACGACGTTCAAAACGGCGCACTATGTAGACACAAAATCTTCATGCATCTTAATTGAACGTACCTTTTAAACTTGATTCTCTCCATATTCTTCCCAGATTGCACACATGCGTGATTGGAATACTGAACTGTGAAGATGCAGCTTTAGTTCTGTTACACACTACAGCGAGAATGCGTTTGTTGAGCTATAAAAAATGCTTTCGTGTAGCACTGATTGTAACGGTCGAAATAAGGCACAGCTGACATTGGTCCTGCTCCCACAGGTAACTTAACCTATAATTGTAGCCTATAAAATTTGCATTTTGTGAATGAAATTAAACAATTAATAGAAAGTCAGATGTTCAAATTGATGTAACATCATTGCATATCAAACCCAAAGACCTTGCATAGTAATAATGTCTTTGATCAAACTGCCTTCCATATGGCGTAATAAAATTCGTGTTTTAATTAGGCTTCACTGTGTAGCAACATGTCTTGCTGTGAATACATAAACATTGGTATATAGCTGTCCCCACTGTTACTGTTAAATTAAATTATGATTTCAGCAGATAATGAAAATGTATTTATGTTATATTATAAGAGATACGTGCAGTACATATAATTAACATTGTTAAAACTGTATTTCGCTTTTCGAAATTGGCATTACTGAATAATAACATCGAATTTCTTTATTACAGTAATCGATATTCATCTACTAGTACTTCAACTTCACAATGTCTAAATAGGTTAAGTATTCGTTAATATAAAATTATTAACATTTTGTGATCGAATTTTAGGGATATATTATTTACATTTTTATTTTATTCACGAAATAGTCCTAATACATGTTATAATAACGGTAAGCAGTTGAATGAATCATCATTCAAAATGGAAATTTGACATTACTATATGACCATGTAATATATCCATAAACAGATGACTGCAATCACAGAGAAGAATCACATGAAAGTCCAGTCGAATCTTTTTTATGTTTGTATAAAAGAATTGCAAATGTGAGTTATTTGGTCCACATAGTAGGACATATGGCTGATCTCTACAAGTTAATATTTAGCCTAGATATTGTTAATATTATAGGTTAGCTATACTGTTGTGAATATGATAAAATAAATGAACAAAATAAAATACCCTTGCACTTCATGTTAATGACGAGTGTCTTCCATACACCTATTTCCTTTCAGCATATTATCTTTTATACGCATCAGTTGGTTTGTCATACAGACAGTGATATGACTGGAAGATGATTAATCTTTTGTCAAACAATGCCATTTTATTTTGTTTCATCCAGCGTTCTCTGATAGCATTCTTTTTTTATGCACATTCAGAGTGTTGTTTCAATACAGTCACTGACGTCACTGCAAACAAAAAGCTTGAAGTTTACAAGCTTCTGTGTTCACATTGTCATTCACTTCTAACGTTAATGTTCACTAAAATCTAATGTGAATGGTTACATTAAATAACTTGACTGCAAGCTTTGGCATTCACGTATACTTTTTATTTTCCTTTAGACGGCCATGAAATCGTAATCATGAATAAAACAAGCTGTGATTTCATGAATACTTAATTCTTAATGGTTCTCAATTTAGATGGTCATTAAGTCTTATCTTATAACCTCTTCAACTTGAAATATTTATTTAATGTAAGTTTGTGCTCTGATTTCATGAATACTTAATTCTTAATGGTTCTCAATTTAGATGGTCATTAAGTCTTATCTTAAAACCTCTTCAACTTGAAATATATATTTAATGTAAATTTGTGCTATCACAGAAAAAACATTGTATGTTACATATTCGTAAAGTTATTTTTTGTTCTCGTGTGTTTGTGAAATGAGGCAGCCTCATTTCACAAACTTCACACTCGTGCCAAAAAGAGAACTTTTACAACCTTTTTTCACAAGTAATACATAGCTAATGTTGGAAACTCTCTTGTTTGAAACTATGCTACGGAGAGCTGAAAAAGAAATTGTATCATATATTATACTTTCTCCATGTTGTATATTTAGCAATGGCCATAAATCGTATGTCACACACTCAAATATAGGATAAACAATAGAAAATATTATTGCTACAATCAGGTGGCAACACTCCTCTCATCTGCTGCATAAGTTTCAACAAAACCAGTACCAAAAATGTTGCAGTTAACGGGTTCTGTAACAGTTACTTTCTGAGTTACAGTGTTGTTCACATTCTGTAGTACATGAGTTGCATAACAATTCATACTTCAGTGATGTACAGATGTACCTTTAGAGGAATCACAGAAACATGTTGTTGTTGTTTTGTAATGCCAGGCGTTTGACAATAAAGTCATTTGACCTCTTGCACTCCAATATTTTTTCAAAGATATTATCATGGTCAGCCACTGTAGCACAGAATTTGAGGTGTTCCGAATCCATTTCTTGGTTTGAGTTGCACAATGGACAGTTAGGAGACTGATATATTCCAATTATATGCAGATGTTTGGCCAAACAGTCATGGCCTGTTGCCAATCTAAATGCAGCTACAGACGATTTTCGTGGTAAATCGGGAATTAACTGTGGATTATGATGCAGAGGGTTCCATTTTTTCCCTTGGGATTGTATTATCAAGTTTTGTTTGTTGAAGTCTAAGTATGTAGATTTAATAAATATTTCCACAGAGTAATACGTAGATTTAATAACAGGTGTGTAAGTAGCAGTGCTGCCCTTCTTTGCTAAAGCATCCGCATTCTTGTTTCCCAGGATTCCACAATGGGATGGTATCCATTGGAATACAATTCTTTTATTGAGTGATATTAATTGAGAGAGCATTTTAGTTATTTCTGCTGTTTGAGATGAAGGTGTGTGTTTAGAGACTATTGATAGAATAGCTGCTTTGGAGTCTGACAATATAACTGCATTCCTAAATTTAGTATATAGTATTTAGTATTTATTTATTTAACCTGGTAGAGATAAGGCCGTCAGGCCTTCTCTGCCCCTCTACCAGGAGATTCCAACTACAATATCAACAATAAAATTACAATTAGTATTAAATTTACAATTACAATTACAAATAATATTACAGTTAGTATTAAATTTACAATTACAATAAAATCAAAGTACGAAAAGATTACCTGAATAATTAAAGCAAGATAATTTATCATAGAGAAACAAAGAATATTTTATATTTACTGAAGTACAAATTAAATCTAGAATAACAAAATTGTATAGTGATGAAATTACTGGATATTGAAATATTTTGTGATATATTAAAGAAACTATTTAAAAGTAATCAATTACTGACCAAGTGCCTAGTAAATTTTCGTTTGAATTCAATTTTATTTCGACAGTCCCTGATGCTAGCAGGTAGCGAATTCCAGAGTCTTGGTAGGGCTATTGTGAAAGAAGATGAGTATGAGGAGGTGCGATGGGATGGTATTGTTAGTATTGTTTCATAACGAGAGCGTGTGTTCAGATTATGGTGGGAAGAAAGGTAAGTGAAGCGAGACGACAGGTACGAAGGAATAGAAGAGTTCAAGATTTCGAAGAGAAAGAGAAGTGAATGTAAATTTCTCTTCTTATCTAGTTTAAGCCAACCTATTGCTTCCAGGGATGGAGTAATATGATCATATTTACGAACATTGCTTACAAAACGTACACACAAATTATGAGCACGTTGAAGTTTCGTTTTGTTGTCGCTGGAGAGGTCAGTCAGTAAAATGTCCGCATAGTCGAAATAGGGAAATGCAAGTGTCTGCACAAGGGACTTTTTTAAGCAAGAGGGGAGATGAACATTTATCCTTTTTAGCACATGGATAATAGAATATACTTTTCTGCAGGTTTCTGTGATTTCTGAATTTATTGATGTGGCATAGAAGATTCCTGAGACTTTCACTTATTGCAATGATTTCTCCATCAAAACTTGTTGTTCCATATCCAAGAGATCTATAAAGCGAGAAGAAACAGCACGGAACACCTGCACCGGCACCTTGTTCTCTGGAGATCAAGGCTCCGTCGGTGTATAAATGAAGCTAGTTTTGTGGAGGGTACCTAATATTAATTGTCTCTATAGATAATTGTTTCATTATTTCAGTGTTTACTTCTGATTTCAGTATTTCTTCTGTCAAAATTTAGATTATATTCTATATTTAATAGAGTTAAAGGGTTTGGTTTAATTTGTAAGTTTTCCTTTAAATTCGGGATATTAATTTTCTGTTTTAATTCTTGAACAATGGATATGAAACTTTTTTGAGTTTTCAATCTACAGAGAGGACTGTATGAATGCCAATTTTCCTGGTAATCTGATAAGTTTTTCATATTGAATCAGTGCGTTTTCTTCTATTGTCATTTTGATGCTGTTAATATTACTGAGGAATATCATAGAATCTATTGGAGTTGTTTTCATTCCACCAGTAACGAGCCTGAGAACTTGGTTTTGAACATATTCTATTTCGTTTATGAAAAGTGAAGTAATTAAAATTTCTCCACAGTATGTCAGCACTGGCTGTATAAATATTTTGTATGTAGTGTTCAAACTATTCCTAGAGCATCCCCATTTCTTTCCTGATAGTCTTTTTAGAAGGGAGAATCTTTTACGAGCTTTTTCAGAATTGTATTTCAAATGGTTGCTCCATGTTAACTCACTATCGAAAATAACTCCAAGATATTTGGATTCATAAGTCCTAGGAAGGTGTTGGCCATTGTATTGGATATTGAATTCTCTTTCCTTTTTACCAAGTGAAAATATTTGGTAGTTACTTTTGCTTAAATTGAGTGTCATCAAATTTGATGTATTCCATTCATGCAGTTGATTTAGAGCTTTAAGAGCAGAATTTTGAATTTTGTCTCTATGTCTGTAAGATCCGGAAGTCCACAAAACTATATCATCTGCAAATAGTGCTGTTTTCATGTTTGATTCCTATAATAGGGAGGGTAAGTCATTTATATAAATATTGAATAAAGTTGTGCATGAGGACAGCGCCCTGAGGTAGTCCTCGATATGTTTGTCTATAACTAGAAAGTGAGTTATTGAATTTAGTGGCAATGAATCTTTGACTAAAGAATTCTGATATCCATCGGAACATATTGCTGGAGATACGTAATTTTTGGAGTTTTAGTAATAATTTATTTCTCCAAACAGAGTCATATGCTAACTGAAAGTCAATAAATATTGCCAAGGTATATTCTTTCTTGTTAAAACTGTCTTTTATTTCTTGGCCGAGGCGTATGACTTGTTCACTGGTAGAGTGTAGTTGTCGAAAGCCGGCTTGTCTTGGTGATAAAAAATTTTGGGATGCTAAATACCAAGTTAATCTGTTCGAGATCATGGACACCATGGTTTTTGCTATCATGCTTAATAGTGGTCGATAACTATTGACATCATAAGCAGGTTTCCCTTTTTTGTGAAATGGTACAATGATTGCTTCTTTCCAAGCTGCAGGAATTGAGGTGATCCATGATAAATTGAAAATGGATAAAAGTACATATTTGGCTCCCCCCCCCCCCCCAGATGTTTAAAAAATTCGGAATGAATGTTGTCGGGGCCAGGGGATTTCTTGGTTTTTAAATTTTGTATAGCTATAGTTAATTCTTTGGAAGTAAAATTCTGATGAAATATTTCAGGTTTTGTGATATTAATAAACATAATTTTATTGCTATATAAAGGATATAATATACATTAGAACACGGCGGATCTAGACATGGCTGTCTATAAACTGCCCCAACACACATGATCCAATGTGTGAGTACTGGTAAGGGTGTAGGAGAAGGAAAACTCCGAAAATAAACCCAGGAAAAGGACTCTTGTTAGCCATGGAGAAGGCAACCTTCTAAGGGAAAGAGACCCCAACAAAAAACCTCTGGTCTTCCAGGTTGGGGGTTATGCGTCGGGATGGAAACCCACCATGTAAAAAGATCTTTCTCAGCAATCTCACATAATTAAGCCGGACGGACTTATAAGATGACGACTCAGATTACGTAAAAAGGACAAACGATTAGGAAGAAAAGAAAAATTAAAAATTGGAACCTGGAACGTCAAGAGGTTTAAGTAATAAAGAAGAGGAATTAACCACAGAATTAAAACAAAGAAATATTAATATAGCTGTGACTACAGAAACAAAGAAGAAATTAAGGGGCACAAAAGATGTAAATGAGTACGACAAGGGCAGCTAAGGGAGTAGCAATAAGGGTTGACAAAATATGGAAAAATAAAACAAAAAGCTATGAGTTAATAAATGAAAGGATAGTGCATGTAAGACTTAAAATAGAAAGATGAAACTTGTTAATTATTGGGGTATATGCTTCGGAAGAGGGTAAAAGGGAAGAAACAGAACAGTTTTATGACAGATTACAAAATGTTATTGACAAATACAACAATAGGGACCATATAGCAATAGCAGGAGATGTGAACGCAAGAGTTGGAAAATCCCCAATTAAAAATGTATGTGGTATTTATGGAGAGGAAAATATAAATGAGAATGGAAAGATATTGAGAAATTTTGCAACATTTAATGGACTAAAGATAATTAATATGTTCTTCAAGAAAAGAGAAATAAATAAATATACATGGACTGCTAGAGAGTATAGATCACTAATAGATTATGTAATAGTAAATGGACTAAAAAATTGCATTAAAGATACAACAGTTTGTAGAGGAGCGGAATTGTATTTGGACCATTACCTTGTAATTTCAGAAATATACATTTTGGCAAAATGGAAAAACACAAAGATAAGCAAAACTGAGAAAACGGAGAATGTACAGGAGGAAATATTCAATACACATCTACTACAAGATGACAGTATAAGAGATCTGTTTCAGTATAGGATGACATAGTATTTAGTGGAGGCTAAAATGGAAGATGAATCAGAAGAAGAATATCAAAGTATAAAATGTATATGGAGAACAGCAAAAGAAATTCTTGGTTATAAAAAGAAAAGAAGGAAAACAAAACGCCCTAGATACTGGAATGAAGATGTACAGACAGCAGTAAAAGACAAAAAAGAAGCATATTTAAAATATCTACAGACAAACAACGATGAAAATAGAGAAAATTGTAAGTTAAAAAGATATGTAGCAAAAGCAAAAATAAAAGAAATCCACATGGAATCTTGGAACAGATTTCTGGCAACAACAGAGCATGATATTTATGGAAGACAAAATATTACATGGAAGGTATTGAGGCATCTTAAATCAACAGAACGGGATAAGGCTAAGTTATCATGTATAACGGAAGATGAATGGATAAGTTATTAATATACAGAGTGAAGAACAGGAAGAAAGAACAGTAGACTTAATAACTTTCGAAGAACTGCAAGAATCCATAAAGAAAATGAAAAATAGAAAGGTTCCGGGCACAGATAATATCACAATAGAAATAATTAAATATGGTGGACTACTATTACACTTGCAATTATTACACTTATTAAATATGTGTTGGAGAAGGAAGAAAATTCCAAGAGAATGGAAAGTTGCAAAAACTATCTCACTATTTAAAAAAGGGCAAAGAAATGAGTGTAAGAATTATAGAGGGATAAGCTTATTGAATGTTATGTATAAGATATATTATGCAAGATGTATTAACTCAAGATTGAAGATGCTGAGCAATGTACAAATTAGTGAAGAACAAAGCGGATTTAGAATTGGCAGATTATGTATGGACAATATTTTTATAATAAAACAGATTATAGAAAAACATAGGGAATTTAACGTAGAAACTCATATACCTTTTATAAACTTAGAAAAAGCTTTTGATAAAGTAGACCGCTCTTACTTTGGAGGATAATGCAAAAAAGAGGATATCTGATACATTTAATAAAAACTATTCTAAGTTTATATGAAGATACAAAAATGATAATTGAAATAAATGGAAAGTTAACAGACGAGATTAGAACGAACTGTGGTTTAAAACAGGGGTGTAGCCTATCACCAACGCTTTTTAATATATATTTGGCCGACATTCTTGATGAATGGAAACAAGTAGTTTATGGGGGTTTTAGAATTGGACGAAACAAAATATTGAATGCATTATGTTTCGCAGATGATATAGTTTTAATTTTTGACAGAGAGGACAGGCTACAAAATGCAGTTTATCAACTAAACGAAATATGTAAGAATTATAATATTGTGGCACCATGTTGGAATACCTGGCCGTGTCAGGAGTCGAGTGCGAGTCCGGCAGGAGGAGGGCGAGCTCGGCGGACACTGGGCATGACGAAGGTAGTTGCGCATATATCTAGTGCAAGGGAAACTGCGGTGTGGGGCGAAGCAGAGGGGGATGGGGTGGAATCTGGAAGTTTCGCAGAGCCACGCGAGCCGATTGCTGTAGAAGCTACGCGAAGTAGTACATTGGGGAAAGTGTAATCTAACAAATAAAAGCTTTGAGTCAGTCAAGTCAGTTTCAGTTGAGCCAGTCTAGTTAGACAGCTGCGAGAAAGCTAGACGTATCCAGTGGAAGTCTTGGGTTCGAAGTACAGTGAACTTAAGTGAGTACTGTGGCAGTGTCCAGGCAAGGGCAACGCGTCTGGAAGTCTTGGGTTCGAAGTACAGTGAACTTAAGTGAGTACTGTGGCAGTGTCCAGGCGAGGGCAACGCGTCCAGAAGTCTTGGGTTCGAAGTGCAGTGAACTGACTCTGGAAGTCTTGGGTTCGACGTATCATGAACTTGAGTGAGTGAGCTAGAATAACTAACTAACGCGAACGAACTGTGAACTGAGAACTGACAGTTTTGCTTTGTAAATAGTGCTTTGTGAACATTAGTGGAAATTAGGAGTACACTGTTGTTCTTCTCAATAATAAACGTGAATAGACATTGTCGTTCTGTGGAGTGCAATAACCACTACTGTGTTGCAGTGTTGAGTGGAATACCCATTGTTGACTGGTGTGATTAAAGATAGAAGTAAAAACCACATTGTTGTTTTAAATGAAAAGTTACATTTGGTGTCAGAAACGGGACATTGTTTACATAATGGAGAACCTACAGCAGATCCTGCAAGCCATTGCGGAACTGAAAAAAGACATTAGTGAAGTAAAAGCAGACATGAAAAATGACCTTAGTGAGGTAAAGGCAGACATGAAATACGATATTAGTGAAATCAACAAGCACATTAGTGAGATGAAAGATGACATAAGCGGAGTGAAAGGCAACATAAACGAAGTAAAAAATGATGTCACTACACAAATTGGCAGCGTTTCGACGCACGTGGATGGAATTGTTACCATTGTAAAAGATGAACTTATAGCCTATTTTGACAAACTAAACGAGAATTTCGCAACTGTAAATACAGCAGTGGCCGAACTGATACAGGACGTAGGCCATTTCGACAGCAAAATTCGCGCTCTCGACCATCGTCAAGAACAGAGGAGTGAGTTGCTGGATCAACATGCTGAAGAAAACAAGCACATACTCGCGTTAGTGGATCGTCAGGCTAGAGAACATAAACGGATAGTTGCTGAAGAGGTTCAACGGGCCATGGAAGAAGCGGCAACAGAATTAAGGACCCCATATAGTGGCTCTATGGAATCGACGCCTCCAGCCAGATATTCGAACGTCAAGAACAACGACTTCCTGGGAAATATTCCGACGCCAGTTCGAGACTATCGCAGAGCATAATGGGTGGACGCCGTCAGAGAAAACTGCTCAGCTGCTGGCTGCGCTTCAGGGACAGGTGTCGGAGATTCTTCACAGTGTCCCAGAAAAGGGGACAGCTGCTGAGATAATGGAGGCCTTGGAGGGACGTTATGTTGGCCATCAACTTGCAGCAGCATTTAAGACCCAACTGAAAATGAGGGTCGAACAGTCGGGCGAGTCCCTACAAGAATTTGCGATAGCGATGGAACAACTGGCCCATAAGACCCTCAGGGGCCTACCTCCTGACTTCGTTGCTGGAGTCTGCGACCCCGAGATATGACAAAACTACTCTTGGCACAGCATCACGCCATCAACACAAAGCTCTGGCGGCTGCCCTCAGGATGGAGGTGGCCAAGTTGACGGTTAACATCTTGGCAATCGCACCAGATTAGGAGCGTCGCAGCGGCCGACATCGAGGAATGCCCACTGAAGTCACCCAAGCGACGGAGACGAGGAGTGCCCACCTCATGGTCCTGTGGCGAACATGGACAAGTTAAGACAGAGGTTCTACTGGCTGCATCAGAGAACCGACATGGAATAATGGTGCGACACATGTGCAGCTAGTCGCGAACCAAGGACACGCAGCAGGGGAGCCATGCAGCAGTACAACGTGGGAGCTCCTTTTGAGAGAATCGCCATCGACGTTGCTTGACCATTCCCGGCCACGGATCAAGGGAACCGCTACCTGCTAGTAGTCATGGATTACTTCACAAAATGGCCAGAGGTGTACGCGATTCCTAACCAAGAGGCTTCGACGGCAGGGTTGCCAGATCTCCGGGCCCTGCCCGGAGTGCCCAGTTTTATGAATCCATCTCTGGCCGACAGGAAACCTTCGCCCAGAGAAATTGCGTCCTTAATGTTTGTGATTAATTAGCAATGTTGTAGTGGAAATTCACTGTCCACCAATAACTTTAAAAGTGAGTAACTGTGTCAGGCTTACAATGACGCAAGCATATAACTGTAAAGGGAGCGTCCTGTGAAGTGTTGCAGTTTTAGTGCACTTCTCATTTGAACAGTCAGACACGCCAACAATCACCAACAATGAAAGATTACGTAAATAGAAAATTAAAACAGATAATTTTGATATGATGATACTATATTTCAGAAATATGACTTCAATCCACCACTTTCAATTAAATTTTTCATTAATAAAGTTTTATAGCAGTATTTTAACAAAACCTGAATGCATAAAACGGAACAATTTCAAATTTAAAACTCAATATTCACTTCCTTGATCCTTCCTTCACAAATCAGTTCTTGCACCTATAAAGGTGAAAAGTGCAGTGCAGTCTGTTACGCGAAATGCGGGAATTTGTGCGAGTTTTTTTTTTTTTTTTAGTATTGTGTTCAATATGAATCCGGTAAAACGATACTTTAGCTTTTTTCGTGATGAATGGTTGACAAATGATAAGTACAAGGACTGGCTAGAAAAAGGAGAAGGTGAACTTTCTTGCAGGTATAAAGTGTGCAATATTTCATTTACAGTAAAATTTGATGGCATTAAAGCTGTTAATAAGCATTTGGAATCAGAGTGGCACAAAGAACATTACAGAGTACAAAGTAGGAATAACTCTATTATGAAATTTATGCCCCCATGATATTCATTTGAACATGATAAAGTTACAGCAACAGAGATGGCTTTGATGTTTCACGGTGTAAAACATCACCACTCCTACAATTCACAAGATTGTGGGAATACACTTTACTCTTGTTTTCATTGACTCTTCAATAGTGAAAAAAATAAGTTGCAAACCTAAAGTGAAGTCCTAGTTACAAGCTTTCTTCTACCATTCTCACAGGAAAGGCTTTTGGACTTAAAAAATATTCCATCCTCAATGGGTTCAGATGCGCCAAATAAAGGTAACAAGAAGCATTTCCCATTAGTGGTGGCACATTTTTCTGTAAACAAAATGGAAAACGTAACGATATTCTAGACTTTTATGAAGACAGTAATGAGAGTGCTTAAGAAACTTCAAATAAAATTATACCAATTGTTGCAAAAAATGAACTTAGTTTAAGTAACACTGTAGCTTATTCGGTTGACAACGCATCTGTTAACTATGGTAAATAGGCATACAATTCAGTGTTCAGAAAAATGAAAGACAAAAATCATAATATAATAAAAGCTAATTGTAACTGTTGTTGCCACATACTGCATAATTGTGCCAAATTTGGTTTTAAATTCCTGAAGTATGATGTTGAGGCATGAAAATATATTCCGACTTCTCGTTGCAATGTAAGAATGTCGAGTAACTTAGATCGTTCTGTGAATTTGCTCAAGGACTATTTTCAGATTTTGCATCATATTCCAGGTCGATGGTTGTCCCTTCAATTAGCTGTTGAACGTCTTATTAAAATGTGGCACGCTTTGAAAATGTATTATTTGGCAAAAGGTGAAGAAGAAACTCATCCTTTAATTTGGAAATTTGTATGTTTCCAAGAAGATGAAGTAAATGAACATTCAAGGTCAGTGGCGGAATGTTTTCTGTATTTTGTTAATTGTACACTTCCAATTTTCTGTAAGGCGATTAAAATATCAGAATGTGTAAATACGCTTTCAACCGAGATGCATAAAATCATGTTGAGAGTAAAGACTCATTTTTCGGTTCTGAAGAGAGTATGTTGCTTG
The DNA here is from genome assembly GCF_040183065.1 of Periplaneta americana. NCBI lineage: Eukaryota > Metazoa > Arthropoda > Insecta > Blattodea > Blattidae > Periplaneta > Periplaneta americana. The sequence continues at coordinate 92,723,244 of NC_091127.1, forward strand.
AAAATCTCACAGAGGCCGAAAAACAAACTGTAATGAAAGAGTTCACCACTGTGTATGACGGACTGTTGCAGTATCTAACCAAGTGGTACGATTTTAGTGACAATAATATACTTTCAGTTATACCTGTTCTTGATCTATCTAGCCCATCACTGTTCTCATTTAATGACTTAGTGCACGTAGCAAAGAAATTGCAAATTACTTTCGAGTTCGATGGAAATGAACTCAACAATCAATGGTCAATTTTAAAGGAAGTGATAACACTGATGCAAGACAAAGATAATAAACTTTGGGTATCTTTTTTTCGAAAAAGTTAAGGCTCCTAATATGTTAATAATAATGCAACATGTGCCAGTAATTCCAGTAAGTAATGCGCATATGGAAAGAGTGTTTAGTGTCATGAATGGTTTGTGGACAGGTGACAGGAATAGAATGTCAACAGAACTAGTGAAAGCGGAAAAATGAACTTGAGTGTAAGCTGTCAGGAATTCTTCTAAATAGTCTTGGAAAACAAGAGACTTCTAGAATCTGCAAGGAGCTCCAAGAAATACAAATTTTAAGGTGGAGCTACATCTATTCTTAATACAGCACATATTTAATTATTGCTGAATTTTTAACAATTTTACAACTTTTTTATGTGAGGCTCTGAAAAAATTAACTAATATGCATTTAAGACAGCATGTTTTTCTGTGTCATGCGTAAAAATTTCACCATGATTGGATTTAATTTGATGAAAAAGTAAATTCCTAAAGTCTGTAAATCTGGCATTAAAATTAACGAACTTGTTCAAAACTTACTTATTATTTTTTTTTTTCACGATTTCAAATATATTAATTTATCCATGAAGTCAAATCTGGCATTGTTGAATTTTTAACTGATCCTTTAAACTTAACTTGCAATACAAAATGAAATATAACAATAATTATAATGGGTACAATAATAATAATAATAATAATAATAATAATAATAATAATAATGAAGAAGAAAATACAAAATTTTATGTGAAATTACAGCATATAATGGACAAAGTCCCTAAATCAGATTTCCTCTTGTTGATGGGGGAACTAAATGCAAGCATAGGTAACACTAAAATAGGGCCATATATAGGAACAAATAGCGAACATGTAAAGAATAGGAATGGAGAGAGATTGATTTTGTAATGTATAATCAATTGAAAATTATGAATACTCACTCTAAACATCCACAGTCACAAATTTATGTGGGAGGCCAAAGGTCAAAAGTCAATAATTGATTAGGTAATCGCCAACAAAAGAATGGCTGAAATTATATTGGACACAAGCGTTTTTCGCAGCTTCGAAATTGAATCTGATCACTATTTGTTAGTTGCACCAGCGCGATTTCCTCCAAGGTGGTATAATAATAAACAAATTATTAAACAACCTACATGTTGTTTTAAGGTTTCACTACTTAATGACCCAAGTATTTGGTGGCTCTATGAGAAGAGAATAGTTAATTTACTAAATATAGAAATAGGAAGTAATATTGAGGAAGAATGGAGTAATTTGAAGTATATTATAACTACAGCGGCAAAGGAAAGTCTAGGAACTAAAAAGAAATGGAACAGAAAACGTGGTTTAAGGAAATGGGACGATAATGTAGCCAAAATTATTACTGATAAGAGGGAAGCATTTAAAAAATTTCTATCAACAGGTACACTTGTTGATGAAATGGAATATAAGAAGAAAAGAGCATTAGCAAAAAGGGAAGTTAGGAAAAAATCATAGAAAATGTTGGAATGACTTTGTTGTTTAGTTGGAAACATATTACTAGACCAAACCCAAAAACATTTAAAATTTTGAAACAACTGAATGGAGATGTACAAGAAAGAGTTAAAATTAATACAATCCATTTGGAGGAATGGGCTCATTATTTTCAAGATTTATGGCAGCAAAAGAATGTAATTTTATGCTCTCCAAATTCTTATAATGACGACATGGAAAATTTTACTTTGAATGAACTACAAATAGTGCTATCACAATGTAAAAATAATAAGGCACCTGGGGAAGATGTATCAATTTGGAATTATTCAAGTATGCAGGAGATGCTTTTAATAATAGATTTTTATTTTTCTTGAACAGAATATTTAATGATGAGAATCCTCCACCAGAAAGTTGGCAAAGAGCAATAGTAATTCCGGTACACAAAAAAGGTGTTATAAGCAACTATGATAACTTTTAGAGGAATAAGCCTTCTCAATTCTAGCTGCAAAATTTATACCAAATTACTAAAATTAAATTGAACCAATTTTATGACACTACACTGGATGAAGCACAAAATGGATTCCAAAAAGGTAGATCATGCGCAGACGGATATTTTACACTGAAGCTTTTGATCGAAAAACATAGAGAATTTAATACTGAAACCTACCTGGCATTTATTGATATGAAGAAAGCCTTTGACAGAGTAGATAGAAACAAATTATTGAATATTTTAGCACATGATGGTATTCCAAATCAATAACAGCTATTTACAATACTTATAATAATAATCATATTCAGGTTAGGACTGAAAAATATTCAGAATGGAAATGAATAAATCAAGGAGTGAGACAGGATTGCAGTTTATCTCCTCTATTATTTATAATATACATGAATCACATTATTAAGGAATGGAGATTGAAACCACATGGATTATTTTTTTAGTAGGTTATTTTATGACGCTTTATCAACATCTTAGGTTATTTAGCGTCTGAATGAGATGAAGGTGATAATGCCGGTGAAATGAGTCCGGGGTCCAACACCGAAAGTTACCCAGCATTTGCTCATGCTGGGTTGAGGGAAAACCCCGGAAAAAACCTCAACCAGGTAACTTGCCCCAACCAGGAATCGAACCCGGGCCACCTGGTTTTGCGGCCAGACGCGCTGACCGTTACTCCACAGATGTGGACTCATGGAAGTATACCAATAAGTTGTTTGTCCCAAATAGATACTTTATTATTTGCTGATGATATTGTGTTTATGGCAACTTCAGAGATAATTTACAACGTTTGGTTTACAACTTGAATCAAATGGCAGAAAGTTCCAATATGGAAATTTCAACTGACAAATCTAAAGTGATGGCTTTTTTAGGAAAGGAACCAGTCTGTAGCAAAATATGCATCACTAATAAGATCATCGAACAAGTCAAAAATTTTAGTTATCTCGGTTACCAAATTTCATATGAAGAAGAAAAGGATTTGAATGAGAAAATTATTAAATTCAACAGAGCAATGGGGATAATTAATCAGATATTCAAACCAACCTTAGTACAAAAACACATGCGCACCAGAATTTATAAAACATTGGCCAGACCTATATTCTGTTTTGGTAGTGAAGCTTGGACAATTTGTAATATTGATTCACAAAGATTAACGGCGGCAAAAATGAGATTTATGCGTTGTACAGAGGGATACACGAGAATGGATCACATTAATAATTTTGACATTATGAAAGAACTGCAGATTGAACCGATTACGGAATACCTACAGAAATAGAGACAAAACTGGAGATTACATGTCATCAGAATGCCTCGTTCTAGAATTCCACGCCAAATTTTAAATTACCATCCTGTGGGCAAGAGATCCTTGGGCAGACCATTCAAGCGTTGGCAAGAGACCGTAACGGGCCACTAGGCCCAATACATGAAAGGATGATGAATAATATAAACATCATAAATCTCTGGGTTTGGCGATAGTTGAACATGGCAACCCTATTCGACAGTGGCAGACGCACTGCTTGACAACTTCATCTGCCGATTCGGTGTGCCCCAGGTACTGCATAGTGAACTTCGAATCCAACCTGATGAGAGAATTGTTCGAGCGTCTGGAGGTGCATAAAACCAGGACAACTCCCCTCCACGCACAGTCCGAAGGCATGGTGGAATGCTACATCAAAACCATGGAAGAGCACCTGCACAAGGTAGCGTCCAACCATCAGCGAGACTGGGATGCCAGAGTCCCACTGTACCTCTTGGCCTACAGAGCTTCGGTCCACGATACAACAGGTATGATACCGGCAAACATGATCTTCGAAAGAGAGCTATACCTGCACTATGATCTGCCGTTTGGCATACCAGCCAGCGACTGACTATGTGGCAGAACTGACCGAGAAGTTGAATGGAGTCCATCAACTGGCTAGAGAGCACCTCAAGATAGCCAGCGACAGGATGAAAGTGGGTTACGACAGATTATCCAACTCTGCAGGATTCCAGGAGGGCAACCTGATGTGGCTGTATCGACCTACCAGGACAAAAAGGAAAATCACCGAAGTTCCAGCATGCCTGGGAAAGACCAAACCGAGTGGCAACCCGGATCAACGACGTGGTGTACTGCATCCAGCGACAACCCCGAGGGAAGATGATGGTGGTGCATCTGGACTGACTAGAGGCTTACCAAGGGACTGTCCGGTTCGTACAGCCCTAAGGAGAAAGCAATGTGGCTCCATGTTGGAAGACCTGGCCGCGTCGGGAGTCGAGCATGTGTCCGGCAGAAGGAGGGCGAGCTAGGCAGGCGCTGGGCACGGCAGCCTTCAAGTCGGTCAAGTCAGTTTCAGTTGAGCCAGTCTAGTTAGACAGTCAGCTGCGAGAAAGCTAGACGTATCCAGTGGAAGTCTTGGGTTCGAAGTACAGTGAACTTAAGTGAGTACTGTGGCAGCGTCCAGGCAAGGGCAACGCGTCCGGAAATCTTGGGTTCGAAGTGCAGTGAACTGACTCTGGAAGTCTTGGGTTCGAAGTGCAGTGGACTGTTATCTGGAAGTCTTGGGTTCGACATACCGTGCACTTGAGTGAGTGAGCTAGAAGAACTAGCCAAGGCGAACGAACTGTGAACTGAGAACTGACAGTTTTGTTTTGTAAATGGTGCTTTGTGAACATTAGTACACTGTTGTTCTTCTCAATAATAAACGTGAATAGTCATTGTCGTTCTTCGTTCTATGGAGTGTAATAACCACTACTGTGTTGCAGTGTTGAGTGGAATACCCATTGTTGACGGGTGTGATTAAAGATAGAAGTAAAAACCACATTGTAGTTTTAAATTAAAAGTTACAATATGATATCAAAATCTAAAACTAAAGTAAGGGCGTTCCAGGGAAGGAACTCAGTAAGAACAAAAATAGTAATAGAAGACAAAGTAATAGTACAGGTTTCACACTTCCAATATTTAGGCTGCGATGTAACTTACAAAAAAGAGCAAGACATAAATAAGAAAACACAAAAATTTCAACATATTTGTGGAACAATAAGACGTTCATTGAGGAATAAAGTAAAAAAAGACACGCAGCTAAGATTTTACACAACGATGGAACTACCAGTTGTGATGTATGGAAGTGAGGCCTGGGTCCTGAAGGAAAAAGAAAAGAGTAAAATTCAGGCGGCTTAAATGAGCTTCCTATGGGCTGTGAAAGGTTATACATGAGAAGAACACATTAGAAATGAGAAGATTAGAGAGGAACTAAAAGTACAACCACTTCTGCAGCAAATAGAAGAACACATATATAATTGGGTGGAACATCTAGGGAGAATGACAGAAGACAGAATACCAAAGATGGCAAAGACGTATAGACCTAGAGGAAGAAGAAGAACAATAGGAAGACCAAAAAAATGCTGGACTGGACAGATGTGAGATTGGAACAGGCGAAGACCTAATCCGTGAAAGCAGATGATGATGATGATGATGATGAATATACATTAGTGAATATTATATAGTTCACTTCTTAAACAATTAAAAAATAAATAAATAAATAAATAAAAAGGACATCTAAGGGGGAGGGGAGGATTTAAGTTACCTCAAAAAAAAAATAAGGATATACTTCTTTCATATTTTATTTACAGATAACTTTTCTTCACACACTGAAATAGGTTTTACCAATCGGCTTATTTGCTGAAAACTTACTCAAATTACTTAAGTTATTCATGTCTAGAACCAGTGTGAAACCGATTTGTTTAAAACACTTCTATAACTAATTCTGGTGTTTTTTATTTAATTTAATTAGAGATTAAAACAGTTTCACACAAATTCATACGAAATTTCACTTGTAAAAAAGCAAATTCTAGTAAATTTACCACATTTACACACGACAATCATATTAAATTAAATAAAAATCTATGTAGAACTACAACCCAGAATTTTTGGACTAATTACCTTATGCTCCTGATGACGTTCTAACAATGCTTCTGCTCCTGCCACATCTTTCGCAAGTTCATCAGCAGAAATTATTGCCTTCATGTCATTAATCCATGATATCAGATCACGGAAATCAGCTAGAAAACGATGTAGATAGTAAGATTCATCCAATTTCTGCCTTCGTTCCTGGAGGGACAACAAAAATACATTCAATGATGAACTGAATCATGTCTGTAAAACAGTAAGTGTTTGATTAGAAATATTTAACAATGGAATTTTCATTATTATCACTGTTTTTGACTATTATCATTTATACTAACTGCTGTTCACTATTTTATATCATTAAATTCGATTATGTTTCAAACTTTAAAAGTCAATATTTTTGCCAAATCACTTATCAATATATTGCTCCAGAATGACTTAACATTTGCACAATCCCTATACCCCTTTTCCAGCTATTTAGTTCATGAAAGGTGGAGCTTTTCGGCTGCCCAGAATAACACGAGCCTTTCACGCTTAACAGAACGTTATCTATTTGTAATGTTAAGACTCAGTCATTAGTTATGGTACGTTAAGTATTACATGCGCCCAAACAAAATATTACAGTCACAAAGAAGATGATATGTATGAAATAAATCGCGTGAAACCATTATAACATGGTCACATACCCAAATGTTTTGTTTTGTAGATCCATTTTCCTTGTTGCATCTAAGAGCATGCCAAAGTCAGTAGGATCCAATCAAAATACGCAATTTTTTTTTCGTGGTGCTACAGCCCTTTAAGGGCTCAGATCAACCAACCAGCTGCTGACTTCACATCCACATGCCGAAGCAGAGGTGGACAATCATCCAACCAGAATGGAGGTATCATGTGGTTAGCACAATGATCCCTCCAGCCATTATAGCTGGCTTTTGTAACCACAAAATACGCGACATGGTCTATTGAATAGAAAAATTTGTGTGTGTGCATATGAAAAGGGACCAGTTATTGCTATTTTTTAACTGTATGGTATTGGTTTACATGAGGACTGAAAGAATTAATGAATTTATGAAAGATAATGTACTGTAAAACTGAAGTCATATTCTTATTAAAGAAAAACCTATTTTTCGTTACAGTAATTTCTAAATGTATTATATTCATAACTTTTATTACATATATCATATGCGAAGATTATGTAATTTTCTGTTTCAGTGATATGTTTTATTTATCCCTTAATATCCAAAATAAATGAAAATGTACTTTAATGCTCTTTTTCGTCATCTGTTCATCGTCCATCTAAAATGTAGTCAACTTTACGAGGTGTGTATGGCATAGGAGTAACATGTCTGCTTTCTGTTCCATAAGTTGTAAGTTCATCTCCTGGGAGAGTAAAATTATTTTTCATTTTAGTTCTTAATTGATTTATCTCGTTCATAAGCCACCGGAGTCAACAACTACACTCATTTTATGTTGCATGGAGTCCACAAGATTATGGAACAGGTCTACATCTGTGGCAACTTCCTCCCACGCATCACTCTGTCCCACAATTGGTTACTTGTCTGAAGGGTGGTTGTTCTGTCAATTTAGGGTACGGCCACACGAGCTACATTTGTAGCAGAAAACCTGCGACAAATGTAGCTGGACTTATAGACTGCATTAAGTTAAGTGCAAGCAGCCATACAGATCTGTAAATGTAGCTTGCTAGGTGCATTCCAAGGTCATGTCGCAACTCAAATGGGTCCAGGCCCATTTCTTCTGCGACAAATATTGCTACTGAATGGCCAAATATAGCGTCACTGGGTGGTTACACATGTCGTTACAAATGTCGTTGCGATGTGCAGTGTGTTAGTATGTTTTGTCATTTCATTTACATATTGTAGCCAGGTCATCATTCCTTGTAAAATGGAAGTATTTGACTTCTCTGCCTTTGGTTTTCTTCATATAATTGTTGCACCCGAACATGGCACAATCTGGCATTTTGCAGTTTTTAAATCACATGTAGGAAAACCTGTATAAACTTTGTATATAAGTTTCTTATTTTACAACAACAACAACAACAATAATAATAATAATAATGATCAGGCAATGATCAGCAATAAAGTCATTAATAAAGTGATATTCGTATGTCTCTTTAGTCAACGAAAAACTTTCAAGTTATTTAAATATGCTGTAAAGTTGTTCTACAAAAATTCCCTCTCAGTAGAATACCTGCACATAATAATAATCCTTTATTATGGAAAATGAATTTTAGAAACAACGAATAATAATAATAATAATAATAATAATAATAATAATAATAATAATAATAAAATAAAACTTAGCGGCAAGCGTCTGACATGTTAGGCCTATTCATGACCAATTAATTTTTTTCCTTAAATGAATTAACATTACTGTTAGTTACTAGGAATTCCTTATTATGAACTTAATATTTTTAAACTTCAAATTTATATTAATATATTTATTTCCGCTTTAGTCATTCCAAAAGGAGACTCAGAGAGTCAAAGAATATACAAGTCAAAAGACTTGTATTTCCTGACAATAAATGAAGAATAAATATCATGCAAAAAATAATAAAAAAAAAAAAAATAATAATAATAATAATAATAATAATAATAATAATAATAATAAAAGTACAAACAACCACGTAAAATGAATAGTCATGCTTTAATTTTTTAGCAATGAGATAGAAAGTGAAAATCAAATGTTCTGTAAAGGACACACAGATTAAGATTTTAAAAACAGTGAAATAACAAATCAAGGTTATTCATTTTACAGTAGAGGATTACAATAATTTAGTGTAATGTCAATTTACAAATGTGTATGGATACGTGTGTAAGCTAATTTTAAATACTATTTTTTTTAACCTTACTCCTATTTTTTGTTACTTCACCAGAAGGAAAACTAAATATCACCAGTAAGTTCCCTTCTGGTAAGGGTCTAATTGAATTTGCAGCCAGGCATACAACACCTTGGCATTTTATTTTGGCCTAATGCATTCAAAAATAAAACAAGCGATGTTGATGAGTGCAGTGAAATTTGTCTCTCGAATTAGCTATAAGATATAGCAATTTGTACCACCCCACTTATCTTATAGCGTTAGAAATTCTTTTGTTTGTCAAAAATTTTACGAGACACTGAGACTGGAACATACCCTAAGATTAGCTTTCAGTTTCCCCCTCCCCCGAATTTTAATACTCTGAGAAATGTGATCTATAAAGTTTAAGAGAACATAAACTCTGTTTTCTATTGGATAAAATGTACAATGGGAGAAAGGCATTCTCAAATTTGAAGGAAACCCCGTTTTTCTAATGGTTGAAATTCTCAGTATGTACAGTATATCTAGTCATAACAACAGAATCAACTTCTGTTTATGAGGGAGTGAAGTAGAGATAGAGATTGACTTTTAGATGGGAAATTATCATCATGGCAGATTTATAACAATATGATGCCAATAAATATGACATATTTGTTACTACGGTGCCAATAAATATTGCTTTGCTTATGTATAGTCTGGGCTAAGTTGCTCCATGTTTTAACTCTCTTCAAAATATCTTTCTTTAAAAGTACATACATTTTTCTTCTTTCAATTTCGACCTAAAGAATTCTTTAAAAAAATGTATACAAAAGCGTTCTAGCAAACCCTTCACAGCGATTTCGTTTGGTAAAAAAAATGTACAATTCTTTTGCAGAACAGACCTCACAAATCAGTATTGTTTATAAATATTACTGTGTTATAAATACTTTTCCACTTTGAGTTATATTTTGGAATATAAGGGTCAAGTTTAAATTGCAGCAATGTCCAATAAGCATTCTGCAAAACCAAGAAAAAGATAACTTTTATAACAGATGTGTTTACTTGTTCTCTTTCCAAAATATTGCTCTTTGAGAACACACATTTTTTCTATCTTTCATTTTCGACCAAAGGTATCCTTCAATAATAAAATCTATACAATAGCGTTCCAGTAAACCCTTCACAGCGACTTCATTTGGTAAGAAAAAAAAAAAATCTTTCACAAGATAGATCTCTCAAATACATTACAAACACATTTCCTCTTTGAGTTGTGTTTTAGGGAATAAGGGTCATGTTTAAAACTCCTTCTTACTTAATGTTGAGATGCTTTAGAAATTCATGAATTGATAAGGGAGGAGTATGTCTAATCTGTTGTAAACCCCCATGATCCTTCTACAGAACCACGAGAAATTAGGTCTTTATAATAGAATATGTTGTTGTTTTCTAATGCCAGTTGTTTCACAATAAAGTCATTTGACCTCTTGCACTCCAATACTTTTCAAAGATATCATGGTCGGTCACTGAAGCACAGATCTTGAGGTGTACCGAATCCATTTTTTGGTTTGAGTTGCACAATGGACAGTTAGGAGACTGATATATTCCAATTCTATGCAGGTGTTTGGCCAAACAATCATGGCCTGTTGCCAATCTAAATGCAGCTACAGATGATTTTCGTAATAAATCGGGAATTAACTGTTGATTATGATGCAGAGAGTTACATTTTTCCCTTGAGATTGTGTTATCAAATTTTGTTTGTTGAAGTCTAAGTATGTAGATTTAATAAATATTTTCACAGAGTAATACGTAGATTTAGTAACAGGTCTGTAAGTAGGAATGCTGCCCTTGTTTGCTAAAGCATCCACATTCTCGTTTCCCAGGATTCCACAATTGGATGCTATCCATTGGAATACAATTCTTTTATTGAGTGATATTAATTGAGAGAGCATTTTAGTTATTTCTGCTGTTTGAGATGAAGGTGTGTGTTTAGAGACTATTGATAGAAGAATAGCTACTTTTGAGTCTGACAATATAACTGCATTCAATGCCTAATTCCCTCTTTACCCTTTCCTATCCAGTCCTCTGACTGAACTCTTACTTTCTTCGGCCCCGACGGCATTAGAGCATTTGAGGCCTTAGGGGTTCATTTCTCTTTCCTTCCTCCTCTTTCTACTTTTCTGTTCCTAGTGCTGACCTGCTATGGCACTAAAATCGTGCTCCAGTGGCTTATGGAGGGAAAGCTGGTGATCAACAAGATCTCCCAGCTAGGTCCAATGGACCCGTCGACCAACAGCAGGTGTGGTCCCTCCAGACATTTTGGGGGTTGTGTATGAATGAAGTGGCCACCAAAACCTTAAAATAGGGTGTTCACTTAAATCAGCTACTACTTGCCATTTAACCACTCCAATATGAAATGAGTATCATTATAACAGATATGGTTACAGTCTTTCAGCAAACCCTTCACCCACACAGTACTTTCGATTGTTACTGAAGAACAATATTGCCTGTTGAAAAACCGACACAGGAATAAAAGTTTCCTTTATGACACTGCTATAAATTTTCTTCTCATGCGCATTACCATTGTGTGTGACCGTAATAATGTACAGTCCTATGAAATGCCATAAAAATGGAAGTAGGGTTAAGGAGAGAGGAGGTGAAGAAGATCTTTTAAAGACTAATGCTGAGTGCTGAAAATTGCAAAAGAACTAGGCTACAAATGTCGCTAGTGTGGCATGTCTTGTGGCCACACGTAGCTACATTTAATGCAGAAACTGAGCAGTAATTGTGCCGTGTGGCCACCCATCTTGCGACAATTACAGCAGCTACATTTGTCGCAGGAAACCTGCGACATTTACAGCTCATTTGGCCACACCCTTAGAGCATAGTATTTCTTTCACTTTAGCCCAGAAATTTTCAATCCGATTCATATCAGGAGAATTTGAAGACCAGTCGACAAGTTGATATCAGGCTTCCTCATAAACCATCTCTGAATCTGGTTAGTGGTGTGTACCGGATGGTTATGCTACTGGAAGAAAAATGTTCCTTCTGGGTATTGTTCTCAGGTGGAAGGGATCATTACTTTCTTAACAAATGACTTAAAGAACCTGCAGGTTCACTGTCGCCCATCATCAGTCCCTATCCTGAGCAAGATTCATCCAGTCCCTAGCATCATATCCCATCTCCCTTAAATTCATTTTAATTTTATCCTCGGTTCTACGTCTCAGTCTCCCCAAAGGTCCTTTTCCCTCAGGTCTCCCAACTAACACTCTATATGCATTTCTGGATTCACCCATATGTGCTACATGCACTCCCCATCTCAAATGTCTGGATTTAATATTCCTAATAATTAGGTTAGGTGAAGAATACAATGCCTGGAGTTCTGCATTGTATAACTTTCTCCATTCTCCTGTAAATTTATCCCTCTTAGTCCCAAATATTTTTCTAAGCACCTTATTCTCGAATACCCTTAACCTCTGTTCCTCTCAAATTGAGAGTCCAAATTTCACAACCATACAGAACAATCGGTAATATAGGAATTGATCATTACATTTACCAAAATGTATTTATAGACTTCTGCCATTAACTAATCATGAATGCATTCCAGAAGTTTTCCACCTTCAACATGCCATGCTCACATGACCCAACCTATTAAGTAATCTTACACAGCATTCATCATGTTGATGGCCATCCATAGAATAAACTAGATCAGGACCAACGTTGCTACTCGAGACTATTATCTCAGAGAAAATGGCATTTCTCCAATTGAAGTCCTGTCAGAAAGTAGCATATGCTAGATGGTCCACAATATGCTCTATCTTCAAATGTTCCTTCTTCACAGCTCAGAGACACCTTATGCTACACTTTTTAAGAGTCTCATCATGGAGTGTGGGGAACAAGTAAAGTTGGACGTGATTTTGAGTTAAGAGATATTTCTGAAGGGATGGTTTTCAACTTCTCTCAATAACATGGCATCCTCTCATTTGTAGAGATGTGTGGAATTGAAAGATTGGCAATTTCAACATTCTCGAGAAAAAGTTTAGTCCTCTCTTAGCAGTTGACAATGGGACTGCAATCACTCTGGCTGCCCATGATACAGAATAACCGAGGCAATCATTTGTTGATGTAGTTGTCGGTCATCTTCAAAAGTAATGAGGAAGACAGATCATTTTATTTAGACAGGAGTATTGCTTGGGAGAGGGGGGTTTGTTATTTACTAGAATTCGGACATATATTGTAATAGATGTCACCATATAAATCTAGCTTTACGACACATATTGTGGGAAATGAGAGGTACTGCTGATATATACAGAATCAACCCTCCATTCGATATTGTAACATATTTCAGACTCTCAAACAAAATACAGCAAATTTAAATGGTTTAATTATATGTTACCTGGTGAACTATGACAACTGTTGGTGGCCCATTCTTTTGCTGTAAAATATAAGTGAATAAGTGAATGTAAGAGATAAATATACTCCAATCTTCATGTTCTTCCCCAAATACAATAATTTACAAGTCAGATGAATGTAATTCGTGAATTCTGTGGTACAAATTACAGATATGATGGAAGAACTTAAGTGATGAAATGAAAATTATTAACTGAAATCTTAACTGGTCCTAGAGCCTGACGTCCACACCTGGCAGTAAAGGTTAGAGTGTCTGGCAGTGAAACCAGGTGATTCGGGTTCGATTTGCAGTTATGTCAAGTTCCTGGTTGGGTTTTCCCTCAACCCAATATGAGCAAATGCTGAGTAACTTTCGGTGCTGGACCTCAGACTCATTTCACTGGCATTATCATCTTCATCTCATTCAGAAGCTAAATAACCTAAGATGTTGATAAAGCACCATAAAAAAATAACCTAAAGCCTGACACATGAAGGCAAAAATAATATTTATATGATGAAATCTTAATTGCCCCTAGAGTCTGACACATGAAGGAAAAAATAATATTACACTTTTAGGGATACAATGCATTAGCCTGTACTTCTTCAAAAAAGGTAACATTTCAAATTATTCAGAGCAAATCTCAAATCCTCCTTGGTTATTTTTTTCCTCACACACTTCTATAACTTCCTTACTTGCTACAAATATAAATCTTGAAATGATTTCTATAAATAATCTTCATAGTTATATTTATCTCTTACAAACAATGCAAAATAAAGCAATGCCATTTCTTTATTGACTATGATTTAAACAAAAAATGAAAGTTTAGAATAAATATTATATTTGCAAAGGAAGATAACCTTAGCCTTTGTAGTGAGGCTCTCCCAGTATTCAACAATCTCAGCTCGTTTTGCCTGAATTTGGTCTGCATGGTCAGCATGTATCCCACATAATCTATCAGCTTCCTGTCCCAAAGTGGTCACTTTATCTTCCAAAGCAGCTAAATCTCTTTCCACACCTTCATGCTTACGCTGAAATACAAAAATGAAACAAACTTATATAAATGTTCTCTCTGAACTTTTCACACTGCATGATAATTATTACATGGAATTGTAAAACTCACCTGCAAGGTTTGCACACTTGCCAGATCTCGACCATAGTCATCAGAAGATAAGACAACATCCTTCTCAGATATCCATGCAACTGTCTCATCAGCATCACGATTGAAACGTTGTATTTCATGAGCTCCAAATAACTTTTCTTGTCTCATTAAAGCAAGCTGCTTAAGCCGCATCCATGCTTCATTTAATTCCTAAACAGAAAAATCATATATGAAATACAGTATACTGTTGGCTTAATTTTAAAACCTCGTAAATGCATTTCAGGAAATTGTACAAGGGAGCAAAATAACGTTTTATCCTTTTTGAACTTCAGCTAGCATCTGTTATGCATTTGTTATTTATAAAATATAGAAATATTTGCAGACTTACGAGGTGTAATTATCAGACGCATTTTGAAAATATACATAGATTCCAACATTTGGGAAAAAAATTGGACTTATGGGATTTTAGAAGTAGGCCGATATGCATAATCTTTTCTTGCATACAGCATGAATTCCAGTGACCCCTTCTCAATTATATCACTGCTAACTTTTGATAATTGAGGACCTAACATTCTACAATTATGTGCTATGTGCCAAAAACAACTTTCTGAGATATTGATGAAAAAAACACTGTGAAATGCATGTTGAGATACCTACAACACAGTATTTTGGTGCACGAATGAGTCACTTACAGTTAGACAATTTAGTATGATATTCTCATATGGATGTTTCTTCCTTAGATTGAATAAAATTAAATTTGAAAAATTGGCACTTAGTATATTTAGAATGTTCAGTCTTCAATTATCTCTTATTAGTTAATTGGTTTCAAATTTCTTACGCAATTTTACACAAATGTTTTTTTTTTTTTTTATCCAATGCCACTAGGTTGTCTTTTCGACATTTCTGGTCTTCTCTCCTGGCCATGGCTTAGTTGTAACCCACTTCTGAGGTTGGGGCGCCTGGAAGGCAGAGTTACGTTACCCCGATGATGTGATAGGATGATTATGATAATGTGGTGCCAGGAGAGGCCTTAAATCTAAACTTAACCTAAATTCCAGACCATGGACGAACACAGGAATAATCCCCTTTAAGGAAAAATTCCCGTGCTCTAACTGGGAATCGAACCCGGGACCTCATGAACTATAGCCAGAAGCTCTGACCACTAGACCATGAGGCTGGTAGATATATGGATCATATGCAGAGACTAAGAGGAAGGTGGAAAATAGGAAAGATTGGAGAATGCTGGATTTGCAGTGAAAGACCTGCCCTGCGGCAGAACACTTCTGTATGTATGTACAGTATGTATATTAATCACTGAAGTTTGCTGTTTGCAGCTAGAGTGGTGGTTTAATTTTAGTCATAATTACTCCAAAAAGTGCTAAATGTTTAAATGTTCATTACCATTTATCATTCAGCCAAATCAACCCGGACAAATTGAAAAAACTATGTAGGCCTATAACTAGGGGTGTGATTTTATGATGATTATTTTACTCTGATTTCGGTGATTAAAATGGTTTAATTTCAGTCATTATTTCGTAAAACAAATTAAGTAATTTCATGCATATTACACACCCTAAAGAAACTTAATAATAAAACAACATTTTTTTTAATTATTATTGAAACAATCCCTTTGAAACAAACAGAAAATTATTTGCACCATTAATTAAATTCATAATTCAAGTTCGACTGTGAGGGGGGTGATGCCTTCTTGATCACACAAAAGCAGTTGTAGCGAGAAACAGAAATGACCATTGTCTGCTTGCACTGCTCCCAGAAGTAGTCTCTAAAACTATACATACATTATTGCCAGATGTCCACATGTAATGCTGAATGATCAAATATGTAGAAATGTTCATGTATATTTTATATCGGCGAAAATTTTCATGTTCCTTTTTTTTTTAAGAGGGAGTCATTTTTCATGCGAATTCTCCATGAACATGTTTTTTTGTCGAAAATATCGTGATTATTAAGTAATTTCGCGGATTTCTATCAATTTCGCGAAAATTCGTGGACATATATCACTTAATTTTGGATTTACATTATCATGAAGAAAATTAAGTTTCTAACACATTTCGCATATGTCGTTAATACCAAAAAATCACACCCTTATGCATAATTTAATATTTATTTTAGTATTCCTTTCACAAATGTGAATTCAAATGATATAAACTGAATACATTTTCTACGAAGATTATTGTAGATAGATATAGTTTATTGTAATATAATGCATTTTTAAATAACTTGGTCTATGTGGGTGTGTAGGTGAATATATGTATATCTATGGTGTATGAAGATATGCATGTGTGTTACGATATGCATGTTTCATGTAAAGATACACATGTATTGTATTTCTAGCTTATATGTCTTTAGACGTGAATGCAATGTGTGTATCAGGCATACACATGTGTGAAAAGTTTAAAAAAGTTAAATGACTGTCCTGCATCTACAGTAGCATACAAACTTTTAACCGTCCCCCATATGATGAAAACGCAATTTTTTTATTATATAAATATTTTCTGTGTATAATATAATTAACAATGACCCTCGGATAACACTGCAAGATCTATACTTCGTTCCATAATGTATGACAGATGACGTAAACATTGCTAGCAGAGGAGGAGAAAAGTACATTGCTATTCAACCGATGGCAAAGGTCTCATTCCAAGCTTGTCTTGAAGTTGGGCGGGAGTAGAATGCTTCAGACTGCTCAACTTCAAGGTAAGTGTGAAATGAGACTTCTGCTATTGGTTCAATAGCAATTATCCTTCTCTCTGTCTCTGCTGGCAATTTTTAAGCCTCCTATTAGACATTACGGAACTAGTATAGTGATATTTATATCTTGCAGCATTGAAAATTTATACCATTTTCTACATTTTCCGAATTTTCACATTTATGTCTATATCTGCCACTTTAAAAAATGAAGTAAGTTTAGTGTACTTAACTTTGTGACTTAAAAAGTTTTAAGAAGGGCATACCTTTAGCATTTGAAAAAATCGGAACCATCTCGGTATGCAAAAAAAAAAAAAAAAAAAAAAAAAACAGTTTTAAATGAAGATTTTTTCACTACTTCTACGTTTTCCACTAGGTCATATCACTCACCCTCCAAACAGCTACTGTAAAACATCTTCAAATCTCTGTATAGTGATCATTGTGTAACCAGACAGCCTTCTGCCTATTGTTTTCTATGAACTGTAGAGAGGTACGTAAGTGGATTTTGGGATGGAATAAAACCGATATCTCAAGATGTTAAGTGAAAAATAACAGGACTTAATAAAGATTGCAAAATCTAAAACTGCTGCAACTTTGAAAGTTAACAGGACATGTATCAGGAATAAAAATAATTACAAAGAAAAAAAGTGATCGATACACCCATGAAAAATGCCCTCGTGCTATCAGTGTAAAAACAGGCGAGGCAACTGTTAGGGAAGCCAGAGAAAATACTTAAAAAAAGACATTATTTTTCTTCCTAAGGATGTAGACAACTACTGAAGTATTTAGACAAGAATGGTCCACTGTGTGCCCCATAGACTAGAAATCATCTCCAGGTGACCACGATGGGTGACCAGCTTCATGATGCTGCCAGGATTGATTTCCTGAATATCCTCTGAAGACTCTCAAACAAAATACAGCAAATTTAAATGGTTTAATTATATGTTACCTGGTGAACTATAACAATTGTTGGCGGCCCATTCTTTTTGCTGCAAAATGTAAGTGAATACAGAAGTATTCTATGTTTCCCGAAGTATCAATGCCTGATATGGCTTAACTCTGGACAATCCAGCAGGATGTGAGACTATAATTCCACATTTCCTACAAGTTGGGTCCTCTATGAGGCACAATATAGGACTATGTAGTTGCTTAATCAGATTGCAGTGTCTAGTCAGACGTCTGTCGACCTTAAGGTTCTTCTTTCTAGAGCTAGGATTTCCTTCCTTAAGTCAGGTGTTGGTTCCCCAGTAGAGAGTTTGGTCAGTTAGAAAATACAGTACTTGAGATTCAAAAATCAGTGCTAGATATAAGTGAAGTATCCAAACACAGTGTGAATCACTGCCTTCTGGAGAGGGAGTTTAGAAGTCCAAGACAGTACCAAGGGAATCTCTTCTTCCACTAGCCAATACATATACCAGATATCACCGGTGCAAAGAAAAATTATCTTAGACCAAAGAGAAATGGAGCAGCGTTACTTCAGAACTTCTCAAATTGGCCCTAAAGGATACATTATTACTGGAAAGGGGAAAAATACAAACCTGAAAGCCTGGCTTGCAGTGTTCAAAAGGAAGGTGGATCAATCATGGCATGGGGTTGCCTGACTTAGAGAGACTGGAGATTTTTGCACCGTTGGTGGCAATATGAAATAGATTCAAGGAGCACTACATGCTGCCAACAGAGAAGAAGCTGCTGGGACATTAAAAGATTTGATGGTACTAGCAATATAATGAATGCTTCATGCAACAGTCAGTGTTCCAACTGCATTAGTCTATAAGATATTTGGATTTAAACATAACAGAAAGTGTGTGGAACAGGCTGGAACTGATTGTGCAATACAAACTAGCGGATGTCAAATTCAGCTGGGAGGGAAAAATAACTAGCTGCAGCTTAGATTCAAGTTAGAAAAATACAGATTATTGCAGAAAACTAGTGTTTCTATGTCTTCAGAGTCAGAGCATGCGAAAGTACTAAATACTGAGTGAATCATTATCATCATAAAATTAAATAAAACAATCTCTATAACTTGCATATCTCACTTTCCTCACAATTTCAAGGAGAAAGTTTTAATCACTGAATAAATAACCCAAAATGTTTTCATTTTTTTAATGGATAATAATTGCAAGTAAAACAAATGTAGAAAAAAAAAAAAAAGTACAACTGCCATAACTAGAAAATAAGAAAAAAAAAAGACATATGATCAAGGTCTTAAAAATGTTGTCTATCCCTCAACAATGATACCGGTATAGATATTAAATCAGGTACAGGTGTGGGGAGATAAAATTTAAACTAAGTAAATAATAGTACATATAAGTATTTAACTATTTTTTGTTGGCAATTGTTGAATTCAATTAATGGTATAATAATGATATTTTTATTCTATTGATATATAATTTTTTATTCTTAACAAAATCAGTGATATTAACATTCCAATGAATAATTCTGGAGTCATTATCCTGTAATAATAGGGCCTGCAGTACATTTAATTACAGGTTAAGTGGCATTTTAAATTAGTGTCAGTTCACAAGTAAAATGGTGTGCTGTCCATTTTATTTCTTTGTTTAATTTATTTTAATTTAAGATGTCAGACAATAATCTGCATCTTTTTATTTAATATTACATATTATTTTGTGATGTATTTATTTTTTCAAGTTAATAGATATGGTGAGCATGTAGTTATAGTTATAACTAACATGTTGTCAAAGCCCTAGTAACACACAATTTTCTCACTGTATGAATACCTATAGTATAGTGTTACAGTACTGAAAGGAAGTTTCACTTACATTTATGAAAAGTTCTCAAAAAAAAAATATTTCAATAAATACAGCCAAAACTAGAGATTTAGTATGAATAAAAACATTCCAATAGCAAAGGTGATTATCTGTTAAATACTTCCACCAATGTACAAAATAGACAATTTCAAAAGTATTGAATTTTCTCAGACACATGCTATCTTCCACATTAAATTCTATATAATTTCTGCTTACCTCTTTACGGCGCAAAATAGTGTCACGCTCTGGATGGCCTTCTACTACAAGTTTATCAGCCAGTTCATTCACTTCAGTCACCCGATATTCTTGTGACACCATATCCTTCTGAAATTCGTCAAATTTGCGTTGAAGCACCTCTACATGTTCCAAATCATGTCCAAATTCATCAGTGGTGACGAATGTTTCCTTATCATTTATCCAGAACATAACTTCATCACACTGGCGTAAAAACTGAACCAACACCAATGCTTGCTGCAGTTTCATTCCCTTCTCTGCCAACTTGGACAGAAGCAACTCCCACAGACGATGAAGTTCGTCTATGAAAGTAATTTTTTGCATCAATAACTATTATCCAACAGACGAAAATAAATGACAGTGGTATGTTTTATATGATTTGTTTCCCCTTTCATACCCTACATTCTATATTTTTAACTGAGAATCTTCTAGATTTAGGTAACAATTTAATCTCTTTTCCCCGAAGTAATTGGTGAAGTGGAATTGAAATTCAAGAAATATCATATTGACCCAAATATAGGCCGCACTTTTTATACAATTTTTACCTGCAAAAAAATCAAAGTGCGATTTATATTCGCTACTTACGCTTTTACATACTATGTGCTGTTGAAAAAAATATGGTATGCTCATTTGCAACAATACAGCTAGCGTCTATAAGCAAAACTGACAGCATTTCATGACGCAACATTGCTAACTTTTACCTGAAGTTAAAATTGTGTTTAATTATTGTTTCGTAAGCATGTATATTTCAGCTCAGTTTCAGTAAGAAGTTGGATACTGGTAAGAAAGCCTGTTTCATACCAATATGAATGATCATTTTGAGCGAAAAGCACCATCAAGCCAAAGAATTTGGTATAGTTTACAATGCAAGCTTCAAATTTGCAGTTGTGGGTTGTGCCAAAACCACAAGCAACAGAGAAGCCGGAAGAAAGTATGGATTGGATGAATCTAATGTGCGACGTTGGGTAGCTTCAGAAGAAAATGGGGAAAAAAGCAGTTTCAACGAGAAAATCGTTCAGGGGCCAAAACTGTGGCAAATATAGGGAACTTGAAGTTTGGGTTCTTTTCTACGTGCAAGATAAGAGGAAAGATGGGATGCCTATCTCACGAGAAATAATCCAACTGAAGAAAACCATGAGAGTGATTAAGTGAATACTGACAGTGATGACAGTGAATAAGACCATAATGGTAATATGTTAGTTGCTGGTATTCTGTACCGTATGTTAGGAAAAATGTTTACATGCAAGTACAAGAAAATAAATGTTTCTTCCCTTAATTCGGGTGTGGCTTATATTTGCGCATAAACATTTTTTTCTCCCCCCCCCCCCCCCACGAATATTATGGTGCAGCTTACATCCAGGGATAGCTTATTTTCGGTACTGCAAAGGGATGCCAAAGTGCTATGAAGTCTGGAAACTTGAATGGCTTCCCCCAATTCAAATTTACATTATGATAAAAACAAATTCACATTACTTTAAACACGTTACCTGTAGTTTGTCATATAATGTAAAACTTATTTCATACAGTTCGCACTTACCACATGTTTCACATTTATTCTCTTCCCTCCCACCTTCCTTATTTGAAATTCCAACAAAATTCCTATACTTTCCACATTAATTTATTTCAGATATACATTTTTCACTCATTCCTTTTTTATACTTAAACAATTGTATTTTAAAGCCCAGGAGATATGAAAGGCCATTTGTACATTCTAAATGAATTGAGGCTGGTTTCGGAAGAATGGCACATACCCATTAAGTGCATTTTAAGATAATGACCTGCAAAGGTGTTGTGTTGGCAGTACACCTTTCAAACACAATTTTCATTCAGTTCCTTATATTTTATAAATTCATCGTTTGTCAATATGCTAATATGTATATATTACATTTGGGTCATTCCACGAGATGAGGGACATAAAGACAAAATTTTATATTTAATCGAAGAAACTGTTCTTTTGCATTAAAAAGTTCTCCAATTCATTGACTTTATACAGCATGGTATAATTTTAATTTTGGCGCCATAATTTGTTTGTTCCCAACAAGCAAAGTCGACATGGCTACAACAGAGGGATTCTGGTAAGATTAAGTCATTTGATTTTAGGACATAGCTATCAGAATATTAAACTCCATTAAGTTAGTGCTATATTACCTTTGAAAGTAATTGTTTCAGTGCCTGTATGTAGTAACAATGAGTGGAAATATAATATATTAAAGTAGTTATCCACTGTTAAAAGAAATACTAGGTTATGTAACGTTTGTTACAAAAATATTAATTTTATTTCATAATTAGAAAACTGTTTTTTATTTTAAAATGAAACTTTGTATTATCTTACTTCCTCATGTAAGCTACATAAATAGTAGACGTTCTGATTTTTAAAATAATAATTTTATATAAATTCTGTGTAACAAACGTTACATTAAATAGTAACAAACGTTACATAATAATGTGGTAACGTTTGTTACACAAAAAATAATAAGATAATCAGATGTAATACATGAAATTATTGATTAATGGCCTATGTTTGGTAGGCCTATATTTAAAATGAGACGTGTTTTAGTACGTTTTCATGTTTGATGGGCCATATATGCATTTCAGTATGAAAAAAGCTCCAAAATCTGCTGCTGAGAGAATGCGTGAGTACAGAGCTAGAATGGACACAGAAAAAACTCAAGAGAGACTAGAAAAGTGTCGTAATATTATGAGGAAACTTAGGAAAAAGTCAAAATCAAAATCTGAAAAATCTGCAGAAAGAGAAGCCACTAGGAAGCGAGTACAAGAATATCGTAGAAGACAAAAAGCAAGAGTTTTTTTTAAGCTCATGTATTTTGAAGGACGGTTCTTCAGGAAGTCCTCCTTATAAGAGTGCAAATTCTTTTTGGAAAGGCTATAAAAAGAGCACAAAGGAACCTTCCAAGGAGCCCTCGAAAACAAACAGACATAGTAAGAAAGCTTGCCGAATCATTTAATCTATTAGTACAGCCAGCAAAACATTCCACATCTTCTACATTGCCTATTACTGCAGATACTATGCAAATGGTGAAGGATTTTTATGAATGTGACGATGTTTCCCGCCAACTCCCTGGAAAAAAAGATTTTATTATAATACGTGAGGATGGAAAGAAAGAATATATGCAAAAAAGGCTGCTTGTATATCATTTGCGTTAAGTATACACACTTTTTCAAGAGCAGAATCCAAATGTAAAGATTGATCTATAAAAATTTTGTGAAATGCGACCGAAACATGTCAGGTTGGTCTCTGATAAGGATCAGATAATGTGCTGCTGCCCTTACTGTGAAAATATGCAGTTAATGATTTCAGCAGCGCCCTGGAAAACAAGTGAAAAACCAAAAACCATCCAGGAGCTTCTGAAAGAAACAGTTTGTCAAACTGAAAATAAGAACTGTATGAAAAGAAGTTGCCAAGAATGTGGAGATATTGAATCCACGCTGATTACAAAAATTGATGATGACTGTGATGAGGTTCACACCAAGCAATGGGAAGGTGGACATCTGGTTCAAAAAGATATGTCTATAAATGAATTCTTCACTTATTTCAAGAATCAGCTAATGCAACTATCCAATCGTATATACAATAAAAGAAGACAATGAAAGGAACAGCAGAATCAAAAATCATCACTACAACCAGGACAACTGATTCTCCTAACAGATTTTGCTGAGAACTATGTAGCAAATTTTCAGAATGAAGTTATGGCAGCACACTGGACACACACATCAGCTGAAACATCAACGACAATCTATACTGCAGTTTGCTATTTTCGAAAATCTTCTACTGATGATGTCACAACAATATGTTTAGCAGTCATTAGTGATACACAGAGTCATGGCACTGCTGAAGTTGCTGCTTTCAATGAAATCCTACTAAACTACCTGTCTACATGAAAGCAGTCTCCTATAACTTCAGTTTATCTGTGGACTGATGGTGCTGCACAACATTTTAAAAACCAAAAGGCAATATCATACTTGTGCACATTATCCAAAATTCTAGGATGTAATGTTCAGTGGAACTATAACAAGTCTTACCATGGTAAGGGCCCACACGATGGTGTTGGAACTACCCTTAAACGCAGTGTATGGAAGCGAGTTTTACAAGGAAATGCTACCGTGCAAAATGCGAGCAATTTTATGACATCACAAAATCTAACATTTACAACATACATTGTTTTTATGTCCCTGCTGGTAAAATTGACTCAATTGCTGCAAAATATGTAGAAGAATGTAAAAGTGCATTTCCAGTCGTAGGAATCCAACAAGCCCGATGTGTGAAAATTGCTGCACCAAACACAGTTGGGCTCTTCTCAAATACTGGAGATGTTGAACCATTTAAGAAACATAAAATAAAAGAAACGCAGGAAGAAACAAGCAGTCCTACAAAATCTACTCATTCCATTGATCATGTCATGAATTCAAAATTTTCAGAACTATCAGTTGGTGATTACGTATTGGTTCATTACCCACAAACTGGACAATATTATGTTGGATATATAATCCTTCTCAATTATGTGAGTAATATGTGTAGTGTACAATTCATGAGAAGAAGACAAGGAAAGAACACTTACTTTGTGTACCCAACAAATGGCGATATAGATGAAATATCCCCAGACCTAGTTTTAAGCACATTGCCTAAACCTAAGGAAGTTAGGGGAAAATTTATTTTCAACACAAATTTTACTATGCTAGTTGAGTAAAAATCTTATTGTACTCTCAAAAATTACCTTTTTTTTTAAATTATCACTAGGATGTTCTTTCCAAACTGTTCAATTCTGACTCTGTAACGTTTGTTACACTGTTGTAACGTTTGTTACTCTAAGTTTTTAATTATTTTCAAGTAACATACATCTGTAGAATTAAAAACGTTTATGTCATTTAATTATGTAATCTTCCTAGATTCAAGCTGTATTTTTTTTATCTGACATAAAATATTGTAAGAACAGAGAATCACAACAGTCTTTCACAACTTGAGAATCCATGTCCTTTGATGTAATGTTTGTTACATTTTTTCAAATTGTAAACCCAAGAACATGCACCATCACAATATTATATTTTTGGTACTATATAATCTTCACACTATCCTCTATTACAAGGTATGTTCCAAAGCTTTGCTCTTGTCTACAGTTGACTGCAGAAAAATGTCAAATGTTCAAATCCATGTAAGAATGTAACGTTTGTTACAATGGAATGACCCATTTGTAAACCTACTGATATTTTGTCACAATAGTAGGCACGATCTATATGCCCTTTTTCCAAAGATACTGTACGTTTATTTGTATTAACTAAACTTAAGGACTGATACAAACGAAAGAATAAACAATGGTAAAACTATTTACAAAACAATTTCAAATAGAAAAAATTATTACCATAAAAAACAATATTCACAATTTCATGTATTTTAATGAATAGTATAGCAATAACAACCATTATCATTAATCAAATTATTTTACAAAACTTACCTTGTCTGTGCATAGGCATACTACTTGATTTTTGATTTAACGTGATTTGCTTGTAAATCGACGATATGCAAGTGACAGCAGAAAGTAGACAGCATGCAAGGACAAGGGTAATAAAAGAATGGCAATGATGGTTGTGGACAGGAAATGATACAAAGCAGAGGTTGGTATCAGAACCAGGAAGAAGATATCAAAGCACAAATGTTGAGTTCGAAAGTCTAGAAGGCAAGTCAAGGACGCAGAAAGAAGACAATGAACAAAAGAAAGGAGAAAATCT
Source organism: Periplaneta americana (assembly GCF_040183065.1). Lineage (NCBI taxonomy): Eukaryota > Metazoa > Arthropoda > Insecta > Blattodea > Blattidae > Periplaneta > Periplaneta americana. Next base: position 92,749,065 of record NC_091127.1, read on the forward strand.
TAATAGCTACGTGAGAAATGCAATGAGTGCAACATACAGGAAGAAAAATACTACAAATATGAAGGACATAGGTGATACAGGGATAAAAAAAGTATTTGGATAAATGTGATAGAGAAAATGTAGAAAATAAAAGGGAGGGGTTGATAAGTGAGGGAATAGGGCAAGATGTGAATAAATATAATTTATTTACAGTGAAGGTTAGCGAGTTTGAAAACAGATTATTTACTAAGTGTGGTAATGACATATGGGGAATCAAGTGAGAATAAGGAAAGTGAAGTGGGGAGGAAAAAATGAACACAAAGGAGACAGAGGCAAAATTAACCAAGAATGTGTAAGTAGGATAGTATCATAAACAAGTAAACTTAAGAAGAAAATTGCAAGAATTATAGTGGAAGTAATATGAATTGGATAATAAATGGGAAGCAATGTTAAAGAGTTGGGAGTAGCAACATGGGAATTATAAGCTTAGGAATGTTTAGAAAATGCGCGTGCACGCACGCACGCGCGCACACACACACAGGTATACATATAAGGCATGTTCTTAAAGTAAGTTCCAAAAGGGTGTAGTAAGTAAACGGGAAGATATTTACAAACCATTTTTGTTGCACTGTATTGTCCACACTTCAATTACTTCTCAACATGATCTCCACCATTATTGAGGCATTTATCGAGTCGTGGCACAATTCTTTCTATCCCCTCATTGTAGAATTTGCCTGCCTGCCTGCGATGCGAACCACTCCTGCACTGCTGTTTTCACTTCATTGTCGCCATCAAAACGTTGACCACCGAGGAACTTCTTGAGGTGCAGGAAGAGAGCCAAATCGGGCTGTAGGGGGGGATGGTCAATTTGTTCCCAGCCAAATTTCGAGATGAGATTTTGGGTGTCACGAGCTGTGTGTGGCTGAGTGTTGTCATGAAGTAACACAACTCCGTCGGTCAGCATCTCACGTCTCTTGTTCTGAATTGCGCAATGGAGCTTCAAGGTCTGACAATAGGTTTCTCTATTAATGGTTTCACCCCGAGGCAAGAATTCAATGAGTAGGACTCCTTTTCTGTCCCAAAAAACAGTGCACATGATCTTGCGTGTTGACATGGTTTGTCTGAATTTCTTTTTCCTTGGCGATGCAGTGTGCCTCAATTCCATGGGCTGCTGCTTCGATTCAGGTGTCATGTGAGACACCCAAGTCTCGTCACCTGTCACGATATGATCAAGAAACTCACCGCCTTGCTCACTGTAATGTGTGAGAAAGCTCAATGCACTGGAAGCTTGTTTGGCTTTGTGTTCCTCGGTGAGCATCTTGGGTACCCATCATGAGCACAATTTTCGATATCGTAATCGATCTGTCACAATTTTTGTAGAGAACACTCCGTGCCATTTGTGGAAAATTCAAGGAAAGCGAAGAAATTGTGAACCTCCTGTCCTTATGAATTTTTTCATCGACAGCACGCACCAAATCGTCATTGATCAAAGATGGCCGACCGGTACACTGCTCGTCATGCACAGAGACGCAGCCCTCATTGATCTTCCTAACCCATCTCCTGACCATTCCATCACTAATGGCATCATCACCATACACCTCACAAAGTTGACGATGAACATCAGCTGGTTTGATGTTCCTCGCATTCAAGAAATGGATAACAGATCGCATCTCACAGTCGGTGGGGTGCTCGATCACTTTAAAGATTTCAACTGATCACAACTAACCACACACACGGACTGAAGCTCTGAAACTGCATGCACAACTTGCCTGAGGACTGAAGAAGAAAACACGCATGCGCAAAATAACGATTGCAGCAATGCAACGGCTATAATTGAAAACGGAACCTACTTTAAGAACACGCCTCGTGGTAAGAGAGTGAATTAGGAAGTGGTGGAAATGGAGAAAAGGAAAATGTACGCTAATAATTATAGGAGAGAATAGCTTAGAAATAATAAGTAATGGTAAATAGAGAAAGAAAAAATGTATGCAAATAATTAGAGGAACTAGAATTATTTATTAAGGTGAAGTTAAGGCCATAAGGCCTTCTCTTCCACTTCACCATAATAGCTTGGAAAAAAATAAACGAATGGAAGTAGATTTGAGAGGTGATAGTAAAAATAATTCGAATAATTACAGAAAAGAATATAATTTATAATAACTGATAAAAAGGTCGAGAAATGAGGGAAAGTATAGGTATGGGACAGAAGAAGATGGATTAGGAAGGAATGAATAGCAGGAATAGCAAACAGCAGAACAGTGTAATAGGAATAAATGAGGAAATAATATTCAGAAAATAAATTTATAAATATAAGACAGTGGAGTGTGAAACAAATGATAAGACAATTAAATAAAATTGAAGAAGAGGAAATGAACTAGAGCAGAAATGATAAACAATGAACTGATGTGAAAAGAGTGAAAAAATGTTAATGTGATGGTGGACCGAAAAGCAGAAAAGTGAACATCCACCATGACAAAAATTGTAAAGTTGACTGACAATAAATATCAAATATCATACTGCTCGATTTTTTGCTTAGTTCGGTTACTGCTTTTCTTAGGTCTATATTTCCTTTCTGTCTAACAATCTGTAGTCCCACGCTGCTCTTATTCATTTCAGAAGATTGTATTTTTTATATATATAAAATTTCTTCATAGTCCAGACCTGTGATCCATGTTACAACGTTGGGATTGTCATAATTTTATGCAATTTGATTTCCTTGTTTTATTACGTAAAGTTAACATAACTCTTAACCTGCAAAAATGTTTTTTTTTTTTTTTATTTCTAACTAATCAATGGCCATTCTCTTAATACATACAATGTTTACACAAACAAAGATCTGGAATAAAAACAGTAAGTTATGAGTAACATACAAAATGTATTAAGTAGAAAATCTTGCTCGTCCTTTCCGATATCAGTCATAGACGTTTTTAGAGCAGAGTGCAGCAGTAATATAATGCATTTTATGTTCACATTGTTTAGATAAATGTTTATCCCATATTATCTCTTTACATTAAAATAGAATCCAAAAATAAGTCACTCCTACTAATACGCGGTCCTGTTTAATATGTAATTATTATGTGTCTTAGAGGTCTCACTGTATATAAAGAGGAACTATGAACTTGTTTACTATAACAAGCCTTATTAGGCAACAGCAATAAATATATGTTCGTTTTCGAAAAAGTGTTTGGGTTACTTACGTCAATCAGTAATGATATTAAGTTACTATACTTATTTCTTGAAAATGAATTGCTGAAACACCAAGTAAATGTGTCATTTCTTGTGTGTCACCTGTATTTCCACACATGCACTAAGCATCATGTCCATGACTGCTTGTGCACAGCAGACACATTCAATGACATTGCAGCTTTCCTTCAGTTGCTATTCTGTCTTTCCAGTGCATCATTTGCATCCTCTAATAATACATGATTTAAATATTCTATTTCAGACATTATTAAATGTCATTTCAGTTATGCGTTTTTTTCTTCAGACTCCCTGCCTAAATAAAGTTTTTACTATATTTTCTATCTCTATTAACTTCTGTATAACTTACCCAATCTCCTGCGAATAGTATCAGAAGCAAAGTGACACTGATTAATCATTTCCATTCCAGTATTGTCCAAAACCACTATCGCATTGCTGTGAGCAGCAACTTCAGCTTCAAATGCCTGATGTTTTTGAATTTTAGCCTGCAGAGAGATACGAGACAAAGGGGAATTTTATAGTAATACTCCTGATAATTCATTCAACATACTAAATATGTTATGAAATGTATAAGAGTGTCTCATTATTTTTCTTTTCATGCCAGTAATCGACAGATTTAATGGATCTCATCTTAGATTATCAACAAATTATAATGTAACAACAATATACCTTAAAATTATGACAAATCAGAACTTTACTTCGTCTGAAAAGTAATACTGAAGAATTAATCTGTCTTCCAAATTATGAACAGACTTGAAGATGTAAATAAAATTATATCCCTTACTTGCAAATTTGTGGGATCTTTGTAGCTTTCATCAGAAGCTGCCTGAAGTTTCTCATAAATCCAGGACTCAAGTTCGTCTGCATCTCGTTTAAAATACTGAAAGTACAAAATCTTAGATTAATATAGGAAAACAAAGATTCTAATCCAAGAAGTTAATTCCTATACTCTTACAGTGTTAAAGGTATAGGACTATTTAACTTTTTGTGTGTATGTATGCATGTCCCTGTCTGTATACATATATATGTATGTATGTATGGATGCATGCATAACTGTGGCTACTTGAAAACCAGGCTGAGGACAATGTGTACAACTTAAGAATTCTGGCAAGAACAGAGCAAATGATTGGTGTGTGTGTGTGTGTGTGCGTGCACCACATGCACGTTACACTTTTGTATACGCATGTATGTAATACACATCAGAAAACACAAAAAAAGACGAAAGATGAGTTCTATCCACTAAGCCACACCAGATTCCCATCCCGATGTCGGATCAAATTCTCTCAGTTTAAGTTCCACCTCTTGGCTTCTCTTTAGTGGCCTACCCTCATGCAGTGTGTCATAGATGTATGATAGTGAGAACCATGTCCACACACATGTGCAGAGGTGCACTTGTTATGTGTGACTAAGTGGCCGGGATCCGACGGAATAAGCACCATCTTAAATCACTAAGTGATTATACGCATATATATTACTATGATGTACCGAAGTACATAAGATATTTCTGTGCAGATATTCTGCGTCATCATATGATGAAAGATGAGTGGAACGGAGAAAAATTCTCTCTGGCACCGGGATTTGAACCCGGGTTTTCAGCTCTACGTGGAGATGCTCTATTCGCTAAGCCACACCGGATTCCCATCCCAATGCCGGATCGAATCCTCTTAGTTTAAGTTCCACCTCTTGGGTTCCCTCTAGTGGCCTACCTTCATGCACTGCATCATAGATGTATGATAGTGGGACCATATCCACACACATGTGCAGAGGTGCACTCGTTATGAGTGACTAAGTGGCCAGGATCCGACGGAATAAGGGCCATCTTAAATCACTAAGTGATTATACACATATCATATATTACTATGATGTACCGAAGTACATATGATATTTCAGTGGAGATATTCTGCGTCATCATATGATGAAAGATGAGTGGAACGGAGAAAAATTCTCTCTGGCATAACGAGTGCACCTCTGCACATGTGTGTGGAATGGTCCCACTATCATACATCTATGACACAGTGCATGAGGGTAGGCCATTAGAGGGAACCCAAGAGGCGGAACAAACTGAGAGGATTCGATCCAGCATCAGGATGGGAATCCGGTGTGATTTAGTGGATAGAGCATCAGCACGTAGAGCTGAAAACCCGATTCAAATCCCGATGCCGGAGGGAATTTTTCTCTGTTCCACTCATCTTTCATCAAATGATGATACAGAATATCTGCACGGAAATGTCATATGTACTTCGGTACATCATAGTAATATACAAAAAAAAAAAACTTTCTGATGTTTAAATATCTGGACTAGTAAGCTGGCACCTAAAATTGATCTTTCTTTTTATTACATTATTCTTTTAGATGCCTCTAAGCATTGAAACTGACCAGATATAATTATGTCATTAAGAAATTCATAATAGTTAAATTCCTATTAAAAATTATTCTTTGAAGTGAGTGAAAGGTTTAGATACTCTCAATTATAAGAATATAAAGACAATAACTTTGGTTCTGGTGATGATTCAGAAGGTTTCCCTTTTATATTAAAAATTATAATTGGATGGATGCCGTAGTTTTATATTATACATATGATAAAAAATAATTATCAACTGCAATGACCAAAGATCTTAATTAAAACTGCCGAAATTGAGTAAATGATTACATTATGTGACACATTTATGCCATTTCTCCTCATAAAACATTTAAATATCTAAAGAGATTACCATTATAGATCAACTTGTGAAGTCAAAGTCACTAAAACATATTTATTCAAATATAATTATTTTTAATTATTTTATTTCAATCATTACAATGTAACAATTACAGTTATTTTTAGTCAATTAATTGAACAAACCAATTTACTGATTCTAGTGATCATAATAAAGTCAACTGCATATAAAACATCTGAAAAATAACAAATCGTATCAACAGAGCAGAGATCTATTTACTTAAACTTAGGTACACATATAATATTCGCAATAATTCACTGCATCACAATTATAAGAAGACATAATAGGAAAAAAGACATTACATTTAAGAAAGCATTATTAACATTCCTATGGCTGCAAAAGGGTATCCGTCGGATACAGGGGGGAGAGCCATTAATCCTTCCCATTGAAGGCTTTAAGGAACCAACCTGGACAAATACCCAATGTCCCATCCCTACCTTCCCGTGGTGCAGCTGTTGGTAAGCATAATTTTACGAGCTGAACTAAAGGGAAGGGCTACTCATCCACTAGCACTGGTCAGCTTGATGAGTTAATGACTGAATTTGGTATAATTTTCCTCTATCCAATACCTAATTCCCTCTTTACCCTTTCCTATCCAGTCCTCTGACTGAACTCTTACTTTCTTCGATCCTGACAGCATTAGGCCTAGGGGTTCATTTCCCTTTCCTTCCTCCTCTTTCTACTTTTCTGTTCCTAGTGCTGACCTGCTATGGCACTAAAATCGTCCTCGAGTGGCTTAAGGAGGGAAAGCTGGTGATCAACAAGATCTCCCAGCTAGGTCCAATGGACCCGTCGACCAACAGTAGGTGTGGTCCTCCAGACATTCTGGGGGTTGCGTGTGAATGAAGTAGCCACCAAAACGTTAAAATATGGTGTTCACTTAAATCAGCTACAACTTGCGATTTAACTGCTCCAATATGAAATGAGTACCATTAAGGTAAAATTATCCAGAGGTAAAATAGTCCCCCAATCGGATCTCTGGGCAGGGACTACTTTAATGGTACAGAACCAACTGAACATCTTACAATGGAATGCTGGTGGTATAACATCAGCCAAGAAGACTGAACTAGCGAATATACTCTCAGATAATAATATAGATATCTTCCTTATTCAAGAAGCAAACCTTAATGCTGACCAATTAAAATATTTTAATTTTAAAGGTTTTAATATGAAACTGTTACCCAAAGGTAGACAGATCAGTAGTGGAATTCTCGCAGGTACATCAAAGAAATTAATTACAAATTTTCAAATCATAAAAGAAATGGATAATCAAGACAAATTAGAACTAATAAAAATTGAAGTATGGAAAAATCAACAACATTTCAAAATCTACAGTGCCTATAACCCACCTAATAATCCCCTTGATCTAACTTTGTTTGATATACAACCTCAAACTATCATAATTGGTGACTTTAACGCCCACTCCCAACTTTGGGGCTACGATCATGTAAACCAACCTGGAAAAATGATCATGGACCTCCTAAATACTACAACCGCAGAACTTGTCTACAGAAAAGAAGATCCCCCTACTTTCATTCATTATTCTGGTTCTGGTACAAATCCAGACTTATCACTAGTAACATCGGATATCCATCACGAAACCAAGAAAAAAATAATTGAAGACCCTGGATCTGGCCATAGAGTCATCATTGCTTCTATCCATCTTCACCAAAACCGAAGAAAAGAACCCTACAATAACAAAACAACATGGAACTTTAAGAAAGCGAATTGGAAACTATTTACAACAGAACTCGACGAACACCTCAAGCTCAACACACCACTAATGGAAAATACAAACTCAGATAGATTGAACAAATATTTCTGTGAATCTCTTCTTAAAATTGCAAAAAAAGCACATTCCACGAGGCAAACCAAAAAAATACACATTCTGGACAGAAAACCTGAATTTATTGAAACAAGATAGAGATAAAGCAAGAACCAAAGCAGAACATAGCAAAACACCAAAAGATACTCAAGATTGGAGGAAGAAGACTGCCATTCTTAAAAAAGCAATCATAACAGCAAAAAAGAACAGTTTCAATAAATTTATTGAAGATATTAATTACAGAACCGATAGTGCTAAAACATATAAATTTCTGAAGAATATTTCCAATACGCAGGAAAATACTAGCCAACCTATTATTCATAATAACAAAACGCTAACAGATAGTAGAGATATAGCAAACGCATTTAATAAACACTACTCAAACTCTCACAGATTACATTCCAATATCAAAAAATCTGACAAATTTATCAAAAGAGAATTACATAAAAATAATAAAACCAATATTACTAGCAATATCACAAAACCTGAAATATTTCAACAAAATTTTACTTCCAAAGAAATAACTCTAGCTATACAAAATTTAAAAACCAAGAAATCTCCTTGCCCCGACAACACTCATTCCGAATTTTTTAAACATCTGGGGGAAAAAGCCAAGTCTGTACTTTCATCCATTTTCAATTTATCATGGAACACCTCAATTCCTGCAGCTTGGAAAAAAGCAATCATTGTACCAATTCACAAAAAAGGGAAACCTGCTCATGATGTTAATAGTTATCGACCAATAGCACTATTAAGCATGATAGCAAAAACCATGGAGTCCATGATCTCCAACAGATTAACTTGGTATTTAGAATCCCAAAATCTTTTATCACCAAGACAAGCCGGCTTTCGACAACTACACTCTACCAATGAACAAGTCATATGCCTCGGCCAAGAAATAAAAAGACAGTTTTAACAAGAAAGAAGATACCTTGGCAATATTCAGATGGATATCAGAATTCCTTAGTCAAAGATTCATTGCCACTAAATTCAATAACTCACTTTCTAGTTACAGACAAACATATCGAGTTCTACCTCAGGGCTCTGTCCTCAGCACAACTTTATTCAATATTTATATAAATGACTTACCCTCCCTATTAGAGGAATCAAACATGAAAACAGCACTATTTGCAGATGATATAGTTTTGTGGACTTCCGGATCTTACAGACATAGAGACAAAATTCAAAATTCTGCTCTTAAAGCTCTAAATCACTTACATGAATGGAATACATCAAATTTGATGACACTCAGTTTAAGCAAAAGTAACTACCAAATATTTTCACTCGGTAAAAAAGAAAGAGAATTCAATATCCAATACAATGGCCAGCATCTTCCTAGGACTTATGAATCCAAATATCTTGGAGTTATTTTCGATAGTAAGTTAACATGGAGCAACCATTTGAAATACATTTCTGAAAAAGCTCGTAAAAGATTCTCCCTTCAAAAAAAAGACTAGCAGGAAAGAAATGGGGATGCTCTAGAAATAGTTTGAACACTACATACAAAATGTTTATACAGCCAGTGCTGACATACTGCGGAGAAATTTTAATTACTTCACATTTCATAAACGACATAGAATATGTTCAAAACCAAGCTCTCAGACTCATTACTGGTGGAATCAAAACAACTCCAATAGATTCTATGAGGTTCCTCACTAATATTAACAGTATCAAAATGACAAAAGAAGAAAAAGCACTGATTCAATATGAAAAACTTATCAGATTACCAGGAAACAATTGGCATTCATACAGTCCTCTCTGTAGATTGAAAACTCAAAAAAGTTTCATATTCATGGTTCAAGAATTAAAACAGAAAATCAATATCTCGAATTTAAAAGAAAACTTACAAATTAAACCAAACCCTTTAACTCTATTAAATATAGAATATAATCTAAATTTAACAGAAGAAATACTGAAATCAGAAGTAAACATTGAAATATTGAAACAATTGTCTTTAGAGACAATTAATATTGGGTACCCTTCACAAAACTGGCTTATACACCGACGGATCCTTGATCTCCAGAGAACAAGGTGCCGGTGCAGGTGTTACGTACTGTCTCTTCTCACTTTATAGATCACTTGGATATGGAACAACAAGTTTTGACGATGAAATCATTGCAATAAGTGAATGTCTCAGGAATCTTCTATGCCACATAAATAAATTTAGGAATGCAGTTATATTGTCAGACTCCAAAGCAGCTATTCTATCAATCGTCTCTAAACACACACCTTCATCTCAAATGGCAGAAATAACTAAAATGCTCTCTCAATTAATATCACTCAATAAAAGAATTGTATTCCAATGGATACCATCCCATTGTGGAATCCTGGGAAACGAGAATGCAGATGCTTTAGCAAAGAAGGGCAGCACTGCTATAGTAGGCTCGCTCTATGCATCCCCAGTTAAAGACAGAGGCTACCGCACGCTGAGCGGTTGTCTTTTGAAGTAAGACCTTTTCTGCCCACTCGGGGGATGGGGTAATCTCTGTTTCTGCTTTCTGAGGCAAACATAAATGTTGCCAATTCTCCCCTGAATGCTAAAACTAACTGCAGTCTTTCTTAATATGTTCAAACAATTCACAAGTGTTTTTCTTCGCTGTTTGAAAGTCTTCTGTAATTTTTTATTATTATTATTATTATTATTATTATTATTATTATTATTATTATTATTTCGTGGAGTATAGGCCTATTGTAAATTACTTAGTTGTTTACAACCCCAAGATAGCAATGATAGATGAACAGCAATTTTAAAGACATAATTAACTTTATTAGGACAATAATATAACCCTACCCAACCCCATACCCATCAAGGGAGTTATGTTGCAGGATATCAAATCAGCCATGCAGTAAGAAACATGCAGTGGAGGAGCTCGCAGCCTCATATGGACACGTTGTGTTACGATTTCCTCTGTACCACTGTGTTCTAAATCCTTTGGGAATGTTAAATGTTATGTTTTATTTAACGACGCTCGCAACTGCCGAGGTTATATCAGCGTCGCCGGTGTGCTGGAATTTTATCCCGCAGGAGTTCTTTTACATGCTAGTAAATCCACTAACATGAGCCTGTCGCATTTAAGCACACAAACGCCATCGACCTAGCCCGGGATCGAACCCGCAACCTCGGGCATAGAAGGTCAGCGCTATACCAACTGCACCAACCAGGTCAAACTTTGGAAATGATCTGGTATCAACTGAAGTCTAATGTTAGGGAAAACAATATTATCGCGACTTGAGTCTAGTGCGTTAACTTCTGCGTGATGGAGCTGCAACAATTGGTCCTCATAATTGGTCCTCCTGTGTTCAACATGATATTAAAACGGAAGGGAATTATATGAAGCACGACAGGGACAGTAACCAAGAGAGATTTGTGATTCATTAAGGAGAGAGTGACGACGAATAGAGGTAAGAGAAGAAAAATGTCATATTTTATTACATAACATTTCAGATTTCGCTGCGAATTTAGACACGAAACACAAATTGACAATATTCTTTCGGTGTTATTATTATTATTATTATTATTATTATTATTATTACTATTATTATTATTATTATTATTGATATAGTCTAAGTATGAAAATATATTAGTTTGAAGAAGTTGACTGTACAATGATTCTATAACGGATTTATGCACACAGTAACTCAAAATTAACCATTCATTAATTCGTGATTGATTGAATTAAAGTACAATTTGTTGTATAGAAATAAATATACGATTGTTTCATACCCACGTGGGGAAGTCAATGTAAAATGTGACAACTGCGCGCCTAGAAATTTCCGCACGCATCCCTTAATGACCGGGGTGGACCGTGTGGCTAAGTTCTTCTAGCAACAAAAGAGACCGACTGGGGATCCTTTGAAAAATCCTACTATACTAACAGACCTGTTACTAAATCTATGTATTACTCTGTGAAGAGATTTATTAAATCTACATACATAGACTTCAACAAACAAAATTTGATAACACAATCCCAAGGGAAAAAATGGAACTCTCTGCATCAAAATCCACAGTTAATTCCCGATTTACCACGAAAATCGTCTGTAGCTCCATTTAGATTGGCAACAGGCCATGACTGTTTGGCTAAAAACCTGCATAGAATTGGAATATATCAGTCCCCTAACTGCCCATTGTGCAACTCAAACCAAGAAATGGATTCGGAACACCTCAAAATCTGTGCTTCATTGGCTGGTCATGATAATATCTTTGAAAAATATTGGAGTGCAAGAGGTCAAATGACTTTATTGTCAAACGCCTGGCATTAGAAAACAACAACAACATTCCTATGTTGCAGTCGGCATATTATAAATATTAGTTGGAGAAGAGGTCAAATGACTTTACTGTCAAACGCCTGGCATTAGAAAACAACAACAGCAACAACATTCCTATGTTGCCAGTCAGCATATTATAAATATTAGTTAGAGAATGCAGTAGTTGGTAATGGATTCGTCAATGACCAGACCCATCAACCAAGACACAGAAAATTTTTTGGCAATTTATCCAAGGAACATCGACATAGGTCTCTGAAGAACACAGCTATGTGACTGCATTAACCTGATCCCTGCTTTGACAAAGGAGATTGACAATAGACGTGGAAGATCATCCGATACCATATTAAATCGAGCCAGCTGAAACAGTTTTTAAAGACTACATATTTGATATTTCCTATACTTTTTGTTTATATTTAATGCAGTTTAGAACTTTATCAAAAACATTCTCTTAACCCAATGGACTCGTATTTTAAAGTATTTAAATTCCCTGCACTCGAATTTAATATCCAGTTTGCATATGAATTTGGAATGTACTGTGAACAAGTTGATTAAAAAGAAAACTATGCAAGATTTTTTATACAGAATTTATGAGATGCTATGCTGAAAATATGTAATCAATGATTGAAATGTCTTGGTAAGATATTTTGGTCTGATAATTCTCGTGTGACCACAGCTCATCAAATGAAGCGACTGGGTTAAAAACATACAATATAATAAAAAAACAAAGGTCTTAAATAAAAACTGTAAGTAATAAGTAACAAACAAATTGTGTTATGGAGAAAATTTTGCTTGTGCTTTTCAATATCGGTCATAGATGTTTCTAGAGCAAATTGCAAGACATTGTTTTAGATGAGAACTATTTAGATAAATATTTCCTATATTAAAATTCTGAATTTCTCCACAAATTTCAAATGAAATAAAGCAACTTTTCTGAGTACAGAAAGAAAGAGAGAGAGAGCAAAAAAGGAGGGAGAAGAAGAAGGAAAAAGGAGAGAGAGGAAGAGATGAAGAGGGATAGTGGAAGAGAGAGAGGGGGGGGGGGGCAGAAAGACACACCCAAAGTGCGTATCTAAGTAATTTTCCAACGTGCCCAGTGGAGAGTTATCTGATATCTGTGAAGAAAACTGCCACTGGCAGTAACAATAGCAGAAGAAATGAGGAAAGAAAATATTGAGATATTCTGAAGCAACATTCACGATCGTTTTCTGAAACTTTGTTTCGCTCTTGGTATTCTGAGCTTGCTGTACACTAACACTGATGGCAAAAGGCTATATTCACAAGTAAATTCAATCAATATAAAAGCAGAAATCACTTGTTAACGGAAACTTTAAATGGGCTCATCATTTACCAAAGCAGTGTATTAAAGTCTGAAGTCAAAATTCATGTGTTTGAACCACCCATACAAATAATAAATTAAATGAATTGGTATCTGTATGCTAAGATCAATAATGACTATGTATACCAGATCAATTTCACCATTTGACACTTTAAATAGTGTTAGATGGATACAATACATCCTGGTGCAGTGCCACTAATTAATTTTACGACTAGCCTCATAGTATAGTGGTCAGAGTTTCTGGCTATAGTTCATGAGGTCCCGGATTAGGGTGTTCATCCATACCTAGAATTTAAAGTCTAGATGTAAGCCCTCTTTTGGCCCCACATAATAAGTGATTGTCCTATCATATCATTGGGATAATGTAACTCGTTTTCTAGGCATCTCAACCTCAGAAGTGTGTTACACATAAGCCACTGCCATGAGAAAAGACCAAAAATGTCGAAAAACAACTTGGTGGCATTGGGGAAGGGATACGAAATTAATCTAACGATAGTGTGTTACATGTCAGTAAACTGTAATAGTGATAGAGAGTTTGTAGAAATTTTAAATAATCAAATTTATAAAATTATAACGTAATAATATAAAACAACAAAAATATTTATTATTATATTGTTCTTTATATTTCTTCACGGTTTTTCTATGTTAATTTCTTTCGGATCTACGTTTTTCGTAGATAAGAAACGTCATTTATATGTTCTAAATCAATCTTGTTCGAAATTGTTTGCTGAGAAAATGCACGAACGCGGAAATACAGTATGTGACTGCAACACAGATGAAGATATCAATGTTTCTATCTGGAAAGAGTGGGAGCAGATTGGAGATTGGGCTTCATTTGATACAGTGCATTATGTGGGTGTTTATACATCAACACTGAAGCCAAGACAATCTCCCGAATTGTTGAAGGCATTCAGAATTTGTGTGAGAAAGATGACGATGGTGTAAATCAGTGTTTACTAATCTCTTCAGTGTCATGGACCTCTTGAAGCTATTTAATTTTTGCGCACCCCCAAAATGTTTTATATAATTTGGGTTGCTAACCATTTTCTACTATTATTATTTAGCTGAGAAAATTTTGTCATCCAGTCTACTTAAAAAAAAAAAAAAAAAAAAAAAACTGAAAGTTGGAATTTATAAAACATTCATGTTACAGGTTGTTCTGTATGGTTGTGAAACCTGGACTCTCACTTTGAGAGGGGAACAGAGGTTAAAGGTGTTCGAGACTAAGATCCTTAGGAAAGTATTTAGGGCTAAAATTGGTCCTTAAAGATTATAATCTAAGAAACTAAAAATATCGGACAGGTATGGAAGACTTGAAAGCCAAGAGAAGTCCTTCAAGTGAGGTGATTCCTTTTAAACTCTGTGTTTCAAAAGATAGAGATAAACAGAAAATATTCCAACTACCTGATAAAATCAAAGAATGTGATGAAGTTAGGCTTAAGTAAAATCCTCTTTCGTAACACATCTTGGTTCTGCAGACCCCCCCTATCAGGTTGGTAGTGCTGATGTAAATGATGAGCCAGTCTCCAACAACCTTGTGTCCTTTAATGACGCTGTTTCTGCTTTAGAAACAGTGAAATGTTTTGTAACATTTCACTATGTAACTAAACAAATCATGGAATAGTTATCACAATTTAAGGGCATGGTTTATTCCTTAGGAGTAAACAAAAGCAAGCATCCAAAATAACTGACTTTTTTTTGTAAAATAATCACAAGTAATTAAATATTATATCAAATGTTACTAAATGCCATTTCAGTTATACATTCTTCTCACTTATGCGTGTTTTCCTTCAGATCCCAAGTGAAGTTTTACTGTAATGTACGGCATATGCTTTTTAAAATTTCGCATACCCTCTTAGAAGTTTATGTGTACTTCCAGGAATACACACATATCCAAATTGAATACTGCATACCATTGTCCTGAACCATATATATGAGAAAGCTGAATAATATGAATAAATATTATACAAAACTCATCTGTATTGTAAACAAACAAAAATAGGACCCAACAAATTTATGAATCAAATTACCTGGAAGCGTCGTGAATCCTCCAACTTTTCTCTTTTGGCTCTTGCTTCAGACTTGAACTCTCCATATCGGTGTAATACTTGTTCTCGACGTTCTTGTATATCGTCTGCTGTCTCAAGTATCTTCACCTCCTTCGGAGTTATCTGATCCATATTGGAATCCTCTGTAATGAAGTTTTAATATTTAAATCTACTTCATAAATTTCATATTATGTGCTGAAATTTAAGATTAAAAATTTTTTCACCTTCTATAGTCAATATACCTTACTTACTTACTTAAGGAACCCGGAGGTTCATTGCTGCTCTCACATAAGCCCGCCATTGGACCCTATCCTAAGCAAGATTAATCAAATCTCTACAATCATATCCCACCTCCCTCTAATCCATTTTAATATTATCCTCCCATCTACGTCTCGGCCTTCCCAAAGATCTTTTCCCTCCAGTCAATATACCTAAACACTACTGCAGTGCTTTGTATGGAGTGTGGCATTGTATGGGGCAGAAACATGGACATTATGACAAAGTGAAGAGAAGCAAATAGAAGCATTTGAAATGTAAATTTGGAAAAGAATGGTACACGTGAAGTGGACAGACAAAATATGAAATGAAGCTGTGCTGGAAAGAGAGGATGAAGAAAGAATGATGCTGAAGGAATTGGTTGGGTCACTGGCTGAGAAGAAACTGACTACTGAAGAATGCACTGGAAGAAATGGTGAGCGGGAGAAAGAGTTCAGGGCAGAAGATATCGAATGATAGAAGACATTAAGATATATGGATTATATGAGACAAAGAGGAAGACAGAAAATAGGAAAGATTGGAGAAAGCTGGGTGTGCAGTGAATGATCTGCCCTCTGGCAGAACACTAAATGAATGCTGCATGCTTATATGCTGCTATGTAGATACGAAACTAAGCAAATAAAGGGGGGGGGGGGAATTGACAGGTTGGTTAGTTTCTTATCAATATCTCTAAATACAGGCAAATAAAGTTGATCAGACTTCCATTTAGCAATTAGGAGCTAAGAAACTTCATAGTTAACTTTAAATCTCAAGAAAGCTTTCTGTCTGAAGTAGACTACATGAAATTAAGAAAAAGATAAATCTCTTAACAAGTAAAGAAAACCTAACTCACAAAATTAACCCCACACAAGCAATAAAAATAGAGTATTATCTGGACCTGGTTGAAGATATCAAGAAAAGTGACACTCCAAAAGATGCCCTAAAATTGATAACATTGGAAACTATTCATAATAGATTCCTTAAGAAAGAATGGCTCCATATCTTCACTGATAGATCCCTACTGTCCAACCAAAATGAAGCAGGTGCTGGTGCTGGTGGTGCATATCCACTTTTCTCATTTTATAAATCCTTAAGCACATATTCACAAAGTGAGGCTGTCATGCATGGCAGTCTCGCTTGTTACTTGACTTGAAGGCAAGAAAGCAAGGTAGCTTGAGACACCAGCTAGTGCGAGACAAATGATACAGTAACATTGGGTTAAGTGATGGCATCTTTACCATCACTTGCTATTTCAAGCTTTCCCTTCATTGCCATCTATTCAATTTTGAAGATGAAGACAAAAAGGAATAAAATCTAAATTTTAAGTAACATGAACACGAATTACAAGAGACCAGTTATGAAATAAAATAAACCAACTTACAACATACATGTACTGTCATAAATTTTATTAAATGTTAATAGCATGAATTGTCATTCTGTTGTAATATTGATTACCATCTCAGAGATAATACACACATAAAAATTGACCATGTAAAACAGAATTTCTAAACTAATTCTAATTGAAAGCTTTTAATATACCTTAAGTAAGATTAACGTACAAGTTATTAATGGTTTCGCAGGTGGAATCAGGGTTTGTATAACTGACATCGTCTCATGAAGGTTAGGAATTTAGTTTTCGTGTGATAATTTTATGTTAAACATGTGCAGTCAATCTCTTATGTTAATTATTTATTTTCTTTCGGCTTTCTGTTTAGTTTAGTCGCGTTTTTAATTGGATAGTGTTTTATTGAGTCATTTGCTCTTCTCATATTATTTCTTAATAAGCAAGTTATCTCCCAATCCCTAAAAATTAATTTCTTTTGTTCCATTCATAATAAATAACGGACATAAGAAGGTACCTGTTAAGAACAGACAGCACAGAGTTTTAAGACAATTTATTAATTTATTTAAAGACATTTGGGTATGTAACTTCCAACGGCACCATGAGAACATCACAACCTGGGTAGTCCACGAAAAACGTTGGTGACATACCAAAATATGGTCTAAGTACAACTATGAGATCAATGAAAACCGCCATGTCGATGTATACTACTTCCTGGAATATCTTATATTTAATTCATCCATCGATATCATTCACATTTGCTGTCACAAGTTTCAGAAATTCGAACCGTGAATGATTACCGAATGCAGGATTAAAGCTTTTATAGCTATTGCTGTGGAACATTCTGGTTCATAAAATGTTTCATTGATTACATATTTTCGTTTAGAGAAATTAACTAGAACCTTCTACAATCACCTGCTATTGGATTTCGAAAAGAAGAATCAGTAATTGAACCCTCACTGGCAGTCAAAATATTCATAAAACCCATTACTCTAGCTGAGGACCATTAACTACTTGAGAGAACTGCATATTAAAAATGAATGTTTCTTTACTCACACACATCGTATGAATCAATATATTAATCAGTTCACCCACTTATTATTCATTATTACGAATATTTTAGCTGTTTTCAATCATTATTAAAACTAAAATACAAGCTCTGCGAGATAGAGAAACCCCTAGTCGTGTTGTGCATGATGCCTAAAACAATTTATAAACAGCTTGAGTCAGACACCC
Source organism: Periplaneta americana (assembly GCF_040183065.1). Lineage (NCBI taxonomy): Eukaryota > Metazoa > Arthropoda > Insecta > Blattodea > Blattidae > Periplaneta > Periplaneta americana. Next base: position 92,767,270 of record NC_091127.1, read on the forward strand.
TTTATACTTATAATACACTGCTCAGAAGAAACAAGTCTGTTCCGAATAAAGAATACATAATATTTATTTTGGGACAAATTAGTTTTAAAGAGAGCTGATGTGTTCCTTCGACAATTCTGATGAGTGTATAAGCATGTTCATTTAAACTAATTAAGAATGTTAATCATTTTCACTAATTATTAGTATATTTACATCCCTTTAATCAGTGTAATTGTTATCTTTACTATTATATTTATTACGAACTTGAAGATAAAAGTATCAGTTTCCTCAAAAACGGCTTAGAAATACTAACTGAAGGATAGTAATGAGCTTAGAGCAGCCGTGGCGAAAATAGGAGATCAAACCGTCGACCATCTTCTGCTCGAATGCTCCAAATACAACATGGAAAGGCAAAAACTGCAGAAAAACAAGGGAGAAATTTGGCCACCAGTTAAAAGAGACCTAACAAAAAAATTCTTAAAAGACTTTTGCAAATTTGTGAATTCAATTGACTTCACAAACAATTAAAGTAGAATAGAACACAGAGTAGTAATAAGCATATATCTGTACATACTGTAAATACATAAACGTAGATTAGGTAAGACAGAATAGGATTTATTAAGAAGAAAAAGCCAAATTGTACAAAGTACAACATTACTAAACTCAGGCATTCCATATAAATAGCGGCATAATACAAGCTTATATTGTAATTAGTCAACAATCAGGTATATGGTAGTTTATCAATCATCAACTTAACACAACTGGAATTCAACTTAATATGTATCCCAGGCAATATAGATGTAAACCAGAACATGTAGTATTACAAACTGTAATGGAACATGTTGTTTAATTACGTTTCTAAAAAAAAAACACACAGATAGCTGCTGTAGCATGATTATTATTCTGCAACTATACATTTCTGATTTGAATGTATTGCTTTCATCAACTACTTCTGTCCAAGAAGAGTCACAGAATTCAACACAGCTATAATACAGTAATACAGATTACACTTTGTGATCAACATGTTTTAAAGTTTCCGACTTCAGTTCACTTGGAAAACACAGAACTTTGTCATCAAATTTTATTACCCAGAACTTTTAGCAAGATATTTTAGGATTTTCACCTTTTATGTGGGCCGCAGAAAAAGGGAGAGAGAGAGAGAGGGGGGGAGGAAGGAAAGAGGAGAGGGAGAGCGAGAGAGAATATTCTGCAAAAAGCAGGACACCTGATCACCCTACTTAAAAGTAAAAAAAATAAGTTATTGTTGGAAAATTACACACAGGAAAATACATGCTGAGAAATTTACTCAGTAATAAGGGATGAACTGCAATAGGTAATAAATTTCCTTTGCAGCTCTAAAGCATTGCGTGGATATGTTTTTCCTTTTCTAATGATATAGGTTGTTAGCAATCACTTTCACAGGTAGACTTCAGGGATGGACACAGTATGTGGACACTGAAATCAATATTTTAAACATCACTCTTGAGACTGGCGAGTGCTTTTAAATAAAATATATAATTAACCATTTTTAATGTAGAAATTAGTGGTAATGACAAGTGATCTATCAAGAGATTCCTTTGCAACTATCTTCAGTGTTGCATGACAGAAGCCATTCGCATCTGTGGGCAGTTAAAAGTACAGGTACCACTTTTGCAATAAGGTTTCAAATCAGTGTACTATTTGTGAAGAAGACACCACCTATGGAACTGTCAAAATGAAAATATAATACTATTTTAACGCATTTTTTAAAATACACACGTAGGCATCATCATATTCAGCATCATCATCTGCCTGTCAAATAATAGACCTAGTGGCCTGTTACAGTTTCCTGCCATCAATGGAATGGTCGACCCACAGATCATCTTCCTCTGAGATGCACTGTAGCAACTGTTTTGGTTGCATTTTTTTCACATGTTGTAACCAATTTCGTCTATGCTCACAGAGATATTCAGCTACAGAGATTATTTTGAGTTCATGAACTATTGCTTCATTTCTTTTTTGATCTACAAGGCTGTATATTTTAAAAAATCTTATTTCAGCTGAAGTTATGCATCTTTCATCTTGGATTCGTATGGGCCATGCTTCACTATCATAACAAAGAGTGGGTCTTGTTAAAACCTTATAAACCTTCAATCTTGTGTTTTTGAACCTTCGTTGTTTTAAAAACTTGATTGATATTTCTGAGATTTATTATAATTTTGAGTATTAAATTGCATTCTTCAAGACATGTTAAGGTATAATCTAAATATTTAAACGAGTTTAGTTGTTCCAATATTAAATTGTTAATACAAATTTTGCTTCAGATGGGTAATTTTCCTTCAAAAGATATAACTTTTGTTTTTGAGATTTCCATGTAAAATTCTTGTGCAATAATATTATGATGGTGAATTGAGTACTGTAATTATCTTCTGTGTTGGCGAGAAGAACTTGGTCATCTGCATACAAGAGGGTACTATGGTATTATTACTATGGAGATGAATGTTTCCATAAACTGTTAGTCTCCAGTGTCTAATGTCATTAACATAAATGTTAAACAAGAGCTGTGATAAAAAGAAGCCCTGTCACACTTCATAATTCAATGGTTTCCAATCAGAAAATTCTGCTCCTACTTTTACTGCTATTATATTACATTTGTATAATTGGAAAATTGTATGCATTATTTCATTTGAAGTTTCATCATCTGCGAAAATTTCTATTAATTCTTATCAATATGATCAAATGCTTTTTTATAACCACAAATGTCATGTGAATTTCTTTATTAAATTCTATATGTTTTCCAATTAAAAGCAGCTTTAGTCGACCTGGAAACTTAAAATGAACATTTTGTCACTCAAGTCCCGCGTAATATGTTATTTTTGTAGGAATTTTCAGCAATTTTGGCCATTGAACTCACTGGTGCCATTAACCTGAAAAGTACTGGTATTCGATCCTTTACCTGCGCACTTAAACCGTCATACTGTACAATACTCCACCCTCTTGTTATGCTTTCTTATTCGACTCTTTGCCTGCGTGTTTAAAGCCTACATACAATTACAATACCCCACCCTCTCTCTCTCTCTCTCTCTCTCTCTCTCAAACAACATTCCTCACTCAGCTGTAATAAAGTTCTGGAAATTTTTGCTGGTCAGTTTGTTGTCTTTAGTGTATTGAAGTGTCTGTGAGTGTGATTACAATGAGTGTAAAGAGCTTTCTGTGTCAGAAAAATTGAAAATCTTAGGAAAGTACGATGTAAACAATACTCTTAGACAGAAACAACTCTGCTTCATTAGGAATCCCATCATCGACATTAAGGACGATAATATAAAATCGTGACTCAATCACTGCAGCTGCAATGTCAAGAGGATGGATGTAAGTGCAGGAAAGTGAAGTGTGGTAAACATGATGACTTGGAGAACATTTTGGTTGACTGACTTCATCAGTCTCGAAGTTCAACCATACCCATAAGTGACCCTATCATTCAAGAGAAGGCATGTAAAATCACATGCAAATTTAACTTCGACTTTTCTGCTTCCTATGGTTGGCTTAACAGATTTAAACAACGACATGGAATTGTTTACTGCCAGATTTCCGGCAAGTCAGGAACAGTTAGCGAAAATGGTGTTAGTGAGTGGAAAAGTGAGTGCTGCATAATCTGATTTTAAGATACGAACCCCATGATATTTTCAATGACGAATGTGGTTTATTCTTTAAACTCATGCCCAACAAATCATATGTTTTCAAAAAATAAAAGTGTATGGAGGAAAATTAAGTAAGGAGAGGGTAACAGTGTTCGTTATGGTAATTCTGATGGCTCTGAAAAGCTGCCTCTGGTCGTGGTGGGAAAATCAGCAAAACCGCGATGCTTCAACCATGTAAAGAACCTGCAATGTGTTTATAAGAACCAGGCACGTGCACGGATGACCAGCGATTTGTTTGTCATGTGGTTAAAGGATTTGGACAACAAAATGGTGAAAGAGGACGCAAAATTCTGTTGCTTATAGACAACTGCCCCACTCATCCTAAAAATGTGGAGCTTGCCGTTTTGCCTCCATGTACAACAAGCATGCTTCAGCCCATGGACCAAGGGATCATAAAAGTTCTCAAGCAATTTTATCGCAAGAGAATTGTCCTACGGTACCTACAAGACATTGACAGGGGGGTCGACCTGGTTGGCGAGTTGGTATAGCGCTGGCCTTCTATGCCCAAGGTTGCAGGTTCGAGCCTGGGCCAGGTTGATGGCATTTAAGTGTGCTTAAATGCGACAGGCTCATGTCAGTAGATTTACTGGCATGTAAAAGAACTCCTGCGGGACAAAATTCCGGCACATCCGGCGACGCTGATATAACCTCTGCAGTTGCGAGCGTCGTTAAATAAAACATAACATTTAACATTTGACAGTGGGGAATCAAAACCTGTCACATTTCTGGATCCTGTCAATTGTCAGTGTTGCATGGGAGGGAATCCACCCCGTACAATCATTAATTGTTTCAGAAAAGCTGGATTTAATAAGGTACGAAACGTAATTTAATTACAGTAAATTTGTATTGTAAATTATAACTTTCTGTTATCGCAGTTACTTACCATACTTTTTTTTTTTATTTATAGGGTTCCAATAATTCGTTGCTTGAAAGTAGTCTCCCATCATACGTAACTGATGATGAATATGACAATGTGGATTGGGTTGTTGTGCACGAAAAGCTGGGCGATGTTCACTTACAGGATTTCTTATCTGCAGACAATCATTAATTTTATTTTGTCGTCACTAATACTCTCCATTCCAAGTTTTTTCGCAGTGATGTTGATTAAGAAGAAATGGAAGATTAAGCTTTTAACCATCTGATCAATATTTACTATGTAACTTATTGAGTTTAATTGGAAACTTTTCCTCGATTTTCTAAAAAAAAAAAAAAAAAACACTTCCCCACATCCATGACGTGCTGAAAATTCAAAGTTTTCGCACAAAGTACTAATGGTGTTATGACCTCGAATATTCTTGATTTAGATGACATCATAGAAAATCATAGCACAGCAAGGAAGAAGGGAGTGAAGAAGAGGAATTAGTTCAATCTGTTCCCATGTGACAAGAAGCCCTTGCAGTGATGAAGTGATAAGACAATTTATCAGTGCTTGTTCTGATGATGTGTCAGTTAGCGTAAATTCATATTTAAATCACGTTGAAAACGTGATTGTTCATTGTAAGGGTCCATCCACACGGCAAACAATTATAAATGACCTTTTTCGAAAGAATTATGTACAGTACATATTGTAAATGTTTCTGACATACAGTAATTACATAATGGAGTAATTGAATGGGTTACATCAGCTGCTTGCTTATGCAGATGACGTGAATATGTTAGGAGAAAATCCACGAACGATTAGGGAAAAAACGGGAATTTTACTGGAAGCAAGTAAAGAGATAGGTTTGGAAGTAAATCCCGAAAAGACAAAGTATATGATTATGTCTCGTGACGAGAATATTGTACGAAATGGAAATAAAAAAATTGGAAATTTATCTTTTCAAGAGGTGAAAAAATTCAAATACCTGGGAGCAACAGTAACAAATATAAATGATACTCGGGAGGAAATTAAACACAGAATAAATATGGGAAATGTCTGTTATTATTCGGTTGAGAAGCTTTTCTCATCCAGTCTGCTGTCAAAAAACCTGAAAGTTAGAATTTATAAAATGGTTATATTACCGGTTGTTCTTTATGGTTGTGAAACTTGGACTCTCACTTTGAGAGAGGAACATAGGTTAAGGGTGTTTGAGAATAAGGTGCTTAGGAAAATATTTGGGGCTAAGCGGGATGAAGTTACAGGAGAATGGAGAAAGTTACACAACACAGAACTGCACGCATTGTATTCTTCACCTGACATAATTAGGAACATTAACTCCAGACGTTTGAGATGGGCAGGACATGTAGCATGTAATGGGCGAATCCAGAAATGCATATAAAGTGTTAGTTGGGAGGCCAGAGGAAAAAAAAGACCTTTAGGGAGGCCGAGATGTAGATGGGAAGATAATATTAAAATGGATTTGAGAGAGGTGGGATATGGTAGAGAATGGATTAATCTTGCTCAGAATAGGGACCAATGGTGGGCTTATGTGAGTGCGGCAATGAACCTCCGGTTCCTTAAAAGCCAGTAAGTAAGTATACAAGTCAAAATTAGTATACCTGCCTAATACATGGTCCCTTGAACAGCACCCTATCGGGATTTTACTGTATTTCTGGTTATAGGAAATGCACAGACTTCTGGTTTTTCGGCTCTTCATGTCAAAGCTTGGTCTTTACATTGCATTTGTTAGTGAAAATTGAGTTTTTAAAATTGCCAGCTACTTTAAGGTCAAATAGTCATCAGCACAAGATCTGCCCTTCTGGAAACCATTTTTTTTTTTGCCAAGTAAATTTTCATAATTCTTTTTTGACTATATTTCTTATAAATATTTCACATCCATTATTGAGAAGACTTATTCCTCTATAATTTTCACAATCTTTCAGGATGCTCTTTTTAAAAATTGGTACCATATAATAACAGCTTTCTGCCAAGATTGTGATGGATCTTCTAGTCATATTCTATTTAGTACATTATTATTATTATTATTATTATTATTATTATTATTATTATTATTATTATTATTTCAGAGAATGACGTTCTTGTAGCAGTAACTGTTTAAGTCTAGTTGGGTGTATCAACCTTGGTTAACCAGAAACCAGACACCAGTAAGATAAGAAAATAGTGACTGGAGTTTACTGAAAAGTTTTAAGTGTTCATTGTTGTAAGTGCACTTATAATATGATACAAAGTATGCTATTACACAGTATCTCAGTAACAGAAGCTTGATTCAGTTGTGTTCTAACGTAGAACAACTTTATTGTGAAACAAGTAACAAACTGAAATACACGGGAAGAAAAAAGAAGCACAGTATTTCCATCAAGACATGGACAGATAGAAACAGAGAAAGTACAAAGAACAGAAAGTTAGCAAGCAGATGAAGAATGTATGCATTGATATCACTGGAAAAACGAGGGTTGAAGAAAATCACGAATATACGTAAAGATTCCTAAGAAATATCTTACCATACAAAATAAAGCTCCTAGAAGTGTTATGCTAAAATAAGGTTACCAGATTTTTTAGCTGAAATCCAGGGACACAAGCCAATTACACAGTACAATTACTACATTACTATTAACTGCTGTTGTTCGTGTTGTTACTATTAGGCCCTATTATTATAATATTATTATTAAATTAAATTAATACAAGACAGAAACGCAAAAGTAAGTTATACGTGTTTGACATAAAACCACACATTTTTTCTGTTAAGTGAATCTTTGTTAATACGTCTCGTCTGGAAGCAAGCTTTGTTGCAATTTCCTGGCATGCCAATGGAAAGTTTGTGGTGACAATGAACATGGATTAGACTGTTTTATTTTGAATGTTGTGAAGTCCACATCATGTTCACAGCTGAGAAAACCAATTGCTTCCACTTTCGTCCTGGAGCACGTTAAGTTTGTTTTGTAGAACTTCTTCACTAGGCCAGTTGTACAGTCCATAGACTTGGGATTATGATGGTGTTATGGTATGGAACATAAAGTATCTTCATGTAGTACAGTTGCCATGCTATTCTTACCTGAGATAATAGTTCTGAAATGAGTGAACAACTTAGAGGAACTGTAACGAGTGACCACAGCAATTTTATGACTTTTTATTTCATTATCAAAAGTTCTTCTGCCATGGTAATGAAGAAAGTTTGGCACAATGAGCAGACGGTGATATGGTCATTAATTTGACACTTAAAAAGAATTCTTTCAAACAACATATCACTTACAACACATTTATGTCTCTTACCTTTCTGATCCTACATTTTTCACATTACATACATAAAATACTAGTCTAGTTTAGCATCTGTAATAGCTACCATTGGCTACCTACCCAACTCGCTACTGCAGTACAAACAATTCCGTTTCCGAATTTAAAAATCTTTACTTAAATTGGAAGCAAGTATGAAGAAATACAGTGTAAGCATTAAAATTACAGAAAAACTACGAGCACGATCTTCTCTGCCTCTTATGAAGAATAAAATTTATGAAGTATAAACAGTTTTTCTGTCACCAATCCTTCGTTACAATGTCTTAACTGTATAACCTATGATACAAATAACTGTTTATGTCTCTGATGTTAATGACCTAAAATTATAAAATAAAATAGAGTTTGAAAACAGGGACAATTTGGGAAGTTTTTAAAAATTTGGTGACATTACAGAGACAGATTTTAGCTGGGGACAAAAGTACGAATTCGGGGACTGTCCCCTGGAAAGTCTGGTAACCTAATGCTAAAATTACAATGAATATGCAAGAAGAGAGTAAGACTAGCAGCATGATACTGAAAAGGATAATTAATTAGTTTTACTTCCTACGAGTCATTTTTAACTGCCAGCCTACATGATGGCACAGTAAAGAGGTCACCCAAATTGAGTCTTGACACAGATGACATCACTTGATAAACTTTAACAAACACTCTTTCAGATACATGACGTCTTTTTCTACTATCTATTACATAAATAAACATGCAATGAACCCAGACAAACTCTCAACAAAGAACATCTAAAATGCCAAACAGAAGGAAAAAGCTATAATGTGAAAAATTGGGAGCAAACTGGGAAGTGAGAAGAGAAATGGACTGTTACACAAATTACACATACTTTCTCAAAGTTTTAAGCATTTTGCAACAATTAGGTTTTTTTATCAAGCTGCAAACAATATTACTTACTTACAAATGGCTTTTCAGGAATCCAGAGGTTCATTGCCGCCCCACATAAGCCTGCTATCAGTCCCTATCCTGGGCAAGATAAATCCATTTCCTACCATCATATCCCATCTCCTTCAAATCTATTTTAATACTATCCTCCCATCTACACCTTGGCCTCCCCAAAGGTATTTTCCCCTCAGGTCTTCTAACACTCACATTTCTAGATTCACTAATATGTGCTACATGCCCTGCCCATTTCAAATGTCTGGATTTTATGTTCCTAGTTATGTTAGATGAAGAATACAATGCGTACAGTTCTCCATTCGCCTTCTAGCTTCCTAGTATAATTTAGAGACAATCCAGAAGATTTGATGCCAAAGCTGGACATTTTCGTACATGTTCTTGATTTATGAAAGAGTCTTCTAAATTACATAGGATGCATTTTGGTGAACCAAAAATTCCAATTTTAAACAGTGTGCTGCTAAACAGTCATGGCCAGTTAGCATCCGAAATTTTGCTACTGCATCATGTCGAGGGGAATCAGGTATATGTTCTTTTTCAGTAAGCTATACTGACCAAGATTTATTATTACTGTTTTCTTGAAATTTCTTTAGAATTTTGATTTGAAATTGTTTGTATTAACAATTTGGCACTGTGATAAGATATTTTCTACAAGGGTACTTGTAATATTTTAATTCCTTTCTTTGCCAAACAATCTGCAATCTCTTTGTCTATAATACCACAATGAGCAGGGATCCATTGGAGACACAGATTTTTATTTTGTTTTGCCAGTATGTGTATGGATGGTTGAATTTCTGCGATTTTGGAATTTGTAGGAATATTGATTGAAGCTATGGCTTGGATTGCAGAAATTGAGTCGCTAAATGTAACAGCATTTTTTGAACATATTAATTTGATAAATAAGTTGTGTTAATTAATGCCTGTTGATTGCTGGAATTTCTCCATCAAAGTTAGTAGAAGGACTCCCTGTAGACAAATAAAAACCGAATAATTTGGAATATATTTCAGCCCCAGCTGGTTCATCATTTTGATATTTGGAGACGTCTGTATAAATGTGTAACCAATCTGTGTCGGGGTAGATCAATCTGTTTTAATTGAAGTATAGACAATTCTTCTCTCTTGAAATCCTTAATCAAATTTGTATCATAATTTATATTGTCATACTGTAATGGTGATTTAGGTAATAGGAACTTTTCTGGTTTTAAATTAAAATTAAATACATCTCTTAGTTTCTGGATTGCCTGTAGAAACCCATTTTGCGTTTTCAATTTTCTGCATCTGAATTTGTAGCTTGTCCCATATGTATCATGTGGTAACCTTATCATTCTTTCATATTGCAACAATAATCTCTTACGTATCTCCTCTTTTATGGGATAGTTCTTTGTTGTTATTTACATTGCTATTATCGGGGTAGATTTAACTGCACCAATGATTGATCTCATAGCATTATTTTGTGCCACTTCTAATTTGTCAATGGTTTTTGTTGATGCTGTAAGTTAGTTTTCACATCCATAAAGAATTTGTGGTTTTATATATGTTTTATAAGTAGTATTCAATACTGATCTTGAACACCCCCACTTTGTTCTTTCAAGTCCTTTCAGTACATTGCATCTTGAGTTGGCTTTATCTATTGAATTTTTACATGTTTTTCCCAATTAAGTTTTTGATCAAAGTATACTCCTAAGTATTTTGGTTTTGCTGTTGAGAGACTTTATGTCCATCTATTAGTAATTGAAAATTGGGTAATTTATGACATAAAGAGAAAGTCTGATGAAAGGTTTTATTGATATTAAGTCATTTTATTAATTTCGCATCAAGTAGACAAGGATTTCGGATCACCATTCATATGTTCTGTTAGCTTGTGTTGATTATGGGGACTTGAAATCCATATAACCAGATCATTAGCATATAACGCACATTTAACAAATCTATTTTTGCTAGATAATTCATAAGGTAGATCATTAATCATTACATTAAATAATGTTGAGCTGAGCAATGAACCCTGGGGTAAACCTTTTCTGAACTGTCGAAATTTAGATATAGTTTCTTCACACTTTGTACAATATAATCTTGAATTAATAAAGTTATATATCAATCGGACTAATTTACCACCTATACCCATCTTATTTAATTTTTCAAGCAATTTTATTCTCCAAACTGATCAATAAGTATCTTTGAAGTCAACAAAAACATCTAATGTGGTTTCTTTGTTATCCATGTTGTCTTTTGTATCTTGACTTAGCTTAAGGCTGCGGCCACAGTGGAAGCGTCGAGCCGCGTGGTACCGCTCTCGAAAAATTGAGGAGTGGGGAGGAAAGAGCGTTGGTGTGGCCATATAGCACAGAGTTGGTGAACGGCGGGGCGCAGCGTGGAGATGAGATCATGACAGTGTTTGCTTTTAGGCAATTCTTATCTAGAAAGAACAGCTTAAAATAGGAATGGAAGAAAATTTTATGTTCATCCATTTAATAAGAGATGTGAAACTCTGAGAATTTCATCGTTTGTATGGAGAATTAGGGACATTTCCAGATAGATATTTTAAGTATACTAGCATGCCTATTACAACTTTCGACTATTTTATAAATAAAAATAAGGAGAGACTACAGAAGCAAGCCATCAAATTTTGGAGATTTATCACTATTGCACAATGGCTAATCATTATATTAAGATACAATTATTTTAAGTTAAAGACACAGGATCATGCATTCTTCCAGCAATGATGAAGGTAGGCTATACTGCATATAAATTAAATTAAATAAAAATAGTCCTACGAATCCTTAAATTTTTGTGTTGATGGAATTAAGTCTCATTCATTACGAATAATTTGCATGGGCTGCATCTTACATGGCAAAAAAAAAAAAAAAAAACACATTTTTATACTTACGAAAATTTAACATTAGAAATGAGCAGTTTTTAATATTTTTCATTTTTTTCATTTTGATTTACTGCATTTAAAACTTCTTACAGTTGTGTACTGTGCAATTTTAATTTTTCCACTGCACTTATAATTATTACTTTTCATATGCGGCAAAAGAGACATTAAAAATTGTGCTCCGTACCACTGAAAATATGCTCTCTTGCCGTTGCTTTATTAACAGTATATCGAACTACTCTAGTTTCAGCATCAATTATTTTTTTATATTATTGTGTGTGTGTGTATGTGTATGTATGTATGTATGTATGTATGTATGTATGTATGTATGTATATATATATATATATATATATATATATATATATATACACACACACACACACATAAGGTCCTATTTTAAATAACCAATTATTGATAAATAGATTTAGCACAAATATATTTTTATATAAGTGATATATATTTAAATAATTTAGATTTATATTCGAGCCCTTGGCTTTGGTGTTGAGGCATTCGAAGACATATTTGTCTGAAGTGATATGTTATCATCGCTGATAATTGTCTTTACTTTCTCCCAAATCAGGACTGTTTGGAGTCGATGGGATCTCCTGGAAGGAAAGATTTCCTACAGTCCTATCAGAAAGGACGACGTCCTTCATAAACATCGTCAAGTCGAAAAACGTCCATAACGATGTAGCGATTCAAGAGCTTCGGAACCGCTTCGTATCTTTGGGAGTTTCTGGAGTTCCTTCTCAAATTTATCTTTTAAATTCTACCACTTACTTTTTCTAAGTCTTCTGAAATAGAATGCAATAATGAATATTTAATGAATTAGTGACTGAAATATTAATATATTCTAATATTAAGTCTTCTACTACGTTAAAATGAAGAAAAATTTTAGGTAAATTTCTAACATTACTCTTTCTTGTAGGTTTATAACCACAGGGACATGATTGCGATTACTGGCATTTTCCTTCAGGGTAGGAAAATTTACAGCAATTGTAATGGCAAGACAAACGTGTGAGGTAATCTAAAATGAATCGATTAAAGAATTTATACCATAACCAAATAAAGAAAAATTAAACGAAGTAGTCAGTGATTACTACGAACGTTGTGGTTCCCTAATTCGTAACAAACGACAAAAAGTATGGTCAGGTAAAGGGTCCTGATAAATTCGGTTGCAGATATTTTAATTTACGTAGTATTGCTACAGAGTATTGCTGGCGCAGACTAAACATTTAACCATTGATTTGGTGGGAAGAGGAAAACACAGTGATGGAGGCATTTTCACAACTTTACACTTTTCAATTCGTTGGAGACCAACAGGTTCAATGTGCCTGAACTATCGAACTCACATGTAAAGGTATTACTTGTACTTATTGGAGATGAAGCCTATGCTCCAAACTTTATCTTATGAGGCAATATCTAGTGAGAGAACTAATGCCTAGAAGGGAAAATTTTAATCAACGTTTATCTAGTGTTCGAAAAATAATACGTGGAATGTGCTTTCGGAATATTGCATGCTAAGTGGCGATTCACGATAGAAATATGGACACAAATGTGAAAAGAGCCAGCACATATTATAATCTTCCATTTGAGAAAAGATTGCGACAAAGAATGTTCTGCATTATCATGAAACGACTTTACAAATTTACAGAACTGATGATGTGCAAATTCATTAGAACTCAGATTGCAGGAATAATAGTTGCAGTGAATATGATAGACAAGTAAGGATAACTTCACTGATTATTTCAATCAGTCGCAGATGTTAATATAACATTATAATTTGTAATTAATAGATTGTGTTTTTTTCATAACAGAAGTGCCAATTTCTTGTATGAGATTGTAAATATAGTTTTAATCCTACCGGTATTTATTTGCTTTAACGATCATTAATCGTAACAACAGAAATATTTAAATCATATAACTGTACCTTTATTTCGGAGTTGGAATATGTTTAATATTGTACGCAGTACTGAGTGTTTATCCCGACAATATTCTACGAAGTATGATTAATAATAATAATAATAATCGTCATCATCACACGACGTATTATAAAAATATTATTCGCGTTCAGTAAAATGTCTTCCTACATATTCCTCGTCATGGAGAGGTTTTTGAAGTTCTTCTCCCAATTATTCCACAGGAACATTCGGGTTTTCACTTCTTAAATGATAACTTCTTTCTCATTTCTTGACAATTCATACTTCCAATTGTGAGCGGCGCTGCTAAAATCTCAAACAAGAGCGAGCAGCCAGCAGCGTGTAGCGTTGTCCTTGAACCAACTTCCCCTCCAAAATGCTGCTCCGCTCACACTATGGCCAGCTGCATTTGCTAACATGCGTTCGTGATTCATCCACGCCGCCACTCAACACGCCACGCCGCCTGCCACTTGCACTGTGGCCGAAGCCTGTATCTCCTGTATAGTAGTGTGATGGACTCGGATGCCTTCTAGTTAAGTCTTGCATGTACCATTTCCTCCACTGTCTTTGCGGAAACACAAGTGAGAGACATTGGGTGATGGCTAGAAATATTTTGTGGAGGTTGTTTTGATTTCAAGAAGGGTATTAAAATTGCTTTTTACCACATGGAAGGAACATCAGTTTCCATATTTGATTAAATAATTGTAAGCAGATTTTCATGGCAACTGGTCCAAGATGATGTATAAATTCTAGTAAGATTTTATCTGGTTGAGGTTGTTTCTTCCTTTTCAAGGATCTAATTGCAATTGTTAATTCCTGTACTGTAAATTTTTCATTAAATTCTTTAATACCATTTTCATTTTAATTTCTTTTTCATACTGTTTATTCTTTTGTAGTGTTTGGTGAATGCTGTAGCAATTTGTATATCAAAATGTAAAATTTTTGTAGTAAATATAGGCTCTTTCCTTTGATGATGTATCATTTTATTATTCAAGACTGATGAAATTATGTATTTTGAAGCCATCTTTTCTATAATCAAGATTTTCTAAGAATGTATTGGATGTTTTTTCTTTGAAGTGCATATTTCTTTTCTCAATAAAGCTATGCTCTGTCTCCAGGAGATTACATCCTGTGGATCTTTTTTATTTTCTGCTTTCCTTCTTGGAGCATCTCCGTCATTTTTTTATTTTGTTAAACCTTTAGACCAGAACGGTTTATAATTTTTTAACCTACCTTTAGGTATATTCTTCTTTGCTGAATCTAAAATAATTTCACATGGTTTTTTATAGAGTGGATCGGGGGAAGATGCCAGACTTTTTCTTTGATTGAAAATTTAAGATACTGTTCATTTAGTTTTGAATTTCATATTGAAATAAAGTCTGGAAATATTTTGATACTATATTTTTGGTACAAAACAGAAAACATTATCTTGTTTATACATACAGGTTTTCTTCTTACCTGCACTGTAGGCATCTTTCTGCAATAGTTGGGTAAGATGGCAAATGCAGTTAACACATTTACTGATATATGAATTTTACCTAAACTTGGTTTGATAGATGTATATAACAAAATTGACTTAATCTAAAGCTCATGGACACTTTCTCATTCGTTTATCACTACTTAGGAACACATTAATTGCACATTTTATTGCCGTGTGCAAGACTCGTGAAACCATTTCTTGCACACAATGAATTCAATCCAGTACATTTTTTTGTCATCATTCTTTTTTAGGAGGCGTTTAAGGGTACAGTAAGAAATCCCATATGCTTTCAATGCTCTAAAACAGTTCATACCCTCTGTTATAACATGTTCCATTGCAAGTTGAAGACTGTCCTCAATCCACCGACTTCTATCAGAGGATTTTAAGTAATATTTACACATTCCCTCCAATAAAACAAAAAATAAAACTCTTGCAACAAGTTGCCATCTTACCCCGAAAAAAAGTGATCATCATCCCAAAGTATCGGGGTAAGATGCCTAGTGCTGTGATGCAACCTAAGATGGTGGTACAAGGTCGTTGGTTGATAACAATACAAATTTTAGAACCTTTACTACAATATCCATTACAAAGATTTGACAGTTATTACCAATTCAAGGATGTATTAAAATTTTAACATACCTTGCAATTATTTTATAGCAGAAAAATGAGCTGTTGTCTTGCTTTCCTTCTTCTCACAACAAGAACACGTGGCAAAATGAGTTAGCTTCCACTCTACAGACATTCAACTGTCTCAGTGATTATGAAGACATGTGCGTGGCGTTCTCTCTCGGAAGAATGTGAAACTACAAAGAAGCATCTTCCCCCGATAGTCATCTCCCTCCAATTCACTCTAGTTTTTATATGGAGATTTTGCTTGAAATTTAAAATTAGTATGTAATAAATTTACTTCTATTTGGTCTTTGCAAAGATTCCATTTGGCCTTCTTTAAATTCCAGGAACAAAAAGCCATTCTATATTTTTTTTTTCTGGTCTGTTTCTACTATTTACATATGAAATCATTCTGTGTTCACATCCAGGATCAGTCAACTTTTTCCTTTTAATATTTTGAGATATACAGTATCTGATGTAGCTAAAGTTGAATTTGGATTTGTTGTAGTACTATTATAGTGAAGGCAGAGCGGGTAGAAGAGAAAGTGACGATACTTCCACTAGTCCAGCGGTTCGTCGCAGAGCGGCGCTCGCTCTGCTTTCTATTCTCAGTTTCAGGAGCGCTATTCGAATCAATGCAGATGTTTTTAAAATACCCACTAGATAAAAGTATATTATAGTTTATCACAACATTTTACTTATTTAAAAAATGTAATACTACTACATTAACTACTCTTGAGTTATATCATTCACTCCTGAATCATAAATACGAGTATAATAATCAACAGTAAACTGGAACATTCTGTCAGCTTCAGAGGGAAGAATGCAAAAAAAAAGTACAGCTTCGCAAAACTGAACATTTTTGTGTTGTTGTAAGTACATTCTGACACAAAATTATACTTTTCGATGTACAAGAAAGTATAATATAATATATCAAATGGGACATTATATTTTCACCAATACTTTTTTACTACTGCCAGAGCAGGTAGAAGACGTTACTTCCTCTAGTTCAGTGGATCGTAGCCGAGTGGCGCTAGCCCTATTTTCAGTGCCCAGTTTCAAGATCGCTATTCAAGTGAATGAAAAAGGTTTTTACAAATAACCCATTAGATAAGAATGTATTGTAAAGTACTTAGTTATAATATTATACTTCTTTAAAAATGTAATATTACTATATTAACAAATTGTGAGTTATAGAACACAACCCTGAATAGTAAATATAATAATTAACCGAAAAATGGAACATTGTGCCGGCTTCAGCCAGAAATACGCAAAAAAAAAAGTACAGCATCGCAAAACTGAAAATTTTTATGGCATTATAAAGTACGCATTGTCATGAAATTATAGTTTTTATACACAAGAAAGATTGTAATATAATAAAGGAGACACTTTATCTTCACCAATAGTTTTTATCTACTATTTAGTCATTAGTTGCAGTTGTATCTGGTTTATACGTAATTCAGGGGAACAAAAAATATTACGTGCAACTTAGACTCATTAATTAAGCTTCGATATTATATCTATGCTAATGTAAGTTTTGATCTTTTGAAATACCTAGGTTATTTTGTGTTTTGTAAAATTAAAACAATTTGGTAGCACTGTATTAAGTAGTTGTATGCTACTTATTTGAGAATCTTAAATTAACGACTTTTCCATGAGGTCTATTACTTTCTCATATGCTCGATTAGAAATCTCTTATGATGTGGAAACGTAATAAACAAATGTAATAAAATTGTAAACCAGATGCCTAGATGCAAAGTAGAATTATACTGTACTTTTGTTACCGAAATAACTTTTACATTAATTACGGCTAAAGTGCTATTATTAAAAATAAAATAATTAATAATTAAACATGCATATTTAATGAAGTAGAAGCTAGGTGCTTGGATTCAATTAGGAGTTCACAATTAGCACTTTAATACAGCACATTTTAAACCGGCACATAGATTGAAAAATCTTCACATGTAGAAAGTCTATGGTAATCATCACAAGATAATCATTTTCTAATTCCAAAATATCGCTCTAGAGGATCCTAGTTAATTTTTTTTTCTGTCTGAATATATTTAAATCTGCTATCCCACAAGAATTAATATATTTCGCTAGTGCTCTGAATTGTCACTCTAAATAATTCAAGGGTTCTTTCTTAGGCAAACGTGTTCTTTATATTGTCAATTACGTGTCATATATTTTCTAAAATCGTGTAATGCTAGAATCCTTTGTACAGGGCAGACGAGGGAGTCTTTGAGTTCAACGTATCTGCAAGGTCGTTCATTCACCTTTGAATTCTTTTGTATTTTCACTTTCCTCGAACCCATCACAGTTTATGACTCTAAAAAATGTATTGATTTTGAAAAACTCACACTAAACAGCTGAAATGCTGGTCTGGAGTTCATTCACTGGAAGGAATTACGGTCAATGTAACTAGACATAATTTTGGGCATTCAGGTGTAAAGTAATGGTACATAAATGCATACAAGCGCATGATCAACTAAGGTGTTCTGATTTTCGGGTGTCACATCCAATTATTTTTTACTCGGATATTTAACGATGCTGTATCAACTGCTGGATTATTTAGCATCAATGGAATTGGTCATAGCCAGATGCTACTTGGTAAGGATACATTGTTATGAGAACGGATTGATGTCCTCTTCGTTGGATATTTTCTCTTCTTTTCTTTTTTTAAGATATCGAAGCAAGTTTGGGAAAATATGTGTTATAGCATACGGTTTTGGTCGCCAGTTCTTGCGTGGAAGTCCTACCTCTTTACTGGCAATAATAAATTTATTGGCTCTTACAATCAAAAGTTGCCCTCGGTAGCGCAGTTGATATAGCGCTGGCTTTCAATGCTCGAGGTTGCGGGTTCGATCCCAGCCGAGATCGATGGCATTTAAGTGTTTAAATGCGACAGGCTCATGCCAGTAGATTTAATGGCATGTAAAAATACTCCTGTGGGACAAAATTCCGACACACCGGCAAAGCTGATATAACCTCTGCTGTTGCGAGCGTCGTTAAATAAATCATGATTTTAAAAAATCACAATCAAAACAGCAGAAAAATGGATATCACAGATATAATAACGAGCATACAGTTTTCTGTGTTCGTGGAACTGCTCTACACCACTTCTGAAAAATAGTCTAGTCTATGGATGGATAAAAGAAAGTCTCTTCCTTACGGATTATAGAGTATCTATAATTGGATTTATATCAAGAACAAAACAATTAGGCTTATTACTACTCGCTCACATAAACGGGATAATAAAAATTACCCGAACACCACAAGAAATATCTTCTTAATTCCATAGCAGAACGAGTTCTACATGCTCTGTCCACAGTATTAAGAGGAAAACTGCAATCTTAGAACGATCGCCATGCCAATGTTTTGCTCAGTTGCCGCGGCGACACTAGGGGGTTTAAAAGTCCCATTAGACCCTTGCCGAGTTACCACACTTTCTATTCTAAATGCTCTGGTGAAGGTATGATGGAATATCATTCATTTTATAAATTAAATCAATAGTGTTGGAACTAATCAAATCTTTGATAATTTTACCAGTATCATTCGAGTCATTATATCCTATAGTATCAAAATGAGCATTAAAGTCTCCTAATACAACAGTCTTGTTATGGATATCCAATGATTTCTGCTTTAATTTGCTCTGCGGGGGATTATATACACAGAATACCTTTATATGATTGTTATGTTTTCAAACATCTATTTTTAACTATTTCACTTTTATTTTCTTCTGACATTGGCAGAGGTTTAGTACAGACGTATCCTACATCTCCTCATCTAGTCCGTTTATACGGACTAAGTTAAACTAAATATCGATATGATAGGAGGATCTTCTAATGCTATGTGCAAATGATGTAAAAATAAAGTTGTAAGCAGAATAAAATGTTCTGAATGTGAAAGTTTATTTCATAATAGCTGTGTGAAACTATCAACTAACGTTAAAATTATAGATGAAAACACAATTAAGTGTTGTGATCAAAGTGAGGTTATGCAACAAGAACTTGAGGTTTTAAACGAAATATGTGGTGTGGATAATAATAAAATTCATATTCGTTTAGTGAAAACTTGTTGAAACATTCACCATTTAGAAGAAAAAGTGAAAACTCTAGTTCAACATATTGAAACTATAATGAATCAACATGAGATGAGAAAAGGATCTAACAAAGGTAATCAAAAGATGGACAGTAGTGGTAGTGCTAATGGAAATAAGTCAAATCATCATTTAGTCAAAAGATCTGATTTTACTATTACTGACAGTGATACACAAATCATGCAGAAAAGGTTATTCCAGCAGTTAAATAGAGTGACGTTGTTGAAGAGTCATGTCGTTCTGTAAATCATAATAGTGGTGATGATGTTCAAAATGGTAAATGTAGTCCACAAAATAATGAATGGTATACAGTATCGCACAAAAATAAAGGGAAGGTACTCCGGTCCGAATTATTTCAAAATGCTAAATGTAAAACAGTTATTGGAATGAACTGCCAACAAGAAGGCAGTAATTTGCCTTAGCTACAGGGTGTCCCAAAAATCACATCATTGCACGTTTATAGGTTATCTCCTGCTATAAAAGTAGAACACGTCGTAATCTTGAAGAATAAGTTTCTAGAAGTTAAGAGTTGAACAGTTAACATCAAGACATCCCGATATGTAGGCCTACTCATCTTTCAAAGTCAACATCTATGAAGAACATTTTGAGGCGGCATTGGACCATAATCTATTTCCCTTGAATGCCTGTGTACGATGTTTTTTACATTTTCATCCCAGAGTAATAGAAGACAGGTGAGGTGTAATGTCACAGGTCAGTTAAAAGTGAATAATAGTGGAAAACTGGTAATTTAAATGAGACTATATTTATATTAATATACAGTGCATCAGAAATAAAATAGATGAGCTTAATGTTTTTCTCTATAACAAAATTCTTATGTTTTGCAGAACAGTGGTTACATACTGATGAAGTAAACATTTACAAAGTGAAAGGTTATTCAATTGCATCCTTTTATTGCCGTTCTCGGTTAAAAAATGGTGGTGTCTGTATTTTTGTACATGATGGTATTGATTTTAATGTAATTGATCTTAATCTCATTATAATTTGTTTATATCGTTCACTAAGTGGTAATCTTGAAATATTTTTTAATAACCTTGAGGCTATGCTCTTAATGATTAATAGAAAGAAAATGAATGCCAGCATCTGTGGTGATTTTAATATCAATATGAATACAATTAATTTTAATAATAATCGTCTGCAAAATATATTTAGATCTATGGGATATTTTTATGTTAATAATGAACCTACAGGGATGGAAACTTGTTTAGACAATTTTGTAACAAATCTTGAGAGACATAGATACACTGTATAGGTATTAGACCCCTCTCTTTAAACCATTCAGCTTTAATTTTATCACTAACTGGAATTAATTATGTAGTTAACCATAGTCATTTGATAATGTATAAACGATTTTTAACTGAAAATAATATTGGTGCTTTTATATCTTGTTTGAATAATATGGTATGGTATGGTATGGTATGGTTTATTCTCACTCAAACCTTTGGTCCTGCTGGCCCTTCACATTATAGTATTCGGGCCAGCAGTCCCGTTACTATTTACAACTTGTACACTACCCGATGTTAATGACCGACACCTCTTCATCATTTAATGTTCACCCACTATGTCTTTCATGTTCGTTCACTACACTTCCTATATTTCTGCGTTTATTTACTATTCCTTCTTTCCTTCTAATCCTACCTTCTACTATCCTATTCCTAATAACAACATAACAATTACTTATTCTACTCTGCAATCTTACAGATCCTACTTACTGCCCGTGTCTCACGTTCTGAACCAAGAGTTCCCTAGTGCTTATAATCACGCCTCTTAGGTCTGCTCGGACCGGCACAGGAGCTGCAGCGT
Organism: Periplaneta americana; assembly: GCF_040183065.1. Lineage (NCBI taxonomy): Eukaryota > Metazoa > Arthropoda > Insecta > Blattodea > Blattidae > Periplaneta > Periplaneta americana. The sequence goes on from NC_091127.1 coordinate 92,788,798, forward strand.
GGCGGCATGGCAGCATATTACATGTTCTGAAAACATTATCCTATGGCATTGCAGGAGTCTTTACTGGTTATAATACTGGATACTCTAATCGTGGTTACCACTATCGCTATTATCTCTGACGGCGATTTCCTAAAATGTATGTACACACTAGTCAGTATGTTCAGTATGTATGTTCAGTCTGGACAACTGCTGAATTACCATAGAGCAGCATTTCTCAAAGTATGTTCTGGGGTTCCGTGAGCACTATATGATTTTAAATGTTATTTTATACTTTTTTACTTGGTTATTTAACGACATTGTATCAACTACTAGTTTATTTTGCATTGCTGAGATTGATGATAGCGAAATGGTATTTGGCGAGATGAAGTCGGGGATTCGCCAAAGATTACCTGACATTCGCCTTACGGTTGGGGAAAACCTCGGGGAAAAAATCCAACCAGGTAATCAGCCCAAGCGGGAATCGAACCCGCGCTCGAGCGCAACTCTGGATGGATAAGCAAGCGCCTTAGCTGACTGGGCTGCTCCGGTGGCTATTTTATACTTAGTGGATACTATAAAAATATATAGAAATGTTACGAAAATATGAATCAATAATAACATGAAAGCACCGATAATAATAATAATAATAATAATAATAATAATAATAATAATAATCCAAGAATATGCGTAACAATAATATTCCAATAATACGCGTAATAATAATATGTTTAATGAACATCTAAAACGGAAAATACCCACAATACTCATCACTTTCATCACTGGATTTTCTGCATATGTGTTCACTAAAACAAAATATCGAAAAGAAAATGCAGAAGTACAGTAGAAATGAGACTACAACTTTCAACCATAAAACCAGATTGCAGGCTTAAAAAGCAAATACATTCGTCCCACTGAACAGAATTATTGTGATACTAGCTTTCGCTTGTCTGTTAATTATTAAACACTAATAAAATAATATAAGGATTCCGCAGTTACACTTTATATTAAAAGATGTTTCGCAGTGGAAGAAGTTTGAGAAACACTGCATAGAGGAAAGAGTTTACGGACGTGTACACTTGACAACCGTAATCGCGATTAGGTCGATAATCTCGAGTAAAAACTTTAGTCTATCACTGATATTAATGTGTAGTTACAGGAATTGATGAGTAGGACATAATTTGTTTTGTAAGGGGACAGCCTATACATTCGCTTGTCCATGGCTGATCTTGCTTCATAGCTGATGAAAGGAATCCTGAAAAGGCCGATGTGTTGAATGTAGGGTAGTAGGCACATGCGGTACCCAGCACCTCCTACTCTCCCCCTCTGCATCTCGCCCCGCAAAGAAACAGCTCAGGAAGTGAGGTACGGGCAGTATTTATAATTACACTACATTCATTTTACTGTACTATAGTCTTAACTAGGCCTACCCTCTATTATTTGCTTTACATCTATCTATATTACTTCTTTGTCCTACTGATACCTATCTAGTCTGGTCCTACTTATAGCTCCTCTACTCTTCCTATCTTTACAGTACGTCCTACTCATTCCTACTAATTAAATAAACTCATCATGACCCTTCTCATACTTAAACACTATTCATCCATATTCACTGCACCCCTAATTAATCCTTCATTCCACTGACACATGATTTCCTTAGATTGTATGACGGTTTGTCCTTGCTGCTCTCCGCCTTATTTCCTCTATCTGCTCTATTTAACTTCTCTATACTTTCACTTCTTATTCCTATCGTCTTCCTTGTGCACCTTAACCTTTCCCAGCTGTTGGCTCACGTTGCCTTTATTTCTTTTGCTGACACCACACACGTCTACATTACCGGTCTTATTCGATTGACACATTACACTCTTGTTGTGACCTTGTGATGACTTCACTACAGATTTCCTCCATGTGTCCATGTCTTTTTCCCCTCTCGACTTCTCTTGTTCTTTCCTCTATCTTCACCTTTTGTCATCCATCGGGCCAGGGTCGTTGTTCTGCTGCATGCTTCTTGATCGGAATTTGCTATCCTCGACAAAACTCCGACTTCCGCACTCTCTTGCATGTCAGGTTTCTTGCTCTTCACGCCTTCGTTCCTAGTACTACAGGAGTTTTCCTTCACTATCCCTATTACTTTATCCTTAATCATTTTTCTTTTTTCTTCACTTATATTATCACCTATTCCAGATTTATTCAGGCTGTCCAAACATAACTCTACGTCTAAAGTCTCGCCATTAATTTTTAATTTGTCCTTCACTAGTCTCGCGTAGTGACCGCTTGACCTTGCCACTTTCAAAAAAGGCACTAACACTTTCCTCCTGCACCTCACTTCATAATCAAAGTCACTATCAATGCTAATGTTAGAGTCTCTTAACTCTTTCTTTTTGCTCATTATCATATCCTTTACCATAGAGTTCGCCAATTTGACTATTATAGGCCGGTTAGCCCCATGTCCCACTCTGTAGACCTCTTTCACTTGCCCATTACTAATATCTAATCCCATCCCCTCCAAGCACACAGTCAGTATCACCTCATATGTTTCCCAAGATTGCTCTCTTTCCTGTTCTTCGATCCCGAAAAATACTAAATTATTCTTCCACTTCTCTTCTTCTAAGTCTTTCACGTTCCTCTTCAACATCATGTTCTCCTCTTGCAATTCTTCTATCTTCTTATTAATTTTAACGATGCTTTTCCTAAGATTTTCCAGATCCATTTTACTCGAAACACTCACTTCACATTTCTTTAAACTTTAGAATGATTTGTTTGCACTATTTTCACTTCACTACTTTATATAGCGCACAGTCATTCACATCCAGCTCCACTCGTCGCTCAGTGAGAACTGTCTGAATAATATAGCTTGGGACAACCTATTAATGAGTGATATGTCAGATGCAGAGAAATTTACAGAATGTTTAGATACATTTTTAGAAGTTTTTTAAACGCGTTTTCCACTTAAGGCTGTAAATGTAAACAGTACTAAGGAAAGAAAGAAAGTTAGAACATCAAATGAATGGTATAATATCAATTTAGAATAAATGAAAAGGATAACAACATTTTCCTTCTGTAAACTTAAAAGGTAGCGGCAGCAGCAGTTGTAGTGGTGGTGGTTGCCATTGCAGTGGCAGTGGTAATAGCAGTAGCTGCAGTAGATAAAGGAGAAGAAAATTGAGTATACGGAAATATAAAAAATGGTAATAAAGAAGTAAAGGTATTGACATCTAGTAACTAATATATTAACTTCTTGAGTAACAGTTGACTGGAAAAGTGGTATATGTGCGGTCCCTGGTACTAGGAAAATACTAATGAACTGTGAGGTAATGTTTATTTCACTAGTGGAATAAAGTAATGTTGAATAAAAGCCTACTTTATGAATGCAAAAGTATTTAGTAAACGCATGTTTTTTGTTATGGTCGTGGATAAAAAAAACTTAATTCATTACTGTGAATAAAGTCAATGTTTAAGTTGCTAAGGATGGTGAAAGAAGGAATAGTTTAGATACCAGTCACAGTTAAAAAAAAAAAACTACAAAATGCATCATTAAGCACATTAATATGATATTTTTCCTTGTTAATATTTCTCTGTAATTTTTTTTTATTCCATTTGAATTAATTTCTTTTTTTCATTAAGAATACTGACAATACTGAATGCATAATTTGTCACTGAGCAAGTAGCTTATGTCTGTATCTAATTCGCAGAAAGCAATCAGTGCAGTGCAATGAAATATTAAAGCGCTCAATCAATTTTTTTTTAATAGTAGTAGTAATGGTACATCTAACAAAAGTAAACAACACAGTGGTTGATGTTTCGAAAAGTGGAAAGTTAAATTAGTGGATGTTCAGTACATCTCTACTTTGTAGCAATACCATATTTTATTTTTGGTTCAGGGAAAATACTCGTCTTTTATGAAAACACTCACCCCTGCTACTTTGTAGAACACAGTGTTACATTTTCCTGGATCAAAAATACATCATGGCATTGCTACAAAGTGGCATTGATATGCTGAACATTTAATGTTAAATGAGCTTGATACAGAGGGTATAAGTGCATGTGTGCAGATTCATCTTCGGATTTTTCAAACACTATGTCGTTGTGGTCAGAATGATATTCAAAGCTCAGTAGGCAAGTGATGCAAGTTAGCTGAGCTTTGCGAATTTTTAAACTAGTCTACACAATTCTGCAATAACATGTTGCATTCCAATATTTCTTTATTTGTAGTTGCTTGTTATTGCTTTTTTTAGTTCGTTATTTAATGACACTATACCAACTACTAGGTTATTTAGCATCGATGGGATTAGTGATAGTGAGATGGTATTTGGCGAGATGAAGCCGATGATTTGCCACAGATTTCCTGACATTCGCGTTACGGTTGGGGAAAACCTTGGGAAAAAATCCAAGCACGGCTCAAACACACGCCCAAGAGCAACTCTGGATTGGCAGCAAGCACCTTAGCCGACTGAGTTACACCGATGGTTTATTGCTCTGTTTAATACTTCATATCAAAATTTTGAAATTTTCGGTTATTAGCCGAGAGAACCAGTTGTTAAAAAATTAGAATGGTACTACTGCGAAAAATTCAAAATTTTTAGGAGTCGGCACATTTTGCCCACACATGCAATGAAAAAACTATTTGAAGATAAAGATAGGTCTACATTTACTGAAATATATTAAACAATATTCATTATCTATGTAATGCAAACACACACTCTAAAGGTGCATCTACATGGTTCAATTTTCCATGTTTATGCATGCAATCTGGGGAGAATATTGAAAAAATCAAGTTGAAAACAAATGTTCAATTAAAAGAAGTATGCAGATTTTGTGCCTACATAGTGCGTCATGTTGACAGTTCACTACGTAATTTTATATATATATATATATATATATATATATATATATATATATATATATATATATATATATATATATATATACACACAGGGTGTTTAAAAAATAAGGGGCACAATTTCAGGTATGTATTTCCCACATGTAGACAATCAAAAGAGTTCATTACAACATGTGTCCGGAAATGCTTCATTTCCGAGTTATGGCCTTCACAACATTGAAATTCACCGGAACGTTTTTCTTTCCGCAGGTCGTTGTCATTACAGAAGATGTTCAAAATGTCCACCTCCTGCTTGAATACAGACCTCACATCGATGTCTCATTGACCTGCGAACACGATCCCAAACTCCACGAGTATTGCGAATGTCCTCAAAACATGCCACAATTCGATTCCGAAGGGATTCCAAATCAGGCACCGGAGACGAATAAACCAATGATTTTAAATGGCTCCACAAGTAGAAATCGAGAGGGTTCAGATCAGGTGAGCGTGGAGGCCAAGCAATTGGGCCACCTCTACCTATCCATCGATCAGGAAATCTTCAATCCAAGTACCGGCAAGCCATACGACTGAAGTGTGCAGGGGAGCCATCATGCAAGAAGTGAATGTGTTGACGATTGATCAGTGGAGTGTCTTCTAAAACATGAGGTATGGTGTTTTCCAGGAAGTTTGTGTACGCCTGCCCCGTAAGTCTGTTTACAAGTACATGGGGTCCAACTAATCGATCACCAATGATACCAGCCCACATGTTGAGGGAGAACCGCACCTGGTGATGAGATGGAACAGTTGCACGTGGGTTTTCATACGCCCATACATGCTGATTGTGGAAATTTGTTATGCCGCCATCTCGTGTGAACTGTGCTTCATCTGTAAATAATATTAAGGCAGGAAAGTTCGGATTTACACCACACTGCTGCCAGAACCACTGACAGAACCTAACTCGTGCAGGGTAATCTGCTGGTGACAGGGCCTGTACACGTTGCAAATGATAAGGATACAATTGATACTCTTTCAACAGTCTCCAGACAGTCGTATGAGGAACATTGACTTGCAACGCTACCCTTCGTGTGCTGATAGGAGGAGTCATGTTCACAGCCTCCAGAATCTCCTCCTGTACTTCTGGAGTTGTAGATCTTGGTCGTCCCCTTCCCAAACCAGGAGAGTTAAATTTTCCATACTCGCACACACGGTAATGGAGACGTACAAATGTCTTCCGATCTGGACATTGTCGCTGTGGGTACCTCTCCTGGTACAAACGACAAGCCAGCGCAGCATTGCTGTCCGCCTTACCGTACATGAAGTGTATCTCTGCCAGCTCTTGATTTGAATACATGTCGCACAGTCTAACGCCTACACAACACTGAATGTAACCTTCGCCTCGGAATGAACTGTCAGGGTGCCCTCTTAATGTCTCCTTTGACGGCAACGACCTGCGGAAAGAAAAACGTTCCGGTGAATTTCAATGTTGTGAAGGCCATAACTCGGAAATAAAGCATTTCCGGACACATGTTGTAATGATCTATTTTGATTGTCTACATGTGGGAAATACATACCTGAAATTATGCCCCGTATTTTTTAAACACCCTATATATATAATAATTAATAAATGCTCAATATCAGTCGTATACTTAAGACATTCTTGATTCGTAAAAATTGTGGTTGAACATCCCATACACTCGTATTTGCGATAATCTTTAATAAACTAATCGTACTTGCTGTCATTTTTAGCTTAAAATGTCCACCATCATCAAACAAAACTATTTTCAGGCCACCTAGAATAATCAGCTGTTCGCTACATGCTGCTGTTGAACGAAATATGCACAAAATACCCACCAGCGATGGATAGCTTTCAATTGCCACATGCGCTCTCAATTTTTGTGGAAAAAGCATACATAATTGCATTTCGTTCACTCTTGCATGCACTGCTTGAATGTGTAAAAGTTGAAAGAAAAGTTGAATTGTGTAGATGCACCTTAAGAGATGTGCTGTGCTCTTCACTTTAGCTACATAGTTAAACTATCTTCAGATGTGGAGTAAAATATAACAATATTAATCTAAAAAAAAAAACACACACACACACTCGAACTTCTTCTTACGACTGCTTTTGTAAACATTATGTATTAGTCACAACGACATAAGAGAAATCAAAGTCTTAAAATAAAATTTGGAAAGAAAAAAAAAAATCAGGAACCACATAAAAATTTTTAGCCGCAATGTCAACCTGACACCCAAGATTTATCTATCCCACTTATGATTAACATATTGTTGGCCTCATCACACTCTAATAGGGAAGTATGTGTGTGTCCTGGAACCTCTATTGCAGAGGGATTGCATTGTCACGGGTATGACAGTTTCAAATAATTGTAAAATATATCAGATTTAATATTCCTGTTTCAAATTATACCACTTTAAATGCAGTGACTGTATTATAATATTTGCAAACTATTTTTAAATAACTATGTAAAGGTAAGTTGTTATTAACTGAAAACTGTGTGTCATGAGTGTGACCAAATTCGAACACATACACACATACATCTTTCCAGGACAAAAATCTGTGAATGAACTGATGGTATGTGAACAATTTTTGTAGTACAGCATGTTGAATATTTACTGCATTATACTAGAAAATAGCAGACAAAAGAGTTCCTAATTTTCAAAATTATAACATAATTTATACAGCAATGTCACTGTTGTGATGGGTACATGCTTATTGAAATAGTTAATGGAAGAGCAATTAAAAGAAATGTTAGGGATAAAAAAAATAAGTCCAATGTAGTTTCTGTTCTATTGTTGAAAAAATACACAGCTTACTGACATAAGGGAAGCAGTATTAATGAATATAACTACAGCTAAATTGAAATTTCTTTAATAAAAGAAAAATATTCGGAATATGATTAATCTCACTACTTCAAGTCACATGAAAAGAAAATATCTTTCATATTTGAAGTTGTATGTACGATAAATAAATTCTCTCTAAAATGGTTCCAACCATTCTGAATGAACAGTGCATAATTATTATTTTCCAAATGGCCTACCAGTGATTTGTCTTTTCAGAAAAACAGTATCTTGTTTATACTGACTGAATTTTTCTGTCACACATTCTACACAATAATTGCCATTTCCCAACATAAAACATAAGAACCCAATCGAAGAGACATTTATAAGATTCCAAGTCACTATTATCTTTTTATTTACTTTTATTTTTTTTTGCGTTGCATGTTTATGTATCTTTGCTCTGCATAACCTCTGTCTAGCCCTTATCCTTCTCCTTTTTGACTTCCAACTTGCGTTTGTTCAACAGTTCCTCTCTTTTCCTGGCTCTTCTAATCTTGCCTTTTTATTTCTCCTTACTTAAATATTGTTCATATCTTAATGGATTTTCCTCCAATTTAGTATACGAAGAAGACATTGCCTAGAAACATAGGCCCACAATTTTTCTTAAACTAGTTTAACTTCAACTTTTGTATTCAGATGAATTTTCACATATTATTTAAGGCAGTTGAAAATAAATTATCTCTAACACATCTCATCTTCTACGTAGATGTTCTCCCTATATGGCAACAATCAAAAGTTAATGATATATTTTATAACTTCTGCCAATATATTGTCACACAGAATTTCTTAAATAAAATAGAGTTCTTTCAAAATATTAATGCAAGCACATGTTTATGTACATACTTATATTCACTTTCCTGAAATATTATTCATTATAAACAACTTGTTTTAACAAGAAGAAAATTGTTCATGTTACCTGTCACGGTGTTACAGTACACACTGCTTATTCTAAATTAAGAAATAATGATCAAAGAAACCTTACCAGAAATGAATAATCAGAGAGGGATACAGAGCAAACTAACAAAGAACATAACTAAGTTTCTTGGGGCTGGTTCCACTAAGCTTCAATAAGGTTTTAATTATTCATTAATTTATTTACTGGTTCATTAAATCATTTTTATAGCTCACCAAGCATCTTCAGCCTAATGAACCAGTAAAGCTATCATTAAATTTAGTGGCAAAAATTTCCATCTTTAAATTTTTAACGGTTCATTAGTTGCAATATAAAATGGCGCAACATTTCAACACAGAATTGTTATATCTGGAACTGCTCGAAAATTAAGAGTCAGATGGAGATAATGTTAACCATTTAAGAAACAATCATTTTGAAAATTTGAATTACACAAAAATTCACGACAGATACCGTGCCACAAAGATTGTGGTACTCAAAATTTTAGAAGAAATTGATCATAGGTTAGAATATCATAAAAACATCTGAGACAAAGCTGAAACTAGTCAACTAGGTAACATACAACTGAGTTTTTATTGTAACACATGAAAGTGGTTATTATAACTACACTAGTGGCTTGTGCAGCAAATGCTGCAAACTAAGTCCATAAGAAATTCAAATAAAAATTATTCAGGTTTATTTTCAATGAAGAATACCAGACAGTTTGAAAGTTATTTGCTTCCATAATAATGAAACATACTCCCTCTGAAACTTTTTTTATGCCAAATGGGTCATTCCACGAGATGAGGGACATAAAGACAAAATTTTATATTTAATTGAAGAAACCGTTCTTTTGCATTAAAAAGTTCTCCAATACATTAACTTTATACAGCACGGTATAATTTTAATTTTGGCGCCATAATTTGTTTGTTCCCAACAAGCAAAGTCGACATGGCTGCTACAGAGGGATTCTGGTAAGATTACGTCATTTGATTTTAGGACATAGCTATCAGAATATTAAATTCCATGAAGTTAGTGCTATATTACCTTTGAAAGTAATTGTTTCAGTGCCTGTATGTAGTAACAATGAGTGGAAATATAATCTATTAAAGTAGTTATCCACTGTTAACAGAAATATTATGTTATGTAACGTTTGTTACAAAAATATTAACTTTATTTCATAATTAGAAAACTTTTTTTTTTTATTTTAGAATGAAACTTTGTATTATCTTACTTCCTCATGTAAGCTACATAAATACTAGACATTCTGATTTTTCAAACAATTTTATATAAATTCTGTGTAACAAACGTTACATTAAATAGTAACAAACGTTACATAACAATGTGGTAACATTTGTTACACAAAAAATAATAAGATAATCAGATGTAATAATGAAATTATCGATTAATGGCCTATGTTTGGTAGGCCTGTATTTAAAATAAGACGTGTTTTAGTAAGTTTTCATGTTTGACGGGCCATATATGCATTTCAGTATGAAAAAAACTACAAAATCTGCTGCTAAGAGAATGCGTGAGTACAGAGTTAGAATGGACGCAGAAAAACTCAAGAGAGACTAGAAAAGTGTCGTAATATTATGAGGAAACTTAGGAAAAAGGCAAAATCAAAATCTGAAAAATCTGCAGAAAGAGAAGCACTAGGAAGCGAGTGCAAGAATATTGTAGAAGACAAAAAGCAAGAGTTTTAAGTTCATGTATTTTGAAAGACGGTTCTTCAGGAAGTCCTGCTTTTAAGAGTGCAAATTCTTTTGGAAAGGTTATAAAAAGAGCACAAAGAAACCTTCCAAGGAGCCCTCGAAAACAAACAGCCATAGTAAGAAAGCTTGCCAAATCATTTAATCTATTAGTATAGCCAGCAAAACATTACACATCTTCTACATTGTCTATTACTGCAGATACTATGCAAATGGTGAAGGATTTTTATGAATATGACGATGTTTCCCGCCAACTCCCTGGAAAAAAAAATGTTATTATGTGAGGATGGAAAGAAGGAATATATGCAAAAAAAAAAGGCTGCTTATGTATCATCTGCGTGAAGTATACACACTTTTTCAAGAGCAGAATCCAAATGTAAAGATTGGTCTATCAAAATTTTGTGAAATGCGACCGAAACATGTCAGGTTGGTCTCTGATAAGGATCAGATAATGTGCTGCTGCCCTTACTGCGAAAATACGCAGTTAATGATTTCAGCAGCGTCCTGGAAAACAAGTGAAAAACCAAAAACCATCCAGGAGCTTCTGAAAGAAACAGTTTGTCAAACTGAAAATAAGAACTGTATGAAAAGAAGTTGCCAAGAATGTGGAGATATTGAATCCACGCTGATTACAAAAATTGATGATGACTGTGATGAGGTTCACACCAAGCAATGGGAAGGTGGACATCTGGTTCAAAAAGATATGTCTACAAATGAATTCTCCACTTATTTCAAGAATCAGCTAACTCAACTATCCAATCACATAAATACAATAAAAGAAGACAATGGAAGAAAGAGCAGGATCAAAAATCATCACTACAACCAGGACAGCTGATTCTCCTAACAGATTTTGCTGAGAACTATGTAGCAAAATTTCAGAATGAAGTTATGGCAGCACACTGGACACACACATCAGCTGAAACATCAACGACAATCTATACTGCAGTTTGCTATTTCCGAAAATCTTCTACTGATGTCACAACAATATGTTTAGCAGTCATTAGTGATACACAGAGCCATGGCACTGCTGAAGTTGCTGCTTTCAATGAAATCCTACTAAACTACCTGTCTACATGAAAGCAGTCTCCTATAACTTTAGTTTATCTGTGGACTGATGGTGCTCCACAACATTTTAATAATCGAAAGGCAATATCATACTTGTGCACATTATTCAAAATTCTAGGATGTAATGATGTAATTTTGAGTGGAACTATAACGAGTCTTACCATGGTAAGGGCCCACACGATGGTGTTGGAGCTACCCTTAAACGCAGTGTATGGAAGTGAGTTTTACAAGGAAATGCTATCGTGCAAAATACTGAGCAATTTTATGACATCACAAAATCTAACATTTACAACATACATTGTTTTTATGTCCCTGCTGGTAAAATTGACTCAATTGCTGCAAAATATGTAGAAGAATGTAAAAGTGCATTTCCAGTCGTAGGAATCCAACAAGCCCGATGTGTGAAAATTGCTGCACCAAACACAGTTGGGCTCTTCTCAAATACTGGAGATGTTGAACCATTTAAGATACATAAAATAAAAGAAACGCAGGAAGAAACAAGCAATCCTACAAAATCTACTCATTCCATTGATCCTGCCATGAATTCAAAATTTTCAAAACTATCAGTTGGTTCATTACCCACAAACTGGACAATATTATGTCGGACATATAATCCTTCTCAATTATGTGAGTAATATGTGTAGTGTACAGTTCATGAGAAGAAGAGAAGGAAAGAATACTTACTTTGTGTACCCAACAAATGACGATATAGATGAAATATCCCCAGACCTGGTTTTAAGCACATTGCCTAAACCTAATGAAGTTAGGGGAAAATTTATTTTCAACACAAATTTTACTGCGCTAGTTGAGTAAGAATGTTATTGTACTCTCAAAACTTTTTTCAAATTATCACTAGGATGTTCTTTACAAACTGTTCAATTCTGACTCTGTAACGTTTGTTACACTGTTGTAACATTTGTTACTCTAAGTTTTTAATTATTTTCAAGTAACATTAATCTGTAGAGTTAAAAACGTTTATGTCATTTAGTTCTGTAATCTTCCTACTCTCTTTCCAGCTAAAGATTGAAATAAATGTAAATAAATGCATGTGGCATAATGGTTCCTGATTGGCTATTGGACGCACGCCTCCAAACTCATGCTTGTCATCTTCTTCCTCATATTAAAATAGTTCCTTCTAAAATAATAAAATGTATAATATACATGGAATACGAGTGAATTAAACATGCTTATAAGAACACTTTCTTACGATTTAAACAACATGTTTATATTAGTAGTTTCAGACATTGCGTGTTAAATCATTGTAACATGTATTATGTCAAAGCGCATGCGTAATAGGCATTAAATCCCTCCCAAGGTGACTTGCAGCTTCACAGAGCACATCAGCACAGCTGGTATAACACAGTGCGAGATTCAGTGTTGCCAACCTCAAATAAATTTCTGTAGAATTAAAGAAATTCTCCACTCTTCAAAGAATAACATTTAATCACGAATCTACAGAAAATGAAAATCCACTATTCCCAGTAGAGAAATTATAAATATTAACCCTCTGTGAGCATTTTACGGGTTAGTTCAATGAATGTGTTGAAATGTTGTCTGCAATATATCAGACGGTGGCTGCCCTGCATGCTCACTTAATGAAAATAATGTGCCCTGGTGGCTGCTTTGGTAGCTAGCTTGCGATTGCGGAGTAATACATTTCGGTTTTGTTTACGTCTACTTCAATCTTTAGATGGAAATAGAGTAGACTCAAGCTGTATTTTTTTTTTATCGGACATAAAATATTGTAAGAACAGAGAATCACAACAGTCTTTCACAACTTGAGAACTCATGTCCTTTGATGGTAACGTTTGTTACATTTTTTCAAATTGTAAACCCAAGAACATGCACCACCACAATATTATATTTTTGGTACTATATAATCTTCACACTATCCTTTATTACCAGGTATGTTCCAAAGCACTGCTCTTGTATACAGGTGACTGCAGAAAAATATCAAATGTTCAAATCCATGTAAAACTGTAATGTTTGTTACAATGGAATGAAATACTTTTCCTTGAACCTATCCGTCTTCAGTTCTTGAGTTTCAATGCGAAATTGCAAGTAACAATGTCAGGACGATCAGCGAGTTTTTCATGTGGGAGTAATGAAGTAGCTATTTCAGGTCATTGCGGATTGTAGGTGAAAGTTAAGAAAATGTAAAGTTTGTCATGCCTTAAACAAAAGACTTAGCATCTTGGTATAGCTTCTGCATGTTTCGTGAACTACCCTGAAATGTAGAGGGCAGAATCACTTTTTCCCACTAAGAGATCTTGCTGAGGTGATCAAGAGATTACAAAATCTTGTAGGCCTCTTATTTTATAAGTAAGTAATACCTTTTGGTCTTTTCTTAGGAATTGTAATTTTTGCGCTTCCTCCAGACAATACTGATCTACTAAATACTGCTGGATTAATTTGTGTAACAATGAAAGTTATCCCGTATATTTTCTGTAATATAGGCTGTTGTAAGGAATCTATTGCTGAGATGTGGAAAATGAGGCGAATGATATGTCAGAGTTGTAGAATCTTATATGCGCCCTAAAGAAACTTGTCCATCGTAAATCGTTAGCAGTTTCAGTGCTTCATTCGTTGCTGGTTGCAGGAAATAAACTTACTCATCATGGTAGCAAGAAGTGAAATGGCATGCTATTTTCCCTACAACAAAATATGCTTGGCAGCGATCACAAATCTAATCTATTAAACCAAAGAAATATTAAATTAATTTTTATGCAGTTTAAAGATGCAGCTAAAATAGGAAGCATGACTCAATTACTACCAAAGAAAATTAGAGAATCAGACATCATATACATATCTATACCACACTGGTATTAAATATATGAAAAAGACCCACACTACTTGATTAATAACTATAAAAGTATTTCATTTTTAATAACAATATTGTTACCTTACGTAAATTTTATAGTTTTCAGTAACATATAGGCCTATATAGCCGTTACTCATTAAATTATAAAAATGAAGATCTAATATAAAATATTCTTTCTCTGCGTCTACTTACTTAAAGCCCCAAAAGGTTGCACTTTCATATCATCAGTAAATCATTATGTGTTGCATTAACTATAATAATATTTCATTTTTAATGGTAATAATGTCATCAAACATTCTTAAGTTTTGTAGTTCTTATATCCAATACACAGCTGTACTCAGAAAACTACAGACCAGAGAATCAGACCTGTAAATTATTTTTTATACGTTATCAAAAAATTACACAAATGAAGATCGACATATTGACATTATGATGTGAAAGAATCTGAGCCATCTGAACTCTATGTCAGCAATCCTTTAGGTCATGGCCTTCATGTAATAGTCTATTGTTTACTGTAGTGTTTTGTTTTATTCTGATATGCAATTAATTAGTTCTCAAAACTGACAAAAGATGGATTTTGGAAAATAGGAAAATGATGTAGGAAAATAGCATTTCACTGAAAACTACTATTTTTCTGAAAAACTTTGGGTTCCAAGCTTCAAAATGAGGGATCATTTATTGAAATCCGTTCAGCCGTTTTCCCATAATTTCTATTACCAGTTCAAATTATATATATATATATATATATATATATATATATATATATAGATAGATAGATACCTAAGAAATATTAGTAAATTAATACATAATGTGCATTCAAACATAACAAAACTTAACTGGTATATTAACTTTCATTTATTAGAATTAAATTTACGCACACATTGAAGATCTACCTTGAAAATAATTATTTAACTCAGCATATTTGGTATCAAGTTTCTACTTTCTTTCAGTTCTGCAACTATACTTCATAGTATAGTAAATTCATAGATCTTTAATTTTTTTTCATTCTGGATTACAGGTTTCAAGAATACTAGTGGCTTGTGCAGCAAATGCTGCAAACCAAGTCCATAAGAAGTTCAAATAAAAATTGTACAGACTTATTTTCAATGAAGAATACCAGACATTTTGCAGGTTACTTTCAAAATATTTAAAAACTAGCCTTACCCATGCGGTTCGCTGCACTTGTTAGAAATAAATATAAAGTAATTACATAATTAAAATAGGGCATTTAGTCCAGGGAACACATATTCTCCTTTGTTGTGTGCAAGGCCGCCTTAAATAGACGGAGTCATCTGTTTTCATTTCATTATAGCTATTAGTCTGAGGCAGCAGTGATAAAAATGTACTGTTACTTTAAAACTCTTGTATCTCGTTAAATATCAGTTTTATCAAAATTTTGCATAGAATGAAACTTATCAGAAATCGTTTTTAAAGAAACTTTTGTTATGCAACATCTTCATGAAAATCGATAATAAGCGAGATATTTCGATTTAATTCAGGCCCCCTTATAACCCCTGTTTTAAGTAAAGTATTTTGAATGCCATATAGCCTAAAATCTAAGTTGGAACGAACTTAACTTATATTCCAATTTTCATAGAAATCTGGTCAGCCATTATTGCATGAAAAGGTAACAAACATTCAGACTGACATACTAATAAGGATTTCAAAAATGCGATTTTCGGTCTCAGGATGGTTAATTATAGGCTACATGTTAACACCAATTATTTTTGGAAAAGCGAAAATTACCAGAAAAATTTCGGTTACAGATTTATTATTATTATTATTATTATTATTATTATTATTATTATTATTATTATTAATGTAGGATTGGTGGAATGCTGGTAAGAGAAATGGAAATAACCCGCAAAAATGTCTCACCAAGCACTGTCTTTGACCACCACAAATTCCACCTAGACCCACTAAGATTTGAACTTTGGTTACCAACGTGGACAGCTGAAGAGCTGATGTTCTAGCCTTATGGCTAACGTGCACCTCGTTCTGTATTTACAAGTCTAATTTCCCTCTATAACAAACAACTCATATTAATCTATGAACAAAATATTTTATGAAAATATAAAGCTTTCTTTATCATTTTTAGGTCTGTTTAGTGCTTTTTCTTACTGCTTCTGAGAGAACAGTCTTTTTGTGTTAAGTCAGTATTTTATCACTTTAAATTTACTTGACTACCATCATTCAGCTGTTTCCTCCGCAATGCACTGCCTGCTTTTAAGGAGGTACACATTTCTTCTTCTCTTTCTTCCACCCTCACCCTTGTAGGACTAGACTAGACTCAGTCCAGCACTCGAAAATGAACCTTAAGAACTACACTTGACGAGTGGAGGAATTAGTTGAACACACTGTATGTAATCTTAGTTTATTCGAAATTTAATCTGCATATTGAATGTTAGAAACATTAGGAGTAATATGAAAACATTATTCTACATTTTCAAAGCATTTAGATTGGCAACAGGCCATGATTGTTTGGCTAAACACCTCCATAGAATTGGAATATATCAGTCCCCTAACTGCCCATTGTGCAACTCAAACCAAGAAATGGATTCGGAACACCTCAAAATCTGTGCTTCATTGGCTGGTCATGATAATATCTTTGAAAAATATTGTTTGAAAAATATTGGAGTGCAAGAGGTCAAATGACTTTATTGTCAAATGCCTGGCATTACAAAACAACAACAAAATTTTGAAAGTGATTTGCTTCCATAATAGTGAAACATACTCCCTTTAAATGTTTTTTTTTATGCCAAATACTTTTCCTTGAACCTATCCGTCTTCAGTTCTTCAATTCAATGTGAAAACACAAGTAACAATGTCAGGACGATCAGTGAGTTTTTCATATGGGAGTAATGCAGTTGCTATTTCAGGTCACTGCAGATTGTAGGTGAGAGTTAAGGAAATGACAGGTTTGTCATGCTTCGAACAAAAGACATAGGATCTTGGTATAGCTCCTGCATGTTTCGTGAACTACCCTGAAATGTAAAGGGCAGAATCACTTTTTCCCATTAAGAGATCTTGCTGAGGTGATCAAGAGACTACAAAATCTTATTTCATCAGTAAGTAATACCTTATGGTCTTTTCTTAGGAATTGTAATTTATTCGCTTCCTCCAGACAATACTGATCTACCAAATATTGCTGGATTAATTTGTGTAACTAATGAATGTATGAGAAATGGTTATGAATAGCAATCCAAAATGGTACAAACTGAAGTAAAGTCTTTCTAGTGAGCTTGTTTCGCTGGCATGGGGCACTGTATTGCAATTGTGATTCATCAAGGAAGAGGAGGTGATACATTTAATCAGATCACAGTGAGGGCTTAATTTGGTCCCCTCTTGTCTGCCATGCACAACACAACGGTATTTTGTGGCTCACCATCTATGGAGACAAACATCCACAATGTCCTCTATAATAAGTTTATTGTATTGCTGTTGATCTAACCCAGTATGATCAACAAAACTTAAATCTACAGATGGCACGTTTTCATTTGCCAATATTTGTCCTGCATTTTATAGGAAATAGCATAAAGATTGTTAACAACAATATCTGACAACATTTGGAGTGTATTAGGTACCTGTGAATTCTGGACATCATTTTGGCCATGTAAAACGTTAGCATGTGTTGAATCAATGATGTATAATTTTCCATAAGCTCGTAATGAATTGTAAAAGGCGGAAGATCAGAGACACAAGTTATTTATGTATTATTTTGTATATTTTCAATAGTATAAGCTGTTGTGAAGAATCTACTGCTGAGATGAGGAAAATGACGCGAATGATATATCAGAGTTGTAGAATCTTTTGTGCGCCCTAAATAAAATTGTTCATCATAAATCATTACCAGTTCCAGTGTTTCAATCATTGTTGGTTGCGAGAGACTTACTCTTCATGGTAGTAAGAAGTGAAATGGCCTGCTATTTTCCCTAAAACAAAATATGCTTGGCAGCCATCACAAATCTCATCAATTAAACCAAATAAATATGAAATTAATTTTGATGTAGTTAAAAAACGCAGCTAAAATAGGAAGTATGACTCAATTACTACCTAGAAAAATGAGAGAATCACACCCAAATATCTACATCATACCGCCATTAAATATATGAAAAAGACCCACACCACTTGATTAATAACTATAAAAATATTTTATTTTTTAATAACAATATTGTTACCTTACCTAAGTTTTATAGTTTTCAGTAAAACAAAAAGCACGCGCACGCGCTGACGCACGCACAGAATGTCCCATTTATCTTGTGCACCTATTAATAACTGTTTTGTTTGGATACGTATTGGAATTTTTGTTTCTAAGAGTTATGTTAAAACAGGGCTGGGTAGCAAGAGCGGATTCTACTCTCTCACGGGGAGCCATATGATTTTTCTTCATCCCCTTTCTTCCCTGCCAAACACCGTGCAGCATTGATTCAGTGACGGATGAATATTAAGTACCCCCGTTTAGAGTCTGGATCCGCTCCTGATGCCCAGCCCTGTGTTAAAATGAGGAGCTAACATGAGTGTAGAGATTTGGTGCATGTAACTACATTATGGTACAAGATACACTTGACGTCATCAATTTTTCAAATAGCACTACATACTTTAATCATGTTACAGTGATTAGACACATTAAAATGAGCTAAAAAATTTACCCCAATGTCACCTTACCAATCAATAACAACAACAAAATGTAAAATGAATGCCATCAGAATGTGCCATTTGTGTGGTGCCCCATTCATCTTGTGCATTAACTTACACAAAACGACAGAAGACTGACATCCGTATACGTCGTGTGTTGTGTATCTTAACATGCAAACAAACCACAACAGTCAATGCCACAATCCACGTCCATTCAGTCAGTTGCTTTCCAACATTTATACTGATCACAACATATGGTAGTTTAGAGTGTTCTGTTATGATGTATTCTAATGATGAAAAGGTTGATATGCTCCTCATTTATGTGGAATGTTAATGCGACATCATGCAAACAGAAGACCTTTACAGAAGGCAATATCCTGTGAGAAACCATCCATCTCGAATGATGTTCACTCATCTTGCTTCCAACCTCTGTGAAACAGGGACTATTTCTGCTCGGAGAAGAAATCATCGCAGAACTAGAACTGGTGACGATGGAGAAGTCACAGTGTTGGCTGCTATTGCAATTAACCAGCATGTGAGTACGAGAGGTACTGAACGTTTTACTGGCATAACAAAATCAAGTCTATTGCATACTTCAAAGCCACAAATTTCATCCATACCACATGTCCCTTCATCAGGAACTGTATGGTAACTGTGTACAATTTTGTGAGTGGGGTGTGCAACAGCTGCAAACAAATCACAATTTTTTCTCATATTTCCTGTTTACCGACAAAGAAACATCCACAAATTATGAAGATGTGAACACCAGAAACATGCACTTTTGGGCTGCAGAGAACCCACGCTGGTTTCGTCAAGTGGATTTTCAAAACAGGTGGAAGCTAAATGTTTGATGTGGCATTGTTGGTGACTACATTATTGGACCATACTTCATTGAGGGTAATGTAGATGGTAGAAAATACCGTGCATTCCTATGACAAATTCTGCCGAGTTTCTTAGAGATTGTACCATTGAGAGATAGAATGTCAATGTGGTACCAACAGGACAGCTGTCCAGCACACAATGCCCATGAAGCGCGTGGAGTTCTCCAGAGAAAATTTTCTGGTCGATAGATTGGTCGATTTGAACCTGTTGCCACTCGACTTCCTGTGGGGAACTGTAAAGGATAGTATGTACCAGAACATTCCGACAACACCAGACAACATGCAGCAATGCATACGACAGGCTTGTGTGTCCATTTAGCCAGCAACATGCCGGGCAGTCATACGGTCTTTCTGGGAACGTCTTCGAATGTGCATTAATGTGAATGGTCACCATTTGGAACATCTTCTGTGACTCTCAAAGCATAACATTATCACATTGGAAGTACGTTTTTGTTTCGTTTTGTTGTTATTGATTAGGAAGGTGACATTGTGATACATTTTTGAACTCGTCTTAAAGTGTGTAATCAATGTAACATGATTAAAGTATGTAGTACTATTTGAAAAATTGATGACGTCATGTGTATCTTGTACCATAATGTAGTTATATGCACCAAAACTGCACACTCATATTAGCATTTCGTTTTAACATAATGCTCAAAAACAAAAATTACAGTACCTATCCAAAAAAAATTATAATAAATGCACAAACGGGACACCCTGTGTGTGTGTGTGTGTGTGTGTGTGTGTCTATATATATATATATATATATATATATATATACACACATACACACACACACAGCCGTTTCTCAGTAAATTATAGAAATGAAGATCTAATTTAAAATATTCTTTCTCTGCGTCTACTTATATAAAACCCCAAAAGGTTTCACTTTCATATCTTCAATATAGGATTATGTGTATAATTAGTCACAAATACATAATTGGATTAACTATAATAATATTTCATTTTAATGGTAATATCATCAAACATTCTTAAGTTTTGCTAGTTCTTAATACCCTATACACAGCTGTACTCAGAAAACTAGAGACCAGAGAATCAGACCTGTAAATTATTTTTAATGTGTTATAAAAAAATTACACAAATGAAGATAGACATATTGGCATTAAGTCACAGAATCTGAGCCATCTGAACTCTAAATATGTCAGCAATCCTGCAGGTGTAATATTGTTTATTGTAGAGTGTGTTTTATCTTATTCTGAAATGCAATTTCTCAAAACTGACGAAAAATGGATTTTGGAAAATAGGAAAATTATGTAGGAAAACTAACACTTCAATGAAAGTTACTATTTTTCTGCAAATCCTTGGATACCAAGCTTCAAAATTATGGGTCATTCATTAAAATCCATTCAGCCATTTCCCTTACTTTCCATTACCTGTTCAAATTATATATATATATATATATATATATATATATATATATATATATATATATATATATACTATATCTAAATTGCAGTTATAAAATATCATACTCCCTCAAATGGGGTCACCACTGTTATCAGAAATGCAATAATTACAAAGCTATAACTATGGCGAAAATAAAAATAAAAATAATAATAATAATAATAATAAAAATAATAATAATAATAATAGTACTTTTTCTCCATTTACTATTATTTTGTAACCACTTTGCTTCATTGTTGGCATGCATGCAAATGATGTAGCAGGTACTATCTTAGAAAAAAGTTTTGTCGCATAGTCCCAGAAAGGAGGCAGTACACATAAGCAGAGGATGAGTGATCTGATCCCAAGAGAACGACAACTTGAGATAATATAATTAGTTTCGTTTCGTTGTATGTTATCCATTAGTAGTTAGAACAAGTTCCTAGGAAAATAATTCAGTTTAAATAATTAGTGCGATAAAGACTTAACAATTAAAGAAGTAAATTAATTTAAGATATATATATATAATTTAAAAATGAATGCATAACAGAGACTTCAAACATGCGACCGACTGATTTGGAAACAGACACTCTGTCCACTAGACTAAAACCATCCGTGAAAACGTTTTGTATGAACCAATGCAATGCTCTGGATATGACTATCACGAAATTGGACATTAACTTGATTTACTTGAAATTAATTAGACACAGTTCGCATTATTTGTGGAAATATGTTTTGCCCTGTGACTTATTAATTATGGGGTGTGAAAACTGTTATTCCTTAACTATATGTAACTTAATTCTTTATTAATATTTTATGTTTAATAGTCACACTACTGATTGAAGGCCAGTGCACACCGGACACTGTACTATATGGCACTATGCTTTTGTGTGATGTTACAGATAGCGGTAAGATATGAACATGCGCACATAATATAATAATGTTTCATCAGAGAGATTTTCTACAAGATGGCGAAGAGAATGGATCCAGAGGGATTGTTATTGTTTGCACTGGCTTTAAAACAGAAGCGAAAGAACTGGATGCATGAAATTTATAATTGTTTTCTTTCTGAAGGAAATTTAATTTTCCAGCAGGATAACTACTCCGCGCAAACTGCCATAAACTTTCAAAGATGGTTCACAGAAAGGCATGAAAAAGCGGAGGATTGACAACTACCGAGACAACCCACCTCAAAATCGAGATCAGTTGTGGGATCAAGTTCTGGCTACCTGGGAAGATCTCGCTGAGGACCAGAACTATTTCCGCGATCTGGTGGACTCAATGCCCTGAATATACCAATGATAGACGCTGGTGGCATGTGGAAAAAGTATTAGATCCACATGTGTATTTTTTTTTATTTTCTTTAACTTGTTTGTCTTTGTTTTATTTCGGGAAGAATATTGATTTCCCAAGAGTTTTTTTAATTCTCCTAGTGAAGCCAGAGTTGCGAAATAATTTGTTCCAGTACAAAAAAAAAAAAAAAAAAAAAAGCTAACACATATAAAAATTAGTTACGTTAATAAAAACCAAGTTCTAATCGAGAATCAAACTAGAGTCCCAGGGATGGTAAGCCAGCTCACTACTGACTGCTCCACCGGAGAGCCATGACATAAGGAGCGCAATGAGACGGTTATAGCTGCTCGGCTTGAAGTCTATTGAGACAGCACACATATAAAACATACTCGTGTAAAATTTAAACATTTCCACTACCAAGAGTCACAACAAAACTTTTTTCTAATACTGCACACGGTTTGTGATATAGTAGACTGTGGTTTCGTAGAAAGATGTTCTGATATAGTTATGAAAAATTCATGAATCACACTTATTTATCCGTAATGAGCCATTACTTATGTTCATTAAATGTTAAGAAAATTTAGTTGGTGAATAACTCGCATTTTAGTGAATCGCTAAATATTTTAATGTTCAGTAGCTAATGTTTCATTTGGATTGATTTACTGAAGCTTGGTGAAACTGGCCCTTATTGTTTCTGCATTTCACTCAAATGCAATCTTCATGATGAAAAACCATATAAAACACTTTAATACAACACAAATACGTTTAGAATAATAAAATTACATAGTTTGGTGATGCATACAGATGCCTCAATTAGTTCCCTCTTAATTTTTATAAAATGACCATTATGCTCATTTCATATAGAATGGGTCTGCAGGAAGATGGAGGCTTAGGCCTACAGTATTACACAATTACCAAACCTCTATTTCAAGCCATAATGCTCCTACCATAACTCTTCCGAGTATAAATTCCTTTCTAATTGCAATATCTATATATATAATTTGAACTGGTAATGGAAATTACGGGAAAACAGCTGAACGGATTTTAATAAATGGCCCCTTATTTTGAAGCTTGGAATCCAAAGTTTTTCGGAAAAGTAGTAGTTTTCAGTGAAATGTCAATTTTCCTGCATAATTTTCCTATTTTCCAAAATCCATCTGTTATCAGTTTTGAGAACTAATTTTGTTGAATCAAGGCCGACTTGATTGAATTTCAGAACAAAACACACACTACAATAAACAATAGGCTATTACACGAAGGCCATGACCTGCAGGATTGCCGACATATTTAGAGCTCAATTCAATTTGTTATTAAAAACTGATTCTGCAGTGTAAAATTTTCTGAGTACAGCTGTGTATTGGATATTCAAATCTACGAAACTTGAGGTGGTTTGATGACATTATTACCATTAGAAATTAAATATTATTATAGTTAATATCATGATGCGTCTATTTTTCATTAATTGTACATAATATTGATGCTATATTGATGACATGAAAGTGAAACGTTTTGAGGTTATGTAAGTAAATGTAGAGAATATCTTAATTTAGATCTTCATTTCTATAATTTACTGAGTGACTGCTATATATAACTACAAAACTTAAGATAATAATATTGTTATTAAAAATCAAATATTTTTATACTTATTAACCCAGTGGGGTTGGGTCTTTTTCATATACTTAATGGCGGTGTAGTGTACATATTGATATGTGTCATTGTCTTCAGTATTGGCTCGAGAGAGCGCAAAAATTACAGTTCCTAAGGAAAGATCAAAAGGTATTACTTACTGATAAAATAAGAGGCTTAGAAAATTTTGTAGTCTCCAGATCATTTCAGCAAGATCTCTTAGTAGGATAAAATGATTTTACGCTCTACATTTCAAGTTCTACATGCAGCAGCTATACGAAAATGCTATTGTTCGAAAGCTTAGCAAACCTGGCATTTTTTAACTTTTGCCTACAATCCACAATGACCTGAAATAGCTACTGCTATTGTCCTGACATTGATACTTGCGTTTTCGCGTTGAAACTCAAAAACTGAAGTTGGATAGGTTCAAGAAAAAGTATTTGGCCTAAAAAAATCCATTCAGAGGGAGTATGTTTCATTATTATGGAAGCAAATAACTATCAAAAAGACAAGTATTCTTCATTGAAAATAAATCTGAAAAATTTTTATTTGAACGTCTAACGAACTTAGTTTGCAGCAGCATTTGCTGCACAAGCCACTAGTAATGTATATATTCACAATAAAGGAATGCATTATATTAGAATTAAAGTAATATTTTAATATGATATCACACAATTTGAACATAAACTTTTCATTAAAAAAATTAAACCTTAATTTTAACCTCTTAGCATATAACCCCGAATATATTCGGGATTTTTATTTTTACGAAAACATAAAATCCCGAGTATATTCGTGTTGTCTTATACGAAAACATAAAATCCCGAGTATATTCGTGGTTGTCTGTTATAGATTGTTGAATGTTTAAAAGCACGAATATATATTCGTTTCTTACACTTTCTTTCAAAATCTACTCTGTAAGCAATTCAACTCTTTATCTTTGTTAGTTTCTTAGTTTGAAGTCTCTGTTGTAGTAATTCTGGCGGTTTTTTCAGTTCTGTCGTAGATTTTCTAACGATTGAAAGTTTGTGAAGATGGATAGTGAAGAAGAGGTTGATTTTGAGTTTAGCGAATCCGAAAGTTCGGACGAGAGTTATGACGAAAGTTCAGGAGATGAAAGTGATTCGTCCAGTTCAACTAATGACGATATTGCAAGTGCCAGGCTGTGGCGTGAAATAGATACAGCTCGACCGCTGCCACCATCACCACCACGATTTCCTTTTATAGGTAATCCTGTAATAAATGTTTCATCTAATACAGATGATGTAATGCAATATATACGACAGTTCATAGATGAAGATTTCATACAAATCATTGTGACAGAGACCAACAGATATGCTAGGCAAAGTCACGCAGCAGAATGCAAGGATACAACAATAGACGAGATACACGTATTCATTGATCTTGTATTGTTGCAGAGCCTTATCAAGAAACCAAATTACCAAATGTACTGGACAAAGAACCCAATTCTTGTAACACCAATTTTCCGCCAGTCCTTGCCATTTCAAAGAAGGTATTGAAAAAATACCTTCATTTTTCCAACAATGCTGTCTATGATACCGAAAATCAACCACAACCTAAACTAAACAAGGTGTGGCCTATTTTGAACTTTCTCTCTACTAAATTCAGTGGTTTGTGTACTCCAGAGAGAGATGTGACAATTGATGAAAGTCTAATGTTGTATAAAGGACGGCTAGCTTGGGTCCAATTTTTGCCTCTCAAAAGAGCAAGATTCAGCATCAAGACTTTCATACTTTGCGAATTCCAAACTGGTTATGTTTGGTCCCTAATTATATATACAGGAAAGGGGACCAAATTTCATGAAGAATTCAAAGACATGCCTCAATCATCACAAATTGTTCTGACACTTATGAAACTCCATCCCAACATGGGGTATTGTCTCACTGTGGACAATTTCTACACATCTCCTCAATTTGCGGATATTCTGATTTCCAAAAGGACAGATATAGGCCTATATGGCACTGTGCGTCCTACAAGAAAGGACATGCCTCCATTTTTTCGAAGCAAGAAGCTAAAAAAGGCATTCCAGCATGGTAAACTGATGGCAATGAGCTGGAAAGATAAAAGAGAGATCTGCCTCTTGTCTACAGTCCACAATTCCGAAATGCAAAGGCGAAGAGGTAAACATAACGAGGTTGTGAAACCAGTGGCTGTCTTTGCATACAATGACACCATGGGGGTGTTGATAAGGTAGATCAGCATATTGCAAATAATCCACTGCCACATAAGAGAGGGAAGAAATAAAAAAAAGTAAATCCGTGGCGCTACAGCCCTGAAGGGCCAAGTCCGACCAGCCGACTGCTGACCTCACGTTCACATGCCGAAGCAGAGGTGGACGATCATTCAACCAGAATGGAGGTATCGTGTGGTTGGCACGATGATCCCCCCCAGCCGTTATAGCTGGCTTGCTGAACCGAATTTTCGCTACCTATCGTAGCTCCCTAAGTGCATCACGATGCTGGGTTGGCACCGGTCCCATACACTGGCTGAAATTTCATGAGAAAATTTCTTCCCCCATGAGGACTCGAACCAGAGGGAAGAAATAATACAAGAACATATTTTTCCATCTCTTGGACCTGGCAGTTGGGAATTCCTTCACTCTCTTCAAAAAACATGGGAGAAAGAAGAACGCCCTGGATTTCCGTGTGGTTACCATTGAAAGCATTTTTCCTGTCATCGAAGAGAAGAATTTTCTCCGAAACCTGCAGATCGCCCACCAACCAAAGCAACACCATTGCGGCTTATTGGACGCCACTTTCCTTCAATGATTCCCCCCACGAAGAAGAAGAAAACTCCAACGAGATTGTGCGGGATGTGCAGCCTCGTGCGTGATGCTACAGGGAAGAAGACTCGCACACAATCGCGATACATGTGTGAGGATTGTGGTGTAGCACTGTGTGTTGTTTCTTGTTTCAGGGCATTCCATTCGGCCACAAACATATGAAGTGATCTTGTTGCAACATTTTCATATGATGGACAGTGAATCTGTTTAGAAAACATAAAATAGGACAGTGAATCTGTTTAGAAAATATAAAATAGGTTGAGGTAATGCAGACTACGAATATATTCGGGTTTTTATTTTAAGAACTTTTCAAAGACAAATATTTCATGAATAAATCAATATAAATAATGATTATCCTAATTCTGAACTTTGTAATTGTAGGAATGCTCAAATGCTGAAAGAAAAAAATTCAAAAAATTTTGATCATTACTTCCCCTAAAAATGTGTATGTTAAGAGGTTAATCACAGTTCACATTGTATGTAGATTTGCCTCATATTCTATCAATATCAGTCTAACTTAAAACAATTTTATATTCAGTGCATGGTTATCATAGAAGAATATACCTACACCATACACGTTTGTTTATACAAATGGTGAATTTCATGAAAATATATTCTTACAGTGAAAATTTTTAAGTATTGTGTTGAGCTGGTTACACTAAAAAATAATGTTGCCTACACACTGAAGCTTCTAGAAACATATGATATAATTCTAAATTTTGAACACAGTTGGCAGCACTGTTGTCAGATAGAAGAAAAGTGTCATCACACTTAAAGTATTGAAGATTAAACCCAGAATAAAAGCATGTAGCCTAGAACGTTTATAAGAGTTAAAAGTAAATATTACTTAATATAATAATTTGAAATACTTATAGCTATTTTTCTTCACATTGAACTGAGAAGGAAGTTAGTTTTGGCAAGAAATGCATGAAATAAAGTTAATTGTTTAACTAAGGTGCAGTTGTTGTGTCACAAAAATTCGTGAATTTTCAGATTCTAGGCATAATGTTTAGAGGTAATTCCTTGTAAATTATCATGTTCTTTTATTAGTAAGAGTAAAGTTATAAAATATATGATTCCTAACTTTAGATACACTGCCTTCAATGTAATAATTTATTAACTTGTCGTGTAAGTCACACTTTTTATAACAGTGACAGCATGTCCTATCAAATGCCTGGGATCAAGGATTATGTCGTCATTCGTTCAGAAGATGAAAAAGAGAAGGTACAAAAGTGATATCTGTTCCTTACTGTGAGTGAAACCTACAAACAGTTTCAAAACGATTACCCAGAATTTAAAATTGGATTGACAAGATTTGGTGAACTTGGTCTACAACACATTTATGCTTCTATATTTATCATGAGAACATGAGACACTGCTACTTACATCATTACCAGAAATGTCTAGGAGCATATCAGATTTCATACGAAACATTGTATGCACTGAGAATGAAATTAAGTGCATGATGTCTGAATGTACTGTCTATGGCACTGCTAGAAAGTTTGATCATTACATGCTTAATGTATTTTCAGAAGATATTAGAGATGATGAAAGAATCTACAATGGGTGAAGGACGAAGGAGCACACGTATCTAGAAAAAGAATATAAGGGTCCGTTACAGAGATACTGGACGCAATGAGAAGCAAGCAGCCACAATTCCTTAAACATGCATTTATTAACTCAAAACAATCTTCTTATTTTGAAAACCTGAAGAAAAACATTGTGCCCAATACAATAATTATTTAGATTGGCTTCTTCAGTGAAAACTATTGCTTCCAATACCAAGATGAGATACAGTTTGCTCACTGGGAGTCACACAGTTGTACTTTGTATACTACTATTATATATTTTGCTTCAGAAACTGAACAATTAGAACATGAATCCCATGTTATGGTGTCCGATTATATGCAGCATGATAAGTTTCCAGTAGCCCACTTCAATACTTTGCTGGTTGATCATTTCAAGACAAAGCATCCAAACATTTTGTTTTCACATATACAGTATCAATCTGATAGAACAGCCCAACATTTCAAACAGAAGTATTCTCTGTCCTGGATAACTTTACAGCCAGAGGAGGTTACTTGGAACTTTTTAGCTACTGCTCATGGAAAGGGACCAATAGATGGGTTAGGTGGTACGGTAAAATGACGGTTACAAGAAGCTACCCATGCAAGAACAATTGATCCTGAAACTGCTGAGCAATTTGCTGAATGTGCACAGAAATTATGCCCAAAGATAAAATGTTTTATATTGCAGTGAGTGCAAGTGATATCAATTCAAACAAATCAGAAAAACTAAGGAAGTGGAATCCCAACGGAAAAGTAATCTGCAATATCTACCTGATACTAGATTTTGTCATTACTTTCATTCTGTAACTCTGTATTTGTTCTGTTATTGTACATGGAGCACCAAAAAGGTTATTTGATTTTAAGGAAGGTATTTTCTGTCCAACATCTGAATGTACCAGTAAGCGCAACAGTGATAGTATTAACATTTCAGTGACACAGGAAGATTCTAAGAACGAGTGAACATAGGGGACTGGATTTTGGTACTATTCCGTAGAAAGAAAACCGTCAAACACTTTGCAGAAAATGTAGTGAATAAATTTGAAAAAGAAAAAGAAATTCAAGTTAAATTCTTAAGATATTATGCAAAAACCTAAAGCAGAGCTACCACAGCCAAGTTTTGATAACAGGCTTAAGTATTCTTTCAATTTTGATTTCAAGAATATAATTTTGGGCTAAGTTGGGTGATAGGCTATATGTAAATGTTGCATGAAAAGTCAAATTTTGTTATATTGTATGGAGTTACATTTGAATCGCTTCATAAAGAAAGGGCATCAGTCGCATTTTTTTCGAAATTGAGTTAAAGCCCATCGTGAATGCTCAACACATCATTTTATCAAGAAAAGAAACCAGTCCAACATTTCTTTCATCGTGATATTGTGTTCGGAATGTGAGCATTTTGTAAAGGAAGAGGCATCGGTCCGGACAGTTTTTCTTCATTTCCCACAACTTAGCTAAACTGGACTGAAGCCCTTTCTTTATGAAGCGATTCATTTTATTTGGCAATAAAAGTCATTAGTTTGAACTATAAAGTGTGGAGTTATACTTTATATTAGCTTGTTATGTTGCACAGAGATGTAATTGTATTCTCTTAATTTCATTAATTCTTTGTAGGTATATGAACACAGAAACATACAGAAAGTTGAGAATATTATGTTTGTAAGTCTTATGTTTGTAAGTACCTTCACAAGTCGTGTAAGTCACAATAACTTATATCTGTTGTGTAAGTCACAGCATATTTTGAGGAATAAGCAGTAAAATAACATTCAAAATTTAATTTCCTCGCCATTGCAATTCAGTTCATCATCACTAAAAAATCTACCCATCTTTCATAATTTTAATGCAAATAAAAGAGCAGAAATTGTGAAATTATAATAGGAAGTGCATTCTTCATGTCTATTGTTGTAGTGGAAATCTCACTATGACAAAATATTATAATTGTGTTACCACATGTGTGATGTAAATTTTTCAACATAGCCTACAATATGTACAACTCTGATGTATAACAATTGCATTTGTTCAAGATTTTAAATCATTAAACACATTTCCTGACATAGCTATTTTTTGCAAACAAAGTCTATTAAGTGTTTCCAATATCGTGTAAGACACACATGAAATTCACCCTAAAAGAATTACTGAATAGAGGTCTGCACGACCCGAAATTCTGAGGCCCAGCCCGATCTGAACCAGACTAGAACCTGACTCGAAACTCGATATTAGCTTATAATTATCACCAGAGTCCAACCCGAAACCTGAGATTAGCTTAGTAAGACACGGAGAAGTACAGAAAGGAAACAGTAGGCATAGAAACAAAATGAGCTACTTAAACTTATTTATTTTGCTATAAAATACTTACTGTCAGCAAACTAATAGACAAAGCAGAGGCCATGGGCCACAGGAATCATGAACAGCTGAGAGAGATTAGCCTATCACTCTAGTAAGAGCATGAGAAAGAATAATCTCCAGTCTCCCAGGTAAAATAAGTAATCAATACTCTTTGTTTATGACAGAGTAGAGATGAGACAAATTGCGTTACGAATAGGAAGTCGGGGAAAACTTCAGTATACGGTTACCTCACTGCCAACAATTATCTTAAAATACTAAAAAAAAAAGCAGATCTGTGTTTGTCGAATGTGCATCATTGTGCTTGCAAAAAGGCATTTTTCAGTGCCAATAATTTATTTTGTGTGCACAAGATTGGTTAGAAAGTTGCGGGGCGCGAACCCGTATAAACTACTAAAATTGAGTGAAAAGCATTAGCAAATAACTCTACCTATGAGAGTCCTCGGTCTTCTGTCATCTAACCCACCCACCCTGACCTTGTTACATTCCTCGGCCTCACACCACTTTGGCCTAAGCATCCCCTCTAACCTTGTCATAGTCCTCGATATCCTATCACCCAGCTATTCCCTCATCTAACCAACTCGGCCTCATGTCACTTAGCTATCCCCTCATTTAAGTAACCCATCTAACCTTGTCACATTCCTCGGTCTCACGTCAATTAGCTATCCCCTCATCTAACCTAATCTTTAACACGCAATATTTACAAAAATACACACCTGCGGAAAGTAAAACACTGTGCGCGATCAGACTCTACCACAAATAGCCTATGTGCCAAATACTGTATAGGCCTACAGCACTGAAGTCTAACCAAGATTATATAGCCTTCCTTATAGTCGTAAATATTAACCAAATGAAATGAAAATTATTGTTTCCGTACTTAGTAATCTGAACATATTTCCCAAGTCAAATCAAAGGAGTTCTGAATAAATTCCGTCGAAAAAATGAGCAAGTTAAAGTAAATGACTTCCAACAATTATTCACATAACGTAATATGCAATTACATTAAGCTAATCTACAAATTTAATGTTACGACATAGGATGTCTTACATTTAAATTGTGTAGTATGAGAAAATCACAACAGATCAACAACACGCATCAAATATGACGATAACTCAACCTTCCACAATACCTACATTAATTCACAATAGCAGATCCACTACATACAAACTACACTCTATATTATAATTCCACACTAAGATTTCATAAAATATATACAAGTTTTCAGTAACATTTGCTTCCACTCTTCAAATGTGGAACAAAAACTACTAAAGGCAAAATGCATTTCTGAAAAGTTAAAAAAAAGTTAACTATTACATTACCTGGCATTTATACACAAACTTACAACCAAAAATCTAACACCAACTTTAGTAGTTAACGCATCACTATGAGCCGATAGTGTGTCCGCTACTTTGGTTATGTACTTGTTTCTCTTACGACCTTACAGACTGGAGGGTGTGGTGCAGATAAAAGTACTGCATTGCTGTACTGCAGTCAATATCTCTAGGCTTAACACGGTTGCCCAATAACAACTTGATATGAACTAGGGTATAACAGAACTAGGCACTTCGCTTCACATTAATTAATAACAATTTATTTTGCAGAGCAATTTCACTTAATGTTTACCAATATTTTACACATACGTTGTATGCATAGTAAAAAAACAATCCTATTTGTAACAGATTCAAAATTACCCTAAAGGCCTAAATAAAAGATATGTATATTACCCGTATACAAAAATCTGTACACTATTCATAGCTACTTCTTGTTCAATAATAAATAATCTTACCAATGTAGTGTAACTTCTATTAAAATCTTTCAATTTTGCAGAAATCAGTACAGCGGCTTGGGTGTGGCATCCAACGATTAGATCTGCCTATATTAATTAATCACAACACTGCTTCCAAAATGTGATAAGTGTTTCGTCAGTACAAGTCATGCTTTTATTAATTAATTTTTATATTTTATTACCTTAATTTTTTTTCGCTCGTTAGATTATCGTTACAGAGAGAAATCGATCGCACCTCGTTAATCAGTCACAGAACACCTTTTTACTCCATTACGTCATTGACATCCGCCAGTGACATCATAAATAGTTGTGCTCTTCCATTCGTTGATCACTTACCCTATTCAAACAGCAAAATTTAGGATTTTCTTATATCAATATTTAATTTTAACTTTACAGTACTTAGTTTTAATATATAATACAAATCTGTATACACATGAGACTTAACAATTTTATATTAATATCATATTATTCAATATAAATCGTTATTTACATCTGAAATCATGGAGGGGGGAGAAATTTACAGAATGTTACATGCATAACCATGTGTACGTTCTGAAAACAGTGGAAGTTGTTCGATGTTTAAGATGAATTACTCGAATTAATTTCGAGATAATCGCAATTCTCAATGTAATATTGCCGATATCTATGCAGTGTAGGTTACAATAATGAATATATAATATATATCCGTGCTGAAATGATTTTGTTATTTGCTGCATTTTTTTAATTTTTCACATTTCTTACATTAGGACAATCTCATAATTTTTCATGGACGATTATTCCAGCCTGAATGGATCATCGTATTGGATGCCATGAAAGAAGCAAATCTGAACGTGACCTGTAGTAATTACCATATTCTGTTATCATTGGATGTTATCGTGAAACTTGTCATGTTATATATAGTGTTTGTAGAAGATATATATTTAAGCTCTTTGTTTCATATGACTTACACAGTTTAATTGGATGTGATAAATGTTTGTACACCATAACATCAATGGTGAAATTGATTGATAACCTGAGAGTCATGGCTTCTGGTAGTGAATCTTGGAAAGATTGTGCAGACTGGTTAACGAGATGTGACGTTTTGCGCCAAGATCACAAAGCGAATTGGCCCGAAGCATCCTGTTCAGATTTAGCATACACTTTAAGGGATGGAGTATTGTTGTGCAATTTGTTAAATAGCTTGGATCCAGGATGCATCGACATGAAAGACGTCAACCAGAAGCCGCAAATGGCGCAGGTAAAGTTTGATTACCAGAATTATTCCGTGTTCAATAAAATATATAGGTAATATATTTGGATATTCATACTCATTTTAATGGAGTAACATTATAATATATCTTAGCCTACACACAAATTGTTGGCAGTACCTACGCTTGAAAGTTAAAACACGGAAGTTTGTATTATTGTTATTAACTTCAATTTACAGTTTCTTTCTTCTCCCTTTATCCCCCACCACCCCTACCTTGTGAACACAAAATAAATTGTTGGCACTACCGTCTGTTCGAACACATCCGGTGGATCTCCTAAGACCAATTTAACAATTTTTTTTTTCTTCCACATTCAGCAATTTATTGATAAAGTACCAAAACAAATGAAGGGTACACGGGAAAAACGATCAAGGTCCATCAAAAATCGAAATTGAGTTAATTGTGCCATCTTATAGTGGAAAGGAAGTACTATCATGTGGTCTAGCTAGTAATAAGAAATAATCGTTCTTGACATTCCACTACGTCAGTTTCTATTAAATACACACATAACAAAGTATTAAGTGCTTAAACTTTAAAATCCGTTTTTCTCGAAACTTTCTAAAATGGACCTTGATCGTTATTCCCGTGTACTCTTTAAACTCTTCAAATATGTTTTCTGCCGTTTCGTATTTAGTGTAAATTCAAATAATAATGCACAAGTATTGTTCATGTCCAGCTGTCAAAACGTTTGGGCACGGAGACATTAATGTAGATGTTCGGAAGTAGGAGGTTGTGGAAAAGTGCATGTTATTCACTTAAAAAAGATTTTGGTGTTCTGTGTTTCTTGTAGAAATTTAAATTGTATTGGCCAAGACGCTTGATGAATGGATTTTCACTTGAATTTGCACTATTACAAAACTTCTTAACTTGTTCACGTAATGAGTCTTTCAGAAATGTCATGTCCAAATCAGAGTGTATTTGTGCATTAGTTGTGTACCAGTCTGAATTATGTATTATTCGGAGCACTTTATTTTGAACAATTTGAAGAGGTTGAAACACTGTTTTTGGAATATAACACCAGGCTGGGGCAACGTAAGTTAGGATCGGTAAAATCAGCATTTTGTAGAGCATAACTTTTCTTCTTAGACTGAGAACAGGAGATTTGAACAGGGAGTAAAGATGAGATATTCTAAGAGAGCTCTTAGTTGTTACAGATTTTATGTGCTTGTGCCACAACAATTTATCAAGAGTAATACCAAGATATTTTACATGGTCATTGTATTGAATTTCTTGATTTCATATTTTTATTCTGTCATTAGGTCTTTTTAAACAATTGGAGAAAATTATTGACTGACATTTTTCTGGATTTGAAGAAATACGCCATTCTTTAAGCCATTCCTCTAATAGAAGTGCATGGTTTTGAACTGCAGAGACAGAATATTGAGGACTGAATTTAACACTATATATAACTGTGTCATCAGCGTACAGAAGTTTAGTTTTGAGAGTAGTCAGAATGATTGAAGTGTAGAGACAGTACAATATAGGACCAAGTACAGAGCCTTGTGGAACTCCAGCTTCTGCTATATTATAATAATAATAATAATAATAATAATAATGATTTATTTAACCTGGCAGAGTTAAGGTCATACGGCCTTCTCTAACACTCAACCAGGAGTAAAAACTGCCTTACAAAAACACTACAAATTTACAAAGTACCCTACAATTTTACACACAAAACTGAATAAAATAATAATAATAATAATAATAATAATAATAATAATAATAATAATTAAACAACAAGCAAAAAGAAATCAGACATAATATATAACATACAGAAAGAAAGAAAAAAGCATAATAAAATGTGAACAGCAGGTCAAATAAATGAGGCATAGAAAGTATAAAAAAATAAGACAATTATTGATAATAATAATAATAATGATAAAAATAAGAATAGTAATAATAATAATAATAATAATAATAATAGTAATAATACTAATAGTAGTAATAAAATAGTGCAGTACAAAGCATACAATGAATACAATATTTTTAAGTACACACAGTAAGGAAAATTATGATTATATATAACTCAACTTATCACATTAGAGATATACCATTATCGGAAAATATGAAAACAAAAATATAAAATAAGTTAAATATCACTAGAACATAAAAAAAAAATGTGAATACGTGGAAACATGCAATACAACACTTGTCATAATAGTAAGTTAGTTTGACAACTCGTCGTAAGATACTTTTCTAACTTGGATTTGAAAGATTTCAATGTTCGGCAGCCCTTGACTTCAGGCGGCAGAGAGTTCCAGTGACGAGAGGTAGCAACAGTGAAAGATGAGGAATACAGAGATAATGTGTGAAGTGGAATTTCTAGCATGTTATCGCGTTGTGCTCGAGTATTAATATTATGATAGCGAGAGAGAGTATGAAAACGAGCGAATAAATAATAGGGGGAAGTGGAAGATAGTTGGCCATCTATGAGGACTTGAAAAGATCTCTTTTCTAAGTAGCTAGCTAGAAGGTGAGTTAATGAGCGAGGCAGAAATTTATTAAGTTTATACAGCAGTCCTAAATGCCAAACTTTATCAAATGCCTTAGAAACGTCCAAAAAGATGGCTGCTGTGTAGAATTTGTTGTTAAAGCCTTTGATTATGTTTTCTACGAGAGAGACTACATTATGAGTTACTGATCTTCCTTTTTGAAAAGCTGTTTGCCAAGGAGGAATAATGGTGTCGTTTAAGGATGATCTGTTCTAATAATTGTCCATGTGTATTCAAAAGACATATTGGTCTTCTATTTTGACAATACATAGAGTTCTTATTCTGTTTAGGAATTGTAATGATTTGTGAATGTTTCCAAGATCAGGGAAAATATTGAGTTTTTGAGTCTATATGACTAGGATATCGGTAGTATGTTTATGAGAATATATGTTGGCTAGATTGGGGAATGGGGTGATGTCATAAGATTGACGTCATCGGTTAGTAGGGTTACATTTTGTGTTTGCGGGTAAAAATATAGAGGTCGCTGTGCATTCCGGTGGTTAGGTTGGTATAAGTGTAAATTTTATTGGTGGCTGGTACTGATGAGGTTTGAATGGCGTACCGGTAAAGCATGTGTTTGGATGGTGTGTAAATCATTCTATTATTTGTTCAGTTCGTGAGCAGTTGTGCTACTGGTGATTTGTTTGGCTATGGAGTGCGTTGCTGGCCCAAGAGGAGTGAAACGGAGGGCTGAACAAGGTCGACGTATGTGAGAAGGTTAGAGGGTTAGTTGAGGTGATATCTCAGTGATATGAGGTCGACTTATGATGTGAGAAGGTTAGTGGGTTAGTTGAGGTGATGTCTCAGTGACATGAGGTCGACGTATGTGAGAAGGTTAGTGGGTTAGTTGAGGTGATATCTCAGTGATGTGAGGTCGACGTATGTGAGAAGGTTAGAAGGTTAGTTGAGGTGATATCTCAGTGACTTGAGGTTGACGTATGTGAGAAGGTTAGAAGGTTAGTTGAGGTGATATCTCAGTGACATGAGGTCGACATATGTGGGAAGGTTAGAGGGTTAGTTGAGGTGGTATCTCAGTGACATGAGGTCGACGTATGTGAGAAGGTTAGTGGGTTAGTTGAGGTGATATCTCAGTGACATGATGTCGAATACTGTGAATTCAATGATATAAGTGCGTTTTCTCTGCCATGTATAGTGTCGAATTGCCGAAATTTCATGTATGGGATCGTGTTGATGATATCCTATTTTGAATAAGAATGAATGGGTTGTATTCCAGAATGGGATGTTGTGAAATTGTTTTGCTGATATCCTATTTTGGATAAGAGTGGATGGGCTCTGTTCCAGAATGGGATATCGTCAATTTGTGTGATTATTGCTTTTTAGATAATGGGATCGTGTTGATGATATCCTATTTTGAATAAGAGCAAATGGGTTGTATTCCAGAATGGGATGTTGTGAAATTGTTTTGCTGATATCCTATTTTGGATAAGGGCGGATGGGCTCTGTTCCAGAATGGGATATCGTCAATTTGTGTGATTATTCTTTTTAGATAGTTTTATTTACTCCTCATGTTGGTTTACGTCGGGCATGTTATGACGTCACTGCATTGTGACGTAACTACCGCCATGTTGTGACGTCATCGTTTGTCAAACTTGACGAAAATTAAGCGATATCCTATAATAAAAGAATCCCGAGTTTTCAATGCTGAGTTGAACAACTTAGTAATATGGCATATAGCTTTCTTTGGTAGATTTTTTAGAGCTAAGTTACTAATTTTGTCTGGTCCAGGAGATTTTGAAGATTTTAAAGTCTTTATAATTTTTTTTTAACTTCTGAAGGGGTTGTATGAGGAATAGTACGTGTATCATGAACTTTTAAATCTCTAGTAATATTGTCAATCATGTCTTGATTTGAGATCATGTAGTTTGGGTCAGCAGTTGGTTCGCTAAAATAATCCTTCAGATATTCAGCAATTGCTTCATCCTTATCTTGTGGATTGTATTTCATGCCATTTGTAGTATGTATGGGTTGCTGTTTATTGATGTTGTTAAATGAAGTGAGTCTTTTTTGTTATTTTCCAGATAGTAGGCCCTATTTGAAGATGCAGCATCCATGACATCGCTTTCAAATTTATCTATTTTCAGTTCAAAAGTTCTTCTGTACAATTTTTTTTTTAAATTGTTATAGATAGCCTATTTTTGTCAGTTTCATTTCGAGTTTTTTTTTGCCACTTTTTCCTAGCTAAGCATTTCTGTTTGCAAAGAGTTTGAATTTCTAAGTTCTATGCTGTCCTGGGTTCTTATTGTATGCAGTTTTTGCGATTTTGACAGCACTGCTAATTGTAGAGGTGTAGATTTGTACAGCTTTATCTAAGTCCTCTCTTGATTTAATGATTATATTGCTTGGCACGGGAGAGTTTACGAGTTCCCTGAAGGATTTCCAATCGACTGTTTTTCTTTTGTCATTTTTTAATATAGAAGAAGCTGGAATGTGATCTAGATCTAGAATGACTGGGTCGTGGTTTGAAGACAGAGCAGAAACTGTTTCGATGTATAGAGGTGTGATAATAATATTGACAAGGCCAATGTCTAATACATCTATCATATGCAGATTATTGTATGGAAAGTGAGTTGGCTGTGAAGGAGCTATTATGTTATATTTATGTAGGGAAGCGTGTGCTTCAAGTTGTTTTCCTCTCGGAGTAATAATTCTTGAGTTCCATTTTGGGTTTTTACAATTGAAGTCACCAGCATGAATGTAGTTTTTTGACATTTCATGAAGTAAATCTAAATCATTGTCTAGAAGTTTCAAATTTGGAGAGTAATAGATAGCACCTCATTGCAAGTTTGAGTTGTTTATTGGAATTTCTATGAATGTAGCTTCAAGATTTGTAAAGTTAGGCATAGGTATATGTCGGTGATATAAAGTTGATTTAACAGCTATAACAGTGCCACCATGATGTCCTCGAAGTCCATCTGTGCGATATATTGTATAATTTCGTATTGTGAAACTTTGGTTGGCTGTTAGATGCGTCTCATTAATTAAAAATATGTCTATGTCAAACTCTTCAAGGAAATCAGTTAGAATATCATAATCTCTTCTTACACCATCTGCATTCCAGTAGGCTAGTTTCAGAGGTTTATTCACTGCCTTTTCTAAGATCAAGGATATCTATAAGACCTTCAAATAGTATTCCGATTTTTGTCAAAGTATTATTTTCTGATTTGATTTTTGACATTATACTTTTAAACTTCTGGATATAATTCCTAATATTTTTTGTAAAGTTCCAGATGTCTTGTAAGTCTTCTATTCTTGATGAATTGTCCCTTTGTTTGTTAAGCGTATCCTGATTGTGATTACTGTAGGGAGTTGGATTCCTATTTGGAAGATGCGGGAAATCTTGTTTTCTAAGAGTAATATTATTAATGCTCTGTTCTCTTTTGTTTTGTATTTCCTGAGTATATTTTAGGAATTTTGGACAGTTCTTGAAATTAGCTGGGTATTGCTTCAGAGACTGCATCACAATTATAGGCTACTAGTGGCTTGTGCAGCAAATGCTGCTGCAAACTAAGTTCGTTGGACGTTCAAATAAAAATTTTTCAGATTTATTTTCAATGAAGAATACTTGTCTTTTTGATAGTTATTTGCTTCCATAATAATGAAACATACTCCCTCTGAATGGATTTTTTTAGGCCAAATACTTTTTCTTGAACCTATCCAACTTCAGTTTTTGAGTTTCAACGCGAAAACGCAAGTATCAATGTCAGGACGATAGCAGTAGCTATTTCAGGTCATTGTGGATTGTAGGCAAAAGTTAAAAAATGCCAGGTTTGCTAAGCTTTCGAACAATAGCATTTTCGTATAGCTGCTGCATGTAGAACTTGAAATGTAGAGCGTAAAATCATTTTATCCTACTAAGAGATCTTGCTGAAATGATCTGGAGACTACAAAATTTTCTAAGCCTCTTATTTTATCAGTAAGTAATACCTTTTGATCTTTCCTTAGGAACTGTAATTTTTGCGCTCTCTCGAGCCAATACTGAAGACA
Source organism: Periplaneta americana (assembly GCF_040183065.1). Lineage (NCBI taxonomy): Eukaryota > Metazoa > Arthropoda > Insecta > Blattodea > Blattidae > Periplaneta > Periplaneta americana. The sequence goes on from NC_091127.1 coordinate 92,829,010, forward strand.
ATGACACATATCAATATGTACACTACACCGCCATTAAGTATATGAAAAAGACCCAACCCCACTGGGTTAATAAGTATAAAAATATTTGATTTTTAATAACAATATTATTATCTTAAGTTTTGTAGTTATATATAGCAGTCACTCAGTAAATTATAGAAATGAAGATCTAAATTAAGATATTCTCTACATTTACTTACATAACCTCAAAACGTTTCACTTTCATGTCATCAATATAGCATCAATATTATGTACAATTAATGAAAAATAGACGCACCATGATATTAACTATAATAATATTTAATTTCTAATGGTAATAATGTCATCAAACCACCTCAAGTTTCGTAGATTTGAATATCCAATACACAGCTGTACTCAGAAAATTTTACACTGCAGAATCAGTTTTTAATAACAAATTGAATTGAGCTCTAAATATGTCGGCAATCCTGCAGGTCATGGCCTTCGTGTAATAGCCTATTGTTTATTGTAGTGTGTGTTTTGTTCTGAAATTCAATCAAATCGGCCGTGATTCAACAAAATTAGTTCTCAAAACTGACAACAGATGGATTTTGGAAAATAGGAAAATTATGCAGGAAAATTGACATTTCACTGAAAACTACTACTTTGCCGAAAAACTTTGGATTCCAAGCTTCAAAATGAGGGGCCATTTATTAAAATCCGTTCAGCCGTTTTCCCGTAATTTCCATTACCAGTTCAAATTATATATATATAGATGTAAAATGTGCATTACCACATTTCACACATTTTGGTTGGACGAAACAGGTGGCAGCTTTGTGTCCAAAACCTCGGCACATGAAACATTGGAGTGGGCCTTGTAAACTTTTATAATCTTCAATGTTTAGTTTCAGATTAACCCATTTATGCCCAGGTGGGTCGTTTTCGACCCATTGTTTAAAATTTTTTTCCCACGCGAATTAGTCTAGGCAACACTACGTATCTACTTTTCTTAGATGCACAAAGGTACAATGCACTTGTGGAACACGCGGGAAACCAACAGACCACGTCATTATTGCGCGGGAACATGCCGAATAAATATGATGCAACTACCGTCTGCCTTGGAGAAGAAAAAGTCAGTAAAAACTCTGTTCAAACTGTGAATGTTATTAACAGTCAGTGTTTCCTGCCAAGAAGATTCAGGAGAATATGTATCTTGTATTTTTTGTCCATATTTACGCTGTTTGCTGTACAGTAGGGCTTAGAATTTAGTGTGGGTCGATAACGTATTACCTTTCACATAGCTTTTCATTATGAAATCATTTTGTTTTCTTATTATTTTTCTTTGAGTGATGTTTTTACGAACAACTACCTCAATAGAAGTTTGTGTAAGGATTAGGAGTGCTTTTGGGAATGATAATTCTGATAGCATTTCTCGGAATATCTCAGGCATATTACCGGTTTCGTTTACAACATTGTTTTATTTGTGTAATGTTGTATCTCACCGCTTGGGATGCACTCTGGATAGTCTTTGACGAACTAAGTAGTTCATAATTCTCGGCACTAGTGGCATCTATGAGAGCCAGGTGTGAATAACAATCAGAATGACCCCGTTTTGTCTTTTTATTATCTTCATGAGAGTTCTCTACTGGCCCTATCTGAAAACTGAGATCTTTCATAATAATTTCCATAATCATAAGTATTCCCTCTTTTCAGACTCACTGGTCTGACAGTAATCTAAATTCTAGAATAGTTGGAGAGATCTGATCTTCCGAAATCCCAAAATACGGGACAGATATATATTCATTGGTCTGCCTGAGGATAACGGATGCTGATTCTGGAGATGAAGATTGCAAGGACTCCGACCGAGCTCAACTACAAGCCGCAGCAGAGTTAGTGATAGAGCTACCAGACATTGTTCACTCTTATAATGAGGAAGGGGGCACCGATATTAGAAAAGATTCAGATCTTATCAGCAATGAAATTGAGAATTCCCCACCACCAACACGTAGAATAAAGCGAGAAAGAAATAAAGGTGAGCATCACATCTAACGAACATGAAGTAGCCCCTTTACAAGAAGAGGAAATCAATGTTCGTCTGCCTTAGGTTTTCCGTAAATATAATTGCAATATGAGTGGAGTACATACTTCTGATATTACTTACTTACAAATGGGTTTTAAGGAACCCGAAGGTTCATTGCCGCCCTCACATAAGCCCGCCATCGGTCCCTATCCTGTGCAAGATTAATCCAGTCTCTATCATCATATCCCCCCTCCCTCAAATCCATATTAATATTATCCTCCCATCTACGTCTCGGCCTCCCCAAAGGTCTTTTTCCCACCGGTCTCCCAACTAACACTCTATATGCATTTCTGGATTCGCCCATACGTGCTACATGCCCTGCCCATCTCAAACGTCTGGATTTAATGTTCCTAATTATGTCAGGTGAAGAACATACTTCTGATATACGTGGAAAAAATGGGACATACCATTACTTTCGTGGTTATTAGATGTGTGCATGAACAATGCTTGACTTCTCAGTCAGTCGATCATACGGAAAGTCTTTGGATGCACTCGCCTTCGGCCACGAAATAAGCAAGCCTAAAATATGACACTTCTCCAAAGAGTGGAAGACGAGTTCGTTCCTTCGATACCATCAAAGAACACGGGAGAAAGGATCACTGTAGACACTATAGCCCAACAATAAAGACGGCGATACAAGATTTGTGGCAATGTAAAAGCATGTCAGAGGTGCACCATGTCATGAGTAGAACTAAGGACTTATGTCATGTATTTTTTGTAGGTTATTTTACGACACTGTACCAACATCTCAGGTTATTTAGTGTCTGAATGAGATGAAGGTGAGAATGCTGGTGAAAAGTGTCCGGGGTCCAGCATCGATAGTTACCCAGCATTTGCTCATATTGGGTTGAGGGAAAAACCCAGAAAAAAACCTCAACCAGGTAACTTGCCCCGATCGGGATTCGAACCGGGCGGCCAGACGCGCTAACCGTTACTTCACAGATGTGGACCTTACGTCATGTACCATAATTTATTGTGTTCCAAATTATTTATTTCTTCCAGTACAAGGTTTCCTTTGAGATTTGTGAATGTAAAATACATGTGAATGTGAATGTAGCTCTCAGGGAAATTATTCAATAAATATTTAAAAAAAAATCGTATGCGTTTTTAATATGGTAATGATTTGTTTATACATTAATTTTAAATTTAAGAAGTTGCATACTACGCAAAAGCGTAAATACAACAAGAAATCATCAAAACATTATGATGAACAAATTCTCGAGGAAGTGCCTAGTGGGTCGTTTTCGACCCTCTCCATAAATTTTTACCGAAGTAACAAAATCAGTGTTTTCGTAGTTCCTCATGCTTACAATGTCCCTCTGACTCACTTAATATGATATGTGAAACAAAAATAAAAAAAAAATAATCTGGGCATAAATGGGTTAAAAAACCCTGTTAGAGTATGGATGTCAGGGGTTCCTGGAGTTTGATATGTAGTGATAATCCATACTGGTATAGGTAGGGACACTAATTCTCCAGAAATGTCATCTATTATCTTTTTCTTCATTTGTTTGACACTTTGTACCGAATATTTTTTCAAAACAAGTTCATTTAGAATTGTATTACTTGATGTTCCTACAGGTAGACCTTTCATAACTACTATATGAACTTTAACTTGTCCATTAGGGAAGGTATAGAATTCATAACTGTTAGCTTTCAAGTAATTACCTATGTCATTATAATTGTCATTATTAGCAGCAAAGATTTTTAAGCCCTGTGGGCAGGATTGTGCATTGATTTCTTCTCGTAGAAATTGTTTTAGTTGTTTTGCAAAATCAAAATAATTCACTTTGGTCAATAAAATGATTGGTGGTGGTTTCTTAGATTTGGGTTGAGAAATTGTGTTTTTTGAAACTGCACATGTTGCGGGATTAATATTTGATGGAGTTGTAGATGTGCCGACGAAGGGTGTAGTGTTACTGATGGTATTATAACAGTCTGTGGGCGTGGCAGTAGTTAGTATTTGAAATTTATGAGTTTGGATAGGTTTAGAATTCTTCATTGATGTTGCTATTTGTTTAGCAGCCTTTGTTTTTAATGTTTTCTTAGCTGGTGTGTATTCATCTGTTGATTTTATGATTTTCATTTGTTTGTTGAGTCATTGGAAAGAATAGATGGGAATGGCAATTTATTAATGCTATTTCACATAATGTGTTGAGATTATCACTTATTTCACAAGTGTCCAAGCTAGTAGATCTAGGATCTTGCATAGCTATCGCACAGACACAAGTTCTATAAGAGAAAAGAATTAAGAAAGAAGGAAAATACTTATGTAAAAACTAAGAAAGTATAATCACTAATTCACAGGAAAGAATATGCTTCACTTTAGAACACAGAACAAACAATCACTTTATCTAATTCAGAGATAACAGTCACTTTATCTAGTCTAGACAAAATAAGCATTTGAATCAGACCGCCATTTCTGCCTCCCTCGTGAATTTAACATTGCTTTCACTGAAACAGCGTATTTCCAGATTCCAATGGTAGATGCAGCACCAACCAGTTCATCCTACAGTGACTGTATGAATACAGTGTGGCCATTGGAGTTGGACACACCCACCCGCCGCCATTAAGATTCCAAGATTAGCTCTTATGGAGCTAATAAGAAAATCGTAACCTAATACTCATGTATTCACAATTATTGACACGCAGTGTCTTTAAATAAGATCTGAGATGTATAAAAACAAAAATACTACCTGTCTCACCTGCTTCCTGTATGTTGTCGTGGAATAATATAGGTCTAAACAGCAAAGTAAGGTTAGGTTAACTGCTATGGGATATCAGATGTTTTATTATGTTTATTGCATCCAAACTACATCTTGTAGGAGCCAAGCTAAGATAATTGTTGAACAGTAAAAACAAATCCTACATATATACATAACATTTTAAAGTCATAAATCACTATTATATACAAATGAATAACCAGGTCAGCAGAATGGCTAGGTAGGCCTAAAAAACAAACTCATAAATTTGCAGAAACTAAACAATAATATTCTAAATGCTGTGTATCTGCATAGCAACAGACTTATTACCACTACTCTCTTTGCTACTTCAGCATTTAATTTTTCTTTTATCGTAATATAATACCAGTAAGTTCTTTGATGTTATCACGTGAGACTCTCACAGTGAGAGGGCATAACATTGAAAAAAGTGCTATGATCGCATTGTGACATTATTATTGAAAAACTGTCCTTTTTCCATTTGCAGACCATTGATTAAATTTGAACTGATTGTTGCCAATGTTGTTGTTGTTGTCTAGTGCCTTGCATTTGGCAATGAAGCCATTAGCAGTCGTGCTTTCCAATACTTTTGAACTGTAGTTTCTTCTGATCTTAATGCTTCACAGGTCTTCAAGTGGTCTTCATTCATTTCTGCTGAATCGTTACACAGGACACATATGGGTGAAGCTGAGATACCTATTCTGTAGAGATGGCTTGCTAGACAGTCATGATTTGTCAATAGTCTGAAGGCTGCAACTGCTGTTTTCCTTGGTGTCTGGGGGATTATATCTGGGTTGGAAAGTAGTGTAATCCATTTTTTGTCTTTAGCATTTGATTCTATTTCTTGTAGGTATGAATGAGAAAATTTTGTAGTGATCAAGCATTTTATTGAGGAATATGAGAAATTAAATTTAGATTTTTGTTTTATTGTTGTGCCTTTCTTGGCAAGTGTGTCTGCGGTTTCATTCCCCATGACTCCACAGTGTGCTGGAATCCATTGGAGACGGACAATCTTATTAACTTTTTGGAGTTGTGTTAACATTTTGTAGCATTCTCTTATTTTTGTTGCCAATGTTATTCATATGCTTTTCATTGTGCGTTTAAGTTTATGTACTCTTTTAAAGAGTTATGAATAAAATAAATAAAAAAAATTAACAGTAATACCGGTAACTTAAAAACTGCCCCCTCAAATCTGCCGCCCTAGGCAGTTGCCTAGTCTGCCTAGGCCTAAATACGCCCCTGACCTAACCTATCACATATTTGTAGGTGCAAGGCATACCAAAAGTCGCGAGTAATTGGATGACATATCCTTCACAATAGCCCATATTTTTTTAAGTCATAAATCACTAGGGTCTTTTAAACACAAATGAACAACTAGGTCAGCAGAATGGTTATGTAGGTCTAAACAACTATGATATAAATTTGCAGGAATTGAACGATAATATTCGTGGTTCCGTAACAGACAACAAATACGTTCAAATATAAGCTAAAATATTATTTGAATAGTGCAATATGGCTCGTCTATTGTGTTTTACTGAAGAACATTTTAAATAAATATTTATAGGTACAGATTAAATAATAAATTGTGACATAATTTAATAGTAATAGAGAGTTTTCATTGTAATTGTATAAAGTTCGTTATGCTTAAAGCTTAAAAAAATGTCTTATGTAATAAAGCTTAAATGTACTGAATAGTAGCCAACTTAGATTTCTTTCACGATTTGCTGTTTCATAACTTCTAAACTATGGTTGAAAATGGAAATAAACACTGTAAATAATGGAGTATACGTCAGCCTAATATAATTTCTGATTTTTATCCGGACAACTGCTTAAATTTTTAATTACTTAAAGGAAATAATAAAATCAGTTATCATGCTAACAACTGATGTAAGTTTTCATCTTTTGCATTATAGCACAAATATTTCATGGATTACGGTAAGAATACTTATATCTATATATGTTAAAGAAATTTAATTATCTTAAACTTGAAGGTATATCCATAAAATCAGCTGAAAATCAGATGTAATCCTTTATTTTTCCACGTCTTGAAGACTAATAACATGGGTTCCAACTATTTGTTTTGAATCTTAATGGCGGCATTGTATCACGTGACCGCAACATCCAATCAGAAATGATACATCCAATGGCCACACTGTATTCATACAGTCACTGTAGTTCATCCTAGAGTCCCTCGATAATAATTGACTTAAATTTGTGGTTTTCTATTAACGAACCGAACACGGTACTGTCACACAGAAAGTGTCCACTTAATGTTGGGCTCTGACATTGTCAACTCACTTGAGGCATGTGAATATAAGTGGAATAATTGAGCCGAGTCTGGTATAGTTTCTGGGAAGCTCAGTCTGTAGAGCGTTGGCGTGCTCAGCCAAAGGTACCAGGCTCGATACCAGCTTTGGAACAATTTTTCCCTTTAAATTATTGAAGTTAGCTTTACCTGAAAGCCAGATTCATATAACATAACTAACTTACTTAGAAATTTCCGAATATAACTACCAGAATTCAGTAGGTGCCGTAATAGGAAGTTCACTAAATTTCTGTTTCAAAACATGATCTGATGTCAGATCTAGCAAACTCTCATATTCTTTTACAGATATTTCATCCAGTGCTTTTGAAATCCTAAAAGGATTTCTGGATAAATTTCAGAACACAAATTCCTTCCTTTCCCTCTTCAAAATTCTAACCTTGTGCACAGAAAATAAATTATTGGTACTGAAAAGTGCCTTTTCATAAGCATTATGATGCGCATTCAACAAACGCAGACAGATCTGCTCTTTTTAATATTTTCAGATAGGCTATAATTGTCAGTGAGGAATCCGTATAATTTCCCCCAAAATCACTGAGTGTTGGGAAGTATCATAGGCCTATTGTCTTTTATGTAATTATAAGCTTACATTACTTTCAGAATGCAAGTTTGGTCCGGGTTGTGAATATCGAAATTTTTTTTTTCTCTGACGTGAGAGATTAAGTTAATTTTGTTTTGTAGAATAGGCTATCTTCAAGGTAGGCTGACTGCTGCAAACAAATTGTATTTCTCAGACATTCAGAGAGATGAAGAACGTGATCAATAGAACCTGAATAAATTTTCAATCAAAGCTCAAACACTCTTACGAGAACTTTCCGCTGAGACAGCCATTCTACTTCTGTATAAAGCAACAAAGAACATTCGTGCATTGAGTGGCCTTAATTTAATGATTTATTACATTCACCACACCATTCAACACAGTTTTTAAACATTTTTTCTTTATTTTTTTACAAGTACTTGCCGATGCAGGACGCAGTGACTACTTCAAGACAGAACAAACTCTCTGATATGTGACACTACACCAGCTATATTCCGTCATTGCTTTGGCACAATCCATACAAATATTAACTTAGTACACTTTTCTCAGCTGATTTTATGTTCAGACATCAGGGCTGGGCAGTATTTGAGATAGGACCTACATGTATTTCAAATACGTATTTTAAATACATTTGTATTTTGTAATTTGTAAGGATTTTAGAAAGTATTTTGTATTTAAATACATAAAATTGATGTATTTTGTATTTCAAAAACTCACAATACTTTCTTCTTCTTCTTCTTCTTCTTCTTCTTCTTCTTGTCCAAGTTTTGGATTTGGATTTGGATTTGAAGAATGAGCTTTTGTATTATTTGCCTAAGTTACACATTTCAGATGTGCTAGCCATACATTTAGTTTTCTTGCCACAACTGATTTTCTTAATGCAATAAAGAAATTTCCAACAGCATCAAGAATCCATCACCCAACACTTAATAAATTTTCAGCATTATGGAATGCGTCTAGGAGACCCAAATCCTCAGAAATTATATCAGATGTCTTGAAATATTCATTAAAGTTTCCTTGCCCAACTCAATGGAATTCTCTTTATGACTCAATCTCTCAAACATTGCAATTCAAACATGATATAAACAGTATATGTGAAAAACTGGGATTGTCAACCTTCAAAGTTGTTGAATTTCAGTACCTTGAAGAATATTGTGCAGTTCTGAAATCCACTGCCATAGCCTTTCATTTAATGCAAAATGAGAAGACGTGCTATTATGGCCAACGTTTGCCCACATTAATTTCCCTCCAAAACAGATTACATATTCTGTTATCTAGTAATCTACACCCCTATTCCAAGTAACTCCAATCCTATTAAGTTCGGTTTCATCAATATTTAAAGCAATGTTTGATCTGACCCCAGAAGCAAATTGAGCTATTTTGGCAGTTTGCTTCCACCAGTCATTTAAGATGGATGGCTGGCTACCTGACACTGCCTTACCAAATGATAAGAAGAAGACACAGAATATGTGCGTGAAATCAGCTGGGCAGTTCTCTGCTGAAGACGATCAAAACAATTCCTATGTTTTCAACTCAAGTACAACAGACTTTGAAAAGCAAAAAGAAAAGAACTTGTCTACTGCGGAGTATGAGCTCACACAATTCTTCAATCGCAAAGGGACAACCCTGTGCACTCTTCAGAATTATCCAACAATGAAACAAGCTTTCTGCGCCTGTAGAAAGACTGTTTTCTGTTTTGCAGGATTTATTCATTCACAAGCAAGGGGATCCTTATCTGATAAACCTTTTGAGAGTTTTTTTTTTTTTTTTTTTTTTTTTTAGGGAGCAGTAATTATTCATATATGACATAATTTCATTGCTGACTGGGAAAAGGAAGAATGTTCAGTTACAGTGTTTATATAAAACTTCGAGGTAAAAATTCTTAGAATATCAGTAATATTCTTATTTCTTTGTATATTGTATCGAGTATTTGAAATACAAATGTATTTTGGTTAATTTTTTTGAAGTATTTTGTATTTGTATTTGAAATACTTGGATGCCAGTATTTTGCCCAGCCCTGTCAGACATGTAACTATTAATAACATTAAAATTCTGTTCTTCAGTAGTGAGATTTTCAAGAGATTTTCATAGTAGATGATCATCCTCAATTATTATAATTTAGTAGTATTTTTTAGTAGACTATTTGACGATGCTGTATCAACATCTTAGGTTATTTAGCATCTGAATGAGATGAAGGTGACAATGTCGGTGAAATGAGACCAGGGCCCAGCACTGATAGTTACTCAGCATTTGCTCATATTGGGTTGAGGGAAAATCCCGAAAGAAACCTCAACCAGGTAACCTGTCCCAACAGGGATTCGAACCACCTGGTTTCACGGCCAGAAGCACTAACCATTATGCCACAGGTGTGGACTCCTCGATTTTGTTTCCGAAAATGTATGTGACAAATACAATTGGCTACATCTGTTGATTCATCATGTTGTAAAGAGAAAGCAAAGGTAGATTTTTAAAGGTAGATTTAAGATACAACACCAATAATTGTGGTCCTGGCAAACTAAAGCAAATAGCTATCCCTTTAATCTAGGTAAATTGCTTCAGAAGCTTTCTAAATAGTTTCCAGCTCATGAATCCTTATTAAATATCATATCCAAAATCTAACAAAATCGAAACATGGGAATACCTCCAAAAATGGATTTAAAAATAGCGGACTAACTGCTTCATACTATATGCAAATAGGAATTAATTTGCAAATCTACAGTTACACTTCTTCCTTATTTGTGAATTTCGGACATCAAAATTACCTCAAGCCAGATACCTACACTTGTACTGCAGTGAATGATCAGCTTGACTTCACTGAAAATTCAATTGTGGACATAGCCTAATTTTCCTGAATGGCAAATTTGTAATAAGAAGAAGCGACAGATTATAGCCAGACTGGGATCAGACCTGGTAATAGAATATATACTAATGCATTCCACAAAAAGTGGATGAGGAGTGACACAAGGAAGTGGATTTACAGAAATCCAGAGGGCAACGTGGATTTTTTTCTATGCTCCTGTGTTCCACATAAAACTTAGCAATAGAGAAATACACCAGAATTTTGTTGGAAAATGGTGAACAACAAAAATAAATTAGGGTAAGCAGACAAACAAGGGACAATAATGACATCTGCTGTGGATGATTAGCATGTCTGACCGTGAAACAAGCAGGCCCAGGTTCAAGTCCTGGTTGGAACATGTTATCTGGTTGGGGTTTCTTCAGAATTTTCCCTCAACCAATTGAAGCAGAATTATTGCGTTGGACATCAGACTCATTTCTCCAGGGCCGGTTCTGGGTTATTAGATGCCTGCATGCTAGAGATAAGTAATTGGCCGCCCTAAACATTGCACATCCCGAGTACATTCACTGCTTAACCTAACCTTTGGAAGCCTATTAGTATGTATTTTTGTGACAACCATGTAATTAATTGACAAAGAAAAATCCATAAAAATTTTTTACAGTATTTATTTGAAGTTTATAAACATAGAAAATGAAAAAAAATGTATCAAACAGAAGCAACTGTTAATCAGTTACATTAGAACAGCCTTCTTTTTGCTTTCTTATTTGCCAGTTCATCAATAACATCTGAGAAGTCTTAATTTTTCACACAACTCATTTTCTATAGCTAACAATCTAAGTCATTAAACCTTTCTTGTGTCATTGTTTTCTTAAATATGTTTTAATAAGTTCGAGCTTTGAAAAACTTCTTTCACAGGTAATGTGAGAAAAATTCTCAAAGCTATAAACAGATTAGGAAATGATGACGTGAAATTATTATGTGCAATGTAAGTCAAGTTTTTTAATAGATCAGTTTCTGAAATGCCATCATTGCCATTGCTCAAAGTTCTGAATGTTATCAACTCAGAATCATCAACATCTTTAAGATACGCACTTTATTAATTTGAAGGGCAACATCTAAATCAGAACACTTTAGTTCATCCTCTGTCATTTCTTTGAATTCACAAAGAAATTTAAATATAGGCCTCTATTCAGATTTTCAAATCTTTCTTCAGTGAAATTTAATACAGCATCAACAATTATTAGATAAAATTGTATTCCAAACAATTCTTTTGGATCTTATTTCTTCGTCAGGACTTTCATAATCAAAATGGCGAACTTTAGCTCTTCTCCTTACAACTGGAAATTCGGATACTAGGCTGCATGACTAATATATGTATTAAATGCTTAATTACATCTTGTTTCACTAAGAAATTAACAAGCTCACTCAAAACTTTAAGGGATTCATTTATGTTGGATTGAGGGCACTCAACATTTTGCTTACAACATCAATTTTTGACAGAATATCATTCCATATAACAATTGAGCAAATGAACTTGAACGGTCAGCACGTCTGGCCGCGAAACCAGGTGGCCCGGATTCGATTCCCGGTCGGGGCAAGTTACCTGGTTGAGGTTTTTTCCGGGGTTTTCCCTCAACCCAATATGAGCAAGTGCTGGGTAACTTTCGGTGTTGGACCCCAGACTCATTTCACCAGCATTATCACCTTCATCACATTCAGACACTAAATAACCTTAGATGTTGATAAAGCGTCGTAAAATAAGCTACTAAAATAAAATTAAAAAAATGAACTTGAAAGATGCAACCTGATCTAACAAACATTGAGCTGTGTGTTTTGTTTTCATGTCTCTGGAATTATTAAGTCATTTAACCCATCTATGCCCAGGTGGGTCGTTTTCGACCCATCGATTAAAATTATTTTTCACGCGAATTAGTCCGGGCAACACTACGTGTCTACTTTTCTTAGATGCACAAAGGTACATTGCACTTGTGGAACACGCAAGAAACCAACAGACCACGTCATTATTGCGCGGGAAAAACTCTGCTCAATCCGTGAATTATATTAACAGTCAGTGTTTCCTGCCAAGAACATTCAGGAGAATATGTATCTTGTATGTTTTTGTCAATATTTACGTTATTTGCCGTACAGTAGGACTTAGAATTTAGTGTGGGTCGATAAGCACTTATTCGAGAATTACCTTTTACATAGCTTTTCATTATCATTTTGTTTTCTTATTATTTTTTTAAGTGATGTTTTTACGAACAACTGCCTCAATAGAAGTTTATGTTAGGATTAGGAGTGCTTTTGGGAATGATAATTCTGATAGCATTTCTGAGAATATCTCACTCAGGCTTATTACAGCTTTCATTTACAATATTGTTTTATTTGTGTAATATTATATTTCAGCGCTTGGGATGCACTCTGGATAGTCTTTGACGAACTAAGTACTTCATAATTCTCGGCACTAGCAGCACCTATGAGAGCCGAGTGTGAATTACAATCAGAATTACCCTGTTTTGTCTTTTTATTCTCTTCATGAGAGTCCCCTACTGGCCCCATCTGAAAATGGAGATCCTTCATTTCAGCTTCCATAATCATAATTAGGCCTATTCCCTCTTTTCAGACTCACTGGTCTGACAGTAATCTAAATTCTAGGATAGTTCGCGAGATCTGATTCTTCCAAAATCCCAAAATACGGGGCAGATATATTCATTGGTCTGCCTGAGGATAACGGATGCTGATTCTGGTGATGAAGATTGCAAGGACTCCGACAAAGCTCAACTACAAGCCATAGCAGAGTTAGTGACAGAGCTACCAGACATTTTTCAGCCTTATAATGAGGAAGGGGGCACCGATATTAGAAAAGATTCAGCTCTTATCAGCAATGAAATTGACAATTCTCCACCACCCACACGTAGAATAAAGCGAGAAAGAAATAAAGGTGAGCATCATGTTTAACCAACATGGAGTAGCCCCTTTACAAGAAGAAAGAGGATATCAAAGTTCGTCAGCCTTATGTTTTCTATAAATATAATTGCAATATGAGTGGATACATAGGCCTACTTCTGATCTATGTGGAAAAAATAGCACATACCATTACTTTCGTGGTTATTAGATGTGTTTATGAACAATGCTTGGATTCTCAGTAATCGATCATATGGAAAGTCTTTGGATGTACTCGCCTTCGGCCACAAAATAACATAAGCCTAAAATATGACACTTCTCCAAAAAGTGGAAGACGGGTTCGTTCCTTCGATACCATGAAAGAACACCAGAGAAAGGATCACTGGGCACCTAATTATAGCCCAACAACAAAGACTGTGATACAAGATTTGTGGCAACATAAAAGCATGACAGATGCACCTTATCATGAGTAGAACAAAGGAGATAGTCATGTATTTTTTAGCAGATTATTTTATGACGTATCAACATCTCAGGTTATTTAGCATCTGAATGAGATCAAAGTGATAATGCCTGTGAAATGTCCGGGATCGAGCACCGATAGTTACACTGCATTTGCTCATATTGGGTTGAGGGGAAACCCCGGAAAGAACATCAACCAGGTAATTTGCCCTCATCGGAATTCGAACCCGGGCAGCCTGATCTTGCGGCCAGACACACTTAACATTACTCTACACATGTGAACCTTATGTACATAATTTGTTTTTTTATAATTATTTCTTCCAGTACAAGGTTTCCTCTCAGATTTGTGAATGTAAAATATATGTGAATGTGAATGTAGCTCTCAGGGAAATTATTCAATAAATGAATCGCTTATTTAAGAAAGGCCCTTTGTCCACAAAATAGGCATTTTCATTTTATTGTATGGATGAAATCCTTATACCTAGGTGCTTCATATAGGCAAGAAAGGCCGCATGTCCAACTCATTGTGTGTGTAATATGGGGTTTCGTAATAACTTTATTTACGAATGGCCCTATTCCTGGGACCTGGAGTAAAGACCTTTCATAAATAAACTTGAGTTGTAATGGTTGGTGAACGGAAATTGGAAGTATGGTATGTAAGAACGCATTCCTAATCTGTTAGCTGTTGGTGAGAAGGTTACAAAAACTCATTTTATTGGATAAATCCCCAAAGGACAACAGAGGCAAACAACAGAACCAGAAGACTATTCCAATCACTACAGTGATGCAAGTAAAAGATCACATTGCAAGTTTTCCCTTGAAAACAAGTCATTATTCTTCCAAAGAACTACACTACCTTGATGCAGAGTTAGACATTAAAAAAAGTATACTCTTTTTAAGGAAAAATATTCTGATTGTTCTGTAAAATATAGTTTTTACTATAACATTTTTAAAAAGCATTTTGACTACAGGTTTGGTAGGCTACATACTGTGAATGCGAGGAGCTTCACTCTTAAAGAAACTGCTAAAAGAGTGGCAGAAGCTCAACTAATTGTTCACAAAAGGAGGAGCAATTAATTTTATGCATCACTGAAGCAAATGAAAAATGTTATATTTTATTTAACGACGCTTGCAACTTCCGAGGTTATTTCAGCATCTCTGGTGTGCCGGAATTTTGTCCCGCAGGAGTTCTTTTATATGCCAGTAAATTTACTGACAAGAGCTTGTCGCATTTAAGCACACTTAAATGCCATCGACCTGGCCCGGGATTGAACCCGCATCCTCGGGCATAGAAGACCAGCGCTATACCAACTGTGCCAACCAGATCGACGAAGCAAATGAAGGAATACTACAAGGATAAAGACAATGTTTTATGTTTGACGATTGATTATATGCAGAATATATATCGGCCTCATATTCCATCCAGCAGGTGTTTTACTTAAAGCCGCTGACACAATGTATTTTCTATTTACAATGTTAAGTCTGGTGAGGCCTACTTTTTTGTATAGCATGAAGGCATTGCAAGGAAAGGGTGTAGTGATGTGTGCTCTTTCTTCCTCACGTATGTGAGGGAAGAAGCGTCAAACAACATCGATGAACTGTATATTTACATTGATAACGCAGCAAAGCAAAACAAAAATCATTCCATGATTTGCTTCTTGATGACACTTGTGCATACGGGTCGCTTTTCAAGAGTTATGTACAAACTACCAATACGTGGGCATTCATACCTGCCAAATGACTGGGATTTTGGTACTGTGAAGCGCAGCCCAAACAGAGTGGATAGACATTTTACAGTCAGAGATGTGATAGAAATTATTGTAAGTGCAAGTCACAAATTTCGTGTTAGACTTGTTAAAATTGAAGACATCTTGGACTTCCAAACCTGGTGCTCCAATATGTATAAGAAATCTCCTGTATCAGAAGAAAGCCAAGTTCACAGATTGAAGAATTCTAAGAAAGGAAAGAGAAGTCTTTGCAATATCAACTCCTACCACGAGTTCATCTGGACAAAGAAGAAATGGATACGTAGAGGCATTACCTTACATTGGAGGATTACAAATCAAACACTTTCTATTTGCATTTGGAGCAGAAATAGTTTTGCCAAACCAAAAGGCTTACACTGTTGTCAACCAATTACAGAGGACAAAGTTCATGACCTGAAATCGCTTTTGCCCGACATTCCTGAAGACAAAAGCGAATTGTTCCGCACTCTCACATCTTCATGGCCAAAAAGCAAAGTAGGAGACAAGTGGAAGAAACACAGAAGGGAAGGGGTAAAAAAATAAGGAAACACAGGCCTACATCTCATGTTTACTGCTTATTTTTGTAATAAATGTTTCATTGAAGAATGGAAAAAATGTGTTTATTTAAGAAAGGCCCTTTGTCCAACCTTTTCA
This sequence comes from Periplaneta americana, assembly GCF_040183065.1. Classification (NCBI taxonomy): domain Eukaryota; kingdom Metazoa; phylum Arthropoda; class Insecta; order Blattodea; family Blattidae; genus Periplaneta; species Periplaneta americana. The sequence goes on from NC_091127.1 coordinate 92,845,188, forward strand.
AAAAGCTGTATGCTTGACAATTTTGTTGATAGTAACTGAAAATTTCCTTAACATGTTCCCTTTATTTTGTAGTATAACGTATCATGTTTTCAGATTTTTTAAATATTTAGTATTTTCAATAAACAGTTTTTTTTTAATTTTCCACAAAAATATGTTTTTGGACAACGGGCCTTTCATAAATAAGTGATTCAAATATTTCATGTTGAATCTTTTGTACACTACTTTTAACACTTGATTATAAATAATTGATTAAATGGCGATCTTATTCGTGTTAATTGTGTAAGTATGTGCGGCTTACAGCTGTTTCGGTGCTTCTTCACACCATCCTCAGAGCCTACTAGATCTCGGCATCATCTCAAACTTCGCTGCCTGTTGTGTGGGTGCGTTCGATTGTTGAAAAGTGTTGAAATGTGGTGTCAAATAGTGTGTGTGTTCTGAAATTGATCTGTGTGTTGAGAATTTCATCAGGGTGTGTTTCAGTGTGTCTGTATATTTCATATTGTTCTAGTGTGTTGAGTTTTTGGTTTGTATGTGTAGGATTTCCATGTCTGTATTTATGTTATTGTATGTGTGGTTAGCATTAGTTATGTGTTCGGTATATGTAGATGTATTGTGTCCTCTGGTTATTGCTTTAATGTGTTCTTTGTATCGAGTTTGGAATGATCTGCCTGTCTGTCCAAGTATAAACTGTCGCAACTATTGCATGTGAGTTTGTATATGCCTGTGTGGTTGTAAGTTATTTATTTGTTTGTGTTGTTTGTGTGTGTATGTGTGTTGAGATGTCTTTGTAGTGTGTTTTCTGTTCTGTATGCTATGTTGTATTTCTGTTTTCTGATGCGATCTTGTGTGTGTTTTTGTTTTCGTATGTTAGTGTGATGTATTTCTTGTGTTCTTGTGTTTGTTTTGTGTTTTGTGTGTATTTGTGTTTGTTGAGTTTTTGTTTTGTGTGTATTTGTGTTTGTTGAGTTTTTGTTTTGTGTGTATTTGTGTTTGTTGAGTTTTTGTTTTGTCTTCCTTATGATGTTGTCTATTATGTTTATGTGTTGTGTATGTGTCTGGTGGTGGTGGTTGGTTTTCTGTATATTTTGAAGGTGTGTTTGTGTGTTCAAAATATACAGAGAACCAACCACCACCACCACAGACATACGCAACATACCTAATCACTCCACACAACACAAACATGCTGCATTCAGGACAAAAGTACACATTACTCAACATACCCATGAGCCAACAACACTACAATGAAGAAGTGAACACAATCAAGTACATAGCACAAGAAAATGGTTACAATCCAAACATAATAGACAACATCATAAGGAAGACAAAACAAAAACTCAACAAACACAAATACACACAAAACAACACAAACACAAGAACACAAGAAATACATCACACTAACATACGAAAACAAAAACACACACAAGATCGGCTCCTCATTCAGAAAACAGAAATACAACATGGCATACAGAACAGAAAACACACTACAAAGACATCTCAACACACACAAACAATACAAACTCACATGCAATAGTTGCGATAGTTTCTACATTGGACAGACAGGCAGATCATTCCAAACTCGATACAAAGAACACATTAAAGCAATAACCAGAGGACACAATACATCTACATATGCCGAACACATAACTAATGCTAACCACACATACAATAACATAAATACAGACATGGAAATCCTACACATACAAACCAAAAACTCGACACACTAGAACAATATGAAATATACAGACACACTAAAACACACCCTGATGAAATTCTCAACACACAGATCAATTTCAGAACACACACACTATTTGACACTACATTTCAACATTTTTCAACAATCGAACGCACCCACACAACAGGCAGCGAAGTTTGAGATGATGCCGAGATCTAGTAGGCTCTGAGGATGGTGTGAAGAAGCACCGAAACAGCTGTAAGCCGCACATGCTTACACAATTAACATGAGTAAGATCGCCATTTAATCAATTATTAATCAATGTTTTAAAAAAATCGTATGCATTTTTAATATGGTAATGATTTGTTTATACATTACTCTTAAATTTAACAAGTTGATACTACACAAAAGCATAAATAAAACAAGAAATCATCAAAACATAATGAACAAATTCTCGAGGAAGTGTCTAGTGGGTCGTTATTGACCCATCCCATAAATTTTTACCAAAGTAACAAATTCAGTATTTTATAGTTCCTAATGCTTACAACCTCCCTCTTGACTCAATATGATATGTGAAACAAAAATTAAAAAAAAAATAATAATAATAATAATCTGGGCATAAATGGGTTAAACTTTTCAAGACTGCATTTAATTGCATTCTGAGAGACCACACTTCTTTTATTCTACTCTCCCGTCTGTATCACTTACAGACTTTAATGTTACCTGGTCATATTGTAGTGAATACTTCAGAAAGTGACCTCAGTGTCTAAGGTTTAGAATAGTTGTTTCCCTTTTTTTACATTAATGTCACTGGTGCTATGTTGTAGGATAATATATTTGATGTTTATTCTGAGTTGAAACATTTCAAGTGGAATATCGTTTTAGTGTGACAGACATTTATGAAGACGAATGGAAAATGGACAGACTACAAGAGACAATTTTAAGAAGCATTTACATGTTTTGAAAAGTATTCCAGCTTTTGTACAGAAACTTTGAAAAGACTTTGAAAGTAACTTAAATGATAATTCAAGCTACCTCACAGCTCACAGATGGGCTGGGCTAGTCATAACTTATCGGGATTTGTATGCCCTAATTGTTGTTCACGATTCTTATGTTTTGAAGGGAACATGTCTCATGTCACATAACTCAATGCGTGAGGGACGCTTGCACAACAGGTGTCCTCTCTGAATGACTGTTGTTCCCTATATAAGTTTCGACTTGCCTGGACCCATCGCTCACTTGCGTACTGTTATTTCCTCGCTTACTTGCGAACTCTGTATTTTATCGCTCACTTGCATATTCTGTGTTTCTGACGCGGTCTGTGCTAGTCGACGCTAACTTTGTATCTTTAACATTTTGTAACTTTGTATCTGTTCTCATTTATTGACTTAAATTCTGTGACTAAGCTTCGGCTATCATTTCGACCTGATGTACTTAGAACTGTTAATAAACGTGAGCTAGCACAGTAATCCTTCGATTTATTTCTTCAACTCAACTCATCTTCCAACATCTGGGGTCGTCGCCGATACTTCGAGAATTACGTACAACGTAAGTCTTCGAAGGGAGTCCGTCGATCCTGGGACTGCAGCCTGGGAGACGACAATATTGTTTTTCAGTATATCCCACCTATAAGGGGATGCAGAGAAGAATGTATATAATTCTTGGATAATATTAAAGAAATGAACTGTTTCTAGTGTTATTTTGGAAACATCGTTTACAACTAGATTCAAAATAGCCTATGAGATGTACAGGGCACAAAAATGTTCTAGGATTGATATTCTTAATTTTATTCTGCAGACCATTGTACTTAACACGCATATTTGTCCCATTGTTGTACCCTTGTCCACGCATATTTTGAATATCTAACTCATAATTTGGTAAGAGTTCACTTAAGACATAATTGCATAAACCTTCCCCTAAAGTCTGAAACAGGATAAAATCCAAGAAGTAATTCTGGAACTGCAACATCAGAAGTGCCAGCATTTACAATTCTTATTACAAATGATATTTGTTATGAGCATGCTGTGAAATAATGTGATCAAATTTTGCCAACATTTCTGTAGCTTTTAAAAAATTTCCATTATTTGTTTCATATAATTTATCATTTGTATGTACCTCTGAAAGCTAAACACTATCCTGCTAAGAACTGTACAATTGTAATGATTCTTTCAATGATGGCTTACCATCATCTTTTTTCAGATCCAAAATACTGTTTTTGTTCTTTGTCAGTTCATTGTACAGTAGTGGCAAAAAAAAAAAAACAACCGGACTGACCCTTGTAGTGGATTTCAGAGCCTTGTTCAAGTGACAGCATGATAGACTGGTAACTAAGACTTTTATGGTTCGAATCCTGCCTGGGAAGGAAACTTTTTTTTGTTCCTTATTCAAATTTATTCCCAATACTTTTCGATTGCAGTGATATTTTATTACTTAACTTGTTATTCCCAGAACATGAATTTTACCAGCTTATTTTCTAATGTCAGCAGTCGAAACTACAACAGTTTCAATAGATTACTCGCTGTCTTGTGAATGCAGGCGTGGCATGCGCAGTGGCTCATTTCGGGGACTTTGATTATTCTGTCGGTCTGGTTTTTTTGCCACTACTGTACAATTATTGTTGATGTGTGCTTTTAATTCAGTCCACTTTTTACAGTTTTGCATATGTTCTGCATCAGCTAAATATTGCCAATCTGAAAACCCTGATTATCTCTTAATTTGTTTTTCTTCAAAGTGCAAACTTGCAACAGATGCAAAACACACTATTGAATTTTCTGGAACAGATTAACCAACTTCTTTCAACTTTTTCTCCATTTAATAAGAGTCTCATAAATTGAGATGTGGAAAATGATCTTCCATTGTCATCTTTAGGAAAGTTTATATTTTGAGGTGTTAACAAGTCACCTCTGAATTATGAGTTCTAATAAACGATTATTAACAATAGGTGGTCAGGTATTAGGATACTCTAAATCACATTCTGCTGTCAATTCAACACAATTACTATTATCCCTTAAATTATCCTCACACTGAGGCACTGAGCCTTCCTCCGGCACAATTTCAAACAAACTTCAAACTTCCCATGTGATTTTTCATCTTCCATTTCGGTTTCATTCTTACTGTCTGGAAAAAATTCAGAATCAATTGAAGTTGATGCAGTTGAATCACCTTCACCAAACTTTATGAATTTCAGCACAGAACCTCATAATCGTTCCTTTTCCCTGTCACTTTCACAATGATGATGATGATGATGATGATGATGATGATGATAATAGACAAACAACATCTTCTGTTATGCCCAGCCTTAAACCCAACTGCCAACAGACTGAGGACCTTATTAGCTTGTACTGGGAATTAATATTTGAGGAGAAAAATTCGCTCCAGCGCCAGGGATCGAACCCAGGTCCTTGGTTCTACGTACCAAGCGTTCTGACCACTGAGCTACGCTGAATTCAATCCACAGCACCGGACCAAACCCTCCTCCTTGAATGTTTCCCTTTTGGCCTTACTTCAAGTTAGGCATATATGTTGACTTTTTATGTACAAGTCAACTGCCATTATACAAGGGGCGCACTCAGCTGAGTGACTTATTTGGCTGGGATTCCGCAGTTAAGTGCACAGTAATCTGTACAGAAATATCCACTGCTAGCTATGAGAATATTAAAGATATTTTTTATTTTTTTATTTTTATTTGGTCTGGTGCTGTGTTTATTGTTAGTAGTATTGTTGAACTGACTTTTTTTTTTTTTTTTTTTTTTCTTCTAGTTTCTGTGTCTTCGGAACATCAAGACGTTTTTGCAAGCCTGCCATGAAATCTTTGGCTTAAAAGAAAGTGACCTGTTTGAGCCGTCCATGTTGTTTGACTTGACAGACTTCTATAGAGTCCTGAATACTTTGTCCAAGTTATCCAATTGTGTAAAGGTTCAGAGAAGGAAAATACCGTAAGTGTAATTTTTTAAGCATACATGATCTATTCTCATAAAAAAGAGACATTTGTCATCAATGTATTCTTTTAGAGTACCAAATAAATGGAATTTTGAGCTGTAGAATGAAAATCAGTTATCAAAGAAAGAATGCACATGAAGTATCATAATTTCTGCTCACAATTTAAGGTCATATAGTTCTAAGTTATGATGCAGAACAACACAGAATGCTAAGTCTCACCAACTTATGTTATTGTTGTTGCGCCAAGAATTTTGTAATATTTCTGTTTCTAAAACATAATACTTGGTAGTGATGAGAAATACCACGTAATTTTAGAGTGTACATTCTTGTGATTCGGTATTGAATATTTCTCAATATACTTCGTTTATTATAGTTAATAGTGCTTTAAGTACTTTGCTAGAGGGTGTATTTACGAGTATAGTTTAGTGGTAGTTCGACAAGTATTAAATACGAGGCGCATCCAGAAAGTAAGTTTCCCGATTTTTTCCCCATGAAAGTAAACGTAATTAGCTGTGTCAATTGCGCATGTGTAACAGATCTATGCCGTATCAATCATATGCCAGCCGGACAGGTCCCGCCTGGTGCCAGTAGCGTGGCAGCAGTGGTCCGAAATGGAAGCTCTTATTCCTTCTCCCACTGCCTGCGAGGTTCGGTCGGTGATAAAGTTCTTTAATGCACAAAGCATTGCGCCAATTGAAATTCATCGGCAGCTCTGTCAGATCTATGGGCCGAACATCTTGAGTAAGCAGATGGTGTGTCGCTGGTGTAGGCAGTTTTCCGAAGGTCGTCAAAGTGTCCATGATGAAGAACGCAGTGGGCGACCTTCCCTCATCAATGATCGTGTTGAGCTGGTGCTGCAGTGCATCATGGAGAACCATCGCTTCACGATTACGGAGCTGAGCAGCCATTTTCCGCAGATATCGCGATCCTTGTTGCATGAGATTGTCACTAAGCACCTGCTGTTCAAAGAGTGTGTGCCAGGTGGGTGCCGAAAGACCTGACATCCGAACACAAAATGCAACGTTTAGGAGCAGCACTGACATTTCTGCAATGGTATCACGATGACGGCGACGAGTTCCTCGACAGGATCGTCATGGGCGATGAGACTTGGATTTCACACTTCACCCTGGAAACCAAGCAGCAGTCAATGCATTGGCAGCATAGTGGATCTCCGGTCAGGATGAAATTCAAACCGACGCTGTCGGTACGGAAAGTGATGTGCATGGTGTTCTGGGACAGGAAGGGCATTCTGCTCATTGACTTCCTTCCAAGAGGTGAAACAGTGAACGCTGACCGTTACTGTGAAACACTGCGAAAATTGCGACATGCCATTCAAAACAAGAGGCGTGGAATGCTTACTGCAGGTGTTGTGCTCGTCCACTCGGTGCACAGCAGCTGTTTTGACGGAATTTGGCTGGGAGTTGTTTGATCATCCAGCTTCCAGCGATTTTCAAGTTTTCTTGCACCTCAAGAAATTCCTGTCCGCCGGTGAGCGTTTTGGCAACGACGAAGAGCTGAAGACGTCTGTCACACGCTGGTTCCATTCACAGGAGGCAGAGTTCTACGACAGAGGGATACAAAAGTTGATCCCACGATACAGCAAGTCTCTCAATTCTGATGGTGGCTATGTTGAAAAATGTTGTTGTTGTTGTTTTCTAATGCCAGGCGTTTGACAATAAAGTCATTTGACCTCTTGCACTCCAATATTTTTCAAAGATATTATCATGACTAGCCACTGAAGCACAGATTTTGAGGTGGTCCGAATCCATTTCTTGGTTTGAGTTGCACAATGGGCAGTTAAGGGACTGATATATTCCAATTCTATGCAGGTGTTTGGCCAAACAATCATGGCCTGTTGCCAATCTAAATGCAGCTACAGACGATTTTCGTGGTAAATCGGGAATTAATTGTGGATTTTGATGCAGAGAGTTCCATTCTTTCCCTTGGGATTGAGTTATCAAATTTTGTTTGTTGAAGTCTAAGTTACTTACTTACTTACTTACAAATGGCTTTTAAGGAACCCGAAGGTTCATTGCCGCCCTCACATAAGCCCTCCAGCGGTCCCTATCCTGTGCAAGATTAATCCAGTCTCTATCATCATACCCCACCTCCCTCAAATCCATTTTAATATTATCCTCCCATCTACGTCTCGGCCTCCCTAAAGGTCTTTTTCCCTCCGGTCTCCCAACTAACACTCTATATGCATTTCTGGATTCGCCCATACGTGCTACATGCCCTGCCCATCTCAAACGTCTGGATTTCAAGTTCCTAATTATGTCAGGTGAAGAATACAATGCGTGCAGTTCTGTGTTGTGTAACTTTCTCCATTCTCCTGTAACTTCATCCCGCTTAGCCCCAAATATTTTCCTAAGCACCTTATTCTCAAACACCCTTAACCTATGTTCCTCTCTCAGAGTGAGAGTCCAAGTTTCACAGCCATATAGAACAACCGGTAATATAACTGTTTTATAAATTCTAACTTTCAGATTTTTGGACAGCAGACTGGATGATAAGAGCTTCTCAACCGAATAATAACAGGCATTTCCCATATTTATTCTGCGTTTAATTTCCTCCCGAGTGTCATTTACATTTGTTACTGTTGCTCCAAGATATTTGAATTTTTCCACCTCTTCGAAGGATAAATCTCCAATATTTATATTTCCATTTCGTACAATATTCCCGTCACGAGACATAATCATATACTTTGTCTTTTCGGGATTTACTTCCAAACCGATCGCTTTACTTGCTTCAAGTAAAATTTCCGTGTTTTCCCTAACCGTTTGTGTATTTTCTCCTAACATATTCACGTCATCTGCATAGACAAGAAGCTGATGTAGCCCGTTCAATTCCAAACCCTGCCTGTTATCCTGAACTTTCCTAATGGCATATTCTAAAGCGAAGTTAAAAAGTAAAGGTGATAGTGCATCTCCCTGCTTTAGCCCGCAGTGAATTGGAAAAGGATCAGATAGAAACTGACCTATACGGACTCTGCTGTATGTTTCACTGAGACACATTTTAATTAATCGAACTAGTTTCTTGGGAATACCAAATTCAATAAGAATATCATATAATACTTCCCTCTTAACCGAGTCATATGCCTTTTTGAAATCTATGAATAACTGATGTACTGTACCCTTATACTCCCATTTTTTCTCCATTATCTGCCGAATACAAAAAATCTGATCAATAGTCGATCTATTACGCCGAAAACCGCACTGATGATCCCCAATAATTTCATCTACGTACGGAGTTAATCTCCTCAAAAGAATATTGGACAAAATTTTGTACGACGTCAACAAAAGTGATATTCCTCGAAAGTTACCACAGTTCGTTTTGTCCCCCTTTTTAAAAATAGGTACAATTATGGACTCCTTCCATTGTTCTGGTACAATTTCCTTTTCCCAAATAGCAAGTACAAGTTTATAAATTTCGCTATATAATGCACTTCCACCCTCTTGTATTAATTCTGCTGGAATTTGATCGATACCTGGAGACTTGTATTTTTTCAGATTTTCTATCGCAATTTCGACTTCTGAAATCGTGGGTTCGGGTATAAATGGCTCAGCAGTTTGTATTTCAATATCGTCCCGATCATTTCTATTTGGCCTATGTACATTTAGTAGTTGCGCAAAATAGTTTTTCCATCTGTTTAGGATTGATGAAGAGTCTGCAAGCAAGTCACCATTCTCATCCTTGATCACGTTTACCCTTGACTGATATCCGTTCTTAAATTCCTTTATACCCTTATATAAATCTCGAATGTTTTTATTCTTACTATTTGTTTCTACCTCATTCAGTTTTTCCTTCAAGTAACCTCTCTTTTTATTCCTAAGTGTACGACTTGCTTCCCGTCTTTCATTGAAATAATTATCTCTATTCTCCTCAACTGGATCCTGTAAGAATTTCAATTTTGCCTTTACTGTAGGAATTCGTAACAAGCTGTTTTTTACGGTGATGGGTTGTTAGCCCTTCGCCCAACCCCCAAGCTGGAGGACCACCCCTTATCGGCTGTCCACGACTGCTTATTCAATATATTCGCAGTTACCCTCCATATCTGGAGGCCGTCTCCTCTATCCGCAACCTGAGGACGCGCCATGCCGTGGTGATAGGGACCCACCATAAATCTCTTCACAGAGTAATATGTAGATTTAGTAACAGGTCTGTAAGTAGCAGTGCTGCCCTTCTTTGCTAAAGCATCTGCATTCTCGTTTCCCAGGATTCCACAATGGGATGGTATCCATTGGAACACAACTCTTTTATTGAGTGATAATAATTGAGAGAGCATTTTAGTTATTTCTGCTGTTTGAGATGAAGGTGTGTGTTTAGAGACGATTGATAGAATAGCTGCTTTGGAGTCCGACAATATAACTGCATTCTTAAATTTATTGATGTGGCATAGAAGATTCCTGAGACATTCACTTATTGCAATGCTTTCACCATCAAAACTTGTTGTTCCATATCCAAGAGATCTATAAAGTGAGAAGAGACAGCACGTAACACCTGCACCGGCACCTTGTTCTCTGGAGATCAAGAATCCATCGGTGTATAAATGAAGCCAGTTTTGTGGAGGTTACCTAATATTAATTGTCTCTAAAGACAATTGTAGTTGAAAAATAGCCGAAACATTGCTGTACCTGTTGCCAATAAATGTTTTCCTGAAAGTGTGTATTCTTTTTTTAAAAAAATAGGGAAACTTACTTTCTGGGTGCGCCTCGTATGTTGATAGAGAGAAAATGTGGACTTATCATTTATAATGCGGAAAAAAATGTAATTGTGATTATGATTAAGTGCTATGATGAAGAAATGGAACATTTCCTTAGTATTCCCATCATGAAATGTACTGAAAGGACAGGTAAGTACTGTAATGACGTTTCTCCAAGCACAATGAGTCAGATAAGAAATTAAGTACAGGATTGTAGAGAAGAAAGTGTGCTGTCAACACCTGGGAAATAAACATCCTTATCAAAATGCAAATGTAAAAGATTTTGACAGGAAGTGATTAAAGACTATTGAGAATTTATATGCAACACAGAAAAGCAATATCAAGCTGTAAGAAGCTTTTATCTAGGTCTGTTACAAGACAGAATTGGTTTCAAATGGAAAAGTGTGTTTCCAAAAGAAAGGGTGTAAATTCAGATTCTTTTGGATGAGATCTGGGTGGACATAAATTTAACTTACCGAAAGTGGTGATAACACATTGAGATTACAGTGATTTTGCGTCCCCTAGACTAATTGTTGTCTTTCTGGATGAATATGCTAATTTTGTTGAAGGTTGCAACTTAATGTATGCAAAATGCAGGTACATAGCAACCAGGGATTATCATAGACAGATGGACTTGAATAACTTTGAAAAATGGATGATGACTGTGAAGATTATTCCGAATGTGTAATTGTAGTAGACAGTGTGCTGTATCATGGGAAGCAAGTAGACAAGTTACAGATAAAGTCATATTGAAAAAAGACGTGTTGGACTATTTGCATTGGCACACAAAGCCATGCAAAGAAAATATGAAGTTCGCATTTTTTTCGCCAACTGAACAAATTTGCCCCAAAGAAATAGTGTATCATAGTGACATAATTTATGCAGCATAAGGTCATTACCTCTGATTGAGGTTCTGGCTGTTTATGTACATCTGTTATCAGCCAGTACATCTCACTTGACAATATGTCAGAGGAAGAACAATTGTTTCTGTTCAAGTCTGATTAGTGTAATATGTAACTAGTCAGTGATGTATGCAATGGAGGGGAAAGGAGTTGGACACCCTACTCCATTATTTTCTGGCGTAGTTGCTTCATGAATGATGCCTTGTTGATGTCACTTGTGGGTTCCAGACCTGTCTTTGGATAGTTGACCAAACAACAGAGATCATACTATTGTTAGATTATCATTTTAAATGTGTGACTCATTTCCATTGACGTAAGGTCAAGAACTGTGTCAAGTCACACATTACAACAGGTAGGTAATAATGTTCTCACAAGATTTCAAGAATTTGTGTAGGAAAAAGTGAAGAGTGTGACTATATAAGACTGGTGTAGGTGCTGTTGTCTCAGAAAGGTACCGGTACTGGAAGTGATGGAGAGAGAGAAACTGGTATCATGTCATAGACAGTGTGGTATTGTATGGTTCAGAAACATGGACATTATGATGCAGTGAAGAGAAACGACTAGAAGCATTTGGAATATGAGTATGGAGAAGAATGGAGCATGTGACGTGGATAGAGAGAATAAGAAATGAAGCTGTGCTAGAAAGAGTGGGTGGAGATAGAATAATGCTGAAACTGATTAGGAAGAGAAAAAGAAATTGGCTGGGTCATTGGTTGAGAAGAAACTGTCTACTGAAGTATGCACTGGAAGGATTAGTGAACTGGAGGAAAGTTGGGCAGAAGAAGATATCAGATGATAGACAACATTAAGAAATATGGATTGCACAAGGAGTTTAAGAGGAAGGCAGAAAATAGGGAAGATTGGAGAATGCTGGATTTGTAGTGAAAGACCTGCTCTTTGGCAGAAAACTATGAATGAATGAGTGAATGTTATATGCTAGCCGAAATTATAATTAATGTTGGTAATGGAGACAACAAAGAGAACAGTGGGAGTGACAGAAGTGACAGTAACACCAAAAAAGTTTAATTCTTCCATCTCGCTTTGCTCTACTATAGTCAGGTAAGTCAGCAGATGCTCTTAGTATAAAGAGTAACTAATTCCTTCCCCCCTCACCTGTCTCGCCTAGAAATTTTCTACACCAACTCGTGGTGCACGGACAGTACAACAAATACCTTCTTGACTTGTTTCCTTACATAAGGAATTTTGCCAATTATAATAGATGTTCATCTGTGAGAGTGTTGCCTCTCTTGGTGGTGAAGCATACTGTTTGCTGGCAGAGTCGGATATTTGCAGCACCTTAAGTCTAGCACATAGATTACTCATGCAAATTACAATAACCACCTATCATTGTCATACATTATGTTAAAAATGACGTCCTTCTGCCGCCACACATCTCTTTCATCTTTCAAGAATATTAATTGTATTCATTCTTCTTCCTTATCCCAAGTCCATGAGATTTTGTTGTTCCAGCAGGTGTGCAACCTTCTTTGGGTCTGAGTAGATGTAGTCAGGGGTAAGCCCAAAACATGACAAGATGTGAGATGGTGAAGCTTGTACTATGTTGCATTTTGTGTATATTGAGATCTTCTGTGATGCAATTATCTTCGTATCTTTGGATGTCCACTTTTCAATCTTGTTATTGTTGTTTGTGTGTTTCGTTTGAGTTGGCAGTTAATGGCTGTTCCTGGATGTTGTTCTTTGTACCATTCATGTTGTGGCAGCCGCTTCCAAATTTCGTTTGCTTCTTTTTTACATTTGGAGAACACTTCAGTGTAGGTTAGTGTGTTTTTGATTGGTTTCCTTAGCTAGGTGTCAGCTTTTTCATTTCCTAATATTCCAACATGTGATGGGATCCACTGTAGATGTATTTTTGCTGATTTGAAGAGGATGTATAGATGTTCAACTATATTTGTAGATAGGCTGTCATATAATTCATGATAATTCTGAAGATGTTAAATTTAGCTTCTGCTATCAGTTAATATCCATATTTCCTTAGGTGTGGAATATTTTGATAAATTATAGAGGGCTTTTTTGTATAGCAATAAGTTCTGTAGTATAAAGGTAAGCATTCACTATATTGTATCATACTCTTCGGATGAATCACACGCAGTGGATATTTTAAGTGAAGTGTGTTCACTGTAACGACTCTATCTCATAGTTTCATCGGATTCCCTATCAGCTGTTTAAAACATATGATGTACGATATTGACATTACTGGAAACAGAGGAGTTTTGAGGTTAGGTCTATTAATCATGAGTGTTAGTGAATAAGAATTTGTAATTGTTTCATGCTTCTTAATTGGAGAGGAAGAAGCGAAAGAGATATTGGTTACATAATATATATGTAAGAAACGACTTGATTACTGTAATTGGAATGCCTCAAATTATATAATTCTTCGCAGTTTTCTACCATTTTGACGCGACACTGAACATGGCACAACATAATAGTAACGGTTGAGCAATTAAAATTGATTTATTAAAGAAGGCCACGATTGCATGCATCGGAAAAGTGCTCATCCGAGAAAGTGGATGGACCGAGAGCTGATGCTTGTGATATGATGTAGAGAACGTGGTTACATAACAATTACAGCAAAGATTGTCTTTTTCTGATCCATGCGATACGTTGTAGTGAACGCTTACCATAATATGACGCATAATCTTGACATCTAGCTTTAATTTCTTCCATTTTGTTGCCAGATATAATGATTGCTCCACTACCTGTTTTCTCATTTTCCAGCGTACTTCCATCAGTGTAAATGTTTACCGCTTGATGTATAGAATTTATCATTTCTAAAGCTAATTGTTTTAATTCCAAAGGGTTATCATTCTTTTGTGTGTAATTGTTTTAAGTGTCATGTGAAAATCTATAAAATTGAGAGTTTCTGTTGGTTTTATGGTATTCTATACTGTGATTAGTTCAAGATTTTTGAAAAGCCTATTACTTGTCTTAACTGTGTGGAAAATGGTCTTCTTTAGTCGTAAATTGCTTTTCCAATTAGGCCTATGTAAATATTCTCCTGTTTTATTTATTTTCTCTAAGCATATCAATTGCTTGAAATATTTTGTATTGTTTATTTGCCTTCGTATATTTAGTGGTTTTAAGTTAGCCTCATATAAGCATATTGTGTTTGGACACGAGTTTCTTAGCCCTGTAATTATTCTTCCTGCACTTGAATGTATTCTATCAAGTATTTTTAGAATGCTGTCTGTGGCTGTGCTGTAGATTTGATGACCATATTCCATTATGGGTCTAATGAGTGAAGTGTATGTAATTTTAAATGTTCTAACATTTGCTTCCAATGTTGTACCTGATATATATTTCATTATGTCTAGTCTTTTACCTAGCTTTGTATGCAATATTCTTTGTGTGGGCATGAAGTTAGTTCCGGATCTAGTATGAAGCCTAAATATTTTGGATGTTTGTTGAATTTTAGTGTTACATTATTTAGATATATGTCTGATGCCATATAGTCTTTTATTTGTTTTGTAGAAGCATATATCAGACTTCGAAGGGTTGAAGTGCAATTTATGATCTTTCGCAAATTTTTCAATTTTATTTAGACTTGAGTTGATTTCTATAGTCCCGTCGCTCTAATTTCCGGCAACCAATCATGTTGCAGGTCGGCTACATTTAAATGTGTGCGTCTTGTGATTCGCTGATGAAGACATTATGCATTTCCTAAGGCTGGATAAATACTTAATATAATCGCCCGCCATTTTGGCTCTTTTGTTGGCGTTTGCAGAAAGCACACGAGGACGTTATTTGCCGCTCAATTATTTGCTGAATTACAGTGCGTTTGATTTATTATCATAGGAGCTACGACATGATAATGTTTAACGGTGTGGCAAATAGATTCCTCGTCTGGTAGCTTGGCAATGAAAGAACAAATATGGCGAACAATATTACCTACCACTTCCTAAGATGTAAGCAAAGAGGAGGAGTCACGCCCGGAATAACAGCATTGCGACTATAATTTTGTGACTTCTGTATCTGAATTACTATTCCAAATGATTCATCTGCATACAGAGCAATTTCTGTTTTGCTGTTAATAACTTCTCTATTTCCTTAAGATACAAAGTGAATAAAAGTGGGCTTAGAATCAAGCCTTGTGGTGCTCCTTGTTTCATCTGGTAGGATGTAGAAAAAACATTATTGTATTTGACTCTGAAATTTCTATGGTTCAGAAATTCTGATATCCATATTAATGCTTTTCCATCTATTTTGCATTCTTTATTCAATTTGTTGGTCCATATATATATATGTCCGGCTGCACAGCAAGAAGGGTCACCTTCCGGATCCTAGTTGCCATCTTCTTCTGTCCTCCCAATCACCATCTTGTAACTCTCTCTGTGACATACTTACTTACAAATGGCTTTTAAGGAACCCGAAGGTTCATTGCCGCCCTCACATAAGCCTGCCATCGGTCCCTATCCTGTGCAAGATTAATCCAGTCTCTATCATCATATCCCACCTCCCTCAAATCCATTTTAATATTATCCTCCCATCTATGTCTCGGCCTCCCCAAAGGTCTTATTGTAGGGATTCGTAACAAGCTGTTTTTTACGGTGATGGGTTGTTAGCCCTTCGCCCAACCCCCAAGCTGGAGGACCACCCCTTATCGGCCGTCCACGACTGCTTATTCAATATATTCGCAGCTACCCTCCATATCTGGAGGCCGTAGAAAAAACATAGATCTCTGTGACATAGCATTATTAACTCCTTTAATCCATGTATCTCGCGGTCGCCCTCTTCTTCTTCTCCCATTTGGAACCCAGTTCAAGATAGTTTTCGGCAGTCTTTCGTTTTCCATCCGCTGAACATGTCCGTACCAAATTGGTCCATACTATATCAAAAGCTTGAGATACATTAATAAATGCAGCTTATTGTGTGTTTGGTAGGTTTGTTACGTGCATCCTTTACTTTTTGAATAATGTATAAAACTTGGTCGACAGTTGTATGGAATTTTTAAAAACCATATTGTTCTTTTGGAATTAGATTTTCCAAGTGCAGATGATGCATGATTCGTTTTACTGTTATTCTTTCCATTATTTTATACATGATATATTAGTTAATGCTACTGGTCTATAACTTTCTAAATTTTCCTCACTTTTGTTTGGTTTCTTTATTGGGATTATTGTTGCTTGCTTCCAATCTTGGGGAAGCTCCAAGATAAGTTTATATTTCTAATAATTTTGTTTACCCTGTTGTGCTTAAATTTTTATATATCTGGCCACGAATTCCATCTGGTCCAGGTGCTTTCTTTAGATCAACTTTAGCAAAAGCCCATTCTGATTCTCTCATATTTAGTGGTTCCGTGAATAGATCATTCTGGCTTGGTTTAATTTTATTTGTGTGGATTATTTGTCTTGTTTTCCTGCCTGTAGCTTCATCTGCTTCATCAAATTGTAGTTGATCTCTTGATGATGTTCTCCAAAGGCATTGGCAGTCTCCTCATTGTTGAGTGTTAGTATTTCATTCTTATTCATTATGATATTTGTGTTTTGATGTTGTACTTGAGTTTTATCAAGGCTTTTAGCTAGCCTACACAGTTTTGTGTTAGGTGTTAGTGCATCCAGCTCTTGACACATATTTTCCCATTTCTGTCGCTTCTTTGTGTCATACAATCTTTTAATTTGGCATTAATTTTATTTAATTCAATCCTATTATTATCATCATCTATGTTGTTTGCTGATAGGTCTTTTTCAATCTCCTTTCGTTTTTGAATTAAAGTGACTAGTTCTTCTTTATTGCGAATGTAGTTCGGTACCCAGTTTTTAACTTTACCTCTTGCTTGGAATTGATTTTGTTGCAGCATGGAGTATGGCTTTTTTAAGATGAGTCCACTTTTATTCAAGATCACCTCTGTTGATTTGCATAGTTCTGCGTCCATCTGTTCCTGGAATTGTTTCCAGTTGACTTTTTTGAAGTTCCAATATGTTTTTCTTGTTGATGTTTCTTTGAAAATGTGTTTTGAATTTGTATTAATATTGGTTTATAATCACTACCTATACCGTCTAGTACTTCCATGTCCATTTTGGGTACAGGTTTGGACTTACTATAGATATATCAATAGCTTGTGAGGACTGATAGCTGTATGAATGGTGGGTCATTGTGCCATCATTAAGAAATGTAAATGAATTATCATCTGAAAATTCTAATAGTTGTGTTCCTCTATTGTTTATTTCACTACAACCCCAATGAGTATGTTTACCATTTAGGTCTCCCAGTATTACGTATCTGTTTCAAATATTTCTTTTAAAATAGTTATGGGCAGTAAATTATTATTGGGTGGGTGGTACATATTTATGATTTTTATGCTCTTATTCTTTGCTAAGTAGCATTGTATAACTTGTATTTCTAATTCCGAATTTGTTGTAGCAAAATTTAATTCTGTAGATTTTATATCTCTGATTAAAAATAACAATTCTCCACCTTCGTAAGATGTCCCTTTGTCTAATCTTAACATGTGAAAGCTCCGAGTTTTTAATGTTTTGGATTTGTTTAACTTGGTTTCCTGTAATGCTATGATTTGGACTTTGTTTGCTAATTGTATTACTTGGTCAAGTTTGATTTCCCATGCTCTAGTCTAGTGAATATCCTATTTTGCACTGCAGTTTTTTGAGAACATTTGCTTTATTGGGATTAGAGGGATTCATCATTGTTGTATGTGTGCATGCCAGTAGCTCACCTCTCGACTCCATCCTGGCATGCATCAGCAGGAGTCGCATCGGTTACCTCGAATGCAGTAGCATGGTCATCTATAATTAAATTTTGCATTTCTCATGGATGGGTGAGTTACACCTATTGTTGGATTGAATCCTGGAGACACTCTTTGTAACAGTGTGATTTTGTCACTGTTTTGGCCGCTCCTTCTGGAGTACAGACGCCTTTGTAGTCGCCCCTTACCTGGAGACAGCCACTACTTGCCTGTTGTTGGTCCACGAGAGGTATTTTATTTCCCTCCTACCTTGCATATCTGCAGGGTATTCCTCTATCTGCCACCTGGGGACGCGCCCGCTAGGGTTTTCAGGGTCATTCATAGTGTTCTGCCAAGGCAGGTCTTTCACTGCAAACCCAGCTTTCTCTAATATTTCCTATTATCTGCCTTCCTCTTAGTTTCGACATATGTGGAGATCCATATCTTAATGTCGCCTATCATCTGATATCTTCTTCTGCCCCGAACTCTTGTCCCATTCACTATTCCTTCCAGTGCATCCTTCAGTAGGCAGTTTCTTCTCAATCAGTGACCCAACCAATTCCTTTTTCTCTTTCTGATTAGTTTCAGCATCATTCTTTCTTCACCCACTCTTTTCAACACAACTTAATTTCTTATTCTGTCAACTTCATATGCTCTATTCTTCTCCATATCCACATTTCAAATGCTTCTATTAGTTTCTCTTCATTTCGTCGAAATGTCAATGTTTCTGCTGCAACCAATGCCACACTCCACACACAGCTCCTTTCTTTTCCACATCCACATTTCAAATGCTTCTATTAGTTTCTCTTCATTTCGTCGAAATGTCTATGTTTCTGCTCCATACAATGCAACACTCCACACAAAGCACTTCACTAGTCTCTTCCTCAGATGTTTTTCCAGAGGTCCGCAGAAGATGCTCCTTTTTATGGCTACATGATCATGTAAATAAAACATGTTTCGTCATGGAAAAAAAATTAAATATGGATCAATAGAGCCATTAACATTATCCAATACCCAATTGCAGAAATTTACTTTACTCACATTGTCATGTGCCACAAATCCTGAAAATAAAGTGGTAGATGGCTTTTTTTTTTTTATGAGACATGTCACTTTCCAGATAACTACAGTCCACGACTCTCTGGCTTTTCATCTACATCAGAATTAATATATATCCCTCACCACATTGTATTCTCTGTTAAGGATGCGAATTTCACCATGAATAGAGAATATCTGCTGAAATTCCCGGCGATTAAGACGTATCAATATGCTGACATACCATCTCAGCTTACAAATTATTACTGGGACAACCATAGGAGAATGGAGGAAATTCAAGTTCCATGAGCATTGGCAACAACAACTATTTTCGAGATGTTACAGTGAATGTTCTTATATTACTATACGTGATTTCTATTTATGGAGGAACTTAAAAAATAAATAAAATTAAGTGTATCGAAATAACCTTCATACTTTGGAAGAACTGAAAGACAATGTAAGAAGGAAGATTACAGCAATTTTAGAAGAACTAATGTGAGTTAATGCAATTTTTTTTAAAAGTTATGATAGATGTGTGGCAGCAAAAATATATCATTTCCAACATCGTCTATGACAAAGGTAGGTAGTTATTGTAATTTGCATGAATAATCTATGCTCTTGACTTACAGGACTATGAATATCCGACTTTGCTAGCAAACAGCATACTTCCAGCTGCTATGCGTGGCTGCACACTCACGGATGAACTTCTGTTTGAAGAATCTGTAGTATAGACTGCACATTCCAAAAAGTATTTGCTTGTAATGATAATTACTTGTTGATAGGTCATAATCTAAACTTCCACACAAAAGTTTTTAGATATGAAAATATCTACACAAATTGTCAAGTTTGCTGTTCTTATGGCATAACACTGTCACTTTTAACAAACTGGTATTGGTAACTTACCCTAGTAATTAGATGTGCTTTGCAGCAAGGTAGGTTCGTTTATTGGAATTGAGGATTTTAGACTAGCATTAAGCATTATAATCATGATTGGTCCATTATGCCTACTGAACATTGTTAACTTAGTTGCTTTATCTGCAAATTTTATCGACCTCTTGCAAATCTTTAAGCCTTGTTAAATATGCTAGGCCAGCATTTCTCAAACTATGGTCCGCGGACCACCTGTGGTCCTCGAGGTCTGCCCTTGTGGTCCTTCAAAAAAGACAGAAGAAAAAAAATATAATTCAATCGAATTATGTATCACACTATAGCTGAAAATCTCAGAGTTTGTAAATGTAAATGACACATGGCAATCGCCTTCCACTTTTTCTCCCAGTATTGACATTTTATGAAATTTATTTACCTTACCCGTCTATCGCCTTCCCACTCTACCCTAAGCAACCAAAGAGGCATTTAAAGCACTATGAATGTAGTGTTTCTCGCCATCTTTTCCGTGCAAATCTGCCGCTGTGCCTGTTACCACCCGAATTCATAACAGGACCAAAGTACCGAACCTTTTCATGTATTTATGACTTTCTTAATAGTTTTGCTGACACCCAGTCTGCACATTCAAAATGGTCACATACTGTACGTCGTACACCAATAATAGAACATGCAACATTGCATCTTTAATTATTGAAAATCGGGCATGTTTCTGCATTAATTTTTTATTTCTGTTTTTTCAAATGACGATATAAGAAATTTTCTTCTATTGACATTAACTTAATTAGATAATACTATTATAAAATTAATTGAATTAAATTAATTATTTCTACATTAAAATGTAAATATACTGATATTAAAATATGCTACATAAATGTTAAATTTGCTTTCGAAGGGAACAAGAGTAAGGTGGTCCGCGGAACTGTTCTGACTTAAAAAAGTGGTCCCCATTTCAGAAAAGTTTGAGAAACGCTGTGCTAGACTATAAAATAGAGAGACATCTGTTCATGAAGCAGAAAAGTTGGGTAATTTTGTTTGGGGGTTCTCTTATGTGCATATAACGTAAGATTCTTCCCATAGTAAACTGTGCAAACATTGAGACCTTAAAAATGTTCTCCCATCAGTTACATTTGAGCTTGCGACCTTCAGATTCAGTGGCAAGCATGGTAATCCCTAGACTTTTGACACTCCATCTCACTATTCTTAACACATTTCATTCACGAAAATTTTCGTAAAATATTTTAATAATATACTGTATTTCATAAACGTCTGATGAGGAAGTATGTGCATTTCATATTGTTCAGTTATAATGTATTGTGTTTTAAGTGTACAATTTTAATTAGTAGCAATGGTATAATTACAGTTCAGACAACTTTGCTATTTTAGACAAGATTCTATTTTATATCAAATCTCCCAAAGCGTAAAATTTATGTCTTTTTGCAGAGGATTTTCGGTGCACAAGAACAGAAGTACATCACAAGAAGATATCTACAAAAATTTAAACTCAAAGTAAGTATACTTTTACAGTTTTACACGATGTTTTCATTGCGAATATAGTACAGTAAAACTTCGTTTATATAAACATTTCTCATTTACACGTTTTTCTGAAGTCCCAGCAAAATTCCTATACTTTCCATGCTAATTTATTTCAGTTACACGTTTTTTGTTGATATATATATATATATATATATATATATATATATATATTTTTTTTTTTTTCGCTTACACGATCATATTTTGAACTCCGGGAGGTACAAAACTTCATTTATACATTCTAATTCAATTTTGCTCAAAATTAGGTTTGCTGTAAAAATGTAAGATTGCGAAAATACCTGACAATTTGTGTTCACTGTTAAGATGTGGTCAACTTTGAAATTCCTGGAAATTTGAAGCTGATCATTCTTGTCTCCACACGTGTTAGCTTCAGTAAATTGGTTATGCGCTTGCGGGAAACTCAATTCAGAGAGGAGAGAACATGCAAGTATGTGCAAATGGAAGAAATTGAACATTTTAAACAATGAGGATTCAGCGCCAAAGCTGTGAGCACACTGAATATAGTTACCCTAACACTCCTCCAAATTGAAAATATTGCAGCAGAGATGCGACTCTTAAGGCCACTAGCAGGTTATACACTTCTTGATCACCAAAGAAACAAAGACATTCACAACATATTAAAAATACAAAACATAACTACAATTCTAGATACATACAGAAGAAGTTGGTACGACCATGTGATGAGAATACCCCCAGAAAGAGTACCACAAAATATCCTAGCTACACACCAATAGGAAGGAGAAACATTGGCAGACCGAAGAAGTGTTGGAGGGACCAGCTGAATCCAGGAGATGGAACAGGCCCAACGGCCTAATCCGAAGAGCATTTGATGATGATGATTGTTGTTGTTGTTGTTGTTGAAATAATAATCTCAGATTCTATTTTCATTTTGAACCACTACTTGTACAAAAATTTCAACTAAGAACATAATTACAATATCTCCATATTCAGTGTTAATAACTAATTATGTTTATAATTTGCTATTTCGTCATAAGCTATTTTTATTTTTATTGTTCTTTGAGAATTGAATGGTAAGCTGTGTTTTTATGCAACTTACAAATGAAGACCACAGGCATATAACATTCTAAGTTACATTGGGTTCATTGTTCAAGAATTAAAACAGAAAATCAATATCCCGAATTTAAAAGAAAACTTACAAATTAAACCAAACCCTTTAACTCTATTAAATATAGAATATAATCTAAATTTAACACAAGAAATACTGAAATCAGAAGTAAACACTGAAATACTGAAACAATTGTCTTTAGAGACAATTAATATTAGGTACCCTCCACAAAACTGGCTTCATTTATACACCGACGGATCCTTGATCTCCAGAGAACAAGGTGCCGGTGCAGGTGTTACGTGCTGTCTCTTCTCCCTTTATAGATCTCTTGGATATGGAACAACAAGTTTTGATGGTGAAATCATTACAATAAGTGAATGTCTAAGGAATCTTCTATGCCACATCAATAAATTTAGGAATGCAGTTATATTGTCAGACTCCAAAGCAGCTATTCTATCAATCATCTCTAAACACACACCTTCATCTCAAACAGCAGAAATAACTAAAATGCTCTCTCAATTAATATCAGTCAATAAAAGAATTGTATTCCAATGGATACCATCCCATTGTGGAATCCTGGGAAACGAGAATGCGGATGCTTTAGCAAAGAAGGGCAGCACTGCTACTTACAGACCTGTTACTAAATCTACGTATTACTCTATGAAGAGATTTATTAAATCTACATACTTAGACTTCAACAAACAAAATTTGATAACTCAATCCCAAGGGAAAAAATGGAACTCTCTGCATCAAAATCCACAATTAATTCCAGATTTACCATGAAAATCGTCTGTAGCTGCATTTAGATTGGCAACAGGCCATGATTGTTTGGCCAAACACCTGCATAGAATTGGAATATATCAGTCCCCTAACTGCCCATTGTGGAACTCAAACCAAGAAATGGATTCGGAACACCTCAAAATCTGTGCTTCAGTGGCTGGTCATGATAATATCTTTGAAAAATATTGGAGTGCAAGAGGTCAAATGACTTTATTGTTAAACGCCTGGCATTAGAAAACAACAACAACATTGGGTTCGTTTTGAAATATTTTAATTTTAAAGTTTATAACCAAATTGCATGAACTAAAGGAAACATAGACATTTATAATTAACTTCAAAATACAGGTCATTTCATTGACATTTATTGTCACTTTTTAGACACTTACATGCAATATCTCCTCTCTATACATGAGTGTAGAGATAATTTGTAGGAACAAAAGCCGCCCTAAATAAGGGTTCGATAGATCGGCCTACTAAACAATTCATAAAGAATAATAAGTAAACAAAACAATTTTGTGACCTTCAATAAAAATTAACTTTTATTTAGTCACGTAACCAGTATGTTCTCTTTATATCGTGGCTAACAAAGAAAAGGTATTAAGTCCAAAATGCGAAAAATGAGTTATTAAATAATAAATACAACAGATTGTGCTCTGTCTACAGGAGAAACGAATTAAGTCTTACCTGTTCTAGTTCCTAAGTAATGAAACCTTCACAAATTATTAAGTCCATTAAAAACAAAGTGTTAAGAGGAAAAGAGTATTAAGTGCACTTAATATCTTTTGCCTGTACACCTCAATACCACTTTTAGAATATGTGTACATGCAGAATAATTTTAACCTATAACCTGATCAGGTACACAGTGATTTATGCTAGTGATTAACATTGATTGCATATGTTTTTCTCATAAACTTGAATAATTATATGACAAGAGGAAGGAGATTATTGCAGCTAGCTTTGCAGAAGAATGCTGAAATGATTGCTGGTAAATGACTCTTCTTAAAATATACATGATAGCTAACACAAATACTGTAGTTACTTTAACATTTTGAGGTGAAGTTGATATTTTAATGCTGTACCTAATCATTTTTTTAAATCTTGTTTTGGGATCCAGTAGGTTCATAATTAAAACTATTTAAGTAATATATAACATTAAAAACAATACCCTAAAACAATAAATTCTAAATGTAGACCCCCTAATGACAACAAGATAGTAAATATTAAAACTTTTACTGTGGATGTTCAATTTCTTAATAAAAATGTTTGATTAATAATTAAAATGTTATATGTACTGACAATAGAACTGTGAAAAGGATGTAACAAAAAGTATAGAATTACTCATCTTGAAAGAGTGGAACTGCAGATAGGCGGAATTACTTAAATAATACATAACATCTAGAATAAACATGATAATTAAATTTATTTTAACAAAAATGCAGTAAATAAAATTATCAATTACCAATAGAAACCTTATCAGTCATAAGTGAATGAGATGTATTGGAGAAAATGGATAATGCTGTTGGAAATGATATTACAGATGTAGATTCTCATTACCGCCCTAACTCTGAGTATTCAGAAGACAATGAAAAATGTGCGGCACTTAGAGAACCAACTCAAAGTGGAAGTAGATGGAGAAAAAGGAATCCAAGCAAATGGAAATGCAATGTAAAAAAAAATAACCTAGGGATGGGTTGCTATACAAAATAAAATAAATCACAAGATGCTAAAATTCCTAAACCTCTAAATTGTAACTTGTGTGGATTTAAGTGCACTGAAAACATTCCTGAAGAGAGGCGAAAGGAGATTTGTTCATTCTATTGGAAGGCAGAAAGACTTCGTTCTCCATTGTGTCATCAGCAGCACTCTAGGAAGGAGGACGAATCTTAAGAATCTTGACGATGGCCACTGTTTTTACGATTCCTCCTCCTTTGTGTTTGGAAGCTGTCAGAATTCCCTTGCTTCTGGTACACAGTGTTTTCAGAAAGAAATTATTTGCAAACTCTGGACCTTTTCTCTGAATGAAATACTTCAATCTACAGTAGGTGGCAAAAATGTTAGTGAAAAAGAAATCCAAAGGTGAGAATGGTAGTGATGTTAATGGGCTGAAAGTGAAGTCTTTCAATTACACGAAAGAAACTTCTTGGGTTCTGCAATACAAGTGTGGGTATTCTGATGAATATAAATCAATCAACATTCGTGGAAGGACTACCATTTGTTTGTTCAAAACAGGTGCTAGCAGAATACTCAATTCCGTTGCCAATAAGCTCAGCAAAGAAAATAATCTTCACTGCATCATATCACGCTTATTGGACGAATCACACAGATTGAAAAAAAAAAACAATCTTTGCTGTAATTATGTAACCGCGTTCACTACATTGTATCACATGCATCAGGTATCGGTAAATCTGTCCATGTTTCTCAGAGGAGTAACTTTTCCGATACGTGTGATCATGGCCTTCTTTAATAAATCAATTGCAATTGCTCAACTGTTGATATTACGTTATGCCATATTCAGTGTCACGCCAAACTGGAAGACTGAAAACTTGTAGAAAACTACGAAGATTTATATAAGCTAAGGCATCCCCATTACAATAATCAAGTTGTTTCTTACATATCGTCTGTGTTTTTTTTTAAACTTCCTATGTGACAGTACAGAAAATAATTTTTCAGGAGGAAAAAAAAAATCAATAGGCCTACACTGATGCTTGATGATGTCATTTATGTTTATCATATTCACCAACGTTTTCTACTGAATTATTTCATTTTCTTATGTACGCCCATTGATTTTTAATTAATTTGTTCTTCCTCCTGAAAAATTTTTTTTCTGTATTGTCACATAGAAGATTTCATAAAAACAATGACGGTATATTATGTAACCAATATCTCGTTTCTTCCTATTCAATTAATATGCATGAAACAATTACAATTTCTTTTTCGCTATCACTCAGAAGCCATTGCAACTTCGTCATCTCAACACAGAACATTCCAATTTAGTCAACAAACCCATTGAATTGTTTATGCATAAAAGAGATGTACTTAAAGTTTAAAATAAAATTATTTCATTCGTACACAGACTACATTATAGGAGCAGACGATTTCAATTCAGAGGATTCAGCCTCAGATGTTATTGCAGCCCACTTGAACATGTTATTATTTGTTTGAAAAGTACTATCCCGAACATGAGGGTCCCTGGAGGAAAAACATATGTGAACCCATTTTCTTGAACATAAAGGGACAGTCTTTTTCCCATGAAGAAATGCTTCAACTTCTTAAATTATCAGACAAAGACTGAAAAGTACTTTTAAATATATGAATAATTCGAAATTCAGAATAAGAATGAAAAATGAATATCCAAATTTACATGAAATAGCAATCAGATTTCTCCTTTATTTATCCACCACATGTCTTTGTGAAACTGCATTTTCTGCCATGATTGTTCTTAAAACGAAAAGTAACCATCTGCAACTTTTTGTTTTGTTATCGATTCAATTCATTCTAGAATTAACAAACAAATGGACAGAAAATAACAAAAGTATCACTAGCCTCACTAAAAACCTTAAATTCTCAGGTGTAATACAAAATAATAATAATAATAATAATAATAATAATAATAATAATAATAATAATAATAATAATAAAGTAAGCTGACTAAGGTTATCTTTTTAGTAACTTATAATTGGGGTTATTCAGATACGAATCTAGCATGTAAAACTGTATTGGACTTGATTAATTCGCACAATATTGATATTGCTTATAACACCAGTGATACCTCAACTTTCCTCCGCTACTAACTATTCCTGATCATACATTATTGTCAACATACATCTTGCGAAACTCTAGTCAAACCATACTAGATGATCCAGGGTGTGGTCATCGACCAATTATTACCACAATCACACTAAATTAATAAAAGATATATATAAACTAAATCAACAAAAGATTTACATAAACCTAGGTCCTCATGGAATTATAAAAGAGGTAATTGGGAGAAATTTAATGAGCTACTTGACTCATAAATTTTACAATTTCAAATTAAGAATACAGAACCTCCAGATAAAATAGTTAGGAAATTTTGTAATATAATGCAAGAGGGTGGAAGCGCATTATATAGCGAAATTTATAAACTTGTACTTGCTATTTGGGAAAAAGAAATTCTACCAGAACAATGGAAGGAGTCCATAATTGTTCCTATTTTTAAGAAGGGGGACAAGACTAACTGTAGCAACTTTAAAGGCATATCACTTTTGTTGACGTATAAAATTTTGTCCAATATTCTTTCGAGAAGATTAACTCCGTATGTAGATGAAATTATTGGGGATCATCAGTGCGGTTTTAGGTGTAATACATCGACTATTGATCAATTTTTTTTGTATCTGACAGATATTGGAGAAAAAATGGAAACAGTACATCAGTTATTCATAGATTTCAAAAAAGTGTGTGACTCGGTTAAGAGAGAAATTTTATATAATATTCTTATTGAATTTGTTATTCCCAAGAAACTAGTTCGATTAATTAAAATGTGTCTCAGTGAAACTAACAGCAGAGTCTATATAGGCCAGTTTCTATCTAATGCTTTTCCGATTCACTGGGGGCTAAAGCAAGGAGATGCACTATCACTTTTACTTTTTAACTTCACTCTAGAATATGCCATTAGGAAAGTTCAGGATAACAGAGAGGGTTTGGAATTGAATGGGTTACATCAGCTTCTTGTCTATGCAGTTGACGTGAATATGTTAGGAGAAAATTTACAAACAATTAGGAAAAAAACATGGAAATTCTACTTGAAGCAAGTAAAGCGATAGGTTTGAGAGTAAATTCCGAAGAGACAATGTATATGATTATGTCTTGTGACCGGAATATTGTACGAAATGGAAATATAAAAATTTGAGATTTATCCTTTGAAAAGGTGGAAAAATTCAAATATCTTGGAGCAACAGTAACAAATATAAATGACACTCTGGAGGAAATCAAACGCAGAGTAAATATGGGAAATGCCTGTAATTATTCAGTTGAGAAACTTTTGTTATCTAGTCTGCTGTCAAAAAGTCTGAAAGTTAGAATTTATAAAACATTTATATTACCAGTTGTTCTGTATGATTGTGAAACTTGGACGCTTACTTTGAGAGGGGAACAGAGATTAAGAGTGTTTGAGAATAAGGTGCTTAGGAAAATATTTGAGGCAAAGAGGAATGAAGTTACAGGAGAATGGAGAAAGTTACACAACGCAGAACTGCACGCATTGTGTTCTTCACCTGACATAATTAGGAACATTAAATCCAGACGTTTGAGATGGACAGGGCTTGTAGCACATATGGGCGAATCCAGAAATGCATATAGAGTGTTAGTTGGGGAACCAGAGGGAAAAAGATCTTTGGGGAGGCCGAGACGTAGATGGGAGGATAATATTAAAATGGATTTGAGGGAAGTGGGATATGATGATAGAGACTGGATTAATCTTGCACAGGATAGGGACCAATGGTGGGCTTATGTGAGGGTGGCAATAAACCTCCAGGTTCCTTAAAAGCCATTTGTAAGTAAGTATTATCAGCAGTAAATCACAATATCCCAAGAGGGAAGGTTTTTAAATATAAACCCTTCTGGAATAGAAAACTCTCAGAATACAAAAAATTCGAGAAAATACAAGGAAAAAAGTTGAGAAGACTAAAAATGTGAATGACATTCAAGATTGGAGGAAAACAGCAGCAAATCTTAGGAACTGTATTTGAGACTTTTGGATAGTATTGATTACAGAACAGATAGTGGAAAAGTACATAATTTTATTGCTTCATTAAATAATAAAAAGAAAAGAACAAAAAACAACCTAGTATAATATACCAAGGGAAAACTTTAATATATGGTAAATACATAGCAGATGCTTTTAATACATTTTTTGCTTTCTCCTCCAAGTCAAGATCAAATAACAAGAAATTCCTTAAGAAGAATGTTAAGGATAAATTCAAAAGTAAAACAAATGATACATTACACACCATATTTAATATGAATGAGCTTCAAAAAGCCATTGCTCAATTACAATCCAAGAAGAGTCCAGGTGCAGATAAAATATCTGTAGAAATGATTGAACATTTTGGCACTGTCATTCTTAGGAAATGTTTAGACATAACACATCCATAATCCAGTAATGTGGAAAAAAAACTATTAGTATATCTATTCTTAAAACAAATCACCAAATCAAATTGAAAGCTTCAGACCTATATTACTTACCAGTACACTAGCTAAAGTAATAGAAAGAATGGTTTGCAATCGTCTCATCTGGTATTTGGAAACTCAAAACATAATAGCCAAAGAACAGGCAGAATTTAGAAAATATCAGTCAACTTCACAACAAATTATTAGGGTTAGCCAAGAAATTAAAGACTGTTTGGACAAACAACAAACAATATTGGCTGTTTATGTCGATTTCAACAGTGCTTATGATTCTGTACCTCGACTGAAACTATTGGAAAAAAATGTCTAATATTGGAATACATATTATAATGCTAAACTGGTTCTACAATTTTTTGAATCAAAGATTTGTGCAACAAAATTCAATGAATACTTATCAAAATATAGGCAAACTCACAAAGGGCTTTCAGAAGGGGCAATGTCTAGTCCTACACTTTTTAATATTTTCCTCAATGATTTACCATTTGTGTTAAACAAAACAAAAAATGTTAAATGTGCACTGTATGCCAATAATCTCATAATCTGGATATCAGCACCACAAAAGAAACATATGCATCTAACAACAGAAATGAACAAAGTCCTAGAAATTACAAGATTGGTGCTTTGAGAATGAGATGGAAATCAACTTGTCTAAAACCAAATACCAAGTTTTTACTCTTTGCTACACTAAATCCAAAGTCTTATTCACATTTAATAACAAATCCATAGAAGAAACAGAAGCTTTTACCTCAGCGTGACATGGAAAAAGAAATTTGAAAATGTTACAAATAAAGCGCAAAATAGACTGACAGTGATGAAAAGATTAGCTGGAAATAAATGGGGTTGTTCAGTACATACACTAAATACAACATATAAGACTTACAGAATTTGTACTTGCTATTTGGGAGAAGGAAATTGTACCGAAACAATGGAAGAAGTCCATATTGTACCTATCTCTAAGAAGGGGCCAAAAAAACTGATAGTTGGTTTCACCAAGCTTCACTATGTTTTTAATGATTCATTAATTATGTATTTACTGATTCATTAAATTATTTTTATAGCTCACCAGGCATCTTTAGCCCTAAGGAACCAGTAAAGCTATCATTAGTTTAGTGATACAAATTTCCGTTTTTAAATTTTTAATTGTTCACTAGTTGCAATATAAAATGGCGGAACATTTCGACACAGAATTGTTACATCTATAACTGCTCGAAATTTGTCAACTAGGCAATATACAACTTAGTTTTATTTTAACACATGACAGTGGTCATTATAACTATATACCTAAGAAATATTAGATAATTAATACACAATGTACATTCAAACAAAACAAATCTTAATTGGCATATTAACTTCTATTTATTAGAATTAAATTTACACACACATTGGTCTGCCTTGAAAATAGTTGTTTAACACAGCATATTAGATATCAAGTTTCTACTTTCTTTTACCTCTGCAACTATACTTCACAGTATAGTAAATTCATGTCTTTAATTTTTTTCATTCTGGATAATAGGTTTCAGGAATATGATCTATACTACATTGTAATTATAGTATATAAAATCATGTTCCCTGGAATCAGGAACGCAATAATTACAACAGCTATATTTATGGCTAAAATAATAGTAATAGTACCTTTTTCTCCATTTACTACATTTTCTAACCGTGTTGCTTCAGTGTTGGCCCTCATGCAAATGATATAGTAGGTACATGATTTGCGATATAGTAGGCTGTGGTTTCATAAAAATTTTGTGATGTAGTTATCATAAGCAGTGAAAAATATAGTAGAACTGCATTGGTGTTATTGCAGCTTCTGTGGGTATCTCTTTGTTACTTGTTAGCTTAAACAACAAGTTTAAACCCCCACACCATGACGAGGTGAGTACTCACGAGGGAGACTTGAAACTTTCAATCTTTTAAGCCCATATCAGTTTGGCTTTAGACCATCAAGCGGCACAACTGAAGCTTTGTTATATTTTGCTCGAGAAATTTATAAAGGTTTCACAGGAAAGAAGACCACATTAGCTGTAATGATAGACTTTGAAGCTGCTTTTGATTATACTCCTCACAGATCCATTTTATTACAATCTATGAAACTTGGAATCAAAGACAGAATGCTGAGATTTCTACATTCTTTTCTTAATGAAAGAACAATTCAATCCTCAGTAAATAATCATTTGTCTTTATCCAAAAAAATTACAGGTGGTATACCTCAAGGTTCTGTTTTAAGTCCAAATTTATTTAATATAATGTTACATGACTTCCTGATGATGTTCCACCTGAGGTAAAAATAAGTATCTATGCAGATGATGTTACAATATGGGCTACTAACAACAATCCAAATGAATCATTAAGAGTTATACAAATAGCTGTAAATAATATCAGTAATTGGGCATCCAAATGGAATCTATCTATCTCACAGTCAAAAATTGAATATACTGTCTTCACAAGAAGATATAGTTCAAAAAACTATAAACCTCACATTTATTTGAATAATCAAGAAATTCAGTACAATCCAACTCCTAAGATCCTAGGATTAATTTTTTATGAAAAACTTTTATGGAGAACACATTTAACCAATGTTGCTTTTTACAGTGTCTACCACGATTAAATCTCTTGAAGGTCATAGCTAATAAGGAATGGGGATCAGATATCACGATAATATGTCTGTTTTATAATGCTTATATACGATCAAAATTGACTTATGGATGTGAAATATGGGGAGGAACATCAGCAACTCATCTACAAAATATTTCTGTTCTTCAAAACTCAGCCTTAAGATTATGCCTAGGAGTACCAAAAGCTACATGAACTGTTGCCCTAGAAATTGAATGTAATATTCAACCAATCAGACACTATGTATTACAAAAGGATCTAAAAATACATAAAATTGCAAGCCTGATTCAGATCTCAGATGTTCTTTAAACTGTCAGATAATATCCTGTGTAATTTCTATAAAATAAACAAAGAAGAAATACCAATCTATATCACAGACACACTCATTGCTAAACTCCAGTTGTGAACGAAATTCCTCCATGGAAATGGGTGATTCCAGAACATAGCATACAAATTCCAGGAAGTCATTCCAGAAATGATCCTCCATACATTCTTAAGGTAGATGCCATGGAACTACTCTGCAGCACATATAAGAATCACCTTCAAATTTATACAGATAGATCTCTGAACCCTAATAATGGCACATCAGGGGCAGGATATTCTATTCCAAAATACAGTATCAAGAAAGTTACTTCATACCATGTTCATCCTCCAGTCTTGACACTGAACTGCTAGCTATTGATGCTGCTCTTCAGTGTGTTTCTCAAATTTCTGAAAAATCTATTTGCATACTTACCGACTCCAAGGGGGCTGGCTATTTTTAATATAATCAAATATGTACCAACATAGAATTATTCTAATTCAGAAACAACTAAGTAAACTAAAAAACTCCAAAAGGAAATAACATTTCAATGGATACCTAATCATTGTGGTATACCTGGAAATGAGAAAGTAGATAACATTGCAAAACAGGCAACATATTTGCAACCAAGATCTCTTCAAGTGATATTTCTATGCAGTGCCTTTGCTTCAGTAAAGTTTCGTTTTATAAACCTATGGATCAACAATTGGCTCTCTTCTGAAAAAGGAAAAATTTTACAATCCGTAGAAAAGAAACCAAATGACCCGGAAATGTACAAAAACTTGTCCAGACATGTTCAAACATTTTTAACAAGAGCTAGAACAGGTCACATTATCACAATTGTACCTACACCGATTTTACCTTTCTGATACTCCTACTTGTCTGTAGTGTAATAATCATGATGAAGTTCTGGAACACATTCTTCTATACTGTCCATCCATAAACCACAAAAGCAGCAAATTAAAATCACCAGTACCAGTTGCAGAAGACACAGCCCTGCAGTACACAAACAACTCCAACTCCAACTCTGGCTACTAGCCTAGATCATATATATATATATATATATATATATATAACAGATAAGCCATTGGTATAGGTTTGTCAGTTTGCAATTCATGGCTGACTTGATGTAGTTCAATAATTGTCAACAAATGGCACAATGACCAACACCATCACAGAGCAGTGTATATTAGAGAGTACCGCATTCTCGGCGGCGGCAGCCATATTTACTCCTGGCTCGGCACAGATGCATAAGCAGTAATGCTAGAAGGAAGGTCATTAAAGGTGATATCATACATGTTGTTATGGTTTATTGAATACAGGAGACGAGGATTAATAAACATTATTGTCATAGTGGGATGACTGATTAGAGATAATACTTCATTATTTATATAATGTCCATTTCAATAGGGATAACATCAGCAATTTTCTATGCAGTTCTCGTACCAACACTTCGACTGCCACCTTTTAGCAGATTGTTGTAGTGCATTTGCTATAACAGACAATTTTCTTAACAATAAATAGGCCTACATTCTAGTTCTAAAATACAGTGATAAGACTTTTTCAAAAATATTATGACAAGTTGGGAACGTATGAGTTGAAGTGTTAATAATTAAAGACTTCAAATCCTTTACTGTAAACTCATTTTCTACCAACGTTACACATTTTTCTACATTTACAGATTTATAAGGGTATACAAGTGACATATCCTTGTACGACTTGAGAGTCACTAATGTGCTAATAAAATGTACAGATTCATCCCTGTTATCAGTTATTACTATTAGAGATGAAAAACAGTTTTCACAAATACGATACAGTATGCCTATAACTTATTTTGTTTTATTTTGAACAAAACTGATCCCAACAAATAGTAAAGAGCTTGTTGTTCACTCAAGTTAATATTTCTGTTTTCAATTAAATTACAATTTAGCCTATATCAATTTCCTTTTGCTGACATTCATCTTCACTAGACCTTTCTGCTTCGGGTTTACTTACATCTGTACTTAGAAACTCATCTAATTGTTCAGAATCGCAAACTGCGTAATATCCATGCTCCGTTTATGAGAAAAATTGAGAAATCGTAATGCAGTTTTGAATTATTTTGCATCCGGGATTGGATTTATGGAATGGAAAGTAGAAAATAAATTTTCTAACGCATCCTAAGTGGATCTATCTAGCATAAGATATTTGAAGTTCGCTTTATTATGACAACTTTCTTGAGAATCAAGAAGTGTTTTTTGTTACCAGTATTATACCAGTTTGGAATGGTTTCTAACGTCCTCTTTTGCCCACCTTGATGTTTTCAATTATAAATATTATGTCATTACTTATTTACGGCTTGTAAGGAACTCTGAGGTTCATCGTCACCCTCACATAAGCTCCACATCGGTCCCTATTCTGTGCAAGATTAATCCAGTCTCTATCATCATATCCCACCTCCCTCAAATCCATTTTAATATTATCCTCCTATCTACATCTCGGCCTTCCCAAAGAGCTTTCTCCTCCGGCTTCCCAACTAACACTCTATAGGCTATGCATTTCTGGATTCGCCCATACGTGCTACATGTCCTGTCCATCTCAAACGTCTGAATTTAATGTTTCTAATTATGTCAGGTGAAGAATACAATGTGTGAAGTTCTCCGTTGTGTAACTTTCTCCATTCTCCTGTAACTTCATTCCTCTTAGCCCCAAATATTTTCCTAATTACCTTCTTCTCAAACAACCATATCCTCTGTTCCTCTCTCAAAGTGAGAGTCCAAGTTTCACACCCATACAGAACAACCGGAAATATAAGATTTTTTGACAGCAGACTAGATGACAAAATCTTCTCAACCGAATAATAAGAGGCATTTCCCATGCTAATTCTGCGTTTAATTTCCTCCCGAATGTCATTTATATTTGTTACTGGTGCTCCAAAGTTATTTGAATTTTTCTACCTCTTCGAAGGATAAATTTCTAATTTTTATATTGTATTTCCATTTCGAATAATATTCTGGTCACGAGATATAATCATATACTTTGTCTTTTCGGGATTTACTTCCAAACCTATCGCTTTACTTGCTTCAATTCCCGTGTTTTCCCTAATTGTTTGTGGATTCTCTCTAACATATTCATGTCATCCACATATACAAGAAGGAGTAACCCGTTCAATTCCAAATCCTCTCTGCTATCCTGAACTTACCTAATGGCATATTCTAGAGCGAAGTTAAAATGTAAAGGTGATAGTGCATCTCCTTTGCTTTAGCCCGCAGTGAAAATATTGTCATTGAGAAATTAATCATGGAAGTATATTTCTCCTCTTGTTCGTGACTAAGTGATAATTTTATACATCGACAATTGATTACACATTGATTAACTGCACGACAACACGGCATTCTTCAGGATAACAATGAAATATCGCACTAGAAACCTCTGTTCCTACGCAAGTCTTGCGTTGTACAGTCTCTCCGCAGGAGTAAATATGGCTGCCGCGGCGGCATTTGTCGGATCAAAAGAATGCGGTACTCTCCAATATACACTGCTCTGCACCATCACAATATACACAAACTCTGAACCAGTCTGGTCGGTCTATACCAATTATTTCGTTTGTATGTACTGTCGACAACTGATGACCATGGATGAATATATTATTGGCCTATATGACCTTGACAAGTTAAGAACGAGGCAGCTAATAATAGTTGTCACGTGGGAAAAGCGAAGAGATAAGATAAAGTACACCTTTCTATTGAATAGAATTCAGAGTCTTCAGCAACTAACTGGCCAGACAAAGCCAATGTAACTAGAATACATAGACCATGCTGTCTTAATGCTATCGGTCGGGAATATGTTGTTGTGTTGTTGTTATCTAATGCCGGGCTTTGGCAACGAAGCCATTAGCGTTCTTGCTCTCCAATATTTCTCTGTGGTGGATCCATCAGGTAGAACTTCACATTAATTATCGGTCGGGAATATTGTGATTCGTTATCTTTTCTGTTTTTATATATTTGTCGTGAATATTATTTATTTTATCAACTGAGTGTATATTATAATTTATCTGTTAATTGATATTTTACCGATGTTAAATCTAAAGAACAATGGGAAATAAGGGACAAAACACTGAAAAAAAAAAAATAAATAAAAAGAGAATTTGTCGTTCATAATTATAATATGTTCTCGGAGTTTTGTTATACTTGCATCACAAAAACGTACGAAAATTAATGTTTAACATTACCTATTTAGTTATGATAGTAGTATATTGGAAAATTTGTGCATATAGCCTGATTACAATATATAAGTAATCCTATCCTAAGCTAAGCAATGGTAGTCTTATACAAAAACAAGAATAATCTAGTTTGCAGCCTGTGATATTGTCTCGTTTACAGTATTATATAATATACATATTACGGTAATTACTAGGTACTTCAACAATATATAGTTAATAATATTATAAAATATGCAGGCCTAAACCATTACTAAAAAATATTCCTTCCCTCTTACCGGTATATCCATTATTACTATTTTTATAGTCTACACCACAATATGCTGTAATTGCTATCATTTAATTTTATGTTAACATTAAATGAGCCGTTCAGAGCAAACATGGTGTAAGTCAAAATTGGATAATGAGGTTTAAAGTAAAAATTCTGTAAAATACAGCACAAAGTAGCAATTAATATGGCCTTCTTGCTATCCACTGACTATTAATAGTTTAAAAAAATAGAATATTAATTGCTACTTTGCGCTGTATTTTACAGAATGTTTACTTTAACTCTCATTACCCATTTTTGACTTACACCATTTCTGCTCTGAACGGCTCAAATAGTCTAGGGTTGAGTTAAGCGATCAGCATTGGAAGGAAGCTTTATGTCTATAATTATTGGGCCTCCATATAGTATATAGGCCTGTATTATTTTATAGTTTTTCTTTGACTATAAGACAGCCAAAATGACAAAACTTATTAACATATAAATTTAAACTATGACGATAACATTACATTATATTGTATATATTATTCCAGAATGTGCAATACTACTATGTTTAGGGCAGGGGCACCAAACATTATTTGTAAGGCCAGGAACTCTACAAGGATGATCGATCGTGAACCACATGTTATAAAGATAATAATTCTTCGAAATAAAAATAAATTTACATGTACACGGTATGCAGTTATGTATTAGCACTGCAATTGGGTATACTTAGGATTGCCAGATTTTAAAAATTTCGAAGAGAGACATTTTACTGCAGTTGATTTACAAGTGACTTTATGATAATGTATTAATTAATACAGTGTAGCCTATGTATGTATAGGTTAATTAAACAATTACTTTTTCAACGCTTGAATGGATATTTATCATTATATTTGTTATAATTTATAATAGTGTGTCCTCTAATGTGATAATCTTAATATATAAAAGTGAATGTGGGTATGTATGTATGTGTGTGTGTTCTCTATACAAATCTATATGCCTTGACTGATATGTGCCAAAGTTTGCACATTTAACCTTCATAACCAGGAGAAAAACATAGGCTACATTAAAATTGTGCAAATAGACGTTGGATTAATTAAAAAATAAAAATAAATACGATCAAACATTCATGTGTAATATTAAAATTCAATCTTCTATATTCAATTGTTTTTTATTATTGTCTGTTGTATTCAACATCGACTTTCACGAGGCCATGGAAATTATAACACAAAATTAAATAACATTGTTGATACACATCATGAAGGCTAAAACTAGATAATTCATGCAGTTCAGGACTGCATTATGAATTTTCCGATGCCATTGTAGATAGTGAGCAGACTGTGTTTTATCCAACTAAATTCTTGAATTCTTTGAAACCACAAGGATTGTTACTATATAATTTAATACTTAATATTTAATTACCAACAGTACTATTGTGAAATATTGACCCACCAAAATTATTCAATGGAACAAGAATTGGTGCGAAAAACTCATTTGAAACGTACCTTGCGTGGTAAAGGGGTTATTGTTTATAGTGATCTCCCCAAGGCTAACTCATGGGTAAGCAATCGAAAGGGCCTATCTTCCTCAGAATGGACCAATGCTTTAAAAATGTCAAGCAATATTTCGGCGGTTCACGCAATACCGGGCAGAACTCTAAGCACAACCCGCTGCCGTCATCAGACTGTAGCGAGCTTGAAACACTTGGACACGTGCTTGGACAATGCCCCAAAGGTGAGCTGCTGATCAATGCTAGACATCATCGTGTACGACATGCTTTGGCGATATCGTTAAAAACTTTAAATTGGGAGATTCATGAGGAAGTACATTGTGTATCATCAGATGGTTCTTTTAGACGGGCAGACATTATTACTATCAACAGATGCTTAAAACGGGCTCTTGTTCTTGACCCTACTATCCGTTTCGAAAGAAACCTAAATCAGGCCACCGAAGTTGATATTGAGAAGAAGTCCATATATGAACCTTGTCTGCCGTATCTTTCTCAAAAGTACAACGTCCCTCTTAAACAATGGTCCGTCATTGGTTTGCTGTTTGGCAGTAGAGGTTCAATCACAAAATTCACATGGAATTATCTTAAGGAACTTCACATTACTTTAGATTATGTAATGTCTATTCTTATAAATATTATCAAGGATTATTACATCATCTTTATTCCAATTAATCAACTTATATTTGCCTTCAACAATTAACTTTCTTTTTTCTTTAATGTATCACATCACATTATATTCATCATCATCATCATCATCCTTCACGAATTAGGCCTCTGTAGACCTGTTTCGGCCCCATCTAGCAGTCTTCTTAACGGTCTTCCTGGTCGACGATGTCCTCTAGGTTTATATTGCATCATAATTTTTGGGATTCTTGAATTTTCCATTCTTCTTACATGATCTAGCCAATTGAATTTGTATCTGGTGATTTTTTCTTCTACTGACTCTACTTCTAATTGTTCTAAAATTTCTTCATTCCTTTTTCGGTCTAAAAGAGTATATCCTGCTGTTCTCCTGAAAAATTTCATTTCCGTTGCTTTGATTCTGTTCATGTCTTTTTTCTTTAATGTCCAAATCTCGCTTCCGTATAGAAGGGTGGGTAATGCTAGTGTATTATATATTTTTATTCTTGTAGATTTTTGTACTAATTTAGCTTTTAATGTATTGTTTATTATTCCTAGAATTTGTGTAAATTTGGTAATTTTCTTGTTCACATCTTTTTCATTTTGATAAGATATTTCACAACCCAGATAATTGAAATTTTGCACTTGTTCGAGGCATTGGTTATTGTGTATTATCTTACTTCTCACTGGGTCTTGTCCTAAAAATGCCATTACTTTTGATTTTTGTGCTGAAATTTCCATCCCAAAATCTTTTAATATTTCATTTAATGTATACAATCCTCTTTGTAAATTATCCTCTGAATTGGAAATTATGACTTGATCATCGGCATAGAGTAAGGTATTTAATGTTAGAGCACTGGTTATTTTGATTCCTGATGTGTAGATTTGGTTCCATTTTAAAATAATTTCATTTATATAAATATTAAATAAAGTTGGTGATAGTGGACAACCTTGTCGAACTCCATTATTAACTAATTTTCTTTCGGATATACAGTTATTTATTTTGACACTTATTTTGCTGTCCGTGTAGATTTCTATTATATTTTGGAATAGCAAATTTGGAATATTTTTTTCTTGTAATATGTCGAATAAAAGGTCTCTTCGGACTTTATCAAAAGCTTTCACAAAATCAATAAAAGCTATATGGGTTTCTAAATTAAATTCTCTTCTTTTTTCCAACAATAGTTTGATACTAAATAATGGATCTACACATGATCTTCCTTTTCTAAAGCCATTTTGACACTCCAGAAGGAAAGTTTCAGCATGTTTTTTTAATTTTTCATTTAAAATCCTACTAAATATCTTATAACATGTGTTGAGGATACTAATCCCTCTATAGTTTTCAACATTCTGTTTATCTCCTGTTTTATATATGGGAATAATTACACTATTTTTCCATTCTTCCGGTAAAGTGGCAGTCAGATATATTCTGTTTAGAAATCTTAGTAATCTTTCTTGAAATAGATCTCCTGCATATTTATACAATTCTGAATTTAGGTTATCTTCTCCAGGTGATTTACTATTTTTCGTCTTCTTTAATGCTTCTTGTAGTTCTTCTTTTGTAATGCATTGTTCATCTGGGTTTTTTGTGTCCCAGAATTTTGAATCAAAAGTAGGATTGTTCCATAAGTTTTTGTAAAAGTCTAGGAATGTTTCTATTTTGGGGCAAGGGTTTATCTTGGCGGATTCCTTTATGTCTCTGTTCATGTATTTTAAAATTTTATATGTATTGGGTTTCATTTTATAAATGTCAGTTTCTAAAAAAGATATAAACTCTTTCCATGATTGCCTGTGTTGTTTTCTAATTTCTCTGTTAGCTATCGCCCTTTTATGTTTATAATCTATTTCATCATTAACGGATTTTGTTTGAAGGTATTTTCTATAAGCTATATTTTTATTTTTTATGATCTCCTTAATTTCATCATCCCAAGATCTTAATTTTTTCTTTTGTGTGAAAGCCTTATATTTTCCGATGCTCTCCGTGGCTGCCTGTGATATTTGAGTTTTAATATTTTCCCATTCTTTGTGAATGTCTTCATCTTCAGGTATTTCTAACATTTTTTGTTCAAGTCTTTTTTGATAAAGCCAGCGTACACTGTCGTCATGGATTAATCTAATTTTGTAACGCATTAATTCTTTTTTGGGGGCATTTATCTTTGTTAAATGTAGCCATCTTGGTGTATATCTCACTTTTGCTAATACAAGGTAATGATCTGATCCAATGTCACTTCCTCTGAAGACCTTGACATCTAAAAATAATTCGGATAATTTTCTATTTGCTATAAAATAATCTATGATAGATTTTGAGCCACGTGCTGACCATGTATACATATGAATATCTTTATGGTTGTAAAATGAATTCATGATTTTCATTTCATTGTATAATACAAAATCTCTTACTTTTTCTCCATTATTGTTTATGGTAGGTTCTCCAAATTTTCCTATGGTATTTTTTATTTCGATGTTGCCTATTCTACCGTTTAAATCTCCGGCTAATAATATGTAATTATTTTTATTTACTTTATTCAAAATTTCTTGCAACTGGGCATAAAACAATTCAGTTTCTTCAACTCTTCCTTCCTCTGGAGCATAAAGACTAAAGAAAGTTAGTTTGCCTCTTCCTATCTGGAGTTGTACTTCTAATATTCTTTCATTCCAGTATGTATAATTGTTTATTTTGTTTTTTATTGATTTATGAATCCAAATCATTACTCCGGCCTGTGCTCTTGTCTTCTTATTAACACCATTATATATGATTATGTAGTTTTTTGTTTCAGTTGTACCTTTTAGTTTCTTTTTTGTTTCTGTTATTGCTGCTATTTTAATCTGCTTTTTATTCAATATTTCTTCTAGTTCTTCTTCTTTATGATTGATCCCTCTAACATTCCAAGTAGCGTATGTGAACATATTTTGTTTTTTCCAATTTCGTTTAACCGTTGACTTGCTCTGGGTTGTCATCAAATTATCTATCCTTATACTGCTTGTTTGTAGAAATTTATTTCTTAACTGGCAAATGAAAGGAGATGATGTTTTTATCCCACGCATTCCTATGATACCCACTAAGATGCCTTTCGATTTTAAGTAACAGCAATTTCAGTGCAACTAGCTTTTGTAATGGCCATATTAAAATTAAGCTCAAAGACAGTCTCTCAAAGTTGCAGACATTAACTTAAAAACACTATGTTTTTCAAATTCTCAATTATATTTTATAGAAAGAAGTAGGAAAAAAAAAAGATTCTGCACATATCAGAAAGCAATAATTCAATGATACTTAGTCATATTGCTAATGTAGTATGTGAATGTACGTAAGGTGACTGAAAATAACGCTATTAATTTTATTCTAAAATATACGTCACTCAAAATATTGTTGTTCATATCCGAAAATGTGTTACTGCGAAATTCTAACTGTATAATCACGTTGCCAATGTAGTATGTTATGCATTGTGGAAATAATCTCTTAATTCCTAAAAAAACAGAATACTGTACGTCTCTCAGAATATTAGTCATTATGTTAAAAAATGACTTACTGTGGGTTTATATTGTATCTGTATTCTGTGTATAAAATAAGAATTAATATAATATGTTCTGAATTTGTGAGATATAGTTTCTCAAGTCATATAAAAAAATAGGCGTACAGCGGTCAAGGGGTAAAAAATTGTCCAATATAAATTAAATTACAATATGTATATATATTGATTCTTGGGTGCGACCGTTGAGAGATAAATTTTGGCTCTCGATGAAACCCCAACAGGTTCATACTGGGAACAAGAGAATTCCATGTTTATCGTCAGCTGTCTCTGAAATTCAAGTGAAAACACACACAGACATGAAATTACGTGAATTGCACAGCTTCAGATCAATGTACAGATCTTATAATTATTTTATCTCTGCCTCT
Source organism: Periplaneta americana (assembly GCF_040183065.1). NCBI lineage: Eukaryota > Metazoa > Arthropoda > Insecta > Blattodea > Blattidae > Periplaneta > Periplaneta americana. The sequence continues at coordinate 92,887,964 of NC_091127.1, forward strand.
GTGCAATGTTACATTTGCGGGGGAGGAAAGGGGATGGCAGAAAGGTTGTAATGTTTTTTAATATGTTGTCTACCATGACTAAGATAAGCCACTTAGGCCCGATTGTATAAACCATTTAATCTTAGATCAGAGGTTAAATTGATCCTTGTTTCAGCTGAACTTGGAATTTTGTGTTGTATAAAGTCTAATCTGAGATTAATTTGTCTCAAACTAAAGTCAACTTTGACTGAAGAAATTTCTCCGATTAAGTTAGATGATCCAAGTTCAGTTATTTCTTTTCTGTTTGAAATATACGAGTGAAAGATTGTGCAAATAAAATATCCATTATTATTAATATTAATAGATATGTTAGGTACATTTATATATATTTCTTTAAATTTCTTGCCTTAATACACAAACATTCTTATATTTTATAAGGCTCTATCGTGTTCAGCAGTATCAAATAACATAACCTATAATTATATTATGTATATAACAAACATTAATTATTAATGGATATGATAGGTACATTAATAAATTTTCAATTAACTGTATTACTAAACGAAAATTGTCGTTGAATAAAGCTTTATTATGTTTAGCAGTATCAAACACCAGAACATGATGACAACTTGGAGAACAGTCAACCTTCTTCTTATTGTCCGCCATTATTTACAGTGAAAAAAAAACCAGTGTCTCCAACAGAGTGTAATACGGAAAGTCGCGAAAAAGTAGTTGTAAAGTCGCTAGATTTCTCATTATCAACAAAGAAAGATTAAATTTTGTCACTATGGGGTGCTAAAAGGTCACTAAATCCCTATTTAAGCAATATAAAAGTTAAAATAAATTGTTGTTGAAAAAGAGTTAAAATCGCTAGATTGGCAACACTGAACAAACCAGTATAACATGGTCCGCGCATCACGTATTTCACCTGTTTATGCGATGTTGCCAAATCCTTTTCACGTGAACTTAGATTGCATTTGAACCAAGGTAATTTGATCGCAGAAAAGTTTTATACAATAGAAGAAGTGTCTGAACTCGGTTTACTTTTCGATCTTCGATCAAAGTTGATCTTTAGTCACGGAGTTTTATACAATTGGGCCTTAAAATTTAACAGTCACTGACTGGCAGAAATAAAATGTAAGGTCTGTAGAACATTGATACAATGCTAAGTGGGCCTATAGGGACCGGAAGGTGTGTTTTTGTTTTGCTGAACTTCAAGACAATGCTAACTCATTTACAGTAGTTTGTGTGACTGTAGCCTATATACATATATCTTCTTTGGTTTTACTTTATTTATAGTTCGATGTTTCCATTATTTCATTCGTATTTCTGGTGATGTGGAAGAGAAGGCATGGTGGTCTTAACTATGTCAGAATAAGTAAATAAACACATACGTATACATATATACATACATACAAATTAAAAAAATAACATTTGAAAGTAAGGCACGTGATGGAAATATTTTCTTTCGTTGTCTGATCTGCAGTTATTTTAAATTTAGTTAATCTTTTTCAGGCATTTGGCTAAGAAATTCATTAATTCATGTAAGTGACACTATGTAAAGATTCATCTTGATGGATGAGGAAAGATTATTAAAGGCAATTTGTTTTGGTATCTATAGTTGAGTTTCTGAGATTTCCGAAGAGTCTAACAACCAGTTTAATTAAAGAAAGAAGCGAAAAGGACAACCCGGGCAATGCCGGGTGCTTTCAGCTAGTTTAATATAAAAATATATTTTTCTTAAGTAACATTTAGATATAAAATATCTAAATACAAACATCAAGTGGTAGGAAAGTAATCCCTTAAATTTGCATATCCCTCAAGTCTGAACAAGGTGCATGGTGTATTTGTTTCACGTCATGCACTAATTTCAGTTTCGCATAGGAATGGGTAATATCTTAAAAAAAAAAAAAAAACATTCTGTGTCCTGTGGCGGCAGGCATGAGTGGGACATGGGAAAATTTCCTGAAAATCGAGAATGTCTGCCATATCGGGACATCTGGCAACCCGAGGTATACTCCTGGTGGCAGTGCTATGTAATATACAATAACATTACAATAATTACAGCATTAGAAAGAATGTAAAATTAAGATTACTTTAATGCAATAAACCTAGGAGTACGTATAAATAAAGACTGAACTATAAATAAGGCCTACTATAAGGATCATTCCATGCCAAATCAGTCAAAAAATTAAAAAATTCAACCTGATCACCTTGAATTTTAATAAAACTTTCAGGAATCATTCTTCCCAAACATCTAAATTAAAATATATTTTTTTAGAAAAATTGCATCTTGTTAGGTTTTGATGTTAATTCATTTTTATAATCTGCAAAACACTTTTTTTCGTTTACAGTAACACTTTCAATCTTGAATATTTCTGATTCTGTAAGTTCTATATTGTTGTTTTACACCTCATTTTAAAAGGAATATCACGAGCTTCAATTTGATATGCACTTCTACTATCAAACCTCTCATTCCTTCTCTGTTGATTTTAAAAGAATTCTTGTTTCCTCTTTGAGTTTCAGATTCTGTTAGCCAATAAATTCTTCCTATTCTTGTTGTAGGATCCACTTTGGTCAGTACCGCAATTTTGTGCACAACAAACATATCAGAAAATTGGGGGCATTTGAAGGGCGGAGAAGATCCATGTGGTTCCAAAGAACTTATTTTTACTTCATTGCCTTCTACTCCTAATAAACAACCTGCCTGTTCATCATTAATTCCAGTATTAGCATGCAACAAAGCCGGCAGTGTCATTGATATCCACATCATCAACTGTTACCATTATTTTATACTTAATTTCTCTGAAAATTAGTAGGTTTTAACGAAAACTCTAGTCTCATTTACAGGTCTATAACTAAAATTGTTGAGTACCTACCCTTTATTGTGTTTGCTGATTGTAACCTACTCTTCAGAATCTTTTCCTCTGCTAAACATTTTACCGTTCCTCCCACACCATCACATACATTCTTTCCATGTGAGGATGCGAAAAAAAATTCCACTCAGCCTGAATGTTAAATTATTTCTCATTATGACAAACTTACATAATTAACACGAGTAAGTCCGCTAGTTAATCAGTTACTTATATTCAAGTGTTAAAAGTAGTGTACGCAAGATTCAAAATAGATTATAAAGATTAAGGAAGTTGAACTTATTTTTGTACCATGATGCTGCTTCGTCTGAAAAGTAGTGAAGCTTTTCAGGTTTTCGAGGTAGTTTGTTTCAAGAAGTCAATCATGAAGCAATGGAATAAATTAATACCGGTACCAACAGTATCATGAACCATGTAATCAGAGAAATCACAAACTACAATACATTCATTTTGAGGTAGATTTTCTTTCAGATGTCGCAAATAGGTACATTGTTGAGTAGCGATAAATGAACATCTTAGAAGTTTCGGTATACTCTCAAACAAGTCAACTAAAAATACTTGTAATAGTTTACAGTACAGACTTATTATCAATCTGCATCTATTGTTTGATATTCATATTTTCAATCTGTTTACCTCAAAAGGTCTACAAACCTTACAAACTATTGCAAACTGAATTAAAATAGTCATGTTGATGTAGGCCTACAACATTACATTTTTTTATCACTACTCCTGATCCCATTCTAACAGTTTCAAGTTTTGTAATTTGTAACAATACTGATGGGTCATTCTATATTGACACACAACATTTACGAAGTAACTATGATATATGCAGGATATTTAATTAAATTCTTAGCAGTTCATGATAGAGACATCACTGTCTTTTAACGTAAGCATTCCAACATACAAACACAAATACTTAATGAAAAGGAATAATTAATAATGTAAAAAATATTAAATATTATATGATGTGTCACATGAACATTTTCTTGCCACTTAATTTATTACCAAAATGGAAAATGTTCATATTATTGTGCAAAATGACATACAATGGTCAAAAAAAGTTAAGCATAATTAGGCATATAACGGTTTTTATTAATTAAAATAAAATAGATGAATTGTAATTGGGTTTTTTCGTTCCACAGAATAAACTTAAAAGTAGAAATACACTATTTGTTAACAATGGACTCAATATGAAATGAAAAAGTTGCATTGTTTGGAAACAACGGAAAAGATAAGGGAAGTTGAAATTCGTACATCATCAAAGAAAAGGAAATGGTGCTTTCAGTACCCTGTTTAATAACGTGTTGGTCCTCCACGAACCCTGAGGCACTCTTGTATGCGACGGGGCATACTCAGTACCAACGCATCTAAGCTCTCCTGAGGCAAATTGTCCCATTCTTCCAAGGCAGCATTCCTGAGTTCTTGAATCGTTAATGGGTGATGTGGACGATTGGAAATGGCTCTCCTGAGAAAGCTCCATGCATACTCTATGCAGTTCATATCCAATCCATATACTGGCCAATCCATTCTTCGGATCCCATGTTCTACCAGATACCGCTGCACACTATGAGCACGATGAGGCCGAGCATTATCGTCCTGTAGAGTGAACCCTTCTCCTACAGTCTCTGCAAAACCAATTACTATGGGTTGGAGGATGTTGTTCTCATACATGGCAGCAGTCATGTTTCCCTCTATTGAAACCAGTGGTGTGCGGCTGCCAAACATGACACCTACCCAAAACAAGATTGAACCACCAAACTGTTTGTGACGTTCCACAGTCATTGAGGGATGATTTCGTTCCCCTGTTCGTCTCCATACGCGAATAGAGTTGTTGTCAGGGTGTAGGCCCATTCTCACTTCGTCTGAGAATAAAGTTCTGGTCCATTGGTCTCGTGTCCAATTCTCATGTGCTCTAGCCCATCTTGCACGAGCACCCCTGTGATGTGGACGGAGTGCTAGAGTCTTGAGTGGTCTTCGAGCATACAACCCTATGTCATGAAGTCTATTGCGCACAGTTTGGCTACTTACAACAACACCAGTGGCTTCGCGCAGGTCATGGCGCAGAGTTGTACAGTAGCTGAGGCTATAGGTTTCCTACGTGCAGATAACCTTACATACCGGTCCTGACCTGGTGTTGTTTTGCGTGGATGGCCCTCGTGAGGTCGATCTGCTATTGACTGGGTTTCCTGGAACTTTCTCCACAGTTTGGAGACAATACTCTGATTCACATGAAGGATGTTAGCAACATCAACTTGTCTTATGTTTTGTTCCATCAAAGTGATGATTTTGATGCGGTCTGCCATTGTAAGGGTGTTCCGAGCCATTGTACTGCACTATGAAGCAAAACAACACTGATTGAACTTTGCTCGAATTACAGGCTTTGTTTACTAGCCATGATTTGGACGTTACCTAGTGATGCAGAATAAAACAAATGAAAGGGTTTGAATTGGTAAACATAATACGTGCCACATAAAACCAAAAGAAACATAAATATCAGGTATTATTGGGTAAACTGGAAATATGCTTAACTTTTTTTGACCAGTGTATATGCATTCAGTTGTTTTCCAAAGAATTAAGACACTTATGTAATATATGTAACTGCTGACATACTTTAATAAAAATAACAGTGCCATTAACAAATAAAATATTGCGAATTATATAGTGACATAATAACATTTCTGTCAAGTTGATTACAATTTTTTTCAAATGCATATCGAGCTTTATACACAGTGCCTACAGTTCTTATTATACAAAGCAACACTTGATTACACTAAAATACACATTCAGATTTAAAATATCCACGGTTATTTACAACCATCTTTGGTGATATCTCCTGTGTAATGTCATGTGATGAATACACCAATATAAGCTATCCACTTTTCCTGCCATTTGTAGTACTTTCCTTTCTTGAACATCACGGAAACTTTAAATTCTTCGCCACCACAAGCTTTTGTAACTTCCTCTGCTTATCTGACGTCTTTTTTTAAATTGATTATTTAACGATGTTGTATCAACTACTAGGTTATTTAACCTCGATGGGATTGGTGATAGCGAAATGATATTTGGCGAGATGAGGTCGAGGATTCGCCATAGATTACATGACATTCACCTTACAATTGGGGAAAACCTCAACCAGATACCTTGCCCCAATTAGGATTTGAACCCGGGCCCACTTATTTCATGGTCAGATGTGCCTACCATTACTCCACAGCAGTGGACTGAACATGTGTTATGTATATTAATTCTTTTGACTTTCGGTTAGCTTTCTTAAGAATACGCATAAAGAAATGTAGTGCTTTCCAGGCTATCTTGTAATATTAGTGACTTTTTTCAACCAGTTTGTTATTAAAATATATACAGTACCTAAGTGTTCACTTGTGGCACTGGTGATCCATTTAATTGGTATGTGAGACAAATTTATTTTTGTGTTTTACAGAAGGATACATATTGATTTACTTTTGCTCACATTGATTTTAATTTTATTTGTTGTAGTCCAGTTTTCAATAATGTCAAACTAGTTTTACAAGGCGGTGATATAAGATTTATCCATAATTTTTTCTATATATTATACAGTCATCCACGAATAACCTTGCCTGAGAAGTGGCATTTCTGTTTATATCCTACAATAATTTTCAGTAAATATTTTGCACCGAGAAGCTATTATACATTTAATTGTACTCCTGAGACCAGTGAAATATATGCCAGTTTTATTAGAAAGGTGCATGTATAATTACCCAATAGCATGATATTATCTGCAACAAAAACTAAAGGGCATGAAAGAAATAAAGAAAACATTAATACTGTGGTTCTTCGAGTTCCATTAGAGTAGCATGTTCATTGTCCACTGAAAGTTGTATTTCTCTATTGAAGTGTAAAAGAGAAACTCTCATAAATTGTGTCAGAAACAAAGAAAGGCACCACCCAAATATGTGGGATAATTAATTTAATAATGTTATTACGGGTATTTGAAAAAAGCAATCATATGTAATGGGTGGGGGGAAAAAAAACTTTGTAATCGTGCTTCTATAGTTCGACAATGCTGACTATTCAGAGTTTTGCCTGACAGGTGAGCTACCATAAATTCCTTGAAGTCCTAGTTATTACTGAAGCCAAATGTGTGTCTATTGTCAAGAGTCCATTTTATTTATATTTGTTAAGACCTCATTCATAGACTAGTTACCACTTTCAGTTTTGATACTACATACATTGAAATGAATCTATTAATATTCGTCCTATTTATATACATTTATATTATATGATTCGGTCTACCTTCATAACACATCACATCAACAATACTCGATAAAGAGTTAAATTGGCTTCATTGCTGTGTTGTGTTTATTTTGTCATGTTCCTATAGCAGGAATATTAAATAGGAATTCCTTAAAACAGATTTATATTCACTCCTATGCCTTTATACAGAATACTGGTACATATACTGTGTTTCTTAAGATTTGGTTACTTTATAAACAGTATGTTAGTACAAGAACTCTTTTTTTTCATATTTAATAATTCTGGCATGTGTCAATAAATATGCTGAGGCCTCTGTCTCTCTCCGAATTACTCTTTTTAAGACTAACTGGAAACATATTCCATATTTATATTTAAAAAAAGGATTAAAATATCCTCACAACTTAGAGCATAACAATTCGCGAAATAATCATCCTACATTAAATTATTAAGATAAAAATGATTCATTCTATCGCTTGTAACAATACCTTTATGGTCCTAATAAATTAAGAAATAATTTACATCCAACAGATTTATTTTAAAATGACCTGCAGTTATTATTTCGAATTTTAATGTACCTTAATAAATTCAATTAAGGTACAATCAAATACATAGCACAAGAAAATGGATACAATCCCAACATAATAGACAACATAATACGTAATACAAAACAAAACCACAAAAAACAGAAGAATACAACACAAAACACAAGAGAACAAAAAATCCATCACACTAACATACGAAAACAAAAACACACATAAAAGTGCAACCTCATTCAAGAAATTAAACTACAACATAGCATACAGAACAAATAACACTACAAAAACATCTCAACACACAAACAACACAAACAAATACAACCACACAGGCGTATACAAACTCAAATGTAACACTGCAACAACTTCTACATAGGACAGACAGGCAGATCATTTCAAACACGTTACAAAGAACACATCACAGCCATAACAAAATTACAAAACACCTCCACATATGCAGAACACATCACAAATGCCAACCACACCTACAGTGACATCAACACAGACATGGAAATACTGCACATCCAACCGAAAAGCCAGAAACTCAACACACTAGAACAATATGAAATATACAGACACATGAAAACACACCCCAACGATATTCTCAACACACAACTCAATTTCAAAACACATACACTCTTTGTTTCTACACTACGAATGCACCCACACAGGAAACAAGAGGCGCCAAAACCAACAATGACCAATTCTGAAGATCACCGAAAATAGGTCGAAACATGTTAACAAGGTACGTTAAAATTTAACACATGAAAGTTATCATACATATTCCAAACCAATAAAATTTCGAGTTTCAAAAAAAGTAATTCCATCTTTCCAACAGGGAGACAATAAATACTTAAAGCAATTAATGCCAAATTCGAAAAACTTATTGATACAACTTAATTTCATATTCTATACCATTGGCACCAAAAGAAAAGTTTCTTAGTGTTTGTCCATTGCACTTTTTTTTTTTTATTGTCCTTCCCATTTCTATTTCTCGCATTTTGAGTAGGTACTTCACATGTAGTTTATATTTTACTTTAATACATATATGCCCATGAAGATATTTCGATATGTCTTACAAAATTCTTGCAGAAGACCATTGTGGTAACATTCTGCTGCATCTGTAGTTTGTACATTTCGAAATTGTCGTGCTTCAGCCCAAAAGTCAGGTGGGGGGAGGGGAGGTTGATGTGTCAATGTAGTTTTCCAGCATATAATATATTCAGAACATTCACTAAAAGGAGGGGCCTCTGATATTAGCTCTGCAAAAATCTGATACTTCTGATGCTGGTAAATAAGAAAGAACGAAATATTACAATTTTAACCACTTTCGAATTTCAGGTGTTTTGTTTCGCAGCTACTGGTTTGATATACTGTTTGTTTCCTTTAATTTTCCAAAGCAAAAACTGTCACTAAGTGAAATGTTCACTCTAATCTTAACACTGGGAACATTTATTTTGGCAGCATTGTGTGATGCTATTTCATAATATAACAAGAGCTTTGAAATGATTAACTGCTAACTACTTACCTGGTTGAAGGTAACGCTGAAGTGGTTCCTGTGATTTCTGAAGTGAAAACCGTTCAATTTATAAGGATTTTTTTTTTTTTTTTTTTTTTTTTTTTTTTTTTTTTTTTTTGAAGATGCAGTTGATTGTATATGCAAGGTGCAAAAGTGCCTAAACTAACCAGCCCCAATGCTGTCATGGAGGCCATACAGGGTCATACATTGTATGGAACCTACAATTTTTTTTAGTTAATCGTATGGGGGAATGAAAATTTTGTCTCTATGGAGCCATATGGCATATGGGTGCCAAAGTTTTGTACGTGAATATCTGTACAGATCTTAGATAATATCTTGCTGTTCCTACTGTACTGGTATTTTGTTTGATGTTCATAAACAAAAATTATCCACCTCTTCAGCACTGGAATCCAGAATTATATAAATTATAGTTGAAAAACAAGAAGTGCTGCAAATATACACTCAAGATTCATCGAGACAAGTGTGCATCTACGGTGGTGCTACATGATGTATTCTTTAAATCCAACTTGTACAATTAAAATATAAAGCAAAACAATTTCTTTACTTCTTCTTTAATATTAAAATATCATTGAATGACAATTGAAGTGATAGAGAGAGGAGAGTAAATATATTTCAAGGGAGAAAACAAGGGGTGGAGTGTATGGCCAAGAAAAAGATTACCATGACAGCACTGACCAAACCTAACCTGTTACAGACACTTGTATGCAAGGTGAATAACCCGAGTATGAAGGAAACTACCTCAGCGCTAGTTTAAATCCTATAGATGAACTAAGTGTCAGCATTGTCTCTAAGGTCTCTGTGTAACGAACTATTCATTCATAATGTACATCTGTGATTATGTTAACTACAGAAGAAGGAAGAAATATTGTCGTAATATGATGTTACCGGTACTCAGATTTCCAAATAAGGACAAGGAGAGGCTACAAAAATTATTTTTGAATTCAGCCTTATAAATTGAACGATTTTCACTTCAGAAATCACCGTAACTACCTTAGCACTAGTTTCAATAATTTAAAGACCAGTATAAAGGAAATTTGATTAAAGTGAGAAAGAAATTCGTAAGGGAGGTGGTCAGGAGGGATTGGAGGTTGCCTGCTAGTAGTCGTTACAAAAAACTATTATAGGCTATTTCATTTGACTAACAATGATTTGTAGAGAGCAAAATACCCACAGTAGGGTAAAGAATCTAAATCAGTACGTTTATGAGATAGGATATATAAAAGTGTCAGGAAAATAACAGAATTAACGTATATACCAATTAACTCTGCATTGGGAGAGAAACCGCACAGGGTATCGTAAATCTCCTGAAAATTAGAAAATTGTGTAAAAAATGCACTCAGGGCGAATTTTGCAGCCTGATAATATCTCGCCCACATTATGGACATAATTCAATACAGTTAGTCTGATATGAAATGAATACTAGAACAATTTGTTAACCAAAGATGATGTTCAGTAGTTTTTTAACAACATACAGAGCAAGTAAAAACACACACATATTGTAGCAATAGTTCAGATGAAAAGAAAATGATTAGTATGACCACTTATTCATAAAAAAAAACACTGCCAGCTGTGCAGCCTACATGAAATATATCAGGCCTACATTATGAACACGAATTTAATGTGGACGAGAAACGTACAGTTATTATTAGACTTCGTGGAATTGCCACGAGAATCGCAAGGTTTACTGCACACGCGGTATAGACTGTATGAGAAGGGGGTGTGCAACGGATTGAGTATGCCTCTGATGTGAACACTGAGCAGTATACTGCGGTTACAATAAAACCTGTATCCTGCATTAAAGAAATATAATGAATGATCATTGAAGTAGGAAATGTCTAAATATGTAAATATGCAATTATTTTATAGTGAGACATATTAACTCTTAAAATTTAATGTAAGATACTCACATCATCCTTGAATGTGTGCATTGCAGTGAAGAGCTATGTACATTTTGAGCGACTGCAAAGTAATCTCCTCCGATAGTCACTTAAACAGTTTTTGTATTGGGAAATGTAGGCCTACGTTCAACATCACACAATGTAATACGTGCATATTTGAAGAACGGAAAGTCACTACTTTTTAGTACACCAACTTCAGATGTCTTGTCGTGACCTGATAGTACATAATTTATAATACGAAGTTGTGAATAGACAGAATTTTTAGCAATAATGTTTCTCAACTTACATTTCACTTTTGCTGAAATTAATGAATTGTTATTTTGGATAACGATTTGTGATGCTTTATCCACTATATTAAGGGTTTCTGAGAGTGTCATTTAGACGATTCTAACAGGGTGATGCTTTTGGATACGATTTTAAAATTAGAATCAATGAAGAGAATATCTTCCAATAGCTGTTCAGAAGGCAATGAGTTTACAGCTGCAACAGCGGAACTGTCTGTGCTATCCAATGCATCAATTACCTCCATTATTTTGCCGAAATATTCTGCATAATAATTAACAGCATCAAACCACGTTCCCCAACGGGTCAAGACTGGCTGCGGGGGTAAGGTATTCCAGGGGCAATTGTTTGTAACAGCAACACTCTCATTGTAGTATGTTTGATTGAATTCTTGTCTACACTGAACAAATGTAAAGCTTTGACTATTCCAACCACAATAATGCAAAATCAAGTGCTTACATAGGTATACATTAGCTGTAGCTCCTCTATCTATTTGGACCGGTCACAATTCTTAACATGAACTGCTTATATTACGAGACCGGACGGTCGCTCACCTCCTCTATACTACCGTACATCAGCAACCTGATTGCATGCTGCGTTTGGCAATTCAATGAAGTCTAGTTATTATTTATATGTTTCCATATTGCATCATATAATACACCTATAAAATGAAAACATGAAGGCCTAGAAAAGAGGAACCATGTTTGGGGAAGGGGGTTGTATGTCTTCCCCTTTCGGATAAATTTCAGAAGACGGATACCTGCTTTTTCTTCATATTCCAAAATTATAATTTTGTGGACACAAAATAAATTAGTGCCTTTCCATGAGCATCATGATGTGCATTCAACAAACGCAGACAAATCTGCTCTTTTTAGTATTTTGTGATAATTGTTGCTAGTGAGGTATTCGTATACTGAAAATTAAAAACAATTAGATATCGTACATCAAATGATGACATTCTATATTGAATGCAAACAACATTATATCAGCCATGTACCAAAATGTCATCTGTGTGTTAAAAAATTTGGGTAAAACAAGCTTCTGTATGCTACAATTTAGCAAAACATCAAAGTATTATTGTAACATAACCTCACATTACAATGAGAAAGAAATTCGCAGATGGCATGACGTAAAGTAGACTGTGGTCACAGTCTTGTGTGGTCCTGTGGTAAAGTATTCCCACACTCGTATTACTCTATGTACTTTTCAGGTACTCTGCCATCTAGTGTTGGTTATCGCATTTCTCGATGGTGGCGGCGCATAGCATCTGTTATTTTCCACATGCTGCCAAAATTAGTAAAGGCTTGGCTCATCTTCTGTTATATATATGATCTAGGCTACTAGCAACAAGCATCTATAATGAACACTGATCAAAATACCCCTTATTTCTCATTAGAAACAAAACTGAATAGACTACAGTGGACTATAATGGACTTTGTCAACAAACAGCTGGATACATTAAGAAGATTGATTGATTGATTGATTGATTGATTGATTGATTGATTGATTATGTTATGAAAAATTAATTGAAGGGACATTCCATGGTCATGTGTGGGACATTTGTACTAATTTCTTAATCACATATCTTCATATAATTAGTTAAGTAAATTTTTTAAATTAAAAGTCTTGTATGCCAAAAGGAAAGTGCCAACAATGACTGATTTTTTGAGCTATGAAAAGTTATCATATCTTTTTTGTGTACTTAGAAAATACAAGACACATGATGGTCACATGCGGGACACATGCATTTCCCTAACATAAATTACTGAGTTATGATAGAAAATTCAGCCCATCTGCCAATGCTGTCATTATGCTGTATTTTTTTATGAATTGCAGAAAATTCTATAATCTCACGCAGTCACATTGAACAAAACATTAACTGGTGAGCCTGTAGAATGTGAAAATACTTCCAAGCAAAATCTATCTTGTACTTCTCAGAAATATAGGGTATTTCAAAAGTCAGTTCAAACATTAAACCGCTATAAATATTATAATATTTGAGATAGGGAAAAAACAAAAACATCATAGTGTTGGGCACACAACAGGGTTTACTAAACATTGGGAAGATGTCGGCCGTTCTCTTGTTCAACGTATAGTATTCTGTCTGCGACACCGTGCACATCATTTTGCAGATAATATCTTGGAATATTGGCAATTTCTTGCGAGATGGCATCTTTCAGTTGCAGTAGGGTTGTTGGGTGTGTCAGGAAAACTCGTTCTTTAAGGTAACCCTACAACCAAAAGTCGGCCGGATTGAAATCTGGAGATCGCGGAGGCCACATTGTAGGAAAGAGCCTACTGATGACTTTGGTCGGAAAACGAACCTCAAATACGCGTGTTAACTCCAACATTAATTTTGAGTAGGTTATTTTTCGACTCTTTATCAACATCTTAGGTTATTTAATGTCTGATGAGATGAAAGTGATAATGCCGGTAAAGTGAGTCCGCGATCCAGCACCGAAAGTTACCCAGCATTTGCTCATATTGGGTTGAGGGAAAATCCCGGGAAAAAACCTCAACCAGGTAACTTGCCCCGACCGGGAATCGAACCCGGGCCATCTGGTTTCCCGGCCAGACGCGATAACCGTTACTCCACAGGTGTGGACAATAATGGAATAAGACAGACTGTTACAGTAAATGGGGAGCGCTTCTAAGCATGTTACAGAACTTCGTCATCCCTAGACTGAGGAATCACGATATGGAAGCGCCACCCCACATCTTTATCCCTGCAAAACAATTAACTACGCAGATGTTTGACGATCGTGTCATTAGTAGGCACTTTCCAACAATGTGGCCTCCACGATCTCCAGGTTTCAATCCGACCGACTTTTTGGTTGTGGGGCTACCTTAAAGAACGACACATTCAACGACTCTACTGCAACTGAAAGATGCAATCTCGCAAGAAATTGCCAATATTCCAAGATATTATCTGCAAAATCCAGTGCATGGTGTCGCTGACAGAATGTTGTACATTGAACAAGAGAATAGCACACATCTTCCCAATGTTCTGTGAACCCTGTTGTTTGCCCAACACTGTGATGTTTTTGTTTTTTCCCCTATCAAATATTATAATATTTATAGCAGTTTAATGCTTGAACTGACTTTTGAAATACCCATATCTCCAGCATCTTTATCATGAACTTATTTTAAAATTCTGACGATGGCCCATCGCTCCATATTATTTCTAACTTCAGCTCATCATTACCTGATCGAATGATTTCATCATGTAGAAAGTCAACACAAACACAGTGTCTTTGTCCTTAGATTGGCAGTCAGTATAGATAAGGTACATTTTACATTATCCTTTGTAGAAAACAGCTCCAGTAAATGTAAGTACACTTGTGCATGATCAAAGAGCACTTTGAATTTCTAACAGACTTGGAGAGCAAGTTTTGTTTTGATTACAAAGGTGATAAAAATAAAATTGCATACATGTCCCATATAGGATGGTCACGTGTGGGACAACAATGAAAATTATTATTTAATTCTTTGTAATTAATAAAACAATTTCAAAATGTGGCCATGCAATTGTTGATTAAAAAAGAAGGAAAAAAGTTACTCATAGTTTTTTTAATGAATATATTTCTTTTGCAAAACAAAATATAACCTATTTTGAGCCACGTGTGGGACATAGATGTCTTTTCACTGGTTTAATTAATAATTACTTAACACATTTATAACGTTATAATAATAAACATGTGTTAAAATATATATTCACTTTTCACACAGAACAGGAAAAAGTTGCACAATAATGTTTGTTAAGCAACTGAAAGTCTCAAAAACAATGCAGTTTCAGTCTAGCGGGAAATGGCTGATAGAGGTCATCTTAAATGCAGATGTACCACACTTAAATTTTAAAACAATTGAAAAGGCAATATGTTTCTACTTAATTCAGGGTTTTATGTACCATTTTACAAAACATTTACCTAGAAAAAAAAAATTACGACAAATTCATAATAATGTCCTGTTTTTCATGGAATGTCCCTGAACACATTTGTGATGATTACTTACTGTTCATTAAATGTTAAGAAAATTTGGTTGATGAACAGCTCGCATTTTAGTGAATTGTTAAATATTTTAATGTTCACTAGTTAATGTTTCACTTGGATTGATTTATTGAAGCTTGGTGAAACCGGCCATAACTGTAGTAATTTTCGAGGAATATCACTGTTATTGATGTACAAAATTTTGACCAATATTCTTTTGAAAAGATTAACTCCATATGTACATTAAATTATTGGGGATCAACACTGGTTTTATGCGTAACAGATAGACTGTTGATCAGATTTTTTTGTACTTGACAAATATTGGAGAAAAAATGGGAGTACAAGGGCATAGTACATCTGTTATTCATAGATTTCAAAAAGATATGTGACTCGGTTAAGAAAGAAATTTTATATAATATTCTTATTGAATTTGGCATTCTCAAGAAATTAGTTCGATTAATTAAAATATATCTCAGTGAAACATACAACAGAGTCTGTATAAGCCAGTTTCAATTTTCCAATTCACTGTGGACTAAAGCATGGAGATACACTGTCACCTGAGTCATTCCACGTCAAATCGCAAAGCAATAAAACACGACCTTCTCGAAAATGGTCGAATTTTTTTTTCATGAATTCCAGACATCAAATAGAGAGACCTGTATTATTTTATTTTCACAATTATTAATTATTTGTATAGTTATGACTATCTGAAATTACGCAAATTATGTGCGCACTATTACATAAACTCACTTGGAACTCTGTGTCTACAAATAATTGAGATTTACGGTTTGGCGCATTTGAAAGACTAAATACAACACTTTTTATTACTTTAGGCTTATCACAAATAAATTTAAAATTTGGCCCAATTTTTTAATAATTTATTTTTCAAAGCAAAATTTCTATATTATATAGCCAAGTTAAAAATCTGAAAAAAATATAGACTTGTTCCCTGATGTATTATCTGTAAACTACTGCATTTAGAAATGTGGGATCTGCACACATACATTTGTAACAATTTATTTTCCGGAGGCATGCACGCTCTCGCGCTCCCCAGTTAATGAACTGCTTGTGGCCGTGGCCTAGAAGGCTGCCCATGGAAAGTTTTACGAAATTCCCCGTTGCATATACAGTAATAACTAATATCGCCACACTACAAAAATGCATTCATTCATCAAATGATTAATACTTTAAGGAACAGTAAATATCTAAAGTTATTTTATTATTGTCAGCTCAGCTAAGAGGGGGAGCCCTTCACAATGCTGTTGTTGTTTTCTAATGCCAGGCATTTGACAATAAAGTCATTTGACCTCTTGCACTCCAATATTTTTCAAAGATATTATCATGACCAGCCACTGAAGCACAGATTTTGAGGTGTTCCGAATCCATTTCTTGGTTTGAGTTCCACAATGGGCAGTTAGGGGACTGGTATATTCCAATTCTATGCAGGTGTTTGGCCAAACAATCATGGCCTGTTGCCAATCTAAATGCAGCTACAGACGATTTTCGTGGTAAATCGGGAATTAACTGTGGATTTTGATGCAGAAAGTTCCATTTTTTTCCTTGGGATTGAGTTATCAAATTTTGTTTGTTGAAGTCTAAGTATGTAGATTTAATAAATCTCTTCACAGAGTAATACGGAGATTTAGTAACAGTTAAATGGCAAGTTGTAGCCGATTTAAGTGAACACCATATTTTAACGTTTTGGTGGCTACTTCATTCACACACAACCCCCAGAATGTCTGGAGGACCACACCTGCTGTTGGTCGACGGGTCCATTGGACCTAGCTGGGAGATCTTGTTGATCACCAGCTTTCCCTCCTTAAGCCACTGGAGGACGATTTTAGTGCCATAGCAGGTCAGCACTAGGAACAGAAAAGTAGAAAGAGGAGGAAGGAAAGTGAAATGAACCCCTAGGCCTCGAATGCTCTAATGCCATCGGGGTCGAAGTAAGTAAGAGTTCAGTCAGAGGACTGGATAGGAAAGGGTAAAGAGGGAATTAGGTATTGGATAGAGGAAAATTATACCAAATTCAGTCATTAACTCATCAAGCTGACCAGTGCTAATGGATGAGTAGCCCCTCCCTTTAGTTCAGCTCGTAAAATTATGCTTACTAACAGCTGCACGACGGGAAGGTAGGGATAGGACATTGGGTATTTGTCCAGGTTGGTTCCTTAAAGCCTTCAATGGGAAGGATTAATGGCTCTCCCCCCTGTATCCGACAGATACCCTTTTGCAGAATATTATTTTTTTAGGTAGTGATATTAATTCTATATTTTTTTATTTTAAGCTTTCCCTTATACTATAATATAGCCAAGTGTTTAACGATAGCAAGGCTGGTTAAGGCAGTAAACTTTATGACCGTAAACAGATGGCAGGAGACAAAATATAGAAGAGAAAAATAATCAGTCAGGGTTTGCATTTCATAGAGTGACGTGACTTCTATACAACATTAGTGATAGCAAAGATCGCATAATATATAACAAGTGTTTAAATCCATTTGAGTGTTTAAATCCATTTGACCTTCCTAATCACACTTTTAAAAAGAAAAGTTCACTAAGACGCAAAAGTCGCGATTTACTGATAAAGCTCAATTTAAAGGAGTCTTTGAATGTGCGAATATGTGATTCTTTCCATAAAAAAATCTATCAACTTCCGGATAGGTCAGGTGAAATTATATGTGAAGCCGGTAGTTCTTGTGATATTAATAAACATGAATCAAATGAAAGTGCGGACAGAGAAAGTGATTATTCCAGTTCTTCTTCTAACAATTATATGGCTACAGCGCTAGAAATCAGTAATATTGAGGAATTAAACAAGAGTTTGATGTCAATAGAAAACTACAGTAAAAACGATACCCTCGTGAAAAGTTTCAAAAAGTAAAAGGCTCCGTAGCAAGTAAAGTTTTTCATGTAGAAGATGCATCGTCATCCCTTCAAAAGTCGGCCATATTTTATTTTTGATGGAATGCAAAGAAAATGTACAACCTGAAAATTACATAGTTATTGCAGACTTTTCTGTAAATTATTCATTTGCAATACAAGATTCAGTACAAAGTGTGCATTGGAACAAATGCCAAGCCACAATACATTCTTTCAAAGAAGATACAGAAATTCGTCATAAAAGTATTGTCATCTCAGAAAGCATGAAACAGAACACCGATTCCTTTCACTTTTTTCAATCCAAAGCAATCAATTTCTTAAACCAAGAATTCAACGATATGAAAAAAAATCATCTACTTTTCCGATGGATCAGGTTCATAATACAAAAACAAAAAGAATTTTAAAAATAATTGCTTACATGAAGACGATTAAGGAATTAGCACCGAATGACACTTCTTTGCAACATCGCATGGTAAAGATCCATGTGATGGCATTGGAGGAACTGTTAAACGTCTTGCCACTAGAGCCAGCCTATACAAGATCCTATAACAACACCAAAAAAAAAAAAAAAAAAAGCTGTTTCATTGGTCACAAAAAACATAACGTGCCATATTTTGTCCATTGAATATGCACAAAAACCACACTGAAAATTTGCAGGCCAGATACAACAATCTAAAACCAATAACTGGTACATTAAAATTACATTCTTTCACTCCGTTGTCAGAAACTGAAGATTTAGTAAAACAATTTTCTTTCGAGAAAGAAGATAGGCGAATGAAAATTTAAAGTGTAGTGTGAATGAAAACAAACGTTTAAAAAGAATAATGTACAAATATTTGAAGATATCACAACAAGTAAATTAGCAGTGTTTCCTCGAGTGACTTGATCCGTACTGGGTGTAATGTTGAACGTTCACTCGATCATCCAGCGCCGATAAACCTCCCAGCGCGCTTCAATGCTTCCCGTCCACTGGTGCTGCACCGACCACAGTATAAAGAAGATACAGTAGAGACAACTCTTGTCGGCACCTTTGATGTTGTTGGTACTAAAATCAAACTTAGGGAGGTGTAGTTCTCAATGAATCCAACCATGTCGCTAGTATCGGCAGCGCTAACAGCTGATTTTAGCGATCAGCTGTTCAGACATGCTAAACTTTCAGATGAAATGTTGTATTAACTGTTGTAATTATCCCTTTGTTCTGTAGTGATATTTGTGTCTTATTATGTAGGTCTAATGAAAATTCACTTTTTCTTTTCAAAATACATATAAAATTGCAGTGTTTATGATTGAAGTAAAACATAGACTACTATTAGCGAAGTGCTTACCGTTTTATTCTGTTTCTTCATATCCATTGCATTTCTTTCCATATAATGTTATTAGCTAGTCAACAAAATTTTATTATAGCCATTGTTGACGTAACTTCATCGAAATGAATGTCATGATCTATGTAGCTAATGATTGAATATTACGTTACCAACATAAGCATCTACCAGTGACTTTAAAATTAGCGTCAATTAGTAAATATTTTCATGATGTTTATATACGGAAGTAATTATTATTATGATTATGTTGCCATTCCTTTGCCTCATGTCTTTCATATTGTTAAAAGATGAGTAATAAATCTTTTCAGTTAATATTAAATTATGCCAGCCTGTCGTAGATGGAGAACCATCTGGTGGAGGTTCCAGACAATACACCCGGTTTCGTGACATGCGCACTCAGAATTTGTTCCCACGAAATGGGCTAGTTGACCTTACTGTATCTTCTTTATACTGTGCACCGATCGCTACAAATTATTTCGTAAGTAATTAAATTTCCATTAAACTATTGGAGAGCCCATTGTGAATTTTTTTTGGAATTATTAAGAATATTTCAGTGCACCTAGTAGGCATTTTTTTTTTTTAGATTTTTAATACGGCTATTTCACATTGATATCTAATTTTTAAAAATTGAATCATAAAAAAAATATTAGTAATAATTATATTAAAATTAGTTAGTAAATATTTAACAGAAGACAATACTTTCAGCTTTTAAATGCATTTTTTTTAAAAAAAATTAACGTCATTGTCATAAGAAATATGACGCTTTAAATGTTGCATTGTGCGACATTTTTAACGAATTTTAACATGCAATATTTTAAAAACATATGGACTTAGGAGGAAATAAAAATACACTTGTTGGTTTATTAGACCCATAGAGTTGGTAAAAAAAATATAAACGCAATCAGAAATATGAAGGTCAAAATTTGTATAATTTTGTGCGATTTGATGTGGAATGGCTCACCTTTATGTTTTACCTTTGCTCTAGAATATGCCATTAGGTCCACTGCTGTGGAGTAATGGTTGGCATTCCTGACCGTGAAATGAGCGAGCCCGGGTTCAAATCCTGGTTGGGATAAGTTATCTGGTTGAGGTTTTTCTGGGGTTTTCCCTCAACCCATTAAGATCAAATGCTGGGTAACTTTTGGCATTGGATCCTGAATTCATTTCGATGGCATTATCACCTTCATCTCATTCAGATGCTATATCATCATAGCAGTTGAAAAACCATCGTAAAATAGCCAATTAAAAATATATATGCCATTAGAAAAGTCCAGGAAAACAGAGAGGGATTGGAATTCAACGGGTTACATCAGCTGCTTGGTGATGTGAATGACACTGAAGCTTTTGTCATCCAGTCTGCTTTAAAAAACTGAAAGTTAGAATAATT
Source organism: Periplaneta americana (assembly GCF_040183065.1). Classification (NCBI taxonomy): domain Eukaryota; kingdom Metazoa; phylum Arthropoda; class Insecta; order Blattodea; family Blattidae; genus Periplaneta; species Periplaneta americana. The sequence goes on from NC_091127.1 coordinate 92,908,873, forward strand.
TATAAAACAGTTATATTACTGGTTGTTCTGTATAGTTGTGGAACTTTAACTTTCACCTGGAGAGAGGAACAGAGGTTAAAGGTATTTGAGAATATGGTGCTTAGGAAAATATTTGATAATAAGAGGGATGAAGTTACAGAAGAATGGAGAGAGTTACACAATGCAGAACTGCAAGCATTGTATTCTTCACTTAACATAATTAGGACCATTAAATCCAGACGTTTGAGATGGACAGGACATGTAGCACATGTGGGTGAGTCCAGAAATGCATATAAAGTGTTAGTTGAAAGGCTTGAGGGAAAAAGACCTTTGGGAAGGACGAGACATAGATGGGACGATAATATTGAAATGGTTTTGAGAGAGGTGGGATATGATTCTAGGGAATGGATTACTGTTGCTCAGGATAGGGACCGATGAGGGCTTATGTGAGGGTGGCAATTAACCTGTGGATTCTTTAAAAGCCATTTTTAAGTTATTATTATTATTATTATTATTATTATTATTATTATTATTATTATTATTCCTGCATTACCACAATACTTAAAACAATGTCATATAACAACCTTGTGCTGTGCTAATGGAGTGCTGGTTGTTTCGTTCCGAAGTGTAATTATGTCACTACAATTTTATTCATTGTTTTGCGAAGAATATTCACTATAGAAATTTCAGATTTGTATTAAATATTCCTTTAACCTTCAGTAACATAATATATGGCAGTCAGAAAGAAAATACCATTATAATTCGGAGATATTTTAACTATGTAGTACCATGCAAAGTACAATGCCCACATATGTAATTACAACACAACTGATTGAATATTTTATAACATCATTAATAATTATTGTCTTAGAGAAATCAAATTGTAACTTTTTTTTTAAGCTTTATTTGAACACTAGCTGTACCCGCGCACTTCGCTGCACTTGTTATAAATAAATATCATTGACTTAAATCTGTTATATTTCCAAATACAGCTATGTTGTTGTTCGTTAAATAATTTATTATCAAATTATAAATCGTTTGCTCCTGAATTACTTTCAAAGTTGTATTTAGAACTATGAATGTAACTGTTATTACCATGCAATGGGTTATGGAGTTGTTCGATTAATTCTACTTTTAAGCTTGGTATTATGTTACACCTAACAGTGTCTGAAGTAGAATATATTTGTGAGAACTGAAGGTTGTTACTCTTAGCTGGAAGAAAGCTTTGTCACCAAATGATACAGTTTGAAATAAGGCATTGTACTGCCCTATATTATTTAAAACTTGTTGATAATGGATGTACTACTATAAGTACTTACCTAAGTTTTTAATTGGTTGTGAGGGCTCTTGAATATCAGGAAGAAAAACTTTTCCAGCAGTGCAACGTATTCAAGACTAATTTACAAACATGTTAAGTGAATTATTCTTGCAACGAAAACGAATGCTCCTTAGACCAAATAGCCGTATTTTAATTATGTAATTACTTCATAATTTCATCCGGTATGATGTTATGACTGAGGTACCTATGTTGTTAATTGTTTTTATTGTAACATTTGGCCGTAACTGACCGAATATGTAAGATCTCGCGCTCACAGGGGTGGAGTTTGGGATTTGAGATGGCCTACAAACCATAAGTCATGCTAAAGATGTTTCTTTGTTAATTATTTAATGTGGAGTATTGTGCACTACATAGAACTGTTACCTATTAAGTGTACATTACCGTAGCTCACCCAAATACGTAATTAAGCAATAAAATATGTACTGTTACTGAATAATTAATACTTAATATGTGCCGCGTGTATATTTGTAAAATTATTCCATCTCTGACTTTCATTCTTTCATAAAAAACGCAATGCAAATCAGACATCAAATTTCAGTACGGTACCTCCAAATATCATTAACTTTAACTGCAGTACATATAGCTAATTATTAGTTTCGACAATATACAAAAATTTGCTGTGTGTAAGGTTCTGTTTAGTACTATTTTATCTGCATTTGTGCCCAGTCATAGATTCACACATGAGCTTCTGTAATGACAGAAAGCCTACGTCCATCTAAAGGAACTACACTTTCCAATGATGAAAGAATTATTTAAATCTATTAAATAGTTTCCTGAGATTGCCTCATACAAACACACAAATACTCTCTCTTTATAATATAATAACATTTAGTATATTATAAACACATATCATATCATCCGTATATTAATTCGATTGTTGTCCAATGACACCAAGACCGCCTTAAATAAATGCAGACTCATTTGTTTCATCTTTATTACCCGTATTTTAATCTGACCTGGCCATTATATAAAAAGCATTGTTATTTTAAAACGGATATATCTCGCCATAATGGTAATGCAGAATTCCTGCACGGAAATATTATGTACTTCGATACATCATAGTAATATTAGTCCTATCAAAATTTTACATAGAATAAAACTTATCGCAAATCGTTTTTTAAGAAACTTTTGTTACCTATGTAATATTTTTCATAAAAATCAATAATAAGCGAGATATTTCGATTTATTTAATTTAGGCCTCCTTATAAGCCCCATTTTAAATAAAGTATTTTGAATGCTATATAGCCTATAATCTAAGTTACAACGAACTTAATTTATATTCCAATTTTCATATAAATAGGTTCAGCCATTATCGCGTGAAAAGGTAACAAACATCCAGACATGCAAACAAAAATTTCAGAAAAGCGATTTTCGGTTTCAGGATGACACCAATTATTTTTGGAAAATCGAAAATTACCAGAAAAATTTCGGCTACAGATTTATTATTAGTATAGATAATATACTTTACTATACTTTACTTTACTAAAGTATTTTGAATGCTGTATAGCCTATAATCTAAGTTACAACGAACTTAATTTATATTCCAATTTTCATATAAATCGGTTCAGCCATTATCGCGTGAAAAGGTAACAAACATCCAGACATGCAAACAAAAATTTCAAAAAAGCGATTTTCGGTTTCAGGATGACACCAATTATTTTTGGAAAATCGAAAATTACCAGAAAAATTTCGGCTACAGATTTATTATTAGTATAGATAATATCTTTACTTTTCTGTATATGTATTACGAAAAGTGAGCATAAAAATGTATATAAATGTAATTACATCAAGTTTGGAATTGGCCGGTTTTAGAACTGGAAGGTTGGATTGATGTCAGGACAGTGACTAATGTTATGTATGCCACTCTTTCATCAGTAATTTTATTGTTGGTAAATTTTTTTGGTTTATTTAAAGATGCGCGATTGTTATAAGTTTCATACATAAATTCTCAGAATAAAAGAAAAAAGTGTCATTAAGTCATTACTGTAGTTAAAAATAATATTGGTATTAATAATGATGTCAAAAATGGACATGAAATAATGAATGAAAAGTGCAAAAAAGATAAGGAAACACGAAACATACACGAACCTGCAATGGTTGTTTCTTTTAGCCTACCATATCTCACAGCATAAATTGAGTGTCCATTTAAATGTGTTAAAGTCTGAGTGCATGCAAATTTAACACGCATCCCAGTTTTCAAGATGACATTTTGTAAAAATAAATAAATAAATAAGATGCGTATTATAATCGCATAAATATGGTAAATTCGAATCTGCCTAAAATGCATTATAGAAATGTTTTAATACACATTATTCTGTTTATTTGTAATTATTTGGTAACATGAGCTCATGAAAATGGAATACCTGTCAACAACCAACCACCGGTACTTTAGTTATAAGTTGTCTTGTTTTGGTATGTATGCAGTGTGTATTGAACATATTTTGACTTTCAGCAATGGGGCTGTTGTACCTATTAGCCAGAGTATTAGTTGGGAATACAACGATCGTAGTTGGATGCAGTTTACAATCAAATGTCCACAATTTGAAGATAAAGAAGAAGAAATTTATGAAGACCTTTGTTATGTTACATTTTCTTCTTCCCCTCCAGAGGTACAGGGATTGTCTACAAGTTTGAGCTGCTGAGTTTTATTTTTGCATGTTTGTATTTTTATTTTACAGTGTAACTAATTGTTTGAACCTGTCAGGTTTCTAAATACAGCATGCTCATTTGTTGCTTATAGGCCTATTTTTACTTATATATAGGTGTGTAGAGAGCTTGGATATTCATTTTGCAAAATGACAAGAGGAACTGGTACCAGAAGTTAATCTACTATTAGTCAACAGTGTATGTGTGTCAGTTTCCAAGAAATGAAGTATTTGGAACCTATAGTGGCTAACTATAGCTAAGAAATTTCAGTAAATGATTTTATATTACAGTAATGATTTCTAGTCCTAATTAGTTTCTAACTATTACAGTATTAATTGTACATGTGTAATTTCTCCTACTACTGTTTTCTTTTTGTAAACATGTTACAGAAATACTACAAAATATAGTCAAGTTTTAACATGCAGAGTGTTTCTTGTTTAATGTTTGGGAATTGAAGGGTGTGTTCCTCACCTTATTCTAAGTTGACTTAATACACTTGTTTCCAAAGTCCTATGATTAGGGAATTATTTAAGCATGAAAACTGTCTTTAAATGCTTAAAAATATGAGGTTTCCAAAAGGCCATAACCATATACATATAGCCTATTCTTTATTTACATGTTATGAACATGGTAGATAGACTACATTAAAAAAAACATAAAGTAAATAAAATGATTGCTGTAAAGAAACCATAAAAATCAGTCCTGTCTTTCACTCTATTCTCTTCATTATGCTGTTGAGTAGGAGTTTAGAGAATTCGTAGTTAAGAGTAGACTATAGATCGTCTGGAAGCAGTATTGCAATATTTTTCCAGCACCACATCTGGTTTGCAGTACAACACGTAGTAACCCAGCTCATGTTAGCCACTGGGGAAGAATATATAACCCAGCTCATGTTAATTACTGGGGAAGAATGTAGTAACCCATAATCACACAATTAGTGCCAATTGTGTCCATTCATTTACTGTAAATCCTTACAGAAAGTGATGTTAAGTGTTGTGAAGATTTTCTTTAGCCCTTGTGTGGATGTTGTGGAAGTTGTCGATACCATTCTTTTTGTGAAGTAGCTTTGTCGATTGCCAAGACTATTTGCAGAAAATCTGGGCCCCATTTTAGGAACCAATAAGAAAATGCTAGCCTAGGAGCATAATATACTTCTGAAAGACACTGGACCCATTGGATATGGTATGGTCGCGACAGTGTCCTTTTAAAGTTCTGAGGACAGTCCAGTGCCATGTGCCAATCTTGCAACATATTTCACTATTATTGCTGCTGAGTCTTCATTCACAAGATTTAAAATTTGTTCCTTACCCTCCTTTGTATGTAGTCTTCTGGCTCCCTGTTTCCAAAACCTGCATTGTTAACACAAAGGTCGTCTATTATGAAATTTTTGCTGGTATAACTGGGCAGCTGCAGATGCATTTTGAATGGCTTCGGCATAAATTAATAACATATCTGAGTATTCACAGTAATTTATGGATCAAAAGTCCCTCCTATATCAGCATCAAAAACCTGTGCTACCCCCAAGACTTCACCTCAGCCTGTTTTTACTATTGCAAATGATAGATGAAATAAGTGGAATGTGGAGAGTTAGTGGAATGATAAAGGGAAACTGGAGTACCCTGAGAAAAACCACTGCATCTGCTTTGTCCACCACAAATTCCATCACAAATTGACTGGGGATGGAACTAGCACTTGAGTCACAGATGTGGCATTTATCAGTTGATAATGTTCTGTGTTGTTATTGAAGTAGAATTGTTGCAATATGGCTGTTTGGAGAGAAGAAAGTGGCAACTATCTTTCTGCCTATGTTCCAAGATCACTTTACCTTTACCAGAGGGTTGTTGCTTAGAACCCAATACAGTTGACTTTGACTCTGGGTCATACCTGTACAGTTGTCAAAAAAAAAAAGTAGCCGCACTCGTGAACAACTAATATTTTCTAAGTCCACTTTGGGTCACGGCGATGTTATATGATGCATGTCCTTGTAGAAGCAGTTCCGGAACTGTGGAATGATTCCGCATCTGCGTCTCATAGACCAGAGGTAGAGTGCTCGCTTAATGATTCAAAGGTTGTGAGTTCTGATCTTGTTCAAATTTTCATTTGATTTTTTTAATCGTTCTTTAGTGATATAAATAATATTCAAATTATCATTTATATTTTGTTATTGTTCTTTATCGATATAAATAATATTCAAGTTATTTATATTTTGTTATCATTCTTTTAGCAATATAAATAATATTCATGTTATAATTTTTTGTATTCTGTTATCGTTCTTTAGCGATATAAATGATATTCAAGTCGTTAGTTGTATTGTGTTATCGTTCTTTAGCGATATAAATAATATTCAAGTTGTCAAGGAAATCATTGGCTTACCGACAGGTGTACCGGTTGCAATTCTATATGCACCTCGAAATTTGAGAGGACTTGGAATTTTTAAAGCACAGTGGGAAGCTTTTCTCCAACATCTTAATGTTTGCAGATTATTAGTTAAAGAAGACAACCGTTATATTAATCAAACTAGGAACCTTCAAGCCGAAATTACTGACAGCCTTCGCCACTTACTAATTAATGTCAACGATATTGGAACCTTTAATCCACGTAACATCCGTAAACAACTTCGTGTTACATCTTATAATCAGTGGAGCACATTGCCTGGGAAAGGTAAAGGAATTACATTTTACTCTCACTGGAAAAAAAGGTAACACCTGGATTAGCAATAAGAAAGGTCTGTCTTGTGGCCAATGGACTGAGGCCATTAAAATGAGCACCAATGTTATCGCAGTTAGATCTCTCCCCAGTAGAAGCCTTAGCAATACCCATTGCAGGAGATGCAATGAGCATGAAATGTTACCCCACGTGCTAGGTTTCTGCCCTCAGGGCGAATTACTGGGAATTGACAGACATAACACAGTCCGCTCAATAATTGCTAACAGATTAAGGGAACATGGTGAATACGAAGTATATGAGGAAGTTGAATGTCTTTCTACGGAAGGATCGACACGGCGTGCTGACGTCATAATAATTGACTGGTCTCATTCTTGACCCCACTGTAAGGTTCGAAATTAATGAAGATCAACCAAAGCAGGTACATGAAGAGAAACGCGCTATTTACCTTCCATGCTGTGATGATCTCAGTCATAAATATAATATTCAAGATTGGAATGTTATTGGACTTATGTTTGGTGCGCGAGGAACAATTCCCAAATTTACATTGGAGATCCTGATAAGACTCTTCAGACAATTGCATCAACCATTTTAAAATCTTCATTGAACGTCATCAATCACATCTCTGTTCATCTTTATAATATTCAATCTATATTATTTATTTTCAATAAATTTTTATCGTTTTGATAGCTACCAAATCTTGCCGCAGAATATTCTTTTTTTAAAATTTTATTATGTATTTTTTTTAACGTTAATTTACATTTTCTTTTTTGTTCATTTGAATTTATTAGGATGTCGATATTTTAAATCCAAGATTTGGATGGCTATCATTTCGATGATATTCTCTCTATAGTATATTCTGTTATTGTTCTTTCACAATATAAATAATCTGTATTTTATGTAAGTAATTATTATAATATGAATAATCATTTTCTTTGTAAAATAGATTATTTTATTTAAATTAATTACATAATAGGCCTATCTTATCTTAATTAAATAAACCGATATTTATCATTTATATTCTGTTACCGCTCTTTACTGATAATGTATAAATAATATTCAAGTTATTTATATTCAGTTATCGTTCTTTAGCGAAATAAATAACATAAATTTAATATTAGCCTTGGAACAATACAGTTGCACAATACTGGTGTTAGTTTTTCTTTTTATATTATTACATTATACTATCTTGAAGCACAATAAAATGAAAAGAAGTGATGAGGAATTGAATCTGAGACGATGTTCTTCCAACTGAGTTACGAGGACACAAGCATAGAAATGTTTGCGGGAAAATTGGCCCAATCCCCCTCCAGGATTTTCTGATGATTTGTAGAAGCTAGTCCAGGATGCAGAGGGCAAAGGCTAATTGGGATTTCCCGGTCTCTGATTGGGTCAAAAATCCTGATAGAACTAATATTTAACCCTTGCGGTGAATTTTGGTGGAGTCCGGAGACCCCAATTAGTTAAATCCACTCTTCTAATCTCCACACTTGGGCACCTTGGGATCTAATAAGATGCAAAAGAGACAGTGGTGTGCGGAAAGCAACGGGAAGTTACTGCATTTATCCTTCCAAAGAAAAACTGCAAACATGAGCAAAGGAAGCTTTCAATAGAAAAGGGAGCATCTTCTGCAGACCTCTGGAAACAGAACTAAGGAAGAGATTGGTGAAATGCTTTGTATGGAGTGTGGCATTGTATGGGGAAGAAACATGGACATTACGACGAAATGAAGAGAAATGAATAGAAGCATTTGAAATGTGGATGTGGAGAAGGATGGAACGTGTGAAGTGGAGAGAGAGAATAAGAAATGAAGTTGTGTTGGAAAAAGTGGGTGAAGAAGGAATGATGCTGAAACTGATTAGAAAGAGAAAAAGGAATTGGTTGGGTCACTGGTTGAAAAGAATAATAGATGACATTAAGATATGTGGATCATATGCAGAGACTAAGAGGAAGGCAGAAAATAGGAAAGATTGGAGAATGCTGGTTTTGCAGTGAAAGACCTGCCCATGGGCAGAACACTTATGTATGTATGTCCAGGATGCCTGGAATGTCATGTCTGAGAACAGTCACTATTTGCAAAGATTAGTCGATTTCATGCCCACTCGACTGCAAGATGTAATCGAGATATGGGAAAGATAAACTAAATATTGAATCATAGCTTTTTGTTTTATTTTTTGAACGATTAATTGTTTGAATGTTTTAAGGCAGACGCCAGTAAGTTTGTTTTGTTTATGCCACGAAAGATATTTTTATTGAGAATAAAATCTTTTTTTCTTTCCATTTGCAGCCATAATGTCTTAATAAATAATGATAAAGTCATGGAATAATACATTCATGAACCTGATGTTAATTACTAAAATAATCATAAAAGAGATAGGAGTAATTAAGTATATTTTTTCTCTCTCTCTCTCTTAAAAACAAAACAAAAAAGAACATAAAAAGCACTAGGTTGTATTCGAATGCAGGACCTCATGAATACCAGGCCGTAATGCTACCATTACTCTGTAAAGCAACACACAGAATACTGTAATTATAGCTTTAGATCAGCGGTTCCCAAAGTGTGCTCCACGGAGCCCTTGGGGCTCCGCAAGTAAGTCTCAGGGGCTCCGACCGCTGATGACAAAAATTTCTGCTTCCATCTACTCTCTAGTGCGAAAAACGTAAGCTACTTCCATCAAGCGAAAAGTGCTTTCTCAGAAAGTAGTTTGATTTCTTATTGCTAGATAGAAGCAGCAATAATAGATCTACTATAGTCATCAGTAGGGAGCGGATTTTTATGTGCTAAAAAATTTAAATATATTTATTTTTTATGTGCTAAAAACACGAAAATATTTGCTAAAATAAAAAAATATATATGTTTTTAATATGACAAAAATACCTTACTTAGCTTGAAAAAAAAAGTTACTACGTACCAATCACACTTGAGTATCAGTTGCTAGTAGCTGTCCGAGAATTTCAGTGAACAACAAAGTTCATTTCCAAATTCTCTATCACAAATGCATGCCCATTATCTCTGAACAATGACGTATACTGTGAATACGATCTTTCCACATCACAGGACGTCAGACGAGCATATTTAAAGAGAGGAATGTCACAAACACCTACACCGTCAATTTCACCTACAGGCACACCCTCCAATACTTGAGCAACTTTACACATTTTTTTTTATATCCACTGTTTTGCCGTGAATGCACACGTGAAGCAGCAGCAATGTGCTTGTTTCCAGACAATGTTGCGTTACCTGAGAGCTCTGATCTGCACTTACTGATTTACCACATGGTTGGCAAAATAACATTTTTCCGTCGGTAGTAAAAATGTTTTTAAATTCATCTACATATTGCTGTAGACGCGATCTTAAACTCGATTTGATTTTAGGCATCTTAAGAGGCTAATATACACACGTCTTAATGTAAAAACATGTTTCTGGCTACTGACTGACAATGTCGGAGAAAAGCTTCCTATAGCGACGCCACCACGTCTACACTACACAGCTTATGCTTATGATCCGACAATGGGGAATCACAACAAGATGTATTTCCTCACTTCATAGGCATGAGCGAGAGGCGAGAGATTTGTTTAAATTAAATAATGTTTATACCGGAGCTCTTATCCGTTGTGTTTCACAAATAAAGCGGGAATGAAATCATCTTCAGCAACAATAAACATTCCTAAGTATGTATAGCAAAATCTCTCCTTCTTGTCCATGTCAATTTACTCTCATATAATAACACTTGATATGCTACCTAGCAGTTCTCAGAACTTGAGACGATACTATTACAAAAATGGATTACGGATACACCACACAGCCCATAGAAACACGAAGCAACCAAGAATTCTTAAAAAAAGATAACGTATTTCTGAGTGACATAATTGATTTAGTTTTAAAATATTTAAACGTTCTTGTAACAAAATTATTTAAGTAAAAAAATTCCAAGATTTATGTGTTTATAATAGTTTTCCTGAAAATATGTATTTACATATTTTTTTTGTGAAAATATGTGTTTTTATGTGAAATAAAATTCTGGTTTTAAACTTCAAACTTGACATTCGGAATTTTTAACTTTGTTAATTGTGTTTTATCACACGCAAGAAAAATATTTAATTACATAGGAATCCGCTCCTTAGTCATCAGTCATCAACCAGTGCTCAGTCAAAGGAGGATAACAGCTGTAACCTTACTTTCAAAGAAGATGGTGCGAAATCTTTGGGATTGAGTTCAGAATATGCTACACATGATCCTGCTTCAGAATTTACGATGCCTAGTGTAGAGGTACAGAAAAGGACGTAAAAAATGAAACTATTGTGATTCATATTTGGATATGGGATTCACTAAGTTTGCTGATGGACGTCGTCCACAGTGTGTGATATGTAACAAAGTTTTGCCCAATATTTCTATGCTCCCTGCCAAGCTTAGGCAGCATTTCGAAACTCATTCTGACTTCACAAATAAAACTGCATTCTATGCTCCCTGCCAAGCTTAGGCAGCATTTCGAAACTCATTCTGACTTCACAAGTAAAACTGCATTCTATGCTCCCTGCCAAGCTTAGGCAGCATTTCGAAACTCATGCTGACTTCACAAATAAAACTCCATTCTATGCTTCCTGTCAAGCTTAGGCAGCATTTCAAAAATCATCCTGACTTCACAAATAAAACTGCATTCTATGCTCCCTGCCAAGCTTAGGCAGCATTTCGAAACTCATTCTGACTTTACAAATAAAACTGCATTCTATGCTCCCTGCCAAGCTTAGGCAGCATTTCGAAACTCATGCTGACTTCACAAATAAAACTCCATTCTATGCTCCCTGTCAAGCTTAGGCAGCATTTCGAAAATCATGCTGACTTCACAAATAAAACTGCATTCTATGCTCCCTGCCAAGCTTAGGCAGCATTTCGAAACTCATTCTGACTTCACAAATAAAACTCCTTTCTATGCTCCCTGCCAAGCTTAGGCAGCATTTCGAAACTCATGCTGACTTCACAATAAAACTGCATTCTATGCTCCCTGTCAAGCTTAGGCAGCATTTCGAAACTCATCCTGACTTCACAAATAAAACTCCATTCTATGCTCCCTGCCAAGCTTAGGCAGCATTTCGAAACTCATCCTGACTTCACAATTAAAACTCCATTCTATGCTCCCTGTCAAGCTTAGGCAGCATTTCGAAACTCATCCTGACTTCACAAATAAAACTGCATTCTATGCTCCCTGCCAAGCTTAGGCAGCATTTCGAAACTCATCCTGACGTCACAAATAAAACTCCATTCTATGCTCCCTGCCAAGCTTAGGCAGCATTTCGAAACTCATTCTGACTTCACAAATAAAACTGCATTCTATGCTCCCTGTCAAGCTTAGGTAGCATTTCGAAACTCATTCTGACTTCACAAATAAAACTGTATTCTATGCTCCCTGCCAAGCTTAGGCAGCATTTCGAAACCCATCCTGACTTCACAAATAAAACTCCATTCTATGCTTCCTGCCAAGCTTAGGCAGCATTTCGAAACTCATTCTGACTTCACAAATAAAACTGCATTCTATGCTCCCTGTCAAGCTTAGGCAGCATTTCGAAACTCATTCTGACTTCACAAATAAAACTGTATTCTATGCTCCCTGCCAAGCTTAGGCAGCATTTCGAAACTCATCCTGACAAATAAAACTGCATTCTGTGCTCCCTGCCAAGCTTAGGCAGCATTTCGACACTCATCCTGACTTCACAAATAAAACTGCATTCTATGCTCCCTGCCAAGCTTAGGCAGCATTTCGAAACTCATGCTGACTTCACAAATAAAACTGCATTCTATGCTCCCTGTCAAGCTTAGGCAGCATTTCGAAACTCATTCTGACTTCACAAATAAAACTGCATTCTATGCTCCCTGCCAAGCTTAGGCAGCATTTCGAAACTCATGCTGACTTCACAAATAAAACTCCATTCTATGCTCCCTGTCAAGCTTAGGCAGCATTTCGAAACTCATCCTGACTTCACAAATAAAACTGCATTCTATGCTCCCTGCCAAGCTTAGGCAGCATTTCGACACTCATCCTGACTTCACAAATAAAACTGCATTCTATGCTCCCTGCCAAGCTTAGGCAGCATTTCGAAACTCATTCTGACTTCACAAATAAAACTGCATTCTATGCTCCCTGCCAAGCTTAGGCAGCATTTCGAAACTCATTCTGACTTCACAAATAAAACTCCTTTCTATGCTCCTTGCCAAGCTTAGGCAGCATTTCGAAACTCATCCTGACTTCACAAATAAAACTGCATTCTATGCTCCCTGCCAAGCTTAGGCAGGATTTCGAAACTCATTCTGACTTCACAAATAAAACTGTATTCTATGCTCCCTGCCAAGCTTAGGCAGCATTTCGAAACTCATCCTGACTTCACAAATAAAACTGCATTCTATGCTCCCTGCCAAGCTTAGGCAGCATTTCGACACTCATCCTGACTTCACAAATAAAACTGCATTCTATGCTCCCTGCCAAGCTTAGGTAGCATTTTGAAACTCATCCTGACTTTACAAATGAAACTGCAGATTACGTCAAAAGAAAATGTGACGAACTCCATGCAGTTCAGACAAAAATTTTATCTCATGTAAAGACAAATAACTATAAAGCACTGGAACCGTCGTATTTGGTTAGTCATGATCTGGGTCTTACTGGTAAACCTCACACCTTTGCCTGAATTCGTATAAAACCACTATTAGTGAAGGCAGTGAAGTGCATGGTGGACAAAAGAAGTGCAAAGTTGTTCTCCAGTGTGCCCTTATCAAATAACACTGTGCATAATGGGATCCAGGATCTATCACATAATGTTAAAAATATCATAATTTCCTGTATCAAAGAAACGCAATTTTTGCTACAACTTGACGAATCCACGGACGTTGCCGGATTAGCTGTGCTAATGACGTTTGTGCAGTACGAATTTTGAGATTCTTTTCATGAAGATATTTTGTTCTGCAAGCCATTGTCATCCTCTACAAGCGGTTCTGATTTTTTTTCCCTTGATAGATGTCTTCATTGAAAACTTGATACCGGTACCATGGTATTATTATGATGTACTTCGGTACATCATAATAATATTATGATATGCGTAAATAATCACTTCGTCATTCAAGACGGCGCTCATCCTGTCGGATCCCGGCCACTTAGCCACTCGTAATGAGTGCACCTCTGTACATAGTGCGTTGGACATTGTGCCACTGTCACATATTCTGTGACACAGTACATGAGGGTAGGTCACCAAAGGGAAAACTGAGAGATAGAACTTAAATTGAGCGGATTCGATCTTGCATCGGAACTGGAATCCGGTGTGGCTTAGTGGATAAAGTGTCAGCATATAGAGCTGAAAACCCGGGTTCGAGTCCTGGTGCCGGAGAGAATTTTTCTCTGTTCTATCCATCCTTCATCGATACCATGGAACAATTGCATTAATGGATGCACAGATGGCACAAAGACCGTGGTAGGTCCTGTTGCTGGCGGTGTTACAAGGATAAACAAAGTTTAAAAAAACTGCACAAGTAGTCATTGTGTACTACACCGACACACCCTCGCAATGAAAAAAAAAAAATATCATTGTTATTAAGGCATGTACTAGACATCGTCGTCTAAATTATCAACTTTGTTAAGGCACGACCTTTGCAGTGTAGGCTACTCAAAATTCTGTATGAAGATATGGGAAGTATACACAAGTCATTGTTATTAATTATTTATTACACATGATTGTCACTTGATAAGCGTTGTCTTGAGTTTTGAATGACCAAAAGAGTTTGCTAGCAGATTATTTGAATGACCAGGAATTGTTGTGCAAATTATGTTACTTAGCACACATTTCGTAAAAAATAACGAATTCAGCACAGCCATACAAGGGAAACAGAAGACTATATTCAATGCTAATGACAAAATTGCTGCACTGAAGAAAAAAATAACATTCTACATGGAAAGAGTCTAGAATAAGGATCTGACATGTTTCTCATTGACTTCAAACTTTACAGAAGAAAACAACATATTAATGAATAACTCATTCATAGCAATAACAAAAGAGTACCATGATAATTTGCTTCAAAATAATAATTCATACTTTCCAAGTGAAACTCAGGAATCGATTCGAAAGAAATATGAGCGGATTGTAGATCCATTGTCAGTGAATTCAAAACCAGCAGCCTTCACTGCGGCAGAATATGAGGTCCTTATAGACATGCCTTACAGCCACTGTCAGGCATCATTTAAAAGCAAACCACTTCCCGAATTTTGGGTTCAGTTACGGGAGGATCTTTCGATATTAAGATCAAAAGCTAAATTGCTCAAACTGCCTTTAGATACTACATACCTCTGTAAACGGCCTTTTCGAAGCACACGGCTATAAAAACATAATATCGAGATCATTTGGATACAGAAGACGATATGCGTCTTCAACTGACTTCTGTGACACCGGAAATTGACAAACTGTGTCGCAAGAAACAGTACTTTCTTCACATTAATTCGGGTGTAAATGTAACATTGTAACATTTTTACATACCTTAACTACCGGTACTACTTATAATTATCATTTTGTACTTTTAAATAATATTGTCTCCTGTTCTTTTTTACTATTATTTCCTTGTGTGTATATATATATATATATATATATATATATATATATACTTTCGTATACATATCGTGTGTATTATGCTTCATAGAACATATACAGACAGAACTAAACACTAAACATTTCTTGGGGCTCCACGAGAAACTTTTGCTTCAAAAAGGGCTCCGTGGCTGAAAAAGTTTGGGAACCGCTGCTTTAGATATTAGGTAACGTGGTCCAGCAACATGTAACATCGCCTGTCTCCAAATTGAAGCAAAGATACCTGAAGGGAACTTTGCTTCTAGAGAGTGGCCACTTTTTCTTTTCACAACTGTACATCTAGCTTTCGTCATCTTCGATTGTCATAGAAATGCCAAGGGTTCCCATTGTCGAAGTGGACCATTCTTGTACCATTCCACTCTTGCTACCTTTAATCTGTGAGGTGGTGAAAAACCATCAACAACGAAAGTCTCTCACACAAAGAAATTTAGGAAAGATTTCCTACACCTGCACCACCCTCAGACTTCTCTGCCTCCCTGTAGGTCACTTGTGAATCTTTACCAAATTTTCACTCAAGTGATATTTTCATGTGTGACACATTTTGCTTGGATGCCCTGAATGCTCCTCTTCTTTCAGGATTGTTCTTCCTCTCCGAAACTCGGTAAACCAGTAATAGATTGTTGTGCATGATTAGACAGAGTCCAGAAAGGTTCTGTGTAACCTTTCCAGGCATTCCTTTTAATTTAAACCACAGTTGTAATGGTAAATGTGGCATGAAAATGCTTTCTAGTCACCTACTTTGTAGCAGTACAAAATGTGAATATACAATAATAAACAAAACTTCATGGAGTTGGAAGGTGGATGCAGTGAGCTATCTCCATCTATTCTCACTAATCCAAACACGCTCTTTCTGTTTCCTCAACCAGATAGCTTCTATCCGTTATAGTTTCTTGGATTCTGGATTATTTAATAGTTACTCTCGTAATTTGTACTGGTAATAAATTGTTTCTGTGATTTGATTAAATTCTCAATCTTCCATTAAACTTATTGCATCACCTCTGCCTCATTTATTCACTTTTTCAGCTAAGGCATTTGCCAGCCGATTCGGAGTTTGCTCTGGTGTGGGTTTGTTTCCCATTTGGACTGATTACCTGGTTGGGTTTTTTCTGAGATTTTCCCCAATGTAAGTCAAATGTTAGATAATCTATGGCGAATTCTCGGTCTCATCTCGCTATCACCAATCCCATCGATGCTAAATAACTTTGTAATTGATACAGCATCATTAAATAACCAAGTAAAAAAATATATATATCTTTTTAGGCTTATGTCTATGTGAATGTAATGGGAGCCATAGCATCTAATATAATTGTTCCTAGTCCTCATGCCAACACTGTGTTTACATTTGCCTCATTAATAAAGCAGAGTTAAATGTAAACATAGCTCACTGAAGCAGGGTCAGACAGTGATGAAACGCCAAATAAAAAACATTTGGTAGCTGTAAATGCGCATGTAGTTGTGTGTACTTGCGTGCGTGTGCACGGAGGTGCACTCACATGGGTTTGTATATGTGTGTGATGAAGTGTAGCAATTGTTTTTGTTTTTCAGTACAAGAGAACAGTTCTTGCTGATTGTAATTTTTAAATCCATATAAGTTTACTCTTTTGTAACATGAGTAAGTCAATGGAAAGGATGTGATTGTGTTTTTATAGTGTGACTGTTATTCTGTGGTTTCATATTCCTGTTTTGATTCATTATTTTGAATATGAAAAGCTTAGTGTTTTGCTATTCGCACATTTACTTTTATTATTATTATTATTATTATTATTATTATTATTATTATTATTATTATTATTATTATTATTATTACTAGTATTAGTACTAGTTTTATTAGATGGTAAATTATTTTGAAATGTGAACAAATACATATTTAAATATGACACTATTGTAGCACTATTAAAACACAGTAGTTGTGTGAGGCTGGCAAGAGGCACTGCATGTTATTGCTGCAAGTCTGTTAATTGTTTGTTGCATGGCAAGTGTTAACTAAAGCTATTGTGTTGCGTGCGCATGTGTTATAGTGACAATGATGAGCCATCAAGTACACTTACTGAGAATGAAGAATATGGCAGTTACTATTCAAGTATCCGCAACGAGGAGATTTACCAGGATCTCTGTGCTATGGAGCGGCGTGCAGAGCCACAGGTGATGTAGTCATTAGAGCAGGAATTTTATGTAGTGCAGTATAACATTATGAATACAGTAACTGAAAAATTACAAAATCTTGTAACTTGGTATGTAGAAGTAAGATGTAGCTTAGTATGTAGAAATAAGATGATTTAAAAAATTTAAATAAATGAAAATCGAATATAAATAAATGCAGATATAAGTATAAAAGAAAAGATCGTCATAACTGTAACTAAAATGTAATGTTAAATTTGGTTGTCAAAAGTGATTTCCACCGAAATTCTAGAGCTTCCAATGCTTTACATTCTACATAGCAAGATGTTTTCTTCCTAATATTTCACTTTTTTTTTGTCACATCCAGATAATCAGGTGTAAATTTTAAAAAACCATGTCCTTAACATAATATATACCGGTATATAATTCTTGTGACTTGGAGCTACCAAAAGAAACTTAAAAAAATGTCGTAACACTGAAGGTGCTTATAATTGTTGGCGGTTTCAAATCTGGTAGGTACATTTTGCCTTTATCAATCAGTAGTAAAACAGAAAAGCCAACTTATTTAGGCTTATGTAGGTGGCATTGTAGTATTTTATTTGTATCAAATATGTAAAAATCTGTAACATTAAATTTTAATATACTCAAAACAAAATCCTAACTTGTAGGTTCGTGCTTTTTGTATCTCATATGAGAAGGAATACAATATGTAATTATGTAAAATTCGATCTCTCATTCATTATTAGCCTAATTACCAACTGCAATATAATCAACTTCAGAAGCTAACCATGAATTCCTATAATGTTACTAAGTACTCTACAGATAATTATGAAATGCAATTATAAGTAATTACACCTTTAATTGGAAGATCAATTGATTTTTCCTATTTATTCTAGAAGTAATGAAAATTAATGTGAAATAACTACTGAAGCTTTCCTGGCGACGTGATAATTCGAAATTTTCTCGGGCTTCCAGCCAGGTCATAAGTTGGTGATCCACTGACGTTTCGAGGATGTTCATCTTCCTCATCTTCAGGGTTAAATGATATCTGAGGGTACCCAGCTCCTTAATTTATAGTGCCAGAGGGAGGAGTCAGCCGAGGAGCTGTGCGCCGATTGGCTGTTATTAGTACGGACCACGGCGAGAACGCGGCCGACGTGTCATCTTGCTTTGTGCTTTTCGGCTGAATGGCCTTGGGTCTCACGGTGGGCTCGGCGGACGAGTTCTCATGTGTCCTCCGAGCCCACCGTGAGACCCAAGGTCATTCAGCCGAAAAGCACAAAGCAAGACGACATGTCGGCCGCGTTCTCGCCGCGGTCCGTACTAATAACAGCCAATCGGCGCACAGCTCCTCGGCTGACTCCTCCCTCTGGCACTATAAATTAAGGAGCTGGGTACCCTCAGATATCATTTAACCCTGAAGATGAGGAAGATGAACATCCTCGAAATGTCGGTGGATCACCAACTTATGACCTGGCTGGAAGCCCGAGAAAATTTCGAAAATTAATGTGTTTATTTGAGCAGTTTAATGAAGTTAGTATAAGATAATATATTTGCTGTACAAAAATTATATTTTTTTTCTTCTAATATAAAGCCTTAATTAACATTGTATTTCAGATCCCGTCCACAATAGCACACAGTTTCGAAAAGCGTGACTATGTTATCAAGGAACTCGTAGAAACAGAGAAAAACTATGTTGATGTGTTGACAACGTTACATAGATGTTTTATGAGGCCATTAAATAATTTGCTCAGGGAAGAAGATATGAAAGTAATCTTTGGCGGAATTAAGGTGAGTTTCGTATTTTTGAGGTTTGTAATTTTGAATAATAATAATAATAATAATAATAATAAAGGTATCCCCTTCATTTACCATGAAGGCACTTGGTGGGGCATGGATGTAGAGCCCCATGCTTTCTGTGACCTTGACACTAGAATGAGGTAGTGTGGTCGGCCCCGGGAAAGACCCAGTACTCAATTTTATAGGAGGCTGAGTGAACCTGGGGGCCGTTCTGGCAGTTTGACAACGAGAAAAATCCCGTCACCACCCAGGATCGAACCCCGGACCTTCCAGTCTGTAGCCAGCTGCTCTACCAACTGAGCTACCTGGCTGCCATAATAATAATAATAATAATAATACTAACAATAATAAATACTGATAGTTAATAAGTGACATACTATATGGGTGTAAAAAAATATATGTTACAAGGCTCGGTGGTACATAGATGGGTACCATGTGATCATATTTTGTTAATAAACCCATGTCCAGAAACGCTTTGTTTATGTGCTAGCGTTTCTAAAATATCGAGGAGGACATAGGCAGTACAGATCACAAAGGCTAGGAAAGAAGTAAAAAAGACAATTGAAATTGAAATTGCACCCATGTCCAGAGACCCATGCCCAATAGCCTGACTCCCTTGCTCGCCTGACCTAATACCATTGGATTTCTTTTTCTGGGGGTACACGAAAATCCTGGTATACGAGACTTTCATGGAGACACAACAAGATCTTGTGGCAGGAATTCAAGTAGCAGCTGGAGTCATCCGAGATATGCTGGGAATCTTTCCAAAAGTTAGACATGACATAACCAGGCAATGCACAAAATGTATCAAAGTTGGTGGCAGCCATTTGGAGCACCTTCTGTAGTTGATTAAAATGCTGTTTACTTAGTATTTCAATTGTCTTTTTTACTTCTTTTCTAACTTTTGTGATTCATATTGCCTATGTCCTCTTCCACATTTCAGAAGTGCTAGCAGGTAAACAAAGCATTTCTGGACATGGGTTTATTAACAAAATATGATCACATGGTACCCATCTACCTAACACTGAGCCTTGCAACATATACTTTTTTAAACTTTGTATGAGTTATCAGTAGAAAGTTGCGATAGTTTCATTAGTGATAGATGCTGATGCCACCAGCACAGTCTCATGAAGAAATCCCATATCGTCACTGTATCTCCAAAATCAACTATGTGCATTTAAACAGGATTTTTCAAGAGGAAGAAAAAAGCACCACTTTTAATTCCTTTGATTTTCAAAGCTACTTTTGGTATAATTTCAATTATTACATGATGAAATTATACCGAAAGTAGCTTTGAAAGTCAAGGGAATTAATAGTGATAATGGGTTTTCCTTTCTCCTGAAAAATCTGTTTAAATACAGATAGCAGGTTTTGAAAGTGCAGCAATGATATATTTTAATGAACTCATGCTGGGTAGTTGTTCACAATACTTATTATTAGATCTAAGGCTCAGTAGTCATTTCTTGTTCATGTCTAAATTCACATTTGTTAGTCATTTTTCTCACTTATTGCTTAATAATTACTGGTGTTGTAAATGTTCACAACTGTGTTCGTTTTATTTATTTATTATTATTATTATTATTATTATTATTAATATTATTATTATTATTATTATTATTATTATTATTATTATTATTATTATTATTATATGGACGACCTAGCAATTGTAAATTCTTTCAAGTATCTAGGCATAACATTACAGTCCACTGGATCATCCTTCAGAGTCCACATTAGAGAAAGAATAGCAGCCGCAATCGAGAACCTACTAAACTAGCACTACATACCACCATGACACCACAGTCTACTATATACAGTCGCGAAGCTCATTATGTACTAAAAATGCAAACATGGGTAGTTGCCCACCACTAGGATCGCTACTATCGCCTCATCATCGCAGATCTCTCTCCTAGTAGACGACAAAATATGTTACACTTTCGTTGTGTTCTTTTGGAAAAATTAACACCTTCCTTCCATTATTGAAATATTAAATGCATAAAGTTAATTTATTATTTTAATGAAGTATATTAAATTCCACCATAAACTTGAAGATACCTGCAAGAAATAGGTTAATATTATTTTTGTTTGTGCAAAACGAACTGAAATTTACTATAATCGCTTCACTCATTCAATATTATAGCAATAATTAACTATGAAATCAATAAATATTAATTTGCATTTCCCTTTACAACAATAATAATGGAAATATGAATTAATGGAGTAACTTACATGTACCGGTACTTGTAGTGTAGGCTTACGTAGTTAACAAAGTGGGATGAGGTTAAGCAATAATAATCACACCAGAATTGGAAATAAAACATGATCAATAAATTTTATTGTAACAGACTTTTTCTACGTTTCTAGTAAAGTAACAAATAAAAATAACAACAAAATTAACAGCTATGATTAAAAACATATCCTTTGAAAAAAAAAAGTAGGCCTAAGCAATAATAATCCCACCAGAATTGAAAATAAAACGTGATCAATAAATTTCATTAAAACAAACTTAATTTTTCTACGTCTCTAGTAAAATATTATTATTCCAATTATTGTATTTTAGCCATTAACATTTTCATTACAACCAATAACGAACATTTCACAAGCATCAATGTGAAATATGTAACGAGCTAGCACACGATGGAAATACGACACAGTCCAAAGTCGACCGTGGACAGTCTATTGTTTCTAGTTGCTAACCGCTTGGAGCGCTTTATCACGAGATTTGCAAAAAATCACCTCAAGCTTCGCGACTGTATATAGTAGACTGTGATGACACTATTTCGAGCTAAAATCGAACCGGTGCTAACATATGGCATAGAACTATTCTGGAACCACCTAATGATCTCTGATCTAACTAACATGGAAGGAGTCAAAGCAAGATTCCTAAATAGAATACTTGGAGTATCTAAGTGGACACCTTCGAGACTAGTATACGAGTAAGCTAGAGAACCATTCCTGAATGAAGAGCTTAGGATAAGAAGACAGCTGCCATCTACCCTCAAGAGATGGAACTGCTCAGGAAAAGACGAGCAAAGAAGAATGAAATTCCCCTGGATTTCTACGCAACAGATGCCATGATGAAATGTAGCTGAACAAGCCCAAACAACGACATGTGCAGCACCTTAACAAGATTAGCATCACATGGTTTTCACCATAAGCTATGTATAAGAAAAGGTTTCCACGAATCCTCACCGCAATGCGTGTGCAGCCTCTGTGACAGACTCTGTGATCAATACCACTTCAGCCAGTGCTTACAGAAAATAAAATCATTGATGGAATACAGCAAAGAACAATGACAATAAAGAGTGCAGAATCTTTACTCTTTGGAACTATACATGCACATTTGTGCACTTTTTACTTATTATTATTATTATTATTATTATTATTATTATTATTATTATTATTATTATTATTATCATTATCATCATCATCATCATCATCATCATCATCATCATCATCATCAGTAACTTCATTAATTACAAATATTTTATTACATGTGCAATACAATTATAACAGATTGTGCAGCAGCTATTTCAGTTTTAAAATGTGTATCTAGTTGAAAAAGAGGTTTTGTAACTATTGGATTGAATTTATTATTGTTATTATTACTACTATTATTGTATCATTTTCATTATCATCATCATCATCATCATCATAGTGTAACATACATAGCTAGTCACTTGAACGAATTTATATGTCCTGAATTTTTCCGTTATACTGATTTTTGTCATAATATTTTATTAAGTTATCATCTTTGCTTTTTTGATGCCTGAACGCATGTAGGTTCAGAATCCTTTCTGTTTTGATTGTGTACACACATACACAATACAACTCCATTCTGAACCTTAAATACACAAGCAACACCAAAGCAAAGCGGATGACTTAACTGTAAATGAGCACAAACGCTACTTAGGTGTAAATTTTTCTGACATTTTGCATATTCCATTCCCTAACCGTTTCAAATGTATATCATTTTACCTTTTAGGTGTGTTTCCAAATTGTATGCAATACGCTTTGTCAAATCTGGCAACCTTTTCATAAGGGAAGCTAAATTTATATTTATATAAGAAGAGGAGACACAATCAGAGAAGCAGAAAACTATACAAACATAGAAATGAACAAGATTACAACATGGGCGAAAGCAAATAAAATTAATTTTAATGAACAGAAGTCGAAAGTAATTCTCCTGACTCGAAGGAAAAGGAAAGAACAAAAAGAAGTAAACATTTACCAAAATAATAAACCACTAGCCCAAGCAAACACCTTGAAATACCTTGGAATCATATTCGACAATAAATTAACTTTCAGAGAACACATAAATCATATCACAGAAAAATGCACAAAACTAATATTTGCACTTTCCAAATCAGCGAAACTGAACTGGGGCCTGAAGCACGACGCACTAAAAACAATCTACAAAGGCGGAATTTTATCTCTCCTAACATACGGGGCGCCAGTGTGGATTAAAGCAATGGAAAGAATGTTATAAAGCTAAAATTACCAGAGTTCAAAGACTTATCAACATTAAAATTGCGAGAGCATACCGCACAGTATCAACTGAAGCACTTTGCGTAAACATTGGATTAACACCTATTATTATCAAGATAGATGAAATTGTGAAGCTGTACAAATACTTAAGACGGGATGGAAATGCAGAACAAATACTGGACAATAATATGGAAGCGAAATACTGGCCTCATCCAGCGAACTCAATAAGATTCAAGCCAGGAAG
Organism: Periplaneta americana; assembly: GCF_040183065.1. Taxonomy (NCBI): domain Eukaryota; kingdom Metazoa; phylum Arthropoda; class Insecta; order Blattodea; family Blattidae; genus Periplaneta; species Periplaneta americana. The sequence continues at coordinate 92,932,767 of NC_091127.1, forward strand.
AAAAACACAAAATACATGTATATACTGACAGCAGCAAAAGCGAATAAGGAGTAGGATCAGGTATAGCCATATATGCGGGTAATGAAAAAAAAACAAGCCCAAATACAGACTGAATTAAAGATGTTCAAACAACCAGGCAGAACAGCTTGCAATCCTGAAAGCCTTAGAATATATCGAATCATTGGAAATAGAAGGAAGAACAATTGCAATATATATGGATAGCCGGATAACACTCGAAGCACTTAAAAATAGGAAAAATCACACTTATCTGATAGAAGAAATAAGGAACAAGGTGGTGACAATGGAGGAACAAGACTGGAGGATGCAATTCTGCTGGGTCAAGGCACACGTAGGGAACCAGGATAACCAACTTGCAAAGGAGACGGCAACAAGTAAGAACCTCAACGAGTGCTACAAGAGGATACCCAAAAGTGCTGTACTAAGTGAACTAAGTGAAGCCAAATGGCAAGTGACTGGAATGTAACTGAGAAAGGTGCAATCACAAAATCATTCTTTCCAAATATTGCAGACAGACTCAAACTGAAATTCAGTGTAACCCCTAACCTAACAGCAATGTTAACAGGACACGGCAAAACTGGAGCGTGCCTATAGATTTAAAATTATAAACAATCCAACATACCCATGTCAAATTAGCCACCAAACAGTAGTCCACTTATTGTTCGATTGCAAATTGTTAGATCAGGAAAGAGATGCTTTAATCGCAGCTGTATTATGGACTGAAAACTGGCCACCTAAAAAAAAAGATGACCTCGTAAAAAAAAATACTAAGAAACTTATACAATTTGTAAATAATATACCTTTTGAGACAGTTAATCAGTTGTAGGAAAAAAAAAAAACAAAACAAAAAATAGAATTGTAAATAAGAATGTAAAATATATTGTAGAAAATGTAAATAATTGTAAAACGAGTATCTTAAAAAAAAAAAAAAAAAAAAACAATTTTAGAATCTGCAGGAACATCACAGTCTTAACAGTAGATTGTAAACTATAAACTGTAGATAGCTGTAATTAATTGTGACCTCAGAACATTTTTATAGAGGGGGGGGGGGGGGGGGGAAGAGAAAATTGTGGAAACAAATTAATTCAAATCAGATTATAAATTTCAAATTGTAGGAAATATAAATGCACCATATATTTTGAGAGAAATAAGTGAATGGTAAAAACATTTTCAAATTAGATTGTAAACTTTGAATTATAGATGACTGTAAATAATTGTAATATTATAAGAGAGCTTAGTGCATGTAGTATTACTCAGTGTAATGGAACATGCCGTTCTCTCTCTCCCCCTCCCTCCCTCCCTCTCCCTCTCTCTCTCTCTCTCTCTTCCTCTTTCCCTCTCTCTCTCTCTCTCCGCCTCCATCCCTCCCACCCCCCCCTCTCTCATTTTCTTTCTTCCTCTTAGTTTCTAAATTTGATCCATATATGTATCTTATTGTTGACTGTCATCTGATATCTTCTTCTGCCTCGAAGTCTTCTCCCATCTCCCATTTAGGCCTACCATTCCTACCAGTGCATCCTTCAGTAGAAAATTTCTTCTTACCCAGAAACCAAATCAATTCCTTTTCTCTTCCTGATTAGTTTGAGCATCATTCTCTCTTCACCTACTCTTTCCAACACAGCTTCATTTCTTATTCTGTCTATCCATTTTACGCGTTTCATTCTTCTGCATATTCACTTTTCAAATACTTCGTGTCGCTTCTCTTCACTTCGTCATAATGTTCATGTTTCTGTCCCCACACTTCACACAAAGCACTTCACTAGTCTCTTCCTTAGTTCTTTTTCAGGGGTCCGCAGAATATGCTTCTTTTTCTCTTAAACATTTTCTTTGTCATTGCTATCCTCCTTTTGACTTCCTGCCAGCAGCTCATGTTACTGCTTATGGTACATTCCAAGTATTTGAAGCTGTCGACTTGCTCTACTGCCTTATTTAGTATTCACACATTTATCTTATTTATTTATTTTTTCCTATAACCATATATTGACTACACCCCAACTCTGGCTACTAGCAACAGGCATCTATAATGAACACCGATCAAAATACCCCTCATTTCTCGTGAAAAACTGAATAGATTACAGTGAACTTTATGTTATCAGCAAACAGCTGGATACATTAAGAATATTGATTCCTATTATAACCATGTTCTTCAACATCTTAAATGATCCCAGGATGCCCCAGCATGGAGATGAGGAGAGTGAATTTGACTAATTATGCCCCCTGGACTTCACCGAAATTTACCACAAAGATTAAATATTGGTTCTATTAGAGTTTTTGACATGATCAGAAATCGAGAAATTCCAATTAGACTTCGCTCCCTTTGATTGTATGTAATTGAATAAATGTTATGGATATCTTTTTTCTTTACAGGAACTCTCTGAAATTCATGCTGGTTTTCACAGTCAGTTGCGTAAAGCTGTTACACCAGGTAGTACTACCCGCCTTAGTGAAGTTTTTCTCAATTGGAGGGAAAAGTTCCTGATATACGGAGAATATTGTGCAAATCTTACAAATGCCCAAGCTCTTATTCAAGATGTATGTAACCGCAATGAAATTGTTAACCAGGAAGTTATTGTAAGTTGAATTATACTTGTCATTATTAAAATTGTTACTGTTACTGTTGTTTTGTTTTTGTTGTTCTTGTTGTTACTGTTGTACCATATCTGACACCAGTATTTATTATACCATATCTGACACCAAAATTTATTGTTGAGCTCTATCATATCCGACACCAGTATTTTGTCGTGCCCCTTGCCATGACAAGGGCGGATGGGCTTATCTTTGAGATAATCGCGAGTTATAATCTCTATCAAGATAATACAAACAAATTAGACACTGCGTTATACTTCCTAACTCTCTGATATGATTTACAAACTGTACTTGCTTATGGATAGGAGGGATTCCTACTTAGAATGTGATCTCAGGCTTTCAAAATAATCACAAGGGTAGAAATTCACTATTACTAAGTTTATTAACAAGATATCAATTTACTACAGATAGAATATTGAGTATTGAGATTGAACGATTTAGAAAGTATGAAAATTTATGTTAATTTTGAAGTACCAAGATGAACTAGTTAAATGTAAAGTCTAAAGATTGAACTGATGATTTTACTTACAGTAGATAGTTGGGCGAACCCTGGTGCTGTTCGCAGTTGATGCCATTTTTCTTCCTGAACGTCGGGAAGTTACGATCGCTACTGCATGACCGCTGTCTTTACCAATAACTAATGACCGCATTTTGGACGTTTCATGTCCATTTATAAGTTCTGGAACCGCGTCCTTTGTGACGTAACAGAGTGACGCTATTTTACCCGCGAATCTTCTAAAAAGACGGTATTGCATTCACTAAACACCACACTTCTGATTCTTAACCATTATTTCAGATCGGCATTTCCGGTCATCACTTAGAACAATACAGATTTAAGGAACTCTCATGATTGGATCTCTGTTTTTGATTTACCGGTAACCAATAGAAATTGATGTCTCGCGAGAGATGCTGCATAATCTATATATCTTTCCTTATATGTCAGCTGTTGCTAAGACTGACTTCGTGCTAAAAAGTGCAAGCGTACGCATTCCTGCCTTGTTCAAGGACTGGACTTTCAGCTTCTACTAACGTCGGTAAACTGTATGGTAATCTGTCGAAACAGGAAGCGATCTCTGTCGTATGTCAAAGGCATGTCTTCAAGTGAATATTTTAATAAGTACGATTTCATTACTTTAAAATAAAGTGAAAATATATTGCTTATGGTCATAACAAAGTTATGATTGCTTATCATAATCCTTGGGCACAACATTACCTTATTCTTTTAAGAATTGGGCCTATTGACCAATTGTAAATGGTAAACATTAGGTATTCACAAGTTGTGGATTATATGATCAGCACAGTTGCTTTGTGCAGAAGATAATATATCACAATCTACTCAAATGTATCTAATTTCAATTACTTGTGAAAAAATAGTGGTTAAGATATAATGAAACAATAGATGCAATGCAAAGTGAAATCTCATCAAACTTTATTATTTTTCTCACTTTCCATCAAAAGATGAAGTAGCAGTCATGCTGTAAGGTTTTCTAGCAGTCACGATGTCAACATAGGAAAAGACGCAGATACTGTGGTTTGCTGAGTTAAAATTCATTCTTGAAGTAGAACATCCCCATAATGTCCACTTCAGGAGGAATAGAAAACTGACACATTCTAATTGAATACATTCGGGACAGTCCTCAACTTAATGTTCGGTATGCATTCTCACAGAATGAAATCATTGAGCCTTTATCTTCTTCAAGACAACTGTTACTCTTGTCGCATACCTCGACATGTTGCAGCCCTTCCCTCAAATTCAACATTACATTCCATTTTGAACAAGATGATGTTTCTCTCTCATTGACACAGAAATTACCTGACTCTGGACTAATTTTTTTTCTAGTCATTGGATTGGTAGAGAAGGATCCGATCACATGGCCCTCAAGATCCTCTAATCTTAACCCCATTATTTGTGGTTATGTGAAAGACGAAGTTTATGCAATGACAATCAGAGATCTTGATCACATCATTGCAGCCATTGCCAATGTGACAGCAGAAATGTTATGGCAGGAGATTGTCTGCAGTCTTAATATCTCTGCAATTGAGGGGCGTTTTCACAAAACTCGTTATCTACATTTTTTTCGATTTTGAGGTTTTAGCGTATCCTTATGTTTTTGGGTCAGGAGAATCCAATGGTGCTATCAGAATTAAGCTAAAGTTGGTAAGCATATCAATAAATTGATCTTGAAATAAAAGAGATTTTTCAAAACTCTGTATCTACAGTTGTGTATTTTAGAAAAGAGTTGTCTTGAAAAAAAGAAGATTTTGTAGATAACGAGTTTTGTGAAAACGCCCCTCAATTACACATAGAAATGTGATGATTTGTTTAAGTAATGTAAATGATACCTTAAAATGACTATTACACTTTTACTACGTCACACTACTTTTGACCAGTAAAACGGTACGAAAGGACGTCTTTCAACCAATCATGACTGCTTATCGCACAATTTTATCGCATCCCTAGCATTTGTTTAATTTTATCGCGTCCCTAGCATTTGTTTCTTTGTTTGCCAACATTTCAAACTGCACTGGTCTGGACGTCAAAAAACAGAAAATTACAAACCACTCCCGTCGATGCACAGCACTTTCAAATATGACTCGCATTGGCATTCAAACAACAATTAATAAAGAACACTGGTCATATATGAAGGGCACCATTCGGAAATCCTGAATAAGTTGAGGGCTACACCATGTACGTACATCAACGAGTTCACTTCTTTTACGCACAGTCCAATATAACATCAACTGAACCACCAACCACTAAAACATTCAAATTTGAAAATTGTACTTTCAATAATTGTTTCTTTTAAAATTATTCATGTTTATTTTTTATTTCATCATCGTTAATTAAAATGTTTCTTGTTTATTTCATCATCCCTAATTAAAACTTTTCTAACACTCATTTATATTATTTAGTTTATGTTATAGCTTCTGCTATAACATATTATGAATAGTCACGAATCAGAGATCGTTTAATACTAAGATTTATTGAAAATCATCTGTCAAGTGATGTTGATTACTGGGATCGGGATAATTGAAGTGGAATGCAACTGTTTTAATAAAAATGAAACTGAATCAACAAAGCCTTCTTGACCAGTAACCGTTCACAGAGTTCAATGAAGATTCCATAGTTGGCACAACTGATAAGAAAACAGCTAGGCCTAATCATAACACACTACTGCCATCTACTAGCGTAATATTTATAATGTTGAGATGGTACAAATTTGAAGGCAGTTTTGTATTTTCGTAAGTCAATTAATATTTTATTGTATTGGAGTACTTCGGTACTGCTGATCTTTATATACTTTCTTCTAATCGTGTAATAGTCAATTAAATCCCACTCTAGTTTTTATTTTCTCTGGATAAATCAAAGCCTCTAGTGAGATTACTGTTGATAAATTAATTATACTTGGTGAGTTTTACTTTCAGATAGAATATAGTGTTTCATCATATCTTGAGCCATTAACTTTTCACTGGAATTGAAATTAGGTTTATTCGAGTGGAACGTTCTGTATTTCTAATTACTTGCCAGAATTAGAAGCACACTGCTTGATTGGTAGTCACGCAGTACACAACTATTAATGTCATATTTAATATATTGTTTGCGTAGCAAAATAGGTAAATTGATGTCGAAATTCAGCATCTGACTGATGCAGATACTTTCCAGGACTTAGTGAAAATATATTTTGTGTTTGGTAATAGTATCGATAAAAGTTTTATTTGAAATAAAATTAAAATCAGCAGAGTTTGTGCATGTATTGCTTCTATAGCATGGTATGTGTCCTCAAAATTATCATGTTATCGAATTTTACACAATGAAAATAAGTGACCATACAGAAAGTTGAGAACACCCAAAACCTATCAGGTCCAGTTATTTATATTGAAGCTTATTTCATATAGTAAGAGTGTAATTATTCTAGTAACTATAAATAAATTGTATGTATAAAGAATTAACGGGGAAGGTTGCAGGCAAGTGCCCAGCACCTCAAAACTAGGCCCACTCAGCTAAGGGAGTAAACTCCAACTATGTAAAAATTGCATTTGTAAGTATATAATATTCAAACACTTTCAAAATGAAAAGACCTCTTGGAAGACCAAGGAGTAGATGGAAGAATGAGATCACAAAAGATACCTGGATTTGCAGGTTGACGCCTGGAAAGATCTGACTATAGACAGAACAGAGTGGAGGCACTTTGTGAAATTGACTGATTGACAAAGAACTCAACTTGATTCCTCCCCCCCCCCCCCCTTTAAGTATTTATGTATTGTTGCTGAAGTATCTAGGTAAAGTGATTTTGATGATCCACACTCAGCTCACAATCTTGAGAACTTATACTTAACATTTGAGGATATTTTGAACAAATACTGTAGAAGATTCTTCACCTAACATAATTAGGAACATTAAATCTAGACGTTTGAGATGGGCAGGGCATATAGCACATATGGGTGAATCCAGAAATGGATATAGAGTATTAGTTGGAAGACCTGAGGAATAAAAAAATCTTTGGGGAGGCCAAGACGTAGATGAGAGGATAATATTACAATGGACTTGAGGGAGGTGAGATATGATGCTAGGAACTGGATGAATCTTGCTCAGGATAGGGACTGATGGCTGGCTTATGTGAGGGCGGAAATGAACCTCCAGGTTCCTTAAAAGTCATATGTAAGTAAGTAAGAAGATTAATACATACAAAGATACTTGTGTGTGTGTATTTGTGTTTGTGCGTGCGTGCGTGCGCACGCGTGGGGAAAAGAGAGCTCTCGCTACTTCAGATAATTGCGTAATAGCGTAAATATATTCTACATGCTAATTATTACAATAAAACCTGACTTCATTATGGTAAAATTATTACAGTAAAACTTCATTTATACGTTTTTATGGGGATCTGAAGAAAAAATACTTAAGTGAGAAAACAGCATTTAATAATATTTGAACTAGCAATGTTTGATGACTATAAATGAAGGAGTTCCGTGAATTTAGTAAAATTTTCACAACAGGCATTTAGAACTTCATAGTTAAACCACGTTTGAGCATATAATACGGTACTCAAATTTATAACACATATTCGTGAAGAATGTAAGAATGGGACTTCAGGAAAAAACGATAAAGTGTGAAAAACACATAAGTGTGAAATGTATAAAAGAAGTTTTACTGTAATTTTTTTAACCAGTAAGGAAATGGTCCACTTTCACAAAGCATGGTGTTATACAAAATACCATTACCAGCACCACCACCATTATAGTGCATGAGAAATAAAATTCTATTAACCAAGTTTTATGTATACTTGTATCATGCAGTTCTCCAAAGGCAGCGAAAACAGTGATAGTGATAAAGAAGTGGATTTAGGTTTTGCACAAATGGAGACCAACAGCTGCTACGTAAGAGGTGTGACAACACTGTGCTCTTGTGCTACGAGGTAGCTAGTAATGTGACAGCCTTATTTCTCATGCATTGTACCATCACCACTACCACCACCACCACCACCACCACCACCACCACCACCACCCCCCTCTCGCTGCTGCTAAATAGAAGTAGATAGCTTATTAACTATCCATTGTTCCTACATGCTGATTTCTCCTTCTCCTCTGCTCCATAGGAAAATGATCACTGAATATAAGTTATTTAAGATGGAAATATAGTTTACAAGAAAATGGGATTTCAACTTACGGCACTGTATTCTTTAAATTACTGAACAGTTACAATTTATTTTTGTTGCAGAGGTGTCAACAAGATGCTAATAATGGAAAATTCAAATTGAGAGACATTCTTTCAGTTCCAATGCAGAGAATATTAAAATACCATTTGCTTCTAGAAAAACTCATTAGTGAAACACAACCTGTGAGTATGTTAATGTGATCTTTTCCCTTAAATAAAATCAGTGTTATTTGTACATTGGTGAATATAATAAATTACTATTACTGTACTTACCTATTTTTTAGACTGAAATAATATTGGGTTTCAGTATTCATTTCGTATTCCTGACTTTTCCTCGTGGTTTAGCAGTTACCATTCTAGTTGTTGAATCTAAGGTTCGTGGCTTTAAAACCTGGCTAAGGATGATGGGTTTTAAAAGTTTGATAAAGCCAGTAGCATGGCTTCCTCTGACAACTAAAGCTGTGGGCCCTGTGTCGTAGATTTATGGCACTTGAAATATTCTTGATAGAGGGCTTCAGGCAAAATTTGTCTACCATTTCTCACCCATGTTGAATTTGACTCTAATATGAGCAGCTGTATGCATTGTTAAATAAAATACCACCACCCTCACCTCTCCTTCTTCTCGTCTTTTAAACCAGGGGTCGGCAAACTACGGCTTGTGGGCAAATTCTGGCCTGCCATCGCTTTTTATATGGCCTGCAATCTAAGAATGAATTTGATATTTTCATATTCTTTAAAATTGCAAAATACGTGTTATACAGTCAGATTGTGGAATTTAGTTGTGAGAAAGTCCTTACGTGGTGCTCCAATAGCTTTGCATTCGCACTTTGCTGTGCAGTCAGTTTTGGTCATTTGGTGTACTAATTTGAACCTCAGTTTGGTGAAATATTATTAAAAAAAAAAAAAGAAAGAAAGCAGTTTCATTCTTCTCACTAATAGGCCTATATTTCAAGAATTGTTTACTTTTTCTTGTTGTTGTTAATCAGCAACTAGTAGTCAAGGCGAATGGATGTACTGTAATTTGCTCCGAATTGCAGAATCAGCATAGAGAGAGTGGTGCTCTAAGCCAAAAGACACGACTGTCAGACAACAGGAACAGCAGAAAACGGAAATAAAATGGGTGTGGACTTAACATGAGTATAGAGCAAGAATTGAAAGGTTTAGCAGAAGAAGAATTAAGGAAAAGAAATCAGGAGAGAGATGAGAAGAAAGAATTAAATTGGGAAATTGAGGTAGTCATAGTAATATTATTAATAGTGTTGTGGGATTTAATCAATTAATCGATCAATTTCTGTTGTAAGATTAATCAATCAAAAATATTTAATCGAATAATCGAGTCTATTAAAATTAATCGGTTGTAGTTGATATTAATTATTATTTTGTTAATACAGCTCATACTAAAAATTCAGACAATATTTTTCTCTTGGAAATTGCTTACTTAAAGGCACAATAGTATTGTTATTTTCTAACTGTAAACTAGGTAGCATAGAGAAAATCTTTGCACAAACACCTTAGAAAGAGATGGAGATATGAGGACAGTGACCTAGTCTACCTCTATTGAACGTTAAAACACAATGCGAAACCCTTATTAAGTTTTATGGTTTTCCAAGAAAACTTCCACCTCATCTTCCTAGCATATGAAATACATACTTTCCTGGGATTCATCCCCCTCATCTCTTATAAAATAACCATGTCTACACTGTGTGCAAGTGAGACCGTACCTATCTTCTTCTTTTTCTAAAATCTGGTAATTCGGATTACAATAGGAGCCAGTCTTCTGTTTTGACTGCTGTACTTTTGCAGGTGCTGTTTTCATGTACAGCAGATTTGTGGACTTCCGGATCTTACAGACATAGAGACAAAATTAAAAATTCTGCTCTTAAAGCTCTAAATCAACTACATGAATGGAATACATCAAATTTGATGACACTCAATTTAAGCAAAAGTAACTATCAAATATTTTCACTCGGTAAAAAAGAAAGAGAATTCAATATCCAATACAATGGCCAACACCCTCCTAGGACTTATGAATCCAAATATCTTGGAGTTATTTTCAATAGTAAGTTAACATGGAGCAACCATTTGAAATACATTTCTGAAAAAGCTCGTAAAAGATTCTCCCTTCTAAAAAGACTAGCAAGAAAGAAATGGGGATACTCTAGGAATACTTTGAACACTACATACAAAATATTTATACAGCCAGTGCTGACATACTGCGGAGAAATTTTAATTACTTCACCTTTCATAAACGAAATAGAATATGTTCAAAACCAAGCTCTCAGACTCATTACTGGTGGAATCAAAACAACTCCAATAGATTCTATGAGATTCCTCGCTAATATTAACAGCATCAAAATGACAATAGAAGAAAAAGCACTGATTCAATATGAAAAACTTATTAGATTACCAGGAAACAATTGGCATTCATACAGTCCTCTCTGTAGATTGAAAACTCAAAAAAGTTTCATATCCATTGTCCAAGAATTAAAACAGAAAATCAATATCCCGAATTTAAAAGAAAACCTCAAATTAAACCAAACCCTTTAACTCCATTAAATATGGAATATAATCTAAATTTAACGGAAGAAATACTAAAATCAGAAGTAAACACTGAAATACTAAAACAATTGTCTTTAGAGACAATTAATATTAGGTACCCTTCACAAAACTGGCTTCATTTGTACACTGATGGATCCTTGATCTCCAGAGAACAAGGTGCCGGTGCAGGTGTTCCGTGCTGTCTCTTCTCACTTTATAGATCTCTTGGGTATGGAACAACAAGTTTTGATGGAGAAATCATTGCAATAAGGGAAAGTCTCAGGAATCTTCTATGCCACATCAATAAATTTAGGAATGCAGTTATATTGTCAGACTCCAAAGCAGCTATTCTATCAATAGTCTCTAAACACACACCTTCATCTCAAACAGCAGAAATAACTAAAATGCTCTCTCAATTAATATCAGTCAATAAAAGAATTGTATTCCAATGGATACCATCCCATTGTGGAATCCTGGGAAACGAGAATGCGGATGCTTTAGCAAAGAAGGGCAGCACTGCTACTTACAGACCTGTTACTAAATCTACGTATTACTCTGTGAAAAGATTTATTAAATCTACATACTTAGACTTCAACAAACAAAATTTGATAACACAATCTCAAGGGAAAAAATGGAACTCTCTGCATCAAAATCCACAGTTAATTCCCGATTTACCATGCAAATCGTCTGTAGCTGTATTTAGATTGGCAACAGGCCATGATTGTTTGGCCAAACACCTGCATAGAATTGGAATATATCAGTCCCCTAACTGCCCATTGTGCAACTCAAACCAAGAAATGGATTCGGAACACCTCAAAATCTGTGCTTCAGTGGCTGGCCATGATAATATCTTTGAAAAATATTGGAGTGCAAGAGGTCAAATGACTTTATTGTCAAACGCCTGGCATTAGAAAATAACAAGAACAACAACTTTTGCAGGTGCTTGCAGTTTCTGTACTGAGTGTGTACATGACGCTTGTGTGTTTAGTTTGATAAAGAAAAAAATCAGTTTTCTGTGGTCTGTGAAAAGTGTAAACTCCATTATGTCATATGAGAATTTAAGAGATAAACTCGGTGAAATGTTTGGATGTAAATTGAACGATCTTGGAGAAGTGCTTGACAGAAAAAAATTTTGTCGTGTTTAGTGATGCAGGAAACATTGTTACTAAACGTAGAGCAGCACTTAATTCGAGCATGTGAATGCACTCACATGTTTAAAGTCATGGATGAAGCAGTGTTAACTATGTGAGTCTTCATACTTTTTGTTATTTATGTTTGTCTCAAAAATGCCCGGAGAAATAGACACAATAAATTATAAGCCTCATAATAAATATGTTAGTAAGTAATTAAAATAGTTGTTTTGTAATATAAGGATACAATATATATATATACAGATATACAAAATTAATTTAATACTTACGTTTATCACCGAACACAAGTTAAATTTAACAATAATTGTGTATTACAGTATATTAAAACATTTTTTCAACTCAATCAAAACTCGATTAATCGATTAAATTCAAATAGTTAATCAATTAAATATTTTGATTGGTCAACAGCACTGGTTATTAATAATGGGAGAAATTGAAATGAATCTGGTACCAACGAGTTGGAAGAGCAAAGAGATGAGAGAATAATTAAGGAAGAAATGAAATTAGGATTCATAAAAATCAGTCAGGATACAAAACTACAGCTACAGGATTTCAGTCAGACAGTATTATAGATTTGAAGACAAACATGGAGAAAAACAACAAAAGAATTGTAAAGCTACAACAATTAAAAAATCAGTTGGAAAAGAAAATTAGTGATTTAGAAGCTAACCAGAGGAAGAAGAATTTGTTAATTTTAGGTCTAAACTAGGACGAAAGAGAGTATGGGGATGAAATGTAAAATGCAATCTGGTGAGCATGTTGGAAGCTTTTCGGAATAATCATAGATGGCCAGAAAGAAGCAGCTTATAGAGTTGGCAAAGGGACATTTCGGCCAGTTTTAATTAAATTGCAAAATTTAAGGACGAAAGAAATGATTATGAACAGAGTGAAAAATGCGGGGAACAAAATTGTGTTTTGAAAATGATCTTAGTTACGAATTAAGAAGAAGAAAACTATTGTTACCATATCTGAATACAGCGAGAAGCAAAGTACATTTTACAATCATGCATAACTACAAATTGAAAATTAATGATAAAGTTTACTTGAATACTGTGAAAAGAATTTTGAGAAACCAGAGTTTTGGACTGAAATCGAGCAAAGTCAGGTGAATCAAAGTAAGCAGCGTGTAATGTACGTGAAAATATACAGAGGTCAGGCAGTATGTCAGGAAGAAAGAAATGAAGACGTACTAAATTTCAACAACGGTTAAACGAGAGAAGATATACACTGGGGTTACTTGCAACCGGCTGCAAGAACAAAACAGCTGACTAGAATAAATCAAGGAAAAAGACTAAGTGAATGGCAGATAGCAGATACTGCTGAAAAAAGAGTAGGGAAACAACTGGAAAAAGACGAAGTGAATGGCAGATAGCAGATACTGCTGAAAAAAGAGTAGGGAAACAACTGGAAGTGTCTGAGATCAGGAACGTAGACAAGATGTTAAGAGGACACCAGAGTGATGCGGACCTCGGCACAATGTAAGCAACTGAACGCGTGGTCGAGAATAATGCAGAAATCAGCATGTAAACAAAAGATAATGGAAGAATCAAATGGAATTGTCGACCTACCCCAATTACCCAGCATCATATGGTCAAAGAGAACAGGTGATGATCCGAAAAACTATAACTTAAGATTAAGTAGCACACGTGAAAATAAGGTAAGGGTTAGGAATGGAAGTGATCCTATGTGTGAAAAGGGGTTAGACAAAAAGATGAAGAAAAAATGCGAAGATATAGCAGGGACAGAGAATGGAAAAGATTCAAATCCAGTGACTACTAAGGATTTTGAGAATTTTATAAGTATAATGAAAAAAAGATCTGAGGAGTTATGTAAAACGTTAAATAAGTCAGTAAGGAAGATAAAAGGAAGTGTAAAATGGGGAGGGAGCAAGTTAGGATAGCAAATCACAGTACAAGGAAGACAAGTGAGTGAAGTGTAAAGAAAGCAGAGTGAAAATAAATGGTCAGTGAACATGTGGAAGAATCAGATATAATAACGCACTTGTTTTTTAGATGGTGAATCGGTGACTAGTGATAAGCATTATTAGTAAGCAAAGAGAGACAGATACTATAAAAGTATGGAGAAGGAGACGAACTAGGATAACAAATCACAGAATAAAGAAAACAATTGAGGTAAATAAGTGCAAGAAACAAATGAGTATAATGTAACAACAAACTTTTTGTACAGGGATAAAGCAATGATTACTGATTAGTAGTAAGTAAAATGAGATCGAAATAATAAACTGATAAAAAATGGATCATGAAAGAAGTAGTGGAAGTGACAATTTTGAATAGGTTAAATTAAGTCATTAATTTTGGAATGAAGGAGATAGTATAAGAAATTAGTTGAGGATGGATGTAAGAGGTTTCAGAAAATAGTGAAGAGAAAAACGAAACTGTTACAGTGCAAAATAATGACTAGTGATAAGAATTATAAGATAGTAGTCTATGAGACTAGTTAAAAATGGAAGAAAATGTAGAGTACCATCAACCTGTCTAGAGTCGACCAAGGAGTTTAAAGTTGACTGCTTTGCACTTAACAGCTTGAAGCCCACATGAGTCATTCCACGTCAAATCGCACAAAATTATACAAATTTTGACCTTCATATTTCTGATTGCGTTTATATTTTTTTTACCAACTCTATGGGTCTCATAAACCAACAAGTGTATTTTTGTTTCCTCCTAAGTCCACATGTTTTTAAAATATTACATGTTAAAATTCGTTAAAAATGTCGCACAATGCAACATTTAAAGCGTCATATTTCTGACGATATTGATGTTAAAATTTTTTTGAAAAATGCATTTAAAAGCTTAAAGTACTGTCTTTTATTAAATATTTACTAACTAATTTTAATATAATTATTTCAAATATTTTTTTATAATTCAATTTTTAAAAGATATACATCATTGTGAAATAGCCCTATTAAAAATCTAAAAAAATTCCTACTAGGTGCACTGAAGTATTCTTAATAATTCCAGAAAAAATCAGAATGGGATCTCCAATAGTTTAATGGAAATTTAATTACTTATGACAGAATGTGTAGCGGTCGGCGCAGCGGCAGTGGACGGGAAGCGTTAAAGCGCGCTAAGAGGTTTATCGGCGCTGGATAATTGACTGAATGTTGCAACATTACACCAAGTACGGATCAAGTTACTTGAGGAAACACTGCTAATTTACTTATTATGATATCTTCAAATAATTGTACATTATGCTTTTCAAATGTTTCTTTTCATTCACATTTTAAATTTTCATTCGCCTACCTTCTTTCTTGAAAGAAAATTGTTTTACTAAATCTTCAGTTTTTGACAACAGAATGAAAGAATATAATTTTAATGTACAGTTCCAGTTATTGGTTTTAGATTATGGTATCTGGCCTGCAAATTTTCAGTGTGGTTTTTGTGCTTATTGAATGGACAAAATATAAATGACACGTTAGAAATGTTTTTTGTGACTAATCAAACAGTTTTTTTTTTTTTTTTGTGTTGTTATAGGATCTTGTATAGGCTAACTCTCGTGGCAAGTCTTTTAACAGTATCTCCAATGCCAACACATGGACCTTTACCATGCGACATTGCAAAGAAGTGTCATTCAGCACTAATTCCATAATCGTCTTCATGTAAGCAATTATTTATTTTTTTTTTTTTTTATTTTTTTTTGTGAACTTGATCCATTGGAAAAGTAGATGATTTTTTTCATATCGTTGAATTCTTGCTTTAAGAAATTGATTAATTGATTGCTTCGGATTGAAAAAAGTGAAAGGAATCGGTGTCATGTTTCATGGTTTCTGAGATGACATTACTTTTGTAACGAATTTCTGTATCTCCTTTGAAATATACTACGAAAGGATTTATTTATTTATTTATTTATTTATTTATTTATTTATTTAAATATACAGAATAAAGAATATAATTACAAATAAGAGAAATAGAAATAAAATAATACAATCAATATAAAAAAAGGAGATGCAGTAGTATTAACAAAATTTGAGACCGAATGAGCAGCGCTCGTGTTCGGTCACAGTTCAGATATAATATTAATAGGCCTATAAGAGAATATAAAATAAAATAAAGTAGGAAGTAAAATTAAAATTGTACTGTATTGTGGCTTGGCATATGTTCCAATGCACACCTTGTATTGAATCTTGTATTACAAATGAATAATTTTCAGAAAAGTCTGCAATAACTATGAAATTTTCAGGTTGTACTTTCTTTGCATTCCATCAAAAATAAAATATGGCTGACTTTTGAATGGATGATGATGCATCTTCTACATGAAAAACTTAACATGCTAGGGAGCCTTTTACTTTTGAAACTTTTCACGGGGCTATCGTTTTGTTGTATCTTTCTTTTCTTGATAGGGGATTCTATTGACATCAAACTCTTGTTTAATTCCTCATTATTACTGATTTCTTGCACTGTATCCATAGAACTGCTAGAAGAAGTACTGGGATAATCACTTTCTCTGTCCACACTTTCATTTGATTCATGTTTATTAATATCACAAGAACTACCGGCTTCACATATAATTTCACCTGACCTATGCGGAAATTGATTGATTTTTACGGAACAAATCACATATTTGCACACTCAAAGACTCCTTTAAATTGAGCTTTATTAATAAGTCGCGACTTACGCGTCTTAGTGTACTTTTCTTTTTAAAAGCGTGATTAGGAAGGTAAATGGATTTAAACACTTGTTATATATTACGCGATCTTTACCATCACTCATGTTGTATAGAAGTCACGTCACTGCGCGAAATTCAAACCCAAACTGATTATTTTTCTCTCATGCCATCTGTTTACTGCCATAAAGTTTACTGCCTTACCCAGTCTTGCTATCATCAAACTCTTGGCTATATTACAGTATAAACTGTGAAGGGCTTCCCCCTGAGCTGAAATAATAAAATAATTTTAGATAAGATATTTACTGTTCCTTAAGGTATTAATCATTTGATGATTAGTATGGTGACATCAGATGCAACGGGAAATTTCCACGGGCAGCCTTCTAGCCTATGCTGCAAGCAGTTCGTTAGCTGGGCATCGCGAGCGTGTGCATGCCTCCGGAAAATAAATTGTTACAAATGTATGGGTGCCGATCCCATATTTATAAATGCAGTAGTTTACAGATAATACATCAGCGAACAAGTCTATATTTTTTTCAGATTTTTAACTTGGCTATTTAATATAGTAATTTTGCTTTGAAAAAGAAATTATTAAAAAAATAGGCCAAATTTTTAATTTATTTGTGATAGGCCTAAAGTAATAAAAAGTGTTTTATTTCGTCTTTCAAATGCGCCAAACCGCAAATCTCAATTATATGTAGACACAGAGTTCCAAGCGAGTTTATGTAACAGTGCGTGCATAATTTGCGTAACTTCAAATATTCATAACTACACAAATAATTAATAATTGTGAAAATAAAAAAGTACGGGTCTCCTTATTTGATGTCTGGAATTCATGAAAAAAAATTCGACCATTTCCGAGAAGGTCGTGTTTTATTGCTGTGCGATTTGACGTGGAATGACTCGCATATCGTTTTGCTGCATCAATCGAGGTGGAGTTTCTGCATTACAAGACCTTGGATACAAGATACACACCACACGCGATAGTGTCTTTCTGTCACTTCCATTGTTGTTGGAAAATATTACCAACCACAAAAATCTAAAATAAACTGCTGTTAAAATTTTTAGTAGTTAAACCGATTTCTATATACTGTATGTTATATGTATGTGTTATATGTCAAAACATCGTAAATTTTATTTTCTTATGTCATGTATTAAATTATTGATCATTTGCATGTCAATTATTAAGTAATATTTAATTGCGTTGTTGAGTCGACCACCTAGCAGCACTGTGATAATTTGCTGCGCTTTATTGCACAGAGTCTTTCATTTGCTACGTCATTTGTAAACAGTGCTGATAATGAGTGGTACATGTGATACAAAGATGTCCGAGAAATATAAAGATATTCAGAAGGCTGTTGAGTCTAATAAACTGTCCATCAGACAGGCATCCAAAAAGTACAGGATCCCTAGAACAACTAAAGGAGATCACGTTGCAGGTCGATATATGGGAAGAAATGGTAAACAACCTGCATTTAGTGAACATGAAGAACAAAGCAGAATACTCTATTACTATATCGGAATAGGGATTTCCATTTTCCAAGTTCGATTTGCGTGTTAGCAAAACACTAAGTATACAAAAGTGTAAAAACTGTTAAAGTGTTCTGAAACAACTTTCTCAGAGAAGATTGGCCAGAGGTTTTCATACGAAGAAACAGAAGATTATCTACAAGAATATCCAGAAATATTCCTTCAAGAAGAGCTAAGGCAAGTTCATCTGAAAGAAAGTACTTCCCTTTCACTAAAAATGATAATAATATACACAAATGCTCGCTATTTTGAAATGTTGCAGTACAAAGAAACTTAACTCTTTATTGTAGTGTGGCTGACACAGCCCCCGAAATCAGCAGAGCTCAATTACTGTTATTTCTAATATGATGGTCGACTCGAGGCTGAATGCTGGATTGAGTTGACCAGTCACATTATAATTTTTACATAGCCAATTTCGTACTTCAGAAACAATAATTATAGTGTATCAATCATCATAAAATTAGAAGTAAAAACGTCGTAAAAGTGATTGACTCTAGACAGGTTGACTAATAAATATGCAATATAGTAAAATAAATAAATTAATGTTACTAGATGATAATGAAAAATAACGCATAAAACATACTTCAAGCCAGTTTTGATATATACTTCAGAAACCTGGACATACACCAAACAAGATCTGAGAAAAATTTAAGCCTCAGAGATGAAAATCCTGTGAAGTATTCTACAGAAGACAAAAAGAGACAGGATACGAAACGACTTAATCAGGGGAACTCTGAAGGTTAAAAAATTAACAATAAAATTAGAAAATACGAGATTACAATAGTTTAGACACCTTAACAGAAAGGGAAAGACTGCCAAAGAGAATATTAAATTTAAAAGTGAAAAGAAGATGACCAATAGGAAGACCACGCAAAAAAATGGATAGATCAAATTCAGAAGAACTTACAAGAATACAGATACAAGTGGGATGAAATAAACTGAAAAATGGCTTGGAAATACAGATGAATGGAGACATATTTGATATTGACCTTCCAAAAGAAGGACACGATAAGAAGATGATGAGAATTGGAAAATAAATATTACTTAGGAGAGAAATAGGAGATAAATTTATGATTGGTATAAAGCGGTAACTAGGTAAAAAACTATATTTCAAGGGCAGGAGGGAAAGGATAAATGTGACGTTTGAGTAAGGAGAGGGAATAAAATAGTAGGAAATTTAGGTATAATAGTGTGTTCTGCAAGAAAGTGTTTATGTAATAAATGTACTTGTGGCATCGTATGCAAAATTGTGAGGTCCACATTGCGTGAATGTAATTGCTGACATGAAATATGCATATACATATTATTGTTGATGTTGTTTTGGTGAAATATTTACTCAAAAAAAGAAAACAGTTTCATTCTTCTCATTAGTAGACTTATATTTAAACATTTGTTTACTTATTATTATTATTATTATTATTATTATTATTATTATTATCATCGTTCAATAAATTTGTGAAAATTACTTTTGCGGTTAATTAAGTGCAGTTGGAGATAAACCTGTCACACAGTGCAAGAATGGCTAGAGGAGAAGAAAAAAACAGTACAATTAAACATTGCCTGTCATAATGTCATATGCCAGGTCTTATCTCTCCGACTGTATGCACACTTAATATGTTTGTTCTTACAGCAGTTTCTGGCAGTTTGCAACTGTCATAAGCATGTGCATATGGAATTTACAAGCAGAAAAGTCTATGTGCGCATGCTCATGACAGTTGCAAACTGCCAGAAACTGCTGTACGAACAAACTTAATACCTTAGGGTTTGCTTCTTGGCCTGCAGAGACTAATATAGTTACTATTTGGCCCATTGGAAAGAAAGTTTGCTGACTCCAGTTCCAAATTATACCTTTCTTTATAATTCTACCATTTTGTGTTGTTCATAAAGACTTCTTTCTCTTAGTTTAAATTGTAGCAGTTATTGTGGTCACTGTCATGATGAATCAGTTGCTTTCCTTTTAGATTTTCTCGTTGGGTGTATTTGTTGACTTCTTTTATCTTCTGATGTCTTTATTCAGTCTTCCCAATTGGTATCTTTAATTTACTCTAGAAATCTCGTTTCACCTGATGTGGTGTTTCTTCTTTCTTTTTGCAAACTGATGTTCTGTTGCACTACAGAAATTATCATCATATCATGATAGAATATAATATTGTATATTGTTGCTTGATTTTTTGTTATTTTATTATAACTAGTGCTGTAATTGGAGAGGAATTAAATGGAGTATCATTTTATTTCATGAAAGAAATTTTATTTTGATTCTTGAAAAAATGGAGTTTCCATTCCATTTCGTGAAGAAATGTTAAGACTATTAAATAATAAAAATTTATTTATTATAGAAAACAACAATTTGTCACTCTGTAAAAAATTGCAATATGGAAATTTTAGTTTGGTACTGCATTGTTTTGTTGGAAACCATTGCTAGATGTCTGTGAGTGTTAAAACAAAAACAACAAAATTCATATTTTTCAGTATTGCGACAGTTCAATTTTCCCAGATATAGTAGTCATCTTTGTCATCATCTTAAGTCTGAAGACCTGTTTTGATTTCAGTGTTGTTTAATATTTGTCTGACCATTGTTTCCTTGAGTATACTACGTTTCTTCTTTCTGAATGGAGCAACATTTAAAAGTGTGTTTGTTTTTATTTTAACACGTTTTACCTTCTGATATTTTATGCACTATTGAAATTTTATGTTTGATAATTCATTTCTGTTTTTTTTTTGTTTGAAAATTATTTATGTTACTTTATTTTTAATATAGCCTACATGGAAAATGGATTAATTATATTTTGATTGATTTTGATTTAATTTCTTCCTGTAACCACTACAGGTTGCCATCGACAAAGAGTACCATGATACAATAGAGTAAATGCCTTGAGGCTTAGTGATACATTGTTGTTAGAGTGAAAAATAACAATTTGAATTATATTGAAACACATGATATTAAACGAAGTAGCGTCAAGGAGATGCGAATTATTCATGGTCCATATGTATGATGCCTGAAAATAACTATTGAGCCTTTGAGTGCTGCAATTGTTAGATCTCTTAAAATATTTTTATGCAGGCCAAAAGATTTACAGAAGTCGACTAGGAACCGGGGTATGGTCCCACGGGCTCCTATCATTAGTCCCGTAATGACGATGGATTCCAGATGGTATTTGTCCTTATAAAAACTGATGGAAGGTTCATATATATATTCCTTTTTTCCTCATCTACTTCTTCTGGCTGGTGTTCATGTGATTCGAATCTCACAGTAGGGTCTATGATGTAACCTTCAAGAGAGGGAGGTTTAAATGCAATTATGTCGATTCTTCGATTATTGCCCTCACTGGATATGCCATGTACTTCTTCATATACTGAATAACCTTTGTTCCTTAAGGCAGTTGCTGTTATAGATCTTATTGTGTGATGCCGCGTATTTCGTAGAAGTTCACCGTGTGAACAGGCCCCCAGGACATGGGCAAGGGTTTCAACCTCCCTGTTGCAACGTCGACAGAGGTTACTGCCCGAAGACCTGCCAAGTACTCTACGCTCAGCTGGCACATTCGCATTCATCTTAATTGCTTCCCTCCACTCACTACAGGAAAGACCCTTGTGATTCCAGATCCACTTATTGGCCGGGGTATATTGTTGGTATAAGAGCACACCTTTGCCTTTATGTTTTTTCTGGCTCCAGTTCTCAAACGCTTTTTCTCTTAATACTTGCCGTACCTTTCGCGTATCTACAGTGCCGTACTTGTCCAAAATATTTGCTGATTCGGTGATATTGAGTGCTGTGAGACTGGATGTAATTTCTTGGGATAATTGCCTTGTAGCATGTAGGAAGGAATTATTGGATTTAAGCAATATCTTACATGCATTTATATGTTGTAAGTATAATTCCCATGCTGAACAAATAAACCTAATCCCTTGAATTCTGTGTCTGTATACAACATATCTGTAGGAAGGTCATTAGGCAATTGCATTATTTCTTTCAGCACACCCCTTATCATAATATCTGCATCCACTATGAATTTATTAGAAATTTTTTTTGGAGGCACTGTCTGAAATGGATATATTAGACTAGGACAGATTGAGGTGTTAATGATGTTGTATTTTTGATCCGCTTGTATAGTGAGGGCCACATAAGAACAGTTCCTAAACAGCAAATATTGCCGTCTTGTCAGTGTTGCTAACTGTTACCAGATATCACACGATCCTATGTACTAAATGACTTATTTACTTACCGTACTTTATGTTGGAAGGTTATTCTAAATAATTCAATAATTTGTAACATATTTTCGTAGGCAAACTATATGGGAAAGGGGTCAACATGTCAAGTATTTTGTCTGGCAATACTAAACAATTGACTCACGAGATTTAACCTCAAAATGTATTTTGTTTGACCACATGAAATTATTAGTACTAACTCCAAAAATTTACCTGACTGTAGTCTTGAATTATAACCATAACGCAACACACAAAATAACTATTATGTATTAATATTAATACTGATATTAATTAATTATTAGTATGTTCAAATTTCATTAGCTTCCAGTAACCGGTTCAGAAATCTAGTACAATTTTAATTTCATGGAACTCCAGTACTGACAAATATTGTCGATATATGTCTTAACTGCCAACATACCAGTTACAAAATCACTACCATTTGTAGTATTTGTCAGTATCGAAATTCGAAACGAAGTTGGCAAAAGAAAATTCAACCTGCAAACTAGAAAATCACCACAGTCCACTAGCTTATGTAGTAATGGGGGAAAAATGGTTAGGTTTCACCCTTAGGGTATAAAGTAAGCTGACCCAGACTATAAGTGTGGGGAAGAAATAAGCAACTCAACATTTGTTCGTAGTTTAGACAATGTTGAAAGAGGATCAAAATTAATCTCGTCATAAAAATTGACTCCTAGATAGCGAATGAAGTCACCTCTTTGCAAACTAGCTATTTCATTTCCAGACGAGATGTGGAAATTTTCTTCAAACAGCTGACCCTTTTTAATACACATGCCTTTACACTTGTTAATGTTAATATCTAGGCCGATTTCATGGAATTGTTGAACTGCGTGATTGAAGAGTGTTATAGCGGATTTTTTGTCTTTACCAATAATAACAATATCATCTGCGAAGCCCATTACAGTTAATTGATCATCAGATGGACTTAAGTTAAATCCATACTGAGTAGTCATGCCGTGTTCACTAAGTTCGTTCAAAATATGGTCAATGCATAGATTGAAAAGAGTAGGTGACAAAGGGGAACCTTGTAACACATCTCTGACTATGGTGATGGGTTTTGTTTTACCATTGTTAGATTGAATCGTTGTAATATTGCCTGTCTGTAAGCTGAAGACCAGATTTGTCAGTTTAGTTGGAATGGGTAATGCATTTAAGATATTTCTTAAGTGGTTATGACCTATGTTATTAAAAGCTTTCCGTATATCAATGAAAATAACAGCCAGATCTTTTGCATTTGTTTTGGCTTCACGTAGCAGAGAATCTAGAATTGCAGTGTTGATGTGAGTACCAGAGGAGTTGGTGAAACCTCTTTGGTTGGGGTTAAAACTCACGAATTCGCGGATACGTCGGTCAAGTACACGTTCAATTACTCTTCTGATTACTGAACATATTGTGATAGGTCTCCAGTTTGTTAAATCCTTGTATCACCACCTTTATGGATTAATATAGTTCGGGCTTGTTTAAACTTGGAGAGTACGAAGCCAGTTTTTAACATTCGTGTAGCGATAGAAGCTATTATTTCTGTTGCTGTTTTATTTTTAATTACTCTCACAATAATGTGATCAGGGCCAGGTGATGTATCTACTGCTATATTCCTTAGGGCTGTCTCAATTTTCCCAGTACTTATTGTTTCCATGAACATGTCGTCCATTTGGATTCGTTCATGTACATTTAGGGTGGAAGAATATTCAGTGCGAACCATATGATTAGGCTGTCCGTGTGTATCAGAAAAGTATTTAAATATAGCTTCAGTTGAAACATTACAACTTTCAACTTTAGAATGTAGGACAGACCTCACTGCTTTCCTCTGTTGGTTGTAATAGAGGTATTGTGTAAGTTGAAACTTATATTTTTCTCTACATTTCAGTCGATCTCTTTTAGTTGCACGTTCCGGATTTGTAGTTTGTTTATATTTTTTCTGGTTATCTGTGTTACTTTTGTTTTTCCGATATTGGTGGTACTTCCGAGCTGGATGTTTTGGACCTGGAAGTAAATCGATCGCTGTAGCTAAGAATTCAGTCCACTGGTTGACATTAAGATCGTAGTCTTCATCATTAACATCTAGAATAAATCTGTCTCGCCATTCTGTCATTTTCTGGTTAAATTCTGTGCAGACATTGCAATTTCCAATATTGGTATGTTGAGGGCATGATGGGTTACAATCCGTATCCTCAGATATCCCAGAACTATGGTTTTGTTTTCCATGATGTGATAGTAAAGTCTGACAGTGTATTTCATGATGGACTTTGCTGATATGAATTTTCACCCCGTGTTTACTTGAATAGAAACAGCCACAGTGTGGACACTGAGATGGATTAGAGGCTTTACTCTCCTCTATACTTTGAGAATTATGAGAAGTCTCGCTTTCTCCTGAAGTCTTTCCTTGCTGATCAGTATCATTAGTAATACAATCAATGTTGTTAACAGAGTCCTGAGATGACGAATTATGACTTCTAGCTATATGTCTGTGAATACCTCTTTTTGTAAAATTTTTATTACAAATGGTACACTTTATTATGTCTGAGAATTAACAAAAGATGTGGATGTATATGGATTAACGTCAATTTCATTCATGACAACATTATAATACTGGTTGCCAATGTAAACAATTCTTTCATGTGGTTATCAATATTCTATATTGGAGAAATAAATATATAAAACTTACATTCAAGTGCCACTAACATCATCACATGTTCCCATCAACTTATACTTCACATCCAAAATCATAACTAAATAAATTAACTGTTGAAAACTATGAAATCACAAGAAAGCAACGAACTAAATATAGGCCTTTGTATTTCTCGTCATGGCCAACTATATGTCGTATTATTTAATTAATTTTATATTTAGAATCATGAGGATTACCGGGATTTGGAGAGAGCCAAAGAAGCCATGGTTGATGTTGCTCAGTACATTAATGAAGTTAAACGAGACAGTGACACCCTGCAGATTATGAGATCAATTCAGGTATGTGACTTCATTTTGTTATGAACCTAATTTCAACAGTTTGGGCATTTGACTAATACATTTCAAATTCTCTGCAGGAAAGTATATCAGACTGGGACATGCCGGAAAATACAGAACTAAAAGATTATGGACGACTACTGAAAGATGGTGAATTGCGAATAAAAGCACATGATGACCATAAGATCAAAGTGAGGTATGTTCTGGCAACATTAAAGAATAACGGTTCGAAATTAAAAAAAATGTAAAGAATAACGGTTCGAAATTTAAAAAAATGTATTCTTTAAATTTCTTAGTTAAAAGTATTGTCAAATCTTTTTCAATATGTTAGTAAAATCTACATTCAATGTAATTTAGCATCATTAACTGTTAACAACTTTAAATTACCCTCCAGTATTTTCTGTTCAAAATTTTGTATCCAGTTGGTACGTAATCCATATTGTATTATATATATATATATATATATATATATATATATATATATATATATATATATATATATTTTACATATTCAGAAATATGTGTAATTGCACACATACAAGTACAGAAAATATAATTTTATATTTCTATGTTTGTTTCAGATATGTGTTTATATTTGATCAGGTCATGTTGATGTGCAAATCCATGAGGGTATGTATGTTTTGAGTGTTGTACAGCTACGCATGCTTTCATAACTTAATTGGCCGGTTTCATCAACAAATGTTAAAAATGTACTAACACGTGTTAACATTTTTTCGTGTATTTCGGTTCTGTCAATGATTTCCACAAATATTTTCTTAACTCTCGCGAAAATTTAGAATAGTATGAATCAGGGAAGTCTTGTCAGAACCAAAACTTTTTAATGTGTTTCACCCACTAAACATAGAGAAAACCTGTGTAATATTACGATCTCTTTGACAATTATCATTTGTTATTGAAAATGAATGATGATACTGATGGTGTGAAAAACAAAGAATCCACTTTTACTAATATAGAGAAGTCTTTGTTAGTGGAATTGGTAGCCATTTATAAAGAGATACGTAGTTTAGAATGCAAGAAAACAGATGGTATGAAAATCAAAGCCAAAGATGATGATTGGGTGTTGATTACTAATGTATTCAATTGCCATGGGGAGGTTACCACAAGAACTAAGCAACATAACTTTTGCAGCCGCTTTTAAATATTACATATTGGAACATTACATATTTTCGTCTCATTCTCACTGTACTTAGCATTAGAAATTAACGTAAATAGTACTTGTAACATGGAAGAAAGGGAGAGTCATATTTCCGATGTGTCTGACAACTGTTTCGAGATCCTTAGTAAAAATTCGTCCTGAGATAGTTTTTCGAAATCAAGATAGTTTTTCGAAATCAGTCATATATGCCTCTCTTCCGACAATGTATGATACATACAAAAAGGTCAAACAGCAATTTTGCATTTACAATATAATTTACACCAGCAATAATTCAGATTTTAACAGTTTTGTTAAGGTTTTAATTCAGGAAATTGTGATGTTAACTTAAAAAACAGTTTAACAAATTGTTAAAATTAGCAACTGTTCATAAAACAGTTTTTATGTTAAATTTATTGTGAAATCAGTATAAAATTAGTCAAATTTTAACATCTGTTTGTGAAACCAGCCCTTGAAATCTTGTTAGGTCTTATCAAATGAATCAAATGTCCAGTCACTCTTTTGTCATGAGCTGAACCTCAAAGGGATTGTTCCTCATTCTTATAACTGCACTGGTATAGAAGAGATAAATTCTGTAAATAATAAATAATAAATTTTGTAAATGACAAATAATAGGATAGCGCTTGTAATATAGAAAATTCTATGACCACCAACTGAATAAAATCCTTGTTTTCAATAACGAACACAAATTAACGTAATTTAATACATATAACATGAACTTCAACATAAATTGAATATAAAATTCTGAATTAATCTGAACCATTCTAGTGCACATAAATAATTATGATTGTTTTAGTGGTAGTTGTTGTGATGGTGTCAGCTGTGGCAGTGGTAGGTTAGATTAAATTGACCTAACACTACAACCGTAACCTATATTGTATTATTCTCCAATAATTTTTTGTAAATAGTAGGTTACTTCCCTGTATGACTAAATTGTGCACCAACATGCTTGGGTTAAATCGCACATCTATCCTCTCCTCTCCTGTCTATCTTGCGTCTCGTTTTCAAAATTTATCCACCCATCATAACCTAGACACACGATCACAACACTCCTCAATATTATCCATTCCCTCCCACCGAACATCCTCATATTCATCTTCTTTCACTGTGGCTGTTCCTCGACTTTGGAATTCCCTACCGAGTAATGTCAGGGACTGTCAGACATCAAACCAATTTAAGAATAGGCTAACGAGATATTTTTGTAACAATTCTTGTTAACAATAATAGCTGTTTCAAGTTTCTCAATGTTTAATTGTTATATATATCACATATAAATATCTAAATTATCTCATTATTATTATTATTATTATTATTATTATTATTATTATTATTATTATTATTATTATTATTATTATTATTATTATAACAACTATTTCTTACCAATGTTTATTATTGTCACACTAACATTAGTTATCCAATTTTCATTATTTACTTTCATGTTGTTTTATGATCTAGATATTAATGTAATAACTATGTAAGCAAATGTATTTAATTAGAATTAGAGTCTGGCTGGGCGGAAGAGAAGGCCTACTGGCCTTAGCTCTGCCAGATTAAATAAATAAATAATAATAATAATAATAATAATAATAATAATAATCCTCAGTGCATATGAAGAGAAGGCATATGTCACTGTTGCTAGTGAATCGTCCATCAGATGGGGATGTTAAGCCTGGCTGCCTCCTTGGTGCTATTCGACAGGAGTAGGCTAGGTGCCAGCACTGGATTTCCCTTTCTCCCTTCCTCATCTTCACCATCATCCTCACCCATTTCCTACATTACACTTACACGAACACTTACACATACACTCACCCTAGTACATGACATAACTCTTCACAGGTACACATCATGTACAGCATGGCCTGCCTAAGTGGTGTACAAATTGAATATTGGTTTCAGTTCTGCCATCTATTCACAGTATGTGGAACCCAAATCATGCAAGTGAAGTGGATAGGCAGGCATTAGACACACACACTTTCTTGTATGGAGTATTGTAGTCGTGTTATTGTATGGCAAATTGAAGTAAAACTCTGGCTTGAACATATATAGATCACTACATGTTAAGAAAGTGAAAGAGAGAGTGGGGCGAGAGAGACAGAGAGATGAGTATGGTGTTGTCTAATTTGCTGCAACTCATAAAGTAAATAAGCGCAAAGCTAATATTGTTTCTAAAATATAATACCGGTAAGTAGAAGCCCTCATAACCAGCACCAAAGGGACCAGGCTAGTTCCAGATACGAGATTTTGCCGGATAATTGAATAAATACCAGGATATACAAAAAAAAAAAATTCGTATTTCATGGTGCCAAATTTTGAAACTGCAGCCATGTGAAGCTTATTTCTCTATCACTTGCTCATAACTGAATAAGCATAAAAACTATGTGGATTTTCCTTATTAAAACACATCACACAACACAAATAATACACTAATTCTATGTTCGAATATTCACTGAAAATTGAAGTTCATGCGAATTTCCTAATGCGGCAACACTGACGGCCCGAACATAACTAAACAAACATAAAAAAAATAATAAACTAATTTTAGGTTCGAATATTCACTGAAAATGAAAGTTCGTGCGAACTTACTAATGTGG
Source organism: Periplaneta americana (assembly GCF_040183065.1). Lineage (NCBI taxonomy): Eukaryota > Metazoa > Arthropoda > Insecta > Blattodea > Blattidae > Periplaneta > Periplaneta americana. Next base: position 92,961,816 of record NC_091127.1, read on the forward strand.
CAAAACTGACGGCCCAGACTGTGGAAATGTGGTAGATTTTTTTTTTTTTTTACTCAGCCAAAAGTGCCGTTGTTTTGGTATTGCCGATTATTTGAGTGCTGATTTTACTGGGATTTTACTATAACTTGTTTGGGCAAGTCTGTAGTCCAGGCAACACAGGGGTTTTCCTCAAGTTCACCTGTGACTTTCCAACAATTCTCCACCATCATCATCCTTCCAAATATAATGTGGATCCACCACCTGTGGTGTACTCAGGATAGTCTCTAACAAACTAAGTGGTCCACGTTTCTTGGCACTAGCAATATTTTTGAGCCCGCTTTTAGAGTCGGATGAACAATGACAAGTTAAAGACTCTGTCAGTGGACCAAAAAAAAAAAGTTGATTTTTCCATTTTAAAAGTTACTTTTTATTTTAATTAAAACATCCATATCGGTCACTTAAAACCTATTTGTCATTGTCATTTTATTATACATTATAATATACAGAAAAATCCAGGGATCGTCAAGAAATACGTGAACAGTCTTGTATGTGTAATTGTATTGTCTTGAACTATTTTGTTTTTCACGTGAATGAACACAGTCTCTCTATCATTGGTTTGCTCTTAGGTGGTACGGTGTACATCTTTCTGTGTGCATTAATACAAAATATAAATTCAATTATTATTGAAATATTGGAATTTCTATATTAAAATTAAACATGAATGTTAAGTCTTCAAATGGTCATCGAATTTTTCTGAAGTTATCCTTTTAAATTCTAAATGGACAAACTTGTCCGTGATCTCAAATGACAAATGGAAAATTATAAATTACGTATTATTTATAAAGTACGTTGGTATTCTTAAATTTAATGTAATATTAAGTTTAATTAAAATAATTTTAAGTAATTTTAAAATTGCTTGTATTGTTCCCTCCTCCCCCCCCCCTTAAAAAGGAACTTATATCATTTCACCTGCAGTCAACTGAAACCCTATCACCTTCCATGCTTACCATTACACCAATTGCTTCACATGGGCTCTCTCCATCTTTGACTGCAGTAGTTGGGATGTGAACCTGCAATCTAAGGCACCATATACAGACTGGACATACTTTGTGCGCCTTAAACTGATTGGCTAATGATTTTACCTGACTATGCAGATATATGGACTCTTGGATAAGAGTTAGAAATTTGCATGTAATAGTGGTGTAAGTCTTCTGGCATTTAGAGGTTAATATTGGAGGGAGGGGGAAATCCACAAGCTTTGGAGTTAATACAAAGGAGAGCTTGATGTAAAAGAGTGGAAAAATATTCCCAGATTCCCTGGGCCCAACTTCGTTTCATTGAGAAACGTTAGACAATCTCTGTGAAACAAATTACTTCAGATCAATCTGAATTGGCCGGGTCACTGGCTGAGAAGAAACTGCCTACTGAAAGATGCACTGGAAGGAATGGTGAACGGGAGAAAAGTTCAGAGCAGAAGAAGGTATCAGATGATAGACGACATCATATAGAGTGAACTGTAAGTAATACCATTAATTTGAGGAGGTTATTCTTTGAGATATTTCAAACAAAATTTAATACAACATTGCTCCTTTGTGGTTTCTTTTCTAGTTAAAATTTTTTTATATGAAACGTTTCATAGTGTGTTTTGGGAAAGCCATTGATTTAATTTCCAATATGCTCAGTCAGTTTAAGAGGACAGTGTATTATAATAATGATTGAAAGGATTTTAGTTTTGTCCTTTAAATGTGTAGAAATTTGATCTGAACAAGTGTTATATTGTAAAATTTCTTTGCAGAACGAAAACTTACATTCGTTCAGGATCAAATTTCTGCACACTTAAATGACAAAACTAAAATTCTTTCAATAATTTATTATAGGATTACCATCTTTTCATTTTCAGATTACCAGACACATTCTAGATTGTATTCAACATAGCCTATATAACATTACTTGTACACTATTTAGATTGACGAACAAAAAGCAACTTAGTGTCACAACCAGCAAAGGTTTAAATTTAATGATCATTGACGAATCACATTTCCCTCACAGTAATTGAAGCGTCGGCAGGAACAACGTTGTATGTTACAGAATTTTCATTCGGCATGTTTTCGTGTAATAATGTTGTATGTCATGTTACCTTGCTATACTCTTTGGCTTGCAACTGTCCATCAATGCAGTACGTGAAATTTGTCCACTCAAAAGTTTGCTACCCTATAAGAACAACGTTGTACATGTACACATTGTACACATTTTTGCAGCTCCTGTAAATTTCACCAAATGTAACTTATAACGTTGTTCCAGCCGACGCTTCAATTCACACAATTAAATATCACAACTGTTAAATGCTTCTTTCTTATCACTGAATCTTAAATGCTTATTTCCTCTTTATTTCGCAGCTTTAATAAGCAAAGATTTAGACTCCAGATAGTCATAAAATTCAGAACACTTCATTGACTGGAAGTTGACTTTACATTGTATTTCTGCTCTAACAAGATCTACAGCAAGCTTATTACGATTATCAGTCCGAACACTTCCCATTATTGAAAACAGTCATTCTGCAAATGCATTACTCACAGGTATAGATAACCCATATTTAACAATTACTAAAAGATTAGGCAAAAATTCAACTCAAAGTTTTGTAAATAAGAAGCTCCACTTTGATTCACACACATTATGTTTTGAGATAACTTCAAGAAGGACATCCTTTACAAGGCAGTATTCTGAATAGAGAGCATTCATGGCTACAAAATCATGCAACCCAAGTTTATTTATGACATCTTCAAGATCACTTCATTTGTTGTTTTCAGTGAGACTGAAAGCTTTAAAAATGATGGACTGGGTTGTTCTCACTGAAATAGAACCACTTTTGCAAATAATCAGTAGCACGTTCATAAAATCTGTTCAACTTGGTTTTCAGTCGCTGTTGTATGTGAGTTGTAAGGTGTTTAAGACACAAAGAAACCTTGTAGGCCATAGAACCCATCATCCAATCTCTGCTTTAGTTCAATTAATAAACTCTTCATTATTCCATATACTTGGTGGAGAAGAACATTCACTTTGCTCAAGTTGCGAATTTCTTTTATGAAATATTCGTAACACATTATGAAAAATTTAAATATCCTTCTTCAGGAGTAGCAACATCATTTTTTTTAACAATCACTGTCAGATCCACTTGAAATAAATTTCCATATAACTGCATCACAATTTTCTTCTCCCAAGCTTAAGAAGTATGACCTTATGCCTGGCCATTTCTCCATCATTTGCATCACTGCAGGGTATAAAGAAAGCCATCTAGTGAGTATATGTTGTTGTTGTTTTCTAATGCCAGGCGTTTGACAATAAAGTCATTTGACCTCTTGCACTCCAATATTTTTCAAAGATATTATCATGACTAGCCACTGAAGCACAGTATATGAGTATATGACATAGAATATTTTTAGCAGAAACCGAAAATTTGTTGAAAACTTTAATAACCATAGTCTCAGCGTTCATTTCACCAAGATTTTTTCCAACTTATTTTGCTTTGTTGTGGATTATATGGCAATTTCAGCTTACAGTGATTAAATTAGAAATGTTTCTTTTAGGTTCTGAAAATAGACTTATGTTTCCTGTAATTACAGCTTCATTATCTGCTGTATATGCGATGACTTTATTATTCTCTAGTACTGGTACCTCTCTGATATGTTCAGCATTTGCTTCTGAAATTTCATTGCTATCTTCATAAAAGTCTAGTAGTTTTGCATGAATACCTTCAGCTGTATAGTTATAAAATGGAAATAATTTTATATTTTGTCAATTTGAAACATCACTAGAAATAGAGAAAATTGAGACACCAAGCTTTTCGTGAATGATTTCAAGAGCATGAGATACTAAACATTACACATGATAGCTTCACACTTAGTGCGTCCACAGGACAGTTTGGCGGCAATATTTAAATCATGAAAACACTTTTGAGCTAACTGCAGCCCACAGTCCATTGAGGGATATGAATGGTGATGTTGAGTGTGATGGAAGACATGAGCGACTTCAGCAGCAATCACCTTATCTTCTTGAGTGGTGTTTTTCTATACAAAAAAGGATTCTAACAACTTATTTTGAATGGCGTCTCGAGTCATTAACTGATGTTTTTCACTGTTTTCATGATTTTTTAAAGTCTTAAATCCATCCCACTTTACAAGAAAGCTATGTAAACAGAGTTTGCATTTTGCATACTCGCTACTAGCATCTGCAGTTAGCCACTTGTATGAGTTTTCCCACTGTTCACTGTAAGTACACAGTCTTTATTTCTTGGGATCGTCACTTCCATACTTCCTTTTCAATTTCGAAAGCATTTCTTTTGCAATACTGACTGATTTAGCGCAGCAAAGCAATACTGTGCAAACTTTATTGCATGTGGCACAAACGAACAAAACTACAACCAGATTCTTGGGAAAGACTGTGTGTGTTTTTTTAAGTACTTCATCCAGTACTGCAGCAGAAAAAGGAGTAGAAAAAACGCAATCCGGCCAGCTAACTGCATTGGCTACTGTTATTGAAGTAATAAATTTAACCTTAAAAGAACACGATAATGATATGGAATTATTATTACTGTAAGATTTTAACAATAGTAAATGTTGCATGAGACTAAAACACGCATTCTGCCATGATGGATCATGCAGCAACTCGTAAAGCAGTATTTGGAGTTGCTGCACTGTTCATCTGCACACACTGGTTATCTTTAAAAATGAACCACTGTGCAGATTATGTAATGAAGAGGACGAATCAGCCTCACATATAATCTTCGAATGTGATGCATTAGCCACCTAATCTAATCTGCTGCACTGTTGCTGCAGCAAAAGTAAAGCAGAACTTATAAAAGAATGGACTTGCTGCAGCGCTTCATGTTTCTCTTAAAAAAAAAATGCACGAAGACCAGCAATCTGTAGACAGTGTTTTTTAAACCAACAGTATATCTGCCGGCTGTCTGTCTAATGCTGCTCTCAATGGTGTAAATGTTAACTATTTTCAAGTGAAAAATTATTGTAAAAGGATATCGTGGGATAAAGATTACACGGCAAAGAAATCAGTTTCTCAGACATATTACACTCCGGACAAGTTTCTGTATTCCTGGACTGTCTGGAGTAATCCTGGATGGGTGGTAACCATAATTTATCATCATAATACACTGTTGTCTGATTAGTGTAACATATAGCTAATCAGCGCTGTATGCAATGGAGGGGGAAAGGATCTGGCCACCCTATCCCATTATCTCCTGGCCTAGTTGTCTCATAAGTGGCGTCTTCTTGGTATCACTTGTGAGGTACAGACCTGTCTTTGGACAGTTGACTAAACAACACACAACAATACACTGTTCTTTAAACTTGACTAAGTGTATTGCGAATTGAATTAGTGACTATCCAAGAACATGCTGTGAAATCTTTCATATAAAACAACTTTTATCTCGAAAAGTAAGCAAAAACGAGCAAGATTTTATTGAACTTTTTTGTTTGAAATATCTCAAAGAATAACCCCGTGAAATTAATGACATTACTTACGGTTCATCCTGTATATGGATCATATGCAGAGTGAAAGGAAGGTAGAAAACAGGGAAGATTGGAGAATGCAGGGTTTGCAGTGAAAGACCTGCTCTTGGGCAGAAAACCATAAATGAATGAATCTGAAATGGAACCTATATGAAGAAACCATGCAGTTTAAAATATTCCAATTAAAAATACAAGGTTGTTGACATATTACTTGGCGATTGTTGAAATGTTTAGTGTATTCTTTATCTGTGTGAACTTAAAAAATACGAAAATAACAGATTTTAAGTGCTGTACACTAGGTCAAAATGAAACTGTCCTGCATCTGAGAGACCCAAGTTCGAATCGGGTATTTCCATGAGTGCTCAGGATAGCCAGGCTTTGTTCAAAAGATTGCGTTTATTTTTGTAGTAGTTATAATGAGAACCACAACTATTAATCACTAAAATCTTCCGAGAAAATAATTCATATACTAGATTTAAAAGAGACAGATCGTTCAGTGCTTAAACAGTGAATATTGTAACACAAACACTATTTATAACAGATTCTCAAGTGGAGTATGACTATTGCTCGTTACAATGCCGTTCTTACTGCAGTAGTACTCTTAGTGATGTGTAGAGCATTAGCTAAGTGTTCGTGAGGTTGCAAGTTCAGATCTTCGTGGAGCTACTAAACTTTTTTTTTTTTTTTTTTTTTTGGTCTTTTAAATGCATCAGTGAAAATATAACAGGTTTTCGTCTTTTTTTTTTATCAGAATACTTTTTGCTTTATTAATTTGGCTCCATTTTACGCCAACACGAAACTTAAAAGGAGGAGGGCACATAATTTGTTACAAATATATAGGATATCTGTGGCACAAAATAAAAGATTGAACTTCTTAAATAGAAAATGAAGTCGGTAATTGTATATAACAAAAGAGGAAATAAAAAATAAAAGGAAACAAAAACGCCACATCTTCAATATCCAATATCTACTCCAGTAGCTTTCTGCATTTATAACCTTTCTGAGTCTTTCCCATATAATTCACTAACTGTGGGAAATAGTTTCTTTTTCAGGCCACTGCCTCCCACGAAGTCTGGATAAGGCCCCACAAATCATCTTCATTCCTCGGAGATGGGTTGGGAAAGTTCTTTCGTAAATGTGTTTATACTCTAGACCAGACGTTTTCTATGGGATTCAGGTCTGGCGATTTCGGAGGCCAACATATCACATCGATATCTTGTCTCTCCGAAAACCACTCCTGAATCACCTTAGAGGTATGGGCAGAGTGGTTGTTCTGCTGGAATTCAAGAATTCCATCAGGAAATTGTTTCCTGACATAAAAAAAACATTGTTTGTATTTAGGCACATTTAATTTTCCTTCGATACGGTGAATCATTCCAGTTTCCTCTTGAGAAATCCATCCCCAACACGAGACACCTACCCAGCCACTTCTGGCATTGGGAGTAGTGTGTTTTTCCTCGTGTCAGGTACCAGATGGACGATAAACAAGAACAGGGCCGTCATTAGCAGTGGAAAATCGAACCTCACCTGAAAAGATAACTCTACTCCAGTTGGGGTCAATATTTTCCTCCACAATTGCCAGTCGATCTATCTTATGTCCATCCGTAAAGATATCTTTACAAGCGGCCCTTCACGATCTTATTCCAGCACTCTTTAAATGGTTTCTAACATTCTGGATGTGGCCAGGAAAATTAACAACAGCTCTCAAGGTTTGGCAGTATGAAAGGAGTTTCTTTCAACCTCCTGGACCAACCTAGCATCTTACTGTGAAAATACACCTTTACCATTACCAGGTTTGTGCTGGAAAGTATCAGATGCCAAATAATTTGTCACCCACCTCCGAGCAGTCCGATCTGGGATATTAAACTTTCGTCAGGTTGAGCAGCTGAAAATCCACACTCAATAACAAGGTGGACTAGTGCTTCTCTTGTTCCTTCGTTTCTGTATGTCATGGTGGTTACTTGTCAAATGAACTTGAGTAGTGAGAATTTCTCTCACCAATGGCAGTGGTGTTACAGTTTTTCGTGTTAATAGAAACTTTTGACGCTAGATGGAAGTAACACTAAAGACGACAATTTGGGGCATTTCATATTAAAATGCTGTGTTAATTATTTTATTTATCCTGCTGCTTTACACTCTATTGCATAAGGAATGTTCAGTAAATATGTTGACAGTTAAATAATAGGCAATAATTAATTTGCAAGTTGTGCTACAGGGAATATGATTATTATACTAACCTAAATCAGTGATCATCTCTGTAATAATTGTTGTTGTTGTTTTCTAATGCCAGGCATTTGAAAATAAAGTCATTTGACCTCTTGTACTCCAATATTTTTCAAAGATGTTATCATGACCAGCCACTGAAGCACAGATTTTGAGGTGTTCCGAATCCATTTTTTGGTTTGAGTTGCACAATGGACAGTTAGGGGACTGATATATTCCAATTCTATGCAGGTGTTTGGCCAAACAGTCATGGCCTGTTGCCAATCTAAATGCAGCTACAGACGATTTTCGTGGTAAATCGGGAATTAAGTGTGGATTTTGATGCAGAGAGTTCCATTTTTTCCCATGGGATTGTGTTATCAAATTTTGTTTGTTGAAGTCTAAGTATGTAGATTTAATAAATCTTTTCACATAGTAATACGTAGATTTAGTAACAGGTCTGTAAGTAGCAGTGCTGCCCTTCTTTGCTAGAGCACTGTAATAATTGTAAACGACTAGAAAAACCATAATTCTGATGATAAAATATATCCTTATTTCCTGGAATTATAATCAATATTTTCACCAATTTTGTAATTATCTGTAAGTTACATAGAATAACATAAGCAAAATTGTTTGACTATATTACACTAAAACGAGTTGTAAAAAATAAAAGAAAGGACAAAACAAAAAATTCACTACGGAGATTCGAACTCTAGCTGCCTGCATAGAAGTTAAGTAGCTTAACCACTGCTCCATGCCAAGCATGCTGCGGAGGTAGCCCAAATCACAGATCAGTGCCTTGTATTATAGAGTTAACGAAAGTAGTACACAGAGGTTTACAGTTGTGAACTGTGCGCTCACCTGAAGGGACTTAGAAAATTTAACTGCTCAAGAGGCCAGCCAGTTTCATTTTGACCAAGTGTACCTCATTAATGATTTTTATTAGTACGGCTACAATTTTATTTAGGTTTCAAGCCATGATTCTATCATTAAATGTTACGCTACAACTAGTCCAGTGATGATGAAAGCAATAGGAATCTTTCTCAAGATCTGAGAAAATTTGGAACACTTACTTTTTTATTTTTACTATCTGACCTTCCAAGGCTTGCCTATAATACTGTGACTTTTAATTCAACACAATAATGTTACTTTTATTACAACAACAATGACTTTCTATAACTGAATATAAAACACTCCCGTCAACAATGGGTATTTCACTCCACACAGCAACACAGTATTCGCTATTGCACTCCACAGACGACAATGACAATTCACTTGGATTATTGAGAACAACAATTTACTGCTAATCTCAACTAATGTTCACAAAGCACTATTTACAAAACAAAACTGTCAGTTCTCAGTTCACAGTTCGTTGCCTTTGCTTGTTCTTCTAGCTCATTCACTCGAGTTCACAGTATATCGAACCCAAGACTTCCACAGACAGTCCACTGCACTCGAACTCAAGACTTCCAGATATGCCACACTCACCGGGTCGCTGCCACAGTTATGGTCCTCCTCAAGTCGAACCCTGGTCTCGAAAGCTGGCTTCCTAGCTCATCCACTGCTGCTTGACAAGACTGACTTGCTGTCCAAACTAAAACTGGCTCTCTTCGAAGGCTGCTCACTTTTTATTAGTTAAACCACACTTCGCGAACCTTTGACCCTGGAAGTTTCTGTTTCTGGAAACGCTTCGAGTTTCTCCACTACTGCCGCAGTTGGTCTCCTTCCCCTCTCGGCATCCAGACGTTCTCCTTACGTCCGTCCCCTCCAGTCTGCGTGGCTGCAGCCTCCAGCCTCCTTACCTTTCGCCATGCCATGCGCCATGCCGCCTCCTCGCGCCCCCTCCCTTCTGCCGGACGTGCAGGAAGCTCCCCGAAGTGGCCATGCACGACGAGAATATTCGGCCCTTCGCCACGCCGCTTGTCTTTTCGCGCGCCCTGACTTCTGTGGGACGCGTGATCGATTCCCGAGGCAGCTGTCACAATACTTACTTTTTGTGGACATTGTGTATGGTGTTCTATCATCCAATGGGGACGATTTACATTACCATTTAGACAGAAAGTAGCTTCATTGGAGAAACAAACAAGGTAATATCTGGTTGCATGTCATTGAGAGTTTCAGCAAGCCTTAGTATGTCTATGAAAGTCGTCTTGACTGAGTTCTTGCAGCAGATATACCTTGTATGGGTGCCACTTGACTGCCTTCATGGTCAACAACTGCAAGCTGGCGAGTGGATAAATATGGGCTTTTTTCTATTGCTAATACAATATTAAGAGCTTTTTCACCATCTGTAATTTGTTTTGGTCTTCCAGACTTTGGCCTATTTTTAACACTTTCAGTTTCATTGAATAGAATTGTTTTGATAACGAATATTGGAACTAATCTAATGAGTAAATGTTATGTTAAATGTTATGTTTTATTTACCAATGCTCGCAACTGCAGAGGTTATATCAGCGTCGCCGGATGTACCGGAATTTTGTCCCACAGGAGTTCTTGTACATGCCAGTAAATCTAATGAGTAAAGGTAGGCATTTATACAATATGAAGATATTAGGTTAGTTGTGCTTAGACTGTCGTTACGTCATTAATCTGCTGCAAGAATTTCCTTAAAATTTTAGATACCGTAGAATGAGTAATGTTCATTCCTGGATCCATTTAATTTTTAAGAGACAAACTCCTTCTTGGGTCCTCCGGTCCTCCTCGTATCACCATAGCCAATCATCATTAGTATTTCAATTCATTGTTTTTCTGTAAAATTTAAAATTTACAGTTGCTATGGACAGTTTATCAACAGAAATGTTATTACATATGGAAAATTACGTACGTTTATGATTTTGATAGTAATTTTTAGTGCCAGTTTTGAAGTCTATGCTTGTATGAATCTATGTATCATACCAGATATGAATGTGCAAAATAATCATGCACTGCAATGTCCAGTTTGCAAAAAACTTCGTAAATCCAGTTTGGGTGTTAATATCCATATTGGCAAAGCCCATCCAGAAAACAGACAAGAGAGAATTGCTGCACAATATCTTAATAATTCTAGGGCTACTAATAATTCTGAAATCTATATTGATGAACATCATCCAGAACTAGATGTAGGCCCACACGAAATTCAAAATTGTGGTGATTCTAATAATTCGCAAAATAATTCTAGTCCATTGAAATTATGGGAAGATAAACTTGTGCAAATCATACTAAATGGTACTAAAGATGAATTTGAAACACTTACTACAGAAGTTTTAGAATTCTTTTTATACCAGAACTGTCTGGGCCCCAACATCCCGCTACTAAGTATTATAAAGCCCGCAAATTAAACAATAATTGCAGAAATAATTATAAATCTTCAAAAAATCTAGTCCAGAAATAAAAAAAGCAGAGAGAAAAAAATCAGGAATGCTATGAATATGAGCTTACCCAGTATAATTTTTATAACGAAAGACGTAAAATTGCTCATAAAATTTTAGAAAAAAATAATAAATGCCAGCCTTGCAAAATTCCAATAACAACAATATGTGAGCACTTTGAAAATATTTTTTCTACAGAAAACCATAATTCTTCCCTTTCTCTTACGGTTACAAATGCTGAGTCACCTCCCGATATTTTAGTTTCTGAAGAATTTCATAAGGCTCTATATAACATCAAGGTAGACACGTCACCTGGACCAGATGGAAGCACTGTTTGAGTCTTAAGACACTTAAAAACCACAAAATTTCTCACGTTGCTTGCTAGAGCAATGCTGCATTTTTCATATGTACCTACTCGGTTAAGAAAAGGAAGAATGATATTAATACATAAAGCTGGAGAGACAAATAACATCGCACAATGGAGACCTATTACAATTTTTTCCGTAATAAGAAGGATAATAGAAAAAGTTCTAGAATCAAAATTACGTAAGTTCATTACTCTAAGTCCACATCAGCGAGGATTCATATCTGTGTCTGGAACACATGTAAATGCTTCTCTTGTAAATGGTTGTCGCCATCATGCAATGGCTAATAAAAGAGATTGTTGCACTATTTTTATGGACATATCTAAAGCATTCAACTCCAATGGACATGAACATATAAAATGATCGCTTCTGCATTCTGGAATTCCGAAAAATTTATATGGGCTTATTGAATCATTATTGACAGACAATACAATACAAATACATGCTAATTTGAAGACCACAAACCCATACCTATTAAATGTGGAGTAGCACAAGGCTCACCATTGTCACCATTGTTATTGAATCTGGCTATAAATTACATGTTGCAAAACATCAATGATAATGAAATCACTGAACAATATGGATACAAATTATCAGAAAATCTGCCGTCTTTATCTGCATTAGCTTTTGCTGATGACATAACTTTAATCAGTAAACAAGAAAATTATGCAACAACAATGCTTAATTTGGCAGAGAGCAGTCTCGCAGGGTTGAGTTTAACAATTAATTCTTGAAAAAGTAAAGCTATAACACTGAGGAAAGGGAAGTTAGCACAGGGAAAAATTACAACTTTACAAGGTTAAAAAATTGATTCAATAACAGATAAAAAAGGACGTATTAGATATCTTGGCATTGATTTTACTGATGAAATTTCAATTTACAAAAATAGAAATGTTAAAAATCTAACATATGATCTTAATGGCCTTGTACAAACAAAATTACTTAAATCTGAGCCGAAATTAAAAATTATTAATGAATATGTGTGGCCTAGTCTAGTAAATCCCTTACAATGTGCGCCTTTAAATCAGTTATCCACCGGTTTCTTAAGAGATCTTGACAAAATAGTTAGAAGTGCTATTAAAGAAATCATGATGTTATCAGATGACACTCCATATTCTTTGTTATATTCATCTAAAAAAGTTCGTGAACTAGGTATACTGTGTGTGGCATGGGAAGCCAGTATACAGCATTTTAATATCTGCAATCGTCTTCAGCCCCTTCATGATCCACGTTTACATCATATATGGAATCTTGAAGAGAAAAATGCGGCCCTTGGAAAACTTAATTTTACTAAATCATCTCTTCTTCCAAAGACCAGTGGGAGGAAACTTAGATCAATTCTAAGAACGAGATCTTTCCAAGCTTAGTGTCAACTGCCACATAAAGGGAAAGGAGAGATTATGTATGCTGAGTGTCCTAAAGCTAATTCATGCATATCCAGCAAAAAAACCTCTTTCAACATCTGAATATGTCAATGCGGTGAAACTTTCTTTCATTCTTATTCCTGTAAGTTCCGTTCCTGGCAGATCCTTTAATAAAACCCGTTGTAGGCATACTGACTGCAACGAGACAGAAACTATTGGTCACGTATTGGGATTCTGCAGGAAAAGTGAACTGTTACGGAATAACAGACATCATAGAGTGAGGACAGATATTGCAGAAATCCTAAGACACCTTGGTTGGGAGGTTCATGAAGAGGTTCACTGCATTTCAGCCGCAGATTCCAACAGGCGCGCAGACGTCATAGCCATCGATAGGATTAAGAAAATAAGGCCATGGTTTTAGACCCAACCATCTGCTTTGAGAGAAACTTCTCACAAGCAGACGAGGTCAACAAGGAAAAACAAGAAATAAATGAACCACGCCTACCTTTCCTCTCTTCTAAATATAACATACCTGTTAATCAGTGGGTCGTCAAAGGTGTGTTACTTGGAGCGAGAGGTTCCCTTCCACAGTCTACCTACCAACTATTAGTGAAATTAAAATTCCAAGTCTTTCAAATACAAAACATATTACAAATTCTTAGGGACTCATTACGTATCATTCAATATCATCTATATTTTCAAGAAAGGTAATTTTATCAATATGACATTTTGGCATCAAGCTCATCCCAAATCCAAAATTTAGTATTTTTCTAATTAATCGACTGGTATTTTCCTAGTACCCGGTACTCGTTACATAGACCATTCTTACACTAAACCTGGAGTAATTTAAACTTATTAATCAAATAAATGATTCTACTTAACTTTTTTATATGCTCACCTGTATGTAATTTCTATTTTATACATATTTCATTGTTATTTTCTATCCGAAGATCATTAAGAACGATGAATATTACTTAATATCTCCTATCTTTCTTCAAATAGTGTTTATATGCCATGTTAAATTTCATTTGTTTTCATAAGTTAACAATGATGCACATTGGGAGCAACATATAAGAAATTATTTTCCTACACAATCCACGCTATATTCACGTTGTTTTGAAATGATTAAGCGAAGATGGTTTGCTTATTTTTTATTACACGCACATTTGTATGTAATTTCTATTCCATACTTTTTTTTTCTATCCCACGATCATTAAGAATGGTGAATATTATTCGTGCTTGTTTCCTTATTTCTTAAAATAATGTTATGTGGCATGTTAGTTTTTATTTGTCGTTATTTACGTAAAAATGATGCGCCAAAAATAATAATTTCGTACACACTCCACATCCTGTATATTCACATTTGTTTTTCAGTGATTTATTAAAGAATGTACCGGTACCTTCAACTTAAATGTGATGGACCGGTTCATTATTATAAATTAATTGCATGAAGGTTTGGGGGCCAAGTCCCCAGGAGGGGTTTTAGGGGGCTAAGCAAGAAAGAACACATCATAAAATATAAGTTGGGGTGTCTGGCACTGAAAAGTACCTTTTGGAAAGCATCGTGATGCGCATTTGACGAACGCAGTGTACGTACTTGCTAATAATCCCTTTTTATTTGTCGTTATTTAAGTAAAAATGATGCGCCAAAAATAATAATAATTTCGTACACACTCCACATCCTGTATATTCACATTTGTTTTTCAGTGATTTATTAAAGAATGTACCGTTATTTAAAAGACTAAATTAGAAACATGTTACATAAATCACCCTTGTGCCGAAAGAGAATGCTCCCTGGACCAAATTGTCGTATTTTGCAGTGGTCGTCAGTGCTCGCTGAAATGGGTAATAATATAATTATGTTGTACGTAGCAAGATCGATTATTCAATTGTTAGGATATTTTATGAGGTTGTTACGACTGAGATATCTATTGTCAATTGCTTTTATTTGTCAGAAGGCCTTGACTGACGGGTATATAAGGACTGGCGCTCTTAGCGGTGGAGGTCGGGGTTTGGGATGGCTCACAAGCAACAAGTTATACTAAATATGTTAAACATAAAAACAACCTATGTAACGAGTACTGGGTACTAGGAAATTACCAATCGACTTAAAAAACATAACTGTTCTGAATTCTGGATCCTTGTGGTCACCCTCACTGGAGAGCTGATGATTTAATCAAATCCTTCTCTCTACTTTCAGGAAGATTTTGGAATGAAATAACCATTGTTATTCAGTTGTTTTTATTAGCGTTATTCACTTGTTTCTACTTTTGTCAGCAATTGTTTAATCCAAAACCTCCTCAAATTGATGTACTGAAGCATTAAAATTTCCCTTTGTTCAGTACTACATACTAACAAAACACTAACACATTTAATAAACACTACTCAAACTCTCTCAGATTACATCCCAATATCAAAAAAACTGACAAATTTATCAAAAGAGAACTACATAAAAATAATAAAAACAATATTACTAGTGCAAAACCTGAAATATTTCATCAAAATTTTACATTCAAAGAATTAACTCTAGCTATACAAAATTTAAAAACCAAGAAATCTCCTGGCCCCGACAACATTCATTCCGAATTTTTTAAACATCTGGGGGAAAAAGCCAAGTCTGTACTTTTATCCATTTTCAATTTGTCATGGAACACCTCAATTCCTGCAGCTTGGAAAAAAGCAATCATTGTTCCAATTCACAAAAAAGGGAAACCTGCTCATGATGTTAATAGTTATCGACCAATAGCACTATTAAGCATGATAGCAAAAACCATGGAGTCCATGATCTCCAACAGATTAACTTGGTATTTAGAATCCCAAAATCTTTTATCACCAAGACAAGCCGGCTTTCGACAACTACACTACCAATGAACAAGTCATACGCCTCGGCCAAGAAATAAAAGACAGTTTTAACAAGAAAGAAGATACCTTGGTAATATTTATTGACTTTCAGTTAGCATATGACTCTGTTTGGAGAAATAAATTATTACTAAAACTCCAGAAATTAGGTATCTCCAGCAATATGTTCAGATGGATATCAGAATTCCTTAGTCAACGATTCATTGCCACTAAATTCAATAACTCACTTTCTAGGTACAGACAAACATATCGAGGTCTACCTCAGGGCGCTGTCCTCAGCACACTTTATTCAATATTTATGTAAATGACTTACCCTCCCTATTAGAGGAATCAAACATGAAAACAGCACTATTTGCAGATGATATAGTTTTGTGGACTTCCGGATCTTACAGACATAGAGTCAAAATTCTGCTCTCAAAGCTCTAAATCACTTACATGAATGGAATATATCAAATTTGATGACACTCAATTTAAGCAAAAGTAACTACCAAATATTTTCACTCGGTAAAAAAAGAAAGAGAATTCAATATCCAATACAATGGCCAGCACCTTCCTAGGACTTATGAATCCAAATATCTTGGAGTTATTTTCAATAGTAAGTTAACATGGAGCAACCATTTGAAATACATTTCTGAAAAAGCTCGTAAAAGATTCTCCCTTCTAAAAAGACTAGCAGGAAAGAAATGGGGATGCTCTAGGAATACTTTGAACACTACATACAAAATATTTATACAGCCAGTGCTGACATACTGCGGAGAAATTTTAATTACTTCACCTTTCATAAACGACATAGAATATGTTCAAAACCAAGCTCTCAGACTCATTACTGGTGGAATCAAAACAACTCCAATAGATTCTATGAGATTCCTCACTAATATTAACAGCATCAAAATGACAATAGAAGAAAAAGCACTGATTCAATATGAAAAACTTATCAGATTACCAGGAAACAATTGGCATTCATACAGTACTCTCTGTAGATTGAAAACTCAAAAAAAGTTTCATATGCTTCGAGTAATGTGAAAGCGTAAGGATTATGTGTCATTTTGCGTACTATTTGTAATCAAGTGTAAAGTGCAGTATCTCTTAAATTATTTTACATTACTTTTAAATAAGTAATTTCTTCTGCTTTTGAACTCTCATTTCTAATTTTAACAATGGCAACTGCCTCGACATCTAAGGAATGTACTCCAAAAAAATCTCGTGTTACAGTGGGCTGTCTTCTATTTGATCAGGCTCGCGATATTGTTTATAATATTAAGCAACATTTGAAAGACATGAAGAAAAAAAATGTGTTATTATCTATTGTGAGTGATTCTGCTAGCATGGGTGCTGGTGTGTCAAAGAATACGATTACAAAAATAATGAAAAAAGACAATATTGCTGTGCAAGCTGGATTTTTGTACCCCAGAAGGTAAATTGGGTGAAAGAAAGAAAAGAATACAGGTTGATGATTTTACAGAAGGCCAAGTAAGACTCTTAATTCATGAATATATTTTACACTCTTAGAAAGACCGTCCCTACATTCAGTAAGCTTAATGAGGCACTTAAAGAAAGAGGAATATTAGAATGTAGAAGAGAATACCTCAGGCTCCTAATAAGGAAATTAGAATTCAAAAGGAAGAAGTGTCAATCCAAATGGAAAATTTCTATTAAAAAACCAGATGTTGTGGCATGAATTGCAAGATACATAGGGGGAATTCGAGAATACTGGGTGGCAGGAAGAAATATTGTGTATCTTGACAAAACCTATTTGCAGTGAATACATTTAGTCAATTTATGTTGGCAGGCTGATCAAGAAATATGTGTACAACTGAATCTACAGAAAAAGGTCCATGACTTATCATCGCACATGCAGGTGGCGAAGTTGGATTCGTGAATAATGGTCTGTTGATCTTCAAGTCACATCAGAAGACGGGACTAATATGATGATATGAGCTACGAAAGTGTTAACATATGGTTGTGTACTAAAAGTCTTCCTAATCTCCCACTGGCATCAGTCTTAGTCATGGATAATGCTGTTATCATAGCATTCTGATGAAAAAAATCCACGTCTTCTTTAAAAGGTGAAATTTTGAAGTAGTTGCAAGAAAATAATCAAACTTCTTTTAGCCCCAAAATGACAAAAGCTGAACTAATGCTTCTAGTAAAGAATGTCCCCGTTGAAAAGCATTATATTATAGACAGTGCAATTTCTGAACATGGCCATGAAGTGTTGCTTTTGTCACCATATTATTCAGATCTGAACACAATTGAATTGGTGTGGGGTGGTAAAAAAACGAAATCGCAAAAGATTTGAATAGTTCAATTTAGAAGAAATGTAAACAGTGTATTTATTTAATTGAAACTTAGACGAGAAAAGTGGCAAAAGTGTTGTGAGCATGTTACAAAAATAGAAGAGGAATACTGGAAGTCTGAAAGACTGATGGATGACGTTATCACCAGGATAATTACAAGTGAGAGTGGTTCCAGTTCTAATGATAGCGAGAGCTTAGACTCTGATTCTGAGGATGATCTGTAGCAGCCAGTCTCTCACTGAGCATCATCTTAGTATCTGAAGTCCTGCTCGCAATGAAGTATGTAGGTAAATACATTGTATTACCATCTAAGCCATGGTCCGTCAACTCATGGTAAGAATGCTAGAGGTCACACGTGTGGCATGGTACTGGACAGCACTTAAGGTAGTCGAGTGACTGCAAGTAACAAGAGATAAGGTCCTCGTTTACCATTCCTGGGCAATGAGTGTACAATACTGCCACCTTCCCTTCAGTAGCAACATCACTTCAAGTTTGCGCATATATGTAGTGTTCTCTATAGGCTAAGTGTTTTGTTACCTGTTCATTGTTACTTTGCTAGTCGTAATATATATAAATTTATTGCAAACATACAGTAACGACTCCCCACAATGTACAATAGATGGATAGAACCGATAGAAAAGCATAGATGTTACGTAAGAATTGAAAATAATATACTGTGTATATATATTTTTAACAAAATGATAGGAAAGTTGAAAAAATATTTCAGAGTTCATTAAATTTATGTAGATATATTGATGAAGATTATTATGTTTTCATTGAACATGATAAAGATGGTGATGGAGCAGGATGATGGATCTGCAAAGGGCAGCTATAGCGATCTCCTTTATCTTCACCTTTAGACCAAACCTGATCCAGGTGGTGACTAAGTGGTTGGAAATAGTTACGCAGGTGCCGACCATTAGACCAATTACTTCTATATCCTCCAAGGTGTATTTGTCCTTGAAATATGGAACTGTTGGAATATATATTTCCTTCTTTTCTCTATGCACTTCCTCTGGTTGGTCTTTATATTTCTCAAACCAAATGGTGGGATCGAGTATATAACCCATTCTGCTGTTGGGAGGGATTACGAGCATATCGATTCTTCTCGTACTTCCATTGGTTGCGAGACAATGCACTTCTTTATAAACCTGATCCGAGTTCCTCTGCTATCACAGAACGGATTCTGTGGTGGCGAGAATTACGAAGTAGTTCCTCATGAGGACAGGAACCCAAGACATGTGCAATAGTTTCATTCTCCCTGCTGCATTGCCGACAGAGAGTATTGTCCTGGGTCCTGCCTGGTAAAGAATGTATAGCAGACACATGAGCAGTTAGCTTCAGAGCTTCTCACCATTCACTGGATGTTAAGCCTTCACGATGGCGAATCCAAGAATTTGCTAGAGTATATCCTTGATACATTTCGATTCCTATCCTTTTTTGTGAAAGTTTAGCTCAGGAATCTAATTCTCTTTGTCTCAGTGCTTTCCTAGTTTGTCTTGCATCGAGTAATCCAAATCGAGAGTCACTTATTGGAGTGGTGGTTATCATCAACTGAAACTGTGAGGTGCGTTTGACACTTTCTTCCTCAAAGTTGTGACAGGCTGAGACATATGGATTTTGTGTTTGTAAAAGAATATTACAACTGTTAATGTGTTATAAATATGCTTCTCATCAAACTTTAAAAAGGTTCGAGTCCCTTACATTTCATGTCCGAATGTAACATATGATCAGGAGTGTCATTTGGAAGTTGTAAGATTTCCCTCAGCACACTTAATAATTTTGTCACAGTCGCACAGGAATTTATTGGGAATTTTTGGACCTGTTGTTTGGAATGGATATATTAAAGATATGCAGATAGAAGTATTTGATACTTTTGTTCGGATTTCAGTAAAGGGGCAGAGGCTAGTAAAGCGAGTTTTTTTTATGCAGATTCTGTATTGTTGATTTGGGATCGAAACACTAAGTACTGTAGAAAGACATACCAAGGTATTATACTTTTGGTAGTTCAGTATTACATATACTTTTGGTAATTCAGTATTACATGACTCTATGTCATGCTATAGGCCTATAGAGTAAGTAGATAGCCTACTTGTTTAAGTCCCCTAATAAACAACTTGAACAGCTTTGAGTTGCTTAGAAAAACTTGATATTAAATGCGTATAAAGCAAAACAGAATTTAAATCCAACACACTGATTTTGGATATCACAAATAAAACTGCATATTCTACAGGAATATGTAAAGCTTCTACAGGGAGATTAGATGAGGTGTGTATAGGATCGATGTAGTTTTCACTGTGCACAGTTGATGCTCTCGCAGCACGGAATGGATAGTGTAGAGTCATGGTGATACAACCATACAAGTTTCCATATTTTAATAAGTGTCTTACCAACTTTATTGATGGAAGTGCTGAAATAGCCGCCTTTGTTGTCCACACATTTTTGGCATCTCTTTATGAAATGTTCCATAACTCGCTGCAGTTCTGGTCGATAATACTATTAATTTCGTGACTTATATTACGTTTCATTTCTTCCAGAGTGCGTGGGGTACTATGTCATGGAGGGGTACTTCATGAACAAATCAGATTTCTCAGCACTCCAATAACGATTGTTTTGTGAACACACATAATCATGGAGGTGGAACCATGCCTTGTCTGAGAAGATTATTAAATGTCGGTCTATTAGTTCCTTATGAATATTATTCAGCATTCACTCACAAAATGCATGCCTACATGCAGGATCAACTGGTTGATGAGCATGTGTCTTAGTTATTTTATTCTGTGGCAACTTTAACAATTTAAGTAGCTTTTGCACAGAGCCATAAGAAATTCGTTCTTGTTGTAAGAGGCGCCTAAGTGATTTTCTAGTAGACTATTCCAATCGATGGCCAGTATCATCTAATGTTTCTTCTGTGAGGACCCTATGCTGTCTGTTTTGTTTCTTAGGCTGAACACTTCCCATTGCCTGACATGAAGAGTATGGATTGTTGTATGTGATGGAATTTTTACACCTGAGAATCATGTTTCAAACAGCCATCATACTTGGCTGGCAGACTGGGGTAACACATATGAATCATAAATACATTCAATTGAAAACATCTGATTAGCCATTATACAGCTTACACTTACACTATAAATGCACAAGAAAACGCCGTATAATATATACCGTATCACTCGCCAGTCACTTGGAGACTGATTCACTAACCTTGATGTGAGACAGGACGAACACGTGCATGTTTGTGTCATCATTATGGAAACTTATATGGTTGTATCACCATGACTCTACTCTGTCCATTCCCCTCTGTGAGAGCGTTAGCAGCTCACAGTGTAAATCCTATTCCTCCTGTCCACACTTCATCTGATGTCCTTGTATTTACTGAGTGATTTGAGAGTACAGGATAATTAATTGCATAAAAGCGTCAAAAAAGAAAAAGCCACATGGCAACACTGTGCATACAGTTGACGAGTTTGATGGAGGTGAGATTTTATACAGACTATAAAATCTATGAGGCAAGAAGAGAGGAAAATATATTACACAGATGGAACATGGCTCAATGAAAGTCACACCAAAAATAAAGTTTGAGTAGATTCGTCTATTTCGTCTTTGCAGTAAGTCTTTTTGTCGGGATTGTCTTGTAGAAATAAGTCCCCCTCAGGAAAAGGAAGATGTTTGATTGTTACTCATATTGGAAGTGAATTGGGCTTTGTTGTTGGTTGTTTGTGAGTATTTGACTCGAAAAAGATGTGGTGACTATATTGAAAGATGAAACTTACAACTTAGATGCAGATCACAGTGACCATAAACATTTTAACTATTGACAGCCTGTAACACTTTTTGCATTCCGTTTCACACACAAGACCTGATTTTGGTTATCCCTGTTTGCTTCTTGAAGATTGGCGAGAACGTTATCTGTGTTTACTTAGCAGTTGCTCAACTCGGCAAATGGATAATACTGTGCATCTCTGTACAGATCACCTTGCCCTCAGCTAAATATTATGGCAGTGGATAAGCTCTACATTTACGAGAGGGCAATGGGATGACGACCTATAGTCTAAGCAGTAAATCTATAGTTGCATAATTTGATCTGAAAATGATAAGATCGTCATTATTTGAAAGTCACTGTATGGTATGGCTTTACTTCACAATTAATAATGTTTCTTCGAAGAAGACAACAATGAAATAATAGAGGCTGTCACAGTAATCTTGAGTGCTACTTCATTATGCTACAGAACTTTGTCACCCTAGACTGAGGAATTACAGTCTGGAAGACATACTAGTATTTTTCATGTGATTTGGCGCACCGCTTGTCATCTACACCTCTTCAAAACAATTAAATTACATAGATCTTTGGTGATTAAGTCATAGTAGGCACTTTCCAATAATATGCCCTCCATAATTTCCAGATCTCAGTCCAGTCTACTTTTCGGTTTTAGGGTTCCTTAAGCAACACGCTGATGTTCTTGTGTGCTTGTTTGTTTCCCTCTTCCCTCCACTTCAGATGTTACATGCTTTAAAGTTTTAAGTGACCCTGAATGGCTTTATACATTACAAATTAATTCGATATGAAATAAGTAATTGATATTATTTCGAAACTTCTGCTTCAGTATAACATAAAGACACACAACACAACTGAGATAGAATAAATCACCAGCGACATTGCTGAGGAATAAATCACCATTGGCATGTTGAGGTTGCGAGTGTATTGTGCTGACAGGTCCACGAACATTTTGTCAAACCTGCTAAGAGAAAACAATAGTGTGCTAGTGTTATGGAACCTTCGTAGCCAATAGGCATGGCATAAATAAAGAATCCGTTATTGTGGAAGTATTATAGAATTGTATTTTGTTTTGACTATGATACCTACAGACACCCTCTCAGATACTTACAGGGATTGGTGTAAGAATGACATGAGGAGAAGGAAAAAGAGAAGAGAGTGGAAGTTTGTGTATTTTACAGGGTTTTACTTCAACTTGTTGAACTATACAAGGATTTTCTTAGGAAGTTGCCCTGTTAGATCAGATTCCAAAATGTTATATCTGCTATTAGCCACAGCTTCACATTTGAAGATAATATAAGATGTTGTTTCTTCTTCTTTCGCATATAGGGTCCTCTTTAAAGATGTTCATTATATGCAGATGTTTTCTCAGGTGTAGTGTTGGTAGTGGTAGTGGCAGTGGCAGGGGCAGGGGCAAAAAATATCATGGGAGAATACCAACCAAGCTTTAGGAAGGGTCATTCTACCATTGATCATACATTTATGGTCAAGGAAATTTTAGGGAAGTGCTGGAAAAGTATAGACATTTTCCAAATCTTCATTAACTTCAAACAAGCTCATGACTGTATTAATAGAGTAATGATTAGCCATATTCTAAGAGAATTAGGAATGCCTGTTAGACTGGCAGAGTTAACAATGGAGAGTAAGTACTTCTGCTTCTATGGATTCAGGCAGAATTGGGCTATCCCTTATGAGCAAAGCAAGAATTGAAACAAGATGATGGACTGGTATCACTTTTTCCAGCCTGTTGTTGGGTAGCTGCCAGTTAAATATAAATGCACACAAATAGTTATCTATGCAGGTGATATAAATATTATGGGTAGATCATTAATAGGTATAAAGAAAGTTTTTGAAGATTTGAGTAAGAAAGAGAAGAAAGTTCTATTTAAAATGAAACATAATGACCAGACTGGTAATACGAGTAATATATTCTAACATTGGAGAGGCCAGCAACTTCACATACATAGGTGCTTACCTCGATTGAAAGAATGAAGAATTAGCAGAAATTGGACTTGCATTCAAACTGCAAATAGGACTTACTTTCATGTGTTATGTTATGTTTTATTTAACGACGCTCGCAACTGCAGAGGTTATATCAGCATCGCCGGATGTGCCAGAATTTTGTCCCGCAGGAGTTCTTTTACATGCCAGTAAATCTACTGACATGAGCCTGTCACATTTAAGCACACTTAAATGCCATCGACCTGGCCCGGGATCGAACCCGCAACCTTGGGCATAGAAGGCCAGCGCTATACCAACTTGCCAACCAGGTCGACTTTACTTTCAATATTATCTCTAATCAGATACTTTGATTTTATTTGGAGAGCTTGAGTAACACATAAGACACTCACTCATTCGTAGTATTATAATTCGGATGGAACAAAAGATCAAACCTGGGTAATTTTGATTAACTCTGAGATAATTTCCCAAGGGCCACATAAATCTGCTGTTGTGATGTTCAGGTTGATAACAGGTCATGATTGTTTGGCAAGCCACCTGCACAGGATAGGAATTTCGTTTGTGTATTCTGTAATGCAAATGAGGAGATGAACATAGAACACATCAAGAGATGCATAGCATTGCTACAAGAAGATGACATCGTACAAAAATACTGAAATGCATGACTTCATTGTCAAATGCCTAAGCATTGGACCAACAAGTATTGTAATGTTTCTATGTGAAGCATGGACCCTTACAAAACAAACCATGAATGAAATTGCTCCTTCGAGTGTAGGATTCCACAAAAGATATTTTTACCCTATTCATTCATAAGAAAAGTGGAAAATTAGACATAGCTTTTCTTCAAAGATGTATGTGTTTAGCTCCCTTCAGTCGCCTTTGTAGTCTGTTTTTTCCATGGCTAAGATTCACTGCTGTTTTCAGTAACAATATTGGATGCACTTTGGCAAGTACATAATCGACATTTACAACATATTTAGCTTCATTTGGCAGTTTTCTTTGCACACACAGATAGGAAAGCTTCAGCTTGAAGCAGTGATTCTCAAATAGGCACTCCTTCTGCATGGATCGTAATAAATCACTCAAACATAGCAATATTTATTAGTGTTGTGGGATTTAATCAATCAGTTTCTGTTGTAAGATTAATTGTTCAAAAATATTTAATTGAATAATCGGGTCTATTAAAATTAACCAGTTGTAGTTGATATTAATTATTATTTTGTTAATACAAACTCGTATTAAAAATTCCGACAATATTTCTCTCTCGGAAATTGCTTGCTTAAAAGCATAATAGTACTGCTATTTTCTAACTAAACTAGGTAGTGTAGAGAAAATCTTTGCGCAAACACTTCAGAAAGAGATGGAGATATGAGGACAGTGACCTAGTCTACCTCTGTTGAAAGTTAAAACACAATGCAAAACCCTTATTAAGTTGTATGGTTTTCCAAAAAAACTTCCACCTCATCTCCCTCTAATATGAAATACATACTTTTCTGGGATTCATCCCCCTCATCCCTTATAAAATAACCATGTCTACACTGTGTGCGAGTGAGAGTGTAACTACCTTCATCTCTTTCTAAAATCTAGTAATTCGATTACAATAGGGACCAGTCTTCTGTTTCGACTGCTGTACTTTTGCAGTTGCAGTTTTTGTACTGAGTTTGTCTATGAAGGTTGTGTATTTAGTTTGATAAAGGAAAAAAATCAATTTTCTGTGGTTTGTGAAAAGTGTAAACTCCATTATGTCATATGAGAATTTGAGAAACGTTTGGATTTAAATTGAATGATCGTGGAGAAGTGCTTGACAGAAAAAAAAGTTTTTTCGTGTTTAGTGATGGAGGAAACATTGTTACTAAATGTAGAGCGACACTTAATTCGGAGCATGTGAATGCACCCACATGTTTAAAGTCATGGATGAAACAGTATTAACTAGGTGAGTCTTCATACTGTTTGTTATTTATGTTTGTCTCAAAAATTCCCGGAGAAATTGATACAATAAATTATAAGCCTCATAATAAATATGTTAGTAAGTAATTAAAATAGTTGTTATGTAATATAATGATACAATTTATACAGATATACAACATTTAATACTTATGCTTACCTTGAAGTCACATGCTGCTGCTCACCCCTTGCATCCCACGCAGGGTATGGCCTTAAAGTAGTAAAGCTTCCCTAGCAACAATCTGTACTTAGCTGCAAATGTTTTAGCTCACATCAGTTCAGACTCTATAGCTATACACATACAGTAGGCTTATTTTTTTATTTTTATTTTTTCCACATACCCATAGTGTTATTACGAAATTAATGTCACCAAAACGTAAAAGTAGTCATTCTGGCAATTAAAATCCTAAGAGAAAACGTGAAGTGCTTTCTGTCAGTGAAAAAGTGCGAATTATCAACCTAATAAAACAGGAATGAAAATCGTATGCAATATTACAGTAGTATTATTTGCTTCTCCTAACGTCTTATTGATCTTATTGTTTGTAATTTGTCAATAATATTACTTTGTCATAGGAATGTACTTAAAAAAATACTTATTTATAGGGTTTGCTATTACATAATGGTTTTGTGTATCCATGGCAGATTTCAGAGTTAGCTACATCTAGGGTTGCCACATTTTGAAAAAGGAAATAAGGAACACCTTCTTCCACATTCAGTTTTTTAGAAAAAAAAAACATTGAGTGTATAAGAAGAGCATTCATAGTTTTCTGCCTAAATCCAGTCTTTGACTGCAAAACCAGCATTCTCCAATCTTTCCTATTTTCTGCCTTTCTTTTAGTCTCCACATATGATCCATATACCTTAATGTTGTCTGTCTTCTGATATTTCCTTCTGACCGAACTTTTCTTCCTTTCACCAGTGCATCCTCCAGTAGGCAGTTTCTTCTCAGTCAGTGACCCAACCAATGTATCACATATTAATACAATTAATCTTATGATTTGATTTATGCATTATATATTGTAATTATTTATTACGTCATATAATTATATTGTGAACTTATTGCTTCCTATATTTAACCCGTATTTCCCACTTGAATATGCCATATATCTGGCACCACTCTATTGAATAATTTATAAGTAAGATCACGTCCATATTATAAGTTTCCACTGCAATACCACTGCTTTTAAACTAAGTTTAGATGATTCTCAAAGAAGTCACCACTCTTTAGCTTGTGTCTGCTTCCTAGCTCTTGTGGAAGTCCATCTACATTATTAATCATTACAATAAGCTAACTCATCACCATCATTAACAGAAAAAAGTTGCTGGTGTTTCCTGTATGATAGTTTACTTTAACATCTTGCTTCAACAACCTCCATCCCTGGAGGAAAGAACCGAAAAGCTTTGAGTTTTCAAAAGATTGATGTCTCTCACTAAATAATTTTGTTCAGATTGGGTTATTTATATGAGGTACATTTGGTTCTGGAAAATCTGGATTATTGTTGAAAAATGAAGATACAGCTTCGTCTTTGGACAGTCACTACTTAGTTCTTATTCATCTGGTGTCCATTCTTTAGGTGGCTTAAAAACTGATATTGAACTATCATGACTATCGTGTAGTTCGTAGGTGTTTTGGCTGAAGGAAAATTGGGATTATTATGTTTTGATTTTTAATTGTGCCCATCTATTTTTGTTATACAGAAGTAACACTCGGTAATGTGATCTTTCTGTTCTCTTCATATCACGTGATTCCCGAAGGACATTGCTGTAGGACTATCAGTAAGCCAATCATATAACTTTGTAATCATCTACAACAACATACACTCAATGTCCAGCTCTCACCTTCATCACCTTTACTGCCAAAATGTAACTCATATGCTTTTTATTTTTTACTAAAGAAGTAAGAGACAATAGATTTTCTCTGTGACTTTTTTATAAAATCATCACAGATATAACCAAAATTAATCCAGCTTATTAGAACATTTATATCACATGACGAACAAGACAATAAAATAATTATTCCTTAATGAGTTAAATATAAATTGTAACTCCACATTAATATATGTAATACACGTAGATGCACAGTTCCAAAAAAATACTCGTATACAAATTTAATTTAGCATGTGCTATGTTCAGACAGACAGTTACTACTGTGAACATCAATCTTCACAAAATAACAATATTCACCAGAATGTATTTAGGATACCTATACATTAAAATGAAAGATTGTTTACTCCTGCACAATAATTCTTAAGTGCCATAAACCCACAGGAAAAGGGTCGTTTGGTTTGGGTTTGTGTGACTGATTGATTCAACTGGAAATACTTTCTACTTACAGATGTGTGTGTTCCTCAGAAAATTTAGGAGATATCGCAAAATATCTTATGTGAAGCCAGCTTATCAAATTACATTAGAATCAGTTAGTTTTATTTGAAAGAAAATTTCATGATCAAACTGTGTTATTTAAACATTTTGACAAGATGTCCAATAATCATCATTAATTGCTTATGTTTTAAGAAAATTTTTGTCGCAAGATTTTTTTATTATGAAGTTAATATTCCTTTGCAGGGAGACCAGTATAGTTACCGAGAATCTTTACGTTTATCAGAGTACAAAGTAGAAGATGTAAGCAATCGTCGTGTTATGAGTAAAGATACTAGATGGAGTTTTCAATGGTATCTGGTGAGAAAGAGTGAAAGAACAGCATATACCATGTATGCACGCACTGATGAACTTAAACGTAAATGGATTAAGGCTATACAGGAGGCATTGTAAGTATTTAACATTTATGAGACAAGTTGTATATTAACACAAACTGTCTTTGCTTATAAAATGGATTTTCTATCTAGTTATGATGCGTGATCAAATGAAATACTTTCTGCACGTTTTACTTTCCCATTATATAAACTATAAAGAGAAAGAATTGTAGTGTAGTAGAAAATATATTTCGAGATTTTCAATTAAATCCATATTTTCAGTGTTCCTAATACTGATAAAATTTGCTTTTTATATTCTCTATCTGCAGCATCATCTCTATCCAGGTTTGACTATTTTTTCTAATGTTTGACGCAATTTGTGTTCACTATCTACTAGTTGGTTTGATTGGGAATTATGCACTAAAAATGTAATCATTGTTACTCAGAGAATTAATGGATTATTATTTAAATTCAGCAACTTAAAATAGGTTTTATTATTTCTTTCTTTTATAGACTAGAGTAAGGAATGAAACTGTAGTAAATATTCATTGTATGTATATACCAAAAATAATTAAAATAAACGAAGTGTTACTGGCTTTTGAAATAGAGCAAACGGTGGCAAAGTTTCAAGTTCAAAATGTATAATATATCATCTCTGTAGTGAAGTCTCCTATCTGTTTTGGCTGGGTTCTGTGTTTTTGTGAAGAGTGTTAAGAAATTACCTCTTCACAGTGCTCACAGGTGAATTTCTGTAATACAGTATTATTTCACAGCTTTCCTTACCACAGTTGAAAAAGGAAAAATGCAGAATTGGCTCCACAGCAGATGGTGAAAGAGTAATGGAATGGAGAAAAATTCTCTCCGGCGCCGGGATTTGAACCCGAGTTTTTAGCTCTACGTGCTGATGCTTTATCCACTAAGCCACACCGGATACCCACCCACGGCGCCGGACAGAATCGTCTCAGTTTAAGTTCCAACTCTTGGGTTCCCTCTAGTGGCCGCCCTCTGCACTATGTCATAGATGTCTATGAACGTAGGACTGAAGTCCACACATGTGCTGTTAGGGGTCGGTGGTACGATCATCCACTCCTCCTCTTTATCTTTCTTATATTGGCTGCTTTCGCCAGGTGGACGGCACATTGAAACGATTGGGTGTGCGCAGTGGAAGACTTTTAGAAATGAATAGTGTGAATTTGTAAAACAAATATAATTAACAATAATAAATAACAATGTACATAAATGAAAAATGAAATAACAATAAACATGAAATAGATGAGTGAAAATAGGACAAACTAATCTGAAATGATATCCCCAGGATATGTAAATCATGTAAGTATCACAAGGCTGAGGCCAACACACTTATAAGTGATTAAACCATCTAATATGGCCGTCTCTCGACCATCAGTGACTAACCTATTAACCATATGTTCATGAACCACTCTCTCTCTCTCTCTCTCTCTCTCTCTCTATATATATATATATATATATATATATATATATATATATATATTTATTAACTATCTGATTATGAATCTGAACACAACACCCAACCAGCACATTAACTTGATACATGATCCATTCGGCCATAGATACCACTCAGTCTGACTAACCAAACTAAAAATACATGTACACTCAATAAGAGACAAACTCTACCCAGCATAAGGCATTACATGACAGATCACTATACATTACCCAT
Source organism: Periplaneta americana (assembly GCF_040183065.1). Taxonomy (NCBI): domain Eukaryota; kingdom Metazoa; phylum Arthropoda; class Insecta; order Blattodea; family Blattidae; genus Periplaneta; species Periplaneta americana. Next base: position 92,991,818 of record NC_091127.1, read on the forward strand.
TGCACATATTGCTCACATAAACTGTGCAAATAGCACTAACACAAATCTGTGCACTTTACAAGATGAATACCCAACGGAGAGAGAGAGGGATGGAGACAGATGCACGTAATAAGTAACGGACGATAATTCCAATTTCAAGGATCATTTAAATAGCAACTAAACTCGACACACATGATAAAAGAATAGCGGCGAAGGAAAGCAACAATCAAATGGAGCAGGGAAAACACTAAAACCATATGTGAGACCGTAATCGCTGCCTTATCACTCTAAACGTCTCGGAACATGAACTCACATTTCAAATCATATCTCCTTACATAATTCCCAATACAATTTACTTCAAACACATATATCTCACAAATATGTTACTCGATGCAAATATTAAAACTTGCCCCCAAGACGTATCACTAGCAAGCGATATTTCAAACTACGATCCACTAAAATCCCAAACACACACGACGCAATTTAACTACTCCACTGATCTATCTCCAGCACGTACAAAGCCCGAGTCACGTTGCCTATATCTGCCGCGTACTAAAATGCTAAGTCTTGTTAAATGTTTCTGTCGCGTACGAGAGCTTGAATCTGAACCAAGTGTTTCCGAATATCTCCCACATACGAGAGCCTAAATCTTGTTAAGTGCATCTGCTGCATACGGGAACCCAAGTAACGTTCCGTGTATCTCCGTTAAAACAGGTAAACTCTCTCCCCCTCTATCCTCGTGAGACGTAATGACCCAGCCAATAGGATTATTTGGAAAAAACAAATGAAGGGATTGATAGCGCTATCTATTCTGTGACGTCTGAGAGTGCTCTGACGGATGAAGTGACGTACTAGGTGAACGGTCGTGGTAGTGCTCAGTGCTAAGGTGCACTCGTTATGAGTTACTAGTTGGCCAGGATTCGATGGAATAAGCGCCGTCTTAAATCACGAAGTGATTTACGCATATCATATATATTATTTTAATGTACCGAAGTATATATGATATTTCCATGCAGATATTCTGCGTCATCATACGATGAAAGAGTAATGAAATGGAGAAAAATTCTCTCTGGCGCCGGGATTTGAACCCGGGATTTCAGCTCTACGTGCTTAGTGGATAAAACTTAGTGGAATCTAAAGTTAGATATATAGAATGTTGTCATGTTGTTCATCTTCTGTGAGGGCGAGCGTGCTGCCGATAGAGCGCAATAACAAACAGCTGACATGAACGTATGCATTGCTAACCAATTTGTTGAATCCAGCCATTAAAATTAGTGTACATTATTATTTTTATTAGTATATTATTATTATTATTATTATTATTATTATTGGTGGTGGTGGTGGTGGTGGTGGTGGTGGTGGCGGCGGCGGTGGCGTCAGTGGTATTAGTAGTAGTGGCAGTAGTAGCAGTAGTACTGGTATTCTTCAATGTAATGTAATATTGCTAGAAAAGCATTGAAAGAACTGTAAACTGTAAAAACAAGTTAAAATTTACTTTTATGGGTACCAGTATTCATACATGTAATACTATTGATCAGATATTTTATATTCGACAGAAAATGGAGAAAAAATGGGAATATAAGGGTACAGTGCATCAGTTATTCATAGATTTCAAAAAGGCATATGACTCGGTTAAGAGAGAAGTTTTATATGATATTCTTACTGTATTTGGTATTCTCAAGAAACTAGTTCGATTAATTAAAATGTGTCTGAGTGAAACATACAGCAGAGTCTGTATAGGTCAATTTCTGTTAGATGCATTTCCAATTCACTGTGGGCTAAAGCAAGGAGATGCACTATCACCTTTACTTTTTAACTTTGCTCTAGATTATGCCATTAGGAAAGTCCAGGATAACAGAGAGGGTTTGGAATTGAACGGGTTACATCAGCTGCTTGTCTATGCGGATGACGTGAACATATTAGGAGAAAATCCACAAACGATTAGGGAAAATACGGGAATTTTACTTGAAGCAAGTAAAGAGATAGGTTTGGAAGTAAATCCCGAAAAGACAAAGTATATGATTATGTCTCGTGACGAGAATATTGTACGAAATGGAAATATAAAAATTGGAAATTTATCTTTTGAAGAGGTGGACAAATTCAAATACCTGGGAGCAACAGTAATAAATATAAATTATACTCGGGAGGAAATTAAGCACAGAATAAATATGGGAAATGCCTGTTATTATTCATTTGAGAAGCTTTTATCATCCAGTCTGTTGTCAAAAAATCTGAAAGTTAGAATTTATAAAACAGTTATATTACCGGTTCTTCTGTATGCTTGTGAAACTTGGACTCTCACTTTGAGAGAGGAACATCGGTTAAGGGTGTTTGAGAATAAGGTGCTTAGGAAAATATTTGAGGTTAAGAGGGATGTAGTTACAGGAGAATGGAGAAAGTTACACAACGCAGAACTGCACGCATTGTATTCTTCACCTGACATAATTCGGAACATTAAATCCAGACGTTTGAGATGGGCAGGACATGTAGCACATATGGGCGAATCCAGAAATGCATATAGAGTGTTAGTTGGTTCGAAGGATAAATTTCCAATTTTTATATTTCCATTTCGTACAATATTCTCGTCACGAGACATAATCATATACTTTGTCTTTTCGGGATTTACTTCCAAACCTATCGCTTTATTTGCTTCAAGTAAAATTTTCGTGTTTTCCCTAATTGTTTGTCAGTTTTCTCCTAACATATTCACGTCATCTGCATAGACAAGGAGCTGATGTAACCCGTTCAATTCCAAACCCTCTCTGTTATCCTGAACTTTCCTAATGACATATTCTTGATTGAAGTTAAAAAGTAAAGGTGATAGTGCATCTCCCTGCTTTAGGCCGCAGTGAATTGGAAAAGCATCAGACAGAAGCTGGCCAATAGAGACTCTGCTGTAAGTTTACCTGGAGTATACTCATACTAAATAATTTTCCATTGAATGTTAAAAATGCTGTTTCGTAAGTTTCATAGAGTTTCTGTACAACCAAATGTTCAGTACATTATGAATTCTGGAAATTTCACTTGTGCTTCTTCTATTAAAGATCTAGGTTTAATCCTTACACACAATTTAAATTCTGAAAACCAAATTATGAGATCATAGATGAAGTTTATGGACAACCTGGATTTATTTTTCGTAATTCAAGAAATATTTTAAGGATGAGCATGTTTTAAAATTACTTTGTAAAAGTTTAATATGTAGAAAATTTGAATATGCCTCAGTTATGCTGTCACCTTTATATAAAAATAATTGAGGCTACCCCAGGAACAATATAAGTCACATAGTATTTGTGTGCACTCAAAGTTGGGTTCTGGCATCTTGTCAGCCCATTTGAGTTGTGTGGGTATAAGGGAAAAATTGTGATTGGTGTGCTGGGGTAGCTCAGTCGGGAGAGCATTTGTGTGCTAAGCGAAGGGTCCCAGGATCGATACCTGGCCCCGGAACAATTTTCCTTGAAATTATTCAAACCTGTTTTACAGGGAGCTACTACCTGAAAGCCAGATTTGAATAAGGATTACTATTTGCAGATCTGTGTATAATAAATAGAACACAACACTTAAGAAATATTTATGGGACTTAGCACTTTCATAAATTGTGGAGTTTGTTTTTATCTTGGTGTGTTAATTTTAGTAGTATCATCAAACCATTGATAAAGATTGGTCAGAAGTTGTCATGTGTGTCTCTAATTTATTTCTGTAAAATAAAATCTCAGAATTGTTTGAGAAAGTTTTTTATTAATAAAAAGCTGTTTATAAATTTGGTACTTTGCACTTTCTACTGTTAAGTATTGAGTTCTAGCATGCTAGGGTTCGAAAACAATGAGGGTATAAATAATGCCATTTTTGGTAAGATATTAAGACTATGAATCTGTGAAATTTCTAACTTCTACATTTTTACACCAATTAATTTGAAACTTTTACCACATATTTCTTACAATGTGGATATGCAGTACACAGATTTTCACTTCTATATTCCAATTAGTTTGCCTACAATTTGTAAATGATTAACTAGTGGACTTACTCGTGCTAATTATGTAAGTCTGTGCGGCTTACAGCTGTTTCAGTGCATCATCGCACCATCTTCAGAGCCTACTAGATCTCGGTGTCATCTCGAACTTCTCTGCCTATTATGTGGGTGCGTTTGATTGTTGAAAGGTGTTGAATAGTGGAGTCAAATAGTGTGTGTGTACTGAAATTGATCTGTGTGTTCAAGATGAAGCTGAGATCTAGTAGGCTCTGAAGATGGTGCGATGATGCACCGAAACAGCTGTAAGCCGCACAGACTTACATAATTAACACGAGTAAGTCCACTAGTTAATCATTTACTTATATTCAAGTGTTAAAAGTAGTGTGCGCAAGATTCAAAATGGACTATAATTTTTTTTTTTTTTTTTTTTTTTTTTTAAACTGAATTGTAATTCTCCCAATTTTCAAAGTTCATATAATTTTTCTTTAAATTTATATTTAATATATTCCTGATAGATGTATGTAAAATATGACACATGATTTTCACATTTTTGCAGTTACGTTTTGAGAAAAAAATATTTACCCTTTTAATCGTTAATTATTCAATTTTTTTAAACTTCTAGGGTCCGGATTTTTATGTGCTGAAAGCTTAAAAATATTTATTTTTTATGTGCTAAAAATTTGAAAAATATGTGCTAGAATTAAAAAAGTATTTTCTGAAAATGAAAACAAAAACATCAGAATATTCGTAACTTACTAGAAAAAATTATATTAAAACTCATCAATTGCAGCTAAACATCAGATGTAAAATGCTGACTGGAGTTGCAGTGCACAACAAATGTCATCTCCAGATTGTGGATCACAAATCCTTGCCTATTATCCGAGAACAATGCCTTATATTGAGAAAAGGAACATTCTACATCACACAATCAAGTTCACTTATGTTTTGGCCTTCCATAACTTGAGCGACTTTGCAGAGGGTTTGGTAGCTACTATTTTTCTCAAACATACCCTTACATTTTTTTCTTAGAACTTCTGTTTTCGAATCTGAGATAGTGTCAAGTTGCCTTTCAACATACTGTATTTCTTGAACTGAATTACTCAATAAGTCTGCAGAAGGTTTTAGATTCTTTATCGAGTGAATCAAGAAACCGAAATTAGCAGATATGAAGGCCAAGTCACATTTTAAAGTTGTATCACATATTAAATTCTCAATAATCTCAATTGCAGAGGCACCGTATTTGTCCAGTTCACTTACTACAGATGTAAATACTTCAAAATGATCTGCATAATATAACATGGCATTAAGCCAGGTGCCCCAAAGTGTGGCTACAGGTATAGGAGGCAATGAAAGATCAGGATTTATCTTTTTGAAAAGATTAATTCGTGATGATGATTTTATAAAGAGTTTTTTTCTGTTGGACACTAACTTGTCCACATTAGGATAAATGGATTGGATTGTTTCACCCAATCTATGCAGGGTGTGAACTACAGACATCACATGAATCATGTTAGGGTAACTTACACAAAGACCTTCAGCAGCTTTCTTCATATTATATGCAGCGGAGTCAGTAAACAGAAGCAATACATTATCATATTTCACACTATTCAGTCACAAGATATTCAAAGATTGATTCAATAGGCTAGCTATTGTTACATGATTTGCAGCTGGCATTTCTTTACAGGCTAGCTTTTAAGTACACCCACTTTTCGACCACTGGCATCGGTAGTTTCGTCAATACTCAACCATATTTTTTTTATTTTCACATATAGATCTAATGTTTTGTAATGTTTCATCATAGCACTTTGGAAGATAATTTTTCCTTAGTGTCGACAAATACTCTACAATGATAATACCGGAAAGTTCACGGTCAAAGTGGCGAATGACTCGCCAGTGCGATCTAGCGGCAGGGATTGTAGGCAGCGACGAATAGCGCGTTGAACTGTGATATGAGCTTTGTTCTTCAATAAACACAATATGGTGTCCTAAGGATTATTCTCTTTATAGTTGTAGCCTACACAATGTCTATTAAATGTGGAAATGTTTGTTCTATGCTTTGTAAAAACTATGCCTAGCAAAATATGCTAGATCTTCCTTCACATTTCCAAAAGATAGAGATTGGGAGTAGTCATGTGAGCACTAGTAGAATGTTACTTTTCTCTTACAAGATGATTCTGATGATGATGATTATTATTATTACTACTACTACTACTACTACTACTGCTGCTGCTGCTGCTGCTGCTGCTGCTGCTGCTGCTGCTGCTGCTGGTGGTGGTGGTGGTGGTGGTCTTGAGGTATGCTATGCTCATATAGATAAATGCAGACAGACGTTAGTTAATGAGGTTTAATAGGGCGCGTCAGCTACTATCACTATTTGCGTCCTTATCTAAACTTCTTTAAAAAATAAAACACAAACAACATCATAAGCAAAATGCAAGCACTAACAAAAAACTCTGTAAATAGTTCTAGACGAAATGTTTAAAATTAGAGGGATAGAATATAAATATGTACAAAAATCACAAAATATGTTCAGATCACTTTTGATTATCGGACTTCAATAACCATAGTTCGTAACATTAGGGGTAAGTAAAAATAGAGTGTAATAAATTGGAAAAGTGTACCGAAGTTTCAAATTAGTCATAGACTGTTAATTTTTAATACTCTGTTTTTAATAACAGACTGAAGGTAATAGTTATTCCTTCACAGAATTTAACAGCTCCATCTTCCGAAAAATGAGTCAAAATCAATGAAAGAATCGCAAAGGTCCCAAATAAACATATTAGATCTTGCATCGAGGAAGCTGTGGATTTTTTGATATTAGAAACGACAGACGATGCTCCTCCATCGTGTAATTAGGTAGTGCATTACCAATGACATATTCTCAATGTTAACTGAAACAGTTACTAAACTGTATAAATCTACTTTATAATGTTCATATAAAACACAATTTCTTTATAGCCTAGTTTCTCTGTATAAAAAATTGAAAATCTTTACTTTTTTTATCCAAATAGTGTGTCTTGGGATGCGTAACATAAAAATGTGAATTGTTGATTTTGTGAAGAAAGTGGACTCATGTTTTTTCATAATAAGTGATTCAGGTTGTTATTCGGACGAATAATTTGCCTAGTCCTATATTTTAAAGGCATTATTAATATTTCAATAAATTAAGATCAGTTTTTACGATGCAAGAAATCCTAAAAGATAAAAACTGGCTCAAGCGGAAATGACAACTCTAAACACATCAAATCCAAATGTCGATTTAATTAAAATTGTTAAAGATTATGAATTCATTAGTCACAAGAGTGCTTAAAAAGAAGGAAAATGGGGGAAACATTATTCCAGTTACGATAAAAGTTTTGCCGCAACATTCCATTAATGTTCACCTCAAGACGAAAGACTTCAAAGAAGAAAATTATGTTTACCAATAGTTAGATCTCTCAAAAATTGACTTCATGAATTTGATATAGGATAGGTATAATTAGCACCATTCTACAATTAATATTAAAAATAAAATCCGATGTTGTACCATTGAATGAAAAGGTTGTAACTATTATTGTTGAAAATAAAATGTCTTTGAAGGAAAATATAACTTATAATGCTAAAACAGACACTTTGAGGGATTCATTGAATTAGGTATAGACAGGCCTAATCAACAAACTTCAACTGATGTAAAAATTTCAGATGTGCCATTTGCAAATCAAGCAATGATTTTCATTATTCGAGGAATGTGCAGAATTTTAAAACAAACTATTGGTTATTTTCTATCAAAAGATAGCATGTCTGCAGAGATTTTGAAATCACATCTGCTTGATGTAAAAGATAAAAATGCAAGATACAGGCTTTATCCCTAATGCAGCAACTGTGCCAGTATCTTCACTAACAAATATTTCGATGTGCTAATAAATTGTTACATCAAAAATAAAATGGATAACCGTTAGCCAAGGAACGAAATACGTGATGTATGAAAGTTTCTAAAGTCATGCACAACTAAATCATAATTACATTTGAAAATACGAGAATTATTTCATTTCATTTCTATCCCAATAACTTCGTAACTTCTTATTCATGTAAAATGTTGTGAACCTTGTGACTCTAAATAAAACTATGATTTGCATTTTTTTTTACTGGCATCAAATGGACATCTCTCCATTTTTCCTCACGTAACCTAGCACGCCACAAGGAGTGTATAAACAATCCAAGCCGCTAGATAGCAGCACAGTCACTTTTCACCGCCGCTTGCAATGCTAAACAGGCAAGCTTTCCAGTATTATTGTTATAGAGTATTTGGTGTCTACTCATCAGGAGGATGTATATTTGTATATTTAGTAAGAAACTTTTTGAGCTCAGGATTGTTCACCTTATAAAGAGGAATGTCAACTGAAAGAAAGGCTTTATATAAATCTGAATAATAATCTGAGTGTTTTGTAATGTTAGAAGATAAGGATGAAGTTGATTCTCCTATAAGAAATTGTCTCAACGAAACTTGTGATGCAGCTGCGATGTACTTACTTACTGAGATATGTTATATTTACCTGGGATCATTGGTCTGCACTTATTGATTTCGCACATGGCTGGCAAAATAATATTTTTCCATCGGTGATAAAAGTGTTTTTAAACTCTAATACGTACTGTTACAGACACTCGTGTACACACAATTTCACTTTAGGCATTTTTAATTCACACAGCTAGACTCCACAAAATAAACCAACTGTTTTAATGATCTGATTCTAACAACAAACAGGCAAGAATATCCGACTCACTGTATTGAGTTACTGTTTACAGAAGCTGAAAAAAAAAAACACACGTTAACAGAGATCACTGTATGACGTAATTTCGAGATTGGATTCTGTTCTTCCCCGATTAAGCACATGCAAGTGAATCATTCTCACCTCAAGTGGAAGTGAAACATTTGTATTGAATTCTTTCGAGATAAAAATTTTGTTGTAAAATGTTAAAAGAGAATGAGGAAAAGTAGTAAAATATGTATTTATGGAGAAAATATCGAAAATATTTATTCAAGTAACTTTTTTTTTGTAAAATATGTGTTTTTATGTAAAATAAAATTTGGAATTTGCGTTTGTCAGACCTCGATATGGATATTAAACTTTGTTTTAGGAATGTATGCATTAGGAAAAAATTTTTTTTTTACATTCAAATTTGGCCCTACTTATTACATCCTCAACACATGGTGATTTGAATATTTTCAATAGCAGAAGAAAACAAGTGTCAATTTACTTTACATGCTTTTGTGGACTTCTGTGCAAAATTTCACTGAGAGTGGAGAAAAGCGGCATTCATTAGAGCATGTTCAATGTTACAAAATGTTGAAATTTGGAAACTTCAGAAAACAAGTATCAAAGTACAGCATGTATATGATACATACTATTGATATCCTTCCTTCCTATACAGGTCTACTCCACACATTTTTCTTCTACATAACAGCGTGAAATATAAACTGAATGAAAAGTAAAATTAGTTAGAATGAATAACAAAGTCTGTCAGAATAACAGCTGAGTTTCAGTTTAAAGGCCTGCAGCTCCACGCACACTCTGGTCATTTTAAATTCGTTCTGAGGGGCTTTAAATTGTCATAGGGCCAAAATAAGCACAGATTTAGAAAACTAAGTTAGAGTTAAAAACAAAATTTTCATTTTTAATGTTTTTTTTTTTTTTTGTTTTTACCGATCCATAACCTTAATGTAAGCATTGCTAAAGTTCAGAAACTGTTTGGAAATTATTCTTTTGTAATTCTGTGATGATATATTAAAGAAAATTTCATTCTTCCACATTTAAATGTGGGTTCTGTAAAAAAAAAAAAAAAAAAAACTAGGTGTCAGAGTTTTTGGAGGGCAGTGTATTATTACAAGTGACTATAGTATACGAATTTGTAAAATATAACTGCATAATTTATAAATGAAGTGAGAAATCTAACTAAAGATCAATTTTTTGGTCCTACAAAATATATGTGTTACGGTAACAACAGTTATTAGAGGAGAAAAATTCGCTCTGGCACCCGGGGATCGAACTCGGGGTCCTTGGTTCTACGTACCAGGTGCTCTTTACTTAGATTCTTCGCCCAACAGTTCATAATACTGTGGAATCCCGGTCATCAAGTCACTCAATTGAGTATGTTCCTTGTATAATGGCAGTTGACTTAATATATGTCAACAGATGTATATGTCGAACATGGAGTAAGGCCATAAAGGGAAAAACACTAGAGGAGAGGAATTCGATCTGGTGCTGTGGATTGAACTTCGGCATAGTATTAGTATTAGTATTTATTTAGTATTAGTATTTATTTATTTAACCTGGTAGAGATAAGGCCGTCAGGCCTTCTCTGCCCCTCTACCAGGAGATTCCAACTACAATATCAACAATAAAATTACAATTAGTATTAAATTTACAATTACAATTACAAATAATATTACAGTTAGTATTAAATTTACAATTACAATAAAATCAAAGTACGAAAAGATTACCTGAATAATTAAAGCTAGATAATTTATCATAGAGAAACAAAGAATATTTTATATTTACTGAATTACAAATTAAATCTAGAATAACAAAATTGTATAGTGATGAAATTACTGAATATTGAAATATTTTGTCATAGATTAAAGAAACTATTTACAAGTAATCAATTACTGACCAAGTGCCTAGTAAGTTTTCGTTTGTATTCAATTTTATTTCGACAGTCCCTGATGCTAGCAGGTAGCGAATTCCAGAGTCTTGGCAGGGCTATTGTGAAAGAAGATGAGTATGAGGAGGTGCGATGGGATGGTATTGTTAGTATTGTTTCATGACAAATACTAACAATACCATCCCATCGCACCTCCTCATACTCATCTTCTTTCACAATAGCCCTGCCAAGACTCTGGAATTCGCTACCTGCTAGCATCAGCAGGTGGTTAGAGCACCTAGTATGTAGAACCCCGAGTTCGATCCCTGGCACTGGAGCGAATTTTTCCCTTCTAATAACCGAGGTGAGAAATGTTATTTTTTGGATTATATTTATAGAATATATGTGTGTTCTATTCAAGAAACATGTTCATCTTATTTGGGTTCATAACAAATCATTTCATTTATCGCATGTTTTATAATGAATTTTCATTGTCATGGGAATGGGAATATCATTGGTCATCATTAGGGGGCGGATGTTGATGACCTAAAAATCTACTTAAAATGATCATTAAAATGCTCTTAAACTAATGGGAAAATGACATAAAATTAAAAGAAAATGACATTATTTACCGTATTCACAACACAACTTCTTAAAAATTAGTCACCTTGTTTCAATGACTGACCTGCAAATCTCGGAGAGAGGAGGCAACTTCCTGGAATTTGGCTAAGATAAAGGGGAAAAAAAAAACAAGCAACAAAATGAAGGTTTTAAGGGAAAAGTAGAGGGTTTACAATGTGTTTCAATCAGGGGTGGTCCATGTCAGTGCCTTCATTCTTCGTCTCCTCCTTCCTCGCTTCACTTTTGTTACCAAATCTTCCAGATGAGTGAGTGTGAATGACAAAACAAATTATGGGCGCAGTGTGCATTCTTGCAATGTTTGTGTTAAAAGTACTGTCTACTACAGTAGACATCCCTTCCGAACCATGTTGAGGACACAATGTCCTGTCCAGGACATGGTGAAAGTTTCCCCCCTTCCAAACATAAATTCTAAAGACATTCTCGTACCGACAAAAAAACAGTAGCAGTCAAAGTCCTCACTTAAACTAAGCATTTTATAATACATCCGTTATGTGAAATGAAGCCCTCAGTGGAATGAGGGATGGACTTCAGAGTCTGTTCCAAACTATAAAACTCAAACTTCACTGTTATTCACTTATTCAGTAGGTAAATTACTACTGACCTATTTGGTTAGAAAATAAAAACAGATCTATTGGTAAAGAAGAAAGTGAAATGCATTCCAAATGATCTAAAAGTTCTTCAGAGTATTAAAAATGACCAAAAAATGCCGAAAAAATATAAAAATTACCTATTAGTTCAGAAACGTCAAAAAATGCAATATAAGAAATTACCTATTTACGTTGATATTAACATAGAAAGGATTTCTATATTAATAGGCATCGTCCTAATGTGAAAAATAATAAGAAGACTTTTCATCAACATCCGCCCCCTAGTCATCATTATCCTATTAAGTACTAGACTGTGAGGCCTATTACCTTCTTGAGTTTTCTATCCATCTTTTATGGGGATAGCCAAGAAACCTCTCCCCATTTTAAGATGGCCTTTGAATATCGTGTATTAGACATCCTATTAACATCTCTCCTGTTATTTTGGTAGCTTGTGATGTAGGTCATTATTGATTCAGTCCGTAATTTGTCCAAAATTAGTCCGTAATTTGTTAAAAATTACCTAATTTTTTCTCTTGTGGAATTTTGTGTGTTCCACTGTTCATCTTCCAGAATATTATTTATAATGATATAGGATTGAATTGTTCTCAGTTTTCGGCAATACAATGTTTTATTGGCTTACCTTATAAGTTCTTGAGCTGTCGACCATTCTTTCTAATGTAAATTTCACATCTTCGAAAAGATTTCTAGGCACACACTAAGCACATGGCCATTTCATCCTATTTATGGACGACTTATTGTCTTATAAGACTTTAGTTTCAATAATTTTGCTGCTTCCCAGGCTGATGTCTTGGATACACCTGTTGATCTAACTTTTTTAATGATTTCGTGGGAGACTGTTGAATGTCAGGATATTTCTGAAGAAATATAGCACGATAATTTTTATACAATTTCTTCTAATATACATATTATAAACTTTTAATTCACTGTTCTAATGTGTACTGCATTGTCACAAATTAAACTGGAATGCAGTGAATGGCAGTCAGCTGTATACTAATGCTGTAATCTTAACATCCCTTCAGCCTGTGTTATCTGTTCATACTTTACAACATAAAACCTTCCCACACTCAATCCAGCAGAAATATACACTTTGCAGTTGTGTATACATTGCTGACGACATTACCTGAGTGAAACATGTTTTCTAACACCATGTATAATGAAAAAATGTCATCTTCATAATATCAGTTTTCTATTATTAATTATAGGCCAATTAGTGGCAACACTATTTCCACATTGTATATTAACAAGTGAGGGCGCTGCTGTTCTTAACACATCTTGTAGTGTGAGGGCATTGCAATCACTTTCGCAGTGCGTGCCATACAGATGGACGAATATGAAATGGTAGTAGAGTATAGTAGTGTCTTAGAGGACTGCTCTAAAGGGATGTTTTCGAAGTTAGAGCAACGTGCTGTGTTACATTGTGTTACTACCACATGCGTAATTTGTGTGGTAGTGTTATAAATAATTTGCAGCTCTGCTGTGAAATGCAAAAAAGACATCGTTCAGAGAATGATAACTCACGTAGTGAGAATTGTTTACATAAAGGTGTAATGTATCAGAATTAGTGCAAAGAACTCGTCAATTTTACGAGCAGGAGAAGCCTGTATAGATGTAGAGGTAGGTAAAAAATAACACAACAGTTATTTTGAAACTGTTATGGTCTCGAAACTGTTGCAAAAATGAACAGCAGGTTGGAACCTACTGTTCCGAAATACCACTGTTCTGGCATTCTGAGCTGTTCACTAGTCCAGCTGTTGTGTGCCCGTAGTACTGTATTACACAAGTCAAGACATGGTCCGAGACAACAGTCGAAACTCGTTCTGTTGAACCAATGACAGCTTTAGTTAGGTGGTTACACTGTTCTTGTTGTTCTTTATGCCATACTTCGAACTTCGTTGAAACTTGGAACTACGATTTGGTTACAGAGAGCGAAGCCTGGATATTAAAATCCCCTTACAGAGGCGCGAATTTAAATATAAACATTTAAAAGAGCAGCCACAACTTGTAAGTTTGCAGTAAGTATTTAATAAACTACAATTTTCATTCTTATTCAATTCCTGCTTTATTTTACCATCACCAATTCGCTATTCAATTGTGTTTCAGTTGCAATATTGATCATTAGATGCTTTGTAATTTAGTAAAATAATAAGAATGGAATAGGAGTTAAAGGGGTAGCTACAGCTTACAATATTGAAAAATAGGACATACATACATACGCTGTCCATGAGCAGGTCTTTCACTGCAAACACAGCATTCTCCACCATATTAAATATTTTTTTCTCTGGGCCTATGTCATGCATAAAAGTGAACATTTGTACAAGGAAACCACTGTCATTACTATACAGGCTTATAATAACTATATTTGATAAATTAGTGTGAAAGTTGCGTATAACTTGCTGCACATTACTAGTTTGCATCCAGAGTGGCTAAGTGGAACAGTGACGAGTTGTTAATGTGCAGGCAATAAAATAATTGAAGAATCAGGACTTACAATAAATAAATATATATATATATATATATATATATATATTAGTGTAACTAAATGACTCTGTGGAAGCAATGAATAGTGATAAGTGTAAACAATAGGCGTAGAAATAAGGATAAAATGGAACTGGAAGAAAGATCGAAAAGTAAATGTGAAAATTGTATAACTTTTAAGTGGTAAAGTGTAATTATTTATTAGACAAATGAAGGTTGGTACTAGGGCACATAGTTGCGAAAGATGAAGTAGGATATAGTAAAGAGTGGAACTTAAGCAGAGATTGAATGTGAAAGTGGAACTGGGAGAAAATGAGTGAGAAGTAGGCCTAAATAGAGAAATTTTACGACTTGAAGTAGTAAATTATGGATATTAGAGAAATAAAGGATGGCTATAGAGAAAACAGTGCGATAGAAAAAGTAGGATAGAATTCATAATTAAAGGAAGATAGAAAGTATTGTAAATGACATTTAGAAAAGACGAATATTAAGATTAGTGCATAATTAGCGAGCAGTCAAAGAATGCAGGATAAGTATCAGGAAAAAATTAGATTAACATACCTTTGGAATAGCATTAAAATGGTAGGAAAATGTAAATTGAGAGTTATGGTATGACCTAAATACAGGAATGTGATGGGACACCATAACGGATACTGATGCTGTTGACAAATATATCGTTTATATCATACTAGTTTGCAACTGTTATTTGGAACATAGTATTTTTCCAGAACCAGAACTGTGGGAACTGTTCCAGGAAAAGAACAAATTTGTCCAGCACTAACAGATGGGTATCTCTTCATTACATTTTCACTGTAACCTGTTGCTTATACTGTGTCTGGTGATTAGTATTAATCTGAAGCAAAATCATCTATAATTAAAATCTATATATATAATTTGAACTGGTAATGGAAATTACGGGAAAACAGCTGAACAGATTTTAATAAATGACCCGTCATTTTGAAGCTTGGAACCCAAAGTTTTTCAGAAAAATAGTAGTTTTCGGTGAAATATCAATTTTTCAACATAATTTTACTATTTTCCAAAATCCATCTGTCGTCAGTTTTGAGAACTAATTGCATTTGAGCGTAAAACAAAACACACACTACAATAAACAATATTACACAAAGGCCATGATCTGCAAGAATTCTGACATATTTAGAGCTCAAATTAAATTAGTTATTAAAACTTCAAGACTTAATAAAAATAATTTACAGGTCTGATTCTGTGGTGTATAATTTTCCGAGTACAGCTGTGTATTGGATATTAAAATCTACAAAACTTGAGGTGGTTTGATGACATTATTACCATTAGAAATGAAATATTGTTATACTGTAGTTAATGCCATGCTGTGACTATTTTTAATTAATTATACATATTAATGCTATATTGATGATATGAAAGTGAAACGTTTTGGGGTTATATAAGTAGATGTAGAGAATATCTTAAATTAGATCTTGATTTCTATAATTTACTGAGTGGCGGCTATATGGATATATAGTATATAGGCCTATTACTGAAAACTATAAAACTTACGTAAAATAATAATATTGTTATTAAAAGTCAAATATTTTTATAGTTATTAATCAAGTGAGCTTGGGTCTTTTTCATATATTTAATGGCGGTGTGGTGTAGATATTTATATGCGTATATATATGCTCGAGAGAGTGCAAAATAGAGTTACTAAGAAAAGATCAAAAGGTATTACTTACTGATAAAATAATAGGCCTACAAGATTTTGTAGTCTCCCAATCATTTCAGCAAGATCTCTTAGCAGGATAAAACGATTTTACCCTCTATATTTCAAGGTATTTCACGAAACATGCAGCAGCTATACCAAGATGCTATGTCTATTGTTCGAAAGCATAGCAAACCTGACTTTTTTTAACTTTCGTCTACAATCCACAATGACCTGAAATAGCTATTGCTTTATTCCCACATGAAAAACCCACTGCTCGTCCTGACATTGTTACTTACGTTTTCACGTTGAAACTCAAAAACTGAAGATGGATAGGTTCAAGAAAAAATATTTGGCTTAAAAAAAAAACATTCAGAGAGAGTATGTTTCATTATTACGGAAGCAAATAACTTTCAAAATATCTGATATTCTTCAATGCAAATAAATCTGAAAAAAATTTTTTTGAACGTCTAATGAAATTAGTTTGCAGCATTTGCTGTACAAGCCACTAGTTCATATATAAAGTTATATTTCAGAATGTTGGACACCTACTAAGAAACAAGAACAGAGACTGGAAGCTGCAGAAATGAGATTTTCGCGAAATGTTGCAGGATATACCTTATTAGACAAAAAAATGAATACATCAGAAATGAGTTAAACATTATATAAAATTATTATAATCAAAAGTTATTCAATTAATAACATGGACCCAATATAATATGGTACACAATGTACATATATTTATGTAATTAATTTATTATTAATTACAAGTAAAAGTTACATACTGTAATAATTACCCTATGAATTAATAGAGCAGAATAGCAAATTCCGCGTAAGTTAAGTCAGCTGTTGTGTAATGATCATTGTGGCAGCATCACATCTCTCACTACCAACATTATGCAAAACTGTCAGGTGCAAAGTTATAATGGCGTGGGTATATATATTGGATTTATAGGCACTTACAGCTAAGAATGTCACTGAATGTACTAGAGTTGATTTGGTATCCATTGGGAAGGTTTTCTAGGCCTGATTCACATGAACTGCAACATGAAGATTGTAAACCTCGTGTGTGTACCGGTAACTTATCATTGAGACTTAATCAGGGGCGGCTTTCGAAGGGGGGCTGCGGAGCTGCAGCACCCCCAGATATTTGTGACTCTTGTCTCGTTTTATGTTGAGAAATACATTTATTATTCAGTCTCTATTTAGCGACTCGAATTTTTTTTTTTAAATTTCGCTCTCATTGACATGCACGCAATCGTTAGTGAAGTCACTTCCTCCCCTGGTGCTTCCAGAGCGAAACGAGAGACAAGGACGGATTGGTGAAGCCACTTCCTCCCCTGGAGCTGCCAGTCTCGTCTCAGATGCTTTGTGCGTTAGTTTTACCCCTTCCCCTGGTGCCCCTCACTGGGAATCCAGAGTTTCCAGGCGCTGCAAAATTTGCAGCAGTTTGTCAGTACCGCGCAGTTTTCAGTACATTTTCTTTAATGTTGTGAGTATAACAAGTGCAACAATGTTTAATTCTGTACAATATTTTACAGTCTGTTCAGTTCAGTACCTTAACAATTCAGGAGAATTAATGTGAAATTAAGTGCCCATCAGTTGAATCTCATAATGGAAAGAGCCGCTAAACAAAATAGCCTACAAAGCTCGCATATTTTTTTGCTAATTTATCCAGTATCCCTGCTTTCTTCTCTCGATCTCCACACAGTCTGTATTAGATTAATGTGTTTCAAAGACAGTTCCATTAACTGGGGCAACAAGATGGAATTTTAAAATAAGAACAGTAAATGTTGTTCATGAGAAGAAGGAACCATTGCTAGAATGTTTTCAAACCATAATGGAATCTGAAACATCTAACAACGTCACAATAAATGAGACAAGCGCCCTGGTGCGTACTCTTGAAGATCCTGAATTCAATTTCTGGCTCAGTTTTTTTTATTTATTGATGTATCATGTAGATATATTATACAACCAACTACAACATCGCCAGTTAGATATTTCTAAGGTTCAAATCTGCATATAAAAAATTAAATTATGGTTTATTTCACGACACTCGTAACTGCAGGGGTTATATCAGCGTCGCCGGTGTGCCGGAATTTTGTCCCGCAGGATTCTTTTAAATACCAGTAAATCTACTGACATGAGCATGTCTCATTTGAACACATTAAAATGCCATCGACCTGGGCCAGGATCGAACCCGCAACCGACTATGCTACCAAGGCCGACTTTGCATATCGAGCTTTGTTAATGCCATACAGACAATACAGAACAGTGCAAAGTAATGTCGAGCAGCTAGATCTGTGAAAATGAAAACCCTAAAAAGCGTCATAAGGTCGAAGGGATTCAGACAAGGGTTGCGGCAGCCAAGGAAGTGTGTGACCTCATTATCACACAAGCTAACACCCAATTCCAGTTCATAGATCATCTGATATTATCTTCTCTTCTGTGTCAAGAAAAATTTGAATCCTACAATGCTGAATGCTGAAAATGACATACAGTAAATGTATATGTGAAGCTTTTTCCAATGTTCGATAAAGACAAACTAATAACGGAACTCACTGTGTTGTATCAGAGACAATAATTCAGAAATATCAGTGACGCACGCAAGCTATTGCAGTTTCTTCTATCTGAGAACTTGCAGACCTCATTTTCAGAAGTTGTGAAACTACTACACATAGCTATCACCATACCAATGACAACTTCTGAACCAGAAAGTTGCTTTTCATGTTTGAAGAGAGTAAAATCCTATCTCAGAAATATGATGAGAGAAGAGAGACTGACTGCATTAGCTATGTTTTCTATTGTAAAGACTATGTTAAACGACATATCGGATTTTAATAAGATGATGATTCAAACATTTGCAGCCTACAAGACAAGGCGCATGAAACTAATCTTTAAATAAGGTAAGCTGCATGGTTTATTTTTGTATGCAGCCCCCTGAATTCAATACCCACGAGCCGCCACTGGACTTAATGGTATCAAAATAAAATATATTATATTGTTAATGGTCTTAACTATTATATGCATGTCAGTGCATGATTTAAAGATGCATGCTACAGTCCATATGACTCATTAACCTATTGTTAGAATTCGGAGACTTGTTAAACAGCCTAGAAACTCTTCAAACTGATTTCCACCCTGGTGTAGTCAGTGACATTCTTTTAGTGGCTGTAAATCCGATGTCTACTCATCACTTTATTGGTGTTCAGAAATGGCAGTGTTAAGCACTTACAAGTGAGCATTTGGAATGTTACAACAAAGGAGGTCACACATTCCTTGAGAGGATCATCATGCTGGATGAAACATGGATGAGATCTTATGAGTCAAAACTGAAATGACAGTATTAAAGTATTGCTTGCTAGTAGTGGCATATGATGTCCAGGTTGTGATACTCCATCATGCAGTCCCTCCGGGCCAGACTGTTAGTTAACAATGCTTACTGAAACATCATGTTACTCCTGCTCTACCAAGAAAACACCGAAATTTCCAAACATGTGATTGCATGACAGTGCCTGAAGTCACACTGCTGTTCGTGTGAGAGATTTGTTACCATGATAGTTGTGGGAGTTGCTGTACATCCTCCTTATTCAACAGACATGAGCGTCTCTGCAACTTTTCTCTCTCCACAAAACTGAAAGAACCACACTGAGGGAAGTGTTTTCACACAAGAGATGAAATCCTTCAAATAGTAGGGCACTCATTCATTAGTGTCAACAAAATTGCACTGCTACTGGTATCCAGCACTTTCCAGATATGTGGCAGAAGATTTCAAATATGGCAGGAAGGTATATTGAAGGAATGCAAACTTATTCTGTTTGTAGAATAAATGTTTTGTTGCTACTATCTTATTTCCAGTCCTTGTATTAAATGTGTTACCTGTAGATAAAATAGTTGATGTTAAAAGAAAGCGTTTGTGCTTTTTTTGTGTTGGGGCAATCATGCCAGTATTCCAGTGTCATGTGCAAAAAGCATTCTGTGACAGTTTACAGAACCACTATTAAACAGTGCCCATGAGCTCGTCATTGGTTACCTTCTTTGAAAACTTCCTTCTTGAAAGTCGTAAAGTGACAAATGCAGGCTGTGTGGTGAGTGATAAAACTTGTCATTGCATTGACTCCAGGTTTTCCTGAACACCTCTCAATGTGTTGATGTGCTTCATCATAAAACAAGAACAGTTTTCCTAACTTGTTCTAGTTTACTGCATGAAGCTTGAAGTATGGTTTGTCTATGGATTTCTGGAGATTGATAATCTCCGATGCCAAGGGATTGAATTACTGCCTGTTGATGTGTTTTGGACAGATTTTCCATCATGAAACTTTCTCCAACTGTTATATCACGAACCATTTTTTACCTGCTGCTTGGGTTTGTTCTCATAGTAACGAGAGTTCTTAAGAAATATTTTAAATTAAGTTATTGTGAACCATAGATGAAACAGTGGGTTTCATTTGATCACGTTCTTAAGTTATTCCTATTATTAGTAAGATTCTATTGAACCATATTAGAATTTGGTATTTGTGTACACTTACAATCTTTTTCTAGTGAGAGTAAAATTCAGTAAGCTTTATATAATAGAATTGAAAACTAATATTAATTTTGCAGTCCACACCTGTGGAGTAACGGTCAGCATGTCTGGCCGCGAAACCAGGTGGCCTGGGTTCGAATCCCAGTCAGGGCAAGTTACCTGGTTGAGGTTTTTTCTTGGGTTTTCCCTCAACCCAATACGAGCAAATGCTGGGTAACTTTCGGTGCTGGACCCTGGACTCATTTCACCGGCATTATCACCTTCATTTCATTCAGACGCTAAATAACCTAGATGTTGATACAGCGTCGTAAAATAACCCAATAAAATTAAAAAAAAAAAAATTAATTTTGCATATGGATATAGGAAAGTGATTTCATGCTGACCTTCAAAATAAAAGCTCTTTTAAATATTACTTATTGCAGTTTTTTAATAATTTTCCCTTTCTTTTAGGGATAACATTGAACCAAGTGGTTGTAAAAAAACTGATCACAAGTTTGCGATGTACACATTTGACAAACCTACAACCTGCAACCATTGCAGTAAATTTTTAAAAGGAATGATATTTCAGGTATGTATTATTAACATCTTTATAAAATGCGAAGTCAATTGACCTATAATTTATAATTTGTAATCAGAATTAAAATATTGTCCGCATCTCAGCACTTGTTCTCTGTGAGGTTAGGCTCAGGATAGAGGTAAATGCACAAAGTATGGAAAGGCAGTGCACAATTTATAACATTAAGTTAAAGTATAATTTTACCAAAAAACATAGACCATAGATTAATTCACATAGAGCCCTAAGACTATGTTTTGAAACAGAATAGTAGCTTAAAACTAGATTCCACTGTGTCCTGGAACTTGACATTCCCAATGTTTTGGAACTACATATAGGTTCCAGCATCATGGCAGATAGGTAAGACCAGAGGGATTGCCGACTCTTAAGTCATCCGGATTAGCCTGACATGATGAGCCCAACACAGTGGGCAACCCCTCTGGTCTTACTTATCTGCTCTGATGATGGAACCTATATGTAGTACCGAAACATTCAAAATGTCAAGTTCCAGGATATGGAATACATAAGTCTGATCAAAGTCACCATGAAAGCCTAAAAACTCGTAGAACAATAGCTTGTCTGTCAAACTGATTTCAGAATTTGTAGTATCACTTGGTCTCCATTCAAGAGGCATGTAGCTTGGGCGCAAACTTTGCTTATTCTAGTTGAGGGGATACAATTAAACTTATCAGTAATTAACTTTTGTTGATAACTTTTAGGTGTTAAGTTTTTTTCGCAGTTAAATTTATATTTACCTGATGCAAGAGACATACCATTTTCGTTTCATTTTCTTACGGTTCAGGGAGTTACATGTAGCCATGGTTCAAAGGAGATGCCACAGGGCCAAAACTTCAAAGATCTTTGGCCTGTAAAATCCTGTAAGAAGTGAAGCATAAAAAAGTATCTCAAATGAAATGCTTCAATCGCTAGTAATGGTATGAGCAGTGAAGAGTCTGTTATTAATGCATATACAGTACATCAAAATAGTAACTAATATTTTAACATAACTGTGTGGTTTGTGTATTGGAGATGTGCAGTTTTATAACAGTGGTTATTATTAGCAGTAATTATAATTATAAAATAATTAATTTAAATTAAAATGTAAAACAAAGGAGGACTACCTTAACAACAAAGACAATATGTAGTATTTCTGGTTGACTGAATTTATTTTAAAATATTTTGAATTACTATCAACAATATCGATTATGCATTTTGACAAACTTTTAAACTGATGGGCTAATTCCTTATCAATAAATGTTGTTAATTTTTTTTGCCTAGGGCTCCATAGTTTGGCTGTCTCACCATCACCTTCAAGTTTTAATATATGTTTTTTTTTTTATTGTGCTGTGTTGAACAGTGTCAGTTGTAGTCTTCATATAAAAAGTTTTCTCACTTGAATAAAAACACATTTTTCACATCAGAAAATATTTTGAAAAGTAATATTTGGCAATTAGGAACTCATTATCTTCAATTGTGTAAGATTCTGTCACCGAGATTCTGGTACTAGAACTTCAGAATGAAAATGAAGGTACTATAAACTCTCTTTAAATAATAGTGAAATAAAATTGTCGAAGTTGAAAGTGTGCAGTAACCAAATCAAGTCCTTTGTAGATTTATCAGAGGCAGTTTGTTGGTTATATTTATATTCAATGATATAGATTTAATAATTCGAAATATACTGGAAGAGCATCGTAACAGCCTTGGAAGCTATTTTGAACTTCGCAAGTTCTTCTTTGTCCAGCATCTGTTTCTGATGTATCTTGCTGAACTTTTTGACCAGAGAAGCGAATTCTCATCACCTATGGTAGTGGATTCGCCATGTGGAAGAGATATTGGTCCCAGTTTGGCAGGCAAATCTTTAGAAATAAATGTAGATAGCCTTGCTGTAACAGCCAACTTGTTGATTTTCTTGTATATCTCTCTCCCCCCCTCTCCCCCTCCCTCCCCCTCTCTCCCTCTCCCCCTCTCTCTCTCTCTCATGGAGTGCACATTATGTCATAATGACATTTTAAAACCATTTGGTTGGACTAAGTTCTTTTCAGAGGTTTTCTCCAACTGTAAGGCGAATGTCAGATGTTCCTGTGGCGAATCCTCGGCCTCATGTCACCAAATACCATTCCACTATTATCAGTTCTATCAATGCTGAATAACCTATAGTTGGTACAGCATTGTTAAGTAACCAATTGGTTTGTTATACTTGCAGATGCCTCCCTTAGGCCATATTTCAGCAAGATAATGTCAGATCTCACTAGTGTGTCCATAGATGACCAAAACTCCTTCAACAATAACCGACCACCAAAAACAAGATGGAATAAACTCTGCAAACTAGTAAATTTATGATGAAACATCAAACAAACTATTAACACAAATGTTTGACTATAATTATATGTGTACAAAACGCCTTTGCTTATCATAAAATAAATAAATTTTCATTAACGTTTTTGATACTTGTGTATCATCTTCAGATGTGAAGTTAGATTAATATGATGAAAACCTTGCCTATTAGATGGAACTTAATGTGGTAATTTTCGGGTCATATTAGTGTGGTTGCTTGGACTTAACTTAGGTTGATCTATGATATACATGCTATGTTAGGTTAAATCACTGCGAGTCATGTGATATGATCTAAAATATAAAATAAAACTGTTTAAGAATTGTAACCACTATTAGCGGAGTTGTTGAAATGTGAACACTTTGTATAAACACTTTAAAAGTTTAAATCACTTTGAACATGTGTTGGGTGTATTTGCCGATTTAAATCACTGCAAGTCATGTGATATGATCTAAAATATATAAAAAATAAAACTGTTTAAAAATTGTGACCACTATTAGCGTAGTCATTGAAATGTGAACACTTTGTAAAATCACTTTAAATTTTATAATCACTTTCAACATATGTTGGCTGTATTAACACAAAACAAACCAGCAGACTTCAGAATCAGTCACACAAACTAGCATAGAGGCAACCAAAGTGTGTGTATTCCTACAATTAAACTTAATAATAATAATTTTGAAATTCTATAAAGTTATGGCAGTCCCGGCATTATTATATGGATCAGAGACATGGTCATTAACGAAAGGACAACTTCGAAGAATAGAAGCTGCTGAAATGTGATTGCTAAGACCTCTTGCAGGATATACTCTTTACGACCATAAAAGGAATGCTGACATCCGAACAGAATTGAATATCACCACCATTACAGATACTATAGAATCTTACCGCAACAACTGGTATGAACATGACGTATTAAGAATGCCCAACAATAGGTTACCCAAGAGACTATTGGACTATACACCTCATGGAAAACGAGACATCGGAAGACCAAAGAAGAGATAGAAAGATCAACTTTCTTCTGGAAGCGGAACAGGCCAGGAGGCCTAATCCAAGACTGTTATTGATGAATAATAATAATAATAATAATAATAATAATAATAATACATGTACATAGGAATAAGAATTTAACTAACATTAGAAAACAACAATGATCAGATTTGAAACAATGAAAAACTGAAAACTGTAAAACATAAAATAGAATGTAATGCATCAGCAAAATTTAAAAAGAATCCTAAAAGCCAAATTGGAAAGTTGGCGAATATTTGTTAACTCAGAAAAGTACAATACTGCATCATCCATTCTTTGAAAAAGGATAAAAGCAATTGAGGGCCACACAAACAAATTCACCATTTAAAAATAATACTGGTAATTTTCGGGTCATATTAGTGTGGTTGCTTGGACTTAACTTAGGTTGATCTATGATATACATGCTATGTTAGGTTAAATCACTGCGAATCATGTGATATGATCTGCCAATGATCTGAGAAAACCAGAAATTTTTAACCAAAATTGAGGACTTGAAATATGGAAGGTGTTAGTGGCTTTTCTTTACTTTCTTCCCTCCCCCTCTATGGCTTTAAATCTTTTCCATACAGTTGTAGGCGGTGTATTTCGGTTTAAAAACCCAACAAATCGCTGCCAGCTTGTTCTTTTGGCTTCAAGAATACTTCTTCTGATATTTGCTCTTGCTTTATTATATTTTAGTCATCAACTGTCCTCGTTTTCATCCATTGTTGCCGAGCAGATTTCTGTTGTTTTTTCATGTAAGTTAAATCATTATTCCACCAGATGTTCATAGGTCTACAGGATTGTTGTTTGATAATGGGAAAACTGCTAAAACTCCAGTTGTGAACGAAATTCCTCTATGGAAATGGGTGATTCCAGAACATAGCATACAAATTCCAGGAAATCATTCCAAAAATGATCCTTCATACATTCTTAAGTTAGATGCCATGGAACTACTCTGCAGCACATATAAGGATCACCTTTAAATTTATACAGATGGATCTCTAAATCCTAATAATGGGACATCAGGACCAGGGTATTATATTCCAAAATATCAAGAAAGTTATTTCATACCATGTTCATCCTCCTCCAGTCTTGACACTGAATTGCTAGCTATTGATGCAGCTCTTCAGTGTGTTACTCAAATTTCTGAAAAATCTATTTGCATACATACCGACTCTAAGGGGGCTATATTTAATATAATTAAATATGTACCAAACCTATATGCACATAGAATTATTCCGCTTCAGAAACAAATAAGTAAACTAAAAGACCTCCAAAAGGAAATAACATTTCAATGGATACCTAGTCATTGTGGCATACCTGGAAATGAGAAAGTCGATAATATTGCAAAACAGCAACATATTTGCAACCAAGACCTCTTCAAGTGATATCTCTATACGGTGCTTTTGCTTCAGTAAAGTCTCATTTTACAAACCTATGGATCAACAATTGGCTCTCTTCTGACAAAGGAAAAATTTTACAGTCGGTACAAAAGAAACCAAATGACCTGGAAATGTACAAAAACTTGCCCAGACATGTTCAAACATTTTTAACAAGAGCCAGAACAGGTCACATTGTCACTCAATTGTACTTAACACCGATTTCACATTTCTGATAATCCTACTTGCTTGTGGTGTAATACTCATGATGAAGATCTGGTTCTTCTATACTGTCCATCCATTAACCACAAAAGAAGTAAATTAAACTCATCAATACCGGTTGCAGAAGACACAGCCCTGCAGAATATATTGACTCACCCCAACTCAGGCTACTAGCAACAGGCGTCTATAATGAACACCGATCAAAATACCCCTAATTTCTCGTGAAAAACAACAACTGAATAAACTACAGTGGACTATAGTGGACTTTATGTTGTCAGCAAACAGCTGGATACATTAAGATACATCTCCGAAATTGAGATTTTCACATCGATATATGCTATGTACCATTTCAGGTTACATATCAATCAGGGCAAGTACCATGAGACCTCTAAGCAAATCATGACTGTACACTTGGTCAAAATGAAAGTGGCCAGCATCTGAGAGACCAAGTTCGAATCGGGTATTTCCGTGAGTGCTCGGAACAGCCAGGCTTTGTTCAAAAGATTGCGTATATTCCTCTAGTAGTTATAATGGGAAACACAACTATTAATCACTAAAATCTTCCGAGAAAATAATTCATATACGAGATTTAAAACAGACAGATCTTTCAGAGTGTTTAAACAGTGAATATTGTAACACAAACACTATATACTGTATTACAGGTTCTCAAGTGGAATATGACCATTGCTCGTTACAATGCCGTTCTTACTGCAGTAGAATTCTGAGCATAGTGGTAGAGCGTTAGCTAAGTGTTTGTGAGGTTCCGAATTCAGATCGTGGTGGAGCTACTAAACTTTTTTTTTTAATGCATCAGTGAAAATATAACAGGTTTTCGTAATTTTTTTTATCCTTAGAATACTTTTGTGCTTTATAATTATAGAAACTTTTGACGCTTGATGAAGTAACACTAAAGACGACAATTAGGGGCTTTCATATTAAAATACTGTGTTAATTATTTTATTAATCTCTGCTACTTTGCACTTTATTGCCTAGGGAATATTCAGTAAATATGTTGATGGTTAAATAATTGGCAGTAATTTATTTGAAAGTTGTGCTATTGGAAATATGATTATTATGCTAATCTAAATCCGCGATCATCAGGGCGTAAACATAGTAATTAACAAGAAGAAAACTATAATTCTGGTGACAAAATATATCCCAATTTCCTGGAATTATAACCACAAATTTTCACCAATTTTGTAATCTGTAAGTAACATGAAGTAACATAAGCAAAATTATTTGACTGTATTACCTAAAACTAGTTTTAAAAAATAAAAGAAAGGACAAAACAAAAAAATTCTCTATGGAGATTCGAAGCATGCTGTTGAAAGTAGCCCAAATCAGCGCCTTGTATTATGGAGTTAACTAAAGTGGTGCATGGAGGTTTACGGTAGTGAACTGCGTGCTCACCCAAAGGGACTTACAAAATTTTCACTGCTCAAGAGACCGGCCACTTTCATTTCGACCAAGGGTACATGATGTACACCTTACCACCTAATCTGTGCTCTTCAGGAAGATAAACTAGCACATAATCCTTTCGACATACAATAGTGTATCTACCAGTAACTTGAAAAAACTCCACCAATATGAGAGATGCCCCCTCTCCCTCCCAAGAACTGGAATCCCTCAGTATGGTACATATTCATCCCTGGAATTTCCTCTAAACAAGAACAAACACTTTCTCAAGATCTTAACACTGGAAGAAATCAAGAGGAAATTTGGCAATTCTCTAATCATATTATACATGGATCCGTAAATCTTGAAGATGGGACTGCTTGAACAGGATATTTAATTCCACAGACTCAACTCCCATGGGAACAATATGTTAATGATGTGGTGAGGAGAAGAGGGAAGGAAATCCAGGAAATAAGAAGATTGGCATTGGACCAGGAGAGAGATAAGAAATGAGTGGAGGACCTGACGCTGCAAGGCACAAGGGATAGAAGAAGAAGAAGAAGAAGAAGAAGAAGAAGAAGAAGAAAAAGAAGAAAACTCCCGCATATTCTTATAGTAAAATGAAATACTTCAATCTTCAAACAAATTTAGACAGATGATGAATATCTTGCAAAACTGGCGAAAATCTTAAATTCTGAAAGAGCTCAATGGCATCAAAATTTATGTGAATGAACCATGACATCTACAGACCTTTGCCTCTCGTCATCTGGTAATGGAACAGTACCCTGCACAGATTTAACCCATCAGCTTCTCCAATTTGTAAAATATTCAATGCAAGGGAAGACACAATATTCTGCACTTCCTTATGCAATGTCTAATTCATTAATAGGACTAGAACACTAAGAAGACACATAGAGCATGTTAAGAAACCACTCAACCTATAGACAATACTTATACAGTCCATTGCATACAAATTGTATTGTTGAAACTTAGCTGTCAACATACGAGTCAAACGTGAATGAACAAATGAATACCAGACATCATGTAGTAGTAGCAACTGCAAATTTCTCAAAGAAAACCAATGTTTCAACTCTGTCGTGATCTGCTGATTGCCAGATTTCTCACCCATAGAAAATGTATCATATATAATCAAATAATGAGCGTATACTGTTTTCGCTGTAAGAAAAATCCTAATGTAAACATAAGCACGTTGCTGTCATACCCGTGATTGGCTCTCAGTCGAAACACTCACATGGCGCGGGAAAATATAGTTCATATTTGGAAACCACAATCTTGTATTATTTGAAAATAAAAATTTGAATTCTAATTGTTAAATATGATGAAACATATAACTTCACTCATATGGAAAACGCTATGTAAAAGAAAAGCTACTTTTATATTATACTATACTATATTATACTTCCAAAGAATTAACTCTAGCTATACAAAATTTAAAAACCAAGAAATCTCCTGGCCTCGACAACATTCATTCCGAATTTTTTAAACATCTGGGGGAAAAAGCCAAGTCTGTATTTTTATCCATTTTCAATTTATCATGGAACACCTCAATTCCTGCAGCTTGGAAAAAAGCAATCATTGTAGCAATTCACAAAAAAGGGAAACCTGCTCATGATGTTAATAGTTATCGACCAATAGCACTATTAAGCATGATAGCAAAAACCACGGAATCCATGATCTCCAACAGATTAACTTAGTATTTAGAATCCCAAAATCTTTTATCACCAAGACAAGCCAGCTTTCGACAACTACACTACCAATGAACAAGTCATACGCCTCGGACAAGAAATAAAAGACAGTTTTAACAAGAAAGAAGATACCTTGGCAATATTTATTGACTTTCAGTTAGCATATGACTCTGTTTGGAGAAATAAATTATTACTAAAACTCCAGAAATTAGGTATCTCCAGCAATATGTTCAGATGGATATCAGAATTCCTTAGTCAATGATTCATTGCCACTAAATTCAATAACTCACTTTCTAGTTACAGACAAACATATCGAGGTCTACCTCAGGGCGCTGTCCTCAGCACAACTTTATTCAATATTTATATAAATGACTTACCCTCCCTATTAGAGGAATCAAACATGAAAACAGCACTATTTGCAGATGATATAGTTTTGTGGACTTTCGGATCTTACAGACATAGAGACAAAATTCAAAATTCTGCTCTTAAAGCTCTAAATCAACTACATGAATGGAATACATCAAATTTGATGACACTCAATTTAAGCAAAAGTAACTATCAAATATTTTCACTCGGTAAAAAAGAAAGAGAATTCAATATCCAATACAATGGCCAACACCTTCCTAGGACTTATGAATCCAAATATCTTGGAGTCATTTTCGATAGTAAGTTAACATGGAGCAACCATCTGAAATACATTTCTGAAAAAGCTCGTAAAAGATTCTCCCTTCTAAAAAGACTAGCAAGAAAGAAATGGGGATGCTCTAGGAATACTTTGAACACTACATACAAAATATTTATACAGCCAGTGCTGACATACTGCGGAGAAATTTTAATTACTTCACCTTTCATAAACGACATAGAATATGTTCAAAACCAAGCTCTCAGACTCATTACTGGTGGAATCAAAACAACTCCAATAGATTCTATGAGATTCCTCACTAATATTAACAGCATCAAAATGACAATAGAAGAAAAAGCACTAATTCTATATGAAAAACTTATCAGATTACCAGGAAACAATTGGCATTCATACAGTCCTCTCTGTAGATTGAAAACTTAAAAAAGTTTCATATCCATTGTTCAAGAATTAAAACAGAAAATCAATATCCCGAATTTAAAAGAAAACTTACAAATTAAACCAAACCCTTTAACTCTATTAAATATAGAATATAATCTAAATTTAACAGAAGAAATACTGAAATCAGAAGTAAACACTGAAATACTGAAACAATTGTCTTTAGAGACAATTAATATTAGGTACCCTCCACAAAACTGGCTTCATTTATACACCGACGGATCCTTGATCTCCAGAGAACAAGGTGCCGGTGCAGGTGTTACGTGCTGTCTCTTCTCACTTTATAGATTTCTTGGATATGGAACAACAAGTTTTGATGGTGAAATCATTGCAATAAGGGAAAGTCTCAGGAATCTTCTATGCCACATCAATAAATTTAGGAATGCAGTTATATTGTCAGACTCCAAAGCAGCTATTCTATCAATAGTCTCTAAACACACACCTTCATCTCAAACAGCAGAAATAACTAAAATGCTCTCTCAATTAATATCAGTCAATAAAAGAATTGTATTCCAATGGATACCATCCCATTGTGGAATCCTGGGAAACGAGAATGCGGATGCTTTAGCAAAGAAGGGCAGCACTGCTACTTACAGACCTGTTACTAAATCTACGTATTACTCTGTGAAAAGATTTATTAAATCTACATACTTAGACTTCAACAAACAAAATTTGATAACACAATCCCAAGGGAAAAAATGGAACTTTCTGTATCAAAATTCACAATTAATTCCCGATTTACCACGAAAATCGTCTGTAGCTGCATTTAGATTGGCAACAGGCCATGATTGTTTGGCCAAACACCTGCATAGAATTGGAATATATCAGTCCCCTAACTGTCCATTGTGCAACTCAAACCAAGAAATGGATTCGGAACACCTCAAAATCTGTGCTTCAGTGTCTGGTCATGATAATATCTTTGAAAAATATTGGAGTGCAAGAGGTCAAATGACTTTATTGTCAAATGCCTGGCATTAGAAAACAACAACAGCAACTTTTATATTTTGTTATGTACTATGAACGTGGATGAATACCAACAGTAATACCGACGTAGTCTGTTCTTGTAACAAGCTGGCGTCACTTGAGCTCGTAATTGTTCACGTAAGCACTTGATACTGAAGTATGGCTTCTGCATCCTCAACTGTCCTTTGTGAAGACATAAGACTTAAAAATAATTTAAGTACAGTAATTATAAAATAAATGTTTCGTAAGCAAACGAATGCATAGTAGTGAGGTTAGGCTTACTTGACGAGTAACGGGAAATGTTTGACATGAAACAGAATGTACAACAGTAGGCGGGGTTGCGTTCATAAAGTCTTACTCCTCTACTCGGAGCAAGAGGCATATATATATTACTAGTCCTCTTGACTCTGAGTACACTCTGAGTCTACTCCAGTCGTTCATAAAACTAATTTTCTCGCTGTAGAGTTACTTTTTCCAGCGTTCATAAATATCAAAGAGCACACTCCGGAGTGTACTCTCTTTACTCCATGTGCTGTGATGGGTAAATCCTACTCGACATGTGCAGTCAACTCCCGCGCTTATTTATCTGAAATCGTGCAATTTATCATACCAGTGCAAAAATGGAATTCCAATTTGTTGTTGATGCACAAGGAAATAATATATTCAATGAAGAGGGGCATGTTTTAGTTCAAAATGAAAAAGGTAAGTGGTTTAACAAATAATAAGCTCATAATCGTAATCTGTTTATGAAATTCAGAGGCTGACGAATTCTATCATTACATAGATTAATAACAACATACCTTATTACAAAATGTAATTTAACAAGAAAACAAAATTTAATTAAAATACATAATAGTCACTACTCCTGTTATTTGTTATTTTTTTTATACTAGAAGTAAGTTTATCTTCTCGCTTACGATCTAATATCTGCCCTTGTAAACGTATTTATTCCAGCAATGCAAGTTTTAACATTGACCTATTTTTCTTGTTCTTGGTTTTTTTTTTAATGTATTGACTTTATTCTAGGTGACTTATTGTATGTCCCATGCACCCGCGAGGAGGTTGCTCATCCCCCTACTACAAGTGGGGTTGAAGATGAGGAAGCCACTTTCAAGGAAGGAGGTGACGGACCCCCCTGAGGTCGAAAATGTGGATACAAATGCAATCGATGGTCTCATAATGATGTGCTTTCATTAATAGATGCATACAGACAGAATATTGAATGGTTTAAAACCTCTTCGGTAAGGAATGATATAGTCTGGAAATGTGTTGCTGATCAAGTGAAATCTGTTGGGGGTAATTTCACCCCCAAACAATGTGAATTTAAATTCAAATATCTAAAAAAGAAATACCAGGCAAAAGTGGACAACATGAAGGCTACACAGACAGGCGCTTCAGCCGTGTATTTTCAATATTTTAATGAGTTTCACCAACTATTTGGAAAAAGCCAAATATACAGCCAGTGGCAGTAGCATCATCAAGTAGAGGTGGGGACATTAATCTGGGTGATGACGATGACGATGACAAAGCCCTTGAGGCTAGTGAAATGATAGCGAGTGAAGTGGTAAGGGGCGGAAGGAAAGAGGGCAAAGAACCACCAAAGAAAAAGACAAAATTCGAAAAGGTTGTTTCAGAATGTATTAAAATGAGCAAAACAAAGGAAGAAGAAAAAGAACGTAGACATAAGGAACTTTTACAAGTTCAAAGAGAAGCGATAATAACATTCAGTGAAAAAATGGACAAACTAATTGATAAATTGTAAACAAAACTGTACTTATTTGTCTGTACTGTTTCATCATAGTGTTCTTTTTTAATTTTACCTTAAGTTTTAATAGTTCACACAGTACTAAGTAAATGTTAGTTTAACAAGTTTTAATGTTTTATCATATTGATATACAAATATTAAACGTGTGTGAACCAAGAATAAACTATTTTCTGTTCATCATATGTATAGTCTTTAAATATTTCTTGCAAAGTAAAGCTGATGTGCTAAATTATTTCTTTTTTTCATAGCCATTTTCTTGGTTCTGTAAATGATCATCCTCGGCATTATCTGCATTATCCTGAACCTTTAGTCCCTCATTTATGTATTGTTCAATAAAGAAATCGTTATGTATACATAGAATATGCAATACACATGCTGCTAGTACAGTCACTGGAATTAAATCAGTTCTATTCATGTCCAGATATTTCAACCTTCGAAATCTACCTTTAAGTAGTGCAAATGCTCTTTCAATCACTTGTCTGGTTTGTGACACCTGGAAATTAAATTGACGTTGAATTCTCGTCAGATTGCCTCTATCAACATAAGGAGGGATAAGCCACTCCATCACAGGGTAAGCTTTGTCTCCCAATATAAATTCATCTTGTGGGAAAAAGTGGCGAGGATTGGACATAATATCCCTATAAATGTCTGAATTTCGGAATATTCTTACATCACTTACTGAGCTGGGATAACCAATGAGACAATCAATAAATTTCAGTGATGAATCGCAAATCCCTTGTAAAGTAATAGCATGGAAACATTTCCTATTTATGTAAACTTCTGAGTCTTCTTTGGGGGCTTTGATGGGTATGTAAGAACCATCAATGACATCAATAAAATTGGGTATGTTTGACAGTTTTTTAAACGACTCTCTTGATTTTCCAACATCTGCTCCTTGTGGCCATTTAATTATAGTAGGAGCTATATTACACAAAGCCTTTATTACTCGCATAAAACAAACTGAAAGAGTAGATTTGGCCATACCAAATTTTAATCCAATGGACCTATATGAATATGGGATGGCTAATATCCAAAGCACTGCTAATAATTGCTTTTGTGGATCAACTTGTGGCCGACCTGTTCTACTCTGATTAATGCATAAGAGAAGGGCAATTACTTGTAGCAACTTTTCAAATGTTGATCTCTGTAGCCTGAAATGCCTCTGGGATTCTATTTCGTCGTAACTGCTCACTATATTATCCATTTATTCTATTAGATGTATCTTCCTTCTGTAACCCAGTGCAAATAAATGCAAATTCATCTTCCTCGTCATCCAAGTCGTCCTAAAATAACATAAAATATAACTTTAAAATTATGGACACACAGTTTTAATATAATATTCAGGGTATTCTTTTTAATCTAGAATGCCGTTTCATGATATAATACATTAATATTTAATGTTATGTCTTCATTACCTCGTACTGAACACCAAATTTTTGACAAATGAAAATATCGTGAATGCTATGACACGTTTTATACGTTTTATTCTGTCTGCCATTTTTACATTGCTTCTACCGTCAGCTGACGAAAGGAAACAGGTGTTCTATGCGTGATTATTATCGAATGACATGAAACGAGAGATTAATTACGGGTCCATTTCAGAAGTCCCACATAGCGTAGCCGTGCTCTGGTCGTTCAGAAAACAAGCATGCTCGGAGTAAAAGTCGAAGTTACTCGCGTAATACTCTTCTCCGATGTTACTCTACTCTGAGTAATAGTTTGTGAACGCAGCCCGGGAACACATTCTGAGAATCTATGGCGCCAAACAGCGGCCGATGAAACCTCACTTCAGTCGTGTGCTATTGTTTATTTATTTATTTTTTTTTATTATTTATTTAATGCAGGGCTGTAGAGTTTATCTTTAGCCGTGATAATGGCAACATGCAATAGTGTGAGACAAGTAAACAAATATACAAATAAACAGGGAGAAGAGTACAAAAATAGTTCATCTCAGCAAGAATGATGGAATTGTCACATGCTATTGTTTACATTAGAATTTTTCTTACAGCGAAAAGATTATAGTAATTGGATAGTGTGGCGCCTATGCCAATGAACTTACCTGAGCTAATCCAGCATGATCTTCCACAAGACTATTAAAAATTTGACTTTATGCCCCTAATCATATAGAGGTTATTCCAGCCAAGATTGGCCTTACCTATTATTAGAAATGTTCGATATATTTATCTATGACAACGAAATTGTAATCATTTCATGAGGACATGCTAGTAAACATATAGTACTGGTATATAGATCAAAAGATTACCTCGACTTATTTATTCTTAGTGTTGTGTTATTTTCTGAGAAAGGATACATTATTATTATTTCTTTTAATAAAATGTTTATTTGTCCATACTAAGTTCATCATATAATTTGTCAGTTTATTCTGTACAATACGAAAAATCACGAAGAAAATCGAAATTTGATTTGGAGCAAATCGCATTTTGTGTTATTGATTTCATATAAAGACAGATTCATTTTTTACTAAAATTATATTTCTTGTATATAAAGACAGATTCATTTTTTACTAAAATTATATTTCTTGTGCATAAATTCTGTCAAATTGATTCGTACATACTGAATGGCAAATATTCATTGTGTGTTATTGATTTCATTTAAAGACAGATTAACTTTTTACTAAAATTATATTTAGTGTGCATCATTTCTGTTAAATTGATTCGTACATACTGAATGTAAACAGAATTCATGCAGTAATAAGGAGAAATTGCTGTTCACAGATGGACAGACAACATGGCCAAAACTAATTGATCAGTTTTAAGAGTGAGGAAAACGTGTATTTCCATAAAAAAAATCGAAACAGCATCATAATACTTTTATAACTCATATAATAAGAAAATAAAAATGCTAATTTGTGCAGAGATACCCTGGTGACGTGCTTCCGTTAAATGAAGAGTGCATAGATTTTCATGAATTTATAAAGAATTACCATGCTTTCAACAGAAGAATGTCTGATTGTGAATTCTGCTAGCATTTTCTTGAAACTTAGTTGGTAAGAACAATTAACTGTTCTTTATTAAAGTCTTGACATTGCCTTTGAAACTATTTTTGTGTATTTTACAATCATATTTCAGTGGAGAGTCATCCTCAGGTTCTTTCTTTTTATTTTGTTTCCTTGCTATCGTTATTTTCCCACTTCCTGTCCTCGTTTTTTTTATTATTTTTTCGTCTGTTTCATACTTCTTTTCTCCATATTCCTTGTCTTCATATTCCTTCTCTTTCTCCTCCACCATCGCCACCACCACAGCCACCACCACAGCCACTATTGTCCTTGTTGATATCTGTTGAAATATTTACCTAATTACCAAGTTTCTTGGTTTACAAGTCTATATAATACATTAAATTGGAAGAATCATATTAAAGAAATTACTTCCAAACTAAATTGAGCATGTTATACTATTAGATCTATGCAAGAGATTGTAAATATCAATAGCTTAAAAACAGTATACTTTGCATATTACCACTCGATAATGAGTTTTGGAATGTTCTGGGGAAATTCTACAGATAGTAACAGTATATTCCTACTACAAAGGAAAGAGTAATTAGAATAATAATAGGTCCCAAATCTAGGGAATCGAGTAGGACCATTTAAAAAAAACTACAGATAATGCCCATGGCTATCAATATAATTTTTTCATTAATAAACTTCCTCGTATGTAATCGTGAAAACTTTGTAACTAATTCAACAGTTCATAAGATAAATAAAAATGACTTTCTTACTCCATCGGCAAGTCTATCGTGCTATCAAAAATGAGTGCATTATATAACAGTAAAAATGTTTAATAGTCTCCCTATGAATATAAAAAATCAAATTCAAAACATAAGATTATCTAGGACTAAATTGAAGAAGTAACTAATTTCTCACGCCGTCTATGATTTTAAACAATGCTGCATGAATATTTCTATCTTGTATTAAGGATACACTGATGTGAAATTTTGTCATTTTTGGTCAAAAATATAGATTTTTTGTTTTTATCTTTAAAAAATTGTTCATGGTGTAGAGATGTCCTCTGCCAATTTTCATGGCCATACGATCGGTCTATCAGCTGTTAGGGCCACATTTCGAAAAGGTTGCGCGCTCTGACTGGTAATGTAAATCCCCCGTCCACGCCCTCAACTCTGAATTCTGCGACGATTGTGGAAATTACGCTGTATTTCATATATTATTTATTACACTACTGTTTGTGAAAAGACAACACCCAGAAAGAATGGCCCAAACGACTCCAATCTCGGGAGATGTGTAGAACAGTGTACCATCAATAATAATTGATTACATTTCCATAGAAACGGCGTACACATAGGCCAAGCAGTGACATCTCTTGTTTCACCAGCAAGGTCAATGTTATGCCTTGCTCAGTCAGTGCAGAGCTTCCAAAGGAAATGGAAACATGAATCTAGTGTAGGTATGCCTCGTCGACGAGGAAGGCCGCAATATCAGCATGTGAATGAGTTCGGGGGGAATGATTGTTCTCCAGTAAGCAGGTTTGTCATATCGTGATATTTCGGCTCGTACAGGGCATGCTGCTATGACAGTGATGAGTGTGTGGAACCAGTGGATAGAAGAGGGTCGTACACAGAGACGAGCAGATACTGGACCACGTAATGTGACCACAGCACGGGATGACCGCCATCTTATCCTCTTGGCCGTGACAGACCGTACAGCTTCATCCACAATGTTGAATCGACGTTGGAGTACTGCATCGTGTGTTGATCTATCTGCCGTCATTCGTCGCCGTCTTCTGAGGGATGGACTGGTGGCTCACATGCCGTTGCGTCGGCTTCCATTGTCCAGAAACCACCAACGTCTCAGACTATAATGGGCACGTGAACACGGTCACTGGCGTGCTGAGTAGCAAAATGTAGTGTTTTCGGACAAGTCATGCTAGTCCTACTTGTCCTACAATGATGGTTGCATACATGTTAGACCCTACCGCGGTGAACACAATCTGAGAGCCTGCATTGTTGAGCAGCATAGCGGAGAAACGCTAGTGTGATAGTTTGGGGCGCCATTGGATACAATATGCGATCTCGCCTTCTACGTATTCAGGGCAATCTGAACAGCAATCGATACATTAGGGAGGTTTTAGAGCCCGAAGTACATCCCCTCCTTCAGGCAACTCCACATGCCATATTTCAGCAGGATAATGACCAGCAACATGTGGCGAGGATTGTGCAAGCCTTCTTTGAAGAACGACGGGTATCCTCTTCCCTGGCCTGCACGTTCGCCAGACATGTCGCTCATTGAACATGTCTGGGAAATAGTTGGTTGGCAATTTGTTCGTCATGGTCCTCCAGCACCGACCCTTGACTCTTTGTGGATTCGCATACAAACTGCGTGAAGGGAGATTCCCCAGGAACATATCCAATCTCTCTTTGATTCCATGCCACGACGCTTAGAAGCTCTGATTGCAGCGCATGGAAGCTTCACACCATACAGAAATCTCACGGTCACAGATCAGGTACAATTCTGTAATTCTAATCATTTGTATATTATGTACCTAATCTGAGGTATCAATTTCATTTCAGTCACATGTATCTTTCTTGGTGTTGCAATTTCCACAAACATTTGTGTACATTAGATTTCTAATTCAGACAGTGTAGCTTCTCGACTTCTCAAAATATTTCTTCATAGGATCCAACAGATGTCACTTCAAAGGATGCTTTCCTTTGAAAAATATTCAGTTACCAAGGAGACCACAACTCTTGTCTAAAGAAAAATTCCATTTGTTGCTAGTAGCCATAACAACGTGTTTTCCATGCATGGTTTTTGTTTTGTTATACAGAAATATTTGCAAGTTTCTAACAGTTTTATTGTTAGTGTTATAATAGTGTCTACAGTCTATAGTGATTTGTTTTCATAAGTTTACATGTTTTTTTTTTTTTCAGTCGTCACCTTTATTTACTAGTGCAGTTAGGTGTGCACTGCATGGTAGTGTATATAAGAGTAAGTTCTGCGTATAATAAGCGTATATATCTCAAAATGCCTAGAAACTCAAAAAGATTGAGTTCTTATTTATTATTATCATCCCAAACTTTGAAGTCAATTTTCTCCACTTTCAGTTTTTTTACATTTTGCATTGCTAAAAATGCTACTCTTCCTACAAATTTTGTACTACATGCATGATTTTTTTTGTAGCGGTTTCTGAATGTGTTCTTAACAAAACTTACTATCAGGATTATACCTAACATTCATATTTTATTTAATATTAATTTTTCTTTATGCTCGAGTTGATTTTTTTTTTCCGTTTTTACACTTTAGTGCATAAAATATTTTTTTTATTTTTTTTTTTATTTTTAGTAGAATAAAAGGAAAAATTGTATAGTGAGTTTTATTCCCGAGGGTCTGACAAGTATGTAGACAAAATTTCAGGCCAAAATATTTGAATTTGTGGGAGGAGTAGCAATTTTAGAAAAGCTAAATTTACACAATTTAAAATTACAAAATTATTAATAATTCATATATTTCTGCATCAAATGAGATGGAACTTTGTACACAGACTATTTGTATACAGTACGACAACTGTACAAAAGTTCAGAGATCTATATAGAATAGTTTAGAAATTTCAAATTTCACATCAGTGTACCCTTAAGTATCGATACTAACCCCTTATGTTGTACTAATATATTGTAAAACCCTTCTGTATATAATTCAAGACTGTGACTATGAATTAAGACTTCGTAGTACTATTAGGATCTTTTTGACATGTTCCATATTCTAGCTATGAGGCAGTGTGCTTAAACCATGGAATGTAAATAAGTACTTACAATACAATAAATGTATTCCTTTTAATATTATTTTCCCTCCATTCTGATAATGTTTCAAGTGCAATCTTAATTAAAGATGTCCTCATGTTCTTAAGACAGCTAGGATAATTTTACTATTTAAAGGTGGTGAAGAAGACCAGTTGACGAACTGGAGGCTGATATCAATATTTTCAGTAGTGAGAAGAATGATAGAGAAGGTTCTTGATAAATATCTCTGCAATTTTGTTAACTTGTCAAATCAGCAACGGTGATTTATGTCTATACCTGGCACTCATATAAATTCATCAGTTATCAACGGGTGTCTTCAGGATGCAAAATTGGAGAAGAAGGACTTTTGCATAGCTTTCCTTCATATAAGCATCATTCCAGTCCCTCCCCCCCCCCCCCCCATTTTCACAGGTTTTCGTTTTATAAAGGGTTGAGTTTTGGCAATGCTAAGAATAGACTATTGCAATATGCTCACTATAGGAAGAACACATTGAAGAAATAATTTCAAATAAACGTTACTACAGTGCATGTAAAGTGAATTTTATTTTCATAATTATTAACTTAATTGCAGCCTCCCTCTCTCTGCGTCCTAATTTCTTGGCCCCCATATTTCTTTTAAAGTGCTTTGCCGCGATTTTTTAGGGGAATGTTGTAGGATTTCCTTCGTGTCCTGCATCAATTCATAGTGTAAATTGCACCCTGAGCCATCGGTTGTGTAATTGAAGTTGTGTTTGATGGAAAATAGATTAACTTCACGTTTGACAAATCAATCCTTGGATGGCAGGTAGCATTGTCTAAAAACAGTATGACCTTACGCCTTTGACGTTTCATTGCTCCATTAAAATTATGAAGCCACTCTTCCATGATAAAATTGGTCATCTATGCTTTTTTTTATTAAATCGCACAGTTTTACTTTATTGGCATTGTTATTTAACACTGTATTGGCATATTAACACAAAACTCGGAATGAATAAACAGAAATGTGAAACTAAATTGACACTACACTACAATCATTCACAGTTTTATTCTACTCGCACTGTCCTTTATCACTGTATTGGCTTGTTAGCACAAAACTTAGAATAAATGGCAGAAAATTCAAGAGGGTTGGAAGAAGTAATGGTACAGGAGGTCAGTAACCTGTCGGGGTCCTTGACAGTAAGCACAGAATAGTGACATGGTTAGAGAAGCTTCACCCCTAACGCCTGACAAAGAATAGCGAAAGTCGTCCAGATCATTGCATGTACAGTTTCACAAAAAAAATTATGTCATGCTTCGTACAGTGTTATCACAAAATTAAAAATGGTTTGAAAGAATTTAGCAATAGTTACGCTTAAAATGATCCGTTTTAGTCAGGTTTTTTTTTTTTCTTTTTTTTTTTTCTTTTTTTTTTTTTTCCCCCTAAATGGTGCACAAAAATGATCTGTTTTCGTGTTAGGCAGTTTTCCGTTTTTAAAGTATTATTTTACATAGGAAATCATTCCATTCCCAAATTTATGTTTCGTTTGTGCAGGTTTCCTTTTTATAGAGGGTACGTTTTAGCAAGTTTTACTATATAAGACATGAGCATTTAAAATGCTCTCTCTACCATATGAATATCCCAAACAACTTCAGAGATTTAATTATTAATTTGATGGAAGATAACATTATCAAAATAGAAACAGGGTTAAATAAAAGTGATGACATACACCTTTATAAGGGAGTAGCTCAGAGTTCTCCTTTATCCCCAGTTCTCTTTAACTTGGCTATTGATAATATCCTGAAATAGCCCAAGAATACGGTTACCAATTATCTCCTACTGTTAGCCCTGTCTCAATTCTTGCCTTTGCCGATGATTTAGCCCTCATTAGTAAGGATCTTGAATCAGTTTCTATATTAATAGATTTGACGATTCAAAGTGTATTAAAAATTGGCTTGAATATTAACTCCCAAAGATGTAATCTGATTAACATTAAACATGGTAATCTCAACCAAAACACTATTACTTTGAATTGTGGAAATACAATTAATTCTATTAGACTGGGTGAAATCGTCAAATATTTGGGAATTACATTTTCTGCAGAAATTGTATTATTCGAACTTTTGGTGAAGATACTGACAAGTTAATCACCACTAATTTACTGAAACCTGATAAAAACTGAATATTATGAATCAGTATATATGGCCTAAGATCATTAATTCGCTCCAAGGTACACATTGAATAAGATTCCAAAATCTTTCGTACATGATATTGATAAAATTGCCTGGACAGATGCTAAGGAAATTGTGGGTTTACCATACAATTGTCTGAATGACATGCTATATGCTCTGAAGAATCTTCATGGCCTTGGTTTATTTAATGCTGAATGGGAAGTACACCTCCAACACTACAATATTGCCAGAAGTCTTCTAAAAATAAATGACGAACATCTGCATTTCTGCAGGAATCTTGAAACTGAAAAACAAGGATCTCTTTGACAATTAAACATTCCCATCAACGCAGAAGCACATTCGATGACAGGACAAAGTTTAAGATCTGAGTTACGGCTGAGGTCATTTAATAATTGGTGTCATCTTCCACATAAAGGTAAAGGAATGATTACTTACAGTGAAGATCCAAAAAACAACTCTTGAATTAGTAATAGAAGAGGGATATCATCCTCAGAGTGGACTAATGCCATAAAGATGTCCACAAATATCGGAACAGTACGATCTGTGCCAGGTCGTTCCTTTCAAAATAAAAACAGCGAAGTAGAAACCCTTGAGTATGTTTTGAGTAATTGCTCTAAAGGAGAACTACTGAAGAACAATCGCCACCAAAATGTGAGAAGTTCCATCGCAACCACTCTTCGGAAGGCAAAGTGGGAGGTTTACGAAGATGTGCACTGCTTGGCTGAGAATGGGTCAACGAGAAGAGTAGACATTATAGTCATCGATCGCTGGAATCAAAGAAACCTCATTCTTGACCCCACTGTCCGTTTTAAGAAGGATGCTCAACAGGCCAATGATGTTAACGATGAAAAGAAGTCTATTTACAATCTATGTATTCCTCACTTCAGTGAGAAATACAAAGTGAATGTTAATACATGGGAAGTGAAAGGACTTCTTTTTGGTGCTAGAGGAACTTCATTTAAGTTAACCAAAACCATTCTCCTTTTTTCTCTTAAATTTTCTAACAAGGACATTAACAAAA
Source organism: Periplaneta americana (assembly GCF_040183065.1). Lineage (NCBI taxonomy): Eukaryota > Metazoa > Arthropoda > Insecta > Blattodea > Blattidae > Periplaneta > Periplaneta americana. The sequence goes on from NC_091127.1 coordinate 93,034,648, forward strand.
TTTGTCTAATGATATTGAGAGATTCATTATTCATTTTACACAATCACTTGTATAATACTACGTAATATTGTTTACTTCATTTCATTATTCTTCATTGTACTTTCATCTCATGTTTCTCCGAAATCAAATTGTACTTTATTTTAAAATTTATCATTGTTTTGTATTCTCTCCGGAAATCATATTGTGTTTTATTTTTAATTTAACCTCTGCTTTGTATTCTGGATCCTAGTGGTCAGCCGTAGATGTCAGCCAGATGTCCCAATTTGTGGAATTAGTATATATATATTCTTTTTTTTTTTCCATAGGGTTATAGATGTGACAGGTGCTCTATTGCAAGCCACAAAACATGCATACAATACTCTGGACGTTGTGGACAGCCACAGCCTCCTATTCCTCCACCTCGGCCACCTGTCTACCATCATCAGAGGCCTGTTCCATCTCCGCCAGATCCATGGGCAGATCCTGTTCTTCGAGAGTGCTTATGGTAATTCATAAACATTAGATTAAATATATATTGGGTGAACTTTCACATTACTTGTTTTTAAATTTTTAATCATAGTAACCACTAGACCTTGGAGAACAATATTAATCATTTTTCTGTAAAAGAGTTCAATTTCAGCATGCTCATGAAGTCGTCAGTAATTTATTTATTTATTCATTCATTCATCATTTCATGATATGAACATGTACAGAGTGAACCCAGTTACAATAGTTGCATATTATATATTAATTATTTAATGCAGAAAATTAAAATATAATAAATTTGTAAGTTATTATAGATTTATAAATATCACAATGAATATTGTAATATTGTTCTCAGTAAATGACTTATGCAAAGTATAAAAAAAAGTCTTTGCAGCTTCCTTTAACAGTTTTTACTTTCATATACAGATTGCTCTGGGACCACTCTAATAGTGCCCTCTGATATATAAAAGTAAAAGCAACGTGAAAGTATCTCTTTCCATCATTCTATCATTGGTAGTTTAATAAATTTCACCTCGAAATGTAATTAAACTCTGCAAGACTATGGTTATTAGAGGAGAAAAATTCGCTCCAGTGAATAACCTCTAATAACCATTCTTACCATAACACAGCACCCTCGAGCTAGCGTTTATTACCCGTGGAGAAGACACTACATTATGGTGCATTCGTAGCTGCTGGCGGGTATGCTCGTTACGTCTTTCTTTCTCCTGCACGACGGGGCACAACACGTTGCTCTGCTTACCCTTTACCAATTTCAGTGAATGCTGACGACCACTGCCATAACAGATAAATTCTGTATGACTAAAAATTAAACTTTATGTAGATTCTGCCAGTACTATAATCTCAGTCAGCACAAAACGTAATTAATACCAGTAAAATGCTTAGAAATGTACCAATTTAATTAGTGACAGGAAATTTCTCAAATGTTGGACTACTTATCATAAAAGAGATGACGATCATGTTGTGCATGAATGTTTTCAAATCCTGCAGCATTTCAAATTTTGCCTTGTCTATTTTCAGCAGCTCACAGTATAGATTTTTGAGATCCTTAATCAGAATCTTCTTTCTTCACTGTCAAAGTAGTTGCCAGTTATCTTTATGGTTTATTTAAAAAAAAATCACCTTCTTAAACAACTTTCTTATGTCCACTACTGTAGAGTCTCCTGCTTCTTTGTCTGTGTCTGAGGATGTATAATTAGATACAAACTTTTTTTTTTTTTTTTAAGAAAGAGTAATCCAAATTATGTATTATATTATATGGATGACTAGCCTTCTTGTGATTTCTTTCTGCCTCTTCCTAATGTAGTCTGCCAATGTACCGTAAAGTGGGGATATTTCGGACGCAGGGGTAACATCGGACGGTAATTCAATTTATCATATTTTATGTTGGTAACACCAGTTCTTAGCATCTTTTCCGCGCTTTTTACTATGTTCGTATGTTTCTGCACATTTTTAAAGACCCATTGGTGAACTGGTGTTACCAACATAAAATATGATAAATTGAATTACCGTCTGATGTTACCCCTGCGTCCGAAATATCCCCACTTTACGGTATACATTGATGAGGTAAAAAATGTTGCAGTGTGGAATGGATACTATTGAAGTAAATTGTGTATCCTCTTTCCAGAATTGTCTGTTCAATTTGAATATTAAGTTTGTTTGATATATCAGCCAATGCACTAACTAGAATTTTGTTCTTGTTTTGGTAAGGACAGCTTTTAGGATTAATACTATTTTTTGTAGGATGAATTTTGTTTAATGAAATGTAATATGCACCTTGTAAATTCATTTGCACTAATAGGAGTGTACTGAACTACTACCGATAGATGTCTCCCCTGAAATAGCCGGTATGCGCTTTTTGCGATTCATTTGTTTTCACATTTTGTCTATGTTCGTAAGTGGTGTTACAGTGCAGTTCTAAACTAATATTTAATTATTTTGTAATAATATATGAAAAGGGGATACAGAAAACTGCAATGCCTGACTACTGTTATGTTCCTTTGTGCAAAAATCAAGGTCGGCCATTTTCGTATCATCAGTTTCCTAAGCAGGAAACTTTAAAGAAACAGTGGCTACATGTCATTCGCAGGAAAAACTTAAAAAAACAAAATGTGATAAGGAATATTAAGGTCTGCTCTCATCATTTTAAGACGGAAGATTTCGTTACCACTTCATTAGGTAAGTGGTGTTCATTAATTCTAATTAAGGAACCATAATTACATTTATAAAACGGCGATGTCAGTTTACATTGCGTAACATTATTATTATTATATTTTAAGAGAAAGACCACGACTCAAATCGAACGCCGTTCCATCTGTATTTAAATGATCGGGATCCACAGAACAAACAACAAGGGAGAAGAGGTTTCAGAGTAGGAAGAAATCCTTGGACAGATCTCCCACCCAAGAACCAGGAAAAATAGAAATGATAGAATGTCAGATATCTGCCTACGAAGAAATTGAACTACCATGTGATCATGAGAACGAACCTTCTTCTGTAGTGGTGGAATATCAAAATATTGGAATGCAGACAGACCAGAGTGGCATCCTAGACATTAACAGGGTCATGTGTAACCCAGCTGCTGTGCTGCTTTTTACTTCCTTCGCCAACAGAAATAATTTTAATTTAGTGTTTGCTGCTCTTGGGGAAAATCGTTTCCAATTACAAGTGTTCCCCCTTTCACCAGAACATTGCTTTCTTCTGACAGTTATGAAACTTAGAACTAACAAGCCAGATGTTGAGTTAGGCCTAGCATTTGGTACCGGTATAAGTAAAAATATTGTGGGTCAAATATTCAATGTGTGGATAAATTTTATGTACAGTCAATTCAAAGAGCTGAACATATGGCTTCATAAGAAAACTTCTTTTTTCACATGTCCCACCTGCATTTAGGGAAAAATATCCCGCAACCAGGGTCATTATAGATACTACTGAGGTGTCTATAATGAGACCAAAAAATCCAACTGCCCAGCAAGCAACATTTTCCAATTACAAAAACTATAATACAGTTAAAGTGCTGATAGGTTTTATTTCTTTCATTTCTGATGTATATGGGGGGGGGGGGGGGGGCTATTTCAGATAGACATTTATACGATCTGGCTTATTAGATCTCTTGGAAGAAGGAGATGCAGTAATGGCTGACAGAGGCTTCAACATCCAAGATCTATTATGTGTGAAAGGTGTGTCACCAGTGGCGGCTCTCACCATGTCCCCTAAGGTGAAGTTCATATTGGCCACAAAATTTGATACAATCAATATTTTTTTTAAATAATTTCACGATTTTTTTCTCATTTCTTGATTATGTTTGAGAATGTTTGTTCTGTTCATTTCACTTAATTGCGCAGTAATATTAGTTTTTCCTAACATAGCCAATGAAACAACATTTTTCAGGTGAGACTGCAAAGTTTCGTGCTTTTTAAGTTTTAGGGGCAAATGTCCTAAATCTGTCACACCACTCCTAGTCTATGCAGTATAATCACCGAAGAGGAGGCAAGAAAAACAAAATACAGAATTTTTTTTTTGTTGACATCCACGTAACCACAAATGCTTAGCGTAAATTTCATTGTTATACTTCCTTACATATACGCAGTATTTCGGCTGGATGAAGCTTGAGTAAGATTTAAGTGGGGTAACGGACGACCCTGTAATTTCACTTCATTACATCAATCTTCTCCGCGAGGGAAAGTTGAGAAAAATGAAATTAATATTCTGTAATTCACACACTCTCATGCTTGCACATTTGCACTGGTTAAGTTACGGTACTAAGACGTCACACCAAAGCAACACTCAAATATACTGATGGTCAACAATGTTCTAAAACTGGAAAAGAAGTCCCTTTCGTATTTTACATACTATATCAAAATGATTTTATTTGTGCAATCATTTTGAGTTAAGGCAAATCCTAAGATTCTACTGGAGACTGGATATATACGTAACAGTAAGGCAAAAAAGAATATTAATTTCGTTGTATTAACTCGATAAGATTCTACAACAATAAGTATGTGAAGAGAAAATAAAAATGTTGTCATTAAGTTTCAAGAGAATAGAGAATCCATTTGACGTAGCATTACAATAGCTATGTGGGAGTGGAGGAAAGATCTTCCCTTGTCACCTGGTTCTGCAAGCCACTGCAGCAAAATATGGGTTTTAACAGCGGCAGTTTCCCTCTGCTTCCCTTCACCTTTCTACCCCCTGACCAAGCAAGAGACACTCTATGAGCTGCCCACCCTGCAGATCCCAGGATGACTTTGAATGCAGTGTCAATTCCAATACAGTCGACGCGCAAAAAGATTATGCATAAGATAATAGTACATATTCCCGGCCAGATGAAATATAAAGCAATTTACCAATAAAAGGTGTAACAATTCGTCTACAAATTAAAACAAATATTATTATTTTCCTGTCAAAGCAGGGAGTGCTGCAGCTCTTATGGACGAGGTGTCCTTGTGTGTCACTGAACATTCCACCTTTTCTGAAGGGGGAAAAAACAATTTTCCCCGTCAGAAAACATCGAGACAAGGAGAATTGCCTCTAATATGATCCATGTAGAAAGGGCAATAGGGCTTGGAAAAACTTACAAAATTCTGCAATCAAAGCTGCAGTACAGCAAAATATGTTTATCCAGCAGAATAATATTTGTCTGCTATATTATGCTCTGCAACTTCAGAAAATCAATAATGAAAGAGCACTGATGTAAAATGAAAGTGTTCTGTGTAAAATCATCTGTAGTTTAGTTAAATTTATTTCGGAATATGTATGGTAAGACTTTCCTATGTTAAATTTCAATGTACCTCATTTACATGTTTCGACCTATTTATGGGTCATCTTCAGAACTGGTCGTTGTTGGTCTTGGCGCCACTTGTTCTGTTTCCTGTGAGGGTGTGTTCCTGTGGTACAGTGTAGAGTCAAAGAGTGTGTGTGTTTTGAAGTTGAGTTGTGTGTTGAGAATTTCGTTGGGGTGTGTTTTTGTGTGTCTGTATATTTCATATTGTTCTAGTGTGTTTAGTTTCTGGCTTTTTGGTTGGATGTGTAGTATTTCCATGTCTGTGTTGATGTCTCTGTAGGTGTGGTTAGCATTTGTGATGTGTTCTGCATATGTGGAGGTGTTTTGTAATTTTGTTATGGCTGTAACGTGTTTGAAACGATCTGCCTGTCTGTCCTATGTAGAAGTTGTTGCAGGTGTTACATTTGAGTTTGTATACGCCTGTGTGGTTGTATTTGTTTGTTTGTTTGTTTGTTTGTGTTGTGTTGTGTTGTTTGTGTGTTGAGATGTTTTTGTAGAGTGTTATGTGTTCTGTATGCGATGTTGTAATTTAATTTCTTGAATGAGGTTGCAATTTTGTGTGTGTTTTTGTTTTCGTATGTTAGTGTGATGTATTTTTTGTGTTCTTGTGTTAAATTTATTGCAAAATTATGGTTTAGGATATTAGGCCTAGTCTTAATGTATTTTTATTTCATCAATCAATAGAATAATTAGATTGGACACAAAAACACAAATTACTAAAAAATACTTAATATAAATCTACCTTAACTTACGTAGTTTCAGTACCTAGAAAATCAATTAATATTTAAAAAAAAAAAAAAAAGCCCTATAAATGACAAAAGTTTGAAGTTTTCTTAAACATACTTGTTAGTGATTTTTATTCTTGTGGAAGTTTGATTCCTTTGCATTTTAGACTTTTCTCAAATACAGCTAGTTGTAATTTGCCATGCTATAATAATCTTTTTCGTATTGTAGTTTTGATTTCCAAAATTCAATTCGTGTTTATGTCCTTTTCATAATTTCATAGAATTGATGCAAACTGTATTACCCACTACATTGTAATTTAAAATAATATATAAATTTTTAGCTTGATATTAAGGACTTCCAATATTAACAGGAAGAAAATAATTTTGGACTGAAGGAGCAAAGTAAGCTTTTTTTTTTTTTTTTGGTGCCAGAATGTGTTTAAACGAAACCATGGCTATATTTTTGTAAAGTCAAGATGTCATAGTTTACACAGCATACTGTTTGCATCAACTCTATAAAATTACATTCTTTTCATATCAAGCATGTTTTTAGTAATAAAAATAAACAAACAATACATTTTACACCATGACAGATTATAAAATAACAATAATAAACCACATATTTTCATGTAACTCTCTTCATTTATATATCTTCATGCATACCTCTTATATAGGTAATCTCACTGAAACTAAGTAACACTGACACATTATTAAGCCATGAGATACAGGAGTCAATTTAAGTGAACAGGAAAAATGTTTCAAAATTTAAAACAAAAGTGATGGGACAAAATACTGCTTGTAAAATTTATCTAGTTGCAATGACATTTCCTGTATGAAAACATTATCTCTCTCGACTTCTATGATAAGCATGTCAACTGCTGTAAACACCACAAAGCAGCAGTACTATCGTCCTGTTATATACAACTGTCCTTGAACCTGATAGAAGTAGTTGTGATTTCTTTTTAGTACGACATTCCGTTGTATCATTTCCAGGTATGGCACTGCATTCACAGAAATCTTATTTTTCTGGCTTGGAAGTCCTTTTAATTCTAGAACCCCTTCATTACCTATAAGTCCATCACAAGAGGCTACTAGGTAACTCTTTTCTGGATGAATTATTAGTCCACACCTTACAACATGATTATCAGTAATTTCTTCGAATCTCATCCTTGCTAAACCCTCCATTTGCAGACCCCACTTCATATAACTATTTTGAAAATTTGATCTCATTCTTAATTGTCGAACAAGTTTCTCAGGATCCCTCGTGTGACAGATCTTGCCAAAATTGCTAGCTGTTAAACGGCATTCTCTTTCTTTGTACCACAAATGTTGTTGAGACTGCTCTTGCGTTGTTTTTTCCACTTGCGCTCTCTTCACCTCATCAGCAGCAACTAATGTTTCTGCACACCTGTCGGTGGAACGGGCTCTTTTTTTACAGCATATGGAAAAGTGAATATATGTGTTGAACTTTGAATGAGTTTATGTACATAATTTTCATAACCTTCTTGATTTATTCCACTTAGAGGCCTCACTTCATGACAAGGCATCTGAGCATCTGGAGCTAGTGGTAGATCTTCTGCTTTTATAGGACTTCGTGTTCTTTTCTTATTGGCTGGTCGATGAAAGGTTTGCAGAACTTGGGTGCAAGTCTGAGCACACTTTATTTCCCCACTTTTGGAGAAATGCTCTAAAGCATAACACAGAGCAGCAATATGTTTACAACTGGCTTTGGGACCTGCTCCTGCAACACATTCACAGTCTGCTCCTTATATAATACTAGACTTATTTAATACTAGTTTCACTTCATATTTTTTGTTTTTTGTGTATTCTGATTTTACTTGACTAATTATAAACACTGCACTGGTATTTACATAGCATTTAATGAAGTTAATGAATCTGTCATTAAATAACCTATAACCTGAATCACACAATGATCTATAATTCGAAACTGAGTAACCATCAATTTCTGACTTTCTGAAAATAAAGTAGTTCATCAATTCAAAACTTGACAGATTTATTTCACTCCGATGAGCTGATGCAATATCTTGAAATCCATCAAGCACTTTTGGAAGATCTAAAGTAGGCCTACCGGTAACAGCCAATGACACTGACGTCTTCTGGGTATGAAGCCTCATATAAGCTTCTAACCTAAAAAAATAGATACGGAATATACAGTATACATTTTCATAAAACATTGTGTAATATAATTTCACTCAATTTGTAACCCAAAAATAAAGTAAAACAATTTGTTGCCATAACAAACAGTTTAATCTACCGTTCTAATAATTCGCGTTTGTTTCCACTTGTTTTTCCACCTCTTTTCTTCAGTTCTGCTTTTAAATCAGCAACCTTCATTGACTATATATTATTCCGCATTGCATCTGGATCAGAAAAGGACGAATCCATTTTTTATAATTACTAATTCACATAAAAATAATATTTTGAACACAGCAAAGCTTGTACAGACTAGTATGACTAGATGCAAAACAAATGAGAAGTGGTAAGCACATACAGACTGTTACATCTGCGCAATCTGTTGCAGAAGTTTGGCATAAGACACTCCTGTTCTTCCTTCACCTTCATACCATACATACAGATGGACATCTTTGGATTTACTGACAAAAATATATAAAATTAATATTGTTTTGAAACTAAAAATAATATAGGACATAACACAAACACACTGAACATCCATTGTTACCACCAGGATAGATTCAGATGCTGAAGAAACGGCTTCTTCTGCTTTACGAGCATTTTCTGAATGTGTAATTTGTAATCTTCATTCAGATTGAATGAATGAATGAATGAATGAGCCTATTTTGTCCCGTGAAGGGCTAAGGCCTCCTAGAAAGGGAGAGCTCAGTTTAGAATTCATGTGGTGAGCTAGTCCACAAGAGTTATAAGTTTAGTTCACAGTTCACACCTGTACTAGTTTCCTTTCTTATACTACACTTTCCTACGATCTTCAAACTATCGCTACAACCTTCCCTGCTAAAGCCGACACTTGCTTCAACACCTATTCTTCTTGCGTACACACACACACTCGCTTCTACACTGTTACCTATTCTATTAGCACAGGCACTCGTTCAGACACTGTCACATCAGGAATATTAACTCTAACAAGTTATCGGCACTGAGTAATATGCACTTTCTGTCAGCATTTTGTCATGACAAGATCTTTTGTGGACTTCTCCATTCGCGTCTGCTTCTTGCTACCCTGGACCAATGCACACCCATGACATTCCTGAAGAGATTGGCCCATCTAGTTGCAGCTCTGCCCCGATTTCTCCTGCCGATGCGAGGATTCCACATGGTAGAGATATGCGTCCACCCGCTGCTCTGGAGTCTTGCCACCATTTCAGATTACCCTGTTTAAATGCAACACATGTGTCACACTGGTCCATTGTAGGTTTGAATATCGAAATTCTATGCCTCCTCAAAATCTCGCAAAATGTTTTCCTTTCCACGCACGCACGCACGCACGCACACACACACACACACACACAGACACACACACACACACACGTTTTTTTCGCACCACAGGCCTAAAATCTGAGTTTACATAGACCCTTGAACTTGTTGCCCTGCAATAGTGACTGGATATTTTAGGGATAAAATCCAACCATGTGATAACAGAATCTGACCTCAACACTTTCCTCTTAACACCTGAAGCCACCGGCATAGCTCTGTTGGCTAAGACTTTTGCCTGTCGATTCAGAGTTGCGCTTGGGCACAGGTTCGATTCTCACTTGGGCTGATTACCTGATTGAGATTTTTCCGAGGTTTTCTCCAACCATAAGGCAAATATCAAGTAATCCATGGCGAATTATCGGCCTAATCTCGCCAAATATCATTTTGCTGCCATCAATTCCATTGACGATAAATAACCTCGTAGTTGATACGCGTCATTAAATAACCAAGTAAAAAAAAAAACACCTGAGATTTCTGAGCCTTTCTTTTTCATTTCGATAGGACAACTTAACCAGTTTCTTTCACTAATCCTATATTTTATCTTTTAACCAAATATTTAAAACAATTTTCCTAAGCCCCAATGTTGATAAAAGAAATTTCTGCATACTTTCACTTTTATCCTGTCTTCTCTAGCTAAATAAAAGTAATATCCATACTGCTTGATTGGATCCTCTCACTGTGTTTTCTTCTTCCCAGAATTGGTTGTAAGTCTACCAGACCATTAATTATATTGTGACTTTTAATTCAAACAACAATGTGGTTTTTACTTCTAAACTTTAATAACACACCCGTCAACAATGGGTATTCCACTTAACAGAGCAACACAATATTCGTTATTCACTCCACAGACGACAATGACAATTCACGTGGATTATTGAGAAGGACAACAGTGTACTCCTAATCTCAACTAATGTTCACAAAGCACTATGTACAACAAAACTGCCAGTTCTCAGTTTGTTTGCCTTGGCTAGCTCTTCTAGCTCACTCACTCAAGTCCACAGTGCACTTCGAACCCAAGACTTTCAGTGACAGTCCACTGCACGCCGAACCCAAGACTCCCGGATGCGTTGCTTCTGTCTGGACGCTGCCACAGTTACTCAAGTTCACTCGCGTCGAACCACGGTCTCGAAGACTGGCTTCCTTGCCCATTCGCTGCTGCTTCACAAAACTGTCTGGCTGTCCAATCTAAACTGACTGTGCGGCTCACTTGCCCTTCTATTTATTGCTAAATCACACTTTCCAGAATGTACTGTTTCCCGAAGTTTTTACAAACGTCAGAGGATTGCGCTGCTGGAGACTTCTCTGGCTTTCTCTGCTCGGTCGCAGTTGCTTTTCTTCCCCCTCTACACCGCACCCAGTGCCCACTGAAGCTGGCCTTCCTCTCTCCGCTGCCTGTCTTCCCGCTCGCCCTCCCTTCTGCTAGACGCGCATTCAACTCGCGACGCGGCGAGAACTTTGCAGCGCAGTTGCCACAATATATTGCTTTTGTCTTTCCCATGAATCTATGGACAAAAATGTTTCATAAGATTTTTCGAGCATTTTCAACAATTTGATGACATGGAGCTTCTTTTAAAACTTTTTTTTTCTGTTTATGTGAGCAAGATATCGGTAATAATTTTCTCTCTTCAACTCCTGATAATTTTTATCATCTGAATATTGTGTATTATTTTAATATTGCACTTGTAGTTATGCATTTTCAAAATCCTAATTGTATTATTAATTACTTTAACTAAGTAAAGTTAACAAAAATGTAGCCTATTAGTGAAATTGTACTGAAATAGATATATACTTAAATTTACGTTACACTATTATGATTCCCATTGCCGAAATTTTCTTCAGTTGAACAAGTATCAGGAGCTAATTTTTATTAAAAGTTTCCCTTTACTCTCCATGGTTGACTATAGATTAATAATCTAACTCTCAGATCCATAAACTCGGTACTAGGTCATTGTTATTACAACATTCTAGCATCAAAGCATCTCTGATTACACAGAAAGTGCTAAGTGCATGGCAAGGTCACAAAACGATGTGTCATCGGCTATGTGCATCATAGCCCTGGTTGTGTACATAGCCTGTTTTGCAAGAACAATTTCTTTCTTATGCTCATAACCGAATTTGCCCTTTCTCATACGAAGGCAAGACCTTGCAAGACTCACATACATGTATAATGTTGAAGAACAACAATTCTGGAGACCATTCTGTTCCTTCCCATGCACATAATTCAGTTTCGTTAAAAAAAAAAAAAGTGCACATAGCCGCTTTTGGAGACACAGTGATGATATATTACTTATTTTATATATTTTTAATACATACTAATGCATTCCCTGGTCATTTGCACACTGCTGCATGTTTTGTCTTGACCTCTTCTACAGATGTAGAATGGTCTAGAGCACGGATTTGAATTTCTTAATATGATGAATGTTACAAGGAGCTAAGTGAGAAGAGTAGACTGAATGTTCAGGCACAGTGATGCTTTCTTGGCTAAAAATGTGATATAGACAGAGTTCTGTGTGCTGATACATTTTCTTTACAAATTTGGCCATTTCCTTCTCTCTTTTGCGTAGTTTTATCATAACATTAATTTTGAGGCTTTGAAAAATTACTTTTACTTTTAAAACTCTTCAATAAAGATACGGATTTACAGGTTTCTTTTTTCTAGGTTTGTTGGAAATATGGGTAGAGAAAAGGCAACCAACTTGCTCGACAGACACGCAAATGGTACATATCTGTTGCGCATTCGACCACAAGGGCCTACCCATCCTAATGAAACTATTTATGCTCTCAGTTTGAAGTAAGTATTTTTATCTGTTAGAATATATATTTTAGATTGAGATGATTTATTTTGTTACATTGACTCTTGCTTTATAAATTACTAAAACTTACACTAAAGATCACGTCTTAATTCTATGAGTCATCATCATCATTATCATTATCAGCATCAGCATCATCATCATCATCATCATCATCCCAGTAACAAGCAACCTTCAGAAAAAATATTCTAACAGAATTACCAAATATATGAAATTGCTATGTGAAATTACAGATACATGGTTACAAGACAAAGACATTGTGATTTCCAGTAGAGATAAATTCTTTGGAGGAAATTTAAAGTATTTCTTCAAATACTCTTAAAAAACGAGTATAGTGTCACTGCAAGAGGTGTTATATCTGACTATAGCTGTATTTTTGTGCAAATTTACCATGTCAGTCTGTTCGTATTTATCATATAATACTTAATAATATCTGGCAAGTAACTAGTAAGTGCATATGAGATAAATACTGGTGATCACTTCCAGTAACAAGAGTGGATTATATAATACTAAAACGTTAATAAATCTCATAAAATATAACTCAGAAAACTATAAATAATACAAGCTAAATCTGGAAAAGAAATTGATTGGGTCACTGACTGAAAGAAACTGCCTACTGCACTGGAAGGAATGGTGAATGGGACAAGAGTTCGGGGCAGAAGGCGATATCAGATGATAAGAGGATCAAAAATGATAAAGAGGATAATGTGGATCATATGAGGAGACAAAGAGGAAGGCAGAAAATGGGAAAGATTAGAGAAAGCTGGGTTTGCAATGAAAGATCTGTACTTGGGCAGAACACTGAATAAATGAATGAATTAATTAATGAAGCCAAATTTAAGAAATAATCATCATCCAGGCATGTTACAGTACTAAGAGAACTGTTACAGTGTACAAAAGTTTTCTTTCTATCTCTTCATAGGGTCTTCTTCTCCCTGATGGTTTGTAATTTCAAAATTGTCTTAGCAAATCTTACTCTGGATATTCAGTTAATGTATTGCCGCCAGTTATTTTGATATGTATATTGTGGTGTTACAAAAAGAATGGTAACTGAAATTAATCAGAAGAAGCTTTGTCTCAGTAGCGATGTGTACCATTTTCCAAAGTGTTTCCATTCAGTAAAACAACAACAATGTATTTACTCTACCTCAAGACTCTTTCATGATAAACTTAAGAATTATAGATAGATTTACACTGTTTAGTGGTGACGGCACTTATCGTATCATTTCTCTCTTCTTTCTAGTCCGCTTGTCTACCTTTACCTGACTGTACATTATAATATGCAGTTTTCTTACAACCTTTCTATTGAAGATGTAAATTTATTTCGGTACTCTAATTATAGTGTGACAGTGACAATTGTGGTAATATATTTTAAATGTAAGCCAGCTTTGTAATATGTAAACAAGTTAGTTATTTAAAAACAAAGGGATTTTAATATCACGCAACTACTAATTGAAATTGTTTTCAATGTTACAAAGTTACAGATTCTCTATTAGCTACAGTTTTTGAAGGTAATACAATGCACGCACTTCTTACCTTGTCTCAAAGATCAATCCGCCTGTTCAGCCTAGCATAAAAAATATTTATTATAGGATCATAAAAATAATAAAAGGTAAAGTGAATAATACATATGATATGATGATAGAGACTGCATTAATCTTGTACAGGATAGGGACCGATGGCGAGCTTTTGTGAGGGCGACAGTAAACCTGCAGGTTCCTTAAAAGCCGTTTATAAGTAAGTCAGTCAGTCAACAATACAACTTACTAGTTTTCAGGCAACCACATAACCACGTGTACTCTCCATACCATGGTTATTTAAATTGTCATGTTACTTTATTTGATTCTTTCACAAGATTGTTTAGCACTGGTGTTGATCTACCTCTTTGGATAATTTCTAATTTTTGTTCGAAACTCCTAGTAGAAAATGGACACTACAGTAAAGTCCGAATCTCCTGATGTTTCGCAAACTCGCCTGACAGGAAGGATGGGTGGCCAGTGTTGAAAATAGATTCTGTTCTCAATAATAAAACAATGTCATGCATACTAAATAATGTATTAAAAGCATACCTTAAAAGTGATCTTTGTAATTCCAAGGGAAAACCCAATGATGTGTTTACGAAGTCATTTAAATTCCTCGCTGTTTTAGGTATTATGTTTTCTAGACAAGACGAACAAAATCTGAGCAACCTGTGTTTCTGCTTTTTGCACTTCTCTGCATACACATGGTGACATGGTTGATACACTTATTGAACACTCCTCGGCAGTTAGTTCTTGATACTTAGAAAAGTTAAGATTTTTACAATAATACTGTTTTCTTCGGACGAATATTTTCTGAAGAAATTGTAGACATTAAATATAATTTTCGAAACTTTGCTACTATATTCACTGGATCTATTACTTTCACTAGTACTGGTCTTACTGAATCACATAATTGAATTTTATATTACTAATAAACAAATAAAGTAATAAACTAATAAGAACACACAGAAAATGGTTATAATTATAACAGACGAGTTATTGATTTGCACTTTTCACTGACAGACACAAAGCACATTGAATACCTACACACAAAGCAAATAGAAATCGAATTGGCTTTCTCAGCTCTCGCTTCATAATTATTTTTGACCGGATGATTATGTTGCTGAATGGATACAGGTAATAGTCTTGCTGCTTCGAAACTCTTTCTTATCAACACGCAGCTGTGTAAACATCACTCTTGGAAGACCATAAAATCATGTATCAGCTGGGACGTGATTAAGATGCATAAAATGCAAACCACTTGGCGTAGAAATGTGATTCTTGTGTCTATACATTCAGAAAAATGTCATTCAACCTAATCATATGTAGAGACATTGTCACGAAGAATTTGTCTGAGTGCACGTATTAGTTTTACAAGCGGCGTCAACGAATGTCTGTACACAGTAATGCAGTATTGTAGTTACTGGCTTTGCGGTATAAGTAAACACACCCCAAACATCAGGAGATTTGGACTGCACTGTAAATATATCTTCACACTGCAGTTACAAATCATTGATGCACTTTCCACACTAAGTGTATGAAAACACTTAACACTAATTTTAACGCGATATTTAAACAAAAACACTGTTGAAACACGATATTTAATTCAACAAAAACGCTTTTTTAAATACGATATTTAACTCTTAAGAGCCTGAATTATTTTTCATCAATTTTTTTTTTTTTTGTATATTTTGTTATAGACTGATTAAATGGATGTAATTGAACACAATAATGCTTTTTGTTTTTCATTGTTAATGGGAATATGTGGATTTACAGGTTATGACCATATGATAACACTAGGTTATTATATTGTCAAAGTCCACATCTGTGGAGTAACAGTCAGCGCGTCTGGCCGCAAAACCAGGTGGCCCGGGTTCGAATCCCGATCGGGGCAAGTTAGCTGGTTGAGGTTTTTTCCAGGGTTTTCCCTCAACCCAATACGAGCAAATGCTGGGTAACTTTCGGTGCTGGACCCCTGTCTCATTTCACCGGCATTATTACCTTCATTTCATTCAGATGCTAAATAACCTGAGATGTTGATACAGCGTCTTAAAATAACACAATAAAATAAAAAAAATATAAATATATTGTCAAATCTTAAATAATTTTTTATTTCCTTGTAATGACATCTTACAATCAATTTATTGAACTTCAGTGAACTTTAACAACCAAATTATAAAAAAAAAAATACTTTCACAATATCTGAACAAAGATACTATACATAATTTCCTTATTATAGGAGACATTAGAATCACCTTTAGTGTGCTTTCACACAAAAGTTATACGAAAGTGTATAGTAAATCACAAATTATTGTCACAATATATGAACAAAACAACACATTTTCCTAACATAACATTTTATATTAATTTTTGGTGTCCTTTTCACATATTTCTGTCGTAAGGTAAAACATTTCTTATGATATGTCAAAAAACATGGGCTGCAGAGACCTACATTACATTTTGAGAACGCTATATACACAGAAGAGCAGTTTTCACCAGCACATCGTCATCTTATGTTTCTGGGTATCAGAATTACTAATGTTCCACTCCATCTTATCTTATATAATCAGATGTTCTGCAAGGGCCGTCCAAAAAGTAAGTTTCCCTGGGGCCATTTATAGGAAGAAAAACAATTTCATGGAAAGATTTATTGGAACAGATAACAGAAATTATTGAACTACACTACTGTCAGTGAAAATTGCAACACCATGAAGGAATCTTAAGAACTGAATCAAATTTATTTTACATATTACTAATATTGATGTACACAAGTGATTAACGTTTCAGACCAATACACATGAGTACATCAGTATTTTGTGAAACCTCCACGAGCTACAATCAGAGCTGCTATATGTCGTGGCATTAAATCAAAGAGGATTTGAATCTCTTCCTGGGGAATGGCCTGCCAGGCTGCTTGTATACGTGCCCACAGTTCATTGCAGCTGGCTGCTGGAGTTGTTGACAGACTACTTGTCGACCAACCATATCCCATACATGTTCAATAGAGACATGTCTGGCGAACAGGCAAGCCACTGAAGAACCTGAATGTGCTACGTTAAAGAGAGCTTCAACATTCCTGGCAACATGTGGTCGGCCATTGTCTTGCTGGAGCATAGTGTCAGGAGTGCGCTGAAGGAAGGGTATGATTTCAGGCTCTGCAACGATATCGATGTACCGGTTGCTACTGAGTCTACCCTGAATATGTAGCAGCCGAGATCGTGAATGATACCCAATGGCACCTAACACTATCACGCCTGGCATTCGGCCAGTATGATGCTGGAAAATGCAGTCTGGATGATACCGCTGATCATGATATTGTCTAATGTGTATACGACCATCATTGTAGTCCAAGTTGAAACAGGATTCGTCCGAAAACACCACGTGTTGCCAATCTGCATGCCACTGTGTGTTCACGAGCCCTTTGTAGCCTGTGACGTCGATGAATTAGGGACAAGGGAATCTGCCAGAATGAAGTGCGTGCAACCAGCCCTCTGCGAAGCAGACTTCGTCGAACAGTGGAAGCAGACAATGCTACACCTACTACAGCGTTTTACTGTTGTGCTAATACTTGTGATGAAGCTGAACTATCCATCACTACTATGCGGACGAGATATCTGCCATCCCATGGTGTCATCACAGATCTTGATCTACTGCCAGATTTTTTATGTGTTCGATTCTCTTCAGCCCACTGCTTCCACACTCGCATCACTGTAGTGGCATGGTGTCCCACACGAGTAACAACATCGCGATACAAAAATCCACCTTTATGCAGGCCAATCATTAATTTTCGTTCAAACATTGTTGTTTGTTTATACTGCGGCCTTCTAGCATGACGAGTCACAGTGACTCTTAGAGAAAGGTTTACTGCCTGTTGACTCTAATACACTGCTCGTCTGGCTCCACAACAGCCCTCTATGCACCTACCACGATAGTTCGGAGAGCACTGCTGGGTTCAGGGATGCAAAATCATTTTGAAATTCTAATCGTTTGTCATACTCTGCGTTATATTTAGTATAATTTTCACATGCCTATCTGCGTTCCTTCATGGTGTTGCACTTTTTGCAGACAGTAGTGTATTTTTCAACATATTTCCCACCGGAATTGAGACATTTGTCATATCATGAGATCAACTTTCGTCCCTATGTCATACAAGTCTGCAGCCTGGGATCGAAACTAGTGTGTGTGACAGCTGTCTGCACGTCTCTGTTGATTAGATACAATGTTGGACTTTGGTGGCTCTATGTAGAATACTCTTGTTTTTCGTTTTCTAATTTTTAAACACTCCTTTTTTGTAACATTCATTTTGTTACTTGTACTTTCTTGTAACTCCTCCATCTTACTGTTAGGCCGGGAATACACGGACACGTTGCGGCAGTAATGCAACAAGGGTCGAACAGAATTCAGGGCTTCGTTCACTCGTTTGTACGCTATTTCAAGCACACACTGCGGCAAGAACACACACACACACCTCAAATGCCGCACAGTGATCCATTCCCTGTCGGTTTTTCTCGCGAACACAAAGGGATTCGTTGCCGTTTGTCTCGTGAAGCGCGCACACCTCAAGCATGGAGTGGTGTGAAGTAGATTGGACCTCATAAATTAAGTCCAGTCTTGTGGAATCCTGTGATATTGACTATTATAATAAAAATAACGGAACGTGCCAGTGAACATAAGAAGATGCAGGACTCCAAAACGAGCGAGAAAGCAGGGTGATAGTACAGAATTACTGGCGACTGCTGTTGGAATTGTGCAAGCCACTGCTGGGACGTTAATTTTTTAATTGGTTATTTTTACGACTCTCCACCAACTGCTAAGTTATTTGGCGTCGATGGAATTTGTGATAGCGATTTGACAATTGACGAGATGAGGCCGAGGATTTGCAATAGATTACCTGACATTCGTCTTATGGTTGAGGAAAACCTCGGAAAAACACAATCAGGTAATCAGCCCAAGCGGGAATTGATCCCATGCTTGAGCACAAATCTGCATCAGCAGACAAATGCGCTACCATCTGAACCACACCGATGGCTGCTGTTGAACAATGTGAAGTCAAATCATCTTGTGCTTTCCTTTCATCGAAAATGATAGCATATTGTGCGAAAGATATTCAGCAAGCTATTTATGACATTCAGGTGAAAGCAAAACGAAACTTCTTTGAAATGCCAACTTACAATGGACAAGAACGTTTTCATTCATCTGCACCTTCATTTGATGTCTTCTTCCCAAATGGGTTATCCTAGACAACCTACTCAACCAATTACTCCCTCAACTTCCTCTGGTTCAGCTCCTGATCCACCATAACGTCCTCCAACTCAAGAGTCTTCTCAAGTCGACCTTTGAATGACAAAATCTCCAATTCCATTCTTACTACACTACACCCTGTCACTTTCGGATTTGACTCAAACTCTCTTGGCTCTCTTCAACATCATCCAACCAAAACTCCATCCCCAGAATGTTCATCACGTAGGCTACTCCGATATAACACGTTTAATATCTTCTGTTTTTTTTTTCTTATTTTTATTTTTAATTAAATTGAATAACAATTTTTGTAATATTTGTTGTAAATAACTTATTTTGCATTCCCATGTTTTATTTTAAAATAATTTTCTTTGGCTGATTTAAAATACTTATTTTGACTCTCCACTTAAATTAAAAACATATTTTGGCAATCAAATTTTTATTACTCGAAAAAGAAAATGTTTGTAGTTTTATTGTAAGTTTCTTTATTACAATGGGACTTCGAAATATTATAGATTTATTTTAGTGTGATAGTTCGAATGTTTTAATTGCAATTCTCTCAATGTTTCATTATTTGTATTGCAATTAAAATATCCCTATTAAAGAAACAACATTATGTTGGTACTATGATTTAACTCATCTTGATAGTTTTCTTTAATGCACTCACAATTGCTAGGCAAGCTTCTGGGATTATTTCTCTTATAGCCTGTTTTGAAATTCGCAAAGGGTACTGAAGGCATGTAAACGGATCCTCTGTCACCAAGAATTGTAAAGTCACTGCGAACCTGGAATATTGACATATACAATCAACCTAAAACAGTGTTTTGCACACTTTATTAATTACACAATAACATTCTTCAAAGGATGAATTAAGTTTAGTACAATAAATATTGTCCTATCTTGACTCGAGATTGGTTTTCGCATGTTGGTGGCTGATTTTTTAAAGTTTGGTCCAATTTTCATCAATAATTCTCCATAATTGATGGATATCATCCGAGTAGTCCTAAGGTTATTATCATGGCTTCTGATGTCTTGAACGTGTATAGCACTTAAAAAATTATTTCCTAGCCACCTCTTGTACATCTCCGTAGATCTACGTTTCTTTCTGTTGAAAATATATCTTACTACTACGAAAGCGTGAATAGCAGTTAGCAAAGCTTCCTCGTTTTCCATGGTCGTGCATCTTGTGAGATACAATGGAACTAGAAAGGTGTTCAAGGCTTGCGCGCTGCTCAGATGGTTTGTATCGTGCGCACTGCTTGTTTGAGAGTGCACAATTTACTCCGTGCATTACATGTAATGCCGCATTACTGCCGCAGTGCGTCCGTGTATTCCCGGCCTTGGTAGCAAGAGAGCACAAAGAATGAGTGACAACATATTAGCCTAGCGTTACCATGTGGTAACGTAAGAAACAGTGTATTACATCCACAACAAGGTTATGAATTTTGAACTTGTACTTGATGTACACGAATACTCAATCAATAATAAGTAAAATACCACAACAAATATTACAATCACGTTAATTGAAGTAACAAATGAATTACCTATCTTTCTTCTTTCTGTTCTCTATAATTTCTGCTGAGAAAGCAACATCTAAATCGCACAGTTGCTCATGCCCAACAGATATAATAAATTTGTGATTTCACAATGTAATGAGAAAGAGCCGTCACATAGTTTGGATTCTCAAAGAAAAATTTCAATTTGATTACTTAAGGATGGGAGTGAAGCAAATTATATTGCATTTTGAACTGCGTTACCATATGGTAATACTAGGTTAAAAGGGTTAATTAAACAAACATACTGTTTTAAACACGATATTTAATTAAACAAAGACAGTGTTTAAAAGACGATATTTAATTAAACAAAGGCACTTTTAAACAGGATATTTAATTAAACAGTGACACTGTTTTATAATTAAACAAAGACACTGTTCTAAACACGATATTTAATTAAACAAAAGCATTGTTTTAAACACGATATTTAATTAAAGAAAGACACTGCTGTAAACACCATATTTAATTAAACAAAGACACTGTTTTGAACACGATATTTAATTAAACAAAGACACTGTTCTAAACACGATATTTAATTAAACAAAAGCACTGTTTTAAACACGATATTTAATTAAACAAAGGCACTGTTGTAAACACCATATTTAATTAAGCAAAGACACTGTTTTAAACATGATTTTTAATTAAACGAGTAAATAAGAACTAAGTTACGCCGAAGAGTTTTCCATGTACAGAAATAGCTTTGTCTTGTCGTACGACAAAAGGGTAAATTTCCAAAGGAAAACATAACGAGATATTCTGTTATTCTCCCTCTCAATCCACTGTATTATCTTTGCCACAGAAGCCCATTGCCATTGGTTTGAGCTGTGTGTGTCCAGCAATAGCATTCGAGAACGGTAGAGGGTGAATACACCACCTCTCCTCGCTCTTTCTATTGAATTTCGACACCCCCTCCTTCTACCAGCAAGTTGTTCTGGAGATTCAGTAGTGTCCATCATGAAGTTATGGTAACATCAGTGGCGGAATGAAAACTCTCATGAATAAATCACTGATGCATTACAAGAGAGTTGTATGTTACATGATTCTTCGAGCATAACGAATAAAAAATTACAATTTATAAATCTATTTAAGGTATCCATAGACTCTTGGAGTAAAAATTTACAATTTCCCCTCAATCTAATTCAATATTCACTTACTACTTTCTTACAGTTAAATGAAAGGAATGCAAAAGGAAACAGAAAAAAAAAAATTAAAATTTGGGGGCACAGAATAAAAATTTTGTGGGGGGGGGGGGAACATATATTCTTTTGGCAAGCATTTCTTCACTTCCAATTGACCTAGATCATTCATTTTTTCACCAAATTTATCCCTAAACAGTGAAGAATGTTGTAGTCTAGAATAAACTTAATATCATTCCTCACTTTTTTTTCTAACATGTAAAAAAAAAGTTTATATATAGGGAGCCAGTGCTTTTGCTTTGAACTAAATTAGTTGATTTTAGATTACAACATAGCTCTATGTCTAAACTTCAATTTGGTGTTTGAATGAAGTCGATAGCTCAATTCTAAGTGTACTTTTCACATGCTCAAAGACTGAAAAATGTTGAAAAAACTGAAATAGGGTAAAAATAAAGTTTAAGTTTAAGTTCAAGCTATTGAATTGAATTTAAGAGGAGGAGGGCTTTAACAGCCCTAGCACTGCGACCTAAAAGGTCTATTGCGCATTCCCATCATAATATCCAATCAGTCCAATAATTTGATGTTCTTAATGAACTGAATCAAACTACGGACTGGGACGGTTCATCAAGCTTCGGAAAATGTTTTCCAAAGATGAGAGCTCTTTGATGAGCGAGTGCATTGCGTTTGCATAATAAATGAGTTACGGACTCATCTCCCTGTGAACGAGTACAGGTTGGGTTGATATTATGTCCCATCCTATACAAGTTCTTGTTGAGGGTGCAGTGTCCTGTAAGGAATCCAACTGCCCATTGGAGTTGTTTTTTCCTCATATTTAAAGGGCCTTTGAGTGTCTACAACTTTCACTTGAGTTCCAATGATTATGGTGTTTTTTGTGAACCCAGTCCCTGATAACCTGCTTTACTGGTCTTGAAGATAATCCCAGCACAGGTTCAGGTCCTACGAATGGGATCTCGGTTCCCTTTTTGGCAGCCTCATCTGCTCTTTCGTTACCATGAATCCCTACATGTCCTGGCACCCATTTCAGTTGAAATGTATTATGTTCAGCCAGTAACATGAGGGACTTGCGACACTCCAATACCAGTTTTGATTTAACCAACGGGGCTTCAAGTGCCCTAAGCGTCGCTTGGCTATCTGAAAGTATAAGTATTTGTCTACGATTGTAGCCTTTTCTGATACTTACCCTAATACTGGCTAAGATAGCAAAGATCTCAGCCTGAAAGACCGTGGCATTTTGACCCAAGCTGAAAGAAAGCTTGGTGCCATTTCCAAATAATCCAGCACCAGTTCCTGACTTGGTTTTAGAACCATCAGTATACCAGATTGGACCTTTATTATTCTCAGGCTTAACCTGATTTTCCCATTCACTGCACTCTGGGTAAGTGACACTGAATTTGTTATCATATGAGACCCTTGGTTCCAAGATGTCAGTTCTCATATTGAGAATCCGATGAACATCACTGTCCCGGGGGAGTCTAAGGTGATCTAAGTGTTCAGTCAGAGCGTTTAGAATAGAAAGTTTGGTAACTCGGCAAGGGTCTAATGGGACTTTTAAACCCCCTAGTGTCGTCACGGCAACTGAGCAAAACATTGGCGTGGCGATCATTCTAAGATTGCAGTTTTCCTCTTAATACTATGGACAGAGCAGGTAGAACTCGTTCTGCTATGGAATTAAGAAGATATTTCTTGTGGTGTTCGGGTGATTTTTATTGTGCCGTTTATGTAAGCGAGTAGTAATAAGCCTAATTGTTTTGTTTTTTATGTAAATTCAATTACACTGTATAATCTGTAAGGAAGAGACGTTTCTTTTATCCATCCATAGACTAGACTATTTTTCAGAAGTGGTGTAGAGCAATTCCACGAACACAGAAAACTGTATGCTCGTTCTTATATCTGTGATATCCATTTTTCTACGGTTTTGATTGTGATTTTTTTTAAATCATGATATTATTTAACGACGTTCGCAACTGCAGAGGTTATATCAGCTTCACCGGTGTGTCGGAATTTTTTTTACATGCCAGTAAATCTACCGACATGAGCCTGTTGCATTTAAACACACTTAAATGCCATCGATCTCAGCCGGGATCGAACCCACAACCTCGAGCATAGAAAGCCAGCGCTATACCAACTACGCTACCGAGGGCGACTTTTGATTGTAAGAGCCGATAAATTTATTATTGCCAGTAAAGAGGTAGGACTTCCACGCAAGAATTGGCGACCAAAACCGTATGTCATAACACATATTTTCCCAAACTTGTCTCGATATCTTAAAAAAAGAAAATAAGAGAAAATATCCAACGAAGAGGACATCAATCCTTTCTCATAACAATGTACCCTTACCAAATACCATCTGGCTATGACCAATTCCATTGACGCTAAATAACCCAGCAGTTGATACAGCATCGTTAAATGTGCAGTGCTTGGGAAAAGTGACATAAGTCAGTTTTCACAAACTTTTTTTGATAATTTATTGACAACTTATACTGGTTTATGTCGATTTGATTTTTTTTCTGGATGAATTATTGTAATGGGAGGAATACCTATGTATTTTTTTGCAAGCGAACAGATGTTCCGTAAGTTGTCAATAAATTATCAAAAAAGGTTTGTGGAAACTGACTTGTGTCACTTTTCCCGAGCACTACAGAAATATCCGAGTAAAAAATAATTGGATGTGACACGCGAAAATCAGAAGAACACCTTAGTTAATCATGCGCTTGTATGCATTTATGTGACATTACTCCACACCTGAATGCCCAAAATTATGTCTAGTAACATTGACCGTAATTCCGTCCAGTGAATTAACTCCAGACCAGCATTTTAGCTGTTTAGTGTGAGTTTTTCAAAATCGATACATTTTTTAGAGTCATAAACTATGATGGGTTCGAGGAAAGTAAAAATACAAAAGAATTCAAAGGTGAATGAACGACCTTGCAGATACGCTGAACTCAAAGACTCCCTCGTTTGCCCTGTACAAAGGATTCTAGCATTACATGATTTTAGAAAATATATGACACGTAATTGACAATACAAAGAACATGTTTGCCTAAGAAAGAACCCTTGAATTATTTAGTGTGACAATTCAGAGCACTAGCGAAATATATTAATTCTTGTGGGATAGCAGATTTAAATATATTCTGACAGAAAAAAATTAACTAGGATCCTCTAGAGCGACATTTTGGAATTAGAAAATGATTATCATGTGATGATTACCATAGACTTTCTACATCTGAACATTTTTCAATCTATGTGCCGGTTAAAAAATGTGCTGTATTAAAGTGCTAATAGTGAACTCCTAATTGAATCCAAGCACCTAGCTTCTACTTCATTAAATATGCATTTTTAATTATTAATTATTTTATTTTTAATAATATCACTTTAGTCATAATTAACGTAAAAGTTAGTTCGGCAACAAAAGTACAGTATAAATTTTACTTTGCATCTAGGCTAGAACTTAATCTGGTTTACAATTTTATTACATTTGTTTATTACGTTTCCACATCATAAGAGATTTCTATTCGAGCATATGAGAAAGTAATAGATCTCATGGAAAAGTCGTTAATTTAATATTCTCCAATAAGTAGCATATAACTACTTAATACAATGCCCCCAAATTGTTTTAATTTTACAAAACACAAAATAACCTAGGTATTTCAAAAGATCAAAACTTACATTAGCATAGATATAATATCGAAGCTTAATTAATGAGTCTAAGTTGCACGTAATATTTTTTGTTCCCCTGAATTACGTATAAACCAGATACAACTGCAACTAATGACTAAATAGTAGATAAAAACTATTGGTGAAAATAAAGTGTCTCCTTTATTATATTACATTCTTTCTTGTGTATAAAAACTATAATTTCATGTCAATGCATACTTTATAATGCCATAAAAAATGTTAAGTTTTGCGATGCTGTACTTTTTCTTGCGTATTTCTGGCTGAAGCCGGCACATTATTCCATTTTTAGGTTAAATATTATATTTACTATTCAGGGTTGTGTTATATAACTCACAATTTGTTAATGTAGTAATATTACATTTTTTAAAAAGTAAAATACTGTAACTAAGTACACTACAATACATCCTTATCTAATGGGTTATTTTTAAAAACCTTTTGCATTCACTTGAATAGCGATCCTGAAACTGGGCATGAAAAACAGGGCTAGCACCACACGGCGACGAACCACTGAATTAGAGGAAGTAACGTTACTTTCTCTTCTACCCTCTCTGGTTCAATATTGAACACAGTTGTCTGACGGCAGATTCTATGGAATGCCATGAAGGCCTCAAGCCTGAACCCAGATATATAATGGGGTGAGTCCTAACAGCATTTCCATTGCTGCAGTGGGAGTTGTTCTAAATGCTCCTGTTATTGCTCTGCAGAACACCCATTGCAATTTATTAAGTTCAGTTCAGCAATACCTTAATTTAACTCTTGGCCACCACATAAGTGCAGCATAAGAGATAAAGGTCTTACCCTAGTGATGTATATCCAATACATAATACTAGGTTTTAGACCCCAAGTCTTAACCAAGCATTCTTCTACAGGTCCAGAAAACCCTGTAGGACTTGACAATACAGTAGTCTAGGTGCATTTTCCAAATTAATCTCTTGTCCAAAATGATACTTAACTTGTGAAGAGTAGGGTATCCTCTCACCAAAAAGAGTCGGTTTCTTCAAGTTCCCTACAGACCTCATTCTAATGCAAGGTACCACTACCGTTTTGTTAGGATTAACAGAAAGTCTATTTCTGTTGCACCAGGTTTCAATCTTTTTTCAGTGCAACTTGAAGCACTTCAAAGACTGTATTAGGAAATTTCCCTTTAACAATCATAGCAATGTCATCTGCGAATCCAATAGTAAAATGTCCAGCCCCATTGAGTTCCCGCAACAAGGCATCCACAACCAGGTTCCAGAGCAGGGGCGATAAAACGCCACCTTGAGGACAGACCCTGGCCATAGTCACCTTTAGCGTTTCCCCAAATAGGCTCATTGTAATTTGCCTATTTTCTAGCATAAAGTATATCAATCTACAGATGAATGTAGGGACCTTATGCTCTTGAAGGGCTTTTGACATTACTTCACATGAAGTTTTTATCCTTCTATATCTAGGAATGCTACAATGGCAATTTCCTTAAAAGCCAGCACTTTCTCAATTGACAACACAACATGATGAAGCGCTGCTTCTGTAGATTTACCTGGTAGATAGGCAAATTGGTACTTGTGTAAAGGAAAATCCTTCAGTACTTTGTCCCTAATGTGCCTATCCACTAGTCTCTCCAGTGCTTTTAGAAGAATTGAGGAGAGACTAATTGGACAATATGCCTTGGCCTCGGCGTAGTTGGGTCGCCCAGGTTTCGGTATAAATGTCACTTTGGTCTGTCTCCAAACCAATGGAACGTAGCCAGAGGCTAGGCAGACCCTATATATTCTGCAGAGTAAAGACTGCAGTGACTCAATTCCCTGTTGCAGCAAGACAGGCATGATTGAATCAGGACCTGCGGATTTATATGGTTCAAAAGAATTGATAGCCCATCTTACCATGGGTACATTGATCACATTCCTGACCAGGTTCCAATCCTCTCTGCTCAAACTTAGACGGAGCAGATCGGGTCGCCCCAGATCAGTTAGTTGGTCACTGTCAACCACTTTTGAGTCCGGAAAATGAATGCTTGCTAAATGAGCAAGCGTTTCCAATCCAGACTGTGCATAACTACCATCTTGTAGTTCGATTGTGCTTACTATCTTGTGAGCACCTTTAGCCATTAGCTTCACGAGTCTTGCATTGCTAGGAATGTTTTCCATCCCTTCGCAGTGCTCCCTCCAAGCCTGTCTTTTGGCTTTGCGAATAGCTATGTTGTAACTGGTGAGTTCCCTCCGATAAGTAGTCCAATCACCAGGTCTTCGTGCAAGTTTGAAGAGCTTTCTTGTTTTATGTCTAAGTTCGCTTAGCTCTTTAGACTACCAAGAAACTTATCTTAGTGAGCCAGCAACCTTAGCTTGGCAATTATTACAATAGGATAGGAGAATGGACTGTTGCACCTGGTCAACAGCCAACTCCACATCTATTATAGAACGAATGTTCCTAGAGATACCCGATACCAATGCTGAAAGGTCCTTTTTATATACATCCCAAACAGTTTTCCTCAGGTTCCTATTAATCACTGGATTAGTGATTTGAGATGTAATTCTAAAGTAAATGTAGCTATGATCGGATGCAGAAGTATCTGATGATACTTGCATACCAGTTTGAAACTAGGTCCTCAGCTCATTTAGTCCCTAGTGTCATATCAATAACTTCCCTCCTTTGTGAATTGACAAAAGTTGGTTTGTAATCTTTATTAATAATATTGTAAATTTTTATACTCAACAACAATGTAATTTTATTATCTCAACAATAACTCTTCACTTTCTACAATTTAATTCCACTCCCGTCAACAATGGGATTTCCTCTCCACACAGCAACACAGTATTCGTTATTGCACTCCACAGACGACAATGACAATTTACTTGGAATATTGAGAACAACAATGAACTGATAATTTTAACTAATGTGCACAAAGAACTATTTACAAATCAGAACTGTCAGTTCTCAGTTCACAGTTCTTCTAGCTCAGTCACTCGAGTTCACAGTATCTCAAACCACAGACCTTCAGAGACAGTCCACTGTACTCGAACTCAGGTCCCCCCAACTGCGGTCCACTGCACTCGAACTCCGGGCTTCAGGCTCCACAGTTACGGACACAACTCAAGTTGCGCTCTGATTTCGAAGCTGGCTTCACTGCTACACAAGACTAACTTGCTTACTGTCCAAATCTGCCTGTAACAACGCTGGCTTACTGACTGACTCACTTGCGTCTTCTCTTTTATAACCAAACTATAGTTTCTGGAGAGTTTGCGAAAGATTCCACTCTCGAATAATCTGGATTTCTCTCCTTTCTGCCGTGGTCGCTCTCTCCCCTGTCTTCTCTCCACCCTAAGCCACAGCACATGCCACAGGAAGCAGATGCGCGCACAACCTCCGCGCCGGCCGACCTTGCACTTCCTTCTCACGTGGCTGTCACAATATATAAGTCAGTACTTACCAGCTATTCCAGCAGCTGTTCGCCCCCTTGGATTGATGTTGGTGCTTCCCCACAGCACATGGTGAACATTGGCATCAGTCTCTATGATAATTTCCTTACCCGTCTCGTTGCAGTGGGCGATTAATCTCCTCACTGCTTCCGATGGCAGGTTGGGTTCATCGTAAAGGAGGTACACAGAGGAGAACAATAAAGTCCTCTTTCTGACCCCTTCCATTATGGATGTTTCAATAGTTGTCACATCCCTAGAACAGAACTTTACATGAAGCAAAGCATTAATCCAACTTGTAGCATAAATGCAGGTTCTTGGTTTTTCAGTGTTGGGACTATAGAGTGTGCCCCCAACACAGCTACCTCCCCTAATAAAACTCTTGTATATCCAAGGTTCTTGAATGAGAGCAGTATCAATATTTTCCTCAGCTAGCTTTTTATTCAATAGGGCAGAAGCTGCCTTACAGTGTTGTAAATTAATTTGAATTATTTTCATAATTAGCAAATCAAAACACTTACCTTAGACAGCTTCTTGAGTTGAAGTCTCCCCAGAGACGCCCAAGTCCATAGACTCTGGAGAATCCTACTTCTCAGCTGCTGTCTCCTGTTCTTCTTGTCTCGCCTTTTTACTGGGATTGAATAGGATCTTAAAAAGACCCCTGTCCACCCCAATAAAGGCAGTCAGTCCTTTATCTTTGATTTTGGCAGCTGATTCCTGGTCAATAATCGTAATTAATCATTGCCCAGTAGGATCAGTCTGCCTGTGAACTACTTTCCAGTGCTCTGTACAGAGCCCCTGGTTAAGCAGCTGTATACGTTTAAGGAGCACTTTCGGATCACCAATTGTTAGATCCCGGGTCCTAAATTCCACCTTAAATTGTTTGGGAAGGTCTTCAGCCTCCACCACCTTAAGGACAAAATTGTCCCTGATTTGTACTCCATTTAGGTGTCCCTGGAGCCAGTTACAGGACTCTTGATTCTCACAGTGGTAGATCAGAGCCCCATCTTGAAGTAAAAACTTCGTGAGGAGTGGTAGAGATTCGCCAGATTGCACCTCATCTATCCCCCTCAGGATCACAGCTTGAATATGCTTGATGTCATCAGCTTCAAGCTTGTCATCAGGGTAAGATACCCCAATGATGGCTATCTTGTGTGAAGCCAAAGCTTCAGGTTCAATGCCCCTTTGTCTCTTGATAGGTTTAGCTTTAGCCGAAGGTGGTGTGTCTGTACTGGTCCTATTTCTCTTGGAAGTCCCTGGGCCAGCTTGGCTCCCACTGCAGCTAGGTTGAGGAGAGGGTCCCAGTTGCATAGAGCTCCCAGTTCCTTTCTCCTTTTCCCTAGTCCTTTTCAGTCTCCTTCTAGCTGCCCCTGATAACTTCTTAGTGCTCAGGTGCAGCCGATTAATAGAAGAGGTAGTGATGCCCATTTCCTTATCTGGTGATAGGTTTCCCTCAGCTGGAGAGTCCTTGTCGCCACTTTTTGTTTTTTGTTTGAGTAGTTCATCCATATGGAATCCCACAAGTACCAAGGAAATAAAGGTCACACAACACAGAGTCCCGATTGTATTGAGAAGGCTGGTACCCTGCAGAGATCGTTAGCGACACTGTAATTTTACTACCCCAGTGCCATACAGCCTTGGCACGATGCATTTACACCTTGGCTTGAGTAGACCAGAGCCCATATATAGTTGCGGTACTCCTGCTGGGAGACCCGCTGAGGTCCTCCAACTGGGAGTCCCTGTGGGTTGGATTTTAGATGGTAAGCCACTTCTTAGTCTGGTACCTCCACCATTACCTCTCTGGTATGAGTAACTCTGCCAGTACAGCTCACAGTTTCATTCAATACACACAAGCCCACCCCTCCCTCACCAACTTCAAGGTCATGCG
Source organism: Periplaneta americana (assembly GCF_040183065.1). NCBI lineage: Eukaryota > Metazoa > Arthropoda > Insecta > Blattodea > Blattidae > Periplaneta > Periplaneta americana. Next base: position 93,065,343 of record NC_091127.1, read on the forward strand.
GCTTGTAGGGTTGGGGGAAGTTGTAGCTAAGTAACAAATAACTTACTTTTATGCTCCTAAAACCCTCCTGCAACATAGGTGAGGCCCTCTTTTTGTGTCTTGAGGTCAATTTTCCTCTTTTTCACAGCCTTCTGATATTGTCTTCGTTCCTGTTACTCAGGAGTGCACTGTATGTTGGCTTTCAGGGTTTGGGTCTCATCTGCAGCATTCACACCAGCCATTGTGTATTTTCCTGGGGTGATGCTCATCTTCCGGAATATGTCCAATTCAACTTCGTTGCCACAATTGAAGAGGCAGATAGCATCCATGACCCCAAGTTTCAGGGTTGTACGACCTACATACGTTTCTTTGGGGCAACGTCTCCAAATCAAACCATTGAAAGACTCGTTTGCATTCTAGTCTTGTCATGCAAACACCTGCTCAGCATACTGGAGTCTGTAAGCCTTTCATAAATAGATTTAACCCACTTCTTGATGCAAGCAGCTGTGCATGGAGTATAAAAAATTAAATTTCATCCATCAATAGTGGGGAAAACTTAAACATGTTATATATGTTTAAAAACTAGAAGAATCAGGCTATAATATGAGACATAAACCAAAATTTTCATTTTTTTAAGTAAAACTGCCATTCTAGGGGTCGACGCATACCTTAATACATATATATATATATATAATTATAACCATTATTTTGTAGTATTTTCAGTGGTAACAGTGGATACAACCACGCATTGCTACTGCTTTGTCTGGCCATCCTTACAAACTACATGCTCCACATGACATCCATCATTGTTTACTATATTGTACTCCATGCGATCATTGATCAGTGCAACTGTGGCAGCACATTGATATAAACATAAGATAAATACACACAAAATATTTAAGTTCAGGTACCTTTTTCTTGTAATGCTTTATATCTATATATTCCAGTATTGATTTCTAATCTGTTTGTAGACTTTGCAAGTATAAGAGTTTCCTTCCAATAATTATTATCCTTTCCACAAAATGTCCAAGTGGATTGCATCATAGCAACAAAGTGGCCAACTCCATAGGTGAAGAATGTGGGACAAGAGTGCCAAAAAAGAGGGACATTTCATGATTTCGAGTGACAGAGCACAGCGTGAAATTGAGTCGTAAATCTACTATCTTTCTTCTGTTATAAATATGAAAAATGTTTTATTACACAGATTACAATTCGGAACAACCATCTGGACCATCAACAGAAAGCAGAAGTAGAAGTGGGGAAAGTGATAAAATTCATGCCAAGCAATGCTGCCAACATTAATTTTTCTGTATAAATCCAAATGGTAAATTTTATAATCTAGATGTCAACACAGACAACGTATTATTATAGATTATCGAAACCATGGAAAACCTGATTGAAGAAATAAACATGACAAGATGAACAAAAAAAAACACATTTGTGGGACAAATATTGTTCTGCCTGAAACAGTTAATAAAGTCTCAAAATGCAGAACTGGCCCGAAAAATTCAAGATGGGTGGTCACTCTAAGTTAAGTGTTCTTTAAGAACCATTCAGATTCAGTCTAACTTGTACTCTTTTATTATAGACAAGACTGGATTTCTCAATATGTCATGCCTAGGACGGCTTCTAAGAGGAGGCTAAAATTCATGAAAGTAAAGAAAGAAAGAGAGTAAAAACAAGTGGAAAGTCAAGCAAACAAGGAAGGGCCAGATTTTAATTTCGTCATTCGAAAACTTATGTGTAATAATAATAATAATAATAATAATAGTAATGCTCCCCAGAAACTACAGGGAATGCCTGTATATTATCAAATTGCTGCATATAGAGAAAAAACTATCTTATGATTGAATTTTTATGATTCTACAAGTATTACTGACATAAAATCTTTGAAATCATTCTAACATCCAGGAAAGAGAGAGAGAGAGAGAGAGAGACGCGCTTGATTAAAAAGTGAAGGTGGTGAAGTATTTTGACATTGGTATTAATAATTAGGGCATTTCACACTTTGTGTATTGTTTATTTATTATTCTTGTACTTACTTACTTACAAATGACTTTTAGAAAACCTGAAGGTTCATTGCCGTGCTCACATAAGCCCAACATCAGTCCCTGTCCTGAGCCAGATTACTCCAGTCCCACCTCTCTCAAATCCATTTTAATATTATCCTCCCATCTACGTCTCGGTCTCCCCAAAGGTATTTTTCCCCACAGGTCTTCCAACTAATACTTTATATGCATTTCTGGATTCTCCCATATGTGCTACATGCCCTGCCCATCTCAGTCGTCTGAATTTAATGTTCCTAATTACGTCAAGTGAAGAATAAAATGCGTGCAGTTGTGCATTGTTAACTTTCTCCATTTCCGTGTAACTTCATCCCTTGGTGCCTCAAATATTTTCCTAAGCATCTTATCTCAAATACCCTTAACCTCTGTTCCTCTCTCAAAGTGAGAGTCCAAGTTTCACAACCATACAGAGCAACTAGTAATATAACTGTTTTATAAATATCATTCTTGTACTTTTATAAATTAATTTAAACCGTGTTAATAAAGGCCATAAATAGTATAAATGAAACATTTATATTTGAATTACTTTATATTTAGTGCATTGTTGCGGATTCCAAGAAACCATCGACCTTTCATTAATGATTGTCAGTAATTTAATTATTCTTAAGCATGCATTTGTGCATTGGTGCATTTATTTGTACAGTAGTACGACGTACATTTATAGCTGAAGAGTGCTTCACATTTGCAGCGTTTATAATATTGAGCTTAATATCCTTAGTCACAGGAAGAATAATGGTGTAATGTTTGTTCTTGAAAAAGAATTGTCACCACAGTGTAATCTCATGCAGTTCGAGAACTTTTATTCTGATGCAAAATTTGATTCAGCAAGAGGTGATGGAATTTCATACATTCTTTGGAATTATAAAATAATCCATGGTGCTACAGCCCATGAAGGGCCTAGACCGACCAGCCGGCTGCTGGCCTCATGCCCACATGCCGAAGCAGGGGTGGACGATCATCCAAACAGATGGTCCCCCAGCCGTTATAGCTGGCATTCGCAACTGGATTTTGCTACCTAACATAGCTCCCCAAATGCATCACGATGCTGGGTGGACACTGGTCCCATACACTGGCCGAAATTTCATGAGAAAATTTCCTCCCCCATGAGGACTCGAACCAGCGTGCATTCCATAGTGCGAGTCCTAGGCAGGATGCCTTAGACCACAATGCCACGGCATGGGACCTCTTTGGAATTTTGCAGACTTTTTAGCTAAGTATAACTGCTGTATGCAAATAAGAGAAGTGATCATAGTTCATATTTATCTAAGACAATCTACGAAGAAATATCATTTGTTATGGCAGAAGAAGTTTGAGGGGTTGTAATTGAACAAATTAAATCTTCCAAATACTTTTCTAGAATCTTCACTTCCATGTTCAATATTAGGGCTGGGGACAGAGCGATTTGGTTCGAAGCAGGTACTATGACGTCATTACTCGGTTGATCTAAGTACAAATTTATGGTGGCAGATTTAAAATTTGGATAGATTAAGTCGATTTTGGAATGTACTTTGAAAGTGAAACCAAGCGTGTTTTAAAAGTGTTGTAGTAAAGAACTTTCGCTTTCCCAATTGACGAGAAAAGAAGTGCTTCTCTTCATTGCAAAATGGCGGTGGCAAATTTTATTTTCGTGATTACAACTATTTGCGGAAAAAATTTTATATAAAGGCCTTAACCTTCAGTGTTATTATATATGACAGACGAAATAAAATTGATAAAATAATTTATAATATTAACAACTAATAAATTAACATGTGACGTAAACATTAAATGTTGCAGCTAAATAAAAAAAGAAGATAGAAAGACATGGGCTCCATGAAGCGCTGTCTAAAGCACTTAAAAATAACACACAGAATTATTTACTATTACGGAAAATGGATAAAATAATCCATAAAACATGGAACCTTGAACTGAAGAACATAATGTTTATTTATTTTATAACATGACTAGCCTTCCATACAACCATATTCTCTTTGGTGAAGAATAATATTATTGATAAATTAAAGTAATTAGGTAACGTAAATCATAGAAATAAATAGAAATGAAATGATGACTGATGAGGTAACATAAATCCAATAAACACAAATAGAAAAATATAATGCATTCCTCTTTTAACATATTTCAATATTAATCAAACACTCTAATATAATAATAATACTTATGGTTTTTAAGGAACTTACAGGTTCATTGCCACCCTCACATAAGCCCGCCATTGGTTCCTATCCTGAGCAAGAATAAACCACTTCTACAATCATATCCCACCTCCCTCAAATCCACAAATCCATTCTAATATTATTCTCCCATCTACATTTCAGCCTACCCAAAGGTCTTATTCCTTCCGGCCTTCCAACTAATACTGTATGCATTTCTGGATTCGTCCATACTGCTACATGCCCTGCCCATCTCAAACCTCTGTTAGGTGAAGAATACAATGTATGCAGTTCTGTGTTATGTAACTTTCTCCATTCTCCTGCAACTTCATCCCTCTTAGCCCCAAATATTTTCCTAAGCACCTTATTCTCAAACATCCTTAACCTCTGTTCCTCTCTCAAAATGAGAGTCCAAGTTTCACAAGCATACAGAAGAACCGGTAATAGAATTGTTTTAATAAATTCTAACTTCAGCTTTTTGAGAGCAGAATATATGATAAAAGCTTCTCAGCCGAATAATAACAGGCATTTCCCATATTTATTCTGCGTTTAATTTCCTCCAAAGTGTCATTTATATTTGTTATTGTTGCTTCAACATATTTGAATTTTTCCACTTCTTCAAAGGATAAATTTCCAATTTTTATATTCCATTTCGTAGGCCTACAAAATTCTGGTCACGAGACATAATCATATACTTTGTCTTTTCGGGATTTATTTCCAAACCTATCTCTTTATTTGCTTCAAGTAAAATTCCCGTGGTTTCCCTAATTGTTTGTGGATTTTCTCTTAACATAGTCACGTCATCCACATAAACAAGGAGCTGATGTAACTCATCCAATTCCAAACCTTCTCTGTTAGTCTGGACTTTAATAATAATAATAATTATTATTATTATTATTATTACTACTACTACTACTACTACTACTACTACTACTACTACTACTACTACTATTATTTATTATTATATACAGTAATATGTACACACTGTCAATGTTCATTAGGCCCACTTGACAGGTCATATATAGGATGAATTCCTCTGCATTAATACTAGGGTTTCAGTCCACCTTGAGGATAAGGATGATCTCGTGTCATAAATAATTTGTCCTCCAGCTGGAAACATTTAAATACAATAGTACCTATGTCGTTGTCTGTCAGAACTAAGAGAAACACGTGAACTCTGTTTGAACTGACTGGTAACGGCTACGGTTAACCAAGTAACTCAACAGTTTTGCTCGCTCCATCCCCAGCTTTATTCAATATTGCTCCTGTTGATCAACTCATAGTTATATTTTGTTGTGTTACCTGACAGAACACCCAAAGAAAGATTTCTAAAATATCTGTCTGATCCAGGACACAAATTAGAAAACATGAAAAATGCCATCCTTGAAGTCATGGAAGAGTCTGGAATTGATATAAAGAAATGGAAGTGCCTCGCATTAATATAAAGAACTAAAGCTATGATAATGCTTCTAACATCTCTGGAATGTGCTAACTTCAAGCAAAGATTTTTAAAAAATTAATCCATTGGTACTGTAGGTGTATAGCATATGCTCTAAAACTGCAATGAAGCGGTCACATTCTGTGAAAACCTTACAGAATTGTACAATTTCTTTTCAACGTCGACAATTCGTGGAGGGGTGGGAGGGTGACCTGTCTTCTCACTTAGTAGTGCTGAAAGAAACTCGTTGGTCAGCTAGATATGCTTTATGAGAGGACTATGCTGACATCCAGATAGCACTGTTAGAATTGCAGAATGACGAGGAACAGAAAAACAAAACCTAAAGCTCGTAGTCACTATGAAAGTCCAGCTTTGTTTGGTTTAGCATTTTTGAAAGACTTCATACCATATACACAAAACTTAAAAGTGTAGGCTTGGATGTGTAATTGGTCAGTGAAATGTACACATCCTTGATTGAGTACTTTGAAAACATGAGATCTGCAAATCAAGATTTTCAGGTATAACTCCCTGTAAAGTTGATTTGAATAATTTCTAGGGAAAAATTATTCAATATGAGATCTAATTACAATTATTTTTTTTTAAAAATGATGCTCAAATGGTTTTAGGACAAGATAAAGAGTTATCACCTTGACTGCAGCCATGAGTGGAAAAGGTCAGGGTGGTTGGATGATGAAAATACTGTGTTTAAGAAGAATGGAAGTGAGAACTTTCGAATTGATTGTGCAACTCAAACCAAGAAATGGATTCGGAACACCTCAAAATCTGTGCTTCAGTGGCTGGCCATGATAATATCTTTGAAAAATATTGGAGTGCAAGACTTTATTGTCAAACGCCTGGCATTAGAAAACAACAACAACTACTTTCGAATTGACACATTCATCCTTATCACAAATGTATTATTAATGGAGCTGAGAAAATGTCAAGAAGCCTGTGAAGAACTCTGGAATTATTTTAATTTCTTTCAAAACTGCCTGTAGTGGCAGCTCAAAAAATATTAATAGCACAAGCACTTTGGTAAACAGAAGGATAACTGTGAGAAACAATTTTATGAAGAATGTATTTCATTTTAAAGAATATAATATACTCACCAGTGATGCAAAGGTTTAATTAAGCAATGGTTTTTTGTTGAAATGATTAAAGGAAAATAACTTTCACAGCACTTACCGAAATATTGAGACTTCTGAGATGAAGGAAAGAAAGGAAGTGTAACCAATATAATATGTGTAAATCCAGAACTGTTGAATTATACAGCATGGAAGGTGCTCAGTCACAATCCTTATAAGGCACAAATCCTTAGTGTGGTATGAATAGAAAATTCTTTTACCATTATGTTCCTTTGCACATAGTTTTCCCAAAATTATTTCACATGATAATTTTTGATACCACTGTCTTTTAAACTCGTTTAGGAATACACATTAGAGTTCTCAGATTCAGAATATTTTGCCTAATGTTTCTGCAATGTTTATTGTTTAAGGGTATTTTAATACCTACGTAATTATTATTTTAAAAAATCACTTTAAGTAATGGATGTTTAGCAACACTGTTACTGAACTGTAGATGTGTGTTTTACTCTGAGGCCTGGATGTTTTGGGGCATAGAGCATTTTGCAGAGTGGAGCATTCCAGGATAGTGACTTCTTTGTGTTTAGCTCTTTCGACAGGTACAAGTTTCTTACAGAACAGATTTTTTTTTTTTAATTTTCTTGCATTTCTGTTTCTTTATTTATTTAAATGTAGTTTTCAACAGCTGACATATTTGGTATAGTAACCTTCAGTGAAACCATTAATGTGAAGAATTTAATAAATGGTAATTAGTAATACTGTAAAAGCCAGCAATGGAAAAGTGTTACAAATTTTGAACTTATATAGATGGATCTCTAAACCCTGATGATGGGACATCAGGAGCAGGGTATTATATTTCAAAATATCAAGAAAGTTACTTCATACCATGTTCATCCTACTCCAGTGATGCTGCTCTTTAGCGTGTTACTCAAATTTCTGAAAAATCTATTTGCGTACTTACCGACTCCAAGGAGGCTATATTTAATATAAAAAGTACTGGAGAGCAAGAGCGCTAATGGATTCATTGCCAGATGCCTGGCATTAAACAACAACATATTATAATCAAATATGTATCAAACCTATACGCACATAGAATTATTCCCATTCAGAAACAACTAAGTAAACTAAAAAAACTACAAAAGGAAATAACATTTCATGGATACCTAGACATTGTGGTATACATATGATATCTTCTAATAATATCTCTATCTAGTGCCTTTGCTTCAGTAAACTCTCATTTTACGCACTTATGGATCAACAATTGGCTCTCTTCTGACAGGAAAAATTTTACAGTCCGTACAAAAAAAAAAAAAACCAAATGACCTGGAAATATACAAAAACTTGCCCGACATGTTCAAAAAGAGCCAGAACAGGTCACATTGTCTCACAATTATACCTACACAATTTCATCTTTCTGATACCCCTACTTGTCTGTGGTGTAATAATCATGATGAAGATCTGAAACACATTCTTCTATACTGTCCATCCATAAACCACAAAAGAAGTAAATTAAAATCATCTGTACTAGTTGCAGAAGACACAACTCTGCAGTATAATTTGACTACACCCAGTGCTGCCTACTAGCAACAGGCATCTATAATGAACACCAATCAAAATACCCCTCATTTCTCATGAAAAACAAGAACTGAAGAGATTATAGTGGACCTTATGTTGTCAGCAAACAGCTGAATACATTAAGAAGATTGCTTGAACTTAATCTGACGCTATTTTACAATTTAACAAGTTCCTTATGACTGTGAAGATTATATTTTGAACAGTTGAACTTAAAATCTATTCCTTCTGTGGCATTTTGCTTGAACTGGATTATGAATTGTATCCTTTTCTGTGATTGGTTATTGAAATTTATTCTATACATTAATATGATTTGGTATTTTTTTTGTAACCTGATGAACCTTATCAATTGATAGTAAAAATACAACCATTAGGCTTACATGAACAGACTAGTGGAATCCACAATTTACCACCCATGAATACTGGGTAGTTATTCATGGGTAATTGAAGAGGCAGTGAGATTTCCAAACAGGAGACCTGTTGCTAGAATCTTTGTTTGAATAGTGTAAAGAGTGTTGGACATTAGAGGTATGCAACCTCGTAGGCATGAGCGATCTGGCTGCCAGGAAGGATTAAATGCTACTGCAGAGGAGATTTTTCAGTTAGTGGAAGAAAATCCAGGAAGCAGCAGCGGCAGAAGAATGGCCCAGGAGCTTTGAATGTCTCATTGATCAGTTATCAGAACACTGAAGGAACATTTGTTGTTATACTATTCTCTTCAAAGAGTTTAGCCATGGTCGACTTACGAGCGTGTTGTATATGCGATTTAAGCCTTGCTTTCGCATATTGAAAAGTACCTATTTACAATTTATGCTGAGTTTTTCTTTTCAAATTCTGGCATGAAATCAGCCAAGTATAGATTTCTAAAATGGTCCTCAGAAACATTTGAAACAGCAGGCGATACAGAACCAGAAAGAAACAGTAGAGTTATCCAAGATCCTGATACTTTTAGCTTTGAAACTGATAAATCCAGCCTTCTGTACATATCAGCTTATGCCTCTTTCAAGGTATCCTCAAACTTACAATGCTCACTTTGTATTGATTACTTACAAGAGAAATAAACCAACAATCAAGATATTTATTTTGATATCAAATCGAGGAGGACTTCACTCTTCCTTCAGATTATTTGTACTTTACATTGCAACAATTGCCTAATGCATTGTAAATACATTGATTTCAAACAGTGTTAATGAAGAAAACTATGTAAAATGTGAAAATCGTTAGAAGTTGTTGAAGTTACTCTCAAAAACAGTGTTGTGTAGTGTTGTTAGCTTTGTAAACGATGTATGTAAACGTGCAATGAAATAAGTTAAATTTGCTTATAAAATACTTTCAGGCATTATGAACATACTTAAATAATAATATTCAAAGGCAAGGAATGATATCATAGGTGCCAGTAAACCAGTATTATGGTAAGAGAAAATTGCAGACATTTTTAGAAAAAGATGTAAAAAATGTAGGCTTAAATAAGATAAAACGTATTTAATGTAGTGTACAGACTAGGCCTAGACATTTAGCCCTAGGAATTCTACAGTATATGTTAAGTATTGCATGTAATGTAATGGAATAATGTTTTGATAAACAATACAGAACTGTCATATAGATGTTGGAAATAAGATAAAAATATCTGATAATAAAGACACGACTCCTTTTAAGATTATCTAAAGTGTTTTTTTATAAATTAATATTACTGAAGTTTGAAAAAAGTGGCCTAGCCTAACTGGATAAATCCATTAATTCTGGCTGAAATTCGTCCTAGGCCAATGACCTAAATAAATTACAATGTAACAAAATGTATTTAATATTCACGCCTATGAATTGTACGTGTTTGAGTTTTGTACATAATGAATGTAATATTTTTAATAATGAGAATAATAATGACGACACGACTTACCCCTTACGAATCCTTGTACTAAATTACAGCAACTTGTTAAGAGATGGTATTATTCAAGATTTTAAAAATATGTACAGAAGAGAATTAGGCCTACTTTACTTTGTTGCAATATATAATCTGTAATGTATTATACTGGCTCCTTGTACAATGTATGAATAACTTTTTAACGGTTTTCTTCTGATATTAACATTTTAAAACTCTTCGGTTATGTTAGTGAAATATAACAGAAGTATGACTGACAACAGCAGACGACACAGTGTTGCCAAGTTCAGTCTTCCGACCTTCTACTAGAGTCAACCGTGCAACCGTGGCTAAACTCTTTTAGCACTTTCAGAACAAGATAATCGACATAGGATGCATTTTGTCAATGGTTTTTGAAGCTGAATGAAAATTTTCCGAGGATTATTCTTGCCTCTGATGAGGCCACATTCACTTGAAACAGAATTTCAATTTCCACATCACATGTATGATCTGAAGAAAATCGTCATGCTATTCATCAAGACCATTTCCAGGTGAGGTTCTCTATAAATGTATGGGCTGCCACAGTGAACAATCAACTCATTGGTCCATATTATTCTATCACAATGATTGATAGATGCTTCATCTATTAGAAGAAGTACAATTATAAACGAGGCAGGACATGTGGTTGTTGCATGATGGTGCTGCAGCTCATATTTTCCATTTAGTGCAGAACCACAAACTCTGTGACTTAAATTGTGATTTTCTGTTAACGAACAGTGACATGTATTATGCACATTGAGCTTTCAGGTATAACTCCCTGTAAAGTTGATTTGAATAATTTCGAGGGAAAAATGTTCTGGGGCCGGATATCACATACCTTGGTAGCTCAGTTGGTAGAGCATTGGTACATTTAACCAAAGGTCCCGGGTTTGATACCCGGCCCCGTAACAATTTTTTCCTCGAAATTGGTCAAATCAACTTTACAGGGAGTTATACCTGAAAGCTCGATTTGCATAATACATGTCACTGTTTGCTAATAGAAAACCACAATTTAAGTCACACAGAGTTTGTGTGCACTCAATGTTGGTTGCTTGATGGTTGTCAGCCCGCTTTGAGGTCTGTGGATATAGAGGGAAAAATTGAATCAGTGTCTGGTAGAGTGCCTGGGTAGCTCATTTGGTAGAGCATTGGTACATTTAACCAAAGGTCCCGGGTTTGATACCCGGCCCCGGAACATTTTTCTCTCAAAATTATTCAAATCAACTTTACAGGGAGTTATACCTGAAAGCTCGATTTGCAAGTTTTGGATGCTTTGTCCCAGTGTCTCGAGAAACTTTCTCATAACACAAAAAAGTCCAGGTTTTTAATCAATCACTTACTCTTTATAAGAGTAGTTGGATTTGCACCAGTTTTTTAAATAGTAAGACCTAGATTGAGTTAAAATAATCACATTTGAACCTAAATATGTTGGCTCTCCTATTTCCAACAATAGTAGTGATGAGAATGTAACTAATGAAGTTTGCGAACAGATAGTTTCCAGTTAGGTCTTGTCTTGGTAGCATGTGCTTCTTACTTACATTATATGATGGAGAGTCAAAAAGTGACCTTAATAATTGTTTTATTAATTGAATGTGTACAATGAAACTACAAACACTTCATCACTACGTTCAATGCAAGTGTTCCTGTTGTACAGGTGTGTGCGTGCGTGCATGCGAGTATGCGTGTGCGTGTGTGTTTTTTTTTTTACGATCTATTATGTGAGTCTGATTTTTTATTTATATATTAAGGTTACTTTTTGACTCAGCCTCCTATTTCTGAGTATAATGACTGTGAGTTTTTGTATTGTTATTTATTTACATTCCATGGTATTCGTACATTGCTTTCCAGCTCGAATATGGAACATGTCAAAAAAAGTCTTAATCGTACTATAAAGTCTTAATCATTGATTAAAGTTCTCGTTAACACTTTGTTAAAAACATAAAATTTACTCTGTCACACGTTAAAAGTGTTAAAAAGGTATTTACCTTCGACAGACGGCCCGTTTCAACGCTATTTGTCGTCGTCTTCAGTGTCTCTTGAACCACTGCTGATTTTGGCTCTGCGATGTGCAGTTGTCGATGGTAGGGGTGGGGGGGGGGTGTTAGTCTAGTTGAAATATATCTATACAGAAGAGTTTTACAATGTAGTCTACTAGTACAACACAAAGATGTTATATACTAAAAGGAAAGTGTTCATTGAATGATAAATTTCAACAAGATTTTTCATACATTCAGAAATTCAAGTGGGAAGACAAAATAGAGTGTAGGCTACATTCTATAACTAGACATTTTTAATATTAAATGGTGGGAGAGCTGAAATCAATGACCACATCAACAGAAGAGAGCATAAAAACGCAACTTTACTATCAACATATGTATATTTCGAGCCAACGGTTCAAGAAAGAAGAATAAAATAAAAATTTGCACCAGAAGAAGGCACTTTAACTTATAATGTTACAACACCATCAAGCATAATTGCAGTTTTTGTTTGATGGACTGATTTCTTTCATTGTTAGATAGTTTTTAATAGAAACAGGTTTGCCTGCGGTCGCACTAAATATTACTGCAGTTTTTGTTCGATGGACTGCTCTTCTTTCATTGTTAGATAGTTTTTAATAGAAACAGGTTTGCTTGCGGTCGTACTAAAAAGAGAAGATTTTAGTGAATGTGCTGGCCCATTTTGCAATGAAAACCATTGTGAAGGAATTAGCTTCATCTCTGTGATGATCGATTCCTCCAATCATAAACATTTGAAAATTGTTCCTGACCTTGTGAGGTATTTTTTTTTTTTTTCTTATCATAGGAATTAAAGTAAGGATAATTAAATGTAGTTTGTACAGCTAATTTTTTGGGAAACTTAGTGCCGCATAAGGATGTCCTGGTTTTTTATTTTGAAAATATGGTCACCCTGGTTTGAGGCTAAAATGGTAGCCAATTTGAACAATATTTGTGGATATGGAATTTGTGTGCATTCAGTTTAAATTTGGAAATCGGTTTTTTTATGTTACAAATGAGAGTATAAATTATTTTGTGTAATAATAAAAAATATGTTTGCATAGCATTGTATAGGTATTTTAGAGTATTTAATTAGAGTATCTATATCCTACTTTGCCAAGCATTGTATTTGTTTCCATAAAAATGATTATCCATTTTAAAATGAATGATTGCCATTTCAAGTATTGATAATGAATTGGTGTTCATAATGATATTCTAGTTTATTAATAATTATTTACTATACAAGTGTTAAAAATGGCATTTTAGTTTGTGAATAGGGATGTTTGGGAAATTAGGCTGCAGGCCAAGTGTAGGAAACTTTACGAACAAAATAAAATAATACAATAATTAAGCAGCCTTTAGCTTGTGCTGGTATACAGAGAATCCCCCAACTTCTCCACTGTTGTATTCCCCCTCATAATAGTGAAACTTTATCACATCAAAAGCAGTCGGTTGTATAGTTTAGTGGTAGAGCATTCGACTAAAGATTGAGAGGTCCTCGGTTGAAACCCATTTTTAATAATAATTATTGAAGGAATTTATTTAATTTGTGCATGTTTCTCAACCGAAAATATTTATTTTTAAAAGTCAGCCTGGCATTGTTTCCACTGCTTTATTGATTAGTTGCGATTACTGTTTTGTAACATCTGGTAGGAAATCATTTTGACAATCAGCGCAAACAGTGAAAGATTGTTTAAAATGCTTTTTGCACTAGTGTTAGAAGTACGTTTCACATGCTACCATATGATAGTCCAGTTTTAACACACTTGCCTAGTGTTGATATATCTGCTTTTAAGAAGAGCTGTATGGCTGTCTAAAATAATTATTTAAAACCAGAGATTCCTAAGACGTTTTTATTGTCTTTTTACAAGAACAGTGAATTTTATTTCTTCATAAATCTGATTTTAGCTAATGTGAAATCAATCAGCTACTACTGGCCTAAATTTTGAAATGAAGTTGGATTTTTTTATTTAAAATTTGCATATGAACTGCCTAAACAATCACATTACTATTTTATACCTTTCCCTTGCTGTTATAATTTAGCACTACTAACAGGGGCAGCCTGTCCATAAGAGCTGCAGCACTCCCTGCTTTGACATGAAAATAAAAATAATATTTAATTAATTTGTAGAAGAATTGTTACACCTTTTATTGGTAAATTGCTTTATATTTCATCTGACCGGGAATATGTACTATTATCTTATGCATTATCTTTTTTGCGCCTCGACTGCATTCAAAGTCGTCCTGGGATCTGCAGGGTGGGACAGATCATAGAGAGTGTGTCTTGCTAGGTCAGGGGGTAGAGAGGTGAAGGGAAGCAGAGGGAAACTGCTGCTGTTTAAAATCCATACTTCGCTGCAGTGCTTGCAGAACCAGGTGACAAGGGAAGATCTTTCCTCCCCTCCCACACCGCTATTGTAATGCTACGTCAAATGGATTCTCTATTCCCTTGAAACTTAATGACAAAATTTTTATTTTCTTTTCGCATACTTATTGTTGTAGAATCTATCGAGTTAATATAACGAAATTAATATTCTCTTTGCCATATTATTACATATATATCCAGTCTCCAGCAGAATCTAATATTTGCCTTAACTCAAAATGATTGCACGAGTATAATCCTTATGATATAGCACGTGAAATACGAAAGGGACTTCTTTTCCAGTTTTAGAAAATTGTTGACCATCAGTATATCTGAGTGTTGCTTTGGTGTGACATTTTAGTACCGTAACTTAACCAGTGCAAATGTGCAAGCATGAGTGTGTGTGAATTACAAAATATTAATTTTATTTTTCTCAACTTTCCCTTGCAGAGAAGATTGATGTAATGAAGTGAAATTACAGGGTCGTTCGTTACCCAATTTAAATTTTACTCAAGCTTCATCCAGCCGAAATAGTGCATATATATGAGGAAGTATAACAATGAAGTTTACGCTGAGCATTTGTGGTTGCCTCCTCTTCGGTGGTGATACTGCATAGACTAGGAGTGGTGTGACAGATTTAGGACATTTGTCCCTAAAAATTAAAAAGCACGAATCTTCGCAATCTCACCTGAAAAATGTTGTTTCATTGGCTATGTTAGGCAAAACTAATATTGCTGCGCAATTAAATGAAACGAACAGAACAAACATTCTCAAACATGAGAAAAAATCGTGAAATTATTTTTAAAAATATTGATTGTATCAAATTTTGTGGCCAATATGAATTTCCCCTTAGGGGACATGATGAAAAAACGATTCGAAGGACTCTGGCGTATTTCGTGGGTTGCTACAGTCTGTGAGTAATCTAAACGAGCCTTTCAAAAATCATTTGGAACATGCCACTGTTTAAAGGTAATTCTAAGACAATTCAGAATGAAATGGTAGATTTCAAGTTGAGTGTCTGCCGATCAGAAATTCAGACTGAAATCGATGATATTAGGTTTTTTTAGCAATTAGCAAATGATGCCACAGACATCTCCCAGCTAAGTCAGAAAGTTTTGGCTTTTCGATATGTAGTGCATTTATTTTTGTCCTATACTTATTAGCAGGGAACGGATTTATATGGACTAAAAATATATGAAATATGTAAATATATATGTAGTTATTTTTACCAAAATATGGAATTAAATATGGATTTTTACCAAAATATGGAATTAAATATGGACTTAAAATTATAAAAAAATGACTATGTACGTTAAATATTGGTACATTTTAATCAAACTAAACAAAAAATATAATGGACGTACCTTATCTTCCAATGTAGTTTCAACAAAACACAATTTTTATTGTCTGTTACCATAACAATAGGTTACAAACATTTCTTTCAAGTGCTGAAAAGTGAATCTTCTTCTATTGTCTCTGAGGATAGATTTATACTGACTAAAAGAGCGTTCGACGTCACAAGAAGTAACTGGTACATAATTCAATTTCACAATGTCTGCTGGGGATAAGTCCAAGTTAATCTTCACTGTTGATTCACCACTCATCACAGCAACAACCTTTTGTAGTTCTTCATATCCAGGGTTTTTTGAAAGTACAGTGTCCACCTTAGCTCTTACTGCATCTGCAACTTTACCTCTACCACGATTCAGTTGTTCCACAGTACTATTTATAATTTCAAAACTTTCAGATAGTGAAAGGTGCCTATTTTGGAGACTTTTGAGCGTTTTTATGATGCATGAAAATGTATGCTGAATGTGAGCTAAGTCATTCTTCACACTTATGTCACAGGTAACTGTTTTCGCAGTATCAATTGAGACTGCATCTTCAGAGTCCAATGCAAGGAGAACATTGTTAATAGAGTCTATATGTTCGGCATAATATTCAACTGCTTCTAGCCATGTACCCCATCTAGTTAAAATTGGCTTTGGTGGCAATGGAATTTCAGGGTACATTTCTTTCAACACGTTAACTCTACTGGGAGCTTTGAGAAATACTTTTTTCACTGATGAAATCAACAAATCTACTTTAGGGAAATTGTCTCTGACCACTTCTGCCACACGATGAAATGCATGCGCCACACAAGTAAAATGAGTCAATTTAGGATATACAACAGATAATGCTTGTCCAGCTTTGACCATATAAGGGGCAGCATCGCTAATAAAGAATAACACATTATCGTACATAATACCCTTTGGCCACAGGATACCCATAGCTTCGTTGAACAGTTTAACTATAGTTTTGTTATTGCACTTTTCTAGAACATCACAATGTAAAAGAATTCGTTCAGAATATTGTTCACTTAACAAACCGATAACTACATTACCAACAAGTCTACCTTCTTTGTCGGGAGTCTCATCAATGGAAACCCAAATTGAACTATCTTTCATTTCACCTCTTATCTTCTGTATTGTCTCATCGTAGATGGATGGAGCATACGTCTTCCTAAGTGTTGACTCATCCGGGATTGTATGTTGAGTATATTTTTCAAGGAATTCCCTGAAGACCTTATTCTTTAGTTTGTAGAGAGGAATATCAGCAGAGATGAGAGAACGGCACAGGTCGATGTTAAACTCAGATCTTACATTCGATGTTGTTGGTTGTGTTAAAAACAATTGTCTCTGCTTGGAATTTAGTTGTTTGTTGGCCTGATGTTTACTAGTTGTAATGTGTTGTTGCACCAGGAACTTTTGTGTAGATGATACTGCACACTGACACAAATTACAAAATAATATTTTATTGTCAGTTGATAAACCATCTTCTTTAAATTCTGAAATGTAACTTGTTAGTTTTGATTTTAAATTGACTGAATGACGTACTTTTGGCATATTTACCGTCTTTATAGTATGATTTACAAAACTGAACCTATGTGTACTCTGACTGGCATTTAACTGTTGAGCTGCACAACTGAAGTCTGTTAAAAATTTTAAATTAAATTAATACAGTTTTGTAACTTACTTTCCCATTGTTGATAGGACTGCTAATTTTCAAATAACTCTGATGTTAAAGGGATTACTGAACATGTGTTTAAATCTCTATTGTTGAAATGTATTTTTAAAAGTTAATGGAATTTTGTTTTGTTTTATTGTTAAACCTAATATAATATGGACTGTTTTATATGAAATATGGAAAATATATGGAAATTAACGAAAATATGTACTAAACTCTAAAATATGGAAAAATATGGAAAATAAAAGTAGGATTTTTCAACCCTACACATTGTGAAACATAAAGATAATGCAAAATATAAATTATATTAGCTTTATAAGTAAATATGTATTTACATATAAATCCTTTCCCTGCTTATTAGTAATGGTATCAAGAAGTGAAATTTGTATGTACCAAAATCTACTGCAGCTCTCCCAATCCACAAGTTCACGAGCCGCCACTGTCTACTGATACTATTAATTACTGATACTCGAATGATTCACAATAAAGTTCATAACATTATTTAATGCTTTTTTAAGAATGGCAGTCTTCCTCCTCTAATCTTGAGTATCTTCTGGTGTTTTGCTATGTTCTGCTTTGATTCTTGCTTTATCTCTATCTTGTTTCAATAAATTCAGGTTTTCTGTCCAGAATGGGGTGTATTTTTTTTTTTTTGGTTTGCCTCGTGAAATGTGCTTTTTTGAAATTTTAAAAATAGATTCACAGAAATATTTGTTCAATCTATCTGAGTTTGTATTTTCCATTAGTGGTGTGTTGAGCTTGAGGTGTTCGTCTAGTTCTGTAGTAAATAGTTTCCAATCCGGTTTCTTAAAATTCCATGTTGTTTTGTTATTGTAGGGTTCTTTTCTTCGGTTTTGGTGGAGATAGATAGAAGCAATGACGACTCTGTGGCCAGATCCGGGGTCTTCAATTATTTTTTTCTTGGTTTCGTGATGGATATCTGATGTTACCAGTAATAATTCTGGATTTGTGCCAGAACCGCAATAATGTAGACAAGTAACGAAACACTAACAGATAGTAGAGATATAGCAAATGCATTTAATAAACACTACTCAAACTCTCACAGATTACATCCCAATATCAAAAAAACTTGACAAATTTATCAAAAGAGAATTACATAAATATCACAGTATCACAAAACCTGAAATATTTCATCAAAATTTTACTTCCAAAGAATTGAGCATAGCTATACAAAATTTAAAAACCAAGAAATCTCCTGGTCCCGACAACATTCATTCAGAATTTTTGAAACATCTGGGGGAGGGAAAAGCCAAGTCTGTACTTTTATCCATTTTTAATTTATCATGGAACACCTCAATTCCTGCAGCTTGGAAGAAAGGAATCATTGTACCAATTCACAAAAAAAGGGAAACCTGCTCATGATGTTAATAGTTATCGACCAATAGCACTATTAAGCATGGTAGCAAAAACTATGGAGTCAATGATCTCCAACAGATTAACTTGGTATTTAGAATCTCAAAATCTTTTATCACCAAGACAAGCCAGCTTTCGACAACTACACTCTACTAATGAACAAGCCATAAGCCTTGGCCAAGAAATAAAAGACAGTTTTAACAAGAAAGAAGATACCTTTGCAATATTTATTGACTTTCAATTAGCATATGACTCTGTTTGGAGACATAAATTATTACTAAAACTCCAGAAATTAGGTATCTCCAGCAATATGTTCAGATGGATATCAGAATTCCTTAGTCAAAGATTCATTGCTACTAAATTCAATAACTCACTTTCTAGTTACAGACAAACATACTAAGTTTGACTATAATTATTTATTTACTGTGCCACCTTTGCTTATCTTAAAAGTTAATAATTACATTAACGTTTTCGATACATTTGTATCATATTCAGATGTAGAGTGTTAAATGAACATTTATGATGAAAACCTTGCCTTATGGTATGGAACTTATTATGATTTTCGGATCTTGCTAAAGTGAATTGCTCTAACTTAACCTAATTTGGTCTATAATACACATGTTACATTAAGTTAAAATCATTTGCAGTCCATTTAGTACAATTTAAAAGATTTAGAATTATTTAAAAGTGATATAAAACTATAAATATAATCAGAGGAATATAAAACGTTATAGGACACTTTAAAACACTGTGAGCACTTGTTGGCTGTGTTTGCCAGTTTTTAACATCGTTTGATGGGGCTGCTTCTGTTGATCTTGATTTTAACAACGAACTAAAACGAAGTACTGTTCATATCACTAACATGTCTATAATTATTAACAATGTGTATTATTAAAGCATTTCATTTGATTTTGGTCAATAGATTGATGTGAAAATCATAGATATATGTTGCTATGTGTCAGTGGTTTGACGTTATTGGTACAAGATGGATGTTGTCGAGTCCATGAGTTTAATACAGTCAAATATTAATAGCTTATCGGCACACCACAATATGAAATTGATAAACATACCGAGGTCTACTCCAGGGCGCTGTCCTCAGCACAACTTTATTCAATATTTATATAAATGACTTACCCTCCCTATTAGGGGAATCAAACATAAAAACAGCACTATTTGCAGATGATATAGTTTTGTGGACTTCCGGATCTCACAGACATAGAGACAAAATTCAAAATTCTGCTCTTAAAGCTCTAAATCAACTACATGAATGGAATACATCAAATTTGATGACATTCAATTTAGGCAAAAGTAACTACCAAATATTTTCACTTGGTAAAAATGAAAGAGAATTCAATATCCAATACAATGGCCAACACCTCCCTAGGACTTATAAATCCAAATATCTTGGATTTATTTTCGACAATAAGTTAACATGGAACAACCATTTGAAATATATTTCTGAAAAAGGTCGTAAAAGATTCTCCCTTCTGAAAAGACTAGCAGGGAAGATATGGGGTTACTCTAGAAATACTTTGAACACTACATACAAAATGTTTATACAGTCAGTGCTGACGTACTGCAGAGAAATTTTAATTACTTCACCTTTCATAAACGAAATATAACTTGTTGAAAACCAAGCTCTCAGGCTCATTACTGGTGGAATCAAAACAACTCCAATAGATTATATGAGATTCCTCACTAATATTAACAGCATCAAAATGACAATAGAAGAAAAAGCACTGATTCAATATGAAAAACTTATCAGATTACGAGGAAACAATTGGCATTCATACAGTCCTCTCTGTAGATTAAAAATTCAAAAAAAGTTTCATATCCATGGTTGAAGAATTAAAACAGAAAATAAATGTCCTGAATTTAAAAGAAAACTTACAAATTAAACCAAGCCTTTTAACTCTATTAAATATACAGTATAACCTAAATTTAACACAAGAAATACTGAAATCAGAAGTAAACACTGAAATAATGAAACAATTGTCTTTAGAGACAATTAATATTAGGTACCCTCCACAAAATTGGCTTCATTTATACACCGATGGATCCTTGATCTCCAGGGAACAAGGTGCAGATGCAGGTGTTACGTGCTGTCTCTTCTCACTTTATAGATCTCTTGGATATGGAACAACAAGTTTTGATGGAGAAATCATTGCAATAAGTGAAAGTCTCAGGAATCTTCTCTGCCACATCAATAAATTTAAAAATGCAGTTATATTGTCAGACTCCAAAGCAGCTATTCTATCAATAGTCTCTAGACACACACCTTCATCTCAAATAGCAGAAATAAATAAAATGCTCTCTCAACTAATAACACTCAATAAAAGAATTGCATTCCAATGGATACCATCCCATTGTGGAATCCTGGGAAACGAGAATACGGATGCTTTAGCAAAGAAGGACAGAACTGCTACTTACAGACCTGTTACTAAATCTACGTATTACTCTGTGAAAAGATTTATTAAATCTACATACTTAGACTTCAACAAACAAAATTTGATATTACAATATCAAGGAAAAAAATGGAACTCTCTGCATCATAATCCACAGTTGATTCCCGATTTACCACGCAAATCATCTGTAGCTGCATTTAGATTGGCAACAGGCCATGACTGTTTGGCCAAGCATCTGCATAGAATTGGAATAAATCAGTTTCCTAACTGTCCATTGTGCAATTCAAATCAAGAAATGGATTCAGAACATCTCAAAATCTGTGCATCAGTGGCTAACCATGACAGTATCTTTGAAAAATATTGGAGTGCAAGAGGTCAAATTATTTTATTGTCAAATGCCTGGCATTAGAAAACAACATTATTTAATGCGCAAATGTAAAAATGAAATTATTTCGTGAATTATAATGGTTAATTACCAAGGGCAGCCATCTCGTGAAACAGCTCTGATGTTGAAATAGACTACATAATCACTAGGGACCGGATTTTTATGTAATTGCATATTACATTCCTTTCAACCTAACCGTATATAAATAACAAATCTTTGCGAATCTTGTAATTACCATTAATATATTAAAATTTGATACATATTTTTACATATTTACCCCACATTACATATTATGGCTTGGTATTACATTAATTAACATATTTAAGGTTTTTATTCATTTTTGCTTCTCTATAAGGAAAAAAAAAAACCTTCTGCTGGGTACAATTTGAAATACACAGATTTAAAAAGCCTTTTTACCTACCCAAGAAAGGATATATTTTGGGACGAAACATAACATTCTTAGTTGCAGGAAGTAATAGTGGCACTCACCCCACTGTAAATATGAGTGAACAAAAGGCAAAGTTTCTTATACTATTGTAAAAATCACTCAGAAAGTAGTGTTGCCTTCATGCGGTGGAGTGGGACGAGGACGACATGATTTGTCTCGAACTATAATTGTTCTGCACACATCTTAACAAGGCGTTCCCATGCAATTTGCAACCTTACCCAACCTCTTCCTAATCCTTCGAGGGAAAACCCATGTTAAGTCTGGCATGAGCCGCAATAAAGTAGCCGACGTTTGAAAAGAAGCTAAAGTAAAGGAACAAACTGGAAAGATGTTGAAAAATTAAAATAAATAGCTTTTCAGGTTATTGCTTGACCTCTTTACTTTAAATTTAGTAGACCTATACGGAAATGGGATTTTCCAAGGAATTAGAAAGTATGGTTCTCGGCTGGAATAATCCTATCCTTCTGAATGAGACAGGAATGTCACTTTTCAAACAACAGTTTGTAAATGCTTATAGTTTGAGATTTTAGTAGGTACGTTGTTTCTTATAGGGAGCAGCTAAACTGCATGTGTCCCACATCTCCTCTTATTTTCTCCTAATCTAGTAAAGTGAAACAGTGCTTGCAGTATTGTTGTGTCATTCCTTTCACTCAGTTCTCTAGTTTTAGTACTTACAGTATAAAGTGCAAGTGAATTTATCTACTGCTTTTAACTAACTAAAATGGTCCCTTATCTTCAACCCTAATGACAAACATAAAATCATGTATTGCGATGAACAAAGCTTTCACTACAGATGGGGAAAATAGTAATGTGTGAAGTGTGCGGTAAAAAAGTCGGGTGCTCTATGAAATCACAACTGGAGAGTCTTACTTATCCTATACCTGCCAGATATTGATATTAAATATTTTCATGATTTTACATATTTTAGTACATATTCAGCTTATTTTTCTTACATAAATATATACATATTTCACACCTTGATATTACATAAAAATCCTGTCCCTAATAATCACCCTCACTGCTGAGGATGCAACGATGCATGCATTGGTAAGTGTTACTGAATTTACTGCGATGTTGCAATTAGTTCTAGAAACAAAGTCCTTAACTCAGTGACGAAGGAAAATTATGTCCCTTTTATATTAAGGATTTACTCTATAAAGCTACTAGACGTCATTAAAACGTGACATTGCTAGGAAAGTTTTGTATGTAATTGTTTTGAAGAAGGAAAATAATTACTTGTAAATAATCGTTTACTGTCAGGAATTGGGACCTTTGGCCTAGTATACCCCCATTCATTCATACGAGAATTACAAGCTAACACTAGTCATACATCAGTAGCAGGACTTCTTGTTATGCGATCATTATGATGCAATATCACCATTTTAGGCAACACAGAATAAACACAAGACAAGGTATAAATATTTATTCATATGTGAGGGAAATAAATATAAGGAAATAATAACTGAGTAATTATAAATCTCACAGAAGTCTGCTTTATATTGTAATACTTTCCATTATTGTTCCAGGACTGATGACAGAGTGAAGCATATGAAAGTGTATGAAAAGGATATGGAGGGTGTACCTCATTACTATCTTTCAGAATCACGCTATTTTAAAAGCATTGTGGAACTTATTACCTGTTACGAACATGCAAGTTTAAGTGAAAATTTTGTTGGGTATGTACTTTTACCAGAAAATCATCTAGACTTTAAGTTTTTTTTAAATTTTGCATGAATAATAGCAAATCTTGCTTTTTTTTTTATGTTTTCTTTTAATTTTATTGTACAATGAGGGACATAATAATTGAGCGACTCAATTTTTTTAAAAGTCAAAGAATGCCACACTGCTCATGCTCCAAGCTGAAAGTTTTCGGTCATATGTTGATGAGATATTCATTTCACTTTCCTGTTTAAATTTACATATCAATGCTGAGAAAGAATTAAAACTATAGCCTTTTACAGTGACGCACCCAGGAATTTCTCTTGAGGATGGTCCAATAAATAAAAGGATATTAAATTACATAAATGCACATACACACTTTTTTTTTTACAAAGTCCACTCTTCTTGACTTTTTCTTTAGTTTGTTAACCACATCTCAACATCTTGTGGAGAAACTGTGATGTCACTATGGATGTCAAATCAAAAGTGTTATGTACATGTACATGAATCATTTCGGTAAAATTACAGATAACAGAATTATATGCTATCAATGCTTAAAAACTCTGTAAAAATGTTATAACTTATCACTTGGGGGGGTGGTTCGGACCTGATGGACCCCTCTCGTTGGTGCGCCCTTGGCCTCTTATGAACTGCACTATAGACCTTGAAACATTTTTGCCTGCTCAACAATTATGTTCCTCACTGTATATGTTTCTCAAAATGAAAATGACGTATCTCTAAGACTAAGTGTGAATCAGGCACTTCAGTCATCATTCAGAAAATCCAAGTCATCTCCACTGCACATCATTTTTGTATTTGCAGTGATCGATAGCTATTTATAATCATTACAATCTTGTAAAGAAATGTTTTGCCTTGTTGGTGTCACTTATGAGGTTTAGACACTTCAGACAGTGACTAAACAACAACAGACGAGCATATTCAAAATAATGAGATTTCAAAAGATACAGGAATGTACTATATTAAGGAATATAATATGGCTATATTTACTTGACCATTGTAAAATGTAGGCTTAATACTTAAACCAGTTACATTAATTTGTATGGAGTTTGATAAAAATGTAACAACAACTATTTTTAACAAAATAATCTGCCCTCAGTGAGGGTGACCATAAAGATCCAGAATAAAAGCACTACAGAATAATTCAGAAAGACAAAAAGATTAAATGCAGGAATTGTTTAATAAAACATCCAGAGAAATGCAAACCCAATAGAATCATCAATTGCCAAAATATAAATGGTAATGTAATATTTGGATTGAATCCTTAAGAATATCCAATAAAATTTTTTGAATTTCAAAAAATCGGAGACCGAGTGCTTTTAAAATATTCCATGTGAATTTAGGAAGTGTGCTACGTGCACCAAAAAAAGACCAGAAACACTCCACTGACTAGTGGGAAGGTTGTATTTCTCACTTAGGTATGGGATGCAGGACTCATAAATGGATTTCTTCTCCTCATCAACGTTTTGTGCCTGCAGGGCATCCATCTCAAACCGGATTGTAGGATCAAGAACTATTCCCTTAGTTTGAGTCCTGTGGATGGCTACAATATCTGCTCTTCTGTTCAAATCCAAGGATAAAACGCAGACGATTTCCTCGTATACCTCCCATCCGTGATGCTTGAGGACATCAGCAATACCGGTCCTGGCCTTATGGCATCAATTGTTGCGGAGCAGCTCCATTTTTCGACAAAATCCCAACACGTGACCAAGAGTTTCCGTCTCGTTGCAGCCAGGATGGCGACAACAGGTTGTGTTGAAACTTCGGCCAGGCACAGATCTAACCGCAGATAGATTGCTGGATATTTTAATTGCATTAATGTATTCTGAAATTGATAAATTTGCTTTTGAAGACATCCAGGAATTTGACTTAGGGCCCTCAGAATACAGGATAACACCTTTGCCCTTATGAGGTAATTTATACCATGATTCAAAACTTCTGTTCCGCAAGATCTCCCTCAATTGTCGACCTTTACTGTTGGGAGCAATAGAAGACTTATTGATGTTTAGTCTACATAGACTCAGTTGCTGTTCAACGTGCAGGTTCCTTACAAAGTTAAGATGCACATCATAAGACGATTACAGATGTTATAATGTTGAATGCTGGCCTCTCACTCTGCATAAAGAATTCCCAAACCTCGGACTTTTTTACTTACATATAACATGGAATTTGGTGTATCATCGGGCAGCATCATAATTTCTTTCACAGCACTTCTAATAATTTTGTCAAGATCTCGTAAGAATGTATCAAATAACTACGGTAATGGAGCAAATTGCAGAGGGTAAATCAAACCTGGCCATATAGATTAGTTTATGATTTATAATTTTTGGTCTGATTTTAATAATTTTGTTTGGACGAGTCCATCCAAGTCTGAAGATAGGTTTTTGATAGTCTTGTTTTTATTGAAGGAGATTTTGTCTGTGAAATCTATTCTGAGATATCGGATATGCTCATTTTTATCACGCAACGAAGAAGTAACAGAGTCTTGTAGAGTGATAATATCATCTGCACAGAGCTTACCCTTTTGTAAAACAATTGCCTTGCTTTTAGCTGGATTTATGTGAAGACCAATTTCAGTTTAGCTACTTTCAGCAAAATCAACAAGAGATGTAGCATTTGCTTTATATGCTACCAATTAAAGCAAGGTCATCAGCAAAGGCTAGCGCAGACAAATGAGATAGTTGATCTGATAAAGAATGGCCATATTTAGTAGAAATATCTTAATCAGTCAGATTTTGCATCACATGATTGATTGCCAAATTAAATAATATGGATGATAACAGAGAACCCTGTGCTACACCACAATTTAAGGCTATAGGTTTTGTTTTTTTAAAATTTGATTCAATTTCAATAGTATTTGCTGATAAGGAAGAAGAAATTAAATTGTAGAGATTCTGTGGAATGCATGCATGCTTAAGGACTCTTTTTATATGTTCATGTCCGATGGAGTCGAAGGCCTTAGATACATCAACAAATACGATACAGCAATTTTTTTTTTAATATTTTTTTTCTGATTGAAGACAACCATTAACAATTGAAGAATTTACAGTAGCTTGCAAATTAATCCGAACACTACATATTTTTACATTTTCTGTCATTGTTGGCCTCACAGCTGCTCATACCGTTTTAATTGACATCTGTAGTACGTGTAATTCCATTGTTGAAGGTCTGTCGTTATTATTTTTTTATAATATGTGACATTTTACTTGTCGTTTTGTACTTATAAGCATTTCAGTTGTGTTGAAGACTTAATACTGCAATCCTGTGTACATTCTGTCGTCTTCACAAATGGATACAACTCCACGAAAATGGTCTAAAATTATAACATTAGCAGAGCATTCTTCTATGACACAGAGGCAAAATGCTGCAGAATGTCACATCGGTTTGGCTACTGTTAATTCGATCATAAAACGATACAGGGAGACTGGATCCATCACACCCCAGAAAAAAGGAAGACTTCACCTGCAGATGATCGTTTAATTGTCAGGAAAAGTAAATTAAATCCTAGACTAACTGCTGTCGACTTAACCCGCGAGTTAATGGCTACCACTGGGGCGAATATTCACATCACAACAGTGCGGCGTAGGCTTTTGGAAGCTGGACAAAGGGCTCATAAGCCTATTAAGAAGCAACTGCTAATCCCTGTTATGTGCAAAAAATGCTTTATGTGGGCAAAATTACATCAACACTGGACAGTGAATGACTGGAAGAATGTACTTTATTCCAATGAGTCTCATTTCGAGGTCCACGACCACCGTGTTTCTTACGTACGGAAAGGATCCGAAAAAGTAACAGCAGCTCATCTCCAACAAGCACCCAAATACCCCCCTAATGTAATGTTTTGGGGTTGTTTTACACATGAAGGGCCTGGAGCATTAATACCTATCAAGGGAATGATGAATTCTGACAAATATATTCACTTATTGGAAACCAGAATCGTACCCCAGCTGCAAAAATCATTTCCGGATGGCAGAGGTGTGTTTCAACAAGACCTGGCACCATGCCATACGTCTCGAAAAACTACAGAATTCTTCAACAAGAAGAATATTCAGGTATTCCCCTGGCCAGGCAACTCACCCGACATCAACCCCATTGAGAACTTGTGGTCAATTTGCAAAAGAAGAGTGCAAAAAATTTATTGTTCTACAAAGGAGAAGATGATTTCTGCCCTCATTGGTGTATGGTTTCGCAATGAAGAAATGAATATTTGTGGGAAATTAGTGGAATCCATACCAAATCGTCTCAGAGCTGTTATTAGGTACAAGGGAGGCCACATAGATTACTGAGGTATGTCTTAGATCCTTTTTTTATCCCGTTTGAGTGTTTTTGCATAAGTAATTACGTTGTTCAGATTAATTTGCACGCCACTTGTATATGCGTGCCAGGCAGAGCCATAAATCCTCGCTGATATTGATTTAATGCAATATAACTTCTCAATTTTGAATCCAACAATCTTTCAATAATTTTTCGCAAGACAGGAAATATGGTTATCGGTCTCCAGTTTTTTATATTTTTTTCATCACCATCCTTATAAATTAAAACTGCCCAAGCCTGTTTCAGAAGAGAAGGCATAAAAGAAAATTGTAACATTGCATTGGTAAATAAGGTTAGGAATTTGGTTGTTTTGAGATACCTTAATATGCGAACAGTAACGCGGTCTGGGCTGGGAGATGTGTCAATCTTAATGCCATAAAGAGCCTTACAAATTTCTTCTTCAGTAACGGTAATGTTGTTAGGTAAATCACTATTAGGAGCAAAATTGGACAGTGGTGAAATATTATTTTCCGAACAAAATACATCTTCAAAATGATCAGAAATAACATTAAGAGGAATTTTGCAGCATTGTTGTGTGCTTGATTTTCGCAAAATTTGTCGGGCTATTTTCCTTCTTTGATTATAAAATTTATACTGCGCCAACTCATTTTAGTATTCTTTTCTATTTACTTCCCTCTTTCGAATAGATTTTCTCACAGGATTATCAGATGACTGAAAACTATACTTACATTGAGCGCAGTGGCTTTCCTCAGGGGAGGGTAGGGAGGAACGTCTCCACACATTTTTCTTCTTTTGAAAGTAAATACCAAATAAAATATGTGCCTTGAAATTCAAGGAAGATTCGATAATTTTTAAGTTCACAGCTATAAGAAAACCTTGGTTGATCGAGTTTCAAATGATGCACGCTCATGTGCTGCTAGAAAACTGTGAGATAGATGCGAGATTGTTTGTGTGGAGGAATGTCAATTCATTCTTTCTTTACTGCAGTTAGCACACATAGACAACAGCGCACTAGCAGCCAGAAAAAGAAGCAGAGTTTTAAAGCGAGTAAATGAACAGAAAGGGAGGAGATCCTTCTCTGAATCAGTGCAAGGGTGGGAAATAGAAACCGACTGGTCGTACACCAAGCTCGCTATCGCTGCCATCTAACGATCTTGCATTCAACCAGACTATAACACATCTAGGAGGAGGCACAATAAAAACAGTTTTAACGCAACGCTATGAAAGACACCATAATATAAACTTTTTTTAAATTATAAATCAAAAATATTATTCATTGCACTTTATATAGGCTACTATTCATGGTGTGAAACTTTTAAGGATATTTGAAAGTTAAAGTCGGGTTTATATAAAACAAAGAGGAAGTAGTTCTACGTTACTATCGCAGATTTTTTTGGCCCCTGAAATTCACTTCCATTCATTGTGTACTAGACAGGGCAACAGCCAAGTTGTCAGTTTTGTACAAATATATTTGAAATTGAAAGTAGGTACTCCAAAGTACATTATTTTTAACATAAAAAATTGGCCACCGGCAACTTTGAACAATAATGGCAGTATGACTTTACTAGAACTGATATTCTTCAAAAGCATGTGATACTGAACTTGTAAAATGTACATGTGGCAACACAGACCATGTGGGTGGGTGCAGTGTTCTCACTTTCCTCAGATTATTTCCCATTCCCATTTCCCCGATTACATGTTAGTAGCTATAGCCTCTTCCAACATGTGTGATGCTGTAGTGTGCTCGAAAAATTCTGCGAGGTGAATTTCCTTGTAATTGTTAATTTGTGCAATTATTCAACACTGAATGGAAGTGAAAACATTATATATTTTGGACAATTTAGGAAACTCAGTTTACAAGAACAGATTATTGCTATACAGAAGGGAAGGCCAACCACAACACTACCTGGTCTTACACTTATGCATGTTGGCTAATTTGTAGCATGTTTCATTCAAGAAGGTGTCATTTCGTCCTGTTACCTTCTTTCCTCCTCTTAAGAAATACGCAGGAGCCGCCACTGATTGAGCGTTTAATTTGCGATTTTTGTAATGTCGTATAACTGGATGTTGAGGGCCAGGCAATTCAGTGGTTTCATCAAGAAAAAATTTTAATAAATCTTTCGTTAATAGTTCCAGATCATCATTATTTCCGTCCGACAGAATATGTGAAATACGGTCTTCCCATTGCTGCATCGGATTGTCATTATGACTATTGTGAGGCACTGCATCTAATATATTACAATTATTATCTTGTTCAGGTGAAGTGCTTGCAAATACCAGCAGAGGATCATTACTATTAGTATTAGAAATATGATTGTCCGAAACTAGATCATTGGAAGAAGTAGAAGAAGAAGGAGAATAATATTGACTCACGATTTTGTCCCGTCATTGCGGATGAGCTTTACCAATGTGAATATTGACACCAACAGAAGATTTGCACTCTTTTTTACAAACTGGACATATGGCAGTTGCACTAATACATGAAGCAACGTTCATAATGGGACTAAATAATATAACCACTAAAGTGTAGGAAAAATTTGGGTAGTCAGCATCGAATGTAGAAAAAAAAAATAAATAAATATAAATAAAAAGTTTATATTATATTCACAAACATACTTAGATTCTCTTGACTGCAAACCAGTAGAAGATAACACAATTCATAGATGGAAATGTATTATATAAAAGTCCATAACAACCATTATAAATAAACAGGTCCACAATAGCAAATAGCAAATTTTAAAAATGTAAGTCATATTAAAGTGAACAAATAAGCCAGCATATACAGAATAAAGTAGAGAATTGAAGATCAATACCTACAAACAGTTATTCCAATATATATGTTATGGTAAGCTATCATCTTGGACACCCATCAATACTGGTGTAAGACAAAGATGTGGATTATCACCCATTGTCTTTATTATTTATATGAACCGAATAATTAAAGAGTGGAAGCAAACTCGCCATGGATATATACAAATTAACAGACACCTTAAATTCGATTCAATTCTCTTTGCAGATGATTTGGTATTATTAGCACTTTCAGAAGACGACCTCCAAAGGTCAATATAGAATTTGCAGCAAGTAGCAGCTACATACAATATGCTACTTACAGACCTGTTACTAAATTTACATGTTACTCTGTGAAAAGATTTATTAAATCTACATACTTAGACTTCAACAAACAAAATTTGATAACACAATCCCATGGGAAAAAATGGAACTCTCTGCATTAAAATCCACAGTTAATTCCCGATTTACCACGAAAATCGTCTGTAGCTGCATTTAGATTGGCAACAGGCCATGATTGTTTGGCCAAACACCTGCATAGAATTGGAATATATCAGTCCCCTAACTGTCCATTGTGCAACTCAAACCAAGAAATGGATTCGGAACACCTCAAAATCTGTGCTTCAGTGGCTGGTCATGATAATATCTTTGAAAAATATTGGAGTGCAAGAGGTCAAATGACTTTATTGTCAAATGCCTGGCATTGGAAAACAACAACAACAATAATATGGAAATTTCAACAGATAAAACAAAAATTATGGCATTCTGTGGGAAATATCCAATACAAAGTAAAATTTGTCTCAATAATAAAATATTAGAAAGATATAATAGTTTCCCATATTTAGGTTACAATCTATCCATTTTTGCAGAATTGGACATATCACAGAAAATTAATAAATAGGCCTACACAAGAGCTATGGGCATTATAAATAGTGTGATGAAACCATCCTTGGTTCAGAAACACACCTGCATATGTCTCTATAACACATTGGCACGACCGATGCTCAGCTATGGCAGCGAAGCCTGGACTCTGAGGAAAGCAGAATAACGGCTTGTGAAATGGGATTCATGCGAAGAACAGCGGGCTACACTAAATGGGATCTGAAAAGAAATTGTGAAATTTTAAAGGAACTAAAAACTCAACCAGTTTTAGATTACATTGTTCAATATCAGTCTAATTGGAAACATCATTTGGAAAGAATGAGTAATAGTAGACTCCCAAAGGCAATTTATGATTATGTACCACATGGCCAAAGATCTGTGGGTCGTCCTGCTAAGAGATGGCGTGAAAATTTTATGTGAGACCGTAACAGGCCTTGTGGCCTAACAGTTGTCAGGCAGAACAACAACAGAATTATTTCTTCATCAACAATGAAAAGCATTATATGAATATCATAGCCTACTCTGTTCTACCTGTGAACTTCTATTGTTCAAGTACAGTATAATTCGGAATATGTATGGTAAGACTTTCCTGTGTCAAATTTCAACGCACCTCGTTTACATGTTTCCACCTATTTATGGGTCATTTTCAGAACTGGTCGTTGTTGGTCTTGGCGCCACTTGTTCTGTTTCCTGTGAGGGTGTGTTCGTGTGGTATAGTATAGAGCCAAAGAGTGTGTGTGTTTTGAAGTTGAGTTGTGTGTTGAGAATTTCGTTGGGATGTGTTTTTGTGTGTCTGTATATTTCATATTGTTCTAGTGTGTATAGTTTCTGGCTTTTTGGTTGGATGTGTAGTATTTCCATGTCTGTGTTGATGTCTCTGTGGGTGTGGTTAGCATTTGTGATGTGTTCTGCATTTGTGGAGGTGTTTTGTAATTTTGTTATGGCTGTGATGTGTTCTTTGCAACGTGTTTGAAACGATCTGCCTGTCTGTCCTATGTAGAAGTTGTTGCAGGTGTTACATTTGAGTTTGTATACGCCTGTGTGGTTGTATTTGTTTGTTTGTGTGTTGAGATGTTTTTGTAGAGTGTTATTTGTTCTGTATGCGATGTTGTAATTTAATTTCTTGAATGAGGTTGCAATTTTGTGTGTGTTTTTGTTTTCGTATGTTAGTGTGATGTATTTTTTGTGTTCTTATGTTTGTGTTGTATTCTTATGTTTTTTTGTGATTATGTTTTGTCATACGTATTATGTTGTCTATTATGTTAGGGTTGTATCCGTTTTCTTGTGCTATGTATTTGATTGTGTTTAGCTCTTCGTTGTAATCTTGTTGGTTCATTGGTATGTTGAGTAGTCTGTGTACCATTGTTCGGAATGCAGCTTGTGTTGTGTGGGGTGGTTGGATGTGTTGTTGTTGTTGGTTTTCTGTATACTCTGAATGTGTGTTTGTTGTCTACTTTTGTTATTGTGATGTCTAGAAAATTTATGGATTTGTTGTTTTCAGTTTCTAATGTGTAATGTAGCTTTGGGTG
Organism: Periplaneta americana; assembly: GCF_040183065.1. Classification (NCBI taxonomy): domain Eukaryota; kingdom Metazoa; phylum Arthropoda; class Insecta; order Blattodea; family Blattidae; genus Periplaneta; species Periplaneta americana. The sequence goes on from NC_091127.1 coordinate 93,098,645, forward strand.
TATTTTGTTTATGTGTTGATGTAGGTTTTGAATCTGTCATTTGTTTCCTTTGTATAGTATTAGTATGTCATCTACGTATCTGTGGCAATATATGATGTTGCCTTCGTGTTTGTTGTTGTCTTTGTTTAGTATGTATGTCTGTTCTATGTGGTGTAAGAATATTTCTGCTAGTATGCTGAAAATGGGTGATCCCATGGGTAGGCCTTCGGTTTGTGTGTAATATTTGTTATTGTATGTGAAGTAGTTTTGTTTTGTGATGATGTCTGTGGTGTGGATGATTTCTTTAATGTGTTCTTGTGGTGTGTTGTTGTTTTTGAGCATTTGTTCTAGTATCTGTAATGTCTCTTTATCCCAGAATACGGACTGCACCCTTCCCCTCTACCACCACCGCACCTACCTTGCAACTTGCTGTTTTCCTTGCAGACTCCTCCCTCGCTCGCGTTCTCACGCTTCATCTCACTCCATTCGAGACACGCGCCACCTCGAAACATCATGGCGGCCACTAGCGATCTCTGTGAACATCACGGACCCGACATGTAGCACATGATGAAAACAAGCGGGGGCTGCAAGCCCCAATGATGATGCTGGTGCAAAATGTATTTGTTTCTTCCAGCATTCTCCAATTGTGCTTTTTTTATGCATATATCAGATACTGTTTTTGTTTCAATACAGTCACTGACTTTATCGCAAACAAAAAAACTTCGAGTTCGCAAGCTTGTGTGTTCACATTGTCACTCACTTCTGATGTTAATATTTATGAAAATCATTGTGAATGGCAGTGGCGGCTGGTCACTTTGAAAGTTGGTGGTTCACAGTGTAAGTGAACTTAAATAATTATTCAGTTTAAAGGTGTTAATTTTAAAATGATATCACTATGTAATGAATAGGCTTATAAATTTTTATTATTATTATTATTATTATTATTATTATTATTATTATTATTATTAAAATAGAACTAGCCTATGTGGAATAAATCAAAATCATTTTTAGAAGAAAGTTGAGACATATGGGGAAAAAAAAAAACTTTATAATTATTACCTAGACCTAGTATTGTACTATTATAAATATTGTTAGGCGTAGCCACTCACCTATTTATGAAGAAAATCAGCCCATCTCTCCTTACTGCTTGCGAACTTATCAATCACTCTTTCATTGAAGTCCCTAATTTTCATGATGAAACCCCGCTCAATGGATAGTATAGCAAGTGCTGATAACCTCTCTTGTCATGTTGTGTTCCACAGAATGTTTTGATCCTTTTCAGAGTCGAAAAACACGTTCTGCCAATTCAAACGAACCCAAAATCTAACACAATTAATTATTATATTTAAGACGTACCTATTTAGAGCTACTTTCTGATTATGTGCCTCAATTGCTTTTCTATATGCACTATCCATCTGCTGTCCAATATTTACATAACCAAACATGACAAAACTTAGTGTTTTTCATATGCACTTTTGACGACACTTTTTTTTTTTTTTTTTTTTTTAAGCACGGTCATGAAGGTGCTGGAGATCACTTACTCCAGGTTTTGTCCATGGATCTTCATCACCATACAGAATACACGAAAAACAATAAAGAGCATTCTTCACTTCACACCCACACAACCAATCGTATTTATCATACACATCGTAATTGAAGTTTCTGTTAAAAGATCTAGCTTTTGTTTTTGTTAACTGAATATGAGGAGTCGGTCTACCAAGACGCGTAACTTCACTTTTTTTCTTCCAACACTAACAATGAGAACGGCCGTGCTAAAAGAGACTGGATCGTATTCGTTATTTCGACACTTGCGGATACACGTTATATGTTACAGCCTATTACAAATAAATTCTTACTTACTTACTGCTTTTATGGTACCTGGAGGTTCATTGCCGCCCTCACATAAGCCCGCCATCGATCCCTATCCTGAGCAAGATTAATCCAGTCCCTATTATCATATCCCCCCTCCCTCAAATCCATTTTAATATTATCCTCCCATCTACGTCTCGGCCTCCCCAAAGGTCTTATTCCCTCCGGCCTCCCAACTAACACACTATATATGCATTTCTAGATTCACCCATACGTGCTACATGCCCTGCCCATCTCAAATGTCTGGATTTAATGTTCCTAATTATATCAGGTGAAAAATACAATGCGTGCAGTTCTGCATTGTGTAACTCTCTCCATTCTCCTGTAACTTCATCCCTCTTAGCTCCAAATATTTTCTTAAGAACCTTATTGTCAAACACCCTTAATCTGTGTTCCTCTCTCAAAGTGAGAGTCCAAGTTTCACAACCATACAGAACAACCGGTAATATAACTGTTTTATACATTCTAACTTTCAGATTTTTTGATAGCAGACTAGACGACAAAAGCTTCTCAACCGAATAATAACACTCATTTCCCATATTTATTCTGTGTTTAATTTCCTCCCGAGTATCATTTATATTTGTTACTGTTGCTGCCAGGTATTTGAATTTGTCCACCTCTTCAAAGGATAAATTTCCAATTTTTATATTTCCATTTCGTACAATATAATCATATACTTTGTCTTTTCGGGATTTACTTCCAAACCTATCGTTTGACTTGCTTCAAGTAGATTTCCGTGTTTTCCCTAATCATTTGTGGATTTTCTCCTAACATATTCACGTCATCCGCATAGACAAGAAGCTGATGTAACCCGTTCAATTTCAAACCCCCTCTGTTATTCTGAACTTTCTTAATGATAGTGCATCTCTTGCTTTAGTCCGTAGTGGATTGGAAAAGCATCTGATAGAAACTGGCCTATACGGACTCTGCTGTAAGTTTCACTAAGACATGTTTTAATTAATCAAACTAGTTTCTTGGAAATACCAAATTCAATAAGAATATTATATAAATCTTCTCTCTTAACCGAGTCACATGCCTTTTTGGAATCTATGAATAACTGATGTACTGTACTGTACCTTATACTCGCATTTTTTCTCCAATATCTGTCGAATACAAAAAATCTGATCAATAGTCGATCTATTACGCCTAAAACCACACTGTTGATACCCAATAATTTCATCTACATATGGAGTTAATCTTCTCAAAAGGATATTGGACAGAATTTTGTAGGACATCAACAAAAGTGATATTTCTTGAAAGTTGCTACAGTTGGTCTTGTACCCCTTGTTAAAAGTGTGTGTGTGTGTGCGTGCGTGCGTGCGTGTGCGTGCTCTGGATTTAACAATGAAGTCATTATCCTTCTTGCTTCCCAATATTTTGACGGAAGGGCCACAAATGTCCTAAGAGTTTCACAATTAGCCAGGTGCTCCATCTCCATGTCCTCTTCTCTGGTGCACAGTAAGCATTTAGGTGAATTCAGTACTCCAATACGATGGAGGTGTTTACTGAGGCAATCATGACCAGTAATCAATCTAAACATGGCCACGGCAGATTTTCGAGGTAGATCAGGAATTAGTTTTGGATCTTTGAATGATTCTTTCCATTTTGAATTTTGATGTTTTGCCTGTTCACTGTAACTTATTCTTTTTATGACTCACTTTATTGATTCATATGGGAACTTGAAATTTGTTTTTAAGTTGATATAAGTTCCTTTCTTTGCTAACATATCTGCTTTCTCGTTACTGTTCAGTCCGCAGTGGGCCAGGATCCATTGGAAGACCACTGTTTTATTTAGCATTTGAATTTGTTTTACCATGCAATGAATTTCTTTTACTTTTTCCATTTTAGGGGATGTAGTTGAGCTGATGGACTGGATTGCAGCTTTGGAGTCAGACCGGATGACTATGTTTTTGCACTGGTTTAGCCAAACAAATACATTTTGAAGTAATGTATAAATGGCTTCAACTTCGCCATCAAAATTTGTTGTGTACTTGCCAACATTTTTATAAAGAGAAAAGTATTGGCAAGTAGCTCCTGCTCCAGCTCCTTCATTTTGATCCATGAGAGATCCATCAGTGTAAATGTACAACCAGTCCTTTTGTGGATATTTTCTATTAATTGTTTGTAGGGCAATGGCTTTTGCTATTTCTGTATTTATATCTTTTTTGTTGAAGACTTCATCAAGATCATGGCAGCAATCTACTTTGAAGTTATTAAGTGGATTATATCGAGACATCAGGTTTTCCTTTTCACTTGGTATTTCTAGAATTTGCTTAAGCTTTTCTACCTCTTGTATGTATCCATTTTGGGTCCTCAATGTAAATTTAGAATCTTTGTATTTACTCCATTTATCCCAATTTGGAAGCCTTCTTAATTTTTCATAGGTTAAAAGGGCTTGTGTTTCAAGATCTGTTACAACTGGTTTATTAGATGTGATTATTTGCATGGCTTCAATTGGAGTAGTTTTGATTGCACCAGTGATGAGACGTAAAGCTTGGTTTTGAGTGCATTCTAATATCTGTTTATTTGTGGTTGATGAAGTTATTAGTGCTTCACCACAGTACGTTAAGATAGGCTTTATGTATGTGTTGTAGGTTGTGTTCAGTGTACTCCTTGAGCTACTCCATTTCGTTCCTGCCAGTCTTTTTAGTAATTTAAAACGATTTGTTGCCTTTGTGCTGATCTGTTCAATGTGATTTCTCCGTGTAAGCTTATTGTCGAAATGTATACCCAGGTATTTTGCATTTTCGGTTCTTTGTAACTTATCATCTCTATAGTTTAGATTTATTTTCACTGGTTTCTTTCTTAATGAGAAGAGTTGAAAGTTTGTTTTTTCTGTGTTCACTGACATCATATTATTTGAACACCAAATTTCAAGTGCCACTAACGATGACTGGATGGAATTTTGAAGTTTCTCTACTGCGTTGGTTTTATGTGACGTCCAAATAACCAAATCATCAGCAAAGAGTGCTGTTTTAGTGTCATGTTTTTCCAGCTCTTGTGGTAGGTCGTTAATATATATGTTGAATAGTGTTGTGCTTAATACTGCACCTTGAGGTAAGCCCAAGTGAGTTTGTTTACGTTTAGAACTTGCTGATCCAAAGTTGTAGAACAAAATCTTTGGGTGATGAACTCAGATATCCATCTTAACATATTGGATTTTATGCCTGATTTCTAGAGCTTTGTAATCAGATTGTATCTCCACACATTATCATATGCTGATTTCAAATCGGCGAATACAGCTAATGTATCTTTCTTTTTATTAAATCCATCCGTAATAGCTTGACTTAGTAAGATTATTTGTTCTCTTGTTGACTGGTCTCTCCTAAATCCGGCTTGCTGTGTTGATAGAAGATTGTTTGTTTCTAAAAACCAGTTTAATCACTCTGATATCATCCTTTCCATGATTTTAGCTAAGTGGCTTGTTAGTGATATAGGTCTATAGCTTTCAATTTTGTCTGCTGTCTTTCCTGGTTTCAATATTGGAATAAGATTGCTTTTTTTTCCAATTTGCAGGTATGGAGGCGTTCCAAACATAGTTATAGAAGTCAAGTAATGCATTTCTTGCTTTAGTGCCTAAGTGTTTGATGAATTCTGGGTGGATATTGTCTGGGCCTGGGGCTTTTTTGTTACTAAGTTTGTTAATGGCAGTTTCTAGCTCTAATAGGTTAAATTTGTGGTAGAAAATTTCATCAGTAGTGATAACATTTTGATTCTGAACCTGCATTTTCTTCTTAATTTCTAATTTCATCGACTTCTGTAGCTTTCTATGTTGTCTTGAGAGTTTAGGAGCAGAATAATATGTATTAAAAGCTGATGCAATTTTATAATCATCTGTTATATTTTTGTGTCCATATCTTATTGGTTGTTTATGTGTAGATTCTTTCCGTACAGTAGATATATATAAATATATATATATATATATATATATATATATATATATATATATATATATATATAAACTTTGTTACTATCTTGTTTATAATCTGAGTTTTCTACAAACTTATCAAATGCATTTCTTTTGACATTTAATATACCTTTCCTAAATCTTGCAGCTTTATTTTTCCAATCAAGAAAGCTTTCCTTATCCTTGTTGGTTTCTGCTGCCTGCCTGGCCTGTTCTCGTTCAACTTTTAGTTTTTGTAACTCTTTTGACCAAAATGGTTTGTACATTCTAACTTTCCCTCGTGGGACATATTTCTTTGCTGTTGTAATCAAAATTTTGCATATATCGTTATTAATGGTGTCTGGTGAGCTAGATTTGATTTTGATCTCGTTTGATAATCTGTTTTCTAATTCACTTTTGTATCCCTTCCAGTCAGATTTTTTAAAATTCCAGGATTTCTTGCAGTGGACTTTGGGTGGTTTTGCCTTGACTTTAATACTGGCAATTACGACTCTATGGTCAGATCCGAGACTTTCATATATTTCATGGTGTGTTCTTTCAGCTATATTTGATGCCACTAGTAGTAAATCAGGGTTGGATGTGGAGCCTGTATGATGCATGTAAGTAGCCTCTTGATCCCTATTGAATACAAGTTCCAATTCATTTGTATTTAACCAATCTTCCATTGCTTTGCCAGCTGTATTTTGGTCTCTATATCCCCATAATTTGGAATGGGCATTAAAATCTCCCATTATTATAGTTTTATGTGATATATAAAAAATATTCAAATCAGGACTGTTATTTGGAGGATTGTAAACAAAATATATTGAAAAGTGTTCTTTGGATCTCCATAAATCCAGATATGCTATTTCTATCTTATCTGTTTCATTCATTTCTTTCACAATTTTGAAATTTGATGTGAGGTTATTTCTAACACCAATGAGCATACCACTAGCTATTTGTCTTCCTTTTGGTAAGAGGTACGTTGTATATCCTTTTATGCTGAAATATTTCTTCTGGTTGTTACATATACAGTATTGGCCTCCATTATACCAAAAACATCTACTTGTTTGGTGAACAATATTTTGGCAAGTTCTGTTTTCTTATCCTGACTAAAACCTCTAGAATTCCATTGTAGTAACTTCACGTTTTCATCGTTCTTCCCTCCCAAGGCAGTCCCCACCCGGAGATCCGACCGGGAGACTATTACTCCGAAATATTTTACTTTGGGATGCAACATTTTAATGAGCTGATTTGAACCATTTTCTTGAAGGACACCATGTTTTTAAGAGTTGGCGGTTGTACTGTCCTTTCTCAACCCCCTATATGAAAGGAGGACCACACCTGTCTTTGGTCAGTGGGTCCTTCGGACCTAGTCGGGAGGGCTTACTTGAGTCCACCGACTGTTCCCCCCTCTGCCTCCTGTGGGACGCATCTCTATGCCATGACAGGCTAGCATAGATAATTACCTGTTGGTCCGCGGGAGATATTTCATTTCTCTCCTACCACTCATTTCTGAGAGGCATTCCCTGATCCGTCACCTGGGGACAGGCCCTCTAGGGGTTACAAGTTCCCCCGAGGGGTTAAAAATATGTATAATTATGGACTCCTTCCATTGTTCTGGTACAATTTTCTCTTCCCAAATAGTAAGCACAAGCTTATAAATTTTGCTAGATAATGCGGTTCCACCCTCTTGTATTAATTTTGCTGGAGACTTGTACTTTTTCAGATTTTCTATCGCAGTTTCGACTTCAGAAAGTGTGGGTTCGGGTATAAATGGCTCAGCAGTTTGTATATGAATTTCGTCCTGATCCTTTCTATTTGGCATATGTATATTTAGTAGTTGTCCAAAATAGTTTTTCCATCCGTTCAGGATTGAATGAGAGTCTGCAAGCAAGTCACCATTCTCATTCTTGATCATGTTTACCCTTGCCTGATATCCGTTTTTAAATTCTTTTATACCCTTATATAAATCTCGAATGTTTTTATTCTTACTATTTGTTTCTACCTCATTCAGTTTTTCCTTCATACAAATAAATTCTACACGAACTAATTCATAACATTTCACAGAAACTAATTCACTACATTTTATAGAAAGTAATTTACAAAATTAAAAAAATACTAGAGTCTTTATTATTATGTAATTCACTTCTCAAACATGTAGCAGCCATAAGCAGCGAAAGTGCATGCGCTGAAGTGTTAACCAACATCAATGCCTTATACACCGCTGACCCCTTCTCCTTCCCGCCACACACTCAAGGTTTGCCATGGCTAGGGGAGAGCCATAGGATGCACTGAGAGTGAACTAGTAGCTATGAGGCTCCTACAGACGGTAAAGAAGAATATGCAAAGACTCTCGTCAAAGCCCTCTACCGTTAATCAGACATAAAGTGAAAATATGGATCTTGTTTTTTCGATTTGCTGATGAAACTAGGAATATATGTAGCGCAAACCTGCTACCTTATCAAGAAGCCGCCCCTAGTGAATGGTTACATTAAATAACCTGACTGTAAGCTTTGGCATTCACGTCTACTTTTCATTTTTGTTTACATGGCCATGAATAAAACAAACTGTGATTCCATGGATACTTAATTTGTAATGGTTCTGAATTTAGATGGCCATGAAATCGTGATATTATAACTGTTCCTACTTGAAATATTTATTTAATGTACATTTGTCTATCATAGAAAAACATTGTATGATACACACTCGTAAAGTTGTTTTTTTTTTTTGCCCTCATGCCAAAAAGAGAACTTGTACGAACTTGTCTCATAAATAACTATTATTTTAAAATAATATTTTCAATCAACAATATATTAGGACTACAGATTTTGACAGCAGTCTATAAATTGAAAGATTTTGATCTGTTTATTAATTGTAGCTTCATATATTGTAGCCATCTACAGGACTCAATCTAAGGGAATAGTTCTTGATCCTACAATCCGGTTTGAGAGGGATGCCCTGCAGGCACAACACGTTGATGAGGAGAAGAAATCCATTTATGAGTCCTGCATCCCTTACCTAAGTGAGAAATATAACATTCCCACTAGTCAGTGGAGTGTTTCTGGTCTTTTGTTTGGTGCACGTGGCACACTTCCTAAATTCACATGTAATATTTTAAAAGCATTCGGTTTCCAATTTTTTGAGATTAAAAAAATTTTGTTGAATATTCTTAAGGATTCAATCCAAATATTACATTACCATTTATATTTTGGCCATTGATGATTCTTTTGGGTTTGCATTTCTCTGGATTTTTTACTAAACAATTCCTGTCTTTCTAAATTATTCTGTAGTGCTTTTATTCTGGATCTTTATGGTAACCCTTATTGAGGGCAGATGATTTCGTTTAAAATTTATCTCTAATAAATTTTAAACTAAAACAAATAAAAGAGTACACTTGAAGACTTGGGAGCACTCTTGCTAATTTCAAATATTCCAAAATAGGAATGGGCGCATTTCGAATCTGGTGCACACTCCCTTCAAGTCAAGCAACGAAGAAATTACGTAACTTGTTAGTGAAATTCAGCACTAATAATTTAATGAAGTGCATTTTGTTCACATATCACTGTGCCTCCAAAATCTGTTTTTTGGAAGTTACTTTCGATATAATTTCAATAATTACAAGAAAAATGATGAAATTATACCGACAATCAAGGGAATTAAAAGTATCAGTACTGCTTTGTCCTGCAAAATCTTTTTAAAACACATAGCGGATTTTTGGGGCTCAGTGATGATATGCATTTAAATAAACGTATTTTATATAATTAATAAATACTCAGCATGTTCATTTATAATGTCAATAACTTAAAAAATCTCTCTGAAATTGAGTGAAGTTGTTTTGCCGCTAGGTGACAGATACTGCACACTGCTATTAACATTATCCCTAAAATACATGCATATACTGATAACATTAATAATGGTGTTCACTATCTGTCACCTTGCGGCAAAATAACTTTTTTCATTATTCGCACATAAGTGTTGATTGAGCGGGCAGTTTACACAACCATAGGATGCGATCCAGCAGGCAGTGACACAAACAAATATTAAGAAATATTGTGATCGTGTAGGGTAATTCCATGCAAAACAGTATGACGAAAAACATTCATATCTCCAAATTTGTTAAAAATTGTACATTCAACTCTTTATGTCGTATATATTAATCATGTACAAAATTATGTTTGCGACAGCTACCGTTTAAATGGGCAGTTAAAATATTTTTATTTGAGCGCACAGCTCTATTTTAAATTTATTTTCTGACCATAAGAATAATTACAAACATCTTTTTAAAGATATCGTTAGATAGCTTACAAAATAGGTTATTAAGATACTATAATTCAGTGCAGCTCTGAAAATTGTGTTTAAAGAAATTAAAAAATATACTTCAAAAAACGCCATTACTTAAAATCGAATATTTCAGTTCACATAAAATAAATGACAATTAGTGAGCATTTTCATTAGGCTGTCAAATTTTCATAATGGGGTCTTCAAAAATAAGGAAGTTATAAATTAAAACAACTCGCCGTGTAAAGTGTGATCTACGCTGCTGCGCCGTGCGCTATCACTGCTGCTGGTCACTGCGAGAAGCGTTTCCGCATTGACGACCAGTGCGCGTCACACGTCTGATTTCAACTAGTTTCGGTACTTCTGATGAAGCAGAATAGGGTTTTATTGCTAACTTTCCATTAACTGGAACCACACAGTTAACACTTCTTGTTCCAGGAACAGTCTTGAGGCCGGCAAATCTTTGAGGATTTAGATTTTTTAACTACTTCATGTTTTTCAATGGATGTGAATGACACAGTGATATACTATATATTGAATTTTAACCAATCATACAGTCCTTTACGAGTTGAAATTAGAGTTCCTGGCTTTTCAGCGAGTCGCTTCATTGTACCCCTTACACTGTCACTGGGCCCTTTACCGTGACTAGTTCCAAATAAATGCCACTCCGCAGGCATTTGAAAATCACGTTCATGAATGAGTAGATTAACGGAGTTTTTTCGTTCTTGTATTCGCTAGCTGCGCCATCACTGAAATCATATATTGAAATCATATATTTGAGATATTTCAGTATGCATTTGTTTCAGATGTCCTATCATTTTCCTTCAAAAACATGAACTGTTGCACTATGGTGAACTAAGCATTCCGAAATTACTGAAAACCAAAGGTTCTCTAAATTACCACCAACTGAATTTCTGTAATATACTGTGAATGGGTGCATTGTTGCTTGAGAAGTACTCCAGCATGTGTAGCATGCTGAATAATGAAACTGTAATTCTCTGAAAAATCATCAATGATAATGAACTCACCGGGCTTTATTTCATTTTTCAGGTACTTTCAATAATTTCCTTGGGACTTTGCAATGAAGTTGTGTATAGTATCTTGAATTTTTAAGCCAACCAATGAAGTTATTAATGAAATTTACACAGTCACTTTTCACTAAAATCATATTGGCCCTGTCAGTTGTCGTCCATTCCTTGTACTAAACTTCTCTGTAACAATGACGTCAATATTTCTGATAGATACATTTATAGTTCCTTACATTCAGGAGCATATGCTTCTTCACTTGTTGAATTTCCCGCCTCTGTTTGTAAACCTTCTTCGCTTGTTGATTTGTCGACCTTACTTTCAGTCCCAGCAACTTCACTAATTATTTCAATTTTTGAAATCTTATGGCAAAAGCGTTCTCAAATAGCATCACCACCACCTTTTTACACATGCTACTTGTGACTTTTCTTTTACAGACTTGTGACGAATGTTTTTAAAGTCCGAAAGTGTTGCAACACCACAGATGACTCTAACTTTTCGTCTTTAATTTAGGCATATTGAACATTTACAACTTACAATGACAGAACAGATCAAACTCGCCGTCTAAACTGAAGGGAAAAAGTTACAATGACAGAACAGAACAGAATCACCCTCTAAACTGAAGGGAAAAAGTTGCGCTGAGATTATAACAGGAAAAAAACACTCACTTGAAATCTATTAGCGTACCATTGAGCGGATGTTGCAACATCTGGCATTTGTCATATCGATCGCTAAACACGCGTGTGGGTGTCTGGTATGAGCATGTGACGTAATACACTGCATACGACTTTGATCCTTAATGACAACATTTGCAATTCTGGTTTATTTAATATTTCCCAAGTATTAGAGTCCCCATCATAAAATGTTTGTAATAGATTAAGAAATTGTTTATCTCACCGGTAAAAATAGAGCATGGTAAAAAAATATTCGATTTGAAAATATTAACATTTCTTTATTTTACTGTAAGTTTTAATACATGCTCGAAGTAAAAATCCATAATAACTCAGAAGTAAGTTTAAATATATAGAGTCATCATTGTATTGGCACAATTTTTACGTTGATACAATGAAGCATGTCATTTTAATAATATTTTTAACAACAATCTACATATCAACTCCTCGAATATTTCACCCTTCATTACTTTTCAACCATTGGAGATATGAAGTTCATATTAGGCAGGGGCGGCTTTCGAAGGGGGGCTGCGGAGCTGCAGCACCCCCAGACATTTGTGGCTCTTGTCTCCTTTTATGTTGTGAAATATATTTATTATACAGTCTCATTTAGCGGCTCGAATTTTTTTTTCAAATTTCGCTCTCATTGACATGCACGCAATCGTTAGTGAAGTCACTTCCTCCCCTGGTGCTGCCAGAGCGAAACGAGAGACAAGGACGGATTGGTGAAGCCACTTCCTCCCCTGGGGCTGCCAGTCTCGTCTCGGATGCTTTGCACGTAGTTTTACCCCTCCCCTGCTGCCCCTCGCCTTGAATCCAGAGTTTCCAGGCGCTGCAAAATTTGCAGCATTTTGTCAGTAGCACGCAGTTTTAAATACATTTTCTTCAATGTTGTGAGTATAACAAGTGCAACAATGTTTAATTCTGTACAATATTTTACAGTCTGTTCAGTTCAGTACCTTAACAATTCAGGAGAATTAATGTGAAATTAAGTGCCCATCAGTTGAATCTCATAATGGAAAGAGCCGCTAAACAAAATAGCCTACAAAGCTCGCATATTTTTTGCTAATTTATCCAGTATCCCTGCTTTCTTCTCTCGATCTCCACACAGTCTGTATTAGATTAATGTGTTTCAAAGACAATTCCATTAACTGGGGCAACAAGATGGAATTTTAAAATAAGAACAGTAAATGTTGTTCATGAGAAGAAGGAACCATTGCTAGAATGTTTTCAAACCATAATGGAATCTGAAACATCTAACAACTTCACAATAAATGAGGTAAGCGCCCTGGTGCGTACTCTTGAAGATCCTGAATTCAATTTCTGGCTCATTTTTTTTCATTTATTGATGTATCATGTAGATATATTATACAGCCAACTACAACATCGCCAGTTAGATATTTCTAAGGTTCAAATCTGCATATAAAAAATTAAATTATGGTTTATTTCACGACACTCGCAACTGCAAGGGTTATATCAGCGTCGCCGGTGTGCCGGAATTTTGTCCTGCAGGATTCTTTTAAATACCAGTTAATTTACTGACATGAGCCTGTCTCATTTAAATGCAATCGACCTTGGACGAGATCGAACCCGCAACCGACTATACTACCGAGGCCGACTCTGCATATCAAGCTTTGTTAATGTCATACGGAACAGTGCACAGTTGGGTAGTGAGATCTGAGAAAATGAAAACCCTAAAAAGCGTCGTAAGATCGAAGGGATTCAGACAAGAGTTGTGGCAGCCAAGGAAGTGTGTGACCTCATTATCACACAAGCTAACACCCGATTCCAGTTCATAGATCATCTGATATTATCTTCTCTTCTGTGTCAAGAAAAATTTGAATCCTACAATGCTGAATGCTGAAAATGACATACAGTAAATGTATATGTGAAGCTTTTTCCAATGTTCGATAAAGACAAACTAAAAACGGAACTCACTGTGTTGTATCAGAGACAAAATTCAGAAATATCAGTGACGCAGTCAAACTCTTGCAGTTTCTTCTATCTGAGAACTTGCAGGCCTCATTTTCAGAAGTTGTGGAACTACTACGCATAGCTATCACCATACCAATGACAGCTTCCGAACCAAAACGTTGCTTTTTATGTTTGAAGAGAGTAAAATCCTATCTCAGAAATACGATGAGAGAAGAGAGACTGACCGCATTAGCTATGTTTTTCATTGTAAAGACTATGTTAAACGACATATCACATTTTAATAAAAAGATGATTCTAAAGTTTTCAACCTACAAGACAAGGCGCATAGAACTAATCTTTAAATAATGTAAGTTGCATGGTTTATTTTTTAATGCAGCCCCCCTGAATTCAATACTCACGAGCCGCCACTGATATTAGGCGATTTAACTATTTATTATTATGACATTTACTAGAATATTGAAAAAAATCCAGAACTTGATGTTACAAATTTTAAAACTTTGTATGGAATGACCCTGTATTTTTTTTTTTTTTTTTTATTATTTATTTATTTATTTTAAAATGGGATAGAGATTTATAAAAGCCGAAGTTTGGATTTACGTTATTTATGTATGGTTTTGATACTATGGCAGTGCTATGTAGAGAAGTTCCGAAATAGGCTGTTATACTGTCTAGCCAACAATGGACCACATTTTGAACATTTAATTTAGGAAATTTAATTAATCAAATTTAGGAAATTATCGAGAATGAGCTGGTTTTCATCCTACAATCGACAATGAGAACAATCCATGTTACCAGGTGACGATAGAAAACTAAAAATGTGAGAACAAATGAGTGAGATGTATTAATAATTGAATACTCTTTCAAATTCAAGTATTATAATACAGGATGATTCATAAGTACCTGTACAAGCTGTGTGGGTGTAATGTAAATGTAATACGACTAAAATGTTATATACAATTTTTCTCGCAAATCCTTACTTCCAGAGTTACGATGCATAATGTTCTATCTTGCTAGGCATCAAAAACATGGGCCAGTAAAGCCTTCAGATGTGTAATATTTGCTTACATACAGACTGCGATAGTTGTTTGTTATTCATACACCCCACTACAGTTGATTCTGACCTGATAGGACTTAGTTTACTGTACGTAGGTATATTTAGTTGTATGGCACTGTTGTAGGACCTACCATCACTATGTCTCGTAAGTATACATTCATTCTATAATTTGTACAGTAAGCTTCAGTTGTTTATGACCTCCTGGACTTCTATCTTTGGGGCTGTCTGAAGGTGCTCGTTTATGCTGCTCAAATTCCGAACATAGCAGAGCTACAGCAGCAAACTCAAAATGGCTGTGAAACTGTTCAGAATGAGTTGAATGGGGTCCGTAACATGCAATATCAGTATATACCTACGTACAATAAACAAAGTCCTATCAGGTAGGAACCAATTGTAGTGAGGTGTATGAATAACAAACATCTATCACAGTAAGCAAACGTGACACATCCTAAGGTTATATTGGTTCATGTTTTTTATGCCTAGCAAGATAGAACATTATATGTCATAACTCTGAAAATAAGGATTTGCGGAAAAAGTTGTATAGAGTATTTTAGTCTTACCTTTACCTCTACATTACACTCACAAAGTTTGTACAGGTACTTATGAATCACCTGGTATAGAGGTGCCATTTGAAATTTCTAAGTGTGGTGAGGGGATAAACCTAAAATGGAATTAACACTAGTTATAAACCAACCCCCCCCCCCCCAGTATCTAAATTAACATGTTTTTTATTTAAATTTAATTTAATTGAAATAAGTAGTTATTTAGACTGAGAAGCTTTGAAATGAAAGCTCTGTATATAGTCACAATGGGGGATCAAATGCAGATACCAACTTCTTTGCATGAAAATCTAGCAGCCTATCCACTACAAGCATGCTGTGGAAGATGCCACCAAGAGTGCCTTGTATTATTGTGTGCACGGAAACTCTTGTGAACTGCATACTCACCCAAACAGGACTCTGGATAAAATTCACTGCTCAAGAGGCCTGCCAGTTTCATTTTGACCATATACAGAGTGATTCATTATTACGTGTAAATATTTTGTGTGTGTATTGTAGAGGTGAAACTAAGACTAAAACGTTCTATACAACTTTTTCTCAAAACCTTTAATTCCAGAGTTCCACTAGATGGCACCTATGCCATAGTAACTACATAGGCATTACTGTTCTCCCACACATTTGGTGTGGCATTGTGGGAAATCAGTTACTCGGACCTCGAGTTCACCTCCGTGGTTGACTGGGGAAATCTACCGCGTATTCTTGGAATGCGAATTGCAAGGTCTGCTACATGATATTCCTTTTCCAACGCGAGTGAACTTATGGTTTATGCACAATGGTGCTCTTGCACATTACTGCCGAAACGTAAAGGCGTATCTCAATGCTGCATATCCAGGTCAATGGATAGGTCGCGCAGGGCCAACTCCTTGGCCAGCCAGATCACCGGACATGAACCCTCTGGTCTTCTTCAAGTTGAGAGACAGCACTTTGAACATGCATCACACTAAGAATTGTGCAAATGTGTAAAGTCTAGAAGAAATTGCTTTACATTCTTTACTGTGTCTGGTTTTAGTTCACAAAACGTGCATAAGTGGACTGCCGAGGATATGGATTTAGTGACTTTGGTTATTTTTGTATTGAAGTCCAAATGCACTGTACGAAAGTAATAGTTTACATTTGGCGTCTTGTCCTTTCTTTGTTTGGGAGCGCAAGTTCCACGAAAATGGCGTTAACTCTGGAATTAAAGGTTTTAAGAAAAAGTTGTATAGAATGTTTTATCATTGATTAAAGTTCTCGTTAACACTTTGTTAAAAACATAAAATTTACTTTGTCATACGTTAGAAAAGAATGTTTTAGTCTTAGTTTCACCTCTACATTACATACTCAAAGTATTTACACGTAATAATGAATCACCCTGTATATATGTGTGTGCGTGCGTGCGTGCGCGCACGCACACAATTTGAATTCTGGTGATGCTGACCCTTTTGTTTTGTATGTCGACCTATAATACTTAGATAAACTAGATGGAAAATATTATACAAACCTTTGTTCTAGTCTAATCTTCCTCTATCTTCAGGTCTAATATTTCACACTTATTTAGCTCGTACTAAGGTATGTTACTGTGCTGACAAGGATGGATAGTCATAATGAGATGACGAAGGAGAATGTTGGAATGATGACAGATGTGAAAATTCCCTTAAGAAACCTGTCCCAACTCGTCTTTGTATGCAATAAATTCCACTAGAACTCACTTGGCTTTAAACTTGGATTCCAGTATTGATATCTGATGATCTAGCCATGACTAAAGTGCGTGCAAGAGTGGGTGGGTGAGTGAGATGAATTGGCTTAACCTTAGATATCCAGTATTGGTATCTGATCCTCTAGCCATGACTAAAGTGGGCCCAAAAGTAAGTAAGTGAGTGAGTGAGTGAAACTTAAAAGGAATACATAAGATGTTTAGATAACTGTTGAAACAACATTAAAAATTAAGTAAACTTTATATTTTCAGAAATACATTTTCTTTATTATGGTTATCTTTATTTGAAATTAAAATTTTTATTTTAGGTTGGATGTGAAATTGAAATGGCCCTTTCGACGAATAATAGCTATTGCTGAGTTTGACTTCAGTCCAGCTGAAGTTAATCAATTGCCCCTGAAGAAAGGCTGTCACGTAACTATTCTTAGCAAAGAAGGTGATTTTAAAGGTTGGTGGAAGGGCAAAATCCAAGATAGGGTAAGTAACAGGATAATATTGAATGTAGTGGGAATTTTCTCATTGTAAAGCAAATTTACCTCCATCTTGAGGTGATAACATGCAAGAATATACAGAGTATTCCATTTAGCTCCTGGCCAGGAATGCATGCATGACTGGACTAAGTTTCACCATTATCAGTCCATAACCTACGTAATTCTAGCTGTGTAACTTTTATTAATTATAGCATTCACACAGTCAGAGCCGGACTTTGATGCTTATTCTTTCCTAGGCCAACTTTTTTTCAGCATTCCCTACACATTTCAGTATCGCACATTTTTTGTAAACATAAATACTTTGTACTTGTGCAGTATTGTAAACCTACACAAACATGTGGAAGGTATTTTTAAAAAACATTGCCTGCACTATTTTAATCTAACTACATGTTTTCATATTTGAATCGGTTAGAGCTAAAAGGCATTACGTCAGTTTTTTCCAGGAGAAGGAAAAAATATATCTTCAAAAGCTTTTTGGTCACATTTTTCACTCATTCAGTATTGTAGAGTACTGACAGACACCACGTTTTCAATAATGGATCAATATTTAGAGTTGTTTAATCATTTCCTTACTTACTTACTGGCTTTTAAGGAACCCGAAGGTTCATTGCTGCCCTCACATAAGTCCGCCATACTCCCTATCCTGAGCAAGATCAATCCAGTCTCTATCATATCGCACCTCCCTCAAATCCATTTTAATATTACCTTCCCATCTACGTCTCGGCCTCCCCAAAGGTCTTTTTCCCTCCGGCCTCCCAACTAACACTATGAATTTCTGGATTTGCCCATACGTGCTACATGTCCTGCCCATCTCAAACGTCTGGATTTAATGTTCCTAATTATATCAGGTGAAGAATACAATGCGTGCAGTTCTGCATTGTGTAACTTTCTCCATTCTCCTGTAACTTCATCCCTCTTAGCCCCAAATATTTTCCTAAGCACCTTATTCTCAAACACCCTTAACCTATGTTCCTCTCTCAAGGTGAGAGTCCAAGTTTCACAACCATAAAGAACAACCGGTAACATAACTGTTTTATAAATTCTAACTTTCAGATTTTTTGACAGCAGACTGGATGATAAAAGCTTCTCAACTGAATAATAACAGGCATTTCCCTTATTTATTATGTGTTTAATTTTCTCCCGAGTATCATTTATATTTGTTACTGTTGCTCCCAGGTATTTGAATTTGTCCACCTCTTCAAAAGATAAATTTCCAATTTTTATATTTCCATTTCGTACAATATTCTCGTCACGAGACATAATCATATACTTTGTCTTTTTGTGATTTACTTCCAAACCTATCTCTTTGCTTACTTCAAGTAAAATTCCCGTGTTTTCCCTAATCGTTTGTGGATTTTCTCCTAACATATTCACGTCATCCGCATAGACAAGCAGCTGATGTAACCCGTTCAATTCCAAACCCTCTCTGTTATCCTGGACTTTCCTAATGGCATACTCTAGAGCAGAATTAAAAAATAAAGGTGATAGTGCATCTCCTTGCTTTAGCCCACAGTGAATTGGAAACACATCTGACAGAAACTGACCTATACGGACTCTGCTGTACGTTTCACTGAGACACATTTTAATTAATCAAACTAGTTTCTTGGGAATACCAAATTCAATAAGAATATTATATAAAACTTCTTTCTTAACCGAGTCATATACCTTTTTGAAATCTATGAATAATTGATGCACTGTACCCTTATACTCCCATTTTTTCTCCATTACCTTGAATACAAAATATCTGATCAATAGTTGATCTATTACGCCTAAAACCACACTGACGATCCCCAATAATTTCATCTACATATGGAGTTAATCTTTTCAAAAGAATATTGGACAAAATTTTGTACGGCGTCAACAAAAGTGATATTCCTCGAAAGTTACTACAGTTAGTCTTGTCCCCTTTCTTAAAGATAGGTACGATTATGGACTCCTTCCATTACTTTGGTATAATTTCCTTTTCCCAAATAGCAAGTACAAGCTTATAAATTTCGTTAGATAATGCGCTTCCACCCTCTTGTATTAATTCTGCTGGAATTTGATCGATACCTGGAGACTTGTACTTTTTCAGATTTTCTATTGCAATTTCGACTTCAGGTTGTTTAATCATTTACAAATAATTATTATATAAAATTGACATAATGCGTTTTAGCACCGAAATTGATTTCCAATAACGAAATCAGTTTGAAATTTTATGTAACACTATTTTTATTCACGAAATATGGTTATGTTGTGTTTATCCAATACTAATACAAAAAATAATAATTCAGTTTTGAAACCCATAGGTACTCGAAATTAATAACAAATACACACTAGATAATAATAGGTTTACTTGTATAAAAGTCGTCAACACAGATTACTTAAAAAAAAATTATGAAAAAAATTATTTAAAAAAAAAAAAAGCTGTTCAAATACATTACTGATCTGTCATCATCTTCTCCCCTGGTGGTAGTATCTCCTGCAGACCGTTTCAGAATTTTTTCTTAAACTCAGTGCCTTAGGTTTCACACATTTAACTAATATTTTAATGTCCTGTATCTTTTTAGAATTGGTTCGTACTTTTCCATCATATTATGCTTTATTTTGAAACTTTGTGCAAAGAAAGTTTAACTCTGACTTTCTCAGAGAGAGTGTCTGTTTTATTGAAGAAACTGTAAAATCTCAAATATATAAACTGTTTAAGATGTGCAGGATAGAATGCTTGCTTTTTTTCTTTCAAGTAATTTAGTTTCATTAGAGATAGCAGTTTTCTTGAATAGTTTAGGCCACCAAGTATCGAAATTTAATATTTCACCTTGGTTCACAACATGAACTTCAACTTACTTCTTGCTGTATGGTTAAGAATGGGTAGAATGGAGAAAAATTCTCTCCAGCACCAGGATTCGAACCCAAGTTTTCAGCTCTATGTGCTGACGCTTTATCCACTGAGCCACACCGAATTCAAATTCTGATGCTGGATTGAATCTTTCTCAGTTTTAAGTTCTACCTCTCTGTTCCCATTTGGTGGCCTACTCTCATGTACTGTGTCACAGAATATGTGACAGTGACACAATGTCCAACACTATGTACAGAGGTGCACTCATTACGAGTGACTAAGTGGCCAGGGTCCGACGGAACCAATGACACAGTACATGAGGGTACCACCAAAGGAAAACAGAGAGGTAGAACTTAAAACTGAGAAGGATTCAATCTGGCATCGGAATTTGATTTCAGTGTGGCTTAGTGGATAAAGCGTCAGCACGTAGAGCTGAAAACCCGGGTTCGAATCCCGGTGCTGGAGAGAATTTTTCTCTGTTCTACCCATTCTTCACCATATGGTAATGCAGAATTCCTGCACGGAAATATCATATATACTTCGGTACATCATAGTAATATTACATCTTGCTGTTTGTTGCAAGTTCTACATATTCTAGGGGTTTGTGCGCTCTGTCAAACTTGAGTTTTTTCTTAAAATCGCCAAAATTTCTGTCACATGACAGATAAGAATTCCCGCGTTCAGGAAATCTATGTGTTATTGTTATTAAATCTTCCTTTGGCTGTTAAAGAGGGTGCACATACTTATTATGGTGTGACTTTTATTTTGTAGGTGTGAAACTTGTCAGAATATAGTTCCCCCCCCCCCCCCCCCCCGTAAGTTCTGTAGTACGAAATTAAGTGATATAATTTGTAATATTACATATGCACTAACTTGTAGTCTTCTCCTGTTTTCATTTACTTGTTGTCCACCATTAATTTACATCACCCAAGCCTTTAACAACAGCATTTTTAATAGCATTTCTTTTGTGACCAGATTAATTTCTTTTCCTTCTTGAAAACATTTCTCACAAAAACACCACACAAAAATAAACTGTAACACGCAATATAGGTTTGGAAGTAAATCACAAAAAGACAAAGTATATGATTATGTCTTGTGACCAGAATATTGTACGAAATGGAAATATAAAAATTGGAAATTTATATTTTGAAGAGGTGGAGAAGTTCAAATATCTTGGAGCAACAGTAACAAATATAAATGATACTCGGGAGGAAATTAAACACAGAATAAATATGGGAAATGCCTGTTATTATTCGGTTGAGAAGCTTTTATCATCCAGTCTGCTGTCAAAAAATGTGAAAGTTAGAATTTATAAAACAGTTATATTATCAGTTGTTCTTTGTGGTTGTGAAACTTGGACTCTCACTTTGAGAGAGGAACATAGGTTAAGGATGTTTGAGAATAAGGTGCTTAGGAAAATACTTGGGGCTAAGAGAGATGAAGTTACAGGAGAATGGAGAAAGTTACACAACACAGAACTGCACGCATTGTATTCTTCACCTGACATAATTAGGAACATTAAATCCAGACGTTTGAGATGGGCAGGACATGTAGCACGTATGGGCAAATCCAGAAATTCATAGTGTTAGCTGGGAGGCCGGAGGGAAAAAGACCTTTAGGGATGCCGAGGCATAGATGGGAAGATAATATTAAAATGGATTTGAGGGAGGTGCGATATGATGATAGAGACTGGATTAATCTTGCTCAGGATAGGGACCAATGCCGGGCTTATGTGAGGGCAGCAATGAACCTCCAGGTTCCTTAAAAGCCCAGTAAGTAAGTAACACGCAATATAACTAACAGAATAAGTATAGAAATTAAAAAGAGTATGTTCATTGTTGAATGTGATACTTATACTTGAAATCATAACAACCAGGGCTCATATTATCTCAGTGCTGCCACACAGCTCATAATGTCTGGTGCTGAATGGCATGTTGTTGGTGACATAATGCTTTTCTCCTCCATATATCCCGGTATGATTAGTGATTACTAGCATAAGGAGAAGTCTGACAAAATTGTTTTATCCACCATTTGATGCAGCTTATTTTTAAAGCTCTCATTAAATGAAAACATAGAAATGGTGTTTTTTGGCAAAATGCCTTTTAGCTCCAACCAATTCATTTATATTTTACTCACTTTTTCGTTCTCGTGCTTCTACATTTGTATCCTTTCCTGTTTCCTAATCAGGTATTCTTTGTGTGCCATAACTCTAACATTTTATTTTAGTTAGAGTTGGGCATGAAGTTAAATTTGAGCATCATTGGATAATAAAAGCACGGTTTATTATTGAGATGTTTACTACAATTCAGCAATGAAACAGTTATTTACATGTTACTTGCACTTCAAATTTTGAAGTTTTTTTTTCTTCCTCTTGCTTTTCTAAAGTAAATATTTTCGATGACTTGTTCGAAGCCAAGACATTTTGTTATGTCATTCTCTATGCATAATATGGATATAATTAAATTCGCTCTTGCGTCATTGTGTTGGCAAATAAGGTTTTACATGCGTTAGAACCAAAAATGATCTTTCGCTGCTACAATTAGATGCTATTGTTGCTGGTGGTGGTGGTGGCGGTGGCAGTGGCAGTGCTGGTGTGGTGGTAGTTGTTGTTACTCGTTAATGCTCTTGGCCTTGGGTCTCCTTCATTTCCCATTTTTCATCCCAATAGTACTTTTATAGCTAAGAATCCTCATCACCATCAATCATCATGATGGCTTGACACTTGAAAACATGATCTTTATTATTTGCCGAATTTGGCACAATGTTTTGTTTAGACACAGCTGTTGAAAGGAACATTCTTAGGGTGATGTCAGTATTTGGGTAAATGCTGAGAAAGTTATTGTCCTTAACCCTGTCAACAAAAATGCCTAACTTACTGAAATTTGCATCATTGATAAGTACAGAGTGTTTGTAAAGTCACTGTCCACTTCTGTGATAAACTCATTAAAACATTATTTTTCTACCATTAATGGTCTAATAAAGAGGAAGGCAGAAAATAGGAAAGACTGGAGAATGCTGGGTTGCAGTGAAAGACCTGCCCTTGGGCAGAACGCTATGAATGAATGGTCTAGTCACATGACTTAGAAAATTAGTGGAATTCATCATGGCCGCTTTGCATATCAACACATAGATCCCAGCATCCTGTGGTAGCATATAACACTCTTTCCAATATATTTGATATAATCTTCAGAACTGTAGCTCTAATTCGCTCTTTCAGGTGATTGATGTTGATTTTCACTTTGTAGACCTCTGACTTCACAAAACCCGCACAAAATAGTCTAGAGGTGTGAGATCAGGTGAACGAGGAGTCCAAAATCTGACTGAACCTCTTCCTGTCTACCTGTCGGAAAATGTTTCATACAGGAAGTCACGGACAAATGCTTCAAAATGTGGTGGTGCCCCTTCTTGTTGGAAAACAAGTGTTGAAAATTCCATCAGAATCAAGTTGAGACACTAAAAAATATTGCAACATATTCAAGTAAATGTTACCATTAATTATCTATTCACCTTGGTTTGTGTGATGCCCAGCCAAACATTAATAAATTAACTTCATTAATAAAATCAGTACTGTAAACTTTACGTGCAAATGTTATTTTGTTGTTATACAGTAATATGAGTCCCGCTCCGTGGCGTCGCAGTCTAAGGCATCCTGACTAGGACTTGCATTACAGAATGCGTGCTGGTTCGAGTCCTCATGGGGGAAGAAATTTCTCATGAAATTTCGGCCAGTGCATGAGACTGGTATCCACCCAGCATCCTGATGCACTTGGGGAGCTACAATAGGTAGCGAAAATCCAGTTTCGCATACCAGCTATAACACCTGGGGAGATCATCGTGCTAACCACACAATACCTCCATCCTGACTGGATGATCGTACACCTCTGCTTGGGCATGTTAATGTGAGGTCAGCACCGGCTGGTTAGTTTTGGCCCTGCAAAGGGCTGTAGCACCATGGATTTACTTACTTTACAGTAATATGAAGTGTATTTTCGTAATGTTGGCTAATTTTTCTCTAATCTAAACCAATACTAATAAAATTCTGTCACGAACTACTGGACCTGTGTCTGATATTAAATTATTATAAAATGTATAAACAAGCCCACCTCTTATCAGTGTTGTATTGGAAATCGGGTGAACTTTTTGCAACTCATTTCCCCTGCAGGTGGTTTTGGTACTGGAGCGATGTTTCATGGGATAGAGAGGTTTCAGATAACATTAATGCTGATGCAATTAACAGATTGTCTCTTGGACGTCGACCTTATATTTCCTGTGAATACCTTACTTACTTAGTCGATCCTCTTCTACCACCTGGTGTAGAGGTTTTACAAAGAGCCTTCCATCTCTCATGGTCCTGGTATATGTCTTTTAACTTGGTTTTTTTAACAGAGTAAGGTTGTTGGCCTCATGCCCAACCTCCAACCTAGAGGGCCAGGTCATTTGATTTTGGAGTTTTCGTCTCCTAGATTAGTTGCTTCCACCATAGCTTTAGATACAGAGTCTAATCTACCCTGCCGCAGTAGGTCTCCTAACTGGACCCTGGGAGCTGCTGTTGGCTGAAAAGAGGCTCTTCCGACACCATCCCTGACTGTTGCTAGTCCTGCTGCCGATTATTTCCTGTAAATAGCACTGTACATTATGACCGTCTTCACAAATAGTCTTAATAAACAACATTGCCCCTTTATTGTAACGACTCACTTTTATAACAGGAGATACATAATGCAAAAAAATTTAAATAGTTTATCTAAACAACTCCATGAAATTCGAAACCACGTTACTTCAGTACAAGTTTCTTTGTTTATGTCTTTGCTATCATTGTCTTCAAACTCACTATATCACTTTCGGAATTTTCACTTGGTTCATAACTTCCATCATTACTATTGTCAGAAGTTTGGTCAATACATAATTTTCTAAATATTTCAGTTCCCATTGCGCACTGAACTTCTTTATCCATATAAATGTTTCTTCCGGATCTTGGGATGAAATTTCCTCATTAACTATCACGTCACAAATAAATGTACAAGGTGTTGAAGAAGTGTGGAAACAGTCTTCTTCCTTTCTTTCGCCTCATATCGTAAACTTCTTCTACTTTCAATATATTCACATCTCTTACAGTTGATAGTACTCCGGATTTAAGGGTAGGTCCTTTTCTTTTATTGGGCATTAATTTAAACTTTATAACCTCAGATTCATCATAATCATCGTAAAAAATGGTCAGAGCAAATAACTGCATTAGATGTTGGGATGAACTGCACCCAAGCCAAGTGTTGCTTTGGAGAGTGATCTCTTCTAGGAAATGAGTAGAAAAATTTTCTCTCCTTTCCGTCCTTGCCTTTATTTCCAGAAATGTTGGAACATCCATAAACCGCACATTGAGGCATTTTAATGACTGCACAGAATGAGGAAGAAATTGACTGTGACATGTGCCTTATTGCTACAGCTACGCAACCGCTTGGCAAAGTGACGTCATACTATTTCTAAGAAATGCTCTCCTGTGAAAACGGTAGCGAGCTGGAAGTAAAAACTATTGCATTATTGCTTTGAAGGACGAGTACATTCATTTAAAATATACATTTTTTTTTTTTTTTTTTTTTTTTGTGTTCCCCTTTAAATATGCAATGTGTGCATTGCCAATATCTGCTCTTTCTATTTGTGTGCACCTATTAGACTGTGTCTTATTCCATCGAAATCCAAGTTTCTTAAAAAGAACTTTCAGGTAAGACATTTGTCTTCATAGCAAATGGTTTTGCACAATTTTTCTAATACTGCCTTTACAGTAAAAACTCTTTTTTTCTGTAACATAAAAGTGATCAATTTTTCCCCCACTTTTGTCATTTATTTGTGTCCTGGATTAGATAGAAATTTTATGAATTTCTCTTTGGATGTTCCTTCAGGTAACACATAACAGAATATGAGGTGTGAGTTGATGAATATCAGACATGGAATCGGCGATTATAGAAAAATATTTGGAAGATTTAATTTGTTCAATTACAACTATCTGCACTTCATCCACCATTACACTCGACATTTCTTCATAGATTATTCTAGTCTTAGATAAATATGAAATATGGCCACTTCCATTGGTCCCATGCAGTAAGATATGCTTTTCTGAAAATTCATAAAATTCTGCAGTTAATTCCAAACAATGTACGAAGTTGCCACTGCTTGTTGAACCAAATTTTTTTTTTATTAGATCCACGGAGTGAAAGTCCTCGAACTGCTTGAGATTTCACTATGGTGACTACTCTTTGAAGAACATTATGCCAATACTCTTTTTGTGACTGAAACTTCTCAGTCAGTTTTCTCTCCAGCCTTTCTACAGTTTTCCCTCTGGATATAAGTTTAGTTAAGACATTTATATTCAGATGAGTTTTCTTGCTTATTAACATGCACATTTGCATTCTTCCATCACCAAGAGTCGCAACAAAGTTACTTAAATTGAAGCCATATAAGACAATTCAAGTGCATTAATTGCAAAAGGGCGATCCTGACAGCAGAGTGAACTTTTGTAAATAGGTATTACAGAATGTTCTTATCATCAATACGAATAGCACATGCAAAACAGCTTTTTGGTCGCCAGATGCCTCATATTGCTTCCATGTGGTGAGAATTAGTCTGTGAATAACACGTGCTGTTCACCTGTGTGCCCGCTTGCCTGCCTATTACTGCTTCCCTGTGGTGCAGATCACATTATGATAGAGTGAATTCTCCATGGCTAGGGACAAAAGCTCTCTGTTTTTTTTTTTAATCACAAGTAATAGCCACTGCATAACATTAAGGTCTGGCGAACATGCAGGCTAGAATTGTTATCAAAACCTCCATAATTAATTCTAAAGAATTACAGGTACTATGTGCTATGGCAGTATCTTGTTGAAAATATGCATTTTTACTAGTGCTGTCGATCGATCAAAATATTTAATTGATTAACTATTTGAATTTAATCGATAGATTAATCGAGTTTTGATCGAGTTGAAAAAATGTTTTAATCTACTGTAATACATAATTATTGTTAAATTTAACTTCTGTTCGGTGATAAGCATAAGTATTAAATGTTGTATATCTGCATATATTGTAGTGTTATATTACAAAACAACTATTTTATTTGCTTACTAACATATTTATTATGAGGCTTATAATTTATTGTGTCAGTTTCTCCGGGTATTTTTGAGACAAACATAAATAACAAAAAGTATCAAGACTCATCTAGTTAATACTGCTTCATCCATGATTTGAAATGTGTGAATGCATTCACATGCTCCGAATTAAGTGCCGCTCTATGTTTAGTAACAATGTTTCCTGCATCACTAAACACGAAAAAACGTTTTTTTTTCTGTCAAGCACTTCTCCATGATCGTTCAATTTAAATCCAAACATTTCACCGAGTTTACCTCTCAAATTCTCATGACATAATGGAGTTTTCATTTTTCACAGACCACAGAAAACTGATTTTTTTTTTTTCCTTTATCAAACCAAATCTTACAGAATATCATACAACCATCTTGTACAAACTCAGTACAGAAACTACAAGCACCTGCAAAAGTACAGCGGTCGAAACAGAAGACTGGCCCCTATTGTAACCCGAATTACTCTCGGCTCCACAAGTAAAGAACCCTGGCCTCACACCACTTCTGCACAGATGACAGTGATTGACAGGCCAGTTAGGGGAAGTTGACTTGCTAAAACTTTCAGCTGTTGTCATGTTTGCTCTTGGCTGGACTCTTTAAATATATTTTCTTTTGCAACTGGTTGGTTTCTTTTCAGTATACTAGTACTTTCTATTAGGAACAAATTAATTATATGATATATAGTATAATTTTTAGGAATTTAATATTATTATTATTATTATTATTATTTTTTTTTTTTTTTTTTAATCACTCTTCCAAAACTCCAGAGTTCATTGTACCATGATAATCTGCAGGTTCATCTGCCATTTTCTTGTGAGTAACAGCTAGAGCACCATCTATGAAACCGAAACACCCCCCACAGTGCACAAGAACAATTCTGTCACCCTTTGTACCTGATATCAGTACCACACAGTTTTCAGAGTCGTCTGTTCAGTTTTTCATGCGACACATTATGACTGATGTATCAGGTTTCGTCTAAATACACATCATTGTAGCCTTGTACACTCAACTCTTCTCTGTTTGAGATACGAGTACCTGCAGGCAATGATGTTACTGGTTTCAGCTCTAGTGGGTTTTCTTTACACTGTCTTATGTAAAAACCCCATACTTCAGAGTAATCCACAAACAGTACTTTTTCCATAAGGAAATTCGTAGTCATTGCCACTAGTTTTCTCGCGCATAGCATGTGTTACAGACTCTACTGTCGGTGACATTCCGCTCTTGTATGGTAGCACTCGTACACTGTTCATCGCACAAGATCATGAGTAAAATCGTCGATTTTTCAAAAGGACAGCTTCCCTTTCTTCCCTTTTTTTCCGGAGTGTGATACATAGATGGATCTTCAATATCTTATATTCTCTTTATACTGCTTAAACTAAGACCTGTCACCTCTTCCACCAATTGATTAATATTCCATCTTTTCAAAACTCCACCATTTTGAAATATTTTTCTAATAAAGTTCTTAACATTTTGTACTCTAAGTACACTTTGTTTTCGTAACTTCGTCCCCTTTCCTAATGACGATTTATTATAATTCTTACGCTTAGTTGGAGTCATTTCAGAAGAAGGCCCTGGTTGTGGCTGTAGAGGCACTTCACTATTATTATAGTTTATCCACAGCCGAAAGAAATTAAACATTGTAAATTCACTGTCATACTGCTGAGAGCCACAACGCACTGTTACTTAGACACAACTGAAACCGTAATGCAGTGACAGGGATATTCTTTCAAAAATGGAAAATTCACAACACAGCATTCTCGGCAGTCTCCTGATGGTATCTTTGTTCACGGTTTTACTAATTGGGGGAGCATGTCAGTCAGATTTATGGCTTCCTGAACCCAACCTTGCAACAAAGATTCTTTACTTGTGAAACCAAGAGTACCAGATTTTATAAAAAGGAGATAGTTATGCTCTCACTTGCACACAGTGTAGACATGGCTATTTTATAAGGAATGAGGGGGACGAATCCCAGAAAAGTATGTATTTGATATGCTAGGAAAATGAGCTGACAACAAGGTGGAAGTTTTCTTGGAATACCATGAAACTTAATAAGGGTTTCGCATTGTGTTTCAGCTTTCAATAGAGGTTGACCAGGTCACTGTCCTCATATCTCCAACCCTTTCTGAAGTGTTTGTGCAAAGATTTTCCCTACGCTATCTGGTTTACAGTTAGAAAATAACAGTACTGTTGTGCTTTTAAGTAAGCAATTTCCGAGAGAGAAATATTGTCGGAATTTTTAGTATGAGTTTGTATTAACAAAATAATAATTAATATCAACTACAACCGATTAATTTTAATCAACTCGATTAGTTCGATTAAGTATTTTTGATCGATTAATCTTACAACAGAAATTGATTGATTAATCCAGTAGTGTCAGAGTTGTAAGCTCCGAAACCGATTGTGGTGCTAGAGATGTCCAGTCGGAGCGTGAACTTGCTTATGTCTGTGGGAGCACTGGAGCATGCAACGAGTTATAGTGGAGTACTCCGCTCCGTTTAGGCTGTGTCTGACAATGCTGGATTAATCGATTAAATCCCACAACACTAATTTTTACTAATCTGGAAAAAAAAATGCGCGCATGTTTGTGCACCACCTCTCTGAATTTACTGTTATTAAAAAGCTGTTATTTTTCCTGTAGTTGAAGTGTACCATACACCAATTTTGTCATTTGTCATCATGCAGTGGAATTTCGTGTATTAATCGAGAATCTAGACTCCAGTATCTGTTGTTGTTGTGTTTTCAAATGGCTGAATTTGGGATCATTTAACCCATTATTCTTCTTTTTTCACAATAGAGACCACTTAGGTTCTTCGATTTTTTAAACTCCTTATTTAATTTGGGACACTCTTGTAGGTGTTAAAGTCCATTCTTGATCCTTGTTGTTTACAGAGGGTTTACTCATCTGTTTCATATGCTCCAATTTTGTAGAGGTGGGAACTAAGCAATTATGTTCTGTGTTTAAACGAAATGTAGCTACGGCCTCATCTCAAGGTCTATGACAGTTGTTGTTTCAATTTTATTGATGTTTGCCCAAATGTTCCCTTGTGCTTGTTGTTGACTAATTTGTTTTTTGTTATGCGAGACTTTACTCTTTTGATTTCTTTGTGAAGAGTAGTACTCTTTTTGCTAGAAGATCTGCGATGTCATTTCCTGAGAGACGGTATTCATTGAAAGTATATTTATTTATTTTGATTTTCTATAATTTTGATTGGCTTTCTTGCTTCAGTGACTGTTGTAATTGCTGGGTTGTTATTTGAAGCTATTACTTATATGGTGGTTATACTGTATATTGTTATATTTGTATATTGTATGTGAGCTGTTCTAAGACAAACCTTACAGCTTCCCTGGTAGCAGCTGTTGTTCTGTGTAGCAAAATGACCACGTAAATAAAATTATGCCTCGTCTGAGAAAATTATTAAATGTGGATCACTGTTCAGCAATGTTCCATAAAACCTGATTACACATATTCACTTGATGTACATTGTCATGGTTGCATACTGGTACCTTATTTCAATCTTCCTCTGTCCAATCCTTATACTTTTTGCCCCATTGCAGTCGTTTCTGTTGTTGCATAGTTTCAGAAACATTGCTTCTTTCGAGGTCGACAACACTGTATCTCCATTTTCTTGAATTTTCTTTGTAGAGTTCGGATATAAACTGCTATTAGTACTCCTATTGCTATTCTAGTGTTGTGTACATCATATTTTGATGCCCGTGCATCCTACTTAACACAGTTCGAACCTACCTGCGCAGACACCAGTTGCTGTTTCTCTCTCTCTGAAAGCAGGTTGACCCTCTCCTCTCTTGTAAGGGAGAAAGCGAGTACCGCGCGGCGACGAGTCATATGCACGCCACATTGGCAGTGGAAATTCCCCAGGCATGGGTGACCTCAACCGCGTCCCAATGTCATGGTTCCGAGAGAGGTATAAATACAGCACGGCCACAAGTCCAGAGTCACTGGTTAGCTCGCTGTCAAATGGGTAGCTCTATGCGTCCTCCATCACTAGCAGCAGTCTTCCAACTAGTCTACACCATGGTTGTCTTTTGTTCGGAGTTGGCCATATACGGCCACCCCCTCGGGAACAGGGAGTCCCTCTGCACCCTGTCTCCTGTGGTCTTCTCGCTGCATCTCTCTCACCTTTTACGTACTCTATAGTCATTACTCTTCTTACCTCACTACAGACCTTCACTTTCTTATTTTCTCTGCCCTCGACAGCTCATGCCTCGGCTTGTGAAACCAAATCCTCTCCTCAACACCCCCTCTAGAGTCGATAAGTCGCGAGTTTGCTCTGTTTGATCCATTGATAATAGAGGTCATCCATCCCCGCTCCTGAAGTCAGTAAGTTGCATAGTACGCAGTGTTGATCCCCCTATGCCAGGAGCTTGTTCTCAATGTCGGTAAGTCGCATAGTACACAGTGTTGGTCCTTCTATGCCAGAAGCTTGTTCTCAACTTCGATAAGTCGCACAGTACGCTGTGTTGATCCTTCAAACTAGAGAACTAACAGTCTACCTGATTCCATCTCTCTCGTTATCCTGTCCCCCCCTCCCCACAACGCACGTGAGAGCAAGCCGATTTTTTCCAGGCACTCCCATTACCCGTACCTCCCTCTCACTCAGATCTTACTTTACTATCACTCATCATAGCTCCCCGCATTGAAGCGTCAGGACGAATTTCTAAATTATCAATGTCTATCACGACTCCCCCCGTTTCCCCTACCACAGAACTAGAAGGGATCCATACATTTCTTGTTATTTTTGTAATAAACAAATGTTATTTTAAAGACAGTCTTTCCTTCAACTTCGCCATAATTATTTCGTATCATCACCCCACCCACAAGCTACAGCCACCTTGTCCTGTCACTCCCGTTTCCCCACTCCACCTCGACTACATGTTGGAGAGGAATGACCATGGATACCTGCATATGACAATTGGGGTCCAATGTGGGACCTAACATCAATACCTCATACCCCTTTGAGCTTCGGCCATCTTGTCACGTCACTCCCATTTCCCCTTCCGACCTCGACTACACGTCAGAGAGAAACTGGCATACGACACTAGAATCTTTTTGGTTTTCCAAAGTGTTTTGTCGAATTTCCCCATCTGTTGGAATTTTTCGTTTTCGACCACATTTTCCTTTGCTGTCTGATTGTAACTGTTGATGCTTTTCATTTTTTATATTTCTTACTGAAGCTTGGAACACTCCTTTCATCACAGAAATTTATCATTGGGTGTATTCAAGTGCTGCAGGGTGTGGCAGTTATTGATTTTTCACTTGAAGTGAGATCAAGACTTTTCCCCATTGCTACAATGAGAACAGTTTACAATTGAAAGGCCATGGATTTTAAAACATGTTAAATTTCTTTGCCTTAATGTATTTCAATGTAGTCAAACCAATGCTTACTTCTGTAAGTCGATCATGGGTTATTAAAAGCAACGAAGTGCTCACAATGAATTGCAAGACTGGAAAGAGGTTCCACACAAACTCATAAATAGTATGCCAACAGTGCACCATAACATTTCATTGTTGTAAAATCAACGAATAACACTCCATACTCATGGCAGAACAAAATAATGTACTCAAATATTTTTCAATTAAAATATGATCATAAAATCAAATATAAAAGAGAAATCCTACTTCTTATATGCTGAATATAATATATTAATTTGGCAACCCACTATGTATCATTATCTTAATATATAAAAGTGAATGTGGATATGTATGTACGTATGTATGTATGTATGTATGTATGATGTTGCCCATGGAATTGTACAGCCATGATCTGCTTATAAGAGCTGATATATATTGGAGTTTATTATTTATTTGTGAGTTTCTAACACAGAATTATAAACTGATACTATTATTTTTAAATGTGTTTTAAGTGGTAATGTTAGTAGCATAATTAACTCTTTATGTTATGGATAAATCTTAAATTTACTTTTGGTCCTATTTGTTGACATGGTTTCTATGGAAAAGAATCATACACTTTATTATGGATATGACTAATGAAATATTGTGGTCTTGTGGACAACTGTGTTATGCAAGAGCTTAATTCCTGCTATATTTCTTCAGACTTTTGAAGATAGTAACGATTTCTGGTGAATATTATCAATTTCTAGTGAATATTTAAATTTTCTTTTTTTTAAGTTTCAATTTGTGACTATACGTGTTTCTGATTTAGGTAAACAAACTATTGTATTTTTTTTTCAAGACTTATTGATCGACCTCATTTTAATAATTTATGTCTTTGGCTTAAATTTGTGATGGTTTTGCTTGATTATGGATGATACTCCTTCAACTTCAAATAGTATGCACAATACAAGATCCTTCGTAAATTGTAAAATCTGTCATAAACAGTTCACAACCAGAGGAATTCATATTCACATCAATCGATGTCATAATAATGACTCTTTATCCCAAGCTGTTTCTAATAAGGAAACTACTCTTAATACTCAAAATTCAGATAAAAATGTATCACCTGAGAATTTATGTAAATGTGAAATATGTGGCCGTCTTTTTAAAAGCATTAACAGTCATATTGTACGTACTCATCCTGAAGTACATAGAAATATTATCAATCACTCATATAATGATCCTCTATTCAACAATGAATTCACAAATTATATTCGTCAGCCCATTTCTTCTACATGATAATTTTGATCTTATATATTGGGATACACAATTCAACACCTTAGCTTGTTTAGATGCCTCAGACAATGCCGTCTTTGATAAATGTATTGAAAAATATTGTCACTACTTTAACAGTCAATATTTCAATGTAAAGGGCCCCAACATCCTGCAACAACTTATTACAAAAAATGGCAAGCTAGGAAAAATAATCCAGATGGTCTCACTTATAAACAGTCAAACAGTCCTAAAAATAGAAGTAAGAAGAATACTGAGAGAAGAAAGAACAAATACGATTATGATTTAGCACAATTTAACTATTACTTCCAACGTCTGAAAGTAGTGCGGCATATATTATCCTCTAAAGGTCCTTTGCGATGTAAGTTACCCGTTTCTTCGGTATACGAATATTACAACAATTTATATGGTGTTGCCAACAATTACACACTTGATAACTATCAGTCATCTTCAGTATCCGATTATTCAGAACCTGACAATATTATCATCACCCCCGAAGAAATTGCATTTGCATGTAAGGGTATCCAGGAGAAGATGGAGTCAGAATGAAGGTCATTAAAGAGCTCCATTTATATAAATCTCTTCCATTGATTGCCACATATATGCCCCGTTGGGAACATGTTCTGCCCTGCCTTTGACGTGCACACACAATTCTGATTTATAAGGATGATGATCCAGATATTCTTAAGAACTGGCGTCCAATTACGATCTATTCTGTTCTGCGCAGAATTATTGAGCGTGTATTAGATATCAAGTTACAATCTTATCTTGATTTAAATCTTAACCAACGAGGTTTTATGTCTGGTCCAGGTATATTCCTAAATTCGTCTATTGTTAATGGATGCCTTAAGGATTCAAAAGTTAATAGAAGGGATTGTTGTGTAGTCTTTCTGGACATTTCTAAGGCGTTTGATCATGTCTCTCATCAACACATTGAACAAACCCTCTATGCTATGCCTATACGTCCAAAACTCAATATGCTTATAACATCGCTTTTAATAGGAAATTATACTACTATCACTATTAATAAAACTCAAAGACAGCCCCTATAATGATCAAGCAAGGAGTTGCACAGGGGGCTCCACTCTCACCAATTCTATTCAATGTTGCCATTGACTTCGTGATGAAGGAATTAAGTGAAAGTAACATCTCTGGAGAATATGGATACAATATATCACTTCAATTAAATAATCTTTCTATTCTTGCATTTACAGATGATCTAGTATTACTGTCTAAAAATAAATCTGCCGCTCAATATTCAACATTACTGACCATGAATTCTTTAGCTAGAATTGGTCTTGAAGTAAACCTGCATAAAAGTAATGTTATACACCTACGTAAAGGATGTCTCTACTCTGATTCCCTTACCTTGATCTATGGACAAGAAATATCTTGCATCAAATCAGATGAAGTCATAAGATATCTTGGCATTACTTTTAATGATGAAATAAATTTAACGCGGCAAAAATAATTGAAAAACTGGCAAAAAATCCTAATCAGCTGGTCACTTCACCCTTACTAATACCGGACCAAAAGATGAATGTATTAAATCAGTATATCTGGCCTCAGCTGGTTTACCCCTTCCAATGTGCTCCTTTAAAAGATCTTAAAGTGAAATTTCTAACTGATATTGACAAATTAATTCGCAGTGCTGTTAAGGAAATAATTAACATTCCTACTGACACCCCGGATGCTGTGATATATGCATCAAGAAGACTGCGAAGTTTAGGAGTCTTTAAAGCCCAGTGGGAAGCTTACCTTCAGCATTTAAATATTTGTCAAAGACTTTTACACGTTGACAACCCTCATGCAGCAGCCACTCGGAATCTTCCAAACGAAATTGAGCACTGCATCAAACAATTACCAATTACCTTCGATTGCTCTGAACGTTTTTCTTCTCAAAAACTAAGAAAAGCATTGCGTAAAGATTCTTTTCATCAATGGAGCAAATTGAAAAGTAAAGGTTTGGGAATTGTTTTCTATTCTCACTGGAAGAAAGGTAATTCGTGGCTCTCAACCAAAAAGGGACTTTCAGGCAGTCAGTGGACGCAAGCCATTAAGATGAACTGTAATACAATATCTGTACATACTCTCCCTGGTAGAACTCTTGACTCAGCCCGTTTTAGAAGATGCGACGAGCAAGAAATGCTACCTCACGTGTTGGGTTTCTGCCATCATGGAGAATTGCTCCAAATTAACGGACATAATATGGTTCGTTCTCTCATCGCAGCTTCAGTCCGTCAGAATGCTTCCTATGAAGTTTATGAGGAGATTGGTTGCATCTCTTCTGATGGCTCTACTAGACATGCTGATATCATAATTGATCAGGAGAAGGATAAGGGTGTCATTCTTGATCCCATAATTCATTTCGAGATGCACGAGCAACAGCCACAAGAGGTGTGTCGTGAAAAACAAGTCAGCATCTCGGAGCACAATACCACATCACACATGGGACAGTTTTTGGACTCATGTTCGGTGCCTGTGGCACGATCCCATGAGAAACTTTAAATCAGCTTAAACAATTTAAAATTTCTGATGCAACGATTGATGTCATAGGATCTCATGTGTTAAAATCATCCTGTGTATCTAAAGATTATTCTCATAGAAGAGTCGATATAATTGCCATCAATAGAAGAACCCAGAAAGCGATGGTCTTAGACCCTACGATTTGGTTTGAACGAGACACAAATCAAGCACTGCAGATAAATAATGACAAGCAAGCTAAATATGTACCTTGTCTTCCATACCTCAGTGAAAAATATGGCATTTCGCTTTACAACTGGGATGTTACAGGCTTTTGGAGCGAGGGGTTGTTTACCAAAATTTACATGTAATATCCTTAAATCCTTTCAAATTCCCTTTTATGAGGTTCAGAAGATTGTAATGGAAATTCTGAAGGCCTCTCTTCAAATTCTACACTATCATCTATATGTTAACACGTAAATTTTTGTTTTAATGTACAAATCGAATCATTATTTTGCTCGTTTTACCTCACTTGAGGACGGATGGTTTGAAATAAATCTTAGTAGTAATCATTTGTACCCAAGGAACTTTTATTGTAAATAATGATTTCCTATGTTTTCTTATCATTTATCTCTCTTTTTTTTTTTTTTTTTTTTTTTTTCAAATTGTCACATATTTGTTTTAATCATTGTTCTTTATGAATTGATTAGTAGGCCGATCTATTGAACCCTTATTTAGGGTGGCTTTTGTTAATACAAATATATATATGTGTGTATATTTTCTATACAAATCTACACACTTTGACCGATAAGTACCAAAGTTTGCACATTTAACCTTCATAACCAGGAGGAAAACATAGTCTATATTAAAATTGTTAAGATGGACGTTAAATTAATTTAAAAAAAAAAAATAAAAAATAAAAATAAATACGATCAAACATTCATGTGTAATACTATAATGCAATCTTCTGTAGTCAATTGTTCTCTATTATTGTCTGTTGTATTCAACATCGACTTTCACGAGACCATGGAAATTATAACACGAAATTAAATAAACATTGTTGATACATATCATGAAGACTAAAACTAGAAAATTCATGCAGTAAGTATCTTTACGCAGTTGTAGATAATGAGCAGACTGTGTTTTATCCAACTGAATTCTTGAATTCTTTGAAACCACAAGGATTGCTACCATATAATTTAATACTTAATATTGAATCACCAATAGTACTATTGCGAAATATTGATCCACCAAAATTATGCAATGGAACAAGAATTCGTGTGAAAAAAAGTCATTCAAAACATAGTAATAGAAGTGACAATATTAACTGGCGAAACGAAAGGAGAAGATATTTTTATCCCATGCATTCCTATGATACCCACTAAATACATTTCGAGTTTAAGCAACTGCAATTTCAGTGCGACTAGCATTTGTAATGGCCATATTAAAATTAACTCAAGGACAATCGCTCAAAGTTGCAGACATTAACTTGAAAATTTCGTGTTTTTCACATTCTTAACTATATTTTATACAAAGAAGTAGGAAAAAAAAATTACACACATCAAAAAGGACTTCAATGATACTTTTGTCATATTACTAATGTAGATGTGAATGTACATAAGGTGACTGAAAATAACACTGTATTAATTCTAAAATATACGTCTCTCAAAATATTGTTCATGTCCGAAAATGTGTTACTGCGAAATTCTATCTGTAGTATTCTAACGTTGCCAATGTACAAGGGGTGTTCTGAAAGTAAGTTTCGTAATTTTTTTTTAATGTGAAGATCGTACAGCAGGTGAAACAAACAATAACCATAAGAAACTACACATGTTGCTGGTTCAACGACGGAATAGCATCAGCGGAGGGGGAATGACGCATGCGCAGATCGCCGAGAAAGAGAGCGTAGCAGTTGAACGGCGTGCCCAAGGGTATTTGAGTAAAAATTACGATGCCAGACAGACGTATGCTGACAACATGGTCGCCAATGAAAGTGCATGCTGTTATCTGGTATGAATGGGCACGTGGGAGTAGTGTGTCCGTCATCCATGAATGCCTGCAGACCGTGTATGGTGAAGAGGTCATGTCTCGTCAAATGGTTGGTCGCTGGTGTTGCATGTTCAGTGAAGGAAGGCAGAGTGTGGAGGATGAAGGTCGAAGTGGGCATCCCTCCACATCCACAAATGAAAACAACATTGCCAGAGTACAGAACATGGTGTTAGTGGACAGGCACATAATGGTATCAGAGGTGGCATCCACATTGCATATTGGTCGTGCTCAGGCCCATCACATGCTCCATGATTTGTTGGGTTACTGAAAAGTCTCTGCAAGATGGGTGCTGAGAAACCTGACCCCGGATTACAAGAGTGCAAGAATGGGAATCAGCCTCAATCACACGATGCAGTACGCGCAAGAGGAAATTTTTTTTTGCTGAACTTCAAGACAATACTAATTCATTTAAAGTTTGTGTGATATTCATTTGGTTTTACTTTATTTATAGATGATTTTTTATTATTATTTTATTTGTATTTATGGTGATGTGGAAGAGAAGGCCTGATGACCTTAACTACGCCAGAATAAATAAATAAACACCTATATATGTATACAGTATATATACATACAAATTAAAACACATTTGAAAGTAAGGCACATGATGAAATGTTTTCTTTCGTTGCCTGATCTGCAGTTGTTTTAAATTGAGTTAATCCTTTCAGGCATTTGACTAAGAAGTTCATTAATTCATGTAAGTGACACTATGTAAAGATTCATCTTTATGGACGAGGAAAGTTTATTAAAGGTAATTCGTTTTGGTTGTCTATAGTTGAGTTTCTGAGATTTCGGAAAAGTCTAACAACCAGTTTAATTAAAAAAAGAAGCAAAAGGGACAACCTGGGCAACTTCGGATGCTTTCAGCTAGTTTAAATTATGAACAGACTAGTGACTTGTGCAGCAAATGCTGCAAACTAAATTCATTAGACGTTCAAATAATTCCTCCCCCCCCCCCCCAGATTTATTTTCAATGAATACCAGACATTTTGAAAGTTATTTGCTTCCATAATAATAAACATACTTCCTCTGAATGTTTTTTATGCCAGATACTTTTTCTTGAATCTATCCACCTTCATTTTTTAGTTTCAACGTGAAAACCCAAGTAACAATGTCAGGACGATCATTGGATTTTTCATGTGGGAGTAAAGCAATAGCTATTTCAGGTCATTGTGGATTGTAGGTGAAAGTTAAAAAAAGTCAGGTTTGCTATGCTTTCGAACAATAGACATAGCATCTTGGTATAGCTGCTACATGTAGAACTTGAAATGTAGAGGGTAAAATCATTTTATCCTGCTAAGAGATCTTGCTGAAATGATTGGGAGACTACAAAATTTTCTAGGCCTCTTATTTTATCAGAAAGTAATACCTTTTGGTCTTTCCTTGGGAACTGTAATTTTTGCGCTCTCTCGAGCCAGTACTGAAGAGAATGACGCATATAAATATCTACACCACACCGCCATTAAGTATATGCAAAAGACCCAACCCAACTTGATTAATAACTATAAAAATATTTTATTTTTAATAACAATATTTTTATCTTACATATGTTTTGTAGTTATATACTATATAGCCACCACTCAGTAAATTATAGAAATGAAGATCTAATTTAAGATATTCTGTACATCTACTTATATAACCACAAAACTTTTCACTTTCATACCATCAATATATCATTAATATGTATAATTAATGAAAAATAGTAAGTCACATCATGACATTAACTATAATAATATTTAATTTCTAATGGTAATAATGTCATCAAACCACTTCAAGGTTTGTAGATTTTAATATCCAATACACAGCTGTACTCAGAACATTACACACGCAGAATCAGACCTGTAAATTACTTTTAGTAAGTCTTGAAGTTTTTAATAACCAATAATTGAATTTGAGCTC
This sequence comes from Periplaneta americana, assembly GCF_040183065.1. Taxonomy (NCBI): domain Eukaryota; kingdom Metazoa; phylum Arthropoda; class Insecta; order Blattodea; family Blattidae; genus Periplaneta; species Periplaneta americana. The sequence goes on from NC_091127.1 coordinate 93,139,083, forward strand.
TAAATGTGTCTGCAATCCTGCAGGTCATGGCATTGGGAAGAATCCAAGGGAAAAAGAGGGGATGTCCACTTTCAGACAATATTCATATTTCCATTCGCCTATATACTTCATATGAAGTGTATTCATCTACACTTAGAAAAGGGGAAGTAAGTTCTCAGTTACCGACTAACTGCTGGTTAAATATTCCTTGTACAGGAAAAGAAAGGGGCATTTCCATGTCGAACAGTGAAAGAAGGAGGTCATACAATCAGGTTTTCATTTTTCCTTGCTATTGGATTGAATATTATAGCATTTGAAATCACAATCCATTGTTCACAATAATCACTAATAAATTTAGCTTCAACAAAGGAATTATTATTATTCATGTTAGTTTTACTAGAACTGAAGTGCAAAGATGTTTGACTCTGTATCAGAATCTCTTTGTACCAATACAAAAAAGAGAAAGAGGTTTAGATGTGTTAATGATGTTTTTAAAAAGTTAAGAGCCCAAAGTTTTGAAACCGGTAAAGAATGTAACTGCAGAAACAAATGTTTTAAAAAACTACAAGTCTTTGATATTCAGAAAATAATATATGGCTTTAATGCACTGGCTGATTGGAATGCACAAAGTTTCACCTTGCTGGCCTCATCACTGTTCAACTAATATCACGAAGAAGGAGCAGGAAGAATGAAGATGATGCTGAAGACAGAAGAACTGGTGATTTTGTTGTGTGTCAGAAAGCCTTCTTATCTCTCCATGGAATAACGAAGAAGACACTAACAAACAATTCAGCATTCTTTGAAATTTTCTGGATTAACAACTACTGATGGCAGGGCAAAATATGGAAATCGTCCTCACAAACTATCCACAGATACACATGACAAAGTCATTGAGCATATTAAATCTTTCAAAGGTCGTTGAAGTCATTACTCAATGGAGAAAACTTCTAAAATTTATCTTCATGAAACCCTCAACATAAAGAGAATGTATGAAATGTATTGTGAGATGTACGCCTATAATGAACATTCTGAGAGTTATGAAACTTACAGAACTATTCTCCACTGAGTTCAACATATCATTTGGGTATCCAAGATGTGACACATGCAGTACTTGCGATGAATTTGCAGTCAAGTTAAAGGGATTAAGTACTGAGCTGTTAAAGCTTCCCATAAGAAATACAACCAGGAAGAATGAGATTGAACAGGAAATAAAGCATTTAGAAATTCAAAAGAAAGTACCCTACATCTTGCAAAGGCACAAACATTTTATCAGCGTAAGACTAAATCTAAAAACAGGTGCAGGAAATCAGAAGAAGTTTAGAGCTTAGTGATGGACTACCAGAAGAATCTGCCAACACCAAACATCTCATCAAACATTGTATATTATAAGTGCCAATTATCTTTTTATTCATTTAATGTGCACCAATTGTCTGATTTTAAATCAGTTTTCTGTACATACACAAAAAAAAAGAACTGGAAAAAGTGGTGCTAATGAAGTAATTTCATTCTTGGTTCACTATTGCGAATTTGAATTATCTTCTAATGTTCGCCACCTAGAACTATTCTGTGACTGCTGTAGTGGTCAAAACAAGAATTATACAGTAGTGAGATATCTCCATTACATGGTGCATGAGAAGAAGAGGTTCAGTTCAATTCATATCACATCTCCTATTCGGGGACATTGTTACATGGAATGCGACAAGAATATGGGACTTGTAAACACAGTATCAAAAACTGAAATTTCTGACGACTGGAATAATATAATCAGATGTGCCAGAACCAAGCCCACATCGTTTCAAGTCAATGAAGTCGATAATTCCATGATTCGAGAATGGACTACATTCTTTGAATAATTTTACCTGAAGGAATGTCCATTCCAATTCAGGTCAGTGAGGGAACTGCGAATAGAAGGGAAGCATCCAAGAATGGTGATTCATAGGGATATTTACAACAGTGCCTGGTACTCTTCTGTGATTCGACCTCCACTTAGAAAACGGCCAGTGAATGCAGATTTATTGAATGGAAAATTTTTGTATCAAGACAGAGCATATGAGGTTTTTATTTACTTGGTTATTTAACGATGTTGTGTCAACTGCTAAGTTTTTAGCGTCGATGGAATTGGTGATAGTGAGATGATATTTGGCGATATGAGGCCGAGGATTCGCCATAGATTACCTGATATTTGCCTTACGATTGGGGAAAACCTCGGAAAAAACCCAACCAAGTAATCAGCTCAAGCAGGAATCGAACCCATTCCAGAGCGCAATTCCAGATCGACAGGCAAGCGCCTAAAGCCTTGGTTTTTCTGAACTGACGCATGCGATGTGCGAGACGGGCATGTAAAGGTGGGATTATATTTTTACAAAATTAATTTTATGTAGGCCTAATTACTAATTTATTATATTACTAATATAATATTATACTGTATTATTTTAGGGAAATTGCCAATATCACAAGAGAAGTGGCAGGATTTGCAAGAATTAAAGGTGTTATGTGGACCAAATGCTTAAAAATTCTACTCAGAGCTAAATGGCTGTGCATGAATGGAAACAAACTGAAAGAGAACCACATACCCATGTTATGAAGTGCTAATTTTATATTTAATTTTGTCTATTGATTTTATAGTAAACTAACATTTTGCTCTTTTTCTATGGTATTTTTAATGCCATTATAGGAGTAGGACCCCTTTATTCACTTTTTTAGTTGCCAGGGCCCCATTTTTCCCCCGAAATGAGGTTACATCAAAACAGATTTTTAATTACTGTAGTCATAATACTCCAGTGTTGTGCATCACACGTTGTATACTGGTAAAATATATAACAATAAATGTCACAAAATAAAATGGAGGTATCAGTCAGTACTATTTTCGGAATGATAGAGTTTCAAATTTTAAAATTGATTTCCTGAAAATTGTTTAAAAGTGGACATCCCCCCATTTTCCCCCCCGGATTCTTCTTGGTTAATAGCCTATCGTTTATTGTAATGTGTGTTTTGTTTTATTCTGAAATGCAATTAGTTCTCAAAACTGAGGAAAGATGGATTTTGGAAAATAGGAAAATTATATAGGAAAACTAAGGGTTCACTGAAAGTTACTATTTTTCTGAAAATCCTTGGATGCCAAGCTTCAAAATGACGGGCCATTCATTAAAATCCATTCAGCCGTTTTCCCATAATTTCCATTACCAATTCAAATTATATATATATATATAGATAACAGCAGAACAGGGTTAGATTCATTGTAAAGGTGTGTAAGAGAAAACAGTAAGTGGAATCGTGAAGATAATATGATACTCTGCATAAATTGTCACAGTTATGTTCACAGTATCGAAAGTTTACAAAGTTACTAGCTTGTAAAGTATTATAATAGAATTTGCGCACTAATATGCAAACAATGGCAGCAGTTGCTCTTTTGGGCATGGAAGCAGACCATGATTGTAGTTGAAAATCTGTGCAGTGTAAACTTTGTTCGTACAAATGGCATGCAAATATGAAAAAGTCTTAATAACAGCAGCATAGCTGGACTACCATATTTACCTGAATATAAGCCACACTTTTTTGATTGCATTAAAATGATTAAATATGCCTGCGGCTTAAAATCAAGTATAAGAGTTCAAGCTATAAATGCAGGTCTATATAAATAAAATTAACCTAAAAATATCCTCTGATTGAGGTTCTGGCTGATATCTACATCTATTATCAGGCAGTATCTCACTTGACGATATGTGTCAGAGGAAGAACAATTGTTTGTATGCATCTGAAGTCTGATTAGTGTAATATGTAGCTAGTCAGTGATGTATACAATGGAGGGGGAAAGGAACTGGCCACCCTACCCCATTATCTCCTGGCCTAGTTGCATCATAAGTGGTGCCTTCTTGGTATTACTTGTGAGGTTCAGACCTGTCATCGGACAGTTGACTTAAACAACAACAACAACCTAAAAATTCAGATGTGATTTATATTCGGATAAATACACTATATTAGAAAACCTGAGGGAATAAGGTAAAACTTTGATATAGTTAGGTAGCCGAGGGACCAAGCAAACCAATTTGTCTATAAACTAATTTCAGACACTTTTAGTGACTTACATAATGTGGCTTGAACTGAAGTAGAGGTGGGTCTCAATGTCTGAGATTTCATTTTTGTCACTTTTATCATATGTTCTTTCTATATACCTATCTATTCAACTGCACATCTTGAAATTTCATTCATTTTTACTGATGTGTTTCTGTTCCAGGTTGGTTTCTTTCCAAAGGAATATGTCCGCGAGATAACTGATTCATGTAACTTTCATTTTGACTGAAGTGTATCGATCATCCATGTATCATTCATTGCCATGTTATCACGTTATTTTGGCTGCCTGCAGTAGACTGTGATATATCAAGAGCAGGTGAATTTGTCACAAGCATAAATACATACTAGTAACAGGTAATCTTGTATCCAGGTACAGTAAAACAAAGGCAGTCCCAGTTAACTAAACAGGACTTACCTTGGCTCAAATGGTTTGATATTTTATTTGTAGGGTTACCTTAAGTCTGAGTATTGAATATTGTTCGTGTTCAGTGTGCATATTTTGTGACTGACAGTGGATTGGTATTGTTTTACTTACATATGTCATTGGTTTCCAACCATTATGTATTTATTCCACTATAGTATTATCCCAGTGCTTTGTTTCTCAGTGTTTGGATTCCTGTGGGAAGAAGAATTTCTGTAAGTTGGCAGAATTGTAAGAATTTCTTCATTGTTTCAACCTGTAGATACTGTAGTGCATCAGCAGGAAATAACCAGTAGAGCATTTTGTACCTGAAACTAGGCACTATAGATGTACGATATAAACAGTTTAAAATTTTGATTACAGCATTAATCAGTCCGGAAAATCTATCACCTTTGGCTAGATTTGAGTTTATCTTACTTCAATCCATACACAAACGTAGTGACCTTTAGATCACAACAAAGGGTGATAAGCAATCACAACTCTAGCATAAAATGTGATGTAAGAAGGGCCTACTCTTGTTAATTTCTTTCAATTCTTTTTCCACCCCCTCTGTATTTACTCATTTTGTCACAGTTTATTACACATAAAACCCAATGCCTCACTATAGTGTGTTCAAGTATTAGAAAATGGCTATTTTTCATGTTGTTTGCATATTTTAGAGAGAGAGGGGGAGGGGGAGAGAGAGAGAGAGTGTGTGTGTGTTTTTTTTTTCTCCAATGCAAACCCACTTCACTTGCGTGATTCGGGTTCCTCATACTGCGGATAGATGGCAGAACTGTGACCCATTTTCAAATTGCACACCACTTCGGCAGGGCACATTGTGCCTATTTTATAAATTGTATATGTGTTACTATGAATGTCAGAAATATGAATAAAGTTGACAGGGAATAGCGATTGTTGTCATAAACATTTTACATTTGGCAGATGTTAGAATTTTGAAGAAAAAGATTGGTGGTTTTCCAGCTGTCACTACGGAATATTGACAGGTTTATGCACATAATATATAGTATAGTTTGTACCCTTGACCACCACGACATACTTTGAGAGAAAACTATTTCAAGTAATGATATTTTTCTGGATGAGACTTCAGCAATGTCAAGTGATTTCTCATAATCATTTTCAACTTGATAATACTCTTTATTAGGAATGGATACAATAACACCAAGGATATTTCTTGGATCTGTGCATCCTCGTTCAATATCTGGAATGTTTATATGCTACTTAAGGAGAGAAAATTTTTTTAGATGATATTTTGATCATTTTCTTAGCTTGCGAAATAATTCCCTGTTGACAAGCATGAACTCCTATGGATTCTTTTTCACAGACAACGCAAGTTTTGTTTTATCCAGACCAATGGAAAATGTGGCATCAACCAAATCTTGTGATATTTCCTGTGACATGCTTTCATTTTCATTGTCATTCAGCTGCTCTACAAAAGCCTTTCTGCTGTCAGCTAGATTGTTGTCATCATTTACTGATTCCTGTACATTGTTGACCAAGTCGTCTGATTGTTCCTCAGATTGAATACTGTTTATTTTGTCTCAAGGAAAGGACTGTGTTTTAAGACCTCATTTTATCTGCAGCCAAACATTGCCTCATGTGGAGTCTGCTCAGTACTTCCGTGGATTGTTGTGTGCTTTTTGTAAACTGTACAAATCTAAGACCTTCTGACCACGCTGTTGTTTTGGTTTCATGTAGCCAAGTTATTAGAAGATTTTTTAACATATTGTTTGGCCCCTTTGAGAGAACCCTGACTGGCTATGGTGGGGCTTACCATACACCAATTTAACACCATCCCACAACTCTTATGGCTATGTGCATCAATCTCAGTTAAAGCGTAGTACAGTAACCATGGATTACGAAACCATGATTCAAAAGTAACCATGGTTAAAATGTAATTTCTTTGAACCATTCATAATTTCTGGTGACTTCACGTGGTTAGCTGACACCTCATTTAACCAGGATAAAGTCTGTGATGGTACACTGTTTCTACAAAGTGACGAAAGAAAAGCATCTGCAAAGATGATAGTCAACTTCTAAAAATGACTGTGCTTACTCCATTCTACTTCGAAACGAATATATCCTATATTTTTGTGTTGCATTTGTTTGCCTTTGGGTGCTGTTATGTTTCTGGGATGCTTTTCTGTGATTTTCAGTGCTGTTAAGGTAAAATATTACAAAATGGAAAATAAAAACCGAAAATTACTATAAACAATGTGAGTCTGAAGTATTGATAGACTTTATTACTAGATTTAAATATGTTATAATCTTTGGGCTGTCTGCTGAAACAATGGAGTGAGACCATAACAGACCACCAGACTTATTACGTGATAGGAAGAAGAAGAAGAAATATGTTATATTTAAAAAAATTGGAATATCCATAAAGGAAAAGGATGAAAAAGATTAATAGGAATGTGTGTGCAATCCAGGGCCTCATTTATAATAGGGAACTGTGCAGTATCCTAAGATGCAGCCATCCTAGCCACCAGTGTAGCTCAGTCGGCTAAGGTGTTTGCCTGCTGATCCAGAGTTGTGCTTGGGCACAGGTTCGATTCCCGCTTGGGCTGATTACCTGGTTGGGTTTTTCCGAGGTTTCCCCAATCATAAGGCAAATGTTAGGTATTCTGTGGCGAATCCTCGACCTCATCTTGCCAATATCATCTCACTATCACTAATCTCATCGATGCTAAATAATCGAGTAGTTGATGCAGCGTCATTAAATAACAAACTAAAAATAAAATCCATCCATAACCTCTCTTTGTTCAGTCTGCTACGGAAAAGGAGATACTCAAGTGTTCCCTCACAAAATACTGAAAATGTCAGTTGCATGGAATCGTAATGTAAGCAGATGATTCCTAAGAGAAATAGAACTATTTCTGGGTTATTCCAAGTGATCCATTTGTTGCAACAGAACTGACATAGTAAATTTTGATAACGAATCCCTCCTGAAATGTTCTGTCACCAAACTCCTCATAAGAATTTTCTTTTTCCACAAATAAAACTTCACACTCATCATTATCCCTATCAAAGTGTAATAATAGTCTCTGAAATAATCAGTTGTGAATCTGGCCGCCATTTTGTTTTAATAGGCCTACAATCACTTATTATCTACTTTAACTGCTCAAATATGGCCAGTTAGAAATTATCATGGTTAGCCTCCTGTTAAGTTCTATCAAGGTTGATGCATCGTAAAAATGTTTAACCAGGGCTGGCTCAGTTGCAATTTTAACTGGTGATTACACTAACCAACGTTGATACACGTGGCCATTAGAGATGATTTTTTATACTAAGCCTTGATACTTGAAATAAACATACAGAATATGCCACAACACGAAAAGCTGAAAGGTGTTCATCACTTAGAAAATGTTTGTAAGAAGAAGAAGAAGAAGAAGAAGAAGAAGAAGAAGAAATTGTTATATTTTAAAAAGTTGGAATATCCATAAAGGAAAAGGATGAAGAGGGGATATTCATGAAAAACTCTTAATATTTCTTATTATGTCTGTATGAAACCAGTAAATATCTCGGTGTAAGTTACCACACTTCTACTGTATTTGATGCAGTCAAGTGTATGGAAAAGTTAAAGAATAAACTAGATATCCTTGCATCAACTCCTCTAATACAACATCATCAGAAATATTCTGTGTTATGCAGCTACATCTGCCCTACTTTGATTTATCAGTTTCAGACAACTCCACTGAATAAAATACCAGCCAAATTTCTTTCTGATGCCGATGTTCTCATTAAAACCACATTGAAGGAAATACTCCAGCTTCCCACCGACACACCAGACAACATGCTTTACGCTGACAGAAAATACAAGGGTTTGGGACTATTTAAATCTAGCTGGGAAGCTTTTTTGCAACATATCAATGCAGCTCAGAGCTTACAACGATCCCAAAATATCCATGTAAACACTTGTCGCAACTTGTCTAATGAAATTGGGATTTGTTTAAATAAACTTGGACTTCAAAACATCTCTTCTGATTCACTTCAAGTGAAAAAACAGAGACAAGAGCTCAGGGAGCGAGCATTTCAATCTTGGTGCTCTTTAAATCAGAAAGGGAAAGGCGTCATCCTCTATAAGGAGTTTACTCCCGCCAATAAATGGATCCGACAACCTGATCGCCTCACTAGCAGTGAATGGAGACAAGCTCTTAAAATGACAGCTAATGTTTGTCCGCTGCGTGCTATACCAGGAAGATCCCGAGACAGAAACCACTGTCGTCGTTGCGTCAGTGAGATTGAAACTCTTGGCCACGTTTTGGGTGCCTGTCCTTTCAGCGAGACACTGCGGAACTCTAGACATCACAGAATCAGGTCCATGATTGCCGAAGCCTTGAGGAAGAAAGGTCTCACTGTGCACGAAGAAGTCCATGGCATCTCTCAAGAGGGATCCTGTCGGCAAATTGACATGCTTGCCATTCCACCGCCTACATTATCGACCCGACAGTCAGGTTCGAGGCACAGGAACAACAGCCCTCTGATGTCCACGCAGAAAAATGCAGAATTTATGAGGCCACAGTTCCATTCTATTTGGAGAAATATCACCTCACCTCCATTGAAGTAGTTGGGCTAATGGTTGGCGCTAGGGGCACAATACCTCGCCTCTTTGCCAGTTTCTGCAAGAAGTTCCAGCTGAACAATGACTTCATTCGTGATGTTTCCCTTGCCGCTATCAGAGGATCACTTGCCATTTTAAAATACCATCTGTACTTTGTTTCCTAAAAAGGGATACTTTTCCTCGAATGTCTAATCTGTTTGTTTACTATGCTTAGGCCTGTTACATGCATGCTATTATCTTTCTTGTACTTAATTTTCCCTTTTGTTCGTTCCCCTCATTTCTCTTTTGTGGTCTGTTTTTGTTTTCACTCAATATGTTTATTATGCTTTGTCCAATGAGGCAGTCCCGTCATTGGGAAAGCTGAAAGAGTATCTTTCAATGCATACTGTACTGCAGTGAACTTTTAATAACAACATATCGTAAAAAGATAAAATGATTAGAAAATCAAAGTCTCCAATTAATTACAGTAGTTGTCAAATCTACTCCAATACCTGCAATGCAACTAATTGTTTATCAGTCTCCTATTGAATATGAACTAGAAAAAGATGATGCTATTATTCAATAATGAAAAATTGTTCAGACTTCCATTTAGCAATTGGAGCTAAAATTTCATAGTTAACTTTAAATCTCAGGAAGCTTTTTCTCTAATATATGAAATTAAATAAAAGACCAATTTTCCAACAAGTAAATAAAATCTAACTCAAACTAATTCTACACAAGGAATGGAAATAGATCATTTTGAGGACCTGGTTGATGATACCAAGAAAAGCTTCGTAAAATAACAAATTAAAAAAATAAAAGGTACAAAGAAAGATTATCCTAAAATTGCTAGCAAAGAATGACTTCATATTTTTATCAATGGATCCCTACTGTCAATTCTGCAGAGTGACATTATGGTCTAAGACATCTTTTTTTTTACAATTCATTTTAATATATCAATATGCCTGGTAAATTATTAATAAGTATTTAATGAATTTCAATCTTAAGGCATATAAACTTGCAAATGTTTATTTGCTATTTAATAACAATATATGAACGTTTTCGCCGTTTAGGGCATCTTCAGATATAACAAAACATATTATCTGGACCTATGATAACATATTATGCAAATTACAAGGAAAATAGAGAACAATATATGTGGTACATGAACTTCATGAGCTTTATGTAGATATAACATGAAACAGGATGAATATTGAGATAATCTTTGAATTTGAACTTAGACTGGACGAATATTTTATTTTATACATATAGCTCATGTTACAATTAATATACAATGTTTAAAATTTGTCAATGATATTAATTTTAAAATGATGATAATAAAATATTTAAAGTAATCATGGCTGAAAGTTGTCATAAGTTACAAGATAGTATGCGTAGTTAATGTTCTTGTGTTTTGTAATTATTTCGCTTAGAAAGGCCGTTGGCATTTGAATGAATGTTGTTTGACGCTGATGACTACTTTACAATTGATATACAGTGATTAAATTAGTCAATGTTAAAATTTAATTTTATAATGAAGATAATAAAATATTTAGAGTAATCATGGCTGGGAATTGTCATAAGTTCAAATTAGTTTTCGTAGTTGATGTTGTGTGTTTTGTAATTGTTTCACTTAGAGGTCATTGACTTTGAAATGGCTACTCTGATGTGATGACATCCTATTACGTGTTCTCAGGTTTATTGAAGTATAAATGAAGAAGTTCTATAAATTTGTGTGTACTGGTGTTGATGTCTTCATTTATACTTCAATAAACCTGAGAACACGTAATAGGATGTCATCACATCAGAGTAGCCATTTCAAAGTCAATGACCTCTAAGTGAAACAATTACAAAACACACAACATCAACTACGAAAACTAATTTGAACTTATGACAATTCCCAGCCATGATTACTCTAAATATTTTATTATCTTCATTATAAAATTAAATTTTAACATTGACTAATTTAATCACTGTATATCAATTGTAAAGTAGTCATCAGCGTCAAATAACATTCATTCAAATGCCAACGGCCTTTCTAAGCGAAATAATTACAAAACACAAGAACATTAACTACGCATACTATCTTGTAACTTACGACAACTTTCAGCCATGATTACTTTAAATATTTTATTATCATCATTTTAAAATTAATATCATTGACAAATTTTAAACATTGTATATTAATTGTAACATGAGCTATATGTATAAAATAAAATATTCGTCCAGTCTAAGTTCAAATTCAAAGATTATCTCAATATTCATCCTGTTTCATGTTATATCTACATAAAGCTCATGAAGTTCATGTACCACATATATTGTTCTCTATTTTCCTTGTAATTTGCATAATATGTTATCATAGGTCCAGATAATATGTTTTGTTATATCTGAAGATGCCCTAAACGGCGAAAACGTTCATATATTGTTATTAAATAGCAAATAAACATTTGCAAGTTTATATGCCTTAAGATTGAAATTCATTAAATACTTATTAATACTAAGACATCTTGCCTACGACTCACGTTACGGAATGTGTGCTGGTTTGGTTCTCATGGGAAGAAATTTTCTCATGAAATTTCGGCCAGTGTTAGGACGGTGCCAACCCAGCATTGTGATGCTCTTGGGAAGCTACGATAGGTAGCTAAATCTATTACAAATGCCAGCTATAAAAGCTGGGAGGGGGGATCATTGTGCTAACCACATAGTACCTCCATTCTGGTTGGATGTTCGTCCACCTCTGCTTTGGCGTATGGGGTTGAGGCTAGCAGCCAGCTGGTCGGTTTTGGACCCTTAAAGGGCTGTAGCACCACAGATTATTATTATTATTATTATTATTATTATTATTATTATTATTATTCTTCCTACTGTCCAACTCACTTTTGTCCTTCATAAATCCTTGGGTTATGGAGCTACAAATTTTGATGGAGAAATTGAAGCTGTCTATTCCACATGTGAAAATCTGTTGTATCTGATCTCTTAGTTTTAACAAGCTGTTATATTCAGTGATTCTAAAGCAGCTATTACTGCTATAACAACCAATCTATCGCATCTGATGAAGCTTAACAAAAAGTTAGTTTAGGAGTGTCTCAATATACGTCGAAAAAATATAATTCCTGAGTATCCAAAGAAAAGTGCAGTTGCATCCTTTTGATTACTCACAGGGCATGACTGTGTGTCAAAAACTTGAACAAAATTGGAATTATTTCTTCACCACTTTGTCGATTGTGCAGCCTTCAGGAAGAAATGGATCAGAATCATCTTCAGTTATGTCCAGCCCTATCCTCTAAATCCAGTGTGTGTGTGAAATATTGGACAGCAAGAGAGTTAATGTCTTCATTGCTAAGAACTAAGCAGTAGTTAACATCATTATTTTATTTGAAAATTTTTATCCATTGTCAGACTATAATGCAGTTGGCACTCCAAAAATAATAAAAAATATCTAGCACAATTGAGGACTGTTTTTGCAAAACTTGCTAACTGCAAAATTTGCAAAATTGAAATTTTGATAGATTCGTTAACATAAGGCAGGCCTCTGCATGATGTTCAAAGCGTCTTAGTAAAATTGGGTTATTTCTCTTCATTGTAGTGTGTCAAAGTGTGATCGTTTTTTCAAAACTTGCTTTCTGCTATAAGTGACAGATTACTATAGTGTTTTGTCTCTCCTGTAAAATTTAGTTTTTTCAGTTAGCAAGTTTTGCAAAAACGGTCCTCAATTATTGTAAGCAACCTCATCTGCAGATTTGTCTTCAGTGGTCTTAACTGAACGAATTCAGTGAAATGATCTTGGTATAATAATGAGTATATAATCATCTTTATGAGACTGTATGTCAATTAAACCAGCTTGCCTCCTAAAATTTAACTCTGAGACAAATAGGCTTTACTGTAAGTCCTTTTTTGGTGTGTTGTATTTAATTTGACACAGTTTGCATAAGTTTAAATACAGCATGACAACTTCATATGTGACATTTTTGTACTTAAGCTAAAGCTCATTTAGTATCCACCTTCTACCGTGTCTGGTTTTCACATGAGCCTCATTGAGAATATCATGCATTTCTTCATTTAATTTGTCACTTTTTCCTACAGTAGTCCCCACCTGGAGATCCGAATGGGTGACTATTTTGACTCCAGATTATTTTACCATAGGACTAATCATTGAGATGCGTTTTAGGCATCTTTTTATACTATGGTAGCTACATCACTCATTCACAACCCCAGAGTGTCTGGAGGGCTCATCTGTCTTTGGTCTGTGGGTCCGTTGGACTAGTTTTAAGGATTCTTGAAGTTCTAAAACCTTTCCACATTTCGCCATTTATGGGATGCTATATTCTGTGACAGGATAGCATATGAAAATGGCATTTCCTCCATTTCTGGTAAAACAGTTATAACACCGTGACTCGGTCCCCAGAGCCTCATTTGTAAAAAAAAAAAAAAAAAAAACACACACGAGAAGGTAAGGATGGGATTTGGATGGTAGTGGTTATATCACATCACTATCCTTTGGAATCCATTTTCTTCCCATTCTATAAAACAAATCATCCACAACAAATGTAATTTAATCCAGAAAAATTAAATAGAGGACAAAATTAAAGACAAATCGTGGGAAATAATATTAATAAATCCTGAAGAAATTTCACAAGCACCACGAAAATCTGTTGTTGCTTTGTTTAGATTGGTGACAGACCATGACTGTTATCAAGCAAGCCTCTCTACATAGAATAAGAGTATTCATTACACGTTCATGTTTCTTGTGCAACGCTAATGAAGAAATGAATATGGAAAACTTGAAAGATGTGCAAGTGTACAGAAAGAAGATACCTTAACAATTAACTTAGTTACATCATCAATAACGAGCACATCAAAATATCTCAAAGGTTTGTAGTCACTCAACTGCTTCCCTGTTGTTTCCTCTTTGACTTTCCAAACTTCATTGATTAAGACATCATATTGTTGTCTTCTATCTAGCTTTTCACTAACTGGTCAAATATGAAATTAAATTGCTCACGAGACACACTATTATCCCCTGATGCTGCCACCATGTTCTACAAAACAACTGAAAACACGCACATGAGGTGTATGAATATGTTGTGCACAAATGATTACCAGCACACACAACACCAGTGACGTGCAGTCCACCCAAGCAACCCAAGCATGGCTTGAGCAGCACTGATTGATTATAAGAATCGCGATATCTATGTAAATCCATGATTAAACTTTGTTTATTTAATCATAAAGTCCTGAAACGTTTCTAAATACGTTTTGTTAATTGTAAGTCGCGTGATGGGGCATATACAATGCACATACTGCTGTCCTGAGCTGGCACCAGCGTGCCAGCAGTGCTGAATGCAGGTTAGCATGGAAGTTGCCATAACAACCCACGTCATCATAACTTCTAACCAATGAGGGACGCCTCACGAGACTATAGTAGATGCATAATATATTATACCCCAAGCAGCCGGTAGCCTGCCTGGGCTGGCTATGTGCGCAAAGTCGAATGAATGTAAAACGTACTGTTTCTCTTGTGTTTATTTGTACCGGTACCTTGTAGTTACATTGTGTACATGTATATAAGTGCAATAAAAAGTTTTGATTATGTCTGGTGATAATAATAATAATTTAATTCAGCAACAAAAGCTAAATACAGTAATTTAACTAAAACAATATGGGATCATGATGTTGCTAATGCACATATTCATGCTTTTAACGCACTCGCAACTTTTGGAACTGTGCATATTGAAACTGAGCTAAGTGACCAAACACAGCAAAGTATTATTCTACATAATGAAAAGATAACACGCAATAAAGACATTCTGAAAAGGCTTATGAACGCCGTTTGTTTACTTGCAAAACTGGAACTTTCATTTAGAGGAAACGGTAAGTCGAAAATGTCCAACAACCGCAGTAATTATTTAGAACTTTTGGACTACACCACCCAGTACGACCCTCTTCTAAAAAATCATTTGGAGACATCTACAGTATTCAAAGGTGTATCAAATCGTATTCAAAATGATTTAATTGAATCTGTTGCCAGTGCACTTAATAAGGAAATTAAACAGCAATTACAGAAATCTGATTTTTTTTGCCATATTACTAATGATGAGACAACTGACATCTCGAATAAATCACAATTTTCTCTCGTTTATTGATATATGATTGAAGGAAGGGTGGTAGAGCGATTTGTGTGCTTCCGTGATGTGAGGACAAAACAGCGGCAGCACATTCCGATCTTATTTTTAAGAGATATTCAAGACTTTTCAAACTGCAGTAAGAAATTTGTCGCACAGAGCTACGATGGAAGTGCAGTGATGGCCTCTTCATTACATGGTGTCAAGTTAACACTAAGGTGCCTTTTCCACAAGCTCTCTTTGTTCACTGCTATGCACACTGTTTAAATTTAGCACTGTCCCAAAGTGCTTTAAGTATTCCTGATTGCTGTATATTTTTTGCTACTCTTTCTGGGCTTGCAGCATTTTTCTCCAAATCATCAAAGCGCACAAAATTTCTTGATGAATTTCTGGTCAATGATGATTATTACCGCATGTTTCCCCAACAAGATGGAATAACTCGTCACGACTTACCAATACTTAGAGTAGTCTTTTATAATAGTATTTTTAATTTTAGGCACTAGTTGCAGTAGGCCTAATCTTATAGATTTTGTAAAAAAAAAATGGGTACCAAATACCAACGTATTTTTATAATTAGTAATGTTATAAGTATTTGAGTCAAATATAAATAGTAAGAAGGAAAAGAAAACTTACCTATGCGGCTGCTTGGGTAATCTGTTGGGCCACTGCATGTGACTGCATAACACCAGTGTGTGTCAACATTTTCCATTACATTGTGCTTGTCATCGTTCACCAGTAATTGTTGTAAAAACAATTTCCTGTACCATAAATTTCTGACATTCACCAAAAGTACTTGGATAATGCCAACAATTATTGTGGACTATCGATATTTTTTAGCCATATTTCCGGCATTCACAATAACATGTATAGTAGATAATTATGTAGTTGTAGCACAGTCTAGTACATACAGTCACGAAGCTTGAGTTGATGAGGGTACTAGAAACAATAGACTATGTTGATACTGTTTCACATTGTATGTGATGAGGTGATAGTAGCGATCCTAGTGGTTAGCAACTATAATATCTATGGATGCATATTCCCCATGTATTAGCTTCGTGACTGTATATACTAGACTGTGGTAGTAGGCTCAAGAAATAAATGACAGATGATTGAGCTTATAAAGTATGACAGCATTTAAGTTTCTAAATTTTGGTATTTTTATGGGCTTACTAGATGTTTAAAATAAAAGTCTCAGTCCACACCTGTGGAGTAACAGTCAGCGCGTCTGGCTGCGAAACCAGGTGGCCCGGGTTCGAATCCCAGTTGGGGCAAGTTATCTGGTTGAGGTATTTTCCGGGGTTTTCCCTCAACTCAGTACGAGCAAATGCTGGGTAACCTTCGGTGTTGGACCTCTGACTCATTTCACCGGCATTGTCACCTTCATATCATTCAGACGCTAAATAACCTAGATTTTGATACAGCGTCATAAAATAACCCAATAAAATAAAATAAAATAAAAGTCACAACCACCTACCACTTTTGAAAGCTGGCATCTCTGTCAGTTAAGTAGTCATGGACTTTGTGCTTCTCGTTCCCGAGACTTAAGTGTCTGTGATTTTTATCTATGGGAAAATTTAAAGCAGAAAGTGTATAGAAACAATCCATGTACTCTTAAAACTCTGGAAAAATAAATCATACAGTGATAAGTGAAATTATAGAAAATGAGCTGCATTGGGTATATGAAAATCTTGTACGAAAATGTGATGTTTGCATTCAGAAAGGTGAAAATCATTTTCAACAGCTGCTTTGTTAAAAGTTAAGATCTACATAATTTCAACAATATTACATACTTAGTTACTTTATTGAAGTATACATTACACTTTAAAACTCCATGCATTTACTTTTTTTCAATATACCCACTCTGCTGGCCTGCTGTTGTGTCTATGTCCTCTTGTACCAGGCCAGGCAGCTCGGATCTTGCAAGCACTCACCCACATTGCAACTTGTTAAAATGCTGGCAAAATTTAAATGGTCCTCTCTAACAACGATTTAATCCTCTCTTGGCGGTTGGGAACCATTATTGTAGATTGTTGCATCCAATTGCCATATTTAACGTAATTTAAATTGATAAATAATCTTAACGAAAGTCCAAGAAGAAATGTGTTCACATGTCGTACGTTGGAAATGTTTTGATATGCTACGTGATATGTACTTTAATTGTAAGTAACATTGAAGTGTTTAAATATATGTATGTGCCAGTCAAGAATTGGGAAGATCTAAGAATGTGCTATTTTTGAAGATAGTTTCCTAGGATTCTTGCATTTTTCTGTAGTTCAGTCAAGTTCATTGTTCTGAAATGTATCCAGAGTTCAAATATTTACAAAATGGTTATAAGAAAGATTTACTATAATTTTACAAGGTTTGCTCACTCGTTAAAAATGTTTAGTGTAAATCATAAGTACTGATGACTTAGAACCCAAGAGACTGACTAGTATAGTATATGGCAAAAGTGACTTGTCCTGTATGATATAATATGGCTAAAAATACTGGTAGTAGCTTTTCTTCCGTGTTAAGAGGCGGTAAATGAATATAGAGTGGAATAAATAGATCTTTAATATGTAATTTCACACTACAATACAGAATGTGAGAAGAAGTGTTGATAGAGCCTGAATATGTACTTACATATTATATAAAAACAAATGCTGAGACATGCATGCAGATTACCAAACAGTTTACCTTACTATAATAGTTTTGCAAATGGTGAGCAACACCTACATTACACGAAATTGTTGCAGCAAACTTACAAAGGTACTATAGAATTGGGTCGTAACAAGGGCTTGGAAGTTAATGCATTTGCGTAATTTTTCCTGCAGGGTCTGATTATATGCTTACACATCTATACGAATTATCAGTTTTTGAGTTTAAGCATGGTTTTACGTTGCATAGTGCATATTTTCGTCATTTTTGTAAATCCATAATATTTTTCAATACTTTAAGACCTATTTGGCATTTTTACAATATTTATAAGATTTCTCTTGATGAAGCAAAAAACAGGGAGCTGCATTGGAAGTATAATTTGTGAATCAGTGTGATGAAATATGAACACTCAAATATCACGTGCTTGGTTGCTGACTTGCATGCCTAAATGAAGAAAAATTTTGTTAAATGCCCATTGCAGAGTTCAGTTATTTAGGTAGATCATGTTATCTAATATTCCACTTCTACCATTGTTAACCTGATGGGAAATGTGGCTCGATGCAGCCTTATATTTTGCTGAGCATTTACAAGCAGTTAAAGAGGTGGTTAATTCATTGGACTCAGTGATGACACATCTATTGAGACAGCTCATATTATACTGACAAATGGAAGGGAATTTCGTGTTTATATCTACTCATATTTTCGGTTTACCAAAAGCAGTCACGTCACTAGAAACTGTTGGCACACTCTTACATATCACCAGTCACTTTTAAAGAAATAAAATCTAATCTGAATTCTGGTTCTGATAGTGTTGGGAAAAAAGGAAAGGAAAACGTAACTAACATTATTTAATAAAATTGTTGTTTTCAAGAGCTGTGCGATATTTGAGACATTCTCGAAGGAAAATCTTTCATTGCACCAAAAGATTTATCTCTCTCTGCAGAAAAATTAACATTATTTAAATATGTCCAAATAACCTTGTATGGTGTGGAAAGAAATTTTCATGATACAAAAGAATCTTTGGAGACAAAAGACACAGTTCCTCAACTGAAAACCTCAGCCACACATTGATTGTGAACTGCAACTCTTTGGTGATTTTAGACAATGGAATCACCTCTGCTTCAATCTCTAAGGAATAATGTAAGTTCATACTCTTTGGTATTTGTACTGTTAGAAAAAACGTAATTTGTCTTCATTTGTGCATATTTATTAGCATATTTTACACTTTTTAACTGCATATTTGCATGCATATTTAGTAGTTCTTTAGGGCATGAACTTCCGCACCCTAGTCATAACCAGAGATAGGGTGCACATTCCATAAATAATAATTGTAAATCTTTGAAATTAATTAAAATTATATTTTTTATTTCAATTATATTATATTTTATAATAGCTACTGTTAGAACATAAATATGTAGGTTGCTAGAACCTGACTACTTAGTAAAAAGAAATTAAGATATTTCTTTTGGCTTAAGGATGCTCTAAGGGCACTGTGAATCAAGAAAGTATGGGAAATCTGCTTTTGTCATGCACTATGAAGGGCAGCTTCTTCGTCTGACACTCGAGAATATCTTATAAGTGAAAATATCACTTTTAAATTATAAGACATTGCTAATACTCACACATTGCAGAAACAGAAAAGAGTAAGTTTGTCAAATATATGTAAGCATCAAGTACTAAAATAGTGATTGTTCTTTTTTCAGTGACTACTGTATCACAAAATACCATTTCTTCTAACAATTCTTAACTTTAAATGCAAACTTTTTTTTCTAATGGCGAGTATTTGACTGTTCCATCATTCACCCATATCAAGCCAGTTACTGACAGAGTCGTTGTTCAGGATGTGCCATAGGATGCTGGTCTACACTACACCTGCAATGAGATGATGATGGAGATTTCTTGGGATGCCACAGGGGAACCGGAGCTTCCAGAGAAAATCCCTGTGTTATCTAGACCTCATGTTTGTCCAACATATGTTATATATTGGGAGTATACCAGGAATCGAACTCAATCGACGGCATTATGAGTCTAAAAATACGCACTCAGAATATAGCATGTTCATTGACAATAGCTCCTTGTCTTTGATGACTCATTTATTACCCCATAGCTAACTGCTCGCTTGACAGCACAATTTCATATCCAGTCAGTCATAACTGGCATTTTATCAGCAGGAAACCTTTGTTTTATGTATGTCCCAGAATTTCATATGTAACATGTATTTTGTATATAAATCCAGACTCTGCTCATTGATTTGTAAGTTATTTCATTCATCACACAACTCACTTTAGATTTATTTTATATGAAAATATTGTCTACTTCTCTTAAAGATCTTTTATTCAGCTATATATTTCGTCCGTACAATCCACAATAAAAAGCATTATAGTTTTCCTCATGTCACAGATGATAGCATGAACAGATGATTTGACAAAATTACTGAGTGTTTCATACTATTTATCTGATGATTATCATTGTAATAAAAAAAATGTCACGAAGTTGACACATACTTCCTCGTACATTTTACATATTTTGTAACAAACAATTGCGTTCTTTTATCATGTTGCGATTTATTTTCTTGAACTGTCATTCAAAACACATACATAAATCATCATTAATCTTTCAAGGATATACATGTATTAAATAATGTAATATGCACGCAAATAAGAAATGAACTATCCTTTTCTGAATTTCACATATAAAACATTCTGCTAATCCCTAAAGTAATTTCGTCCTCACCGCCTTTAAATTATATGGCTTAAATAGACTACATGAAATTGATTTTGCACAAATTTATACTCCCTCCATCCCAAAATAATAATCACATTTCTTGAACTAGTAATTTATTGGTACAGAACAAATGCAGAATGAATATGCTTACACCACTAATCAAAAACAACAACAAGATGCTATTGGCAGTTCTTCGGAACACCTACTCAATCAACACAGTCTAAAGCAGCATGAACTTTAATAACAATGTTGGAGTTGCATTGAAGATATGAAGGCATACATTTCTGTCATTGTCTTCTCTGTTTCCCCATGTGAAGCAGTTTCTAGCAATTTTTTCCATGAACCTTCATCCATTCAATCATGACTTGTTGCCAGGTCAGGAAAATGTTATTCAGTTTCTTAGCAGAAAGGTCCTCGAAGGCTTTATAACAGCAGTAACAAGTTCATCTGCTGTGGATGGGACCGCTTGATGTTGGATAGACTATATGGCACAGAAGCCGAGATCAAGGACGTTCATATCTGGGTTGTTTGAAGGCTAATACAGGTGTATGGTTAGGCCAGTCTTGATAGTGATGGCTATAAACTCAGGATGTGAAGGAGCAATGTGCGGTTTTACGTTATCCTTTTGAATGTAAATGAGTTTTGATGATGTCCATGATGGCCATTTTGACTTCATAGCAAGCAGAACTTTCTCGATCACCATTTGTTTGTGTCTGTTCGTGTTGTGTACTCAGACTGGATAGATTTTGTAACCATTGTTCCTCTAGGCCTGTTTTTGCTACTACGTTTTGCTGGCTTCTGATAGGTGAATGGAAAACCCAGTGAAGCATTTATTCTGACAAGTTCGGTGTGGATTAGGTTCTTCTACTGCAAGGTAAAAGTTCCCTGTTTCTTCATTCATGTAAAACCATTTTCCATCAATATGGATATAACCAAATAAGATCTGAAGCCTTGCTCTATGATCCAGCATTGACAAGCAAAATTACAAACGTTTCTGTTCACCTGCTACAATCAGTGTTGATTTTAATGTTGAATATCATCGTACTTCTTTTTCTCGGATTCTCGATGCACTGTTAAAATCAACAGCTATACCTAAACCACAAGCCAGAGATCTGATATTCTTTCTTTGACGCAATGGGATTTGCTGGAGTCTCTCCTGATCTACGTTTTTTTCGTTTTGCCGACACTCCCTTAAATTAAATTTTAGAAGAGACATCAGCAATATTGGAACCATCCATTACGGAGTTGTCACCTTGATAACACCTCTTTCCAAGATACCATTATTGCAGACACGATGTAGGTACTCATAAATGGTCTGCCACTTATCATCTCCAATACTCCTTGTCATATTTCCTTGCTTCAGTGCTACCTAGCCACAAAAACCATGCAACAGTAAACAGTTGTTATGTAAACAAATCGTCAAGCTCATGAAATAACCACTGTACTTTCCCATAGCTCATTTCGAACTGAACACTGCAATGGATGAGACAACCTAACAAAGTTAAGCATATTACCCAGCATTGTAAGCACGTTTCATATGTTCTGTGATAGACCCTACATCAATGCTCTGTGCTTACATGATTATTAAATGTGGTTTCTAGAACAAGAAAGCGTATTAAGAAAATGAGACTTTTGGACGAAAACATCCCAAAATAGTGACTTGTTAAAAACATTTTAAATTTCATTGTTATTGTTAAAAATAAAAGTCAACTCTTTGCAATTACATTGTAAGATCTAAATTATAATTATTTTTTAAAACATATTGTTAAGATAAAGCCATAAATGAAACATTTTCTACATTTCATTTATGGTTAGGAAGTGAATAAAAATAAAAGTAAAACAAATCATCTCTAATTAGTTCATTTTCTTTGTTATAAACAAAATAAAAATCGAAGTGTTTCTTTCATTTAACTTCTTATCTACCTCTTTTTGCTTGTATACATCTGAAGTCTGATTAGTCCAATATGTTATTAGTCAGCGATGTATGCAATGTAGGAGGAAAGGAACTGGCCATCTAACCCATTATTTCCTGGCTTAGTTGCCCCATAAGTGATGCCTTATTGGTGTCAGTTATAAGGTTCAGACCTGTCTTCAGTTGACTAAACAACAAGCAACTATCTCTTTGCTACCTGTATCGTTTCGGAACTCATAAAAGAAAATTAGATTCACATTTACTAAGAATAAAATTCTGTAATATTTACCTATTATTTACAACACATTAATATGCTTGCAGTTTCCCAAATGAGTTTTGGAACGAGTTCCAACAAGCCAAATAGGGAGAATTTAAATAACACAGTTATGCAATATCTTGTGTATCTGTGCTTTGGTTCTCCGATCATGCACAGTGTCTTGTTATCTGGGATTTTGAATATTTCAACAACCCAAGGTAACTGTAAGATAATGCTTAACCCAAATATGTCATACACAAAGGACAGTTACGTTTAAACTGAGGTACTGCTTCATTGTAGTGGCTCTGAATTTAAATGCCAGCTGGTTATTATAATAATAAAATATATATTGTCATCAAACAAATACTGTACATAGTTCTGTGCAATTAGTTTATGGCTGCCTTGTTATATTACTGTTTTTCAGGTACTTGAACTAACTCTTACAATAAAGAAATATATTTAAAAATTACCAGTACACACCACTCTTCATACAAGTCGACCCTTGTAACTCTGTTAAACCTAAAACATTTAATATTACCCTAATTAGTTATTATTATAAGACCAAAAACGAACTTCTAACATTTTATTTATAACCTACAGCAATCCAAAGTTTATAACTTGACTTTCTCTTCCCATACCACCTTAACTATAAAGAGAAACTTACCCATTTGTTTCAAATTATTTTCACTTGCAGTTCCTCATAATTTCTGGTACCGGTATGTAATTCTATTATTAGTTAGTTTCAGAATTTTCTCTAATATAAATCATAGTCTTTATGGGTTCCTGTATGAAAAATGTTTAATTTTGAATACTTCTATAGTCCCTTCAGATGAGCCACTTTAGCAGTGTCATTAGTTGCACTGAAAATGTGCATTTGAAGTTCTGCTTAATATGCTAAAATTTTTGTAGAGAATTTTTCAGTCTTCCATTGATTGTTGTTAGATAGAATCAAGGACTACTGTTTCACACATTATTTGATAATTTACATCAAGACTACTAAATGTTCCCCCCCCCCCCTCCTCCTGCCCGCATGTTTAAGAAATCATTTCAAGAGCTTTTAGCAGGAATTATCAATGAAATTCGGAAAAAAAAAAAAAAAAAAAAAAAGCACCATGGTACAATAGGCTGTATACTGTCGTGGTGGTATAAGGAATCAGTGGCCCAACAGTCATCCGTTAGCAGCACCACTAAAATAGTGGTATGGTTGTGGCCCCATCTGAAACCTACAATATCGTACATTACAGGAACAGTAACAGAACCCAGCGGTGAATGTACAAATAAATCCATCTCCTTAAATTCTGTGTCATACTTTTAATAATAATAATAATAATAATGATAATAATATCTGACACTAGGTGTAATAGATGTGGCTATTCTTGAACCTCAAAGTACCAGTACCGTATGAGTCCCTCCATAAGTACTTAATATTTATGATAGTGGAAGGTTCAATAATGGACCTGTCTTTGCACGAAATTGGATACTTATTTCTTAAAGCTTGGAAATGCCCAATCTTTAGAACCAACCCATCAGTAGTAGCACAAAGCCAAGCTTGTATCTTCATAATCCCTAAGGAAAGACATTCCAATCCTGTTAATGAGGAATACATTTCAGGACCACTTTCATTTAATTTCTGTGCTTTTTCCATTATTGACTTGTGGCTATCAGTGTATTCAATATACTCAAAACCATATTAATTGTAACTTACATTACACAAACACATAATAATGTTCACTAGCATAGCACTCACTATATGCACCATCACCGGAGTTTTGCATTGAAACCCCACCAGAGTGCTCTGTTTCAAAGTGCATGCACAATGTCTATAGCCAGTTCTGCAGAACAATTTAAATGGTGATTCCTTTCACACTTGAAGTATCTTCATATCGTTCCAGGTGACTCTCATTTTCTTTATTTTTTTTACTATATTGTAGTTGTCCACACCTGTGAAATAATGGTTAGCACATCTGGCTGCGAAACCAGGTGGCCTAGGTTCGATTCCCAGTCAGGGCAAGTTACTTGGTTGAGATTTTTTCCGGGATTTTCCCTCAACTCAATATGAGCAAAGGCTGGGTAACTATCGGTGCTGGATCCCAGGCTCATTTCACCAGCATTATTACCTTCATCTCATTCAGATGCTAAATAACCTGCCTCCACATGCAACCAACAAACATCGTCATCATCATCCTGACGTAGGTTAGAACTTTATTGGATTGTTATGGTTTAATCCATCATTCATTAGGTCTTCCTAACATTGGTTCTCGCTATAGCTGGTAATTAAAATTTGGCGTGAAATTCAGGAGTTTCCCATTCTTAACACATGATTTTCTCATGTATTTCTGTGTCGTCCAAAAAGGGTGACATTTTTAATTCTCGTATATCTTTTCTTATCCAGTGTGGTATATCCCTGTCTCAGGATTCTCATTTCATTTACTTGTAATCTTTTACTGTCATTAATGGTTCACTGCCATATGTCAGCACTGATTAAACCAGTGATCAAACATGGTGTGCCTTTTTTGACCAGGTTTGGTTCAAAGATGTGCTTAATTATACCCATAACTGAACAATTATACTTTGAAATCTAGACTTTAGCCTATGTGATAAATTATAGCATAAATATTTTGAACAGTTACATTGTTCAACAGATTTATTATAAATACTGTATATACAGTCTCACCTTTTTCCTATAATAAATACATTTATATGATCTAGACTACAGTATAGGTGTAGACAGAATGTTATGCTTAAAATTAGTTGTACGAAAAATTAAAATGAATATAAACAATGAAGAATATTTCAGGCTTGCATTGTGTAGGCCTACTTTTAGCAAGATGACTAAAACATTCCTCTGTTCTGTAGAAATGCTACTATAATAAGGATTGTTATAATATGACAAAATCTGTGACAGGATAGGCATGTTAAGTTTTAGAATTTTCTCTCGCATACCTTCACAGAAATTGTCAGTGTCATTGTTGTACTGGGCTATACATAAACATTTGATATTAAGACAAAGACTAGAACACGTATCTTATGTTTCCATTGCAATGAATTGTTATTGATTTACCGAATTTCTCTAAGTGTGTTGGCCATTAGCCTAGAATCTGACCAGGGTTCTGGTTCAAGTCATACAGCTATATACTATCACTGATCAGTCCACCCAAATGGCCTCTATGTAAGTAATATCTTATAATGTTAAGTTGTAAGAATATTTATATGTGATTGAATTTGTATGCCACATTTATTTTAGATGCAAACCTTAAAATATTTTTAACTTTATACGGAAATAGTGTCCATAAAACAATACATGCATTTATTATTACACTATTTAAACATTAAGTTGTAAATACTGCTGCAAATGCTATATGAATAATGTTAGAAACCTATTGGTACATTAATCAATGGAATATAGAAAATTAATCTTACAATTTATATCGTGTGTTAAAATTGCATTAAAGTGGAAACGAAATAAGTTTCAGATTATCTTTGAATATACATTACTGTATTGGATTGTTACAGTTAAATTGCATTTACATTGAAATTGTGGATTTCATGAAAATTATGTATGAATGCATGTTTCATAGATAGTATATTTGTATATAAGGATGCTATGAAGTCATAGCATAAACCCAACTTTTAAATAAATAACAAATGTTAGTTTCATAAGTACAATGTGTTATAACCGAAAATTCATAACCCATGAAATGAAGCACATACACTCACTCTTTTTCTCCATTTTTCAACCTCTTTCTCTCTCTCCTTTCTCTCCCCTCTTTTTCTCCTCTCTTCCTCTTTCCATCCACCCTATCTCTCTCCCTGCCTCTCTGTCACCATCATGGACAATTGTAATATGACATAATTATCCAGTGCAATGCATTTCAATAAGTAGGTTATAATATCTTGTAAATAACATTAAGATAGTGATAAATGTAATAATTATTACAGTTATGCTTGTTGCATTATAATTGTTACATTATAATATATATATATATATATATTATACAATATATACATATTTTTATTTACCATTCTGTTGTCTGGAAACAAATTATTCATATATTATTTACATATTTTTCACAGAGGAATTTTCCATATAAATAATTATCCTCAAATAATGTGCCATTTTTATCTTTATGTAACATACTTTGAATCATACGTATGTGGCAATATTTTGTAAGATGCATATTTAGATACAGAACTTAAGTTTTCTCTTAAATAAAGCAGGGAGTTTACTTTTAAGTTGGAAAGCTGAAAATGTTTTGTTTTGTAGTATCCCAAATCCTTTTAAACCAAAATACATTATTTCGATCAAAAGCTTGTTTTATGATGACATCTGAATAATCTTACAAGTGGAATGTCTGATTCATCACATAGGTCTATCATATTATATATATGGATATTAGCAATTGCCATGTCCTCTGAGTGTTTGACTAACATTTCATAAGTACTACCTAGGTGGTGGTTTATCAGTTTGCAAACATTAGGATCATTTGCAAAATTTGTATAACAAATGGATGATTGAGAACGTCAAAATTAAAGAACTATTTAGTGCATATTCTGCATGTGTATTAATAAAGTGCATTGTCTCCGCCATAGTAATCAGCCACTGTACACTCACCTTGCTTTACAGCATTCTCTACAATTATCAATGAATCTTTTATGGCACAGCTATATGTCAAGTGTGTTACAAAACAAGACAATGAATCTTATGGAAATAGAATTCCTTTATTTTTTACATCAGATACTCTTTAAACAGTGCATACATAGGTCCTAGAATAGTAACAGAACAAACTTCAGATCAAAAATGAACAAATATTTTATAAATAATTGATTAAATGGCGATCTTACTCGTGTTAATTGTGGCTTATCCTTACATAATTAACACGAGTAAGATCGCCATTTAATCAGTTATTTATATTCAAGTGTTAAAAGTAGTGTACGAAAGATTCAACATGAAATATTTTATATATCTTTTTATCAGATGTTACCTAATATAAAGATAATAACTTCTTCAGTAACTAACAGAAAACCAATCTTTCAGTAACAATTATCTTGGTAGATTGCCCTTAAGGCGAATATTTGAGCCTTAGTTTCTTTAATGATAGATAATTATAAAAAAATAAAGCACTATTTTGTATGATGTAACAGACATGACATGGAGTAACGGATCTGACAGGTGACAGACATGACAAAGCAAACATAAGCATGTGTTAACCTAAAATTTTTTTGCTTAAAAATCTTCAAAATAGCAAATGAACTACTGCACACATGTAAGTTACTATTATGTCCTCTCAATCTTGTCTTTATATGTTGTTATTTGTGGAAAACACAACACAGATCTGACAGAGTAAAAATGCACACTTAGACTAAAACACAAACAAAATCAAGATTGCCCTTTGTGCATCATCCTGGCTTGTGCTGATATACAGGGTGATTCATAGTGCATTAAAATTTTCGAGACAAAAATATTTATCACTAAAGCACATGTAAACTTTCACTTGAGCTTGATTTCATCAGTCACCCTTAACAGGAAGTAGGGTCAGTGGCGTATTACTTTAAAATTTCAAATGGGAATCGTGGTCAAATATGGTACCATTTGATAGAGCTCTTCAAAACAAACAACTTTCATAGAAAACGTTTTTATTAGTTCCTACTATTTCAATGAGAAAACGTACGAAAAGACAATGAGTAATTCAGACCACCCTTAAGTCATTTATTTCTGAAACTAGTGCATTAAAATTTTCCGGACAAAAATACTTGTGACTAAAGCACATGTGAACTTTCACTTGAGCTTGATTTCATCAATCAGCCTTAACAGGAAGTAGGGTCAGTGGCGTATTATTTTAAAATTTCAAATGAGAGTCTGGGTCAAATAGGGTACCATTTGATGGAGCTCTTCAAAACAAACAACTTTCATAGGAAATGTTTTTATCAATTCCTACTCTTTCAATGAGAAAACGTACGAAAAGACAATGCCATCAATATTGAGAAATGTTACAATACGAAAATGTAAACAAGATAATTAATGTTGACAGATGTTACTAAAAGACTGGACAATGCCATTCATTTTTACAAATGTTCAAACTGTCTGCTGTTCTGAGCAGCACACATCGGTACTCTTCTTCTAACACTGTCAGCAATTCCTAACACTTCGGCGTGGTCAAGTGCCTGGAAGATCTCTCGGATTCGCTGTTTCATGTCATCCCTTCTTGTGGGACGATCTTGTAGACGATGTTTTTTTAACCATCCCCAAAGGTAGAAATCCAAAGATTCAAGTCAGGAGATCGTGCTGGCCTTGCCACAGGATCGCATTTGTTTGTAGTACGTAGGAGGTATTTGTAATCACTCTTAACTTTTAGGTAATTATTTTATTAATCACAAAAGTAATTGCAAAACTAGAAAAAATGTACACATATAGGTACAGAGAATACCTGGCTAAGTGCAGTGTACATGTAGACCTGGCCATAGATACTGTATTACGGTGACCAGAGGCGGCTTTTCAGGTGAATCAAGTAAAGCACAACTTCACATAGAAATTAAAAAAATTAAAAAGTTCGCTTTAGGTTCACTGTACATCACAATGCGACTTATTTTATGATATTTATGTTTATATACGTTCAAAAATCGCGCCACGCTGAAGAATTAACGAACGTAGCGCTGGTGAATCCACTTCTTGCGTTGCGACTCTCTATTTCGCTTGCTTCATAGCAACAAGACTCCAATACGTTGAAGTTCTGCACTGGTGAAGTGAGCTCCATTCTTATCCTGTTAGTGTTTCACTCAGCTGTGGTTACCATGGAAACGAGCCTAAACCCCCTCGCCTCCCAACAACAGTTAGGTTCATGGCTTTGTGCAGACGTGAAATAGTAAAAGAGACGACTTCACAGCGTTCTGCCGATCAACGACAAGGCGACAAATCACAGTAGCCAACTCTAACAATGAAAATTACAGAAATTTAAAAGCGTACAATTAATTTCGCCCATAGGAAGTATATAATAAATGAACATGTTTGTAATTTTTAAAACTGGTTTGCTAAAGAAGCAAGCACGAGTCTTGAGGAAAGTGAACATATAATATAAGAGGAATTGAAAAAAAAAACTTGGTTATGTTGTTAGCGTTGTACTACTGTAGCGTATATACAAAGTTAAATTTTGCCGCGGTTACGTGAGCGAGTGTGCATAAAGATCGCATTGTGATTAGCTCATTAGTTTCTCGACTCTTTAGGAATTTAGTGCTGTTTATATTATCAGTAAATGGGAACTGTGTAATACTTGTGACATGGAACCACACAACGATATTGTGTGTAGTGTTTTAGAAACTCAGTTTTCCCATTGGACTGATGAAGATAAGAAGGATGTGTTGGTTAAAGGAAGGCCGACTCCTGTACTGGACATAAACAAAACTAAAGTAAATCAATCTACTGGAAAAAGTTACACTAAACACTTCAACAATGCTTGGTATAGTGATAATTCATGGCTGTGTGGGAGTGGATATTTAAATAAATTATTCTGCTGGCCGTGCCTTCTCCTTGGTGTCAAACACAATTGGAATAAGGTAGGATTCTCAGATTTTTTTCAATATATCCCGTAGCCTTCGGAAGCACGCAGATTCGGCGGAACACCTAAACTGTGTGCTAGGACTCAAGCGGCTTGAAAAAAATCTTAACACAATTGCCGATGTTCTGCATGAAAGTTCTAGGCTTTACATCGCACAGTTCAATGAAACTGTCAGATTAAACAGACTCATAATGCATATTGTTCTGGATACAGTTCTGTATCTGAGTAAACAAGAACTGGCCTTTTGTGGCCATGATAAAAGCGTTACTTCTTTGAATCGTGGCAATTTTAAGGAACTCCTTAATGTATTAATTGCAAGAAGTTCCCAGGAAATTCAAGATCACTATTCAAAAATCAAACATGTTTTTAGTGGTGAATCTAAAACAATTCAAAATGAAGTTATAGAATGGATTTCTGAACTGATAGATGAGCATGTGAGAACTGAGATAAAGGAATCAGATTTCTTTTCTGTACAAATCGATGACACAACCGATATTGCTCAAAAGTCACAATGCTGCATCATAATAAGACTGCTAAATTCAGATGCTGAACTAGTAGAACAATTCTTAGGATTTTACGATGTGAGTTCAAATCGATCGTCAGAAACATTATTCCAGCTGGTTGACTCAGTTTCAGAGCAATATGACTACAAATCAAAACTTGTTGGCCAGTGCTATGATGGAGCTAGTGTAATGGCTGGCCATTTAAATGGCCTGCAGAAGAAAGTTAAAGACGTGGCCCCCCCCAAGCTATTTTTGTACACTGCTTAGCTCATCGCCTGAATCTTGTTTTGAAACAGAGTTGCAAACAAATACAGAAGTGTCGGATATTTTTTTCTAACATAAGTGGAATACCATCATTCTTCCACCACTCCGCTAAGAGAACTTACTTACTGGATAGGACTGTAGGAAGACTTATACCGACAGTGGTAGATACACGTTGGTCTTCCAATTCCAGACTTCTCCAAGTAATTGTTGAAAACTGGGATAATCTGAAATCCGTATTTGAAGAAATAATGGAAGACCCAGAATCTGATGAGACTGCAGTGCGTCTTTCAGAGGGATATTTAAATAACATGAATGATTTTGAATATGCATTTTTTTGCTTTCTGTTTCATGAACTTTTTGAGCTTACTGCTATCCTTTTTGATATTCTACAAAAGAAGTCCTTAGATATCGCGTATTGCACTGCAGCAATACAAAACACATGCAGTGTTGTCAGCAGCAAAAGAAGTGAGGATTCTTTTGCAAAAAATATTTGAAATGGCGCGTGAAAAAGGTGACATCTCTGCAAGAAAGTACAAGAATCTAACAAAGGAGCAATTGTATGATAGTTATAAGATATTATATTACGAAATAATTGATAACATTCTAATGCAGATGAATATCAGGTTTCAAGATATAAACAAACTCAAATTTGTTGCTTTGATTGATACTTCAAAATTCGAAGTGTATTCAAAAAAGTTTCCTAATAGTGAGCTAAACTCATTACATGAACATTATCCAGCATTGTTCCCAAGAATGTCGCGTCTTAAAGCCGAACTTGAGTTGCTTTACTCTGACAGTCAGTACAAAAATGTCCCCATTCAAAATGTTGTTAAATTATTGCGGGAAAATGAAGTTCATAAAGATGTCTTTAGTGAAACGTACAAGCTACTTTCACTAATTATGACAGTGCCATCAACAAGTGTGTCCGCGGAAAGAAGTTTTTCTTCCTTGAATCGAATTAAAAACTATTTGCGTAGTTTCATGTCACTCGCAAATATTTCCATGCAGAAGGAAATTGTGAAGAAAATTATGAAGAATCAACCTTTCCACAATGATGTGACCGATAAATTCTCTGCCATGAAGGACAGAAGGATTCAACTTGTCTTCAAAAAATAGGTATGATTACGTATTACTGTTAATTTTTTATTATTTTATTATTACTAGGCCTATTATCATCATCATCATCATCATCATCACATCAATGTCACGTATTTTTAATAAACCGGCACTTAATATATGTAGGCTTATACATGATTTTTGTTGTTATAAAATTAAAAGTCGACCTAACACTGCTTCACGTACTTTTTACGTCACGAGCCGCCACTGACGGTGACTAAAGAAAACACTGCTGAGCGAGCAAAGGGAAAGGGGTAGTTTACTTGTATTCACCCCTTGATGGTGCTGCCGGCCACCAGGAGATCGTACCAGGTAATTGTGCGTGTGTACTATGTCAACATTAAATGCACTTATCTAGTTTATATTTTCTTCTCATAACATTTCTCAGTATTAATAACATCATCTTTTCATACGTTTTCTCATTGAAAGAGTAGGAATTGATAAAAACGTTTCCTATGAAAGTTGTTTGTTTTGAAGAACTCTATCAAATGGTACATATTTGACCCCAACTCCCGTTTGAAATTTTAAAGTAATACGCCACTGACGCTACTTCCTGTTAAGGCTGATTGATGAAATCAAGCTCAAGTGAAAGTTCACATGTGCCTTAGTAATATATATTTTTGTCTCGAAAATTTTAATGCACTAGTTTCCAAAATAAATTACTGTTACGGGTGGTCTGAATCACCCTGTATGTGGGATTTCTTTTTCAACTGTGTATCCATAGGAACAGAATAGTATAACAGACCTCACTGATTTACTGGACTAGAGTAATTATGCAATCATATTTAAGGAAATATAAACTCAGACATAAATGAAGTTTTGATAATATCAAATGTTTCTTTAATTTTTTTTCTCAATTATACATTATTAAACAAACCTTTATCTGGACATAATCATACCCATTTTAAATACTTAACTAGTATGGACATGGCATTTTAACTGTTACTGCAGAGTGTATACAAATGATTCATTGGGTTTTGACATCGTATATCTTCAAATGTATAATGTCCATCCATTGTACTAATAGCCAATCGAAAGAGCACATTTTCAAGTTCTATACATATCATTACAAATGTTCTATGTGCCCTCCTCGAGTTACCCGACACACATCTATGTGATAGTCCAGTTCAACCCATACACGTTGGAGATGTCATTGTCGATGTTCCTCAGCGCAGCAGTGATGCAATCCCGGAATTCAGCCAATGTTGTCGGCATAGGTGGCATGTAAACATTCTCTTTCACATACTCCCAAAGAAAAAAATCACAAACTATAAGGTCAGGAGACTGTGGGGGGGGCCACCTGAGGAGTGCCAAATCATCCTGAGCAGAATCTTCCACACAGTTATGTTGTGACGTAATGTCTCTGAGTCATAGCTTTCAGTGCGTAGATATCATGTCCGATTTCCCTCGGTCCGTGGATCGTGCTTCTAGCAAAGCACCTTCGAGTTGCCTCATTGTTACACAGGGAGCGAATAGATTACAAATAATGATTAAGCTATTAACAATTAACAAGAGATTTATTAACCTAAATGAAAAACTAAAATTTAACAACGGTAAAATTGTGATACACGTTACTATACTAAAATGAGAGCTACATCTAACTATATTAGAATGAGTGAGAGGATGATTAATGAGTCCTGGGGAAAATCCCGCGAACACTACAATTAGAAAAGAGGTCCATGCTTGATAGTGACTGCGCCATGCGAGACGAACACATAGTTCCAATAAGCACAAACTTGTCTTGGTGACGCACATGTCTTTACCCACAAAAGGGAGCAACCGTACTTTGACCTCTACCATCAAACTGAGTACATACCTCGGTCTCACTCGCACTGTAACAAACCCGAAATGTACCGCTGCGGCTTGATTAGAAGTCCACTACCTGGTAGCATATTTGCAACATGCCGCTGACAATCCATAAACGACTCGTGACACAGGTGTATGACGTTCCGTGATAACTCGACCTCGACGTGCTGATGCCGCGTAGTCTGTACACCAACCGTAGACATTGTGATTCCCAATCACAATTTGCTGCGTTCCTTCCAATGTAGCGAATCACTCCCAGCGGATTCCACTCTGAACGGATTCACCAATACGTGGCTGCGGGATCACTCTCGTATACACGAAACGGTGCTTTCGTGTACTCAGCCAGACACGAACTCCAATGCGAGCGGGCACGCTCACGGCCCATTCCCCACGCGTAGATATCTCCAGACTCCAAGTCCACTGCAGGAATACCAGTCTGCGGAAACGTCCAGTCGACTGTTCTCCAACACCCGTGTTGTAGTCAGACTCTCTCAGACTTGTCCTCTCCCAGAGGGACCCCAACCAACTCTCTTCTGCGACGTCCTGCAACTAACTCCTCTCTCAGAGGTACTATCGTCGACCTCTCCTCGTGATGAACTTCCGTAATGAACTCTCCTCGATGAAGTCTGGTCGTCAACCCCTTCTCCAAGAACGAGCTTGGCAAGCCAAACAAGAAAATCTGTTAGACTTCAAACCGGCCAATCAGATAGCTCGTCTTAACACTAATAAGGCTGGTTAATCTCGGACCCAATGGTAGACAAGGCTCAATTATGCCACCTAGTGGGCACAGAGGGAAAACAAAATGTACAGCACCATCTAACGTAAACACGTAATAACTAATACGAGGTGCCATCTAGTGATGAACTAAAACCTCACACTACACCACAGTTGTGTGAGGAATGTCCAGTTCGCGACTTGCTCGACGTGTTGATTTTTGTGGGCTATGAGCGAATGCCTCTCGGATTCTCTCCACCTTTTCAGCTGAAACACCCGGTCGTCCTGAGCTTTTTCCTTTTACACAAGCACCCTTTGTCTTTCAACTGTCGATACCACCGCAGAATGCTTTGGTGGGTTGGTGGGTCTCCTCTGTATTGTCTCCGGAATGCACGCTGCACAGTGATGATGGATTGAGTACTCTGATATTCCAAAACATAAAATGCTTTCTGTTGATCAGTCACCATTTTACCAACCGCCACTAGTGAGTCACTGAAGAGTCAGAATGAAATCTGAAATGAGAGCTACCAAATTTAAGAATATGCTATTTCTATTGGCTATGAGTACAAATGGGTGGTCATTATAAATTTTAAGTTATACAATGTCAAAACCTGATGAATCATTTGTATACACTCTGTATTATAATTTTATTTTATTCTCGTGAAATATTTCACATGAAGGAAATAATTCTTGTGACATTTACTATATTAGTATTGAAACTACTCACTGTTAGGAATTTATAACTCTATCATTATAAATGCAATAGTGGGAATTGCATGAATTCATGAACATCATTTGTTATACAAATTTTGCAAATGACCCAGTAATGACTGCACAGTAATGAAATAATTACATGTTATTTTCCCGACTCGTGTTTATTTACTATTTTTAAAAATATGATAATGAATACATTTAAAACAATTTAAAAAGAAATTAGAGATAATCTTTCACTCTTCCAATTTTCATACTTAGATAATGAGATTTGATATAAACTATGCCATACTAGTTTCTGTCGTATCAGCTATCAGTTACTCAATATTCAAGCTGATTGTCATTGAAATCCTAATTATCCCAACAAATTATTTTACACCAAAGTCATCTGAAAATAAAAATAACTTTTGTTTTGACAGTGACGTAATAATAATATTTAAAAATCGTTAGTTGACCAACTTTACAAAGGTTTATTCTTATTCTCCATCAATTTATGACTGTATGATTGGAAAGTGATTGGTGTTGTCACATAGCATTTAAAAGTTTAGTTAATTTGAGCACGTGCAGATTAGTTATTTTATTCATTAATGATGAGCAGTGCTTCAAAAAGAAAGAAAACAAGCTAAAATAAGAAAATATTTCTAGAAGTAATTAAAAAATTACATCATTCTTGAGGGGTGGGGGATCAAGTGATACCTGTAATGAATGCTATTGTTATTAACTAATGCTGAGTTCTTGGCAATAAAGCCATTAACTCTTTTGTTCTTCATGTTCACCAATATAGGAGAATAAGGTAGCAAAAAAAGTATAACAGTTTTAATGTAGGCATCATATTTTTATGTTATGGTGGTTATATCACTTACACCGAACCCCCAAACTGTTTGAAGAACCACACCTACCATTGGTTAGTGAGTCCATATGACCTAGCTGGGAGGATTGTCAGACAACTCCACCAAACATATTCCTTTGTCACCACTTAGGGGATGCTTATGCCATGGCTGGTGAGCACGCTGCAATGGCATTTCCTCCATTTTTGATGGAACAGTTGTACTGCTGTAACTCAGTTCCCAGAGCCTCATTTATTAGAAACAGGTTCCACCAAGGGAAGATGAGGATGGGATTTGAATAGGAGAGTAATGGAATGCACTTCACTACTCCTTGCATCTTCTGTAGTAAATGTAATGGTCCTCCAATTAATATGAATATCTAAAGTGACGAAAGTATTGCACAATCCTCTAGAACATACTCACTAAATCCAAGTACTATTTCACAGAATGAAGAGACAAATATACATAATTCAAACAATATGTTAATGGTACCATTTGAAGAAGAGGGAGTTTTAGAAATGTCTCATGATCTCTTAAATCAGGACATTACTATTAGTGACAATAAAAAAAAAAATCATAGTTCAGAAAGCGCCATGCCAACCTAGAGGTTTCTTCCCAAAAGATTTATGTATTAGGAGTTTTTCTGAATATTAATTCTTATCCCTGGGAACCTATGGGCAAAAAATACTTCCAACTTGGTTATGTTAGTCGCCAATAAATAATGTAATTCATTGTCAGCTCTGTTGGCTGTTTTCAAGAACAAAATCAGACATGGACATGTAGTTGAAATCAGCGTTTCTCAAACTATGGTCCACAGGCCACCTGTGGTCCCCGAGGTCTCCCCTTGTGATCCGTCAAAAAAGACAAGAAAAATAAAATTAAAACGAAATGCATATCACACTATAGCTGAAAATCTCAGAGTTTGGAAATGACACATGGCAATTGCCTTTAATTTTTTTTTTCCCCAATACTGACATTTTATGAACGACTTCCCACTCTACTCTTGGCAACGAAAGAGAAAGTTAAAGCACTATGAATGTGGTGTTTCTCGATCTTTTTCCTGCAAATCTGGCACCACGCCTGTAATCCAGCCAGGGACCACTCAAATTCATAACAGAGGACCCAAGTGCCGAATCTTTCCATGTATTTATGAGTTTCTTAATAGTTTTGCCAACACCCAATCTGCACATTGAAATGGTCACGTATTATATGTTGTATACCAATAATAGAACTTGTTGAAAATCAGGCATGTTTTGGCATTAATTTTTTTTTTATTTCTGTTTTTCCAGATGATGATATATAATAAATTTTATTAGACTCCACATATTTTAAAATCCAGGCAAATCAGATCCAGAAATTCAAATTTCAACACTTTTCTAATTATATCTTTTGTAGCCATTCACAAGTAAGTTATAACAAATTCTGTGCATTGTTGATTCATCGCT
The DNA here is from genome assembly GCF_040183065.1 of Periplaneta americana. Classification (NCBI taxonomy): domain Eukaryota; kingdom Metazoa; phylum Arthropoda; class Insecta; order Blattodea; family Blattidae; genus Periplaneta; species Periplaneta americana. Next base: position 93,176,681 of record NC_091127.1, read on the forward strand.
TGCCTGTTAGCAGTTAGTTGTTTGAAATCCTTTTTTGAAATCCTTCTTATGTGGTACATGCTAGTAGTGTCTACGTCTTTGTTAAATAGTGCCCATTAGACATAATGGAAAACTGGCTTCGATCCAGATCTTTGAAAAGAAAGGAACATAATGATACGCTTCATTTAGGCAGTGCTAATAGTTCAGAAGCTGTGTGTGAAGATATTAATATCAGTGATTCTAGTGCCATTAAAAAAATATCTAGTCCTGGTGGCAATGAGAGTGAACCAAAACCTCGATGTGTTGTTTGTTACGAAGTGCTTTCAAACAAGTGTATGAAACCTGCGAAATTGAAACAGCACTTAGAGATGAAACACACAAGTGTAAAAAGTAAACCTGTCGATTTTTTTCAATGATGTGTTGAAAAAATGAATAAAGAAATGAAAGTTGTTTCCAATGTAGGTTCGGCAACTAAAAAGGCCTTACAAACTTCCTATATTGCAAGTCTTCATATCGCAAAGAGCAGCTCACCTCATTCTATAGGTGAGACCTTAATACTTCCAGTTGCAAAAGATATAGTTAAAACAATGTTTAGTGAAAAATTATCTAATGACATTGATTTAATATCACTCTCAAACAATACAGTTACACGCCAAATGCATGACATGGCTAATAATGTAGAATCTGAATTTATCAATAGATTAAAAGAAAGTCAATTTTATTCACTTCAGAGAGATGAGACAACATGTTTCGAATGATGCGCAGTAGATTAGTTATGTCAGGTACGAGTTTAACAATGCTATTCATGAAGATATGTTATTTTCAAAGACTTTGCCAACTTGTGCAACTAGAGAACAAATTTTTAAAGTTCTTAATGAGTACATGCAAGACCATGATATTGATTGGAAAAAATGTGTAAGTTTTTGTTCAGATGGGGTTCACGTGCTTACTGGCAGGCATAGTGACATTGTAGCTAAAGTCAGTGATGTGGCTCCTAATGTTACCTGACCTACTGTTTCATTCACAGGAAAGTCTTGGCGGCCAGAGGTATGTCATCTAAATTCAAAACCTACCCTTTCTATGTAACCCAAATCTCCGAGAATAACCTATCTACACTTCCAAGCAGAAGGCCAATTCCCGAGTCTAACTGTTCACGTGTTTACATGACGACAAGTTTCGAGTATATCACAACCATAATTCCAGAACGTAGCGACTTCATATCTAGGCGAAACAGGTTTCAGAGCAGAACTCTGTGAAAATTTCTAACTCTAACCCGATCCCCTACTTGTTCTCTCGAGATTTCCAATTTGGATAGGGAACAAGAATATGGCTGAGACCGAACAGGAGTATCATCCAACAATTCTATATCACATGATCTTCCCATGCATAGAACCAGGGCGTTTCGCAAATAAATCCGAGAAATCCTCAACTAAACGGGCATATTCACTTATATCTCCCATTTGCACAGCCTGTGAACAATATGTTTCTGCCTCAGGTTCTTCCGAATAAAGTAAGTTGACAGGGAGGTTCCTACACGTAGGAGTATCATCAAATTTCCAGTCCCTTCCTGGCTTAAATCTAAATCTATATGATTTGTTCCAAGAATACATCTCCATGCCTGACTTCGAAATGTAATCATTTCCCAAAATTATCAGGATCTGCAATTGTTCTATCACTGTAAAGGGATGGGTCCATGAATACTCATTGATCTTGAAATGACACAATACTATAGTATCCATCAGCTAACTGACATTTTCATCAATCCTACTGTTTCCCTGTACCTTTTTCATTTGGATTAAAAATGGAATGTAGTCCACCCCAATGATAGATGCTGCCGCCTCTGTATCCAAAATGCTGGGATCACTACTTCCTCAACTCTCACCAATATCCAGGGTAAAAAATGGGATTTACTCTGACACGATCCTTGATTGGCATAGAAAAGTGGGTGATCCTTCACCTCCATAAGTCGATGTTCCCCTGACCTTTGGAACTTTAAATTGCCCCAACTTCTACAGTTAGCTCTAATATGTCCGACTTTCCCACACTCATATTCCTGACTGGTTCCAGAGATCTGCTCAATCCTCCACATGCTTGCTCTCTTCGTTGTGGGTGATTCGAAAAATTTCCGCATCTCTGTCTTTCAGCTACCAAGGAATTGTTCACCCTACATCCCAACTCATATAACTCTTGAATAGAATTTGGCTTAGACGAAACGACGAAGTGTGATCTAATACAAGGACTCATGTTCTGTAATATCAGCTCAACTCTATCTCACTAGTGCAGTAGGTCAATATGACATTCGCCCTATACAGATAATTGACAAACTCAGAAAAACTTTCATCAAGTAAATGAAACCGTCACGACAAATAATCCCTAATCAAATCTTCTTGCAGTCGGCTAGGAAAAAATTCTAGAACAATATGTTTCAATAATGCCAGTCATCCCAACTGGAACTGACTGACCAAAGGCCTCCAGTAACAACTCATTTGTCCGTGGCATAAGACACAATATAAAATCTCGGTCATCCACTAAACCTAAACTATGGATTCCGATAACCTCCATAAAAAAAATCTCATCAGTAACATCGCATCCTCATTGTCTACAATATGTATATTCCTAACCAAATCTAAATTAATGGTGAATTTGCAAAACGACTTTAAGTCCCTAGAAGTGGTTTTGAGAAAATTAAAGAAAACTGTTTTTGGCCTTGCTGAACCATATATTGTTACAATATAATTTTTTATATGTAAGAGAAGTAGTTTTATTATAAAAATTCATACTTTTGTAGGCCTACTCTTCTTCAGGCCGTAAAAAATTTAATTATCTTCAGAACTTAAATTCTGCAAATTAACTTCAATCCTGAATCATAATTATTATTAGGTTACTGTCACATAAACATGTTTAACTAAATGTATTTATACCAAATTAATAAAATAACCTTATTGCAATTGTTGAACAACATTATTTTGAACAATTTGTTAATCACAAAAGCATAGACAACTCTTAGGATTGTTATAACGAGAGCCCAGCTTATTTTCTTCTTTCATTTCTTTGTTGTCTCCCATGCTATAATGTTTTCGTAAAATGTGTGCACGTCTTCTTCATCAGGAATGTACTTTAGCATTTTACGAATGTCTTGAATTTTGGTTTCATTGATCAGGGAAAGTGTGTTGGAAAGTGTGGAGAAAGAATGATGCCGAAAATGATCAAAAAGTAGAAAGAGAATTGGTTGTGTCACTGGCTGAATAAGAAACTGCCTACTGAAGGATGCACTGGAAGGAATGGTAAACATGAGATAAGTTCGGATCAGAACAAGATGTCAGATGATACACAACATTAAGATAGGCCTATAAGGATCATATGCCGAGACTAACAGGAAGGCAGAAAATAGGAAAGATTGGAGAATGCTTGGTTTTCAGTGGAAGACCTGCCTTTGGGAAAGAAAACTATGACCAAATGAAACCACAGGGATAACCTTTCCTATTAGGAAATTCTGGAAAATATTGATCAATTGGTCCCAGGATAAAGATGTGTTGAACTGCTATATCAATGAATTGTTTTGCTAATACTATACCAATTTTTCTACAGAAAAGCAAAACTCTGAAAGGTTGACACGATGAATGGGAATAATAATAGATAATAATAATTTATTTAATTTTATCTGGCAGAGTTATAGCCTTGAGGCCTTCTCTTCCACTCAACCAGGTCTATAATTAATACAAAATGTCCGTAGCAGAAATTTCTATGGAATTGACATTTCTTTTGTAAATGTGTGTCCATCAGTTACTGAAATCATACACATAATCACTTTCCACATTGGTAACTGTAAAATTTTCCTTTCCACTAGAATTAACTATAAGTTCACACATTTCCTTCATCGTGTGTCCACATACCTCAAACTTCTTTTAAAGGTGGCAAAATCCCTGTTTGATGGCAAGAAAGAGTGACCTCTGATGGAGAAGAGTCTGATGTTGAAGAAATGTTCTGAGCACTTATTACCGTTAAGAATTTGATTAGTGTATTGTTCTTATTTTGTTCCGGACAACTGTCGCAAAACAACCACAGTTCTTTAATATACTGGATGGGACACAGTTATTGAAGTAGTGTGCAGGAGAAAATTACATACCTCATTAAGAGTTTTCTTGGCCTGTCCCTCATGGTAGACACCAAAGGACATTTCACTAGTTTTCATGTTGTGCACAGAGAAAACTGGGACGGTAAGCTGATAGTACATATCCTGAACTGGTGTTTAGGCAAGCATACATTTTTCATGTAGTCAAATGTGTCAGCAAGAAAATTCTCTCTCTCGATGCTTAACTTGGCTCCATTTTGCAATGCTTTTTACTTCAGTTACAAGTTTAGCCGATTACTGAGCATATTGCTTTTCATTTTCATGCTCGGTTCTTCAAACAATATAATACATTTTCTCAACTAAAGAATTACGAAAGACATCAGACAAAAAACAATAATTTGTCTGCTGATTGTATGATTAAAATTACATAGCCTATTATGTAAGTTTCTGCAGTACTTGACAGGCAAAACAACTTAAGTCCAGGACTAAAGTCGTTTTACCCCTTAACCAAATATTCTGCTGCTAAGAAGAATTATACAAAAGTCGTGGATTGAAGTCATTCTGCTACTAAACGATGCCCCTTGCACACAGTAACATAATCATACTCTCAACTCAAAACCCCCAAAATGTGGACTTAAGTTGTTTTGCAGATTCACCATTCAAATATATCTTCATGTGACACTGATTCACATCGGACGACGAAACTCGCTTCTCTATATCAGGTACATTTCTACCTAACCTTGATGACGCCCATCAATCTCAATTAGACCTTAAATTTGCTTCTCGAAATCTAAATTCACATTGTGCAGCTCATCACTACTAGCCTGAGTTGAGACATGCTTCTTCTGAGCTGAAACCGTAGAAGTTTGTGAACTTAAACCTTGCATAGCATACTTACCTCTGGGTTCTTCCTCAACTCTCTCGAATGCTGCTGATACTAACCTGATCCAAAGTCTTCAAATATTGCAAAAACTAGATTGTAGCTCTCGCTACCTGCCTTCCACAGGTAAGCTAATGTGTTCCAATTTATAAATCAGGGTAGACTTTGCGAGGTCCCAACGCAAACCAAGGCCACTGGCGTGGCTCAGTCGGTTAAGCCGCTTGCCTGCTGGTCTGAAGTTGCGCTCGGGCGCGGGTTCGATCCCCGCTTGGGCTGATTACCTGGTTGGGTTTTTTCCGAGGTTTTCCCCAATTGTAAGATGAATGCCAGGTAATCTATGGCGAATCCTCGGTCTCATCTTGCCAAATACCATATCGCTATCACCAATCTCATTGACGCTAAATAACCTCGTAGTTGATACAGCGTCGTTAAATAACCAATTAAAAAAAATACCAATTGGTACACTCATTGTAACAAAGAAATATGAACAATGTCAAATTCAGTATAAATAAATTAATATTCAGGCACCCTAAATCAATACAACCGACCAAATCTAGTTCACATAGAAACATTGCAAAATGCAAACACAGTTGACCGAGTAGCACATAATGAAACAACCAAGATACTCCCAAAATATTACAATCAATAATTCTACAGAATTAAATCCAGTGATACAATACGAAAATAACTTCCCCATTCAATTCCACATATATAATTCCATTCGGCACACGTGAAACTTAGACGCAGGAATCTACTGAAATAGCACCACAACCACAGAATATCACTAATCATACCAAACCATTCGCAGATCAATAAATCCCAAATATCTCTATCACAGTCATATAACCCATATAATACCCACATCATATCAGTACTCACAATAATCACACTGGTCAACATGATTTTTGTCTCACGAGTACTAATAGTTGAACTTAATGCAGTTTTTTTATCGTGTTTTCAAATATGTATTCGGAATTTCTCCATCATCCACAGTTTTTTTTATTTCAACTTCAATTTTGTAAAATGAACGTTTTCCGTCAATTTGTCCATTGTCAAATAAAAGCCCCTAGAGCAGCGGTTCCCAAGGTGAATGATTCTCAGGGGCTCCATCCACGGAAATTATGAAGATGACAAAAATTGCTAATTCCATCTAGTCACTACCGGGGGAAACGGAAACTACTTCCATCAAGAGAAAAATACTCTCTGAGAAAGTAGTTTGCATTCTTCTTGCTACATGGAGCATTAATATTAGATCTACTCGTCACTGGAACTACCTCGATCTTTCTTGCTTGTCAAGTACTCAATGATTCTCGAAATTTATTTTATTTTTTATATACTGGGCAGGCAGCGTTTGTTATTCGTGGTAGGTGGAATCTACAATCTATTGATTGTTACGTTACCTCAAAAAATATATATACTGTATACCTGCATGTTTTTTTTATTTATTTTTTTATTTTAGTGGGTTATTTTACGACGCTTTATCAACATCTAAGGTTATTTTGGCGTCTGAATGAGATGAAGGTGATAATGCCGGTGAAATGAGTCCGGGGTCCAGAACCGAAAGTTACCCAGCATTTGCTCATATTGGGTTGAGGGAAAACCCCAGAAAAAACCTCAACCAGGTAACTTGTCCCGATCGGGAATCGAACCCGGGCCACCTGGTTTCGCGGCTAGATGCGCTAACTGTTACTCCACAGGTGTGGACACCTGCATGTTAATTTGATAGCAGATGTGTTAGCTAAACTTTCGTTGAACCGGAACTGTGGCTTAAGACGGGCTTCCTAAGACCTAAGAGTCATTAGCCATCAACCAGTGCTCAGTCAAAGGGAGATAACAACAGCTATAACCTTACTTTCAAAGAAGATAGTGTGAATATGTTGAACATGATCCTGTCTCAGAGTCTATGGTGCCTAGTGTAGAGGTATTGAAAGTAACAAACGAAAATATTGTGATTTATATTTGGACATGGGATTCACTGAGTTCGCTGATGAACGTCCACAGTGTGTGATATGTAACAAAGTTTTTCCCAATAGTTCTATGTTCACTGCCAAACTTAGACGGCATTTCTCAATTCAAAAATTCACAAATAAAACTGCAGACTACTTCGAAAGAAAAAGTGATGAACTCCATGCAGTTCAGACAAAATTTTACCTTTTGTAAAAACAAACAACGAGAAAGCACTGAAAACTTTCGTACTTGGTTAGTCATGACCAGGCTCTTGCTGGTAAACCTCACCCTTGCTAAACCTCTTATGAAACCATTATTAGTGAAGGTAGTGAAGTGAATGGTGAACGAGAAAACTGCAAACTTGATTTCCAGTGTGCCCTTATCAAATAACACTATGCATAATGGAATCCAGAATATATGAAAAGACGTAAAAAAAATATCATGATTTTCCGTATCAGTTAAACGAAATTTTCGTTACAACTTGACAAATCCATGGTCTTTGCCGGATTAGCTATGTTAATGATGTTTGTGCTGTATGAATTTTTCAGGTTCTTTCATGAAATATTTTGTTCTGCAGCCATTGCCATCCTCTACAAGCGGTACTGAAATGTTTTCTTCTTCATTGAAAACTCGATACCGTGGGACAATTGCATTGACGTGTGCACAAATGGCGCAAAGGCCATGGTAGGTCCTGTTGCTGGCGCTGTTACAAGGATCAAGAAAGTTTAAAAAACTGAACAAGTAGTCACTGTGTACTACACCAACACGCCCTCGCAATTTGCTTCAAAATATGAATTCATACTTTCCAAGGGACACTCAGGAATCGATTCTAAAGAAATATGAGTGGATTGTAGATCCATTTCCAGTGATGTCAAAACCAGCAGCCCTCACTGCTTCAGATATGAGGTCCTTATAGACATGGTTTCGAACAGCCACTGTCAGGCATAATTTAAAAGCAAACCATTTCCCAAATTTTGGGCTAAGTTAGGGGAGGATCTTTTGATATTAAGTTCAAAAGCTAAATTTCACTCACTGCCTTTTGGTACTGTGTACCTCAGTGAAACGACCTTTTCGAGGTACACGGCTACAAAAACAAAATATCGAACTTTTTTGGACACAGAAGACGATATATGTCTTCAACTGACTTCTATGACACCGGACATTGACAAACTCTGTCGCAAGAAACAGGCATATTCTTCACATTAACTTCGGGTGTACATGTAACATTGTAACATTTTTTAAATATCTTAACTACTTGTAGATTTAAATAAATTATATACAGTACTTTTTTACTATTATTTCCTTTATATACATATTCATACTTCCGTTTATGTATCGTGTGAAATTTGCTTCATAGAATGTAGACAGATAAAACTAAAAAGTAAACATTTCTTGGGGCTCCACGAGAAACTTTTGCTTCAAAAAGGGCTCCGTGGCTGAAAAAGTTTAGGAACCGCTGTCTTAGAGCATTATAAATATAATGGAACCAGTGGTAATATTGCTACTGTTGTACAGGTTCAGACATATAGAGACATGTACAGACCACCGCCTGCTGAATACGCATCCACAGACGTGTACAGACATGCACAAACGTGAACTAGTGTAGCACGCATTCATCAGAACGATGCCAGTTGTGAGATAGCAATGAACCAGTAAACTCGTCATTGTGAGTGCTTTGTGTGTCTATTATTGTGTATTACATATGTACAAATTTATTTCTTTTAATTAGTCGTTAGTTACAAAATGCCTAGATTTTGTTTAAATCATCCTAACAACTTTTGTTATATATATGGTGAAGTGACGCTCAAGTCCCAAAGGCGAAACCTTACTACATTGGTAAAAAAGTGTTATGAACTTTATTTTGGGTGTAAAGTGGGGGATCAAACAAAGGCCTGGGCCCCACATGAATGAATGAATGAATGTTAGCCATGATGTCCCATGTTGGGCACAGGCCTCCTGTGATGGGGTGAGGAACCTCCTCGACAGGGATGGCTCAAGTGTACTCGCTTGGTGAGCCAATCCAGGCGAGCGTGTCGTGTATACTGCTTTTGTGAGATGGTTGATAACCCTATTAGACTTTAACTAGTCTCAGCACTCTGCTCTTTGTTCATTTTTTTTCTTGCACTACACACATTATACTGACACTGGCACTTTGACAGACACTGATTGCTATTTACACTATTTACCTGACACTTTCTCAACACTGACTTTACTATTTACAAAACTTACCTTACACTTTCACTAATATTGACTTTACTATTTACAATATCTTAACACTGATTACTTACTTACTTACAAATGGCTTTTAAGGAACCTGAAGGTTCATTGCCGCCCTCACATAAGCCCGCCATCAGTCCCTATCCTGTGCAAGATTAATCCAGTCTCTATCATCACACCCCACCTCCCTCAATTCCATTTTAATATTATCCTCCCATCTACGTCTCTATTACATCTTAACACTGATTACGTTATCTATTTAAAATGACTTTCCTTAGTTCTTTCCACAAAACTCTGTTCTTTGCTGTCCTCGACCATTGTTTCCCTGCCTCTTTGGTAAACATGTCAGACCATCTGAGCCATAGTCTTCCCTGTCCTCTCTTTCCGACGTAGGGGTCCCACATCGTGACTGCATGGGTACATCTTGTCTGATGTACTCTCACCACATGTCCCCCCAGGTTCACTTCGTTGCCGTGGCTCGTTCTGGTGCGTCAGTAGTGTTCGTCAGTCTTTGTAGTGTTTTGTTTGTCATTCTGTCTCGTAGCTTGGTGCCCAGTATTTTTCTTTGCATCTTCCTTTGACATGTTTGTATACTTGAGCGTTGTCTCTCGGTCAGTGTCCAAGTTTGGCAGCCGTATAGCAAAACTGGGATTATGCATGTCTCTAGTGCCTCAAACTTGAGATTGCGGTTGATTGTCTTGTCCGTCTATATGAACTTCGGGCTCCAGAATGCCTTCCATGCCGATGAAATTCTTCTATTGATCTCTTTGTGGTTTCTTTGTGAGAAGGTAATTATTTGACCCAAATACACATATTCAGAGACATACTGTAATTCTGTGTCACCTACTCTGATTGGGATCTCCTGTGCATTTGTCATCACTTTTGTTTTCGTGTTGTTCATGGTGGGTCCAATGTAAGTACTTTTGATATTTAGTTCCTCAATCATGTTTTGCAGTTCTGCTGCTGAGTCAGCGAATAAGACAATGTCATCTGCGAACCTCAGATTAGATAGTCTTCTGCCATTGATATTGACTCCACGTTTCTCCCATTCCAAGTTTCGAAATATCTCCTCAAGTATTGATGTAAAGAGTTTCGGAGATATGGGATCGCCCTGCTTTATGCTTCTTTCCAGGATAAAGGGTTTGCCTTTTCTCTCTGTTTTTATTTGCGCGTAACTTTGGTTGTAGATCTGAGATAGGATCTTGATGTATTTGTTTTCAATACCTTGTTTAGTCAAAGCTTGCAAGACATTTCTATGTTCAACCGAGTCAAAAGCTTTGTTGCAATCAATGAATGCTATGTACAGTCTCAGGTTGAGCTCGGTTGCCTTCTCAAGTATCTGATTCACAGTCTGGAGATGATCCGTCATACTGTATCCCGTGCGAAAATCCGCTTGTTCGGGCGGTTGATTCTCGTCTAAGATCTTCATTAGTATCTTGGAGAACAGTTTATATAGATTAGATAGTAGACTGATAGGTCTGTAGTTGTTTAGGTCGTCTTTTGTTCCCTTTTTGTACACCAGTATTATTGTGCTCTTTCTCCATTGTCTCGGGATTTCTTCTGTTTCCAGAATTCTATTGAATGTAGTCAAAATCGGATTAACTATTGCATCTAAGCTCCATTTAATGTAACTTACTCATTTCGTATCCCGTCTTCTCCTAATGTTTTCTCGTTCTTCAATTCTTTCATAGCACAGCATATTTCACTTGCTAGAATGGGAAGAACTGGCTCATTATTTGCGTTCATGCAGATACTTCGGTTGCAGGTTGGTGGTAGGTTTCGTGTTGTACTTGCGTATAGATTCTTGTAAAATTCCGTAGCAGCTGCTGTAATGTCACCTCTCGGAGATATATGTTGTCCTGAGTTCCCTCTAACCCCTAGTATCCACTGCTTCTCCTGGTATACTTTTTTCTTAGCTTTCTTGGTAGACTTGAAGTTTTCAATTGCGTTGCATGTTATGTTGGATCCGAGTTCTCGAAGGTCTTTCCGGATTTCTCTCTTTGTCTTTTTGTCTAGTTCTTTGTATTCTATTTTGTTTCTTTCTGAGTCGTCCCTGTAGTGACTTAACATTGCTCTCTGTTCGATTAGCGCGATTGTTTCCTGGCTAAGTTTGTTTCTTGTTTCTATTTTTTTCTTTGACACTTCTGCCTCAGTTTGCGAAAGGCATTGTTCCAATGTGTCGTACAGTGCTTGTACACCTTGTTTGGGGCCAAATTGTGATTGTTCTAGGCTTTGTTGTAGGTAGGACACGAAAGCATCTTTCTCTACTTATGTTTTGTTTGGTTGCAAGTGATACCTCCTTTTCTTGTTGATTCTCATAGTTAATTTAACCATTCGGTGGTCCGTATCAAATTTTGCGATATCTATCATCTGGACGTTCTTCGCGCAACTCAAGTCGTCTATGAGGATCTACATATCTGTTGTTTATCGTGTTCTAGGCTTCTCACTGCATGGAAGAATGGCACACGTCACATGCCATTTGCAATCCCTATGATTTGGAGGGAACCCAAAGATCACTCCTCTGACTGTTATTTCTGCTTACCAAACAAAGGGATTACGTCAAAATCAAAACATACAGTAGTGTACCCTAACTTGCAATCTGCAATGAGACCAGTTCCTCACTGTGAAGAATTGTCCATACCAAAGCCTCCAGAACATGTGACATTAGATGAAGAGAGCTCAGATTCTGATGGAAGTAAGGAAGAAAAAGAAACAGAGTTTGGTGATAACAACTTTTGAACAAAGCTGTTCATCTGAGCCTCAATCATTGACTCAAGAAGATCTTAACGATCTCATACGAGACTTAAAGTTATCCAAAATACAGTCTGAAATGCTTGCTTTCCAGCTAAAAGGATGGAATCTTCTTCAAAAGAATACAAAGATATGTATGTATCGTAATCGTCATTCTCAATTTAAGGACTATTTTTCTGAAGAAAATGGCTTATTGTTTTGTAATGACATTTCTTGTCTTATGGAGACATTTGGTATTGAAGATAACCCAACAGAATGGCGCTTGTTCATTGATTCCTCTGAAGTTAGTTTAAAAGCTGTGCTTCTGCATAATGGAAATAAATTCCCATTAGTACCTGTGGCTCACTCTGCTAGTATGAAAAAAGATATGAATACTTTAAATTTATATTGGAAAAGCTTCAATATGCAGTGTATAAATGAAATATTTGTGGTCATTTGAAGGTAATTGCAGCTTGGTTACACAAAGTACTGTTGTTTTTTGTGTCACTGGGATAGTAGGGACAGAAAAAACCATTACATTAGAAAAGAATGACCTAAACGCAAATCATTCATTCCTGGACAGAAAAATATGAAACATGACACATTGTGTATTCCTTAAAAATGTGTATTTACCTCTGTTACATATCAAACTAGGATTAATGAAGAATTTCGTCAAAGCCATGGACAATACTACTGGTTTCATGTACCTAAAACAGAAGTTTCCTAAAATTAGTGAAGCAAAAATTAAAGAAGGAATATTTGTGTGTCCACAAATACAATAACTAATGCATGATGAAAAGTTTGAGAAACTATTGAATCCACTGGAGGAAGCAGCTTGGCAAGCGTTCAAAAAAGTTAGTTTTTTGGGAATTCGAAAGGGGGAAAATTACCGTGATATTGTCAACGATCTTATAACATCTTTTTTTTTACTTGGTTATTTAACGACGCTATATCAACTATGAGGTTATTTAGCGTCGATGGGTTTGGTGATAGTGAGATGATATTTGGCGAGATGAGGCCGAGGATTCGCCATAGATTACCTGACATTTGCCTTACGGTTGGAGAAAACCTCGGAAAAACCCAACCAGGTAATCAGCCCAAGTGGGAATCGAACCCGCGCCCAAGCACAACTCCGGATAGATAGACAAGCGCCTTAGCCGACAGAGCTATGCTGGTGGCCTATATATAACATCTTATAAACATCATCATCATCATCATCAAATACATCATGGTTTAGGCCCTTAGGCCTGTTCCATTTCCAGGAAATCAGGACTGTTCTTATAAAAATTTGGGTTGTAATATGTCCTTAAAACACTTCCTACACTTGCACCTAGATTTCTTCCTGGAAAATCTTGGCGCAGTGAGCGATGAGCATAGGGAATACTTTCATCAGGAGATTTCATCTATGCAAAAGAGGTATCAAGGTAAATGGAATCCTAATATGCTGGCCAATTATTGTTGGACCATCAAGATGGATGCTCCACAGGCGAAATATAGCAGAAAATCGTCATTTCTTACTTTCTAGGTGAGTCAGAATGCAGTGGCGGCTGGTGGTTTGAAAATATGGTAGTGCACAATGGATATTGAAGAGGAGTTAAACATACTTTCCTTTAAACTTTAAAGCCGTGTATACCTGAGGGTGTATAAATATAAAGCTAATTTATATGCAATTAATAAGTAAAATGACTAAATACAAGCATACCTATTTATACAGAAAGTCCATCCGTCTTTCCTTGCTGCTTGCAAACTTCTCAATGACCCTCTGATTGAAGTCTGGAATAGCCATGATGAAGTTGCGTTCAATGGACAACATCGCCAAAGCAGATAGTCTTTCTTGAGACATGGTGTTCCTAAGGAATGTCTTAATCCTCTTCAGGGTAGAAAAACACCTTTCTGCTTCTGATGTTGTCATGGGCATTGTTACTAGCATACTTAACAGTTTGAAGCATTCACTTAGTGTATCACAAAGATTGTTTTGTCTTATGAAATCTAAGAGACCTAAAGCACCGGACATAATCCTGAATTGTTTCATTCCATAGAACACTGAAAGTTCTGTTCTTAGTTTCTTTGCATCTAGAAATGTGTAGCATTCACTAGAAAATTGAAATAGTTTTTCTGGGAAATTTAAATAATAATCCGAGAATCTCTCTGGCAGAAACAAAGATGTTGCTGTCAGATGTCCTGTAAATTTAAATCGTTCTTTCACTTCACATATAATTATATCACAAACTTCTTTTGCTTCCCTCTGTCTTACAGATTTTTCACTTTCTTCATGTCTCATCCTTTTGTTTTTATGTGCCGAAAGAGTCTGGAATAGCTCATCTACTGATTCTCTAATTTTCACAATTTCACTTTCGAAACATTCAATTTGAACTTTTACCCATGCTGGATCAATTTCACGCTTTTGTAGCTGGTTATATAGAATGTCTACAAAAGGCATTATTTTATGAAAAAATGTCAGCCAAAAAACAAAATTCTGATTGCTCAACATTTCAACATATCCGAAGGCTTGCTGAATGGTACTATTGCTGCTGACTTCGTCACTTTCAAGAAGGGTCTTCATACATTCAATGAGCTCTTCTCTGTATTCAAACACAGTGTTCACAGACCTCGATTGAAAATTCCATCTAGTCTGAACTGAACGAGGCAAACGTTTTTTCACGATTTCATCAAGAACTGCTGTTCTTTGTGTCGAGTTCGAAAAGAAAGAACATATCCCTTGTAGATTCGCAAAGAATGTTTTCACATTCCTGTTTACTGACGAAGCATGCAACATAATAAGGTTCAGTTGATGTGCGTGGCAGTGAATGTAAGAAGCCTTTGGAAAAGTTTCTTTGACAATCGCTTGTACTCCATTAGAAGAGCCTCTCATGACGTTTGCCCCATCATATGTCTGTGCTATGAGCTTATTGGGATCCCCTTCAAGATGGCGATTAATCTCAGTAACAATGCAAGATGCCAGAGATTTAGCATCATGATTACGTGGAGTTAGAAAATTCCAAAACCTTTCAACCGGTTTCCCATTAACTATATATCGGAAAATAATTGACATTTGAAATGTGCAAGATATATCAGTTGTCTCATCTGCAATTACAGATACATAATCTGCATTTTTTATCTCCACGGAAATTTCATCCTGACATACTTCTAAAATACACTGCAACAGTTCGTTTTGTATTGTCTTTGATGTCCCTTTAAATACTGTAGCTTTTTCAAGGTGCGATTTCAAAGCTCCATCCAGTTCAGAACTAAAGTTAATTAAAGCACGAAATACTCCTGGGTTGGAAGATGTTTCACTTTCATCATGGCCCCTGAGGGCTAATTCTAAAGAACCACAAAATCGAATACAATTTA
This sequence comes from Periplaneta americana, assembly GCF_040183065.1. Lineage (NCBI taxonomy): Eukaryota > Metazoa > Arthropoda > Insecta > Blattodea > Blattidae > Periplaneta > Periplaneta americana. The sequence goes on from NC_091127.1 coordinate 93,191,860, forward strand.
TTATAATATTCAAAATGTACCTATTATTCGTTACTTTTTGATTGTGTAGTTCAATTGTTCTTCTGTAACTAGAATCCAATTGAGCAGCAATATTAGTATTTCCAAGAATACTGAGATTCAGAACGTTTGTAATGTGAATGGAAGAATTTTCATGTTTTTTTTATCCTGTCATGGAGATGATTTATATCAGTCACGCCCTTCTTAACCCAAGCTTCTTCCCTGCCACCTCCGAATAACAAACACGGGAAACAAAACAGAGCATTTCTTTCACTGCAGCCACATATCCAGTCATTTTTATTATATATATCAGGGTTAAATTTTCTCACGAAGTTCCTACTCTTGCTCTTAATTTCCTGGCATATGTTTAATGAAGGTGTAGGCCTTCCCAATCTTTTTATCTCTAATTTTTCCTCCAATCTTAATGAGGTAAAACTCGTTGAAATCAGGGATGCTACGTTGTTCATATTTAGTTTAACCTATTGAAATGAAAATATGCTAAAATTACATACCAGTCTACAGTATTGCCATTTAAAAAACCGTCATGCGTTCATAATGTTATACTTACTAATGCCACAACACAAAATAATTTCAACACATTTAAAGAAAATCACACATATTCACTCCACAAGTACGATCATGAAAAACAATTGAGTATAGAATCGTCATCAGAATGCTACAAAGTACCATGTGCAACATTTTCGTTCATAAAATTCAAATGCAACTTTCGTAGGCTGTCGGGAGATAGCAGCACCTATTGTCAGAATGACAACTCTTAGAACTTTAAAGCAAAATACAAGCTCCTTTATGTATTGTGCCGTTCATGTGCATGTAGATTGAGAAAGTAATACGCGAAATATGCGACTGTTTATTGTACAAGCCGAATGAATAAATTTTTCATGCTTATTACTTCGGGCAAATGTCTAGTTGAAACAGATACTTTTCCAGTGAATTTAGTTTCTTCTGCACTGACGTTGGTGTCCATGTCTGGGGGTGCGACAAACCGTTCTCAAGAGGAAAGCAGTAGACCACGCCTCTAACCCCCCTGTCCCCGCACTAGCCGAACATCTCTATAAACTGCCTTACATAGGTTTTCAACATCTCTGCAAACCAAGAGGCTCGGAGGCTCTTGCACATGTACAAAACAAGACGCCAGCTGCAGATAATCATGAATGAAAATTGTAAAATAAAATTATATTTTTAATAGCAACAAAGCTGAGAGATTAGCAACATTACTGGGGGTGTACAAACCTGCAACCCCCTTGAGAAGCCGCCACTGTCAGAATGTTTGAATATTCTGTAGTTAAGAATGTAGAAGATATTAAAGTGTTTGAAATTATAAACACCTGTCTCTCGGAAACCTTGGTGATGAGGAAAAACCGATATCACATTTGAATTCAGAAGAAAAAAAATACTATCAGAATCACATTTTTTTCTTTCTGAGGCAAAAAACAATATTTTTGTTCCTCATCAAACACTGTATACCGATAGGAAAAATCACACAATATACCGACTTTGACTATCATCCTTATAAGGCCATGTAACACTGGGAAAAGCCACGCATATACACCTGAGGAAAACCACGAAATCTAGACAGAACTTGAGCATATACACCTGAGGAAAACACGAAATATAAACCTGAGTATATACACCTGAGGAAAACCACTAAATATAGACAAACCACGCTCTGCTACCATTTGCAACAGGATATTTTACGGCTACTAAATCAGATCAATCTTCTTAATGTATCCAGCTGTTTGCTGACAACATAAAGTCCACTGTAGTTTATTCAGTTGTTTTTCACGAGAAATGAGAGGCATTTTGATCGGTGTTCATTATAGATGCCTGTTGCTAGTAGCCAGAGGTGGGTGTAGTCAATATATACTGCAGGACTGTGTCTTCTGCTACTGGTACTGATGATTTTAATTTACTTCTTTTGTGGTTTATGGATGGACAATATAGAAGAATGTGTTCCAGATCTTCATCATGATTATTACACCACAGACAAGTAGGATTATCAGAAATGTGATATCGGTGTAGATACAATTGTGTGACAATGTGACCTGTTCTGGCTCTTGTTAAAAATGTTTGAACATGTCTGGGCAAGTTTTTGTACATTTCCAGGTCATTTGGTTTCTTTTGTACAGACTAAAATTTTTTCCTTTATCAGAAGAGAGCCAGTTGTTGGTCCATATGTTTGTAAAATGAGACTTACTAAAGCAAAAGCATTGGATAGAGATATCACTTGAAGAGGTCTTGGTTGCAAATATGTTGCCTGTTTTGCAATATTATCTACTTTCTCGTTTCCAGGTATACCACAATAACTAGGTATCCATTGAAATGTTATTTCCTTTTGGAGTTCTTTTAGTTTACTTAGTTGTTTCTGAATTGGAATAATTTTATGTGCCTATAGGTTTGGTACATATTTAATTATATTAAATATAGCCCCCTGGAGTCGGTAAGTATGCAAATAGATTTTTCAGAAATTTGAGTAACACACTGAAGAGTAGCATCAATAGCTAGCAATTCAGTGTCAAGACTGGAGGAGGATGAACATGGTATGAAATAACTTTCTTCATATTTTTTAATATAATACCCTGCTCCTGATGTCCCATTATTAGGATTTAGAGATCCATCTGTATAAATTTGAAAGTGATCCTTATATGTGCTGCAGAGTAGTTCCATGGCATCTAACTTAAGAATGTATGGAGGATCATTTTTGGAATGATTTCCTGGAATTTGTACGCCATGTTCTGGAATCACCCATTTCCATGGAGGAATTTCGTTCACAACTGGAGTTTTAGCAATGAGTGTGTCTGTGATATAGATTGGTATTTCTTCTTTTTTTATTTTATAGAAATTACACAAGATATCATCTGACAGTTTGAAGAATATCTGAGATCTGGATGAGGCTTGCAATTTTAAATGTATTTTTAGATCCTTTTGTAATATATAGTGTCTGAGTGGTTGAATATTACATGCAACTTCTAGAGCAACAGTTGACGTGGTTTTTGGTACTCTTAGGCATAATCTTAAGGCTGAGTTTTGAAGAACAGAAATTTTTTGTAGATGAGTTGCTGATGCTCCTCCCCATATTTCACATCCATAGGTCAATTTTGATCGTATGTAAGCATTATAAAACAGACGCATTGTCGTGATATCTGATCCTCATTTCCTGTTAGCTTTGATCTTCAAGAGATTTAATCGTGGTAGACACTGCGAAGCAACTACTAAATCAGATATTAAAGGTGAATTGGATTTGGTCGAGTTGCGCAGCGGAAGCACAGGAATAATCATTACAGGACATTAAACGATATAATACATAATTAACTGAATATATAAAATAATTACAGATATGTACAATGAGATGACTAACATGGATTAACAAAGGCATAAATGATTAAAGATATATAAAAATAATAGAATAATTTAATAATCGGACTAAGACTCAATGGCTGCCGATCGATACAGTCTGTTCTATTAGCTTATTTCCAGCACAAAGCCATATACAATCTTAATTAGGCCAGTAACAATATAAGCACACATCTGTATATTATTTACCAACCACAAATATACCGTAGACTGATGAGAGGAGGAAAGTATGACAAATAATTTAGAAAACAGCCAGTCAATACTTTACCAATTTGATGAATCCCTGTTAATACTCAATACACCTCAGTATGACCTGAAATCTTCTAGTACAGTCCATCATAAAAAACAATGTGTGGCTTTCGCGTTCTCGGAATTTCCGTACAATTTCATCACTAATCTCCGTGGTGCAATTCCCAATACTATTTCCTTACACAACGACGATTCTCAACTAAATATTTTAGCAATATAATGCTCAATAACAATTCAATATAAATCTCCACACTGCAATATCCTTTCTACAGCGCTTATTCCGTCGGATCCCGGCGAACTAGTCACTCATAACGAGTGCACCTCAGCACATGTGTGGACTTCAGTCCTACGTTCATAGACTTCTATGACGTAGCGCAGAGGGTGGCCACTAGAGGGAACCCAAGAGTTGAAACTTAAACTGAGACGATTCTGTCCGGCACCGGAGTGGGTATCCGGTGTAGCTTAGTGGATAAAGCATCAGCGCATAGAGCTGAAAACCCGGGTTCAAATCCCAGCGCCAGAGGGAATTTTTCTCCGTTCCATTACTCTTTCATCTTTCTACGTAACCCAAGTCTCCGAGAATAATCTAATCTACACTTCTAAGCAGAAGGTCAATTCCGAGTCTACTGTTCACGTCTTTGCATGACGACAAGTTTCCGAGTATATCACAACACTAGTTCCAGAATGTAAGTTAGCTACATGTCTAACTTAAACCAGATTTGCGAGTATTGAATGATAACTATCACCATATGTAAATTAGCAACATGACTAGGCCAAAGCAGGTTTCCGAATGTTGATATGATCCGATTAGGCTGGCCGTCCACTGGAACCAAACTCGACCGACTAACAACTCGTCCGTCTACAGTCCAACACGGCCCACTGATCTGACAACAAGATACGGCATTGGTGCATGTCCATTACACTCGCCCTATTCGGCCAATTGCAGCCGAAGATAGCTGACTGACGGTTCAATCCCATTGAGATGTGATTTTCCGGTCCCAATCGGACGAACAGTGCAACACGTGGTGACAGTCCTCTGTCGGAACAACACATGGACTCCGTACAGTGTTAGTTTTTAAGCTTTTCTGAACATGGGTCGACCATGTCATGATATGCTCTGCCTGCGTATCATTAAATACTTTTTGTCTTTGTATTTTTTTCATTAAACAAGTCAGAATTTTAAAGTTTAACAAGTTATTATGCATGTAATACTTACCTTAAAGTCACTGCCAAACGCTTCTCAGGTGGTACAGCTTCTCTGAAATTTGATTATTTTGAAAGTAATGGATGAATGACGTTTAAAATATACTGAAGAGTATCAGTACTCATGCGATAGTAATCGAAAACTTGCCACTCTCCTCTTGAAGTTTATTGTGTAGATTATGAAACTCACCCACCTTTCCTTAAGTATCGAGTGTACTTAATATTTTCGTCGTTTTGCCTTCCATCTCCTCATAAGGTAGGGATTGTCCAATAATAGTAACATATCCACCACATCCATTATTATTATTATTATTATTATTATTATTATTATTATTGGCATGTAGCACGAGAACATTCAACTGGTAATTGATAGCCAAAGTGTTGGCTCCAATGGACGATCGATCGATCAGATCTTCTGCCCATCGTCCAGCAGATGACTGCATATGGCCTAACAAATACGCGGTCATTCATGGTTCTAGTGGATGGCTAGGCTTAAGCTATCCAGGAAACCTCTCATTCCCTCCCTCTTGTCTACCCATGATTCATTGCTGCCAAATAGGAAAAAAGATACAGGAAATCCCAACACTATAGGTAGCACTAGGCCCCGGTCGAAAAAACTTTGTTCGACCGGGCCAAGCGGATTTCCGATCCACAACACCTCGATCAAGAAATCGGTCATCTTAGATCTACACTGGAGGCCAATGGCTATTCTGCAAGAGAAATCAAAAGAGCCTTCAAACCTAGATTACAAACACCACCCAGCTCGAGTCAAGGTTCCACCAAGAGAAGCACCGTATTCCTGCCATACTTTAAACAGGTCACAGATCGCATCAGCAAGCTGTTAAAAGAACACAACATAGAGACAGCCTTCCTTCCAATGAAACAGACCCACAGTTGGTTATGTTCGGCTAAGGACAAACGTGAGTGATTATGGACTACTGGAGTTTACAGGATCCCATGCTCCTATGGCTCAGTATACATAGGGACGACTCAACGTAGTTTCAAGACCCGAATTTCTGAACATAGAAGAAACTGCTGCCTAGGCCACATAGATAAGTCAGCAGTAGCCGAACACGCATATAAAGAGAGGGAGCACAACATCAGGTTCGAGGACACTGACATCCTAAGTGGGACACCACACTTCTATGCCAGACTACGAGAGGCCATTGAAATCTCCAAACACGAGAATAACTTCAATCGGAAGGAAGAAGGCCTTAAAGTCAGTCAAGCATGGTACCCAGCCCTGAGAAACACACACATTAAACCATTCATACAACAGCCGAACACGACGGTAGCTCATAGCAACTCGTCGCCCACCGGTGTGGACCACGGCAACAACTGCGAGCCACGATCCATCCCAACCACAAGGCAACCAGCCACAGTCCCAGTCATTACCGGCACACTAAGGAGATCTTTGCGCTCCCGTGTGCCACACTACTGACGATGTCTACCACAGCAGCAGACAAAACATATGGTAGCAACAGCGCCAACAGACCACGGCCCTTCAGCCCGGATAACATCGATGCATACTAGGCCTATTTGTTTAATTTTCTGTATTTGAAACAAGCGTCATTAAATAACATTATTGTATTTTAATTTATTGTATTTTTTTGTAGGTTATTTTACGATGCTTTATCAACATCTTAGGTTATTTAGCGTCTGCATGAGATGAAGGTGATAACACCGGTGAAATGAGTTTGGGGTCCAACACTGAAAGTTACCAGCATTTGCTCATATTGAGTTGAGGGAAAACCCCAGAAAAAAAACCTCAACCAGGTAACTTGTCCCGACCGGGAATCTAACCTGGACCATCTGCTAGACGTGCTAACCATTACTTCACAGGTGTAGACTTTTTATTGCATTGTATTGTATTTATTTACATTCCATGATATTCGTATATCTCTTCACAGCTAGAATATGATATCAAACGAAAAAAAATCTTAATAGTACTACAAAGTCTTAATTACAGTCACAGTCTAGTTGAAATATAATGAGTTTTACAATATAGTCTACTAGTGCAACACAAAGTTTTAGTGTCAATACTTAATACAACACAGAAATATTCATGAAACATTGTTGAATGTCATGAATTCATCTACAGAATAGAAGGTGTGAGAAATTAGGTACTTCTTTAATTTGGCCCTAAATAATCTTATGTTTTGAGTTTAATTTTTTATATCCATAGGGAGGCTATTAAATTTTTTACTGCCATATAACACACTCCTTTTTGATAGCATGATAGACTTTCTGATGGAGTATGAAAGTCATTTTTTACGCATATTTATGCTATGAACTGTTGAATTAGTTACAAAGTTTTCACGATTACATACGAGGAAGATTATTAGTGAAAAAATATACTGACAAACCATGGGCATTATTTGTAGTTTTTTAAAAATAGTCCTACACGATTCCCAAGATTTGGCACCTACTATTATTCTAATTACTCTTTTTTATAATAGCAATATACTGTTACTATCTGTGGAATTTCCCCAGAATATTATTCCAAACCTCATTAGCAAGTGGAAGTATGCAAAGTATATTGTTTTTAAGATATTGATATTTACTATCTCTGGCATAGATCTAATAGTAGAACATGCTGAATTTAGTTTAGGGGTAATTTTTTTAATATGATTTTTCCAATGAAACACATTATCGATTTGCAAGCCAAGTAATTTGGTTGTTGTTCTTTCTGTTAGGGACCTGTTATTAATTATTGGATTTGATATTTGTGAGGTTGAATTTTGACAGGATTTAAATTGTATTATGCTAGTTTTCTTACAGTTTAATACTAATTTATTGGCTGAGAACCAATCACATATTTTGAGGAGAATTGCCTCTGTTGAAGATTGGAATGTGTTGGAATTACTGGCTATAATTACTATACTTATATCATCTGCAAATAATAAGGGATGACCTACATCTTTTATTAGGGGGGGCAAGATCATTTATGAACACCAAAAAAGTAGGGGACCTAATATTGATCCATGAGGAATTCCAGTAGTATTAGTTCTCCATGTTGAGGTAGATTTCATAGTTGCATTGATTTCGACTTTCTGTTTCCTATCTGTGAGATATGAGTGAAACCATTGGTGTGCAATGCCTTTAATTCCACAATAATTTTATTTGTCTAGCAGCACTTTATTATTTATATAGTCAAATGCTTTGGATAAATCACAGAAAATCCGTCCAACTTGTAATTTTTTTATTAACTGTCTTCAGAATTTTGTCAGTTAAATCACAGTCTAGCATATACAGTCACGAAGCTTGAGTTTATGAGGGTACTAAGAATAATAGACTGTGCAGGTACTATTTCGCATTGTCTGTGATGAGGCGATAGTAGCGACCCTAGTGGTTAGCAAGTATCTATGGATGCATATTTATTACGTATTGAGCTTCGTGACTATATACTAGACTGTGGTTAAATTAAATGTTGTATTTTCCTTGCATTTATTTTTCCTAAATCCAAACTGATCTGGAACTAAAATGTTGTATCTTTCTGGATGATAATATAATCTTTTATACATTACTTTTTCAAAGACTTTGGAGAAGACTGGTAGAAGTGATATGGGTCTGTAATTTTCTGGAGACGTTGTTGCTCCCTTTTTAAATATAGGAATAACTACTGAATATTTTAATCTCTCGGGGAATATACCAATGAATATTGAGCGATGCTGATATAACCTTGGCAGTTGTGAGTGTCATTAAATAAGCCATAAAATTTTAATTTCTTTAAACACTGAATAGTTACATAAATAACTTAGTGGCACAGTTATAATTTGTGAACACGCTTTTAATATTTTACTTGTTATTCCATCATACCTGAAGTGTTTTTTGACTTTAGATTTTTAATAATTACAATTATTTCTTGTTTGTTTGTTGAAAATATTTGAATATTTGGAAATTTTGTTGGGAAATATCATGTTAAAGGGTTTAAACTGTTAGTAACATTATCTTGGGGGATGTTGAGGTTATCAGTTATTGTAAGAAAATATTTGTTAAATATACCAGGTGGATGAGACAAAACGCAACTACTTAACCGAAAGTCTAGCGGCACCTGCATGCTATAGGAGTGGTAATATGTGGTACGATAAAAATATGAAAGCTCACCTTATTCTTGTAAATGCTCTGTAAATTTCTCCTCTGTTAATACACGTTTATTCACACGAGGCTTCTTATTTTGTACAGATCCTGTCTCTTTGAACTTCTTTACTAGTCGATATATTGTTGTTTTATCTGGCACAGGGGAATCGGGAAATTGACGATGGAACTTACGACGACACCTTCTCCACGAAGACTTTTTTGCGAAAGTATTACAAATAAAAGTTCGTTGTACTGTACTGTAGCTCATGACACAACTTACACACTCGGCACTCAGCACAAAACTGAAAACTGCTTTCTGCAATATTTTATTGCACGAGATCTGGTATCTGAGAATATTCTTTCAATTGTTCCACACGTCTGAGTAAATTGGTGGACTCAATTTACTGTGCACAAGAACGACAAAAAAACTTTATGAATTATTAATTATTCAATTATACCTTGCGAACTAATTCATATATACTTTGCAGGGATCTAGTCTGAGAATAACAGGGTCATAAACCTGGGAGCAGGTGATGGCACTCTGGCGACTAGTTTTCTGCAGCTTTGGTGGTGTTTCGTCTCATCCACCTGGTATTTGCAATAATTTCATTTGGGTCTGACGTTTTTGTATTGTTAGATATAAGGGTATAGTTTGTTACTTTACTGTTTGATCGTCCACTTTCCTATTTAATTATTTTCGAAGTTGTTTTGATTTTATTATCAGAGTTTTGTATTGTTGTATTATAGCTTTAGCTTTTTGGATCACTTTGTGTAATATTTTTTAATAATTTTTATAGTGTTTTAAGTTTGTATCATTATTGTTTCTTTTCTATATATATATATATATATATATATATATATATATATATATATATATATATATATGATATTTAATATAGTATAGATCACAGACAAAGTACATACAAGTAAACCAATTTAACCCTTACATTACACACTTTACAACAATTTTTACACAAAGATATAGTATTATTTAAGTTAAATACAATTTATATATTTACATATTTTTTGTTTTATCTTGCACTTGCTTTTAGTTTTGTGCAAGACTCAACTCATTCTAGAATGTAGTTACAATCAGTATTTGTTTACCTTCCTAAGTTGTACTTCCCGCTTCAATCTGCAATGTGCAGCTAGCATATCTAAATCTTCTCTTATTCTAGTATTTTCCATCCCTCTTTCATTACAGAAATATTTATACAGTTCATACAAGCTCTCTCTCGTTGGTAAGCCTTCATTGCTTAATTTTATTTCATAGTACAGTAATCTTTTGTCGTACCATCAAAACTATTAAATTTAGAAATAAAAAAAGATAGCTAAATAGTTTCTAACCAAGTCAAATATGTTATTATCGGTGAGTCTAGAAAATGCGTACTTGCCAAAATTGAATTTATTTGTCAGCTCAGTAACTTTACTTTCCCTTAATAATTCCTTCCTTTTATTTTTTAATTTAGCAATCTTCTCCGGTATTTTATTTTCAGTGTATTTGCTTATTATTAAGAGATGCTGGCTTTCCTCGTATTTCTCCATACATCAACACTTGCTACTTTCTTCCATGCATAATTTTACATCTATAACACAATAAAAAATAAAATACAATAAAAAAACATAAAAATAAAATAAAATAAGCTTTAAAAACATATTTGTTTGATAATCATTATTCTTATTTTTACTTATTTATTTATTTGTTTATTTATTCCTCTATTATATATATATATATATATATATATATATATATATATATATATATATATATATATGTATGTATTTTTTTTCGTTCAATTCTATTTCATTTATTCTATCCATTCTATTTTTTTAGTCAAAAAAAGATATAACCAACCTAATTGCTTTTGCAATTTTATGCTATTATTATTCATCAGTTTTTTTTATAGCTATTTATTTATTTGTAGGAACTTTTCTTTTATAAATTTCCTCCGTATATCTTCTGTATTTTGACATTCAAGAACAATGTGAATGTCATCTTCTCTCCGTCCACATAATGGGCATGTGCCTTGAGGGATATTGCCTCTATTATTTCGTAATTTCCAAATCCCCAGTCTGAACCAGGCTAGTCCAAATCTTTCTTTCATATTCGTATTTTCTGTATATGTACTCCTTCCCCATATTTTTTTATATTCATTAAAAAATATTAGGGATCGCATTTCATTGTTACTACCGTCACTTGGGATAACATTGGCCAAAATATTTTACCATTCTAAAAGTAAACGTCTGTAATTTAAGAGTTTGCTCTTTTATCTTAATGAATATTTTTATAAGGGGTTCTACATGAAGCAATAATGGATCCTGAAGCAATTAAAACATTTTGGTTTAGTTTTATCTGAGTTTACATATTTTTAAAATATTGGGTCAATGTTACCTTGACATGGGGTAACTTTGGCCCAACTTCCGAACTAGCATAGTAAGCTATATTAAGGATAATTTTGGGCCAATGATACCCCAAAACAACTGCTGTTTACCCAACTGATATGACATAATACATTGCAATGACACTCACATGACTTTTTTTAAGAATAATAATGCATTTTTTATTAATAAAACATAATTTTAAGGTTGCAATGAAAATTATTTTATTTTATCTTACATCCTGCAATAGAACAAACTTCAATATAATTAAAACTACAGAACACCTTATAATACATTTACATAAGCTCTGGAATGGAAAATATTCCCCTCTTTCCACACATTTTTGGCGGATTAATTCTTGTCTTTACATCACTCCATTTATACACCAACATGTCTTTCTTGGCTGGCCATTTCCAACCTTTAATTGACTTTGTCATGCAATCAACAGTTGGACCTTCTTCTTCACCTGATGGCAACTTCTTCACGACACCAGGATACTGTTGACCATCATATTCCACAATGACAAATTCTGACTGTTAAGTGAGGATGACGTTTTAGAAACAGTTTTGCCCAGTCATACCCAGGAATATTATTCTTGAAACGAGTCACTGTGCATCCTGTTTTGTCAAGATAGCTCTTTATTGCCATTCGCAGATCTTGTTCGCCCATTGGAAATCCAAATCCTGCCATTGTTTCAAGATGCTTTGCAAATACAGCCTCTTCTTCATTTGTAAATATTGTTGACCGGCCGGGTTTATCATTAAGGTTGCCTTTGAGTTTATTTTTTATGGTGCTGTGTGGAATACCATAATATGCAGCTGCTGCCCTCAGTGTTTTCACACCATTCCTGATGTTATCTAAGCATTGGTTCAATTTTTCCTGAGAGTAAGTTGCATATGGCCTAGTTCCAGGTACAACTATATGTGTTCTTGGCATTTTTTCACAAGAGACTGAAAAGAAAAAAAATATATCTTTGTTAGAATTATGTTATATAGTTGTGAGAAAGTATAATTCAAGCCATGGTGCTGTGGGCCAATGTTGCCCCATTCGTATACCAAAACTTACACCTTCCCATTTTAAAAATGTACAATCAATACGGCAAAAAATATATAAACTTTACAACTTAAATTACTTTACCAGACATATTTATAATATTCCTTGGTACTTACCTGATTTTTACCTCTCAAAATACCGTTCAATCATTCAAAAGTTTCCAGAATATATTTTTCACCAAAAAACAGCTGATCCACATGAAACAGTGCTGCTGCCTAGTATTAACTTTTGAAACTTCTTTATTAATTATTTTTACAGGAGTGGATCGGGACAGCACTTTTGCACATCTTTTATGATCGCTGCAGTCTCATAGTCACGGCCTCCTTGACACTACATTTCGTAACTTTGTACGATTCGTTGCTTACGAAATTACACAAGCTGGTGCATAGCACGATCGAGAGCAGGTCTCTGTGAGTCATGACAATTTCTGCCGCTAGGTTCGCCTCCCTGCCGTATGAAATGATGAATAGTGCCATTACAAAGCATTGTGCAACGTGAAAATAGTTCAATTAATTGTGCATTACTCATTGAGTACGAATATTACGAATATGCCAAGCATATTACAGTGTTATTTGAAGTTTGTTCAGCTAAGTTATATTCGAAAATTGTCTGTGTTTTGCTATGTGAAGAACTCTGTACCAACAGGTCGTATCTTTATAGGTTAAGGTAAATGTCAAAGTTCTCTCATATAACAAGCAATGTTATGTTAAAAGTGGCGAATTGCATTTTCCGACTCTCGAATGATGTGACCCGAAATGTAAAATAATTTCATGCATTGTTTCACTTACCAAGCATTACTGATATAGGCCTAATGAAAATGTGAACGACGTGATGTAAACATTGAAGATAATGTTGTTACTGTTTTCCCTTTCTCTTTTAGAAAATACCGACAAAAGTAATGAATTATCTTCATGCTGTACTTATTAGGTAATTAATGTGTATTTCTCTGTATTTTAGACCTGTGTATTGTTACGTAATTATCTGTGAATTAGGTTAGAGAACAAGGTTAGTATGAGATTAGGTAATGCACCTCAAACTGGTAACTAATAATGGCTGCTGCGAAATAGGCTGAGGTGGTTATCGTGTGAATCAAATTATATCTAGAATATCTAGTTTTATTATATACGGATACGTAAAGTAGCTAGTTGCAAGGTAGGTGCGGTGGGGGTAGAGGGGAAGGGTGCAATCCATGTTCTGGAGTTTAGCCATTTCTTTTTATTCTTGTATCATTACGAATACATTAATTTATTTTATATTCATTTCAGGTGTTACGGACGTGTTACATCTACGGTGGCAACTCTACTTATGTTAGGATATGAAGTAACAGTATATATTCAACTTCATCATTTGCTAAAAATTAAAGAAAACTGTATGTCTTCGACTCATTCCATCGTCATTTCTTCTTATGTGTGTGAACCACGTTCATTCTAAAAGTGCTACATTAAATGAACACTATAGACAACGTGATGGAACAATTTACAAGTTACTGTTAAAGTGATCAACATTTTCAAGTGCTGCTATACCCATTGTTTCAAAATGTACATACATATTTTTACATTTCTATAAGAGGTGTCATAAATTATTTCAGCATATTTGTAAATTCTTCAAAATTAATTCTTCTAATTAATACCATAAAGTAATGAAATAATATAGCCTAGGTCTATATGTGATTTTATACTACCGGTATTGATGTTGATCTTGGTAAATTAATCCAATTTCACAGTGTTGTCTTTTGTATTGTGGTTCATAACAATTATAACAGTATGTACGTGGAAATGTTTTTAAAATAATAAATTCTAGCTCATGATTTTAAGTGGTCGTTTCAATGGGAGGTTATATTGGAAAGACGATCACAAATGGATAATTTACTGCAAAATACAAGAACTGAATATAAGTGAGTGTTCCATTGAAAGTGAAAGTGAAAATTTCGTTTTACAAGAGCTAAGTAGGCGTAATATTTATTTTAGAAATTATTTGAAAGCTACAGAATATGAAGAATAGACCTGTAACCATAGAAATCAACTGCGAATGGTGAGTGGCCAGGTTTCATTAATAATTGAAAGGAAGTAAAAATTATTTTCTTCTTATCATCCTGTTTTCAATATTTAAATTTAAGCACCTTTCTCTTCCTTGTTATTTCGTAAGAGATTGCTTCATACTATCACATAAGCTAATTTTTTTCTGTACAGATAATAAAAATTACATACATAAGTAGGCTACTTGAATACTGACGATACAAACTTCGGTAATTTCATAGAAGACGGGCACTTGGTTGAATATAGTAAGTATTACCAACTTCTTTATTTCAGAGTTAAATGTTAGTGATCTTTTAGTGACTTTTACATGTTAGTTCTAGGTTTTTGTACTAGGTGTCGCCGTGACTTTCTTTTAATTTTATTGGTTATAGTTGTCATTTGTTCTAGAATTTTCGTTAATTTTGAATGGATAATGACGTTATCAGTTGTTCTTGGTTGTTTGATGTGAGTGGTGTTATGTTGTGTCTGATGGCTAAAGCTATTGAAAGTTTCTCATTTTCTGATTTTTGTGATTTTCTTTCGATTTGATTGGTTATAGTTATCATTTATTCTAGAATGATCATTAATTTTTCATGGATAATGACGTTGTCCTGTTGTTCTCTGTTGTTTGACGTGAGTGGTGTTACATTGTAGATTTGTCTGCATTTGTCGAATGGGCATCATCATGCTTACGAAAAGCCACTTTTCAGTGCCAATAATTTATTTTATGTGCACAAGGTTGGAATTTTGAAGTAAGAGGGAAAGGAAGGAAACCGTGTTATGAAATTTATCTATTAAATTTTGTGTCGATTTTGGTTTAGTTCTTTCGCTGGTGAAGAAGGATTGTGTTGAATGTTGAGAAGAAAACTGTTTTTCTGTGGTTTAAAGGAATTATTTACTGAATTTTCTGTAGAAGTTAAGATGTAATAAGTGTTCGAAGAGAATTTCATTTAGTGTAAACACGTGGTATATTTATGCAAAGTTGACTGTACGACAAAGTGTTGGTTTAGTTCTTTGTTGCCTGCATGGTTTAAGTTTAGAATGCCTTAAAGCCGGTGTCATTTATACTGGAAGTGAAGAGGTTGTCGTTGAAGACGTCGATGAGAATTGAATTTTATTTGATAAGATGATAAATTATTATGTTTTGTTTTATGTTTTAGTGATTTGTGGGGCTAAAGTGCGGACGAAAACTGCCAGAAAAGTACTACCAACTATGAAGTTCGAATCCCACCAAACACCATAAAAATCAAAGATGAAAAATTAAACATATTTTCATTTTTTGAAGGGCTTGTTCTTCTTTAAAAATATGAATATATGTTTGATTTTCCATCTTTGATTTTGTGATGTCTGGTGACATTTGAACTTCATAGTTGGCAGAACGTTTTGGTAGTTTTCGTCAGCCATGTTGGATTTTGCCCGTCTTCTAGGAAATTACCCAAACTTCATATACATACCTCATCAGGTATATTCAAGAAGACATCTAATGTACTGTAACCAGCACATGATTAAAATACTGATCAGATGTCCAACAGTTTCTTACTGCACTCTTCACTTCAAAAGTTTGGCACATAGTTAATGAAAATCTTGATCAGGAAATCATTCATAAAAAAGTTAAATGTACACGTTTAAAACTTTCCTATAACATAGGGCATCCTCATTGTTACTTTTAAGTTTTAGGAATGTACGCTTATAACTGTATCACAATCTGAAATAATCATAATATTTATAACACGAGGGTCCTTGTAGATAGTCAGTTCCAGTGTTCTATATGTAATTAAGAAATGGTCCAGTATTGCACTTTCAGCACTTTTCTATTTAGGGGCTTCTGATTAAGTTTCCTAATCATTTCGTATTTACTGGAAATATCTTTGGCAATATTGTCCAGTAGTGGCTTCACAAGTTTTCCCAAAAGAAAGAGGGACATTTCTTCATCTTTACATGTGTCGAACTTCAGTTCTTGCGAAAATCTTGCCTTCAGAAAAGAATACTACAGCGTTTACTATTACTATGCTCAATAGATTAATCAATAGGCCTATAGAAATGTTTTCACCACTGCAAGAAAAAATCGCGTAATAATTATACTTCTCAATTATTGTGACGTTCGTATTTTTTTAAAGAGAGGGAAAAGTTACGCCTTCTTGCAAATGCATAATTATGAATTCAAGAAAATTAAAGATAATGCAGTACCTTAATTAGTTGCAATATCTTGTTTAATAACAATATTAATAATATTAGGTGAAAAGGGTAGGCTATAGTGCGTATATGTAAGATGTCAAGTTAATTTATTTCCGGAAATGTTTGGTGTACGAACTGAAGTACAAAGCAGACAGTCCCTCAGTTTATATGTAATATGTTTTAATATCAAGAATGACAGCCTTTTATTGTAATATAATTGAGGAGTAGAAGTTTGTAAATTACGTCTATTGTCCATAAAATATTGTACGAAGCATTTAATAAGCAATGGTGAGTCCTTTAAATGTCCCAAATGTCAATGTCTTTTAAGTGTTCTGCTATGAATATATAGGGCAGAACAGCGCTCCGAGCGGTAGAATTGGCATTACGAGGGAACCACTTCAGACTCGTTTTTCAAGCTCTATGCGCCAGCTTGTGTAATCTCCAACGCCGTCTGGATTGTAATATACTGCCTGCTCTATGGTAAAATTTAACATTGGAAACGCCGTGTAGCAATGTTTCTAGAATTTGCCGCTAGAGCGCGACTGTGACTGCACCATACCGCATCATTTCTAATCTGCAGGTGTTAAAGTGTTGAGGTGATTGTTAGTGATTGTATGATTAATTATTACATCTAATTAAGCTAAATACTCGTTTAAGTCAGTAATATAAAAATATTGATTGTCTGTGCTCTAATTTGTGTATATAAAGTTTGTGCAAAGTCATAAATTATTACGAAACGTGATATTAATTTTCGACATGAATTAGGTGCTGTGTTCATGTTTAAAATGGTGAATTGTTGTGTTCCCCTTTGTAAATCTAGACAAGGAAGTTCACATTCAAAAGGAATAAAATATCATGAAATTCCCTCAACAAAAGAACTTAGAGAAAAGTGGCTGGCGTCTATATCCAGACAAGGTGCCTGTAAAAGTAGCAGGTGGGTTCCAACCGATTACTCACGTGTGTGTAGTCTCCATTTTCGTTCAGAAGACTATAGAGAGAACTGCAAAAAAAAAAAAAAAAATTAAAGGCTGGTGTTATACCAAGCATTTTCCCAGCTTACCCCAGTTATCTGCAATCTCGGAAGATTACACCTCGTAAGGAAAGAACCACTTCAGTGAAAAAGGAAAGTGAGGTAGAACTTTGCGGGAATTCTGGAAAGTACTTAATTAAGAACAAATTTTTAATATTTGCTTGAATTTTTTTATCTTAGTATTGTTGCTAGAAGAAAGTTTTTTTTTTTTTTTTTTTTCAGATGGGTCAAATAAATTCCACACAGAAACTTGTGATGAAATTGAATACAAGTGTGAGATAGGAGTTCAAGTTAATCTTAAAGATGATAACAGTTCTGCATGCTCAAGAAGGGAAATTAATAGGCTCCGATCTAAAATTTATAGACTAGAGAAAAACATGGCAGCTATGAAAATTGAATTAGCTGAAGAAAAAAATAAAAAAAGCTGTATATTTACTTGACCAAATAAATAATTTTGGCAAGAAAAGGCCTGAATGGTCAGAATTAAGCATCCGTTACTGTCTAGCATGGAGACTAGTGTCACCCAAGGGTTATGATCATGCGCGAGTGTCCAAATTAATATCAGCCCCTTCCCGAAGCACATTGGACAGATACATAGGGAATGTTGATTGTGATGTTGGGATTTCTCCATTGGTAAAGAGCAGACTCCAAATAGAATGTGAAAACCTGGAACCCATGGAAAAGATTGTTTCAATTATCGCCGATGAAATGGCAATAAAGGAACGGCTTCTTTACGATAGAACAAGTGACAAGTTCTTCGGAATAGTTAATACAGAGGGTATATATGATGAATGCGTAGGAAAATATCCAACGTTGGCAAACAAATTACTTTGTTTTGTGGTGAATGGCCTCTCAAAAAGATTCACAATATCAGCAGCTTATTATCTTGTTAAAGGTTTACAGGGTCAAGAGTTGTATCAATTGTTTAATCAAGTAATCAAAGCAGTAGAAGATTGTGGATTCTATGTACTGAGAATTGTGACAGACAACCATAAAACAAATGTCTCAATGTTTCGACAGTTTGGAAATGGAGATCTGAAATTTAGTGTTCCACACCCTTGTGATCCTCAACGTCTGCTGTTTCTAAGTTTTGATTACTGTCATTTGATTAAGAACATTAGGTCTCAATTCCTAGACAGGGGTATGGCTGACGGTGATGGACTAATAAGTTCCAAATATTTGAAGGAAATATATCGTCTGCAAGCGAAGTTGACAGTGAAGCCCGTTCGGTACTTAACCAAAAAAAACATTGAACCTACAAACTTCGAAAATATGAATGTATTAACGGCTGTACAAGTTTTCTCTCCTGCAGTCACTGCCACAGTTGAATTCATGAAGAATAACAATGTCCGTATCAATACCAGTGTAGACTTCTCAGAAGCTGGCCCATCTGTACATTTCATGAAGTGTATATATAAATTTTTCACTGTGCATGACGTAAGTGACAGAACACAGCATATGAGGCAATGCAACCCGAATTCCATGCAGTTTTATTCTGTAGCTGATGAAAGACTGCAGTGGCTACAGGAATACTTCGTTGGATATAAAACAAGGATTCAGGCTGAATCGAAACGGGCTAAATTGAAAGGGCTAACCAAAGAGACGACAGAGGCACTTCTGTTCACTGTGAACTCTACAGTTCATTGTATTATACATCTTTTGAAAAATAGATTTTTCTACGTCCTCACAAGAAGATTTTCTGGAGATCCAGTAGAGGCTCTTTTTAGCACCGTTAGAATGGGAGGTGGTAGTAACGATATAACAGATGCACGTACAGCGGCCTATGCTATCAAAAGAATATTGAAGTCTGGTCTTATGATACCTTCCAAAGCAGCCAATGTCACTGGAGATAATGCATATTGTGGAGAAACCTTTCCAACTGGTGGCAATAGTATCACTGATACCGGTACCGAAAATGACCTTGTTCTTCCTGATCATGTTTTGATTCTTTTGGACAAACTTACAGTACCAAATGACAGAGTAGACATTAATTTAGAAACTGTCTCCCAAGCTTTGATTTGCGGATATTTAATACGCGTAAATGAGGAAAAAGTAAGTTGTGATTGTTGTATTAGGAATATATCTATGCCTAAAACGTCGACGCCATTAAATGAAATTATCCATCACCAAGACAGAGGAGGGCTTAGATACCCAAAATCGACTTTTGTTGCCTTAATAAAACATTTGCAGGAGTTCGTTCAAGCCGCAGTACCATATTGTACTAAGTCTTCTCAATTAACAAAAACAATTCGCACATTTGCGCATTCTCCTCTTTCAGAATGCGCATTATTGAATTGCAGTATGCCAAATCATCAACAGATGGTTAGCCACATTATAATAACAAAGTTTGTAAAACCACTACTAGCAAATATTGGAAGGAAAGAAACACAGCGTGCATTTCGACCGGTGTGCTATTCAAAGCCTCAGTCCAGGAATATTCTGAAGTTGTGACTTCAAGGGATGGACATCATTTTTGCCAGGTAAGCTTTTATCTCTGGTATACATTTACACATATTATCTAGTTTAATTAAAGGAAAACTTGAGAATAATTGTGTTTATTAAGCAGAGTGCGTTTAAATTTCCATTATAACTAATGTTACGTATGGTGTTGTATGACCTGCCATCTAGCGGAGATTTTTCAGCAGACTGTATACGCAAAATGGACGTCATAGAGCAGGCAGTATATTACAATCCAGACGGCGGTGGTAATCTCGTAAGCAACGGTACGATCTCAGGCAACGTGAGGGAAAAAAAATGGCGGCAGTTTTACAGCTGGTGAAGATGAGTTTCTGATGATTGGAAATTAAGATGCCATTGAACGGTTGCCAAGAAAATTTTGATAGAAAATGAAAATTCATTAGATTTTTACTGTGATGAGCAGTTTTACAAACGCTACAGATTCACAAATGACACCATCGTCGTAAATGGCATTTAAAGTATATTACCGCTACTATTACTGACTGAAGAATCAAGGACAAGAATTGCAAGAATTCTGAAACTCTTGACTATTCCAGGATTTTAAGCAATAGGAGACTTTCAAGTAAGTATAAGTAAAAACTTATCATAATTACGCAAAGCACGAAAGATCCTAGTGTGTTTTCTGTTATAGCCTAATTAGTTTCGTAGGAGTTGGTTAGGCCTATATTTTAATATTATTCGTATGAAATCAGCTATGTGTTCTTAAATAATATCTTAAGTAACACGATTTTATGTAACAGGAGACTTTTAAGTGAGTATATCATTTTATTAGACAAGACAAACTTTATTCCAGTGTGTTGTTAGGTTATAACAAACAAATTAGCTTGTTACAAGTTAGGTACGCTATATTTTAATATGATTGGTACCAAATCAGCTAGATGCACATAAATAATATCTTACATTATGTTAGAACACAAATAAACAGCATTGTGGTGCGTAGTAATAATTTACATTACCGGTAAACCTAACTACATTAGTTTATAATTCTTAACTATAGCGTTACCACGTTACGATACAAATGTATTTACCCTTTAAGTTTTGAAATTTCCTAGGATATACCATACAGTAATAGTAGTGTATACTGTAGTTCCACTGAGATAGTCTTCATGTCCGAGTTGTCCTATTGTTTATTAAATTAATTTCATTAATATTTTAATAGGGGATGAGTGGCATAAATGAGACATATTGATACAGACTCCATTATGAAAGTTTGTGATTACAAATGGTGATATTTTTCCAGGACTACACCAAAAGAAACACAATTTTCTTTTGCTGCACTGACTTCTATGATATAAACACGTGGTTTTAGTTTGCAACCACAAATACTTTCATTATAAAAAATCGTTTCATACTTGTACCTGTATATTCCAAAGCTCTGTTGTGGCTCCTCTACTTGTTACTAATTTATTACTAACGGACACACGCATGCACACACATAAAAAGATATATAAAGTTCAGAATACGTACGTTCCCCAATGCTGCTGATACGCATTTGCCTATAGGCCTAACCAAAAACCCCATATAAATTACCTACTTCTTTGCTGCTATTTAGGCCTACAACCATTATCATTATTGTATTTGACACTAATGTCACTAATGGTGAGAAAAAGATCTGTTAACATTCCCCAAACTTGTGGGTATCTTTTGCACAATAGACCTTCATATATAAAGCTGATAACATAATGTTAAAAATTGCTTATACTGAATTTCTGTATTAAATACAGCCAAAGAATATTAATAAAGCAATAATAAATGTACATTCATGGCACTCCTCCCAGATCTGTATTTAGCTCCTCAAATATTTTTCGAGTTGTTTTAAAAACGTGTAAACTTTTTCAGATTGTTCTGCGAGATTTAAGAAAAATTCATCAAGGCACAAACTCTTATCTATCAGAAATTTGAGGAAGACAGAGTTAAAGGTACGGTATTCTACTTGATGACAATGGGTATCCACAGCTGTCGTATTCTTTTCACCCCTGTGTTGGACAGTCATTTGGGAACTGCAGCTGAGAGATGGTAAATGAAATTGATTCTTATTACTCAGAACTCTTTTGGAAATAATGCATATTAATGTTTAATACTGGTCTTCTTATTCTTCCTATTCGGAAAAAAAGTAATCAAGTAGTTTCCGAATAAAACATTTATATATTTTATCTTAGGTAAGTTACTTTCTGATTTCTTAATTTCAGATACAACAAATCTACTCGGAATTTAATAGAGATGATTAAAGGCATCTGGTAACAGAGGTTCCAGTGTCTTTGATGGAAATTACTGACCACAGTGAGAACAATCAAAGCAGGGATAGCTTGTGTCATTCTGCACAATTCTGGCATTTTAAAGCAGGACCTATTTGAAGCTGCAGAAGAACACCCCAACATGGTTCCTGTGCCCAATGCTTCTCATCTGAATGCTATTTCCGTCATATGCGCTCACTTTTCGGGTGTTTTGCTTTGTATCATGAATACTCCCAAAATTTTTAGTACTGGTGGTGCTTAGCACTCCCAGTATTGTGTGCTATGTATCTTGAAATTTCCAGCCTCTTCCCACAGTTACCCAAATCCAATGGCATTAGTACTATGATGCATTGGTGGTTACACTAGGGTTACACTTCTGTGGTATGTAAATACTGCCTATTGACAAATTCTGTATTAATAAATTCGCAGACACTAGACACTGTCGCCAATCCTACAAAATAAGTGAGTTTCCCAACACATCGTCATTTCAATTTAAAACTGTAGCTTGGTTGTCAGTTCCCTTTATTACTCAAGAATAAGGGCTCTCTGAAACAATCTCCAGATGTGCCGCTCTTTACGAATGGACTTTTGTTGACACAATGGTTACAATGTTTTGCATGAAGTGTTGTTGCATGTCGACAGTAAGATATGGGCGAAAAAACCCATTGTTTTTAATGGGAGGGAGCTTGTATTTCTTATTTATTTAGTTTTATCACATCTGCTGTTTTTGAGCGTAGCTTAATTTTGGTATTTGTAGATGAACTTAAGGCTTTTTGTAGCAGACTCGCTCATGCTGAGTTGGCAATGCTAAACAGAAAGTCATTTCGTGTCATACTTCCTGTATTAGGATACACTAAAATTCTTTGCTATAATATTAGTAATGAAATACTTTATTATTTTGTTATCTCCATTATATTAAAAAATATCTATTTAAATGTCCACATGTGTCACTTGTTACATCGCATATGATCATATTATGTTTGTCACTCATTTTCTGTAACTTTCATTTTTATACACGGTTTTCGGCATAGCTCAAAAACTACTGAAGACATTAACATAAAATTTTGCATAATATTAGTGTTTTATTCATATCTACCACATACTCAAGTATCTTTCTTGTTACAAGTAATTCAGTTTTTAAAAATAATTAGGAGGCCAAAAATGTAGAAAAATTTATATGAAAGGTAATGAATAAAGTGCAGTGAATGTATATTGAGCAAGCAACATTTTAAGTAGCATTAATATTTGATGGATTATAAAAATGCGAATTTCATTAAACTTCCCTTAGAATAATGTGCAGCCCCCCTCAACAGCTTAACAGGGGTGCAAATTTGGAATACTTTATTGGCTCAACTAAATAACATTCTCTTAAATCTAGATTTCAAGAAACTTAACATTACCTTTCCTTAAAATCATTCAAAATTATTAATGTTCTCAGATTAGAGTAGAAAAGAATATCCTGGTTACATAGATTAATTGCACAATTTTTTTTTTTTTTTTTTTTTTTTTTTTTTTTAAGCATTTGATAGAGTGTTAATGTAGTGCATAGTCTCTTGAATAACTTTGTAGCTGCTGTATGTTTTATGTCACTTTATTGTCAATAAAATCAACAAACTCGTAACTTTGCATAATTCACATAAAAACCATGAATTGAAATAGTATATAAACATAAAATATTAATAAAAAACAGACAGATATAATTTCCCTCTTCAAAAAGGAAGAAAAAAATGCAATGCATACAATGAAAAAGGCATTGTTATATAGGCTCTGCTTTCAAGACTATGCAGTTACACTCTTTTCTAATTTATATGTATGGATTTGCAAAATCTCTTATATAGATTAAATAAATTACAACACACTATCATATTGTTACATTTAGGAGCAGCCATACACTTTATAATTTCACAACATTTTAAAAAGGGACTAAAATTTCTGTCAAGTCTAACAGATACATGTAATTTCAGGAAAATTGAGCAATTTTTTCCAATCAGAGGCCACAGCTTCTAGAGATTTTCCCATTATTAATCAATCCTTCGAAAACATGACCACATTTACACAATTCATGAACTAAATGAACTGGTAATTCAAAGCACTGCAGTACCTCCCTTAAATTCACTGTCGTGGCAAGTTAGCCCAACAAATCCAATAATTTACAGTTTCAGAAACCTGTTGCAGAAATACTATAAGAAAAATCATTATCAGCTGAAAGTGCAAGTACTAAGAAATGTGAAGAGAAAATACATTTTGCAATTAGTAACTTGATTCATTTTGTGTAACCATCACCACCCAGGGACACTTGTTGGAAAACAATTCATTAACTTAATGGGTTAACTCAACACACATTCATCCTCGCCATGATTCTCAGGTATCAACAATCAGTTCACAAGTCTAAAGTGAAAAGTCAAAACTGCCAATGAAGAAAGAAGAAGTCATTGACTTAAAAAAAAAAGAAACACAATAATTGAAGAAAATTAGACATTTATACAGATAGTATAATTCAACATTCAGAGGATTTTAAAATAAAGGAATAAACGTTCATACATTTGTCAGACATAAATTGTAATAATATTGATGACATAATATTGTTTTGTGTAGAAATTCATTATATTCCATGTAATGTTGATAATTTTCTTAAGGAAAATAAGATGTTATTTTACAGATTTACCTTAGTAATTGTTTGTCTTTTCATTCAGTAACAAGTTCCTTATATTTTATAATTATTTCTCAATAAATATGGTATTATAAAAAAATTTAAGAAAACATGTATATTTTTTAAATCCATTATTTGTTACAAGGGTGGAAGTTCCAAGGTAAACAAAGACCTTATTGCTCTCCATCTTCATTACTGGGACAGTTTAGAAATACTTCAAATTAAGGATCTGTTGCTAAAATTAATTTTTAAGACGAAAAATAAAGTTCCAAATTTCGCATGATTTTTCTCGAGATACATAATTGTAGCCCGAAGTATTTATCATGAGGGCTGCAAATGTAATGTAATATAGATCCCGTGGCATATAAACAACTTTTTTCACGACAGGTAACAAATTGTCGCATTTTATTTCAGAATTTTTATTAATGAAGTTCACTGGAGCTACTTTCCTGAGCGCATATACACTCATGCAAAGGAAAATTCATTAGCAACAACCATTGGTATAAATGTCATTGTAAATATTCCTCTCTCTACAGAGGAAATATTATTTCTCTCCCTGTTGTCCTAGCCTAGAAACAGACATTTACTCCCGGCTGTGAAAAAAAAAATGTTATTGTAAGGAGTGTTGTATAAAAATGTGGTCTGAAACAATGAAGTTATATAAAATATCATCTTGATTTATATTTTGAGTACATATATATATATATATACTTACTGGCTTTTAAGGAACCCGGAGGTTCATCACCGCCCTCACATAAGCCCGCCATTGGTCCCTATCCTGAGCTAGATTAATCCAGTCTCTATCATCATATCCCACCTCCCTCAAATCCATTTTAATATTATCTTCCCATCTACGTCTCGGCCTCCCCAAAGGTCTTTTTCCGTCTGGCCTCCCAACTATCACTCTATATACATCTCTGGATTCGCCCATACGTGCTACATGCCCTGCCCATCTCAAACGTCTGGATTTAATGTTCGTAATTATGTCAGGTGAAGAATACAATGCGTGCAGTTCTGTGTTATGCAACTTTCTCCATTCTCCTGTAACTTCATTCCTCTTAGCCCCAAATATTTTCCAAAGCAACTTATTCTCAAACACCCTTAACCTATGTTCCTCTCTCAAAGTGAGAGTCCAAGTTTCACAACCATACAGAACAACCGGTAATATAACTGTTTTATAAATTCTAACTTTCAGATTTTTTGACAGCAGACTGGATGATAAAAGCTTCTCAACCGAATAATAACAGGCATTTCCCATATTTATTCTGTGTTTAATTTCCTCCCGGGTGTAATTTATATTTGTTACTGTTGCTCCAAGATATTTGAACTTCTCCACCTCTTCAAAAGATAAATTTCCAATTTTTATATTTCCATTTCGTAGAATAATATATATCTTTAAAGAAATTAGCATAGCAGAAAGGTGTCATAAATTTACTTTATTTAAAAGTAATATTTTAATATCAGATCTGGTTATTGTATCATCTGATATTCATGGAGTATTTACAAGGAAGGTTATTGAAGATTCTTGAAGTGGACATCATATCGTGATGGGAACAATACACATGCCCAAACGCAACATATCATGAAATACTACAAAACCGTCATGGAATATTAAGAAAGCCAATTGGAAATCTTACACCGAAACATTAGAGGGCCTCCTGGATAAAGATAAAATAAACATTGAGGAACACCCTGATAGAATATACAAACAGTTCTCCTCAGCCATACTAAACACAGCAAAAACATTCATCCCTCTTGGTAGACAGAACAACTATAAATGTTTCTGTAATCAGGATGTAGGCAACTTGAAGAATGAAAGAGAGACCTTAGAAGAAAAGCAGAAGAAACGAAGAATACAGAAGATGTTCAAAAATGGAGACAAGCTGCTGCAAGAAGAAAACGCGCGATATTGGAGGCCAAATGTATTAGTTTTAACAATTTCATCTCCAACCTTGATTACAGAACAGACGGTCCGAAAGCATACAACTTCCTCGGTAGAGTAGAAAATAGACGAAATTCACCTAAAAAGGAACTCATTCTTTGAAAGCACTTCACTTCATGCAGATGAAGAAATTGCCAATGCTTTTGAGTCTCATTATTCTCAATCACAGAAGAAAAATAGCCACATTAGAAAAAACGACCGCAAAATCAAGCAGCAACTTAAGGATTATGGGAGAGGAATACCCAGCCAAGTTGATATGGATATTTCACTCTTTGTGAACTTAATACTGCAATTAACAGTCTCAAAACCAAAAAATCCCCGGGACCTGATCAAAATTATGCTGAATTTCTTCAGCATCTGGGTCCTAATGCTAGAGCCTCCCGTTTGTGCATATTTAATAAGATCTGGACTACTTCTATACCCTCCCAGTGGAAGAAAGCTATAATTATACCTGTGCTTAAGAAAAATAAACAGGCTAAGGATCCCTCCAACTATCGACCAATTGCACTTACAAACATCCCAGCAAAAGTGATGGAAAAAATGATAGTCAACAGACTAAATTGGTTTCTTGAAACCAATAACATAATCCATCCTGCAAAAGCCGGTTTCTGGTCTCATCGCTCAACCGAATATCAGATAGCCATACTAAGTCAACAGCTTAAGGACAACCTAGATAAGGGCTTGATTACAACTGTAGTGTACATTGATTTCAAAGCCACTTATGATTCAATCTGGAAATGAAACTTACTACTGAAACTAACGAATTATGGAGTACAAGGAAACATGCTGAACTGGTTCAAAAGTTTCCTAGGACAACGGTATTGTCAAATCCGTTATGGTTCTGCCTGTTCAAAATATAAACAACTCCAGACAGGTTACCTCAAGGAGCTGTTACTAGTTGCTCTCTCTTCAACTTGTACATCAATGACCTTATACCCACTCTGACCAGAAATGAAAATATCAAAACTCTCCTCTATGCTGATGATCTTGTTATATGGAGTGCAGCACCAAAAAATGGAGCCAAACAGGCAATCGAAAATTCATTTCATAAGTGACTGGTGTATAAAAAATTCCATGTCTGTTAACATATCAAAATCTGCTTGCCAAAGTTTTTCACTCTGCCATAATCGATTAAAACCAAATATCTCTTAAAATAACATATATCTAAATCATGTAACAGAATTAAAATATTTAGGCTTTACATTTGAAAGTAAATTAACATGGAGTAATCATATACATGAAAGGACCGAAAGAATACAATATCATAAAGCGATTGGCAGGAAGTAAATGGGGCTGTAATACACAAACGCTGAACACAACCTACAAAATGTACGTCAAACTAATTATGAAATATAGCTGTGGAGCTCTTATTACAGCAAACCAACAAAGGATTCATAAACTAGAATGTGTACAGAATCAAGCTCTCAGGCTGATCACTGGTAGTGTCAAAACTACTCCTATAAATGCTATGCTGTTCCTCACAAACAACCAGGATATGAAGACTGATAATGTTCAATCTGCACTTAAAATCCATGAAAAACTAATCCGCCTACCCGGTGTTGACTACCCCAGCAATATGCAAGGACCCCAAAGATTAAAGACACAAGAGGGATTCCTACAGAAAGTTATGAAGGAAAAGGAAAAATTAGATATGTCCTTTAAGCCATGCCCATTATTGCTCCCAGAAAACCCATTAGAACAGGATGATATAGACTACACTCTCGACCTAACTCAGGACTGTAACAAAAACGATACTCCTCGAGACATTCTGTGAGCCACAGAAACTATTCTGACGAGGTATCCAGAAGAAACATGGCTACACATATATACAGACGGGTCACAGATAGAAAGAAATGGCACTGCTGGAGGTGGCATATACTGTAGGCTCTTCTCAACATATCTATCTCTGGGCAAAAACCACATTGCCTTTGATGGAGAAGTGAGAGCCATAAATCTGCTCTCAAACAATTATTGCCTCGGTTATCAACATTTTCAAATGCTGTAATTCTGTGTGACTCCCAAGCTGCAATATTCGCCATCACCAACAACTCTAACCGTCCACCTTGTCCTGATACACACGAATGCAGGAAAATAATTAAGAACCTTACTGAGCAAAACAAGAAAGTGGTCCTGCAGTGGGTACCATCTCATTGTGGTATCCCCGGGAAAGAAATAGCTGATTCTCTTGCAAAAAAGGCACTCAAATCCTGCCCTATGTTTGTGAAGTACCCTACAGTCGAGCATCAACCATCATATGACAGAAGGTAAAGGACACTTATAAAAAATCTCTGCAAGATAACATACGCACTTCTAAATGGAAAGACAATGTAACTTCGGTACCAGATTGACCAAGGAGAGAAGCAGTTGCCAAATTCCGATTAGCAACTGGACATGATTGCTTGGGTAAACATCTATGCCGCATTGGTTTACTCCAGAATCCTAACTGCCCACTCTGCAACCAGAACATCGTAATGGACTCAGACCATCTAATGGATTGTCCCAATCTGTCCTCCACAACACTGGTAGGGAAGTATTGGGAAGCAAGAGAGAAGATGATGGCCCTCCAAATATAAATATATTCTATCATTCTTGCTGAGATTAACTATTTTTGTACTCTTCTCACTGTTTGTTTGTTTACTTATCTCACACTATTGCATGTTGCCATTATCATGGCTAAAGATAAACTCTACAGTCTTGCATTAAATAAATAAATAAATAAAAAATATCAGTCTCAGTTGCTACAAAACCACAACTCAAATTTTCACTGCCTTTTAACGTTGAGAGTGAATTAAGTAAGGGAAGGAAGAGTGATTAAAGAAATCGAAATAATTTATTAATGTAATTAAATAGATTTTAATATCTTTACTGCTGTTTTTATTAACACTTCTCCAACCAAGGTTTTTTACAACTTACTACTGCAAAGGGCCATCAAAATTGCATACTCATCTTTGTTAAGCATTTGGAATTAAACGACTTAAGCATTATTGATTATAGACTTACAAAAAATGTAAAAATATAAAATAATCATCCATTTTTTTTTTAAATACAAAGTGATTCGAAAGTCCTGTCCCATTTTGTTGAAAATGTATACCAATATTAATTAACTTTAGATATGTTACTAGTGACTGAGGTACATATATACATAGTGTTCTGCCAAATGACAGATCTTTCACTGCAAACCCAGCATTTTCTGAGGTAATACACACAGTAAATTTAGATTTGCCTCTCTTCTATTTCAAGACAAACTCCTTAAAGCTACATAGTTTTGACATGATAGAAAACACTTTTACAAGCAATGAAAGCGATAGTACTACAACAGAAACTGGAAATCATTTTATTTAATTCCTGAAATTTAAATATCCTAATACAATATATAGGGCCCTGATTTTTTTAAAATGCATATGTGCATATGCAAATGCATATTTTGAGGGTTAGTGCATGTTTCGACATTTATTCAGTTTGTGTATGATCAATTATCTGACATTTCTGAACGAACTGTAAATCTAGTAATGAATTTCTATGTTGAACATCCCTTGGCACCACAATAGCCTTCCTATTTCAAGTGAAATGTAAACGGGACAATACTTCCAGTCTCACAATACATGCAGGTAGATGGACGTTGCAGATCTTTTCCACAAAAGGAATTTCTTACATTCCTTTCTCAATGCAGTACCCTCTCAAAGTTTGTGTCGAGAGGACGGCAGGTGTTCATCTGTTAACTTGTTTTTCACCTACTAATAGTCTATGTGGTGTTCTGTGAGATTAAACTAAAAATGCCTAAAGATAAGTCCACTAAATCATTTTTAATTAAACAGTGGTTTTCAGGCAATAGTGACTATTCAAGTGATGGTGGTGTAGTGTATTGTCAAGTATGTGAAAAGACTGAAATGCGAGAAAAAGTTTCAACTAGATCAGCATTCGAAAACAACTGCACATCTCAGGTCAAAACAAAAGGGTAAGAACACACAACAAGTACTCTTAACTCAGGAGAAATCACGGTCTGAAGTTAGTAGTATATTTTCCACTGACCTTTGTAAAGCTTTTGTATGCAACATTACACTGCATAAATTAAATAATCCACATCTACGGTCATTTCTTCAAAAATATTGTCTTAATCAAAGGATACCGGATGAATCCACACTTAGGAAAAATTATTTACTTTCGCTACATGCTTCTGTCCTGGATTCAATACTGTCTGACATAGGAGGGAACTGCATATGGATTTCTGTTGATGATTCAACAGATTCGTGTGGCAGATACATAGCGAACTTCATAGTGGGTAAATTATGTCCAGAACAACCCAGCAAACCTCATTTACTTTCATGCAAAGTGTTGGAAAAAACCAACCACATTATAGTTGCAAGATTTATTAATGATTCCCTGCGACTTCTGTGGCCTACTGAATCCGAGAGTCATTGTTACAAGATGCAAGTCTTAAACACAGATGCAGCTTCATACATGTTTCATGATACAAAGTGCCAAGGGGATAATATGATGACCCACATGAATGTGAATTCCATGTTAAAGTAGATTAATTATTTGTGTCATTCTGAATTCAAATTATTAGTAGATATATAACGAAAAAATACATGGAATTTAAAAAATAAATATGGCCAAAAATGAAAATAACATTAATAAATCATCAGGGGGGTAATCCTATATAACCCTCTTCGTAGCAGGAAGGTTAAAATAGAACCTCATTTGTTATATGTATGGTCAAAATCTGCATTAATACATATAACCTCACTCTTTGAAAGCAAGCCTTCCTTAACATTATCAGGCTCCTTAACTGTAGGGTTGTTAAGTGTAGCAGTTTTGTACTTCTTCACCTTGGTTGAGAAATATCCTGTTTGTTTCTTTATTTTCTTTCTGGTGTTCATATGAGAAACTTCCTTCAGTTGGGTTGCACAGTTTACTTTAATATTTTCATTGCAGACATTGAAAACATTGTTTAGGCTCTTATGAACCACATTACTTTCTTGTGTTGTAAATCTACATTCATCAAGATCTGACAGAATACTTTCCAACTTTGTTCTAATTGAAGAGTTAACAGTATTTGTTCCACAGGTGGTAGGAAGTACATCCAATGTTTCTTTTAGGAAGTTTTCCTGGGAAGTTGTTGCTACAGCTTCACTCATAACAGTACTATTCCGTCCTGATCTCTTATGAATAAGAGCAATGCTGTGGATATGCTTGCATATGTTTCCTCTTATAACATAGTCAACACACGTGCATGTAAACAAGTGGATGCATACTTCACATGCAGCACATTTCAAATAACATGCTCCTCCACACTCTTCCTCTACCTTATGAACATTGTACACATTATTTCCTGACATGGACTTAATATGCCATTCATCATTTGAAAGAATGGTTATCATTTCT
Source organism: Periplaneta americana (assembly GCF_040183065.1). Lineage (NCBI taxonomy): Eukaryota > Metazoa > Arthropoda > Insecta > Blattodea > Blattidae > Periplaneta > Periplaneta americana. Next base: position 93,224,102 of record NC_091127.1, read on the forward strand.
GGCATTATCCCCGAACTGACCTTGTGACTCTTCACAATTCTATTAATTCTATCAGAAGGCACACTTTTCTTTGTAACCTTAATAAGGCGCTGAAAGATTAAGTCCCTGACAAGTTTTAAGAGCCCATTTATTGCTATATCCAGTCTCTTCACATGTCTGCCTTCCAGGTATTGGTATTTTATCTTCTTGTGTTGGGACTCTAAATGCATATTTGTATTAATTCCCAGGTGCTTCCTGTAGCAATAAGCCCATCTCTCAGTTCTGCTAGCATAATGCTGCAAAATATACTTTCCGAATTCGACCGTATCCTCATCACTAAAAAGATCACAGACAAAACCTTCCAGAAGTTTTGAAAAGGTTTCTTCACACAATTCATCTCTTATTGTTTTAGCAGCTTTGTATACCATTTTCTTCTTTTCGAGATTCTTGATTTTACACAGATTTTGTTGCCAATTTCTTGTGACATGCCATGCACATAATAGAACATTAGATACTGGGTTCATTACCTTAAACCAAGCATTGTAAAATGCTGGAGCGTCATCTGTCATGAAAGTGGTGCAAGTAATTGTCCCTACTGTATTCTTAACAGCACTGAAGAAGACAATGAATAATTGCTCGCTGCTCCTGTTGGAAAAACAGAATGCCACAGGACAACCATTTTTAAATTTGTCAATTACCAACATGGAATACAGACTGAAATCATAATTATTTAAGCCATGTGTTCCATCCAAACAGATTTTATCTCCGCCATATTTTCTTATCATCTCCTTCTGAAAAGTTGTCATAATAATGAGAACAAAATCTTCAACCTTTAACAATGAGCTATCGTCTTCTTTTCCTTGTTCTTTGAAATAAATAACACAATTATCCTGTTTCACCATCTCTTGCACCCATAACCTTACACTTATCGCATCATTCTGATGTCTAGAAACTACGCCATTGATGTTGAAATCTCTCTTGATATTTTGTATGTCCTTCTTGTCGATAAGGATCTTCCTTCCACTGTCAATATTTACTTCGTCTCTAATATCCCCCAAGATTCTCGTTTCAGAGACTCCTTCTTTCAGTTTACCTAAAAATAAAAGAAAAATGGACTACTTTTCATAGAGTGCTTAAAATATAGCTCCCACAAATTGAGAAAAATATTAATTTAAGACAACTAGAAACCTTCAAAAAGCATACCGTAATAAACATAACTTGCAATAACACTTATCCGTTATAGTATGTCAGTCAAAAGATCCTAAAGCACTATAAAAACTCTGTAAGCAACCAGGCTAAAGTATTATTTAAATTTATAATTGATGCAATGAAAACAAAATCTTGTATGAATATTGGAAAAATAAGTTATCCAAGGTAGCTCAGTTGGTAGAGCAGCTGGCTACGGACTGGAAGATCCGGGGTTCGATCCCAGGTGGTGACAGGATTTTTTCTCATTGCCAAACTTTCAGAACGGCCCCAAGGTTCACTCAGCCTTCTATAAAATTGAGTACCGGGTCTTTCCCGGGGGTAAAAGGCAGTCAGAGCGTGGTGCCGACCACACCACCTCATTCTAGTGCCGAGGTCATGGAAAGCATGGGGCTCTACCTCCATGCCCCCCAAGTGCCTTCATGGCATGTTACGGGGATACCTTTACCTTTATACTGGTAAAAATGAAAGTGGCCTTGAAGGAAATTTGTTAGGCATTAAAGGGGAAAAAAGTAATAAATGACTAAAATAAGTTGTAAAATTGAGAATAGCGTATACAAATTATTGTATTGCTCTCTTCTATACTAATGAAATGAAGTACTGTACCTGCAATAGCTGCTCTGTCAGACTGCAACAATCTTAAATGTTCTAGTTCATTCTCATGGTTTTCATGTTTGGGAAAATAGTGCACTGTAATTCTACCATTTGTAAGTTTTACTTTCATCTGTGCAGGAGAATTGGTCCCAATTTTTGCTGAACCTTGAGATTTCAAAGTTTTCAGACCATTGCCTCTAGGTCTGTAAACTCCACTTCTGCAGCAGTGATAGTATATTACTACATCTTCATTCTTCCTTGTAGCATTTCCCCGTTGTCTTACATAGTTTGACTTTGTCGCTCTTTCTTAAGTTTCTTTCCAGTTTTTAAATTCTGCAGAAAGAAAAAAATTAAGTTTCATGCATGTTTTCAGCTAAAATGAACGCAATGCAATAATACTTCACAAACGCAAGTCTATTCATGTACATGGATTCAATACATCATTAATAAAAGGAAGAACATAGATTTCATAAATCACAATAATAAAGATAACCTAACTTACCGCCAAAAATATTGAATTCCTTCAAAATCTCTCCTTCTTTTATAATACACTGATTTGTAAATATCTTTCAGATGTTTTTTCAAACTGAAATGACAAGTGAAGATTTTGTCACAAAGCGTACAGTTAAAATTACTTTTATGTCAAGCAATATCCTTTGTGAATTCCATTTTGCATGTTCTCTTGATTAAAGTCAATCTTCCTTGTAGTATATCCCCGTTGTCTTACATAGTTTGACTTCGTCGCTCTTTCTTCAGTTTCTTTCCAGTTTTAAATTCTGCAGAAAGAAAAAAATTAAGTTTCATGCATGTTTTTCAGCTAAAATGAACGTAATGCAATAGTACTTCACAAACGCGTCTATTCATGTACATGAATCCAATACATCATTAATAAAAGCAAGAACATGAATTTCATAAATTACAATAATAAAGATAACCTAACTTACCGCCAAAAATATTGAATTCCTTCAAAATCTCTCCTTTTATAATACACCGGCTTGTGAATATGTTTCAGATGTCGGTAATTTCCTAGAAGACGGGCAAAACCCAACATGGCTGACGAAAACTACCAAAAACGTTCTGCCAACTATGAAGTCAAATGTCACCAAACATCGCAAAATCAAAGATGAAAAATCAATATATATATATATATATATATATATATATATATATTCATATTTTTAAAGAAGAACAAGCCCTCCAAAAAAAATTAAAATATATTTAATTTTTCGCCTTTGATTTTTTTTTTGGCGTTTGGTGGCATTCGAACTTCATAGTTGGTAGTACTTTTCTAGCAATTTTCGTCCGCACTTTACCCCCAAAAAATCACTAAAACACAAAACAAAACATAATAATTTATCATCTTATCAAATAAAATTCAATTCTCATCGACGTCTTCATCGACAACCACTTCACTTCCAGTACAAATGACACAGGCTTTAAGGCAATCTAAACTTAAACCATGCAGGGAGCAAAGAACTAAACCAACACTTTGTCGTACAGTCAACTGTGCATAAATAAACCACGTGTTTACACTAAATGAAATTCTCTTCGAACACTTATTACACCTTAACATCTACAGAAAATTCAGTAAATAATTCCTTTAAACCACAGAAAAACAGTTTTCTTCTCAACATTGAACACAATCCTTCTTCACCAGCGAAAGAACTAAACCAAAATCGACACAAAATTTAATGGATAAATTTCAGAACACGGTTTCCTTTCTTTCCCTCTTACTTCAAAATTCCAACCTTGTGCACACAAAATAAATTATTGGCACTGAAAAGTGGCTTTTCGTAAGCATGGTGATGCGCATTCGACAAATGCAGACAAATCTACAATGTAACACCACTCACGTCAAACAACCAAGAACAACAGGACAACGTCATTATCCACGAAAAATTAATGAAAATTCTAGAATAAATGATAACTATAATCAATCAAATCGAAAGAAAATCACAAAAATCATAAAATGAGAAACTTTCAACTTTAGTCATCAGACACAACATAACACCACTCACGTCAAACAACCAAGAACAACTGATAACGTCATCATCCATTCAAAATTAACGAAAATTCTAGAACAAATGACAACTATAACCAATAAAATTAAAAGAAAATCACGGCGACACCTAGTACAAAAACCTAAAACTAACATGTAAAAGTCACTAAAAGATCACTAACATTTAACTCTGAAATAAAGAAGTTGGTAATACTTACTATATTCAACCAAGTGCCCGTCTTCTATGAAATTACCCAGATGTCTTTTCAAACTGAAATGACAAGTGAATATTTTGTCACAAAGTGTACAGTTAAAATTACTTTTATGTCAAGCAATATCCTTTGTGAATTCCATTTTGCATGTTCTCTTGATTAAAGTCAATCTTCCTTCTAGTATATCCCCGTTGTCTTACATAGTTTGACTTCGTCGCTCTTTCTTCAGTTTCTTTCCAGTTTTTAAATTCTGCAGAAAGAAAAAAAATTAAGTTTCATGCATGTTTTTCAACTAAAATGAACGCAATGCAATAATACTTCACAAACGCGTCTATTCATGTACATGAATTCAATACATCATTAATAAAAGCAAGAACATGAATTTCATAAATTACAATAATAAAGATAACCTAACTTACCGCCAAAAATATTGAATTCCTTCAAAATCTCTCCTTCTTTTATAATACACTGGCTTGTGAATATGTTTCAGATGTCTTTTCAAACTGAAATCACGAGTGAAGATTTTGTCACAAAGCGTACAGTTAAAATTACTTTTATGTCATGCAATATCCTTTGTGAATTCAATTATGCATGTTCTCTTCGTTAAATTCAAACAAAGACTCCTTTCAAGCGATTGCATGTGTACTTAAAAATGTACAAGCATGGATAAGTATCGTTGCTTACGAGATTATACCCGTAATCCCGTAAGCAACGATAAATATATAATTTATCCATGGCACAAGTTCCGAAATGTAGTGTCTAGGAGGCCGTGACTAAGAGAGTATACATGCAACGATCATAAAAAAAGATGTCCTATATAGATCATGATCTAGTGAGATGTGCAAACATGCTGTCCCGATCCACTCCAAAATCGGCTTCACCTTGAAGCTGTTCATGTCTACTCTATGGATTCTGTGCTCGTTGGTAATTTATCACAGGTTGGCAGCGCTGAATGATCTAAAATGGCAGCCACACATGTTAAGATAACGAGCTCGTTGTGTTAAGGTAAGGATGCCTAATAACACTGTTTTTCAAATGTAGATATTGTCAAAAGTAGAGCAAAGTACGAGTTGAAAATTTTTCAGGTAATTATCCTTACTTTACTGAATGTGTATATATATATATATATATATATTGTTTTCAAATTTATCTGTACCTGGCTTCACAATCAAAGGTTTACTTCACATGTGTTTTGAGTGTAGTGTAGGTCACAGAAAAAAACCTTAATTTCTTTTTAGTTTATCAGTGTATTGAAATTCTGTGGCTCTAATTTTTATTTTCTATCTTTATGTTTCAAGAAACGAAACTATACAGTAACAGTGACATAACCTATAATGATACAAGATCCATGGTTTTTTTTTTAGTAAAATGTATTGTCGTGTAGGTCACATTGCATCATAATTTCTTCCAGACTAAAATCAGGATGGGTAAAACTGCAGCTGATTTTATTATCTTCTTCAGGTGAAGTGCTTGCAAGTACCAGCAGAGGATCATTACTATTAGTATTAGAAATATGATTGTCCGAATCTAAATCATTGGAAGAAGTAGAAGAAGAAGAAGAAGAAGAATTTTACTGACTCACGATATTGTCCTGTCGTTGTTGTGGATGAGCTTTACCGATGTGAATATTGACACTAACAGAAGATTTGCAGACTTTTATACAAACTGGACATATGGCAGCTGCACTAGTACTGGTACATGAAGAAACGTTCTTAATGGGAATAAGTAATATAACCACTAAAGTGTAGGAAAAATTTGGGTGGTCAGTGTCGAACGTAGAAAAAAAAATAAAAATAGGCCTAAGTATAAATAAAAAGTTTATATTATATTTACAAATACACTTAGATCCTCTTGATTGCAAATCAGTAGAGGATAACGCAATTCATAGACGGAAATGTACGAGGCGCATCCAGAAAGTAAGTTTCCCTATTTAAAAAAAAAAGAACATACACTTTCAGGAAAACATTTATTGGGAACAGGTACAGCAATGTTTCAGCTATTTTTCAACATAGCCACCATCAGAATTGAGACACTTGTCGTATCGTGGGATCAACTTTTGTATTCCTCTGTCGTAGAACTCTGCCGCCTATGAATGGAACCAGCGTGTGACATACGTCTTCAGGTCTTCGTCGTTGCCAAAACGCTCACCGGAGGACAGGAATTTCTTGAGGTGCAAGAAAACGTGAAAATCGCTGGGAGCAAGATCAGGACTGTAGGGTGGATGATCAAACAACTCCCAACCAAATTCCGTCAAAACAGCTGCTATGCGCCGAGCCATATGTGGACGAGCATTATCATGGAAGAGCACAACACCTGCAGTAAGCATTCCACGCCTCTTGTTTTGAATGGCACGTCGCAATTTTCGCAGTGTTTCACAGTAACGGTCAGCGTTCATTGTTTCACCTCTTGGAAGGAAGTCAATGAGCAGAATGCCCTTCCTGTCCCAGAACACCGTGCACATCACTTTCCGTACTGACAGCGTCTGTTTTAATTTCGTCCTGACCGGAAATCCACTATGCCGCCAATGCATTGACTGCTGCTTGGTTTCCGGGGTGAAGTGCGAAATCCAAGTCTCATTGCCCGTGACGATCCTGTCGAGGAACTTGTCGCCGTCATCGTGATACCGTTGCAGAAATGTCAGTGCTGCTCCTAAACGTTGCATTTTGTGTTCGGGTATCTGGTTTTTCGGCACCCACCTGGCACACACCTTTTTGAACAGCAGGTGCTTAGTGACAATCTCATGCAACAAGGATCGCGATATCTGCGGAAAATGGCTGCTCAGCTCTGTAATCGTGAAGCGACGGTTCTCCATGATGCACTGCCCCACCAGCTCAACACGATCATGAGGGATGGTCGCCCAGTGCGCTCTTCATCATGGACACTTTGACGACCTTCGGAAAACTGCCTACACCAGCAATGCACCATCTGCTTACTCATGATGTTCGGCCCATAGGCCTGACAGAGCTGCCGATGAATTCAATTGGCGCAATGCTTTGTGCATTAAAGAACTTTATCACCGACTGAACCTCGCAGGCGGCGGGAGAAGGAATAAGAGCTTCCATTTTGGACCACTTCTGCCACGCTACTGACACCAGGCTGGACGTGTCTGGCTGGCATATGATTGATACGTCATAGATCTGTTATGCATGCACAATTGACATGGCTAATTACGTTTACTTTCAAGGGGAAAAATCGGGGAACTTACTTTCTGGATACGCCTCGTATTATATAAAAGTCCATAACAACCATTAGAAATAAGTCCACAATAGCAAATTTTAAAAATGTAATTATCTTGATGGATTAAGTCATATTAAAGTGAACAAATAAGTCAGCATATACAGAATAAAGTGCTTAATATCTTTGAAAAATATTGGAGTGCAAGAGGTCAAATGACTTTATTTTCAGACGCCTGGCATTAGAAAACAACAACAACATACAGAATAAAGTAGAGAATTGAATATCAGTAAGCCTACCTACAAACAGTGAATATATGTTATTCCAATAATAACAGAATTATTTCTTCATCGACAGTGAAAACCATTACAGTATATGAAAATCATGCCTACTACTTCGGTTGTGCCTGGCCCTGTGCATTTTGGGACAAAAGTGATTATTATTATTATTATTATTATTATTATTATTATTATTATTATTATTATTATTATTATTATCATACTCGATACCAAATTACATTTTCATAATCATGTCCAATTTATTGTGACAGCCGAGAGTCGATCGCGTCCCACAGAGGGTGGGGCGCGCGAGAAGACGAGCGACGCGGCGAAGAAGGCTGCAGCCGCGCGGGTCTGGAGGGGACAGACGTAAGGGGAACGACGGCACGCTGGGCCGCGGCAGAGAGGGGGAAGTAAAGCGACTGGGACTGAGGGGAGAAATCCAGAGAAGTTTCAGGAAGTGTCATCCTCTCGGCATCTGTATTTTGTTCGCGAAAACGTAGTTTCTGGTAACTATGGTGTAGTGATAAATAGGATACGCGAAGAAGGAGCCAGTTCATTTTTGGTCAGCAAGCCAGTCAGTCTTGTGTAGCAGTGAAGTCAGCTTCGAGACCGGAGTTCGACTTGAGTGTGTGCCCGCAACTGTGCGAGCGTCCAGACGAGTGCGGCGTATCCGGAGTCTGTGGTTCGACGCGCAGTCGACCGCAGTTGGGGGGACCTGAGTTCGAAGTTCAGTGGACTGTCTCTGCAAGTCTTGGGTTCGATATACGGTGACTTGAGTGAATGAGCTAGAAGAACTAGCTAAGGCAAACGAACTAACAGTTTTGTGTTGTAAATAGTGCTTTGTGAACATTAGTTGAGATTAGGAGTACATTGTTGTTCTCAATAATCCAAGTGAATTATCATTGTCGTCTGTAGGTTGCAATAACGAATACTGTGTTGATGTGTGGAGTGAAATACCCATTGTTGACGGGAGTGTTCAAATTAATTTATAGAAAGTGATTATTGTTGTGACAATAAAAGTTACATTATTGTTTGAATTAAAAGTCACATTATTTATAATCATTCCATTAGAATGCTCGGACTTATAAGGTCTATAACTTATTCGTTTTCTACTCCAGCTACTCTTGTAATTCTATGCTATACATTAATCAGATCTAAACTAGAATATGCATCTGTCGCCTGGAATTCTATTACTTCTACTGATTCGGTTAAATTGGAAATCATCCAAAGAACATTTATGTCCCTATGTGCTTTTAGGTTTTTACCAAATTCATCTGTTTTCAATTATGAGTGTACTTGTAAATATTTTAACTTTTCTAGCCTTTATGCTAGATGTCTTGAACTTGACTACTTATTCTTTTGTAAGGCCTTAAAGGGTGATATTGATTGTGAATCCTTCATAAGCAATATCTACCTTCAGGCCCTTTCGAATGGTTTAAGATTAAAAAAAAAAATTATACCTATAAGCCTAAATCTCTCTCTCCAGTTGTCAGATGCATGAAACCTGCCAATTTACATTGTATCTCCAACGATACATTATAATTACAAAAAATATAAAACTGATCATCATTATCAAATTTTTTCTAATTTTAGAAAACAAGTCAAAGGTATGATTAAATCCGATAAATTCAAATGGTTACAATCAATTGATGACAACCTAAAGCATGAACCAAATATATTTTGGAAATATGTAGAAACTTTTCGAAAAACTAATAGTAATCCCACAGAATTAATAATAAATGGCGTCCACATCACAGATAAAAAAGAAATTGCAAATGCATTTGCTAGTCAATTTAAATCTGTTCAACAAAATTGTAATTCTAATTTGATTAATTATATTACTGACTGTTTGCCCCTGCCTAAAATTACATTCGATGATGTAACTAAAGCCATTAAAAATCTATAGCCTAATAAATCTAAAGGTACTGATAGCATTCCTAATTTTATAATTAAGGGTTGCTCTGATATTCTCATACCCGTTTTAACTTTTTTATTCAATCTTAGTTTAAAAACAGGAATTTATCCTTCACTTTGGGAGGAAGCATCTATTATCCCAGTTTTTAAAAATGGTAATAAAAACAGTGTTACTAATTAGACCTATTTCTATCCTAAACAATTTTTCAAAAATTTTTGAAAAAATAATTCACAAATACATTTCATTTTATGTCAAAAATGAGATCAATTCAGCCCAACATGGATTTACTAGAGGGAAATCTACTACCGGTACTACTAATTTAGTTTCCTATCTGAATCTCATAATGCCTGCAGTTGAAACTCAAGGTCAAATTGACTCAATTTATTTTGAGTTTAGCAAAGCATTTGATGCTGTTCTTCACAAAATTTTATTAAATAAATTAAGTAATTTTGGTCTCTCCACTAACTACGTTAATTGGTTTGAAAATTATTTAACAGATAGGCAATCTTGTGTTCGACTAGGTAATTCTCTCTTGGTTCCATTTAATAGTTTATGTCGAGTTTCTCAAGGGTCTGCATTGGGACTTCTCTTATTTTTATTATTTATAAATGATATAAGTAAAAGAATATGTTCTACCTGCCTTTTATTTGCGGATGACCTCAAAATCTTTCGTAAAATTAATAGTTTGGCTGATTGTCAAATTGTACAAAATTACATTAATTCAATTTCATGATGGTCTGTTGAAAATGGAATGAAAAATTAATCTATCCAAAACTTTTGTCGTTTCCTTCTCACGGAAAACTACTTCCCTAAAATTTAATTTTTCTCTTAGTAACGTCATAATTACTAAGAAAGACAGTATTAGAGATCTTGGTGTCTTACTTGATTCTAAATTATATTTCCATGATCATGTGCAATATATTTATACCAATTCATTAAGAATGCTTGGTCTAATTAGATCTATAGGTGATTATTTTTCTACTCCTATGTGTCTATTAATTTTATATTATACATTGGTTAGATCCAAGCTTGAATATGCATCTGTTATATGGAACTCCATTACTTCCACTGACTCTGCTAAATTGGAGAATATTCAAAGAAAATTTATGTCCTTGTGTTGTCATAGATTTTTACCAAATTCCAATGATTATAAATATGAGATTAACTGTAAATATTTTAACTACTGTAGTTTATTTGCCAGACTCAAGATCTTGATTATTTATTTTTTTTGTAAAGTCGTAAAGGGTGATATTGATTGTGAATCATTCAACAGCTCTATGTAAGGCATGTGGCAAATCTTTTTCTCAACAGGGTATCAATCTTCACATTACCCGATGTCATGAATCTTTGAATCATAGATATGACGTAGTGCAGAGGGCGGCCACTAGAGGGAACCCAAGAGTTGGAACTTAAAACTGAGGCGATTCTTCCGACGCCGGGGTGGAATCCGGTGTGGCTTAGTGGATAAAGCATCAGCACGTAGAGCTGAAAACCCGGGTTCAAATCCCGGCGCCGGAGAGAATTTTTCTCCGTTCCATTACTCTTTCATCGTATGATGACGCAGAATATCTGCATGGAAATATCATATGTACTTCGGTACATTATAATAATAATATAAATAATATAAACAATACAAAACGAGTGATACAATAACTGTAAATCAGGGTGTTAAACAAGGCTGCCCATTATCTCCAACATTATTCAATATATACATAGATAAAGCCACAGAAGAATGGCAGAATAAAATAACAACCGGCATAAATGTAGGCACGACATTATTGAAGTCCATGCTTTTTGCTGACGATCAGATCTTGATGGCAGAATCGGAGGATGACTTACAGGTGGCAGCTTATCAACTACAATTAATAATGGAAAAATATAATCTTAAAATTTCTAATCATAAAACAAAAACAATGGCATTTGAAGGAGTTGATCACAGAAGATGTAAAATAGTTTTAAATCATGAAATCGTAGAACAGGTTAAATGAGGATTCATTTAACTATTTAGGCTGCAATATATCATACTTAAAAGAACAAGACGTCAAAAATAAAATGAGTAAATTTCAACAGATGTGTGGAATACGAAGGACCTTAAAAAATAAAACACAACGTTCAACACAACTCAAATTTTATACAACATTAGCTGTTCCACTATTAACCTATGGTTCAGAAAATTGGTCTATAAACCGAGCAACTAAAAAGAAAATTGAATCCAGCGAAATGAAATTCCTTCGAAGTGTTGCTGGTCTCACTCTTCTAGATCATCAAAAGAACAAAAATATACGAGAACAACTAAATATTTTTAATTTGACTGAGATAATACGACAAAAACATAATTGGTACCAACATATAAGAAGAATGAATGACGACCGGTTACCTAGAGTAATACTGAACTATGAACCAAGAGGACACAGAAATGTTAGTAGACCAAGAACAAGATGGATAGAAGACATAAACTTTGAAGACGGGACAGGCCAATAGGCCTAATCCCTGTGGTTGATGATGATGATGATGATAATATAAACAATATATAATAATAATATAGAGGATTAAAGATTCATTGTTCTCGAGTTCATTCTCAATCTTTTCCTCCAGATTCTTCTACAGCTAATTCTATAGTTGATTTTTACTCTAAACTAAGTACTTACAAGAAGGATGTTAATGTATTATGCTGAATACCTAAAGGTGCTAGATCTTCAGCTGCCAGTCACTTAAGTCAACAAATTGATTTTTGTTTATCGCACAATACTACTGCCTCCTGGCATGATTTATTTCTATTCGCATATTTAGCTCTTTGAGTTCCTGATTGTTCTGGTAATAAATCTCTAATATCTAAAATTAAAGACAATGTGACAAACTTCCCATTCAATCCTCCTCATGTCAGAAATCGTTCATATAAAGGTGATTCTCCTTCTAATCAAATCCGTCGTGTAGAACAGAAAGTTTCAAAAGGAGATATCTGTGGCGCTATTCGCTTCTTATCTTCAGATCTGGGAGTTGCAGATCCAACAACTGCTACATATGATGTTTTAAAATCTAACCATCCACCTCCTTCTAGACCTTTTTCCTTTCCTGACATTCCTGATTGTATAGCACTCAGCCTATCAGTCACCAACGAAGACATCTTGAAATATCCACAGAGCTTTCCACAAGGTTCTACAGCTGATATTGATGGTTTACGACCTCAACACGTTAAGGATCTGGTTTTTGTATCAGCAGGTGATTCCGGTAAACTACTTCTTTCTTCATTAACCCACCTTTTGCAATTTTCTGTTACATGGCGACTTAGATACTGGGATTTGTCCTATATTTTACGGAGCTTTCCTTATTGCGATCAATAAGAAGGATGGTGGCATCAGACCTATTGCCATTGGGAACACTTTCCGAAGATTGGTATCCAAAATGGCTTGTGTTAGTGTTAAAGAAGAAATTAGTGCATATTTTAGACCGACTCAATTTGGTTTTGGTTCACCTCAGGGCTGTGAATGTATTATTCATTCATTGCGCTCATTCATTTTTGCCAATTCTCACTCTGATAGAATCGTTCTTAAGTTAGATTTCAGAATTGCCTTCAATTGTATTGAAAGAGATACCATGTTGCAAGCTGTCAAACTTAAAATTCTACAACTTTTCCCCTATTTCTGGCAATCATACATACACCATTCTACTTTATTGTTTGGTTCTGATACAATTATGTCTTAATCAGGTTGCCAAGGGGATCCGGCTGCCCTTTACTTTTTAGTCTAACAATTCATCTCCTTATTAAGAAACTTATTAGTGACCTCAACCTTTTTTACTTAGATGATGGTTGCTTAAGTGGGGCCCTTTGAGATGTTTTGCAAGATCTTAATAAAATCATTCAATTCGGTTCAACTATAGGGTTAGAACTTAATCCTGATAAATGTGAAATTTATTATTCTTCTAAGTTTAATCAATCTGTTTTCTCTTCTGTTCAAAAACTTGCTCCGGGTATTTTACCAATGTCAAAATCCACTTTAACAATTCTTGGATCTCCCGTCTTTTTGGAGGCTGCTGATCACATCGCTGAACAAAAACTATCTTCTTTGTAATATTTCGATCGTTTAAAACTAATACATCCTCATATTTCTTATTATCTTCTTAAAAATTGTTTTTTAATCCCTAAGATGACTTACTTTATGCGTACTACTCCTTTATGACCTCTTCCATCTTTCCTACGTAAAGGTGATGCTCTTTTTCGATCCAGTTTGGAAATGATCCTAAATATATGTTTTACCAAATATTGGATGGACTCAAACCTCTCTCCCAATTAAATTTGGTAGTGTGGGCATTCGGAAACTTTCTGACGTTTGTATACCTGCTTTTCTTTCTTCTGCATTTGGGGTTTTCCGTTGCATCAAATCACTCTTTCCTTTATACAGTGATGCAGCTGAAATCTGTCGTGTGCGTGATGCTCTGACTAGTTGGTATACTTCCTCACAAACCACTCATCCTTCTGCACATCCTGAATTTCAAAAGCAGTGGGACATTATCTTTTCCCAAAAAATTTTAAATAAACTCCTTTCTTCTTTCAAATCTGAACAAGACATTGCACGTCTCCTAGCTCTTCAAGAGAATGAGTCTGGAGCTTGGTTACACGCATTACCACCTCCTCACATTGGCACTCTAATAGATAATATATTCTTTAAAATCACAATGGCTTTACGTCTTGGTTGTAAACTCTGCCAGCTACACCAATGTATTCGTGGAGGAATTGCTGATATTTACGGCCATCATGCACTCAGTTGTGCGAGGAGCAAGGATCGCATTCCCAGACATACATCACTCAATGATATCATTAAAAGATCTCTGACTTCTTGTGGCATCCCGTCTCTTTTGGAACCACCAGGTATTAGTCGTGCAGATGGTAAACGACCCGATGGTCTCACCTTATTCCATGGTCTAGAGGAAAATCTAGCTCCAACTCACTTGCCGAATACCTCCAGATGCGCAGGATCTGCTGCTGAATTAGCCGTGAAGAAAAAAGTCAATAAATATGCTCATCTTTTAGACAATTATATCTTTGTCCCCTTTGCTGTGGAAACCTTCGATCCTTGTAGTCATGACGCTAAAGTTTTGGTATCTCAAATCGGCCAGGTTTTGATCTCCATTACTGGTGATCGTCGTTGCAATACTTATTTGCGTCAACGCTTAAGTATTGCTATTCAACGTGGAAATGCAATGAGCGTTTTAGGTACTCTTCCAGAGTCCAGCCCTTTGGACGAACTCTTTCTCTTGTAAAATTTATTAAGTATTCCTTATGTAAATATTTGTATTTAGTTTTATATACCGTATGTGTTGTACAGTGTATATTAGTTTATATTAACTCCAAAATATACACTGTAAATCTTATGTCAGAAAGCACATTCATGCAATTTTTGTATTAACTTTTATACCTTATATTTGTACAGTGTAAATTTTTTGTTTTTACTTACAATACTCTATTGAAATTATATTAAATTATTATTAGATGGAGAGATAGACATTTATCCAGCTTTTTAGTCTCACCGCAGGGAGGTTCCCATCAAAATAATGACAAAGAATATTATAGCCCAGGCCATTTAGGAACTCGTTCCAAGAGAGGAAACATGCGAATGAGAGTGCTGACTTCCCCTCATTGAAAAGACTTTAAATCAAGTTTCTTCATTTCATTTCATTTACTGTATTTTATAGATCTTAGATTAGCATTGACGCTTTAAGATGATGTGGAATAAGTCACAATTTTGTAAGATTACAATTGCACAAATTTTTGTACTATATAATATATCAGTGGTCGTCAGCACTCGCTGAAATGGGTAGAGTGCATGGAGGGTAAGGAAATATGGTCCATTGTGCACACAGAAAAGGGAGACAGCATACCCGCCAGCAGCTACGAATGCACACTAGGGCGGTATCTTGTCCACAGGTAAGGGACGCTAGCCTGAGGGTGCAGTGTTCTGATGACTGCTGATATAGATGAAGAGGCGAGATATAGCATATGAGCTGTGTGACAGGGGAAAGAATAACCTATCTCAAAGAGAGTTTGTTTTATGATGGTTAATTTATACGAATCTACTGACACTAAAGTTCATATATTTTCCCACTCTATACCCATAGCCACAATACATGATAAGGTCACAGGGCAGGTCTTGCCTCCTCAAATATAGTATAGCTCACCTCAAAATGAGTTATATAGGGCACTGTAGAAAGTATCCTGAGTAAATCTGTGCTCAGTGAGGCTGCCATATACAGCATATTTTATTATTTTTTTATTTTAGTAGGTTATTTTACGACGCTTTATCAACATATTAGGTTTTAGAGTCTGAATGAGATGAAGGTGATAATGCCGGTGAAATGAGTCCAGGGTCCAACATCTAAAGTTACCCAGCATTTGCTCATATTTGGGTTGAGGGGAAAACCCTGAAAAAAACCTCAACCAGGTAACTTGCCCTGACCGAGAATGGAGGACGACATTATCTACCGTGTGAAACAATAGCCACTTGCCAAAGGGGAAAGACATTATTATTTGAAATTATAATTGTAGGAGCATGATAAAAACAATAAGGGCCACAAGAAGGACAAAGACGATGACAATAACAAGGATCATAACATGAGCTGCGACAAGCACTACAACAAAGATCACGATAACGACCCTGACAAAGAAAATAAGGAACATGATGAGGACCACAATAAAGACAACAATCGTCGCGATAAGGACCATGACAAGACTAGGATCACGGTAAGGACCAAGACAAAGACAACAACAATCACAATAAGGACCACAAGAAAGACAACAAGGATCAGCATAAGAGCTCTGACAAAGACAACAAAGACCACGATGAGGACTATGACAAGAACCATGATAGGCCTAAGTATCACGACGTGAATCACGGTCCTTGTCATGATCCGTGTCTTGGTACTTGTGATCATTATCATGATCCATGTCGTGGTCCCTATCGTGATCATTGTCGTGGTAATTATCATGTTCCACGTCATGATCCTTGTCTTTATCGCAGCTGTTAGAGCGATCACTGTTTTCTCCATTGCCCTTAACATAATGCTTGTTGCCACTGTAATGTTCTTGATCGTTCCACTTGTTTTTCTGGTCTTTATAGTGGCATTTTTTGTTTTTGTCATGGCCCTTATCTTGTTAAATTTCGAAGTCCTCATCGTGGTCCATGTTGTGGTGTTAATTGTGGTTCGTATCTCTGATCCTTATCATGGGCCATTCGGAGTCCTTATCGTGATCCTTGTCATGGTGCTTGTCGCGGTTCACGCCGTGATCCTCATTGTGATCCATATTGTCATCCTTATCGTGGTCCTTAATGTGATCCTTATCGTGGTCCATATTGAGGTTCTTATTGTGATTCTTATTTTGAAGCTTGCCATGTTTCATGTCGTGATTCTTACTGTGGACTCTGTCGCAGTCCTTGTCGTGCTTCTTGTCATGATCCATGTTGTGATCCTTATTGTTTTCCTTACCGTGGTTCATGTCGTGATCCTTATTGTGGTCCTTCTCGTTCATATCTTTGTCCTCTTCGTGGCCCCTATGAAGGTCGTTCATATCTTTGTCGTGGTCCTTGTCTTTCTAATAGTCCTTTTCGTGGTCCTGTTTCTTGCCGTAATCCTTATCGTGGTCCATGTCATGGTATTTATCATAATCCTTGTCGTATATTATCATGGTCCTGATCTTTGTCCTTATCGTGGTGCTTGTTCTCTTTCTTATAGTTCTTTTCATGGTCCTTGTAATTCTTATCGTGGTTCATGTTGTGGTGTTTGTCATGTTTCTTGTAATGTTATCGTGGACCTGATCTTTGTCCTTGTTGTCTTTTTCGTGGTCATTACAATGTTCCTTGCTGTCTTTTCCGTGGGTCTACATTTGTCATTTCAAAATTAATATTGTTCTCCCTCTTTGGCGAATGACTTTCGTGTTACACGGTATATTTCAAACTTTCATAAACGATCAAGGACGTAAAAACAGACCTACACCAGAAACAGACAGACAACTGATAACTAGACATCGGATTTTTAGGCACTAAAAATTGCAGTTTTAGGCGCCTAAAATAAGCTCAAAATTTGTAAAATTAGGCTCTATTTTAATGAAAATAGGCATTTTAGGCACATCAAGGTATCATACTTATTTCTTTCACTGAAATTTTTAGTTATACACTAAAATACGCACAAAAAAGTATGTTTAAACATTAAAAAAGAATACTATATTATATTTATAAACAGAGCTGCACAAATTTAATATATTGAAACTAATGAAATAATGATTATTGATATCAAGATTACTCATTTTAAGTTATTGAAATTCAGTTCCATGCTCAGACTTTATTATAATTATCTGCACAGTACACCACCAGAATTTTTTCTAAATTCTCCACAGTTAACCTTTGCCTTTTGTCACTGAGAATCATTTTGAAAGCAGAAAAACTTCTTTCAACCGAAACTGTTGTGAGAGGCGCAAATTTTAAATTAGGTACAATAGAAACATCAATACTTACTGGAACATTTACACTTTCCCCCGATATCACTCTTGATACTTTTTCCAACAATGAAAATCCTACATTCTTATTTAATACGTTGTCCTACTAATTTTTAACTTTTTTCCCAGTTTCGCCCAAAGCAGAATGTATGTTCACTTGAGCTTCCTCTACTATTGCTATTTGGCTACAAAGAGATTGTTTTTCACGTTCTAATTGTTCAATGCTTGCAGGTATGAAAGAAAAGTTTGATGTTATGTAGGCAATATCGTTTTTCACTCGTGAGTCATTCAGACAATCTTTCACTGCTTTCACACACGCTGCACTATCAGTTTCAGGTAATTTATCAATAACTGTGACCACTTCTTTAAAATACTTAGAATAATACATCACTGACTGAATCCAGGTTCCCCATCGTGTAACAACCGGCTGAGGTGGGAGTGGGATATCTGGAAAGTTCTCTCTGAATATTGAAATCCTGGATGGGGCTTTACAAAAACATTTTTTTGTGTTAGAAATAAACGAATTGACAAGAGGAAATTCATTCCGGATTGTTTCAGAAACCCTGTGAAGGCCATGTGCTAGACAGGTTACATGCATGAGGTTAGGATAAAATGTTTTAAGAAGTGGAGCTGCAGCAACCATGTATGAGGCAGCATCAGTACAAAACAACAGAACTTTAGAATCGTCTATATTACCTGAGTATAAAGACTGTAGGCCTTTATTTACAAAATAAGCAATGGCTTGGCTATTCACTTTCGAAAGTTCCTTAACACATACGAGGTGTGGAATCGAAGGTCCATCAGGACTAAGTTTTCCTACTACCATATTTGCTATATACCTATTCATAGGATCTGAGGTTTCATCCACAGAGACCCATATGTAAGAATCACCTATATCCTCCTGAATGGAAGCTAAAGTTTCATTGTATATTCTGTCTAAGTAATTTTTTCTTAGGGTCGACTCAGATGGGATATTTTGTTTGCAGTATTTTTGTGAAAACTGTCTTAAAACCGGATTTTCAATTGCATTCCAGGGAATGTTAGCAGCAACAAACGCTCTGGTTAAATCAGCATAGAAATTGCTGCTGAGATTGGATGAAGTAGGCTGTGGTAGTAAAGTTTGTTGCAGTTGATTTTTCTGCTGAGCTTTAGCCTTATGAGCCGCTCCTTGCACATGCTGCTTTAGGTGGCACTTCTTTTCTTGCGAAATCTAAAAATGTAAAGTAAACTGAATTAAAATAAAATCCTAATTGTTGTATTGCCGTATTTCTATCACAAATTAGTGGATTCGAACAATCAAAATTTTAATGACCTGCAAATACTTTAACTATCGGAATTTAAAAGGTTAAAGTGTAGTGGTCTTAAAAAGAATTATACCTCAGGAAAGCTCAGTCAATGTATAAATATTATAGGCCTACTCATTAAAATTAATAGAATTTATATATTTCAACTATTGTTACATACCTGTTTGCTACAAATCTTGCAGAATATTATTTTTCCATCATAAGTGAATTCTGAATATTCTGTTAGCCATTGCCGGATCAATGTAGATTTTGCACTTATATTTTTCGGCATTATCGCGTTAAACTCCACAGGAAAACGTCCTACCGCTCAAAACTTCTCAACACAAATAAGGTGAGGGAAAGAGCAACTGTTAACGAGCATTCAAATGAACCGTTGTTATTGAGATTCAATTGGACAAAAATACAAAGTTCCACTTATTGTTGCATTTCCTGGTAGTGTTAACACTAGGAGGGCCATTCTTTTAAATATTTTGTAACGGTTTACCCTACTAATTCGCAGTTTTACGACTTTTCATAAATATTTCAAAAACACTCTTTCTCCAAAAATTGTGATTTTATGACACTCTGAAGGGCAGTACAGCTAATCGGTTTCAGACCGAAAACAGTCATTTTTATAGTATAGTATATCTCTGAATCGGTAGCAGCACATGTTGTGATTGTTGCCTGCTTCAAAACTAAGGTTGGTTCTTTGTCGGCATTTATGCCTCCAAACATGTTAAATTCGGTGAAATCTATTGCGAGTGTCGTGAGATTCAAAACATTTTGTTTCCTTTATCAATGGTTTCATGGCCGGTGTGAAGCAAACTTTCCACTTTTTAAATGTCTTAAATTTCGCAGTGAATGCATGTATAAATTATAAAAAGTAAGAGTAAAATGCGAAACTTTACAGTGAGTTAGGCATTTTTAGGCGAATATTAACAAATTAGGCTCTAAGAACCGTTTTAGGGAATTTTAGGGCACTATAAAACTCTTTGAATACCTTTCAATTTCCATGAAACACAAATATTAATAATTATTTTTACTTTTCTCCTAAAGAAACAAAATAGGCATTTGCCCTAGAATCCGATGTCTGCTGATAACATGTTGCACTGGTGTATACTTTGGAGTAGGATGAAAATGTGCCTATGCATGCTACATCTCATTTGACGATATGTGTCAGAGAAAAAGCAATTGTTTGTATGCATCTGAAGTCTGATTAATGTAATATGTAGTTAAAGCCCTTTCAGGATAAGAAGATATATAAGGCGGAGCTAGTTCAGGGCGGTCTATGTCGACTATTCAGTAACAGTGAAGCGATGTTGCCTAGTTAAATCTTCGCGAAGTTTCGCTGAACCATCGCGTATTTGTTTCTTTCTTGCCCGCACAATATTTAATGAATTTTATGCTGTGCCATTCGATAGAGCTACAAATTCTGAAAGCAACTGTACAAGAATGGCAATTGTATGTCAACTCCCTCGCGTGTAAGACTGTAAATCTTTTGGCCTGACAATTGCAGCACTCAAAGGCTCAATAGCTATTTTCAGGCATCATACATATAGACCATGACTAATTCGTATCTCCTTGACGTTACTTCGTTTAATATCATGTGTTTCAATGTAATTCAAATTGTTTATTTTTCACTCTAACAACAATTTATCACTAAGCCTCAAGGCATTTACTCTATTGTATCATGGTACTCTTTGTCGATGGCAACCTGTAGTGGTTACAGGAAGAAATTAATCAAATCAGAGATATCCAACCTACAACATACAACATATTTTGCTCTGAAGTATAATAATATTCTGTTTATTTTTAAAATTAAGACGTGGACGTTTTCTCTTGTGTGATGTGTAACTTAACGTAACAATGTCTCTTGGAAGAGATTGCAAGTGGATCTGGTGTTTCATCAGCTGTTATACGCAAAAGGATAATCCTACACTCACAGGTGAGGAGTATTGTATTTTCTGTATTATATAATTTTTCTAAAGGACTAGCTTATGATGCAGTGCGTGTCAGTTTTTCACAAACAAAGAATCAGATTACAGTGGCGTGTGGTTTAGAAGTGAATACATCATCTCGTATTCTCGGACAAGGCAAAGAGACAATTAAAATAGATGGTATAGGTACCTGTATTTACCTCTCCTGGAAAACAACGCAAAACAATCGTATTAATTATTTGGACGATTTTCAGAATCGTGTATCATATATCTACTTCAGTAGATATTTGAAATGCCGTTCGAGGTGGGTTCCGCCAAGTTGGTGACCGGGGGATGCAATGGTGGCTCTCGTGCTTTTCTTTTCGTACATTAATCGCCTTATCACCACCCAGCCCTTTTCGTTCTCTCGTCTTTGTCATCATTCTATTTCTCTCCGCCCACCACCATTGCATGCGGAATGCCCACCACTTCATCACAGCCATTTTCACCTCTCCATTCCCGCTGTTAGTTTTT
Source organism: Periplaneta americana (assembly GCF_040183065.1). Taxonomy (NCBI): domain Eukaryota; kingdom Metazoa; phylum Arthropoda; class Insecta; order Blattodea; family Blattidae; genus Periplaneta; species Periplaneta americana. The sequence continues at coordinate 93,245,680 of NC_091127.1, forward strand.
GCCACGTCCATTACCATGACGGGATTTGTTAAGAATGCCTGATGAGACTTTATTCTTCTTCCCCTTCTAGTTCTTATATCTATTAGGTTAAGTTTCTTAGGTTTATAACTCCCGTCTCGCCAGCGGGGATTTTCCTATCTCCGTGGTCCTGTCCCACGGTTTCGAGCGCGACTTCGACTTCTGTGGCCCGACAGGGCGCCCAGCAACGAAGCAATAGTGGACCCATCACAATGCCCCTATATGCAAGTCTAGGTGCGGAGCCCGGACCAGTAGTCATGTACACTCACGTAGAGCCCCAATAGGGGCCCGGGGCGATTTAGACGCCCTGGTGACCGACTCTGCTCACTGGGGCGGATATATCGCTCCAACGTGTTACCGCTGACGAAAGGGTTGCGCGATGTAATCAACCACAAGTCCCCTGAAGCTTTGCGGTCTCGGATTATTCGGCTTGTGATGGTCGGGCGAGCTTTTTATGAGTCGGCTTGTGGAAGCTGGATAGTCCTGGGGTTGTTCAGTGTAGAGTGGGGAGCCACGGGCGGTTATTCCCGAGGTAGGGGCATAAAATTGCGTATCGCCTCTGGTGTACGACTTGCCGTTTGAAGGGTAACTCTCGTGAGGTGGGTTGCTTGGGATCTGCCGGCACAGACCAAGAAGAATTTTTAGGTGTTTTTTCTACCGCCCCCTCCCAGTGGCAGTCTCACCCCGACGGTTCCGTAGGGGGGGCAGGTTCAAAATGTCCTCGCGCTCCTCTTCTCCTCCCTCAGGAAAAACTAATAAAAAACAAGACAGGAATAGATACGACTGGTGGTCATATTATGAAGAAAATTGCTATGGAATTGGACCCTGAGAAAGTAACTGTCAAAGTGCCGCCTCCGAAGTTTATTAGTATCACCTGGGACCAACAGAAAATACAATGAAGCACATTAGTCCATTTTACGTGAGACGCGCACTCGACGGACTCGTTGGGAAGGTCAAAAATGCAACTCGCCTACGCAACGGTAATCTCCTCGTCCAGACAGTATCTCCAAAACAGAGTGAGACGCTGTTGAAAGCGAAATTGCTAGGGTCTTATGAAAGTCGTACGGCACTCCTCGCTGAACACAACGCGGGGAGTAGTGCATACGGATTCTCTGAACGGTATGTCTGATGAAGAGATCCAACTAGAACTGGCGGAGCAGTCTGTGTCCAAGGCTTACCGTTTATTACGGAAGCGGGACGGACAGATTGTTCCCCTGAGCTCTGTCTTTTTGACCTTCGAAAAGCCTGTCCTATCAGAATATATCCTTGTCGGGTACGAGCGTGTCCCAGTTCGTGCGTATGTGCCGAACCCAATGCGGTGCTTTAGGTGCCAACGGTTCGGACATACGCAAAAACGTTGCACTAACGATATCGTATGTGCAAAGTGCGGCGGTGCTGACCATGGGGATTCCCCATGTGCCGGCGCCGAGCAATGTGTGAATTGTTCTGGGGACCACGCCTCCAATTCTAAAATTGCCCGAAGTATATGGTAGAGAAGGATATCCAAGAACTGAGAGTCCGAGAAAATATTACGTTTTTCGAGGCGCGTAAGCGTATTTTAGATCAACAGAAAAAGGCGACGGAAAAGTCCTATGCAGCAGTAGTGCAAAAGGCAACACAAGCAATAGATGTATCCACGCAAACGCCACCTCTTGCTAGTACACCTGGGAAGCGTATTGAAAACGCAACCCAGACGTATGTAGACGTTGCCACTCCGACTGCTGAGTCAGGCGACTCGTGTGACCTTGATATAAGGCCTTACATTCCAAAAAAGATTACTACCGTGGCGACAGAGAACGATTCAAGGCCAGGCGGATTGCCCGACGTCGCACTCCTTGTTCGGGTGACGGGTCGAGATCACGGTCTCGATCAAGATAACGATCGGGCGTGCGGTGATCTGCGAGTGAATACCCACGGTCGAAGGCTAAACAGTCTCAGTCAACGACACGAATTTTTTATTGGGTTATTTTACGACGCTGTATCAACATCTAGGTTATTTAGCGTCTGAATGAAATGAAGGTGATAATGCCGGTGAAATGAGTCCGGGGTCCATCACCGAAAATTACCCAGCATTTGCTCATATTGGGTTGAGGGAAAACCCCGGAAAAAAACTCAACCAGGTAACTTGCCCCGACCGGGATTCGAACCCGGGCCACCTGGTTTCGCGGCCAGACGCGCTGACCGTTACTCCACAGGTGTGGACACGGTACGAAATCACAGAAAAGATAAGAGAAAATCACCTGTAAAGCCACCATGATAATTTAGATCCACATAATGACTGATATCGTACAGTGGAATGTGAACGGTGTATGCAGCAGTTATACAGAACTACAGCAATTGATCTATCCTGAGAATCCTGCTATTTTATGTCTTCAGGAGAGACACCTCCGACCTGAACATTCACTGAAAATCTCGGGATACAATGTTTACCGGTATGACCATCTTGCCGGTATTCGTGCTAACGGTGGTTGTGCCCTCCTTCTCCGCCAAAGTATCTTTTCCTCTGTTCTCAACATTACCAGTCCTCATCAATGCATAGCTGCTAGAGCAAATTTAACTATCATACAGTTTTCAATAGTCTCCGTTTATATGCCCGCAGATACACCTTTTACAGTCCTTGAAATTCAACATATTCTTTCATAGGTACCTGCACCATATCTCTTAGTGGGGATTTCAGTCCCATCACTCTTGGGGCTCAAATTCCGATGACGAGAGAGGAAATAAAATAGCAGAGGTATGTACCCGTCTAAATCTTGTTACCCTGAATTCAGGGGAAGCAACACACCTCTCCTTGGATTAAGGTACATACTCCATGATGGATATCTCCATTTGTAGCCCAGTTTTGTCCACGCATCTCGAACGGTCTGTGATTCACGACCTACATGGTAGTGACCACTACCCCATCCGAATGCATATGTCCGCTTTACGTCCTGCGGAATCTCTCTCTCCAAACTGGGTTATTAAAAAGGCGGACTGGGTCGGCTTTTCGGAGTCCATATCATTCGATGAATACGGACATGAAAATGTGGACTCCGTGGTAGACCATTTCTCAAATGTGGTTACAAAGTGAGCGGAATTATCTATCTCCCGGTCGTCCTGCAGGCCAAAACGCTTCTCTGTCCCTGGTGGTCGGATGCCTGCATAGATGCAATCTGAGACCGCAGACATGCCTTACGCCAATTTGAGCGCCATCCGACCGAAGACAATTTTGTCCAGTTTAAACGTCTTCGAGCAGAAGCTCGTCGCACTGTGTGCGATGCTAAGAAAATGTCCTGGACAAACTACGTCAATTCAATGAAAAGGAATGTCCCATCTAACATCGAATGGGAAAAAGTCCGTCGAATAAAGGGGAAACCTAGTTCTGTAATTCCGGGAATATTAGACAATGGAGTAACAACCACCAGTCCAATAGAAATTGCAGAAATATTCGCTACCTCGTTCGCAGAGATTAGGAGCTGAAATAATTATGACGCGGAATTTCTAAAACTCAAAGATTCAGTGGAAAAACGAAACCTCAGTTTTATATCAGATAACACAGAGTATTACAATACACCGTTCACATCCGAAGAGCTGGAGGCGGCTAGACACATCCCGTGACACCTCCCCTGGTCCTGATAACATCCATAACCGTATGCTTCGCCATCTTCCGCCAGCTAGAAAATCCTTTCTTCTGGCAATGTACAACACAATCTGGACTGAGGTGGTCTTTCTATTTGCTTGGCTTTCCGCCATTGTAATCCCCGTCCAGAAACCGGGAAAGGATCCTTCTTTGTCTGGAAGCTACAGACCAATTTCTCTCACCAGCTGCGTATGCAAGGTTATGGAAAGTATATAAGTAAACGCCTGAAGTGGGTACTCGAATCGGAAAACCGATTATCTAATATCCAATATGGTTTTCGTAAGCATAGATCCGCCGCAGACCATCTTGTTCGGCTGGAGACCGCCATTAGAGATGCTTTTCTCAAAAAGGAACATCTTGTGGCAGTCTTCTTTGATCTGGAAAAGGCTTACGATACCACATGGCGGTATGGCATTCTGCAAACTCTGCATGATTGGTGATTTCGTGGTAGTCTACCAACGTTTATTGCGAAGTTCATGGAAGAGCGGTATTTCCGAGTTCGAGTAGGCACCACACATTCTAACGAACATCTCCAAGAAAACGGCGTTCCGCAGGGTTCTGTATTAAGCGTTCTTCTTTTCTGCATTGCGAGGAATGGAATTGCCCACTGTGTGAGTGACCGAGTATCATCTCTGTTGTATGTTGATGACTTCAGTTTATATTACAGCTCCCGATATCTTCCATCCATCTGTCGACATTTGCAGCTGGCCATCAAAGTACTATCAGAATGGGCTGTTCGCAATGGGTTTAAATTCTCCACTCAGACGGCACAGTGTGTCCACTTTTACAACCAACGTGGACTACATCCATATCCTGAACTGCGTCTTAATGGAGTGGAGTTGCAATATCCAAACACTGCGAGATTTTTAGGCCTTATCTTTGATTATAAATTAACGTGGGAGGCGCATATACGTGATTTGAGAAGGCATTGCGAGAAATCCTTAAACATTCTACGCCTTTTGTCAGGGGTTCGCTGGGGTGCAGACCGTACAGTGCTTTTACGCCTTTACCGAGCTCTTATACGAACAAAGCTGGATTATGGTGTTTTATTTATGGCTTAGCAAATAAATCGAAATTACGTCTTTTAGATACTATCCATCACCATGGGATACGACTTTCTACAGGGGCCTTCCGAAGGAGTCGGATAGCGAGCCTTTATTGTGAAGCGGGCGACGTAATGTCTTGTTGTGCTCATATGCTGTTAAGCTCCGCTCGCAGCCTGAGAACAATTCTTACGACTCTTTCCATCACTCGTCTCTTTACGGCCGATACAGTGAAAATCCATGGAGACTTCGTCCAGCAGGTGTGTGGTTTCGTGAACTGCTCTCTGAGCTGGATATACATCTACTATCAGTTCGCACACTGGAGTATACCACCACTCCACCGTGGATTATGCGACGTCCCATGTTTGATGTAAGTCTGAGCCGATGTTTTAAGAATTTTACACGGGCTTTTGTTTACAGACTTCGTTTTAGTGAACTTTTGTCACAATATCCAACTTATTCATTGGGTTTTACTGACGGATCCCGGATAAATCACTGTGTTGGTTGTTCCTTCGTTACAAATGGAGAGATATTTAAATACAGACTAGGCCAATATACTAGTGTTTTTACTGCTGAACTCTATGCCTTTTACAGAGCATTATTGTTTTTAATTAGGCAACCTCGGGGCAGATTCCTTATTTGTTCCGACTCATTAAGTGCCATCCAGTCCTTGCAGTCTTTTAATTGTGATGATCCGCTTGTCTTATGAACTCAGGAGCTCTTCCACACTCTCCTTAGCTCTGATTATAAGATTGGAGTAGTATGGATTCCTGGTCATGTAGGGATTCCAGGAAATGAGGCCGCGGATGCTGCAGGCAGGGCTGGTGCAGTGAATGGCTCTCTGGTATATTGGCGTGAGAGGTGCCAGGACATTCGAAACTACTTGAAATATAAAATATGGTGGCAATGGGAGGGATAATGGTCTGGACAATAAGGAAACAAATTACGAATTATAAAGGATACTGTTCGAGTTTGGGATTCGTCCACAAGAGCGTCACGACACGAGCAGGATTTACTCACCCGGTTGAGGATTTGCCATTGTCATCTGACACATGGCCATCTCTTACATGGCGAGCCTCAGCCGGAGTGTGATATGCCCGCAGGCAATATGGAATTCGGCCGACACTACGTGACGCTCTTAGAAATGATTTTAAATGTACAAATGCAGTTCTGAGATGTTTATCGAATACAGGTTTGGATAAGGTTATTTAGTTTTTTATTGATCCGTTTTACTTATCCTCCGGACGGACACTTTACATCCGGAGGTTACATTTGTTGTTTTATATTTGATTTTACATTGTTGACATTTCGGACTTTATACATCCGAATATTTTATAAAATTTTATTCTTTTTAAAATATGATTCACAATTTATCTCTGGTGGCCTTAGTTTTATTGTTTTATTTGTTCGTTTTGAATACCACTTAGGGTCGTAGAATTGCTCACTTTTGATTGTGTAGAAATCACCTGATGTATACTGCATTTGTGTGCCTCGTTTTACAGTGACAATCCTTTCAAATTCTTTTAGCAATCTATTATATTAATTATGTCTTTGATATATTAAGAATTTTAGATAAGGGCGCAAATAGCCATAGTCGCTGACGCCCCGTCTTAAACCCTACTATACTACTACTACTACTACTACTACTACTACTACATATTTGAAATATATGTTAGGATGCCATTATACACAAAGTGTAAAAAAAAAAAAAAAAAAAAAAAAAAACCTGAAAATAATCACAGGTAAGATATTTCAATTTTCTTTGGAATATTATACATGGTATAAGACGAAATATTGCTTAAACGTATGAGATATTTGGTTGATATTGTAAACATAAACAGTTCTACCTATTTTTCGATGAATTATACGAAGAGTATTAACAACATTCTTCCTTAGGAGCATTAGAAACATCTATAAGATGAAGCAATTTAATTATAATTCACTTTTAAAATAAATACAGACATGCTAGGAACGAGGAGATTTTATAATGCCGAAACTCAATTTATATTTTAAAAACCTTGCGTTATATAGGGTGTTTAAAAAATACGGGGTATAATTTTAGGTATGTATTTCCCACATGTAGACAATCAAAATTGTTCATTACAACATGTGTCCGGAAATGCTTCATTTCACAGCATTGAAATTCACCGGAACGTTTTTATTTCCGCAGGTCGTTGTTATTACAGAAGATGTTCAAAATGTCCACCTACTGCTTGAATACAGACCTCACATCGATGTCGCATTGACCTGCGAACACGATCCCAAACTCCACGAGTATTGCGTATGTCCTCAAACATACCACAATTCGATTCCGAAGGGATTCCAAATCAGGCACCGGAGACGAATAAACCAATGATTTTAAATGGCCCCACAAGTAGAAATCGAGAGGGTTCAGATCAGGTGAGCGTGGAGGCCAAGCAATTGGGCCACCTCTACTATCCATCGATCAGGAAACCTTCGATCCAAGTACCGGCGAGCCGTACGACTGAAGTGTGCAGGAGCGCCATCATGCAAGAAGTGAATGTGTTGACGATTGATCAGTGGAGTGTATTCTAAAACATGAGGTATGGTGTTTTCCAGGAAGTTTGTGTACGCCTGCCCCGTAAGTCTGTTTACAAGTACATGGAGTCCAACTAATCGATCACCAATGATACCGGCCCACATGTTGAGGGAGAACCGCACCTGGTGATGAGATGGAACAGCTGCACGTGGGTTTTCATACGCCCATACATGCTGATTGTGGAAATTAGTTATGCCATCTCGTGTGAGCTGTGCTTCATCTGTAAATAATACTAAGGCAGGAAAGTTCGGATTTACACCACACTGCTGCAAGAACCACTGACAGAACCTAACTCGTGCAGGGTAATCTGCTGGTGACAGGGCCTGTACACGTTGCAAATGATAAGGATACAATTGATACTCTTTCAACAGTCTCCAGACAGTCGTATGAGCAACATTAACTTGCAACGCTCCCCTTCGTGTGCTGATAGGGGGAGTCATGTTCACAGCCTCCAGAATTTCCTCCTGTACTTCTGGAGTTGTAGATCTTGGTCGTCCCCTTCCCAAACCAGGAGAGTTAAATTTTCCGTACTCGCACAGACAATAATGGAGACGTACAAATGTCTTCCGATCTGGACATTGCCGCTGTGGACACCTCTCCTGGTACAAACGACGAGCCAGCGCAGCATTGCCGTCCGCCTTACCGTACATGAAGTGTATCTCTGCCAGCTCTTGATTTGAATACATGTCGCACAGTCTAACGCCTACACAACACTGAATGTAATCTTCGCCTCGGAATGAACTGTCAGAGTGCCCTCTTAATGTCTCCTTTGACGGCAACGACCTGCGGAAAGAAAAACGTTCCGGTGAATTTCAATGTTGTGAAGGCCATAACTCGGAAATAAAGCATTTCCGGACACATGTTGTAATGAACTATTTTGATTGTCTACATGTGGGAAATACATACCTGAAATTATGTCCCGTATTTTTGAAACACCCTATATATATTACACTTTATACGTTTTTTCTCATATACAATTTTACTTTGAATATTATTAACGATATTATTGGGTTACGGTTTTCATGTTCACTTCTTCACTCCTAGGCTTATACTGCCACAGGTCAGAGTGATAGCACATGGAACACTGGACCTCTAGGTAGGTATAAGCTTGAGAGGCTTGATCTAACAAAACAAAAGAAAATAATCTTCAATTTCAATATGAGTACTGAATTAGGCCTACATATTGTGACGGCAGGCCGAATATTCTGGGCGCTTCGGGGAACTTCGTGCGCGTCCGGCAGAAGAGTAGGGGCGCGAGGCGGCGCGGACGTGACGAAGAGAGAGGGTGAAGTAATGCAGCTGATGACTGAGGGGAGAAATCCAGAGAAATCTAGATAGGCGCCATCTTTTCGGCAACAGAGGAATTTCGATCATCGTACTCTCTCGAAAGTATGTTCTAGTGATAAATAGGAGACGCAAGTAGCTGACAGGAGTCGTTGCTAGATTTTGGTCAGCAAGCCAGCCAGTCCTGTGTAGCAGTGAAGCCAGCTTCGAGACCGGAATTCGACTTGAGTGTGTCCGCAACTGTTGGGAGCGTCCTGGCCATTGCGGCGTATTCGGAGCCCTTGGTTCGAGTGCAATGGATCGCAGTTGGGGGACCTGAGTTCGAAGTTCAGTGGACTGGCTCTTGCAAGTCCTGGGTTCGGTATTCTGTGAACTTGAGTGACTGAGCTAGAAGAACTAGCCAAGGCAAACGAACTGTGAACTGAGAGTTTTGTGTTGTAAATAGTGCTTTGTGAACATTAGTTAAGATTAGCAGCACATTGTTGTTCTCAATAATCCAAGTGAATTGTCATTGTCGCCTGTGGAGTGCAATAACGAATACTGTATTGCTGTGTGGAGTGGAAATCCCATTGTTGACGGGAGTGTTTACATTCAATTATAGAAAGTGATTATTGTTGTTTTAAAATAAAAGTTACATTCTTGTTTGAAATAAAAGTTACAAATAGGTATCGGAAGCGAGATATTATAGACATAATGGAGAACCTACGGCAGATCCTGCAAGCCATCGCGGAAAAGAAAGCAGAAATGAAAAACGACATAAGTGGAGTAAAATCAGAAATGAAGAACGATATCAGTGAAGTGAAAGATAACATGAACATATGAGGTGAAAAACGACATAAGTGAAGTGAAAGCAGATATGAAAGGTGACATAAGTGAAGTGAAAACGGAGATTAAAAGTGACGTCGCTATGCAAATCGGTAGCGTTTCGGCCCAAGTAGATGGAATTATTACCATCGTGAAAGACGAACTTAGAGCCGATTTTCACAAAATAAACAAGACTTTTGCAACTATAAACGAAACAGGAGCGAATTGAGACACGACGTAGACCATTTCGACAGCAAAATTCGTGCTCTCCAGCATCGTCAAGTGCAGATGAGTGAACTGCTGCATAAAAATGCTGAGGAAAACAACCACATACTCACGTTAATGGATCAACATGCTAAAGAAAACAAGCACATCCTCGCGTTGGTGGATCGCCAAGCTAGAAAACATGAACAGATAGTTGCCGAGGAGGTTCGACGTGCCATGCAAGAAGCGACAACAGATTTGAAGACTCCATATAGTGGCCCTGCGAAACCATCACCTTCAGCCAGACATTTGAACGTCAACACGCCAGAGTTTGACGGTACAACGTCTTGGGCAATTTTCCGTCGCCAGTTCGAGGCTATCGCAGAGCATAATGGATGGACGCCGGAAGAGAAAACTACTCAGCTGTTGGCAGCGCTTCAGGGACAGGCGTCGGAGATTCTTCATAGTGTTCCAGAAGATGGGACAGCCGCTGAGATAATGGCCGAATTGGAGGGACGTTATTGTGACCATCGACTTGCGGCTGCGTTTAGGACGCAACTGAAAACGAGGGTCCAACAGTCAGGCGAGTCCCTGCAAGAATATGCGATGGCGGTGCAGCAACTGGCCCATATGGCCCTCAGGGGCCTATAACCTAACTTCGTCGCTGGAGAGGCGGGCTACACCTTCGGCAGCGGAGTTGGAGACCCAGAGATCAGGCAGCAGCTGCTCTTGGCTGAGCATCGCACCATGAACGAAGGTCTGTCGGCGGCCCTCAGGATGGAGGCGGCCAAGTTGACGGCGAACGCTATTTAGTTAGTTGGATTTAAAAAGGGCGCGTCAGCTACTGTGTCTATTTTCGATCTTATCTAAAATCATTCACTAAACACGAACACAACACAATAACCGGAATGCTTAAAAGAACTAAAAAGTATTGTCACGGTTAAAACGAGGCAAACAAGTGCAATTTCAACAAGGTGATGCATAAAAACCATAAAAGTGAGAAGTTCCCAGACCCTAAGTAGTATTTAAAAAGAAACAACAAAACAATAAAACAAATGCCACCAGAAATAAATTGTCTGGAGCATTTATAAAATGAATGTATGTAAAAGATCCGAATGTCAAATTTGTTAAAATTATATACTAAAAATGTAACCTCCGGATGTAAAGAGTCCGGAGGACAAGTAAAACGGGTCATTAAAAAAATACATCACTTTGTCAAGTCCTGTATTCAATAAAAATATCAGAACTGCACTTGTGCAATTAAAATAATTTTCAAGAGCGTCACGTAGAGTCGGCCGTATTCCATACTGCCGACGGGCACGATCGCATTTTTCGACACAAAAAATGTTCCACGGTCAGTGAACATGGCATAGATCACACTCGGGCTGAGGCTGACGGCGAAAGCCTCGGCATCTCATCGGATTAGGAGCGTCGCGGCGGCCGACGTCGATGAACGTGAACCGAAGTCACCCGAGCGACGAAAAGTGCCCACCTGCTGGTCCTGCGGCGAACTGGGATACTTGAGGGGCTGACCGATCTGGTCACATACAGGAAAACTAGAAGAGACCGACGCGAGGAGGGTCACGTTGGCGTCGTCATCACCATCAACTCGGCTGATCTTGAAGACAGTTAACAGAAGATGCGACGATGGGTTGATTGCTGACGGATGGATAAGAGGCCGCCCATGCAGAGTACTGGTAGACACCGGGGCGTCGCTCACTATCGCCAGACCGGAAGTCGTGCGTCGTGTACATGGGAGGACAACGCAGCGCCGATATGAGCTACGTACTGCATCAGGAGAGAGCCTGCTGATCCAGAAAGATGGTTTTCGTGGATCTGATATTGGGAAAGAGAATACTGGAGAAGTGGGTCGCCAACATCACTAAAGACGTCATTCTGGGACTCGACGCCATGCGAATCTTTGATGCGACAGTGGAAGTCCGGCGCCTTATCCTCCCTTTTTGGTTAGGATGAAGTGTTTCTGAGGGATGTCGAAGACCAACCCATGACCAGCAGAGTCACTTTGCAGAATAAGTGATAATCCCAGTAGGCTGCGAGATGGTGGTGACGGCACGACTGGAAGGACAGTCTAAGACAAACCTGGTCCTCGATTCGCAGACAACTCCGAGAGATGGAGTATATGTGGCCAGATCCCTACTCCCAAATCAGAAGGTGGTACCGGTGAGGGTCCTGAATGTCACCGTCCACATATGTAGAGTAACGGTTAGCACGACTGGCCGCGAAACCAGGTGGCCCGGGTTCGATTGCCGGTTGGGGAAAGTTACCTGGATGAGGTTTTTTCCGGGGTTTTCCCTCAACCCAATATGAGCAAATGCTCGGTAATTCTCGGTGCTGGACCCCGGACTCATTTCACAGGCATTATCACCTTAATCTCATTCAGACGCTAAATAACCTTAGATGTTGATAAAGTGCCGTAAAATAACCTACTAAAAATGAATGTCACCAATCGTGATAAGGTGTCTAGTGGAACTCTACTAGGTAGCTTTGAACCGGTGGTGGCTGTGACGTCTCTGAGTGATAATGAGGAGCGTCAGGGACCACGTCGAGACGTAGACCTATCACTGAAAGAGCTGGCTCGAGAATTGGCGGGGAATGTAAGCCGAGAAAAAAAGAAGACAAGTCCACGATCTATTGATAGAGTTTCAGGACGAGTTTAGTCTGTCTGAAAATGATTACGGCGAACGGAGAAAGTTTAGCACCACATCGACAACGGAAGTGTTCGCCCAATCAGACCTCGACGCGTCCCTCTAGCTAAACAGAGGGAGAGAATAACAGCCAACTGGTGGGAATGAAAGCAAGAGGGGTCATTGAGAAATCCGACAGCTCTTGATCATCACCCATGTTGCTGGTGAAGAAGAAGAATGGGCACCTGCGTTTCTGCGTGGACTACAGAAGACTGAATGACGTCACCAAAAATACTGTTTACCCCTTCCACGAATTGACGACACCTTGAACATCCTGGCCGGAGCAGTGAGGTTCTCAACGTTTGATCTCACGTTAGGAGACTGGCAGGTGGCGCTACATCCTGAGGTCAAGGAGAAGACGGCATTGTTCACAGGCCAGGGACTATGGCAGTTCACGGTTATGCCGTTCGGCCCCTGTAATGCCCCGGCTGCATTCCAGAGACTAATGGAGTCCGTAATGAAGCATGACTTACGACACATGTTTGCTGTACCTTGATGACGTCATCGTGGTCGGCAAGACTTTCGGCGAACAGCTGTCGAACCTGAGGTAAGTGTTCGAAAAACTGCGACAAGCCAGGCTGAAGTTGAACCCGAAGAAATGTCATCTGTTCCAGAAGAAGGTCAGCTACCTGGGACACGTAGTAGGGACCAACGGAGTGGCTACGGACCCGGAGATGCTACAAGCTGTCAGAGAATGGCCGAGACCGAGGGTCAAGCAGGAGTTGTGCCGTTTTCTCGGCTTCTGCACTTATTACAGAAGATTCGTAAGTGGATACGCCAACAATACTAACCAATTAACCCAGCTGACCGAGGAGAAACGACAATTCCAGTCGAAGGACGAGGCGGAGTCATCCTTCCAGTCACTAAAAGAGGCGCTCTGCACTGCTCCTGTACTGGATACCCCATCCCTGGAAGTAAGTTCATGGTCGACGAGGACGCCAGCATCGTAGTTATCAGCGGAGTACTCTCTCAGGAACAGGACGGGCAAGAGCTGGTGATTGCTATTTCAGCCGAACACTATCCAAGGCTGAGAGAAACTACTGAGTGACACGTAGAGAACATCTTGCCATTGTGGAAGCCCTGAAATATTTCCAAAAATATTTGTATGGCGAGGATTTCCATCTCAGTATAGACCATTCTGCATTCACCAGGCTATTGGGTTTCAAGAATATGGAGGGGCAGACCGCCCGTTGTGTTCAACGTCTGCAAGATTATACCTTCACCTCTGAACATCGCCAAGAGAAGAAACATTCCAACGCGGATGCCCTATCACGACGCCCGTGCCCGGATGGCTGCAAACACTGTCTGAAAGTAGAAGAGCGAGATGGCGCCCACACAGTCCGAGCAATTGCCGCCCAGCCTAGCCGAGGTAGGGGATAACCCCGCCATAAGGAGCGAGCAGCTGGAGGACCCAAACATTGGATAGCTACTGCATGATGTGGAGTCTGGTCAGACCAGTGTAGGCCGATATCGCCAAATGTACCACCACTTACAAGAGCTACTGGACCCAGTGGGAATCCTTCACTTTCAAGGACGGTATCCTGAAGAGGATTTGGAAGTCGGCCGATGGAAGGACTCGCAGAGAACAACTTCTCCTGCCCAGGAGGAAGGTGAAGGAGGTGCTGGAGGAGACACATGCTGACGTGATTGGAAGCAACCTTGGAGCCAACAAGACGCTGGACAAGTTAAGGCAGAGGATCTACTGGCTGCATGAGAGAACCGACACGGAACAATGGTGCGGAAGGTGCGACAAATGTTCAGCCAGTCGCGGAACAAGGACACGCAGCAGGGGAGCAATGCAGCAGTTTAACGTAGGAGATCCTTTTGAGAGAATCGCCATCGACGTTGCTGGACCGTTCCCGGTCACGGATCGAGGGAACCGCTACCTGCTAATCGCAATGGATTATTTCACAAAATGGCCAGAGGTGTACGCAATTCCCAACCAAGAGGCTTTGACGCTGGAAGACGCGCTGCTTGACAACTTCATCTTTCGATTCGGAGTGACCCGGGAATTGCATAGTGATCAGGGTCCAAACTTCTAATCCAATATGATGGGAGAATTGTTCGGGCTTCTGGGGGTGCATAAAACCTGTACCACTCCCCTCCACCCAGTCCGGCGGCATGGTGGAACGCGTCATCAAAAGCGTGGAAGAGCTCTTGCGGACGGAGATGTCCAATCATCAGCGAGACTGGGATGTCAGAGTTCTACTGTTCCTCTTGGCGTACAGAGCGTCGGTCCACGATACAACAGGCATCACACCGGCAAATATGTTCTTCGCAAGGGAGCTGCGCCTGCCCTGTGATATGCTGCTTGGCACGCTACCCAGCGACTATGTGGCACAACTGACCGAGAAGTTGAATGGAGTCCACCAACTGGCCAGAGAGCACCTCAAGATGGCCTGCGATAGGATGAAAGTGCACTACGACAGATCAGCCAGCTCTGCAGGATTCCAGGAGGGCGACCTGGTATGGCTGTATCGACCTACCAGGATCAAAGAAAAATCACCGAAGCTGCAGCGTTCCTGGGATGGACCATACCGCGTGGTGACCCGGATCAACGGTGTGGTGTACCGCATCCAACAACAACACCGAGGGAAGATGATGGTAGTGCATCTGGACCGATTAGTAGCCTAGCAAGGGCTGCCCGGGACGAGCATTCCTAAGGAGCTATGTGACGACAGGACGAATATTCACGGCGGTTCGGGGAATTTCGTGCGCGTCTGGCAGAGGAGAGAAGGGGGGCGTGGCGGCGCGGACGTGACGAAGGGAGAGGGGATTGTAAAGCAGCTGGTGACTGAGGGGAGAAATCCAGAGAAGTCTAGATACGCGGAATCTTTTCGGCATCAGAGAAATTTCGATCATCGTACTCTCTCCACACTATGGTCTAGTGATAAATAGGAAACGCAAGTGAGCTGACAGGAGTCGTTGGTAGTTTTTAGTCAGCAAGCCAGCCAGTCCTGTGTAGCAGTGAAGCCAGCTTCGAGACCGGAGTTCGACTTGAGGGTGTCCGCAACTGTTGGGAGCGTCCTGGCCAGTGCGGCGTATCCGGAGCCCTTGGTTCGAGTGCAGTGGACCGCAGTTGCGGGACCTGAGTTCGAAGTTCAGTGGTCTGACTCATGTAAGTCCTGGGTTCGATATTCTGTGTACTTGGGTGAATGAGCTAGAAGAACTAGCCAAGGCAAACGAATTGTGAACGGAGGACTGAAAGTTTTGTGTTGTAAATAGTGCTTTGTGAACATTAGTTAAGATTAGCAGTACATTGTTGTTCTCAATAATCCAAGTGATTTGTCATTGTCGTCTGTGGAGTGCAATAACAAATACTGTGTTGCTGTGTGGAGTGGAAATCCCATTGTTGACGGTAGTGTTTACATTCAATTATAGACAGCGATTATTGTTGTTTTAAATAAAAGTTACATTCTTGTTTGAAATATAACATAATAGTTCAGAAAAATAATGGGGATGACACAGAAATATATGGCATGACGCTGGACAGATATATTAATTTTGAAGGAGAGGAGGAACCTGAACCTGAAGGTGGTGGTTCAAGCAGTACACGACGTTCATCTCCAGAGCAACACGAGCAGTCATGTCAAAGTGAGTATGAACTCTCTCCAACCAAAAAGTAGAGGTCCAGTGTATTATAAGATACTGTAACATTTAAGCAGTAATGTTGGTGTGTGGATAAGCTTCAGAGATTCTACCGCGTTGTCTTGTTATTGGCTGACGTTTCACCGCTGTGTTGTGGCTATCTTCAGAGCAGTTATTGGATAAAGATAGCCACAATACAGCGGTCGAAACGTCAGCCAATAACACCAAGACAACGCGGTAGAAGCCCTGAAGCTTATCCACACACCATGTACACCAGCCGCGGAAGCCTACGCGAACACTTAACAGTAATGTTACTTTTATTTCTGACATTAACCACACAACCGCCAACAATGGGTATTCCACAGTACACAGCAACTCAGTAGTCGTTATTGCACTCCACAGAACGACAGTGATAATTCACGTGAATTATTGAGAAGCACAATTTACTCCGAATCTCAACTAATGTTCACAAAGCACTATGTAGAAAACAAAACTGTCAGTTCTAAGTTCACAGTTCATTCACCTTGGCTAGTTCTTCTAGCTCACTCACGTTCATGGTGCGTCGAACCCCAAGTCCTCCAGATACAGTCCACTGCACTTCCAACTCAAGACTTCCGGATAAGCCGCACTCGCCTGGACACTGCCACAGTTGCGGACCTACACAAATTCACTGCAAGTCGAACTCAGATGCTCGTAATGTCGCTGCCATAGTTACGGTCCTCTTCACGTCGAATCCCGGTCTCGAAGGCTGGCTTCCGTACTCGCTCCAAGACTCACGTGTGGACTAACTAGCTCTCTCTCGCATCTGACTGAACTGAACACGCCGCTCACTCACTCGACCCTTTTATTCATTAAATCGCAAGTTCTCGAATCTTCGGTTCGCGTGGCTTTGCGAAACTTTCACAATAATATGATTCCAGACGTTTCCCCTGCTTCCACCAAGCAGCAGTCGCTTTTCGCCCCCTCTCACTCCGCACCGCGGGAGCATCTCGTAGTTTCCCTTCTCGCCTTCCTGCGCCCTCCCTTCTGCCGGACACGCGCGCGACTCCCGAGGCAACAAGACATCAGCAGAACGTTCCAGAAGGGTGCCACATTGCTCCCTCCTTAGGGCTGTACGTCCCGGACAGTCCCTTGATAAGCCTCTAGTCCGTCCATGTGCACCATCATCGTCTTCCCTCAGCGTTGTCGCTGGATGCGGAACACCACGTCTTTGATCCTGGTTACCATGTGGTAGGATCCATCCCAGGCACAATGCAGCTTCGGTGATTTTCCTTTGGTCCTGGTTGGTCGATACAGCCACATCATCGCCCTCCTGGAATCCCGCAGAGTTGCCTAATCTCTCGTAACGCACTTTCATCCTGTCGCAGGCCATCTTGAGGTGCTCTTTAGCCAGTAGGTTGACACCAACTTCTCGGTCAATTCGGCCACGTAGTCAATCGCTGGCTGGTCGGTGCTGGGTGGCGTGCGAAACAACACGTCACAGGGCAGGCGCAGCTCTCTTCATAAGACCATGTTTGCCGGTGTCATTCCTGTTGTATCGTGGACCGAAACTCTGTAGGCCAAGAGGAACAGTGGGACTCTGCTATCTCAGTCTCGCTGATGGTTCGACACTACTTTCTGCAATTGCTCTTCCACGGTCTTGATGTAGCGTTCCACCATGCCCTCGGACTTTGGGTGGAGTAGTGGTCCTGGTTTTATGCATTTCCAGACGCTCGAACATTTCTCTCATCAGGTTAGATTCAATTTTGCGTCCCTCATCAGTATGCAGTTCCCGGGAAACACCGAATCGGCAGACGAAGTTGTCAAGTAGTGCGTTTGCCACTGTCGAAGCCTCGTGGTTGGGAATCACGTAAACCTCAGGCCACTTTCTGAAATAACCCAGAACCACTAGCAGGTAGCGGTTCCCTCGATCCGTGGTCGGGAATGGTCCAGCAACGTCGATGGCATTTCTCTCAAACGGAGCTCCTACGTTGAACTGCTGCATGGCTCCCCTGCTGCGTGTCCTTGGTCCGTGACTGGCTGCACATGTGTCGCACCTTCGGCACCATTGTTCCGTGTCGGTTCTCTGATCCAGCCAATAGTATCTGTCTTAACTTGTCCAGAGTCTTGTTGGCTCCCAGATGGCCTCAAGTCACGCGAGTATGAGTCTTCTGCAGCACTTCCTTCACCTTGCTCCTGGGCAGGACACTTGTGTCCTACCATCAGACGACACCCAAATTCTCTTCACGATACCGTCCTTGACAGTCAAGGATTCCCACTGGGCACCGTAGCTCTTGTAAGTGGTGCTACGTTTAGCGAAATCGGCCCACACTCGTCTCTGACCAGACTCCACATCACGCAGTAGCTGTTCAATGTTTGGGTCCTCCAACTGCTCCCTCCTTATGGTGACGTTATCCCATTCTGGACTCGGCTGGGCGGCCAGTTCTCGGACTGCGTGGGCTCCATCTTGGTCTTCTACTTTCAGACTTTGTCTGCTGCCAGCCGGGCACGGGCGTCGTGATCGGAGATCAGCGTTCGAATGTTCCTTCCCTTGGCGGTGTTCGAAGGTGAAATTGTATTCTTGCAGACATTGAACCCAACGGGCGGTCTGCCCCTCCAGACTTGAAACCCAATAGCCAAGTGAATGCAGATTGGTCTGTCCTGAGATGAAATTCCTTACCATATAAATATTTGTGGAAATCCTTCAGTGCTTCCACAATGGCAATAAATTCTATACGGTAGTCGCAGTAGTTTCTTTCAGCCTTAGAGTGTTCGGCTAAAGAAGGCAATCACCCTCGCTTGCCCGTCGTGCTCCTGAGAGAGTAGTCCGCCGATGCCTACGTTGCTAGCGTCCGTGTCGAGTGTGAACTTCCTTCCAGGGATGGAGTATCGGAGTACACGAGAAGTGCAGAGCGTTTCAGCGTTTGGAAGGATGATTCCGCCTCATATATCGATTGGGATTGTCGTTTATACTCGGTCAGCTGGGTTAAAGTTTTGGCTATATTGGCGTACCCAGCTACGAACCTTCTGTAATAAGTGCATATGCCGAGAAAGCGGTACAACTTCTGTTTGTCCCTCCGTCTCGGCCATTCTCTGACGGCTTACAGCTTCTGCGGGTCCGTGGCCATTGCGTTGATTCCTACTACGTGCCCCAGGTAGCTGTCCTGTGACAGATGACATTTCTTCGGGTTCAACTTCAGCCTGGCTTGTCGCAGTCTCTCGAAAACTTTGTTCAGGTTTGGCAGTTGTTCGCAGGTCTTGCCGACCACGATGACCTCATCAAGGTAGCGCAAATAGTTTTCGCATGTCATGCCTCTCATTACGGACTCCATTAGTCTCTGGAATGTAGCGGGGGCAGTGCAGGGGCCGAACGGCATAATGGTGAAGTGCTAGTCATTGGTCTGTAGAGGATGCTGTTTTCTCCTTGTCCTTAGGATGTAGCGCCACCTGCCAGTACCCTGACTTGAAATCCAACGTTGGGAACCACTCTGCTCCTGCCAGGGTGTCCAAGGTGTCTTCAATTCGTGAAGGCGGAAAGCAGTCCTTCTTGTTGATTCCATTCAAGTTTCTGTAGTCCACGCAGAAACGCAGGTGCCCATTCTTCTTCTTCACCAGCACCATAGGTGATGACCAAGGACTGTTGGATTCCTCGATCACCTCTCTTACTTTCGTGCCCTCTAGTTGGTTGTCAACCTCTGTTCAGCTAGAGAGACACGTCGAGGAGGTTGTCCGATTGGGCGAGCATTTCCGGTGTCGATGTGGTGCTGAACTTTCTCCGTTCTCCCTTAGTCACTTTCAGACAGACTGAACTGTACTGAAACTCTATCAATAGATGGTGGAATTGTCTTCCTCCTCTGCTTAAATTCCCCGCCAATTCTCGAGCCAGCTCTTTCAGTGATGAGTCTAGGTCTCGACGTGGTCGCTGACTCTCCTCATCACCCAGAGACGTCTCAGAAAATAACGGCTCGACGCTACCTAGTACAGCTTCAGTAGGCACCTCCTTATCGCGATTGGTGACATTCAGAACCCTCATCGGCATCACCTTTTGGTTCGGGTATAATAATCTGGCCATGTAAACCCTATCTATCGGAGTTATTCGCGAATGGAGGAGCAGATTTCTCTTAGGCTCTCCATCCAGTCGTGCCATCACCACAATATCGCAGCCTGCTGGAATTATCACCTGATTCTCCAAGGTGAGTCTGCTGGCCATAAGTTGGTCTTCGATGTCCCTCACGAACACTTCATATTAACCAAAACGTAGGATACTACGCCGGACGTCCACTGCCGCATCGAAGATCCGCATGGCGTGAGGCCTCAGGAAGACGTCTTCAGTGATGTTGGCCAAGAACGCCGATAGCTCCAATCTGCTCTTTCCCAATATCAGAACCAGGAAAACCAATATCTGGATGGGCTAGCTCTCGCCTGAAGCAGTACTTAGTTCATATCGGCGCAGCGACGCCCTTCCTAGTAGGCCACGCACGGCTTCCGGTCTGGCGATAGTGAGCGACGCTCCGGTGTCTACCAGCACTCTGCATGGACGGCCTCTTATCCATTCGTCAGCAATAAGCCTATCGTCACATCTTCTATTAGCCATCTTCAAAATCAGCCGAGGGAAGCTGATGACGGCGCCGACGTGCCCCTCCTCGCACCGGCCGCTTCTAGTTATCCTGTCTGTGACCAGATTGGTCATAGTCCCTCCTTAAGTGTCCAGGTTCGCCGCAGGACCTGCGGGTGGACACTCCACGTCTCCGTTGCTCGGATGACTTCGTTTGGCGTTCCCCGACGTCGGCCGCCGCAACGCTCCTAATCCGATGCGGTGCCAAGATGTTCGCTATCAACTTGGCCGCCTCCATCCTGAGGGCCGACGCCAGAGCGTTGTTGATGGTGCGATGCTCAGCCAAATGTAGTTGTTGTCTGATCTCAGGGTCTGGAACTTCGCTGCCGAAGGTGTAGGCCGTCTCTTCAGCGACGAAGCTAGGAGGTAGGCCCCTGAGGGCCTTAGGGGCCAGGTTTACTGCCATGGGAAATTCCTGTAGGGACTCGCCTGACTGTTGGACCCTCGTTTTCAATTGGGTCCTAAACGCTGCCGTAAGTTGATGGTCACCATAATGTCCCTGCAAGGCCTTCATTATTTGTGGCTGTTCCATCTTCTGGAACGCTGTGAAGTATCTCCGTCGCCTGTCCCTGAAGCGCTGTCAGCAATTGAGTAGTCTTCTCTGCTGGCATCCACCAATTATGTACCGCGGTAGCCTCGAACTGGCGAAAGAAAATCGCCCAAGACGTGGTACCGTCGAAGTTCGGCGTCTTGACGTTCGAATGTCTGGTTGAAGGCGATGGTTTCACAGGCAACTATCTGTTTCTGTTCTCTAGCCTAGCGATCCACTAACGCGAGTATGTGCCTGTTTTCTTCAGCATGTTGATCCATTAACGCTAGTATGTGCTTGTGTTCCTCAGCATTTGTATCCAGCAACTCACTCGTCTGCTCTTGACGATGCTCGAAAGGGCGAATTTTGCCGTCGAAAGGGTCTACGTCCTGTCATAGTTCGGCCACTGCGGTATTTAGAGTTGCGAATTTGTAGTTTGTCGAAATCCGCTTTAAGTTCGTCTTTCATTCCATCCATGTGCGTCGAAACGCTACCAATTTGCGTAGTGAAGTAATTTTTTACTTAATTAATGTCGTATTTCATGTCCGCTTTTACTTCACTTATGTCGTTTTTCAGCTCACTAATGTACTTGGTCATGTCGTCTTTCACTTCACTGATGTATTTGTTCATGTCGCTTTTCATGTGACTTATTTGACTTTAACCACACACCCGTCAACAATGAGTAATCCACTGTACACAGCAAGACAGTAGTCTTTATTGCAATCCACAGAACGACGATAATTCACGTGAATTATTGAGAAGAACAATGTACTCCTAATCTCAACTAATGTTCACAAAGCACTATGTACAAATCAAAACTGTCAGTTCTCAGTTCACATTTCATTCGCCTTGGCTAGTTCTAGTTCACTCACTCAAGTTCACGGTACGTCGAACCCAAGTCTTCCAGATACAGTTCACTGCACTTCGAACCCAAAACTTCCGAATACGCCGTATTCGCCTGGACGCTTCCACAGTTGCGGATCTACTCAAGTTCACTGCACGTCGAACTCAGATCCTCACCTGGTTGCTGCCACAGTTGCGGTCCTCCTCACGTCGAATCCCGGTCTCGAAGGCTGGTTTCCCTGCTCGCTCGAAGACTCACATGTAGACTGACTAAGTAGCTCTCGCTCGCAGCTGATTAACTGAACTGAACTCGCCGCTCACTCATTCGCCCCTTTTATTTATTAAATCACACGTTCTCGAATCTTCGGTTCGCGTGGCTTTGCGAAACTTAGAGAACAACCTGTTTCCAGACGTTTCCCCTGCTTCCGCCCAGTCGGAGTCGCTTTTCGTCCCTTCTCACTCCGCTCCGTGGCTAGTGTCTCGTAGTTTTCCTTCTTCTCGCCTTCCTGCGCCCTCCCTTCTGCCGGACGCGCACGCGACTCCCGAGGCAACCAGAGACCAGCAGAACGATCCAGACGGGTGCCACAATATTGATGACAGCGTACTAGGGAACTTTATGAAGACTATTACAATCGTGGCTTCACTTCCTATAGAAAACTAATGAAGCACTATAAGTGCATTAAAAGTAAATTAAATTGCTCATAAATTCTAAATTATGTGTCTAACAAAAGGAGTGCAGAAGCTTGGTGCAAAGGAAATAATCTGTCGCAATTACAAACTATAAAAGAGCATGTAATATCGCAATTTGATAGTGCAAGGAGGTATGGATCTATGGTTCACTATTGGCATCTACAGATGTGGGCACTGGCACTGGCTAAAATGGTTGGCTTGAACAATTTCAAAGCCTCCATTTCTTTTATCAACCATCTCAAGCGGAAATATGGCATTTCATCCAGGCATATTACTACATTTGTCACACGTAAGGACATAGAAGATGATAATAGTATACATCAGAAGGCACAACAGTTTGTCGAGGAAGCAAACGTGTTTTTAAGAGAGGAGGGTGTGGAGAAAGGTAATGTTTGGAGCAGTGACCAGAGTCAATTCCAGTATGAAATGTCTTCAGCATGAATACTGTCCCACAGAGGAGAGAAAACTACAGCTAGTGTGTTGCAGTCTGTACATAGTTCTACCCACAGCTACACGTGGCTTTATCAATGACAGGCAGACTAGCAAACAAGTTTTACATCTGTTTTCAAGGGACGCATGGCAGTTTCAGCCCAAATATTTCAAAGAAACTTGAAACAACTTGTCCACGAAACATTCACGTGGAGGCAAGCAAAAGTGGGAAAGTGACTAAAGAATATATGAAACTTTTTCTAACTTCAGTCTTTGGCAAACATGTAACAAGTGAAAAGAGCCTATTGCTGTGTGATTCCTGGTCAGGTCATACAGATCGTACCCTTCTAGATGCAAGTTTTCCAAACAAAAATGTTATGCTGAAGATATTGCCACTGTTGTGTGATTCCTGGCCAGGTCATACAGATCTTACCTTTCTAGATGCAAGTTTTCCAAACAAAGATGTTATGCTGAAGATATTGCCACTGAAAACAACAAAATATTGCCAATTGCTTGATGTTTACCTCTTTCGACAATATAAGCTCTATATCAGAAGGATTACTGATTTTGTAAGACTACAATGTGCCAAACCACAAGTGAAGATACATGATCGTTATTTCATCATGAAACTTCACTCTGTGATTTACAATCAATTTGCTGCACCTACGTATAAGCCTATGTTGCAATATGCTTGGCAAAACCAGGTAATGACATTGACATACCAACATCATCATTTGAAAATGTAATTAGTGTGGATTTTGATATTGGTCTGCGTGAATGCGAAAGTGATTTGGAATGTGATAACGTGGCTTTTGTGAGGTGTGCACATTGTTTTCTTCCACTTTGTTTTAACCACTTCATCGAAATACCGCATCTGCACTTTGAGGACTAATATAAGCACTATCAAGTGTGTGGTACTGCTGTATATATGTGTTTTGCGCTATTATAAGTACTTTAACCCATTATATCCCAGAGATTTTTTTTTTCGATTTTTTTTTGTGAAAACTCTCAGAGATTACCATTATATGTCCAATAAGAATATAAAATATAAAGGAATTCGAAATAGTATTATTTAGGCCCTTTTACTCTATGTTTGCTATATCAAACGCTGGGCGTTGGTGTATAGCAATGTTATTTGGAAGGTTCTATACAGAATTATGTGAGATGTGACAGGGTAAATGACTGTTTTTGGATATGGGGATGTCTGGAAAAGTTTTGAGCATACGTAAAGTAGTCTGGGATAACTGGAACCCATAGTTTTCTATGGGGAAAGTGGAACCCAACGTATGACAGTGCCAGAGAATCAAATATGAAAATGAAATTTAGTGCATATAAATTCCAATTTCCTTTTTGAGTTCATTATTACCTAATAGTTTCACCTGGCTTTAATAGTTTTAACGTAACAACTATAGGTTCCACTTTTCCCAAGTTTCTACTTACCCCATTGTACCTTATGTAAAATAATTTACACTGAATTTTGCAAGAAACTAAATTATTATTATTATTATCATAAATCATAATGGAATAAATTGTAACATAAATAGTCAGATATTGTGAACACTTATTTCAAATTATTCATAAATACAAAAATAATCCACATTATACACTGTTAGCCTACTTAGTGTGGAATTTTAGAAATCAGTCTTTTGGGTGCAAGGCAACTTTACATTTGATGCAGTTGTATTTTGCATTTTTCTTGCATAATCTACAGCGCCTTTGATTGTCCTGAAATTGCACCACATGATTTTTTCCATCATATCGCAATTCAGTTGGTATCAGTGATGGTTTCTTTGGCAAAACAGACGTCCTTGGGGAGCTCAACTTTGGAGTTGAAAGTGTTACCAATGTTATCCTCCTTATGAACTCCAACAAAGGATACCCTGGAACATTTTTTCTGTACAGTAACCACATGTTTACTACCGCCCCATTCAAACAGAACCTGAAAAATGGCCACCACCATTTTTTTGACCTGATTCGAATTCGATACAATCCCCGGTGTTGATCGAACAAATCAACACCCCCCCCATATACCTGTTGTAGTGTTTGATGATTGTCGGTTGAGTAACAGCAACACGTTTCTTTTCACTTGCATTCCATCGTTGACAAGTTCCGTAAGCAAGTGTCACGTTTTCATCTTGAACATTAGTGCCCATAGTCACTTGATTGTCATCTTGCCATTTGATGAGCGTTACTTTCTTGTCTTTTGATTGAAGGGTGTGAGTTGCACCTCTTGACTGTTTTCCTAGGTCTTTTAACGGTACATTTCCAGTCCTATCAGCTCGAATTGTTCCTATTACATTTAAGTTATGTTGTAACATTGTGTTGAGGAGTTCTAAAGAATTGAAATAATTGTCAATGAAGACAAAACTGTTAATAGGAATAAATCCAATACAAATACTTTGAACAACTGACGACCCCAATGATTCACCTTGAATCCTATCTTTTTTCCCTGTATAAGGAGAAAATTTAAGAAGATACCCTTCAGGTGTGGCTAAACACCAGAACTTGAAGCCGAACCGTATTGGTTTGCCGCGAATGAATTGCTTCATTGAGTGACGGCCATAATACGGTTCCATAGCTTCATCCAGTGAATACTTCGAGCCAAGAGGTTGAGCAAATTCTTGAAATTTGTTGTTGACATAGTCAATGAGGGGCCTTACTTTGAATACCCTATCTGTTTGATCAATTTCAGAATTGTCACTGAAGTGAAGAAATCTATGAATTATGTCAAATCGATTTCTTGTCATTGCATTTGAAATCAGTAAGTTGTGTGTATCATCTCGTGTTTCCCAAAATAACAGCCGGTGTGGTACCTTCACATAACCGGAAACTAAAAGAATTGCAAAATATGTATATAGTTCTTCAATGGACAAATGTATAATGCATCTTTTCTGGGCTGCATATAATACAGTCTGCCGACATATCATTTCCATAATTTCTAAGTCGAATACCATTTTGAACAACTCATCGGGAGACTTATCAAAATTCAACTCAAAAATATTATCATTAGGGGTGGTTGGTAGAGAAATTAAATTAGCTTTGTGAAGATTTCTTTCAGTCCATTCAGTTGTATATTTAGCTTTCTTGGGTACAGATTTGTTTGCTTTCTTCGGTATAGAACTGTTTACATTTTCAGAATTTGAAGAAGGATAAACATTCAGATGAGATGGAGTAGTAGAGCTCGATTGTAATTCTCTAGGAGAGGCGACTGTTGTTAAATTTTCTGATCGTTTCTCAACCCTAGGTTCATTCACGTTTGATTCAAAATTTATATCCTCCCTCTGTTTCAAATGGTCCCTCTGTCTAACTATCCTCATCTCACCTTCTTGACGTAAAATTCCTCTGCCCAGATCCATAAAAGTAGTTTTTTCATCGTCGTCGCTGCCACCATCATCCCGATCACTGTCGATGCCATCAGCAGGAGGGTTAAGTACCACCTCTATTTCGTCAGCAGCATGTATACTTGCACATATTTCAGGTTCATCTGCATGTAACACCTCATCTAGCCATTTTATCAATTGTTCTGTATCTTTCCTGTAAGATGGATAAAAGTTCACATAAACACCCAGCGTTTGATATATCAAACATCAAAGTTTACGTAGTCCCCCAGTCCATATTATTCAAATTATTATGAAAAACTATAATAGTACTGAAAGGATACACATTTGCCAACACTTTAAAATAATTAATTAAAATCGAGCATTCAAAACAAACCATTCATAAAATAAAAATCCAACTTACGAGCAGACTGGTACTGGAATTTCAACACTCGCAACAACTGCCAAATTAAAAGATTTAAGTTTTCCATTGTTACCAATATAGAGGTTGATGACTTATAAGCCAACAGGTGTACCAACAATCATAATAAAAACAGAATTGCAAATATACAACAATGAAACAGCATAAGCTGCATTGTGTTTGATATATCAAACGGTGGGATAGCTGAGAGTTTTTGGCACTGTTGATTGAAAATGTAATGATACACTGGTGTCATTGAATTACGTATAATTTCCCTCCTATGGTATTGATATCTTGTTACTTCGTTTCTTTCTATTAAAATGTCACTTGAGGCAGAGTGCAACATTTTGCATGGAAATACACACCACTGTTTCGTTTATGATCGATTGTTATTCTAAGCATGTTTTCGTGTAGTTTCGATTGTTCGAGGTCAAAGGTGTCCCTTGTCAGTATATGTTCTACCTCTCTGTTCCCCTTTGTTGGCCTACCCTCATGTACTGTGTCACAGAATTTATGTGACAGTGGCACAGTGTCCAACATTATGTACAGAGGTGTACTCATTACGAGTAAGTGGCTGGGGTCTGACAGAACATGGCTCTGTCTTGAATCACAAAGTAATTAATTACTTTACATTAATCATATTACCATGATGTACTGAAGTACATATGATATTTCCATGCAGAAATTCTGCATTACCATATTGTGAAGAATGGGTAGAATGGAGAAAAATTGTCTCCAGCACCAGGACCCAAACCTGAGTTTTCACCTCTATGTGCTGACATTTTATTCATTAAGCCACACCGGATTCTAGCTAGTAATGAGTGCACTTCTGTACTCAGTGTTGGACATTGTGACACTATACATGAGGGTAGGCCATCAAAGAGGAACAGAGAAGTAGAACTTAAATTGAGAGGGATTGGAGCTAGAATTCGGTATGGCTTAGTGCAGCGGTTCCCAATCTTTTTCGGCTTGGAAACCCTTTCCACAACAATGAGTTGGGTGAACCACTGACTTTTAAAATATACATACAGCAGACATGCATACAATTTAATTCCAAGCAAAAGGTTTAATAACCTTAAATTAACTTAACCCTTAATGGTTAAAACCTACATTTTCTCTAGTTACGACTTGAAAGTTACACAACGGTGTAGGCCTAGTTGCAATAATAAATACAAGTTTTTCACCTCTTCCTTGGAATTCAGTGAGAAGATTGCGCCTGCTTTCTATGGCATAGAGCTTTGAAGTCAGGAACCACAGAAGTTAAATAAAGTCTCAAATAACTTTCAGCACAAAGTCTGTTTCTGTATTTATTTTTTAAATAGGCTTCAGAAGAAAACGACTTTTCGCATAAATATATGGATGTACACTGGGAACTCCTTTAAACTCAACCAAAAACCAATTAATGACAAAGATTTACTCGTATAACTTTTATGGAACTGAAAATCAGTGGAAATTTCAAGAAGCTGCTCTTTTTCATCTATGCTTAATGTGAACTCTAGAACTGTTGATTCTTCGTAGGGATTGCGAATTGAATTGTTATTATTGGACATAGCAGGGAAATATTCTCTGAAGGTTTTTCCAAGTCCCTTCAAATGTTCTTTAACCATGTTCTTGACATTTTCATCCAAAGAAAGGTGATTTTCCACCAGGAAGTCAAAGCACTCAGTTTGATTGCTACTGAAACACGTTTCCCAAAAATTAAGTTTTTTAATGAATGATTCGATATGGTCTTGCACAATATAAATGTTTATGTTTGACCCCTGGAGAGATAAGTTTAAACTGTTAATTTTTTAGAAAATGTCTGCCAAATAAGCTAAAGTCTGAAGCCAGTCTGCAAAGATGCGGGAATTTGTAGGATGATCCTTAATAAAATTATTTTCACTGCATTGTCCAGCACACATTTCAATCCATCGGGCATGCATTTAGAAACAAGGGCCTGTCTATGAATGCAACAAAGTGTCCAAGAAGCATTCGGCGCTACCAATTTCACTTTGGCAACAAACCTAGCATAATACCCTGTCATAGATTTCACATCATCTGAACAAATGCCTACACAGCGAGTCCAGTCTATTGAATTTTCGCGAAAGTATTCATCGGTTAACTTAAATATATCTCCTCTCGTAGTTCTCTCTTTTAAAGTTTTGCAGAATAGTAGCTCCTCTTCTACAGACTCTTCATTAATATAACGGATGAAAAGTAACAAAATGGCTAAATTGGCAACATCAGTCGATTCGTCAAGTTGAATCGCAAAAGGACTGGCACGAATTCTTTCCAAAATTTCATTTTCGACATAATTTGCCATGTCGTTAATCTGGAGGTTGATTGTATTGTCTGACAATGGTACCATATTGACTTTATTTGTGAAAGATTCTCCAAGCATGCACTGTACTACATCATTTATACATGGCCGCAAAAGATATACAAGAATGTCTAACCGTTTCAGAGTAAATACACGACCTGAAAAGATAATCAATAGTAGATTAATATAACAAAGTTTGACTTTCACTTTCAAATTAATACTTAATTCATGAACAATGGAATAGTTAAGAGTAATAAAGGAATATTACAAACAATGTTTTACGGTTACAAGTTACATACGTGATTCAGGAACAAGTACAATAATTAAAATAATCAGACAATGACTTACAACTAACGAATAACGAAATTCTTGAAGAGCAATATATAATAGTAGGGGCAATACAAAAGATTTAAAAACAAATGTAAACAGTAAATAGTAGAAAAATTGACTTAAAATTAGAAGTTAAACACATTCTTTTTAAAGCAATAGGTAACAACAAAGAGATACTAATAACAATACACTGACTGTAGTTACAGATTAAACACATTACCGTATTTTAAAAACAAACACGCAAAGTATCAATAGCTATTTTCAGGCATTATATACTGTACATGGACCATGACTTTAATTCACATCTTCTTGACGTTACTTCGTATATTATTTTGCGTTTCAATCTATTTCAATTTATTATTTTTCACTGTAACAACAAAAATATGTTTCATAAAGCCTCAAGGCATTTCTCTATATTTATTGTATCATGGTACTCTTTGTCAATGGCAACCTGTAATGGTTATAGGAAGAAATATATATATAAATAAAAATAAAATAACTATTAAGCACATTATTTTAGAAGCAATAAATAGCTATACTAAGAGATGACTTAAAATTTACGAATTAAATACATTATTTAGTAACAACAATTGGCAATAAGGAGGTATTACAAGAAATGGCTCAAAATTAGAAATCAAATACCTAATTTAAAAAAAAATAAAACCAATAGTACAATTACAGTATGCGAAATTGAAGATTTACAGTTTCATAATAGTTGATTAGAACTAATACGATTTTTTTCCCAGATTAATTTAACATTTTACAGTTTGACGAATACTCTATTTAAGAAGGACATGCAATAATTATATGATTTAGAGCTGGTAAGTATATTGATTAACGGTTTGGTAAACATATAATTTAAAGTGTTCAGTAACAACTCAAACTCTTATCTTTCACGGCAAAAGACTGGACAATCATATAATACATGTTTCACATCTTGAGATTCCTTCCCACAAATGCAAGTTGCATCGTCTTTAATATGGAATCTATTTAGTTATTCCCCGAATTTTCCATGCCCAGTCAAAAACTGTGTCAGTACGAAATTTGGCGCTATTACTTTACATTTATTTCGATCATAGACCGTTGGAAAATATAGCTCTTTTGTAAGAATTCCCTTATCACTATTGACCCATCTTTCGTTCCATTCTTGCATATAATGTTCTTTGGCTACTTTTTGATATAGGATATCGGACATAAATTGTACGACAGTGGCATATCAGAGTTAGCTGCCATTTTTGCCAATTCATCAGCTCTCCTCATTTCCAACTATCTAGCGGCGGTTCCTCTATATGAGCACAGGAGCACGTGAACACCTTAAAAACCAACAATAATCATACATATTACTGTATTAATATTATTACATCTATTACTTTCCAATGTGCAATGACGATCCTACATTTTTCGTCTCGAGAGAATGTCCCGTCCGTGTGTCGTGTGCCTTTAAATCTCCATTGGACAGCAGCTCGCACAATTTTTCTCTAGCAGGGTGAAATAACCTGAGGCGAGAATATTTTCTGGTTTGTTACATTGGTTACAATAGCTCTGGTCGCACAGGTCTTAACGTGCTAGTGACAGAGAAACAGAGATGCTCCATCTCCCTTGGGTCTGGCATCCTGTTCCTTTCTCCCTCTTTCCTCGTTTTCTCTCTTTACTCTTTCTTTTCAAAATACCGTTATGGACGGGAGCTGATTCTGTTGTCTTTTGTTCAGCAAAGTAAGGAAAATACAAACTGCAATTGTGCGTATCGAAAGTTGAAACAGTAACACTTGAAGTTTGGAGACGGACGTGTGTGAAATTGTGTGTTAACTTAAAAGAGGATTAAAACATTCCTCCATACCATGACAGAAGACCGATTAAATACACTGGCTATGTTAGCAGTGGAAAAAAACTTGTTAACGACATCAGAGACTTCAATAGTAAAGTTATTGATAAATTTGCATCTCTCAAAACTAGACGCATGAAGTTCTCTACAAATAAATCTAGATCTTCAACACCATCTACAACAGCAGTGAAGGTGAGTCCCATGAATTAATTTTACTCTACTCTTGTTTAATGGTTTTAATTTTGGTTTATATGCGTAGATTTGGTACATGCATATTAGAACTCGTTTATCTCTGACGTGTGACTCAGCTATACGAGAATATATGAGTGTGTTCATTACTCATTTTTTTTGTGAACACCCATCCAAGAAAGGCAAGAGCCGCCACTGCAACTATCCCAGTGTGCCTCTGACCCAAGTTATACAAATATGGACGGCACTTTTCATTACTAAAGTTCTTATCTCCGAGGCTATAATGTTAGTGTTATATTTATCATTAATTGATGTTACTGCTGACTGCGAGTCACTGTAAATGCAAGCACTGTAACCAGATTGACTGCACCATTTGATTGCTTCTCGCAAAGTTAATAGTTCTCCCTGAAACACTGAGCATTCTGAGGAGAGTTTGAAGATAGCTGAGGCATGTTCGCTGTCGTTCCTGTAGGCAACAAAGGCACAGCCTACTTTGGCATTTTGATTAGACAGTTTATCGAAATGCGATCCATCTGTATAGATCAAACAGTCATGGGAATCTGCATCACAAGTTTCTTTGAGACAGGGTATGTACAAAGATGGATGTCCTGCCTGGAGAGGATTTGCTGGTTCTTGTACTCGAAGATGTGTAAAAAACTGAGGGATTTTTCGGTCTTGTTTTATATTGCTGATGTTTGCTTTAAATTCACCAACCAAATATAATGGTTCAATATCTGCTATAGGCTGCAGTAGATATTGTACGATATTCTCGGATGATTCGTAAGAGATATCCTCGTTGAATCTGAGATTTCTTCTTGAGCCCATTTTTTCTGTAATATATGTTGAAATGCTGGCACATAGTAAAGAACCATAGGTTCTACTGCTCCCCGATATACAGGGTGTTTCAAAAATACGGGGTATAATTTCAGGTATGTATTTCCCACATGTAGACAATCAAAATAGTTCATTACAACATGTGTCCGGAAATGCTTCATTTCCGAGTTATGGCCTTCACAACATTGAAATTCACCGGAACGTTTTTCTTTCCACAGGTCGTTGTCATTACAGAAGATGTTCAAAATGTCCACCTCCTGCTTGAATACAGACCACCCATCGATGTCACGATCCCAAACTCCAGGAGTATTGCATATGTCCTCAAACATGCCACAATTCGATTCCGAAGAGATTCCAAATCAGGCACCAGAGACAAATAAACCAATGATTTGAAATGGCCCCACAAGTAGAAATCGAGAGGGTTCAGATCAGGTGAGCGTGGAGGCCAAGCAATTGGGCCACCATCCATCGATCAGGAAACCTTCGATCCAAGTACCGGCGAGCCGTACGACTGAAGTGTGCAGGAGCGCCATCATGCAAGAAGTGAATGTGTTGACGATTGATCAGTGGAGTGTATTCTAAAACATGAGGTATGGTGTTTTCCAGGAAGTTTGTGTACGCCTGCCCCGTAAGTCTGTTTACAAGTACATGGGGTCCAACTAATCGATCACCAATGATACCGGCCCACATGTTGAGGGAGAACCACACCTGGTGATGAGATGGAACAGCTGCACGTGGGTTTTCATACGCCCATACATGCTGATTGTGGAAATTAGTTATGCCATCTCGTGTGAGCTGTGCTTCATCTGTAAATAATACTAAGGCAGGAAAGTTCGGATTTACACCACACTGCTGCAAGAACCACTGACAGAACCTAACTCGTGCAGGGTAATCTGCTGGTGACAGGGCCTGTACACGTTGCAAATGATAAGGATACAATTGATACTCTTTCAACAGTCTCCAGACAGTCGTATGAGGAACATTGACTTGCAACGCTACCCTTCGTGTGCTGATAGAAGAAGTCATGTTCACAGCCTCCAGAATTTCCTCCTGTACTTCTGGAGTTGTAGATCTTGGTCGTCCCCTTCCCAAACCAGGAGAGTTAAATTTTCCGTACTCGCACAGACGGTAATGGAGACGTACAAATGTCTTCCGATCTGGACATTGTCGCTGTGGGTACCTCTCCTGGTACAAACGACGAGCCAGCGCAGCAATGCCGTCCGCCTTACCGTACATGAAGTGTATCTCTGTCAGCTCTTGATTTGAATACATGTCGCACAGTCTAACGCCTACACAACACTGAATGTAACCTTCGCCTCGGAATGAACTGTCAGAGTGCCCTCTTAATGTCTCCTTTGACGGCAACGACCTGTGGAAAGAAAAATGTTCCGGTGAATTTCAATGTTGTGAAGGCCACAACTCGGAAATAAAGCATTTCCGGACACATGTTGTAATGAACTATTTTGATTGTCTACATGTGGGAAATACATACTTGAAATTATGCCCCGTATTTTTTAAACACTCTGTATTATCTTTAGTAAAGAGGAGTTAAGGACCCATGTGGATCTAGTTGCAGCGGAGAGAGCAGAAAGTAGCTTGTTAGCTTGACCAGCAATATGTTGAAGATGTTGACGGAAAGTCAGGCGCTTATCTAGTACCATGCCTAAGTACTTGAGTTCATCAACTAGTACAATGCTTGTGTTATCCATAGAGATGCTTACCGTTCTATTTTCTTGTAGTTAGCATTGCTGATGATTTGGACGCATTGAAGTTGAGTTTGTTTGTCTTGCCCCACATGTGGACGGCCGCTAGTGCTTCATTGGCTATGTCCTCTAAGTGCCTAAATGTGCTTGATTTTGCAAGTATTAGACCATCGTCGGCGTAAGCGTGCAACGTGCATCCTTCAGGGAGTCGATGTAGCAGATCATAAAGCATAATCCAGAAACCTGGACTACATGCTGATCCTTGTGGACATCCCCTCGTCACATTCTTGATAATGGTCTAGTCGCTTATGGTGAGCTGATTTCTGCGGTCTTCGAAATAATTTTTAACTATTCTACATAAATTTCTAGGACATTTTTTAAGCTTTAGTTGATGGAGTATTTTTGGCCATTAGGCATTGTCAAACGCACCTGATATGTCCAAGGAGATTAATAGTCCAATTTCTTTCTTTGAGTGTACCTCCTGTATCCAATCTACAACTTTACAAACTGCCAATTCTGTCGATTTCAGCGGCATGAATCCAAACTGAAGTTCACTGAGGGAACTGTTACTTAGTAAGTGATACATAATGTGATCTATGATGAGTTTCTCTAGAAATTTCCCAACATAGGCAGCAAGCTGATTGGTCGGAAAGAAGAGATAGTAACTTTGTTGCTACTTTGACATTTCAGTATTACCTTAACTACACCGAGTTTCCAGCAGTCAGGGAAAACCCCGAGCTCCAAATATTTATTATAAAGATTCAATAGAAGTGAAGGATGTAAGAAATGTATTTGTTTGACAACATTTGCTGATAATCCATCAAGTCCGGAGCCTTACGATCATTTTGCTTCAGAATTATGCGTTTCAATTCACGAGGTGTGAAGTATAAATCATCTAACGTATCTGAGTCAGCATCTGCTGTTGCACAAATTACTTTTTGGACATCGTTAACTTCCGTGTCATCTGGAAAAAATTTATTAGCCAGGGCGTTTGCAGTGTCTTTTGGATTTATAGTGGGACCCACAATTTTCCGTTTCCAGTGTTGTTAGCACTTTATTAAAATTTTGTGGCTTCCGAGAGTGTTTATATACAATACCCCAGGGGTTTGTTTGTGTAGAACAAAAGATTTTCCAACTGTTTGGTTTCGCTTGCGACATCATCAATCTGTATTGAGATTTGACCTTGTTGAAGATTTCTTCATACTTCACACGAAGGTCACACTTCACTTGTTTATAGCTTCGGTAACATGCGAGAACACGTTTTCTCATTATTGTAAGTTCAGTGTTCCACCAGTAGTTCTTCAAAGGTTTCTGGCTTAGTTTTGGTAGATGGGCATCACAAAGTCGTGCTATAACATCCGTGAGTTTTTAAGTAACAATATTTAACTGGGAAGAATTATTAACATTTTGTAGCTCTGCTGATACTGGTAACTTACTGCATTTGCCACAAGGAAAGAAGAAGTAGACTATTGTTGAAAATACAAAATTAAATATAAATTTGTTGAAATTCCACATTAACATCTAAAATCAAAGGCCTCACCACCATGTAACCATTCCTTAGTCGTGTCGCGGTACTGTTGTTAGCATTGTTAGAACACAAAGAAGCTGGCAGACTAAATTTCTATTGTAGCGAAATCAAATGCATTCCTAATGTTACATAACTGTAAATCAGGCACTCGTGGTAAATATTAATTTATTGTGGAAATAATGTGATAAATTCTCCATGTCACACATATGTAACAAAGGGCATTATAGAGTTAATTTAATTTTGAAATAATAATAATAATTTTAAAATAATAATAATAATTATTATTATTATTGTTATTATTATTATTATTATTATTATTATTATGACAATGCCAGAGAAATGAAGGAAACAATAATAGGTCTAACCTCGAAACCCGCCATTACAGAAAAGTTTTGGAGCACTCCTTGAAATATTTTGTGCAACCCCCTGGTTGGGAAACGATGGCTTAGTGGATAAAGTGTCAGCACATAGAGCTGAAAACCCGGGTTCGGGCCCCATTGCCAGAGAGAATTTTTCTCCATTCTACCCATTCTTCACCATATGGTAATTCAGAATTTCTGCACAGAAATATCATATGTACTTCTGTACATCATAGTAATTCAATATCAGTACTAAATGAGGTATCTACAGATATGTTTATGTTCCATTATCGCTAGATTTGTAGGCTGGTCCTATAACAAACTGTATCTCATCTTTCCTCTGGAGAAATAAACAATAATAAATTAGCATTGCTGCACAAGGAAGTCTGAACATTTGAGTAAATTTTCTCGCCCTCAATTTTTTTAGGAGAGAATTTCCACATGTCAGATAGTGCAATACAATACCCAGCATTCTTTTTTTTTTTTTTTTTTTAATCAAGATATTCTTTGACATTAGCAAAGTAAATTTCTACACTGTCACTTTATTTCGCAAGTTAGTGACTCCAAGATCTCCTGATCTTTGAAGCGAAGAAGTGATAAAAATTGGGATGAAAATTACTTCAACAAGAGTAGGCTTAATTATATTTAAACAATGAAGGAACAGGTCTCGACCCACTCGCCTGCTGCAGCAACTGATATTTTCTGTCCTTATCTGTTGTCTCTGTCTTCTACGTCTCGTGCACCATGTGACATCGTACTGCTACTAGCATTCAATTGGCATAGGCATATGTCTTCTTATTCTGAAACTGCTTTAATTGGCGATGTATGCAATAGAGGGGAAAAGGAACTGACCATCCTACCCCATTATCTCCTGGCCTAGTTGCCTCACAAGTGGTGCCTTGTTGGTATCACTTATGTTCAAACCTATCTTGGGACAGTTGACTAAACAACAACAGTATACGACTTCAGAAACAGGTGATCCTGCAAATAATAATTGTTTAATTCGTAATAATAATAATAATAATAATAATAATAATAATAATAATAATAATAATAATAGTAATAATACACTCTACCAGGTCACAAAGTACACAAGCAGTTAAAATTTAACAAAAAGTTAAAGAACAGAATACTAACATATTAAAAAAAATAGCATAATAAAATCGACACTAAACAACATGAAAATAATACCATAATAGAAAAAAAGAAAGTAAAATACATTGAAATATAGTAAAAGCAAATCATTTAGTACAAAAGGTTAATATGGAAAACGTAAGGAAGAATATAACAAAATGGAATGTAATAAAATAATAATAATAAAAAAGAAAAGAAATACGAAAATTAAATAAAATTCACAATAAAAAGGGTATGATAATAAATTCATCAGCTGATAAAGAGAACAAAAAGGGGAAAGGAAGGGAAAAAATATATAGTCTATATTTTTACAAAACTATCGCAGAGAAAAGGGCTTATAATTGAAAGGAATCTGAATTGAAAAAGTGTAATTTTAATTTATTTTTGAAACTAGACAATGTCGACAGTCTCTGACATGTTGTGGTAGAGAGTTCCAGAGATGAGCTGCAGAGACAGTGAAAGATGAAGAGTAGAAGGATGTTCTGTGTTTAGGAATGGAGAGTGTGATATGTTGTTGTGAGCGAGTATCTATTTCATGATATGAGGACAAATGTTGAAAATGAGAAGCTAAGTAGCTAGGGTTAGAGGTTTGAAAAATATTGAAGAGTAAAGAGTGAGTGTGAATAGTTCTTCACTCTTTGAGACGGGCCCAGGACAGCATATTTAGTGACGGTGTGATACGGTCAGATCTACGGATGTTGCAAATAAATCGAACACATGCATTATGAACATGCTGTAGTCTGTCTGTCAGTCTCATGTTAAGGTCAGTGTAGAGAGTGTCACAGTAATCAAAATGAGGCATCAAAAGCGACTGCACTAAATTCTTCTTGAGAAGCAACAGAAGGAAATTTCGAATTCTTTTTAGTGCGTGAATTTTCATAAAATTTTTTTTACATGTGTGTGTGATTTGAGTATTCCAACTTAAGTTTTTGTCCATATAAATTCCTAGATTTTTTACTCTATCACTGTAAGGGATAATAGTTTCATTCATTTTAACAGGAGATAAGTCACCTGTGTTTAATTTACTAAACCTAAAAGTCGTTGATGTCCCATTATAATTGCCTGTGATTTCTCTGAGTTCAATTTCAGTCCAAACTTTTTCGTCCATGAAGTTATTGATTTTAGGTCATTGTTTACTTCATTTATTGCGTAATTTAGTGCCGATATAGGTGCAGAGATATAGATTTGTAAGTCGTCAGCAAATAGGATATGTCTACAGTGTTCAATAGATTGTGATATGTCATTTATGTAGATCGTAAAAAGTAGAGGTGCAAGAACTGAACCGTGTGGAACACCTGCACCCATGGTACGCCAGGAAGAAAAACGATCACAGACCCGCACACACTGTTGGCGTACTTGAAGGTAGGAGGCAAACCACGACACTGAACTTTCTGATAAATTACGGGCTCGGAGCTTGCATGGTAACAGATCTATGTCAACTGGTAGAGGGGAAGAGAAGGCCTGATGGCCTTATCTCTACCAGGTTAAATAAATAAATACATAAATAAACTAAATAAATAAATAACTGAGTCAAAGGCTTTGCTGAAGTCAAGAAGTGTCAAAATGGTCAATTTTTGTTTATCGGAGTATGTCTTCCATAACTTTAAGTAATGCTGTATTTGTGCTATGTCCAGTTCTGAAGCCTGTCTGATTCTCGTCAAGTAAATTGTGTTTGTTCAAGATGTCCGTCAATTGTTTGTGAACAATGCGTTCCAATGCTTTTGACAGGGTGGGCAGGATGCTTATAGGCGATAATCATTTAGGTTTGAAGGATTATTATTTTTAGGAAGGGACGTACATAAGCTTTCTTCCATAGGGTCGGATATGTCGAGGTCATAAGCAAGGTATTCAAGATGTGTATCACAGTTGACAATATTACGTCTATGATTTTACGCAGTAGAACAATGCTGATGCAGTCAATTCCTTCAGCTTTAGTACTTACCCGTTTTATAGCTTTCTTTACATCTAAGTCTGTTACGTATGTGAAGTAAAATTTCTCGCTTGTTTGACAGGTCGCTTGCAGTAGTTCGTGAATTATCTCTTCCCTCTCCTTGGGGTCAATTGGTTGTGAGTGTATCGTGGTAAAATGGTTATTAAGAGCGTCCAGTGAAATAGAAAAGTCGTTTACTTGGTCATTGTCTCCCTATGCCCATTGTTTTCAAGTCTCGCCATAGTGCTGATGGGTTTGAAGATGGTCCAATAATGTCATGTATGTGTCGAAGTTTCGAATTTCTTATTTCTTGGGTAACTTTGTTACGTAATTG
Organism: Periplaneta americana; assembly: GCF_040183065.1. Taxonomy (NCBI): domain Eukaryota; kingdom Metazoa; phylum Arthropoda; class Insecta; order Blattodea; family Blattidae; genus Periplaneta; species Periplaneta americana. Next base: position 93,284,790 of record NC_091127.1, read on the forward strand.
TTTGTATTCATTAGATTGTCTTCAGATCTGGTCCTTCTGTATTTACGGTAAGTTGCGTCACATTCAGTCATCATAGTGCATATTGAGGAAGTTAACCATGTCTTTTCACTCATTTCGATTTCAGTGATGCGTGTTTATCGTAAAGTTGTGTAATATAATCATTAAAAATCGAAACCTTGTCATCTAGATTGGGAGTAGTTCAAATTGTGTGCCAGGGAATCATAGTTGCGTCTGATATTAAAGCTGTCTGGTCAATGGGTCTCAGGTCTCTATTTGTCACTGTTTTACGAATAATTGGAGGGCATTTGAGGGAATAGACAATGTAGATAATATCATGTGCCGAGATTCCCGATGCAGGTATTTGTCCGTGCGTCAGAACTTTGTCCCGGTTTGTTGTAGCTATTATGTCCAGTAAAGTCTCAGAATGTGGAGTGTGGTTAGTAGGACTGAGGGGAAGGACTGTCAAGTTGCATGCTTGGAACGCTGTCAATAGTTGTGTCGTGCAGTTCGATTGGGTGGCAAGCAGATTTGTATTTAGGTCGCCCATTATAATTGCGTGTTCATAATGAAGCAGATGGTTTATTAGGGGCTCTTCAATATCCATTAGTCTATTGATGTTTGGGGGTTGATATATTACGCAAAGGAGATATTTTTGAAAATATGCAGTTATTTCAATAAAAAGAATTTCAGGGGTAATTTCATTATAAAAAGAATCCCTTTCCTCATATATTTGTTATTTATGTTTTTAACATGGAACATTAAGAGGGCACTTTTTGGGAAAAATGTCTGTTACCATTTCTGTAACATTCTATACTCATTTTGATTATAGCAGGAGCATGACAATGCAACCCTCAAAACACCATTGTTCTTAAGTGGCAGCAGGCCGATGCAACCTGCAACATGTTATTGAAAAAAATGAATGTAGCTTGAATATCATCGTATTGAGCAGTGAATGCTGCATTTATTTTTTTGCACTAGTTATATTTAAAAGAAAATATGCTAAAATGGTGCTCATCAAGTGATGATCTACGATTATTTGAAATCACACACCAACCAAGCACTAAAACATTCCACACAATTATAGGGATTCCTTGCCATATATATATATATATATATATATATATATATATATATATATATATATATATATATCATACCTACCTTTATGTACGTTACAATTAATTAAATTCTTATAAAAATATAGATAAAAATATGTATACAGTTGAACTTGGTTACAGCGACCATGGTTAGTGTGAAACTTCGGCTACAGCAACGTGACAGACATACAGCTTTTATTTGTATTAAATAAATTTTATTTTTGCTTTCATAATGACAAAATTTTAATAAGCAACTCGTTTACAACGACATTTAGCAACAGTATAAATTCTCTAAGAATTCATGTTCTACATACATTAAACAGAGACTCTAGTTGAGAGAAATTCGCAGGTAGTGAAAAATACAGTTTTCAGTTATGTACTGTTACAAAAGTATTTTATGGGCCAAGAACTGGAATTCTACGAAAACAAGGTGGAGAGTGCAGCAGGTCAAACTCTTTCTTCTGTCATAATAATAACCCTTTAAAAACAATAGCAGATCAAGTTGTGTACCTTACTCCAATCCACACCTTCAGTTAAGACTGTAATTTCAGACATTCAGTTTGCAAACATGTTATATAAGGACAATGCACCGAGGTGGAAAGAAAAGAAGAGTTCTAAATGTGGAAGATAAAGTTAATGTTACAAAAAATTGAGAATGGTACAAAGAAAACTGATGCGGGCAGTGAATTTGGTTTGGTTAAAGAAGAATTGAGAACTATTTACAGATGCAGTATTTTGCAAAACTGAAGCAGAAAAAAAAAAAAAATTCAGATTTATTAACATTATGTATTTCACTATTTTCTATAATCCAGTTTTTTTTTTTTTTTCAAAAAACATGCCATAAATATCTGAAGAAGTTCTAGTATTGATAGGCCTACATAAAATTACAAATTAAATTAAATTAAATGATGTACAAAATACATAATATTGTTAATGTATTTCTTCTTTGAATTTTATTTACTAGGTATTATATTTATTTATTTTATTTTTATAGTGACACGTGTTTAATGCAACAGAATTTCTTTAGTCCCTATGCTGATGCTATAACCAAGTTCAACTGTATTTTGAACTTCAAAGAGATACTGCAAAATTCAAATTTTTTAACAGATTCTAACTTCGTAATAGATTTATAGAACTATAATTTATAATATTTTGTGTTAACACAGCAATCTAATTCGACAAAATGAATTAAACACTATCTTACGCCAGACAATTTCACAGTCTAATGGTAAACAAGTTTGTCACTGGATTCAAAGTTAACAACTTGAAACCTGGTGAAAGTGACGAGTTTTTAAGGAGTAATAAAAATGTTAGCATGGCTTCCTTTGGTGGAAATTAGATTTATTGCATATAATAATCAAGACACAGGTAGTTGTTCCTCTTTCAACCAGCTTCTCTATTATATGTTTGGGCTATTCTGATTGAGATTATAGATGTCTCTACACAACAACATGTCATCAGTTGTCGTTAGACATCAGAGGCTTCTGAAAGATAAGACAGGAATTGAAGTAGATAGAATGAGATACAGTAAGCCTTGAAAGACTGCAATGTTTAAGAAATCTACAAAGGACATCACTGTTATAAATGATTTAGAATCAGACTTCTTGCTATAGCAATTTCATTTTTGTTTTGTAATCAAACCCTTGATAAACTTTTAGTTAAATGATTTGTGTGTCAGCTTTCCATGCTGGAAATTCAATGTGATATCGTGGCAATTTCTAGTTCATCTGATGTTGAATAAAGGTAGTTTTGGGGCAGACTTTCTCAAAATATTCTCCTTTGCCCTCCATTACTCTGCCTGAATTACTAAGCATGGGCACAATGATGTTAATTCATTTCATTACAACATATAATGGCAGTTTCATAAATTTTAATTATTCCACACAATGAAGATTTGAAAGTTCATTTATGTTGTAATCAGCATACAAATTGTCTGCCATTAGCAATAGTCGTAAAGAGAATACTAGATACTTCTTTTCTTTTAAGGCAAATATCAGGTAAACCCATAATGAATTTTCGGGCTCATCTCGCAAATAACCATTTTACTATCACCAATCAGCCATTTCAGGCAAACTGGGAATTCCAATGAAAAAAACTTTTTCAGAAATATTTGTTTATTATTAGTATAAGATATAGGTAAGGTTCTAAATTAAGTATTCTAATGTTTTATTTTCAAAAGGAAAATATTTTACAAGTTTTATGGGTATTGAATCTAAGTGGTTTTGGCTAGGTAATGGGTACTTTGTGTTTCCCTGAAGTTTGTACTATATTCTTTCTGCCATTTATTTAAGTAGACTGGGTTAATAACAATTAGCAATTTTACAGTTCAAGTGAATAACAATTAGCAATTTTACAGTTCAAGTGAATATTTTGACTTAGAAATGTCACAGTTCTTTTGAAACTGGAAAAATGAAAGACATTAACACATCTGTAACATCCGTGACATGAAAGAAACAGCTATAAAATATTTACTGATTATATGTTTCTGTGAATTAATTGGACGCAATGAGATTAGCATAGCTTTCACATGGACATTATGAGAATGAATCTCTTTTTGCTTGAGGCAGAGATCTATGTTTTACACTTTTTGTTACTAAGGTGTAAAGTGAGTTCACAAATCTTGTAACATCTGTGACAGAAACTTTTCATTATTTTCTGTAATAATAATACATTTTACTCAAACAACTTTTTTTCTGTAAAATAAAACATCTTTCTAAATTGATTCTAATAATAAAAGTCGACAAAAATCATTTCATTTTCAGTTGTATAGTTTGAAAATAATAAAAATGTAACATCCGTGACAACTGGAAAGGCTGCAATTTCATAGATGCTAAATAAGCACGCAGTTGATATAATGAAGTTAAATGATTGCTGATTGCCTAAAAATTAAGACATTTCCAATTGCCATTTTATGTGCTAAATTACAAAACACTATCCATTCAAAATTGCAAATCTTTCAATTATACACTGGAGGACAAAAAATTTGGGTCACTTGAATTTTACTTTGTATTTAATATGTCACCAATATATTTTTAAATGGTGATTAGTTTAATTATACGATTATAAACGTAACATAGACTAAAAACGAAAATGATTATGACTTCATATTACCAACAACAACATCACAATCTAGATTTGAACAAAATTTTGCTTATGCAGAATGTGACAACTTATTTACTAAATATATATATATATTATTTAATGTACCGAAGTACATATGATATTTCCATGCAGATATTCTGCGTCATCATACGATGAAAGAGTAATGGAACGGAGAAAAATTCTCTCCGGCGAGTAGCACGTAGAGCTGAAAACCCGGGTTCAAATCCCAGCGCCGGAGAGAATTTTTCTCCGTTCCATTACTCTTTCATCGTATTACTTACTTAAGCTTTTAAGCAACCCAGAGGTTCATTGCCGCCCTCACATAAGCCCGCCATTGGTCCCTATCCTGTGTAAGATTAATCCAGTCTCTATCATCATGTCCCACCTCCCTCAAATCCATTTTAATATTATCCAACATTACCAAAGGTCTTTTTCATTCTGCCTCTCAACTAACACTCTATATGCATTTCTGGATTCGCCCTTATATGCTACATGCCCTGCCCATCTCAAATGTCTGGATTTAATGTTCCTAATTATGTCGGGTGAAGAATACAATGTGTGCAGTTCTGCATTGTGTAACTTTCTCCATTCTCTTGTATCTTCATCCCTCTTAGCCCCAGATATTTCCCTAAGAACATTATTCTCAAACACTCTTAATCTCTGTTCCTCTCTCAAAAGTGAGAATCCAAGTTTCACAACTGTACACAACAACCGGTAAAACAATGGACATTATTGTTGGAAATTGTTTGTGTTATGAAGTCATGTTCATTTTCTTTTTTGTATAATAAGATTATAATCTTAGTGACCTATTAAATACATTTACAAAGTAAAATTCAAGTGTCCCAAATTTTTTGTCTACCAGTGTATATTTAATTCTATAGTACTTACATAGAGTCAGTAAAAAATATCTTCATACAACCTACCAATTTATTCTCTTTTACATAATAACATATACGAAAGTAAAACAAAAACATGCTGTTCCATTTCTATAGATTACCCTGATTTATACTAACGGAATTATATACAATAGTTTGAAAAATAAACAAACTTGTAAATTACATTAAATGAAACTGAAAAACAAAAACATAATAAAACAAAAGTCTCCATACACTACAGTTTATATGCATTCAAATCACCAACCACTTCTCATTTAGTGATCAGTTGGACCTCCTTTTGTTTTTATTGCATCCCTCATGCCTTTAGGCATGGTTTGTACTAGTTCTCTTGTTTTCTCTTGCTCAATGTTGCCCCATTCTTCTAGAATTTTTCCCTCAATTGTTGCTTGCTTCTTATCTTGTGTTTTTTCAGCCTTCGTTCCATTTCATCTGATAAATGTTCTATGGGGATCATGTCGGGGGATAGGGGAGGAGTATAGAGCTGTTTTTTTTTTTTTTTTTTGTAAAATAACCAGAGCTTTACATTTGAGGCAGTGTGTTTAGAGTCATTGTTTTGATGAAAAATAAATGTCTCACTGATGTTGAGTTTTTCAGCATTATCGTGTAGGTTTTCCTTCAGGATGTTCAAATATTGTATCCAGTTCATATACCCGTCCACAAAAACCAAATTTTCCAAATCTGCAGCACGCATGCAGCCCCAAACAAAAACACTACCTTCTCCATGTTTTACAGTAGGGCACAAATTCTTGCTCTGTAATTGTTCACTAGGCTTTCTCCATACCATTGACCTACCATCTGAATCACTGAAGATTATGACTGAATTCCAGAAGTCCTGCAGTTTGTTAACATGCTCCATTGTGAAAGCCAATCTCTTCTGCTTGTTGACGTTGCTCACATAGGGCTTCTTTCGGGCAACTCAGCCATGGTAACTTTTGTCTTTTATGACATTTCTTATAGGCTGAGATACCACCTTTACCCCATAATCTTCTTTAACCATGACCGTCAATCTCTGTGCAATTATCTTTGGATTTTCTTTGACGGATCGCAATACTGCTCGTCTATGGTTGGATTCCAGTTTCTTGGATCATTCTGATCGACTTCTACTAACCAGTTATTTCGTGTCATTGTACCTTTCAAACACATATTGTACAGAAGAAGGTTTTTTTTACATTTTCTGCTATTTTTTTATCGATTGTCCCTCCTTTCTCAACTTAACAATTAACTCTCTAATTGGTATTGGTATTTCCATTGTAGTCACAATTTTGCTGCGTCTTATCTTACTACAGTAACAGGCAACTCTATACTGACCCTGTAGCTTTCTGAACAACAACAAACACAGGTTCTCTTACACCAGTGCTGCCTGTACGGAGACTTTATGTACTCTCCTTTAGTTTTGAGTTGTGTTGTGTCGTGTTTACAAGAACAGAGGTAACTGTGCTGTTTTCTGTAGGTATTAACCGTAAACAGAGTATATTTTACGTAATAATAAAATTTATTCTTTTACTATATATTTAATCAGATTTTTTCACAAATGTTTATATGTGAGCCTGGTGTACGGAGACTTTTTTACTGACTGTATACACAAATCTTACACTGAAAGTTATAGAAATTCAGTCTAAAAAAAATACAGCTTAATAGTAGTTTTAGTAAATTTAAAGTGAGGAATAAATTTCTATGTACATCAGCCTGTTGACATTTACTATACACCTGCATACCTAACAGATTCAATTAACTCCTCATATTCTGTAAGTTTCAGTGAACTAGTACAATTCTTGGAAGCGTAGGCAAGAAATGTTGGGTAATTCATTTTGCATGAAGAAAGTTCTTTTACGTGACATGAGGCCCCTAACTCTACTTCTCTTGCAAAGGAAGTCACACTAAAAATATGATTCTTGGTTGCAACTTTGGAGTTCTACTTTCCCCATTGTTTCGAAAACTTACAGATTACAAATGTAGAGTAGTATTACTGGAGAAATGAAAAGGCTCTCGAATCAGTTTTGTCCATTATACTTGACTACACCAAAATTGGATAATGGAAAATCGTGACATATATGTACCGGTACCAGGTGACTAAAAAATAAGCTTATTTATGAAATGCAAGGTGATGGAAAACAAAGTTATTTGGAATAAAGAATGTAATGAAACAAATCCATTATTTGGAATGGTTTCTGAAATATATTAAAGTTGAAATATTCTAATATACGATGTTAATTATCGTGTATAGCAGCCTTCCTTTACCTGTCCATATGTCATGACTCTGGAGGTGTTATATTTTGTGAACAAACACCTCCCTTTGATGTTCGAATCTACAAGAAGACAAGTTAGGTCACTAGCCTTAAGAATGCAAGTAGCTCTTCTGTATAGTGAATAAACCCGACTTAATCATTTTATTAGGTAATGAAAATTTCATGCTGCAAATTATCCGAGACACCACACAAACACACGAAAAGCCATCAATCATATGAACAATTTCCATGTCACATGTCGCTATGATTGGAGGACACTTTGAACATATATTGTAAAGGCAAGGCTCCCCAGTACGATAAATGCTGATATACTGCTAGCACGGATGGGTATTTCCTAACTAACAGTAACAAAGTATTTAATGATATTTTAATGCTGTTCTGATATTATTACAATCCTAATTAAGTAAAACAACCTCATGTAATACAAATTGCATTATAATATCACAACAGTCTAATATATACAGCCACGAAGCTCAATATTTACTAAATATGCAAACATAGATAGTTGCTCACCACCAGGATCGCTACTATCACCTCATCACAGACTCTTTCCCTAGTAGACGATAAAGTGTATTGTACTTTCGATATCGTGTTCTTTTCAAAAAATTAACACCTTCCTTCCACTATTGAAATATGAAATACATAAGGTTTATGTATTATTTTCATAAAATATACATTATATTCTATAAACTCACCTTCCTGGAGCTTTCGGAAGAAGGATAACTCTAACCTATTTTTCTTACAATTTATAGTACCACAAACGTCTCCTTGTTCCATATTATTATTCAAATTATTGTATTTTAGCCATTTACATTTATTACAACAGATAACAAACATTTCACAGTTTACATAGCTTTTCACAAAAATGCGAAATATGCCTTTTCGATCTAGATCAAGCCGTAATGTTTGTTCGGGTTTTCTATTTCAGTGTATAGAGCTCAGTGAAATATTATATTACAACTTTATTGTGTATCATTGCTACACTTTATTCAGTGTAAGTTCCGTTTATACTTCTTGTTGCATAATATGTTGCAGAAATAATTACAAAACTGTGTTACTTTAACGCGAAGAGAATTTTACATGTTAACATCGTTCGCGTCAACATTTTAAGCTTGGAATCGAAGCTATTTTGAGGTTTAATAAAAAAGAATTTATATTGTGATTTCAATTTAGCACATCTACCTTTCATAATTTTAGACAAAACATTTACCATACCACTCCTATGAAATTAGTGTACGTACAATCGTGTTACTTCGTCTCTTAAGTAGTACATAAATACAATAATTCAGTACTCAATTGTAGTATTAAAATACAGACAAATTGAATGTCCGGGGTATCATACATGACATTATGCTTAATTATAATGTATGATTGCGAATTTAGGAATATAAGTTAAATATAGTAAACATAACCTATAATTTTCATATGAATGGGAAGGCATTGGAGATCACTAAATTTAGACAGAAAGGGGCAACTGGTACAGTAAACATAACCTATAATTTCAACATATCTAAATATCTGTGCGGTGCAAATGAAAATCATTGAATCATGCATAAATGAATGTACGAGAATTTCACAATATTTAATCGAAATAAAGGCAGGTATTACACATACGAACAACATGATTTTCACACCATAAATAATATTACACCTTAACTCGCAAGTGAATTATGTCTGAAGTGTCTCATAATCATTGTTTTAAATTTTATTAATGAAATTATACTACATTTTAGAGAAACATATGTTACTGTTTATGCATTCCAACTAATTTATATGGTTGAAACGCCGCCCTTCGTGATCGGGTTAAGCGAGTTACATGGTCTGTGTTACAGCCTGTATTAGATCACGTTGGCTGTGGCACAGTTTATTGTTCCTAGTACTCACAGCGCTCCAAGCGGCTAGCAACTATTGCGAGAATTGCAAAAAATCATCCCAAGCTTCGTGACTGTATTTACTGGACTGTGATATCACTGTGTTTTAAATTACACTTCAAAATACTGATCTCTGAAACAATGCCATATTTTAAAAATAAAGAATAAGCTAAAAGGCACCTAAGACTGCGCAGTGTCATATTTTTATAGTTGGCAACATTGTTGATTTCTGTCGTTCCGTTGAGAGAAGTTGCTTGTGAGATGTAGCTCTATGGTGTAAAGTGCTTGTGTGAAAGTGGATTTATAAAGGTTCATTAGGTAAAAATTGATCTTACCCAGATTCTCTTATAAATTTGCATATGAAGAAGATTAAGTTTATTTAACAATTCCAACGATGTAAACCTGCATGCATGTATTACTGTTGCTAGACAAATACATAAGCTACATTATGCACTTTGCCCTGTTTGTCTAAGTAAACATTTCTGCCATTTATTGACTACAATGCAGAACTATGTAGAATTCTCTAAGATTGCGCTTCAGTGCGCAATCTTAGAGGCAGTAAACAGTCTTAGAGGCACATCGTCTCATACAACCAGTTTTTAAAAATGAAATATTATTTCTTGTAGCTTTCTACTCAAGTGTGTCATGACTTCGTCATATGTTAGGAAATCAGACAGAAAATTAATATTTACCCAAGAAATGTTAGAGAAAAGTCGAACAATAATCGAAAATGATACCCTGAGATTGTTGAACAGGCACTAATTTTACAGCTATGATCTCTTCATTACCAGAGACAATGGAGTCAAAGAAAAGGAAAAGAATTAAAAAAAAAATCTGAGATTTTCTCTTCCTCTCCATACAAGAACTCACTTCTAGAAACAATGAAAACTTCTAGCAACAAGAAACAATGCGAAAAGACCAATTCTAGTGATTCTTCAGCTACAACAAAAAAGTCGTGCAACATTAAACAATGTAGGAAGAGTTTCAATTACTATAATCCATCAGTGTCAACTTCAGAAGGAAAAATTGTCTGTCCTGGTTGTGACGAAGCCTATGAAGAACCAATTTCTGAGGACTGGGTGCAAACAGTGGTCACATGATTGTTCAAGCTACGAAGGCGTTGGACTTTTTAAATGTGAAATGTGTTGACGCGCATTCTTAAAGAACAGTCTTATAGGACAGTGCCTGTAAGATTGCACGTTCACAACTTTTCAAAGAAGCATTTTTGTAAAGAACAAATATTTCATTTTTGTAACTTTTTTTCATATTATTGTGATCTTAAGAATCAAGAGTTTCGTTTCATAAATATAGTTTTTATATTGGTCTCAAAAATGAGTATCTAAGGACACAAATCTACTCAGTGCACAATCTTAGGAGCATTTATCTTACAATCACGACCCTTTTAGATCTTGAATGATACTGCCATGAGCTGTATCACTATATCACCACAGACGATTAACAATTTTTAATAATCTAAATGTTGTATATAAATGTAACATATCATATACTAAGAAAAAATACTGTTTTATATATATTTTAAAAGAAGTACAATAAGAAATCAAGGTTATTTGCATGATCATTTCATTCTTTGTTAAATTCACAAATACAAATAGATCTACGTATATTACAATAAATATTCCTATAACAAGTGGAATAAACATTCAATTTACAGCTGAAGATCCACTTCATAAATTAATCACAGTCAAAATGGAATAACTTAAATTCCCACAGCTCAGTTCATTAAAATTTGTTTCATAAAAAATGTTTACCAGATTACACCATTATATTTCTGTTGCATACGAAAAATTAAAAGCATCATTTATTGACAATCATGATTCTCTATCTCGCCAAATGTCACCATATCACTGTAACAGAAGTCAACCATTCCACTTTACTCACCAACAACATTAGCACAGCTATTAACGTCATCTTCTTTATACCTTACTTACAAATTACAGTTCAAAACGAAGCTTATAAATCAGTGCAGTTACTTTCGAACCGATCCGTTTGCATCCAGAGTTCGAATACAGGTTATGTGGCTCAGGTCCAAATGTTAAATCTTTCAAAATTTCTCTAAAACAAACACAAAACTTTATTTAAAAAACATGCTAAAATTAAATAATTTATACAAAAAACATCTCAAATAAAATGAAGACAACATTTGGACGTAAAAACATGCTCAAAATAACACTTAAAAAATCGCAACTGTTTAATGGTAATAAATCTCAAGTATGAGAAAAATAATCCTTAATGGAAACAGTACTGAAAACATAAGTGGTGTGAGGTGAGAGCATGCTTTCACATTCCACAAATTACAAATCCATCACTCAACTTTTATTTATTTATTTATGTCTATAACAGGGCAAAGTCCCAATTACAACAGAGAGTACACATATTTGCTTAGAACATAAAATTGGAGATAACATGAATAAAAAGAGATAAAAACAAAAAAAAAAGACAAATACTCCGTAAATAAAAGACACAGATACAAATATAAATGAAAAATACAAAATAAAAAGAATGAAGAATAGATAAATATAGATATCATAACCAAAAGTAAAATGTAGCTATATATGACAAATTACAGAGTAATAATAGATAGCAATACTATTTAAAATCAACTACCTTCAGTATATTAATAAGAAAATGTTTATATTTCATGTAAGAAATGCTGAAATTTAGAGCCCATGTTTGACATATTTCATTGAATTTTGAACATATTTTTAATACTGGTGAATTTTTAGCGTTAAACTGGATTTGTGATAATATTTCGCTATTATCCAGTAGACCATTGAATATTTTATAATACAAGTTGCTACTGGTTGCTACATAATCAAAACGTTCAATTACATTCTAAATCTTTTTCTTTTTACATGCTTCACAAATGCTCCACGTGTCCATCTTTGCTGATGTGGCAGACATATAGTCGATAATCCATTTTGTCCCACAAATATGTCAGCATACCACAGTCAATCAGTGTCATAGCTGTGGGGTGATATGGTTGCGAGGTTCACGGATATGTGGGGAGTGGGGGTACAAAAACAGTATCCTTCATGAATACCCACAAGAAAAGTCACATGAGAATAAATCTGGGGAATGAGGTGGCCACTGCATTAACATGTCATATTCTTTACCTGTGCATTCTATGCAACATTGTGGCATATTTTCATTAAGACCCTTACACTTCGTAGTGATAATGATCTGGACAACTGTCTTGTTGAAAAACGTAATTATTACTGTCTTTATTAGGCTGTGGCACCAGCCAGTTTTCCAACATGGCCAAGTATGTCACCCTGGTGAAATGGTCCGTACACCTTCACCTTTGAAACTGTGCAAGACATTCACTTGAGGGAGTCTCGTACATGTTCAATGATTGCATACAGATTTTCAGTCGCCCAGAGTCACACATTTTGCTGAATCATCTTGCCACACAAATGAAAAGTTAGTTGCTTTGTCTCCAAAGATGAGCAAAACTGCCAAACTGTCAAGTAGCCATTTCAATGCAGAAATTAAGACGCACTTTTTTGTCATTAACTCTGAGAGCCTAATGGAGCTGAAACTTACAGGGTTTAACCTTCAGTCTCTTATGAAGAATTCGCCACACTGTTGATTGCGAGACCAACTATTAAACTTGCCCTATAGTGGACTTGCGGATGCTGCACTTATAAGCTTATCTAATATGATCCACAGTCCTTCACTTTGCCCTGGATGTTCGGCCAAGGAGTAGTGCATAGACAGCCTTCATCCCAGAATTTCTCATATCACTTCTTGATACAGTTGTATAAAGGTGATTCCTTCTGGAATTCAGCTCAAAAATCATAGCTGCACAGTCACAACAAACAAAATCACTTTTCATGTTTACTTAGCACATTATTTGCTACTAGTCCACACCTGTGGAGTAACGGTTAGCACGTCTAGCCGCAAAACCAGGTGGCCCGGGTTCGATTCCCGGTCGGGGCAAGTTACCTGGTTGAGGTTTTTTCTTGGGTTTTCCCTCAACCCAATATGAGTAAATGCTGGGTAACTTTCGGTGCTGGACCCCGGACTCGTTTCACCGGTATTATCACCTTCATCTCATTCAGACGCTAAATAACCTTAGATGTTGACAAAGCATCATAAAATAAACTACTAAATATTTGCTACTAAAGTTACTACAGTGTCCTAGCAGAAACCACGGCAATTATGCATGGGGTGGTTTCTTCACAACAATTTGGGGAGTTTGTCATTCTATTGACATATCTTCTACCCCCAAAAGAAGAATTTTCTCTCTCCGAAATAAGTGTACTGTCTGCCTCTGACGAGTTTGTCTCCATAGGACAAGATATCCTTCTCATTGGTGTGGAAAACGGTGTTTTGTCGTATTTTTATCACTCATTACAGATGGATACTTGAGTTATTATTGGCCACTAATCGCTACTAATAACGTAGATCAGAGGAGAGGATATATCAATTGTTTCACTAACATGCAGTCATCACTTTGCAATTGAAGAATGTAAACAACAAGGTTTGTAAGTCACGGAATAAAATTTTTCAGGAGAGACAAAAAAAAATTTTTTTTTTCTTCCCCCCCATGCAAATCATCTACTACTGGTGACATTTGTGATTGCGTACATTAACTAGGGTCTACTTTCTCTTCGAATTTCGACATATGACTTTTGTAGGTGTATTGGTCTTCACACATACAACATATTTTGACAACCACTTAAAAATAACAAAAATGACTCTTACAACCTTTGTTTCTTACACTCTATAATTGTCTCCTACTTCCTCTAATGCCATGAGGCTGATTTTCGACATTCCTGTCTTCTCTTGGCAGTGGCTTATGTATAATCCACTTCTGTGATTGGGGAGCCTAGAAAGCAGAGTTATATTATCCAGATAATATGATAGGAGACCATGTGTAATTTATGTGGTGCCATGATAGGTCTTAAATCTAAACTTAATCTAAATTCCAGACCAAGGACGGAACACAGAAAAAAAATCTTGTGCTCTGACTGGGAATCGAATCCAGGACATCATGAACTGTAGCCAGCCATAAGCTCTGACCATTTGCCTATGGAGGTTAGTCAGTTTGTATTTTTTTCATTTTTCATTTCATTTCATTTATTATATTATATAGATCTTACATTAGCATTGAAGCTTTAAGACGTGGAACAAGTCAAAATTTTACAACATTACAATTTAAGCAATTTTATATGAATGTGTTAAAGTTCTTGTATTCGAAGTGTGAATTTGATATGAGCATGTAACAATGGCTAGCACGAGTAAATGAGACAAAACCATACCTAGTGATGTTCGAAAGCATGTGACATGTTACATGAAAAATATCCTTTGCCACAACAAATTTTCTCGTAAGGCAGGTCTACATACTGTATGTGAGAATCATATTTTAGGGTGGTCCTTATATGATCTGAAAAAAAAAGTTCTGAAATTCTCATCTCCTACCCTCTTATCTAGTAGTACACCAATAAAAACGGACATGTGCCAAAAATTGAAATGATCATAGCATAATTAGGGTATGCTCAACTCATCCAGCAACACCGAAAGTGCTATCCTGATTCAAAGAAGTCTACACTCCTCCAGTGTCTTTCTTCACCCTCTGTTATCGAATAGGCACCAGATGTATTGTGCTGGAATGTGAAAGTTTCCCTTATAACAACATAACATTACAATTTCTTCTGTTATTAATGAACGGGCTCGATGGCTTCTAGTGTTCTTGTATACTTTCTGTATCAACTTCCAGCTTTCTATGTGAAAATGTCACTATTTAAATTGTTCCATGTTGTTACCTACAATATAAAAGAATGATACATTGATTTATTGATCGATTGATTCAGTAGGTAGTTAAAACATCGTTCCAACAGAACCCACATAAGATGCAGAATAACTGCTCAGTAACGGGAAATTTCACTTGGATTGAGCATACCTCAAATATTAACCTATTGGACCAGAATTTCACCCACATTAGTTTTAAACCAGAGAGAACCGATTGCAGGAGTGGGAGGAAGGTATTTTAAAACTTTAAAAATAAGAACCACCCTAAAATATATATATATATATATATATATATATATATATATATATATATATATATATATTAGGGTGGTCCTTATTATAACCTGAAAAAATAAAGTTCGCAAATTTTCACCTCCCACACTCTTATCTAGTAGTACACTATTAAAAACGGATATATGCCAAAAATTGTAGAGATCAGAGCTTATTTAAGGTATGCTCAACGATGCTTAATTTCATGCAGGATATGCCATACTGATATATGCTGTTTTCTAATGCCAGGCGTTTGACAATAAAGTCATTTGACCCCTTGCACTCCAATATTTTTCAAAGATATTATCATGGCCAGCCACTGAAGCACAGATTTTGAGATACTGATATATGGGTAATTGGGTAATACATTCAAGTCGTACAACCATAGTCAACTATCAGAAGTTCTATATCTGGTGTGCAGACATCACATTCATGAGCTCCTTTTGGAGGAAGCATTTAGTGTCTGCATCACAAAGAGACTATCAACTGGACTGGAGGTCCCTGCTTAAGTGGTTTAAGTACTATGTAGTTCTGGCCCAACATCATGCACAGTTTGCTGATTACAGGTCTAAGGTAGAAGTACCATATATTGCAGCTGAACTAAAGAATGTTTCCATAGATGTGAAAGATTTTATAGTAAGTCAACCTGAAGTAATTCATCCACATGATGATTACCGAGAAGCATTGTAATAGACTCTCTTGTTCTTGGGAGCATTTTCTCCACGAGGGTGAGTGTATCAGATGACCTGTGAGGAATGAGAAAGCTGCAATGTCCTCGCTGCGATGATAGTTAATCCTCATGACTCCACAAGGAGGATTGCCTGTGACTCAGGATTGTACCTTAGTACAATGTTTAGAATTGTCAAAGACAACAAATTTAATCCATACCATATTCATCTCCATCAGTAACTTGAGGAACATGACTTCCCAGACTCGTGTTGATTTCTGCAACTGGTTTCTAAACACGGACCGTGATTTCGAGCTCAGAATTCTGTGAATTGATGAGGCAATTTTCAAAAGTTATGGTCAGGTGAATCTCTACAATGCCCATTATTGGTCTCCGGTTAATCCACACTGGCTACGTGAAGTGGATTACCAGCATGTGTGGAGCCTGAACATGGTGTGGCCTCGTTGGACACTGAGTCATAGGACCATACTTTTTTTTAGGAGAACTTGAATGATAGAATATATGCATGCTTCTCCAAAACATTTTGCAGCATTTGCTTCATGATGTTCCCCTTGTGCTTCTGTTAATAATGTGGCTTCAGCAGGACGGCTGTATGGCTCACTTTTCACATTGGGCTCGACGAGTTATTAACCAGTTATTTCCCCTATAGTGGATTGGACAAGGAGGACCAGTAGCTTGGCTGCCCCGATCTCCTGACTTCGCTCCAAATGACTTCTTTTGGAGGAGAATTAAAGAACCCTGTGGGTCTCTCAGGTGTGCTGAAGTGCTCTGTGCAATCACAAAATAATGTTAGTAGGAGATCAGAATGTTGTTTAGCACAGAGTGGCGGACATTTTGAAGAATTACTATGAAGAGTGTACATACATTAACAATGTATAGCATGCTCAGAAGATCCCATTTTTGTTGCTTTGTGAGTAAACAATAAAAGTTAGAAGAAAAAAAAAGTTTCAGTAAAAGTTGTTTCTTTTTAAAAGTAGTTTACAATGATACCTTCAATGATCTACGAGTATGTTCTCATTTGAAATTTCGAAGTTGACCACAGGTACCCCTACTTCCGGGTTGTTATGGGAAATGGTACTACCACCAATGGATTCTTTACATAGGTTTAGGTTGATCAAATTTTTTTTTTATGAACAGCCAGTATCATACAGTTTTGGAGAAAAAAAGCCTGATACAGGTGGTCTGAAACACCCGGTATAGCCTATGTACGAGACGTGTTCTTAAAGTAAGTTCCAAAAGGGTGTAATAAGTAAATGGGAAGATATTTACAAACCGCTTTTGTTGCATTGTATTCCCCACACTTCAATTATTTCTCAACATAATCTCCACCATTATTGAGGCATTTATCGAGTGTGGCACAAGTCTTTCTATCCCCTCATTGTAGAATTCGCCTGCCTGTGATGCGAACCATTCCCGCACTGCTGTTTTCACTTCATCGTCGCCATCAAAATGTTGACCACCGAGGAACTTCATGAGTGCAGGAAGAGATGAAAGTCACTCGGAGCCAAATTCGGGCTGTAGGGGGGTGGCCAATTTGTTCCCAGCCAAATTTCCAGATGAGATTTTGGGTGTCATGAGCTGTGTGGCCGAGCGTTGTCATGAAGCAACACAATTCCATCGGTCAGCATCCCACATCTCTTGTTCTGAATTGCGCGAAGGAGTTTTTTCAAGGTCTGACAATAGGTTTCTCTATTAATGGTTTCACACCGAGGCAAGAATTCGATGAGTAGGGCTCCTTTTCTGTCCCAAAAACAGTACACATGATCTTGCGTGTTGACATGGTTTGCTTGAATTTCTTTTTCCTTGGCGATGCAGTGTGTCTCCATTCCATGGACTGCTGCTTCCATTCAGGTGTCATGTGAGACATCCAAGTCTCGTCACCTGTCACGATATGGTCAAGAAACTCATCACCTTGCTCACTGTAACGTGTGAGAAAGCTCAATGCACTGGAAGCTCGTTTGGTTTTGTGTTCCTCGGTGAGCATTTTGGGTACTCATTGTGAGCATAATTTTTGATATCGTGATCGTTCTGTCACAATTTTATAGAGAACACTCCGCGACATTTGTGGAAAATTCAATGAAAGCGAAGAAATTGTGAACCTCCTGTCCTCATGAATTTTTTCATCGACAGCACGCACCAAATCGTCATTGATCAAAGATAGCCGATCGGTATGCTGCTCGTCATGCATAGAGACGCAGCCCTCATTGAACTTCCTAACCCATCTCCTGACCATTCCATCACTAATGGCATCATCACCATACACCTCACAAAGTTGACGATGAATGTCAGCTGGTTCGATGTTTCTCGCATTGAAGAAACAGATAACAGACCGCATCTCACAGTCGGTGGGGTGCTCGATCACTTTAAACATTTCAACTGATCACAACTAACCACACACACACAGACTGAAGCTCTGAAACTGCATGCACAGCTTGCCTGAGGACTGAAGAAGAAAATATGCATGCGCAAAATAACGATTGCAGTGATACAACGGCTATAATTGAAAACGGAACTTACTTTAAGAACACGCCTTGTATATATACTGTATGTATACACACGAAAACAAAAAGTGGCCAGTTGTGTTTTTTAATTGACTGCCAAATGATAGAGTTATTGGCATAAATCCAACCTGAATATGTCACAAAATTACAATTAAAACTAATCCTGATGTTATGGTATACAAGAACATCCATAGTAGTCAAGATTTAGAATGAACAGAAGCTACATTTATAAGTGTCAATGCTTGTTGAACAAAAAATAGATATTAAGAGATAATAATAGTACATGCAATCAACTTCAATGTTATATTCATGCATTCCGTATCTCCTTCATAGCTGAATGGATAGCACAATAACCCACCAAGAAAATGTTTTGCTTTCGGTCCTCAGCCGTGACTGTTTTTTTTTTATTATGGTCTACTATTACATCTTTGGAATTTGAACATAATTATGTTACTCAGAATTATTGTATGTTTCTTGAATACATTTTGGAAAAAATAAGTAGCCCTGAAAAAGGTTGCTTTTTGGTGTCCATTCAATATACACACCAATAACCTGTGTTGTTACTGACTTCTTTTAGTCGACTGTGAAAGGATAAACCAATTTTTAATACTCGCTGAAGTACACAAAAAGTGTTGTATCACCTCTCTAAGTATCGTTAGCATTCTCTTATATTGACTGTTTGTTATGTGTACACATCAGTCCCTTGAACTGTCTCTAAGCATAAACAAACCTGCACTGCACCCTACCTTTCGAAAACAAAACAACATCACTGCATAAGGAGAATATCAGTTGAAGTCGTAACATTGTTGTAAAGGAAGCATTACAGACTATTGTTCTGTTCACTGTGTGGAAGTTACTCAGTCATTGCTATGGCAAGAAGACAAATCCCGAAATTTGACCATGTCCGAATAGTCACACTATGTCAGGAAGGACTGTCGTCAAGGGAAGTTACTAGACGTGTACATGTGAATCAAAGTGATGTGGTACAGACTTGGAATCATTACAGAAATACAGGTAATGTTGAGGACTTGCCTCACTCGGGTCGTCCACGGGCTACAACTGCAGCCAATGGTCGCTATCTGAGAATTTTGACTTGGAGAAATCACATGACCAATGCTTACAGGTTTGAATAATGATTTCTTGGAGGCCACAGGGCGTCGTGTATCTAACCAAACTGTAAGAAACAGATTGTTTGATGCTGATCTTCATTCGAGACGATCATGACAGCTCTGTTTCATACACATAGATGTTAGAGTATGTTACAGATGGGCAATGAATCATGCAGATACTGTTGAGAATTGGCACAAAGTGCTGTTCACTGATGAAACTCGCATGTCTTCTGTCTGACGATCGTCAGCAACTTGTTTGGAGGGAATCGGGAAATGTTACAAGTCTGAGACATGCTGCACAAGTACAGTAAGGTGGAGGCTCAGTGATGTTTTGGGGTGGCATTACAGGGGGCCACCTCATGCTCCACAATATAGGAACGACATTCTTTGCCCTATAGTGTTACCGTATTGTCAACATTTCAGAGAAGACTTCCTTTTTATGAATGACAACTCTCGCATTCATTGTGCAGGCAATGTCAATGATGAACTTCGTGATATAGATATGGTCCGACTGAAATGGCCAGCTTGTTCCCGCAGACATGAACCCTATTGAGTATGTCTGGGATCATTTAAAACAAACTGTTTTTGGACGTCCTGATCGACCATGCAATCGGCGAGATCTATGCAGAATTGAAGAATGGGACAATTTAGACCAACAGTGGCTCAATGAACTGATGGATGGTATGTCAAGAAGGATCCAAGCATGTCTTAATGCAAGGGGACGAACTACTGAGTATTAAACTCATTGGACTGACATGTTCAAGTTTATAGTGAGAGAATAAAGTTCTATTTTTGTTTACATTATGATCTGTTTTCCATTTAATGAGCAATTTATATTGCAGATGTGTTCCATTTTCACATATCACTTCCAATTTTGTGACAAGAGCATAGTATGTTTTAGTTTATAAGTGATGCAAAACTTTTTTTAATGTGTGTATATTATGTGAAGACTCAATCAGTTCCATAAACCAAAACAATAAAATTTATAATTGCCGTATATAATATATTTATTAATGTTACTACAATGTATGCCACTCTTTAATGAATGAAGAACAGGACAAAATATTTGAAATGTTCGAGTTAAATAAAATCGTCATAAATTCAATAATAATTTACAGTTTCTACACTACTGTTTGTGAAAATTGCAACACCATGAAGAAATCATGAGAAATAAATCGAATTTATTTTACATATTATTAATATTGATTACACAAATGATTAACGTTTCAGACTAATACACATGAGTACATCAGTATTTTGTGAAACTTCCACGAGCTGCAATCAGGAGCTGCTATACGTCGTGGCAATGAATCAAAGAGGCCTTCGATCTAGGGAATGGCCTGCTAGGTTGCTTGTATACATGCCTATAGTTCATTGCAGCTGGCTGCTGGAGGTTATTGACAGACTACTTGTCGACCAACCATATCCCATACATGTTCAATAGGCAACGTAACTGGCAAACGGGCAAGCCACTGAAGAAGCTGAATGTGCTGTGCGTTGAAGAGAGCTTGAACATTCCTGGCAACATGTGGTCGTGTATTGTCTTGCTGGAATATAGTGTCAGGAATGCGCTGAAGGAAGGGTATGATATCTGCCTCTACAACGTCCTCAAAGTGCCAGTTGGGGTTGAATTTACCCTCAATACATAGCAGCCGAGATCGTGAATGATGCCCAATGGCGCTCCATATCATCACACCTGGCGGTCAGCCAGATGACACTGGACAATGCAGTCTGGATGATACCGTTGACCACATTATCATCTAATCAGTATACGACCGCCATTAGTCCAAATTGAAATGGGATTCATCCCAAAAAACACCACATGTTGCCAATCTGCATGCTGCTCTGTGTGTTCACGAGTCCATTGTAGCCTGAGACGTCGATAATCTAGGGTCAAGAGAATCCGTCACAAAGGAGTGCGTGCAACCAGCCATCTGCGAAGAAGACGTCGTCAAACAGTGGAAGCAGATAATGCTACACCTGTTACAGTGCTCCACCATTGTGCTAACCCTTGTGATGAAGCTGAACGATCCATCACTACCATGTGGACGAGATGTCTGTCATCCCATGGTGTCGTCACAGATCGTGGTCCACTGCCAGATTTTCGATGTGTTCGAATCTCTTCGGTCCACTGCTTCCACACTCGCATTGCTGTAGTGGCATGGTGTATCACATGAGCAGCAATATCGCGATATGAAAATCTACCTTTACGCAGGCCAATCATTCATCCCTTGTTTGTTTATACTGCGGCCTTTTAGCACGACGAGGCATAGTGATTTTTTAGAGAAAGGTTTACTGCCTGTTGACTCTACACTGCTCGTCTGGCTCCACAGCCCTCTATTTATGCACATACCACAACAGTTCAAAGGCCACTGCTGGGTTCAGGGATGCAAAATCATTTTGAAATGCTAATCACTTGCTTGTCATACCCTGCATTATATTTAGTATAATTTTCACATGCCTATCTATGTTCCTTCAGGGTGTTTCACTTTTTATAGACAGTAGTGCAGTTACATTTGTTTTTCTTGAAATGAAACTCATGGTGTTTTTCGTATTTCTCACAACTGCAATTATTGCATATAAAAATTTTAATGATAGAATATTAAATAAAATAAATGAGAGCAAATGTGTATAAAACGGTTACATAAATTTGGTCACTAAATTTTTTAAATAATTTTTGTAACTTTATGAACGAAAGACAAAATATAGCTCATTAATATTTTTGATCCTCAATGGGTTTTAACATCGGAAACCCATATCATAGCCAATACATCAGGAGATGTAGACAGAAACATTCGATAAGGAAAGCCCTGCCAGAGCTATTAGTTAAGGCAAAATTGACATTGTCACTTTGAAGTAATTTACTGCCTTTATTTGATTATACTTATTATGTATCATTTAAGTGTATAGAGCCTATTATTGTTCAAAAGAGATAAACTTTAATAGCACAAGTCCTTTTATCAAAGTAAAAATCTCGACGAGAGTAAACAAAAACTGCTGTAACAACAAATGCACCATAAAAAACAGGTCCCTGTTTGTGTAGATTAGTAAATTGGCATCTAATAAAATAAAATATGAGCAAAATGTTACCTCAGCGATAGTGGGCTAAAGCTAATATCAGTGAAAATACAAACTTAACACGTTATTCAAATGGGCCAATCAAGTACCTGAATGCTGAACTACATGTAAAAATCAAGCATACACTTTTGAGTCAAAAGTGTCATACTGGTTCTATTATAACTATTTTAAAGCAAACTATTCCTAGAGATTTGGCAGGTTACAGGTAGATGCCTGCAGTAAGTGAAGAGTTGAAAACAAAACTGAATAGTGACTCCCTAAATGAAAATGCGAAAAAAGCAGCAGCTGCTGAACTGATGGTGCACACTCGAAGATACAAGAAGTTTTATAATAAACTTAGTGAGATTAAAAAGAAATGCCAGAATGAAGAAAACATAATGGAAATTTCAATAGACTTTATGCAAAACGTCCCATTACCTCATATACCAGTACAGGAGGTATTCTACTATAGACAACTATGGGTTTTTGTTTTTAAAATTCATGATCTGAAAACTGGCAATGCAAATCTTCACTTGTACCATGAAGGCATTGGGCGAAAGAGCCCAAATAAAGTGTGTTCTTTGTTGAATGAATATATAAAAATCAATATTCCAGACAATATCAGGGAACTTAATGTATTTTGAGATGGCTGTGCTGGTCAAAACCGCAATCACACACTTGTGCGTTTTTGTTGGCACTGACTTCGTTGAAGAGATTTGATAAAATACGTCATTACCTTCCAATAAGAGGTCACTCTTTTCTACCAAGTGATCGAGATTTCGGTGTGATAAAGAAAAAAATACGTCGTCAGGATATAATTTACAGTCCTGAACAGTGTAATGTTGTTGGTCCCAGTCTTAAGCAAGCAGCTGAGTATGGAGGTTCATTTGTGCAAGTCAGTGGAAGTAAGCGTAGCAGAGGCATTGACTTGTGTAATAAGTGAAAGAAGCCAGAGTGAAATGGAGTATATTGAAATGAAACAAGATTTAGTAGCATTGAAGGAGACCATAGCAGAGATGAGGAAGAAGATGGAAGTAATCCAACACGAAAATGAAGATTTGAAAAGCAAATGGGAGAGGAGGAAAAGAGGAGAAAGAACTTGATATTTTTTGGAGTAGAAGAAAAGGAAAAGGAAAAGGAACATAGTGGTGAAACATACAAGAAGATAATAGGAGTGTGCTAGGAGTGTTTTGGAATGGATTTGAGCGACGGACAATTTGTGGATGTATTTAGAATAGGGAGAAGAAATCGAAATCGCAATCCAGATCAAGTTAGGCCTATACTAGTGAAATTCAAGAGCATGACAACGAAGGATAAGATCGTGAGAAACAGAAGGTTGCTAGGGAACACTTCCATCAGAATGGACAATGAATGGAGTTATGAAGTAAGGAGCAGAAGACGAGTTTTGGTCCCATTCCTGAAATAAGCTAGAAAAAGTGGTCAATTTGCAAGACTGTGTGGTGATAAATTAAAGATTAACAACTTGATCTTTAGTGTTGAAGAATGTCTCGAAAGCATCATGGAGCCAGTAGTAGGTTCGGAAGAAATGGAGAGGAATAGGAGAGTCCTGAAGGAGAAAATTAGGGGATTAGTGTCGAGGAGCATTGGAAATGATATCAGCCTGGACAACATTCATGAAAATAGCAAGGCAAGCATGACACGGAGTTCATCAGACAGACATGGAATGCGGAAAGAAGCAACTTCAAGCGATCGAGTAAAGCCTAGGACGTCATCTGAGGAGGAAATATCAACACACGCGTCAAAATTCCTGCAATCAGCATTTTGAGGCGATTCCAAGGCAAGCACGTGAGTTGCGGAATCAGGGGAAAACAACAAGGCAAGTGAAGAAAAATGGAACGGATTCAGGTAGCAGTGATGAAGGAATAAAGGCGAATAGTAAAAAGAAACATTATGATTGAAGAAGTTGGTGTAGTGGGGAAGTAGTGGGGGAAAATACAAGAAAATAGTAGGGGTGGGACAAGGATATCAATAGGAAGTGAAGTGAAGTGAGGGGAGGATATAAGTGTGGGGGTCAGGAATGGAGAAGTGGGGAAATATAGATGGCTAGGCTGGTGAACGAGAGGTGACAAGATACATTTAAAGAGAACATAAGTGAAAGAGACGGAAGTAAGTTATGACTTGCATAAATTTGCTATGTAATAAGGTAGATGGCACTGTATACAAATATGTGAAGTGCCATCTCACAGGAAGAAAGTGCTTAATGACAAATATATATCATATCATATCATATCATATCATATCATATCATATCATATCATATCATATCATATATCATATCATATCATATCATATCATATCATATCATATCATATCATATCATATCATATCATATCATATCATGTTGTTGGTGCCAGTTCACTCTTCAAATTTACTTCAGCTTTGCACACTTCTAACTTTTCCATAGACTACAACAGGTGGTGGCCTATGTTCTAAAAAAAAATTCTCTCTCTACAGATTCAAATGGAAAAGGAGTTCCTAAAGAAATGAAGCTGTCATTTCAAGTCTCCAACTGTTATCTACATGTTTGAGTATGACAGCTCAACACCAGGACTTCATTGAGGCGTTTTACAGTGAATACGGTACCTTCAGACTCGCCTCCTTAGCAGGAAGAGTACACATTGCCCAGTGAGAAATTCTAGTGATGAACACCCAATGGCTATCAATGTAGAGAAGATTGACGACATTAGGAGCTCCTACAGTATGTTCCTGATGAACACATGGCATTCTATAGAGACATTATTCAGTGGAAAACTGTTGCAACGTCTTAAGACTGATGCAAATGAAGCATATTAATCTTGTTAAACAGAAAATTTGTTAGTATTTTTGTCGGAGATTCATTGCAGTTAGTAGACTTTATTTTGTCATGTTAATGTATTATTTTTTAAATGGTTCTGATAAATAAGTATTGTTTATTTTGAAAAGGTATCTAAGTCAGATTTGTAAAATTATAAATTTATACTGTTTAAAATGTCAATTATTAAACATTCTATTAAAGATATATTTATCAACATGATAACAGTGTTTTTCACTACATTTTAAAGTCTGTACTTCTTAATTGTTAACTCTAAACAGTTGTTTCAACTTCCTGAAAACTTTTCATTTAATGACTTAACCCCCTTTCAAAATAAATGATTCATTTCTTCCAGAGACAAACTCCTCAGAGTACGACAATATAGAATATGAGATTCTGTATTATGTGACAGGTATGCCCTATTCATAAATCAAATGACCTTAAGCCATCACTAATGGATGACAGCAAAATGTAGGGCATAAAAAATGCAATACTTTTCCTGTATGAATCAATATTTCTTTACAAAATTGTGGTATACTATTAATTGAACTACATTTAACAACTCCCTCATACAGAAAAAGACTGATTAACCCTCATACCACTACTGCTGTCGCCAGAAAAAATGACTACTCTTCATTTCTCATATCACCACAACTACTATACTATAGAACTACTGCTACCGGTACTTCATTCTTCCAGCCACCATCCTCTTCCCATTACCACCACTTTTAACAGTTGCCTTTTACTTGAGGAATGTTTTTTGTCAGATTCTATAGCATAAAAAAAATTTCAAGGGTCAAGTAAAAAAATATGGCAAATCTAAACGTGACTATACATACCCAGTGAGCATGAATAGACCCATTTACATATTAATCAAAGGCTTAAAATTTATATTTCTCAATAAGTGTTTATGAAAGATTTAGTGATTTGTAGCAGTTTGAAAAGATCATGAATTCTCTCGATTAGGATGTTGATAAGCACTAAAAATATTTATTGGCAACAATATTAAGGTAGAGTTAACAGTGCACATATTCACAGCAGAGAATTTAGTCTGTACGAAGAAAAACTGTTACCATTCATCACTTTAAAAAGAATAACTAAATTAACTGTTACAGCAACAAATAATATTTGCTATAAATCAAATTTTTACATGACTTTATTTTCAAAGAAAACAATTAAAATATATACAAATGAAACAGCCTTTATCGACATATGACAGAAAGGCACACACATTCTTTGTACCAACTCCAGTAGGAAGGAGTTAATCTAAATACTACCGAAATATTTCAATAATTACTTACCTAACATGCTCTTCAGTTGGAGACAACATATTTTGTCGGCGAAATTCTGCTTTAATACACTGTCTTACATGTGATTCTTCCAGAGGCAGAAATGGTATGTAATGATCTATTAGGTCACTTTCTATAGTGTCACTTTGATGGAAGCCACCTGACAATTCATAAAAAATAATCATTAGTAAAGAAGACAGAAAAATTTGAATTTAATTACTTGAGTTTAACAAAAGTTGCTGCTGTTAGCTCAAAAGATGCTCTATTAGCTATTGATAATGACAAGATTATGAGAAGTTGGAGAAGGCAATGTTGGTTCAAACAATATTAGTACAGAGGGTCACTAATGATATGAGTCATTCCACGTCAAATCGCACAAATTTAAACTCAAATTGACTTTCATGTTTCTGATTTAGATAAAACAAATTTTACACATTCTATGAACTGAAAAAATAAATACGTCTTTTATTATTGTTGTCTATATCGATTATTGTAGTAGATATGTGTTATCAAAGATTCTGAAATAGTTTGCGCATCATTATTGTTAAACGTGATTATCTCCACTAATAATCATCACAGAGATTTGCTCTTTGTCTCAATTTGGCGAAACTATACTTTGTTCTTCGCATAATAATATGAAAATATGAGTTTGTTAACTTGGTTTTAAAAAACATTTAAACACATAAAAATATGTTTTAATGGCAGCGGCTTATTTTAAAATTACAGAAAAAAATACTTAAATACCTTGAAATTATTTTAACCACCCTTAAAAAAATCAGAATGCTACTCTGAGCCGTTGAAGAATAATTAAATGATTCACCGAGCTGCATGTCTTGAGTTCGCGGGCTGGATAAGTACTGTTGCAAGATGATGTGCAGGTGCAGCTCTGGATGAGAGTCGTGTGACCACTTTACACTGTTCTACGGTCAGAATATCACTCTTTCACGTAATTTATGTAATATAGTGCTGTATTTAAATAATGTTTTTGTAAAATATACACTTGTAGGAATAATAACTACAGTTTACACAACACTGCACTTTTAAAACTAATCACCTACAACCAATTCTATTTTATGTCCACCACTTTACTCTTACTGAAGTGAATAGTGATTTTGCCAGTGGAAAAAAAGACTGAAGTTGTAAGATACCTCGTACCACTTTTGCTTGTTGGTACCTTGAATAGAAAATATGGCTATGTTATTTGTATTCACTAATGGTAAAAATTTAAAAGGAATGTTATAAATAATATTATTAATTCTATCAAGCATTAATTTAACATTTTCATGATGAACATAGACACAAACTGAGTGTGTGCCACTTGTTCCAGGGAGTACACATTCCTTTGGTCTGAGTTTGAAAATTTTGAAAACCCTATTTTGATATACGGATATTACTCTTTGAAACAATAGTAAGTATTATTAAGATTACATAGTATTAATCTTTCTGTTTGTGAACTTTCTTTCCATCTTCTTTAACTGAAACACAATTCATTTTGTCAGCCATAACCCTCCTCACATCATCAGAATTATAAAATTGAACAATCTTCACTAATATAATTGTTCCCAAACTTCTTCCGGATTTAGGATTAGGAGTAGCCAAAATCCCCTTTTCTGCTCCTACTTATTTAGAAATTCGTATCATGTGAGTGGTGATATTAAAATACTGTTGTTAATATTTGTATTTTGAGATTTCTGCCGTCTGTTTCATGGAAGAAGTCTATCAGTTTCTGCATTATATCGGAATTATTTGAATTTTCAGCTGAAGTCGAGTCTTTTATGATATGAAATATTTTATGTTTGAATGTATCTGTAACTTTCTGCATTTTTTGTTTTGGATTATTTTAGATAATTTTGTCTTCTTTATTGGCGATTTTCAATCATCACTAAGCTCTCACACATCTTCAATATATTAGTTTTAAAGTTCTTACTCGAAAGCAATCTGAAATCTGTGTAGTTCTATGTAAAATATAATAGATTATAATTATTTTTTTTGCATTTTTAAAGTAAGCTGTTATAAAAAGATAATTGTTTAAAAAGTGACCCTCTAAAACAACCCCATCAATAAATCAATTAATATAATATTCCATCTGTTCCATTTCAAATGACACCAACACTCATCGTCTATGATGCATAGAATCTTAACAATGAGCATTTTCATACTGCGCTGCGCATGAATTTGTCATATAATTAAAAGAGCATAAATAGTAAAATATTAAAGTATGATCCCAGAAAAAATTACAGACCTCTTATTTCGATTTGCAGAACATATTTTAGAAGATTTA
This sequence comes from Periplaneta americana, assembly GCF_040183065.1. Lineage (NCBI taxonomy): Eukaryota > Metazoa > Arthropoda > Insecta > Blattodea > Blattidae > Periplaneta > Periplaneta americana. The sequence continues at coordinate 93,313,784 of NC_091127.1, forward strand.
AGCAAATACTAAATGGTCACATTTCGTATACAGATGTTTGATTTGATGTGGAATGACTCACATGCACACAACACAACACCATACCTACTCCGAAAGACTTAGGAACTATTATTGTCAGATAAATTAAAGGGAAACTGCTAAGTGGTGAATGGACATTACGTGCTTTTAGAACTAGAGGTTATCTGTTTATTTACGTATAGTAACACTGCACCATTGATAATGTATCCCTCTCACTGCGGCTATCGCAGGTGTATGCTCCGGCGCGCGGATCACTCAATCAGAGCCTTCCGACCTGAACACGCCATCAGTAAATTATTTGCACAGCGACTTCTTATTCAAATAGCATTGAATCTTTGCGTGCTTTCTGTTTGAGTGTTCTCCTTAATGTTCTTGTAATGTAGCTAAACTTGTTGATTTTTTCATTAAATCTATTTCGTATTGGTGAGAGACAGTACATCCCCAATATTTAAATTGTGATACTTGTTCAATATTTATATCATCTACCACTATTTTTGATCTTACTGGGCTTTTTCCTTTAAATGCCATAATTTTAGTTTTATTAGTAGAAATTTTCATACGATATTGTTTAATTAATTGATTTAGACAGTGGATCATTCTCTGTCAATCATCTTCATTTGTAGCCGTCAGTATCTAGTCGTCTGCGAATAATAACGATTTTAATTCTGTATTTTTTTATTTTAATACCTCCATTCACTTCACATTGTTCCTCCATTCTCTTACAATCCCATCTATAAATAGATTAAAATAGTGGTTGACAAAGGACAACCTTGTCTAACACCATTATTAATTACTAGTGGCTTGTGCAGCAAATGCTGGAAACTAAGTTCATTAGACGTTCAAATAAAAATTTTTCAGATTTTTTTTCAATGAAGAATACCAGACATTTTGAAAGTTATTTACTTTCATAATAATGAAACATACTGCCTGTGAATGGTTTTTTTTATGCCAAATATTTTTTCTTGAACCTACCGGTATCCATCTTCAGTTTTTGAGTTTCAACGCGAAAACGCAAGTAACAATGTCAAGATGATCAGTGGGAGTAAAGCAATAGCTATTTCAGGTCATTGTGGATGTTAACGACGCTCGCAACTGCAGAGGTTATACCAGCGTCACCGGATGTGCCGGAATTTTGTCCCGCAGGAGTTCTTTTACATGCCAGTAAATCTACTGACATGAGCCTGTCGCATTTAATCACACTTAAATGCCATCGACCTGGCCCGGGATCGAACCCGCAACCTTGGGCATAGAGGGCCAGCGCTATACCAACTCACCAACCAGATAGACTTCATTGTGGATTGAACTGTAATTCTTGCGCTCTCTCGAGCTAATACTGAAGAGAATGACGCATATAAATATCTACACCACACCGCCATTAAGTATATGAAAAAGACCCAACCACACTTCATTAATAACTATAAAAATATTTGATTTCAATAACAATATTATTATTTTACGTAAGTTTTGTAGTTATATATATAAGTTAATAGCCGCCACTCAGTAAATTATAGAAATGAAGATCTAATTTAAGATATTCTCTACATCTACTTATACAACCCCAAAATGTTTCACTTTCATTTCACCAATATTGCATAAACATGTATAATTAATGAAAAATAGTCACATCATGGCATTAACTATAATATTTCATTTCTAATGGTAATAATATCATCAAACCACCTCAAGTTTTGTGGATTTTAATATCCAATACACAGCTGTACTCAGAAAATTAGGCCTACACACCGCAGAATCGTATTCTAATACCAACGCAGTTCTACATAAAACATTTCAAAGAATATAATGATATTTTTTTCCCTTTTTAGAAGTAGGCCCCTGATATATAAAAATGCATTTAAAAAATATAACCCCCTAAAAGGGGACCATTTTATGTTTTGATTGAACATTAAAAATTAGTACTGTTGTCCAACCAGGAGATCAACCGTGAAAGGAATGTGCTTACTATTGCGACATGTATTGGAGCGAAGTAGATATATAATATTATCGTTATAATGTGCTCTCCTGCATTTGTTATTTCCTGTATGGAGAGATTAAAAGACCAGTGATCTAATTTTGTAACTAGGGTAGTATAAACATGTGTGTATCAATGTTATTGTTTGTGCTGTGACAGCGAGCCAATAGAGATATGAGTACCCACGTGTGTGACCTTATGACATCTTATGACATCAACATTCATTCACAGCATTACTCCCTTTCGTCTCATCCGGCAGAGACTTTCTCGTGGTTGGAGCACAGTATATAATACTGCAATTATTGCATTTTCAAATTATATAAATATGGAATTTCTATGATTTATAGAATCTTCAGTATAACCATTTTCATAATACACTGCACCCTAATTTACGGAAAAATTAACATTTAATAAATGACTAAATAATTGTGTCAGCCCGAAAAAATTACACATGGGTTATTTATTTTAATCAATAGAATATATAAAAAAAATTGGAGCAAATACTAAGTTGTCATGTTTCTTAGGTGTTCGATTTGACATGGAATGACTCATATAGGCGACCTCCTTTACTTTTTCGAAGTATTAGTGCCATAAAGTCTATAACTTACATAAACTGTCAATTTTGATAAAACAGTTATAGAGTTGTTCTTGTTATAAAAGATAAAAGAAAGTTTCACTACCTTTAAAGAAAAAAAAAAATGCTTTTCACACAAATTTTACGCGTCTAACTTAGCTTTCTCCAAAATGTTTCATGACATGAGAGAGACTGAAGGTTCCAACAATTTTATTTTAAAATTGAGATGCTTGCTGAACATTGCTGTGCATATCAAGCTAACTGAATTTCTGTTGGTTGCAGAGAAAAAAAATATCTTTTTCCTGCATGGTTGTCTTCCAGAAATACAGGATCAATGGCTGTCATAACAGCAGTGTCGTAGCCAGATTTATGTTAATCTTTCAGAAACAGTTCACACATTTTTTTATTACAAAAACAAGTAAATCCACGTTTATTTCTTGCGTATTTTTACTCATTGGTTGAAATAAAAAATATGACATATGCATCCAATCATTTAAAGTTATTAAAAAAAAAATCATGAAACTGAAAGATATGACACGTACTTCAAGAGATATTGCTTCAAATGTGGCTTTTGGATCATTCAGTTCTTTCTGAACTGAAGTTAGAGCATCACAAATTTCTATTATAACAAAAGCACCACCTCGATCTTTCTTAAAACCAAGCCATTTGTATCTATCTGTCTAAGAAGGCATATAATGATACACAGACTTGGTGCTAGTTTCTCTTAAAGCATGTCCAGATAAACTAGAAATTCGTATTGGCACTGGATCATGAGATGTTGATATGGTGGTTGTCTGGACAAGAGGACTACCAACATCTATGGTGGTTGCAGCATGAATTAGTTTTTACACATAAATTATTATCTTTAACATCAGTGCATGTATCAGGATTCACTTTTTTTCATAGTTGTTGTTTTTAACTAACACTGGGTTCTTGGCTATAAAGCTATTAACTATCTTGATCTCTAATATAGGAGAGCAATGTAGCAAAGAGTAAAACTGTTTTAATGCAGATACCACATTTTTATGTTATAGCAGTTATATCACCTACACGCAACTCCCAAACTGTTTGAAGGGCCACGATCTAGCCAGGAGAAATGTCAGACAACTTCACTGACCATATCCCCTCTTTACCACTTAGGAGACGCTTATACATGCCATGGCAGGTCAGCATGCTGAAATGTCATTTCCTTCATTTCTGATGAAAGTTATACCGCTGTAACTTGGTCCCCAAAGCCTGGTTTGCTAAAAACAGGTTGGACCATGGAAAGGTGAGGAAGGAATTTGAGGAGAGATTATGGAATGTACTTCACTACCCCTTGTTCTTAAATTCATCAATGACTTCATCTGCACTAATGGATGGGAAGCAGTCTGCTTGGCAGAAAAGGAAGAGCCAAGTTTGTCCAAAAACACACTAACTATACCAATCCAATCTGGAGTTAGTTTTTGACTATAACCATACTAGATGTTTATTTTAAAAAGTTACTTACGAATACTTTTGAATTTGGTAAATTTTCGAGGCATTTTTTACAATCTACGTATTTTGAGGGTCCACAGATTCATTAGGGTGTGCCCAAGCCAAGGCTCATACATACAGGTTGTCTAACTTCCAATGCGTATGGTCCTGCGCCGCATGGTGAGTGACGTCATAGGCAGTCCACAGCTTCTCAACTCCTCAGTCTGCTGTTGTATTGTAAACTTGTTAGTTTGTATCAATCTATTGTGAAGTGTGTGTTGTGTTTAAAGAAGCAGTTTCAGAGCGCATTTTCTCTGAAATATTTTGTCAGGTACAGTAAATTTTATTACTATTCTAAGTGACTGAATTCGCAGTGTGTGCAGCCATCCATTGCATTGTTTCGTCGTATTTTTTGACATCTTCATTATCTGCTTTGTCAAAGTTTTAGCTTTCTTTCATACCGCAATTTTCTTTTCAGGCAGAGAGGTTTGTTTTGAAAATACCAGGAACTCGATGTGCTGTCACTGTATGTAATAACAGTCGAGATAAAACGAGGTCTAACAATGTTGTATATCATAGAGTCCCCAAGGATATTTCTTGTAGAAACCAGTAGGTGCAGGGATGCAAGAGAGAGAGGATTGTTAGTTATGTTGTGCCCAAGGATTATGATAAGCAATCATAATTTTAATGTGTAACACTTTTATTAAGCCGCCAATGCTTATCTACTATAATAGTCATTTACATGAATAAGATTTTTACATGAACGTTTTCGATACCATTTTTTTTGTATCATCTTCAGATGCATTATAATTAAAATTAACAATTAACATTTGTAAATGATTGAAAACCTAGCCATTGGTGTGTGTGTTCTGTGAACTTCTTTTCGTGAATTAAGTGTGTGATACAATTTATGGATGTCGCTTGTACTTGTGTGTCTACTAGTAATTAGTGCTTATAGTAATACTAAGCTTACTTAATATCAATCAATTTCTAAAATGCAATATAAAACTTATAGTATAACACCAATATAAAAACTTCTATAAAAGAACACTTGTTTGGTCGTTTTTGTTATTCTGTCTTTGAGTTCTGTTGTGTCTTGCCTTTTAATGGGGCGATTATAACTGTTCTCTCTTTGTTTTTATATAAAACTTCATAATACTAAAATGCTGAATCGTTGTGTAAGAAGCAATTTTTAGAGCACTTGTTTTAATCACTTGGTTTTTTACGAAGTGAACTGGGGTAGCTTACGAATTATTAATTTCACTTTTGCACTGTGTGTTGTTGTTGTATAAAACCTTATCTACTTCTTACTTGTCACGTAACCACATGTTAACATTACCATTTTGGAGTTCACTGTTATCCACTATTTCCTATGCAAATTCGATCGTCTAACAGGTTGAGTTACAATTTGGTTTATGTCGAGCTCCGTATTCAAGCAAAGCCAGTGCTTCTCTATAACAGTGTTAATATAATTAATGTTAGAATTTAGATGTTTTGAGTTTTAACTATATTTTATAATAGGAAATAAACTTACAATTCAGCTGTTTTGCATGTTGTGTACTTGTCGGTTGCGTGGCTCAGCTGGAATAACGGTACTCGCTCACAGAGTTCAAAGTACATCGTTGATACCGGAAGTTGGAGGGGGGGTTGGAGGTGCCTGTGTGGTGACTGTATGGTTTTGTTTTCGCGGGAGCAATTTGAATAAATTAAATAAGGGATTGTTAGTATTAGTTATTTGTTCATTAAGGAGGGGTTGTCCTGAGATATATTCTTTTGCTATATAAAATTGTTCAGCCGTGTGTATTGAGGGACTGTTTGTAATTTTTATCATATTTAATGTGTCATTTATGTTGGATAATTCGTGATTTTCTTCAATATGATGATGTGCAAATTCAGATTTGTTTCTATTGTAAATGAAGTCCGTTGTATGTTCTCTGTATGTGACTTTGAAGTTGCGTCGTGTCTGACCTATATATGTTTTTGTGCAGTTTTTACATTTTAACTGGTATATGCCGCTATTTAGGAATGGTTCGTTACTGTTGGTTTTATTGGGAATTATATTGTTTAATTTATTGTTAGTTCTAGCAGCTATATTAATGTTTTGTTTCTTGAAAAAATTACAGAGTTTATTTGAGATTTTGCCGTAATACGTCATGCTTTGCCATTGTTGATTATTTTTTGCATTTTCTGGTTGAAGTGTGGTAAAATTGTTTTTGTGTAATTTTGTTTTCCTTTTTTGAATTAGTCTGTTAATTAGTCGTTTTTCGTATCCGTTCTCGAGTGCTAGTTTTTGTATGTAATTAACTTCTTTTTTGTAATGGTCTTTATTTAGTGGAGTTGTAAGTAATCTGTCGATAAGATATCGGAATTTACTGATTTTATGTGTGGCTGGGTGTATAGAGTTTTGCTTATTGAATGTGTGGTTGACGTTTGTTTTCTGTATATATTAAAGGTTATTAATGGAGGTCTAACTGTTATATTTAAATCTAGGAAGTTCAGGCTGTGTTTATTGCTTTGTTCTAATGTGAATTTGATATTTTGATGCCATTTATTAAACTCATATAGTATTTGTGTGTTCAAATTTTGGGGGGCTTCATATACTATTAATGTGTTGTCGACATATCTTGCATAAATGCTAAAATGGAATTTGTTACTTAGATCATGTATATGTTCATTTTCTAAATTTTGTAAGAATATGTTTGCTAGGTATCCGGGAAGGGGGTCACCCATGGCTAAACCTTTTGATTGGGTGTATATTTTATTATTAAATTTAAAGTAGTTTTGTTTCAGTGATGTTTTCAGTAACTGAATGACTTGCTGAATTAGGTTGTTATCTACTTGAGCTTCGTTGAGTTATAAAAAACGCATCAGACCTAATACCAAAAAGTGAAAGTCATAGTTTCATAATGAAGAACCCTAAAGCACCAAATTTGAAAACACTGCCCAAAACACATAAAACAGAAATGACTATGAGACCAATAGTTACATGCAGAGATTCACCAAATTATAAGATCAACAAATTTTTATACAATTTCCTAAATACAAATATTATACAAGATACTCATTACAACATCAAAAATACACAACAAATTATAAAAAAACTTCAAAAACTGAAAACCTCAAATAATACTAAATTACTATCGCTAGACATAAAAAACTTATATACAAACATTCCAATAGATGAAACCATAGACATAAAGCCAAAAAACTCAACGAAGCTCAACTAGATAACAACCTAATTCAGCAAGTCATTCAGTTACTGAAAACATCACTGAAACAAAACTACTTTAAATTTAAAAATAAAATATACACCCAATCAAAAGGTTTAGCCATGGGTGACCCCCTTCCGGATACCTAGCAAACATATTCTTACAAAATTTAGAAAATGAACATATACATGATCTAAGTAACAAATTCCATTTTAGCATTTATGCAAGATATGTCGACAACACATTAATAGTATATGAAGCCCCCCAAAATTTGAACACACAAATACTATATGAGTTTAATAAATGGCATCAAAATATCAAATTCACATTAGAACAAAGCAATAAACACAGCCTGAACTTCCTAGATTTAAATATAACAGTTAGATCTCCATTAATAACCTTTAATATATACAGAAAACAAACGTCAACCACATATTCAATAAGCAAAAACTCTATACACCCAGCCACACATAAAATCAGTAAATTCCGATATCTTATCGACAGATTACTTACAACTCCACTAAATAAAGACCATTACAAAAAAGAAGTTAATTACATACAAAAACTAGCACTCGAGAACGGATATGAAAAACGACTAATTAACAGACTAATTCAAAAAAGGAAAACAAAATTACACAAAAACAATTTTACCACACTTCAACCAGAAAATGCAAAAAATAATCAACAATGGCAAAGCATGACGTATTACGGCAAAATCTCAAATAAACTCTGTAATTTTTTCAAGAAACAAAACATTAATATAGCTGCTAGAACTAACAATAAATTAAACAATATAATTCCCAATAAAACCAACAGTAACGAACCATTCCTAAATAGCGGCATATACCAGTTAAAATGTAAAAACTGCACAAAAACATATATAGGTCAGACACGACGCAACTTCAAAGTCAGATACAGAGAACATACAACGGACTTCATTTACAATAGAAACAAATCTAAATTTGCACAACATCATATTGAAGAAAATCACGAATTATCCAACATAAATGACACATTAAATATGATAAAAATTACAAACAGTCCCTCAATACACACGGCTGAACAATTTTATATAGCAAAAGAATATATCTCAGGACAACCCCTCCTTAATGAACAAATAACTAATACTAACAATCCCTTATTTAATTTATTCAAATTGCTCCCGCGAAAACAAAACCATACAGTCACCACACAGGCACCTCCAACCCCCCCTCCAACTTCCGGTATCAACGATGTACTTTGAACTCTGTGAGCGAGTACCGTTATTCCAGCTGAGCCACGCAACCGACAAGTACACAACATGCAAAACAGCTGAATTGTAAGTTTATTTCCTATTATAAAATATAGTTAAAACTCAAAACATCTAAATTCTAACATTAATTATATTAACACTGTTATAGAGAAGCACTGGCTTTGCTTGAATACGGAGCTCGACATAAACCAAATTGTAACTCAACCTGTTAGACGATCGAATTTGCATAGGAAATAGTGGATAACAGTGAACTCCAAAATGGTAATGTTAACATGTGGTTACGTGACAAGTAAGAAGTAGATAAGGTTTTATACAACAACAACACACAGTGCAAAAGTGAAATTAATAATTCGTAAGCTACCCCAGTTCACTTCGTAAAAAACCAAGTGATTAAAACAAGTGCTCTAAAAATTGCTTCTTACACAACGATTCAGCATTTTAGTATTATGAAGTTTTATATAAAAACAAAGAGAGAACAGTTATAATCGCCCCATTAAAAGGCAAGACACAACAGAACTCAAAGACAGAATAACAAAAACGACCAAACAAGTGTTCTTTTATAGAAGTTTTTATATTGGTGTTATACTATAAGTTTTATATTGCATTTTAGAAATTGATTGATATTAAGTAAGCTTAGTATTACTATAAGCACTAATTACTAGTAGACACACAAGTACAAGCGACATCCATAAATTGTATCACACACTTAATTCACGAAAAGAAGTTCACAGAACACACACACCAATGGCTAGGTTTTCAATCATTTACAAATGTTAATTGTTAATTTTAATTATAATGCATCTGAAGATGATACAAAAAAAATGGTATCGAAAACGTTCATGTAAAAATCTTATTCATGTAAATGACTATTATAGTAGATAAGCATTGGCGGCTTAATAAAAGTGTTACACATTAAATTATAGCAGCTTATCGATAACAAAACAAAAATGAAATTGAATCATAACCTTGTTATGACTATAAGCAATATATTTTCACTTTATTTGAAAGTAATAAAATCGTACTTATTAAAACATTTCAGTTGAAGACATGCTTTGACATACGACAGAGATTGCTTCCTGTTTTGACAGATTACAGAGTACAGTTTAGCCAACTCAGCAAAGTAGCACAGTCCAGGCCTTGAACAAGGCAGAAATACGTACATTTGCATTCTTTAGCACGAAGTCAGTCTTAGCAACAGCTGACATATAACGAAAGATACATATATTATGCAGCATCTCTCGCGAGACATTTTAATTGGCGAATCATTCAGAACTTGGATTTCCATTGGACAAGTCAAAAACAGAGATTCAGTTGTGAGAGTTCCTTAAATCTGTATTGTTCTAAGAGACGACCGGAAACGCCGATTTGAAATAATGGTTAAGAATCAGAAGCATGGTGTTGAGTGAATGCAATACCGTCTTAAAATAGCGTCACTCTGAACATCACAAAGGACGCGGTACCAGAACTTATAAATGGACATGAAACGTCCAAAATGCGGTCATTAGTTATTGGTCAAGACAGAGGTCATGCAGTAGCGGTCGTAACTTCCCGACATCCAGGAAGAAGTTCAGAAAATGGCATCAACTGCAACAGCACCAGGGTTCGCCGTACTATCTACTGTAAGTAAAATCATCAGTTCAATTTTTGTACTTTATATTTAACTAGTTCAATTTGTTACCTTAAAATTAACAGAAATTTTCATACTTTCTAAATCGTTCAATCTCAATATTCAATATTCTATCTGTAATAAATTGATATCTTATTAATAAACTTAGTATTAGTGAATTTCTACACTTGTGATTATTTCGAAAGCCTGAGATCAAATTCTAAGTAGGAATCCCCTCTATCCATAAGCAAGTACAGCTTGTAAATCATATCAGAGAGTTAGGAAGTATAACGCAGTGTCTGATTCGTGTTATCTTGATAGAGATTATAACTCTCGATTATCTCAAAGATAAGCCATCCGCCCTTGCCGTGGCAAGTGGCACGACAAAATACTGGTGTCAGATGTGGTATAACAAAAATTGGTGTCAGAAATGGGCACAACATTTAGTTAATGGGGTTTAAAAAGGGCGCGTTAGCTACCATGGCTATTTGCGCCCTTATCTAAAATCTTTCACTAAACACAAATACAATACAATAACCAGAATACTTAAAAGAACTAAAAAGCGTTGTCACGGTTAAAACGAGACAAACAAATGCAGTTTCAACAAGGTGATGCATAAAAACCATAAAAGTGAGAAGTTCTCAGACCCTAATTAGTATTTAAAAAGAAACAACAAAACAATAAAACAAATGCCACCAGAAATAAATTGTCTGGCACTTTTATAAAATACACGGATGTAAAAGGTCCGAATGTCAAGTTTGTTAAAATCATATACTAAAAAATGTAACCTCCGGATGTAAAGAGTCTGGAGGATAAGTAAAACGGGTCATTAAAAAACTACATCACCCTGTCAAGTCCCCTATTCGATAAAAATCTCAGAACTGCACTTGTACAATTAAAATCATTTGCAAGAGCATCAAGTAGAGTCGGCCGAATTCCATACTGCCGATGGACACGGTCATTTTTTTATACACTGTAATAAAAAATTTTCAACCATAAGTGGAACATGGCATAAATCACACTCCAGCTGAGGCTCGCCATGAAGGAGATGTCCATGCGTCAGATGACAGTGGCCAATCCTCAACCGGGTGAGTAAATCTTCGTGTTGTGACGCTCTTGTGGACGAATCCCAAACGCGAACAGTATTTTTTATTCTTAGTAATTTATTTCCCTCTTGTGCAGACCATTCTCCTTCCCATTTCCACCATAAAGTATGGTTCAAGTAATTTTTAATATCTTGCCACCTCTCACGCCAATACACCTCAGACCCATTTATAGCACCGTCCCTTGCTGCAGCATCCGCTGCCTCGTTTCCAGGAATGCCAACATGACCCAGAGTCCACACTACTCCAATCTCATAATCAGAGGTTAGGAGAGTGTGGAAAAGTTCCTGGGTTCTCAACATAAGCGGATCGTCACAACCCAAATGCTGCAGGGACTCAATGGCGCTCAAAGAGTCGGAGCAGATAAGGAATCTGCCCCGGGGTTGTCTAATTAAAAACAATAAAGCTCTATGAAAAGCATATCATTATGCGGTAAAAACACTGGTGTAGTGGCTCAATTTATATTTAAATATCTGTCCATTTGCAACAAAGGCACATCCAACACAATCATTTATTCGGGATCCGTCAGTAAAAACTAATGAATAATTTGGAAACTCTGATAAAAGTTCACTAAAACGAAGTCTATAAACCAAAGCTGGTGTAAAGTTCTTAAAATTTCGGCTCATGGGACGTCGCATAATCCACGGTGGAGTGGTCGTATATTCCAGGGTGCGAACTGTTGGCAGGCGGATGTCGAGCTCAGAGAGCAGTTCACGAAACCGCACACCTACTGGACGAAGTCTCCGTGGATTTTCACTGTATCGGCTGTAAAGAGACAGATGGTAAAAGGAGTCGTAAGAATTGTGCTCGGGCTGTGAGCGGAGCTTAACAGCATACGAGCAGAGCACAACAACACATTATGTCACTGATGCAGTGATGGCTCCCCCGCTTCGCAATACAGGGTCTCTATCTGACTCGTTTGGAAGGCCCCTGTAGCGAGTCGTATCCCATGATGATGGATAGTGTCTAAGAGACGTAACTTGAATTTATTTGCTGGGCCATAAATAAAACAGCCATAATCCAGCTTTGACCGGATAAGAGCACGATAAAGTCGTAAAAGCACTATGCGATCTGTATCCCAGCAAACCCCTGACAAAAGGCGTAAAATATTTAGGGATTTTTCGCATCGCCTTCCCAAATCACGTATATGCGCCTCCCACGTTAATTTACAATCAAAGATAAGGCCCAAAATCTCGTAGTGTCTGTACATTGCAACTCCACTCAATTAAGACGTAGTTCAGGATGTGGATGCAGTCCACGATGGTTATAGAAGTGGACACACTGCGTTTTTAGAGTGGAGAATTTAAAACCATTGCGAAGAGCCCACTCTGATAGCACGTTGATGACCAGTTGCAATTGTCGACCGATGGGTGGAAGATATCGGGAGCTGTAATATAAACTGAAGTCATCAACATACAAGAGAGAAGATACTCGGTTACCCACACAGTGGCCAATTCCATTGATAACAATGCAGAAAAGAAGAACGCTTAATACTGACCCCTGCGGAACGCCGTTTTCTTGAAAATGTTCATTAGAAAGTGTAGTGCCTACTAGAACTCGGAAATATCGCTCTGCCATGAACTGCGCAACAAACGGGAGACTGCCACGAAGTCCCCAATCATGCAGAGTTTGCAGAATGCCATACCACCAAGTGGTATCGTAAGCTTTCTCTAGATCAAAGAAGACCGCCACAAGATGCTCCTTCTTGAGGAAAGCATCTCTAATGGCATAGGTACCATCTGTTCCTTGTTGTAAAACAGCAGCATAGGATTTCTTTTCTTTCTGTTTCTTATCGAGATCAAAATAACGTTTACGTGCATCAAAGAAAGTTACATTGTCTCTGACTCGGACCTCTTGTATTGCCTTTTCTACTGATACTTCGGATAGCCCTTGGAATTTGCGGTATGGTCCTTTTCACAATTCACACAGTGCGCGGTGTTGGGACATGGAGAGTCCCCATGGTCACCACCGCCACACTTTGCACATGCGATGTCGTTCGTGCAACATTTCTGCGTATGTCCGAACCTTTGTCACCTAAAGCAGCGCATTGGGTTCGGCACATACACACAAACACGGACACGCTCGTATCCGACAAAAATATATTCAGGTAGGAGGGATTTCTTTAAAGTCAAGAAAACGGTGCTCAATGGATAAGTCCGTCCACCCCGCTTACGCAACAAACGGTAGGCCTTGGACACGGAAGGTCTGCAAGCTCGAGTTGTATCTCCACATCACTCATTCCATCCAGAGCATCCGTATGAACCACTCCCCGCATGGTGTTCAGCGAGGAGTGCCGTTCTGCCTTTATAAGATATGACCCCAGCAACATCGCCTTCAGCAACGTCTCACTTTGTTTGAGAGACAAAGTTTCGACGAGCAGGCTACTGTTGCGGAGTCTAGTGGCATATTTGACTTTCCCCACGAGTCCATCGAGTGCACGTCTGATATAAAACGGGCTGATGTTTTTCATCGTTTTTTTTCGTTCCTGTCAAAGTAATACTAATGAACTTCGGAGGCGGCATATAAACATTCACATTTTCAGAAACCAGATCCATTGCTGTGTTCGTCATAAGACCACCAGTCACTGTACCTTTTTTAGGTTCTTCCGTTCTCGATTTTTTGTTGGTGGGAGAAGAGGAGTGCAAAGAGGCCATTTTGAAACTGGCCTCCCCTACGGAACCGTCGGCGTCAGCCTGCCACCGGAGGGGGGAGGGAGTAAGAAAAAGGCACCTAAAAATTCTTCTTGGTCTGTGCCGGCCATGGGGACCCCCCCCCCCCACAGCCCGATCCCAGCAACCCACTTCAGGCAAGTTACCCTTCAAAATGGACATTACACAGCTAATGGCAAGTCTTACACCAGAGGCGTATCAGAGTTTTATGCCCCTACCACGGGAATAACAGCCCGTGGCTCCCCACTCTACACTGAACACAACCGTCGGACTACTCAGCTAACTCCGACCCACCCACCAAAGCCGGAGCAATCCGAGACCACACGCAGCTTCAGGGGACCTGTGGTTGATTACACTGCGATACCCATAAGTCAGCGGTAAGACGTCGGAGCAATATATCCGCCCCGGCGAGCAGAGTCGTTCCCCGGAACGTCTAAATCGCCCCGGGCCCCCATTGGGGCTCTACGTGAGTGTACTTGACGTCTGGTCCGGGCTCCGCACCTAGACTTGCATATAGGGGCAGTGTGAAGGGTCCACTATTGCTTCGTTGCTGGGCACCCTGTCGGGCCACACAAGTCGGAAGTCGCGCTCGAAACCATGGGACAGGACCACGGAGATAGGAAAGATACCCGCTGGTGAGATGGGAGTTATAAGCCTGAGAACCGTAACCTAGGAATGAATATAATGAACTAGAAGAGGAAGAATAATATAGCCTCACCAGGCATTCTTAACAAATCCCGTCATGTAGGCAGATGTGGCAAGAACAAAACAGCAGGGATGGAGAGGTGAAAATGGCTATGATGATGTGGTGGACGTTCCGCATGCAATGGTGGCCGGTGGAGAGAAATAGAGTGATGAAAAAGACGAGAGAACGAAAAGGGGTGGTTGGTGATACGACGAAAAATGGCCGAAAAGAAGAGTACGAGAGCCACCATTGCACCCCCCAATCACCAACTTGGAGGAACCCACCTCGACTGGGAGAGAGAGGATAAATTCAATCCAAACGCGTGTTATGTCTGTTCAGATTATTTTCTACCGCAGGATTACGAAAGAGACTGGATGGTAGAGTTGCTAAAGACAGAACCTAAAAGATGTTTAAATAAATCAGCAGTACCGTCAATTAATCTGCAAAGTCATAAATTGCAGTCTGATGGAGAATCTAGCTTTACTAGACATTTGAGTCACCAAACACGAGAGACTAGGAAGTTAGTAGTAGAAATACTAGAAGAAAAAGAAAGCTTAGGTAATGAGTAAAGAAGAAAAGAAGACGGAAGTAGTGTGAGGGAGGAGAACGAGAGATTGAGAAAAAAAGTTGTCACTTCTAAAAAAGCGAGTTGAATCAGACAGAAAAAAATATGAGGAAGATGAAAAAAGAAATTCTTTTTCTGAAGAAAAAAGAACAGGAGTTGAATAACAAAGCCGAGAAATATTCCAAGTTTTTGTCATCTTTGTTCATGGAATATCAAATCCAACTGCTCCTCACAAGAAAAAGACAGGTAAGATGGACACCTGAAGAGCTGAACTTGGCTTTCACTTTACCTTACCTTAGTAAACGATGTTATCTATTCCTTAAAAGACAGCTTAAAATACCGCCACCTGGAATTTCAACACTGCAAAAGTGGGCGTCATCATTTAACATGAGGGGAGGATTACTGAACAAATGTTCCAGTTTTTGGAAGTTGCAGGAAGGAAACTAAGTAAGACGGAACATATAGCTATTCTGATTTTTCTGATGAAAGTGAAACGAATTTTCGAATATGATGTGAAGAATGACGAAGCTGTCGGCTGTCAATACGAAAATGACACCAGCTATAATCAACTCTCTAGCTTGTAAATTCAATAAGGCAGGTTATTTGGTTAAATCCATTGTAAGTGATCTCGGAGGACGCAACGTTGGACTATGAAAAGAACTGAATGTATCAACAGAGAAAACGTTTTTCCCACACCCATCTCTTTCATCAGAAAACGTTTATGTGTTTGCAGATGTGCCACATGTGCTAAAACTTATCCAAAACTGGTCTCTAGACACGGTATTTGTTTTACCTGGAAATGTCTCCATTAATAAAGGTCCCTTAGAGGCTTTAATCGACTCTGAAGATCCTGAAATAAAAGTTTGTCACAAGATAACCAAGGCGCACTTAACAGTGGAGAGGACTCAACACCAGAATGTGCAAAAGGCAACTCAATTAATGTCCCACACCTCAGCCGAAGCTCTGAAGACATTTTTACCAGGAAAGGAAGCTGAACATGCCAAACACATAAGTATATTTTTGGAATTAGAAGATAAATGGTTTGACTTGATGAACTCATCCATCCCGCATAAATAGGAGACCCTTCAACCAAACCTTATGGGAAAGACTTGGAAAAACAAAATCATATTCTCAATGAAATGTTGGAAACTATGACATGAGACGTTGTGGTAAAAGAACAGTTCCGCTGTTTCAAAAGGGCTGCATAATTTCAATTAAATCTCTGCAGTTCCTGTTTGAAGATTTAAAAAGGTCTTTGGGCATACAATTTATTTTAACTAGCCGGCTAAACCAAGATGCCCTTGAAAACTGTTTTTCGCAAATTAGGCTACGAGGTGGTGGTTTAAATGATCACCCCTCACTTCTTAATGCATTGTACCGAATGAGGATGCTTATATTAGGAAAAAACCAGGGAATATTACAAGGTAACACTACCACACAAATAATTCTGCAGATGACTCCGAGTTTATATCTTGCAGAGTAATTAGTGTGATTGGTGCTCCCATTAATGAAGAAACAAAGTTGAGTAGCACCTCTACTGATATGATGCGTCTCGAGGGATTCGAAGAAGGACCTGATGACACAAGACTTGAAATCAGCGGTCAATGACATAGGAATGCATGCTCTAGAATATTTAGCTGGCTGGGTGGCAAAGAAGTTGAAAGACAATTTCCCGTATTTGATTGAAAACAAGGAAGATTAAAGGAGCAAAGTACAATGCCAGAAACAGCTGGGTTTTCTTGGACAAAACACCTGTCATATAGAGGATTATGCATTCCCTCATCTGAATGGTTTATACAGGCAGTAAAAATGAATGAAGTCTTCCAGAATCATCACGGAAAAAACATTGTGAAAGGAGCGGGTGTGGTCAAAAACTTGCAGGAGATTCTACCTTGAAAATATCTAAATGTCTCCATCTGAAGTTATAAAGACATTTATTCGTCAGAGAACCTTCATAAGAATGAAATTCCTAAACGAAGAATTACAATCCTGAACTCTATTTCGGAAAGCAAACCGTGGTTTCCTCTCTTTACTGCTCTCTCACAACAGGTAAATATTTTACCACAGAAGTAAAAACCGAGCTTGGTGCAACAGAACTATGTCTTTACTTAGGCAAACTAATTACTTTACTGTGGTATACTGAATACCGATCCTCTGATTGAGGATCTGGGTGATATGTACATCTATTATCAGGAAGTACATCTCACTTGACGATATATGTCAGAGGAAGAACAATTGTTTGTATGCATCTGAAGTCTAATATAATATATAGCTAGTGGATGATGTATGCAATGGAGGGGGAAAGGAACTGGCCTCTCCTGGCCTAGTTTCCTCATAAGTGGTGTCTTCTTGGTATCACTTGTGAGGTTCAGACCTGTCTTCGGACAGTTGACTAAACAACAACTGAATACCAAGGTTGATGCACTTGGGCATAAGTCGGATCTCCAAAATCATATTATAGATTTTAAGCTCAAGTCATTTCTGCATCTTAGTTGTGCCCAAAAAACTGTGTACCATACAATGGAAGGCTTGTGGAAAGTAAAGGGATTCAGAAGTCATGCCTGGCACAAGCATATGCTACTAAGATGTATGGAAAAGGAATAGAAATCTATTTTTCTTATTCAAATTAAATTTAAATTATTATGAACTTTTCTTTGTACGCTTTATTTAAAGAATAATTTTCAATAAAGGCTTATAAAAAGTGTTGAAATGTTTATTATTATTATTATTATTATTATTATTATTATTATTATTATTATTATTATTATTATTATAAGGGTTGCAAGGAATAGTGAAGTGCATTTTATAACCTCTCCTATCGAAATCATCCTCAACCTGCCCGTGGTGCAACCTGCTTTTACAGATGAGGCTCTGGGGACCGGGTATTGGTGGTATAACCACAACATCATATACAGAGGAAATGCTGTATAGGTGGGAACCCCACCAGTTCTACCCTTTCAGGCTGGCAACCCGCTGGGCAGTAATTTCATAACCGCTTTCAAATCTCACAATAAGCCTTGGATGAACTGGATTGATAATTCTATTGACGACAATGGCAGGGCTAAGGACAATTCTTGGAAAAGTGAAAATATTCTTAAACTGACAACATGGAATGTATAGGGTACAGTTCACAAGGATGATCAACTAGATGACATATTGGCAAAGAAAGGAATTTCAATAGCAGTTATAGCTGAGACAAAAAAGAAATTAAAAGGATCAAAAGAAATCAATAATTACATACAATTTTACAGTGGAGTTGACAGTAAATCAAGAGCAAAATCTGGAGTTATGTTAATGATAAAGAAACAATTGAAGTCCACAATAAATAACTATTACTTTTGGAATGAAAGAATAATCCAAATTAGATTGAAATTATCATGGAGTATATGCTCCTGTAGGAAAGGATGAAGAAAATGATCAGTTTTATACCAAACTACAGAGGATTGTGAATAAAGTTAATAGATCTGACATAGATCTGATAGGAGATTTTAATGCTAGAATAGGGAACGTCAAGATTGAACACTGTATGGGTGTACACGGAGAACAAACTTGTAATAGAAATGGCAACAGATTAATTGATTTCTCGGTCTATAACCAACTCAAAATTATGAATACCTTGTTTGATCATAAAGATAGTCACAAATTTACATGGGAAGCTAGGAACTCAAAGTCTATTATAGATTATATAATATGTAACAATAAAATAACAAATATGGTACTAGACGCAAGAGTATTTCGAGGCCCAGAAATTGAATCAGATCACTATCTTCTAGTAAGTTCTATACGCATAAAACCAAGATGGTACAGAAAGAAAAAGAATATAAATCAGTCTCAGGAACTATCTTATCGAGTAAGTTTATTTAAAGAGTCTAGTATAATTTGGCTATATCAGAAAAGATTGGATACTATTATAAAAGAAACTCCAGTTCAGAATAATGTAGAAGATGAGTGGAACGCTCTCCAAAATATTTTGAAGCAAGCTGCTAAGGAAAGTTTGGGCACAAAAACAAAATGGTCTAGGAAAAAAGGATTAAGAACACGGGATGATGACATAGCGAAAGTTATATCAGATAAAAGAGAAGCCTATAAGAAATATTTATCTACTAAAGCAGAGGAGGATAAAATAGAATATCATAGAAAAAGAGCTATCGCTAAAAGAGAAGTACGGAAAAGCCACAGACATAATTGGGAAGAATTTGTAGCTTATTTAGAGAATGATTTTTACAGACCTCAACCACAAACATACAAAATCCTTAAGAATTTAAACAACGAAGTGAGAGAAAATGTTAAGGTAAATGTTTTTCTGTTAGAAAATTGGTTACAATATTTTCAGAAATTATGGTCCCAAACTGTTGAACCTCTTGAATTACCAGTTTCTGCTAATACTGAAATTGAACCTATCTCCAAATTTGAACCAGTTCAAGTTTTAAAGAAAATGAAGAACAATAAAGCCCCATGAGAGGATTTACTGAATACTGAATTGTTTAAATGAGTTGCTCATTTCCAAAACTCAGAACTTTCAAAGCATACATTTTTCAGGAGGAGCAAAAAACTGTTGTGCTTAGAATATGGACTTTTTAGTTTCAACTTTTGTATTAATACTTCCAGAGAAGCATAACATTGAGTTTCCACAAGCCTTGTAGAACAATATTAAATACAAACTGAGATAAATGAAGATAAAATATGGAGTTGGAGTGTTTTGGAACAGGAATGAGGATTTGGTGAGTTTTGGAAAGGTTATTGGGGATTTCGATAATTTTGTTGCAAAATTATTTTGAAAAGTTGCGTTTCAAAATCAAACTTTGCAGACATATTTATTGAAAACATGTATGGAAAAATAGTTAGAAATAATGTAGACAATAAGTATTAAATAATGCAAAGGTGTTGCTTATATTTTTATGAACTTGTACTTTACAGAATTTATGACCTAAGTTTTTACATAACATAATTACCTTCAACAATCAAAACATCATCTCCTGTAGGTTCGTCTTCATCATTTTACATGTCAAGGACATTATCATCAGCATCATCAGAAGGGACACCAACATCCTGAGCATTCACGTGGAAGAGATTTACATAGCATCTGAGTGAATTAAGCATCATCTACTGGTCCCCATAATGCTTCTCTAGTAACTTTTTAACATCCTTCACTTTATTTGGATTTAGAAGAACAGAATTTACTTTTGTCCGTAGATAGAGATTAGCCCTTCTTGGCTATTGAACGAGGAACACACAAATCTATTGTGTATGCCACCTCCCCTTGCACCAAACCAACATTGTTTCTTCCTCTTTGGAGTATAAACCTTTTACATGGATAAAACTGCAAATGCCAGTTGCTGGGCTTC
Source organism: Periplaneta americana (assembly GCF_040183065.1). Taxonomy (NCBI): domain Eukaryota; kingdom Metazoa; phylum Arthropoda; class Insecta; order Blattodea; family Blattidae; genus Periplaneta; species Periplaneta americana. Next base: position 93,334,234 of record NC_091127.1, read on the forward strand.
TTTACTGCCATCTCTGTTGCTGTCTTCCAGTCATGGACTTCAAAATACAACCCTACTCTCGTGACAGTGCCGGATTCCTTGAAGATTTCGATGTACTCATTGGGGTGAATGTTTTCAATTTTACGCACCTTTCTTTCGATCACACCGAATGCCCTATCTGGGGGTATGTAGGAGTGCCCAGGCACAGAGAAGTGCAACAGAATAGTTTTGATATTTTTTGGTGCTTCTGTCAGTAACCAGTTCAGCAGTGCAGTGATTACGATGGTGTTTATGTTCTGTCCACCTGCACCATCTGCAAACAACCTGATGGTGTCAACATTGTCTGAGTAGACTGTGTTTGACAGTCTGTGATGTATACATGAAGTAGTTTCACTGGATCCTTTTCGACCTTCCATTTCTGTCCATGCATATATAAAAGTGTTTTCAGTTGTCCGTTGAGAGTGCGAAGAGTCCAAACACATTGTGAAGTTGTTTATATAAAACTGTCTCAGGAAATAGTCAGATTTATATCTAATCTTTGAAAAAATTAGATTCTTTTGGCATTCAAAAGAATACGTAATGGCATTGTCACTGTCTTCTCTGAATAGTTCAAAGAATGTTTCTGATCTATTCTTATGAATTTCAAAATTCACTCGCAGTCCAATTTTTTCTTGTGGGTCTACTGCTGTCTTAATTTTTTCCTTTAATTCCATGCATGTCGAACATTGGTCTGTTGCTGGAGACCCAAAGCCAACATTATAATTCTCAACGAATACTTTTCTAAAATATTCATATTTCACTTTTAATTCTTCAGGCTCAATCTGTTATTGTAAGTTTTCCAAAGATGTGTTACTGAGAATTGGCTGGGAAGATATTGCCATTTTGATTTTCCTCGGCAGTAATGTGAATCAACGGTTTTTATGGACTCAATGAAATTTTTGTATTTCAAAGCAGAAATGTGCACCAGAAGGGACTTAGTTTTGTGGTCATTAGCCTATGTTCTTATTGGCAGACAATTGTAATGGAGTTAGAGAGTTTAGGAACAGCAACTAAGGATCCAGCGAATTAGTTAGTTTTGGAACAGTGGAGACTATGGATTTGGATAGGTTTCGTTGCAGTGAACATTTTTATATGCATGATTTGACAAGGAATTAATTAGTTTTAGTACACAAAATTTACATTTCTTTTAGGGAAGAAAGTGAGGATCAAGATGGAATTGATATCTCATTTTTTACAATTTTGGAGTTAGTGAGTTTTGAAATTGGGCAACTCAAATATGCAAGCCAGACATTTATAAATAGACTCCTTCACTTTCTAAATAAGATATGGACAGGAGATGATATACCAACAAGTTGGACAAAATCAATCATAGTTCCTATATTCAAAAGAGGAGACGTAAAATCGTATGACAACTACAGAGGGATCAGTTTATTAAATACAGGATATAAAATCTTTACTAGCATAATCAAGAACAAATTGTATAAACATTATGAAACACTTTCGGAGAAGAACAAAATGGCTTCCGCGATGGATATTTTACATTAAAATTATTGATAGAAAAACACTGGGAATTCAACTTAGAAACACATATTGCTTTCATTGATTTGGAAAAAGCATTCGATAGGGTGAACAGAAATCAATTATTAAATGTATTAGCCACAGACCATGTTCCACAACAACTTATAGCAAACATATATAATATCTATAAAACAAATCTAATTGCAGTAAGGTGTGACAATAAATTATCGCATTGGACAGAAATTCATACAGGAGTAAGACAAGGCTGCGGTCTTTCACCATTGCTATTTATTATATATATGAATCAAATAATTAGAGAATGGAAACAATTGTCTCATGGATATATACAACTCAATAGATTTTACAACTAGATTAATTACTTTTTGCAGACGATTTAGCTCTGGTGGCATCCTCAGAAGATGAACTACAACGTTCAATTTTTAATTTTAACAAAATTGGAATTAAATATGATATGAAAATCAATAAAGAAAAAACTAAAATTATAGCCTTCTGCGGAAAATACCCTGTGCCTAGCAAAATATGTTTAGATTAAAAAATATTAGAAAGGATAAATTATTTTACATATCTGGGGTACACATTATCTTTTTCCGATGAAGTAGACATTTCACAGAAAATTTCAAAATACACCAAAACAATGGAAATAATTAACAACATTATGAAATCTTCCCTAGTACAAAGGCATACTCGAATTCGCCTTTACAAGACCTTGGCGAGACCTGTACTTTGTTATGGCAGTGAGGCATGGACATTGAGGAAGAAAGACGAAAGCAGAATAACGGCTAATGAAATGAAATTTATGAGATATACAGTGGGATATACGAAATGAAGATGTAATGGAATAATTACAACTAGAACCTGTAATTGATCACGTAAAATATTATCAGAACAACTAGATAAATCATCTGCATCGCGTGTGTAGAGACAGAATCCCAAAAGTCATGCTCCACTATCGTCCAAACGGGAAGAGATCTCTCGGTCGTCCAAAGAAGTGCTGGATTGAAAATTCAACTGTGAGATTTTAACAGGCCATTTGGCCTAATACTTGAAGGGAAGAAGAAGATTATTATTATTATTATTATTATTATTATTATTAGTGTTGTGGGATTTAATCGAGTAATCTAATCGATTAATCGACCAATTTCTGTTGTAAGATTAATTCTGTAGTGCTCGGGAAAAGTAGCAAAAGTCAGTTTCCACAAACCTTTTTTGATAATTGATTGACAACTTACGGAACATCTGTTCGCTTGGAAAAAAAAATACATAGGTAATCCTCCCATTACAATAATTCATACAGAAAAAAATCAAATTGATATAAACCAGTGTAAGTTCCCAATAAATTATCAAAAAAGGTTTGTGAAAACTGACTTATGTCAGTTTTCCCAAGTACTACAGAATTGATAAAAAATATTTAATCGAATAATCGCGTTGATTAAAATTAATCAGTTGAAGTTGATATTAATTATTTTGTCAATACAAACTCATACTAAAAATTCCGACAATATTTCTCTCTCAGAAATTGCTTACTTAAAAGTACAAGAATACTATTATTTTCTAACTATAAACCAGATAGAGTAGGGAAAATCTTTGCACAAACACTTCAGAAAGAGATGAAAATATGAGGACAGCGACCTAGTCTACGTCTATTGAAAGTTGAAACACAATAAAAAACCCTTATTAAGTTTTATGGTTTTCCAAGAAAACTTCCACCTTGTTGTCAGCTCAACTTCCTTAGCATATGAAATACATACTTTTCTGGGATTCGTCCCCCTCATCCCTTATAAAATAGCCATGCCTACACTGTGTGCAAGTGAGAGCGTAACTACCTTCTTCTCTTTTTAAAATCTGCTAATTCGATTATAATAGGGGCCCGTCTTCTGTTTCGATCGCTGTAGTTTTGCAGTTGCAGTTTCTGTACTGAGTTTGTAATGAAGGTTGTGTATTTAGTTTGATATAGAAAAAAAAATTAGTTTCCTCTGGTTTGTGAAAAGTGTAAACTCCATTATGTCATATAAGAATTTGAGAGGTAAACTCGGTGAAACGTTTGGATTTAAATTGAACGATCGTGGAGAAGTGCTTGACAGAAAAAAAGTTTTTTTTCGTGTTTAGTGATGCAGGAAACATTGTTACTAAATGCAGAGTGGCACTTAATTCGAAGCATGTGAATGCACTCACATGTTTAAAATAATGGATGAAGCAGTATTAACTAGGCGAGTCTTCATACTTTTTTTTTATGTTTGTCTCAAAAATTCCCAGAGAAACTGACACAATAAATTATTATAATCCTCATAAAAAATATGTTAGTAAGTAATCAAAATAGTTTTGTAATATAACGATATAATATATACATATATACAACATTAATTTAATACTTATGCTTATCACCGAACACAAGTTAAATTTAACAATAATTGTGTATTACAGTATAATATTAAAACATTTTTTCAACCCGATCAAAACTCGATTAATCAATTAAGTTCAAATAGTTAATCAAATATTTTGATCGATCAACAGCACTAATTATTATTATTATTATTATTATTATTATTATTATTATTACTACTATTATTATGTAATAATCTGTATGGTATGAAGAGTAAACATAAGCTATTTTCAATAAATATATTTCTCCCTCCTCTCCACCCTCCTGTAACAATGTATACACATTTACTCTGGCTTGTAACTGAAGAAGGCTCTGTCTGTAACCAAATAACAGGTATTCTTTTTCTCCTTTTTGCCTGTTGTGTTTATTGTAAAACTATCGTTATTTTATTTACATTAAATATGACGCAAATTAAATTTAAAATAGATCAAACACGAAATTATTCAGTTATCTACCTACACAGGGTGGAAGTGAAATAACCCTCCAGATTTTCAGAGTGAATAGCTCATGCTGTATGTAACAAAAAGTATAATACTCAGACTATATTGGTGGACAGTCCATAGTTTTCTAAGAAAAAAATGTTTTCTCCCAAATGTTTAATACTCTTAGTCAGTAACTACTGCGAGTAGAATCGTGATTTTTGTCCACATCTATAGAAAATCTAATAAAGAATAATTTTTTTTTATCCCTCAGGCATATTTTGATAGACAGACGGTTTTTGTGTAAATGACAAAATGTAATATAGGTTTTATATTCATTTAAGTGTACCCTATTATCCCTTTCAATCTGCAGGATTACATTACCAGTCAAAAGTTTTCGATCAGCTATGAAAACAACTATATACTTTATTTCAATGTACAAACACATCGGAAAAACTACATAGACCAACAAAATAAATATTTTCTCTCTCTAGCATTATGATATGATAGAATATTCAAAACGAAATCCCTGTTTTAACCACAAATTCATAGTTGTGATAGGTGATTGAAAAGTTTTGACCGGTAGTGTATTATTTTTACTTCCATCCTGTACAGAAATATGCGTCACTATTGAGAATGCTGGTTTCACCACAACTATAATTTCCTTAATCTCTACCGCGATAAAAATTCACGACTAATAAAATAAGTGGTAAAACTGTTACATATTTTTAGAGAAAAAGTAATTTAGTCATCATCATCATCATCATCATCATCATCATCATCATCATCATCATTTAACTATGTGGGCGGTTCAATAAGTAATGCACATAATTTCTTTCTCAGCTACCTTTCATTGGAAAATAACGAAATTTTATACACATCTGAATAATTTCAAGGAAAAATTGTTCCGGAGCCGGGTATCGATCCCGGGACCCTTCGCTTAGCGCGCGAACGCTCTAACGACTGAGCTACCCCAGGAACTATACACGACACCGTCACAATTTTTTCTTTTATATACACACACAACTCAAATGAGCTGACAAGACGCCAGAACTCAACTATGAGTGGACACAATACTGTGTGACTTAATTTGTGGCTTTCTGTTAACGTACCTCTAGTAACGAATGTATTATACATTCAAAGACGTAGTTCACCTGGTAACACATAATTAAACCATTTAAATTTGCTGTATTTTGTTTAAGAGTCTAAAATATGTACTGTATGTAATAAAATCGAGTCCACACCTGTGGAGTAACGGTCAGCGCATCTGGCTGCGAAACCAGGTGGCCCGGGTTCGAATCCCGGTCGGGGCAAGTTACTTGGTTGAGGTTTTTTCCGGGGTTTTCCCTCAACCCAATATGAGCAAATGCTGGGTAACTTTCGGTGCTGGACCCCGGACTCATTTCACCGGAATTATCACCTTCATGTCATTCAGACGCTAAATAACCTAGATGTTGATACAGCGTCGTAAAATAACCCAATAAAAGAAAAAATAAAATCGAATGGTGGGTTGATTCTAGATACATCAGGGCCCTAGAAGAGTGAAATAAAAATAAAATTGATAAATACAAAATCAACTGGAGCGAATATGAACAGGAAAAAAACCACGTATTATGCCGAACCGATATTAACAGTCACAGTAGCTTAATTTGGTACAGCATTGTTCTATTTAACAAGTTGACAGTAGCAGCTCAAGGTTTGAATCTCCCCCAATCTTCTTTTTTTAATTACAAATTTGCCAACATATGTGTCTCGCAAAGCTATAATTATGTGGCGATATGTCATAGAAAATGCCCAAATTCTAATAAATAATAAACCTCCCTCTCTTTTTCAAGCAATAGGAGTACTGCTGTCTGTTAATACAACGTTGTGCCTCGTCATTACGCTTGAAGATGGCATAGAAACAATAACTCATTGCCCTGGTTTGCATAGGTTATTCTGCATATGCTACTCTCCGACAGGACTTCGATTGGAGAAATGCCATTTTCTCCCACCAGGTAACTGTCTCCAGTAGCATTCTGGGTATGCTACTCTCCGACAGGACTTCTATTGGAGAAATGTCATTTTCTCTGACGAGGTAATTGTCTCCAATAGCAAAGATATAACTGCTCTAGTTTATTGTATGAATGACCAATGATACGATGAACGCTTCTTGAGACGAATTAACAAGTCGGGTTGCGTGAGGGTCGCGTGTTGGGGGTGGATGTCATACGATGGGGCAGGACTTCTGGAACGCATCCACGGGCAGTTTACTGCAGAAGTCTACAAACACATTTTGGCAAATGTAATGATCCCTTCCACCTGAAAACGATATCCAGAAGGAACACTTTTCTTCCAGCAGGATAATCATCCGATACACACCACCAACTGGATTCAAAGATGGTTTACGAGGAGGCGTGATGTCGACCCAGTCGACTGGCCTCCAAATTCACCAGATATGAATCCGATTCAAAATTTGTGGGCTGCAGTCAAAAGGATCCTACGCTCTAATTGGGCAGAACAACCACCTGTTCGGACACCTAAGGAATTGTGGGACAGAGTTCTAGATGCGTGGAAGGAGATGGCCAAGAATTTAGAGCTGTTCCATAATCTTGTGGACTCCATGCCGCGCAGAATGAGGGCAGTTGTTGATGTAGGTGGTTTGTGGACGAGATATTAGTCCCCACCACAGGCCTTTTTTTGTTAATATATTAACAAATTGATTGTTTTTGTTAATTTAATTATTTATTTGTGTTTGATATGTGTCCGGTTTTTTAGGATGTGAAACAAGTATTTTTGTTTATACAGGCCAGGTCTCGCCTATTAATAGCCCACATGTGATGGGCAATAATATTTTTACAAGGCAGGCATAACGAAGTTTGTTAACAAAAGTCATTTCACATTTCAACTAATAAATTAAGTAAAAATTAAAATATAAGATAATAATTTTACTGTATCAGGAGGTGAACTCACAACCTCTGGTACGAATGTCAGACTCCTTACCTCTGGGCCACACACTGCTCGTAAGGTACTACAATATAGACAGGTGACTTTCAATGAAGAGACACCACAGCAATGCCTTGCAGTGGCTTACATTGACACGAGTGAACTGCGTGATAGAACTTAGCATTTCTATCGACCAAGAGTCGGCCCATTCTTTTTGCCATTAAGTGTACAAAGCAGAGAGCTGTGATTGAATTTCTCTTTGCGAAGCAGGAAACAATTACAAACATTTACAGACGCTTACAACATGTCTATGGAGATCAAGCAGTGTATAGGAATACTATCAGTCATTGGGTTAGCAGAGTGTCAGGGACAGAACGAGGTAAAGCGAGACTGTCAGATCTTCTACATTCGGAACAACCACGTGTTGCTGTACCACCGGAGACAGTTGAACACACTGATAGGCTTATTCGAGACGACAGGCAAGTAACACCCAAAGAAATTGCTGTTCAAGTCATGCCGACTCGGTGGGTAGTGTTCAGACAATTATCAACCACTTAGACTATTCTAAGGTTTGTGCCAAGTGAGTCCATAAGTACCTAACTGAAGACAATAAGGAACAAAGAAGGACCACTTGTGCAGAGATGCTTGGACATCACGAGGTTGACGTGATTTCTTTTGCAACATTGTCACATGGGATGAGACATGGATCCACCATTTTGAGCCTGAGACCAAAAGACAATCCATGGAGTGGCATCACAGAAATTCCCCCAAGAAGAAAAAGTTCAAATCAGAACCCTCATAAGACAAGGTTATGGCCACAGTCTTCTGAGATTCTGAAGGAGTGATTCATTCTGCTTGACATATTGCCAGCTCATGAAACAATAAATTCAGAGGTTTACATTAAGACCCTGAAGAAGCTGAAGAGACGATTTAGCCATGTTCGTCCCCATAAAAATATCAATTAAATTTTCCTTCTCCATGACAAAGCGAGACCACACACAAGTGTGTGCACTCATCAAGAAATCACAAAACTTGGGTGGCCTGTCCTTACTCATCCACCCTACAGTCCGAATCTCGCACCATCTGATTTTCATTTGTTTGGTCCCCTGAAGAATGCGATCCATGGGAAGTGATATGACGATGATGAGCAGATCCTAGGAGACGTCAGGACGTGGCTGAGAGAAAACCAGCTGAATGGTACCGAGATGGCATACAAGCTCTAACATGTAGGTGGCATAGGGCCATAGATTTGAATGAAGACTACGTGGAAAAATAGGTATTTGTAGCCATTTAATTGGGGAATAACATGATATATTTGAATTTGTAATGAAACTAACTTTGAATGAGAAAAAATGATATACATTACTTATTGAACTGGCTAGTATCATGGAGTTAGGCCACTTGTTGGCCTATTGTGGTCTCAATTTAGGTTTTACTCCAGTAGTCTCTTCACAGATCGTCCTTGTTGTCTTCTTCCTATTGGTTTACAGTTTTTTTGTTAAATCTTGAGCAGTTTGTCTCTTGTAATTTTTTCTAAATGTTGCAAACATTCTGTTTTATAATTTTCAATTTTTTCCAAGAGTACGGTTATTTTCAATTCTGCCGCTATTTCTGCGTTAGTTTTGTACACAGATAAAAGAGTAATCAGCTGCTTTTCTCAAGAATCTCATTTAGCTGCTCTAATTCTTGATGCATCTCCTGTTTTAATGGTCCAAGGTTCACTGCCGTATAGAAGAATAAGACGAGCCAAGGTGAAGAATAATCTGATTCTAGTTTCTTTTTATGCTTTCTTTGGTTTAAATATGCTCTTTTTATGCCTGTTATTTTTTTTAATTGTTCCAACCCTATTTCACAATTAATTTGCTATATAGTGTTACCAATATAGTTCATAGTTTTTTTTAAAAAGGGAGGCTACGAATCATGAGAATTCTATTACGCAGTAATATCCATTGATTGAGTTTATGTAATTCATGTGACAGTGATTTAGATGAGAAATAAAGGCATATCTTCTCCAGCTTGTAAAGATCACACAAACAGTAAATGTTTAACTGTCTTTGGATTCTTCACACGCACAGGAATAGCGTGTTCGGTGAATCCCCACTACAATAATGCCCATGGCTTGTCAGTATACTTTTTCATTAATAATCTTCCTCGTATGTAATCGTGAAAACTTTGTAACTAATTCAACAGTTCATAGCATAAATATACGTAAAAAAAAAAATGACTTTCATACTCCAACCGGCAAGTCTGTCATACTATCAAAAAGGAGTGCGTTATATGGCAGTAAAAATTTTTAATAGCCTCCCTATTAATATAAGAAATGAAAAGGCAAGGGGTGATAAAAAGAGAAACCAGGAGTCAGGAAGTGATAGGGAAGAAAGTAGTGTAAAGAATAAGGGTGCAAGTGTAAGTGGAAATCTAGTATGTGAAAGTGAAAGCGTGGGGGGGGGGGGAAATAAAAGAGGAATAGAAGAAGAAATAAATAGAAAGAAAAACAAAGTCAGAAATAAGGCAGAGACGAACAGTAAAGAAAGGTCAGAATTTGCGACAGTTGAGGATTTAGCAGAGATATTTGATATGTGTAGAAAAAAAGTGGGGTTGTGATCAAAGAGTGCAAGTAAAGTGAAACTGGAAAAGATCGAGAAGTATAGGGGAGAGACAAAGTGTGTAAGCAGATGTGTAAAATAAAATATAAGTATTTATAGGAAGTGAGAATAGTGACAATGGATTAGGTGTAAGCAGAATAGTGAGAAATTGAAAGTGAGCGCAAATAGGAATGCGTGAAAATAGTGAGAACGGGTTTAGAGAAATGAACAAGTGACAGCATAAAATTAGTACTAACATTTGAATGTTGGAACAGTAATTGAATAAAAGGTCAAAAAACAAATAGGCAAATAATTCAATATGATAATTTATAGAGAAAACTTGAAATTGAGATTTTAGTGAATAGTAGTTAGAGGATAAGGGGGATGTGAAAGTAGTATATAATTTTAGATATATTAGGATTAATGAACAAATAGAGAATAACAAATGAAATGTAGGAGAAATACTGAAGGGGAGATTGACCAAGTAACAAAAAAGGTACATAGCGTAATTGGGAGTATGGTGTAGACGTGTACTGCAAATAATGTGTTATTGTAATAATATTGCGACAGCTACACCAGGGTTCGAACGCGTGTCCGTTGGTCGCATAGGTGTGGCAGCAAGGGGAGCGAATGGATGCTGAGAGGGTAGAGGGGCGGTGTACTACTGCGACGCGCGAGGGGAGGTTGCGCACGCATCTGGTGCTTGCCGAGAATGGAAGAAAGCAAACTGCTACGTGCGGAGTGAAGGGGGGGAACGGACCCTCCCGAATCGTCCAGAAGTCCGTCGAAGTGGAAATCCAGATTATTCGAGAGTGGAATCTTTGGCGAACTCTCCAGAAACTATAGTGAACGTCAGTCAGTCAGTCAGTCAGTAAGCCTGTCTTGTGTAGCAGTGAAGCCAGCTTCGAGACCAGAGCGCGACTTGAGTTGTGTCCGTAACTGTGGAGCCTGAAGCCCGGAGTTCGAGTGCAGTGGACCGCAGTTGGGGGACCTGAGTTCGAAGTTCAGCGGATCGTCTCTGAGGGTCTGGGGTTCGAGATTCTGTGAACGCGAATGACTGAGCTAGAAGAACTAGCCAAGACATACGAGCTGTGAACTGAGAACTGACAGTTCTGTGTTGTAAATAGTGCTTTGTGAATATTAGTTAAGATTAACAGTTCATTGTTTTTTCGTAATAGTCCAAGTAAATTGTCATTGTCGTCAGTGGAGTGCAATAACGAATACTGTGTTACTGTGTGGAGAGCAAATCCCATTGTGGACGGGAGTGAAATTAAATTGTAGAAAGTGAAGAGTTATTGTTGAGATAATAAAATTACATTGTTGTCTAGTATAAAACGTTACATTGGTGTCAGAATCGGGATATTATCAACATAATGGAGAACCTACAGCTGATCCTGCAAGCCAACGCGGAACTGAAAAACGACTTAAGTGACGTAAAAGCAGAAATGAAAGACGACATGAACGACATGAACAAGCACATCAGTGAGGTTAAGAACGATATAAGTGAAGTGAAAACGGAGATGAAAAATGATATAAGCGGAGTGAAAGATGACGTCACTACGAAAATTGAAAGCGCTTCGGCCCATGTAGATCGAATTGTCGCCATCGTGAAATAGGAACTTAACCCTAGCAATACCAACGGGGGGTTACTTTATGTCCACCTTATCCAAAATTTATATTTTCAATATCTAACTGATATCTTAAAAATACGAAAATACTATTTATTGTCAGTTATGAATCTTTCTATCTTACTGTGTTATTGTTTAATAGTTTTCTCTGATAGTTTTACCAAAACACGAAAATATGTCAAGGTGGACAAAAAATATCCCCCCCTTAGTAACCGGTGTAACCCATAATACGAGGTTTCACGTTATTTCAACTATTTCAAGAATGCTGCAGGACTCATGGACAATATAATTTTTGTGCTTTTGTATTACTACACATATAATGCACCAACAATGGACATATTTATTCTTTTTTTTTTTGTTACGCTCCTACTGTCCCTACAATGGGCATATTTGGTCTTTCTATTTTTGTTACACCTGATTGGTCTGATGAAGCGGTGTGATATTTATGTATCCTATTTGTTTGCGACAATTACATTTGTTGTTCAGTCTACTAGCAATGAGTCGAAAGACCACAGAAGAGTTATTGGAAGAATCTACAGATTCCGAAACTGAAATTGAACATGATGATGATGATGATGGTGATGATGGTGATGATGGTGATGATGATGATGATGATGATGATGATGATGAAGTAGTGAGTGAACCTGAAGACCAGTGGACGAAGATGAAGTGGAATCCAGTTCTGAAGATGATCCTGATAACTTATCTGAAATTGAAATCAGTGATAAATATTTTACTAGTACTGGAAGAGTTTACGTTTCCAAACCACCTCGAATATCAAGACGAGCTGCACAGAATATTGTGAAAGAACGTGAAGGACTACGAAGTGAAGGTAAAGTGGCCACAATAATAGAGTCGTTTGAAAAGTTCTTTATTCCGGAAATTGTAGACAGCATTATAAAGTATTCTAATGAAGAAGCGATTAGGCAGAAAGTACCAGGAACAAGCAGACTTGGATTCCTTGCTTATAGAGGGCTTCTTATCTTTATGGGCAAAGAAAGTGATAGCAAGACGGCAGTTACAGATCTTTGGTCCAATATTTCTGGAAGATTTGTTTATACTGCTACTATGAGCCGAACTAGATTCCAGCAGCTAACTAAAATAATAAGATTCGATGACAAAACCACACGAAATGAACGCAGGGAGTTTGATAAATTTGCCGCAATGCGTGAAGTATTCGACAAAATGAACTCAGTTTTACCAAAATGTTATTCTGCTGGAATGCACACTGTTGTAGATGAAATGCTTTCATTATTCCGTGGAAGATGTCCCTTCAAAGTTTTCATGAAGGATAAACCTGGGAAGTATGGCATACTTATACGTATGCTTACAGATTCAAAGTCAAGATATGTTATCAGTATGGAATCATATGCAGGGAAGAATAAGAATGCAGCGCAACAAACAAATTCAGCTACAGCTGTCGTAAAACGTTTGGTTCATCCTATAAATAAGTCCGGGCGCAATGTAACCACAGGCAGATACTGCACATCTGTTGACTTGGCTGAGGAGCTATGGAACAATCACAAGCTAACTCTTGCTGGAACTTTGCAGGCAAATAGGAAACACATTCCTCAAGAACTCAAAGAAGTTTTTGGAAGAGAATTATATTCCAGTAAATTTGCGTTCAGTGATCCTGATACTGGAAGTGTTCCAATTACAATTCTTTCATACATCCCTTGTGAAAAACCTAAGCGGAACCTTTTTATGTTATCCACTCCACATTATGATGATGCAATTGGTGCACCATCTGATCCAAAGAAGAAAACAGTAATAAATCTATACTACAATTACACTAAAGGCGGTGTCGACACAGTGGATCTAATGGTATGCAAATATTCAACAAAAAGAGCTACCAGAAGATGGCTAGTGTCTATTTTCTACACAATTATGATATAGCAGCTCTAAATGGCTACACCACATTTATACTGAACTTTCCAGACTGGAATAAGAAGAAACCAAATCAGCGGCGACTTTGTCTACAAGAATTGGGATTGAAGCTCATAACTCCGTATATTGAAGAACGGGCAAGAAATGTTACAGGACTGCAGAAGTGTGTGATTTCGGCAATGGAAGGAATTCTGAAAAGGAAAATCAAGCAGACAAGTGGTGCAAAAGAAGTTCATGGTGGTAAGGGTCGATGCCATTTGTGCACTAGAGACTGCCGATCAAAAATAGAAAACTACAACAAAGTGAGCAAGACAACAATCATTTGCAGTGTTTGTAAAAGGTACACATGTGGTAAACATGGCAAAAAAACTGTGGTCTGTTCAATATGTGAAGACGGGTGTGAAGAAAGTGATGTGTAGCATTTTACAATTTATTTTGTGACTGTTATACTGAAGTATTTGTTGGAACATATACAATGACATTTCATTTTTTTTCTTTCATAATAGTACATACTATTCGCTGATTGTAAGTGTGGTAAACAAAGCAAGAAAACTGTGGTCTGTTCACTGTGTGAGAACTAACGTGAAGAAAGTGACGCATAATATTTTCCAGTTCTATGATATTTTCTGGACTGTTGCATTCAAGTACTTGCTGAAAATTATACGACAACATTTAAACATTTTTTGTTTTATGTATACGTATAGTACACACTATTTGCAGATTGTAAGTTTGGTATAAGTAGCCTATAACAAGGAAACGGTGGTTTGTTCAATACGTAACGAGTGTGAAGATAGTAATGCGTAACACTTTCCAGACTGTTTTGTTGAAGTAAATTGTTCGAAAATATGCAATGATATTTAAATTTTTATCTTTTATAGTAGTACATGCTATTTGCCGATTACAAATGTTTAAAAAATGCTCAAAATTAAAAATTTTTAGAGTGGTCACAAAATATCCCCCCCTTGGTATTGCATGTCATCAAACTAGCTTGGTATTGCTAGGGTTAAGGCCGATTTGGATAAACTAAACCAGAATTTTACAACTATAAACGAGACAGTAGCCGAGTTGAGACAGGATGTAGACCATTTCGACGGTAAAATCCGCGATCTCGAGCGTCGTCAAGAGCAGACGAGCGAGTTGCTGGACAACACAAGTGAGGTGATGGACAAACACGCCGCGGAAAACAAGCACATACTCAAGTTAATGGACCGACATGCTGAAGAAAACAAGCAAATTCTCGCGTTGGTGGATCGCCAGGCTAGAGAACATAAACAGATAATTGCCGAGGAGGTTCGACGTGCCATGCAAGAAGCGGCCACAGAGTTGAGGACTCCATATAGTGGCCCTGCGGAACCATCGCCTTCGGCCAGACATTACAACGTCAAGACGAAGAAGTTCGACGGTACGACGTCTTGGGCGATATTCCGTAGCCAGTTCGAGGCCATCGCAGAGCACAATGGGTGGACGCCAGCAGAGAAAACTACTCAGCTGCTGGCCACGCTTCAGGGACAGGCGTCGGAGATTCTTCACAGTGTTCCAGAAGATGGGACAGCCGCTGAGATAATGGCGGCCTTGGAGGGACGTTATGGTGACTATCAACTTGCGGCAGCATTCAGGACCCAACTGAAAACGAGGGTCCAACAGTCAGGCGAGTACCTGCAAGAATTTGCAATGGCGGCGGAACAACTGGCCCATAAGACCCTCAGGGGCCTACCTACTGACTTCATCGCTGGAGAGGCGGCCTACACCTTCGGCAGCGGAGTTCGAGACCCCGAAATCAGACAACAGCTACTCTTGGCAGAGCACCGCACCATCATCGCAGCTCTGACGGCGGCCCTCAGGATGGAGGCAGCAAAGTTGACGGCGAACGTCTCGACGTCGCGCCGGATTAGGAGCGTCGCGGCAGCCGACGTCGAGGAGCGTCAACCGAAATCACCGGAGCGACGAAGACGAGGAGTGCCCACCTGCTGGTCCTGTAGCGAACCTGGACACCTGAGGAGGGACTGTGACCGATCTGGTCACAAACAGGAAAAAAAAGGGGCCGATGCGATGAGGGGCACGTCGGCGCCGTCATCGCCATCCCCTCGGCTGATCTTGAAGACTGTTAACAGAAGATGCGATGGGCTAATTGCTGACGGATGGATAAGAGGCCGCACATGCAGAGACATCGGGGCATCGTTCACCATCGCCAGACCGGAAGTCGTGCGTGGCCTACCTGGGAGGACGCCGCTGCGCCGATATGAGCTACGTACTGCCTCAGGCGAGAGCCTGCCCATCCAGAAAGAGGTTTTCCTGGATTTGACCTTGGGAAAGAGGAGACTGGAGATGTGGGTGTTAGTCGCCAACATCACTGAAGACGTCATCCTGGGACTCGACGCCATGCGGATCTTCAATGCAACGGTGGACGTCCGGCGCTATATCCTCCGTTTTGGTCAGGATGAAGTGTTCCTGAGGGAAGTCGAAGACCAACCCATGGCCAGCAGACTAACTTTGGAGAATCAAGTGACAATCCCAGCAGGCTGCGAGATGGTGGTGACGGCAAGACTGGACGGACAACCTAAGAGAAACCTGCTCCTCGATTCGCAAACAACTCCGATAGATGGGGTTTATGTGGCCAGATCCCTACTCCCGAATCAGAAGGTGGTACCAGTGAGGGTCCTGAATGTCACCAATCGGGACAAGGAGGTGCCTAGTGGAATTGTACTAGGTAGCGTCGAGCCGGTGGTGTCTGTGACGTCTCTAGCAGATAACGAGGAGTGTCACCGACCACGTCCAGATCTAGACCCATCACTGAAAGAGCTGGCTCGAGAATTGGCGGAGAATTTAAGCAAAGGAGAAAGAAGACACGTCCACGATCTACTGAAAGAATTTCAAGACGTGTTCAGTCCGTATGAAAACGACTACGGGAGAACGGAGGAAGTTCAGCACCGCATCGATACCGGAAATGCTCGCCCAATCAGACTACCTCCTCGACGCGTCCCTCTAGCTAAACAGAGGGAGATTGACAGCCAACCGGAGGGCATGAAAGCAAGAGGGGTCATCGAGGAATCCGACAGCCCTTGGTCATCACCTGTGGTGCTGGTGAAGAAGAAGAATGGGCATCTGCGTTTCTGCGTGGACTACAGAAGACTGAAGACGTCACCAAGAAGGACTGCTTTCCTCTTCCACGAATTGACGACACCTTGCACACCCTGGCAGGAGCAGAGTGGTTCTCGACGTTGGATCTCAAGTCAGGATACTGGCAGGTGGCGCTACATCCTGAGGACAAGGAGAAAACGGCATTCTCTACAGGCCAGAGACTATGGCAGTTCACCGTTATGCTGTTCGGCATCTGCAACGCCCCGGCTACATTCCAGAGACTAATGGAGTCCGTAATGAGAGGCCTGACATACGACACCTGTTTGCTGTACCTTGATGACGTCATCGTGGTCGGCAAGGCTTTCGGCGAACAGCTGTCGAACTTGAGGAAAGTGTTCGAGAGACTGCGACAAGCCAGGCTGAAGTTGAACCCGAAGAAATGTCATCTGTTCCAGAAGAAGGTCAGCTACCTGGGGCACGTAGTAGGGGCCAACGGAGTGGCCACGGACCCGGAGAAGCTACAAGCCGTCAGAGGATGGCCGAGACCGAGGGACAAACAGGAGTTGCGCCGCTTTCTCGGCCTCTGCACTTACTACAGAAGGTTCGTAGCTGGGTACGCCAACATCGCTAAGCCTCTAACCCAGCTGACCGAGGAGAAACGACAATTCCAGTGGACGGACGAGGCGGAGTCATCCTTCCAGTCGCTGAAAGAGGCGCTTTGCACTGCTCCTGTACTGGGATATCCCATCCCTGGAAGGAAGTTCAGGCTCGACACGGACGCTAGCAACGTAGGCATCGGCGGAGTACTCTCTCAGGAACAGGACGGGCAAGAGAGGGTGATTGCCTACTTCAGCCGAACACTATCCAAGGCTGAAACTACTGTGTGACGCGTAGAGAACTTCTTGCCATTGTGGAAGCCCTGAAGCATTTCCACAAATATTTGTATGGCCAGGAATTCCATCTGAGGACAGACCATTCTGCACTCACCTGGCTATTGGGATTCAAGAATCTGGAGGGGCAGACCGCCCGTTGGGTTCAACGACTGGAGGAGTACGACTTCACCTCCGAACACCGCCAAGAGAAGAAACATTCCAACGCTGATGCCTTATCACGACGCCCGTGCCCAGATGGCTGCAAACACTGTCTGAAAGTAGAAGAGCGAGATGGCGCCCACACAGTCCGAGCAATTGCCGCCCAGCCGAGCCCAGGATGGGATAACGCCGCCTTAAGGAGGGAGCAGCTGGAGGACCCAAACATTGTCCAGCTACTGCGTGATGTGGAATCCGGCCGAAGACCAGTATGGGCCGATATCGCCAACCGTAGCACCACTTACAAGAGCTACTGAGCCCAGTGGGAATCCTTCACTGTAAAGGACGGTATCCTGAAGGATTTGGGAGTCGGCCGATGGAAGGACGCGCATAGAACAACTCGTCCTGCCCAGGATCAAGGTGAAGGAAGTGCTGGAGGAGACTCATGCTGGAGTGACTGGAGGCAACCTGGAGCCAACAAGACGCTGGATAAGCTAAGGCAGAGGTTCTACTGGCTGCGTCAGAGAACCGACACAGAACAGTGGTGCCGAAGATGCGACACCTGTGCAGCCAGTCGCGGACCAAGGACACGCAGCAGGGGAGCCATGCAGCAGTACAACGTGGGAACTCCTTTTGAGAAAATCGCCATCGACGTTGCTAGACCGTTCCCGGTCACGGATCGCGGGAACCGATACCTGCTAGTCGCCATGGATTACTTCACAAAATGGCCAGAAGTGTACGCGATTCCCAACCAAGAGGCTTCGACGGTGGCCGACGCGCTGCTTGACAACTTCATCTGCCGATTCGGGGTTCCCCGGGAATTGCATAGCGATCAGGGGCGCAACTTCGAATCCAACCTGATGGGAGAATTGCTCGAGCGTCTGGGGGTGCATAAAACCAGGACCACTCCCCTCCACCCGCAGTCCGACGGCATGGTGGAACGCTATATCAAAACCGTGGAAGAGCACCTGCAGAAGGTGGTGTCCAACCATCAACGAGACTGGAATGCCAGAGCCCAACTGTTCCTCTTGGCCTACAGAGCTTCGGTCCACGATACAACAGGGATGACACCGGCAAACATGGTCTTCGGGAGAGAGCTGCGCCTGCCCTGTGATCTGCTGTTTGGCACGCCACCCAGCGCGTACCAGCCAGCGACTGACTACGTGGCGGAACTGACTGAGAAGTTGAATGGAGTCCACCAACTGGCCAGAGAGCACCTCAAGATGGCCAGCGACAGGATGAAAGTGCGCTACGACAGATTAGCCAACTCTGCAGGATTCCAGGAGGGCGACCTGATGTGGCTGTATCGACCTACCAGGACCAAGGGGAAATTACCAAAGCTGCAGCGTGCCTGGGATGGACCATACCGCGTGGTGACTCAGATCAACGACGTGGTGTCCCGCATCCAGCGACAACCCCGAGGGAAGATGGTCGTGCATCTGGACCGTTTAGCAGCCTACCAAGGGACTGCCCGGGACGAGCAGCCCTAAGGAGGGAGCAATGTGACAGCTACACCGGGGTTCGAACGCGCGTCCGTTGGTCGCTTAGGTGTGGCGGCGAGGGGAGCGTCTGGATGCTGAGAGGGTAGAGGGGCGGTGTACTACTGCGACGCGCGAGGGGAGGTTGCGCGCGTATCTGGTGTTTGCCGAAAATGGAAGGAAGCAAACTGCTATGTGCGGAGTGAAGGGGGGGGGGACGGACCCTCCCGAATCGTCCAGAAGTCCGTCGAAGTGGAAATCCAGATTATTCGAGAGTGGAATCTTTGGCGAACTCTCCAGAAACTATAGTTTGGTTATAAAAGAGAACGTCAGCCAGTAAGCCAGTCTTGTGTAGCAGTGAAGCCAGCTTCGAGACCAGAGCGCGACTTGAGTTGTGTCCGTAACTGTGGAGCCTGAAGCCCGGAGTTCGAGTGCAGTGGACCGCAGTTGGGGGACCTGAGTTCGAAGTTCAGCGGATCGTCTCTGAGGGTCTGGGTTTCGAGATTCTGTGAACGCGAGTGACTGAGCTAGAAGAACTAGCCAAGACAAACGAGCTGTAAACTGAGAACTGACAGTTCTGTGTTGTAAATAGTGCTTTGTGAATATTAGTTAAGATTAATAGTTCATTGTTGTTCGTAATAGTCCAAGTAAATTGTCATTGTCGTCAGTGGAGTGCACTAACGAATACTGTGTTACTGTGTGGAGAGCAAATCCCATTGTTGACGGGAGTGAAATGAAATTGTAGAGAGTGAAGAGTTATTGTTGAGATAATAAAATTACATTGTTGTCTAGTATAAAACGTTACAATATGTTAATGGTGGCACCGGATACAGAAATGTGAGGTACACCATTAGATGTAAAGAAGTGCTGTGAAGAAATATATATCATATCACATAAAAAAAAAATGTTAGAAATGAAACTCAAAACATGAGATTATTTAGGGCCAAATTAAAGAAGTACCTATAGTTTCCCCTAACTATGGTCCACATTTTTCACATTTTTCTTTTTATACTGAGTACTATTCATCCAGATTAAGTGAAATTTGTAAGTGTATATTAAATAAATATTGACATACTTGTTTGAAATTATTTAATTACCAGTGTTAAAAAAATAATAAGCATTGGTACATAGTTGTATTCTGAGTTGCCCAACTATGTTCACCCAATTGACTATAGCTGGAGCTGTAATTATTAGTAAATCAGTACATTGAGTTTCTAATTAATGGGTAGAAACATAATCTAGCGCAGAAATATTAAAAATAAATTAAAAGTGCATGAATTCTTTTCATTAATATACATTGCATAAACACACAATAAATAAGTGAAATCTGAAAGTCATTTTCCTGCAATAATGAACAACTACACTCAGCGGCAAAAAAACCGGGACATCTAAAGTTTCTCAATTTTTTTATGAGGTGAGAATCAGAAAACCCATTATGAAATGAAGAAAACATTGCTTCCCAGAAAAAAAAAAACCTTTTTTAATATCACTTGCGCTATTATTTTCAACACCAAACAATGGATATAATTAAAAGATGTAAAAACTTACAAATTGTATCAATTTTCTTCCAAATGTTCAACTGATTTTGTGATCACCCAGATGTTGCTAATAGTGGGTATTGCCTCCCCGTGACTATATGACTGTTATCATTTGCCGATTCAACCCTTCGATCAGAATCTGGATGTCAGTCTGGTCGATTCTATTCCATTCTTTACTTAGAACATTTCGGAGCTGCTGTAAGTTGCTGTGAGAAGTTAGACGACTTCTAACTCGCTCCCTAGCATTCCCCACACATGTTCAATAGGGTTTATATCAGGACTTCTTGCTGGCCATGCCATCCTATTCAATCCAACATCGTGAAGGAGCTCATCCACGATTCTTGTAGCATGAGGGCGAGCAATGTCATGCATTAACAGGAACTTTTCTCCAATAAGTGGGGCATATGGTACCACATGTTAAATTAGACCTTCTTCGATGTATCTTGGAGCAGTCAAAGCACCTCCATTAATGAACACAAGTTCTGTGTGAGCTTCATACGAAATGCCACCCCATACCATTACTGATCCACATTGAAAACTGACACGTGAACTGAAGGTACATGGAGAAAAATGTTCTCCTTTTCTTCTTCACACTCTTTCACGTCTATCTATAAACTAAATCTCATCTGAGAAGAGCACTCATCGCCACTCCCCCAGGTTCCAATTAGCATGATTGTGAGCAAAACATAATCGTTCAACATGATGT
This sequence comes from Periplaneta americana, assembly GCF_040183065.1. NCBI lineage: Eukaryota > Metazoa > Arthropoda > Insecta > Blattodea > Blattidae > Periplaneta > Periplaneta americana. Next base: position 93,355,404 of record NC_091127.1, read on the forward strand.
TGCTGGAGCAATTCTGGGCCTTTAGCTGATCTCCTGGAATTCAGCCCACATTCATCCAGACGTCTTCTTACAGTTCTCTCACTCACGTTAACTTGTCTTATTTTTTGGAAGGCTCCTCTGGTCTCAATAGCTGTGGAATGGCAATCTCTTAATGTGTTTAGGACAATAAAATGGTCGTCACGAGCCGAAGTTATTCGTTTTCTCCCTGAACCGGGTCTCCTGGAATAACCTCCTGTCTTTCTAAAGCGATGGTACACTCATATGGTCGATCGAGGAATCCCAAGAACTCTAGCCACATAATGCTGACTATTCCTATCTTCTATCAATGCAACCACTTTTGCTGAATCGGTAGGACTTAGTGACATTTGTATAAAATTAAGTACTCCAATACTGCCTCAAAAGAGCTTACCACTCTCTAGACTTCAGCTTAGCTTGAAATGAGTCCGAGAAGTTTAGTCACAATATTACAAGAAGAACTAATCTTCTTTTCAGATCATTGTTGGCTATTACGTATTCAGTATTACATTGTTACGTATCACAAAATAAAATAAATAAATAAACAGACGCTAAATAACCTAGATGTTGATACAGCGTCGTAAAATAACCCAATAAAATAAAAAAAAATCACAAAATAAATGAATAACTAAATGAAACTCAACACACCTACAATTATTTAAAAAATCCTACAATTTTCTAAAATTTTAAAGAAAATGCTGGTGAGTGTATATTAAAGAACAAAAGTACGGTATCAAAATAAACTAACACATTCTTAGCAAAATATTATGCAAATAAATTCACTGATAATATTTATTCACCATACTGAGAACTACATTCAGTAGGCTTATTTCGATCCTTTGAATCTCCACTTCTCTTGTAATTCTGAAATTGAAAATAGATCTCTCTTTTTCGAGACGCATTTGGGGTCTTCAGTTTGTTTTATTATGTTTTTCATTCTATAGAATAAAATGTCCTCCATTTCTCACCACCTCAGTAATTGCCGCTTCTTACTACACATGAAACAACAGCTCCATTGTTCTTCACTTCCAAAACTTTCCCTGGCCACAATTCCTCCTCATAAGTAACTACCATATAAATATGTGCCTTTAGCATTAATTTAACAGATTTAGTCTTCTTTTCCACATCTGACTCACTGTCTGTAAATATGGAGAGAACACCGGAAACATCATAATCCGTATACAATTCAATTTCATTGCTCTCATAGTCACTCACAGGGACAGTGGTTTTCCTTCTACCCTGAAGTTTTCGTTTTACCAGACCATCATTTGTGTTAGTACCATTGATGCTGGAACAGCCTGTTTCTTTATTTACTGGGCTATGATGTTATATGGTGTTTTAGAATATACTGAGATACCGTATTTGCAGAAGTATCACATTGATCACATTGTACTAAAACAAATATTTCAAAAAGAAATACAACTATGGTCCACGAAAAACTGTGGTACATAGTTGAGGACTGACTTCTAGCCTTCAGGTTAAACATTTTTCACGCAGAGTCTTTAACCTCTGCCAGTCTAATTATTACGTGAAAGTACACACTATATAGCCACGTTTAATTGTACAAACAATCACATATCTATAACTTACCAGTTCTACAGAAGCGAGCTTAATAAAACAGACAAACACAAACTGAATGATTTCGTGTCTTCACACTTTCAATAGAACGATGCACATTGACCTTGTTAAGCATCCATATCATTGCCACATGTAATGGTAGATGGAAGCATCTATGGGGAACATAATTCCATCACAGTGGCGCCTCAAATGGCAAACACCAAACTCTTGGGGGGACTAAGTAATACATAATGTGTTTTGGACCATAGTTATGGGAAATGACTGTATCTAATTTCTCACGCCTTCTATTCTGTAGGTGAATTCAGATATTCAATAACGCTTCATGAAAGTACTGGTAATATATCGAAATGATAGCCGTCCAAATCTTGGATTTAAAATATCAGCATCTTAATCAATTCAAATGAACAAAAAAAAATTTAAATTAATGTTAAAAAAAATACATAATGAAATTTAAAAAAATAATAATATTCTGCGACAAGATGTGGTACTAAAACTTTGTGTTATACTAGTAGACTATATTGTAAACCTCGTCTGTATATATTTCATCTAGATTGTGACTATAAATCAATATTTTATAATAGTATTAAGTTTTTTTACTTGTTCCATATTCTAGCTGTGAAGCAATGTATGAATACCATGGAATGTTAATAAATACAATAGAATCTGTATAAAAACTCTCAAAATAACATTTGAAATTTCAATTTTGCATAGTATGAAGCTACAAATTGTTGGGAAATAAAGTTCTCTTGTGACTCAAATGCTGTGGTTGTTTGCCCAGATATTGTTCATTTGTATAGTATTTCAATTTTAAGTTACTTTTTTTCACATGGGTTATGGGTTAATTACTATAAGCGTATTCCAACTTAGATACTGCAGCTTCTTTAGCGACCTGATCAGCTCATTTATTTCCTACAGTGCCTCTATGATCCTGTATCCATGTTAAGCAAACATGCTTAAGATACTTATTAATAAGTGCCCTAATTTAAACAAAGATAAAATACAGAATATACTTGTTGCATATTAATGAATGAGAATGAGGAGGTTATCTCAGTCAGCTACATTTGGATGAGGAAAAAGTGTGGGTGAGCGGGGTAGTGTGACGTCATTGATAGACTTGGTTTCCCTGACAAAAGTATATGTATATAGGCCTAACACTGAGTTCAAATGTTATCTTTCCTCAGACTAAACTTATATCCTAATATCGCGCAATAGGTCTAGCAATAACAGGTACACATTGTGCCAAAGCTGTCTGCAATAAAAACACAGAAAAGGCCAAAAATGAATAGAAATAAATCATTTTCCACACTTATCCAAAAGATAAAATTGTATGTCAGAAATGGTTTTACAGTTTAACATTATCATGTTGTAGCTCTTATGATAGTCAATGAATCGTGCTGTAATTTTTAGGATTTATAGATAAATGCCTAAGGAAAGCACAGAAAAAATTCGAAATCAATATTTCTTTCAGGAAGTGAGAAAAAATACTAACTTCCAAGCGATCTGTTCAAAATGAGCATTGATAAGTGACAAAATTTTTTATTTTTTCACTTTAGATACGGGGTCAAAGCGAGAGAACTGTTTAGAAAGAATGAAAATTACTTTTAAAAGTAGCTGCAGCTCAAAATCTTTAATAGTTTCCGAGTTTTGGTGAAATAAACAAGCACCACTTTCATCTGGCGGACATCCATATGCAGAAAGAATAAACTTTTGTCCATTAGAACTGCAGATTCTCATAGAAATCACTGCGCTGATTTCAGCTTTGTTTTCAAAATGTTTCCATTATTTAAAGTTTTCGACTTAATCGTGAGTTTTGAAATTTAATTAAAATATTTCTATTACATTTATAAATAACATCTATGCTGATTAAACACTAATATGACATGGGTACTTAGAACTGCAGAAAAATGAAAATGTCATAGTAGTCTTAAAATTATTATTGGTATTACTGTCACTATTATTATTATTATTATTATTATTATTATTATTATTGTTGTTATTTCACTTTCCTGCCCTAGCAGAACAGCCCTTTCACTCCAAACCGATCAAGATTTGACATTCCTATCTCCAACTTCCTCTTTAACATTTTTGGACACATTTAACACTTACTGAGTTTTGGGCTCAGATGAAAGGTAAAAATATATTTATTACTATGGGAATTTATATGCAATAAAAATACGGAAATACGAATGCATTTATTAACTTAAACAATAAGTTATATGCGCTGAGAGGTTTTATTTCGAAATTTACTCCTGGGTGGACATGTTGATGATGGTGATGATGATAATAATGACTATTTGATTTCATCAGGCAGCGTTAAGTGCTTGTAGCCTCCTCTTCCCCTCAACCAGATCTACAATTAATACAAAACATTACAATAATAATAATAAAATAATAATAATAATAATAATAATAATAATTATTATTATTATTATTATTATCATTATTATTTCCTTGATTTTATCTGGCAGCGGTAAGCGCTTGTGGCTTCCTCTTCCACTCAACCAGGTCTACAATTAATACCAATACAAACGTTACAATAACAATAACAATAATAATAATAATAATAATAATAATAATACTTACTTATGACTTTTAAGGAACCCGAAGGTTCATTTCCGCCCTCACATAAGCTCGCCATAGGTCCCTATCCTGAGCAAGATTAATGCAGTTGCTACAATCATATCCCATCTCCCTCAAATCCATTTTTATATTATCATCCCTTCTACGTCTCGACCTTCTCAAAAGACACTTTCTCTCTGGCCTCCCAAATAACACTCTACATGCATTTCTGCATTTGTCCATAAATGCTACATGTCCTGCTCATCTCAAACATCTAGATTTAATGTTCCTAATTATGTCAGGTGAAGAATACAACGCATGCAGTTCTGCATTGTGTAACTTTCTCCATTCTCCTGTAACTTCATCCCTCTTAACTCCAAATATTTTCCTAAGCACCTTATTCTCAAACACCCTTAACCTCTGTTCCTCTCTCAAAGTGAGAGTTCAAGTTTCACAACCATACAGAACAACTGGTAATATAACTGTTTTATCAATTCTAACTTTCAGCTTTTATGAGAGCAGACTGGATGACAAAAGCTTCTCAAACGAATAATAACAGGCATTTCTTATATTTATTCTGCATTTAATTTCTTGCCAAGCGATTACCAAATTTGGACAAACCAACATGTGGACTCAAGATGGCGTCATCATTGTAAAAAGCGGCGACGCAAAAAGAAGGATCACCTGTATGGCTGAGTTACATAATTAGTAAGTCAAGGCAACTCCTCATAAATTGTTTCTTTATATTAAGAAAGTAATAGTTTAACAATTTAATACTAATTATTTAATTATTGTATTAATACTATATTTAGTTGCATTAAATTACCTCAGTAAATTTAGTCTATTTTTAGTTAGGTTGTCACTATTGCCTACATCGTCCCCCTTTCTGTGGCGTGCCCTCAGGCTGATGGCGAGTCTAGCCTCCCTGACCCTTCTCACTGTCAGCAACCGTTCCCACAACTCTATCCACTTGTCTGTCATCCTCCCCAACCCCTCTATTATCTACCTCTCAGCTGTTAAAGCAGTCTTTCTCACCTGACCCCAAATCTTTGAAAATAGCACTCTTGAATTCTCAGAGCATTATTCCACACTTCCAGGAATTCTCTTCTATTTTCACTAATATAGATGTCCAATGTATTCTTGTTAGCGAGACGTGGCTAAAACCCTCCTTGTCTTCCTCACTCGTTCACTTAAACGGCTATACTTTATGTAGAAATGATAGATTATACAAACGAGGGGGTGGAGTTTGCACATATATTAGGAATGATCTGCACCCTAAAATTATTCTAAAATCACAAGGCGATGCATTACGACCCGAATATTAGTTCGTAGAAATACAAACAAGTCTTCATAAATGTCTCTTAGCAGTTATTTATAAGCCTCGCAAAGCTGGACATTTATCTGATTTAGAAAGCCCGTTAGCCGATCGTTTACCGCAATATGAACATGAGTCATTCCACGTCAAATCGCACAAATTTAGCCTGGAATTGACTTTCATGTCTCCGATTTAGATAAAACAAATTTTACACACTCTATGGATTGAAAAAATAAATACGGGTTTTATTATTGTCTATATCGATTATTGTAGTAGATATGTGTTATCAAAGATTCTGAAATAGGTCGCGCATCATTATTGTTAAACGTGATTATCTCCACTAATAATCATCAAAGAGATTTGCTCTTTGTCTCAATTTGAAGGTGACAGTACACACTTTATTCTTCGCATAATAATATAAAAATATAAGTTTGTTAACTTTGTTTTAAAAAAACATTTAAATGTATAAAAATATGTTTTAATGGCAGCGACTTATTTTAAAATTACAGAAAAAAATCCTTAAATACCTCGAAATTATTTTAACCGCCCTTAAAAAAATCAGAACTCTACTTCGAGCCGTTGAAGAATAATTAAATGACTCACCAAGCTGCACATCTTGAGGTCGCGGGCTGCATAAGTACTGTTGCAAGATGATGTGCAGATGCAGCTCTGGATGAGAGTCGTGTGACCACTTTACACTGTTCCATGGTCAGAATATCACTCTTTTACGTAATTTACATAACACAGTTCTGTATTTAAATATTGTTTTTGTAAAATATACACTTGTGAAAATAACTACAGTTTACACAACACTGGACTTTTAAAACTAATCAACTACAACCAATATCAATTCTATTTAATGTCCACCACTTTGCTCTCACTCTGAAGGGAATAGTTCTTTATCATGGCCTGAGATTTTGTCAGTGGAACAAAAGAATGAAGTTGTAAGGTACTTCGCACCACTTTTCCTTGTTGGTACCTTGAGTAGAAAATATTGCTATGTTTTTTGCGTTCACTAATGGTAAAAAATTTAAAAGCAATATTAGAAATGTTTTTCTAATGTTTTTGTCCAAGGTCAGATTCTTGTCACTTGATACAGTATGCGTAGCACCACTGGCACACCGCGAACACATCTTCAAAAAATTATTTTTAAAGATATTCCTTACTCGAAATCAATCTGAAACCAACTTAGTTCTATGTAAAATATAATAGATTGTACGTATATTTTTTTGCGTTTTTAAAGTAAGCTGTTATAAAAAAAAATATTAAGTTATGTTTAAAAAGTGACCCTCTAAAACAACCCCATTTGTATTTCAACTTATACTTAAAAGAATTAATATAATAGTTCATTTCTTCTCATTTCAGACGGCACCAACACTCAACGTCTATGATGCATAGAATCTTAACAATGAGCATTTTCATACTGCGTCGTGGATGAATTTGTCATATAATTAAAAGAGTATAAATAGTAAAATTTTAAAGTATGATCCCAGAAAAAAATACAGACCTCTTATTTTGATCTGCATAACATATTTTTAGAAGATTTAAGCAAATACTAAATGGTCACGTTTCGTATACAGGTGTTTGATTTGACATGCACACAACACAACACGATACCTACTTCGAAAGACTTAGGAATTATTGTTAGATAAATTAAAGGGAAACTGCTAAGTGTTGAAGGGACATTACGTGCTTTTAGAACTAGAGGTTATCTGTTTATTTACGTAAAGTAACACCGCACCACTGATAATGTATTACTCACTATCGCAGCTGCATGCTCCGGTGCGTGGTCTCACTCAATCCGAGCCTTCCGACCCGAACACACCATCAGTAAATTATTTGTACAGCGACTTCTGATTCGAATAGAGTTCTAAAACCAACGCAGTTCTATGTAAAACATTTCAAAGAATATAATGATATTTTTTCCCCTTTTTAGAAGTAAGTCCCTGATATATGAAAACGTATTTAAAAAATATAACCCCCTAAAAGGGGCCCATTTTATATTTTGATTGAACACTAAAAATTAGTATATAATACTGCAATTATTGCACTTTACAATGATATAAATACGAAATTTCTACAATTTATAGAATCTTCAGTATAACCATTTTCATAATACGTTGCATTCAAATTTACGGAAAATGTAACATTTAATAAATGACTAAATAATTGTGTCAGCCCAAAAAAATTACACATGGGTTATTTAATTTCATCAATAGAATATATAAAAAAAATTGGAGCAAATATTAAGTTGTCATGTTTCGTAGGTGTTCGATTTGACATGGAATGACTCACATGTCTTTAGTTATGGGGGATTTCAATATTAATATTCTGGCTGTCAGATCAAATGGGACTAATCAACTCCGTAATTTGTTCGAAACTTTTAATCTAACAATTCTTCCACTCAATCCTACCCACCACACACCTACTTCCGATAATTTAATTGACCTAATCATTACGAATAATTCTGATAGAATTCTAACTTCAGGACAGTTACCAGTTCCGGGAATATCTGGTCATGATCTTATTTTTGCCGAGTACTCTCTTCAGTGCCCAAAAAATGCAGCTAAGGTAATTACTTACAGAGATCTAAAAGACACTGACAATGACCAACTAACTTCTGACGCCTTACAAATGCCATGGCATACTATTTTTAATTTAATTACAGTTGACGAAAAAGTTGCCACCTTTAATGAAATGGTAATACAATTATTCGACAAACATGCACCTTTACAGAAGAGACGTGTCACCCACCGACCCGCTCCATGGCTGAATGACAGTATTCGTAATCTTATGACGTCACGTGACGCTGCTTTCTGGAAGTACAGACACAACAAATCTGCCGAAAACTTTAAGACTGCGGCCACAGTGGAAGCATCGAGCGGCATGGTACCATTCTCGAAAAATTGAGGAGTGGGGAGGAAAAAGCGTTGGTGTGGCAATATAGCGCAGAGTTGGTGGAGATGAGATCATGACAGTGTTTGCTTTTAGGCAATTCTTATCTAGAAAGAAGAGCTTAAAATAGGAAAGGATGAGAATTTTATGCTTATCCATTTAATAAGAGATGTGAAAGTCTGAGAATTTCATCGTTTGTATGGAGAATTAGGGACATTTACAGATAGATATTTGAAGTATACTCGCATGCCTATCACAACTTTCAACTATTTTCTAAATAAAAATAAGGAGCGACTACAGAAGTAAGCCATCAAATTTCGGAGATCTATCACTATTGCACAATGGCTAATCATTATATTAATATAAAGTATTTTAAGTTAAAGACACAGGATCATGCAGTCTTCGAGTAATGATGCAGGTAGACTATACTGCATATAAATTAAATAAAATAAGAATAGTCCTACGAATCCTTAAATTTTTGTCTTGATGGAATTAAGTCTCATTCATTACGAATAAATGCATGGGCTGCATCTTACATGGCAAAAAAACACATGTTTATACTTACGAAAATTTAACACTAGAAATGGGCAGTTTTCAATATTTTTCATTTTTTTTCTCATTTTGGTTTATTGCATTTAATTAAAATGTGCCTCAGTGAAACATACAGCAGAGACCATATAGGTCAGTTTCTGTCAGATGCGTTTCCAATTCACTGTGGGCTAAAGCAAGGAGATGCACTATCACCTTTACTTTTTAACTTTGCTTTAGAAGTTTAGAGTATGCCATTAGGAAAGTCCAGGAGAACAGAGAGGGTTTGGAATTGAACGGGTTACATCAGCTGCTTGTCTATGCAGATGACGTGAATATGTTAGGAGAAAATCCACAAACAATTAGGGAAAACACGGGAATTTTACTTGAAGCAAGTAAAGCAATAGGTTTGGAAGTAAATCCCAAAAAGACAAAGTAATTTATCCTTTGAAGAGGTGGAAAAACTCAAATACCTGGGAGCAACAGTAACAAATATAAATGATACTCGGGAGGAAATTAAGCACAGAATAAATATGGGAAATGCCTGTTATTATTCGGTTGAGAAGCTTTTATCATCCAGTCTGCTGTCAAAAAATCTGAAAGTTAGAATTTATAAAACAGTTATATTACCGGTTGTTCTTTATGGTTATGAAACTTGGACTCTCACTTTGAGAGAGGAACATAGGTTAAGGGTGTTTGAGAATAAGGTGCTTAGGAAAATATTTGGGGCTAAGAGGGATGAAGTTACAGGAGAATGGAGAAAGTTACACAACATAGAACTGCACGGATTGTATTCTTCACCTGACATAATTAGGAACATTAAATCCAGACGTTTGAGATGGGCAAGGCATGTAGCACATATGGACAAATGCAGAAATGCATGTAGAGTGTTAGTTGGGAGGCCGGAGGGAAAAAGACCTTTGGGGAGGCCGAGACGTAGATGGGAAGATATTAAAATAGATTTGTGGGAGGTGGGATATGATGACAGAGACTGGATTAATCTTGCTCAGGAGAGGGACCAATGGCGGGCTTATGTGAGGGCGGCAATGAACTTCCAGATTCCTAAAAGCCAGTAAGTGCGGCAATGAACTTCCAGGTTCCTAAAAGCCAGTAAGTAAGTGTTCTATAATTAAAACATCAATGCGAAATTTTATTGATGTCGTTATGTACCTAATGCTCTAACAATGAAGTCATTCTCCTTCGTGCTTCCCAACATTTCGACTTGATAAATGCTATTGAATATATAGATATTATTACACTTACTACATTATTTTATGTAAAAAATCAAAATGTCATAAACCTACCTTTTTCATTAAATGCGCCTTGTCTAATCAAATCTTCAAAATCTCTAAGTTTTATGTCCTCTCTTTTGATCCCTTTTTGCCAGAGATCTAGAAGCCTTTGTACAATAAGGCTACTTCCTGTATTGGAAAGAAAGATGAATACTGCTTTTCTGTAAAATAATAAGTATAGCATTATATTAGATATGTAATGTTGTTGTACTTTCCTGAACAAGAGATACTGAAATAAATAACTACTCCCAGAAAGAATAATATCCAAACTTATGCTGCCTCTACAAAATCTGAATTGTAATGATTAGTGTATACTTTAAGACTTTGAGATGACAAGTGCACTCCTAGTGCCTGCCTGGGATGCATTTTTGGCATTCTTCAGACACAGGTTTTCCCCACTTTTAGTGCATTTTGCTTTGTATAGTCAAAGATTTTTTCCCCATCCTTTCGAAATCCTTTGTGTGAGTCCCTACTCCCATGATTATACTGAGCAACACATTCAACCTGGGTTTATTCATTCCTTTGGTAATGTGGACACAACTGCAAGTCTAATGAGGAGCATCATTTCAAAACGTATCAAATCCACCAGTGGACGAAATTAAAGTTGTTACTTTCTACTTCTTTATCTTTCATACTGTGAAACAAGTACTTAAAAATGGTTTTGTGTAGTGTTTTGAAAACTCGTCCAGTTTATGAGTAATTCAGTATTTCGTCACTCGTGTAAAAAAATTCTATGTTGGACTTAATACAATTTGAAACGATGCTCTTCGTATGTTCTCCAGGTATATTTGCTTTTTACTGGCAAACCAAATGTGTTCGTTCATTGTCCATATATTCCACCAATTCCAAAAACGAAACTGACCTTGTTTCGGAAAAACAAACAAATCCTCATCATCATCATCGTCATATTGATGGTGTAAAAGGGCTTAGGTATCCCACAAAAGAAATTTTTTTTAGAAACAACATAATTAGATTTTAATACATTATTATTAGTCACTTTATATGAAGGAATGTAAACATAATTGTCAACAAAACATATATTCACATTTTGTAATTAAATTTTAACTATAATTACAAAAAAAGTCACATTTAAAAAATTTTACCTAAACATCATCATCACCACCACCACCACCACCACCACCCTTCCCCTTCCTTCCCTTAGTTCAGCACTTATGGATTCATAGTCTCTGCAGCATTTATGTAGAGTAGAACTGTAAGGTGCTGCTATGATTGTTTTCCTCCCTTACACTTCTCTCCGTTATAAGCCATGTTTTCTTACGGCATCATTTGAAAAAAAAAAAAACACCATTTCGTCTACATTAAAAATATCTATTAAATACAGTAAAACTCAAAGATTGAATGGTAGGAATTATAATTTGTTGTAGATATGAAATCCGATATATAAGTAACAATGACCAAAGCCAACACACCATAACTCAGAGATACATACTCAGGTCACAGATAAAACACTTCACCCCTCTCAGATGATTCATACACTTTTCTGTAATTGATCAACATGCTGTTTTTCAATATTACCATTTTGTAATTCAACTTCATAGAGATAGTTTTCCATACATTTAGAAATCACTGCAACTACCCATGTAGGATTCTGGCCAAAGCTTCTTGAGTAAACACAATCTCTGACGTTAAAGATCACCTCACAACAGAAGTGAGGGATTAGCTAGAAGAAGAGCGTAACTAAAAAAAAACATAGTTTTGAGATATTTATTTATCATACTCCAATTTTACAAAGAACCCTATGTTAGGGTTATAAATACATAATAGTAGGATAATAATAATAATAATAATAATAATAATAATAATATGATAAAGGTTAATGAAGTCTCCTATTGAATTAGTCTTACGTGTCAATTATGAAATTAATACAATTTAACAAATCTATATATTCAGCAAATCTGTACAAAGTTTTTTAAGTTATACACATGAATGAATGAAATGGAATGAGTTGAAATTAAATCCTAAAATACAATCTTATATTTCTATTAATAAGTTTCATGAAATGTATGCTATATTATAACCTAAGCAAATATCTAATCCTAATATTCACTAGAATGTAGTTTAAATTTCTGTGGGTTGAAATCTCTGAAGACGTTACACAGTTTTCCGTTAAACATTGTTGTCACAAGCAATTTTTAAATTATATACATCACAAACACAAGAACACAAAAATACATCACACTAACATACGAAAGAAAAAAAAAAAAACGCACATAATTACTACCTACATTCAAGAAATTAAATTACAACATCCCATACAGAACAAATAACACTCTACAAAAGCATCTCAACACACAAACAACACAAACAAACAAATACAACCACACAGGCGTATACAAACTCAACTGTAACACCTGCAACAACTTCTACATTGGACAAACAGGCAAATCGTTTCAAACAGGTTACAAAGAACACATCACAGCCATAACAAAATTACAAAACACCTCCACATATGCAGAACACATACCAAATGCTAATCACACCCACAAAGACATCACCACAGACATGGAAATATTACACTTCCAACCAAAAACGCCAGAACTAACACAGTAGAACAATATGAAATATACACACAAAAAACACATCCCAACGAAATTCTCAACACACAACTCAACTTCAAAACACATACACTCTTTGACTCTACACTATACCACAGGAACACACCCTCACAGGAAACAAAACAAGTGGCGAAAAAAAAAATTAAAAAAAATAATTCAGTGGATATATACAAATTTTATCATGTGTTCAGATTACAACTTTTGTGAACGTAATTTACATATCTCATAAAATCTTGATAACAGCATTTATTTCGGAACACTTGTATTGGTGGGGAGTACTTGGTGTCGCACCTGTCTAATCGACAAACTAGTTCAAGACGTTGGAGTTCAAATTTGTGACACTCAAATAACAAATGTTGGACTATATATTTTTTTCATCAAATGTTGGACTGTTTGCAGGGAGTCATCACATGCACAAACATTTCCACCTTCTGTTTCTATCTTGAATCTTTCGAAATAGCTACCAAACTTGCCATGTCCAGATAAGAACTGAGTAAGAACAAAGTTTGGTTGCATTAATTTAGAATTTAGTCTATCGTATATGGTAGGGAAGTATAATTCCCTAGTTAAGGCTCCCTTTGTGCTGCGAACCCAGTAATCATTCCATTGATTAATTACACGCTTCTTCACATAAGACATAGGACATTAGCTGAGCTTTGTGGTCTTTCAAGAAATTCTGGACAAGTATATATAGATTTTTGGGGCAGCTTTTCTCCTTGAGTTGGTGTAGTATTTTAGGCCACCAAGCATGATTGAAAGCTCCTGACACATCTAGTGAAACCAGTAAACCTATCATTTTCTGCGAAAAGATGTCTTTCATCCAGTTCACCGTAAGAGATACTGCATCTTCAGCCGACTTCTGTGGTGTAAAGCCAAACTGTTTACTACTAAGACAACTCGTGTTATATAGATTATACATTATTCTGTCGATTAAAAGCTTCTCCAGGATTTTACCGAGAACTGGCAATAGGCTAATAGGCCTAAAATTGTTTGCACTTTGTTTGTTTGTACCATTTGGTTTACGTATAACTTTAACTACTACTGTCTTCCAACAGTCCGGAAAAGTTCCTAATTGTAGGCATTTGTTGTAAATGTTCACAAGGAGAGTCGGATTTGTATCATGTAAATGTTTCACTATGTTAGCAGAGATTGCATCCATTCCCGGTGCTTTCTTGTCATTGAGTGCTAAGATAATACGTTCCACTTCCTTCTCGTGAAATAATACATCATCTGCAGTATTTGGAGGAGCGGTGGTATTTTGTCTTATGATATGTTGAGCGGGATTATCGACTGTGTCTGAAGGGAAGAAGATTTCTCCTAATGCAGTAGCAGTTTCAGAAGCAGTTTTTGTATAGCCTTGATCAGTCTGTACGGCGTGAAGTGTTTTATTAAGATTTTCGGGATTTCTACATAGTTTATAAATATTAGACCAGGGATTTTGAGCTGTCTGTATTGTACAAAATTCTTTCCAGCTCTTTACCTTAGCTTCATATATGGCTTTTCTGTACTGAGCCTTAGAACTTTTGTACATGTCCTTGTATGATTGCCTGAGGAGTGTGCATTGCGTTCTTTTGAATCTTCTCTGGCTTGCCAGTAGACGTTTCCTCAAAATTGTAAGATTCTGTGTCCACCAATAATTTTTTATTTTTCTTTGTAATAAAGGTGGGAGATGAGCATCACAAAGGCTTTGTGTTCGTATTGTTACATCTTCAATAATACTATTAAGTGAATCGCTCGTCGAGCACAAGGATACTTGTTCTGCTGCAGTTGCAAGTACTTTTTTAGCTGAACGATCAAAATGGTGCCATTTAACATTGTTTGTTTTGTAACGTCGAGTTAAATGCAAATGGTGTGCGGTAGGTTGTGGGTTAGTAGAGAGTCTAGTATTTATTTTAGTCACAATTAGTGCATGATCAGAAGTTGTGGGTAGGTCGCTAACAGCCCAATCCGTTACAAATGGAAATAGTGATTCACTACATACACTCACATCTTAGTTTTGAGATAATCAACAAAAACTATCTGTACCCTGCATCTCTTGCTGGAATATGGCACTATTCATATATATTGTAGAGTAATACGTTCTCTTGTGATTACAATGAGTTCCGTGGTTAATGTTTAAATATTGTACGAGAATGAAGCATTCAATTCTTTTTAATTACGCCCTTCTTCCATAGAAGAGGATTGAAAATACTGTTAACCTTTCTATGTTTCTAAAGGAAAGGATAAATATAGGTCTATATTAAATAATGAAGATAATTACAATGTATGTTATATAAAAAATAAATATATAGAATGTTATTTTACTAAATTGTTATCACAACATTAAAAATAAAATGAATCCCACTTATTTCGCATTATCATTGTAACTAAAAATACCTAGAATATAGGCTTACAAATATTATACCACTTTAAGTGATCTAATAACCTAACAAAAATAACATCTAGAATCTTGTGAAGCCTACTGGAGAGTGTGCCTCTCATATCTGTCATTACAGTATCACCTAGTTTCACTATATTTTGTACAGTTGTCACTCGTTTCTTAGATATTTTAAAGAATGACAGAATAAAAGACTTGCATAAAAATTCTTCTCTGTCATGATACTGTATACCCAAGAACATTCTTGGTGCTGTGATTTTATAGTTGTTTAATGGTTCGCCTCTCCAAATATCCCATAAGAAATGTATCCTGTTGGTTTTTGATTCCAGTTTCCCAAAATCCTCAATGGAAAATGGCATGTTCCTCTGTACAGATCTCATATGTCTTCTGGCAGCAACTGGCTTAAATGTTTTGCTGCTAACTTGTCAGAAATATGGTCGTTCTTAAATGACTGACTGCTAGCCTGGATCTAACATTTATATCACTGCATACGCCTATATTATTAGTACCTTATATTCATTCTCCATTGACAAAAATAAATAGTAATACTGTGTTTCTGTCACCATTTTTCCTGACCTACTTGTGTAAGTTTTGCTGTAATTTCGTCGTCACTTGCTATATTATTCTTTCATAGTTTGTTAAACCATTTCCGTTTTCCACCTTTCCATATGTAATTCATTTTCACTGATACTTTCAACATCAGGAATGTTATATTCGCTTCCTTTAGGCAAAAGATAGAATAGATCAGAACATTCGTCAGACAACGCAAACACCCTTGCAGTTACCTTCGCCAGTCCTCGAACCACAGTGAGATGGAAGGCGGACACAATTCAATAATACCTCTTAATTGAAATCTATAGGGAGTAGAGGCATAATATTATGGTGGTTGATAGAACTGCCGCCAAAGAACGCATATAGCCATTTTAAGGATAAATGCTGTAATTCCAATTACACCCTTCTTCCAGCCAACCCCTCAATTAATACTATTATAGATATCTTTCGAGTTGATCTGATCCAGGGCTATGCACAGTTTCCTTCCCATAAGCAGCTCTGCTGATGTAGATCCATTGACATTCGTGGCAGTGTGTTGCCTTAGCAAGAATCTTGATAATCAAACTTCCCACAACCCAATAACGAGTTCACTTCAGAAACTGATCCATTAGAACAGGGGTCAGCAAACTTTTTTTCCAATGGGCCATATAGGAACTATTAGTCTCTGTGGCCAAGAGGCAAACTCGAAGGTATTAAGTCAGTGTATACTGGAGAGGTAAGATCTGGCATATGACATCAGGACAGGCAATTTTTAATTGTTCTGTTTTTTTCTCCTCCTCTTGCACATTTACTGAACGAAAAGCATAAGCATAAGCATAATAATAATATTAATAATAATAAGTGAATAATTGTTGAAATACAAGTCTACTAATGAGAGAATGAAATTGCTTCTTTTTTTTTAAATAACACTTCACCAAACTAAGGTCCAAAATAATACATCATATCATCAAAACTGATTGCACAGCTATTTGAGCACCACATACAGTCTTTCTCATAACTCAACTTGATAGTCAGACTGTGTAGTGCGTATTTTGTAATTTTAAAGAATATGAAAATATCAAATTCATTCTTAGATCATGGGCCATACAAAAAAAAGATAGCATGCCAGATTTGCCGATCCCTGCATTAGAAGATGGATGATTAATTCCATTCTGCTGTAAAAATATATTAAATTCCATTGAAGTAAATTGTGTGCCATTATCAATGACTACTGTTGATGGCAATCCATGTTTGGCTAAAATGCGTCTGAGTGAGTGATAGGATAATGGCTTGAGTATTTGTAGAGGAAAGCCGAACAACTTCCACTCATCTGGAAAAAGTATCTGCTAAAATTAGGAAGTGTTGTCCCCGGAATGGTTCACCCAAGTCAATATGAAGTCGAATCCATGGTTTAGATTCTTCTCCCCAAGATGAGCTAGTTTCTTTAGACAGCATTGTTCTCGTGAGAGCTGAAAAACTGTACAGGTTTTTTTTTTTTTTTTTTTTTTTACAAAACTCTCAACTGATGCATCAAAACCAGGCCACCAAACATAGTTACGACCTAAACCTCTCATACTGGAAATTTCTGGATGGCCATTATGGAGTAATTTTAGTACTCGATTGTGAAGACTGGGTGGAACTACTACTCTTGAGACTCATAATAGACAACAATCTTGTACTGACAGTTCCAAATGTCTATGAATAAATGGACCAAATGATGACTCTAGCTTTACTCTGGGCTAATCATCCTTTACATAAGTATGGACTTCTGAAAGAAAGTCATCCTTGGCTAGGATAACCATATTCTGAAATCTGAAAATACTGACACATTCCTTTCACCAACGAATTCCTTGTATCAACTTCGTCATTTATCACTTTTGTCACTTCAGTATATTTATCATTAGACCTAATTTTCTTTAACAATTTCTTGTTACTATACAAATAGTCAAACATACGTTTGCATGTAAAATAACTTAGATTAAATTTCACTAAAATAAGTCCTTTCACAGAATTGATGGTAAGTCGCATCCATGAAATTTAATAACTTACTTGATAAGTCAACTGCTACTTACAGTTAACGAAATGAAGGATGTATCTGGATGAACAGCATTTACACGTTTAACAGTCTTACACATGACAATATGTTTCTCACAGCTCACAGCAACATGAGACCAGACAAAATAACAATAAATAAATAATACTTCAATATGAGAAAAAGTGGACAAATTAGAGGATTTTCAAAAATGTATATGAACCGACTGTTTTTATTACCAAAAAGCAGACATGTCCGCATAAATGCTGATGTATGGCAGTTTCTGTAGCTATATCAGATGATGATATTGGAAAAATGCACGGATATTCCCAGAAAACAATAATCAGTGGAATCGCAGTTGCAGCATCTGGATGGGAAACCATCGGCATTGCGAATTTGAGTACCTGATCAACGTTTGAGTTGATAATCATATGCATGTAATGAAAGACACCAGCATAATATTCGAGGTGATACTATTGTTGGAGGTTGGACTGTCTCGGCCAAATAATCCTAACAATGATTTATAACACTACTCAACAAGGTTTTCATAACATGGACAAGAATAACTATTTTTATGTAATTTCTATGTCCTGATTACGAATATGGCATTGAAAAAGTGCCTACACGTCACATTTTTTCAGAAGCTTATATTTTTTAGTTAGCGAATTGTATAAAAATGTGTTAAAACTTAGCAGCCACTTTGAAAGAGGCTCTTTTCTTTAACGTCGATCTTTTACACAATTATGTAGCATTTCCGTTATTTTAAGGTACCATTTGAAACATACTTTCACTTTTGTGGGATGAATGAGTGTTACCCTTAGCGATAGTTTATTGTTTTATTACCCTTATAATGCAGCTGCACGGAGGGTAGGTCACATCTGGCTATAATTGACTAAGGGAAAGGAGGGAATACGGTCACTGTTGTATCTTTAGACAAGAAATGAATAATTTAGCGATTAGTTCTGATTGTGGAAGTGTTGTGAGCGGTATTAGTTATTCTGTAATAATGTTAAATGGATAGCAATCGTCATTCCTGTAAACATTTTCCAAATAGTTTCTGCTATGATTGTGGGGAATTACTTTGAAATCACAACGTCGATAAATAACAGACAATGTAAAAAAGGCATATTACTTGTATTTTGGCTATAAAGTGGGTGACCAAGACAAAAATTGGGCACCACACGTGTGTTGTGTAACATTTTACGTGAATTTACAGAGTGGTTGTGGGGGAAAAATAACAACATGTCTTTTGCTGTTCCAATGATTTGGCGACAGTCTACGAGTCATCTGGAAGATTGTTACTTCTGCATTACCAAAACAGAGGGATTTTCAAGGAAAACTAAAAGATAAAATTGTGTATCCTAATTTCCCATCAGCCATAATACCCGTGCCACATTCTCCTGAACTTCCTATCCCTATTCCTATGCCCAGTGGGGAAGATTATGTCATTCCAGAGGAACACGAACTATCAGAATCTTCAGACTACCCTTCAACTTCCGCTGATCCCACCTACATTCCCGAACATCATAGAACACCACATCTGATACGACAGGTAGAAGTTAATGTCCTAGTTAGAGATTCAGGTCTTTCCAAGCAACATGCTGAACTGTTAGATTTTAGATTACAAGAATGGAATTTATTAGCAAAAGATACCAAGATTTCCGTGCTCAGAAAATGAAACGATAAACTGACTAGTTATTTTGTAATGGACAATTCTGGTTGTGCCTGCAAAAATGTGAACAGGCTTATGAATGAATTAGATATTCAGTATAATTCACAAGAATGGAGACTGTTCATCAATTCATCAAAACTAAGCTTAAAAGCAGTTTTATTGCACACTGGCAATACAAAACCTTACAGTGGCTCATTCAGTCACTACGAAAGAAACTTATGAAAACATGTCACTAATATTGAATGCAGTAAATTGTAATGAACATCACTTAACAATTTGTGGAGATTTGAAAGTAATAGCTTTGTTGCTTGGATTACAATGAGGGTTTACTAAATTATGTTGTTTTTTATGTTTGTGGGACAGTCGAGCAACAGCACAACATTATGTGGTGAAGAACTGGCCTATCAGACAAGGTTATATTCCTGGTGAGCATAATATTAAATATCCCTCGTTAGTCCAACGTCAAAAAGTACTTCTTCCTCCACTGCATATAAAACTAGGGCTAATGAAAACTTTTGTGAAAGCTCTAGATAAGAGTGGAGAAGCCTTTCAACACTTAAAGACTCTGTTCCCTAAAATCAGTGATGTTAAATTAAAAGAAAGCATATTTGTCGGTCCACAAATTAGAAAACTTTTTAAGGACAGCCGTTTTGAGAAAAAACTTAACCCCAAGGAATTACCAGCATGGAAATCTTTTGCATGAAAGGACTTTTAGGGAATCACAAGGCAGAAAATTATCGCCAATTAAGCTTAATAGAGATGTTACTAAGAAACTACAAAAAAAAAAAAAAAATGGCCTGCAGTAGGCTATGTCACTGAAGATCCACTTCTTACATTCACATTAGGACTTCTTTCCTGAGAACTTGGGGATTGTAAGTGATAAGCAGAGAGAGCGATTTCACAAAGACATTGCTACAATGGAGCAACGGTATCAAGGAATATGGGATCCAGCGATGATGGGCGATTATTGCTAGTTTTTAAAAAGGGAAGATTCCAGTTCTCATAAGAGAAAAAATGAAGGTATTTTTTTATCTTTATTTTATTGCACGAAGAGAGGCTTTCATAAGTCTTAATAGCTGATCAGTTATTGATGTATCAGTTTTATCATATCTACACTGTCCTTGGAAATTTTCACACAAAAAATGAGAAGAAAATAATTTTTAATAGGTAAAAAATCCTGATTTTTCAATGTATCAAGTAAGTATCTATAACACAAAAGTGACGTGTTACGAACTTTTCATTGTCATTTTCGTGTTCAGCGCATGCCAATTAGTTAAGATAAGCTTATTTCATTAACCTTCAGACTACCAAGCGGGGTCAGAAGAGACCCCAAAGCAAATTGTTTTATTATTTTCATGTGAAAGCGGTATCTTTGCACATTGATAATTCTTGTTATTGTCAGATTTGTTTATCACGTCATGTCTGAGGTGTTGGTTACAAAAGTTTTCCATCCCAAAGTGAATAATATTTATTTTTATTCAGTGGGGTCTCTGTTAACCCCTCTTGGTACTTTGTTTTGTACAAAACTTTTGTGACCAGTTTATTTTCTTTGCCCATTGTTGTTGTTGGTAAGCCTTTCAGGCATCTCAAATTATTTGTCTATTGATGTTGGGAATTGGTCTTCACTTTTAGCTCAGTAGATTATTGATTTAGATTGAGTTGTACACGATTACTCTTCTTGATACATAAAAATGTCAGGAAGAAAAATATATAAATCCATTGCGCTACTGCCCTTTGCAGGGCTAAGACCGACCAGCCATCTGCTGGCCTCACGACCACATGCCAAAGCAGAGGTGAACGATCATCCAACCAGAATGGAAGTATCGTGTGGTTAGCACGATGATCCCCCAGTCGTTATAGCTGGTTTGCAAAACCCGATATTCGCTACCTATTGTAGCTCCCCAAGCGCATCACGATACTGGGTGGGCACCGGTCCCATACACTGGCCGAAATTTCATGAGAAAATTTCTTTCCCCATGAAGACTCGAATCAGCGGGCATTCTGTAACGCGCGTCCTAGGCGGGATGCCTTAGACCGTGCGGTGCCTCGGTGCGGGACAGGAAAATATATGACATAGGCTACATAATCAGGAACATGTTGGTGAAGTGACTCATATGATACAGAGTGAGAGTGAGAGTGAAAATGAAGAAGTAGTTGATCTGTCAGAATTAAAAGAGAATAATAGAAGAGGTTGAAGAAGTAGCAGATGAAACAGAAAATAGTGATGATAATGAGGGTATTGGTGAAGATGAAAATGATGATATGCAGATTTATGAAAATTATAGGAGTAAAAATGCAATGTCTTTGTCTAAAAGTTCACCAAAAGCCACGTGACACACAGTTCAAAATATTGTTGGATGCCTCCGGGGCTTACATGTGCATCTCAGAGAATTCAGACAATGAATAATGCTTTCAAGAAATTTTTTGATCATAGTATTTGAAAAATTATAGTAGACGGTACTAATAAAAAGGCACAGGCTTTTCATGAAGAACGAAATACAAAGAATTCAGAAAAGCAGAGACAATGGCTGCCAACAGTTGTCGATGAAATGTATGCATTTTTGATAACCGTCAGTGTTTCGAAAGCTAAACGGGAGACATAGAGTTCTTATGAACTACAGATCCCATGTATAAAAGAGATATATTTCGTGCTGCAATATCTCGAACTCTATTTCAGCATTTATCGACATTCTTCAGATTTGATGACACTAGTACAAGAGATGAAAAGAGACGAAATGATAAACTGGCTGCTATCAGAAATATCTTCAGTTTGTTTGTCGACCACTGTAAGTCCACCTACTGTGAGATTTGAATTAGGATTGTAGCTGAACAACTCGTTTCTTTCCGAGGACGCTGCCCTTTCATTGCTTATAAGAAGTCAAAAGCTGCTAAGTAGAAACTAAAAATTTGGGCCCTGGTTGATGTAGAATCAAATTACGCAATAAACTTACAGGTGTACACTGGAAAAAAGGGGCTGATCCTGAAAAAATCAATGTCAAAGAGTAATGTTTGATCTAACCAGCTGCCTACAAGGAGGATACAGCATTACGACATATATTCTTTCTTACATCTATTTCACTTGCAAGTGAACTTTACAAGAAATCTGTGACACTGTATGAAACAATGAGAAAGAATAGGCAAGGAATACCCTAGGTATTGTTGCTTGGCCCTAAAAGAGGGGTGTCGATACTATGGACAAAATACATACATACATTCAATGTCCTGCATCTCCCTATGGGGAGCATAGGGCCACAACAAAAGAGCGCCATTTTGACCTATTTGCGGCCAAGGCCTTCACTTCTCTCCAGTTCTTCCCTAGATTTTTGGCTTCTTCTTGAACAGACCGCCGCCAGGTTATCCTGGGTCTTCCTGTTCTCTTACTCCCCTGAGGATTCCATTCGACTGCTTCTTTAGCAATGTCCAATGAGGGCATGTCCAATGCAGCACCATTTTCTTCTTTTTATCTCCAGATCAATGGGCTTCTGTCGCATCTTCTTCCGAAGTAATGTACTGGCAATGACATTCGGCCACCATGCTCCCAATATGTTGCGTAAACAACGATTCAGAAATGTTTGGAGTTTATGAGTGAGATATTTTGTCACTTTCCATGTCTCACTGCCATAGAGAAGAAGAACTTTACGTTGCTCTCAAACAAGCGCACTCTGCGGACAAAATGGTAAATGAATATCCTGTGAAAACAATCACAAGATGATGACCTTATGCCTTATTTCTGAACATTGTCAACATTAGGTGTCTCAATGTTTACATAGTATGGAAGGCGAAGAATCCACATCTTCAGGCAAGTTCTACGCACTGAAGAAGGAACTTTCTGCTCCAATTTGGGAAGGAGTCGATCATTCCGAAAGTGAAACGACGACTTCAGTATCCCACAGGATCTCACAAACCAGCAATAACTGCAATGAGATATCTTGTTCCTGAGCCAGAACCTATGGGAAGAGAAGATGCTGAACCACCAATCAAGCTATAAAAGGAAGCCAATGGCAGTTGTGCCCTAGAAAACTGTCAGGAATGCTAGTGAATCCTGTGAAATGTGTAAAAAAATGCATGTCCGAAAGAAAACAAAGAAAATAATCAAAACAGTGTGTCTTCCATGCAGTGAAACTGTGAAGTAGAATTCAGATGTGAAATTTGTTACATAACTTTCTTCTGTTCAGTTGTACACCCTGTTTATTTTTTGTGAATATTTTTGCTCATATTGTCAAAAGTATATCTGCCCTAAATTAGTTTGAACTTTTAATTTGAACTCACGGAAGAAATTGTGAAAAATTTGAATGAATGAATTCAAAATATGAAAAAGTGTACTAGAGAAGGAAATTTCAGTGGGGTAGAGTAAAATTGGACTTGTATTGTTTCCGAACTCATTGATTAAATGTGTTGTATTTTCAAAATGCACTATATTTATAATTTTCTTTAAGTATTTTATTACATATTGTTTTCATTGTTCTTTATAAAGCAATTCCTCTTCAGGGTCTTGGCTGATCCCGCTTGGTAGTTGGTGTTGGTCTTAGAGCTTGGTAGTCTGAAGGTTAATGTAGTTCTGCTTCTGACTAGTTAATGTTCTTTCATATGCAATAGGTCTCCTTATGACATAAAACTGCGCCAATTCCATAGGGAAATGCACCACAAATTAGAATCAATGACTTATGAAGATCGTAATGAATAAGAACTTGTATAGATGACAACAATTGAGTACCTCTGTGGAAAAATGCTGGCTCTAACATGTTGCCCAAGTGTTACATCCAACCTTATTCCACAGAAATATTTAATTCTTTAATTTTTTCAAAAGCTTCTTGATGAAATGGATGTCCACTTCATCTAGTATCCTTATCTAGAAGTTTATACAACGGTTCACAAGAGATACTTTATTGAAAAGAAGCTGGTGATAGAAATTAAGCATTCCCAAGAGAGCTTGAAGTTCAGTAACGTTTCTAAATGTAGGTGCATTTTTAATTGACTCTATTTTTTTCTTCAGTCAGAGAAATACCTTCTTTAGTAATCTTGAATCCTAAAAATTCCACTTCTACAAAGAATTGACATTTAAAACCTGGTAATTACACTTTGAGCTTCTGCTGATGTTTCATCAATTGACAATAACTGTAAATCTGCATTTGCTAAAGCAATTCGTGAAAACATTTTCCCACCACATAAAGTAGATAGTAAATGATTTATATTAGAAATCTGGAGTGAATGAGATCGTAATGCTTTGTTAAGAGTCGACTTACAATCACCACATAATTTCATCTCACCATTTGGTTTCAACACCAGGATGACTGGAGTGAACTATTTAGGACATGTGCTATTGGTTCAATTATTTCCAACAGTACATGCTTTGTGGAGAATTGGGTAAATAATGGATCAATTGGAAGTGAAACAGCAGGTCCACTGTAACAACAAAGACTCTCATTGAATAATTCAATATAATCTTTTAAAAATGAAGAGATATCTCTATTAATCACATTTATTCCAGTGATGCAAATACCCAAAGGTTCAAACCATTCTAAACCTAGAAGGTTGGTAACTGATCTTTCAACAATATTTTGCATGGTACAGTAACAACAAAAAAGTATATTATTGTTGAATGAAAATTATCATAAATTAATAAATAAAAATTGTGAACTTATGAACTTTTGGAGGACCCTAAACAAATTCCTGAATTGCCTCGTAGAACTGCTGTTGTCATGTTCTGGCATTTTACTGGACATGAATGTCTAAGCAACCATCTCCATAGAATTGACATATTTCCAATACCACATTGCCCTCTATTCCCTAAGCTTCAAGAAATGGACATGGAACATATGAAGCACTGTGCAGCACTCCAGAATTTTCAAGATATCACCTCCAAATATTGAGAAGTAAGAAAGAGAATAACTTCACTGTTAACTCTTCAGCATTAAACATACATACATATTATTGTTTATATAACCAACTGATGATAATTCTTGGAGAATCTTCAAACGAAAAATGCAACTACAGACAATGCTGAGTATTCCATGCATTTCTGGAAATCTGTGTTTCATGAGGATAGTCATAAGTTGCAACCACTGAGATTTCTAAATCTTAGCTTATTTAGTATTTAACTTTGAGGAGATACTAACAACAAGATCTATGAAACAACCCTCACACCCTATAGGATATGGCATACAATACCATATAAGCATCAGACATTATTACAATTGATATGGAACACATCTTTCAGAATTTAATGAAGAGTTGTGAAGCACATATTCAGCAAGGTAGCAAACAGTTAGTTGGTTAGTGGAGATTATAAAGGGCGTGTCAGCTACTATGGCTATTTGCGCTCTTAGGTAGCAAACATTTCCAATAGTACTTGTAATGCTATGTGCAGATTTCAATTGCATTAGATTTGTCTTGCAACTAAGGCCCTTGATTACTCATTTTTTTATCAGAAGCTTATCTCTTGATTGCTTACTAGCAATTCATAATGTGGTCATCATCATCATCGTCGTCAATATCATTACAGACCGATGTAGACCTCAGCTCCCTTATGGATTTTCTTCCAAACTGTTTTATTCATAGCCACACTCCACCAGTTCTTTATGCCCAATCATATGTGATCGTAGGAGGACGAATTGTCAGTGGAACATTTATTTTGTTTTTTACTGCTTAGCCATAGTATTTTTTTGAGTTGCTGCTTTATTATGACCAAATGTGAAAGATTTTATAATATAAACAATAATATAACTTACTTACTTACTGGCTTTTAAGGAACCTGGAGGTTCATTGCCGCAATCACATAAGCCCGCCATTGATCCCTATCCTGAGCAAGATTAATCCAGTCTCTACCATCATATCCTACCTCCCTCAAATCCATTTTAATATTATCTTCCCATCTACGTCTCGGCCTCCCCAAAGGTCTTTTTCCCGCCGGCTTCCCCACTAACACTCTATATGCATTTCTGGATTTGCCCATACGTGCTACATGCCCTGCCCATCTCAAATGTGTGGATTTAATGTTCCTAATTATGTCAGGTGAAGAATACAATGCGTGCAGCTCTGCGTTGTGTAAATTTCTCCATTCTCCTGTAACTTCATCCCTCTTAGCCCCAATCTCTGTTCCTCTCTCAAAGTGAGAGTCCAAGTTTCACAACCATACAGAACAACCGGTAATATAACTGTTTTATAAATTCTAACTTTCAGATTTTTTGACAGCAGACTAGATGACAAAAGCTTCTCAACCGAATAATAACAGGCATTTCCCATATTTATTCTGCGTTTAATTTCCTCTCGAGTGTCATTTGTTACTGTTGCTCCAAGATATTTGAATTTTTCCACCTCTTCGAAGGAAAAAATTCCAATTTTTATATTTCCATTTCGTACAATATTCTGGTCACGAGACGTAATCTTATACTTAGTCTTTTCAGGATTTACTTCCAACCCTATCGCTTTACTTGCTTCAAGTACAATTTCCGTGTTTTCCCTAATGGTTTGTGGATTTTCTGCTAACATATTCACGTCAACCACATAGACAAGAAGCTGATGTAACCCGTTCAATTCCAAATCCTCTGAGTTATCCTGAATTTTCCTAATGGCATATTCTAGAGCGAAGTTAAAAAGTAAAGGTGACAATGCATCTCCCTACTTTATTATTATAATAATATAATAGTAATATTGAATTAATAACATAAAGTAACACAGTAAAAATAAGGGCCCCATACACGCACAGGCAAGTCTCCTCGTGTATGGGCGAAAAGTAACAAGGCTTTTGGCCTTGAGACAAGTCTCCAGACTTCTAGGATTGCTTGAAATTTTCCGACTGTATTGCTCTCCAAATCAAGTGGCAGAAAAAGTAAACATAGAAACAAACGATAATGCAAGCATCTGATCGAAATTTCATTGTTACATTTTGGTTTTCCAGTTCTCTGTAGTGAAATGGCGGCAAGCTATGAGAGCTAAAATTCAAGGAACTATTATCATGCATTTCTTTTTAGAATATATAGAAATCTATAAATATTTTCCATTCTGATGAAAAATAAAAAAAGTTATAACAACACTTATAAAGCGAAACTATAGATATACTATTTGAAAATAGCGCAAAGAAATCGCGAACAACTAAACACCTAATCATGGAGGAATTGTATTTCTCGAGTGATCGCATTTCTCCATGGGAAATAATTGACTTTAATGACCTCTTATGTCTCTCTCTCTCTTATGTCTAGGAGGTAAGTCTGAGCATGTATGGGCAACATAGGTGGAGTTATGGAGGGTCATGGGGGGGTACTGCCTCCCCCAAACTTGTCTGAACTTTTTTCTATTAACATTAGAAAATATTGAATGCAAAAGACTTTTCTTGCTTAATGTCTTCAGATCATGTATCTAGACTATAATATTCATTTTAAATTTCTGACTATATAAGAATTTCTATAGGTACCTCATTCGAGGAATGGAATAGAGCTGGGGACGGAGCGAGTAGAACTGTTGAGTTACTCGGTTCTATCAATTTTTGTGCTTGGCAGTGGAGCACCGAAGTTACTCAGTTAACCGTAGCTGTTACAGGTCAGTTCAAACGTTGAGTTCACGTGTTTTACTTAATTCTAGCAGACAAGAACGTAGATACTGATGTATTTAAATATTTTCTGCTGCAGGAGAAATTATTTCCTTGTCCCCAAGGCGGGCTGAAAGGCCTCTAGTATTGAAGAGGAGTTCATCCTACTATACTGTCAAATGGGCCTAATGAACACTGACAGTCTGAACACATTAATGTACATAATAATAATAATAATAATAATAATAATAATAATAATAATATTATTATTGAGCAATTCCACGTGTAACTGACTGACATTTACAGTACACTTTGACAGCAAAATGCCTGCCTAAATTGTATAATGGGTTGAAATTAGACTGTGTCACTGCAGGATTTGATAGATGAAAGTGTACACTTAAGATACATATAAAAATAAACGTCTTTAATAGAAAAAGTATACTATTTATTTACGACCAAAGTGTGTGTAACTCACTGACTTAAATGTTAACTCTCTCTTCGGGTGAACATGGTTCTCCACAGATTTCTCTGAATTGCCATTCCTGATACAATTTTGCAATAGCATATGACTCTGTTTGGAGAAATAAATTATTACTAAAACTTCAGAAATTAGGTATCTCCAGCAATATGTTCAGATGGATATCAGAATTCCTTAGTCAACAATTCATTGCCACTAAATTCAATAACTCACTTTCTAGGTACAGACAAACATATCGAGGTCTACCTCAGGGCGCTGTCCTCAGCACAACTTTATTCAATATTTATATAAATGACACCCTCCCTATTAGAGGAATCAAACATGAAAACAGCACTATTTGCAGATGATATAGTTTTGTGGACTTCCGGATCTTACAGACATAGAGACAAAATTCAAAATTCTGCTCTTAAAGCTCTAAATCAACTACATGAATGGAATACATCAAATTTGATGACACTCAATTTAAGCAAAAGTAACTACCAAATATTTTCACTCGGTAAAAAAGAAAGAGAATTCAATATCCAATACAATGGCCAACACCTTCCTAGGACTTATGAATCCAAATATCTTGGAGTTATTTTCGATAGTAAGTTAACATGGAGCAACCATTTGAAATACATTTCTGAAAAAGCTCCCTTCTATAAAGACTAGCAGGAAAGAAATGGGGATGCTCTAGAATACTTTGAACACTACATACAAAATGTTTATACAGCCAGTGCTGACATACTGCGGAGAAATTTTGATTACTTCACCTTTCATAAACGACATAGAATATGTTCAAAACCAAGCTCTCAGACTCATTACTGGTGGAATCAAAACAACTCCAATAGATTCTATGAGATTCCTCACTAACATTAACAGCATCAAAATGACAATAGAAGAAAAAGCACTGATTCAATATGAAAAACTTATCAGATTACCAGGAAACAATTGGCATTCATACAGTCCTCTCTGTAGATTGAAAACTCAAAAAAGTTTCATATCCATTGTTCAAGAATTAAAACAGAAAATCAATATCCCGAATTTAAAAGAAAACTTACAAATTAAACCAAACCCTTTAACTCTATTAAATATAGAATATAATCTAAATTTAACAGAAGAAATACTGAAATCAGAAGTAAACACTGAAATAGTGAAACAGTTGTCTTTAGAGACAATTAATATTAGGTACCCTCCACAAAACTGGCTTCATTTATACACCGACGGATCCTTGATCTCCAGAGAACAAGGTGCCGGTGCAGGTGTTACGTGCTGTCTCTTCTCACTTTATAGATCTCTTGGATATGGAACAACAAGTTTTGATGGTGAAATCACTGCAATAAGGGAAAGTCTCAGGAATCTTCTATGCCACATCAATAAATTTAGGAATGCAGTTATATTGTCAGACTCCAAAACAGCTATTCTATCAATAGTCTCTAAACACACACATTCATCTCAAACATCAGAAATAACTAAAATGCTCTCTCAATTAATATCAGTCAATAAAAGAATTGTATTCCAATGGATACCATCCCATTGTGGAATGCTGGGAAATGAGAATGCGGATGCTTTAGCAAAGAAGGGCAGCACTGCTACTTACAGACCTGTTACTAAATCTACATATTACTCTGTGAAAAGATTTATTAAATCTACATACTTACACTTCAACAAACAAAATTTAATAACACAATCCCAAGGGAAAAAATGGAACTCTCTGCATCAAAATCCACAGTTAATTCCCGATTTACCACGAAAATAGTCTGTAGCTGCATTTAGATTGGCAACAGGCCATGACTGTTTGGCCAAACACCTGCATAGAATTGGAATATATCAGTCCCCTAACTGCCCATTGAGCAATTCAAAATCTGTGCTTCAGTGGCTGGTCATGATAATATCTTTGAAAAATATTGGAGTGCAAGAGGTCAAATGACTTCATTGTCAAATGTCTGGCATTAGAAAACAACAACAATTTTGCAAAATTAGTTCGGAAAGGAAATTGTAATCTTCAGTTTAAGTTGAAAACGACCTCCAAACTACGATTAGTAATGGAGTTATGGCCGAAAAAGTGATGTGTAACTGACTGACTTCATTCTGTAACTGACTGACATCTCTGAATTTTAAAATAAAGTTGCACTTACAGAACCGTAAATTAGTACAAAATAATATGAAACTTGATAAGTAATAAATTAACACAACGATTAATTTAAATGAATAATATGTTTTCCAGAATACAAAAATTAGTTTGCTTAACCATGCATCTGAAATGACACAAATTAATGCAGATACAAGTATTACATAGGCCTACTTAATAACATATGTATTTCTTTCTCTGTTATTAAATACTGTACACTCAAGCCATATATATTGGTGTTTAATTTTAGGACTAGAAGAGTGTCACAGCAACCTTGACAGCGCTTATCACTCTATATGGCATCAACTCCCCAGCATAAGACAGTATGTTACATTATTCAAGTGCGTTCCTAATAATCTGGCACTGACCACCTTATCGATTACGATAAGGTGATGCAGATCACAGTTTATATTTCCCATGCCTATGGCTGTTATATATTATGTTCATAATAATAGATTAGAATCTTGAGTTCTACTTTTAGATTGAATTTGAACCATTGGAATTAAACACGTAGAGGCAAGCACTCCATGGCACTTGTTGACTCACTTATTTAGTCTAACATGTATGTACGGCAGGAACACTGTCAATATGTCACTTGTTATCTGAACAAACTTTAGTTTCTTTTCACACACGGAACCTGTGGATCTTTTGCACTGATTTTTCACAAGACAGTTGTGCATATTCTATGACATAGGGGTCTAACACTTTCACGTAATGAACTCCATGAGTTGCCGGAATAGGTACAAGATGTTCAAATCATTTTTCGAGATACTTCTTTCCTTCGTCTATCTCAATCTGTACTACCTCCTGAACAATAATTTGGATGTTTTTATTGCTCACAATGTTACAAAATTCTGTAGCGCTTTGTATCTTCTTCCCCGATTTCGCAGCCATCCATGCCATCCTTTTTACTTGGCCTCCAATCACATCCACGATATGACTGAAAGAAGTTCTATTCTATGTTAAATCCAAATATGCGAGCAAGCAATGTCACATTGCTCAACGTATACTTCTGTTTAAATGACTTGCTGCTCCATCTGAAAATATTTTTACCACCTCAATGTTCGGAAGAATCGCCAAAATTTCCGAAAACACTTATCGTAGACAAACATACACTGCATATTTGTCATGTGCTACATAATCTGACACTAATGCAGAGGATTTCTTCTGAACTTCCCTGTCACCTTCCTGTTTAAACCAGGCAACAGTAGTAAATATTGAGACCTGCTTATTGCTCCAATGAGCTGCCTCAATCTCATTTTGATCTTTTCAGGTGTAATTACTGCACATTAACAACAGTTCACGTGTAATTTCACCAAGGCCTTCCAAGTAACTAAGTACCCTGTAAGAATGAACACCATAACAGCTAAGAGAGTGACATGTTAGTCACTCACAATGCTGTTGCGGAAAACGAAATCACTTTAGAAGAAAATGTTCTAATACATTTTTATTGGTGATGTAGTAATAACGCAGAATACCAAAGGAAATTTTAATCTGTCAATTATTGTGCTGTGTGGAAGAGTTTTTGTATGTTTCTTGTGACGGACTGACCGTAACTTACAGTACAAATAATTATATTGATTTTAAGTTATTTAGGATTTTAGGATACTTCAACTAATTTCATATTTACTTCAAGGAAAGACCAAAATATAGTATATACAAAAAAGACGTCTCGAAATAAAGTAAATTTACATGTCCAAATTGTGACACGAAACTTAAGTATCTATACATTTTTTTTAAGTGTTTGGAATATGACAAGATCTGCAGCACGTTATAGACTAAAAGAAGGAGTATTTGAAATATTATCTTACGAAATAAGGCAATTTAAAGTATAAAGAAACATATTTCTTCAACAAAAATAGTCCTATATCAATTTCAAGAAGTTCACCTCAGTATGACATTTTCGTGGAATTGCTCTATTATTATGACTGTTATTATTATTACTAATATTGAAGTCCAGAATAACAGAGAAAGTATGGAATTGAA
Source organism: Periplaneta americana (assembly GCF_040183065.1). Classification (NCBI taxonomy): domain Eukaryota; kingdom Metazoa; phylum Arthropoda; class Insecta; order Blattodea; family Blattidae; genus Periplaneta; species Periplaneta americana. The sequence continues at coordinate 93,387,872 of NC_091127.1, forward strand.
CGGGTTACATCAGCTACTTGTTTATTCGGATGATGTGACTATATTAGGAGAAAAATAAACAAAAAATTAGGGAAAACACGGGAATTTCCCTTGAACCAAGTAAAGAGAGAGGTGTGAAAGTAAATCCCGAAAAGACAAAGTACATGATTATGTCTCGTGACCAGAATATTGTACGAAATGGAAATATAAAAGTTGAAAACTTATCCTTTGAAGAGCTGGAAAAATTCAAATATCTTGGAGTAACAGTAACAAATATAAATGACACTCAGGAGGAAATTAAACACAGAATAAATATGGAACATGCGTTTTATTATACAGTTGAGAAGCTTTTATCATCCAGTCTGCTCTCAGAAAAGCTGAAAGTTAGAATTTATAAAACAATTATATTACCGGTTCTTCTATATGGTTGTGAAACATTGACTTTGATTTTGAGAGAGGAACAGAGGTTAAGAGTGTTTGAGAATAAGGTGCTTAGGAAAATATTTGGACATAAGAGGGATGAAGTTACAGGAGAATGGAGAAAGTTACACAACACAGAAGTGCAGGCATTGTATTCTTCACCTGACATAATTAGGAACAATAAATCCAGATGTTTGAGATGGGCAGGGCATGTAGCACGTATGGGCGAATCCAGAAATACATATAGAGTGTTAGTTGGGAGGCTGGAGGGAAAAAGACCTTTGGGGAGGCCGAAACGTAGATGGGAAGATAATATTAAAATGGATTTGAGGGAGGTGGGATATGATGATAGAGAATGGATTAATCTTGCTCAGGATAGGGACCAATGGCGGGCTTATGTGAGGATGGCAATGAACCTCCAGGTTCCTTAAAAGCCAGTAAGTAAGTAAGTATTGTCTTTGTTTCTCGGAAAAAAAAAACACTACATCTTGCACGTTGGAGATTCTCCTCTATTTCTTTCGTCTGTGGGGGAGGGGTCGATTTTATCAATTTTAGCAGCACTAACTCGAATATGTCTTGGAATGTGGCTAGTCACTGCTCTCTTCCCTACTTGTTGTTTGGCAAATTCATAGCCAATTATATATATATATATATATATATATATATATATATATATATATATATATATATATATATATTCTAAGATTTGTAGGTGTGAAGGCTGCTGTGAATAAATATGGCTTAGGCATTGATGTAAATCCTTACTTTTTCTATCTGAAAGAATCTCGGGTTACCTGAATTAGGCCTATTCAAAATAATGTATAAATTAAATAATTAATTAAATGTAGAAAAAACAAAGGGACATAAAATAAACACATTCTCAACTCATAAATATGCAAATGAAGGCTTTAGAACTCTCTCAGCTGAAAATCTGATCGCCAACAAAAAGTTACACTATTAGTCACGTGGGGGTCAGTCTGACCCAGTGACATCACAACACGTCCTCACTCACCCAAGGTAACTGTTAGACTAACAACAATGACAATATCCGAAAGGCATCCTTGTTTAAGGAAGGTATCGAAATACAGAACAGTATGGCCAATGTAATAATGAAAATACAGCTAAATTTAAATACCCATGGGTCAATTTGATCCCCACATGACTACTTAAGGGTTAACAGTCACAGCTATTCGTTCATGCTGGGAAATGAAATTTCAGATGTTCCTCATATATACTGTATATGCAATTTGAAATTTATTAATAATTAAAAAAGACAGTAATACTACAACACAATCAAAGAAATATTTTGCACATTTTAGGATAGGCCTATACAGTGAAACCTTTGTATAGCAAAGAATGATATAAAGATGTCAGGATGTAGCAATAATTTATTTGATTCCAGCATACTTCTTATCTTTATAATCTTAAATGCCCCTCGTTACAGCAATGAAACAATTTTACTACCACTCTGTTACAATGATAAATAATGTTAAGCTCAATTGTTTCCATATATTATGTCTTGTCCTTGGTAGAAAGCAAGTATATTTCTAGAATCATCCACTGTCAACCCTTTTCATATGAATTAGTGCCCTAATAACTTTTCCACTTTCTTACAAAGTACGACAATAAATTGCTGTGGTTGACAGCTGTGTGTTTGCTGAGGTAATTACAGATAGCATAAGCATGCTGTATGACTTAATCAACAGACCTGGTCCACCACTATGCACAGTGGAATAGAATTATCTTATTTGTGGCCAAAATTAAAAACATTAATTTTTACCATATTCTTTACTCAGACTGTTGAAATTAGGACTATTTATCACTTTTAAGACAATAACTGCCCACATTTCTGAAGTTTTCAAGGCTCTGTTGAAAACATCTGTCAAATTGGGAGTCCAAGAATTTCTTCCTTGCACAAAATTCTCTATCTCTTGTATACTTTATTCTGTAATAATAAAGTATCCTCTGCCAAATAGCTATGTGCTGAAACACAGTTCACAGGGATATGTTTTCCATATACAGTCAACTCTGGCTATAGTGAACTCGGTTATAATGAACCTAAATCGTTGGTCCCGACCCACATATACATTAAAAAGTACATTAATATTTCCGTTTATAGTGAACCATCGCTTTGGTTATAGTGAACCTTGTATCCTGACAAATTCTTATTTGAAGTCAGACCTTCTTGTATAAAATTGAAAGAATGTGTTGAAAACAACATTCTAAGTTTCTTACTGCTTTAGCCAAAGGAAAAAGGTAGGATTAGTGATTCCTAGACAATGAGCTATACTGTAAATCCAGGCAACGTGTGACGACCTTGCCTCACTCCACCATCGAAGGGTTGCCATTCTGTTCTCAGGCACACTACTCTACTGTTATTTCTAATCCTCCACCGTTAAAGGGTTGTCTTTTGTTCTCAGAAACATTTCCATTATGACAGCAGTGAAACAACGGAAAATGAAATTGCCTTGTTTTATTAAAAGGGGACGGACATTATGTCCAGAGCATAAATGAAGGTAAGATTTAGATGGTTTTCAAGCTCCATCAACCCTCTCCCAGTTTCCATTAAGTGACCCGGGAAATTCCAAGTCTGAGTACGCAGTTACACCATAACAGCGTTTGTCATTTCTACCTGATCGTCTGTTTCTAGTGTTCCATCAGTAAATGCACTGTATAAAAATGTCGAAGCATAAAGTGTTTCTTTGGAAGGTAAGGCGAATATTATAAGTGACATTGAATGCGGACATGGGTCGACAGCATAGTTTAAGTAAATCAACTATGAGTAACAGTATACAGTGTAATCCATGCCACAAAAATTAAATATTTTATTTTCTTGTTCACAATTTCATTCATTTCTGTAATATAAGGTTAGGAACAAAATATGTAAGTCCGCAGAGGTTCATTATATCCAAAGTTGACTGTACAAGTTTTTTATGCACAGACACTGGCATTGGAAGCAACTCAAAGAGCATTACACCTCAGCAGTTTCAGTGCAGTAGTTTTCAAGTGAGGATCGAGGGCATATCGAAATACCAGAGCTATTAAAATAACAATAAACCTTTCAATAAATAACTCTATATCAACAACGGTAACTTCGAAAATGATTTTGGTTCAGGAAAAGCACTTTGGGCCATGGTCTCATTAGTTGAGTCGCTCCCATTTGGTTTGGACTTAACATGTAAACTCGTAAATTTCTATAATTAGCTCTCATTTGCCTATTTTTATTTCGATTCGATATGGAATATGTATAATGCATTCAACCAGAGATAAAATGGCGCTGATTCCATCTTGCAGTGTTTCACGTTCGGGCACAAATATTGGTGAATCTAAATTTTTTTCGTTGTTTGTGTGTTTAAATTACGGACAGAGGTTTGCTATACAAATCCGGCATAATTGGTTAGATTTTGTTTCTTTTTTTAGAAAGTTTAATATTTTCCCATCAATTACAGTCATATTATAGCAGACAAATTTGCATGCACTTTCGTTTCTTTGATATGTTGTAATTTCAAAGGGCGACAGAATCTTACTGGAGGCCTGGGTTATTTCAAATAATATTAAATGATGAAGTAATCATTCGCAGTGGAACAGTAGTTGTTGCAAACAACACAAACTCAAATTCACTGTGGCTTAATTACTTGGAATATAAGAATTTCTGTTTGTATAGTGCCTGGTATTAACTTCCATCGAATCCACAGCAGCAGATTAGTTCCAATTGCAAATTCGCTACTATTTGTTAACATGGTCTCGTAGTATTACTGCTACCTCAAATGAAACTAATCTTTTAGCAGTGTGTTCCAGTAAGAAACTTAAGGGAATTTCAACTCGTGTATCACTAACTTGTAGGCCTAAAGATCTGCATGAAAGTTTTGCTTTCTTAATACTTTGATAAAGACGGAAAATATTGGCATTCTGATTTTTATGTATAATCTGTTGATATATTTTTGTTTACTTAAATTATTATCTAATAAATGTGCCAACGCCTCATCACCCCTTCAAGAACAGGTGATGTATATCAAACAGTACTTTCTAACTTTATTTGGCATGGGGGGGGGGGCGAGATTTATTCACTTCCTGTTATAACACCATAGCAACATCTAATTCCATGGTGTTCTGTAAAGGGGGTTAAGTCATTTTTTGTGTAAGTAGAATTTTGTTCTCCAAGTGAATACACAAGTTATATTCTACAGGTGAGTATGCAAAAACCACCACCGCCACCACCTCCTGTTGTAACACCACAACAACATCTAATTCCATGGTGTTCGGTAAAGGGGGTTAAGTCATTTTTTGTGTAAATAGAGTTTTGTTCTCCACGTGAATACACAAGTTATATTCTACAGGTGAGTGTGCAAAAACCACGAGAATATATGAAAGGAATGTAAAAAAATTGCAAGGAACCCTAATGATATTGTTGTTGTTGTTTTCTAATGCCAGGCATTTGACAATGAAGTCATTTGACCTCTTGCACTCCAATATTTTTCAAAGATATTATAATGACCAGCCACTGAAGCACAGATTTTGAAATGTTCCGAATCCATTTCTTGGTTTGAGTTGCACAATGGACAGTTAGGGGGCTGATATATTCCAATTCTATGCAGGTGTTTGGCCAAACAGTCATGGCCTGTTGCCAATCTAAATGCAGCTACAGACGATTTTCGTGGTAAATCGGGAATTAACTGTGGATTTTGATGCAGAGAGTTCCATTTTTTCCCTTGGGATTGTGTTATTAAATTTTGTTTGTTGAAGTGTAAGTATGTAGATTTAATAAATCTTTTCACAGAGTAATATGTAGATTTAGTAACAGGTCTGTAAGTAGCAGTGCTGCCCTTCTTTGCTAAAGCATCCGCATTCTCATTTCCCAGCATTCCACAATGGGATGGTATCCATTGAAATACAATTCTTTTATTGACTGATATTAATTGAGAGAGCATTTTAGTTATTTCTGCTGTTTGAGATGAATGTGTGTGTTTAGAGACTATTGATAGAATAGCTGTTTTGGAGTCTGACAATATAACTGCATTCCTAAATTTATTGATGTGGCATAGAAGATTCCTGAGACTTTCCCTTATTGCAGTGATTTCACCATCAAAACTTGTTGTTCCATATCCAAGAGATCTATAAAGTGAGAAGAGACAGCACGTAACACCTGCACCGGCACCTTGTTCTCTGGAGATCAAGGATCCGTCGGTGTATAAATGAAGCCAGTTTTGTGGAGGGTACCTAATATTAATTGTCTCTAAAGACAACTGTTTCACTATTTCAGTGTTTACTTCTGATTTCAGTATTTCTTCTGTTAAATTTAGATTATATTCTATATTTAATAGAGTTAAAGGGTTTGGTTTAATTTGTAAGTTTTCTTTTAAATTCGGGATATTGATTTTCTGTTTTAATTCTTGAACAATGGATATGAAACTTTTTTGAGTTTTCAATCTACAGAGAGGACTGTATGAATGCCAATTGTTTCCTGGTAATCTGATAAGTTTTTCATATTGAATCAGTGCTTTTTCTTCTATTGTCATTTTGATGCTGTTAATGTTAGTGAGGAATCTCATAGAATCTATTGGAGTTGTTTTGATTCTACCAGTAATGAGTCTGAGAGCTTGGTTTTGAACATATTCTATGTCATTTATGAAAGGTGAAGTAATCAAAATTTCTCCGCAGTATGTCAGCACTGGCTGTATAAACATTTTGTATGTAGTGTTCAAAGTATTCCTAGAGCATCCCCATTTCTTTCCTGCTAGTCTTTATAGAAGGGAGCTTTTTCAGAAATGTATTTCAAATGGTTGCTCCATGTTAACTTACTATCGAAAATAACTCCAAGATATTTGGATTCATAAGTCCTAGGAAGGTGTTGGCCATTGTATTGGATATTGAATTCTCTTTCTTTTTTACCGAGTGAAAATATTTGGTAGTTACTTTTGCTTAAATTGAGTGTCATCAAATTTGATGTATTCCATTCATGTAGTTGATTTAGAGCTTTAAGAGCAGAATTTTGAATTTTGTCTCTATGTCTGTAAGATCCGGAAGTCCACAAAACTATATCATCTGCAAATAGTGCTGTTTTCATGTTTGATTCCTCTAATAGGGAGGGTGTCATTTATATAAATATTGAATAAAGTTGTGCTGAGGACAGCGCCCTGAGGTAGACCTCGATATGTTTGTCTGTACCTAGAAAGTGAGTTATTGAATTTAGTGGCAATGAATCGTTGACTAAGGAATTCTGATATCCATCTGAACATATTGCTGGAGATACCTAATTTCTTGAGTTTTAGTAATAATTTATTTCTCCAAACAGAGTCATATGCTAACTGAAAGTCAATAAATATTGCCAAGGTATCTTCTTTCTTGTTAAAACTGTCTTTTATTTCTTGGCCGAGGCGTATGACTTGTTCATTGGTAGAGTGTAGTTGTCGAAAGCTGGCTTGTCGTGGTGATAAAAGATTTTGGGATTCTAAATACCAAGTTAATCTGTTGGAGATCATGGACTCCATGGTTTTTGCTATCATGCTTAATAGTGCTATTGGTCGATAACTATTAACATCATGAGCAGGTTTCCCTTTTTTGTGAATTGGTACAATGATTGCTTTTTTCCAAGCTGCAGGAATTGAGGTGTTCCATGATAAATTGAAAATGGATAAAAGTACAGACTTGGCTTTTTCCCCCAGATGTTTAAAAAATTCGGAATGAATGTTGTCGGGGCCAGGCGATTTCTTGGTTTTTAAATTTTGTATAGCTAGAGTTAATTCTTTGGAAGTAAAATTTTGATGAAATATTTCAGGTTTTGTACTAGTAATATTGTTTTGATTATTTTTATGTAATTCTCTTATGATAAATTTGTCAGTTTTTTTGGTATAGGGATGTAATCTGTGAGAGTTTGAGTATTGTTTATTAAATGCGTTTGCTATATCTCTACTATCTGTTAGTGTTTTGTTATTATGAATAATAGGTTGGCTAGTATTTTCCTGTGTATTGGAAATATTCTTCAGAAATTTATATGTTTTAACGCTATCAGTTCTGTAATTAATATTTTCAATAAATTTATTGAAACTGTTCTTTTTTGCTGTTATGATTACTTTTTTAAGAATGACAGTCTTTTTCCTCCAATCTTGAGTATCTTCTGGTGTTTTGCTATGTTCTGCTTTGGTTCTTGCTTTATCTATATCTTGTTTCAATAAAGTCAGGTTTTCTGTCCAGAATGCGGTGTGTTTTTTTGGTTTGCCTCGTGGAATGTGCTTTTTTGCAATTTTAAGAAGGGACTGACAGAAATATTTGTTCAATCTATCTGAGTTTGTATTTTCCATTAGTAGTGTGTTGACCTTGAAGTGTTTGTCGAGTTCTGTTGTAAATAGTTTCCAATTCGGTTTCTTAAATTTCCTTGTTGTTTTGTTATTGTAGGGTTATTTTCTTCGGTTTTGGTGGAGATGGATAGAAGCAATGATGATTCTATGGCCAGATCCAGGGTCTTCAATTATTTTTTTCTTGGTTGCGTGATGGATATCTGATGTTACTAGTAATAAGTCTGGATTTGTACCAGAACCAGAATAATGAATGGAAGTAGGGGGATCTTCTTTTCTGTAGACAAGTTCTGCGGTTGTAGTATTTAGGAGGTCCATGATCATTTTTCCAGGTTGGTTTACATTATCGTAGCCCCAAAGTTGGGAGTGGGCGTTAAAGTCACCAATTATGATAGTTTTAGGTTGTATATCAAATAAAGTTAGATCAAGGGGATTATTAGGTGGGTTATAGGCACTGTAGATTTTGAAATGTTGTTGATTTTTCCATACTTCAATTTTTATTAGTTCTAATTTGTCTTGATTATCCATTTCTTTTATGATTTGAAAATTTGTAATTAATTTCTTTGATGTACCTGCGAGAATTCCACTACTGATCTGTCTACCTTTGGGTAACAAATTCATATTAAAACCTTTAAAATAAAAATATTTTAATTGGTCAGCATTAAGGTTTGCTTCTTGAATAAGGAAGATAGCTATATTATTATTTTATTGTGTATTGTTAATATTGTATATACCACTGCCACCGGGTGCTTGCCCACTTGCAGTGTAAATAAATACATACATACATTATCTGAGAGTATATTGGCTAGTTCAGTGTTCTTGGTTGATGTTATACCGCCAGCATTCCATTGTAAGATGTTTAGTTGATTCTGTACCATTAAAGTAGTCCCCGCCCGGAGATCCGATTGGGGGACTATTTTACCTCTGGATAATTTTACCTTAATGGTACTCATTTCATACTGGAGTGAAAAATGGCAAGTTGTAGCCGATTTAAGTGAACACCATATTTTAACGTTTTGCTGGCTACTTCATTCACACACAACCCCCAGAATGTCTGGAGGACCACACCTGCTGTTGGTCGACGGATCCATTGGACCTAGCTGGGAGGTCTTGTTGATCACCAGCTTTCCCTCCTTAAGCCACTGGAGGACGATTTTAGTGCCATAGCAGGTCAGCACTAGGAACAGAAAAGTAGAAAGAGGAGGAAGGAAAGGGAAATGAACCCCTAGGCCTCGAATGCTCTAATGCCGTCAGGGTCGAAGAAAGTAAGAGTTCAGTCAGAGGACTGGATAGGAAAGGGTAAAGAGGGAATTAGGTATTGGTTAGAGGAAAATTATACCAAATTTAGTCATTAACTCATCAAGCTGACCAGTGCTAATTGATGAGTAGCCCCTCCCTTTAGTTCAGCTTGTAAAATTACGCTTACTAACAGCTGCACCACGGGAAGGTAGGGATGGGACATTGGGTATTTGTCCAGGTTGGCTCCTTAAAGCCTTCAATGGGAAGGATTAATGGCTCTCCCCCCTGTATCCGACAGATACCCTTTTGCAGCCCTAATGATATTGTGATATCTCTGATCTGAGTATGTATCTCTGAGTTATGGTGCATTGGCTTTGGCCATTGTTGTTGATTATATCGGATTCCATATCGGCAATAAATTATAATTTCCTACAATTCATTCTTTGAGTTTTACTGTATTTAATAGTGGCAATGGCGATAAAACAATTAATATGGGCAGGCAAATGGATTCTTCTGATATTACGAATCCATCGTTGTGGACAGACTACAGTGAAAAATTTTCATTCTTCTTAGAATCAGAAAAAATTTCTAGCCCATAATTTCTGAGAACAACTTTCTATCCCAAGTGGGTGAACAAACATTGTTAAAAGCATTAATTAGCTTTGTCAGCAACATTGAATAGCAAGTTTTATGACGAATTAATTGAAGTACATTGTGTGTCATTATCAGTGACTACTGTTAATGGCAATCCATGTGTGGCTAAAATGCGTCCCAGTGATAGAATAATGACTTGCAGAGGAAGAAAACTACGCAAAACCCTGAATTGGATCAAACCAAAAGATATCTATATAATAATAATAATAATAATAATAATAATAATACTAATAATAACAATAATAATTTATTTATTTATTTCGAATATTAATGTGCAAAACAACAGCACAAAGCCAATTACAGTTTAGCACAAAATAAAAACAAAACAAAACAGAACAAATGATTATGAGAATGAATGACAGAAAATGGCAGTGAGATGAAATACAATCAATCAACATTAATCATTCACCAAATGCAACAAAATAAATGGCAATATCTAACAAATAATAAAAGATATTAAATAACAAGTAAGGATATATCATGCATAAGTAAAATCAAATCTGATCTTGCAAATTAGCACTTTTAATACACCTGGCTATTGGAGAAAGGGATTTAAATAATTTAGTGAAAAAAATTCTTTGACCACGAAAACCTTTCATGGGAATTCTAAGGTAGGTGTTCTGTATAAAAGAATCACAATCAATGACACCATTAATAGCATTATTAAAGAAAGTGTAATCAATATCCTGACATCTCGAATACAGACTGGTACAGTTAAAATATTTACTAGATAGTTCATAATTTAAAGAAGAGGAAATGGGTACAAATCTGAACGCACAAAGAGAAATGAATTTTCTTTGGATATTTTCTAGTTTAGCTGAATCAGTAGAAGTAATAGAGTTCCACGCAACCGATGCATATTCTAATTTAGACCTCACCAAAGCATAATATAATGTAAGTAGTGTATCAGGAGAGGAAAAGGAATAAGTAATAGACCTAATGAGCCCAAGCATTCTTAGTGAATGATTAAATAAATGATCAACATGGTCATGAAAGTACAATTTAGAATCAAGATATATACCGAGATCCTTTATACAGTCCTTCCTGATTATGGCGGCATTCGATAGCGAATAGTTGAACTTTAATGTAGTTGTCTTCCTAGAGAAAGAGATAACGCATGTTTTAGAAATATTAATTTTCATACCGTTATAATCAGACCAACGTTGAATGGCATGTATATCATTTTTAAGTAAATGACAATCAGCAAGACTATTTAATTTTCCTAAATATGTTTAAATCATCGGCAAAGAGAAGATAATGGGAACAGATGGGCTTAGAAATGTCATTGGTAAAAAGCAAGAATAATAACGGACCTAAGGTGGAACCCTGTGGAACACCACAAAGAGTAATGAAAGGATCAGAGAGAGAGTTTCCCAACTGAACACAAGATTGTCTGTTGGTTAAATAGTTTTCAAACCAGCTAAGATAATTAATGGAAAGTCCAAAATGATCTGATTTACTTATTAAGATTTGATGGGGAACAACATCAAATGCTTTACTGAAATCAAAATAAATGGCATCAATCTGGGCTTAGGATTCAACTGCAGGCATAATAAGATTGAGATAATTGACCAAATTCGTCGTTGTAGATTTGCTTTTAGTAAAGCCATGTTGAGCAGGATTTAATTTAGATTTAACATAAAATGAAACATGTTTGTGAATAATTTTTTAAAAAAATTTTTGAAAAGTTATTTAGTATTGAAATAGGTCTGTAATTATTAACAGTATGTTTATTACCATTCTTAAATATCGGAATGACAGACGCTTCCTTCCATAAAGAAGGATAAATACCCGTTCTAAGGCTAAGATTAAAAATAAAAGTTAATAGAGGAATAAGAATTTGAGAATAACCTTTAATAATGAAATTAGGTATGCCATCAGTTCCCATAGATTTATTGGGCTTAAGCCTCCTAATGACATTCAAGACATCTTCACACACAATAACCGGTAAACATAAGCAGTCAGTAGTGATGGAATCACTAACAAATAGATGATTGAGCTTTTTTGTACCGATTTAAATTGATCAGTTTGATCAGTGATGTGCTCCCCATTAATAATTAACTCAGTAGGCAAGGATTTAGATTTACAAAATGATTCTACATACTTCCAATATTTCTTAGGCTCATTTTTCAAATTTCTATCGATAGATTGGAGCCAAAGTAATTTATCACATTTTATCTTATTTTTTACTTGTTTTCTAAAGGAAGAAAAGATAAGATAATGATAATCAGATTTGGATTTTTTTTAAATTCTTGTGAGCTTTATTTTTTTCCTTATGAGTAAACGAAACGAGTTTGAAAACCACTTGAGATAAGTAGATTTTTTTAGTCGTGATAAAGGTACAGCATCAGCAATCGCGTCATTTATAGTATGAGTTAATGAAACAATGGCTTCATTGACATCAGTAGACTCGTAAAGACTAGTCCAATCATGATTAAAAAGAGTTGTGTATAATTTCATATAATCACCCTGACAGAAATTAAAATAAGATTGATTAGAAGAATATAAAGGAAGAGATAAATTGACTTCAAGATTAACACAAATAGAAGGGTGATAAATGTCTTGACGAACAAGAGAATGGATAGCTAGGTAAAAAGAACTATTAATAACATTGGTAAAAACAAGATCAAGAAGATTTTTATTATTCAAACTAAAATTTATCTGATTCAAGCCAAGAAGACGAGAAGAAGAAATAGATCAAGAGACTTAATTTTTACGTAATAATGGATATTAGGAAGGCTACAACCAGATGCCCAGTCAATACCAGGAGAATTAAAATCACCGGGAATAAGTATTCTAAAATTATGTGAATCAAGATTATTCTCAAGAAAAGTAAGATAATTTCTTAAATTTTTGGGATCAGTTTCAGGAGAGAAATAGTGATTACCAACTAATAAATTAATACGATCAGAAATTTTTATTTCAATCCAGACACATTTGTTGATTTTTTCTAGATTATATCTCCTGCATATAATGGGAATCTGATTGCTTATCGCAATTAAGACGCCTCCACCTTTACATTTATTAGTGTCATCACGCACTCTGTCAGCACGAAACACAGTATAAGAGTGATAATAATAATAATAATAATAATAATAATAATAATAATAATACTAATAATAACAATAATAATTTATTTATTTACTTCGAATATTAATGTGCAAAACAACAGCACAAAGCCAATTACAGTTTAGCACAAAATAAAAAACAAAACAAAACAGAACAAATGATTATGAGAATGAATGACAGAAATGGTAGTGAGATGAAATACAATCAATCAACATTAATCATTCACCAAATGCAACAAAATAAATGGCAATATCTAACAAATAATAAAAGATATTAAATAACAAATAAGGACATATCAGGCAGAAGTAAAATCAAATCTGATCTTGCAAATTAGCACTTTTAATACACCTGGCTATTGGAGAAAGGGATTTAAATAATTTAGTGAAGAAAATTCTTTGACCACGAAAACCTTTCACAGGAATTCTAAGGTAGGTGTTATATATAAAAGAATCACAATCAATGACACCATTAATAGCATTATTAAAGAAAGTGTAATCAATATCCTGACGTCTCGAATGCAGACTGGTACAGTTAAAATATTTACTAGATAGTTCATAATTTAAAGAAGAGGAGTTAGGTACAAATCTGAACGCACAAAGAGAAATGAATTTTCTTTAGATATTTTCTAGTTTAGTTGAATCAGTAGAAGTAAGTAATAGAGTTCCACGCAACAGATGCATATTCTAATTTAGATCTTACTAAAGCATAATATAATGTAAGTAGTGTATCAGGATAGTAAAAGGAATAAGTAATAGACCTAATGAGACCAAGAATTCTTAGTGAATGATTAAATAAATGATCAACATGGTCATGAAAGTACAATTTAGAATCAAAATATATACCGAGATCCTTTATACAATCCTTCCTGATTATGGTGGCATTTGATAGCAAATAGTTAAACTTTAATGTAGTTGTCTTCCTAGAGAAAGAGATAACGCATGTTTTAGTAATACTCATTTTCATACCGTTATAATCAGACCAACGTTGAATGGCATGTATATCATTTTGAAGTAAATGACAATCAGCAAGACTATTAATTTTCCTAAATATTTTTAAATCATCGGCAAAGAGAAGATAATGGGAACGATAATAATAATAATAATAATAATAATAATAATAATAATAATAGGACTCTAAGAGTACGCACATAAATTAATTTGCTTGCCAGCATTAAAGTTGAGTGATAAAGTAAAAACTTTCTATGTCATTGAAGTTATTGAACATTGTCTACTTAAACATAAAACACAAATCAGTTACACAAGAAATTATAGATGAGTATTGGCCCTTTAATCAAAATCTGGGCATTGCACACTCTTGTAGGAACAAGCATCTAAGAGTGCACATACAGTCCTTCAAGAGTATGCGCTAACATATGTCACAAATAAATACACCAGTTCCCTCATAACATGAGTAGGCTTCATGCCACCATTCTTTGCAGTTTTCACATTGCATCCAGTCTTCTGTCAACGGTTCCTGATATTTTTTACCACAACCTGGACAGAAAATATTGCAATTTTCTTTGGATGTTGTGGGAGTTTCTGGGTCAATCCTCAGTCGCTTTTTCTCCTTTGACCAAATGGACTTCTGATCAATTCCTTTGATTTGTTTCCTCCCTGATGTCTCCAGAGCATGGAGATGACGTCATAATTTCTGATTTCTTCCCCATCCTCTTCCTTTTTGATTGGAGGTTTGCTGAAGGTAGATGAAGCAGAGTGGATGGTGACCAAACTTGTCCATCCAGATTATTTTCACTGTCAGGACGAGAGATAGAATTTGTTTGAAATGTATCTTGACGAACTTGTTGAGATTCCTTTACATCAGGATTTAACTGAATTTTCTGTTGAGGCTTCCTCTCTTCAGTTTCTTGATTGGGTTCTGGTCTAGATGTCACGGCAGACAATAGGAAATCATCCTCTGTGAATATTTCTGGGTTAAAAGGGTAGATTCCTGTGGCACGGAATGAATTCTTTGCCTTTTCCAGAGTAGCTACCCTTTTTACATGCTCTACAGAACAGAGAAGACACTTCCCTGCATTGCTAATCATAAATTTATCACATTCTGTAGAATAGGCAGATTTAAGGGGGAAGCTTTTATCAAGGGGCTGGATCATGTGCCTCGCATTTGGGGCAGAGTAAGAAGTGTGATGAGGTGTTCTCTGGTTCCAAGCTGCAATGCGAAGTGTGGTTATCCACTATTAGAAGAGCTGGATCAACCTTGGTTGGCTTTACAAATTTTGTGAAATGTTGCAGCCATTCCACGAAAAGCTCCGTGTTCATGCATCCAGAATCCGAAATTAGGTGCAAGGTGCCTTCAGGAGCATCTCTGTACAATTCAGGATTGAGTCTCTTCCTCAGAAAAATAATAGCTGGAGGAATTGTTGGAGACAGACAACACATAATTGAAACTATCTGTCCTCTCTCAGCTGATGCAACTTTCCCTACACGACGTTTCCTAAAATGAAGAATCACACGATATTTATTCTACAAAATTGTAAATATACTAAATTATACCTACTTAGTAGAAAATTTTATATAAAAATTAACCTTTATAAACATCAACAAGAAACACTAACATTTCTAGAAGAAGTTTAAACTGCTTTATTTTATCCGACAATGCTAGAAATGTTAGTGTCCTTCAAGAGCACACACGCACTCTTGAGGGATCCAGCTGTGCGTCCTCTTTGAGGCCTGGTTGTACTGACAAAAAATTACAATAGATGGAAGTAGCATGCAATAAATGATTTCCCGTTTTGTGCGAACTTACAGGTTATGGAAGAACGTTTTCCATGCGCACATTGTAAAACCTATTTCAAAACTATTTCCTGAGAAAGAAACTAATTTCAATATACACAAAATTATAAGATTAGTATAAAAAATTACAACTTAACAATAACTAATATAATCCTCAGCAATAAAAGTGACTTCTATATCAGAACATCGCTTATGAAGATACCTTCTTACAAGTTACACTTCAGCTCGTTGCAATGCAGCCAACATAGAAAATTAAAGCTGCATACTCTTGTAGGACTGCGCGCTCTTTGGGTAACTACTAGAGTCCTGCAAAACCGGTTGTAACCGAAGAAACTTACATAGCGCTACTGAACTGGCGTTATAGGCAGTATGTGAAGTACATCTCTTTGCGTACTGCCTCAGTATTCGGTTTAATGAGTATTCGAGTTGATTCGATCTCTCTGTGGGTGGACGGCTCTGACATATAAAATGAAGATCACAGTGTACCATCCAGATATTATAGCTGCGTATCGTCAAGAGGAACAAACAGCATGCAGAGTGAAACTACAGATGTTGCAAAGTGTAAATTGCAGAAAAAAACTTTCGGTATCCACAAATTACCAAGGTTGTAATTTTTGCTTACACTAGAAAACTGAATTATAATATTACAATAATGACACACTTAAAAAAAAACAGTAAACTCAATCAATAGTAAAACTAAAACAAAAACAACTTTATATCTTCTGAAACATACTACAACCAATGCTTTTAGTATGTTTACTATAGCTAGAGTCTAGCAACTAATTTTCGAGCAATCAAACTCTCAGCTGAGTTGTCAATCATCTGGCCACTGTAGAAAAGTCGAACCACAGCTATGACAAATACTATCTATGGCCCACTTTGACATGCTTGACCTAGGGAGACAGACCTGAGTTTGTTGACGTCTTACATCTGTATTACAAGAAGAAAAAGCAGTGTACAACTAGTGGCAATGTTGCCAGACTGCTGAAACTTCCAACTCAATTTTCTAATAACCGTGCATTTAATCACAAAACGTAATATAGGTTTTTCATTCATTTAAGTGAACCTTATCGCCCCATACAATCTGCAGGGTTATTTCACATCTACCCTGTATGTGAATAGCTACTGTTTTGGAGGAATGCATTTAGAGTTAATAATTATTTAATTTTATGTTTTGTGATTAATTGTAATTCTATTTTGGATTTATTTACTTATTATATCTCACATTATACATTATGCTTATTTGATTTTCTACATACTAAATTGGTGGAAAGATCACCAAACAACTCTAGCCTCTCTAGCAACACTTGTGAAACGAATATTGGCCATTCCATGAATAAGTGTTTCCACCGAGCGTAACTTTAGACTAGTAAAACAGATTTATTAATACATAAACACAAGAAGTCAACTCTGACCATGTAGTCTATGATAATAGGCCCTAATAATAATTGTGAACATCAAATAGTTAATATTAGCACGTGTGTAATAAAATAGTTCTTTGAATGACACTCGTTTTTTCTGAAGTAGATCTTTTCTATACAGAATGATTTGTTTCTAAAACTTGCTATTCTTTTGTTATTCGTAGTTTAGAAATGTGTAAATTATACTTATTTTCTACAGAACAACACCATTGGGAGCCAAAGTAATCGTATTGTTGAAAATAACATTACCGGTACTGTTTATCTTTTTAAATTGATTTCTTAATAAATAATATTGCAACTGCTTAGAATAATTAAAAAGCATGCAACTATTGTTTTAGAGGTAGGCCTATACATTTTTTTTTAGTTTAAAGTACAAACGTCATAATGGACTGTATGTGCTTATTTCCTATTTTGTTTTATAATGAAGTGTAATTATATTTTTGAATATGTTTACACTATGATATTTCACATTATACATTTCGTCTATTTCCTTCGATGTCACTGTGCCCATTGTTCATTTATTTGTTACTAGTCAAATTACTGCAAGTTTGAAATACAAAAATAAATGTATTAAAGTGTCAAATTATTTGTATTCCGATTTAAAGCAAACATATTTTTGTAATTAAACAAAATAAATATCCTTCAATATTATTACTCTGTTTGTATACTGAGAAAATGTTAAAGAGTTATTGTATGATGAAATGTACCTGGTGTTATTTGGAGATCGTATTTTCTTCCTCCTTACCATTTCTTTCTGTGTGAGATTTGTGTTCCAAATAATTCGCAATCTTACATGAACTTATGTAATATCGATTATTGGGTTATACAAATCGAACAAGATTCAGTCAATATGTGACGAGAAAGAGTTACGATGTAATCAAATGATGAAGTTATGACGTATACTGTTTAACAATGGTATAGAAAAACGCCAGCTATATAGCGTTTATTGGTAAGAAAAATATACATGGCTTGTGGACGTCTTGTTCTGTGAAAAACTATAACATTGTTTAACATACCTATAAGCAACTTTCATTAGTAAAACTCTAAAAGTTAAAAATATAAACGATACTTATAAAGTTACTGCAAGTTCTGAATAATAAAGAAAATATATGTGTTATAGTGTCGAATGAACTGTAAGAGTACTTGCAAACACTTTATTTTTTCAATAAGACAACGTAAATTTCCTTGTTACTCCGGTTATATGCTCGAAAAACGTTAGTTTCATGTAAGTGCGCCTGGTATTCTGTCTACTCTGCAATACATCAGGCGTAACCGCTCGACAACCGAGTATCCGGTCTGATGTTCATCCTAGCCGGTTGTAGCTCCGACCGGTCGAATCTAAACCGGTTGTATGTGCTGTTTTGCAGGTCTCTAGTAACTACCCTAATAATAATAATTCTGTTGTGAGGCGATCTTTTAACGTCAGAGATTGTCCCTATCACCACGGCATGGCGCGTCCTCAGGTTGCAGATAGAGGAGTCAGCCTCCAGATATGGAGGATAGCTGCGAATATATTGAATAAGCAGTCGTGGACAGCCGATAAGGGGTGGTCCTCCAGCTTGGGGGTTGGGCGAAGGGCTAACAACCCATCACCGTAAAAAACAGCTTGTTACGAATCCCTACAATAAGAAAGACAACGTATATGATTATGTCTCGTGACCAGAATATTGTACGAAATGGAAATATAAAAATTGGAGATTTATCCTTCAAAGAGGTGGAAAAATTCAAATATCTTTGAGCAACAGTAACAAATATAAATGACACTCGGGAGGAAATTAAACGCAGAATAAATATGGGAAATGCGTGTTATTATTCGGTTGAGAAGCTCTTATCATCCAGTCTGCTGTCCAAAAATCTGAAAGTCAGAATTTATAAAACAGTTCTATTACCGGTTCTTCTGTATGGTTGTGAAACTTGGACTCTCACTCTGAGAGAGGAACATAGGTCAAGGGTGTTTGAGAATAAGGTGCTTAGGAAAATATTTGGGGCTAAGCGGGATGAAGTTACAGGAGAATGGAGAAAGTTACACAACACAGAACTGCACGCATTGTATTCTTCACCTAACATAATTAGGAACTTAAAATCCAGATGTTTGAGATGGACAGGGCATGTAGCACGTATGGGCGAATCCAGAAATGCATATAAAGTGTTAGTTGGGAGACCGGAGGGAAAAAGACCTTTAGGGAGGCCGAGACGTAGATGGGAGGATAATATTAAAATGGATTTGAGGGAGGTGGAGTGTGATGATAGAGAATGGATTAATCTTGCACAGGATAGGGACCGATGGCAGGCTTATGTGAGGGTGGCAATGAACCTTCGGGTTCCTTAAAAGCCATTTGTAAGTAAGTAAGTAAGATTGTGTTTACTCAAGAACCTTTGGCTGGAATTCTACATGGGTAGTTGCAGTGATTTCTAAATGTATGGGAAACTATCTCTATGAAGTTAAATTACAAAATTATAATATTGAAAAACAGCATGTTGATCAGTTACGGAAACGTGTATGAATCATCTGAGAGAGATGGAGTGTTATACCTGTGATCTAGTATGTATCTCTGAGTTATGGTGTGTTGGCTTTGGCCATTGTTTATATCGGATTTCATATCTGGAATAAATTATAATTTCCTACCATTTATTTTTTGAGTTAACTGTATTTAATAGTGGCAATGAGGATAAAACAAATAATATGGGCAGGCAAATGGATCCTTTTGATATTACGAATCCACTGGCTATATCAAAGATTTTAATTCTTCTTAGAATACAGAAAAAATTTCTAGCCCATCACTTCGAACAGTACTTTTCTATTCCAGATGGGTGAACAAACATTCAGTTTGCTAAAAGCATTAATTATGCCAGCAACATTGAATAGCAAGTCACATGAAGAGTTAATGGAAATATTATCTAAACATTTCATTATGCGACCTATTGAAATTTATGAATGACATGTTTTCAGACACGTCTGCAAGGTTTGGACAAATCAATAATGTCAAATGTGGTGGAATTATGCTGTTTAGCTAAGTCATGTAATTTTGGAGTGTTTAGACCACTGTCTGCTGGATCACATATTATGGCTGCTTTCACTGCCTGCCCAATCAACATTTATGTGCTAGCAGCCGCTAGGTGGCAGGTAGTGACTTTGCATATACTGATAATGTTAACAGCGGTGGGCACTGCCTGCCACCTAGCGGCAAAATAACTTTGATTGAGCAGCTAGTTTACGCAACTATAAGATGCGATCCAGCAGGCAGTTGTTTAGACATGCATATAAGTGATCAATTGGTATGTGGAATGCAAGATGAAATTACACAGAAAAAGTTTTTAGGTATTAAAGACCTTACCTTGCAGTGAGCTATTACAGAAATTTCAATGGCTGAGAAAGCAGCTTCATGTTCTTGTGACATCAGAGGAATTAATATTAATAGAACCAGGGATTTCAAAGTTCTTAAGAAGGGTTCTAAGGAAACTTCAAATATTAGTACTTCATTGCGTTTTGATTGTGGAGGGCAGCACTTTTGTATAAACTGTCTGTTTAGACAATCCATTTGTTTTGTTTGCCAATGCAAGGGCCATATTGTCTGATGAAATTACTTGGATTGATAATTTTGATTCTATCAATTTAGTTACTACCAGGGATGTATATTGCGGGTGTTCAAGGTGTGTGCTGGACACCCTGTATTTCGGTAATCTCATTTTTTAAGTTGTTTTATATAATGCAACAATAATTTTAATTTATTACAATTTAAATGCCTGATAATCTCATTGGAAGTTGACGTATATAGTTCAAGACTATTTTTAATTTTTTACCATTTAAATGTTTTAAATGCCTGCTGGTTGAATGTGCAAACCATCCCCAGAACGACTTTATAACGTACGCTGTACTTGACGAAGTGGAATGAGGCCTGGTTTGGTTGTCCTGCCCAGACAAAAGAAAATCCTTGGTTGAGAGTTACTGTCATAATTCTCTGTGCGCGCAAGGTGGTATGGTGGGGATACTCATTTCTCTCAAGCTCGCAGGTCGTCCTGTATAAAGGCAGCTCAACTCGTCAATTGTAGCATTATAAAATATTGTGTTTGACGTGTGTGTTTATTGTTTGTGTGAGTGAATTTACTGTGTTTAGGGTTTTACTTGGGTTCATAGTTGTGTGCCAGCACAGGTGAACAATTTAAATTACTTATTTAATGATAATAACACTTGGAAATGTATACTGTAAAAGATCTTTTGCAAAAGTCATTCTCTTCTCGTCCACTAGAAAAGAAATTACATTTATAGTGAATGAGGGTAGACCAACAATATAAAACAAAAAGCAAACAAAACACTAGAGATTTTTCTGTTTCACAATATGAAAATGTAGAATGATTAGCGGGTTGTGAAACTTCAAACAGGTTAGTTTGCTGGCCATGCTTATTGTTTTCTAACAAAAATGAGTTTTGGCATAAGCATGGATTTGCTGACTTAAATCACTTGTCTAGTGCACAGCAAAAACATTCAAAATCTCAAACTCATGTACAGTGTTTCCTGAAATCAAAATTTTTCGGCAAACAGCAAATTGATATGAATAATTTCGAGGGAAAAATTGTTCTGGGGCCGGGCATCGAACCCGGGACCTTTGGTTAAACGTACCAACGCTCTACCAACTGAGCTACCTGGAAACACTACCAGACACCGATCCAATTTTTCCCTCTATATCCACAGACCTCAAAGTGGGCTGAAACCGTCAAGCAACCAACACTGAGTGCACACTAACTCTGTGTGACTTAAACTGTGGTTTTCTGTTAACGAACAGTGACGTGTATTATGCAAATCAAGCTTTCAGGTATAACTTCCTGTAAAGTTGATTTGAATAATTTCGAGGGAAAAATTGTTCCGGAGCCAGGCATCGAACCCAGGACCTTTGGTTAAATGTACCGACACTCTACCAACTGAGCTACCTGAGAATTCTACCAGACACCGATCCAATTTTTCCCTCTATATCCAGACCTCAAAGTGGGCTGACAACCGTCAAGCAACCAACATTGAGTGCACACTAAATCTGTGTGACTTAAATTGTGGTTTTCTGTAACGAACAGTGACGTGTATTATGCAAATCAAGCTTTCAGGTATAACTCCCTGTAAAGTTGATTTGAATAATTTCGAGGGAAAAATTGTTCCAGGGCCGGGCATCGAACCCAGGACCTTTGGTTAAATGTACCAAAGTTCTACCAACTGAGCTATCCGGGAACTCTACCAGACACTGATCCAATTTTTTCCTCTATATTCAAAGACCTCAAAGTGGGCTGACAACTGTCAAGCAAGAGTTCCCAGATAGCTCAGTTGGTAGAGCATTGGTACATTTAACAAAGGTCCCAGGTTCGATGCCTGGCCCGAGAAAAATTTTTCCCTCGAAATTATTCAAGTCAACTTTACAGGGAGTTATACCTGAAAGCTTGATTTGCAGCAAATTGATACTTTACTTGATGATCAACGAAGAACTGATACCAGTAAACACAATAAAGAGGTAAAGAAAAATAGAGCCGTATTGATACGAATCATTGACGCTATTTGTCTTCTAGCTAACCAGGAGCTCCCTCTACGGGGGACATGACGAATCAGATAGTTCTTTGAAAAAAGGAAATTTTTTTAGAAACTTTTAACGTGTTTAAAAATATGATTTACTTTTAGAAAACCATCTAAATTCGTCCAGTGTTTCGAGGAACTTCTCTATTGATTCAAAATGATATCATAAAAGCTATTACTGATGTAGTAAAATAAGAAATAAAAAATGAAATTAGCTCAGTTTCACTCGTATCTATAATGCTTGATGAAACTTCTGATATTGAGAACAAATCTCAACTATCTACTGTTCTCTGCTATGCAAAGAGCGATACTGTCTATGAAAGATTCTTGGGCTTTGTAGATGTTAATGCTGATAGAACAGCAGATGGGTTATTTACTCATGGAGAACGAGTAGTTAATGAATTTGAAATTTCTAATAAACTCGTGGGTCAGACATACGATGGAGCTTCTGTAATGAGTAGTCATGTGAATGGCTTACAATCTAAAGTCTTATCTGCCTATTCAAATGCAATCTTTACCCACTGTTATGCCGATGTTCTAAATCTTGTTCTACAGCAGAGTGCATCAGTTATTAAAGAATGTAAAAACTTTTTCCAAACATTGAGTGAACTCTCTGCTTTCTTTTCTAAATCCTCTAAAAGGGCATACGCATTGCATGAATTTGTGCAAAAGAAATTATCCAATGTAGCACCAACCAGATGAAATTTTACACCAAGGCTTTGCCATACCGTAAAAGAATACAGATCTGAACTTCGTGAGTTCTTCGAAAATATTATTAAAGATTCTGGTAAGTGGGATAGTGAGACAGTCATAAAATCACGTGGTTTTCTATCTTCCCTTCAAGAGTTTGAAACTATATTTCTATTGGAAGTATTTTCGATGTTGCTTCCTTATACAGATATATTATACAATCTTTTACAAACACAACATTTTGATATTCTTTACTGTAGCAGGAAAGTAATTGACATCAAAGACAAATTTCAATATGATAGAGAACATTCTTATTCATCAGTTTGGAACAACACAATTTCAAATAGGACGAAATCTGTCAGATGAAAATGAAGCAGCACTGTCCAGATAAGGCGGAACAAGAAAATAATTATCACCGGCTATACTTGGAAATTATTGATTGTAGATTTTCTCAACTTGACAAATTAGAATATTTTAATTTGTTACAATATCAGAAGTAATGTGGATATAGAAAAACATTTCCCGAACCAATCCTACAGAAACTTTTGGTTCAGTATGGAAATTTATGTGATCGCGTTGGACTGAAAAATGAATTAAGTGTTCTCTACACTTCACCTGAATTTCATGGAAAGGATGTTCACGAACTTGTTAGTTTTATGCATGAAAATTTCCTGTCTTCCGGGTTTAGTGAAGTGCATAAACTTGCTAGGTTAATATTGACCATTCTATGGAACGTTCATTTTCTGCATTAAGACGAATCAAGACCTACTTAAGAAGTACTCAAACTCAAGAAAGACTGTGCACAAATGAAGGACAAAGACTCATTTTATAATGCTGTGATTGAGAAGTTCGCATCACAAGAAAGATGAATACAGCTAATGTTTAAATGAAAGAGGTACGTAATGTGAATTACTAAATCCATGGAAGTGTTGTTAAATATAAACAATACTAAATTATATTTAAAAAATGGCAGTTAATGGTGACCCGATATTTCACTTATAAGAATTGTGTGATTATAGACCAACTATATATTTTTAACAGAATACTCAAACTCCAGGTTCAGCATACGCCACTAGTTACTACCAGTAGGAAATATGGCAGATGGGTGGAAAAGTGCGTTAACTTCAATTTTTCACAGCATTTTCTTACATATAAACTCATTTAGAATCTTAAATTAAAACTGACTTTCAGATATTTTTAAGAAAGGTTAACAATATTCTAGTAGAGACTATAAGAGGATCACAAAGTAAAAATACATAAATGAGGATTTTGGGAAACTATTTAAACTTAAAAATCATTGAAGTTACTGGTGACACACTTTTCCCACCCACCCGTCATATAACTAATGTATTGCTCAACAGTTAAAAAGTCAGCTTTGAAGTGGATTCTGGATCAAGATATGCAATAATTTCTAAGCATGTTTTTAATAAAACGAATTCAGATGGTACCCTTAAGTCAGAATGTTTTATGGCAGAGCTCCGTTATTACCAGCAGAACCTAATTCCTGTTGTAGGGAGTTGCAGAATACCAGTTCGTTACAGAAAATACTCTGTTGAACTCACACCAATTGTTAGTGCTCTAATCCTGTATCCATATCAAACTTTTCCTCAGTTAAAACATGCTTTCCTCTTCGGTTCATCTTTTTAAAAAATGCTCCTCATTCCAAGCATGTTTTCCACCAATGTCTGAAGTGTGTTCACATGGCTCTTTTATGGCTATCAAGTCATCACAGAAGAATGACTTATATGTATAATGGAAATATTTCTTCTTTGTCATAACTCATGGAAGAAAAAAAAAAAGGGGGATAGAGTTCCTGTATTTACATAAGAATGTTCATAATGTTGTATGACTTAAATGCACAATTAATTGAATACAAAATCCTAGACAAGGGAATAGGTAAAAAAAAAAAAAAAAAAAAAACATAACATGTGTCAGAATGTTATATTTAACATGCATTTTGCATATAAATCAGCCTCTGATAATATCTCGAAATTCTCGTCACTTGAAGAGATTTACAATTGGTTAATAGAAGTAAATCATTATACAGTAGAACCCCTTTTAAATGAATCTCTGAGGGATTATTTTTTTTTTTTTCCTTTAAATAGGGGTTTTCCTTAAAAGGCGATTTGCATAAAATGGGAATCACAGTGAGCATGTTATAATTGAAACTTGGAAAATTCAGGTAGCCCAAATCTTGTTTCTGGGCTATACTAGCATGTGTACATTTAATTAGGCGTACAAATATTATTTACAATAATATATTTCATTATAATATTTTCTAACTCTTCAAATGGTGAAGCATGAATGTTTTTCCATTTGGTTGAACCTGAACCACACTGAAACTAGGCAGTGAAAATTCCTTTTTTCTCCTTCATTATTCCCCATAATGAAATAATTGGCAAATCGTACTTTTTTGCCATATGCAATAGTGTCATTTGAGGATTAACCTCAATATCCCTCATTATTTTCACTTTCAGTCTGATAGTTAATTTTTTCCATTTAGTCACCATTATTATGATGCACAAACAGCATAAACTAACAAAAAACTTGGAAACAGGATTCACACAACTCACGAGAACAAAGCAAACAAAGCAATCACTCTGTGAAAGCAACACAAAGCAAAGGCCAAAAAGAACGATAAATAATAATGCTGCCACTTGGTACAGCATCACTATCGATTGACATGTGTTATTGAATATGTCTGTACTATCGATTATTAAAAATCAAGTCGATGTTTCGGGCTCCATTATCACAAAACTCACTGGAAAAGTATTCCTTAAAAGCGGGATTTTCCTTAAATCAGGTTTCCTTAAAAGTGGGAATTAATTACATTATTCATATGATAGTTTGGCTGGAACTTAAAAAGATTATTAAAAAAATGATTCCTTAAAAACGGAATTTTACTGTACTTACATTAATTAGTATTAACAAGATTTTATAGCTATCAAAACTTTACAAGAACGATAATCAACCAAGACTTTTTTTTTAATAATAAAATACTTAAACATACTACAAATTGTAAATGTAAAAGTATAATAAATATGCAACATATATGTTAATCTATTTCTAAAGAAAGAAAGTGAAACATTCATTATCAATAAAAAACCAAAACGAAACTTACCTGTAATCCACTCCATTTATTTCTTCATGATAATCCAGAAAAGGTTTGATAGCATCAAGCACTCCGCTTGGCATTTTGTCAACTTCATCGAATACAAATAATGACATAGGGCACTGAGTAACATTTCCCCTAATCCAGTCCATTAAATTTATCTAAAAATAAAAAGAAATATTTCATATAAGAACTGAAGCAATCATTTCTTATAAAAAAAAAAAAAAAAACTTGTATTTTAATATCAATTTCCTGGATGTAACATAACTTCCATAAATATAACACATTCCATATCTCGATGCTCAAGTAGGTTTTGTGGGATGGGATAATTATATTTATATTTTTCTTTGCTCAAGTAGCAGATAATAATATATAAGAGGTGCATATGAAAAGTTCGTTGCCTGACACATAGATGGCATTGGAAACATGTCAACATTACAGTGTCTGTATAAAGACAGTGTGGACAATAGCACAGTTCACGCCCACCGCTGCCATTAAGATTTCATGACGAGCATATGTTGCTATGGAACTAATGAAAGAATCGTAATTGGAATATATTTATATGATGTTCTACCTTTCTTTCAAACATTTTTCTGTCACATATAGTGCTTGAATGCGTTAGCAAAGGTAATTCGGCAGGTGTTTTATTATAATTGGCAGTGATATAATATAGCAGTACGTAATGAAATTTAGGTTATGCTAGACAAGTTGGCGAGCTGCAGCATTGCCAACCGCAGCTAGAATCGACTAAACATAGAAGGATTTAAGGACCCTTAGCTGGTAGCCGGACGGCTGTAACTTGATGACAAAATGTAGCCGTTTCGAGACTCGACCACCTGACCACAATCAAATATTATTCAATTTCTTAAGTTTGCGTGAGAGATGGTATATTTTTAGGAAGGCAAGTTCAAAGCAGGTTCATAAAAAGGGGAAAGGTAGGATGGAGAATTTTTTTGAACAATCTCTTGGAAAGATTTCTGAATAAAGTCATAAAAAAGGAACGGTCTCAATTTATAAACAAACCCATGAAAGGACTGCCCGGTCAAGAAGTGAAAGTCTTGTTACCAGTACACGTTAGCAAGAACTGTGATATGTTTGAAGGTTTAAAGAAGCCGATTAACAAAAAGGAATAGGGGTTGTTTCGCATTATTCCTGTCCCTGAGAAGCTATGAATAAAGTCGTAAAAAAGGATGAAGAATGCAAACGCTATTTCTGTATATTTTTTCTGGAGATAAGTAATAGAGTCAACTTTCTAAGCAGAAACGTTGAATGGGCTGCCCCGTGAAGCCATCAGTCTTGGACAAAAGGTCCTACAGTATTTTTTTTACCTTTGAAGGTTTCATTTTTATTGTTTTTGAGAGGGACTCTGGAAATGCAATTTTTAACATAAACTTTTTTTTCTTAAACTTTCTATTTCCCCCACCCTTCTTCATCCCCTTCTATGCCCATCGTTTTTTTATATTTTAGCCTCAGTCTGTCTCAAAAATCAGTCGAGTTCATTTAATTAATTTTGACCTACGTTTTGCCAGTTTTGTGATAGTTTGTCAATGTGCAGTGTCTTACAATAGTGCTAAGTATGAGTTCTTCGGAGAGTGTATGTGAATCCACACATAGAAGAAGAGGTGTAGAGACTCCCGAGAAGAAGAAATTAATTCATGGTGAATCTAAATTGAAACTAGAATCTCGACAACAGAAGTATAGGGGGGAATGGGAACAAGATTCTATGTTCAAAGGATGGATACGAACCTGTAGTAGGGGTGCCGAATAAAGCATATTGCAAAGTGTGTAGATGGGAAACTGTGGCGAAATTGAGTAATTTGAGGGAACATTCAAATACTGAGAAACATTTGAAGTCTGTCAAAGGACTTGTTCATGGGCAGCGTACTTTCAGTGCAATTCACAACCAAGTAGGAATGTACAGCTGTAGAAAGAAAAAGTGGCCGCTCTCCTGAAACAAAGTTCCCTTCGGGTATCTTCGCTACAATTCGGAGACAGGCGATGTTACATGTTGTTGGACCACGTTGCCTGATATCTACAGTTATAATTGAAGTATTCTGTATGTTATCGATAGCATAATGGTAGCGTTCAGGCCTCTTATTCATGAGGTCCTGCGTTCAACTACAACCACGTGCTTTTTATGTTCTTTTTTGTTCTGTTTTTGAGAGAGACAAACTATACATAATGGCTCCTTTCTCTTTTACGATTATTTTAATAATTAACATCAGGTTCATTAATATATTATGCCATGACTTTATCATTATGATATTGTGGCTGCAAATGGAAAGAAAAAAGATTTTATTCTCAATAAAAATATCTTTCGTGGCATAAACAAAACAAATTTACTGGCGTCGGCCTTAAAACATTCAAACAATTAAGCGTCCAAAAAACAAAACAAAAAGCCACAATTCAATATTTAGTCTATCTTCCTCTTATCTCGATCATCTTGCAGTCGAGTGGGCATGGAATTGACTAGTCTTTGCAAATAGCGACTGTTTTTAGACACGATATTCCAGGCATTCTGAACATACATACATAAGGCTGGTATTCATAGTAGACACTTTATATCACCACTTTGCAAAGTGACACTTTTGACGAAAGTGGCTCTTTCATATTAGTGGTATTCATAGACGATTGAAGAAGTGCACTTCACAAAGTGTCACTTTACGCCACCAAAGTGTAGAGTTAAAATTTGGTTGGTAAGAGAAGTACCACAATGCCTTTCAAAACAAGTGAACAAACAATAACAAATTAATGACGTATAACCTACAAATTACAATGCTTGGAAGCCTATTGATTGCGCGAGGAAGAAAATATATATTTAAAGTTGTTTTATTTCGGTTTCTAGTTTTTGTTGCCGATAGTTTAGATTATTTCAGTCAGTTCAGACATATAACATTTTATTAAATAGTTAGTGATACTGCTGGTGAAATTATGTTAGGTTTTGTACAGTACATAACTGATCCATTAATTTATATAGTTAGATTAGGTTCTGTACATATCTTTTTCATTGATTTATGTCGCTAAGTTAGATTATGTATGTATCCGTTCCACTGATTTATACAGTTCGGTTAGATTTTGTAGCCTACATATCTTCTATTAGTTTATATAGTTAGGTTAAGTTGGACTGAGTAGGTTAAGTATATATATATAATCAAATTTATATCCTTAGGTTAGGTTTTATACGTATCTGCTTCATTGATATATCGTGTTATTTCCGTTATTTTCATTTTTGTCTTTTTCGTGAATAGTGAATAGAAGTAAAAAAAGAATGAGATAAACACATTACTACTGCTATTATTATTATTACTATTATTATTATTATTATTATTATTATTATTATTATTACTACTACTACTATTTTCTCTCTCTCGTTTCCATTATTGCCTGCTCTTCAGGAATATTTTGAATGCCAAATGTTTCTATAATGCAAAACAAAATAGGCCTAATAGTATGAGATCTCTTTTCATGGTGAGGTTATGACCACATGAACTAGAGACAGTAGATGTATTGCTTACCGGCGTGAAAATATATATTACCGGTATCAAAACAGTAATGATTATATCAACATCAAGATAAATCTTGTCTCAAAATACAGGTAGTCAACAAAAATCAAAATCATTAAAAACCCAATATAATTATGGAATCTGCTTAGAAGGCAGGCACGTGAGGTCTCTCAATGCTAATTTAAAATAATTATGTCTACATTAGATTGAAGTTAGTTTAATATTATTTAAGTTAAAAATTCGTTTCAGTAATAAAAAGTAGGTTATATAGGCATATCTACCTATATATCACTTAATCGAATTGAGGTTATAAATATACGAATGTTACTACAGAAATACCTGAACTATAATATTATATATATATATATATATATATATATATATATATATATATATATATATATATATATATATATATATATATAAATGTATGGTACATATCTGTAGCATAGAATTTTAATGCAGTCAATAACTGTATTATTGGAGGCACTGGCAAACGTCTATTATTCGTTTTTGTCAACCAGTCATCGAAAATATAAGCAATCTCAATAAGTTTCTTTATCAAATCGGAACCGTTTTTTTTTTAATTCTATATCATTATAAAATTCCACGGGATTGTCTTTAGGCCTATCTCTAATTTGTACATTGTCCACTAATTGTGCCATCTCTTCCGCACGTTCTAATAATTCGACAACTTCCAAGACGTCCGCCATTTTTATACAAAGTGCCACTTTCGGCTCAAAGTGTGGTCGGAACTACACTTTCATCCAAAGTGTTCCTTTGCACCAAAGTGTCGACTGTGCAACGGAAAAGTGATACTTTGCGTCTTCCAAAGGACACTTTAATCGAAAGTGTCGACTATGAATACCAGCCTAAGTGTTCTGTCCATGTGCAGGTCTTTCATTGCAAACCCAGCAATCTCCAATCTTTCCTATTTTCTGCCTTCCTCTTAGTCTCCGCATATGATCCACATATCCTAATGTCGTCTATTATTCTTTTCAACCAGAGACCAGAGACCCAACCAATTCCTTTTTCTCTTTCTAATCAGTTTCAGCATCATTCTTTCTTCACTCACTTTTTCAAACACAATTTTATTTCTTATTCTGTCTGTCCACTTCACACGCACCGTTCTTCTCCACATCCACATTTCAAATGCTTCAATTCGTTTCTCTTCATTTCGCCGTAATGTCCATGTTCCTTCCCCATACAATGCCACACTCCATACAAAGCACTTCACTAGTCTCTTCCTTAGTTCTTTTTCCAGAGGTCTGCAGAAGATCCTTCTTCTTCTATTAAAAGCTTCCTTTGTTCATGTTTGCAGTTTTTCTTGGGAAGGATAGGCCTAAATGGGGTAACATCCCATTGCTTTCCACACACCACTATCTCTTTCGCATCTTATTAAATTCCAGGGGGCCAAAGCGTGGAGATGAGGAGAGTGGATTTGACTAATTGGGCCCTCCAGACTTCACCAAAAGTCACAGCAAGGGTTAAATATTAATTCTATCAGGATGTTTGACCCGATCAAAGACCGGAAAATTTCAATTAGCCTTTACCCCCCACATCCTGGACTAGCTTCTACGAATCATCAGAAAATCTTACAGTGTGATTGGGCCAATTTTTCCGAAAATGTTTCCACACTTTTGCCCTCGTAGCTCAGCGGACGAATGTCGGAATTTAGATGTCAACGTCTCAGGTTCAATTCCTCGTTACTCCTTTTCAGTTTATTGTGGTTCAACATAGTGTAATGTAATAATACAAAAAGAAAAACTAATAGCAGTATTATGCAACTGGATTTTTCCAAACCTAATATTAAATTTATGTTATTTATATCGCTAAAGAATGATTACAATATAAATAACTTGAATATTATTTATACAGTATCACTAAAGAACGATAACAGAATATAAATGATAAATATCGGTTTGTTTAATTCATATAAGATATTATATAATACGTATTTAATTATCTAAATAAAAAACCTATTTTACAAAGAAAGATGGTTATTTGTGTTATAATAATTACTTACATAAAATACAGATTATTTATATTGCGAAAGAACAATAACAATATAAATAACTTGAATATTATTTTATAATGCTAATGAAGGAAAACAGAATATAAATGATAACTTGAATATTATTTATATTGCTAAAGAACGATAACAATATAAAAAACGTGAATATTATTCATATCGGAATTTCACAGATTTATTACAGATGTATTTAAGAAATTGTAGAAGAATAGTAATTAGTAACAGTGTCCTATTTATTCTTCTTGGAGCCAAATTTGTAACTTTTAAAAGTGTGGTTACTATGTTGAAGTGTATGTGTTGCAAAGGATGCTTGATTTGTTACGTATGTGAGTCAGTTATGGGACGCTTGATGTCGTCGCAGTGTCGTAATTATAGTTTGATTGTGTTTGTGTGACTATTGTGTATTAATTTATGATGTATGGTACGAAAAGCTGCATATTTGTGTTATAGAAGTGTTACGTATGTGTGTTGTTAATGTTTTTGTATGTTTCAAATTGATAACTGATATTTGTTTTGCAATCGCAATGCCTAATTTACGGATTGTTTATGTTTTGTTTACATCGCGTAAGCTAATTTAATTTTCTTTTCCATTTCTCTTTATGCTTATCTTTTTTGTGTATAAAATTATAGCCCTAACATACATATGTAAAATAGGGCTAACCCCCATTGGAGATACAATAATAAAAATTATTATTCATATCGTTATAAAACGATAACAGAATACAAATGGTGACTTGAATTTTATTCATATCTCTAAAGAACGATAACAAAATATAAATAACGTGATATCCATGAAGAACGATAACTGGATATAAATGCTAATTTGAATATCATTTACATCGCTAAAGAACGATTAAAAAATAAAATGAAAATTGAAGAAGGCCCGAACCCACAACCTCTGAATCATTAAACAAGCACTCTACCGCTGGTCTACGAGGCGCAGATATGGAACACTTTCATAGTTATGGAACTGCTTGTACGAGCACATGCATCGTGTAACATCGCCGCGACCCAAAGTGGACTTTGAAAATATTCGCTGTTCACGCCACTTCTGTTAAAAGAGCAGAAATTTTATGGGCTGGGTTAATAGCTAATATTATCAACTGTAGATGATGTATTTTTCCAAATGTGTTGAACTGACGATAAATCATCTTCCATTTGTAAATATTATACGTAGGGCTACATAATTATACAATATATATTTAAATGAAGTTTAGGACGTAAATAGTGATTTAATTTCAAGACGTATCATGGAGGACAACAATGCTGCATCAGAAATTGGTGAGTTTAATATTCAAAAACATACTATTAGAATTATTTTTATTCATTCTTCATTATGATTATACACTTTTAACACTTAGGTACATATTACTAATCTAATTGTTAAACTTGTTAAATTAACAACTTTTTAAAATTCACTGTGTAAAATGATGAAATTATAGTATTATGGTACTTTATCTTAGTGACTAGTTTTGGCATAAAGTCTCGCCATCAATTTAACAGTTTAACAATATTATGTTAATGATATAACCATGTAATCAAGAATGAATCTGCAAGATGATACCAATTAATTATTTCTGTTTGGTTCTTTATTCATTAAACGTAGAATATTATTATGTAAAGTAATGTACACATGTATTAATTTAAAGATAATTGCGCGTTATTTTTGTTTATTTTCATATTTTTATTTGGATAAAAAATTCTAAATTTATCCCTACTTTACTTTAAAGGGCTTTTATACTACCAGATGTTCATACAAAGTAGGTTAGTATAACAGCTGTCATTCAGTAGTAAATTTAATTTCGGGATCTTTGACCGCTGTAAATCAAGAGACCCGTGTTCTTTAGAAAATTCAGGTAGTCGTTTCTAAAGGGAACCTCACTTTCTTTGTTCGTTTGGTTCTCTGTTTAGGTGTTTACTATAAAACAGCCTACCATTTCGCAATATTACCATATAAATCACTCTATAACATAAAATACACGAATCTAACTACGTATTCTGCTATCCCACCAGCGATGTTTGAAAACTTAATGGCGGCCGCGTACCACGTGACTGCAATGACCAATCACAACTGAAGTCTCGTATGGCCACACTGTCTTTATACAGACACTGTAGTCAACATTGCCACCACTGTAAGCAGCCATTTTACATTAGTTCAAGCATGAAAAATTATAATTTTCTGTTTACTATATTTTATGTAGTTTAACTTTGAAGTTAGTATGCTGAACAGATTGGTAAAAATGGAAAATAACGAGTTTCGTGCTAACATTAAAATATTTCGTAAAAAAGGAAATGAGCCCGACAGAAATTAAAGCAGACATGGATGCTACACTGGGGGAATCTGCACCAGCATTTTCAATTGTGAAAATATGGGTGACACTATTTAAACATGGTCGAGAGAGCATGGAAAATGACTCCCCCCCCAGTGAATATCCACTAACAGCAACAAGTGAAGAAATCGTAGAAAAAATCCATGATATGGTGTTGAATGACCATCAGCAAAGTGCGAAATTAGCGAGGTTATGGGTATCTCAACTAAACTGATGCGTCACATCTTAGTCAATGTCTTGGGCATGTATAAGGTCTCCTCAAGGTGGGTTCTGCGTTTGTTAACACTGGAACAAAAGCACGTTCAATGTTAAATTTCGAGGAATTGTTTGGCTCGATTTTTGAGAAAAATGTCACATTTTTATAGACAGTTTGTGACCACTGATGAAACCTAGATCCACTACTACATACCAGAGACAAAATAGCAGTCGAAACAATGAAAGTATGTACAGTGATTCTCTGCCTGCAAAGAAAGCAAAAAGCTGTTCCATCAGCTGGGAAAGTCATGGCATCTCTGTTCTGAGATTCTAATAGGATAATCATGATTGACTATCTAGCAAAGGGGAGAACAATAACCGGGGAATATTCAATCTCATGCAGCAACTGAAAGGGAAAATTTACTAGAACAGGCCAGGTATGGCCAAAAAGAAAGATTCGTTTCATCACGACAATCCACTTGCTCACAAGTCTGCAATCATGATTATTAAACTATTGCCCGTGTCTCACTTCCTGAGCCGAGGATCCCTAGTGCTTATAGCCACTCCCCTTATGTCTGATCGGATCGTCACGGTAGCTACAGCGTGCATGTTCTCAAAACATTATCCTATGCCATCACAGGAATCTTTACTGCTTATAATACTGGAGACTCTAATCGTGATTACCACTATCACTATTATCTCAGATGACGATTTCCGAAAATATATGTGCACACTAGGCCACTTTTCGTTCAGTCTGGACAATGCTGAATTACCATAAAGCACCGTTTCTCAAAGTATATTGTCGGGATTCCATGAGCGCTATATGATTTTAAATTTTATTTTATACTTTTCTTATTTGGTTATTTAATGACACTGTATCAATTACCACGTTATTTAGCGTCGATGGGATTGGTGATAGTGAAATAGTATTTGGCGAGATGAGGCTGGGGATTCGTCATAGATAACCTGACATTCAAAATTGTTGGGGAAAATCCCGAAAAAAAAAAACCCAACCAGGTAATCAGTCCAAGTGGGAATTGAATCCGCACCCGAACTCTGCATCGGTAGGCCAGGGCTTTTGCCGACTGAGCTGCGTCGGTGGCTATTTTATACTTAGCGGATACTATAAAAGTATGTAAATGTTATGAAAATAAGAGGCGCATCCAGAAAGTAAGTTTCCCTATTTAAAAAAAAAAAAAAGAACACTCACTTTCAGGAAAACATTTATTGGCAACAGGTACAGCGATGTTTCAGCTATTTTTCAACATACCCAACATCAGAATTGAGACACTTGTATCGTGGGATCAACTTTTGTATCCTTCTGTCGTAGAACTCTGCCGCCTGTGAATGGAACCAGCGTGTGGCAGACGTCTTCAGCTCTTCGTTGTTGCCAAAACGCTCACCGGAAGACAGGAATTTCTTGAGGTGCAAGAAAACGTGAAAATTGCTGGGAGCAAGATCAGGACTGTAGGATGGATGATCAAACAACTCCCAGCCAAATTCCGTCAAAACAGCTGCTGTGCGCCGAGCTGTATGTGGACGAGCATTGTCATGGAGGAGAACAACACCTGCAGTAAGCATTCCACGCCTCTTGTTTTGAATGGCACGTCGCAATTTTCGCAGTGTTTCATAGTAACAGTCAGCGTTCACTGTTTCACCTCTTGGAGGGAAGTCAATGAGCAGAATGCCCTTCCTGTCCCAGAACACCGTGCACATCACTTTCCGTACCGACAGCGTCTGTTTGAATTTCGTCCTGACCGGAGATCCATTATGCTGCCAATGCATTGACTGCTGCTTGGTTTCCGGGGTGAAGTGCGAAATCCAAGTCTCATCGCCCATGACGATCCTGTCCAGGAACTCGTCGCCGTCATTGTGATACCGTTGCAGAAATGTCAGCGCTGCTCCTAAACGTTGCATTTTGTGTTCGGGTGTCAGGTTTTTCGGCACACACTTTTTTGAACAGCAGGTGCTTAGTGACAATCTCATGCAACAAGGATCGTGATATCTGCGGAAAATGGCTGTTCAGCTCCATAATCGTGAAGCGACTATTCTCCATGATGCACTGCTGCACCAGCTCAACACGACCGTCATTGATGAGGGACGGTCGCCCACTGCGCTCTTCATCATGGACACTTTGACGACCTTCGGAAAACTGCCTACACCAGCGACGCACCATCTGCTTACTCATGATGTTCGGCCCATAGACCTGACAGAGCTGCCGATGAATTTCAATTGGCGCAATGCTTTGTACATTAAAGAACTTTATCACCAAGCGAACCTCACAGGCGGCAGGAGAAGGAATAAGAGCTTCCATTTCGGACCACTGCTGCCACGCTACTGGCACCAGGGGGGACCTGTCTGGCTGGCATATGATTGATACGTCATAGATCTGTTACGCATGCACAATTGACACAGCTAATTACGTTTACTTTCAAGGGGAAAAAATCGGGAAACTTACTTTCTGAATGCGCCTCGTATGAGTCAATAAATAACATGAAACTGCTGCTGCTGCAAATAATAATAATAATAATAATAATAATAATAATAATAATAATAATAATAATAATAATAATATCCAAATAATATACGTAATATTATTATTTTTGAATATCTAGAACAGAAAATAATACTTATCACTTTTATCACTGGATTCTCTGCGTATGTGTCGACTAAAACAAAATACTGAAACAGGCTAAATGCAGAAGTAGAAATGAGATTACAACTTTTCACCATAAAACCAGATTGCAGGCTTAAAAAACAAATGCCTTCATCCCATTGAACAAAATTATTGAGATATTAGCTTTCACTTGTCTGTTGATTATTAAATACTAATAAAATATTACAAAGATTCCGCAGTTACACTTTAGGTTAAAATATTTAGTAAAAAAGGAAATGAGCCCGACAGAAATTAAAGCAGACATGGATGCTACCAGTGGCGGTTCCTCCATGGAACAGAGGGAACAGGCTGTTCCCTTCCTCCCTGCCCCTTAACTGAGATTGTGAGATATACTTCATTCTAAAGGATAGGCTACTTGCAGTTTTCGAAAAGCGAAAACAGCTATCATCAGCAGGTTTATTGTATTGAAGTGAAAACGACTCGAGCCCTTCTCGTCTGCTGTGCGTGGTGATGTGAGTGGGAGTCTCAAGCAATGTTTTCTTCGAAGCAGGCTCGAGCGGACACGAACTTACCCGAGTATCGCTGGAAGCTGTAGAGTTACCTCTTCCCTCGCAGAGTATTGAGAAGTGTGGAATATACTATTTCATCAAGATAGTTTATTTATATAGTGATAATTCGGAAAACAATTAAGTTCAAAGAGTTTTTCGTGTGACATAATATTGTGTGTGAAATTATACAATAGTTCTTAAAAAATCCGTACGATTTACGCATTCACGGCCTGAGTTAAATCTGACGAAATAATGACAATGGAACAGGTGACTGCTGCCTGTTCCAACTGCAACGAGACCGAGCGCGAGCGCTCTGATGCGAACCAAGACAGCGAGTGTTGTGTTATCGATCAGCTGAAGTCGAGAGCGTTTAGTTCGATCAATGTTGCTGAGTAAAGCGCGGTTATTTTGAATGGCAAACCTACCCCTCTCCTTACATAACTTAAAACTAAAACAAAATCTTATACAAGACATTTTCAAAGTAGTTACTATAATTCTGTGAAATGGTTAACTGGGTGCTCGTCAAGCTATAAATTGTAGGTTTAATTGAGGTTTATTTATTTTTAGTTAACTGCATTATATATTTAGACCTAATAATAATAATAATAATAATAATAATAATAATAATAATAATAATAATAATAATATCATTAATTTGTTTCACATTAACATATTCTTTTTTGATTAAGTTGTAAATGAAGTAAAAAAAAGAATTGGTAATGTTGCTAAATTATTATTATTATTATTATACTTACAAATGACTTTTAAGGAATCTGCAGGTTCATTGCCGCCCTCACATACGCCTGCCATCGGTCCCTATCCTGTGCAAGATTAATCCAGTCTCTATCATCATATTCCATCTCTCTCAAATCCATTTTAATATTATCCTTCCTATACGTCTCGGCCTCCCCAAAGGCCTTTTTATCTCCGGCCTCCCAACTAACACTCTATATGCATTAACAGATTATTATTATTATTATTATTATTATTATTATTGTTAGTGTTGTTTCTGACCTGTTCCCCATCGAGAAATAGCACCGCAAGCCACTGGATGCTACACTGGGGGAATCTGCACCAGCATTTTCAATTGTGAAAATATGGGCGGCACTATTTAAACATGGTCGAGAGAGCATGGAAAACGACTCTCCCCCCTTCCCCCCTCCAGTGAATATCCAGTAACAGCAATAAGTGAAGAAATCGTAGAAAAAATCCACGATATGGTGTTGAATGACCATCAGCAAATTGCGAAATTAGTGAGGTTATGGGTATCTCAACTAAACTGATGCGTCACATATTAGTCAATGTCTTGGGCATGTCCAAGGTCACCTCAAGGTGGGTTCTGCGTTTGTTAACACTGGAACAAAAGCACATTCAATGTTAAATTTCGAGGAATTGTTTGGCTCGATTTTTATAGACGGTTTGTGGAAAAACTTTGAGAAACACTGCCATAGAGGAAAGAGTTTATGGACGAGTACACACAACAGTGACCGCTATTAAGTCGATAATCTCGAGTAGAGATTGTAGTCTACCACTGGTATTAGTGTTTAGTTACAGGAATTGATGAGGACATAATTTGTTTTGTGAGGGGACAGCCTATACATTCGCTTGTCGATAGCTGATCTTGCTCCATAGCTGACGAAAGCAATCCTGAAAATGCGAATGTGTTGAACGTAGGTTAGTAGGCTACTAACTGCTTAGGACCTCTCATTCTCCCTCTCTGTCTCACCCAGCAAAGAAACAGCTCAGGAAGCAAGGCATGGGCAGTACATGAACTACGTTTGAATTGTTGCTGCATCCCCCCTACTCATTAGATCTCGCACCCAAGACTTCTTTTCCCAGAGGTCAAAACTCACTTGTCTGCGAAGAAATCTTCGTCAAATGAAGAGGTCATTGGAGCAGCAGAAGGTTTTTTTTTTTTTTTTTGCAGATCTCGAGGAATTTATGTACAAGGACAGCATAGCAGCATTGCAGCATTGGTGGACCAAGTATGTAAATATCAGGGGAATTATGTTGAGAAATAAGGATTGTTTCAGAATAATCCTAGTTTAATTTCAAAGTCAGGCTATGAACTTTTCAAACAACCTAATATATTTATTCACATAAAGATTCTTCTTTTATGTCTAAACAAGTAAAAGATCTTCTTCACTCCAGAGGGGTAGCTACTAACCATCCTAGTCCTTATCATCCTCAAGGAAATAATCAAGTAGAGCACTATAATGGCAAACTGTGCTGAGGGTTCTAACTAAGATCAAAAAGTCTCAATATAAGACAATGGGAAACAGTCTCCCTGATGCTCTACACTGCATACGTTCTCTTCCATGCACTGCAACAAACAAATCGCCCCATGACAGAATATTGTGACACAAACACCATTCGTCTAAAGGAATTTCAATTTTACATGGTTAAACTCTCCCGATATAGTTTTCTTTAAGAGATTTGTGAGACAAAACAAGTACGATCCATAAATTTAATTTAAGCTAATCCAGAGTATGCAACTGTACGGACAAGTGATGGGCATGAAGTTAATGTCAATATTCAACATCTTGCACCCTGGGGAGATTATAACACACATCATTCCAAGATGAACCAAGAATTTATACAGGAAAGGACAACTGAGGGGATGTTTTCAAATGTACCAAAAGAGAACGAGCTAGAAGACTCTGACATTCATATCTAAGGAGCAGATTCCTATGTAATTAAATATTCTTTTTGCGTGTGATACAACACAATTAACAAAGTTAAAAATTACAAATATGAAGTTTCAAGTTTAAAACCCGAATTTTATTTCACACAAAAACACATATTTTCACAAAAAAATTATGTAAATATATATTTTCAGGAAATCTATTATAAACACATAGCCTAAATCTTGGAATTTTTTTTTTTTACTTAAATAATTTTTTAAAAGAACTTTTAAATATTTTAAAACTAAATCAATTATATCACTCAGAAGTACGTTATCTATTTAAGGATTCTTGGGTCTTTTAAGAATTCTTGGTTACTTCGTGTTTCTAAGTGCTGTGTGGTGTATCTATGATCCATTTTTGTAATAGTATCGCCTCAAGTTCTAAGAACTGCTAGGCAGCATATCAATGTTATTATTAGAGAATAAATTAACATGGACAAGAAGGAGAGCTCTTGCAACACATAATTAGGAATGTTTATTGTTGCTGAAGATGATTTCATTCCACGCTTTGTTGTGAAACACAACAGATAAAAGCTCGGATATAAACATTATTTAATATAGGCCTACACAAATCTCTCGCTTCTCGCATCAAGTAAGGTAATACATCCTGTTGTGATTCCCTGTTATCAGGCCATAAGCATAAGCTGCATAGTGTAGATGTAGTGGCGTCACTATAGGAAGCTTTTCTCTGACATTGTCAGTCAGTAGCTAGAAACATTTACATTAAGACATGTGTCTATTAGCTCCTTAAGATGCCTAAAATCAAATCGAGTTTAAGATCGCGTCTTCAGCAATATGTAAATGAATTTAAAAACATTTTTACTACCGACAGAAAAATGTTTTCCCAACCATGTGGTAAATCAATAAGTGCAGATCAGCACTCTCAGGTAACCCAACATTTGTCTAGAAACAAGCACATTGCAGCTGCTTCACATGTGCATTCATGGCAAGTGCTAATAGGTGGACCAGCTTCTGCCAACGTAGGACCGTCAAAGTGTTAACAATATTACTTATATTTATGCAGAGCATTTGTTGCAGCCGATATTCCACTCCATAAATTAAATAATGTGGAACTTAAAAATTTCCTGACTAAATACATCAACATCGAACCTCCTGAGGAATCGACATTAAGGAAACATTATCTCCCAAAATGTTACGAGAAAACTTTACAGAAAATTCGGTCAGTGTGTGAAAGTGAAAAACTGTGGGTGAGCATTGACGAAACAACAGATTCAAGTGGTAGAAAACGTTGTTGTTGGTGTGTTGAAGAATGACAAAACTGCTTGTGAACATTTGTTTTTGCTAGCGTGTAAAAAATGTCTGCAGCAAACCATGTCACAGTAACTAGATTATTTAACGAAGCTATCCATTTACTATGGCCGAACGGGGTGAAGTATGACAATGTGTTGTTCCTACTTACAGATGGGCAACATATATGAAAAAAGCAGATGAAGGCCTTATAGTGAGTTTTCCAAAAAAGATACATGTAACGTGTGTGGTCCATGCTCTACACAGGTTGTGTGAAACTAGACGAGCTCTGTACCCCAAAGTGGTTAAGTTGGTGTCAAAAGGAAAAAAAAAAAAAAAAAAAAGGTTTTCGTTAAATCAACCTCAAGAATTGATGTGTAAAAAGGTAAAGGTATCCCCTTCACATGCCATGAAGGCACTTGGGGGGAATGAAAGTAGAGTCCCATGCTTTCCATGACCTCGGCACTAGAATGAGGTGGTGTGGTTGACACCAATCTCTGTCCACCTTTTACCCCCAGGAAAGACCCGGTACTCAATTTTATAGGAGGCTGAGTGAACCTCAGGAGCCGTTCTGGAAGTTTGGCAATGAGAAAAATCCCCTCACCACCAGGGATCGAACCCCGGATCTTCCAGTCCTTAGTCAGCTGCTCTGCCAACTGAGCTACCTGGCCATCCAGAATTGATGTGTTCAAACAGAAAAGAATTGATGTATTCAAACAGAAATATTCAGATCTTCCACTTCCTCCTTTGCCCGTAGTCACATGCTGGGGTACATGGCTAAGAGATGTTGTATATTATGCAAACAATTTTGAAAGTTTTGCGTCTGTTGTGAATGAGCTGGACAAAAACAATGCTTCATCAATCAATATCCTGAAAGATATTGTTTAAAAAACGATTTGGCTTTCCTATCAGCAAATTTAAGCTTTTTATGTGACACCCAAAAAAAAAAAAAAAAAAAAAGACTTGAAACATCCACAAACCTGTTGTCTGAAACAGTTAGGGAAGTGCGTGCCGTGGAAATTAGACTAGACTCGCTACCAGGTTCAGAAGTACAAGTAAAGGGACAAATTCCAGAATGTGTTTGGGAAAAACAGTGGATATAAAACAAGTGTAAAGTTGCTCAAGTATTGGAGGGTGTGCCTGTAGGTGAAATTGAGGACCGTTTTCGCAAAACTTACTAACTGAAAAAACTAAGTTTTACAGGAGAGACAAAACACTGTAGTAAGCAAATTTTGCTGCTAACTCTCACATAGGAGAAAGCAAGTTTTGAAAAAACGATCACACTTTGACACAATACAATGAAGAGAAATAATCCAATTTTACTAAGACGCCTTTAACATCATGTAGAGGCCTGCCTTATGTTAACGAATCCACAAAATCTCAATTTTGCAGTTAGCAAGTTTTGCAAAAACGGTCCTCAATTGACGGTGTATGTGTTTGTGACATTCCTCTCTTTAAATATGCACGCCTGACATCCTGTGATGTGGAAAAATCGTTTTCACAGTATAAGTTGTTGTTCAGAGATAATCGGCATGAATTTGTGATGGAGAATTTGGAAATGACCTTTGCTGTTCACTGCAATTCTCGGCCAACTACTAGCAACTGATCTCAAGTGTGGTTGGTGAGTACCTAGTAACATTTTTTTTCAAGCTAAGTAAGGTATTTTTGTCTTTTTTTTAATATATATATTTTTTATTTTTAGCAAATATTTTCTTACTTATAAAAATAAATATATTAAAATTTTTTGCACATAAAATTCTGCTCCCTATTCATAACTCTAGTCCTCCAAGTGTTCAAGTTGAGTTACCTGAAACTAAAGTGGATGAGCTGGGAGTTCAGTCACTTCAAACCAGAGTAGTGCATCTAGTCTAGACCTAGAGGAAGACAAAATTGACTTGCCAAAATTAAATAACGAAACATCCAACAATAAAGCCTTGAGAACATCAAATAGAACCATACAGCCACCTGATAGATAGTCCCAGCTGAAAAATTAAATAAATGAAGGGGAGGATGTAGGATAATTTCATGAATCATTTAGATTGTCTATTGTTAATGTTACATAGCAACATCACTGTTTTTATTACTTTGTTTACATTTTCCGAATATATAAAATAAACTTTAATTCAATTTTTAAATTAAATTAAACAATTGAGTAAGGGACAAACTAGGAATTAGCAACAAAACTAAAGGATGCGAAATACTCTCTACAGCTCTACATGAAATAAAATATTTCTTCCAACGATTTAGATTCTGGAAAAGTCCCCATAACACTTATAGCGTTCCCTCGTTGAATGGCAATACTAATTCTTTGGCAGAGGAAAGCTGTAGAGCAACAGTCACCGTTAAGTGCTGATAAATACTTGCCGATATCAGAAGTTAACAACTTCGCCTCGGAACACCATGGGCCCATAGATTCTACGGCAAACACGACAAAATTATATCTATCCAGAAGATCAAGATACTTATTTCGTTTAATTGTAACAGCAGATGCAGCGGCTGACCCAACGAGTTTGGAAGTTTTGGGCAAACAAGAAGAAGCGAAGGTGTTATAACAAGTGGCATCCCATAAAAGTGATTTGCCTTTGGACCATGGTGTTACAGTTAAGCCATCTGGATGTTTGCCATCGGAACGATTTATGCCAATGGGTTCTAGAATGGTAGGAAAACCAATGGAAATTAGGGCCCTTTTAATGATGTCGTTAATCATGACGTGTCTGGAAAATCGTCCACAATTTTTTAGTTATTGTTATTCAGTCAATGTCTGTAAATCTAAATGTAAACTCAATGTATGATTCAT
Organism: Periplaneta americana; assembly: GCF_040183065.1. NCBI lineage: Eukaryota > Metazoa > Arthropoda > Insecta > Blattodea > Blattidae > Periplaneta > Periplaneta americana. The sequence goes on from NC_091127.1 coordinate 93,432,005, forward strand.
TCTGTTTATTGAAACCTTCATAAGGTTTTAAATTACATTTCACTCACATAAGATAAAGTGACAAATAGGAAAAAGTACAGACTAATCTGCAAACATTTTTATGTAAGAGACTTTATCTATAGAATTATATCTCCAATTAAAAACTTCCAGACAAAACTTTTACGACTTGAAAAATAGAACTATATTAATTAGGCACTCTGACGAATTAATGTAACTCTAGTCATTAGAGAGAAAGAGCGATGTGTGACATGTTTTTTCTTGCAAAATAAAGTGCTATACGATATTGTTTATAATAAAATTATTCTTTGGCTGGCATACTCATGAAGACTAGTTCTGTTACAACAAAGGTAGTGAATGGACACAAGTTGAGTGCAGCTCTGACGTTGGAAGTAGAGAGGCATTATCCTCAGGAAATGCTACGGAAGGAGATTCAATCCAAGAAAGTGAAAATGTATGAATGTATAACAGGAAATATTAGCAGGGCCAAAGAATTAGTAGATCGGAACATAGGAGATCTAAATAATGAAGAAAGAACAGATAATAATGAATCAAGTGATTACAGACAGGAGATTGAAAGAGTTAAGATAAACATAGAGGGACACAGTGAGAAGATTGAATTGCTGAGACAAGAAATAGAATAAATGAAGAGGAAAATTAAGCAATACGAAATAAGTCAAAGAAAAAGGACATTGTTATTTTTCGGAGTAGAGGAAAAGGGACGTGAATTCGCAATAGAAACTGGGGAGGCAGTACGCAGAGTATGCTACGAGATCTTCAAACTGGAGGTAAGAGCAGAAGACATCGAGGAGACTTACAGAATTGGATTAGGATGTAAAAGGCCTATTGTGATAAGATTCTCAAATACAGTAACCAAAAAAAAAATATTAAGGAACTTACACAGAGTGCGAAAAATGGGAATGAGCGTTGAAAAAGACCTGAGCTACGAGAGCAGATGTAAAAGGAAGCTACTACTCCCTTTCATGAAGGCAGCAAGCACAAATGGTCATTTTGCAAAATTATATGAAGACAACTTTAAAAATCAATGGGAAATTCTATGACGTAGAATTTTGTAAGGCAAATGAAGATCGTCCAATATTTGGATTAAGTACGAAGAAGCGAGAACATCAATATGCAAAAGAGCAGAGGAGATCTGAAGACACGAGGTCACAAGATACGAATGGGCAAACTGATGGAATTACAATCGTGAGGAAGAAGAATGGTCAAGAGAAAAATAAAATGAAGTAACCGCAGTTATCACACAAACTGGAAAGTAGGGAAATTGAAGAAAATCATTGACATGGATTAATACTGACCAGCCCAACTAAACAGATGTTAAGTGAAGATCAGAATTCGAACTGGGACAAAATATACGTGACAAGTGATGGACAGTCTGCTCAATCGGCAATTGTGGTGGAAAGTAACTATCATAACAAGATCGTTGACCAGGTACGTGTAGATGACAGAGAATTAGCTGAATTGCAGATTGCGCCAGAGGAAGTGAGACAGAACCAGGAAATGCAGAGATCAAGAATACAGAAGAAGAAAACATATGAGAAGGAATCAGATAAGAGCGGCTTAAATACCACAAATGCAATGAAGTTTAGTGGCAGGAGTAAAAATTCAAGTGATCTGGGAAGTGATTTAATCAGATTAGTGGGAAGGAAGGTCAGTGCCGAGAGGAGAAGTGAAACTGTTTCTGTGAGTGCAAGAGCTGTGAAATGGTGAGAAGTGAAGTGAAGAAAAAGAATGACGAGTTTATAACAGAAAATGGTGAAGTGGATGTTTCTGGTACAGAGACGACTAAGGACTTAGTAAATAAATTGAAATATGAATTAGAGGAGTGTAATAGGAAGTTAGATAAGACGACAGAGGTGATGAAAATAGGTAAGGAGTATGGTGGAGGAGACTAGCTAGGATAGTGCAGTATAATATGTAGAAAATTAGTGAGATCTGAAAATGAAATGTACACAAGAAACAGATATAATAACGAACATATTGGACAATGATGTAATATGTTTTAGTAACAAGTATTAGTAGAAACAGTGTGTGTTCGATATAGTCTAAGAGAACTGAAAATCTAGAATGGAATGATAAAAGTGTCAATTTTGAATGAATTAGAGGAGTGTAATAGGAAGTTAAGTAAAACGATAGAGATAATGAAAATAGATGAGGAGTATGGCGTGGGAGGCTAGCTAGGAGAGTGAAGTATAATATGTAGAAAATTAGTGAGATGTGAAAATGAAATGTACACAAGAAACAGACATAGTAATGGACATATTGGACAATGGTGTAGTATGTTTTAGTAACAAGTATTATTAGAAACAGTGTGTGTTCGATATAAGTGTACTGAAAATCAAGAACAGAGTCGTAAAAGTGTCAATTTTGAATGATCTAATGGGGTCGAAAGTTAAATTATAAGAGCGTCTACAAAAGGTATAACTGTAATGAATGTAATTGTGGCACCGGATACAAATTGTGAGGTCCACATTACATGGATGTAAATGTTGACATCAAATATATATATATATATATATATATATATATATATATATATATATATATGTGTGTGTATCGTATCATATCATATCATATCATATCATATCATAATATGAACAGAGAACACATGCAGCTTTGTTTATTTTGTTGATGTGTGTAAAGAAAACACTTTTGGAATTTAAGGCTTTAATAAGCAAAAAACCAATACAGGCTGCTACAACAAACAAACACGTTGCTATGACACCTAGTAATTCATTTTTACTACATTCTTCTCCTCTTTGATGTTACTTGCTAACATAGTCATCCAGGTACTTAAGTGGTACTCTTGTCCAATTAGATCGAAGAAGCTGCTGCTCTTGTAGACCATTATCACTGTTATTTTCGTCCCCACCATTAACTGTAGAGTCCTGTCTTACAGGGATGCTGTTCTGTTTATCATTGACATACTCTGTGTGTTCTTCTATGAGATCCTGCTCTTTGTTGTCATTCTCATATAGTAATGTAAATGGCGATTCCTGGGCGCATGGAGCTAACTGCCTTGTAGATACAGTATCTTCTCTATCACCTGAGTAGCGGACATGAGCATACTGAGCATACTCAGGGTTCGCTTCTAGAAATTCTACTTCATAACCAAAGGGCAATATTTTGTAGGATGCTCATTACGTTTTAACAACACTGGTCCAGGTGGTGTTAGCCATGTTGGTAGAGAAAAACAGTAAGATGATCTTCTGGAATGAATAAACATATGTTTGTGGGGAGTCTGGTTAGCTGCAGTGCATAGCAGCAATCTTATTTAATGAGAACTGTCTCCCACTGTGATACTTCTAACTTTCTGTCTGTCAGAGCTAATAAAATAGTTCTCCATATTATCCCATTGTACCTTTCAGCTTGCCCATTGCCTTGATTATTATATGAAGTAGTGGGACTAGATACTATACCATGACTTGTTAAGAAAGCTTTCAATTCATACGACATAAGGGATGTACCTCTCTCTGAATGAATGTAAGAGAGCATATCAAATATGGAGAAAAGTTGTTGTAAACATTTAATTACTGTAGAAGACTTCATATCTGAGCAAGGAAATGCGAAGGGATATCTAGAATATTCGTCCACGACTGTCAGAATGTACGGATTTCTAGTAGCTGAAGGGATTGGCCCCTTGAAGTCTATATTTAATCGCTCAAAGAGTGAGGTTGCCTTTATTAATTTTCCATTGTGTCTGAAAAATCAGGATACAGAGAGGGTTTGGAATTGAATGGGTTACACCAAGATAACAGAGGGTTTGGAATTGAACGGGTTACATCAGCTTCTTGTCTATGTAGATGACGTGAATATGTTAGGAGAAAATCCACAATTGATTAGAGAAAACACGGAAATTTACTTGAAGCAAGTAAAGCAATAGGTTTGGAAGTAAACCCCAAAAAGACGAAGTACGAGTATATGATTCTGTCTCGTGACCAAAATATTATACGAAATGGAAATATAAAAATCGGAGATTTGTCCTTTGAAGAGGTGTGAAAATTCAAATATCTTGGAGCAACAGTAACAATTAATATAAATGACACTCGGGAGGAAATTAAATGCAGAATAAATATGGGAAATGCGTGTTATTATTCGGTTCAGAAGCTTTTGTCATCTAGTCTGCTGTCAAAAAATCTGAAAGTTAGAATTTATAAAACAGTTATATTACCAGTTGTTCTTTATGGTTGTGAAACTTGGACTCTCAATTTGAGAGAGGAACAGAGGTTAAGGGTGTTTGAGAATAGGGTTCTTAGGAAAATATTTGACGCTAAAAGGGATGAAGTTACAGAAGAATGGAGAAAGTTACACAACGCAGAACTGCACGCATTGTATTCTTCACCTGACATAATTAGGAACATTAAATCCAGACGTTTGAGATGGGCAGGGCATGTAGCACATATGGGCGAATCCAGAAATGCATATAGATTGTAAATTGAGAGGCTGGAGGGAGAAAGACCTTTGGGGAAGCCGAGTCATAGCTGGGAGGATAATATTAAAATGGATTTAAGGGAGATGGGATATGATAATAGAGATTGGATCAATCTTACACAGGATAGGGACTGATGGCGGGCTTATGTGAGGGTGGCAATGAACATGCGGGTTCATTAAAAGCCATTTGTAAGTAAGTAAGTAAGTAAGTCTGAAAAATCTAGGTTTAAGTTCTGCACAAACACTGCACGATGCAGTTACTTTCTTAATATCATCAAGCGAGTACGATAAGTTTTTACTTTTATTCAGTGATAAAGACGAGTTATTCTGGGATGGCAGAGTGCTTGATGTAATGTTCTTAGTTTGTCTCCAGGCATTTCTGTAGCAGAACATATACGAGAGAATACATCAGCAACTGCATTTTCTCGTCCAGGCCAGTAAACTGTATCATATTTATAGTACGACAGTTCAAGTTGCCATCTCTTTATCTTTTCATTCTTTATCTTGTTCTTTGTATTATTATTAAACATGAACATAACTGATTTCTGATCGGTTAACAGCTTAAAATACGACCTATGAGGTAGTGTTTTCATTTACGCAAGCCTCAACAATAGCACAGGCTTCTTTTTCGACAGAGGAGTGCCTCTGTTGGTTTTACAAAGAGTTCTAGAGAAAAAAGCAACAGATCTCCCTGACAAAGTCGCTCAATGGTAAAATCAGAGGCATCCATTTCGACTGTAAACGGGGAGTCTTCGTTCTTTAGAAGTTACAATTGAATCTGCAACTTCGTGTTTTAGACTTTTAAAAGCAAGTGCAGCATCATAGGAAAATCCTTACATTGACTAAGAAGTCATACCTTCTCGGAAAATTTGTGTATCCACCCTGAATAATGTGCAAACATTCCCACCGCAAGTCGTGAAGTGCGACTTTGCCAGGTTGTGGTAAATTTAACAGAGGGCTAAGTCATTCGACATCTGGCTTGATAGTTTTATTCTCAATTGTATAGCCTAATAAACTGATATGTCTAGTAGAGAAAACAGATTTATTCTCATTTAGTGTGAGTTTAAATTTCTCTGCTGCTTTGAGAAAACATTGTAAATTAATATCATGTTCTTCCTGAGTATGTCCACATATTATTGTTACATCATCTAAGCATGAAAATGTGTCCTATAGATTTTCTGATTCAATAATAGAGTCAATAGCTCTTTGGAAACATGCTACCCCATTCGTTACATCAAAGGGAATTCGACAAAACTGATATACTCGACCACACACCTCGAAAGTTGTATATGGTTTATCTTTCGACATAATAGGTATCTGGTGATAAGCACTTCGCAGTTCTATAGTGCTGAATATTTCATATTTACTCACTTTCCTTACAACATCTTCTAATCGAGGTAGGATATGCGTCCAAAAGAGTGAACCTCTTAATCGTCTGAGAGTAATCAATTCTCATTCATCTTTTATGATTATCATTGGAAGTGATTAAGACCTGTGCTCGCCATGGAGATCGACTTTCTTCTATAATTCCCTCTGATAATAATTTTTCAACTTCTCGTTTTATGAACTCATTGTCCTCATTTGAATGTCGTCGACATTTTATGGCAATAGGAGCACAATCAGAAGAGTGTTAAAAAGTGATGCTCGAGGGATAAGAATGAATGAATGTTAGCCATGATGTCCCATGTTGGACACATGCCTCCTGTGATGGGGTTTGGCATCCCCTCGACAGGGATGGCTCAAGTACTCGCTTAGTGAGCCAATCCAGGCAAGCTTGTCGTGTATACTACTTTTGTGACAGTGTTAATAACCCTGTTCAACTTTAACTAGTCTCAGCACTCTGTTCTTTGTTCATTTTTTTTCTTACACTACACACATTATACTGACACCGGCACTTTGACAAACACTGATTGATATTTACACTATTTACCTGACACTTTCTCAGCGCTGACTTTACTATTTACAAAACTTATCTTACACTTTCAGTAATACTGACTTTGTATGTATTTATTCACACTGCAAATGGTATATACCCGGTGGCAGTGGTATCTAATTACACTCAATAATGACAATTAATAATAAACACAACTAATAAAAAACAATAATTAATAATAACAAGGAGCATCCTAAATTAAATAAAGCATGGTCACTTAAAATAATATTTAAAGTAAATCTAATTTGTATCTTAACCCTAAGTTCGAACTAAGATCCACGAGTGTGACAGGTTCATACCTGCACAAGTACCTTTCGGCACTACACTTATTTTGCTGTCAACTCACTCACTGCACTGATTCTACCTGATTTCACTAACAATTCTAACCATTTCACTGTTCAAATACTTTGCACAGCCACTTCACTGACACCAACACACTTCACTTATACAATAAATTTTACTGACACTACACACTTCACTGACAACACACTTCCTCACTGATAGAACACTTCAAATAACAAGATATCAATTACACCCTTTAAGTAGTGTGTATAATATACTACCGTCTATTAGTAAAGTCCTTAAGCCTATTTTTAAATACATTTTTGGTTATTGGTAAAGCATTCCAGTCCCTGATAGTACGATTGGGAAAAGAAAACTTTCCAGTGTCCATCCTCTGTCTTCTTTTCCTCAATTTATATGAGTGGGCGTTCCTTGAAGAGTAATTTGGCGGCTGCAACCTATTTTTTATTTCTCTCCAGGCAGGCTCATCTCTGTATGTTTTGAACATTGTGCATAATCGAATTCGCGTTCTCCAGTCCGTGACTGTGTCCTATTTTAATGGTGAATTATTACGACAACACTTGAGAGCCCGTTTTTTAATTTTTTCCAGTGTCTTAATATGTTCTAATCTGTAAGGATCCCAACATGCAGCACCATATTCCATTACTGGACGAACTAGTGATTTATATGCAATCTCTTTGGATTTATCAGAGCCTTTCCTTAGTACCCTCATCACAAAGAGTAACGCCCTCCATGCCCTTCCCGCTGTGTCAGTAACATGTTCCCCCCAGCCGAGATCGCTGCTAAATGTTATTCCTAGGTATTTACATTTGTTGACTTCCGGAATGGTTTCACCCCCTAACATATATAATGCGATTATTTTATTTCTTTTTCTTGTAAAGCTAATGGCTTTGCTCTTTAGAGAATTTATTTTCATTTTGTTGGCCATTGCCCAATCGTTTATTCTACTGAGGTCATTCTGAAGAAGAGTAGTATCTTCATGACTTTTTATTTCCCTATATACGATACAGTCATCCATGAATAATCGAACCCTGGACAAGATGTTAACTGGCAGATCATTTACAAAAGCAAGGAATAGAAGGGGCCCCAAGACACTTCCCTGCGGGACCCCGGAAGTAATTTCTATTGGGCTCGATAATTGCTCCCCCATCCGTACTTTCTGGGTGCGACAAGTTAAAAATTCCTTGATCACTGGAGTACTCTGAAGTCAACCCCTGTTCATTGTAGTTTAACCAACAGTATGTCATGTGGGACTACATCGAATGCGCGTTTAAAGTCAATAATCACTGCATCTATTTGGCTATTTACTATTTACAATATCTTAACACTGATTACGTTATCTATTTACAACATTTGACCTTCCCGAGTTCTTTCCACAAAACTCTGTTCTTTGCTGTCCTCGACCATTGTTTCCCTGCCTCTTTGGTAAACATGTCAGACCATCTGAGCCGTGGTCTTCCCTGTCCTCTTTTTCCGACGTAGGGGTCCCACATCATGGCTGCATGGGTCCATCTTGTCTGATGTAGTCTCGCCACATGTCCCCCCCAGGTCCACTTCGTTGCTGTGGCTCGTTCTGCGTCAGTAGTGTTCGTCAGTCTTTGTAGTGTTTCGTTTGTCACTCTGTCTCGTAGCGTGGTGCCCAGTATTTTTCTTTGAGGGATAAGAGCAGTAACTAAACTGCATACTGAAAGAGGATCTTTAGATCCACCAAACGAAATACTGAGACTACTGTGTTGTCTTAAAATGTCATGTCCAGTAATCGCATTAGCACATAAGCCTTTTAAAATTAGCAGTCTAGTACGAATGTGTGATCCAGAGTGTTACATTGGAGTTAAATTGCTCGCTTGAACTCGGTCGAATGTCACACGCTCAAGTGAGATAAAATCAGTCGTGATACACTCGTAATAAATAGAAGCACAGTGCAAGGTCATCTCGTCAACATGTCTTATCATGTATGGAAGGTGATAGATAAGATACATATATGTTTCGCTCACACGGTAAAAATAAGGCTTTATTTTCTGTGTTTATGGCAAACTCTAATGGAACTTACCAAAACAGTAACATGAAATTATAAATAAAATCGTATGAAAAACTTCGATATACAGTTATTATTCTTAATTAATAATTATTCAATATTTGATTTACCACATATATAATATGATAAGTCCATACATAGTGTTCTGCCTATATACTGCGACAATGTAGAAATGTTTTACAAAATATTATTATATAGCAGTAAATTAATAACAATATCAGTACAGAGATAACATCACACAAAATATAATAAATCAAATAATCATGCGGCACAACTGTTACAGACGCAAAGATTGATACACTAATTATTAGAGATTATTATTATTATTATTATTATTATTATTATTATTATTATTAATAGAAAACTTGATACATTTCTTGTATTATCGTGATTGTGTTCTCCGTTTATAATAATTACATTTACATCCAATAACATCTATCAGATATGGCAAAAACAAAATCACTCCTGTGGGGGGGGGGGGGGGGAAACACATTTACCTACAACAATTATATTACATTTTAAAGCAAGTTTTGTAGTTGTACTATGGAGAGGTTAGTTAAACACTGCAAAGTTTTGAAGTGATAAACATCTATGATGTTACTACACAGTTCATCACTGTAACAAGAACGAATGTTTAACGTTCGGCTTATATCATTCGAGGACTTATTGCTCACGACAATTTTACCCATCATGCATGTGCGCTACCTATCGGATTATGCTATGTACTTGGCGCTCGAGCAAAAACGTCCGTGTGATCCTTTAATTGTAGTGTTACTATACACATTCCTTTCACATGAGATTGGAGAGATATAGAAGCCATAGAAACATGACCTTGAGCTGATAAAATCTTGAACTTTTGTGTAGATGCAAATTCAAGACTAATGAAACTTTATGAATTTCCTGTATCCACTAATGCATCAGTCTCAGATCCATTAACTTTAATTTGTATACTGGGTTTAGAAAGACAGGATGGTGAAACAGCTAAGAGGGATGCTGAAGTTTTATCTTGAGAATTTTTTTAAATTTTCGATTTACAAACATTAGCAAAATGCCCCATTTTGGCACATTTCTTACAGACGGCATTTCTAGCTGAACACTGAGTACGAGGGTGCTTTTCGCGACTGCAAAAAATAGCACTGCATTTTCGTACCTGCAGAAGTAGGTCCATCTCCATAAGTAGAGTTTTCATGGTTTAATTGTTTTTTACTTTGGTCAAGTACACCATTAACAGATGGATTTACAGCAATAAAATATTTTGAAATTTTGTTCCGCCATTTCTAATGATCTGGCTGGATTAATGGCAACATCTAATGGCAGTGTTAAATGTTCAAGTAGACGTTGTCTTATGTGCTGTGACAACAGTCCACTGATAAAAGAATCATGTATAAAATCATTTTCATTTTGGTCAGCTGACACAGCCTTGAAATTGCAATCTTTACTTAATAATTTTAATGGTTCACTATATTGATCCATGGACTTACCCTGAAACTGACATCTACTAGAAAGTTGGTACCTGGCAAAAACTTCACTCTTCAGTTTAACATACAAGGATTCCAATACTGCGATAGCAGCAGAGTAGGTACACACTTCGCTGATATGCTCATATACAGAGGGAGCAATATAATTAATGAGCAGCAAAAATTTCTGTTCTTCATTTGCGTTTGCAGATTCCACGAAATTTTTAAATATGGGCCTACAATACCAGTGCTTCCAATGCTGTTCTGCACCATTAGTATTTACCTCTACATCAAATATTATAGGACGTATTAATTTATCCATAGTTACTTTGTTATTTTATAGTTTCTGCTTATTAAATTGTAAAGAAAACATCTTTTACAATTTAAGGCTTTAATAAGCAGAAAACAAATACAAATTCCTACAACAAACAAACACATTGCTATGACACCTAGTAATACCAGCGAATAGGGATTACAAAGAATGCACACTGAGCGAATTTTCCTGTTTTTTGTTTCTCTGTGCTCCGGCATTTAGTTCCACTTTTAAGCGCTAGAGGTTAGTGTAATCGAGCATACGCTAAGATAATAACTGAGTATAGAGTTGAGACACAGGATCCAAACATCGCTTACTCTATTGCATAATCCAGTAACGCTTTGCTTCAAATAAATTCAAGTTAACAGTTTTTCCTTATTTCTCTGTAACAAACTAGTTGTAATAATAATTTTTTATATTTGATGTATACTTATTGGCTTTTAAGGAACCCGGAGGTTCATTGCTGCCTCATATAAGCTCGCCATTGGTCCCTATCCTGAACAAGATTTATCATATTTGATATATAATAAATTATAAATAATTGATTAAATGGTGATCTTACTCGTGTTAATTATGTAAGCCGCACATGTTTACATAATCAACACGAGTAAGGTCGCCATTTAATCAATTATTTATATTCAAGTGTTAAAAGCAGTGTACGAAAGATTCAACATGGATAATAAATTATATTGTAAAATAATATAATACATTATAAAACTAGATGGGGCCGAAACAGGTCTACAGAGGCCTAATTCGTGAAGGATGATGATGATGATGATGATTATAAAAGTATGTATCAAATTCGTTTAATATTTGTATACAATATAATATAGGCATATGATTGTACTTCTCATAGAAGTTTTGTTTTTCCATTTTCAACACTATCAAATCATTACATATTTTAATTGTTGTTGCAGTCAATGTCTCAATTCTCATTATAAAGGAACTCTAGAGTCTACATATTACAGTTAATGATGGATTTATTATTTCATCGCTCCAATTTATTTTATTTGAGTACATAATGTACCTAGATGTATTAATTGTATATGTTATATTTTTAATTTAATTTATTGGGTTATTTTACGACACTGTATCAACATCTAGGTTATTTAGCGTCTGAATGATATGAAGGTGATAATGCTGGTGAAATGAGTCCGGGGTCCAGCACTGAAAGTTACCCAGCATTTGCTCATTTTGGGTTGAGGGAAAACCCCAGAAAAAACCTCAACCGAGTAACTTGCCCCGACCGGGATTCGAACCCAGGCCACCTGTTTTCGCGGCCAGACGCGCTGACTGTTACTCCACAGGTGTGGACTATATGTTATATTTCCGCTGTGTCGGCTGCTAACTGGTGTGATGTCAGTGCCAACTCCTGAGAGAAAGCAGAATCTCACGCTCAAACTGGTATGAAGGTCATTGAAATCAGTCCTGTTACATCAAAGGTACCGACGCGAAGTGTCCATACTGTATTTATCTATACGCTGGTAATATTACAATGTGTCTGCCAATAGGAAAACTGTTGTCTCGTCATAGTAAAGTTTGGTTTGCTCTGTAATGTTATTACCCCATAACATTCATTTCATGGAAAATAACAATAGTCATTTATTCATCTACAATATGATATTAATATTACTAATGTCATAATGTAGGTTGTATTGTAGAATTAGGTTCACTTATTAATTAGGTTATTTTATGTATTATTGTTAATTGTAATTACTGTGTTCAATTGTATTGTGTATTGTATAATTGTATTTGTATTGTATAATTTTATTGTATATTGTTTATATTGTGCATACCACTGCCACCGGGTGCTTGCCCACTTGCAGTGTAAATAAATACATACGACCTTTTCGAGGAAAATTACTTCCCTTAAATTCAATTATTGCTTAAAATATAATATTCAAATGGGAATAGGAATCTGGACCAATCTATTCTGTATGCTCTACGATTCACATGAGGAAATGGACAGGAAACATAATGCATGCTGATGGTTATAAGAACATCCAGTGAATGCAACCAATACTGGTAAGCAAGAGGTCGTATGGAAAATGGCGACTATGCCGAAATACTTACTTACTTACTTACTTACAAATGGCTTTTAAGGAACCCGAAGGTTCATTGCCACCCTCACATAAGCCCGCCATCGGTCCCTATCCTGTGCAAGATTAAGCCAGTCTCTATCATCATACCCCACCTCCCTCAAATCCATTTTAATATTATCCTCCCATCTACGTCTCGGCCTCCCTAAAGGTCTTTTCCCCTCCGGTCTCCCAACTAACACTCTATATGCATTTCTGGATTCGCCCATACGTGCTACATGCCCTGGCCATCTCAAATGTCTGGATTTCAAGTTCCTAATTATGTCAGGTGAAGAATACAATGCGTGCAGTTCTGTGTTGTGTAACTTTCTCCATTCTCCTGTAACTTCATCCCGCTTAGCCCCAAATATTTTCCTAAGCACCTTATTCTCAAACACCCTTAACCTATGTTCCTCTCTCAGAGTGAGAGTCCAAGTTTCACAGCCATATAGAAGAACCGGTAATATAACTGTTTTATAAATTCTAACTTTCAGATTTTTGGACAGCAGACTGGATGATAAGAGCTTCTCAACCGAATAATAACATGCATTTCCCATATTTATTCTGCATTTAATTTCCTCCCGAGTGTCATTTATATTTGTTACTGTTGCTCCAAGATATTTGAATTTTTCCACCTCTTCGAAGGATAAATCTCCAATATTTATACTTCCATTTCGTACAATATTCCCGTCACGAGACATAATCATATACTTTGTCTTTTCGGGATTTACTTCCAAACCAATCGCTTTACTTGCTTCAAGTAAAATTTCCGTGTTTTCTCTAACCGTTTGTGTATTTTCTCCTAACATATTCACGTCATCTGCATAGACAAGAAGCTGATGTAGCCCGTTCAATTCCAAACCCTGCCTGTTATCCTGAACTTTCCTAATGGCATATTCTAAAGCGAAGTTAAAAAGTAAAGGTGATAGTGCATCTCCCTGCTTTAGCCCGCAGTGAATTGGAAAAGGATCAGATAGAAACTGACCTATACGGACTCTGCTGTATGTTTCACTGAGACACATTTTAATTAATCGAACTAGTTTCTTGGGAATACCAAATTCAATAAGAATATCATATAATACTTCCCTCTTAACCGAGTCATATGCCTTTTTGAAATCTATGAATAACTGATGTACTGTACCCTTATACTCCCATCTTTTCTCCATTATCTGCCGAATACAAAAAATCTGATCAATAGTCGATCTATTACGCCGAAAACCGCACTGATGATCCCCAATAATTTCATCTACGTACGGAGTTAATCTCCTCAAAAGAATATTGGACAAAATTTTGTACGACGTCAACAAAAGTGATATTCCTCGAAAGTTACCACAGTTGGTTTTGTCCCCCTTTTTAAAAATAGGTACAATTATGGACTCCTTCCATTGTTCTGGTACAATTTCCTTTTCCCAAATAGCAAGTACAAGTTTATAAATTTCGCTATATAATGCACTTCCACCCTCTTGTATTAATTCTGCTGGAATTTGATCGATACCTGGAGACTTGTACTTTTTCAGATTTTCTATCGCAATTTCGACTTCTGAAAGCGTGGGTTCGGGTATAAATGGCTCAGCAGTTTGTATTTCAATATCGTCCCGATCATTTCTATTTGGCCTATGTACATTTAGTAGTTGCGCAAAATAGTTTTTCCATCTGTTTAGGATTGATGGAGAGTCTGCAAGCAAGTCACCATTCTCATCCTTGGTCACGTTTACCCTTGGCTAATATCCATTCTTAAATTCCTTTATACCCTTATATAAATCTCGAATGTTTTTATTCTTTCTATTTGTTTCTACCTCATTCAGTTTTTCCTTCAAGTAACCTCTCTTTTTATTCCTAAGTGTACGACTTGCTTCCCGTCTTTCATTGAAATAATGATCTCTCTTCTCCTCAACTGGATCCTGTAAGAATATCAATTTTGCCTGTTTCCTTCTTTCTACTACCATGCAACAATCTTCATCAAACCACGGTTTCTTTTTCTTAGTTTCATAATAACCTATGCTCTGCTCAGCTGCAATTTTGATACTATCTCTGATATTTTCCCACACGCTATTAACATCTAATTCTTTCTCAACTTCGTCGGAACTTTCTAAAGTGGCAAACCTATTCGAAATTTCGACCTGATAATTTTGCTTAGCTTCCTCGTTCTTTAATTTCAAAATATTGAATTTAGTAATATTAACTTGTTGCTCTACTCGCTTGGCTACTGATAATCTTTCTCTTAATTCTCCAATCACCAGATAATGGTCAGAATTACAGTCTGCACCCCTGAAAGTTCGAATATCTACTATACTAGTATGTCTCCGTTTATCTATCAAGAATGCCGAAATACTGCCATTGGAAAAACAAAAATATTCAATTTTACAGAACAGATTGTCACTAAAGAACTTTAAGTAATTTAAATAAACAACTACTTCATTTTGTTTATATTATTAAACTATGATATTTTGTCTCAATTGACTAATTCAATATTAACACAATGAAGTAGTTGTTTATTTAAATAACTTAAAAAAATTGTTCATTGATATATAAGAAATGTTAAAAGAGTGTAATGAAGAATAAAGAACAGGTAGATTGTGTTAAAGATCCTGGAATATTTTCTGATAATAAATTTCATTTTCATACGCACGCACTGCAGATTTACACGTATAATCATGCACTTAAAATGGTGGATCTATTACTGTTAATAATTCACTCTATCTCTATGCCTGATTCTCTCCTAATATTTTACTTTACATCAGTTAGATTGAAACTTGAATATGAAACTGTAGTCTGGAATTCTGTTACAACTGACTCTGCTAAATTAAAAAGTATTCAAAGAACATTCGTATTATTATAGGCATTAGAAACAAAGGCTATATTATTATGAAATGGTATTTTGTTTATTTATAATGAAATTGTTTCTGAAGTTTGGCATATGAAAAGAAAAGAAAAAAAAACACTTAAGAAAAAAATCTTTTGGCAATTGAAATGGTTTTTTGGAGACGTGCAAACAGGATATCAAGAAGAGACTGAATTAGAAATGAGAAAACGTGTAGGTTGTATTGCTGACATGACCACAGGCTTTTTGGCGTGATAACATCAAACAACTAGCTTCTCAAAATATTAGTGTTGTGGGATTGAATCAAATAATCGAGTTGATTAAAATTAATAGGTTATACTTGATATTAGCCTAATTATTATTTTGTTAATGCAAACTCAGACCAAAAATTCCGACAATATTCGTATCTCAAAAACTGCTTACTTCAAAGCACAATAATACCGTGATTTTGTAACTGCAAAACAGATAGTAGGTAACATATGGAAAATCTTTGCACAAACACTTCAGAAAGAGATGGAGATATGAGGACAGTGACCTGGTTTACCCATATTGAAAGTTGGAACACAATATCGGCTTGTCTTCCTAGCATATGAAGTACATACTTCTCTGGAATTTGCCCTCACTCACCCCTTAGGCATGACTACACTGTGCAAGTGAGAGACCATCTTCTTCTCTTTCTAAAATTTTGTAACCCAATTACAAGAGGGGCCAGTCTGCTATTTTTACTACTGCACTGTTGCAGTTTCTTTACTGAGTTTGTAGATTAAGCTTGTGTGTTTAGTATGCTAAAGAAAAAAAATCAGATTTCTATGGTCTGTGAAAAGTGAAAACTCCATTAGCCATATGAGAATTTAAGAAGTAAACTCGTTAAACGTTTGAATTTAAATTGAACGATCGTGAAGAAGTGCTGTAATATTAATTGACAATTAATATTTGAGGAGAAAAATTCGCTCCGGAGCTGGGGATTGAACCGGGTCCTTGGTTCAATGTACCAATCGCTCTGACCACTGAGATTATTCTGTAGGACAAATTAATAAAATCTTTAATATTCTTATAACTAGCAGTCCATATTCTGTACAGATTACTGTGCACCTAACTGCGGAATCCCGGCCAAATAAATCACTCAGCTGAGTGCGCCCCTTGCATAATGGCAATTGACTTGGACATAAAACGTCAACATATATGCCTAGCTTGGAGTCAGGCCAAAAGGGAAACATTGAAGGAAGAGGGTTCGATCCGGTGCTGTGGATTGAATTCGGCATAGCTCAGTGGTCAGAGCGCTTGGTACGTAGAACCAAGGACCCGGATTCGATCCCTGGCGCCGGAGCGAATTTTTCTCCTCAAATATTAATTATATATTGCCTGTACATTCACAGAAAAGAAACCTTCTCTATTTCGATAGAGTTCGGCATCATTTCAACCAGGTAACTGGATGGGGATACGAGCAGTCTATACAACCAATTACTCTGGATATTCTGGCATGGCTGAAAATTCTCTCTGGATTTCAAATCATTCCCTGTCTGAGGTTGGGGTCTTTATGAGATCTTACGATAACAAAGCAATTTCATACGTAACATTCCAAACTATTTGGCAAATAGTTGATTTGTGGACCCCAACAAGGTCACCCAAGACTGCCTGAAAAATTTCAACAGCATAAAATCTCAGCGTTATTAGAACTTCGTTCATATGGAAAAGTGGCCTAAGGCCCGGTTGCAGAAACGCAAATCAAATCAGTCCCTGATCGCCAATCAGTTGATGTCTGATTTAATGATTGTTCATTGCATTGCACAAACGTGAATCTCCAATCAACTTGTCTCGATTTACTAATTGCTGATTTGGGAAAGAAATGCATTTGACAACAGCGCTATTTAGCAACCACAGCCAATTTGATGCTCTTTAAAAGTCGCGAAACGAATGCATCAAGTGGGCGGTGACTAGGAAAACAAGTGAATGTTCAAGTTAATGTTTTGCTGTTTTGTTGCTTTTTGTAGAAAGGAAACAAGCGGATTCTATTTGTATATAGACTACAATATAGTGAAAAAAAAAAAAAAACGTGAGGGGGCTTCTGTTGTGGATTTGCTAGGGGAGTCGACAAGAAATTGGAATATGCATAGCCTCCATAACCCAAAATAATTCCATTTCCCAACTCTCTGTTTACAAATGGAGCTCGTAACCTACTCATTAAAAATATTGTGTTGTCATGTGTAGAACCCTGCCAACGGGGTACAACATTCCAGAATTCAATGATGGTGTAGACTACATATTGCCTGTATATTCACAGAAAAGAAACCTTTTCTATTTCGATAAAGTTCGGCATCATTTCAACCAGGTGATTGGATGGGGATGTGAGCAGTCTATACAACCAATATTAGGCTACTCTTGGAAATCCTGACATGGCTGAAAATTCTCTCTGGATTTCAAATCGTTCCCTGTTTGAAGTTTGGGGATTTATGAGACCCTGCCATAACAAAGCAATTTCATACGTAACATTCCTAACTACTGGGCAAATAGTTGATTTGTGGACCCTAACAAGATAACCCAAGACTGCCTGAAAAATTCCAACAGCTTAAAATCTCAGCATTATTACAACTTTGTTCATAGGAGAAAGTGGAAGGTTTCGATTTGTCTGTCTGCATATATTTGTTTCAATTTTTGAAAGTAACAAAACACACGAATCCTTACTTAACCTAAATCTTTGCTCAAATTCTCTGTCATTATACATAAACACAATTCATGTCTATCACGGAAACGCCTTCTTCTTAATAATATTTTTTTCATTTAATTTCTTCATCAGAAGAATCCATTATGTCAGAAACAATATTGTTACGCTATAACTATTTACTATATACATTACAGTAACTGCATTATAAACAGAACAACATAAATAGCCTACTTGATCGATGATCAGTGACTTAACCAGCAAAAAAAATTTGCCGACCCCCCCAACAATTGCCACCCTGGGCGATGTTGATCAAATCTGATGGAAGACTGATCTCCGATCAAACACTGATTGTTCTTTCTGCAACAGAAATAGAACTGATGGCCAATCAAACCCTCCTTGATTGATAGGTGTTTCTGCAACCGGGCCTAAGTTCTCATTTTGAAACAGCTGTATCTTCTGTACATATCAGCCAGTTTGGTTTCATATAGGTACCATTACTGTTTAGAAGGTTTGGGGTATTTTTTATTGATGCGTGTTTTGTTGCTATGGTAACTGTCTCATGCTTGTATAAACAATAATAATTGTTGTTCAGAATACAGATGGCAGTAGGAGAGTAATTTTAATAATTTTTACAATGGTTTTACCTTTTCGTGATATCAAGGTCTAGTGTGGTTTTACGTCACATTTCACAATAGGACTGTATTTCTATGAAGAAATTGAAAATAGACAAACAAAAACAGTGATGGTAACCACGCAGCAATATTTTGAAATGTTGCAAGACATTGCAGAATCATGATATGGAAAACATTTTTTTCATGCAAGACAGCGCTTCACCTCACATACACAATAAATGTAAAAACACTACTGCTCAAGACATTTGGTGATTGTGTAATTAGTAGACATTTTCTGAACAGTTGGCCTTCTATGTTACCAGACATAAATCCAGCTGATTACTGGTTATGGGGTTATCTAAAATAAAAAAAAAAAGTATTTCTTAGTAGACCTACTACAAGTGAGGAACTGAAACAGTCAATATCGGATGTCATAGAAAACATGCCTAGAATGTGCTTACTAATGCCAATTATAGCATAGAAGAGAGACTATTTCTTATTGAATGACATGGTGGTGGTCATATTTTATTTTTTTTTTTTCGTGTTTTAATACAATCCCATTTCTTTACGAACAAATTGGTGTATTTATTTTTGTGGTATATAAAAATTTGACAAACTTATTACAATTTCAAAATGGGAACTTACGTTTGAATAACCTTATATATCGATTGGGAAAGATTTTGAAAATGTTTGCTGTTGAAAAGAAATTTATTCTCCTGTTATTAGCATAGATAACTTTTTAATGAGAAAAAACGTAAGTAGGCATTTTATTTCTGAATATGGTCGAGAACAGACCTCCCCAGGAGTAGGTGAGGACTTCTTTCTTTTTTGTTAATGTCATGCATACTGGCGTATAGCCATTTGTGATTCCGCCCTTTTTCTTTTGCTATTATGATGAAGAATACTGGTTCTGAGATTGGGGCACACAAAGAGCTGTATTTAAGCATGGACCAACATAGGCCATGGCCCAGGGTGGCAATTGTTGGGGGATCGGCAAATTTTTGGGCTAGCATTTTTTTGTACCATACTCGAGTTGTGGAAATTTGAGAAATTTAATACATGCATGCATATGATACAAATGTTTTACATTTGTACTATTCAAACAATAGGTATTAATTAACATATATAACAGAAAGTATGGTTGTCAAATTATAATATACCAGTCAAAACTTTACAATTGCATATGTGTCACTGAATTAAAGCTTGTAAGTATTTTAATTGTTACATGACAATTCACATACTTTCAAACTAAAGTAACACCTGCTGTATGCAAACATTGGCAACTTATTAAACTCATTAAATACCTGAAATTAAAAAGACTCCTTTAGGTTAAAAAAATAATTATCCGACTTTGAAGTTAGGAACTGATTTATGTTCAATATTTTTCTTCTTCCATTATTGATATCTTATTCTTTAGAGTAATTTTAAAACCATATCATTCTTGATTACCTTTCATAAATATAAAGTTTCCAACACTTTTCATTTCAATTCATTCTTGTGACAAATATGTTGGCTGTTTGAATGAAAATCCACGAACTATTAGGAAAAACACAGGAATTTTACTTGAAGCAACTAAAGAGATAGGTTTGGAAGTAAATCCCGAAACGACAAAGTATATGATTATGTCTCGTGACCAGAATATTGTACGAAATGGAAATATAAAAATTGGAATTTATCCTTTAATGAGGTGGAAAAATTCAAATATCTTGGAGCAACAGTAACAAATATAAATGACACTCAGGAGGAAATTAAACATAGAATAAATATGGGAAATGCCTGTTATTATTCGGTTGAGAAACTTTTGTCATCCAGTCTGCTCTCAAAAAAGCTGAAAGTTAGATTACTGGTTGTTCTGCATGGTTGTGAAACTTGGACTCTCACTTTGAGAGAGGAACAGAGGTTAAGGGTGTTTGAGAATAAGGTGCTTAGGAAAATATTTGGGGCTAATATTTGGATAATGGAGAAAGTTACACAACACAGAACTACATGCATTGTATTCTTCACCTGACATAATTAGGAACATTAAATCCAGATGTTTCAGATGGGCAGGAGATGTAGAACGTATGGGCGAATCCAGAAATGCATATAGTGTGTTAGTTGGGAGGGCAGAGAGAAAAATACATTTGGGGAGGCCGAAATGTAGATGGGAAGATACTATAAAAATGGATTTGTGGGAGGTGGGATATGATTATAGAGATTGGATTAATCTTGCTCAGGTTAGGGACCGATGGCAGGCTTATATGAGGGCAGCAATGAACCGGGTTCCTTAAAAGCCATAAGTAAGTTGGAATGAACAAGTATGCAAGTTATGATGTGCTTAAAGGCGGACAGCTGTGATTGTTACATGACAATCTTAAGTTATTAATTCTTAAGCTAGGATGTGAGAAAGATTAAGAGGGCTGAATGTAAAAAACAGTTAAAACTTAAATTAGTTAAGGAACAGACAGTGTTTAGATAGTGTGATACATAAAATAAAGCATATTTTCAAAGTTGTCTTCAGAAACCGAAGTGAATACAACTTCAGTGTTTTATGATACTTCTATTACAGCTAACTACGATACTGAAAGTGAAATTAATGGCGATTTGATGTGTACATATAATGAAAGTAATGGCAGCAATGTGTGTGGAAATACAATAAGTAAAATTAATGATGATCCAGTGATCTGGGCAATAAACAAAGTAATGAGATAGAATTCCACTAGCCAAGAAGTGAAACAAATTTTGAAAGATTTCAGACCCAGCAAAAAGCAGGATGGTGATCGCTGGAGGTACTAAATTTTAAAATTATGTTCTATTTAATAATGCTCGCAATTGCCGAGGTTATATCAGCATTGCCGGTGTGCCAGAATTTTGTCCCACAGGAGCTCTTTTACACACCAGTAAATCTACTGACATGAGCCTGTCGCATTTAAGCACACTACCGATTGACATTTAAAATTATATTTCATTTCATTTCCTATGTATCATTTCCTCTTTTTCACTACTTTCACTATAACATTAATATTATTCAATTCTCTGTCTTCGATTCGATTCAATTTTCGTACATAGGTATTCACGTTGAAGGGAGAAAGGCAACATTTTTAATGGCCCGGGTTGCAAAAATGTTCAATACAGTCCTGGGCACCCATTAGGCCTGATTCTGTTTGTCCAATATAATTGAAGGAACACCTATTAAAACTTCAGAGAAAAGATTATCTACCTCTTCATTAACACCTAAAATTAATATTTTAAATAAACTATTCTGTGAAATCAAAAATATTATTTTAATTACATATCATTATTTACACAAATAGATCACCTGCTAGCAATAGGTTTAATGGAAAGATGAAGATGAAGGTGATAATGACTACGAAATGAGTCCAGAGTTCAGCACCGAAAGTTACCCAGCATTTGCTCTTAATGGACTGAGCGAAAACCTCAGAAAAAACCTCAACAAGACAACTTGTTCTAAACAGGATTCAATTTTCGGACCACTAGTTTCGCAGTCAGACATGCTGATCATTGCTCCAAAGTGGAGGATGCAGTAAAAAAAATAATAGGCTGAAATTTATAACTTAAGTATCAAATAAGCTCTCTCATGGCATGACTAAAATTCAAACTTGGTACCCCATTCTTTTTAAAATCTATGAATAGCTATTATAATACTGTTCACTAATTCATTTCAGGTAAGTATATTGTTTCTCTCATATGAAGAGAGAGAGAGAGGGGGAGGGATATGGAGAGAGAGGGAGAGGGAGGGAGGGAGAGATGGAGGGAGAGAGGGAGGGAGTGAGAGAGAGGGAGATGGAGGGAGGGAGAGAGAAATGGAGAGGGAGGGAGGGAGGGAAAGGGAGGGAGAGAGGGAGGGAGATGGAGAGGGAGGGAGAGAGGGAGGGAGATGGAGAGGGAGGGAGAGAGGGAGGGGGGAGAGGGAGGGGGAGAGGGGGAGGGAGAGGTAGGGAGAGAGGGATATATATATATTATTATTATTAGTTTATTATTACTGTACTGTAGTTATGTAATTATTATGTAATTATTTCTAAATTAACATTTACTACTGATTAATATGAAATGAATTCACATAATTATGAAACATGATCTTCATGTACGTACTTACTTTATAAATGTCAGTCTTCTCCGCAATTGCAAAATCACTTCTTCCAGCAAAGAAATGTGCAAATTTGCTTTTAGATCCTAATTTATATATATTGTCTTTAATAAACTGACTAACAAATGTTTTTCCACTTCCTGGATAACCATGAAAACTTAAAGCTAGTGCTTTTTTGGGATTTGCAACCTCCCGGAAATGTCCTCTCAAAGCTGCTACAACTATCTTTTGTGTAAGATGTTGACCAAATAGTTCATCTCTCAGAGAAGTTTCCAATCCTGCAACATAAAAAGATTTCATAGAGTTTTAGAGAAAAATTTTTACATGTCGTCCTACGATCATTACAGACAACTTCTATGTATGTACACATATAAAGTAGCTGGCCGTGTTTTTTTTTAAATAACCACCAAACCGTACAACTATCGGCATAAATTCAACATGCATATGAAGCACAATAATACAATTAAAACTGAGGCATGAAGTTGTTCACATCTGTAGCACTCCTTATGTTACACATGTCCCCTGGATGGTACTAAATGAATAATATAGGCCAACTTCCTAAAGACTAAAAATAAAGATGAATATTAATCAAATGGTGCTTATCAGTACCACTCCTAACCAGAACTGCAAGATAATGCAGTGGAATGCCCAAGGATTGTCTCAGTTTAAAATGTCCGAACTAAGATTTGTAGCAGTGAAAAACAACCTGTATGTAATAATAATTGTGGAAGCAAATATTAGTAATGAGAACATAAATTACTACAAGATGCCTGGCTACTACAGCCATGCTCTTTTTTAAAACAAACAGACAAAAAATACCAGTGGCATCATAAAAGACATCATCATATCTAAAGCTAATAATAAATGAAATGAATGACAGAGATAAAGCAGAAGTTGTGACAATACAAATTTGGAAGAACAAGAAACATTATGATATCTACAACCCACCAATCCATCAGCTAATAATAATCTAAATCTAGATACTTAATATTTTAGGAGAAAAATTCTCTCCGGTGCCAGGGATCGAACCCGGGTCCTTGGTTCTACGTACCAAGCACTCTGACCACTGAGCTACGCCGAATTCAATCCAGAATTTTTCTCCTAAAATATTAAGTGTCAATATTACAGATAAATTCTGTAGGACAAATTAATATATCTATAATATCCTCTTAGCTAGTAGTGCATAATAACTGCGGATTCCCGGCCAACAAGTCACTCTGCTGAGTGCGCTCCTAGTATAATGGCAGTTGACACTGGATACACGTCAACATATATATGCCTAACTTGGAGTCAGGCCACAAAGGGAAACATTGAAGAAGGAGAATTCGATCCGGTACTATGGATTGAATTCAGTGTAGCTCAGTGGTCAGAGCGCCTGGTACATAGAACCAAGGACCCAGGTTCGATCCCCGCGCCAGAGCGAATTTTTCTCCTAAAATATTTAGTGTCAATATTACAGATAAATTCTGTAAGACAAATTAATATATCTATAATAAATACGGGTCATTCTCATGAAACCCGTCATTTTTGGAACCCAAAAATGACAACAACTGAAATTGTAAGGAGATTAATTTTTTGCTAGGTATTGGTTAAAGGTGTGAAAGATAAGTCAGGTGTGTTAGTTGCCATGTCTAAATCTTCGTGTGCTACGAGAAATAAAACAAAATCAATTTTCAGATTCCACGGTGTCCACAGCATCTCCACGGTATCTACAGTTTTAATCCGTGGATTATTCGTTTGGTTCGGTAAAGGCAATTTGATTTACACACCGACTTGAAATCAATACTGAAAATAAATAAGTCACAAATTTTATTATTCAAAATAATATTAACTGATTGTTATTAGATATAATGCGATTGAGCCATGTTACAAAATGAAATAAGTATTTATGTTCGCTCGCAAACATATTTAATTAATAATGTGAAGCATCACTAACAATGATAAACGCATTAATTTATATGTTTATAAATAATAATACCATATTGGATTACACTTTTTTACTTGGTTATTTAACGACGCTATATCAACTACTCGGTTATTTAGCGTCGATGGAATTGGTGATAGCAAGATGGTATTTGGCTGGATGAGACCAGGGATTCGCCATAGATTACCTGACAGTCACCTTACGGTTGACGAAACCTCGAAAAAAACCCAACCAGGTAATCAGTCCAAGCGGGAATTGAACCCAAGCCTGAGCGAAAGTCCGGATAGACAGGCAAGCACCTCAGCCGACCGAGCTACGCCGGTGACTGATTTCACTTATTTCATGAAGATATTTAAATAGAAATAAGAAATGATTTACGGTTATAGTAATAACAATAATGATAAATATTTTACCTTTAATTCTGATTCTTTTATAAGTACATACACACGTATGCCCTACAAAAAAATAAGAACCACTTCTGTAGAAGACACGAACCAACTCCTTTACACAAAAGAAAATTTTCAATGACCCATACCACATTGAAATTTACACATATAACTCAATTCATTGAAAATTAACAAATTTTTATTTTCTTCACACCACTATACTGATGCGTCTTTATTGTATCACGTGATGCTTGTACTCCAAACTGTGGCTACTCTTGTGTCTGTAGGAATTATTCTGGCGAACAGCTGTGCGAGAAACTACTCTCTTACAGTGCTGTAGCATTTTATACGTCTTAATTGTTTTGCCACTTATGATGCGTCTTTTTTTTGGTATTCCCAAGAAACTAGTTCGATTAATTAAAATGTGTCTCAGTGAAACATACAGCAGAGTCCGTATAGGTCAGTTTCTATCTGATGCTTTTCCAATTCACTGCGGGCTAAAGCAGGGAGATGCACTATCACCTTTACTTTTTAACTTCACTCTAGAATATGCCATTAGGAAAGTTCAGGATAACAGGCAGGGTTTGGAATTGAACGGATTACATCAGCTTCTTGTCTATGCAGATGACGTGAATATGTTAGGAGAAAATACACAAACGATTAGGGAAAACACGGAAATTTTACTTGAAGCAAGTAAAGCGATTGGTTTGGAAGTAAATCCCGAAAAGACAAAGTATATGATTATGTCTCGTGACCAGAATATTGTACGAAATGGAAATATAAAAATTGGAGATTTATCCTTCGAAGAGGTGGAAAAATTCAAATATCTTGGAGCAACAGTAACAAATATAAATGACACTCGGGAGGAAATTAAACGCAGAATAAATATGGGAAATGCCTGTTATTATTCGGTTGAGAAGCTCTTATCATCCAGTCTGCTGTCAAAAAATCTGAAAGTTAGAATTTATAAAACAGTTACATTACCGGTTCTTCTGTATGGTTGTGAAACTTGGACTCTCACTCTGAGAGAGGAACATAGGTTTTGAGAATAAGGTGCTTAGGAAAATATTTGGGGCTAAGCGGGATGAAGTTACAGGAGAATGGAGAAAGTTACACAACACAGAACTGCACGCATTGTATTCTTCACCTAACATAATTAGGAACTTAAAATCCAGACGTTTGAGATGGGCAGGGCATGTAGCATGTATGGGCGAATCCAGAAATGCATATAGAGTGTTAGTTGGGAGACCGGAGGGAAAAAGACCTTTAGGGAGGCCGAGACGTAGATGGGAGGATAATATTAAAATGGATTTGAGGGAGGTGGGGTATGATGATAGAGACTGGATTAATCTTGCACAGGATAGGGACCGATGGCGGGCTTATGTGAGGGCGGCAATGAACCTTCGGGTTCCTTAAAAGCCATTTGTAAGTAAGTATGATGCGTCTTACTAATTGTTTACTTTTATATTCTACAGAAGAAAATGATTTTAATTGTTGTTCTAGCAACTCTTCTTCTTTATGTCAGAAGGAACTGGACGCCCTCTTAGCAAAGTATGAACTGCAGTGCGCGAGGAAGATTGGTTTGCTTTTTTCTTCTCTGTGATACGAGATGGAGTATAGCACAGGCCTATTTCATTATTTTTACATGTGAAAAAGCTTTTCCAATTTTTTTGTTAAACGTTTAAGGTTAATGTTTCGGCTTTTAGTTTTCGAATAACTTCACTACTTTTTATTAGCAGGAGAGCTTTTTGTATCCTTTCCCAAATTACTATGATTACATTGTTGAATATATTTGTTCTTAATTTTTGTGCAATATTCTCCCATCTTTTCTCTTCATTTTTCCTTCACTCTCTTAATTCTCTATTAGTCATGGCCGAAACTGTCTAATTTTTCCTTCCTTCTTCCTCTCAGCCCATATCTTACTCTCTGACGCTATGTAAGCAGCGTGCTTTTCAGGATCTGCTTCTGGTTCTATTTTCCTTGTAAGTTACACGTATCGACTTTTGATATTTCTTGAAACGTCAGATTCCTTACTTTTATAAATTTCTGTCTTTAAGCTTATTTTTCTTGTCCTTTCCTTATTCTCGTATTTTTTCCGTCCTCTAGTCAGGTCACCACCACTCATCGTGTAATACAGATACATGATACAGTCGCAATACTGTATCCATATAGAACTATGTAGAGACCGTATTTTCCAGCTACATCATAAATATCACATCAATAATAATTATCACGGCCTGTGAATTAAATATCCCGTTCTAAATAAATGCACGGTGTTTACAGCCACGGTGTCCACATTTCAGACTTTGCGCTGGTGTGTTTTAATTACTTTTAAGCATATTAATTTTTCCGATCATATTTCATAAATAGCCTATGAAGTCATTACTTACCCAGCAGTTGGTAATTCCTCCTTGCGTAGTTGAGGTGGCACTTTATCCACAGTGTCCACTTAAAAAAAAAAAAAGCACTTGCCATTCGATGCTGCTTTTGAACTTGATACACAAGTGCAGATTTTTTTTATGTCTGAGAAAGCACCGACAATTCACCATCTTCATCTTCCGAATGTTCTGGAAGCACCACATTGAACTTTTCCTTTAAAGCGGCAAATTCAAAGCGAAGAATCATCCGTTCCATGGCAAAGCTCAAAACTCGTGGACAAAAACTACATTACTTCTGTAGTGACATTGAGCACTTTTATAAAAACTGTTGTATATGGGATGTTTACTTCCTTTAACGCACTTTTCAATACAATGTGTTGTTTGCATTCGGATTGATAGTTTAAAGGTGATATTCATTGAAATTTATATTTTGTAGTGCGGAACATTCACGATGTCCACATATTTGAGTATTCCAAGCTATGCATGGCGGCAAGAAAATGTAATATCGACCTATGTTTAGGGTGGATAAGTAGGTGTAATAGTGCTGTATTCTTTACACAGGAGACATTTTGCAAGTTACAAGATATTACAGAAATCTATGCAGGGGAAAGAAATGTGATGGGTTTCGTGAGAATGACCCATATAGATAACATACAAATCAATAACTACACAATCATTATTGGAGATCTGAATGCACTATTTAAGAGATGGGGGTACAAACACGATAGCATAGTTGGAAAGATCATAGAAAATTTTATACATTCTAATAGCATAGAACTAGTATACCAAGCACAGGATAAACCAACATTTCTCCACAATTCAGGAAGCTCAACAAACCCAGATATTGGTATGATTGCAACTCCCCTTATAAAGTTGGACAGATATTGGATACAGGAGTGACCACCGAGCAGTTATACTAACTGTGAAAGACCCAAGAAGACAACCACCTAACAGTTCAAGCAAAACTTGAAATTTCAAGAAAGCAAATTAGAATCAATTCACAACTTTTACAGAACAAGAAATTTCCCAAACATCACAAACAAATAAAGGATATTTCAAAAGTCAGTTCAAACATTAAACCTCTATAAATATTATATTTGAGATAGGGAAAAAACAAAAACATCACAGTGTTGGGCAAACAACGGGGTTTACTGATGACTTTGGTCGGAAAACGAACCATAATTATGCGTGTTAACTCCACCATTAATTTTTTTAGTAGGTTATTTTACGATGCTTTGTCAACATCTTAGGTTATTTAGCGTCTGAATGAGATGGTGATAATGCTGGTGAAATGAGTCCGGGGTCCAGTGTCGAAAGTTACCCAGCATTTGCGCATATTGGGTTGAGGGAAAACCTCAACCAGGAATCGAACCTGGGAAACCTGGTTTCCCAGCCAGACGCGCTGTTACTCCACAGGTGTGGACAATAATGGAAGAAGACAGCATGTTACAGAACTTCGTCATTCCTAGACTGAGGAATCACGAAATGAAAAACATAATCTTCATGCAAGATGGCACTCCACACCATACCTTTACCTCTGCAAAACAATTAATTACGCAGATGTTTGGCGATCGTGTCATCAGTAGACACTTTCCAACAATGTGGCCTTCGCGATCTCCAAATTTCAATCCGGCCGACCTTTGGTTGTGGGCAAGAGTTTTTCTGACACATCCAACAACTCTACTGCAAATGAAAGATGCCATCTCGCAAGAAATTGCCAATATTCCAAAACATTATCTGCAAAATGCTGTTCATGGTGTTGCAGACAGACTGCTGTACGTTGAACAAGTGAACAGCGAACATCTTCCCAATGTTTCATAAACCCTGTTGTTTGCCCAAATTTTATAATAGTTATAGAGGTTTAATGTTTGAACTGACTTTTGAAATACCCTATACATTAAAGAGTCTCAAAACTTCAAAGGAAATAATGTACAAAAGTGCCTGGAATAGTATATCAAGAGGCAAAACAGCTAAGTATAAACCTTTCTGGTCCAAAAAGTTAAAAAATTTAAAGCAAGAGTGTGACCAGTTATGCCGACAGGCAGAAGAATTAGAAGACCCTAACAAGGTACAACAATGACGTAAAAAAGCTGTGGAGATGAAACTAGAAATTAACCGCAGCAAAAAAGAAAACTTCAACAACTTCTTGAAAACCATGAGCAATAAACAAAACCCACATAAACTCTATAAATTTGTTAGAACAATTAAAGCCAATAACTCAAAATCAACCCTAATAACTCACGAAGGCAAAAAACTAACAGACGAAAAAGAAATAGCTAAAAGTTCCTGCACACACTTAACCTCAGCCCACACCCTAGAGACAAAAAAACAACTGCACCGAAAATAAAAAAAAAAAACATTTACAGCAACATCAATGCAGAAGGCAACTGTTGAACTACAACCTTTTTTGAAGACAAATTCAAAATTGAAGAACTGGAAGAAGCAATTCAAAAACTTAAAACTTCTAAACAATGTGGACCTGAGAAAATATCCCCAGAATTTGTTAAACATTTTGGACCAAGAGCAGAGCAATATTTATTATCTATAACAACATAAGGATTAAAAAAAAACCTTTCCACACCTATGGTTCAAGGTAACAGTAATCCCAATACCTAAACCTAACACACCTAGAACAGAAATAAAAAATTACTGCCCTATTTCTCTAACATCAGTAACAGATAAACAAACCTAGAACAGAAATGTAAAAATTACTGTTCTATTTCTCTAACATCAATAATAGTAAGACCATGGAATGCATGGTTATGAGCCGCCTAAATTGGTATCTGGAACTCAACACCTCTTATCTCCAGAGCAAGCAGGATTTCATCTGAACATGTCCACAGCCCACCGACTGGTAACCATAACACAGGATATTAAACAAACATGAAAGTGTACTAGCAGTCTTTGTAGGTTTTCAAAATGCATTTGACAGAGTATGCAGGAGAAAACTCTTAATTAAAATTCAAGAACTAAATGTTAAAGGGAAAATGATCAAGCAGATGATTGCAGTTAGATACAACAAGGTTCAGTCAAACTTTAAGAAGCTTAAAGTAGGACTACCTCAAGGAGCAGTATCAAGTTCGATGCTCTTTAACGTCTACATTAACGACCTAAGTGAAAGAATAAAAAATATTCCAGGAATGAAATGTGCAATGTATGCTGAAGACGTTTTTCCTTGGACTGCATTTAGAAACAGCAGCAGAAAACACCACCAAATATTAGAAGAAAAAATCACAGAAACACTCTCCACAGTTAAATCATGGTTAGAAGAAAATAATATGAAAATTAATATTCCCAGAACAGTATATCAGTACTTTTCCCTCCAACAACATTCAGAAGAATTCCAATTACAACTCAACAATCAATATATCACTAAAAGTAACAGTACAAAATACCTTGCAATAACACTGGACAACAAGTTAAGATGGAATGTTTAAATTCAGAAAATAGTTGAGAAAGTAGAGAGAAGTGCTTCAATATTAAAGAGACTAGCGGACAAGAAGTGGGGTAGCACTATTGGAACACCGAATAACACATAAGGTAAGTTGGGGTAAGTGCACCCCCTAAATATGAAAGTTCAACTTTGGTGCATAGTAACACCTGAGCCCTTTTTATTTTAAACTAAGATTTTATTGGTATATTAAGTAGTTGTTTCTGTGTATTTTCATCTTATCAGTTGCATAAATTGTCGAAGCATGTTTTATGAAACAAATAAGTGACATAATTTTGAGAGTATGCAGTTGCCCCATGATATGGGGCAAGAGCATCTCCAGGCTGTAACTTTACGTGGTAATGAATAGAGCATAATCAAGGGTCAAGGAGCAAGTGCATATTCTCTGTTCTTTGAGCTACGAATACACGTTTCAAATTTCATTTTATTAATTTTTCTGGTATGTTATGTATTTCAGAAGAACAGTGTTTAAGGAGTAAGATTAACATTCCCCAAGATGGCAGGACGAATCTCAAATGAACTACAGAGATATGGAGTGAAGTTGCACTTGCCCCAGGAATGCACTTACCCCAACTCACCTTTCAAGACCTATGTAAAACTAATACTACAATATGGTGCAGAGGTAATCGCCACAGCATCAGACAGTGACATAAAAAAAATTACAGGTTGCATAAAATAGAACTCTTAAGGCCTGCTCCCACTTAGCAGAATCGAACCAAATCGAAATGAAAAGTCTGCTGCCAGTCACATCTAGTATAATCGAACCGAAAAGTACTTTTGTGTCTGTGTTTTGCCATACAAAATAGAATAATTCTACACAAGATTTATTAATTGTTCTTCGTTCATATTAAATTGTGATTTTTGTACACATACTATTTCAGCAATAACTATCAATAGCAAATGAATTATGCCGCCAATAGTGGATATGGTTAATTTGTTTTTTATGAAGGCTTCACAAGAACTTATGATCATATCCGAAACAATAAATTCTGTTCTGATAGTGGAATAAATATTCTAGCTCCTGAATCCTGTTTGATTCACTTCAATTCGACTCGAGATGCTGCTTTCTGCTATTTTCCATTTAAATACACTGTAAAGAGAAATTCTGTTTGATTCAATTCCGCTAAGTGGAAGCGGATCTTTAGAATAGTAACTGGAGCAGTAAGAACAATACCTATAGAAGCTATGCAATTATACATGAAAGACAAACCAATCGAACTTGAATTTCAAAAAGCAGCTGCAGTACTAGATGTAAACTGATTTCAAGTGGTAAAATGACAAGAAAAAAAAAGATATAACAGACAACTCCTTGAAAACTCAAAAATCCTTTCAACAAGTAACAATAACAATATTACTAAAGCCCTAGATAACACCTTCCCCAGTCAATCCAATAGATTACCACCATCTGGAACTTCAAGGATTCTCTGGCAAAAAGCTGATATGAACTCCATCCAAATAAAGCAAATATCACTAGCGACAATAGCTGAGAGGTATCCTGAACCAGATTGGTGGAGAGTGTACAATGATGGTTCAAGACTAGAGATCGAAGAAAATGCTGGGGCAGGATTTTACTGCAAAGAATTCGCACATTACACACCATAGGCAAAGGTAAATCAGCCTTTGAAGGTGAATGTAAAGCTAGAAGTAGTACTACTAAATTTAATGATCAGAATCCATAACTTCAGTCAATCTGGTAGACTCCACAGCAGCTATAGAAGCAATAGCATCAAATACCACACCTAAAATCCCATCAATAACAGAAAGCAGGAAACTGCTAACAATGCTCAGAAGGCAACAAAAACACACTGTACTACAGTGGATCCCCTCACACATTGGATTAGTGGGAAATGAACAGGCTAACCACCTGGCAAAAAAGGGAACCAAAATATCGCAACCCAAAACACAGTAATACAAGGAATTAATACAAAACTTGATCAAACTTATATTAAGCACATCAAAACAAAACTCTAAGGAAAAAGTGGATCAATACAGATATCAAAGAAAAACCCCTACATTCATTAGACTGCAAGGACGCTGTAGCCAAATTTAGAATTCTAACAGGGTATGACTTGCTGGCACACCATTTGAACAGGATGAAAATATTCGACACGAATACCTGTATGTTATGCAACACAGATGCTGTAATGAATGGAGAACACTTACTTCAGTGCAGTGCCCTAAGTAAAGACAGACAAAATGCAAAAGATATACATGTACGAGGGGGATCCAGGAAATAACGACCGTTTTGTTGTAATAATTAAAAAAATATATATATTTATTTGAAAAAACAAAGTCTGTTACATAACTGAAGCTTCCTTTACTTCTCTACATGATCACCACCTACATTTAAACATTTGTCGTATCTGTTCACTAGCTTTAGAATTCCCGCGTTATACTCCTCTGCCGCCAGTTCATTAAGCCAGGTGTTCACTGTCTTCTTCAACTCTTCATCACTTCCAAAACGATCCCAAAAGACAGTAGCCATGACTTTTTTGTGTTGAGAGAGTCTGTTTGAATTTTCTCGGTTTCTTGGGTGATGAGGGATGATGCCACTGACGTGATTGGCGCTTGATCTCTGGGGTGTTGTGAGACACCCAGGTCGCATCACCAGTCACAATTTGATCAAGAAAGGCGTCTCCATCTGTGTGATATCGCATCAAGAATGTCAATGCTGAGGCCATTCTCTGAGTTTTGTGTTGGTCACTCAGTTGCCGTGGAACCCATCGTGCACAGATTTTGTGGTAGCCAAGATGTTGCGACACAATTTCACCAAGCAAAGAACGAGAAATGTCAGGAAAGGCAATATGCAATTCGTCGAGTGATGTGCGCCTGTCTTGCAAGATTCTGTCGTTCACTTTAGTCTTCAGGTCTTCTGTGATAAGTGATGGGCGTCCGGGTCAAGTTTCATCGTGGACATTTGTTTGCCCATTGTTGAACATTTCGCACCATTTTCTCAAATTTCTTTCATTCATTACAGTATCACCATACACTTCTTTCAATTGCCGGTAATTTTCTGCAGGTTTCAAATGTCGGACATTCAAAAATCGAATCACACTCCTCACCTCACAGTCGGCAGGATTATCAATCACGTCGTTCATTTTGAAGTAACACAAAATGCACAATGGCGACTTGTTGCAACCAGTACTCACAACATTATGAGAACACATGTTAAGGAAGCCAGCTGACCTTCAAACAAGGAAGGGGAGTCAGCTGCGCGGCGGGTATGCGCGAACGGTCGTTATTTCCTGGATCCTCCTCGTAACTAGCCTATATTGGGAAGCAAGAAGGAAAATGATGTAACTACCAAGATCTGGGTCATAGGTAATCATCACAATTAAAACTAGTCCTGATGTTGTGATATATATAAGAACATGCATTCTAATCACGATTTAGAATGTTGAGAAACAACATTTATATGTGTAGATGCTTGCCGATTGAAAAATAGATACGAGATATTAAAGGCCCTCTCTGATGATTAAAAATCGTGGTTTTGCTTTTATATTTATTGTTATAGCTTTTTCTGAGAGAACTACAATGCAGAAAATAGCACTATCATACGACTTCTAGATCGTGAGTAATTCAACAATGAAAATATTACCACTTGATTTCGTGATGTTATCTTGTCCCAGCTCACATAGCAAATACACACCTCACTGTTTAGATCGCTCAGTATGTGTGGAATAAAACCTTATCAGTTGCAACTCTTGACGTAAGTGTAACTGGTGTGTCAATGGAAGAAAGAATTGAAAATTTAAACTGGTGCAGTTGTGGGGAATGTCAGTCTATGCCTAGAAGGGAAGAGTGTTTTTGTTGCCAAGGAAGTGCCATTATAAACAATCTGAGAAGAAGTGCAGAGAACATAATATTTCATGATTCATTTGAAAGTATAGTTTCAATTATACATACTCTTAATACAGCCATATATTTAATGATAGTGATAATATCATAATCCGTCTTCAAGAAAACAAGTCTAAGAAGGAAGAAAATAGAAACTTTTGGTATGGCAACATAATTTTTCCAAAATGTATTCAAGAAATATATAATTCTAAATGACACAGGTTCAAATTCCAAAGGTGCTATAATAATAAAATCAATCATAGCCAGGGATCAAACACGGAACATTTCTTTGGCAGACTAAAGCACTACCCATTTAGCTATCAAAGAGATATGGAATGCATGCATACAATGTTGTTTGGCATATATTAAAGGCCCTATCCATTTAAAAATCGTGTAAATTTAGTTTAAAAATTCTCATTTTCTGAATAACTGGAAAACAAATCAGACATCTCTAAGACAATGATCCCAGTGTAATTGTTGCCTGCAATATGACACAGTTACTTTCAAAGTGATTGTGTGTTGTGTTTTTGGGTGCAGCAATCGAGTGTAACAAAGAAAAGAAAAAAAAAAATGCCATAGCCTGTATCTTTTCACCATTTCCCAAACAAACAAATAATGAACTATACAATGCCTGATTGAAGAGAATCAATCAGAAGGGCTTCGTTCCTTTCAATGCTGTATATTTCATTCATTTTAGAGATTAAGGCTGGTATTCATAGTCGACACTTTATATCACCACTTTGCAAAGTGACACTTTTGACGAAAGTGGCTCTTTCATATTAGTGGTATTCATAGACGATTGAAGAAGTGCACTTCACAAAGTGTCACTTTACGCCAGCAGAGTGTAGAGTTACAATTTGGTTGGTAATAGAAGTCCCACAATGCCTTTCAAAACAAGTGAACAAACAATAACAAATTAATGACGTATAACCTACAAATTACAATGCTTGTGATTTGAATTGGGAGCCTATTGATTGCGCGAGGAAGAAAATATATATTTAAAGTTGTTTTATTTCAGTTTCTAGTTTTTGTTGCTGAACGTTTAGATTATTTCAGTCAGTTCAGATACATAACATTTTATTAAATAGTTAGTGATACTGCTGGTGAAATTAGGTTAGTTTTTGTACAGTACATAACTGATCCATTAATTTATATAGTTAGATTAGGTTCTGTACATATCTTTTTCATTGATTTATGTCGCTAAGTTAGATTTTGTATGTATCCATTCCATTGATTTATACAGTTCGGTTAGATTTTTGTAGCCTACATATCTTCTATTAGTTTATATAGTTAGGTTAAGTTGGACTGAGTAGGTTAAGTTTTGTGTATATACTGTATATTATATATATATATATATATATATATATATATATATATAATCATTAAATTTATATCGTTAGGTTAGGTTTTATACGTATCTGCTTCATTGATATATCGTGTTATTTCCGTTATTTTCATTTTTGTCTTTTTCGTGAATAGTGAATAGAAGTAAAAAAAGAATGAGATAAACACATTACTACTGCTATTATTATTATTATTATTATTATTATTATTATTATTATTACTACTACTACTACTATTTTCTCTCTCTCGTTTCCATTATTGCCTGCTCTTCAGGAATATTTTGAATGCCAAATGTTTCTACAATGCAAAACAAAATAGGCCTAATAGTATGAGATCTCTTTTCATGGTGAGGTTATGACTGCACATGAACTAGAGACAGTAGATGTATTGCTTACCGGCGTGAAAATATATAGGCCTATTACCGGTATCAAAACAGTAATGATTATATCAACATCATGATAAATCTTATCTCAAAATACAGGTAGTCAACAAAAATCAAAATCATTTTAAACCAAATATAATTATGGAATCTGCTTAGAAGGCAGGCACGTGAGGTCTCTCAATGCTAATTTAAGATAATTATGCCTTCATTAGATTGAAGTTAGTTTAATATTATTTAAGTTAAAAAATTCGTTTCAGTAATAAAAAATAGGTTATATAGGCATATCTACCTACTTCATCAAATTGAGGTAATAAATATACGAATGTTACTACAGAAATACCTGAACTATAATATTATATATATTAATGTATGGTACATATCTGTAGCATAGAATTTTAATGCAGTCAATAACTGTATTATTGGAGGCACTGGCAAACGTCTATTATTCGTTTTTGTCAACCAGTCATCGAAAATAAAAGCAATCTCAATAAGTTTCTTTATCAAATCGGAACTGTTTTTTTAAATTCTATATCATTATAAAATTCCACAGGATTGTCTTTAGGCCTATCTCTAATTTGTACATTGTCCACTAATTGTGCCATCTCTTCCGCACGTTCTAATAGTTCGACAACTTCCAAGACGTTCGCCATTTTTATACAAAGTGCCACTTTCGGCTCAAAGTGTGGTCGGAACTACACTTTCATCCAAAGTGTTCCTTTGCACCAAAGTGTCGACTGTGCAACGGAAAAGTGATACTTTGCGTCTTCCAAAGGACATTTTAATCGAAAGTGTCGACTATGAATACCAGCCTTAGGTGATGAATTTTATTATCCCTCAATTTTAAAGTCGATCTTAATGGAAGCTAAATCTCTAAGAGCATTGAAAAACAACGTTGTGCCTCCTTTACAATTGAAGGGAAAAGAAGACTCATCTAAATTCAAAAAAGAAAGAAAGATATCATTTATTTGATGAAAAAAGTTGTAAGAGAAGCAGTGACAGAAACTGAAGCAAGCACTAATTTCCAATGTTGTGACGTGAATTATGGAAGTTTCATGGAAGAAATGCATCATGGGGAATTTCAAGTTTCAACTTCAGAATGTGAAAAACTGGAGTCGTGTATTCAGTGTCCAGAAATTGGTGTGCTGTATGACAGGTCGCGAAATTTACAGAAACATAGAAAATGGTTATGAAAGCAAAGAAGATACAAATATGAATAAGTCTTTCGTACTGAAAGTGATAGTGACACTGCTGAAAAAGAAGATGAATTGGAAAGTGACTTACTGGTTGCAGGTAATGCAGGGATAAAACACAGAATTGTCTTTTGTTGTGTGTAATGTTTGCTAGCATGTTTAGTCATTACTAAGCTTCATGCCGGAGGACAGGTTTACATATTGATACTGAGTTTGTGAATGGTCATAAAATGGTATGGCGATCACAGGAATATGTTAATAGAGAATCTCTTCTGTGAAACTCGCTACCTCTCAGTATGTAAGTAGATTAGGTTACACTCTCTTTAAAAACTTTTGTGAAACTTTAAGTTTGGTCTCTCTGGGATAAGATAATTTTTATACTTATTATAACCTACATCAGTCCCGCATTCAAATCAGTTTGGGGTCAAAAACGAGATAAGCAGTTACAATGTATTAGTGTTGAAGTCTGGACAGCAGGTGATGGACAATATGACAGTCTGGGTTTTAGTGCTAAATATGTTACATATACAGTGATGGACATTATTGCAGATAGAATTCTCGATTTTATTCTACTTCAAAGAGGTCTAGTTTCTGGTGAGTTAGAAAAACCAGCATATCAGTCTTTGCTTACTCAACTGATTTCAGAAGGCCTAAAAATAGATCTGTTCCTTTCAGATAGGAATTGTGGAATCAGAAAAATGTTATGTACTGCTTTTCCTAACATTTGATGTCTGGCACATGGCAAAATCCTTACAGAAGAGACTGAAGACTGTTGAATTAAGTCACCACTTATAAGCGAGTGGAAATCAAGTAGCCTATAAAGAATCATTTAAGGTGGTCGAGTCAATAATGTGGAGGAGATGAAATTGCTTTGACCGAAAACTTCACATTTATTTTATACCACACTAGATAAAAGCACCTGGTGTTGTCCGGTTGTTCCTTTTTGCTTCGGAGATCTCAGCAACTCAACTATAGAGTACCAAAACGAATAAACTGTTGTCTTTAATAAGCTTGCTTGTCCTTAAAGATGAATCTTCACATAGCATCACTTACATGATTTAACCCAGATAGTGCCGAAAATTTTTTTTTTTCAATAATAATAAAACTTGAAAAGATGATTAAAATGTCAAATTATAAATTATTTTCACCATTTAATACGAGAAATATTCGTTCCGGCACCGGGAATCGAACCTGGGACCTCTCAGCTCTATGTGCTGAGTGCTCTTTCCAACTGAGCTATGCCGGGACATGATTCACGGTGCCGGCCGAACTCCTCTCGTAATGTTTTACGGCCTTACTACCTGTACTTTAGACAATTAAGTCATACATGCAGGAGCGCATATTTAAATGACTTTTATGGCCATATTCAACATCAGTTTGTGACAACTGCTAACAGTTAATACATCACATATTCATTATATATGAGGTCTCGCCTACCTCATTGAATATTACACGACTACTATGAAGTAGCCAATGTGTATTATCACCATTTAATACGAGAAAAATTCGTTCCGGCACCGGTAATCGAACACGGGACCTCTCAGCTCTACGCGCTGAGTGCTCTTTCCAACTGAGCTATGCCG
Source organism: Periplaneta americana (assembly GCF_040183065.1). Classification (NCBI taxonomy): domain Eukaryota; kingdom Metazoa; phylum Arthropoda; class Insecta; order Blattodea; family Blattidae; genus Periplaneta; species Periplaneta americana. The sequence continues at coordinate 93,471,226 of NC_091127.1, forward strand.
GGACATGATTCACAGCGCTGGCCGAACTCCTCTTGTAATGTTTTACAGCCTTACTACCTGCACTTTAGACAATGTAAGTCACATATGCAGGAGCACATAGCTCAGTTGGAAAGAGCACTCAGCGCGTAGAGCTGTGAGGTCCCGGGTTCGATTCGCAGTGCCGGAACGAATTTTTCTCGTATTAAATAGTGATAATCAGGGAACGGATTTATATGGACTAAAAATATATGAAATATGTAAATATATATGTAGTTATTTTTACCAAAATATGGAATTAAATATGGATTTTTACCAAAATATGGAATTAAATATGGACTTAAAATTATAAAAAAATGACTATGTACGTTAAATATTGGTACATTTTAATCAAACTAAACAAAAAATATAATGGACGTACCTTATCTTCCAATGTAGTTTCAACAAAACACAATTTTTATTGTCTGTTACCATAACAATAGGTTACAAACATTTCTTTCAAGTGCTGAAAAGTGAATCTTCTTCTATTGTCTCTGAGGATAGATTTATACTGACTAAAAGAGCGTTCGACGTCACAAGAAGTAACTGGTACATAATTCAATTTCACAATGTCTGCTGGGGATAAGTCCAAGTTAATCTTCACTGTTGATTCACCACTCATCACAGCAACAACCTTTTGTAGTTCTTCATATCCAGGGTTTTTTGAAAGTACAGTGTCCACCTTAGCTCTTACTGCATCTGCAACTTTACCTCTACCACGATTCAGTTGTTCCACAGTACTATTTATAATTTCAAAACTTTCAGATAGTGAAAGGTGCCTATTTTGGAGACTTTTGAGCGTTTTTATGATGCATGAAAATGTATGCTGAATGTGAGCTAAGTCATTCTTCACACTTATGTCACAGGTAACTGTTTTCGCAGTATCAATTGAGACTGCATCTTCAGAGTCCAATGCAAGGAGAACATTGTTAATAGAGTCTATATGTTCGGCATAATATTCAACTGCTTCTAGCCATGTACCCCATCTAGTTAAAATTGGCTTTGGTGGCAATGGAATTTCAGGGTACATTTCTTTCAACACGTTAACTCTACTGGGAGCTTTGAGAAATACTTTTTTCACTGATGAAATCAACAAATCTACTTTAGGGAAATTGTCTCTGACCACTTCTGCCACACGATGAAATGCATGCGCCACACAAGTAAAATGAGTCAATTTAGGATATACAACAGATAATGCTTGTCCAGCTTTGACCATATAAGGGGCAGCATCGCTAATAAAGAATAACACATTATCGTACATAATACCCTTTGGCCACAGGATACCCATAGCTTCGTTGAACAGTTTAACTATAGTTTTGTTATTGCACTTTTCTAGAACATCACAATGTAAAAGAATTCGTTCAGAATATTGTTCACTTAACAAACCGATAACTACATTACCAACAAGTCTACCTTCTTTGTCGGGAGTCTCATCAATGGAAACCCAAATTGAACTATCTTTCATTTCACCTCTTATCTTCTGTATTGTCTCATCGTAGATGGATGGAGCATACGTCTTCCTAAGTGTTGACTCATCCGGGATTGTATGTTGAGTATATTTTTCAAGGAATTCCCTGAAGACCTTATTCTTTAGTTTGTAGAGAGGAATATCAGCAGAGATGAGAGAACGGCACAGGTCGATGTTAAACTCAGATCTTACATTCGATGTTGTTGGTTGTGTTAAAAACAATTGTCTCTGCTTGGAATTTAGTTGTTTGTTGGCCTGATGTTTACTAGTTGTAATGTGTTGTTGCACCAGGAACTTTTGTGTAGATGATACTGCACACTGACACAAATTACAAAATAATATTTTATTGTCAGTTGATAAACCATCTTCTTTAAATTCTGAAATGTAACTTGTTAGTTTTGATTTTAAATTGACTGAATGACGTACTTTTGGCATATTTACCGTCTTTATAGTATGATTTACAAAACTGAACCTATGTGTACTCTGACTGGCATTTAACTGTTGAGCTGCACAACTGAAGTCTGTTAAAAATTTTAAATTAAATTAATACAGTTTTGTAACTTACTTTCCCATTGTTGATAGGACTGCTAATTTTCAAATAACTCTGATGTTAAAGGGATTACTGAACATGTGTTTAAATCTCTATTGTTGAAATGTATTTTTAAAAGTTAATGGAATTTTGTTTTGTTTTATTGTTAAACCTAATATAATATGGACTGTTTTATATGAAATATGGAAAATATATGGAAATTAACGAAAATATGTACTAAACTCTAAAATATGGAAAAATATGGAAAATAAAAGTAGGATTTTTCAACCCTACACATTGTGAAACATAAAGATAATGCAAAATATAAATTATATTAGCTTTATAAGTAAATATGTATTTACATATAAATCCTTTCCCTGGTGATAATACACATTGGCTACTTCATAGTAGTCGTGTAATGTTCAATGAGGTAGGCGAGACCTCATATATATATGTGATGTATTAACTGTTAGCAGTTGTCACAAACTGATGTTGAATATGGTCATAAAAGTCATTTAAGTATGCGCTCCTGCATGTATGACTTCATTATCTAAAGTGCAGGTAGTAAGGCCGTAAAACATTATGAGAGGAGTTCGGCCGGCGCACAGTGGGGCCAAACCCACTTATTCTTGGCAAAAAAGATTTTATTGTCTCAATGTCATTTACATAGTAAGAAAAGTAGTTTTTGGTTTTTGTAAAGCTATTCTATCAACGAAAAGTGCGATTTCAAATCACAAAGCAGAAAATTAGGAAGTAATTACAAAAAGCTAACATTGGGACTCTTCAGCCTCGTTTGCACTGCCAGTGTCGTCGCTGCTGTCGTGTACTGCAGAACGAATATCCAGCATGTCCAGCACTCCTTGTCAAACTGCTTGGCTTTCTTCTTCGGCATCTTCCAGAGAGAAAAAATAATCGGATCCGAGGATATCAACAGCACGTTGAGGACATCTTCATATGTTTTTGTTCGGGACACCTTCCGGATGAAACCACCTCTGTAATTTTTAAATTCCTTGTTTCTAGCTTCTTGGACTTCCTCACTTAGTTGACCAATGGGAACTATAGAGTGACGGATAATTTCTGGACCATGGATTAGAATTTTATGAATTGTTGGAGGCATGACGTACCATGAATATTTCCGTACAAAGAGCTGGGCTGTCTCGAACGCATACTTGAGAAACTTTTCCACATCTATTTCGTGGCCACAAGAATTCACTTGCAAAATTATATTGAATCTTCTGATGATTTCAATGTCAACACCAGTGATGCTTGCAGATAAGGCCGGATTCTCAAAAAATCACCTTGATGTATTCCCATCATTTGTATTGCCGAAGCCTGGTTTTGGTTTGTCTACTAGCAATCCCATATCTTTTTAAATCTATACTGAATGGTTTTCTTTGTGTTCGAGACAACGTTCTTCTACTCGATGCCCCGAGCTTGCCATTTCTCAAGGAGAAGTTTATATGCAAGATGGAGCAAACACTCAAAGAACCTAATGCGTGCGTGAAGGACGGATAACCTCACTCACTGGTGAGTCTAACCAGTCCTTGTTCTTCTCTAAAAATATTTCTTCTATCCTACGAGCTTGCTGCCATCTCTTCTTAAAATCGGACACGAAAAATGAAATTTGTTGTAGAGAGCCATTTTGTCTTCATCTGGACGAAGTCTTTCATAACCGTAACTTGCTCCTGTAATTTTACACGTCCTGTATCATAAAGTTCTCTTCTAGTTATAAAAACACCATCGTTGCAACCCGATCCTGCAAAGAAGAAAATGTATACGAATGCTGTGGGTGTTTAGGTCAAGCGTACTTGGCTATCTAATTTTTAGAAGCTGTCAATTTTTTAACCGCTGCTGTTCCAAAATGAGCAAATATGAGCAGGGTTTGTTTCCATTTACGGCAAGTATAATGTGTGAAATAAACATAAATGTCAAGATGCAGAACATGATATGCCCTGATATACACTAAAACCTTAAAAAAAACTTACCCCTTTTTCACATTTTCGGTTCATTTCTTTATCGTCCCATAAACCACTACAAAATCCACAAAACCTATATGTAATTGCATTAAAATTTTCTTACCTGATGGTAAAGACATCATGTTAAACCACACTTCGTAGTTCCACCAGCACACAACAATATGACGCATTTAACTACTTCCCGTGCACAAGCTTCTCTCTCACTGACTCAGCTAGGCTCAGGTTCTGATATTCGCCGTGACGTCAGCTGCACCCCAGTCACCTTGTCACTATCAAAAACGTATAGTTCAGGGATTTATCTATCGTTAGAATATAAAATATTGCTACTTTTGTAAGATTCGTTTTTTGTTTTTTTGCCAAGAATAACGCTGTTTGGCCCCACTGTGCGGCGCCGTGAATCGTATCCCAGCATAGCTCAGTTGGAAAGAGCGCTCAGTGCGTAGAGCTGAGAGGTCCCGAGTTCGATTCCTGGTGCCGGAACGAATTTTTTCGTATTAAATGGTGATAATACACATTGGCTACTTCATAGTAGTCGTGTAATATTCAATGAGGTAGGCGAGACCTCATATATAATGAATATGTGATGTATAAATTATTTATTTTATAAAAATGTGTTATCTATAATACATTCTTTGAAAACAGGTGTCCTTTCAAAAGAACAGTGTCAATTTAAGCTGCTATAAAAGTTAAAATTACGTATTAAATGTAAAGAACCAAAATATTACATGAAATAGCCAATTGGACCGTTTTTGCAAAACTTGCTAACTGCAAAATTTGCAAAATTGAGATTTTGGTGGATTCGTTAACATAAGGCAGGGCTCTACACGATGTTAAAGGTATCTTAGTAAAATTGAATTATTTCTCTTCATTGTAGTGTGTCAAAGTGTGATCATTGCACCTATGACCTACTTGTCTCCATTTAGTTTTTTGTGTCTTCTGTAAAATTTATTTTTTTTCAGTTAGCAAGTTTTGCAAAAACTGATAATGAACAGCTTTAGAAAGCATAATGAACAGTGTATTTCATGCTATGTGGTAAATTAGAAAACAATCTTTCAGATGAAGTGAAACATAGCACTTCTTAGGTCTGCATATGAATTTGCATTTCTTGTGACACTGACAAAATAGCTTTTATTTACCTTGATATAAAACAAGATGGTCAATTTCATAAAGTAGGCCCGGGCAACTTTAAGCCATAGGTGATCTACTTGTTGCCCAGGTCTGCCACAGATGATCTACTTTCAAGACTAAAAACAAAAATGATGTACAGTTACTCTTAAAAGGAATGAGACGACTCTTGGTCGTCGGAAGTTAAAGTTCTACAGCGCGTTTCACTTGATATCAATGTAAAAATAAGTACCATGAGAAATATAACAAGAATTGTTACAAGGACTACAGCAAGGACAAGGACCAGAATAAGGAACACGAGAAGATAGCCATTTAAGGCCATGACTTCACAACATAGCTCGAGTTACAAAATATCATTGCTTCTCTGTACCGAATGGCAAATGCCAGCTATGGGATCTAGACTGTTGCTGTCACTGTCTTGTCTTGGTAGCTCATATAGTAGCATGTCAGTTGCATTGTATAACTGAAACGTCTCGTGTTCGATCCCAGGTAAAACTTTTTTTTTATTGAGGTGTAATTAATTTCTTTAGAGTTCCTCGACTATCTAATTTGTGGAAAAATATGGAATAATTTATGCCCAATTTCTGGGTCTTACAAGTGGGCTGAACCTCGTAAAAAAAAAAAAAAATCTTATTTGGAAGTTAAAAGTATTCTTCCTCAAACAAAAATCATAAGAAACAAAACGAGACCTGTTAACTTAAAATCTTGTCCACATGCCATCAGCTTCTATTACAACTCTAAGTCAATCCGGCATGGAGTCACGAGATTGTGGAATAAGGTCTGATCCCCGGCAAGATCTTCCCAGGTGTCAACAACTTGATTCCACAATTCGTTTCGAGTTTGAGGGCGTCCGTGGGCATAGGTGGCTATTCTTCTCTTTTTCAATTCCGCCGATAAATGTTCGATGACATTCAAATCAGGTGACTTCGGATGCCAATTAATGATTTCAATCTGGGGTCTCCTTTGAAACCATCTTTGAATGCTTGCGGCATAGTGCACGGGATGGTTATCTGCTGGAACAGCAATGTTCCTTCGGGAAAACATTCTCGGGTGGAAGGAAGGAATATATTTTCCAGATTGTGATCGTAAGTTCCGCATTAAACCGGCCATCAATGCGTTCTATAAGGCCAGGTCCATCGTAAGACATCCACCCCCAACACGATACGCTAAAGCGCCCCGATCTTTCACGTCGGTGCACATAGAGCTGATAATGTCAGAGACCATCCTCACGATAGACATGGACAGGACCTTCGTAATCACTCAAGATGGTTGTTCGTCGAAAAAAATTACATTTCTCCAATCAAAATCCACTTGATTGCTAGCGAAGGCAGGACGGTCGACAGCTTGTGCTTCCCCCAATATTTCCTAATACCGCGGTTCCTCAACCTGCTGATCACAGTCTGTGAAGAACCGGGAAAGTTAGATGCTGTTCTTATTTCGTTAGCAGTCCGAAAAGGGTCCTGTCGAACTGTCTCGAATAAGAGAGCATCCCTTTCCAATGAAGATATCCGCGGATGCCCAGGAATAGGGCGATTTTCGACCTCCCCTAAATTTTGGCAACAATGAACCCACCTCGTGGCTGTACTTCCAGGAACACTGACCAAATGGCCAGCAGATCTAGCCCCATATCCAGCCTCAACTAGAGCTATAATGATGAGAAATGACGATAATACTTTAGTGTAGACAATGACTATTTAACCTGATATAGAATTATTGAAATAAGGGGAATCTTGCACATTAAGAGTTAATAAATCAACTCTAACTTAAATATTTAAATAACAGGATATAACAGGAAGTCCAATTGTTTCGAAACTAATCAAATTAAATCTAATTACATTAAGTAAACAAACCCCAAGTTTTGACACCACATTGCTACAGCTAAATTGTACATTATTAACATAAGCATTGAATAGGTCTGTACTTAAGCATTGGACGACAAAACCAAACATCGACAGCTCGAATCTTGCCGTGGAATGTAACTTCTTGCTTTTTATAATGTAAATCAGACTTATAACTACAATAATTCATATTTCTTACATTATTTATTAATATTTATAGCCAACATTGATTTTGTAAAGAAAAGACTTTAGAAATCTCATTTGGAATCTGTGATCTGTAGTGACATAAACATAGATTATCTCTCGGAACTTTTCCGTAAAAGTAAATTAAATTCACTCCTTGAAACTGAAAACCTTAGTCGTAGAGTAATTTTCCCACCAGCATACAAACTGAAGTAGCACAGCCATTGATAAAAGTTTTGTACACAGAATTAGACTGAATTTCTATTCGACAGAATCTATAATCAATGGCTTGTCTGAACATAATAAACAAATCCTAAGTGTTTCCAATGTCACTGAACAATTTCAAAATATTAATTTAAAAACTAAAAAAGGGTCGTAAATGCTGTATCTAGTGATTATTTACATTTATGTCTAAAAAATGAATCTTGCAAAAACGTATATCATACTGGTACTACTGATATTAAGAGTAAATGTATTGTATTTTTCACTTAATCTCAGAATCACTTCAGTGGATGTTCTCCACTCAATGTTGTGAAAAAATTCAAAAGTAAAAAAATGTAGATAACGCAGGGACTTAAAAATGTCATGTATTAAAAAGAAGAATCTATATGTAATGAGTTGCAATGTAATGATCCTCATGTTCTTAAATACTACAAGAAGTACAGTGTAATTTATCAAAAATTATGAAAGAGGGAAATAGAATACATTTGAATAGAAAAGTACAAAATTCAGATAATGCAATTAAAGCTATTCAGAATATTATTAAAGTTAAACTTGTAAATATCCTAAGAAAGAAAATATTTTTTCATTAAAACCAGTGATTATAAAGTAGAGGATCCCAAATCTATTGCAAATTCTTTTAACGTCTTATAGTATATAGTACAGAAATATTATTAACAACTTAAACATTCAAGATTTTGCAAAAGATACTGCAATTGGTTACTTAACAGATGTATTTAATATTTAGTATTAATATATGTAATTAGTCAATAACTGCAACAGTGCTTTTTCATTCAATCATAATGTGAATAAAATTGAATGCACATTAAATTAAACACTATTGCAAACACGTAGATAAAATAGTTAAAATCAACTGAAGGGGTGAGAATGGAATAATCCAAAGCCAGACTTTTAACAAAAATTGTTTTGTGTGAGTGCATTTCTTACACATATGGGAAAGCTACTAATAAAATATTGTAATAATTACTCAGCAAATGACATAACCCAGCGGTTCCCAAACTTTTTCACCCGCAGAGCCCTTTTTGAAGCAAAAGTTTCTCGTGGAGCCCCAAGAAATGTTTACGTTTTAGTTTTATCTGTCTACGTTCTATGAAGCATATTTCACATGATAAATAAACGGAAGTATGAATATATACATATATATATATATATATATATATATATATATATATTAATAAAGGAAAAATAGTAAAAAAGTACTGGATATAATTTATTTAAAACTACAAAATGATATTAACAAGTAGTTAAGATATTTAAAAAATGTTACAATGTTACATGTACACCCGAAGTTAATGTGAAGAATGTGTCTGTTTCTTGCGACAGAGTTTGTCACTGTCCGGTGTCATAGACGTATGTCGTCTTCTGTGTCGAAACAAGTTCGATATTTTGTTTTTGTAGCCGTGTACCTCGAAAAGATCGTTTCACTGAGGTACACAGTACCAAATGGCAGTGAGAGAAATTTAGCTTTTGAACTTAATAGCAAAAGATCCTCCCCTAACTTAGCTCAAAATTCAGGAAATGGTTTGCTTTTAAATTGTGCTTGAAGTTGGCTGTTCGAAACCATGTCTATAAGGACCTCATATCTGAAGCAGTGAGGACTGCTGGCTTTGACATCACTGGCAATGGATCTACAATCCACTCATATTTCTTTCGAATCGATTCCTGAGTGTCCCTTGGAAAGTATGAATTCATATTTGGAAGCAAATTGTCAAGGTGTTCTTTCATTATTGCTATGAATGAGACATTCATTGTTATGTTAGTTTCTTCTATAAAGTTTGAAGTCAATGAGAAATGTAAGATCCTTATTGTCGACACTTTCTATGTAGAACACTATATTTTTCTTCTGTGCGACAATTTCGTCATCAGCATCGAATATAGTCTTCCGTTTACCTTGTATGTATGTGTTGAATTCATTTTTGAAAACTGTCTGCCATGTAACATAATTTGTACAACCATTCCTGATCATTCAAATAATCTCCTAGCAAATTGTTCTGGTAATTAAAAAATGTGAAGAAACTTCCGTTCGAAGTTCATGTAATCGGGACAACGCTTTACCGCGCGTCAACCATCCCACTTCTGTGTGTAATATTACTAACAATGACTTGTGTATACTACCCATATCTTCACACAGAATTTTAAGTAGCCTACACTGCGAAGGTCGTGCCTTAACAAAGTTGATAATTTTGACGGCGTTTTCTAGTATCTGCTTTAATAACGCTGGCATTTTTTCATTGCGAGGGCATGTCGGTGTAGTACACAGTGACTACTTGTTCAGTTTTTAAAACTTTCTTGACCCTTGTAACAGCGCCAGCAACAGGACCTACCATGGCCTTTGCGCCATTTTTGCACACATCAATGCAATTGTCCCACGGTATCGAGTTTTCAATGAAGAAGAAAAAATTTCAGTACCGCTTGTAGAGGATGGCAATGGCTGCAGAACAAAATATTTCATGAAAGAACCTGAAAATTCATACAGCACAAACATCATTAACATAGCTAATCCGGCAAAGACCGTGGATTTGTCAAGTTGTAACGAAAATTTCATTTAACTGATACGGGAAATCATTATATTTTTTACGTCTTTTCATAAATTCTGGATTTGCTTATGCAGAGTTATCTGATAAGGACACACTGGAAATCAAGTTTGCAGTTTTCTCGTCCACCATGCACTTTACTACCTTCACTAATAGTGGTTTCATAAGAGTTTCAGCAAGGATGAGGTTTACCACCAAGAGTCTGGTCATGACTAACCAAGTACGACGTTTTCAGTGCTTTCTCGTTGTTTGTTTTTACACGAGGTAAAATTTTGTCTGAACTGCATGGAGTTCGTCACTTTTTCTTTTGAAGTAGTCTGCAGTTTTATTTGTGAATTTTTTAATTGAGAAATGCCGTCTAAGCTTGGCAGGGAACATAGAACTATTGGGAAAAACCTTGTTACATATCACACACTGTGGACGTTCATCAGCAAACTCAGTGAATCCCATGTCCAAATATAAATCACAATAAAATACATTAAAGGTGATATGTTACAGTTGTATGAACACTAATAAGTAGTGTTCATACAACTGTAACATATCACCTTTAATGTATTTCATAAAATCAATGAACACTGTATTATTGACCTAACAAGTGTGTTTTATCATTAAATATAAATCACAATATTTTCGTTTGTTACTTTCAATACCTCTACACTATGCATCCTAGACTCTGAGATAAGATCATGTTTAACATATTCCGAACTCAATTCCCAGGAATTCGCACTATTTTCTTTGAAAGTAAGGTTATAGCTGTTGTTATCTCCCTTTGACTGAGCACTAGTTGATGGCTAATGACTCTTAGGTCTTAGGGAGCCCATCTTAAGCCACAGTTCCGGTTCAACGAAAGTTTAGCTAACACATCTGCTATCAAATTAACATGCAGATACACAGTATATATATATATATATATATATATATATATATATATATGTATATATATATATATATATATGTATATATATATATATCTTTTAGGTATCGTAACAGTCAATAGATTGTAGATTCCACGTACCACGAATAACAAATGCTGCCTGCCCAGTATATAAAAAATAACATAAATTTCGATAATCATTGAGTACTTAGTAAGCAAGAAAGATCGAGATAGTTCCAGTGACGAGTAGATCTAATATTAATGCTTCCATGTAGCAAGAAGAACACAAACTACTTTCTCAGAAAGTATTTTTCGATTGATGGAAGTAATTTCCGTTTTCCCTGCTAGAGACTAGATGGAATTAGCAATTTTTGTCATCTTCATAACTTTCGCGGACGGAGCCCCTGAGAATCATTCGCGGAGCTCTAAGGGCTCCACGGAGCACACTTTGGGAACCACTGACATAACCTAAGGACTCTAAACCTTTGTAAAAGTTTGTCTGTGTGGCTTAGGAATATTTTTTAATTTCATTTTAATTGTTAGTTTTTAATATATGCACTTACATTGTATGTGTATGTGTGTATAAATGCATTCATTAGATTAACGTTTATAATATAACTTGTAATTTTGTATTGTCTGTGATCATTAACACTTAATCTGAGGACTTTGTAAGACTCTATTTCAACATTATTTAGACCAAAAAAAAAAAATCATTGATGTAGACTAAGAATCGAACTCGCTCTCTTCTACACAACATGCAGAAGTCTTGCTGCCTGAGCTATTGAAACGACACGAAAGCTTTCTTTCTGTGTGGAGTGTCAATCTAGTCATGAAGGTCCATTGTCGATTTAACTACACGATTTATGTATATATTTATCTTTTATTTACGTAATATTATCATATTTTTTGCAGTTTTTGAAGTGAATTTTGGGACGATGCTAGTAACAAACCAAATAGCCTGAATTTAAGTAACTCAATATTAGTTATCTTGTGTATCAGTGCTCTGGTCTCCGATCATGCGCAGTGCCTTACATCTGAGACTTGGGAATATTCAATCGTCTCATTCTTTTCCAGGGAAACTGTACAATACTGTTGCATACTGCTAAGTTACAAGAAGGCAATATTTCATAGTAATAAAAACAAACCATTTTTACTTTAAAACCAAATTCAAATCTATTTTTAAATACAACAAAATATAATAATACATTTGTACCTGCCTCCTTGAATCAATGTGATGTCTATGTCTGGACTGTATTCATCAAGTGATGAAAATCAGGAGGCTAGTTTGTAAGAAGAAGCCTCAAAGAATCTTCCATATGTTTATCAGTGAGACTTGAGCATTAAGAAGTTTTAATCGTGTTTAAATATGAAAATGCTGATTCGCAGAGATATGTTGAGCCAAAACTGGAGTCAATCATTTAACTGGATTTTCTTAAGTTGTAGTACCTGTCCCTGGGCACTAATTTCCATAACAATGAATCACCAACATGAGCTTGTTTGTTCACACTTCCAGTCACCAGAAACTTCTCATCATGGCTTAATGATTTTCCCATCAGGCGCATTTCCTCCATATTCTCTTCTGTAATTTCTTTGCACGGGTAATTATTTATTTCGTCTCTGCATACCAGAAAACAGTTTGTGCACATTGCTGCGGATTCGCCATTTTGTTTTATGCCATTGTTGCCGAACATGTGACAGATGAATTAATTTAGAACAAATGAAATAATTATTTGAGATTCTCTTTCTTTTATTACCAGTCTCATTTCATGATTCCAACACAGTCTAGTATATGTAGTCACGAAGCTTAATACTTACTAAATATGCAAACATAAACAGCTGAAATGTGCATCCTTAGATAGTTGCTCACCACCAGGATCGCTACTATCGCCTCATCACAGACTCTTTCCCTAGCAGACCATATAATGTATTGTACTTTCGATATCGTGTTTTTTTTTTTTTTTGAAAGTAACACCTTCCTTCCACTATTGAAATATGAAATACATAAGGTTTATATATTATTTTCATAAAATATATATTATATTCTATAAACTCACCTTCCTGAATCTTTCGGAAGAAGGATAAGTCTAACCTATTTTTCTTACAATTTATAGTACCACAAACGTCTCCTTGTCCCATATTATTATTCAAATTATTGTATTTTAGCCATTTACATTTATTACAACCGATAACAAACATTTCACAGTTTACATAGCTTTTCACAAAAATGCGAAATACGGCACATTCAATGTTTTTTCGATCTAGACCAGGCCGTAATGTTTGTTCGGGTTTTCTATATCAGTGTATGGAGCTCAGTGAAATATTATATTATAACTTTATTGCATATCATTGATAAGCTTTATTTAGTGTAATGTGTCCATAAGTTCCGTTTACTTCTTGTTGCATAATATGTTGCAGAAATAATTACAAAACTGTGTTATTTTAATGTGAAGAGAATTTTACATGTTAACATAATCTATTCACGTCAACATTTCAAGTTTAGAATGGAAGCTATTTTGAGGTTTAAAAAAAAAAGAATTTATATTGTGATTTCAATTTAGCACATCTAAAAAAAAAAAAAAAGGTAAAGGTAAAGGTATCCCCGTAACATGCCATGAAGGTGCTTGGGGGGCATGGAGGTAGAGCCCCATGCTTTCCATGACCTTGGCACTAGAATGAGGTGGTGTGGTCGGCACCACGCTCTGACCGCCTTTTACCCCTGGGAAAGACCCGGTACTCAATTTTATAGGAGGCTGAGTGAACCTCGGGGCCGTTCTGAAAGTTTGGCAACGAGAAAAAATCCTGTCACCACCTGGGATCGAACCCCGGACCTTCCAGTCCGTAGCCAGCTGCTCTACCAACTGAGCTACCCAGCCGCCATTTAGCACATCTACCTTCCTTAATTTTAGACACAACATTTACCATACCACTCCTATGAAATTAGTGTACGTACAATTGTGTTACTTCGTCTCTTAAGTAGTAGATAAATACAATAATTCAGTACTCAATTGTAGTATTAAAATACAGACAAATTGAATGTCTGGGGTATAATACATGACATTATGCTTAATTATAATGTATGATTGCGAATTTAGGAATATAAGTTAAATATAGTAAACATAACTTATAATTGAGGCACTCAGAAGCAAAGTGACACAAGTGACATTTTTTTTTTTAATTGAGGTAAGTGTATATTCTAAACCTTTAACGTCACTCCTATTCAGAGAAAAAGTAATATAAGTGTAGTTCCAGTCAGTGCTGCTCCATGTTGGCGTTACTCTTATATTACAATGTATACAGAGTTTTGTCTGAGAGGCAAACTAATACAAGTGCGTTGTTTACATAGTGTTGCGTTTTTTCTGTTTATGACTAATTCATTTGCCACAATGGAGAGAGGTAACATATCACTTATTCGAAACATCTTCGTGGAAGGCCTGCACACATTGAGCTGGACCAACTATACAATAAGGATAACTTTTGCTAAGTGGAGCAACTTGCAACAGCTAAAGAAATTCATCCCACCCATACACTACTCTATATTTGATGACCTGAAGCATGAAGGATGGGCCTATAATAAGACTGCAGGATGTGGAAGAGTGCACGGAAGAGAAAGTTCAAGGAATACTCGCGGTAGGAGTCCTACAGATGTAATATTCAACCTATCAGACACTATGTATTAAAAAGGGATCTAAATGTCATTTAAAATTGCAAGTCTCATCCAGATCTCAGATATTCTTCAAACTGCCAGATAATATCTGTGTAACTTCTACAAAATAAAGAGAGAAGAAATACCAGTCTATATCACAGACACCACTCATTGTTAAAACTTCAGTTGTGAAATTCCTCCATGGAAATGGGTAATTCCAGAACATAGCATACAAATTCCAGGAAATCATTCCAAAAATGATCCTCCATACATTCTTAAGTTAGATGCCATGGAACTACTCTGCAGCACATATAAGGATCATCTTAAAATTTATACAGATGGATCTCCAAACCCTGATGATGGGCTATCAGGAGCAGGGTATTATATTTCAAAATATCAAGAAAGTTACTTCATACCATGTTCATCCTCCTCCGTCTTGACACTGAATTGCTAGTTATTGATGCTGCTCTTCAGTTTGTTACTCAAATTTCTGAAAAATCTATTTGCATACTTACCAACTACAAGGAAGCTATATTTAATATAGTTAAATATGTGCCAAACCTATACGCAAATAGAATTATTCCAATTCAGAAACAACTAAGTATACTAAAAAAACTCCAAAAGGAAATAACATTTCAATGGATACCTAGTCATTGTGTTATACCGGGAAATAGAAGTAAGTGTAAGTTAAACCAACATAAGTTGAATAATTATATGATAGAAAATTTGTTATTAAATTGTGTAAATATTGTGTATTATCATTATTTGTGAATGTATCAGTTTTAAGATTAAGTTTATGTACTTTTGAACTATTAATAAATAATACTAATAATAATACTATACCGGGAAATGAGAAAGTCAATAACGTTGCGAAATAGGCAACATATTTGGAACCAAGACCTCTTCAAGTGATATCTCTATCCAATGCCTTTGCTTCAGTAAAGTCTCATTTTATAAACTTATGGATCAACAATTGGTCTCTTGTGGAAAAGGAAAAATTTTATAGTCCGTTCAAAAGAAACCAAATAATCTGGAAATGTACAAAAAAAAATTGCCCAGACATGGTCAACATTTTTAACAAGAGTCAGAACAGGTCACATTGTCACACAATTACCTACACCGATTTAATCTTTCTGATACTCCTACTTGTCTGTGGTGTAATAATCATGATGAAGATGTGGAACACATTCTTCTATACTATCCATCCATAAACCACAAAAGAAGTAAATTAAAATCATCAGTACCAGTTTCAGAAGACACAGCTCTGCAGTATATATTGACTACTCTGGCTGCTAGCAACAGGCATCTATAATGAAACCGTTCAAATTACCCCTCACTTCTCATGAAAAACAAAAACTGAATAGACTATAGTGGACTTTATGTTGTCAGCAAACAGCTGGATACGTTAAGAAGATTAACTGAGTGATTCGGTTATACAGACACATTTTGTATTATAATATGATAATCAGAAAGCTCAAATGCTGTTAAATAGGAATGTTTCAATGTTGTAAGCAATATTCTTGTTCTTGTTTTAAATAATATACAAATACTAAAAACTTTTGCACTTATATTACTTCTCCAGAAAAATATTTTCGTGGAAAAATAATACAAGTGACTTTAGCACCCTATTTTACTAAAATGATTTACAATAGATAATTTCTATTTAGAAGATAAAAAAAAAAAAATATAGGTACCAACATATACAACTGTAAATTTACAGCACCATAGTTCTGTAACAGGTTTTTTAAATTTTCTTTTCAATTTCAAAGTCATTTATCTCAAAACTTACTAAATGTCACTTGTATCACTTTGCTTCTGAGTGCCTCAATTTTCATATGAATGGCAAGGCATTGGATATCACTAAATTTAGACAGAAAGGGGCAACTGATACAGTAAACATAACCTATAATTTCAACATATCTAAATATCCGTGTGGTGCAATTGAAAATTATTGAATCGTGCATAAATGAATGTACAAGAATTTCGCAATATTTAATCGAAATAAAGGCAGGTATTACACATACGAACAATGTAATTTTCACACCATAAATAATATTACATCTTAACTCGCAAGTGAATTATGTCTGAAGTGTCTCATAATCATTGTTTTAAATTTTATTAATGGAATTACAATACATTTTAGAGAAACATATGTTACTGTTTATGCATTCCAACTAATTTATATGGTTGAAACGCCGCCCTTCGTGATCAGGTTAAGCGAGTTACATGGTCTCCTTAAGGCCTGTATTAGATCACGATGCTGTGGCACAATCTATTGTTCCTAGTACTCACAGCGGTCCAAGCGGCTAGCAACTATCGCGAGATTTGCAAAAAATCATCCCAAGCTTCGTGACTGTATATAGTAGACTGTGATTCCAGTGATTAATTAAAATGTGGGAAGTTTGAAAGGGACACGATATACTTTTTCAAGTTTCGTTGCCCTTACAAAATATGGAGAATGGGGCTTGAGTTAAAATCCTGAAGTGGAATGACAGATTTGAACCTAGGATCCTTTACCAAAATGTAACTAATTGAAATCTGAATCCACACAACGGAGTAGGCCCATAAATCTTTCTTTTATCTAGTTAACACATATTCAGAATTTAGGAAAAAATTATCATTGGAATGACAAGATTTGAAGCCAGACCTCAGGCGAAACATTCTATAGAATCCCCCTCTATATATTATGAAAGTCCATGAACTTCAAAATAATACTCTCTCATCTCTTCACAATTTATAAGTATTTCCAGTTATAATGAATGGGACACGGAATTAAATAATTTGTATTGCAATAACAGGCTCGAACCCAAGACCTGGTATCTAACTGTCCTTAATTTAAACCCAAGATATCTCAAAATTTAAGTCAGCTATCTTACCCACAAACATAACATGAAATAAAACTAAAAAGAAAGAATATATTGGTAGGATGGTCTGAGAGACCGGCCACACTAAAGATGTTGCAGTCTTGGGCCACACTTACAGTAGCGTGCAAATTAATCCGAACACAACATATTTTTACATTTTCTGTCATTGTTGGCCTCATAGCTGCTCACACTGCTTTAATTGACATCTGTAGTACGTGTAATTCCATTGTTGAAGGTATGTCATTTTTTTTTATAATATGTGACATTTTGCCTGTCGTTTTGTGCTCATAAGCATTTCAGTTGTGTTGAAGACTTAATACTGCAATCCTGTGTACATTCTGTCGTCTTCACAAATGGATACAACTCCACGAAAACAGTCTAAAATTATAACATTAGCAGAGCATTCTTCTATGACACAGAGGCAAATTGCTGCAGAATGTCATATCGGTTTGGCTACTGTTAATTCGATCATAAAATGATACAGGGAGACTGGATCCATCACACCCCAGAAAAAAGGAATCTGTGGCCGGAAAAGGAAGACTTCACCTGCAGATGATCGTTTGTCAGGAAAAGTAAATTAAATCCTAGACTAACTACTGTCGACTTAACCCGCGAGTTAATGGCTACCACTGGGGCGAATATTCACGTCACAACAGTGTGGCATAGGCTTTTGGAAGCTGGACGAGGGCTCGTAAGCCTATTAAGAAGCAACTGCTAACCCCTGTTATGTGCAAAAAATGCTTAATGTGGGCAAAATTACATCAACACTGGACAGTGATTGACTGGAAGAATGTACTTTTTTCCGATGAGTCTCATTTCGAGGTCCACGGCCACCGTGTTTCTTACGTATGGAAAGAATCCGAAAAAGTAACAGCAGCTCATCTCCAACAAGAACCCAAATACCCCCCCCCCCAAAGTAATGTTTTGGGGTTGTTTTACACATGAAGGGCCTGGAGCATTAATACCTACCAAGGGAATGATGAATTCTGACAAATATATCACTTATTGGAAACCAGAATCGTATCCCAGCTGCAAAAATCATTTCCAGATGGCAGAGGTGTGTTCCAACAAGACCTGGCACCATACCATACGTCTCGAAAAACTACAGAATTTTTCAGCAAGAAGAATATTCAGGTACTCCCCTGGCCAGGCAACTGACCCGACATCAACCCCATTGAGAACTTATGGTCAATTTGCAAAAGAAGAATGCAAAAAATGGATTGTTCTACGAAGGAGAGGATGATTTCTGCCCTCATTGGTGTATGGTTTCGCAATGAAGAAATGAAGAATATTTGTGGGAAATTAGTGGAATCCATGCCAAATCATCTCAGAGCTGTTATTAGGAACAAGGGAGGCCACATAGATTACTGAGGTATGTCTTAGATCCTTTTTTTATCCCGTTTGAGTGTTTTTGCATAAGTAATTACATTGTTCGGATTAATTTGCATGCTACTGTGCGCAGGGTTAATACAGAGTTATACTGAATTTCAATATGATCCATGTGGATGTTACTATTTGCCATCTGAACATCAAAGGAAAATAAGCAGTAAACAAAGAGAAATCGTCCTCACATGATTTAAACTCTTCATACAGGTTTCCAAAATCATTAATTAAATTTTCTATGTTGAACACATATTTCAGTAAAGGCATCTGTCTTTCATAAAATTGTTCGTAAAAAGGTTGAAATAGCATTTCAAGATACTTTGCATAAATTACCCCTCGATACTATTGAAACAATTGGAACTAGAGGCAATGTTAAAGGAACTACAAGTATGAGTAAGTTATATGATCAATTAGTTCAATTTCCCCACGGGTTCCTCACCTTGAAAAAATGACAAAGTCCGAAAAAAAGTGTAGAGAGCTAATTTGTAGTACCAGTAATGTCTGCTACACAGTCATTCACAGAATTATTTGTACACATTGTGAATTACACAATGTGCATCAATGTAAATTGTCATCCAATACAGCTTCTTAAATGCTATCCAAAATTTTCTCTGTAAAAAGATTTAAATAGTATTTCAAGATACTTTGCAAGTATTTCCCCTTGATACTACTGAAAAAACTGAAACTAGAAGCAATGTTAAAGGACAGACAACATTTGAGACAAGTAATTAAAAAAAAACTTAAGGAATTACCAATGAAAGGGAAAATGTTGAGCTATACAGCCAATAGTTGACTAAAAATCATAAAGGTCTTTCTGTAAGGGAATGGAGAGAAGCACTGAATGTGACTGCGAACATCTCTGCAATGAGATCTGGACAGTGCTCTATCTTTTATTAAACAGCTGTTTACATTTAAAGTAATTTTGTAAAGAAATATTCGCCTGCAAGAAAATGCATAGGAGATTTGCTCGCAAACATAATGAGAATCATGTAAGAGTACTTTCTAAAAGACTAATTTGGTTGTCTCTTTAGTGTTGCCAACTAATACCAAACATCACCAAAGAAGGTAAAATCTCTATGCCACATACTATAATGATAATAATAATAATAATAATAATAATAATAATAATAATAATAATACAATAATAATAATAATAATAATGACAATAATAAAAAAATTATTATTATTATTATTATTATTAAAAATAACAATGTCTTGCTTAGTTACCACATCTCATCTTTATGGTGGGAGCTGTTTTCTAAATGGTTCAATAATTTAAGAAGTATTCTTTTACTCCTGAACTTCTCGCATATTATGCTGATAGGCCTAATTAGGATTAGTGTGATCTAATATTAAAATGTATTTTGTCTGGCAACATGAAATTCATTGCATTGACTAAATGAATGGAAATATTGAGAAATCCCACATGTCCACTTTTTTACGAAATTGAATTAGCTGTCATTTTGTATTCTACACAAAGAGTCATCTTTCTGAAGAGAGACACCACATCTTCCATTAAACCCTATGTCAGAATTCAGTTCTACTTATTTCCAATATGAAGAGAAACCACACATGTGCAGGACTTGTGGGGTTTCTCAATATTTTAGATTCTTAGATTGGCAGCAGATGCATAAGATTTAATTATTATTCATAGTTTGGTAACATTGTATATTAAATACAATTTTACCTCAATTAATAAAGGATCATTGAATCAGAAATTCGTAATATTTTACATACAACATTTTTCCGCAATTTATAACTAGTAGGCCCTACTACGAGTATTATTGTTATCTGAATTGAGATCAGTGTTGTGAATAGTTGATAAAATGTCTACCATGGAAAATGAATCATATGATGAAAGTTTTCTTACGAAAAGGAAAAGGAAGAATGCAGTGGAACTGAAAAAGTGGAAATTATAAAAAGGGCAAGGTTGAAAAATGAAACCTATACAAATTGGAAAGGGAAGAAGATTGAAGGAAAGCAGCATGGCTATGACTGCAGGTAATTAAGAAACTTCATATTTTTAAAACAATTTTAACTTTACTTCCAAGAATGTTTTGTATATAACTTAATAAATAAACGCAATTCATTTTCAGATGCAGAGGTAACAGAAGATGACAAAATTGAACTGTACTCCAAGTTTCTTGATTTTGAATCCAAAAATGAACAAGATGCTTACCTCCAAAGTCTGATCGAATTGAAACCAATAGGTAGGAAATGATCCCTGTGTAAAAGTGAAAGGAGAAAAAAACCAAAATCTCAGACATACGGTATGTATTGTGACAGCCGAGAGTCGATCGCGCGTCCCACAGAGAGAGGGGAGCGCGAGAGACAGGCAGCACAGCAAGGGAGGTTGCGCGCGCATCTGGTGCATGGGCATTTGCAGTGTGGTATGAAGCAAAGGGGATGCAAAGCTGCAGGTGCTTCGCTGTGCGAGGTGAAGGGGGGACTAAACCTCCCGAACAGAATCGTCCAGGAAAAAGCAGCGAGAACAGAAGTCTATAGAAGTAGAAATTTCGAGCATCGTAGTTTCTGGAAACCATGGTTTAGTGATAAAAAGGAGACGCGAAGAAGGAGCCAGCCAGTAGTTGTTGTTGGTACTGGACAGTGAGTTCAGCTTGTGAAATCAGCAGCACCCAGGAGTCTAAGGTTCGACACGCGATTGAACTTGAGCAGTGTCCAGGTGGAAGCAACGCAGTTGGAAGTCTTGAGTTCGAGTGCAGTGGACTATCTCTGGAAGTCTTGAGTTCGAGTGCAGTGGACTGTCTCTGGAAGTCTTGGGTTCGATATACTGTGAATTTGAGTGAATGAGCTAGAAGAACTAGCCAAGGCAAACGAACTATGAACTGACAGTTTTGTGTCGTAAATAGTGCTTTGTGAACATTAGTTGAGATTAGGAGTACATTGTTGTTCTCAATACCCAATCGAAGTGAATTGTCATTGTCGTCTGTGGAGTGCAATAATGAATACTGTGTTGATGTGTGGAGTAAAATATCCATTGTTGATGGGATTGTTTAAATTCAGAAATATAGAAAGCCATTATTGTTGTAGATAAAAGTAACATTATTGTGTTGAATTAAAAGTTACAGTATACTGGCTATCAGGGTCTAATGACAGAGTTCAGGTATGTAAAACTGCTTTTGTAAGTGTGCATGGCATAACTAATGAGAAGGTACAGCGACTGTGTAATTTGCTCAAGGATGACAAAAGAGGGAAAAATTACCCTGGAAATGCCATCCCAGTGAGAGTAATTTTGGCAATAGAAAATCAAATAAAATCATTTCCAGTTAAAAAGGCACACTATGCCAATCATGAATGTAACTATTTAAGTCCAACTCTTACTTTAAAGATAATGTGGTAAATGTTTAGAGATTTACACCCTGCTATTCATGTAAACTCTCAATTTTATCTCAAGATATTCCATCAAAATTTTAATTGAACATTCGGACAGCCACAGGTAGACACATGCTGTATTTGTGAACAGCTTAATGTTAAAATGGAAAAGCCCATCACTCAATGACACTGCTAAAGGTGTTGCAAAAGCTGAATTAATTATTCATAAGCAACGTGCAGATAAATTTTACAAAAATAATTCAAGCAATAGAAGAGATTTCTGGGAACGATTCTTCAGTTTTTGGAGTATTGTTTGATTTTATGCAAAATCTATAGCTCCCTCATGTTCCTGTACAGGACACTTTTTATATGCGCCAACTTACTGTAAGTTTATTTAACATTCATAATTTAAATAGTATGAAAGCTCATTTTTCCCTTTATCATGAGGGGATATCAAAAAAGTCTCCCAATGAAGTGTGCTCATTTCTTTTGGATTACATATGTAAAAATGTGGGAAACGATGTGAAACATCTTTATCTGTTCTCTGATAGCTGTGGAGGACAGAATAAGAATCATTCAGTCACAAGATTATTATTGTTAGTAGCACAGGAGAAGTTTGAAATAATCACACATTACTTCCCTGTAAGGGGCCATTCCTACCTACCCTGCGACCATGATTTTGGCGTAATAAAAGGAAACTGAAAAGGACAGATAGGGTTGATATTGGATTTTAAAGAATGGTGGCCTCATTATTATCGCAAGAATACATTGTCTCTGAAAGCTCAAGTGAGAAGAACCCCACGTTTTCAGAAACAACCATTTTAAATATCTGAATTCCATCAGTTTCATTACTCCAGTGAAAATCCGGGAGTTGTAAAAGCAAAAGTACACACAGATGGAATAATGGAACATACTTTTGTATTATCAGAAGTTTCATTGATTCCTCAGAGCCCTGAAACCACAGCCTATAAAGAAAGTTTGTCAATCAACAAGAAAAAGATGGATGATCTGAAAAAATTCTACAGATTCCTTCCAGAAAACGAAGTGGTGCAGGAATTCTATTCTGAAGTTTACTGTTTAACTACACATGAAAATGATTAAATATTATATTATATTGATGATCTGTGAGGGATTTTTTAACAAGTACTCATTTGTTCTGAATAAAAACGTAATTTTTTGTTCTATTCCGACGTTTACTGTTTGAGTACATATAAAAATGAATGAATATTGTATTATATTGATGATCATATTGATGATCTTTGAAGATATTCAAATAAGTAATCATTTTTTCCTGAATAAGAATGTAATTTTAATGTCCATTTTGACTACAGAAGAAAATGAATGAATATTATACTGTATTGACAATCTGTGAAAGAAAGATGTAATATTTTATTGTATTTCTTGCTCAGTACTTAACTAGTCAGATAGTCCAGTAGTAGTAGGCCTAGTGCAATTGACTAATTATTTGTGGTTTTGTTTTTCATTTCAGGAAAGTGTGGTTAATGATGATAGGTAACTTGGAAGCAGAAGAACACCACCTTGTAAGTGACTCCTAATGTGGAAGAACTTACGCAATAGGGAGTTTTGTTTTAGTATCATGGGGCATGAAATTGTACCTTGGCCAAATCATAAAAATGTGACACATGAGGAAAAACTTGAAGTTATTTGCTACAGAATGACAGACCGGGAAAAAAACTTTTGTCTTCCAGAGTATGACAGAATTGTGATTGATATAGACACAGTTGTTAAGAAAGTACAGATCTCGGATTATATCTCTACCGGTCAGTGGCAGTGGAATTTCATGGCTTATCTTATAATGTGGGTGTCAGCGAATTGAAAAGCATTACAACTTTCCTCCCATCTCGTCACCTCCCCATCGCAAATGTGACGTTGCAAAGAGGCAGACATAAAATATGAGATCTGTACCTATCCCCATCTGAGATAACTGTAGTAATTATAAATCTGAATTTTTAATTGGATGTGACAAATTAAATAATTAACCCTAGATTGTCATTTTCATTCGGTAAATAAACGTATACAGATCATTTGGTGCTTCATTTACATTGGTGGACGAATATGTACTGATATTTTAAATCAACTTCAGGACATGTGACTTCCGATATATAGTAAAATCATGCAGCTATGCATAAATCAAAGCAATATTCTGCTGAATAGAAAACTTACAACAATCAAACACACAAATAAATCTATAGGAATAAAATTACGTTTCTCAGATCGCTTTAAAATCTTTTACCTCACACTTCACTCCATAGTTATATTAATGTGAGGTATTGGTCTACTGTATTTTAAAATATCTTGTTTATCTTCTGCAGGAAATGAGAGAATGATGTCTCCAAAAGATTGCACACTAAATCATTTAACAGATTCATATTTCCATCGCGTTAATACATTTGCTAACACAATAACACTTCACTGCACATGTCACGACAAAGAATACGTATAGACTAAAAACGAAGATATAGGTCAGCAAGGGTGAGAGATATTACAATGTAGTTTCAAATTTTACGCCAACTTTCTTTATTACATAATATTCAAAATATTTCAATATCTATACAACACATAATATTCAAGAGATGCTAACGTTAAAAAAATACCGAATGTATATATGTCATATCTCATATTTAAATATTTAATTTCTTTACACAATATTTTATATTTTCTCATTTAGTTGCAAAATATTACATTCTGCCACCCTGGACCAATGTTTGTATGAGAGAGCGATTCCATTTTCTAAGAATAGAGAAAGTAGATGAATGTCTTTTCACCAGGCCTTCGCAAAAAAGGGTCGACAATTCACAGTATGCAAGTCGTCATCATGACAACAGGGTTTGTTTACTGAAGGCAAAAAGGAAAGCCTCCTTTGGACCTTCAGCATTCACATCCCTCACTAACTGGTCTGCTAGTCACGTGGCCTGACTGGTGAGGAGTTCATCTGAAGTACTCCAGAAGGACGTTAATTGAGCAGATCAAGCTGAACAAGACAGATTAAAACGTAGAGAAAAATATGGTTTAGTGAGGAATGCATTTTATTTTAATTTATTGATAAAATATATTTTATTAAAGTAGAAAAAAGGTATGAAGGTAGCCTTCACCTACTTCTCTTGAATAGCCGCCACTGCATTATGCACGTCAACAACTACAGTATTGCTAAAGTAGGCCTAAATAATTACCAAAATGTTACATCTAACCCTGACATATGATGTGAATTAAAAATGAAATGGATATAGTCAGTCCAGAATTCGAATGAGAATGAAAAATTATTGAAGCTTTCATTATTTGTAATCATAATATACTATTATTGTTCTTACGGTTAAAGTTGAGAGGTATCCACTTGTCATCACAACATTCAACAAATGGGCACCGTATCTTATCGAAGCCTGCATAGAGAACTGCTCCTCCTACTGAGAGACCAACTCCCAAGGTACTGAAGAGTTCAAAGCTTGTTACAGTAGTCGAGCAGAACAGAATTACTACCGCATAAATTAAGTTTTCAAAAATCTGAAACAAAAAAATCAGCACTTAGCAACTAGTATTTGAATAAAAATAGTATGTGAAACTACGAATTAAACTAACCTAGAGCAGAGTTAGACTAGACAGCAGTTTGGAAGGCGGTCGGCTGCTATATGCGCCGAAGCATTTCTGATATGTAACGTCACAAGCTTGTACAGTAGAACCAATCAGAATCAGTCTGTAACAAGTACTTCATGAGCTTGTTTGTTTGCGTGTGTTTCAATACATTGAATAAGTAAAACTAACATTTACTGTGTGTGTATAAGATAAATAAATGGAAGAAGAGACTGTAAAAAGGCAAGTATTGCACAGACAGGCGCGAAAAATAGTGATTAAGGTGTATAATTATTTTAAAAACGTTGACGAGCAGAACACTGCTGCAACGTTGCCAATGTACAAGAAACGACTGCAGAAGCATCTGGTGTGGGATTCATTTCATTCATTTATTTTATTCCATAGATCTTACATGAGCAATGAAGCTTTAAGATGTGGAACATGTCAACATTTTACAATATTACAATTACAATTTTTACAAATTTTTATAGTTTTACAATTTAGTAATTTTCTACAATTTTTTTTACAATTTTTACAATTTTGTACAATTTTTTTACATTTTTTTTTTTTTTTTTTTTTACATTTTGGTGAGATGTAGTGAGATGAGATGAGGTCCGAGGATTCGCCAAAATATTACCCGGCATTTGCCTTTTCGGTGGGGGAAACCTCGGAAAAACCCAACCAGGTAATCAAATCAAAGGGGTTGATGCCAAGGACTCGCCATAGACCATCCGGCTTCAGTCCCACGGCTGGGGAAAACCTCCGAAGAAACCAAAGTCCAAAGGGGGATCCAACCCAAGCCCGAACGCAGCTCCGGATCAGCAGCCCAGCGAGTCTGCCGACTGAGCTACATCGATGGCTCTACTAAAAGTATACAATACATAGCCAATCAGATTATTAAATTTACAAACGCAAACGATCATTCATAAGTTGAGCTATATTATAATACAAAACAATTTAATTAAATTTAAGGCATAAACAATTCAACCAGTTGTGATATACAGAAATTGATAATACATATCATGCAAACTACTTCAAATTACAAACACAAACAATTTATCAGTAGAGCTATATAGATTACTATTCAATTTAAAGCATATACAATTCATCGGCCAAAACTATACAAATATATACAATACAAAGTAGCATACTTTCATTAAGCTATACAAATTTGTGCAATTAATATCAAGTAGATTTATTCAATTTATAATCACAAACAATTCATCAGTTGAGCTATACATATTACCATTCAATTTTCAGTAGGTCTATATACAATTCATCAGTAGAGCTACACAGACTAGTAATCATTTTAAGAACATATACAATTCATCAGCCAAACTATACAAACATATACAATCAAATTAGTTCAATTTACAAACTTATTTTCGTTAAGCTATACAATTCATATGAAGTAGATTAATTCAATTTATAAGCTTAAACAATTCATCAGTTGACCTATACAGTATACTATTCAATTTACAGTACATACAATTCATCAGTTATGCTAAACAAAAAATACAATGCATAGTAAACAGATTAAGTCAATATAAAAACATATTTTAGTTGAGCTATATAAAATTGTACATGTCATTTAAGTAGAATAATTCAATTCACAAGCATAAACAATTCATCAATTGTGTAGAAGGTATGAGTATGTAGAAATTTGGTTAATTCTTTTCTGAACCTTTTCTCGTTGTTCTTCAAATGTTTAAGATAATTAGGCAGTGCATTGAAGACTGTTATACATGAATAGCGAACTCCTTTTTTAAAACAGCTTAGACTAACAGAGGGTAGATGAAGATCTGATTTATGTCTTGTATTAAAATTATGAATGTCTTGATTAGTACTGAATTTATCTTGGTTCTTAATATACAGCATCATTAGGGAAAGAATGTATTCACAAGGTAAAGTCAAGATTTCTAAGTTTCGGAAAATATTTTTACATGAGGTCCTTTTATGCACACCGGCCATTATTCTTATAGCTTTCTTTTGTAAAACAAAAACGTGTTTAGCTTCAGACGAGTTACCCCAGAATATTCATCCATATTTCATTACAGAGTGAAAATATGCAAAGTATGACATTTTAAGTAAGTTTATATCACCAATAGTAGATAAGGATCTTAATGCATAACAGGCAGAGCTCAATTTACGAGTAATACATTCTATATGCGTTTTCCAGTTCAAGTGATTATCCAATTCTAAACCAAGAAACTTTGTGCTTATAGATTCTTTGAGATGAGTTCCATTTAATCGAATACTGTAGCAAACCTGAGCACTATTGTGTGTACTAAATTTGACTGCACTAGTTTTATCAACATTAAGTGCTAGTTTATTTGCATGGAACCATTCATTCATTAGATTCAGCATTGTATTAGAAGTGTTTATAAAATGATCGTATTGTTTGCTTGAAATAATTACACTTGTATCATCTGCAAATAAAATTACATGGGATGAATTGTTTATGGTCAAGGCTAAATCATTAATATAAACTAGAAACAACAATGGACCTAAAATTGACCCCTGCGGAACACCATGTTTAATATTTCTAAATTCTGAATAAGTAACTTTATGACTATTTGGTACATTTATTTCTACTTTTTGTTTTCTATTTGATAAGTACGATGTAAACCAACCCAACATCTCATCTTTAATACCATAAAACTTCAATTTTTTTACTAATATACTATGGTCTACACAATCAAATGCTTTAGCCAAGTCACAAAAAATCCCACCTACATGTAGTTTCGAATTTAATGAATTTAGTATTTCATCCACCAAACTAAAAGCAGCATTCTCTGTCGATTTTTGTTTTCTAAATCCAAACTGTTCTAAAACTAATATATTGTTGGACTCCAGGTAATGATATAATCTATTATACATAACTTTCTCAAACACTTTTGAAAATGTTGTTAATAATGATATGGGTTTGTAATTAGCAATAGTACATTTATCTCCCTTTTTGTATATTGGTTTTACTATTGAATATTTGAGTCTTTCTGGAAAAATACCACATTGCATTGACAAATTGCATAGATAGCTTAACGGAGGGGATAATATTTCAGAACAAGCTTTCAGAACTTTACTTGGAATTTCATCATATCCAGAGGAATATTTTGTTTTTAGTTGTTTTATCACATGCATGATTTCTGCTGCGGTAGTGGGAATAAATTTGAGACCTAAAAACTCAGTGTTAAATACATCAGTTAGGTAACCAAGTGCAGCATCTTCTGCACAATCTTGAATGTTTAAGTTCTGAATAATATTTATATAGAAGCCGTTAAAATGATTTGCAATTGATTTTGGGTTATCTATTTTACTATCATTGATTTTAATGCAAGTAATATTTTCACTCTTTGAATATCGATTAGTTTCATTTTTAATAATATCCCAAATAGTTTTAATCTTATTATCTGAATTTTGTATTTTTTCATTCAGATACATTTTCTTTGCATCTTTTATAACTTTTGTCAAAGTTTTACAGTAATTCTTGTAGTAATTAAGAACATGGGGATCATCACTATTCCTACTCATTAAATATAGATTCCTTTTTCTAGCACATGATATTTTAATTCCCTGAGTTATCCACATGTTTTTACTTTTACATTTTTTCACCACCTTGACTGGAAAACATTCATTGAAATAATTCGTAAATGTAGTGAAAAATGCATTAAATTTAGTATTAATATCAATGGTATTGGTACTATATACATTTTGCCAAGATTCATTTTGTGGACATGTATTTAAATGATGAAGAGATTCAGCATTTATAATCCTTTTTTTTATTTTTAGATTAACACTTTGGAATTTTTCACTCATATTGAAAACACTTAGAATTTGTGCATCGTGATCAGACAGGCCATTGACTAATGGTACTGTTGAATAGGAATTCAATCTACTTTTATCTATAAATATATTATCAATGGCAGTACTACTTCCAGCTTGTGTTCTGGTTGGAAAACTTACTGTGTGACCAAGATTATAAGTTTCAAGAAGTGAGTTTAATTTTCTTTTACGTGAGCTTTCTGATAGATAATCTATGTTTATGTCACCACAGATTACAAATTCGGTATGTGGTTTATAAAGTCTTTTCAATAATGAATCTAAGTTAGTTGTAAATTTCTTATAATCCCCCATTGGCGCCCTATAAACACATAAGATAATTAAATTTGATATCTCATAACCAATTTGTATTCCACAGATTTCAATATCTTGTTCAAGGCAAAAATCAGATATATCAATTTTACTAAATAATAGATCCTCTCTGATAAAAATACAGGCACCCCCTTTTTGGAAGACATGTCTACAGAAATGAGAACCTAATACATATCCATGTAAAGTAGAGATGGGTCGGAGTCGTTCATTGATGCGAGCTAGCTCTTTGACTCCCGCTCCTTTTGAGGAGTCGTTCAAAAGAGCGGAGCGGTATAGTGGCCTCCCTCTTTCTCAACCAGCTCGCTCCTAGTGATCACTCACCCCACGCTTCACCACCGCGACAGCACCGCTCCGACTCTTCTACGATAACTGCAGAGCGGGTTGTTAACTGTATGACATAGTACACATGCTTCTCAATAGATGCCATTGCAATAGACATTCGAATCGGTTTGCATCGGTCTGTGAATGCGGAGAAAAGCTTCTTGTACACGTACAGTAAGGTAAGTTTCCATGTTATCCCAGAGGGAGAGAGCCCATTTACATTACTTACGCTATTTTACGAACCAGTAACAATCGTGAAGTATCGGTATGTAGTATAAACAGATCAATTAAAAACAGTTCTGAAAGTGTTGGTAAACAGGGACGTCGCTAGGGGGGTGCGAAAGGGTGCGCAAGCACCCCATAAAAATCGGAGCACCCCTTTCCACACTCCAAAGGGCAACTTATTAACAAAATACTAGGCATAAATTATTTTGAAGAACAAAAACAAACAAACAATTTCTTGCATGTGAAAAAACTGCGTCCCATAGTGTATCGTAATGGATTGAATAATAATAATAATAATAATAATAATAATAATAATAATAAACAGATGTATAGTATGCGCGCAAGTCATGAAAGAACATTTTGAATTTTTTATGTACCACATTTTTACAGCTCGCACCCCATCCGCACCTCCCTTGCTCTGATCCTGGCGACGTTACTGTTGGTAAAGTAGTATAAATAGCAATTATGAAAGTGTACAATGGTACATAAAAACGGCTAATGTGCAAACATGATCTATTCAGCAATAAGGAGAACAGAAACATGACAATAGGCAACGTTTAAATGTGTCTGTATTGAAGTGTAATTTAAACATCGCACGTCTCACTCTTTGTCATTGCGCATGACCACACTGACAGACGTGCTGCGTATCGTTACAGCTGTAAAGGAGCTGTGGAGCGCTTGCTGTTGTGGAGGGAGCGGATCGTTGGGAGTGAGCCAGAAGCAAGAGAGCGAGCTGAAGTTGCCTTGCTCTCCCAAGAGTAGGGAGCGAAATGCAATGAACGACTCGCTCTTTTGTAAGGAGGGAGCGGAGAGCCGCTCCAGAGCGGGAGTCGTTCATTCGAAACGACTCGCTCATGAGCAGCCCATCACTAATGTAAAGACAGTTGTAGTATTTCCTGTTGCTTCATATGATGTTCAGTTATACATAATATCTGAGGTTTATGCTTTTGAGTTGCTAGAGAAGTGATCAATTCATCAGTTTTTTGTTTTAATCCCCTAATATTTTGATGAAAAATAGTGAAGTTACTGTGTTCATTACTAGAAACATCAGAGCATTTACAATTTAGTTGAACTTGTTTCAAACACCTTACTGGTGGGAGGTTTAACCTAAAAAAGGAGAAGCCCTAGCATTAACTAACACAGGAATATTACATCTCTGCTTTTTAACATGGCTGCCTCTGATGCTATTAGCAATAAGAACCGAAAGGTGCTCCTTGCCTCTACCATTCAGATGCAGGCCATGTGACGTATATTCATACCTTCTTATAGGGCTTACATCTATCAAACCAATGTGTGATGCCCCAGGTCTCATCAGAGCCCGCTCAAGCCGCATATTCACGCTCCGCACCTTCCTGTGAAGATACGGCTTGTCGTACCTGCTGAAAAGACTGAGAAATCCCACATTGGTATGGCTGCTCATCTCAATTATGTTGTTGACATCTTTCTCAATAGAATAGTTACAATCGTTATCAATACTATTACCTGGCCCACCCACTATAACTACATGATCCCTCTTAGAAAAATCTGAACTCAATTTCATCATATCCTCAACAACATTCTTGAGAGGAGCATTAGGCTTACATACACTAGATACTTCAAACTCATCGCCCAGTTTCGACTTCAAGAGTGAGGAAATACCTCTTGCATGGCTGCTTCCTAAAATCAATACTTTACTCCTACAATCATTAATCTTATCTGTTTTCTGACTTACCTTTACTAGTGTCGATACTGGGTCTGAGTTCTCCTGATCACCATTCATTGCTTGAAGAGCACTGAATTTGTTGGTCAGTTTGATTGATGCAGCATCATCCGCAGAGAAACGTCTACTCCTAGATTTGGAATTCTTCGGTTTCATCCAAGTGTGAGATCTCCCTTTATTCGAAACACTAATGCTATCCTTCAAAGCTCTCAATTTATTAATTTCACACTTTGCCTCATCTAATTCCAATTCTAGGGCTCTGATTCTCTCCAGTTGATCGCGCATCTTTCTATCATATATACAATCACTACATTCCCAACTGCCTTTGTCAACAAAATTATCAGGATCTATATCTATACATTTCCAATGAAAACAGAAATTACAATTATTACATACCAATCCTTTCACTACAATCCTTCTACAACTACGACAGTTTCCAGACAGAGCAGCCATAGCACACATTATGTATATACTGTACCTTATTTACAAATTCAATTTCACTCACTTTTCAATTTAATATACTTACGTATATTAGTTTTAGGTTATTTCTACCCTTTAGTATCACCACACTATAATATTTCAATAGGCCAACACTACACTTTATCACTTCACTATACCACACTTTTCGACGTTGAAACTACACGACACGTCACTGCTCTTATATTTCGGTCTAGATGAAACTTCACTATTGATTGAGAACCGTGCAAGGAATATTGTTATTGAACGAAAGAATTTTTGTTTGGTGTCATGCTTACAGTAATCAACGGCTAAGATCATTATTGTCTTTTGATAATTTAAATTCTCGGGAAAATTTTAGAATACGGACTGCACCTACCAAATTATGTCTTAAAATACTAAAAAGAGCAGATTTGTCTGCGTTTGTCGAATGCGCATCATTATATTTACGAAAAGGCACTTTTCAGTGCCAATAATTTATTTTGTGTGCACAAAGTTGGAATTTTGAAGTAAGAGGGAAAGGATGCAGTCCGTGTTCTGGAGTTTATCCAAAATTTCATTTCTCCTGCCTGAATTCTACTTATCTCCTTCTAAGTCGTGGTCCAGGTCTCAGCACCGTACGTAACAATAACTTAAGCATGTAAAAACATTTAGCCCATACATGATAATTTTTATTTTTTCTGATACCTCCCGGTTCCAAAAAAAAAAAAAATCTTTTACTGTGATGGCTAAACCAGCGCTGAGGTAGTTCCCTTCGTACTCCGCTTATACACCTTGCATAAACGAATCTGTGACAGGTTAGGTATTAGCTTAGGACTGTGTTGTCTTGCGTAAGACGATCAACTGTATCTCCACAAAACAAAACAAAAAATCTTGTAAATTCAACGATTTTTCACTTCCGAAATCACCGGAACTACCTCAGTGCTAACCTAAAATTTAGCACCCAGTCCAATCCTATTAGTGATATTCCAGAATATGTGTAAAAAAAAATAATAAATCGGTAATCTCGTATTTGGCGTTATTCTAGTCCAGTGTATGCTATTACTTATCTCTCTCTCTCTCTCTCTCTCTCTCTCTCTCTATATATATATATATATATATATATATATATATATATATATAATGTACCGGTATCCTAAAGTATCCTAAGGCAATAAATATGCAAACCTTCATAATGATGATTCTGATGATGTAGATCTGGATCCAAAATTTGCTTTTCTTAAAAATCAGTCAGACAACCGGCACGCAAATATACCACATTCATTAAAAAAAAATAGAAGCCTAGTCAATCTTCAATGTAAACTTTCGGAAAATTATTTTCTGATCCAATTTGAAAACTTCCATACATAATCCTCAGTAAACAATGAAAATGGATTATCAATAACAGTAAAAATATAGTTACACAAATATCACATTTTCAAGTAATTCCCCATTTTGCCTATTACGTAAAATGACACATACACAAAGGTTCGTACTTCCACTTCTTTATTTAGGGACAGTCAACGAGTTTAAGAGTAACAAGAAAGATAATAGTGGCCCAGTTGCCGAGTACAGCGCTCTTAGCGGTGTATATTATCACCCACTACCGTCTGTATCTTTAAACTGCCTGCTCTATGCTTAAGTTTTTTTTTTTTTTTTTTTTTTTTTTTTAAATTCGTCAACTTTTGGATACAGTATCGAAATCTTGGGTGATCTCCCGACTGTTCCTAATTACTTTTACTTATTGCTGAGAGGCAGTTCATTTATGATGCTGCACTCCCGTCATAACCAGGATGAACAGCATGAAAACAAATTTGACAGATAACTATGAGAAGAGGAACAAAGGTGTACGATGTCTTGTGTAGTACTGAGGGTTATAAGTTCCTAGTTTTGATACATACACATTTTGGTGGGAATGTGCCTGTTTATAAAATGTTTCAGCGAATCTCCTAATGATAACTGGGATACTTTCCACTTTTAGATCTTGATGTATCTCTTCGTTTCTTGTGTACCACCCGCTGTTATGAATTACACGTAATACTTTATTTTGTACAACTCGAATGGGATCTAATGTTGTCTTAGGTGCGTATCCCCATACTGTAGAACCATACAAAAGCACTGATCTAATCAGCAATTTATAAATTGTTACTTTTTTAGATGTTGACAATGCACGTGTTTTTAAAAGGGGATACAGTTGTACCATTCTTGCTATTGTTTTTGCTCGTATATTTGCAATGTTGGTATGCCATAACAGACGACTGTCCAAATGGATTCCAAGATACTTAACAGAATCCTGAAATTCAAGGGCAGTACCATACAGTGTGAGTTTAGTTTGTGGTACACTTCGAGTTCTACTGAAGGCTATGACTTGACTCTTCATTGTATTTACAGTCAAGCGCCAATGTTGGAACCATTCTTCTAAAAGGTGGACATGCCGTTGAAGTCGACCAATGGCTAGATCGGCATTACGATGTGTAGTGTATGCTAGTGTATCATCTGCATATAAGGCTAACCTGGTGACGTCAGTTTCTGGAAGATCTGAAGTATATGCACAATATAAGTAAGGGCCCAGTACTGAGCCTTGCGGAACTCCTCCTTGAATTTTCTTTTGTCTTGATAAACAGCCGTCTTCCTTAACACAGAAACGTCTGTTCCGAAGAAAATCAGCAATAATATGAATCAGTGCATCAGGAACCTCTGATTGGATTAATTTATAAATTATACCAGTATGCCACACAGAGTCAAATGCACTTTTGACATCGAGAAATATTGCTACGGTAGTAGCTCTGTTGTTGAAACCGATAGTTGTTTGTTCAACAAGACGCAGCAGTTGGTGTGTTGTAGAGAGACCTTGTTGATATGCAGCCTGATAGGGTGGAATAAGGTTTGGTGCACTTTGTAGAAGTCTGGTCATAAGAATTCGTTCGAATACTTTGCCAAGGGCATTAATCAAACTTATTGGTCTGCGATTTGCTGGAACCTTTGGATTTCTCTTTTGTTTGGGAATGGCAGTAATATATGCAAGTTTCCAAGCATCTGGAAAATATCGATGAGCTATACACTGATTGAAAAGCTTGGTAATATACATAAGTGCCTTTCTAGGTAAGTTTTTAAGTTCCATGTTGTTAATTTTATCAGGACCTGGTGCCTTTTTTGGTTTAAGGCGTTTAATAATGGTTTTGACTTCTGACGGGCTCGTTAAACAAATGTACTGGGATACGGGACATAGTAGGAATGTGCTGACAGTTTCCTCGACATGGCGATAATGTTCAACTAAGCTGTCACATTCATTAGCAGGTTTAAATTGGTTCTCAAAACAATCGGCTATCAGTTCAGCTTTTTCACAAGACTTATAAACTGGGCCATCTTTGCCATGTAAAGGTTGATTTTTAGAGTAGGAATCATGTTTGGTTAACCGTTTGGTGATTGTCCAAATTTTATTTGACTGTCCTGCATCAGCAACATCTTTTTCAAATTTCGAAACTTTGATTTCTAGTGCCATTTTGTGCACTCTATTTTTCATAATGTTATATACGTTTTTGTCAATTTGTGATCTAGTTTTTTGCCAGCGCTTACGAGCTCTCTGTTTAGCCATTCTTAGTAGACGTAAATTCGAGTTTTGATGGAGATAACTTTGTATTGGTTCTTTCTCTAGTGAAGCATATTTTGCTGCTTTCAAAGTATTTTCAAAGATTTTAATTCCTTCATCAATGTCTTCTTTTATTGTAATCAATGGATTAGCAGAAATTGATTGTGAAATATATCCCCGATAGGACGA
Organism: Periplaneta americana; assembly: GCF_040183065.1. NCBI lineage: Eukaryota > Metazoa > Arthropoda > Insecta > Blattodea > Blattidae > Periplaneta > Periplaneta americana. The sequence continues at coordinate 93,507,426 of NC_091127.1, forward strand.
CCAATCCATGCTGCTTAAGAAAGCTTGAGGAAATAGCCTCTCAGTAGTTGCTCTTTCAATGATTAAAACAACAGGGTTATGATCAGAGGACAGTTCTTGTAAAGTGTCTATAAACAGGGGTACAGTATTACATCTGAAAAGAAATCCATCAAGTACATCTGGTTTATGATTTGCATTTTGAGGGTAGAAAGTAGGTTTGTTAGGAGCTAAGATTTGATAGCCGTGCTTGTCAGCATGTTTTGAGAGTATGCGACCTCTGGTTGTTGTTACGCGTGAATTCCACTCAATGTTCTTAGCGTTGAAGTCACCGCCAATTATAAAATTATTTGATATACAGGATATTGCATCAAGTTCTGAAACTAAGAAAGGCTTATTTGGAGAGCAATACATCGATCCAATTAAAATGGTTTCGTTATTGTACTGAATTTCAATTAAAGTTATAGATATGTGTGTAAGCTGGGGTGATTGTATTCTGTAATGTCTAATACAATTTTTAATTAAGATAGCTGTTCCACCAAAAGGGCCATTACTTCCATCAGAGCGATACACTGTATAATTTTTAACGCTGAGTCTCTTATTAGGTGTTAATTGAGTTTCTGTGATTAAAAACACATCTATATCATGCTGATGTAAAAAGTCGTCAAGTACATTTTTATCCCTAGTCACTCCATTGGCATTCCAGGTCACTATTTTTAGTGGCTTGTGTAACGTTTGTCTGGGTATATTTTGTTCCATTTCCAAACAGACTAGAAACACCATCAATGAACACTGATATTTTATTAAAAATATCATTTTGTTGCTTCACTTGCAAGAAGGTTTGATGTAAACATCTTAAATAATAACTGATGTTGAATGTTTTTAAAAAGTTCCACCATTCTCTCAATTCATGAAAAAATTGACTAATAGATGAACTGTCAGCAAATTGATCTGGTGCCTGTCGAGTATTATTATCAATATTTACCTTTCGGAATCCTTTAATAACCTGTTGAATGACAGGAAGTGGAGGAAAAGACTGGGCAGAAAGATCTGGCTGCTTCTTATGGGTAGGATTCCTGGTTTTCGCTCCATTTACGTAAGCTTGGTATTTTGGACACTGTCTAAAATTAGCAGGATGATCCCCTTGGCAATTTGCACATTTTGCAGGAATAGAAGTAGGTTTTTGACAAGAATATGATTCATGGTTCTCACCACATTTAACACATCGTGGTTGGATGTGGCATGAATGAGCCTTGTGGCCAAACCCTTGACACTTGTAACATTGAATCGCCCCTTGCCGGGAGATGTAATCTTCAATTTCCACTCTAAGATGGCAAAGACTGCGTAACTGACGAATATCGGGTTTGTCTTGTAATTGATTTACTGTCAGGACCCAAATTGGCATAGGCAACCATGTCATTAAGCCTGTGTTTTCATCTTGGACTTTTTTTCTTAATTGTCGAACTGACTCAATAGGATAATTTAAACTCCGAAGTTCAGTTAGGATTTCTTCAGACGAGGATTCATTTGGAAGTCCTTTTAGAACAACTTTCAATACTTTTGAAATGTTATAAGGAAAGGTATAGAAATTATATTTTTGCAGAATCAAATAATCTTGTAATTTCTCAAAATCATCTTTTGTTGAAACATATAGTTTCAGACCGACAGGACTAAACTTCCCTTCTGCTAATATTTGAAGCGAGTTCTTCAAAGTTTGTTGCAACTTAAAGTAATCAACTTTACTTGTTACCACAATAGGGGGTGGTGGCTTATGTTTCCGACTTCCATTTTGGGAATTTGCAGATTTTTCTTCTGTGGTGGAAAAATCCATTTGTGATGTAGGTTGTTGACTTATAGAATTATCTATTTCAATTTCTGGATCTTCTAATAGTGGTTGGAAAACATTGTTAGTTTTCACCGGAACTGTAGTTCCCATTTTCTTATACAAACGAGTAGCTGAAGTTCGGGGAAGAACTCCCTTCATTTTACTATGTACTGACTTGAATTTAAATTCATGTATGTCGGCTTCTCTAGGTGAGGACATTTTTCCGACTTTACGCCGTGTTCCAGAAGAGTTATGAACTTCATCAATATGCGAAGAAATGGCATTCTTTTCCAGTTGTGGATTTATAGCAGCATCATAGATGTCTGAATGAACCTGAGCAGTAGTTATAATTTCACTGAAATCACTCGAATTTTCATTAGAAGTCATATTGAATAAACAACACAATGGGTCCGTCTACAGACGGCCCAAAAACGAAGAGAATGTAACTCAAATAAATATAATAATTGTAATTAACACACAAAAATTAAGAACTTGCTTTCAGCACAAATTTTAAATAATCTGAACACTAGTGAAAGTTAAACACAATGTGAGCACTGTACGCAAAAAGACGCAGCTACTAACTGACTAGGACTGCACTCCACCGCGTACCACAGCCAACTCAAGTTTTGTATGGAAAGTTGCGTGCAGAAGTATTTCTACAATCTGCCGTCAGAGTACACTAGTGAACACCGCATCAGTACTAATAGCACATATCTTGCACGTGGTTGTGCATGCATTATTTTAGCACAGTCTAATAGATACAGTCACGCAACTCATACGTATAAAATATGCCAACATTTGACAGCTGGCGCGACAGTAGCCCTCTAGCGGCAGGCAAGTTAAAAGTGTGCACACGACATATGATAACACATCAGAAGACGGGTTTTGCGTAATTTATTTTATATTTTTATGCTATACAATAAGTGTATATGATTCTTATTAGTTCTACTTTAGAATCCTGGAAGAATTTCACACACAGTTAATCTACATGTTTCAGAAGCTGGGAATAAACATAATTCTTTCTGCTCCTTACAACTGAATCATGGCCCTGATCTCCTATCATGGTTTGAAATGATATAATTGTTCGTTGCGTGGTCGGTTAATTCAATTCATTCCTAAATATATTTATGAATCATTGGAACTTTGTATTTCCTTTGAGAAGAGTAAAAATTACGTAGCAGCTTCAAAATTGTACGGAATATCTCGTAGGGTACATCGCGTGGTGAACTCCTCTCCCTATTTCCTGAGAAATTAACGATTTTGCATACCGCAAATTGGGGTAAACTCGGCCGCTGAGGTAAACTTGAAAATAAAGAAAAGGGGAGGATTTAAACATTAATATGAAATTCATTATTTTTCCATTTCTTAACAACCGGTATTTCCTTTATTATTTTGATCACAAATCGTGCTGATGTTATGGTTTAAATTTTTATGGCAGGATTACCGCATTTTACATTACATTTCCAGTTTTCACACAAAATGCCCAATTTTAACATATCCTACCTATAAATACGTAATTTACATGCACTTACTGTTAATATGATGTAGGTGAGAACAAATAAATGAACATACAATTTTGTTGAAAAAATTGTAACTTCAATTAACTCAGAAAATGTAGGCCTAATTTTATTTTCAGAGCAGAAGTGGTGTAAGTCAAAAATAGGTAATGAGGGTTAAAGTAAACATTCTGTAAAATACATCGCAAAGCGGCAGTTAATATTTGAATGTATTTAAACTATTAATAGTCAGTGAATAGCACGAAAGATATATTAATTGCTACTTTGCGCTGTATTTTACAGAATTTTTACTTTAAACCTCATTACCTGATTTTGACTTACACCACTTCTGCACTGAATGGCTCAAATAATCACTGGGAATGTAAAATCAACACCAATAACAGTCATGCAAATTATTACAGAAAAGATTGCTTTTTATATTAAATTTAAAAAGGCTCTTTTATTTCTTGAGAACTTAATACGTCTGCCACATGAATCTACACGAACACATCAGAAATTTATTGACACAGTTTGGATTTATTCAAGGAGTGAATATTTTGCAAAGGGATTACTATACTCCATGAATTCTTGCAAAATTAACACCATGATACCTACTTTAATGCTATATAACATTCAACTTTTGAAAATATAAAGAAAAAAACACGAATACAAAAATTATGGAATTACTTGCATTAAAAACTGTAGTTGTATTACCCAAAATCGGAATGGTTACACATTTACACATATGATCTCTGCAAAAAAATAATATACTGTAACAGGTATTTACTTTGTTTTTGTTTAAACTGTCCTTCCTGACATACAAATAGGTAACTGATAAGTAATAAAATAATGTTTTATAGAACACAATACGTAGGCTACCTACAACGTGGATTATTGGTTATGACTGAGTTATGGTTTTCTCTTGGTCTTTAGGGAATCTGAAGAACGACAAATTCGGAGATTTAAACTTGTTGTTACTGCAATTTTCGTCATTGCACACATTGCCTTTATTCCGACGCATGATTAAAACGTTATTATAACAGCTTGCATCCCTTTAAAGCATGTGCTGGCTGTATCAATCCTATGACCAGTGCCTTGCCTGCCGCTTGGGCGCTAGTGTTGCGAATGTTGGCAAAAAAAGTGTTGAAGTTGCGCGACTGTATCTATTAGACTGTGATTTTAGTGTTATTTTCGGTTTTTGAAAATGGTAAATTGTTGTGTGCCATTATGTAAATCGAATCAACGAAGTTCTCAGTCTAAAGGTATACGATATCATGAGATACCATCGGCTAAGGAACTTCGAGAAAAGTGGCTTTCGGCAATTTCTAGACAAGGCGCGTGTAAGGGTAGTAGTTGGATTCCCGCCGACCATTCTCGTGTTTGTAGTCTCCACTTTCGCATAGAAGACTATAGAGAAAATTGTGCAAGGTAAATTTTAAAACCTGGTGTCATACCAAGCAACTTTCCAAATTACCCGTGTTACCTACAACCAAGAGAGAAGAAATCGCGAAAGGAACCTGCTGTCTCCAGAGCAAAGAACGAAATTCGCATCGACATAGACTACGGTATGTAGGCCTATTTAATATTAAAAAAAAAATGTTCATTTTATGTAAAATCCTAAATACAAAAGTATGAATTTCTTAATTTAAGTACGCTCTTTGATTATTTCAGAAACTATCTCTCACGACACAAGAATCGATATCCAAGATGAAGTTACAAATTCTAAATGTGACGTAGCCATTCAAGTAGACATTATTGATACAAGAAATAGTGCAAGTCTGTATCAAACGAAAGAAATTAATAGGCTTCGTTCCAAAATTCTGAGGCTACAAAAGAAAATTATGGAATTGGAAAATGATGTTCAAAACGAAAAAAAAAAAACAGTCAGATAATCATACTGAAATTAATAAGGTCATGGCTCTGAAAGATGCTGCGGGCAAAAAGGATATCAAAGCCGTATATCTAATGGACCAATTAAATAATTTTGGACGAAAAAAACCGGAATGGTCAGAGTTGAGCATTCGCTATTGTATAGCATGGAGATCAATATCCCCAAAGGGTTATGAACATGCCCGAAATTCCAAATTATTGTCAGCTCATTCGCGCTCCACTTTAGACAGGTATATAGGAAATACTGATTGCGATGCTGGAATTTCACCACTGATTAAATGCAGACTTAGGGCTGAATGTGAGTCTCCAACCAATGGAAAAGATAGTATCTATAATAGCCGATGAAATGGCAATCAAAGAAAGGTTGCTATATGATAGAGCGAGTGATAAGTTTTTCGGAGTTGTCAATGCTGAGGGGGTTTATGATGAATGTATTGGCCTTAATCCTACTTTAGCAAACAAATTACTCTGTTTTGTCGTGACTGGACTCTCAACCAAGTACAGCATCCCAGCAGCTTATTTTCTTGTGAGGAGTTTACAGGGCCCTGATCTTTTTCTATTGACTGAAAAAGTAATCAGAGCTGTAGAAGACTGTGGCTTTCATGTCTTAAGATTAGTGACAGATAACCATAGAACCAACCATTCTATGTTTAAACATTTTGGTAATGGTGAACTCCGAACTTGTGTTCCACATCCCTGCCATCCGCAGAGACAACTTTTTCTAAGTTACGATTATTGTCACATCATAAAAAATGTGAGGTCGCAATTTCTGGATAGGGAAATGGCTGATGGCAAAGGGATAATAAGTTCAAAATACTTGAAGGAAATTTATCGTCTACAGAAAGATTTGACTGTTAAGCCTGTTCGATGTTTTACAAGAAAACATATAGAACCGACCTCTTTCGAGAAGATGAATGTTCTTTCTGCCATTCAGATTTTCTCCCCTGCGGTGACCGCCACAATAGAGTTTATGAAGGACAATCACACTCGATTTGTCACTAATTTCAATTTTGCAGACGCCACTTCAACAATAAATTTCATGAAATGCATGTATAAATTTTTTACAGCGCATGATGTAAGTGATAAAACTCAACATCTACGGCAAAACAATCCTGATTCTATGCATTTCTATGCAGCAAATAAAGAAAGACTACAATGGTTGAAAGAAGATTTCTGTCACTATATAGAGAAAATTCAGATTGAATCTAAACGAGCCAGTTTGCAAGGACTAACAAAGAAAACGGCTGAAGCTCTTTTGTTTACGGCTAATTCCACGGTTCAGTGTGTAGTCCACCTTCTTGACAATGGTTTTTTTTGTCCTCACCAGGAGATTCTCTAGCGATCCTGTGGAAGCTTTATTTAGTGCTGTCAGAATGGGTGGTGGAAGCAATGACATGACTGACGCACGTACGGCAGCATTCGCAATCAAGAGAATTGTCAAATCTGGGCTCATGACACCTTCGAAATCTGCAAATGTCGCGAACAATATATATGATTATTGTGGGACAGCCATCAACTCAGAAGGCAACAGTTCTGTCAATGGGGACGTAAATCATTGTTCCGACCGAGTTCTTCCTGATCATGTATTGTGTATTCTGGACAAACTTCGACTTCCTGATTGTAGGATAGATATCAATTTACAAACAGTTTCACAAGCTCTGGTATGTGGATATTTAGTGCGCGTGATAGAAGAAAGAGTGAATTGCGACATGTGCATCAGCAATATTTCCATGCCTAAGGTATCGACACCATTAATGGACATAATTCGTCACCAGGACAGAGGAGGACTTAAGTACCCTAAACCGTGCTTTGTAGGTTTAATCAAACACCTGCAGGAATTTGTTGAAGCTGCTGTGCCTTATTGTAAAAAGTCCAGCTGTTTAGTGCAAACTATTTCTACTTACGTCACTTTGCCATTAACGCAGTGCACATTGCTGATGTGTGGGGAGTAATATCACCAACAGATAATCAGTGAGTTACTGGTACTGAAATTTGTTAGAACTTTGCTAACTAACATAGGAAACAGAAGAACGCAAAAAGTGTCCCGTTCCGTTTGCCATTCAAAACCTTCGTTCAGAAAGATTCTGAAGTTATAAACTGGGGTTCTTGGTCTTCAGGAATCTTTATTATATTTACCAGGTAAGATTTTACATCTACGTAAAGTTTATATACTTCAATATGATCTAATTAAGGGCTAAAACACATAATACTTATGTGGAACGTATAGATATACATAGTTGACTTGCTGTAGCTAAAATACAATATACTGATTAAGTGAAACTCAAGAACAGTTTTTATTTCTCGTCAGAAAGATACAAAAACAATTCACAACAAAACCGTTGCCAAGGAGAGCTGAATTTCCATAGCCCACTCCGTTGTATCATGAACATAGACGTAGGCCAGTTGTGACTGCAGAACTCAGAGCCCTACATGTACTCCCCTCCCAGTGACGCTGAGTCACGAAACTTTTCTTGCACCAGGATAAGTTCTGAATGGTGGGGGATGTGAAGAACTTGGTCGTTGATGATCGGAGGTCTTGTTCCCATCATCTTCAGAGAAGACTTCGTAGAAAGCTGGCTTAAGTCTTTCTGTGGAAATGGTTTTAGGGCTCCCGTGAATATCGACTTCGAACACGTAGTCAGATATCCTACGAAGAATTCTATACGGTCCTTCATACGGTGGTACAAGGGATCCTTTAGTTGCCACACGAACAAAGACATGCGTACACGTATATAATGTCTTATGCTGAAAAGCTCTTCTGTTGCAGTGGTGAGCAGCGGGAGTCGATCTGACAGTGCGCATTAACTGTCTGTGTTTTTCAGCGAAGGCTCGCTGCGACAGTTCGGTTTGATCGTCGACGAAAAACTCTCCTGGAAGTCTTAGTGTCGCTCCGTAAACCATTTCTGCGGGCGAAGCGTCACAATCTTCTTTGATGCTGGAGCGCAATCCAAGTAGGACAGCCGGTAAGATATCGATCCAACATTTAGATCCCGTGTGACACATGATAGCGGCTTTCAGTGACCTATGCCAACGCTCTATCATGCCGTTTGAGGCGGGATGAAAGGCTGTCGTGCGTATTTTTGTAGAACCAATGAGATTACAAAACGCTCGAAAAATAGCAGATTCAAATTGCGAGCCTCTGTCTGTTGTAATAGTGGCAGGTGCGCCGAATCTTGCGATCCAAGTCCTGAAGAATGCGTCTACAATAGTCTCTGCAGAAACTTCAGATATCGGGACCGCTTCAGGCCATCTTGTGAATCTATCAATCATTGTCAGGCAATACTGAAAACCTTTGACAACTGGAAGCGGACCAATGATATCTATATGTACGTGAGCGAACCGCGCGCTTGGCATAGGAATGTGTAGGGGCACATTTTTGTGGTGACGACTTATTTTACTTCTCTGGCACTGAAGACACATACGAGCCCACAGCATAATTTCTTTATTCATTCTAGGCCAAACAAACTTGCGCTGTATAAGTTTCTTAGTTGCTTTACCGCTAGGGTGAGATAGGTTGTGAATGTTATCGAAAACTTTCTTGCGAAGACAAGATGGGATGTAAGGTCGAATGACCTGCGTCGAAACATCACAATAAATTTCTTCCTTTGATTCAGTCAGCGAAATTTTTGTTAATTTTAAGCTGGTCGAATTAGATTGAAGAATATGTTGAAGTTCTTCATCAGCAGCCTGTGCGGCCATGAGTTCATCTGCGGATATTAGCGTCGGCATGTCTATGGCACCTATACGTGACAAACAGTCTGCTACAGTGTTGTCTGCACCCTTAACGTGGACGATTTGCGTCGTAAATTGACTAATGAAATCCAAGTGACGGAGCTGCCTAGGCGAAGCTTTGTCTGCACTTTGATTAAAAGCGTGAATCAATGGTTTGTGATCAGTTACGATAATCAGTCTTCGTCCTTCAACCATACAACGAAAATAATTAAGGCTTTTGTAAATTGCTAACAGTTCACGATCATGTGTGCTGTATTTAATTTCCGCATTGGTATGCTTCTTAGAGAAAAAACCCAAAGGTTCCCAACGACCGAAATTGTACTGCTCGAGCACAGCCCCAGAAGAAATATCAGAAGCATCCGTGCGAAGAGCTAGAGTAGCATTGTCCCGTGGGTGAACTAAGAGAGTTGCTTTTGCTAATTGTTGTTTGCATAGCTCAAATGCTTCTTCAGCCTCTCTATCCCACGTAATAAGACGCTTGTCATTCTTTTTTGCACCGTGAAGATGAATATGTAGTGGGGCTTGTATCTGCGCCGCATTGCGGAGGAAACGCCTGTAAAAATTAATAATACCGAGAAACTTGCGCAAGTCGGCAATGGTCTTAGGCTTGGGGTAGTCTGCAATTGCCTTAATACGATCTTCAAGCGGCCTAACACCATGTTCATTGATTGTGTAGCCTAAGTAGTTAACTTCACTGTTGCCGAAAGAACACTTGGATAAGTTAATAGAAAGTCCATGTTCACGCAACCTCTGGAAAACAAGACGAAGATGCTGTTCATGCTGTTCCTCGTCTTTCGATGCTATCAATAAGTCGTCGATGTAACACGTGCAGAATTCAAGTCCACGAAGTACGCTATCCATTAGACGTTGCATAGTCTGTGCAGCATTGCGTAATCCAAAGGTCATGACGTTGAATTCGAAAAGACCGAAGGGCGTTATTACTGCTGTCTTGGCGCTATCGTCTGGAGCTATGGGTACTTGGTGATAGGCTCTGGTAAGGTCAAGAGTACTGAAAATGGTACAACCGTCCAGCCGTTGAGTTACATCATGTATTTGAGGAACTGGATACTTATCAGGGATAGTTGTAGCATTTAAACGACGGTAATCCCCACAGGGTCTCCATCCTCCGTTCTTTTTAGAAACGAGATGAAGAGGACTAGCCCAGGGACTGCTCGAGGGAGTACAGATACCTTGAGATAGCATATAATCAAACTCCGCTTTAGCGACCTTAAGCCTCTCAGATGTAAGACGTCGAGCACGTTCTTTGATAGGTGAGCCCTTCGTTTTGATGTGATGTTCCACACCATGTTTTGCTGGGCCAATAAATGGCGGAACCTTAGTTATGTCAATAAATTCTCGCAATAACAGCTCGTATTTTCCGCTAGCTATCGTAGAAAAGGTTGACAAAGCAACTGTGGTTAACTTGCCAATTGTAGCTCTGGCCGTTGAAGGGTCTGTAAGCTTTCGCTGCTTGAGATTAACTAGAATACCATAATGTTTCAAAAAATCAGCTCCAAGTATAGGCTGAGAAATGTTAGCAATTGTGAACTTCCATGGATATTGGCGTCCTAGATTAAGGTCCAGTGTAATGAGCCTCTCGCCATAGGTATCTATGACTGACCCATTCGCTGCATATAGTTTGAAATCAGCTGGTTGCTTACCGATGAAGTTTGCCTTAGAACGGGGAAGAACAGATAAATCAGCTCCCGTGTCAACGAGAAAGTCCAAGTGATTAATCTTGTCTGTAACAATGAGACGATTTTTAAATCTCTCGTCATGGACCGCCTCAACTCCAGACGACGTCACTAGTTTTCCGAATTTTTCTCTAAGTCCAGCAACAAGGCTGTATACATCGTCTCGCGTTAGCTCCAAACTTAAAATGATAGTAGCAAACTTTATCTTTCTTCTATTTGTAAAGTTTACTTCGTTGGGTATCGGATGACGACCCGCCGTTATTTTTAAGATGAGGAGATTTGTACTTAGACAATTTGCATAACTCGTCTACTTTGCTTTTCAATTCCGTAACCTCGTCAACAATAGTCGATAATGTAAAGGGTTCTTGCCGAGCTACTGACATTTGAGTTGTTACGTTCGTCTCCTGCATCTTGTCAGCTAAAAATGCTAGCTTGTCCAAACTATCCTCTTCTCTGCAAAGCAAAGACATTCTAATAGTGGGTGCTAGTTGTGCTAAGAAGAGTGACTTGAGGACTTCTTCACCTAAATGGCCGGAAGCTAAACTTCTGAGCTCTTGTAGATAGTGGGACGGTCGTTTCTCTCCTATAGGTATGCCGCTCAATAATCTATTGAGTCTTTTGTTGATTGGTTCAGCAAAAGCGGCAATGATACGTGTTTTAATAGCGTCATACCTGCCCGTGGCTGGTGGAGATTTAATTAAATCAGCTATAATTGGAATAAACGTATGATCAGCGTTACTTACTATACATTGGAATTTTGCTTGATCTCGAGTAATCCCTGCGAAACTGAGAGCATTTTCCACCACTGCAAACCATAGCTCTGGATCGTCCTTGTAGAATGGAGGAGGCTTCTCAATATGTTGTGCACACACAACGACTCTGTCACCACTACTAGTTGGTAAAAAACTTTGCTCTTTATCTTCGTGCGTGTTCATATCACGTCGGGGTCACCAATATTGTAGCTAAAATACAATATACTGATTAAGTGAAACTCAAGAACAGTTTTTATTTCTCGTCAGAAAGATACAAAAACAATTCACAACAAAACCGTTGCCAAGGAGAGCTGAATTTCCATAGCCCACTCCGTTGTATCATGAACATAGACGTAGGCCAGTTGTGACTGCAGAACTCAGAGCCCTACATTGCGGTGTTCGGTGCTGCCATCTATGATGTGACTGGCTACGCGGAAAGGTTAGCATAGAGCAGGCAGTTTAAAGCTCGATTCACATTATACGTCACATCACCGTCACGGACCATCACCGTCCAATGCAAACTCATTCACATTTAACGGCAAGTGACCGTCAGTTTGCCGTCATCAAGGCTGTAGGAACTGTGCTCTCGAACAATGCCGATATTTAGCAAACAAAAACTTGCGATGATTGCTGTCTTGTTGGACGAAGAAGAGGCCGAAAGAAGAAAACGAAACAGAATATGGATGAAAGAAATGCTCAGAAAGAGGAAGAATATAGGTGAATATCATACTATACCGACAGTTGGAGGATGATGAAAGTTGCTTCTATAAGTATTTTAGAATGTCAAAATATCAGTTTTATATTTTGCTTCAAAAATAGAAATACAAATACAAAAACAAACACAACATTTAGAGAAGCAATTTCAGCAAAAGAAAAGTTGATGGTTTGTTTAAGGTAAGTCCTTCTAGATTGTAGTCTAAACAATGAAATGGAAAAGCAATTATGTCAATTAAAACAAATTATTGTTTGTCAATCCTTGCATAAAATCACTCACAGGAAAACGTTAATTATTCCACAGGGGAAAATTGTTAATAGTAGGTTTGAACTGATGATATTCCTGACACGTGTGATGGTGTAGGCGACGGTGTTTGCATAGTTGTCAGATCATGTGACGTAGTTGAGGTGTCCGATAAGTAACCCTATCTGTTTGCAGCTGATTGCCTTGCAGCACGGGATGCTGATAGTGAGCTGGTGGTGCTGAAGAAATCGAAGGCTGCTCATTGCTTTGGGACTGGAACATCCTTTCTTGAATTTCTTCGTATTCAAGATTAGAAATTATATTGAAAATTTTTTATTTTTCCAGATTTTGTCTTAATGGTGAAAATTGTTTCACTGTGGCAGCTATGCCGTTGAAAAATGCATCTATTGGGTCCGCACTGCAGGTAGACGTCAATTACTTTTATTTGTCATTGTTTTCTAATAAATATTTCATTAACGAGAGATGAGCTGTTTCCTTCTCCTGCACCTTTTTCTTTGGACGCCTTTGTGACCCTGTAACTAGAGGATCAGTGTTCTTGCTTCTGGCAGTACTGATTTTCTTAAGTCCTGTGGATGTGAAGCAGCAATCTCTCCAGTCTCTTCATTTGTATCATTGTTCAAACTTTCTTCTTCTCCTTGATTGTTCGAATCGTCACTGCCTTGAGGTTCAACGTTTCCTATAGTTTCTCTTTCTTTAATAAACGGAATCAGAAATAACATATAATCTTCATATTTCCATTTTTTTTCGGTGTTGGTTACCTGTCCGCTCTTAGTCTTCCTCTTTTTTAATGCCTTTCTAAACTGATCCCTTAATGAAACCCACCTCACTTTGCATTCTGGATCTGAAAAGATTGAATCGGCCTCATTCATCACCGAAATCATATTCATAACAAATCAGTAATACATATACAGTCACCATCTAGTTCACAACAATAGAATAGACCTTCGGATTTCAATAAAAAGATACTAGCAATATGACTAAAGATGTTAAAGCGAGTATAAATAACAGGGAGGAAGAAGAAAGCATAAACAATTCACGCTATCAAACCGTCCACGTCACATCAAAACATTCTCCTCGAGAATCCCAGACGGTCCGTGCCGTTGATGGGCTGTGACGTTGCCTGTATATGTGAACGCTATCATACAAAACGCATTGTACAATGTTTTGATGCAAAGCTGCTGGTCCGTGATGTGACGGTGATGTGACGTATAATGTGAATCGAGCTTAAAGGTACAGACGGTAGTGTCACAGTCTAATAGATTCAGTCACGCAACTCATACGTATAAAATATGCCAACATTTGACAGCTGGCGCGACAGTAGCCCTCTAGCGGCAGGCAAGTTAAAAGTGTGCACACGACTTATGATAACACATCAGAAAACAGGTTTTGCGTAGTTTATTTTATATTTTTATGCTATACAATAAGTGTATATGGTTCTTATTAATTCTACTTTAGAATCCTGGAAGAATTTCTCACGCAGCTAATCTACAAGTTTCAGAAGCTGGGAATAAAAGTAATTCTTTCTGCTCCTTACAACTGAATCATGGCTCTGATCACGTATCATGGTTTGAAATAATATAATTGTTCGTGCGTGGTCGGTTAATTCATTCATTCCTAAATATATTTATGAATCATTGGAACTTTGTATTTCCTGTGAGAAGAGTAAAAATTAGTAGCTTCAGAATTGTACGGAATATCTCGTAGGGTACATCGCGTGGTGAACTCCTCTCCCTGTTTCCTGAGAAATTAACGATTTTGCATACCTCAAATTGGGGTAAACTTGAAAATAAAGAAAAGGGGAGGATTTAAACATTAATATGAAGTTCATTATTTTTCCATTTCTTAAGAACCTGTATTTCCTTTATTATTTTGAGTCACAAATAGCGCTGATGTTATGGTTTAAATTTTTATGGCAAGTTTACCGCATTTTACATTACATTTCCAGTTTTCACACATAATGCCTAAGTTTAACTTATCCTACCTATATAATACGTAATTTACATGCACTTACTGTTAATATGACGTAGGTGAGAACAGATAAATGAGCACACAATTTTGTTAAAAAAATTGTAACTTCAATTAACTCAGAAAATGTAGGCCTAATTTTATTTTCAGAGCAGAAGTGATGTAAGTCAAAAATGGGTAATTAGGGGTTAAAGTAAACATTCTGTAAAATACAGCGCAAAGTGGCAGTTAATATTGAATGTATTTAAACTATTAATAGTCGGTGAATAGAACGAAGGATATATTAATTGCTACTTTGCGCTGTATTTTACAGAATTCTTACTTTAAACCTCATTACCTGCTTTTGACTTACACCACTTCTGCACTGAATGGCTCAAATAATCATTGGGAATGTAAAATCAACACCAATAACAGTCATGCAAATTATTACAGAAAAGATTGCTTTTTATATTAAATTTAAAAAGGCTCTTTTATTTCTTGAGAATTTAATACGTCTGCCACATGAATCTACACTAACACATCAGAAATTTATCGAGACAGTCTGGATTTATTCAAGAAGTGAATATTTTGCAAACGGATTACTATACTCCATAAATTCTTGCAAAATTAACACCATGATACCTACTTGAATGCTATATAACATTCAACTTTTTAAAAATATAAAGAAAAAAACACGTATAAAAAAATTATGGAATTACTTGCATTAAAAACTGTAGATATATTATCCAAAATCGGAATGGTTACACATTTACACATATGATCTCTGCAAAAAAATAATATACTGTAACAGGTATTTACTTTGTTTTTGTTTAAACTGTTCTTCCTGACATACAAATAGGTAACCGATAACTAATAAATGTTTTATAGAACACAATACGTAGGCTATCTACAACGTGGATTATTGGTTATGACTGAGTTATGATTTTCTCTTGGTCTTTAGGGAATCTGAAGAACGACAAATTCGGAGATTTAAACTTGTTGTTACTGCAATTTTGGTCATTGCACACATTGCCTTTATTCCGACGCATGATTAAAACGTTATTATAACATCTCGTATCCCTTTAAAGCACGTGCTGGCTGTATCAACCCCATGACCAGTGCCTTGCCTGCCGCTTGGGCGCTAGTGTCGCGAATGTTGGCAAAAAAAATGTTGAAGTTGCGCGACTGTATGTATAAGACTGTGGTAGTGTTATCACCACTACCACTACCATTACCACTAGAGTTGAGCTTACACGATATTTTCAAGTATCTGTGACAACTGTGACTGTGACAATTAAATATCTGTGACTTTTATCTGTGATTTTGTCACACCGATATTTTATATCGCTAAGTAAGCACAATATGCATGAATTATACCGATATCTTGTCACACCGATAAAAATTAACAGGAAATATTGAAGAGCTGTGCAATGTGAATACGATTTCTCTATACACGCCACATTTCAGTGGTTTGTATGGGAAAATCCAACAAATAAATTATGTACATGTACCATTAACAAATAAATACTAATCTAACTGAACAGTAACATGTAAAAAGTTAACCTCATATACCAAGAGGTTATATCGTAGTTGATTGTAGATACGAAATCAGTTGATAATTTTTAATGTTGTTGGGTACGGAGAAATTGAGGTTATGTGATTATCCTAATCGTTTTAAAAATTGATCCTTTTTATTGTATATAATATAATCGATAAATTATTTTAAGTCGTGCATTAACATTATAATATTGAGTCAGAATAAAAATTAACGAAACATAAGTATTCGGAAAAACAATAGAAAATAATTACAGAACAAGACAGTTGTTCAGACAGGATTTTACACAAGATAAAGTATTGGTAACCAATGGTATTATTATTATTATTATTATTTAAATCGTGTAATCACTACATCATTTATAATAAGATGGTGAAACTAGCGCTGAAGTAGTTTCGGCAATTTCGGATGTGAAAATCATTGCATTTATAAGGAATTTTTTTGTGGAGAGACAGTTGCTCAGCTTAAACTAGCGCTGAGGTAGTTTCGGTGATTTCGGAAGTGAAAATCGTCGAATTTGATTGTTTGTGGAGATGCAGTTGATCGTATATCTAAGGCATAACAAAGCCTAAACTAACCAAACCTAACCTGTCACAGATTCGTATATGCAAGGTGTATAAGGGGAATACGAAGGAAACTACCTCAAGGTAAGTTTAGCCAAATAAGTTTTATCTCGTTCGGTTTTAATTCTATAGGTGCTGTTGTCGGCTTGTGAGAAATGCTTCGAAAGTTCGGAAGAGCATAACGTTCAGTGATACGGAATGAACTAACATGATTTACGTTTGATACCTCTTATTTTCAAATGTAATTAATTATCCCATTTATGTGTAAGTGTAGGTCTATTTTAAAAGTGTGCAAGGGCAATGAGAACGATTTGTTGGAGCAGTGTCTGCTAGATGTCAGATCTTTTTGGAATTTATAAAATCGACAATTTTTGCTAATACCCCATATTATTATATTTAAAAGTTGAAAATTACTTGCAAGTTGATGATTTTAACAATATCTAGATAAATATCACTAAATGTCAAGTTTAGAACATTGATTAGGCCTATTAATTGGGTAAAATAACACCCCACACGAGTACCAATGTTAGAAAGCACTGTGCGATTTCCTAAGAGTTAATAACCATAAACAACATACCGGTAATGAACTTATTACAAATAATTTTATTTTAAGTTTAATTATTTTAATGAATACTACCCTGCACTGTTCGTGTTTGAGCTATACATTAAAACTGGATCATACATAAATGAGAGAAGTACATGTAAAGTTATTAAAATAATGTAGGCTCCTGTAACTATTCTGTTTGTAATTAATAGTATAACTAAAAAAAATATTGTTACTGCGTAAAAATTGAGTGGAAAATACTTATACATTAATATATATTCACAGTAATATGAAAATGTGAAGATCTCGGGGGAATATATAAAATATTTATAAAACATATAGACTTAATATGAAAACAAAATGTTAGATTCATGATTGTATTATTATAATGCCGCTAATAACTTTGCAACACATCATCACTTTGAAAAAAATAATATTGAACAAAATATCACGAAAAAATAATCAAATACCACCGCCCGATTGCTGTTATTGTATCATGCACATGCGCAAACCCATGACGTAGAGGAGAAAATATCAGTCGCAGACGTTGCAACAGTCACAGAGTACTGAATACGGAGCAGATTTCGATAGCGATATTTCGTCACAGATATTTCGCATCATCAGTCACAGGTTTATCTGTGACAAAAAAATACCTGTGACAAAATATCGGTTAGTGAAATATCGGCCATCTCTACGTAAGGCAGACCACGTGACTTGCTTAACAGCTGATCGCGAAGGGCGGTCTTTCAACCATATCAATTAGTTGCAGTACATGAAAAATAACATATATTTCTCAGAAATGCAGTGTAATCGCGTCAGTAAAATTTTAAACAGTGATTGTGAGACACTTGAGACACAATTCACTTGCAACGTAAGGTATAATATTATTTTTGGTGTGAAAATTACGTTGTTGCAAGCAAAGTTCGTGTGTGCAATATCTGCCTTTATTTCGATTAAGTATCGCGCCCTTATGTGGTTAAGTGAATTTTTGGTGTTATAAACAGTAAATATGTGTAATAATATACACGTGAAAGTGAAACATTGACTGGGATGTAAAGTAAATTATGATTAGGCCTAAGTGCAGCGTTACTGATGTTACTCTTGTCTAATCCATTATTGTTAGTTTACCGTATTTGTTTTATTAAATTTAAATTATTGCGCCCTTCTTATGTGTGAATAATATACACAATTTGAACTAAAAGCGAGATACATAAGTTATAGTATATTATGAAAAAATTATACCTTATAGTTTTCATTACTGTTACAGTATCTAGTATTGTAATTAATTGAAATAAAGCACGCTCGCTTCATTACGAAATTCTTGCACATTCATTTAAGCACGTTTCAACAATTTTCAGTTGCATCCCACGCATATTTTGAGGTGTTGACATTATAGGTTATGTTTACTCTATCAGTACTTGCCTTATTTCTATATTCGCAATTATGCATCATAATTAAGCATAACGCTACGTATAACTTGTAAATGCAATTTTTCTACACTTCAATTGTATTTATTCGTTTCATACGGTAATCCAGTCTGATTAGTTTAATATGTTACCAGGGTTAAACTAGCGCTGAGGTAGTTCCCTTCGCATTCATACGCCTTGCATAATTATACTAATTAGTTCGGTTAGTTCAGGCTTTTATTATGCCTTGCTTAGAGGATAAAATGCATCTCCACAAAAAATAAATTCAACTGTTTTCAGTTCAGAAGTTACCGGAATTATACCTTAGCGCTCGTTTAACCCTAGTTAAGTAATATAACCGTATGTACATTTCATAGGAGGGACTGTGGTGAATTTTCTACCTATAAGTAAGGAAGATAACCGTATTCTGAAGTTTATCCTAAATATATTCTTCTTTATTAAATCTCAAAATAGCTTTCGTTCTAAACTTAAAATGTTGGCGCAAATAGGTTATGTTAACATGGTGAATTCTCTTCACATAAAAATAACAGTTTTATAATTATTCCTGCCACATTATGCAACAAATAAATGGAACTAGCCGGAACTTATGCACACATGCATTAAATAACAATTTAATTGTATTATTTATTTGTTCCCTACTATACTGGGTCGTATTGAATTCTATTTATCTAACCTACCAGATGAAGTAACACAACCGTACGTACCTACACTTATTTCATAGGAGGGACTGTGGTAAATTTTCTACCTACAAGTAAGGAAGATAGATGTGCTAAATTAAAATCACAATATAAATAATTCTTCTTTATTAAATCTCAAAATAGCTTCCATTCCAAACTTAAAATGTTGATGCAGACAGGTTATGTTAACATGTAAAACTCCGTTCACATTAAAATAACACAGTTTTGTAATTATTTCTACAACATATTATGCAGTAAGAAGTGAACGTATCTTATACACACATTACACTAAATAAAATTGAGCACCGACACGCATTAAAGTAATATATTTCACTCAGCTCCGTATACTCAAATAGAAAAGCCCGCCCCATCGAGTGACGTCACACATCCTACATTATGGCCTGGTCTAGATCACGATGGCAGTGCCTATAATGCATCTGTTCCGCTGAATATTATATTGCATTCAAGTAGGGATCATGGTGTTAATTTTTCAAGAATTCGTGGAGTATTGTAATCCTTTTGCAAAATATTCACTACTTGAATAAATCCAGACTGTCGATAAATTTCTGATGTGTCGGTGTAGATTCATGTGGCAGACATATTAAGTTATCTAACGAAATTTATAAGCTTGTACGTGCTACTTGGGAAAAGGAAATCGTAACAGAACAATGGAAGGAGTCTATAATCGTGCCTATCATTAAGAAGGGGGACAAGACTAACTGTAGTAACTTTCGAGGAATATCACTTTTGTTGACGTCGTACAAAATTTTGTCCAATATACTTTTGAGAAGATTAACTCCATATGTAGATGAAATTATTGGGGATCATCAGTGTGGTTTTAGGCGTAATAGATCAACTATTGACCAGATATTTTGTATTCGACAGATATTGGAGGAAAAATGGGAGTATAAGGGTACAGTGCATCAGTTATTCATAGATTTAAAAAAGGCATGTGACTCGATTAAGAGAGAAGTTTTATATGATATTCTTATTGAATTTGGTATTCCCAAGAAACTTACTTACTTACTGGCTTTTAAGGAACCCGAAGGTTCATTGCCACCCTCACATAAGCCCGCCATTGGTCCCTATCCCGAGCAAGATTAATCCAGTCTCTACCATCATATCCCACCTCCCTCAAATCCATTTTAATATTATCTTCCCATCTACGTCTCCGCCTCCCCAAAGGTCTTTTTCCCTCTGGCCTCCCAACTAACACTCTATATGCATTTCTGGATTCGCCCACACCCTCACATAAGCCCGCCATTGGTCCCTATCCCGAGCAAGATTAATCCAGTCTCTACCATCATATCCCACCTCCCTCAAATCCATTTTAATATTATCTTCCCATCTACGTCTCCGCCTCCCCAAAGGTCTTTTTCCCTCTGGCCTCCCAACTAACACTCTATATGCATTTCTGGATTCGCCCATACGTGCTACATGTCCTGCCCATCTCAAACGTCTGGATTTTATGTTCCTAATTATGTCAGGTGAAGAATACAATGCGTGCAGCTCTGCGTTGTGAAACTTTCTCCATTCTTCTGTAACTTCATCCCTCTTAGCCCCAAATATTTTCCTAAGAACCTTATTCTCAAACACCCTTAAGCCCCAAGAAACTAGTTCCATTAATTAAAATGTGTCTCAGTCAAACGTACAGCAGAGTTCGTATAGGTCAGTTTCTGTCAGATGCATTTCCAATTCACTGTGGGCTAAAGCAAGGAGATGCACTATCACCTTTACTTTTTAACTTTGCTCTAGAGTATGCCATTAGGAAAGTCCAGGAGAACAGAGAGGGTTTGGAATTGAACGGGTTACATCAGCTGCTTGTCTATGCGGATGATGTGAATATGTTAGGAGAAAATCCACAAACGATTAGGGAAAAAACGGGAATTTTATTGGATGCAAGTAAAGAGATAGGTTTGGAAGTAAATCCCGAAAAGACAAAGTATATGATTATGTCTCGTGACGAGAATATTGTACGAAATGGAAATATAAAAATTTGAAATTTATCTTTTGAAGAGGTGGAGAAGTTCAAATATCTAGGAGCAACAGTAACAAATATAAATGATACTCGGGAGGAAATTATATAATAAATATGGGAAATGCCTGTTATTATTCGGTTGAGAAGCTTTTATCATCCAGTCTGCTGTCAAAAACTCTGAAAGTTAGAATTTATAAAACAGTTATATTACCGGTTGATCTTTATGGTTGTGAAACTTGGACTCTCACTTTGAGAGACGAATATAGGTTAAGGGTCTTTGAGAATAAGGTGCTTAGGAAACTATTTGGGGCTAGCATTGTATTCTTCACCTGACATAGTTAGGAACATTAAATCCAGACGTTTGAGATGGGCAGGGCATGTAGCACGTATGGGCGAATCCAGAAATGAATATAGAGTGTTAGTTGGGAGGCCGGAGGGAAGGATACCTTTAGGGGGACCGAGACGTAGATGGGAAGATAATATTAAAATTGATTTGAGGGAGGTGGGATATGATGATAGAGAATGGATTAATCTTGCTCAGGATAGGGACCAATGGCGGGCTTATGTGAGGGCGGCAATGAACCTCTGAGTTCCTTAAAAGCCAGTAAGTAAGTAAGAAATAAAAATACCGTTTTAAATTTAATGGAAAATAGCAATTTTTTCTGCAATAATTTGCATGACTGTTATTGGTGTTGATTTAACAGTTCCAGTGGTTATTTAGTGAAAATAAAAGTACGTTTTCTGAGTTAATTGAAGTTAAAATTTTTTCAACAAAATTGTGTGTTCATTATTTATCACGTACGTCATATTAAAAGTAATTGCATTCAAATTACGTGTTATGCAGGTAGGATAAGTTAAAATTAAGTCTATGTGCGAAAACTGAAAATGTAATGTAAAATGTGGTAAACTTGCCATAAAAAATAAACCAATATTAGCAATATTTGTGACTCTAAAACAAGACGTAAGTGCAAGTTTGAACCAATAAATTATTGTCATTTGCGATAGATTAATTAGTTTAGGAAATTGTATATTTATTATGTAGAACTACATTTGTATATAGATCTTTTGTTAAATTATTAAGTTTTGTACTTTTGTGAACAATATCAATAAAGCTATCTATATTTAAAAAAAAAAAAAAAAAAAAAAAAAAAAAAAAAAAAAAAAAAAAAAAAAAGAAAATATTTGTGACTCAAAAGAGTAAAGGTATACCGGTTCTTAAGAAATAGAAAAAATAATGAACTTTATAAATCAGTGTCTATCACATTGAGGTTTAAATCCTCCGCTTTTTTATTTTTAAATTTACCTCAGCGATCGACTATACCTCAATTTTCGGTATGGAAAATAGTTAATTTCTCAGGAAATAGGGAGAGGAGTTCACCACCCGATATACCCTACGAGATATGCCCTATAATTTTGAAGCTACTAATTTTGATTCTTCCGACAGGAAATATAGAGTTTCAATGATGCATAAATATATTTGGGAATGAATTGAATTAACTGTGTACGTACGAGCAATTATATTATTTCAAACCATGATACGTGATCAGGGCCATGATTCAGTTGTAAGGAGCAGAAACAATTACGTTTATTCCTAGCTTCTGAAACTTGTAGATTAACTGCGTGTGAAATTCTTATAAGATTCTAAAATAAAATTAATAAGAACTATATACACTTAGACTGTGAAACTACGCATTCAATTGCATACATAAAACCGTCGGCCTTCTTTTATTATGGCAGTGCTTTTGAATTCCGTTGTACTTGGATGCATGCAACAACAACTTAAGCAAGGCCCGCTATAGTTTATCATCGCCCATATTTCAATTTATCAAAGTATTACAAAAAAAATTTAAAACAACACAACTACACGAGCCCCTACAGCCGAGGCTGCGCAGAAGTTTAGAGTAGGGACAAATTGAAGCTTGCGTCCGCCGCCATACTTTGGGAGACGCACCGGCTAGCAGACGGCTGCGCTATACAATGCTGAATGTTTAATATATATGTTTGGTGTCTCTTATAAATCAATCTGAATGGATAAATGAAAAGAAATCTTATTAACATTTAAAGCGACCATGTTAAAGACATAATCAAGTTTAGAAACCGTTAGTTTGACATGAAACGAAAGAAAACCGTGACAATTTGATACCGTAACTAAAGATATTGTATAGTTATTTGGCAACATATAGAGCGAACAGAAATACAAATGCAAGTTGTAGTAACAGTTCAGATGAAAAGAAAATTATTAGTATTAACTATTATTAACAAAACACTGCCTGTGCAAGACGTTACATTAGGCCTATATTGTAAACACGTTTGCTTTGATGTGGACGAGTAATGAACAATTATTTATTCGCTTCCATATCACATAATATAGGCCTACACCTGTAAAATAGAAATACGTACCTAATGTTTTAGTTAGAAATATAAGTAGGCCTACCGTGCAATAGCTTATTATCACAGCTGTAATATGAAGTAAACGTCACATGCATGAATTAGTCAATTAGTTATATAATAGAACTCAGGCCTAGTGTACAGAACATCTTACCTATTGATTCGTTATTATTATTATTATTATTATTATTATTATTATTATTATTATTATTATTATTGTTGTTGTTGTTGTTGTTGTTGTTGTTGTTGTTATTATTATTATTATTGACTCCGTTAAATATTGTCTTACATTTTTATGTAAAGTCGTGTTGTACTGGTAACCTTAAGCTGTGTGCTAACATCTGCTCTTTATGTAGTACAGTACTTTCTTTTATTTGGTTATTTAATGACACTGTATCAACTACTAAATTATTTAGCATCGATGGTATTGATGATAGCGAGATGATATTTGGCAAGACAACGCCAAGGATCCGCCATAGATTACCTGACATTCACCTTACGGCTGAAGATATAAAAAATCCAACCAGGAAATCAGCTGGAATCGAACCCGCGACCGAGCGCAACTCCTGATCTACAGTCCTTAGCCCACTGAGCTACGTCAGTAGATCTTTATGTACTGTTATGGTCAGTTTAACAAGTTTAAAATATGATTCTCGGGAGGAATCTGGGATCCATTTTCTAAAATATGTTCCTATAAGTGCAGAAAGATTGTACGAATGTTCTACTTGTAGGGCACATTGTTTTCACACGATGTAAGAGAGGGTGGTAATATGCCATTGAACTGTCAACATCTGTATAATCGCTCTTTCACTTAAGCGGCATATTTCTATAATTTCAGATGATGGTATGACAAGACTCCCATTATTCTTTCATTAAAAAATAAAAGAGATTCTGTTTACTGCTGGTAGGCTACATACCATAAATTGAGTCTTTAGATTTATTACACCATATTTTTCTTAATGATTTAACAACTAACCCAGCAATGAATACAATCACATTTTGACAATATTGTGTCATTGAGAATGATGTAAGAATGAGGGAATTGCAATCAATGTCTGCAGTAGAAGTGTCATATCGCCTCTGATTGTCAAAACACTGAGGATTATTATTACAGTGTGTTAGGTGTTTGGAAAATACCATTGGGTATATAGACATTTTTAGCGGACATCCCTCTCTTTGTAATATAATTTAAATAAATTATTTACGTATTTTCTAACCTATACAAAATAACATAAGTAAAAATATTCCATGTATTCGGTCATATGAAATAGAAATAAACTAATAAGTCTATTTATGAGCAGTATAAAGCGTTTATATTTAAAACAATGCTTAGTTACAATATTTAGATTTACTTCTGTTATTTTATGTTATACGTTAGAAAATACGTAAATAAGTTTAGTTATATTACAGTGAAGGAGGAAATCCACTAAGAAAACGCCTATATACTCAATGGTATTTTCTTTTTTTTTTTTTTCTTTTTTTTATGTTTAATATTGGTCGACCAGCAAACTTGCTATACAGACCACTGTTAAATTATGGAATATCACATGCAGAATATCATGCTGAGGTTGGCTCTAAAGGCTCCTCTAATTAATTTAAAATTAATTAAACATTTTTGTGAATTATGTGAACAAAAATTTGATGATTTTCTATGTTAAATTATGAAGAGTCGTCAGTATCACTAAGAAGGATGTCTTGAGGGAGTTTCCTTTTAAGTCGAGATGGCTGACAAGATCTTGCTCCAATGTTATATGTCACAGCTCCAGGAACACCAGGAAGTTTGTTGAAGAAAGATTTTGACATTGAATGGATGTACTGTACTAGTGGAAGAATTCCTAATTCTTGATGCAGTTGTTGATTTCTTACAAACCAGGGGGCATTTGTTGCAGTACGCAGGAATTTGTTCTGGAGAACTTGTAGGTGATGCATGTGTGCCTTATTTGCAGTCCCCCCACACTGGCGCTGCATGAGTTAAAAGAGGTCGTACAAGTGAGGTGTAGAGTAGCATTGAACATTCCAATCCAATTTGTAAACGTCTATTAACCAAAGGGTATAATTTTCGAATTCTAGAAGAGGTTAGTGTAACAATGCGAGTTATATGGGCATTCCATGTGAGTTTCGTGTCTAAAAATATTCCCAAATATTTGACAGCTTCTTGACTAGAGAGCCATGTAACTTGTTCATTTAGAAGAACCAAAGGAGGTGGATTATGAATAGGCATTAAAGAGAAGATTTTAGCTTCTGTCTTGGTAATGTTAAGTAGTAATCTCCAGTCAGAGAACCATTTAGACAGCTCCTGTAAGGATGTCTGAAGAGTGCTGATTGCAGTATTTAGGTTACTATGAGAATAAAAGAGAACTGTATCGTCAGCATACATAGCTATGTGTGACGGTTGTATACATGTAATGTCATATGTGAAGATATACTGGTGACAGTATAGATCTTTGTGGTATTCCATCTAAAACTGGACGAAGCGTTGATTTAATGCCATCTATATGTACTGAGAACTGACACTCAGATAAAAAACTTTTCACGGTGCGTGTGAGATAGTCAGGAAAACCAATTCTATATAATTTTAGCATTAAACCATCATGCCAAACAGTATCAAATGCTTGGGCAATATCCAGAAACACAGTGGCAGTATACTGTTTTTCTTCAAAGCGTTTTATAATGGATTCAGTGACTCTTTGCAGTTGGTGTGTTGTAGAATGTTTTGGACGAAAGCCAAACTGAAAATCTGGTATTATCTTGTTTTGGAACGTAAATTTACAAATGCGATGATGAATAACCTTCTCAAACAATTTCGATAGCGTGGGCAGTAAGCTAATAGGTCGATAACTTGATGGCAAGTGCTTAGGTTTGTTAGGCTTATGAAAAACAATGATTTCAGCAAGCTTCCAGGCTTGAGGAAAGTACCCAATTAAAAGGGCAGCATTGAAAATTATCAAGTAAGTAAGAGCTTTGTTGGTGAGCTTCTTTAGTACAATGTTGGGTATAAGATCATGGCCTGGAGATTTTTTTATTTGGAAGCCTTTGAATGAAGTGAGACAATTCTTGTGGAGTAGTATAGGAAATTTTCTCTGGCACAGTCGGTTTATTAATATTTTCTATAAGTTCTTTTTCTAATTCAGAGGTAGTCTGTTCATTTTTATTCTCGTTTGGGGTGAATACATGTTGGTAATGAGATGCAAGCAAGTTACATTTCGACTCTGTGTCTGTGGCTATTTGAGAGTCTAACCGAAGTGTCGAGATGACTGTTGGCTCGCGTAGAATACGCTTTGTAGCGTACTAAAGAGTATTATCAGCTTCAGATAGAGATGATAAGTAAGACTGATATGACTGAAGGCGATGTTGTTCAAGATTTGTCTTGACTAATCGTATGAGATGATTCAGCTTCTTCCGCTACCATGGTTGCCTCTCTCGTTGCCATTGTCTACGAATACGATGTTTTTCCTTAATTAATTGGAGTATGGAAGATGGTAAGTAGTAGCGCGTTAATGGCCGCTTGGAGCACATTGTAGAATAATTTACACATGAGCATATTGTGTCCGTAAAATGTTGAACATCATTGTCAATATCTGTTGCTGTTAATGGATGATATTCTGTGACTAACATTGAGTCTAGAGTCAACTGAAATTTATCCCAATCAACAAAACCATTAATAAGGCGTTGCACTTTAGGTGTTACATTAGGAGACAATTGGAAAGTAATCAACACTGGACAATGATCTGAATCAAGTGCTGTTAATGATGCAATATAAGTTGGTAAATGCATATTCTTTTGAATTCCGATGTCAAGGATATCGGGAAGATTGGCGGGATTATATGGATAGTGTGTTGGTTCAGTTGGTTAGAGAATATGGAGACCAAGGTTGTTAATGCAGTTGTAAAGACGATGTCCATTTGGGTTCGTTACTCTGCATCCCCATGATGTGTGTTTACAGTTTAGATCGCCCACAAGAAGTGTTGAACCGACTGAGGGAAATAAAAGAGCAAGGTATGCAGTATTTAGCAGATATTTTGGGGGCTTATAAGCACAAAATAAAACAAAATCGTGGTTATTTTGACACTTAATTTTGATTCCGACTGTTTCTATATCAGACGTATAAGGAAGAAGGACTTGATGATGTGTAATATTTCGCTTAATTAAAATG
The DNA here is from genome assembly GCF_040183065.1 of Periplaneta americana. Taxonomy (NCBI): domain Eukaryota; kingdom Metazoa; phylum Arthropoda; class Insecta; order Blattodea; family Blattidae; genus Periplaneta; species Periplaneta americana. The sequence goes on from NC_091127.1 coordinate 93,534,999, forward strand.
GCAACACCACCAAATGCAGTTGAAGCATTCCTATCATATCTATATATTTTATATCCTGGAACAGTGAGGACTTCGTTTGGAAGAAGGTGAGGTTCTGTGATGCAGGCTATCATAATATTATGTGTTGACAAAAAGGCAATCAGAGAAGATCGTTTCATTCTGATACCATCAGCATTCCAATTGATTATAGTGAGTTGATGAATAGAAATTTTATTATTTGCTGCCATTCTGGAAGTAAGATGACAGAGAAGAGATAAAGTAATCTTTAATTTCTGACAAGAATTTAGTCAATAAAGTGATAATGAGCGGAATAACCTTAGAGAGTAGATCGGTTAAGAGAGATGAAGTGGAAGATTCTGGAGCAGGTTGACTTATAGGGCGATGGTGACTCTGATCAAAGGATCCTTTCACTGCATTTGCATACGTCTTAGATGAGAATTTGCTTGAAATTTTGACGTAGATGGTTGAGGATTTACTTGATGTTGAGAATCTTCTTTGCGTTGAAGTAATGGTTGCGAAGATTCTGGAACATGAGTCCGTTTTTCTTGTCTTAACTGAACACTACGTGAGAGTTTTTCCTTCAATTGTAAATAGTGTTCACAGCCTCTGTAGTTAGCTGGATGTTGTTGTTGACAGTTCACGCACTTAGGCGGTATTGTTTTAGGATTTGGGCATTGAGAGAAATGATGAGCCTCTAGACATCGTACGCAGCGTGGTTCGAGTTGGCAGTAGTTCTTAGTATGACCAAAATTTTGGCACCTTGTACACTGAGGAATCTCTTTGGATTGGCGTCTGATTTCGACTGAAAGACTAGATTTGCATAATATATACGTCACTGTGTACGTTAACAGAAAACCACAATTCCAAGTCACACAGAGTTTGTGTGTATTCGATGTGGGTCTCTGGCATTTCGTCAGCCCAAGCGAGTTGTGTGGATATAAAGGGAAAAGTTGAGACGGTGTCGGGTGGACTTCCCGGGTAGCTCAGTTGGGAGAGTGCTGGTACATTCAACCAGAGGTCCCGGGATCGATACCCGGCCCCGGAACAATTTTTCCCTTGAAATTATTCAACTTCCAGCTTTTTAATGTGTTCGATAACCCACTAAATTAGGCCTACCTGATGTACCCAGGATCTTGATAATTCTAAGGGAAATTGCTTTTATTTTTAACATTGTAGTATGTGATCTAATCTATTTATGTAATATTCACAGGCCCTAGTTTATAATTGGCTAGAATGGGCAAATACCCACAGCAAGAGAAAGTATTTTAAGGTAGGATGTTGAAATAATTGTTAAATACATGCTCAATAAAAATGAATATTTATAAATAATGTAATAAAAACAGCCTTTTGTTTGGTGAATTGGCAAAATTATTGTTTCACATTTTTGTTTGGTAATAGAATGGATGAAGTTAAAGAAAGAGGTTAGGGTGCCAACATTTGCTCTGTCCAGTTTTCCAGTGACCGAAACCCAGGGCCTAAATATTCATAATAGGTGTCATCCTCTTGTATTATTTTTATTTCAGTAAACGGTTGGTTGCACTGTATGATTGGTTCATCGTCCATTATGAATTTTGATCAGATTATCATAAGCTGATTAATGTACACTGTAAGGTCCTGTGTTCAGAAATGGAGAATTCAGGGAAAAAAAGTAAGAATTTTAGTCCAGTAGAAATTGATTTACTGCTCTCTTTAGTTAGTACAAAGAAATGTATATTTTAGAATATAAGAAAACCGATAGTATATCTTTAAAAGACAGAAAAACTTGGCAAGAGCTAGCAGAAAGTTTCAATGAAATTAGTGGAACTGTAGTACGGTAAGAGATTGGAAGATATTAAAGGGGAAGTATGAAAACCTCAAAAACACCCGTAAAAGGTGATTTTCCGAAGATAAAAAATACACATAGGTGCAGGTGGAGACCCAAATCGACCGAACTTAATAATAACTTATATTAAAATAAAAGAGATTATTGGCACAATACAACTTGAGGGGCTACCATCTGTATGTGACTCAGATTGTACTGGCCAGTCATCACTACTCGCATCTGTGAAGCACCCATCTGCAAACATTGGAAAAGCACAATTTCCTCCTCAAATCCAATCAATTCAAAATTCCAGTGTAATTCCCTTTTCATCTGTGAATCTATACAAGTCTGTAACTTCTGAATCCCAAGCATTTGTCGCAGGTGACGATTCAAATCCCACTAATCAGGTAACTGAAGATATACCAATATAATAGTATCTCTGGATAATATACAAATTAATGAAGTAGAAGCCATTCCATGTAGCAGTCAATTCAGTATTAGGGACCTAAGGAAACCTACTTCCACTCCACTCCTAGTAAAGAAGAAAAGACCATAACAAGACAGTTCATTGGCAGGAAAGAAACTTATGGCTTTATGGCAAGAAAAACAAGTTCTGCAGTTACAAAAACAAGCAATAGAGGATCAAATTCAATTCCAAAGGATGGAACATGAATTTAAAGTACCGGTAACATATATTATGAAAGAAGAACATACAGTGAAGATGAAACTCACAGAACTTTATATAAAAAATAAGGAGTTTGATCTTGAGATGAAAAGAAGAATTCTTGAACTTGATGTTAGGAATAGGGAATTGGACCTTAAAACAAACAGCTAACTGAAATCACAAGATTTTGACGTAGTTATGGTGTTTATTTTGTTCAAGTCTATATGTTCTCTTTTATTTAAATTAAAAAATTTAATCTAACGTATTAAGTCACTTTAGGTACCGGTAACTGATATATTTAAAGACAGTATTGATAACTTTAGTTTTGTAGTGGTTTTTAGTGGTCCTAATATGTTATGATGTCATTTTGATATTTTCATAAAGTCATTCGGTTTATATCATTCGCTGTATTAATAATACCATAATCAACATATCACATCAGGTTATCATGCTACTTAAAACAGAAGATATTTAAATTTATGTAGCTTCTTAAGTAATTGAATAACAAGTTAATCAGTAGGTAGTTTAACTTAATTCCAATTGAAAAACAAAATTTATTGCATGTTATCACCTATCACATAATTTATATATGGCTTATTTATAATATAGTAATAACACATAAGAAAAAACAGTAGGCCTAGGCCTAATTATAACATGACATCAAAATGTTCATAAATCAATTGTTAGTTTCATTTCTAATTATTTTAATAGACATGAACATAATATGAAATATACAGTATATTCCCTCCAGCTAATTTCTTATATGTTATAAAATAAACACACTGCATATTTCAAGTAATTAATTACGTTCTGTCATTGAAATTCGTCATTGATATTATTTTGATACAAATGCAGATATATATCAACTTGTAACATCACTGTGTAATTAAAATAAAGTGGGATTTTTACATAAATTGTGACTACACTATAAAGTGTTAAAATGTTTGTGTATCAGTAGTAATATTTTATACAACACAGTTACACTTAAGTCAGGTCATCATTAGATTCTGTATTATGGAGGTTGTGTTGCATCTAAAACTACACCACACAAGATAATAAGTCAGGTTTAAAAAAAATAATAATTTTAGGCTTAATAATTATGGTGTAAGTTACTGGTACTGCTTAATTTTCAGTGAAGTAAAGTTATAATATATACTTTTGAAAATATCCAAGTTTAACATGAATAATAAACAATGTTACATGTACTACAGTGAACGAAACTTACTTTATGTTAATTTCATCCCTTTGTTTCACTGATTCACAAACAAATTTTAGTCATGAACGTACTGATGGATAAGGTGCTGGTAATGCTTAATTTCCAGTGAAGTAAAGTTATAATATACTTTTGAAAATATGCAAGTTTAACATGAATAATAAACAATGTTACATGTACTGCAGTGAATGAAACTTATTTTATGTTAATTTAATCTCTTCCTTCACTGGTTCACCAACAAATCATGGAAGTACTGATGGATAAGGTGGTTTCGCCTGATATTATTTTCTGCTACATTTCGGTGGTTGTTAGCTGCTTGAGGGAAGTTATGCACAGCATTAATGGCATCCAACTGGTCATCAGTAACAGGAGGTATATTTTCATTCTCATTGCAAGCTATATTGTGTAAAATAGCTGTTGCCGCAATTACACTTTGAATTCTGTCGAATTTTAGTCTGATTCCAGTAGCTAAAACAGGAAATCTCCTTTTCTATACCCCATAGCTCTCTCTACTGGACTTCTAGTCCTTATGATGGCCTCCTGAAAAAGTTGTTCCTCTGGCGTGTGTGTAATTGTCAGTGGTGTAATGAGAATTTTGTACAGCATATCCACTATCTCCAACTAGAATGGCTGCACCAAATTCTCCATCTTTAAATCGCCTCTTAATTATTGAAGAATTAAAAATATATGAGTCATGAGATGAGCCTGGCCACCTAGCCACAATGTCTCGAATCAACAAGGAAGAATCAGACACAGTTTGCACATTAATTGAAAAAAAAAAAAAAAAAAAAATCCTTTCGATTTCTGCATTTCCTTCACCTGGTGATTGTATTTTCACATGCGTTCAGTCAATTGCACTTATATAGTTAGGAAAACGCCAAATCGTATAAAATCCGTGCTTAACCCTTGCCGTTCCTTTAGGTGTTGTTGGCATGTTGATATAACGCTGTGACAAATGTCCTATAGCTGTAGAAACTTTTGCAAGAACTGAGAGAACAGAGACTGGAATTAGAGTACAGATAGTGGATTGAGAGGACAGAGAATGATCTGAGAGTACAGAGAGTGAACTGAGAGGACAGAGGGGAGCCTGGGAGGATAGATAGAGCACTGTGGGATAGGGAGTAAGCTAAGAGAACAGAGGGAACAGAGACTGAACTGAGTGACAAGAAGGTGGAGAGCGAGGATGGTGAGTAGACTGAGAGATCAGAGAGTGGACTGAGAGGACAGAGAGTAGACGGAGGGGACAGAGAGTAGACTGAGAGGACAGAAAGTGGACAGAGATTACAGAGAGTGAATTGAGAGTACAGAGAGTAGACTGAGGGGCAGAGAATGGAATGAAGGGACAGAGTGGACGGAGACGACAGGGAGAGGACTCAGACAACAGTGTGTAGCCTGAGAGGATAGGGAATGGACTGAGAGGATAGGGAATGGACTGAGAGGATAGGGAATGAACAAGAGGAATGGGAATGAGCTAAGAGAACAGAGAGTGAACTGAGAGAAAAAAGAGTGGACACAGAGAATGTTGAGTGTATTGAGAGAACAGAGAGTGGACTGAGAGGACAGAGAAGGGACAGAGATTACAGAGAGTGAATTGAGAGTACATCGTGTGGATTGAAAGGACGGAAAGTGATACAAAGAAAACTGAGAGGATGGAGCGGGCTGAGGAGAAAAAGAGTAAACTGAGAAGATGCAGATTGGACCGAGAGGAGAGAGAGAGAGAGAGGACTGAGGTAGTAGAAAAGGGAAAGGAAGCAGAGTGGACCGATATCAAAGAGAGAGTACTGATACTGAAATTACAGTGAGTGAGCACAGAGAGGACTCAGAGGAAAGAATTCTGACTCGCAGTTTCCCCAGTTCACTCTCAGTCTTCTCTCTATCCTCTCAGTCCACTCTCTGTCCTCTCAGTTCACTCACTGTACATTCAATCCACTCTCAGTTTTCACCCCACTCTGTTCTCTCAGTCCACTCTCTGTCGCCTCAGTCTACTCTCTGTCCCTTCCCTGTTCTCTCAGATCACTCTCTGTTCACTCTTATGTCCTATCAGTCCACTCTTTGTCTTCTCAGTCCACTCTCTGTCTTCACTCTGCCCTCTGAGTCCACACTCTGTGCTCTCAGTACACTCTCTGTTCTCTCAGTCAACTCTATCCTCTCTGTCCACTCTCTCTTCTCTCAGTTCACTCTCTAGTTCCTCTCTTTTCTTTCAGTTCCCTCTCTTTTCTTTTAGTTCCCTCGCTACCCCCACAGTGCTCCATCTACGTATCCTCTCAGTCTACTCTCTTTCCTCTCAGACCACTTTCTGTTCTCTCAGTCCACTGCCTGTCCTTTCATTCCACTCTGTAGGCCTACTCACAGTCCACTTTCTGTACTCTCAGTCCACTCTCTGTATTTTAGTCCACTCTCTGTACACTCAGTTCACTCTGTCATTTCTGTGCCTTCTTTGCCCTCTGCCTTCCCTCTGTCCACTCTGTCTCGTCTCAAAGTTCAGTTCATTAAGGAAAGAGAAGAGTGAAAATAAAACAATGACTGAGAAGACAGTGACGACTGAAATTTAGCGGAAGGGGTTCAATATGTAAGGTTTTTTTAGATTTAGATTTTTCAGCAAATCCTTCATACCCACATTAATGAATTTTAATTTTGAGGGGCTCGAACTAAGGATATAACACGCTCACTAGGTTCAAACTACAGTCCGATATTAAACGGAGGTGGTTCATTATGTATACCGGTACAAGTTTAGATTTTTCCTGCAATTCTTTAGTCCTACAATAAGCAATTATACATTTTCAGGACTCGAACTCAGGAAGTAATTCCGTCATTGGGTTAAAACTACAGACTGTAATGTGGCGGAAGATTTGCATTGTGTATACAAGTTTTTAGTTTTTCCTGAAATGTTTTATTCCTTTAATAAAAAATTATAAGTTTTCGGGGCTCAAACCCAGGAAATAATGCCGTCACTGGGTCCAAACTATAGACTGTAATTTGCAAGTCCCCACACTGCCGGCTGCGCAGAAGATACGACTGGACCCAAATTGAAGCGATCGCTCGCCGCCATCTTGAGGCGGACGGAAAGCAATGCTGATAGAACGCAATCGTAAAACAAACTAAGATTTATTACTGTACAACATAAAAACAACTAAACATGAGCCTAAGAGTAACAAGGATAAAAACAAATATAAATCATAAAACGTAATTACTTGCATTCTTGTGGTATAACATCAAATAATCAAAGATATTAATCTTGCAACTGTCAATCAACAATCTTCGTCGTCTTTGTCATTTGGGGGTATTTATATTTACATAATCACGGCTGTCTAGACAGGAACTGGATGGGACCAAACCAACCGTTGCGACATGTGGTGACGAGATTATCAATCCATGGCTACCACCACAGACTGTGCATCAGATCAGGCTTCTATACTGCTGACGGAGATTGCGTGTGCAAATTATGTGGTGAACTATGTCGGCAATATCACATACTGACGTGTCAGAGGGCAGACAAATCAATAACCGAGATAGGAAAAAGTGACATTTACTAGTATCTCTAACAATGCACACTCGTGCGCATTTCTCTCTTATTATTATTATATTTACATAATTCATCATATCCGTAGGATGGGCTTCCTGAAATATATTTCAATAACCGAGTGAGAACATTAACTTAATCTTGCACATTGTGTGCATCTTGCGGTCGTGAAAATAGCGGACGAAAAGTAATGCTGATAGAACGCAACCGCGAAAGACACTAAGATTTATTACTATACCATAAAAAAAACAACCAAATATAAACTAAAAGAGTAACAAGGATAAAAACAAATATAAACAGTGAAACGTAATCACCTGCAATCCTATAGTAATCTACAACAGCATATAATTGAAGAAACTGGAACTGTCAGTCAGTAATCGTCATCTTTGTGAACAACAAATATTAAGCTGTTATGCTAAAACTGTCAAATAAAAATTCTTGTCTTCGTGATTAGGCCTATTCATATTTACACAATTCATCAAATCTGTACCGATGGAGTTCCTGAAATATTTAATTAATCGAGTTAGGACATTAACTTAATCTTGCACACTGTGTGTATTTTGCTTAGGCCTAATAATAAATATTTCAATAAACAAGGATATGGATCAACTGTTATTATTAAATCGAATATGTGCAAGAATGTCAAAAATATTGTAACTTGGCCATATCTAGATAGTATGAAAATACTTAACCAGATTTATTTGGACTCACTTATTGATTCAAAAATAAAATTGATTTAGAGAGATGCTGTGTAACTATCTTCTTGTGCAAAGCAATACTGGTGGTGAATTGATGGTAGGCTATAAATTTATCGCGTTTAACAGCAGATAACCATTTACTGAGAAGCTCAGTCTTTTGCAATGGAAACCTAAAAAGTTTGCGCTTACTCCTATAAAACATTCTCTTCTATTAACACAATAAATATGTACTAATGTTCTCAGTCATTTTACAATATCCTAATACAATATATGTAACTAACTTACTTGTGAAAAGAAATTTCCGAATCCTTCTTATGTCGATTCGTACAGTTGTATGCGGCACAACTATGCACCATGATTCCACTTACGGAATTTATATAGGAGTACGATGAAAATAAATGATAAGAGAACACTATTTGTACAGTTGTATGCAGCACAAGAGCACACGATGGTTTCACTTATAACAAAGAAATATGATTAAAATACTACTATTTGTATAGCCCTCATATGTAGCACAGAACCGGTAGTAGACCTACACTGTGATTTCACGTATATCACAGGAGAACGATTCATTTAAATTATATAAACACTATACACACACACACTACTGATTAAATTAATACGCACTTACTCCTAACACATTCAATAATATTGAATAACCTTCTATGTTATTTCAAATTAGGCGGAGTCGTGATGTAAACATATTGTAGTCACATGACACTCACCCTCAAGTGGAGATGCGCGAAAGTGTTCAATTTTTGGTCGAGGAACAGCGCTCGTAGTGAGTCTAGATTAAACTATAAAACGTCTTTGGTAATTTGGCGGAGGTCGAGCAGTGTGTATACAAGTTTTTAGATTTTTCCTGGAAATTTTTATGCCTCTAATAAACAATTATAGCCTACACTTTCGCTATTCGAACTCAGGAAATATTGCCGTCACTTTGTCCAAGCAAGAGACTGTAATTTGGCGGATGATGTGCGTTGTCTATAGAAGTTTTAAGATTTTTCCTGCAATTTTTTATGTCTCTAATAAAGAATTATAAATTTTCGGAGCTCAAATCCAGGATATAATGCCGTCACTGAATCCAAACTACAGACTGTAATTTCGCGGAAGTGGAGTATTGCGTGTACATGTTTTTGGACTTTTCCTGTAATTTTTAATACCTATAATGATGAATTATATATTTTCGGGGCTCGAATAAGGCCGTAATTGGTTCCTATGTTGGCGGGTCCATAGGAGAACCGTTCCTACCTACTACAAACATAATCTTTGAAATAAGAAAGCGGTATTTTACAATCTTTGCGCGTCTTGTACTCTCTGCTCGACCTGCATTAGGTTTTATCGAGAGGAAGATTGGCATAAGCAACAATTTTCGTTACAGTGGAGGCAGATGAGTTAAGGTTGGTAGCGCAAAAAGCGCTAGAAATATGTTGGCACTCCTTCAGATGTTACAGCATAGCGGGACAAATAGGCCTACTGCAGTAGAGCCAAATTTTGTATGAGTGGAAAATCGAAACGAGTGATAAAATACTGTTTCATTATTAATATTAAACACATTCTGAAAGAATCAGCACAATCGGTTGGAATTTGTAGGTTTTATTAATGTATATACAAACCAAAAACGCATTTCTAGCTCGAAAAACGACGATTTTTCCACTTTTTACGATACACTAACAAACACATATATTTCTGAACGCGAACATGAAACTTTGGATAGAAATACGTGCGTACACAAGAATTTGACATTTTTTTAAGAAACTAGACAAATCCGATGGGATTTGTACTTTTTATTCATGATTATACAGCTTAAAATCTCGCAAAAACTAAATTTTTTAGAAAAATTTTGTATGAGTGGAAAATCGAAACGAGTGATAAATACTGTTTCATTATTAATATTAAACACATTCTGAAAGAATTAGCACAATCGGTTGGAATTTGTAGGTTTTATTAATGTATATACAAATAACGCATTTCTTGCTCGAGAGACGACGATTTTTCCACTATTTACGATACTCAAACAAACACATATATTTCTGGTCGCGAACATGAATCTTTGGATAGAAATGTGTGCGTACACACGAATTTGATATATTATTTAAGAAACTAGACACATCCAATGGGATTTGTAGTTTTATTAATAATTATAGGGCTTAAAATGTCGCAAAAACCAAATTTTTAGAAAAATTTTGTATGAGTGGAAAATCGAAACGAGTGATAAAATACTGTTTCATTACTAATATTAGACACGTTCTGAAAGAATTAGCACAATCGGTTGGAATTTGTAGCTTTAATTATTGTATATACAAAAAACGCATTTCTAGCTCGAGAAACGACGATTTTTCACTCTTTACGATACACTAACAAACACATATATTTCTTTGGATAGAAATGCGTGCGTACACACGAATTTGACATTCTTTTAAGAAACTAGAGAAATACGATGGGATTTGTAGATTTATTCATGATTATATAGATTAAAATCTCGCAAAAACTAAATTTTTAGAAAAATTTTGTATGAGTGGAAAATCGAAACGAGTGATAAAATGCTGTTTCATTATGAATAATAGACACATTCTGAAAGAATTAGCGCAATCGGTTGGAATTTGTAGGTTTTATTAATGTATAAAATACACGCATTTCTAGCTCGAGAAACGACGATTTTTCCATTTTTTACGATTTACACTAACAAACACATATATTTCTGGACGCGAACATGAATCTTTTGATAGAAATATGTGCGTACACAAGAAATTTCACGTTTTTCTAAGAAATAAGACTTATCCGATGGGATTTGTAGTTTTTAACATGATTATATAGCTTAAAATCTCGCAAAAACTAAATTCTTAGAAAAATTTTGTATGAGTGGAAAATCAAAACAAGTGATAAAATGCTGTTTCATTATGAATAACAGACACATTCTGAAAGAATTAGCACAATCGGTTGGAATTTGTAGGTTTTATTAATGTATATACAAAAAAAAAAACATTTCAAGCTCGAGAAACGACGATTTTTCCACTTTCTACGATTTACACTAACAAACACATATATTTCTGGACGCGAACATGAATCTTTGGATAGAAATACGTGCGTACACAATAATTTGATATTTTTTGAAGAAACTACAGATTTCCGATGGGATTTGTAGTTTTTATTCTTGTTTATATAGCTTAAAAACTAAATTTTTAGAAAAATTTTGTATGAGTGGAAAATCGAAACGAGTGATAAAATGCTATTTCATTATGAATATTAGACACATTCTCAAAGAATTAGCACAATCGGTTGGAATTTGTAGGTTTTATTAATGTATATACAAAAAACGCATTTCTAGCTCGAGAAACGACGATTTTTCCACTATTTACGATACACTAACAAACACATATATTTCTGGTCGCGAAAATGAAACTCTCGATAGACAAACGTGCGTACACATGAATTTGACATTTTTTTAAGAAACTAGACAAATCTAATGGGATTTGTAGATTTATTAATAATTATATGGCTTAAAATCTCGCAAAAGCTAAATTTTTAGAAAAAATTTGTATGAGTGGAAAATCGAAACGAGTGATAAAACACTGTTACGTTATTAATATTAAATACGTTCTGGAAGAAGGAGCACAATCGGTTGGAATTTGTAGGTTTTATTAATGTATATAAAAAAACGCATTTGTAGCTCGAGAAACGACGATTTTTTCACTTTTTACGATACACTAACAATCACATATATTTCTGGACGCGAAAATGAATCTTTGGATATAAATATGTGCGTACACACGAATTTCACGTTTTTTTTAAGAAACTAGAGAAAACCGATGGGATTTGTAATTTTTATTCATGATCATATAGCTTAAAATCTCGCAAGAACTAAATTTTTAGAAACATTTTGTATGAGTGGATTTCGAAACGAGTGATAAAATACTTTTTCATTATTAATATCAAACACATTGTGAAATAATTAGCACAATCAGTTGGAATTTATAATTTTTATGAATGTATAAACAAAAAAACGCATTTCAAGCTCGAGAAACGACGATTTTTCCACTTTTTACGATACATTAAAAAACACATATATTTCTGGACGCGCACATGAATCCTTGCATAGAAATACGTGCGTATACAAAATTTTCACATTTTTTAAAGAAACTAGAGAAATCCGATGGGATTTATAGTCATTATTCATGATTATATAGCTTAAGATCTCGCAAGAAGTAAATTTTTAGAAAAATTTTGTATGAGTGGAAAACCGAAACGAGTGATAAAATACTGTTTCATTATTAATATTAAACACATTCTGAAAGAATTAGCACAATCGGTTAGAATTTGTAGGTTTTATTAATGTACATACAAAAACGCATTTCTAGCGCGAGAGACGACGATTTTTCACTTTTTACGATATACTAACAAACACATATATTTCTGGACGCGAACATGAATCTTTGGATAGAAATATGTGCGTACACACGAATTTTACGATTATCTAAGAAACAAGACAAATCCGATGGGATTTGTAGTGTTTATTCATGATTATATGTAGCTTAAAAACTCGCAAAAACTAAATTAAAAAAATATATATATTGTATGAGTGGAAAATCGAAACGAGCGATAAAATACTGTGTCATTATTAATATTGAACACATTCTGAAAGAATCAGCACAATTGGTTGGAAATTGTAGGTTTTATTAATGTATATACAAAAAAAAAACGCATTTGTAGCTCGAACAACGACGATTTTTCCACTTTTTACGAAACACTAACAAACACATATATTTCTGAACGCGAACATGAATCTTTGGATAGAAATACGTGTGTACACAAGAATTTGGCATTTTTTAAAGAAACTAGACAAATCCGATGGGATATGTGGTTTTTATTCATGATTCTACAGCTTGAAATCTCGCAAAAACTAAATTTTTAGAAAAATTTTGTATAAGTGGAAAATCGAAACGAGTGATAAAATACTGTTTCATTATTAATATTAGACACATTGTGAAAGAATTAGCACAATCGGCTGGAATTTGTAGCTTTTATTAATGTATATACAAAAAACGCATTTCTAGCTTGAGAAACGACGATTTTTCACTCTTTACGATACAATAACAAACACATATATTTCTGGACGCGAACATGAATCTTTGGATAGAAATACGTGCGTTCACACGAATTTGATATTCTTTTAAGAAACTAGAGAAATCCGATGGGATTTGTAGTTTTTATTCATGATTATATTGCTTAAAATATCGCAAAAACTAAATTTCTAGAAAAGTTTGGTAAGAGTGCAAAATCGAAACGAGTGATAAAATGCTGTTTAATAATGAATAATAGACACATTCTGAAAGAATTACCACAATCGGTTGGAATTTGTTGGTTTTATTAATATTTATACAAAAAAAAAAAAAAAACACATTTCTAGCTCGAGGAACGACGATTTCTCCCCTTTTTACAATTTACACTAACAAACACATATATTTCTGGACGCGAACATGAATCTTTTTCTCGCAGAAGTTAAACTTTTAGACAGATTTGGATGAGTGGAAAAACGAAACGTGTGATAAAATACAGTTTCATTATTAATATTAAACACATTCTGAAAGAATGAGCACAGTCAGTTGGAATTTATAATTTTTATGAATGTATATACAAAAAAAAAAACGCATTTCAAGCTCGAGAAACGACGATTTTTCCACTTTTTACGATAGATTAACAAACACATATATTTCTGGACGTGCACATGAATCCTTGCATAGAAATACGTGCGTACACACGATTTTGACATTTTTTAAATAAACTGGAGAAATCCGAAGGGATTTGTAATTTTTATTCATGATTATATAGATTAAGATCTCGCAAAAACTAAATTTTTAGAAAAATTTTGCATGAGTGGAAAAGCGTAACGAGTGATAAAATACTGTTTCATTGTTAACATTAAACACATTCTGTAAGAATTAGCACAATCGGTTGGAATTTGTAGGTTTTATTAATGTATATACAAAAACCGCATTTCTAGCTCGAGAAACGACGATTTTTCACTTTTTACGATACACTAACAAACACATATATTTCTGGACGCGAACATGAATCTTTGGATAGAAATACGTGCGTACACACGAATTTGACGTTTATGTAAGAAACAAGTGAAATCCGATGGGATTTGTAATTTTTATTCATTATTATACAAAGCTTAAAATCTCGCAAAAACTATATTTTTAAAAAAATATTGTAGGAGAGGAAAGTCGAAACGAGTGATAAAATACCGTTTCATTATTAATATTAAACACTTTCTGAAATAATTAGCACAATCGGTTGGAATTTGTAGGTTTTATTAATGTATATACAAAAAAACGCATTTCTAGGTCGAGAAATGACGATATTTCCACATTTTACGATTTAAATTAGCAAACATATATATTTCTGGACGCGAACATTAATCTTTGCATAGAAATACGTGCGTACACACGAATTCAACATTTTTTAAGAGCCTAGAAAAATCCGACGTAATTTGTTGTTTTTATTCATGATTATATGTAGCTTGAAATCTCGCAAAAACTAAATTTAAAAAAGAAATATTGAATGAGTGGAAAATCGAAACGAGTGATAAAATACCGTTTCATTATTAATATTAAACACATTCTGATTAGTACAATCGGTTTAAATTTGCAGGTTTTATTAATGTATATACAAAAAAACGCATTTCTAGCTCGAGAAACGACGATTTTTCTACTTTATACGATTTGCACTAACAAACATACATATTTCTGTACGCGAACATGAATCTTAGAATAGAAATACGTGCGTACACACGAATTTGAGATTTTTTTTAAGAAACTAGAGAAATACGATGTTATTTGTAGTTTTTATTCATAATTATACAGATTACAATTTCGCAAAAACGAAATTTTTAGAAACATTTTGAATGAGTGGAAAATCGAAACGAGTGATAAAATACTGTTTCATTATTAATATTAGACACATTCTGAAAGAAATAGCACAATTGGTTGGAATTTGTAGGTTTTATTAATGTATATACAGAAAAAAACCCAATTCTAGCTGGAGAAACGACGATTTTTTCACTATTTACGAATTACGCTAACAAAAAGTAATATTTCTGCACGCGAACATGAATCTTTTCATAGAAATATGTGTACACACGAATTTGACGTTTTTCTAAGAAACAAGACAAATCCGACGGGATTTGCAGTTTTTATTCATGATTAAATAGCTTAAAATCTCGTAAAAACTAAATTCTTAGATAATATATTGTATGAGAGGAAAATCGAAACGAGTGATAAAATACTGTTTCATGATTGTTATTAAACACATTCTGTAAGAATTAGCACAATCGTTCGGAATTTGTATGTTTTATTAATGTATATACAAAAAACGTATTTGAAGGTCGATAAACGACGATTTTTCCATTTTATACGATTCACTAAAAACACATATATTTCTGGACGCGAACACGAATCTTTGCCTACAAATAGGTGCGTACACAATAATTTGACACTTTTTAAAGAAACAAGAGAAATCCGATGGCATTTGTAGTTTTTATTCGTGGTTATATAGCTTAAAAACTTACATAATCTAAATTTTTGAAAAAATTTTGTATAAGTGGAAAATCGAAATGAGCGATAAAAGGCTGTTTCATTATGAATATTAGACACATTTTTAAAAAAATTTCACAATCGGTTGAGATGTGCAGGTTTTATTAATGAAAAAATAAAAAAAACGCATTTTTAGCTCGAGAAGCGATGGTTTGTCCACTTTTTACGATCTACACTAAGAAAAACTAATATTTCTGGATGCGAACATGAATTGTTTGATAGAAATATGAGTGTACACTCGTATTTGACGTTTATCTAAGAAACAAGACAAATCCGATGAGATTTGTAGTTTTTATTCATGGTTATATAGCTTAAAATCACCTAAAACTAAATTATTAGAAAAATATTATATGAGAGGAAAATCGAAACGAGTGATAAAATACCGTTTCATTATTAATATTAAAAACATTCTGAAAGAATTAGCACAATCGGTTGGAATTTGTAGGTTTCATTAATGTATATAGAAAAAACGCATTTCTAGCTCGAGAAACGACGATTTTTCTACTTTTTACGACTTACGCTAACAAACACATGTATTTCTGGACGCGAACGTGAAACTCTGGATAGAAATACGTGCGTACACACGAATTCAACATTTTTTTTAAGAAGCTCGAGAAATCCGACGGAATTTGTAGTTTTTATTAATGATTATATAGATTAAAATCTCTCAAAATCTAAATTTTAAAAAAAATTTGTATGAGTGGAGAGTCGAAACGAGTTATAAAATACCGTCCAATTATTAATATTAAACATAATCTGAAAGAATTACCACAATCGGTTGGAATTTGCAGGTTTTATTAATGTATATACAAAAAAACCGCAATTCTAGCTCGAGAAACGACGATTTTTCCACTTTCTACGATTTACACTAAAAACACATATATTTCTGGACGCGAACATAAATATTTGCACTGATATACGTGCGTACACATGATTTTGAAGTTTTTTTTAAGAAACTAGAGAAATCCGATGGGATTTGTTGTTTTTATCCATGATTATATAAATTAAAATCTCGCAAAAACTAAATTTTTAGAAAAATTTTGTGTGGGTGGAAAGTCGAAACGAGTTATAAAATACCGTTCAATTATTAATATTAAACACATTCTGAAAGAATTAGCACAATCGGTTGGAATTTGCAGGTTTTATTAATGTTTATACAAAAAATCGCATTTCTAGCTCGAGAAACGACGATTTTTCCACTTTCTACGATTTACACTAACAAACACATATATTTCTGGACGCGAGCATGAATTCTTGCACAAATATACGTGCGTACACATGATTTTGAAGTTTTTTTTAAGAAACTAGAGAAATCCGATTGGTTTTGTAGCTTTTTTTCATGATTATATAGCTTAAAATCTCGCAAAAACTAAATTTCTAGAAAAATTTTTTATGAGTGGAAAATCGAAACGTGTGATAAAATGCTGTTTCATTATGAATAATAGACACATTCTGAAAGAATTAGCACAAACGGATGGAATTTGTAGGTTTTATTAATGTATGAAACACAAGCATTTCTAGCTCGAGAAACGACGATTTTTCCACTTTTTACGATTTACACATACAAACACAAATGTTTCTGTACGCGAACAAGAATCTTTGGATAGAAATACGTGCGTACACACGGATTTGACATTTTTTTAAGAAACTAGAGGAATCCGATGGGTTTGTAGTTTTTATTCATGATTATGTAGCATAAAATCTCGCAAAAACTAAATTTTAGAAAAATTTGTAAGAGTTGAATATCGACACGAGTGATAAAATGCTGTTTATTTATGATTATTAGACACATTCTGTAAGAACTGGCATAATCAGTGGGAATTTGTAGATTTTATTATAGTATAAAAAAAACCTATTTGTAGGTCGATAAACGGCGATTTTTCCACTTTTTACGATACATTAACAAACACATATCTTTCTGAACGCGAACATGAATCTTTGCATAGAAGTACGTGTGTACATACGAATTTAGACGTTTTTTTTATGACACTAGACAAATCCGATGGGATTTGTAGTTTTTATTCATGATTATATAGCTTAAAGTCTCGCAAAAACTAAATTTTTAGAAAAATTTTGTATGAGTGTGATGAAACAAGTGATTAAGGACTGTTTCGTTATTAATATTCAACACATTCTGAAAGAATTAGCACAATCGGTTGGAATTTGTAGGTTCTATTATTGTATATACAAAAAACGCATTTCTAGCTCGAGAAACGACGATGTTTCCACTTTTTACGATACACTATCAAACACATATATTTTTGGACGCGAACATGAATCTTTGGGTAGAAATACGTGCGTACACAATAATTTCACACTTTTTAAAGAATCTAGAGAATGCCGATGGGATTTGTAGTTTTTATTTTTGATTAAATTTTGTATGAGTGGAAAATCGAAACGAGTGTTAAAATGCTGTTTCATTATGAATATTAGACACATTCTGAAACAATTAGCAAAATCGGTTGAAATTTGCAGGTTTTATTAATTTATATAGAAAAAACGAATTTTTAGCGCGAGAAACGATGATTTTTCCACTTTTTACGATCTACACTAAGAAAAATAATATTTCTTGACCCGAACATGAATCTTTTTATAGAAATATGTGTGTACCCACGAATTTGACATTTTTCTAAGAAACAAGACAAATCCGATGGCATTTGTAGTTTTTATTCATGGTTATATAGTTTAAAATATCGTAAAACATAAATTTATAGAAAAATATTGTATGAGAGCAAATGGAAACGAGTGATAAAATACCGTTTCATTATGAATATGAATCACATTCTGAAAGAATTAGTACAAACGGTTGGAATTTGCAGGTTTTATTAATGTATATACAAAAAAACGCAATTCTAGCTCGAGAAATGATGATTTTTCCATAATTTACGATTTACATTAACAAACGCATATATTTCTGGACGCGAACATGAATCTTTGTACAGAAATACGTGCGTACACACGCATTCGAAATTTTTTTAAGAAACTAGAGAAATGCGATGGGATTTGTAGTTTTATTAATAATTATATTGCTTAAAATCTCGCAAAAGCTAAATCTTTGGGAAAATTTTGTATGAGTGGAAAATCGAAACGAGTGATAAAATACTGTTTCATTATTAATATTAAACACGTTTTGAAAGAATTAGCATAATCGGTTTGAATTTGTAGGTTTTATTAATGTATATACAAAAAAAAAACGCATTTCTTGCTGGAGAAACGACGATTTTTTCACTATTTACGAATTACACTAACAAAATTAATATTTCTGGACGCTAACATGAATCTTTTCATGCAAATATGTGTACACACGAATTTGACGTTTTTTAAGAAACAAGACAAATCCGATGGGATTTGTAGTTATTCATGATTAAATAGCTTAAAATCTCGTAAAAACAAAATTCTTAGATAATATATTGTATGAGAGGAAAATCGAAACGAGTTATAAAATACTGTTTCATGATTGTTATTAAACATATTCTGAAAGAATTAGCACAATCGTTTGGAATTTGTATGTTTTATTTTTGTATATACAAATAACGCATTTGTTGGTCGATAAACGACAATTTTTCCACTTTTTACGATCCACTAACAAACACATATATTTCTGGACGCGAACACGAATCTTTGGCTAGAAATAGGTGCGTACACAATAATTTGACACTTTTTAAAGAAACTAGAGAAATCCCATGGCATTTGGAGTTTTTATTCGTGATTATATAGCTAAAAATCTTACACAATCTAAAGTTTTGGAAAAATTTTGTTTAAATGGAAAATGGAAATGAGCGATAAAAGGCTGTTTCATTATGAATATTAGACACATTCTGAAAAAATTAGCACAATCGGTTGAGATGTGTAGGTTTCATTAATGAAAGAATAAAAAACGCATTTCTAGCTCGAGAAGCGATGGTTTGTCCATTTTTTACGATCTACACTAACAAAAACTATAATTTTTCTGGACGCGAACATGAATTTTTTGATAGAAAAATGTGTGTACACACGTATTTGACGTTTATCTAAGAAACAAGACAAAACCGATGGTATTTGTTTTTTTTATTCATTGTTATATAGCTTAAAATCTCGTAAAAACTAAATTATTAGAAAAATATTGTCTGAGAGGAAAATCGAAACGAGTGATAAAATACCTTTTCATTCTTGATATTAAACACATACTGAAAGAATTAGCACAATCGGTTGGAATTTGTAGGTTTTTATTAATGTATATAGAAAAAACGCATTTCTAGCTCGGGAAACGACGATTTTTCTACTTTTCACGATTTACATTAAGAAACACATATATTTCTGGTCGCGAACATGAAACTCTCGATAGAAATACGTGCGTACACACGAATTCAACATTTTTTTTAAGATACTCGAGAAATCCGATGGAATTTGTAGTTTTTGTTCATGATTATATAACTTAAAATCTCGCAAAAACTAAATTTTTAGAAAAATTTTGTATGGGTGGAGAGGCGAAACGAGTTATAAAATACCGTCCAATTATTAATATTAAGCACATTCTGAAAGAATTAGCACAATCGGTTGGAATTTGTAGGTTCTATTATTTTATATACAAAAAACGCATTTCTAGCTCGAGAAACGACGATGTTTCCACTTTTTACGATATACTATCAAACACATATATTTCTGGAAGCGAACATGAATCTTTGAGTAGAAATACGTGCGTACACAATAATTTGACACTTTTTAAAGAATCTAGAGAAATCCGATGGGATTTGTAGTTTTTATTCTTGATTATATAGCTCAAAATCTTGCAAAATCTAAATTTTTAGAAAAATTTTGTAAGAGTGGAAAATCGTAACGAGTGTTAAAATGCTGTCTCATTATGAATATTAGACACATTCTTAAACAATTAGCAAAATCGGTTGAAATTTGCAGGTTTTATTTATGTATATAGAAAAAACGCAGTTCTAGCTCGAGAAAGGATGATTTTTCCACTTTTTACGATCTACACTAAGAAAAACTAATATTTCTTGACCCGAACATGAATCCTTTTATAGAAATATGTGTGTACCCACGAATTTGACGTTTTTCTAAGAAACAAGAGAAATCCGATGGAATTTGTAGTTTTTATTCATGGTTATATAGTTTAATATATCGTAAAACATACATTGTTAGGAAAATATTGTATGAGAGCAAATGGAAACGAGTGATAAAATACCGTTTCATTATAAATATGAATCACATTTTGAAAGAATTAGTACAAACGGTTGGAATTTGCAGGTTTTATTAATGTATATACAAAAAAAAAACGCATTTCTAGCTCGAGAAATGGTGATTTTTCCACAATTTACGATTAACATTAACAAACACATATATTTCTGGATGCGAACATGAATCTTTGTACAGAAATACGTGCGTACACACGCATTCGACATTTTTTTAAGAAACTAGAGAAATCCGATGGATTTGTAGTTTTATTGATAATTATATTGCTTAAAATCTCGCAAAAGCTAAATCTTTAGAAAAATTTTGAATGAGTGGAAAATCGAAACGAGTGTTAAAATACTGTTTCATTATTGATATTAAACACGTTTTGAAAGAATTAGCACAATCGGATTGAATTTGTAGGTTTTATTAATGTATATAAAAAACGAATTTCTAGCTCGAGAAACGACGATTTTTCCACTTTTTACGATACAGTAACATACACATATATTTCTGGACGCGAAAATGAAACTTTGGAAAGAAATACGTGCGGACACACGAATTTGGGTTTTGTTTTGAGAAACTAGACAAATCCGATGGGATTTGTAGTTTTCATTCACAATTATATAGCTTAAAATCTCGCAAAAACTAAATTTTTAGAAAAAATTTGTATGGGTGGAAAATCGAAACTAGTGATAAAATGCTGTTTCATTATGAATAATAGACACATTCTGAAAGAATTAGCATAATCTGTTTGAAGTGTAGGTTTTAATAATGTATATACTAAAAAAACGCATTTGTAGCTCGAGAAACGACGATTTTTCCACTATTCACGATACATTAACAATAACATATATTTGTTTTCGCGAACATGAATCTTTGCATAGAAATAAGTGCGTACACACGAATTTGACATTTTTTAAAGAAACTAGAAAAAACCGATGGAATTAATAGTTTTTACTCATTATTGATTATACAGCTTAAAATCTCGCAAAAACTATATATATATATATATATATATATATATATATATATATATATATATATATATATATATATATATAAATTTTGAATGAGTTGAAAATCAAAGCGAGTGATAAAATACTATTTCATTATTAATATTAAACACATTCTGAAAGCATTACACAATCGGTCGGAATTTGTACGTTTTATTAATGTATATATACAAAAAAAAAAAACGCATTTCTAGCTGGAGAAACGACGATTTTTCCACTTTTTTAAGATACACTAAGAAACACATAAATTTCTGGACGCGAACATGATTCTTTGCATAGAAATACGTGCGCACACACGATTTTGACATTTTTAAAAGAAACTAGAGTAATCCGATCGGATTTGTAATTTTTATTCATGTTGATATAGCATATTATCTTGCAAAAACTAAATTTTTAGAAATATTTTATATGAGTGGACAATCGAAACGAGTGGTAAAATACTGTTTCATTATTATTATTAAACATATTCTTAAAGAAGAAGCACAATCGGTTGGAATTTGTAGGCATTATTAATGTATATACAAGAAAACGCATTTCTAGCTCGAGAAACGACGATTTCTTCACTTTTTACGATACACTAACAAACCCATATATTTCTGGACGCGAAGATGTATCTTTGCATAGAAATACGTGCGTACACACGAATTTTACGTTTTTTTAAGAAACTAGACAAATCCGATGGGATTTGTAGTTTTTATTCATGATTATATAGCATAAAGTGTCGCAAAAATCTAATTTTTTAGAAAAATTTTGTATGAGTGGAAAATCGAAATGAGTGATAAAATACTGTTTCATTATTAATATTAAACACATTGTGAAAGAAATAGCACAATCGGTTGGAATTTGTAGGTATTATTAATGTATACACAAAAATGCATTTCTAGCTCGAGAAACAACGATTTTTCCGCTTTTTAGGATACACTAGCAAATACATATATTTCTGGACGCGAACATGAATCTTTGGATAGAAATACGTGCGTAAACACTATTTGAAATTTTTTTATGAAACTAGAGAAATTCGATGGGATTTGTAGTTTTTATTCATAAATATATACATTAAAGTCTAGAAATAATAAATGTTTAGAAAAATTTTGTATGAGTGGAAAATTGAAACGAGTGATAAAATACTGTTTCATTATTAATATTAAACACATCCTAAAAGATGTAGCAGAATCGTTTTATATCTAGCTAGAGAAATGATGATTTTTCCCTTTTTTACGATCTACACTAACAAAAACTAATATTTCTGGACGCGAACATGAATCTTTTGATAGAAATGTGTGTGTACACACGAATTTGACGTTTTTATAAGAAACAAGACACATTCGATGGGATTTATTGTTTTAATTCATGGTCATATGGCTTAAAATCTTGTAAAAACTAAATTTTTAGAAAAATATGGTATGAGAGGAAAATGAAACGAGTGAAAAATACCGTTTCATTATAAATATTAAACACATTCTGAGAGATGTAGCACAATCGGTTGGAATTTGCAGGTTTTATTAATGTATATACAAAAAAAAAAAACGCTTTTCTAGCTCGAGAAATGACGATTTTTCCAAATTTTAGGATTTACATTAACAAACACATATATTTCTGGACGCGAACATGAATCTTCGAATAGAAATACGTACGCACAAACGATTTTGACAATTTTAAAGAAACTAGAGTAATCCGATGGGATTTGTAGTTTTTATTCATGATTATAAAGCTTAAAACCTTGCAAAAACTAAATTTTTAAAAAAATTTTGTATGGGTGGAAAGTCGAAACGAGTTATAATCTACCGTTCAGTTATTAATATTAAACACATTCTGAAACAATTAGCACAATCGGTTGAAATTTGCAGGTTTTATTAATGTATATAGAAAAAAACGCATTTCTAGCACTGGAAAAGACGATTTTTCCACATTCTACGATTTACACTAACAAACACATATATTTCGGGGCGCGAACATGAATCTTGGAATGGAAATGCGTGCGTACACACGAATTCGATATTTTTTAAAAAAACTAGACAAATACGATGGGATTTGTAATTTTTATTCATGATTATATAGCTTAAAATCTCCCAAAACTAGATTTTTAGAAACATGTTGTATGAGTGTAAAATCGAAATGAGTGATAAAATACTGTTCCATTATTAATATTAGACACATTCTGAAAGAAAAAGCACAATCGGTTGGAATTTGTAGGTTTTATTAATGTACATAAAAAACGACCTTTTAGCTCGAGAAACTACCATTTTTCCCCTTTTTACGATACACTAACGAACACATAAATTTGTGGACGCGAACATGAATCTTGGATAGAAATACGTGCGTACACACTAATTTCACAGTTTTTGAAGAAACTAGAGAAATCCGATCTGGTTTGTAGTTTTTATTCTTGATAATATAGCTTAAATTCTTGCAAAACTAAATTTTTATAAAAAGTTTGTATGAGTGGAAAATCGAAACGAGTGACAAAATGCTGTTTCATTATGAATATTAGACACATTGTGAAAGAAATAGCACAATGGTTTTCTAATTTGTGGGTGTTATTAATGTTTATACAAAAAACGCATTTCTAGCTCGAGAAACGACTATTTTTCCACTATTTACGATTTACACTAACAAAAAGTAATATTTCTGGACGCGAACATGAATCTTTTCATAGAAATACGTGTGTACACACGAATTCGACGCTTTTCTAAGAAACAAGACAAATCCGATGGGATCTGTAGTTTTTATTCTTGATTAAATAGCTTAAAATCTCGTAAAAACTAAAATTTTAGAAAAATATTGTATGAGAGGAAAATCGAAACGAGTGATAATATACCGTTTCATTATTAATATTAAACAGATTCAGAAAGAATTAGTGCAATAGGTTGGAATTTGTAGGTGTTATTAATGTATATACTAAAAACGCATTTCTATCTCGAGAAATGACGATTTTTCCAGATTTTACAATACACTAGCAAACGCATATTTTTCTGGAAGCGAACATGAATATTTAGATAGACATACGTGCGTACACAAGAATTTACATTTTTTGAGGAATCTACAGATTTCCGATGGGATTTGCAGTTTTTATTCATGATTATACAGCTTAAATTCTCGCAAAAATAAATTTTTAGAAAAATTTTGTAGGAGTGGAAAACGATAAACGAGTGATAAAATGCTGTTTCATTATGAATAATAGACACATTCTGAAAGAATTATCACAATTGGTTGGAATTTGTAGGTTTTATTAATGAATATACAAAAAACTCATTTGTAGGTCTGTAAACGACGTTTTTTCCACTATTTATTATTAACACTAACAAAAACTAATATTTCTGGACGCGAACATGAATGTGTTGTCAGAAATACATTTGTACACACGAATTTGACGTTTTTCTAAGAAACAAAACAAATCCGATGGGATTTGTAATTTTTATTCTTGATTATACTGCTCTAATTCTTGCAAAAATTAAATTACCAGAAAAATTTTGAATGAGTGGAAAATCGAAATTAGTGATAAAATGCGGTTTCGTTGTGAATGTTAAACTACATTGAGATAGAATTAGCACTATGGTTTGCAATCTGTAGGTTTTATTATTGTATATATAACTTAAAATCTTGCAAAATCTTAATTTTTAGAAAATTTATGTAAGAGTGGAAAATCGGCACGAGTGGTAAAATGCTGTTTGATTATAAATAATAGACACATTCTGAAAGAATTAGTGCAATCTGTTGGAATTCGTGGGATTTATTAATGTATATAAAAATAACGAATTTCTAGCTCGAGAAATGATTTTTCCACGTTTTTAACGATACACTAACAAACACATATACTTCTGGACGCGAACATGAATCTTTGGATAGAAATACTTGCGAACATACGAATTAGACATTTTTTGAGAAACTAGAGAAATCCGATGGGATTTGTAGTTTTCATTTATAATTATATAGCTTAAAATCTCGCAAAAACTAAATATTTAGAAAAAATATGAATGAGTGGAAAATCGAAACGAGTGATAAAATACTGTTTCATTATGAATAATAGACACATTCTGAAAGAATTAGCACAATCGGTTGGAATTTGTAGGTTTAATAATGTATATACGAAAAACGCATTTCTAGCTCGAGAAACGACGATTTTTCCACTTTTTATGATACACTAGCAAACACATATATTTCTTGACGCGAACATGAATCTTTGGATGGAAATACATGTGTACACACGATTTGACATTTTTTTTATGAAACTAGAGAAATGCGATGGGATTTGTAGTTTTTATTCATGAATATACAGCTTATGTTTCCAAAAATATCATTTCTAGAAAAATTTTGTATGAGTGGAAAATTGAAAGGAGTGATAAAATACTGTTTCATTATTAATATTAAACACATTCAGAAAGATGTAGCGGAATCGGTTGGAATTTCTTGATTAAATAGATTAAAATCGCGTAAAAACTATATTTTTAGAAAAATATTGTATGAGGGGAAAATCGAAACGAGTGATAAAAAACCGTTTCATTATTAATATTAAACACATTCAGAAAGAATTAGCACAATCGGTAGGAATTTGTAGGTTTTATTAATGTATATAATAAAAACGCATTTCTATCTCGAGAAATGACGATTTATCCAGATTTTACGATTTACATCGACAAACACATATAATTCTGGGCGCGAACATGAATCTTTGAATAGAAATACGTGCGTAAACACCAATTCGAAATTTTTTTAAGAAACTAGAGAAACCGATGGCATTTGTAGTATTTATTAATAATTATATAGCTCAAAATCTCTCAAAAGCTAAAATTTTAGAAAAATTTTGTATGAGTGGAAAATCGAAACGAGTGATAAAATACTGTTTCATTATTAATATTAAACACATTCTGAACGAATTAGCACAATCGGTTGGAATTTGCAGGTTTTATTGAAGTATACAAAAAAAAAGCATATCTAGCTCGAGGAACAACGATTTTTCCAATTTTTACTTTACAATAACAAACACATATATTTCTGGACGCGAACATGAATATTTGGATAGAAATACATGCGTACACACGAATTTGACATTTTTTGAGTAAACTAGAGAAATCCGGTGGGATTTGTAATTTTTTATTCATGATTATACTGCTTAAATTCTCGCAAAAAGTAAATTTTTAGAAAAATTTTGTTGGAGTGGAAAACGACAAAGGAGTGATAAAATGCTGTTGGATTATGAATAATAGGCACATTCTGAAAGAATTAGCACAATCTGTTGGAAATTGTAGGTATTAGTAATGTATATACAAAAAACTCATTTGTAGGTCTATAAACGACGGTTTTTCCACTTTTTACGATTTACACTAACAAACACATATATTACTGGACACAAACATGAATCCTTTGTTAGAAATTTGTGCGTACACACGAATTTGACGTTTTTTAAGAAACTAGACAAATCCAATGGGATTTCTAGGTTTTACTCATGATTATGTAGCTTAAAATCTCGCAAAAACCATGTATTTAGAGAAATTTTGTATGAGCGGAAAATTAATACGAGTGATAAAATGCGGTTGCATTGTGAATGTTAAACTCATTCAGAAAGAATTAGCACAATCGGTTGCAATTCGTAGGTTTTATTAATGTATATACAAAAAAACGCATTTCAAGCTCGAGAAACGACGGTTTTTCAAATTTTTACGATGCACTAGCAAACGCATATATTCCTGGACGCAAACATGAATCTTTGGATTGAAATACGTGTGTACACAAGGAATTGACATATTTTTAAGAAACTAGTGAAATGGGATTGGAATTGTATATTTTATTCATGATTATATAGCTTAAATACGCGCAAAAACCAAATTTTTAGAGAAATTATGTATGAGTGGAAAATCGAAACTAGTGATCAAATGGGGTTTCATTGTGAATGTTAAACCCATTGAGAAACAATTAGCACAATCGGTTGCAATTTGTATGTTTTATTAATATATATAATAAAACGCATTTCTAGCTCGAGAAACGACGATTTTTCCACTTTTAACGACACTCTAGCAAACGTATATATTTCTGGACGCGAACATGTATCTTTGGATAGAAATACGTGTGTACACACGAATTTGACATTTTTTTTAAGAAACTAGACAAATCTGATGCAATTTGTATATTTTATTCATAATTATACAGCTTTAATTCTTGCAAAATTAAATTATTAGAAAAATTTTGTATGAGTGCAAATTCGAAACGAGTGTTAAAATAGTATTTCATTACGAATATTAAACGCATTCTGAAAGAATTAGCACTATCGGTTGGAAATTGAATGTTTTATAAAGTATATAGAAAAAACACATATCTAGCTCGAGAAACGACAATTTTTCCACTTTTCACCATACACTAACAAACACATATATATCAGGACGCGAACAAGAATCTTTGGAAAGAAATACGTGCGTGCTCACGAATTTGACATTTTGTTTAAGAAACTAAACAAATCCGAAGCAATTTATAGATTTTATTCATGATTATATAGCTGAAAATCTCGCAAAAACCAAATTTTTAGAGAAATTTTGTATGAGAGGAAAATCGAAACGATTGATAAAATGCGGTTTCATTGTGAATGTTGAACACATTCGGAAAGAATTATCACAATCGGTTGCAATTAGTAGGCTTTACTAATGTATATACAAAAAAACGCATTTCTAGCTCGAGAAACGACATTTTTCCACTTTTAACATTACACTAGCAAACGCATTTATGTCTGGACGCGAACATTAATCTTTGGATTGAAATATATGTGTACACACTAAATTGACATATTTTTAAGAAATTAGTGAATTCCGATGGCATTTGTATGTTTTATTCATGATTATATAGCTTAAAATCTCGCAAAAACAAAATTTTTATTGAAATTTTGAATGAGTGGAAAATCGAAACGAGTGATAAAATGCGGTTTCATCATGAATGTTAAACTCATTCAGACAGAATTAGTACAATCGGTTGCAATTTGTAGGTTTTATTAATGTATATACAAAAGAACACATTTCTAGCTTGAGAAACAACGTCATTTTCCTTTTTTTACGATTCACTAACAAACACATATAT
Organism: Periplaneta americana; assembly: GCF_040183065.1. Lineage (NCBI taxonomy): Eukaryota > Metazoa > Arthropoda > Insecta > Blattodea > Blattidae > Periplaneta > Periplaneta americana. The sequence goes on from NC_091127.1 coordinate 93,563,728, forward strand.
TTCAGGACGCGAACAAGAATATTTGGATAGAAATACGTATGTACACAAGAATTTGATATTTTTTTAGGAAACTAAACAAATCTGATGCAATTTGCAGATTTTATTCATGATAATAGAGCGGAAATGTCGCAAAAACCAAATTTTCAGAGAAATTTTGTATAAGTGGAAAATCGAAACGAGTGATCAAATGCGGATCACTGAGAATGTTAAACACATTCTGAAAGAATTAGCACAATGGGTTGCAATTTGTAGGTTTTATTAATGTATATAAAATAAAAAAAAAAAAAAAAAAAAAAGGACTTCAAGCTCGAGAAACGACGATTTTTCCACTTTAACGATTTACACTAACAAACAGACCTCCTTCTGGACGCGAACATGAAACTTTTGATAGAAATACCTGCGTCCACACGAATTTAACATTTGTTTAAGAAACTAGAGAAATCCGATGCGATTTGTAGATTTTATTCCTGATTATATAGCTTAAAATCTCGCAAAATCCAAATTTTTAGACAAATTTTTTCTGAGTGGAAAATCGAAACGAGTGATAAAATGCGGTCTCATTATGAATGTTAAACCCATTCAGAAAGAATTAGCACAATCGGTTGGAATTTGTAGGTTTTATTAACATATATACGAAAAAACGCATTTCTAGCTCGAGAAACGACGATTTTTCCACTTTAACGCTTTACACTAACAAACACACCTCTTTCTGGACACGAACATGAATATTTTGATAGAAATACGTGTGTCCACACGAATTTGACATTTTTTTAAGAAACTAGAGAAATCCGATGGGATGTGTAGATTTTATTCATGATTATATAGCTTAATATCACGCAAAAAAAATTTTTAGAGAAATTTTGTCAGAGTGGAAAATCGAAACGAGTGATAAAATGTGGTCTCATTGTGAATGTTAAACCCATTCTGAAAGAGTTAGCACAATCGGTTGGAATTTGTAGGTTTTATTTATGTATATACGAAAAAACGCATTTCTAGCGCGAGAAACGACGATCTTTCCACTCTAGTGCTTTACACTAACAAACACACTTCTTTCTGGACGCGAACGTGAATCTTTGGATAGAAATACGTGCGTCCACACGAATTTGACATTTTTTTTAAGAAACTGGAGAAATCCGATGGGATTTGTAGATTTTATTAAAAATTATATAGCTTAAAACATTGCAAAAACCAAATAATTAGAAAAATTTTGTCTGAGTGGAAAATCGAAACGAGTGATAAAATGCGGTCTCATTGCGAATGTTAAACCCATTCTGAACGAATTAGCACAATCGCTTGGAATTTGCAGGTTTTATTGATGTATGTATAGGAAAAAACGCATTTCTAGCTCGAGAAACGACGATTTTTCCACTTTAACGATTTACACTAACAAACACACCTCTTTCTGAACGCGAACATTAATCTTTGGATAGAAATACGTGTGTCCACACGAATTTGACATTTTTTTAAAGAGACTATAGAAATCCGATGGGATTTGTAGATTTTATTCATGATTATATAGTTTGAAATCTCGCAAATACCAAATATATATAGAAATTTTGTCAGAGTGGAAAATCGAAACGACTGATGAAATGCAGTCTCATTGTGAGTGTTAAGCCCTTTCAGAAGGAATTAGCACATTCGGTTGAAATTTGTAGGTTTTATTAATGTATGTACTACAAAACGCATTTCTAGCTCGAGAAACGACGATTTTTCCACTTTAACGCTTTACACTAACAAGCACACCTCTTTGTGGACGCGAACATGAATCTTTGGAGAGAAATACGTGCGTCCACACGAATTACACATTTTTTAAAGAAACTAGAAAAATCCGATGGGATTTGTAGGTTTTATTCATGATTATATAGCTTAAAATCTCGCAAAAACGAAATTTTTAGAGAAAAATTTGGGAGTGGAAAATCGAAACTAGTGATAAAATGCTGTCTTATTGTGAATGTTAAACCCATTCTGGAAGAATTAGCACAATCGTTTGGAATTTGTAGGTTTTATTAATATATAACGAAAAAACGCATTTCTACCTCGAGAAACGACGATTTTTCCACTTTAACGATTTACTCTAACAAACACACCTCTTTTTTGACGCGAGCATGAATATTTGGATAGAAATACGTGTGTCCACACGAATTTAACATTTTTTTAAGAAACTAGAGAAATCCGATCTGATTTGTAGATTTTATTTTTGATTATATAGTTTAAAATCTCGCAAAAACCAAATTTTTAGAGAAATTTTGTCTGAGTGGAATATCGTAACGAGTGATGAAATGCGGTCTCATTGTGAATGTTAAACTCGTTCAGAAGGAATTAGCACAATCGGTTGGAATTTGTAGGGTTTATTAATATATATACGAAAAAACGCATTTCTAGCTCGAGAAACGACGATTTTTCCACTTTAACGCTTTACACTAACAAACACACGTCTTTCTGGACGCGAACATCAATTTTTGGATAGAAATACGTGCGTTCACACCAATTTGACACTTTTGATTAAGAAACTAGAGAAATCCGACGGGATTTGTAGATTTTATTCATGATTATATAGCTTAAAATCTCGCAAAAACCAAATTTTTAGAGAAATTTTGTCAGAGTGGAAAATCGAAAAGAGTGATAATATGCGGTCTCTTTGTGAATGTTAAACCCATTCTGAAAATATCAGCACAATCGGTTGGAATTTGCAGGTTTTATTGATGTATAAGATTATAAGAAAAAACGCATTTAATGCTCGAGAAACGACGATTTTTCCACTTAATGCTTTACACTAACAAACACACTTCTTTCTGGACGCGAATATGAATATTTGGATAAAAATACGTGTGTCCACACGAATTTGACATTTTTTTTAAGAAACTAGAGAAATCCGATGGGATTTGTAGATTTTATTCTTGAATATATAGTTTAAAATCTCGCAAAAACCAAATATTTAATAGAAATTTTGTAAGATCGGAGAATCGAAACGAATGATGAAATGCCGTCTCATTGTGAATGTTAAGCCCTTTGAGAAGAAATTAGCGCAATCGGTCAGAATTTATATGTTTTATTAATGTATTTACGAAAAAACGCATTTCTACCTCGAGAAACGACGATTTTTCCACTTTAAATCTTTACACTAACAAGCGCACCTCGTTGTGGACACGAACATGAATCTTTGGAGAGAAATACGTGTGTCCACACGAATTTGACATTTTTTAAGAAACTAGAGAAATCCGATGGAATTAGTAGATTTTATTCATGATTATATAGCTTAAAATATCGCAAAAACTAAATTTTTAGAAATAATTTGTATGGGTGGAAAATCGAAACTAGTGATAAAATGCTGTTTCATTATGAATAATAGACACATTCTGAAAGAATTAGCATAATCGGTTTGAAGTTGTAGGTTTTAATAATGTATATACTAAAAAAACGCATTTGTAGCTCGAGAAACGACGATTTTTCCACTATTCACGATACATTAACAATAACATATATTTGTTTTCGCGAACATGAATCTTTGCATAAAAATAAGTGCGTACACACGAATTTGACATTTTTTAAAGGAACTAGAAAAAACCGATGGGTTTAATAGTTTTTACTCATTATTGATTATACAGCTTAAAATCTCGCAAAAACTATATATATATATGTATATATATATATATGTATATATATATATATATATATATATATATATATATATATATATATATATATATATATATTGAATGAGTTGAAAATCAAAGCGAGTGATAAAATACTATTTCATTATTAATATTAAACACATTCTGAAAGCATTACACAATCGGTCGGAATTTATACGTTTTATTAATGTATATATACAAAAAATAACGCATTTCTAGCTGGAGAAACGACGATTTTTCCACTTTTTTAAGATACACTAAGAAACACATAAATTTCTGGACGCGAACATGATTCTTTGCATAGAAATACGTGCGCACACACGATTTTGACATTTTTAAAAGAAACTAGAGTAATCCGATCGGATTTGTAATTTTTATTCATGTTGATATAGCATATAATCTTGCAAAAACTAAATTTTTAGAAATATTTTATATGAGTGGACAATCGAAACGAGTGGTAAAATACTGTTTCATTATTACTATTAAACATATTCTTAAAGAAGAAGCACAATCGGTTGGAATTTGTAGGCATTATTAATGTATATACAAGAAAACGCATTTCTAGCTCGAGAAACGACGATTTCTTCACTTTTTACGATACACTAACAAACCCATATATTTCTGGACGCGAAGATGTATCTTTGCATAGAAATACGTGCGTACACACGAATTTTACGTTTTTTTAAGAAACTAGACAAATCCGATGGGATTTGTAGTTTTTATTCATGATTATATAGCATAAAGTGTCGCAAAAATCTAATTTTTTAGAAAAATTTTGTATGAGTGGAAAATCGAAATGAGTGATAAAATACTGTTTCATTATTAATATTAAACACATTGTGAAAGAAATAGCACAATCGGTTGGAATTTGTAGGTATTATTAATGTATACACAAAAATGCATTTCTAGCTCGAGAAACAACGATTTTTCCGCTTTTTAGGATACACTAGCAAATACATATATTTCTGGACGCGAACATGAATCTTTGGATAGAAATACGTGCGTAAACACTATTTGAAATTTTTTTATGAAACTAGAGAAATTCGATGGGATTTGTAGTTTTTATTCATAAATATATACATTAAAGTCTAGAAATAATAAATGTTTAGAAAAATTTTGTATGAGTGGAAAATTGAAACGAGTGATAAAATACTGTTTCATTATTAATATTAAACACATCCTAAAAGATGTAGCAGAATCGTTTTATATCTAGCTAGAGAAATGATGATTTTTCCCTTTTTTACGATCTACACTAACAAAAACTAATATTTCTGGACGCGAACATGAATCTTTTGATAGAAATGTGTGTGTACACACGAATTTGACGTTTTTATAAGAAACAAGACACATTCGATGGGATTTATTGTTTTAATTCATGGTCATATGGCTTAAAATCTTGTAAAAACTAAATTTTTAGAAAAATATGGTATGAGAGGAAAATGAAACGAGTGAAAAATACCGTTTCATTATAAATATTAAACACATTCTGAGAGATGTAGGACAATCGGTTGGAATTTGCAGGTTTTATTAATGTATATACAAAAAAAAAAAAACGCTTTTCTAGCTCGAGAAATGACGATTTTTCCAAATTTTAGGATTTACATTAACAAACACATATAATTCTGGACGCGAACATGAATCTTCGAATAGAAATACGTACGCACAAACGATTTTGACAATTTTAAAGAAACCAGAGTAATCCGATGGGATTTGTAGTTTTTATTCATGATTATAAAGCTTAAAATCTTGCAAAAACTAAATTAAAAAAAAAAAATGTGTATGGGTGGAAAGTCGAAACGAGTTATAATCTACCGTTCAGTTATTAATATTAAACACATTCTGAAACAATTAGCACAATCGGTTGAAATTTGCAGGTTTTATGAATGTATATAGAAAAAAACGCATTTCTAGCACTGGAAAAGACGATTTTTCCACATTCTACGATTTACACTAACAAACACATATATTTCGGGGCGCGAACATGAATCTTGGAATGGAAATGCGTGCGTACACACGAATTCGATATTTTTTTTAAAAAACTAGACAAATACGATGGGATTTGTAATTTTTATTCATGATTATACAGCTTAAAATCTCCCAAAACTAGATTTTTAGAAACATGTTGTATGAGTGTAAAATCGAAACGAGTGATAAAATACTGTTCCATTATTAATATTAGACATATTCTGAAAGAAATAGCACAATCGGTTGGAATTTGTAGGTTTTATTAATGTACATAAAAAAACGACCTTTTAGCTCGAGAAACTACGATTTTTCCCCTTTTTACGATACACTAACGAACACATAAATTTGTGGACGCGAACATGAATCTTGGATAGAAATACGTGCGTACACACTAATTTCACAGTTTTTGAAGAAACTAGAGAAATCCGATCTGGTTTGTAGTTTTTATTCTTGATAATATAGCTTAAATTCTTGCAAAACTAAATTTTTATAAAAAGTTTGTATGAGTGGAAAATCGAAACGAGTGACAAAATGCTGTTTCATTATGAATATTAGACACATTGTGAAAGAAATAGCACAATGGTTTTCTAATTTGTGGGTGTTATTAATGTTTATACAAAAAACGCATTTCTAGCTCGAGAAACGACTATTTTTCCACTATTTACGATTTACACTAACAAAAAGTAATATTTCTGGACGCGAACATGAATCTTTTCATAGAAATACGTGTGTACACACGAATTCGACGCTTTTCTAAGAAACAAGACAAATCCGATGGGATATGTAGTTTTTATTCTTGATTAAATAGCTTAAAATCTCGTAAAAACTAAAATTTTAGGAAAATATTGTATGAGAGGAAAATCGAAACGAGTGATAATATACCGTTTCATTATTAATATTAAACAGATTCAGAAAGAATTAGTGCAATAGGTTGGAATTTGTAGGTGTTATTAATGTATATACTAAAAACGCATTTCTATCTCGAGAAATGACGATTTTTCCAGATTTTACAATACACTAGCAAACGCATATTTTTCTGGAAGCGAACATGAATATTTAGATAGAAATACGTGCGTACACAAGAATTTGCATTTTTTGAGGAATCTACAGATTTCCGATGGGATTTGCAGTTTTTATTCATGATTATACAGCTTAAATTCTCGCAAAAATAAATTTTTAGAAAAATTTTGTAGGAGTGGAAAACGATAAACGAGTGATAAAATGCTGTTTCATTATGAATAATAGACACATTCTGAAAGAATTATCACAATTGGTTGGAATTTGTAGGTTTTATTAATGAATATACAAAAAACTCATTTGTAGGTCTGTAAACGACGTTTTTTCCACTATTTATTATTAACACTAATAAAAACTAATATTTCTGGACGCGAACATGAATGTGTTGTCAGAAATATATTTGTACACACGAATTTGACGTTTTTCTAAGAAACAAAACAAATCCGATGGGATTTGTAATTTTTATTCTTGATTATACTGCTCTAATTCTTGCAAAAATTAAATTACCAGAAAAATTTTGAATGAGTGGAAAATCGAAATTAGTGATAAAATGCGGTTTCGTTGTGAATGTTAAACTACATTGAGATAGAATTAGCACTATGGTTTGCAATCTGTAGGTTTTATTATTGTATATATAACTTAAAATCTTGCAAAATCTTAATTTTTAGAAAATTTATGTAAGAGTGGAAAATCGGCACGAGTGGTAAAATGATGTTTGATTATAAATAATAGACACATTCTGAAAGAAATAGTGCAATCTGTTGGAATTCGTGGGATTTATTAATGTATATAAAAATAACGAATTTCTAGCTCGAGAAATGACTTTTCAACGTTTTTAACGATACACTAACAAACACATATACTTCTGGACGCGAACATGAATCTTTGGATAGAAATACTTGCGAACATACGAATTCGACATTTTTTGAGAAACTAGAGAAATCCGATGGGATTTGTAGTTTTCATTTATAATTATATAGTTTAAAATCTCGCAAAAACTAAATATTTAGAAAAAATGTGAATGAGTGGAAAATCGAATCGATTATGAATAATAGACACATTCTGAAAGAATTAGCACAATCGGTTGGAATTTGTAGGTTTAATAATGTCTACACGAAAAACGCATTTCTAGCTCGAGAAACGACGATTTTTCCACTTTTTATGATACACTAGCAAACACATATATTTCTTGACGCGAACATGAATCTTTGGATGGAAATACGTGTGTACACACGATTTGACATTTTTTTTATGAAACTAGAGAAATGCGATGGGATTTGTAGTTTTTATTCATGAATATACAGCTTATGTTTCCAAAAATATCATTTCTAGAAAAATTTTGTATGAGTGGAAAATTGAAAGGAGTGATAAAATACTGTTTCATTATTAATATTAAACACATTCAGAAAGATGTAGCGGAATCGGTTGGAATTTCTTGATTAAATAGATTAAAATCGCGTAAAAACTATATTTTTAGAAAAATATTGTATGAGAGGAAAATCGAAACGAGTGATAAAAAACCGTTTCATTATTAATATTAAACACATTCAGAAAGAATTAGCACAATCGGTAGGAATTTGTAGGTTTTATTAATGTATATACAAAAACAACGCATTTCTAACTCGAGAAACGACGATTTTTCCACTTTAACGCTTTACACTAACAAGCACACGTCTTTCTGGAAGCGAACAACAATCTTTGGATAGAAATACGTGCTTTCACACTAATTTGACAGTTTTTTAAGAAACTAGAGGAATCCGATGGGATTTGTAGATTTTATTCATGATAATATAGCTTAAAATCTCGCAAAAACCAAATATTTAATAGAAATTTTGTAAGATCGGAGAATCAAAACGAGTGATGGAATGCGGTCTCATTGTGAATGTTAAGCCCTTTCAGAAGGAATTAGAACAATCAGTTGAAATTTGTATTTTTTATTAATGTATATACGAAAAAACGCATTTCTATCTCGAGAAACGAGGAATTTAACACCTTAACGATTTACACTAACAAACTCACATCCTTCTGGACGCGAACATGAAAGTTTGGATAGAAATGCGTACGTCCACACGAATGTGACATTTTTTTTAAAGAAACTAGAGAAATCCGATGGGAATTGTAGATTTTATTCATGATTATATAGTTTATAATTTCGCAAAATCCAAGTTTATAGAAAAATTGTGTCTGAGTGGAAAATCGAAACGAGTCATAAAATGCGGTCTGATATTGAATGCTAAACCCATTCTGAAAGCATTAGCACAATCGGTTGGAATTTGTAGGTTTTATTAATGTAACACGAAAAAACGCATTGGTAGCTCGAAAAACGACGATTTTTCCACTTTAACGATATACACTAATAAATACAACTCTTTCTTGACGCGAACATGAATCTTTGGATAGAAATACGTGTGTCCACATGAATTTGACATTATTTTAAGAAACTAGAGAAATCCGATGGGATTGTAGAGTTTATTCATGATTATATAGTTTAAAATCTCGAAAAAAACAATTTCTTAGAGAAATTTTGTATGAGTGGGAAACCGATACGATTGATGAAATGCGGTCTCATTGTGAATGTTAAGCCATTTCAGAAGGAATTAGCACAATCGGTTGCAATTTGTAGGATTTATTAATGTATATACGAAAAAACACATTTCTAGCTCGAGAAACGACGATTTTTCCACTTTAACGCTTTACACTAACAAACACACCTCTTTCTGGACGTGAACATGAATATTTGGATAGAAATACGTGTGTCCACACGAAAGTGACATTTTTTTTAAGATACTTGAGAAATCCGATGGGATTTGCAGAATTTATTCATGATTATATAGATTAAAATCTCGCAAAAACCAAATTTTTAGAGAAATTTTGTCAGAGTGGATAATAGAAACGAGCGATAAAATGCGGTCTCATTGTGAATGTTAAACCCATTCTGAAAGAATTAGCACAATCGGTTGGAATTTGTAGGTTTTATTGATGTATATAAGAAAAAACGCATTGCTAGCTCGAGAAACGACGATTTTTCTTTTTTTACGATTTACACTAACAAACACACCTCTTTCTTGACGCGAACATTAATCTTTGGATAGAAATACTTGTGTCCACACGAATTTGATATTATTGAAGAAACTAGAGAAATCCGATGGGATTTGTAGATTTTCTTCTTTATTATATAGTTTAAAATCTCGCAAAAACAAATATTTATAGAAATTTTGTCTGAGTGGGAAATCGAAACGAGTGATGAAATGCGGTCTCATTGTGAATGTTAAGCCCTTTCAGAAATAATTAGCACAATCGGTTTGAATTTGTAGGTTTTATTAATGTATATACGAAAAAACGCATTTCTAGCTCGAGAAACGACGATTTTTCCACTTTAACTCTTTACACTAACAAGCACACATCTTTGTGGACATGAACATGAATAATTGGAGAGAAATAGGTGCGTCCACACGAATTTGACATTTTTTAAGAAACTAGAGAAATCCGATGGGATTAGTAGATTTTATTCATGATTATATAGCTTAAAATCTCTCAAAGTCCAAGTTTTTAGAGAAATTTTGTCTGAGTGGAAAATCGAAATGAGTGACAAAATGCGTTCCTATTGTGATTGTTAAACCCATTCTGAAAGAATTAGCACAATCGGTTGGAATTTTTAGGTTTTATTAATGTATAAAAAAACGCATTTCTAGCTCGAGAAACGGCGATTTTTTCACTTTAACGATTTACACCAACAAACACACCTCTTTCTGGACGCGAACATGAATATTTGGATAGAAATACGTGTGTACACTCGAATTTGACATTTTTTTTTTAGGAAAGTAGAGAAATCCGATGGGATTTGTAGATTTTATTCATGATTATATAGTTTAAAATCTCGCAAAAACCAAATTTTTATAGATATTTTGTCAGAGTGGAAAATGAAACGAGTGATGAAATGCGGTCTCATTGTGAATGTAAATCCCATTTAGAAGGAATTAGCACAATCGGTTGGAATTTGTAGGTTTTATTAATGTATATACAAAAACAACGCATTTCTAGCTCGAGAAGCGACGATTTTTCCAGTTTAACGCTTTACACCAACAAATACACGTTTTTCTGGAAGCGAACAACAATCTTTGGATAGAAATACGTGCTTTCACACTAATTTGACACTTTTTTTAAGAAACTAGAGGAATCCGATGGGATTTGTAGATTTTATTCATGATAATATAGCTTAAAATCTCGCAAAAACCAAATATTTAATAGAAATTTTGTAAGATCGGAGAATCGAAACGAGTGATGGAATGCGGTCTCATTGTGAATATTAAGCCCTTTCAGAAGGAATTAGAACAATCGGTTGAAATTTGTATTTTTTATTAATGTATATACGAAAAAACGCATTTCTATCTCGAGAAACGAGGAATTTTCCACCTTAACGATTTACACTAACAAACTCACATCCTTCTGGACGCGAACATGAAAGTTTGGATAGAAATGCGTACGTCCACACGAATGTGACATTTTTTTAAAGAAACTAGAGAAATCCGATGGGATTTGTAGATTTTATTCATGATTATATAGTTTATAATCTCGCAAAATCCAAGTCTATAGAAAAATTGTGTCTGAGTGGAAAATCGAAACGAGTCATAAAATGCGGTCTGATATTGAATGTTAAACCCATTCTGAAAGCATTAGCACAATCGGTTGGAATTTGTAGGTTTTATTAATGTAACACGAAAAAACGCATTGGTAGCTCGATAAACGACGATTTTTCCACTTTAACGATATACACTAATAAATACAACTCTTTCTTGACGCGAACATGAAACTTTGGATAGAAATACGTGTGTCCACATGAATTTGACATTATTTTAAGAAACTAGAGAAATCCGATGGGATTTGTAGAGTTTATTCATGATTATATAGTTTAAAATCTCGAAAAAAACAATTTCTTAGAGAAAATTTGTATGAGTAGGAAACCGATACGATTGATGAAATGCGGTCTCATTGTGAATGTTAAGCCATTTCAGAAGGAATTAGCACAATCGGTTGCAATTTGTAGGTTTTATTAATGTATATACGAAAAAACACATTTCTAGCTCGAGAAACGACGACTTTTCCACTTTAACGCTTTACACTAACAAACACACCTCTTTCTGGACGTGAACATGAATATTTGGATAGAAATACGTGTGTCCACACGAAAGTGACATTTTTTTTAAGATACTTGAGAAATCCGATGGGATTTGCAGAATTTATTCATGATTATACAGATTAAAATCTCGCAAAAAAAATTTTTAGAGAAATTTTGTCAGAGTGGATAATAGAAACGAGCGATAAAATGCGGTCTCATTGTGAATGTTAAACCCATTCTGAAAGAATTAGCACAATCGGTTGGAATTTGTACTTTTTATTGATGTATATAAGAAAAAACGCATTGCTAGCTCGAGAAACGATGATTTTTCTTTTTTTACGATTTACACTAACAAACACACCTCTTTTTTGACGCGAACATTAATCTTTGGATAGAAATACTTGTGTCCACACGAATTTGATATTATTGAAGAAACTAGAGAAATCCGATGGGATTTGTAGATTTTCTTCTTAATTATATAGTTTAAAATCTCGCAAAAACAAATATTTATAGAAATTTTGTCTGAGTGGAAAATCGAAACAAGTGATGAAATGCGGTCTCATTGTGAATGTTAAGCCCTTTCAGAAATAATTAGCACAATCGGTTTGAATTTGTAGGTTTTATTAATGTATATACGAAAAAACACATTTCTAGCTCGAGAAACGATGATTTTTCCACTTTAAATCTTTACACTAACAAGCACACATCTTTGTGGACACGAACATGAATATCTGGAGAGAAATACGTGCGTCCGCACGAATTTGACATTTTTTAAGAAACTAGAGCAGTCCGATGGGATTTGTAGATTTTATTTATGAGTATATAGCTTAAAATCACGCAAAGTCCAAGTTTTTAGAGAAATTTTGTCTGAGTGGAAAATCGAAATGAGTGATAAAATGCGGTCTTATTGTGAATGTTAAACCCATTCTGAAAGAATTAGCACAATCGGTTGGAATTTTTAGGTTTCATTATTTTCTAACGAAAAAACGCATTTCTAGCTCGAGAAACGACGAATTTTCCACTTTAACGATTTACACTAACAAACACACCCCTTTCTGGACGCGAACATGAACCTTTGGATAGAAATACGTGCGTACAAGCGAATTTGAAATTTTTTTAAGAAACTAGAAAAATCCGATTTAGTTTGTAGATTTTATTCATGATTATATAGCTTAATATCTCGCAGAAACAAAATTCTTAGAGAAATTTTGTCTGAGTGGATAATCGAAATGAGTGATAAAATGCGGTCTCATTGTGAATGTTAAACCCATTCTGAAAATATTAGCACAATCGGTTGGGATTTGCAGGTTTTATTGATGTATATATGAAAAAACGCATTTAAAGCTCGAGAAACGAAGTTTTTTCCACTTTAACAATTTACACTAACAAACACACAAATTTCTGGACGCGAACATTAATCTTTGCATAGAAATATGTGTGTCCACACCAATTTGACATTTTTTTAAGAAACTAGAGTAATCCGATGGGATTTGTAGATTTTATTCATGATTATATAGTTTAAATTCTCGCAAAAACCAAATTTGAAGAGAAATTTTGTAAGAGTGGAAAATCGGACCGAGTGAAAAATGCGGTCTCATTGTGAATGTTAAACTCATTCTGAAAGAATTAGCACAATCGGTTGGTATTTGCAGGTTTTGTTGATGTACATAAGAAAAAAGATTTTCTAGCTCGAGAAACTACGATTTTTCTACTTTAACGATTTACACTAACAAACACACCTCTTTCTGAACGCGAACATTAACCTTTGGATAGAAATACGTGTGTCCACACGAATTTAACGTTTTTTAAAGAAACTAGAGAAATCCGATGGGATTTATAGATTTTATTCATGATTATATAGTTTAAAATTTCGCAAAAACCAAATATGTATAGAAATTTTGTAGGAGTGGAAAATCGAAACGAGTGATGAAATGCGGTCTCATTGTGAATGTTAAGCCCTTTGAGAAGGAATAAGCACAATCTGTTGGGATTTGTAGGTTTTTAATTAATATAAATACAAAAAACGCATTTCTAGCTCGAGAAACGATGATTTTTCCACTTTAAAGCTTTACACTTACAGGCACACCTCTTTGTGGACGCGAACATCAATCTTTGGAGAGAATCACGTGTGTACACACGAATTTGACATTTAAAAAAAACTAGAGAAATCCGATGCGATTTGTAGATTTTGTTATAGATTATATAGCATAAAATCTCGCAAAAACCAAATTTTTAGAGAAATTTTGTCTGAGTGGAACTTCGAAAGGAGTGATGAAATGCGGTCTCATTGTGAATGTTAAACCCATTCAGAAGGAATTCGCATAATCGGTTGTAATTTGTAGATTTAATTAATGTATATAAAAAAAACGCATTTCTAGCTGGAGAAACGACGATTTTTCCACTTTGACGATTTACTCTAACAAACACACCTCGTTCTTTTAGCGAACATGAATCTTTGGATAGAAATAAGTGTGTCCACACGAATTTGACAATTTTTTAAGAAACTAGGGAAATGCGATGGGATTTGTAGATTTTATTCATGATTATATAGGTTAAAATCTCGGAAAAACCAAATTTTTAGAGAAATTTTGTCAGAGTGGAAAATCGAAACAAGTGATGAAATGCGGTCTCATTGTGAATGTTAAACTCATTCAGAAGGAATTAGCACAATCGGTTGGAATATGTAGGTTTTATTAATGTTCATACGAAAAAAACGCATTTCTAGCTCGAGAAACGACGATTTTTCCACTTTAACGCTTTGCACTAACAAACACACCTCTTTCTGGACGCGAACATGAATCTATGGATAGAAATACGTGCCTCCAAACGAATTTGATATTATTTTAGGAGACTAGAGAAATACGATGGTATTTGTATATTTTATTCAAGATTATATAGTTTAAAATCTCGCAAAAACCATATTTTTAGAGAAATTTTGTCTGAGTGGAAAATCGAAATGAGTGATGAAATTCGGTCTCATTGAGAATGTTAAACCCAGCCAGAAGGAATTAGCACAATCGGTTGGAATTTGTAGGTTTTGTTAATGTATATACGAAAAAAAAACGCATTTCTAGCTCGAGAAACGACGATTTTTCCCCTTTTACGCTTTACATTAACATACACACGTCTTTTTGGACGCGAGCATCAATTTTTGGATAGAAATACGTGCGTTCACACCAATTTGACATTTTTTTTTAGAAAGTAGAGACATCCGATGGGATTTGTATATTTTACTCATGATTAAATAGCTTAAAATCTCGCAAAAACCACATTTTTAGGGAAATTTTAGTCTGAGTGGAAAATCGAAACGAGTGATAAAATGCGGTCTCATTGTGAATGTTAAACCGATTCTGAAAGAATTAGAACAATCGGTTGGAATATGCAGGTATTATTGATGTATATAGGAAAAAACGCATTTCTAGCACGAGAAACGACGATTTTTCCACCTCTCTCTGGACGAGAACATGAATCTTTGGATAGAAATACGTGCGTCCACACGAATGTGATATTTTTTTGAGAAACTAGAGAGATCCGATGGGATTTGTAGTTTTTATCCTTGATAATATAGCTTAATATCTCGCAAAATCCGAATTATTAAAGAAATTTTGTCTGAGTGGAAAATCGAAATGAGTGATAAAATACGGTCTTATTGTGAATGTTAAACCCATTCTGAAAGAATTAGCACAATCGGTTGGAATTTGTAGGTTTCATTGATGTATATATGAAAAAACGCATTTCTAGCTCGAGAAACGACGATTTTTCCACTTTTAACGATTTACACTAACAAACACACCTCTTTCTGAACGCGAATATTAATCGTTGTATGGAAATACCTGTGTCCACACGATTTGGACATTTTTTAAAGAAACTAGAGAAATCCGATGGGATTTGTAGATTTTATTCTTGATTATATAGTTTGAAATCTCGCAAAAAGCAAATTTGTTATAGAAATTCTGTATGATTGGAAAATCGAAACCAGAGATGAAATGCGGTCTCATTGTGAATGTTAAGCCCTTTCAGAAGGAATTAGCACAATCGGTTGAAATTATTAGGTTTTATTAATGTATATATAAAAAACGATTTTCTAGCTCGAGAAACAACGATTTTTCCACTTTAACGTTTTACACTAACAAACACACCTGTTTCTAGACTCGAACATGAATCTTTAGTAGGAAATACGTGCGTCCACACGAATTTGATATTTTTTTAAGAATCCATAGAAATCCGATGGGATGTGTAGATTTATTCATGATTATATAGCTTAAAATCTCGCAAAATCCAAGTTTATTGAAAAATTGTGTCAGAGTGGAAAATCGAAACGAGTGATAAAATGCGGTCTGATTGTTAATGTTAAACTCATTCTGAAAGCATTAGCACAATCGTTTGGTATTTGTAGATTTTATTAATGTAACACGAAAAAACGCATTGGTAGCTCGAAAAACGACGATTTTTCCACTTTAACGATTTACACTAACAAATACATCTCTTTCTTGACGCGAACATGAATCTTTGGATAGAAATACGTGTGTCTACATGAATTTGACATTTTTTAAAGAAACTAGAGAAATCCGATGGGATTTGTAGGATTTAATGATGATTATATAGTTTAAAATCTCGCAAAAACCAAATTTTTAGAGAAATTTTGTATGAGTGGAAAACCGATACGAGTGATGAAGTGCGGTCTCATTGTGAATGTTAAACCCATTCAGATGGAATTAGCACAATCGGTTGGAATTTGTAGGCTTTGATAATGTATACCAAAAAAACGCATTTCTAGCTCGAGAAACGACGATTTTTCCAATTCAACGATTTACTCTAACAAACACACCTCGTTCTTGACGCGAACATGAATCTTTGGATAGAAATACATGTGTCCACAGGAATTTGACAATTTTTTAAGAAACTAGAGAAATCCGAAGGGATTTGTAGACTTTATTCATGATTATATAGTTTAAAATCTCGGAAAAACCAAATTTTTTAAAGAAATATTGTCAGAGTGGAAAATCGAAACGAGTGATGAAATGTAGTCTCATTGTGAATGTTAAACCCATTTAGAAGGAATTAGCACAATCGGTTGGAATTTGTAGTTTTTATTAATCTATTTACGAAAAAACGCATTTCCAGCTCGAGAAACGATGATTTTTCCACTTTATCGCTTTAAACTAACAAACACACCTCTTTCTGGACGCGAACATGAATCTTTGGATAGAAATACTTGCCTCCACACGAATTTGATATTCATTTAAGAAACCAGAGAAATACGATGGTATTTGTAGGTTTTATTCATGATTATATAGTTCAAAATCTCGCAAAAACCAAATTTTAAGGATATTTTGTCTGAGTGGAAAATCGAAACGAGTGATAAAATGCGATCTCATTGTGAATGTTAAACCCACTCTGAAAGAATTAGCAAAATCAGTCGGAATTTGTAGGTTTTATTAATGTATATACGAAAAAACGCATTTCTAGCTCGAGAAACGACGATATTTCCACTTTAACGATTTACACTAACAAACACACTTCCTTGTGGACGGGAACATGAAACTTTGGATAGAAATACGAGCGTCCACACTTATTTGACTTATTTGATATTGTTTTAAGAGACTAGAGAAATACGATGGTATTTGTATATTTTATTCATGATTATATAGGTTAAAATATCGCAGAATTCAAGTTTTTAAAGAAAATTTGTCTGAGTGGAAAATCGAAAGGAGTGATGAAATGCGGTCTCATTGTGAATGTTAAGCGCTTTCAGAAGGAATTAGCACAATCGGTTGGAATATGTAAGTTTTATTAATGTACCTATATACAAAAAAACGCATTTCTATTTCGAGAAACTACGATTTTTCCACTTTAATGCTTTTCACTAACAAACACCTCTTTCTTGACGCGAACATGAATCTTTGGATAGAAAAACGTGTTTCCACACGAATTTGATATTTTTTTAAGAAACTAGAGAAATCCGATGGGACGTGTAGATTTTATTCATGATTGTATAGCTTAATATCTTGCAAAAACCAAATTTTCCGAGAAATTTTGTCTGAGTGGAAAATCGAAACGAGTGATAAAATGCGGTCTTATTGTGAATGTTAAATCCATTCTGAAAGAATTAGCACAATCGGTTGGAAGTTGTAGGTTTTTTTAATGTATAACGAAAAAACGCATTTCAAGCTCGAGAAACGGCGATTTTTTCACTTTAAGGATTTACACTAAAAAACACACCTCTTTCTGAACGCGAACATTAACCTTTGGATAGAAATACGTATGTCCACACGAATTTGACAGTTTTTAAAGAAACTAGAGAAATCCGATGGGATTTGTACGTTTTATTCATAATTATATAGTTTAAAATGTCGCAAAAACCAAAATTCTAAAGAAATTTAGTAAGAGTGGAAAATCGAAACGAGTGATGAAATGCGGTCTCATTGTGAATTTTAAGCCATTTTTGAAGGAATTAGCACAAACTGTTGGAAGTTGTAGGTTACAATAATGTATATACGAAAAAACGCAATTCTAGCTCGAGAAACGACGATTTTTCCACTTTAACTCTTTGCACGAACAATCACACCTCTTTCTGTACGCGAACATGAATCTTTGGATAGAAATATGTTCGACCACACGAATTTGACATTCTTTTAAGCACCTAGAGAAATACGATGAGATTTGTATATTTTATTCAAGATTATATAGCTTAAAATCTCGGAAAAACCAAATTATTAGAGAAATTTTGTCGGAGTGGTAAATAGAAATTAGTGATGTAATGCAGTCTCATTGTGAATGTTAAACCCATTCTGAAAGAATTAGCACAATCGGTTTGAAATTGTAGGATTTTTAATGTATAACGAAAGAACGCATTTCTAGCTCGAGAAACGACGATTTTTACACTTTCACGATTTACACTAACAAACACACATCTTTCTTGACGCGAACATTAATCTTTGAATAGAAATACGTGTGTCCACAAGAATTTGACATTTTTTTTAAGAAACTAGAGAAATCCGATGGGATTTGTATATTTTTTCTTGATTATATAGTTTAAAATCTCGCAAAAACCAAATATTTAGAGAAATTTTGTCTGAGTGGAAATTCGAATCGAGTGATGAAATGCGGACTCATTGTGAGTGTTAAACTCATTCAGAAGGAACTAGCACAATCGGTTGGAATTTGTTGGTTTCATTAATTTATTTACGAAAAAACGCATTTCTAGTTCGAGAAACAACGATTTTTCCACTTTAACGCTTTGCACTAATAAACACACCTCTTTCTGGACGCGAACATGAATCTATGGATAGAAATACGTGCCTCCAAACGAATTTGATATTATTTTAGGAGACTAGAGAAATACGATGGTATTTGTATATTTTATTCAAGATTATATAGTTTAAAATCTCGCAAAAACCATATTTTTAGAGAAATTTTGTCTGAGTGGAAAATCGAAATGAGTGATGAAATTCGGTCTCATTGAGAATGTTAAACCCAGCCAGAAGGAATTAGCACAATCGGTTGGAATTTGTAGGTTTTGTTAATGTATATACGAAAAAAAAACGCATTTCTAGCTCGAGAAACGACGATTTTTCCCCTTTTACGCTTTACATTAACATACACACGTCTTTTTGGACGCGAGCATCAATTTTTGGATAGAAATACGTGCGTTCACACCAATTTGACATTTTTTTTTAGAAAGTAGAGACATCCGATGGGATTTGTATATTTTACTCATGATTAAATAGCTTAAAATCTCGCAAAAACCACATTTTTAGGGAAATTTTAGTCTGAGTGGAAAATCGAAACGAGTGATAAAATGCGGTCTCATTGTGAATGTTAAACCGATTCTGAAAGAATTAGAACAATCGGTTGGAATATGCAGGTATTATTGATGTATATAGGAAAAAACGCATTTCTAGCACGAGAAACGACGATTTTTCCACCTCTTTGTGGACGAGAACATGAATCTTTGGATAGAAATACGTGCGTCCACACGAATGTGATATTTTTTTGAGAAACTAGAGAGATCCGATGGGATTTGTAGTTTTTATCCTTGATAATATAGCTTAATATCTCGCAAAATCCGAATTATTAAAGAAATTTTGTCTGAGTGGAAAATCGAAATGAGTGATAAAATACGGTCTTATTGTGAATGTTAAACCCATTCTGAAAGAATTAGCACAATCGGTTGGAATTTGTAGGTTTCATTGATGTATATATGAAAAAACGCATTTCTAGCTCGAGAAACGACGATTTTTCCACTTTTAACGATTTACACTAACAAACACACCTCTTTCTGAACGCGAATATTAATCGTTGTATGGAAATACCTGTGTCCACACGATTTGGACATTTTTTAAAGAAACTAGAGAAATCCGATGGGATTTGTAGATTTTATTCTTGATTATATAGTTTGAAATCTCGCAAAAAGCAAATTTGTTATAGAAATTCTGTATGATTGGAAAATCGAAACCAGAGATGAAATGCGGTCTCATTGTGAATGTTAAGCCCTTTCAGAAGGAATTAGCACAATCGGTTGAAATTATTAGGTTTTATTAATGTATATATAAAAAACGATTTTCTAGCTCGAGAAACAACGATTTTTCCACTTTAACGTTTTACACTAACAAACACACCTGTTTCTAGACTCGAACATGAATCTTTAGTAGGAAATACGTGCGTCCACACGAATTTGATATTTTTTTAAGAATCCATAGAAATCCGATGGGATGTGTAGATTTATTCATGATTATATAGCTTAAAATCTCGCAAAATCCAAGTTTATTGAAAAATTGTGTCAGAGTGGAAAATCGAAACGAGTGATAAAATGCGGTCTGATTGTTAATGTTAAACTCATTCTGAAAGCATTAGCACAATCGTTTGGTATTTGTAGATTTTATTAATGTAACACGAAAAAACGCATTGGTAGCTCGAAAAACGACGATTTTTCCACTTTAACGATTTACACTAACAAATACATCTCTTTCTTGACGCGAACATGAATCTTTGGATAGAAATACGTGTGTCTACATGAATTTGACATTTTTTAAAGAAACTAGAGAAATCCGATGGGATTTGTAGGATTTAATGATGATTATATAGTTTAAAATCTCGCAAAAACCAAATTTTTAGAGAAATTTTGTATGAGTGGAAAACCGATACGAGTGATGAAGTGCGGTCTCATTGTGAATGTTAAACCCATTCAGATGGAATTAGCACAATCGGTTGGAATTTGTAGGCTTTGATAATGTATATCAAAAAAACGCATTTCTAGCTCGAGAAACGACGATTTTTCCAATTCAACGATTTACTCTAACAAACACACCTCGTTCTTGACGCGAACATGAATCTTTGGATAGAAATACATGTGTCCACAGGAATTTGACAATTTTTTAAGAAACTAGAGAAATCCGAAGGGATTTGTAGACTTTATTCATGATTATATAGTTTAAAATCTCGGAAAAACCAAATTTTTTAAAGAAATATTGTCAGAGTGGAAAATCGAAACGAGTGATGAAATGTAGTCTCATTGTGAATGTTAAACCCATTTAGAAGGAATTAGCACAATCGGTTGGAATTTGTAGTTTTTATTAATCTATTTACGAAAAAACGCATTTCCAGCTCGAGAAACGATGATTTTTCCACTTTATCGCTTTAAACTAACAAACACACCTCTTTCTGGACGCGAACATGAATCTTTGGATAGAAATACTTGCCTCCACACGAATTTGATATTCATTTAAGAAACCAGAGAAATACGATGGTATTTGTAGGTTTTATTCATGATTATATAGTTCAAAATCTCGCAAAAACCAAATTTTAAGGATATTTTGTCTGAGTGGAAAATCGAAACGAGTGATAAAATGCGATCTCATTGTGAATGTTAAACCCACTCTGAAAGAATTAGCAAAATCAGTCGGAATTTGTAGGTTTTATTAATGTATATACGAAAAAACGCATTTCTAGCTCGAGAAACGACGATATTTCCACTTTAACGATTTACACTAACAAACACACTTCCTTGTGGACGGGAACATGAAACTTTGGATAGAAATACGAGCGTCCACACTTATTTGACTTATTTGATATTGTTTTAAGAGACTAGAGAAATACGATGGTATTTGTATATTTTATTCATGATTATATAGGTTAAAATATCGCAGAATTCAAGTTTTTAAAGAAAATTTGTCTGAGTGGAAAATCGAAAGGAGTGATGAAATGCGGTCTCATTGTGAATGTTAAGCGCTTTCAGAAGGAATTAGCACAATCGGTTGGAATATGTAAGTTTTATTAATGTACCTATATACAAAAAAACGCATTTCTATTTCGAGAAACTACGATTTTTCCACTTTAATGCTTTTCACTAACAAACACCTCTTTCTTGACGCGAACATGAATCTTTGGATAGAAAAAACGTGTTTCCACACGAATTTGATATTTTTTTAAGAAACTAGAGAAATCCGATGGGACGTGTAGATTTTATTCATGATTGTATAGCTTAATATCTTGCAAAAACCAAATTTTCCGAGAAATTTTGTCTGAGTGGAAAATCGAAACGAGTGATAAAATGCGGTCTTATTGTGAATGTTAAATCCATTCTGAAAGAATTAGCACAATCGGTTGGAAGTTGTAGGTTTTTTTAATGTATAACGAAAAAACGCATTTCAAGCTCGAGAAACGGCGATTTTTTCACTTTAAGGATTTACACTAAAAAACACACCTCTTTCTGAACGCGAACATTAACCTTTGGATAGAAATACGTATGTCCACACGAATTTGACAGTTTTTAAAGAAACTAGAGAAATCCGATGGGATTTGTACGTTTTATTCATAATTATATAGTTTAAAATGTCGCAAAAACCAAAATTCTAAAGAAATTTAGTAAGAGTGGAAAATCGAAACGAGTGATGAAATGCGGTCTCATTGTGAATTTTAAGCCATTTTTGAAGGAATTAGCACAAACTGTTGGAAGTTGTAGGTTACAATAATGTATATACGAAAAAACGCAATTCTAGCTCGAGAAACGACGATTTTTCCACTTTAACTCTTTGCACGAACAATCACACCTCTTTCTGTACGCGAACATGAATCTTTGGATAGAAATATGTTCGACCACACGAATTTGACATTCTTTTAAGCACCTAGAGAAATACGATGGGATTTGTATATTTTATTCAAGATTATATAGCTTAAAATCTCGGAAAAACCAAATTATTAGAGAAATTTTGTCGGAGTGGTAAATAGAAATTAGTGATGTAATGCAGTCTCATTGTGAATGTTAAACCCATTCTGAAAGAATTAGCACAATCGGTTTGAATTTGTAGGATTTTTAATGTATAACGAAAGAACGCATTTCTAGCTCGAGAAACGACGATTTTTACACTTTCACGATTTACACTAACAAACACACATCTTTCTTGACGCGAACATTAATCTTTGAATAGAAATACGTGTGTCCACAAGAATTTGACATTTTTTTTAAGAAACTAGAGAAATCCGATGGGATTTGTATATTTTTTCTTGATTATATAGTTTAAAATCTCGCAAAAACCAAATATTTAGAGAAATTTTGTCTGAGTGGAAATTCGAATCGAGTGATGAAATGCGGACTCATTGTGAGTGTTAAACTCATTCAGAAGGAACTAGCACAATCGGTTGGAATTTGTTGGTTTCATTAATTTATTTACGAAAAAACGCATTTCTAGTTCGAGAAACGACGATTTTTCCACTTTAACGCTTTGCACTAATAAACACACCTCTTTCTGGACGCGAACATGAATCTATGGATAGAAATACGTGCCTCCAAACGAATTTGATATTATTTTAGGAGACTAGAGAAATACGATGGTATTTGTATATTTTATTCAAGATTATATAGTTTAAAATCTCGCAAAAACCATATTTTTAGAGAAATTTTGTCTGAGTGGAAAATCGAAATGAGTGATGAAATTCGGTCTCATTGAGAATGTTAAACCCAGCCAGAAGGAATTAGCACAATCGGTTGGAATTTGTAGGTTTTGTTAATGTATATACGAAAAAAAAACGCATTTCTAGCTCGAGAAACGACGATTTTTCCCCTTTTACGCTTTACATTAACATACACACGTCTTTTTGGACGCGAGCATCAATTTTTGGATAGAAATACGTGCGTTCACACCAATTTGACATTTTTTTTTAGAAAGTAGAGACATCCGATGGGATTTGTATATTTTATTCATGATTAAATAGCTTAAAATCTCGCAAAAACCACATTTTTAGGGAAATTTTAGTCTGAGTGGAAAATCGAAACGAGTGATAAAATGCGGTCTCATTGTGAATGTTAAACCGATTCTGAAAGAATTAGAACAATCGGTTGGAATATGCAGGTATTATTGATGTATATAGGAAAAAACGCATTTCTAGCACGAGAAACGACGATTTTTCCACCTCTTTGTGGACGAGAACATGAATCTTTGGATAGAAATACGTGCGTCCACACGAATGTGATATTTTTTTGAGAAACTAGAGAGATCCGATGGGATTTGTAGTTTTTATCCTTGATAATATAGCTTAATATCTCGCAAAATCCGAATTATTAAAGAAATTTTGTCTGAGTGGAAAATCGAAATGAGTGATAAAATACGGTCTTATTGTGAATGTTAAACCCATTCTGAAAGAATTAGCACAATCGGTTGGAATTTGTAGGTTTCATTGATGTATATATGAAAAAACGCATTTCTAGCTCGAGAAACGACGATTTTTCCACTTTTAACGATTTACACTAACAAACACACCTCTTTCTGAACGCGAATATTAATCGTTGTATGGAAATACCTGTGTCCACACGATTTGGACATTTTTTAAAGAAACTAGAGAAATCCGATGGGATTTGTAGATTTTATTCTTGATTATATAGTTTGAAATCTCGCAAAAAGCAAATTTGTTATAGAAATTCTGTATGATTGGAAAATCGAAACCAGAGATGAAATGCGGTCTCATTGTGAATGTTAAGCCCTTTCAGAAGGAATTAGCACAATCGGTTGAAATTATTAGGTTTTATTAATGTATATATAAAAAACGATTTTCTAGCTCGAGAAACAACGATTTTTCCACTTTAACGTTTTACACTAACAAACACACCTGTTTCTAGACTCGAACATGAATCTTTAGTAGGAAATACGTGCGTCCACACGAATTTGATATTTTTTTAAGAATCCATAGAAATCCGATGGGATGTGTAGATTTATTCATGATTATATAGCTTAAAATCTCGCAAAATCCAAGTTTATTGAAAAATTGTGTCAGAGTGGAAAATCGAAACGAGTGATAAAATGCGGTCTGATTGTTAATGTTAAACTCATTCTGAAAGCATTAGCACAATCGTTTGGTATTTGTAGATTTTATTAATGTAACACGAAAAAACGCATTGGTAGCTCGAAAAACGACGATTTTTCCACTTTAACGATTTACACTAACAAATACATCTCTTTCTTGACGCGAACATGAATCTTTGGATAGAAATACGTGTGTCTACATGAATTTGACATTTTTTAAAGAAACTAGAGAAATCCGATGGGATTTGTAGGATTTAATGATGATTATATAGTTTAAAATCTCGCAAAAACCAAATTTTTAGAGAAATTTTGTATGAGTGGAAAACCGATACGAGTGATGAAGTGCGGTCTCATTGTGAATGTTAAACCCATTCAGATGGAATTAGCACAATCGGTTGGAATTTGTAGGCTTTGATAATGTATATCAAAAAAACGCATTTCTAGCTCGAGAAACGACGATTTTTCCAATTCAACGATTTACTCTAACAAACACACCTCGTTCTTGACGCGAACATGAATCTTTGGATAGAAATACATGTGTCCACAGGAATTTGACAATTTTTTAAGAAACTAGAGAAATCCGAAGGAATTTGTAGACTTTATTCATGATTATATAGTTTAAAATCTCGGAAAAACCAAATTTTTTAAAGAAATATTGTCAGAGTGGAAAATCGAAACGAGTGATGAAATGTAGTCTCATTGTGAATGTTAAACCCATTTAGAAGGAATTAGCACAATCGGTTGGAATTTGTAGTTTTTATTAATCTATTTACGAAAAAACGCATTTCCAGCTCGAGAAACGATGATTTTTCCACTTTATCGCTTTAAACTAACAAACACACCTCTTTCTGGACGCGAACATGAATCTTTGGATAGAAATACTTGCCTCCACACGAATTTGATATTCATTTAAGAAACCAGAGAAATACGATGGTATTTGTAGGTTTTATTCATGATTATATAGTTCAAAATCTCGCAAAAACCAAATTTTAAGGATATTTTGTCTGAGTGGAAAATCGAAACGAGTGATAAAATGCGATCTCATTGTGAATGTTAAACCCACTCTGAAAGAATTAGCAAAATCAGTCGGAATTTGTAGGTTTTATTAATGTATATACGAAAAAACGCATTTCTAGCTCGAGAAACGACGATATTTCCACTTTAACGATTTACACTAACAAACACACTTCCTTGTGGACGGGAACATGAAACTTTGGATAGAAATACGAGCGTCCACACTTATTTGACTTATTTGATATTGTTTTAAGAGACTAGAGAAATACGATGGTATTTGTATATTTTATTCATGATTATATAGGTTAAAATATCGCAGAATTCAAGTTTTTAAAGAAAATTTGTCTGAGTGGAAAATCGAAAGGAGTGATGAAATGCGGTCTCATTGTGAATGTTAAGCGCTTTCAGAAGGAATTAGCACAATCGGTTGGAATATGTAAGTTTTATTAATGTACCTATATACAAAAAAACGCATTTCTATTTCGAGAAACTACGATTTTTCCACTTTAATGCTTTTCACTAACAAACACCTCTTTCTTGACGCGAACATGAATCTTTGGATAGAAAAACGTGTTTCCACACGAATTTGATATTTTTTTAAGAAACTAGAGAAATCCGATGGGACGTGTAGATTTTATTCATGATTGTGTAGCTTAATATCTTGCAAAAACCAAATTTTCCGAGAAATTTTGTCTGAGTGGAAAATCGAAACGAGTGATAAAATGCGGTCTTATTGTGAATGTTAAATCCATTCTGAAAGAATTAGCACAATCGGTTGGAAGTTGTAGGTTTTTTTAATGTATAACGAAAAAACGCATTTCAAGCTCGAGAAACGGCGATTTTTTCACTTTAAGGATTTACACTAAAAAACACACCTCTTTCTGAACGCGAACATTAACCTTTGGATAGAAATACGTATGTCCACACGAATTTGACAGTTTTTAAAGAAACTAGAGAAATCCGATGGGATTTGTACGTTTTATTCATAATTATATAGTTTAAAATGTCGCAAAAACCAGAATTCTAAAGAAATTTAGTATGAGTGGAAAATCGAAACGAGTGATGAAATGCGGTCTCATTGTGAATTTTAAGGCATTTTTGAAGGAATTAGCACAAACTGTTGGAAGTTGTAGGTTACAATAATGTATATACGAAAAAACGCAATTCTAGCTCGAGAAACGACGATTTTTCCACTTTAACTCTTTGCACGAACAATCACACCTCTTTCTGTACGCGAACATGAATCTTTGGATAGAAATATGTTCGACCACACGAATTTGACATTCTTTTAAGCACCTAGAGAAATACGATGGGATTTGTATATTTTATTCAAGATTATATAGCTTAAAATCTCGGAAAAACCAAATTATTAGAGAAATGTTGTCGGAGTGGTAAATAGAAATTAGTGATGTAATGCAGTCTCATTGTGAATGTTAAACCCATTCTGAAAGAATTAGCACAATCGGTTTGAATTTGTAGGATTTTAATGTATAACGAAAGAACGCATTTCTAGCTCGAGAAACGACGATTTTTACACTTTCACGATTTACACTAACAAACACACATCTTTCTTGACGCGAACATTAATCTTTGAATAGAAATACGTGTGTCCACAAGAATTTGACATTTTTTTTAAGAAACTAGAGAAATCCGATGGGATTTGTATATTTTTTCTTGATTATATAGTTTAAAATCTCGCAAAAACCAAATATTTAGAGAAATTTTGTCTGAGTGGAAATTCGAATCGAGTGATGAAATGCGGACTCATTGTGAGTGTTAAACTCATTCAGAAGGAACTAGCACAATCGGTTGGAATTTGTTGGTTTCATTAATTTATTTACGAAAAAACGCATTTCTAGTTCGAGAAACGACGATTTTTCCACTTCAACGCTTTACGCTAACAAGCACACCTCTTTCTGGACGCGAACATGAATATTTGGATAGAAATACGTGCGTCCACACGAATGTGATATTTTTTTTAAGAACCTAGAGAAATCCGATGGGATGTGTAGATTTTATTCATGATTATATAGCTTAAAATTTCGCAAAATCCAAATTTTTTTAGAAATATTGTCTGAATGGAAAATCGAAACGAGTGATAAAATGCGGTCTCATCGTGAATGTTAATCCCATTCCGAAAGAATTAGCACAATCAGTTGGAATTTATAGGTTTTATTAATGTATATAAGGAAAAACGCATTTCTTGCTCGAGAATAGATGATTTTTCCACTTAAACGATTTAAACCAACGAAAACACCTCTTTCTGTAAGCGAACATGAATCTTTGGATAGAAATATGTGTGGCCACACGAATTTGACATTTTTGTTAAGAAAACTAGAGAAATCCGATGGGGTTTGTAAATTTTATTCATGATTATATAATTTAAAATTACGCAAAACCAAAATATTTATAGAAATTTTGTATGAGTGGAAAATGGAAACGAGTGTTGAAATGCGGTCTCATTGTGAATGTTAAGCTCTTTCAGAAGGAATTAGCACAATCAGTTAGAATTTGTAGTTTTTATTAATGTATATACGAAAGACGCATTTGTAGCTCGAGAAACGACGATTTTGCCACTTTAACGCTTTAGACTAACAAACACACCTCTTTCTGGACGCGAACATGAAACATTGGATAGAAATACGTGCGTAAACACGAATTTGACATTTTTTTAAGAAACTAGAGAAATCCGATGGGATTTGTAGATTTTGTTCATGATTATATAGCTTAAAATCTCGCAAAATCCAGGTTCAAAGAGAAATTGTGTGAGAGTGGAAAATCGAAACGAGTGATAAAATGCGGTCTCATTGTTAATGTTAAACCAATTCTGAAAGAATTACCACAATCGGTTTGAATTTGTAGGTTTTATTAATGTAAATACGAAAAAACGCATATCCATCTCGGGAAACGACGATTTTTCCACTTTAACGCTTTACACTAACAAACACACCTCTCTCTGGACGCGAACATGAATCTTAGGATAGAAATACGTGTGTCCACACGAATTTGGCAATTTTTAAGAAACTAGAGAAACCTTATGGGATGTGTAGATTTTAGTCATGATTATATCGTTTAAAATCTCGCAAAAACCAAATTTTTAGAGAAATTTTGTAAGAGTGGGAAATGGAAACGAGTGATGAAATGCGGTCACATTGTGAATGTTAAACCAATTCAGAAGGAATTAGCACAATCGGTTGGAATTTGCATGTTTTATTAAGTTATATACGAAAAAAAAAAACGCATTTCTATCACGAGAAACGACGATCTTTCCACTTTAACGCTTTACGCTAACAAAGACACCTCTTTCTGGAAGCGAACATGAATCTTTGGATAGAAATACGTGCGTCCACACGAATTTGACATTTTGTTTAAGAAACTAGAGAAATGAGATGGGATTTGTAGATTTTATTGAAGATTATATAGTTTAAAATCTCGCAAAATCAAAATATTTTGAGAAATTGTGTCAGAGTGGAAAATCGAAACGAGTGATAAAATGTGGTCTCATTGAGAATGTAAAACCCATTCTGAAGGAATTAGCACAATCGATTTGAAACTGTAGGTTTTATTAATGTATATACGAAAAAACTCATTTCTAGTTCGAGAAACGACGATTTTTCCACTTTAAGGATTTACAGTAACAAACACACCTCTTTCTGAAAGCGAACATTAATCCTTGGAGAGAAATACGTGTGTCCACAGGAATTTGACGTTTTTTTTAAAGAAAGTAGAGAAATCCAATGGGATATATAGATTTTATTCATGATTATATAGTTTAAAATCTCGCAAAAACCCAATATTTATAGAAATATTGTAAGAGTGGAAAATCTAAACGAGTGATGAAATGCGGTCTCATTGTGAATGTTAAGCCATTTCAGAAGGAATGAGCACAAACCGTTGGAATTTGTAGGTTTTATTAATACATATACGAAAAAACGCATTTCTAGCTCGAGAAACGACGATTTTTCCACTTTAACGATTTACACTAACAAACACACCTCTTTCTGAACGCGAACATTAATCTTTGGATAGAAATACGTGTGTCCACAGGAATTTGACGTTTTTTTTAAAGAAACTAGAGAAATCCAATGGGATTTGTAGATTTTATTCATGATTAAATAGTTAAAAACTCGCAAAAACCAAATATTTATAGAAATTTTGTAAGAGTGGAAAATCGAAACGAGTGATGAAATGCGGTCTCATTGTGAATGTTAAGCCATTTCAGAAGGAATTAGCAGAAACTGTTGGAATTTGTAGGTTTTATTAAAACATATACGAAAAAACGCATTTCTACCTCGAAAAACGACGATTTTTCCACTTTAACGCTTTACACTAACAAAGACATCTGTTTCTGGATGGGAAAAGGAAACTTTGGATAGGAATACGTGCGTCCACACGAATTTGACATTATTTTAAGAAACTAGAGAAATCCGGTAGGATTTGTAGATTTTATTCATGATTATATAGCTAAAAATCTCGCAAAAAACAAATTTTAGAGAAATTTTGTCAGAGTGGAAAATCGAAACGAGTGATAAAATGAGGTCTCATTGTGAATGTTAAACCCAGTCTGAAAGAATTATCACAATCGTTTGGAATTAGTAGGTTTTATTAATGTATATACGAAAAAACGCATTTCTAGCTCGAGAAACGACGAATTTTCCACTTTAAGGCTCTACACTAACAAGGATATCTCATTCTGGACGCGAACATGAATCTTTGGACAGAAATACGTGCGTCCACACGAATTTGACATTTTTTTAAGAAACTAGAGAAATCCGAAGAGATTTGTTGATTTTATTCATGATTATATAGCTTAAAATCTTGCGAAATCCAAGTTTATAGAGAAATTGTGTCAGAGTGGAAAATCGAAACGAGTGATGAAATGCGGTCTCATTGTGAATGTTAAGCCATTTCAGAAGGAATTAGCACAAACTGTTGGAATTTGTAGGTTTTATTAATACATATACGAAAAAACGCATTTCTAGCTCGAGAAACGACGATTTTTCCACTTTAACGATTTACACTAACAAACACAACTCTTTCTGAACGCGAACATTAATCTTTGGATAGAAATACGTGTGTCCATACGAGTTTGACGTTTTTTTAAAGATACTAGAGAAATCCGATGGGATTTGTAGATTTTATTCAAGATTATGTAGCTTAAAATCTCGCAAAAACCAAATTAATAGAGAAATTTTGTCTGAGTGGAAAATCGAAACGAGTGATGAAATGCGGTCTCATTATGAATGTTAAACCCATTCAGAAGGAATTAGCACAATCAGCTGGAATTTGTAGGTTTTATTAATGTATATAAAAAAAAACGCATTTCCAGTTCGAGAAACGACGAATTTTTCGACTTTAAAGATTTACTCTAACAAACACACCTCGTTCTTGACGCGAACATGAATCTTTGTATAGAAATAAGTGTGTCGACACGAATTTGACAATTTTTAAGAAACTAGAGGAATCCGATGGGATTTGTAGATTTTATTTATGATTAAATAGTTTATAATCT
The DNA here is from genome assembly GCF_040183065.1 of Periplaneta americana. Classification (NCBI taxonomy): domain Eukaryota; kingdom Metazoa; phylum Arthropoda; class Insecta; order Blattodea; family Blattidae; genus Periplaneta; species Periplaneta americana. Next base: position 93,595,282 of record NC_091127.1, read on the forward strand.
CGGGAAAACCAAATTTTTAGAGAAATTTTGTCTGAGTGGAAAATCGAAACAAGAGACAAAATGAGGTCTTATTGTGTATGTTAAACCCACTCTGAAAGAAGTAGCAAATTCGGTCGGAATTTGTAGGTTTTATTAATGTATGTACGAAAAAACGCATTTCTAGCTCGAGAAAAGATGATTTTTCCACTTTAACATTTACACTAACAAACTCACTTCCTTCTGTATGCGAACATGAAACTTTGGATGGAAATACGTGCGTCCACACGAATTTGACATTTTTTTTAAGAAACTAGAGAAATCCAATGGGATTTGTAGATTTTATTCATGATTATATAGCTTAAAATCTCGCAAAAACCAAATTTTTAGAGAAATTTTGTCTGAGTGGAAGGTCGAAACGAGTGATGAAATGCGGTCTCATTGTGAATGATAAGCCCTTTCAGAATGAATTAGCACAATCGGTTGAAATTTGTAAGTTTTATTAAAGTATATACGAAAAAATGCATTTCTAGCTCGAGAAAGGATGATTTGTTCACTTTAACGCTTTACAATAACAAACACACGTCATTCTTGAAGCGAATATGAATCTTTGGATAGAAATACGTGTGTCCACACGAATTTGACATTTTTTTAAGAAACTAGAGAAATCCGATGGGACGTGTAGATTTTATTCATGATTATATAGCTTAATATCTTGCAAAAACCAAATTTTTAGAGAAATTTTGTCAGAGAGGAAAATCGAAACGAGTGATGAAATGCGGTCTCTTTGTGAATGTTAAACCAATTCAGAAGGAATTAGCATAATCGGTTGGAATTTGTAGGTGTTATTAATGTATATATGATAAAAAACGCATTTCTACCTCGAGAAACGACGATTTTTCCACTTTAACGCTTTACACTAACAAAGACACCTGCTTCTGGATGGGAAAAGGAAACTTTGGATAGAAATACGTGCGTCCACAACGAATTTGACATTATCTTAAGAAACTAGAGAAATCCGGTGGGATTTGTAGATTTTATTCATGATTATATAGCTAAAAATCTCGCAAAAACCAAATTTTTAGAGAAATTTTGTCAGAGTGGAAAATCGAAACGAGTGATAAAATGCGTTCTCATTGTGAATGTTAAACCCAGTTTGAAAGAATTAGCACAATCGTTTGGAATTTGTAGGTTTTATTAATGTATATACGAAAAAACGCATTTCTAGCTCGAGAAACGACGATTTTTCCACTTTAAGGCTCTACACTAACAAAGACACCTCATTCTGGACGCGAACATAAATCTTTGGACAGAAATGCGTGCGTCCACACGAATTTGACATTTTTTTAAGAAACTAGAGAAATCCGAAGGGATTTGTTGATTTTATTCATGATTATATAGCTTAAAATCTTGCGAAATCCAAGTTTATAGAGAAATTGTGTCAGAGTAGAAAATCGAAACGAGTGATGAAATGCGGTCTCATTGTGAATGTTAAACCCATTCTGAAAGAATTACCACAATCGGTTTGAATTTGTAGATTTTATTAATGTAAATACGAAAAAACGCATTTCTAGCTCGGGAAACGACGATTTTTCCACTTTAACGCTTTACAATAACAAACACACCTCTTTCTGGACGCGAACATGAATCTTAGGATAGAAATACGTGTCTCCACACGAATTTGACAATTTTTTAAGAAACTAGAGATATCCCATGGGATGTGTAGATTTTATTCATGATTATAACGTTTAAAATCTCGCAAAAACCAAATTTTTAGAGAAGTTTTGTAAGAGTGGGAAATGGAAACGAGTGATGAAATGAGGTCTCATTGTGAATGTTAAACCGATTCAGATGGAATTAGCACAATCGGTTGGAATTTGCAGGTTTTATTAAGGTATGTACGAAAAAAAACGCATTTCTATCTCGAGAAACGACGATCTTTCCACTTTAACGCTTGACACTAACAAAGACACCTCTTTCTGGAAGCGAACATGAATCTTTGGATAGAAATACGTGCGTCCACACGAATTTGACATTTTGTTTAAGAAACTAGAGAAATCCGATGGGATTTGTAGGTTTTATTCATGATTATATAGCTTAAAATCTCGCAAAATCCAAGTATATAGAGAAATTGTGTCAGAGCGGAAAATCGAAACGAGTGATAAAATGCGGTCTCATTGTGAATATTATACCCATTGTGAAAGAATTAGCACAATAGGTTGGAATTTGTAGGTTTTATTAAAGTATAGCGAAAAAACGCATTTTTTAACTCGAAAAACGACGATTTTTACTCTTAAACGATTTACACTAACAAACGAACCTCTTTCTTGACGCGAACGTGAATCTTTGGATAGAAATACGTGTGTCCAAACGAATTTGACATTTTTTTAAGAAACTAGAGAAATCCGATGTGATGTGTAGATTTTATTCATGATTTTATAGTTTAAAATCTCGCAAAAACGAAATTTTTAGAAAAATTTTGTCTGAGTGGAAAGTCGAAACGAGTGATGAAATGCGGTCTCATTGTGAATGATAAGCAATTTCAGAAGGAATTAGCACAGTCGATTGGAATTTGTTGGTTTTATTAATGTATATACGAAAAAACTAATTTCTAGCTCGAGAAACGACGATTTTTCAACTTTAACGTTTTACACTAGCAAACACTCCTCTTTCCTGACGCGAACATGAATATTTGGATAGAAATACGTGTGACCACACAAATTTGACATTTTTTTTAAGAAACTAGAGATATCCGATGGGATGTGTAGATTTTATTCGTGATTATATAGCTTAATATCTCGCAAAAACCAAATTTTTAGAGAAATTTTGTCAGAGTGGAAAATCGAAACGAGTGATGAAATGCGGTCTCATTGTGAATGTTAAACCCATTCAGAAGGAATTAGCAATATCGGTTGGAATTTGTAGGTTTTTATTAATGTATATATATAAAAAAAACGCATTTCTAGCTCGAGAAACGACGATTTTTCCACTTTACCGCTTTACACTAAAAAAGACACCTGTTTCTGGAAGCGAACATGAATCTTAGGATAGAAATACATGCGTCCACACGAATTTGACATTTTTTAAAGAAACTATAGAAAACCGGTGGGATTTGTAGATTTTATACATGTAAAATCTCGCAAAACCAAATTTTTAGAGAAATTTTGTCTGAGTCGAAATTCGAAACGTGTGATAAAATGCGGTCTCATTGTGAATGTTAAACCCAGTCTGAAAGAATTAGCACAATCGGTTGGAATTTGTAGGTTTTATTAATGTATATACGAAAAAACGCATTTCTAGCTCGAGAAAGGGCGATTTTTCCACTTTAACTATTTACACTAACAAACACACCTCTTTCTGAACGCGAACATGAATCTTTGGATAGAAATACGTGTGTCCACACGAATTTGACATTTTTTGAAGAAACTAGAGAAATCCGAATGATTTGTAGGTTTTATTCATAATTATTTAGTTTAAAATGTCGCAAAAACCAAATTTTTAAAGAAATTTTGTATAAGTGGAAAATCAAAGCGAGTGATGAAATGCGGTCTCATTGCGAATGTTAAGCCATTTCAGAAGGAATTAAGACAAACTGTTGGAATTTGTAGATTTTATTAATGTATATACGAATAAACGCAATTCTATTTCGAGAAACGACGATTTTTCCACTTTAACGCTTTACACTAACTAACACACGTCTTTCTGGAAGCGAACAACAATCTTTGGATAGAAATACGTGCGTTCACACCAATTTGACAATTTTTTTAACAAACTAGAGAAATCCGACGGGATTTGTAGATTTTATTCAAGATAACATAGGTTAAAATCTCGGAAAATCCAAATTTTTAGAGATATTTTGTCAGAGTGGAAAATCGAAACGAGTGATGAAATGCGGTCTCATTGTGAATGTTAAGCCCTTTCAGAAGGAATTAGCACAATTGGTTGGAATTTGTAGTTTTTATTAATGTATATACGAAACAACGCATTTCTAGCTCGAGAAACGACTATAACGCTTTACACTAACACACACACCTCTTGCTGGACGAGAACATGAATCTTTGGATAGAAGTACGTGCGTGCACTGGAATTTGACATTTTTTTAAGAAACTAGGAAATCCGATGGGATATGTAGATTTTATTCATGATTATATAAAGCTTAATATCTCGCAAAAACAAAATTCTTAGAGAAATTTTGTCAGAGCGGAAAATCGGAAGGAGTGATAAAATGCGGTCTCATTGTGAATGTTAAACCCATTCTGAAAGAATTAGCACAATCGGTTTAAAGTGTAGATTTTATTAATGTATATACGAAAAAACGCATTTCTAGGTCGAGAAACGACGATTTTTCCACTCTAGCGCTTTACACTAACGAATACACCTCTTTCTGGAAGCGAACATGAAGCTTTGGATAGAAATGCGAGCGTCCACACGAATTTGACATTTTTTTTATGAAACTAGAGATATCCGATGGGATTTGTAGATGTTATTCATGATTAAATAGTTGAAAATCTCTCAAAAACCAAATTTTTAGAGAAATTTTGTCAGAGTGGAAAATCGAAACGAGTGATGAAATGCGGTCTCATTGTGAATGTTAAACCCATTCAGAAGGAATTAGCACAATCGGTTGGAATTTGCAGGTTTTATTAATGTATATACGAAAAAAAAGCATTTCTAGCTCGAGAAACTTTCACGCTTTACACTAACGAACACACCTCTTTCTGGACGCGAACATGAAACTTTGGATAGGAGTACGTGCGTACACACCAATTTGACATTTTGTCTTAGAAACTAGAGACATCCTATGGGATTTGTTTATGTTACTCATGATTATATAGCTTAAAATCTCGAAAAATCCGAATTTTTAAAGAAATTTTGTCTGAGTGGAAAATCGAAACGAGTGATAAAATGCGGTCTCATTGTGAATGTTAAACCCAGTCTGAAAGAATTAGCACAATTGGTTGGAATTTGTAGGTTTTATTAATGTATAAATAGGAAAAAACGCATTTCTAGCTCGAGAAACGGCGATTTTTTCACTTTAAGGATTTACACTAAAAAACACACCTCTTTCTGAACGCGAACATTAACCTTTGGATAGAAATACGTGTGTTCACACGAATTTGACAGTGTTTAAAGAAACTAGAGAAATCTGATGGGATTTGTACGTTTTATTCATAATTATATAGTTTAAAATGTCGCAAAAACCCAAAATTTTATAGAAAATTTGTATGAGTGGAAAATCGAAACGAGTGATGAAATGCGGTCTCATTGTGAATTTTAAGCCATTTTTGAAGGAATTAGCACAAACTGTTGGAAGTTGTAGGTTTTAATAATGTATATACGAAAAAACGCAATTCTAGCTCGAGAATCGACGATTTTTCCACTTTAACTCTTTACACGAACAATCACACCTCATTCTGTACGCGAACATGAATCTTTGGATAGAAATATGTTCGTCCACACGAATTTGACATTTTTTTATGAAACTAGAAAAATCCGATGGGATTTGTAAATTTTATTCCTGATTATATAGCTAAAAATCTCCCAAAATTCAAGTTTTTAGAGAAATTTTGTCTGAGTGGAAAATCGAAATTAGTGATAAAATGCGGTCTCATTGTGAATGCTAAACTCATTCTGAAAGAATTAGCACAATCGATTGGAATTTGCAGGTTTTATAAATGTATATAAGAAAAAACGATTTTCTAGCTGGAGAAACTACGATTTTTCCACTTTAACGATTTACACTAACAAACACAAGTTTTTGTGAACGCGAATATTAATCTTTGGATAGAAATACGTGTGTCCACACGAATTTGACGTTTTTTAAAGAAACTAGAGAAATCCGATGGGATTTATAATTTTCATTCTTGATTATATAGTTTAAAATCTCGCAAATACCAAATATTTATAGATATTTTGTATGAGTGGATAATCGAAACGAGTGATGAAATGCGGTCTCATTGTGAATGTTAAGCCCTCTCAGAAGGAATAAGCACAATCTGTTGGAATTTGTAGGTTTTATTAATATATATACAAAAAACGCATTTCTAGCTCGAGAAACGTAGATTTTTCCACTTTAACGCATTACACTAACAAACACACCTCTTTGTGGACGCGAACATGAATCTTTGGATAGAAATACGTGCGGCCACACGAATTTTGATATTCTTTTTTTAGCAACTAGAGAAATACGATGGTATTGGTAGATTTTGTTCAAGATTATATAGTTTAAAATCTCGCAAAAACCAAATTTTTAGAGAAATTTTGTATGAGTGGAAAACCGATACGAGTGATGAAATGCGGTCTCATTGTGAATGTTAAGCCAGTTGAGAAGGAATTAGCACAATCGGTTGGAATTTGTAGGTTTTATTAATGTATATATGAAAAAACGCATTTCTAGCTCGAGAAACGACGATTTTTCCACTTTAACGCTTTACACTAACAAACACACCTCTTTCTGGACGCGAACATGAATATTTGGATAGAAATACGTGTGACCACACAAATGTGACATTTTTTTAAGAAACTAGAGAAATCCGATGGGATTTGTACGTTTTATTCATAATTATATAGTTTAAAATGTCGCAAAAACCAAAATCCTAAAGAAATTTTGTATGAGTGGAAAATCGAAACGAGTGATGAAATGCGGTCTCATTGTGAATTTTAAGCCATTTTTGAAGGAATTAGCACAAACTGTTGGAAGTTTTAGGTTTTAATAATGTATATACGAAAAAACGCAATTCTAGCTCGAGAAACGACGATTTTTCCACTTTAACTCTTTGCACGAACAATCACACCTCTTTCTGGAAGCGAACATGAATCTTTGGGGAGAAATATGTGTATCCACAAGAATTTGACATTTTTTTAAGAAACTAGAGAAATCCTTTGGGATTTGTAGATTTTATTCATGATTATATAGTTTAAAATCTCGCAAAAAACAAATTTTTAGAGTAATTTTGTTTGAGTGGAAAATCGAAACGAGTGATGAAATGCGGTCTCATTGTGAATGTTAAACTCATTCAGAAGGAATTAGCACAATCGGTTTGAATTTGAAGGTTTTATTAATGTATGTACGAAAAACGCATTTCTAGCTCGAGAATCGACGATTTTTCCACTTTAACGCTTTACACTAACAAACACACGTCTTTCTGGACGCGAACAACAATCTTTGGATAGAAATACGTGCGTTCACACCAATTTGACATTTTTTTAAGAAACTAGAGAAATCCTTTGGGATTTGTAGATTTTATCCACGATTATATAGCTTAAAATCCCGCAAAAGCCAAATTTTTTGAGAAATTTTGTCTCTGTGGAATATCGAAACGAGTGATAAAATGCGGTGTCATTGTGAATGTTAAACCCAGTCTGAAAGAATTAGCACAATCGGTTGGAATTTGTAGGTTTTATTAATGTATATACGAAAAAACGCATATCTAGCTCGAGAAACGGCGATTTTTCCACTCTAACGATTTACACTAACAAACACACTTCCTTCTGAACGCGAACTTGAAACTTTGGATAGAAATACGAGCGTCCACACGAATTTGACGTTTTTTGAAGAAACTAGAGAAATCCGATTGGATTTGTAGATTTTATTCAGGATTATATAGCATAAAATCTCGCAAAATCCAAATTTTTTGAGAAATTGAGTCAGAGTGGAAAATCGAAACGAGTGATAAATTGTGGTCTCATTGAGAGTGTTAAACGCATTGTGAAAGAATTAGAACAATAGATTTTAATTTGTAGGTTTTATTAATGTATATAGGAAAAAACGCATTTCTAGCTCGAGAAACGACGATTTTTTTCACGTAAACGATTTACACTAACAAACACACCCTTGTCTGGACACGAACATGAATCCTTGGATAGAAAAATGTGTGTCCACACGAATTTGACATTTTTTCACGGAACTATAGAAATCCGATGGGATTTGTAGATTTTATTCATGATTATATAGTTTAAAATCTCGCAAAAACCAAATAATTATAGAAATTTAGTAATATTTGAAGATCGAAACGAGTGATGAAATGCGGTCTCATTGTGAATGTTAAGCCCTTTCAGAAGGAATTAGCACTATCTGTTGAATTTTGTAGGTTTTATTAATGTATATACGAAAAAACGCATTTCTAGCTCGAGAAACGACGATTATTCCACTTTAACGCTTTACACTAACAAACACACCTCTTTCTGGACGCGAACATGAATCTTAGGATAGAAATATGTGCGTCCACACGAATTTGACATTTATTTAAGAAACTAGAGAAATCCGATGGGATTTGTAGATTTTATTATTATTATTATTATTATTATTATTATTATTATTATTATTATTATTATTATTATTATTATTATCTTTATTGTATCTCCAATGGGGGGTAGCCCTATTTTACAGATGTATGCTAGGGCTATAGTTTTACACAAAAATTAGGCCTAAGCATAAAACAAATTTAAAAGAAAATAAATTAGCTGATACAATGGAAATAAAACCTAAACATTCCGTATTTTAAATATTGCGATTGCAAATCAAACATCAGTCATCAATTGAGACATACAGAAAACAGTTACAACACATAAACAAAACATTTCATATAGTGGTACTCTATAACACAATTAAGCAACTTTCCCTAACACACATCATAAATTAATACACAATAGTCACACAAACACAATCAAGCATCCCATAACTATGACTCACATACACAACAAATCAAGCATCCTTTACAACACATACACTTCAACATGATAACCATACTTTTAAAAGTTACAAAATTTGCTGGAAAAGAATAAATAGGACACTGTTACTAAATACTGTTATTTCTACAATGTCTTAAATACTCCTGTAATAAATATGTGAAATTCCTTTATGCAACATTGCTTCAGAAGAACTTTTGTAATTGGTGGTGAGAAAGTTGTATCGCATATGCTAAGGTGGGTTTCTAGCCGGTATCTCTTGCGTTCTTGTAGTGGGCACTGGAATAACAGGTGGTCGACTGTTTGTGTGGGGTGTTCACAGGGACATGAAGAGCCATTTGGGTTGTCAATTTTGAAACGTTCAAAATATGAATTAAATTTTCCGTGTCCAGTCATATACTGCGTGGATATGTAAAATTGTTCATAATTCTTTACGGTTAGTCTATCTTTAACTGTGGGAAAATATAGTGATTTTGTGATTTGACCATTTGTACTATTTAACCACATTGCATTCCAGTCATTTAAGATGTCCACCTTCATTTGCATTTTTACATAAGAGAGGGGTTATTTAGAGTATGCGTGTTCTGTTTCCGAAATTGCGGCCATCTTGGCTAGATGATCAGCTCTTTTTTTTCCTGTGTTCCCTACATGACCACGTACCCAATCGAAACATACATGTTGCTTACATATTAACAAAGTTTCCCTAATACCAGCCGCAATTGGATTGATGTTATATTTATCTTCAATTGCTGCGAGTGCTGCTTGAGAATCACATAAGATTCGTACATTACACGGCCTATCTACACTCCATTCTGTTGCTTTCTTCAGTGCCAGGAGTTCCGCCTGGAATATTGTGCACGCTGGTGAGAGACCATACTGTTTGTAGGATATTTCAGAGTCTCTATCGTAAACAACGAAAGCGCAACCAACAAGTGTACATGACTCTTCATTTCTGACGAAACGTGATCCATCGGTATAGATGTGGAGGTCGTGTTGACGTGGGCAGTCAGGTCGAACCGAGCGGGCGTATAGTGCAGGGTGTCCACAAGTCAGGAAATGAGCTGGGAGTTCAACTTCTTCTGTGGTGTCGGAATTGAAGTGTAAACGTCCTTTTTTGAGGTAAGTTAATTTTCCTCGAAATATTCCTGTCAAATGTAGGGGTTCTATGCCAGCCAGAATTAACGCAGCGTCCGTGGAAACGGTGCGGTATGCTCTTGAGATTTTTAATGCAAATCCACGTTGAATTTGTGCAAATTTCTTCTGAGCCCATTTCTTGGTAAGTACATCTTGAAAAGTAGAGGCACAATATAAAATCATTGGTTCAACTGCACTCCGATATATAGTTTTAAGAATTGCTGAGTTGAGACCCCAGGAGGGTCTTGCTGCAATAGAAAGCCCTGTAAGTAGCTTGTTGGCTTTGATTAGAAGGGAGTCAAAATGCGCTCGAAACGTAATTTTTTTTGTCTAAGACAATGCCAAGATAAGGTAACTTATCGGTCATTTGAATCTGTTCCCCATTCATGCACACAATCGGTTCCTCGACATTACGTTTTCTAGAGACCAGCAATGCCGCCGTTTTTGAGGGGTTAAAACTGAGTTTGTTCTCGCAGCCCCAGTTATAGAGTATGTTCAGAGCTGATTCTGCATCACGGGCTACATTAAGCGAAGTTTTTCCCCTTACCAGCAGCATAACATCATCTGCGTATGCAACAAGGGTACAACTGTCTGGTAGACGTTGTCTCAGAATGTCGTCATACAAAATTACCCAGAACCCAGGGCTACAGCACGATCCTTGTGGGCAACCTCGTGTAACATCTCGAGTTGTAGTGGAACCGCATAACGTAAGCTGCGCTTGTCTGTTGGTGAAATAGCTTTTGATTACTTTGAAGACATTTCTGTGACAATTTATGGACTGCAACTGTACCAGAATTTTGGGCCACCACGAATTGTTGAACGCTCCAGATATGTCAAGAGAGATGAGTAAGCCTGTCGATCTCTGGCTGAACGTTTCTTTTATCCAGCTAACAACTGTAAATATAGCATCTTCTGTCGACCGCCTTGGTGTGAAACCAAACTGATTATCATGTAGAAGATTGTTACTGTACAACTGAAACATAACTCTATCTATTATTAGCTTCTCTAAAATCTTTCCCATTACTGGTGTCAGACTTATAGGTCGCAACGTACTTGCTGTGTGTTTGTTCTTCGATATATTGGGTTTTGGTATTACTTTGACTGTTGCAACTTTCCATGCATTCGGAAAGACTCCAATATATAGACATTTGTTGTATAAGTTCAGAAATAATGTGGGTAATTTGTAGTGGACGTGTTTTATTATATTTGCTGATATGGCGTCTATTCCTGGAGCTTTCCGATCGTTTTGTTTTAAAATTATTCTTTCCACTTCTTTTATACTAAAGGGTGTATCATCGTTCGTGTTGGGAAGTGTGTTTGATTTCTGGCGTATCATAATCTGTTGTGTGTTGTCGATCGTGTCGCTGGGAAAAAATGCTTCCAAAAGGACATCAGCAGTTTCTTCGGGCGTGGTAGTGTAATGGTTTCCACATTCTATTGGTGTCAGGGTGTTGTTAAGATTTTCAGGTTTCCTGCACATATTGTAGACCAAGTTCCATGGGTTATGAGCACTATTATTTGAGCAGAACTGCTTCCAACTCTGAATTTTGGCTTCTACAAGGGATCTTCTGTAGTCTTCTTTCATAGTGAAGTAGTGACCTTTGTATATTTCACGTAGGAGAGCACATTTCGTTCTTTTGAGTCGCCTCTTGTATGCCAGTAATCTTTTCCTGAGGATGGTTAATTTTTGTGTCCACCAGTGGTTTTTAACGTGAGAATTAGAAAGCTTAGGTAGATGTGAATCACATAGACGCCTTATGTGTGTCGTAGGTTCTTCAACAGCATCACTAACGTCTTTTTCAGAGTTACACTTTTGTATTTTCCCAACTATGGGTGCTGAAACGTTTCCGGCAGCTTGCTCGAAGTGATCCCATTTAACATTTTGAGTTTTATACTTTCTAGTGAGGTAGATTTCATTATTTATGGTCTGCTGGCCTCTCGAAGGTCTTATCTTGGCTATTATTAGGCGGTGGTCTGATAATGTTTCTGCGTCGCTGATAAACCAGTCTGCAATGAAGGGAAGGAACAGAGAGTTGCAAACACTAATGTCGATGAAGCTTGAGGAATCTCCCCGGGTAAAGGTTGGCGTGGTGCCTTGATTAAGAATGTGTAAGCTGTGTGCGCAGCAGAAATCAAAGAATTTTCTTCCCTTTTGATCATTAATGTCACCGCCCCATGCTTGGTGTTTGGCATTGAAATCTCCTGTAATGATGAAGGGAAACAGTTTGATTTCCGAAAGTATCAAGTCTAGATTATCTAGAAAGGCATCAAAGTCACATTCTGGATCGGCGTATATATTACATATGTATATATTTAGACTAGAGAATGGCACACATATTACGACGTAATCGGAAGAGCAATGCTGTTCAATTTTTAAGCCTGACTTGGAGTTAGTAACTATGGCTGCTCTGATTCGCTGTCCGTCTCTACTGGAGAAAAATGTGTTATATTGATTGCCAAATCCAACAACAGTGTTATTTCTTGTGTTGGGTTCTTGCACACACATTATTTTTGTTTCGCCGTAATTTGTGTCAGTTGTATTATGAGGACCAGCATTTATAAGCAATTCTTGAGTGAGAATAACTGATCTATGAAGATTCTGTTGATGGATTACCAACTCAGCCATAGTTGGTTTTGGATCTTATAATCACTACTATTTTCTTAAATGCTGGATATTCACGTGAGTTTGCAGGATGATCGGTGGAGTTCGGTTGAAAATAAGGCCTTCCCGCCATTTTAGTATTGAACTGTAAGCAGTTGGCACATGTTGCCTTCGTATTGGCGCAGTCTGTATTGCTATGTTCCTCTGCACATTGAGGGCATCTCTTTGCAGACTTGCAATCCACACTTATATGGCCGTACCCTGAGCAGTTGTAACAACGACGGACAAGAGTATAGTCTTGCACTCGACATCTACTATAGCCTATGTATAGCTTTCCTCCGCTTATCGCGACATGGTAGATACCTGGTGACGACTTGATCACCGCATATTGGGTGCTGCCATCTCTTGACTTCTTGAGAAACTGTAGCTCCAACCGTTGCGTCGGGTCCGCCATACACTGCTTCACATGAGGATTCTGTGAAAGAATATTGTCTACCAATTCGTCGGCTGACACTGTTCCCTCCATGCTATGGATTATGAATCGCGGATCCCACTTATTCGGTATTTTGACACACAAGTTGCTGTTATTGTTCTCCACATTCTCAACAAAGTCACTGCATACACTTTCACTGCGAAGTTCTATCAATACGCCTTTATTTCTAACCTTTTTAATAGCATTTACTCCAACATGCATTTTCTTTTCGGTCACACTACGAACCAATTGCAGTGTTTGTGACGAGTCTGTCACAGAATCTGGAGTCTTAGGAGTAACAAGAACAACATTCTTTGAATATCTTGGTTTTGGTGAGACAGTATCTGCATAACTAATGGAAGGAGAACAAGGTTTTAGCAGCAAGTACCTCTTCTCTGCTTATTTGTAGATTTTATTCATGATTATATAGCTTAAAATCTCGCAAAATCCAAGTTTATAGAGAAATTGTGTCAGAGTGGAAAATAGAAACGAGTGATAAAATGCGGTCTCATTGTGAATGTTAAACCCATTCTGAAAGAATTAGCACAATCGGTTGGAATTTGTAGGTTTTAATAATGTATCACGAAAAAACGCATTTGTAGCTCGAAAAACGACGATTTTTCCACTTTAACGATTTACACTAACAAACTCACCTCTTTCTTGACGCGAACATGAATCTTTGGATAGAAATACGTGTGTCCACACGAATTTGACATTTTTTAAAGAAACTAGAGAAATCCGATAGGATGTGTAGATTTTATTCATGATTATATAGTTTAAAATCTCGCAAAAACCAAATTTTTTTGGAAATTTTGTATGAGCGGAAAATCGAAAAGAGTGATGAAATGCGGTCTCATTGTGAATGTTAAGCCCTTTCAGACGGAATTAGAACAATCGGTTGGAATTTGTAGGTTTTATGAATGTATATACGAAAAAACGCATTTCTAACTCGAGAAACGACTTTAACGCTTTACACTAAAAAACACACCTCTTTCTGGACGTGAACATGAATCTTTGGATAGAAATACGTGCGTCCACACGAATTTGACATTTTTTTAAGAAACTAGAAAAATCCGATGGGATTTGTAGATTTTATTCATGATTATATAGCTTAATATCTCGCAAAAAAAAAATTTTAGAGAAATTTTGTCTGAACGGAAAATCGAAACGAGTGATAAAATGCTGTCTCATTGTGAATGTTAAACCCATTCTGAAAGAATTAGCACAATCGGTTGGAATTTCTAGGTTTTATTAATGTATATACGAAAAACGCATTTCTAGCTCGAGAAACGACGATTTTTCCACCCTAGCGCTTTACACTAACGAACACACCTCTTTCCGGAAGAGAACATGAATCTTTGGATAGAAATAATTGCGTCCACACGAATTTGACTTTCTTTTAAGAAACTAGAGAAATACGATAGGATTTGTAGAATTTATTCATGATTATATAGTTCAAAATCTCGCAAAAAACAAATTTTTAGAGAAATTTTGTCTGAGTGGAAAATCGTAACGAGTGATAAAATGCGGTCTCATTGTGAATGTTAAACCCACTCTGAAAGAATTAGCAAAATCGGTCGGAATTTGTAGGTATTATTAATGTATATACGAAAAAACGCATTTCTAGCTCGAGAAACGAGGATTTTTCCACTTTAACGATTAACACTAACAAACACACTTCCTTCTGGACGCGAACATGAAACTTTGGATAGAAATACGTGCGTCCACACGAATTTGACATTTTTTAAAGAAACTAGAGAAATCCAATGGGATGTGTAGATTTTATTCATGATTATATAGCTTAATATCTCGCAAAGACCAAGTATTTAGAGAAAATTAGTCAGAGTGGAAAATCGAAATGAGTGATAAAATGCGGTCTTATTGTGAATGTTAAATCCATTCTGAAAGAATTAGCACAATCGTTTGGAATTTGTAGGTTTTTTTAATGTATAACGAAAAAACGCATTTCAAGCTCGAGAAACGGCGATTTTTTCACTTAAGGATTTACACTAAAAAACATACCTCCTTCTGAACGCGAACATTAACCTTTGGATAGAAATACGTATGTCCACACGAATTTGACAGTTTTTAAAGAAACTAGAGAAATCCGATGGGATTTGTACGTTTTATTCATAATTATATAGTTTAAAATGTCGCAAAAACCAAAATTCTAAAGAAATTTTGTATGAGTGGAAAATCGAAACGAGTGATGAAATGCGGTCTCTTTGTGAATTTTAAGCCATTTTTGAAGGAATTAGCACAAACTGTTGGAAGTTGTAGGTTTTAATAATGTATATACGAAAAAACGCAATTCTAGCTCGAGAAACGACGATTTTTCCACTTTAACTCTTTGCACGAACAATCACACCTCTTTCTGTACGCGAACATGAATCTTTGGATAGAAATATGTTCGACCACACGAATTTGACATTCTTTTAAGCAACTAGAGAAATACAATGGGATTTGTATATTTTATTCAAGATTATATAGCTTAAAATCTCGCAAAAACCAAATTATTAGAGAAATTTTGTCGGAGTGGTAAATGGAAATTAGTGATGTAAAGCGGTCTCATTGTGAATGTTAAACCCATTCTGAAAGAATTAGCACAATCGGTTGGAATTTGTAGGACTTTTAATGTATAACGAAAGAACGCATTTCTAGCTCGAGAAACGACGATTTTTACACTTTAACGATTTACACTAACAAACACACATCTTTCTTGACGCGAACATTAATCTTTGAATAGAAATACGTGTGTCCACAAGAATTTGACATTTTTTTAAGAAACTAGAGAAATCCGATGGGATTTGTAGATTTTATTCATGATTATATAGCTTAAAATCTCGCAAAATCCAGGTTCAAAGAGAAATTGTGTCAGAGTGGAAAATCGAAACGAGTGATAAAATGCGGTCTCATTGTGAATGTTAAACCCATTCTGAAAGAATTACCACAATCGGTTTGAATTTGTAGGTTTTATTAATGTAAATACGAAAAAACGCATTTCCATCTAGGGAAACGACGATTTTTCCACTTTAACGCTTTACACTAACAAACACACCTCTTTCTGGACGCGAATATGAATCTTAGGATAGAAATACGTGTGTCCACACGAATTTGACAATCTTTTAAGAAACTAGAGAAACCCTATGGGATGTGTAGATTTTAGTCATGATTATATCGTTTAAAATCTCGCAAAAACCAAATTTTTAGAGAAATTTTGTATGAGTGGGAAATGGAAATGAGTGATGAAATGCGGTCTCATTGTGAATGTTAAACCAATTCAGAAGGAATTAGCACAATCGGTTGGAATTTGCATGTTTTATTAAGGTATATACGAAAAAAAAAACGCATTTCTATCACGAGAAACGACGATCTTTCCACTTTAACGCTTTACGCTAACAAAGACACCTCTTTCTGGAAGCGAACATGAATCTTTGGATAGAAATACGTGCGTCCACACGAATTTGACATTTTGTTTAAGAAACTAGAGAAATGAGATGGGATTTGTAGATTTTATTGAAGATTATATAGTTTAAAATCTCGCAAAATCAAAATATTTTGAGAAATTTTGTCTGAGTGGAAAATCGAAACGAGTGATAAAATGTGGTCTCATTGAGAATGTTAAACCCATTCTGAAAGAATTAGCACAATAGATTTGAAATTGTAGGTTTTATTAATGTATATACGAAAAAACTCATTTCTAGCTCGAGAAACGACGATTTTTCCACTTTAAGGATTTAAACTAACAAACACACCTCTTTCTGAAAGCGAACATTAATCCTTGGATAGAAATACGTGTGTCCACAGGAATTTGACGTTTTTTTTAAAGAAACTAGAGAAATCCGATGGGATTTATAGATTTTATTCATGATTATATAGTTTAAAATCTCGCAAAAACCAAATATTTATAGAAATATTGTAAGAGTGGAAAATCTAAACGAGTGATGAAATGCGGTCTCATTGTGAATGTTAAGCCATTTCAGAAAAAATTAGCACAAACTGTTGGAATTTGTAGGTTTTATTAATACATATACGAAAAAACGCATTTCTAGCTCGAGAAACGACGATTTTTCCACTTTAACGATTTACACTAACAAACACACCTCATTCTGAACGCGAACATTAATTTTTGGATGGAAATACGTGTGTCCACACGAATTCGACGTTTTTTAAAAGAAACTAGAGAAATCCGATGGGATTTGTAGATTTTATTCAAGATTATGTAGCTTAAAATCTCTCAAAAACCAAATTAATAGAGAAATTTTGTCAGAGTGGAAAATTGAAACGAGTGATGAAATGCGTCTCATTATGAATGTTAAACCCATTCAGAAGGAATTAGCACAATCAGTTGGAATTTGTAGGATTTATTAATGTATATCAAAAAACGCATTTCTAGCTCGAGAAACGACGATTTTTCGACATTAAAGATTTACTCTAACAAACACACCTCGTTCTTGACGCGAACATGAATCTTTGTGTAGAAATACGTGTGTCCACAGGAATTTGACAATTTTTAAGAAACTAGAGGAATCCGATGGGATTTGTAGATTTTATTCATGATTAAATAGTTTAAAATCTCGCAAAAACCAAATATTTATAGAAATTTTGTAAGAGTGGAAAATCGAAACGAGTGATGAAATGCGGTCTCATTGTGAATGTTAAGCCATTTCAGAAGGAATTAGCACAAACTGTTGGAATTTGTAGGTTTGATTAATACATATACGAAAAAACGCATTTCTAGCTCGAGAAAAGATGATTTTTCCACTTTAACGATTTACACTAACAAACTCACTTCCTTCTGTATGCGATCATGAAACTGTGGATAGAAATACGTGCGTCCACACGAATTTGACATTTTTTTAAAGAAACTAGACAAATCCAATGGGATTTGTAGATTTTATTCATGACTATATAGCTTAAAATCTAGCAAAGTCAAAGATTTTATAGAATATTTGTCTGAGTGGAAAATCAAAATGAGTGATGAAATGCGGTCTTATTGTGAATGTTAAGCCCTTTCAGAAGGAATTAGCACAATCGGTTGAAATTAGTAAGTTTTATTAATGTATATACGAAAAAATGCATTTCTAGCTGGAGAAAGGATGATTTTTCCACTTTAACGCTTTACAATAACAAACACACGTCATTCTTGAAGCGAATATGAATCTTTGGATAGAAATACGTGTGTCCACACGAATTTGACATTTTTTTAAGAAACTAGAGAAATCCGATGGGACGTGTAGATTTTATTCATGATTATATAGCTTAATATCTTGCAAAAACCAAATTTTTAGAGAAATTTTGTCAGAGAGGAAAATCGAAACGAGTGATGAAATGCGGTCTCTTTGTGAATGTTAAACCAATTCAGAAGGAATTAGCACAATCGGTTGGAATTTGTAGGTTTTATTAATGTATATATGATAAAAAACGCATTTGTACCTCGAGAAACGACGATTTTTCCACTTTAACGCTTTACACTAACAAAGACATCTGTTTCTGGATGGGAAAAGGAAACTTTGGATAGGAAAACGGACGTCCACACGAATTTGACATTATTTTAAGAAACTAGAGAAATACGGTGGGATTTGTAGATTTTATTCATGATTATATAGCTAAAAATCTCGCAAAAACCAAATTTTACAGAAATTTTGTCTGAGTGGAAAATCGAAACGAGTGATAAAATGCGGTCTCTCTAACAAAGACAACTCTATCTTGGCGCGAACATGAATCTTTGGATAGAAATACGTGCGTCCAGATGAATTTGTCATTTTTTTAAGAAACTAGGGAAATCCGGTGGGATTTGTAGATTTTATTCATGATTATATAGCTTAAAATCTCGCAAAAACCAATTATTTAGAGAAATGTTGTCTGAGTGGAAAATCGAAACGAGTGATAAAATGCGGTCTCATTGTGAATGTTAAAGCCACTCTGAAAGAATTAGCAAAATCGGTGGAATTTTTAGGTTTTTTTAATGTATATACGAAAAAACGCATTTCTAGGTCGAGAAACGAGGAATTTTCCACTCTAACGATTTACACTAACAAACACACATCCTTCAGGACGCGAACATGAAAGTTTGGATAGAAATACGTGCGTCCACACGAATTTGTCATTTTTTTTAGAAACTAGGGAAATCCGATGGGATTTGTAGATTTTATTCATAACTAAATAGCTTAAAATCGCGAAAAATCCAAAATTTTTAGAGAAATTTTGTCAGAGTGGAAAATCGAAACGTGTGATAAAATGCGGTCTCATTGTGAATGTTAAACTCATTCTGAAAGAATTAGCACAATCGGTTGGAATTTGTAGGTTTTTTTAATGTATATACGAAAAAAAACTTTTCTAGCTGGAGAAACGACGATTTTTCTACTCTAGCGCTTTACACTAACAAACACACCTCTTTCTGAACGCGAACCTGAAGCTTTGGATAGAAATACGTGCGTCCACACGGATTTGACATTTTTTTAAGAAACTAGAGAAATCCGATCGAATTTGTATATTTTATTCAAAATTATAGAGCCTAAAGTCTCGGAAAACCAAATTTTAGAGAAATATTGTCAGAGTGGAAAATTGAAACGTGTGATGAAATGCGGCCTCATTGTGTATGTTAAACCCATTCAGAAGGAATTAGTACAATCTGTTGGAATTTATAGGTTTCATTAATGTATATACGAAAAAAACGCATTTCCAACTCGAGAAACGAAGATTTTTCCACTTTAACACTTTACACTAACAAAGACACCTATTTCTGGACCCGAACATGAATCTTTGGATAGAAATACGTGCATCCACACGAATGTGATATTTGTTTAAGAAGCTAGAGAAATTCGATGGGATTTGTAGATTTTATTCATGATTATATAGCTAAAAATCTCGCAAAATCCGAATTTTTAGAGAAATCTTGTCTCAGTGAATAATCGAAACGAGAGATGAAATGCGGTCTCATTGTGTATGTTAAACCCATTCAGAAGGAATTAGTACAATCTGTTGGAATTTGGAGGTTTTATTAATGTATATACGAAAAAAACGCATTTCTAACTCGAGACACGACGATTTTTCCACTTTAACGCTTTACACTTACAAAGACACCTCTTTCTGGACGCGAACATGAATCTTTGGATAGAAATACGTGCATCCACACGAAAGTGAAATTTTTTAATAATAAAGTAGAGAAATTCGATGGGATTGTAGATTTTATCAATGATTAAATAGCTAAAAATCTCGCAAAATCCGAAGTTTTGAGAAATTTTGCCAGAGTGGAAAATCGAAACGAGTGTTAAAATGCGGTCTCATTGTGAATGTTAAACCCATTCTTAAAGAATTAGCACAATCGGTTGGAATGTGTAGGTTGTATTAATGTATATACGAAAAAACGCATTTCTAGCTCGAGAAATACGATTTTTCCACTTAAACAATTTACATTAACAAACACACATCTTTCTGGACGCGAACATGAATCTTTGGATAGAAATATGTGTGTCCAGGCGAATTTGAAATTTTTTTAAGAAACTATATAAATCCGAAGGGATTTGTATATTTTATTCATGATTTTATAGCTCAAATTCTCGCAAAAACCAAATATTATAGAATCTTTGTATGAGTGGAAAATCGAAAAGAGTGATGAAATGCGGTCTCATTGTGAATGTTAAGCCATTTCAGAAGGAATTAGCACAATGGGTTGAAAATTGTAGGTTTTATTAATGTATATACGAAAAAACGAATTTCTAGCTCGAGAAACGAGGAATTTTCCACTTTAACGATTTACACTAACAAACACACATCCATCTAGACGCGAACATGAAATATGAATAGAAATGCGTGCGTCAACACGAATTTGACATTTTTTTAAGAACTAGAGAAATCCGATGGGATTTTTAGATTTTATTCATGATTATAAAGCTTAAAATCCCGCAAAATCCAAATTTTTAGAGAAATTTTGTCAGAGTGGAAAATCGAAACGAGTGGTAAAGTGCGGTCTCGTTGTGAATGTTAAACTCATTCTGAAAAAAATTAGCAAAATCGGTTGCAATTTTTAGGTTTTATTAATGTATATACGAAAAAACGCATTTCAAGCTGGAGAAACGACGATTTTTTCACTTTAACGATTTACACTAACAAACACACCTCCTTCATGTCGCGAACAGGAATCTTTGGATAGAATTACGTGCGTCCACCGAATGTGAATTTTTTTTAAGAAACTAGAGAAATCCGATGGGATTTTTAGATTTTATTCATGATTATAAAGCTTAAAATCTCGCAAAATCCAAATTTTTAGAGAAATTTTGTCTGAGTGGAAAATCGAAACGAGTGATGGAATGTGGTCTCCTTGTGAATGTTAAACCCATTCTGAAAGAATTAGCACAATCGTTTGGAATTTGTAGGTTTTATTAAACTATATATAATCTACGAAAAAACGCATTTCTAGCTCGAGAAACGACGATTTTTCCACTTTAACGATTTACACTAACAAATACACTTCTTTCTTGACGCGAACATGAATCATTGGAAAGAAGTACGTGTGTCCACACGTATTTGACTTTTTTTTTGAAACTAGAGTAATCCGATGGTTTTTGTAGATTTAATTCATAATTATATAGTTTGAAATGTGCAAAAACCAAAAGTTTAGAGAAATTTTGAATGAGTGGAAAATCGAAACGAGTGATGAAATGCAGTCTCATTGTGAATGTTAACCAATTTCAGAAGGAATTAGCACAATCGGTTGGAAATTGTTGGTTTTATTAATGTATATACAAAAAATCGCATTTCTAGCTCGAGAAACGACGATTTTATTCCACTTTCACGATTTACACTAACAAACACCCATCCTTCTAGACGCGAACATGAAAGTTTGGATAGAAATGCGTGCGTCCACTCGAATTTGACATTTTTTAAAGAAACTATAGAAATCCGGTGGGATTTGTAGATTTTATTCATGATTATATAGCTTAAAATGTCGCAAAAACCAAATTTTTAGAGAAATTTTGTCTGAGTGAAAAATCCAAACGAGTGATGAAATGCGGTCTCATTGTGTATGCTAAATCCATTCAGAAGGAATTAGTACAATCGGTTGGAATTTGTAGGTTTTATTAATGTATATACAAAAAAAAAAAAAAAACATTTCTAGCTCGAAAAACGAAGATTTTTCCACTTCAACTGTTTACACTAACAAAGACACCTCTTTCTGGACGCGAACATGAATCTTGGGATGGAAAAACGTGCGTCCACAAGTTTTTGACATTTTTTTAAGAAACTAGAGAAATCCGGTGGGATGTGAAAATGTTATTCATGATTATATAGCTTAAAATTTCGCAAAAACAAAATTTTTAGAGAAATTTTGTCTGAGTGGATAATCGAAACGAGTATTAAAATGTAGTCTCATTCTGAATATTAAACCCTTCCAGAAGGAATTAGCACAATCGGTTGGAATTTGCAGGTTCTATTAATGTATATACGAAAAAAACGCATTTCTAGCTCTAGAAACGAGGATTTTTCTACTTTCTCGATTTACATTAACAAACACACGTATTTCTGGACGCGGACATCAATCTTTAAATAGAAATACGTGCTTTCACACCAATTTGACATTTTTTTAAGAAACTAGGGAAATCCGATGGGATTTGTAGATTTTATTCATGATTATATAGCTTAAAATATCGCAAAATCCAAATGTGTAGAGAAATTTTGTCTGAGTGGAAAATCGAAACGAGTGATAAAATGCGGTATCATTGTGAATGTTAAACCTATTCTGAAAGAATTAGCACAATCGGTTGGAATTTGCTGGTTTTAATGATGTATATATATATATATATATGAAAAAACGCATTTCTAACTCGAGAAACTACGATATTTCAACTTTAACCATTTACACTAACAAACACACCTCTTTCTGGACGAGAACATGAATCTTTGGATAGAAATACGTGCATCCACACGAATGTGATATTTTTTTAAGAAGCTTGAGAATTTCGATGGGATTTGTAGATTTTATTAATGATTATATAGCTAAAAACTCGCAAAATCCGAATTTTTACAGAAATCTTGTTTCAGTGAAAAATCGAAACGAGTGATGAAATGCGGTCTCATTGTGAATATTAAATTCCTTCAGAAGGAATTAGCACAATCAGTTGGAATTTGCAGGTTTTATTAATGTATATACGAAAAAACGCATTTCTAGCTCGAGAAACGACGATTTTTCCACTCCATCGCTTTACACTAACAAACACACCTCTTTCTGGACGCGAACATGAAGTTTTGTAGAAATACTTGCGTCCACACAGATTTTGACTTTTTTTAAGAAATTAGAGAAATCCGATGGGATTTGTAGTTTTTATTCAAAATTATAGATCTTAAAGTCTCGCAAAAACCAAATATTTATAGAAATTTTTTCTGAGTGGAAAATCGAAACAAGTGTTGAAAAGCGGTCTCATTGTGAATGTTAAACCCATTCGGAAGGAATTAGCACATTCGGTTGGAATTTGTAGGTTTTATTAATGTATATACGAAAAAAACGCATTTCTAGCTCGAGAAACGACGATTTTTCCACTTTAACGCTTTACACTAACAAAGACACCTCTTTGTGGACGCAAACTTGAATCTTTAGATAGAAATACGTGCGTCCACACGAATTTAACATTTTTTTAAGAAACTATAGAAATCCGATGGGATTTGAAGAATTTATTCATGATTATATAGTTTGTGCAAAAACAAAATTTTTAGAGAATTTTGTAAGAGTGGAAAATCGAAACGAGTGATAAAATGCGGTCTCATTGTGAATGTTAAACCCATTCTGAAAGAATTTGCACAATCGTTTGGAATTTGTATGTTTTATTAATGTATATAAGAAACAACGCATTTCTAGTTCGAGAAACGACGATTTTTCCACTATAACCATTTACACTAACAAAATACCACTTTCTGAAATCGAACATTAATCTTTGAAAAGAAATACGTGTGTCCACACGAATTTGACACTTTTTTAAGAAACTGGAAAATCCGATGGGATTTGTAAATTTTATTCATGATTATATAGCTAAAAATCTCGCAAAATCCGAATTATTAGAGACATTTTGTCAGAGTGGAAAATCGAAACGAGTGATAAAATGCGGTCTTATAGTGAATGTTAAACCCATTCTGAAAGAATTAGCGCAATCGGTTGCGATTTGATGGTTTTATTATTGTATATACGAAAAAACGCATTTCTAGCTCGAGAAACGACGATTTTTCCACTTTAACGATTTACCCTAACAAACACACCTCTTTCTGGACGCGAGCAGGAATCTTTGGATAGAATTACGTGCGTCCACACGAATGTGATATTTTTTTAAGAAACTAGAGAAATCCGATGGGATTTTTAGATTTTATTCATGATTATAAAGCTTAAAATCCCGCAAAATCCAAATTTTTAGAGAAATTTTGTCAGAGTGGAAAATCGAAACGAGTGGTAAAATGCGGTCTCGTTGTGAATGTTAAGCTCATTCAGAAAAAAATTAGCAAAATCGGTTGCAATTTTTAGGTTTTATTAATGTATATACGAAAAAACGCATTTCAAGCTGGAGAAACGACGATTTTTTCACTTTAACGATTTACACTAACAAACACACCTCCTTCATGTCGCGAACAGGAATCTTTGGATAGAATTACGTGCGTCCACCGAATGTAAATTTTTGTTAAGAAACTAGAGAAATCCGATGGGATTTTTAGATTTTATTCATGATTATAAAGCTTAAAATCTCGCAAAATCCAAATTTTTAGAGAAATTTTGTCTGAGTGGAAAATCGAAACGAGTGATAGAATGTGGTCTCCTTGTGAATGTTAAACCCATTCTGAAAGAATTAGCACAATCGTTTGGAATTTGTAGGTTTTATTAAACTATATATAATCTACGAAAAAACGCATTTCTAGCTCGAGAAACGACGATTTTTCCACTTTAACGATTTACACTAACAAATACACTTCTTTCTTGACGCGAACATGAATCTTTGGAAAGAAGTACGTGTGTCCACACGTATTTGACTTTTTTTTTGAAACTAGAGTAATCCGATGGTTTTTGTAGATTTTATTCATAATTATATAGTTTGAAATGTGCAAAAACCAAAAGTTTAGAGAAATTTTGAATGAGTGGAAAATCGAAACGAGTGATGAAATGCAGTCTCATTGTGAATGTTAACCAATTTCAGAAGGAATTAGCACAATCGGTTGGAAATTGTTGGTTTTATTAATGTATATACAAAAAATCGCATTTCTAGCTCGAGAAACGACGATTTTATTCCACTTTCACGATTTACACTAACAAACACCCATCCTTCTGGACGCGAACATGAAAGTTTGGATAGAAATGCGTGCGTCCACTCGAATTTGACATTTTTTAAAGAAACTATAGAAATCCGGTGGGATTTGTAGATTTTATTCATGATTATATAGCTTAAAATGTCGCAAAAACCAAATTTTTAGAGAAATTTTGTCTGAGTGAAAAATCGAAACGAGTGATGAAATGCGGTCTCATTGTGTATGTTAAATCCATTCAGAAGGAATTAGTACAATCGGTTGGAATTTGTAGGTTTTATTAATGTATATACAAAAAAAAAAAAACATTTCTAGCTCGAAAAACGAAGATTTTTCCACTTCAACTGTTTACACTAACAAAGACACCTCTTTCTGGACGCGAACATGAATCTTGGGATGGAAATACGTGCGTCCACAAGTTTTTGACATTTTTTTAAGAAACTAGAGAAATCCGGTGGGATGTGAAAATGTTATTCATGATTATATAGCTTAAAATCTCGCAAAAAAAAAAATTATAGAGAAATTTTGTCTGAGTGGATAATCGAAACGAGTATTAAAATGTAGTCTCATTCTGAATATTAAACCCTTCCAGAAGGAATTAGCACAATCGGTTGGAATTTGCAGGTTCTATTAATGTATATACGAAAAAAACGCATTTCTAGCTCTAGAAACGAGGATTTTTCTACTTTCTCGATTTACATTAACAAACACACGTATTTCTGGACGCAGACATCAATCTTTAAATAGAAATACGTGCTTTCACACCAATTTGACATTTTTTTAAGAAACTAGGGAAATCCGATGGGATTTGTAGATTTTATTCATGATTATATAGCTTAAAATATCGCAAAATCCAAATGTGTAGAGAAATTTTGTCTGAGTGGAAAATCGAAACGAGTGATAAAATGCGGTATCATTGTGAATGTTAAACCTATTCTGAAAGAATTAGCACAATCGGTTGGAATTTGCTGGTTTTAATGATGTATATATATATATATATATATATATATATATATATATATATATATATATATATGAAAAAACGCATTTCTAACTCGAGAAACTACGATATTTCAACTTTAACCATTTACACTAACAAACACACCTCTTTCTGGACGCGAACATGAATCTTTGGATAGAAATACGTGCATCCACACGAATGTGATATTTTTTTAAGAAGCTAGAGAATTTCGATGGGATTTGTAGATTTTATTAATGATTATATAGCTAAAAACTCGCAAAATCCGAATTTTTAGAGAAATCTTGTTTCAGTGGAAAATCGAAACGAGTGATGAAATGCGGTCTCATTGTGAATATTAAATTCCTTCAGAAGGAATTAGCACAATCAGTTGGAATTTGCAGGTTTTATTAATGTATATACGAAAAAACGCATTTCTAGCTCGAGAAACGACGATTTTTCCACTCCAGCGCTTTACACTAACAAACACACCTCTTTCTGGACGCGAACATGAAGTTTTGTAGAAATACTTGCGTCCACACAGATTTTGACTTTTTTTAAGAAATTAGAGAAATCCGATGGGATTTGTAGTTTTTATTCAAAATTATAGATCTTAAAGTCTCGCAAAAACCAAATGTTTATAGAAATTTTTTCTGGGTGGAAAATCGAAACAAGTGTTGAAAAGCGGTCTCATTGTGAATGTTAAACCCATTCGGGAGGAATTAGCACATTCGGTTGGAATTTGTAGGTTTTATTAATGTATATACGAAAAAAACGCATTTCTAGCTCGAGAAACGACGATTTTTCCACTTTAACGCTTTACACTAACAAAGACACCTCTTTGTGGACGCAAACATGAATCTTTAGATAGAAATACGTGCGTCCACACGAATTTAACATTTTTTTAAGAAACTATAGAAATCCGATGGGATTTGAAGAATTTATTCATGATTATATAGTTTGTGCAAAAACAAAATTTTTAGAGAATTTTGTAAGAGTGGAAAATCGAAACGAGTGATAAAATGCGGTCTCATTGTGAATGTTAAACCCATTCTGAAAGAATTTGCACAATCGTTTGGAATTTGTATGTTTTATTAATGTATATAAGAAACAACGCATTTCTAGTTCGAGAAACGACGATTTTTCCACTATAACCATTTACACTAACAAAATACCACTTTCTGAAATCGAACATTAATCTTTGAGAAGAAATACGTGTGTCCACACGAATTTGACACTTTTTTAAGAAACTGGAAAATCCGATGGGATTTGTAAATTTTATTCATGATTATATAGCTAAAAATCTCGCAAAATCCGAATTATTAGAGACATTTTGTCAGAGTGGAAAATCGAAACGAGTGATAAAATGCGGTCTTATAGTGAATGTTAAACCCATTCTGAAAGAATTAGCGCAATCGGTTGCAATTTGATGGTTTTATTATTGTATATACGAAAAAACGCATTTCTAGCTGGAGAAACGACGATTTTTCCACTTTAACGATTTACCCTAACAAACACACCTCTTTCTGGACGCGAGCAGGAATCTTTGGATAGAATTACGTGCGTCCACACGAATGTGATATTTTTTTAAGAAACTAGAGAAATCCGATGGGATTTTTAGATTTTATTCATGATTATAAAGCTTAAAATCCCGCAAAATCCAAATTTTTAGAGAAATTTTGTCAGAGTGGAAAATCGAAACGAGTGGTAAAATGCGGTCTCGTTGTGAATGTTAAACTCATTCAGAAAAAAATTAGCAAAATCGGTTGCAATTTTTAGGTTTTATTAATGTATATACGAAAAAACGCATTTCAAGCTGGAGAAACGACGATTTTTTCACTTTAACGATTTACACTAACAAACACACCTCCTTCATGTCGCGAACAGGAATCTTTGGATAGAATTACGTGCGTCCACCGAATGTGAATTTTTTTTAAGAAACTAGAGAAATCCGATGGGATTTTTAGATTTTATTCATGATTATAAAGCTTAAAATCTCGCAAAATCCAAATTTTTAGAGAAATTTTGTCTGAGTGGAAAATCGAAACGAGTGATAGAATGTGGTCTCCTTGTGAATGTTAAACCCATTCTGAAAGAATTAGCACAATCGTTTGGAATTTGTAGGTTTTATTAAACTATATATAATCTACGAAAAAACGCATTTCTAGCTCGAGAAACGACGATTTTTCCACTTTAACGATTTACACTAACAAATACACTTCTTTCTTGACGCGAACATGAATCTTTGGAAAGAAGTACGTGTGTCCACACGTATTTGACTTTTTTTTTGAAACTAGAGTAATCCGATGGTTTTTGTAGATTTTATTCATAATTATATAGTTTGAAATGTGCAAAAACCAAAAGTTTAGAGAAATTTTGAATGAGTGGAAAATCGAAACGAGTGATGAAATGCAGTCTCATTGTGAATGTTAACCAATTTCAGAAGGAATTAGCACAATCGGTTGGAAATTGTTGGTTTTATTAATGTATATACAAAAAATCGCATTTCTAGCTCGAGAAACGACGATTTTATTCCACTTTCACGATTTACACTAACAAACACCCATCCTTCTGGACGCGAACATGAAAGTTTGGATAGAAATGCGTGCGTCCACTCGAATTTGACATTTTTTAAAGAAACTATAGAAATCCGGTGGGATTTGTAGATTTTATTCATGATTATATAGCTTAAAATGTCGCAAAAACCAAATTTTTAGAGAAATTTTGTCTGAGTGAAAAATCGAAACGAGTGATGAAATGCGGTCTCATTGTGTATGTTAAATCCATTCAGAAGGAATTAGTACAATCGGTTGGAATTTGTAGGTTTTATTAATGTATATACAAAAAAAAAAAAACATTTCTAGCTCGAAAAACGAAGATTTTTCCACTTCAACTGTTTACACTAACAAAGACACCTCTTTCTGGACGCGAACATGAATCTTGGGATGGAAATACGTGCGTCCACAAGTTTTTGACATTTTGTTAAGAAACTAGAGAAATCCGGTGGGATGTGAAAATGTTATTCATGATTATATAGCTTAAAATCTCGCAAAAAAAAAAATTATAGAGAAATTTTGTCTGAGTGGATAATCGAAACGAGTATTAAAATGTAGTCTCATTCTGAATATTAAACCCTTCCAGAAGGAATTAGCACAATCGGTTGGAATTTGCAGGTTCTATTAATGTATATACGAAAAAAACGCATTTCTAGCTCTAGAAACGAGGATTTTTCTACTTTCTCGATTTACATTAACAAACACACGTATTTCTGGACGCGGACATCAATCTTTAAATAGAAATACGTGCTTTCACACCAATTTGACATTTTTTTAAGAAACTAGGGTAATCCGATGGGATTTGTAGATTTTATTCATGATTATATAGCTTAAAATATCGCAAAATCCAAATGTGTAGAGAAATTTTGTCTGAGTGGAAAATCGAAACGAGTGATAAAATGCGGTATCATTGTGAATGTTAAACCTATTCTGAAAGAATTAGCACAATCGGTTGGAATTTGCTGGTTTTAATGATGTATATATATATATATATATATATATATATATATATATATATATATGAAATAACGCATTTCTAACTCGAGAAACTACGATATTTCAACTTTAACCATTTACACTAACAAACACACCTCTTTCTGGACGCGAACATGAATCTTTGGATAGAAATACGTGCATCCACACGAATGTGATATTTTTTTAAGAAGCTAGAGAATTTCGATGGGATTTGTAGATTTTATTAATGATTATATAGCTAAAAACTCGCAAAATCCGAATTTTTAGAGAAATCTTGTTTCAGTGAAAAATCGAAACGAGTGATGAAATGCGGTCTCATTGTGAATATTAAATTCCTTCAGAAGGAATTAGCACAATCAGTTGGAATTTGCAGGTTTTATTAATGTATATACGAAAAAACGCATTTCTAGCTCGAGAAACGACGATTTTTCCACTCCAGCGCTTTACACTAACAAACACACCTCTTTCTGGACGCGAACATGAAGTTTTGTAGAAATACTTGCGTCCACACAGATTTTGACTTTTTTTAAGAAATTAGAGAAATCCGATGGGATTTGTAGTTTTTATTCAAAATTATAGATCTTAAAGTCTCGCAAAAACCAAATGTTTATAGAAATTTTTTCTGAGTGGAAAATCGAAACAAGTGTTGAAAAGCGGTCTCATTGTGAATGTTAAACCCATTCGGAAGGAATTAGCACATTCGGTTGGAATTTGTAGGTTTTATTAATGTATATACGAAAAAAAACGCATTTCTAGCTCGAGAAACGACGATTTTTCCACTTTAACGCTTTACACTAACAAAGACACCTGTTTGTGGACGCAAACATGAATCTTTAGATAGAAATACGTGCGTCCACACGAATTTAACATTTTTTTAAGAAACTATAGAAATCCGATGGGATTTGAAGAATTTATTCATGATTATATAGTTTGTGCAAAAACAAAATTTTTAGAGAATTTTGTAAGAGTGGAAAATCGAAACGAGTGATAAAATGCGGTCTCATTGTGAATGTTAAACCCATTCTGAAAGAATTTGCACAATCGTTTGGAATTTGTATGTTTTATTAATGTATATAAGAAACAACGCATTTCTAGTTCGAGAAACGACGATTTTTCCACTATAACCATTTACACTAACAAAATACCACTTTCTGAAATCGAACATTAATCTTTGAAAAGAAATACGTGTGTCCACACGAATTTGACACTTTTTTAAGAAACTGGAAAATCCGATGGGATTTTTAAATTTTATTCATGATTATATAGCTAAAAATCTCGCAAAATCCGAATTATTAGAGACATTTTGTCAGAGTGGAAAATCGAAACGAGTGATAAAATGCGGTCTTATAGTGAATGTTAAACCCATTCTGAAAGAATTAGCGCAATCGGTTGCAATTTGATGGTTTTATTATTGTATATACGAAAAAACGCATTTCTAGCTGGAGAAACGACGATTTTTCCACTTTAACGATTTACCCTAACAAACACACCTCTTTCTGGACGCGAGCAGGAATCTTTGGATAGAATTACGTGCGTCCACACGAATGTGATATTTTTTTAAGAAACTAGAGAAATCCGATGGGATTTTTAGATTTTATTCATGATTATAAAGCTTAAAATCCCGCAAAATCCAAATTTTTAGAGAAATTTTGTCAGAGTGGAAAATCGAAACGAATGGTAAAATGCGGTCTCGTTGTGAATGTTAAACTCATTCTGAAAAAAATTAGCAAAATCGGTTGCAATTTTTAGGTTTTATTAATGTATATACGAAAAAACGCATTTCAAGCTGGAGAAACGACGATTTTTTCACTTTAACGATTTACACTAACAAACACACCTCCTTCATGCCGCGAACAGGAATCTATGGATAGAATTACGTGCGTCCACCGAATGTGAATTTTTTTTAAGAAACTAGAGAAATCCGATGGGATTTTTAGATTTTATTCATGATTATAAAGCTTAAAATCTCGCAAAATCCAAATTTTTAGAGAAATTTTGTCTGAGTGGAAAATCGAAACGAGTGATAGAATGTGGTCTCCTTGTGAATGTTAAACCCATTCTGAAAGAATTAGCACAATCGTTTGGAATATGTAGGTTTTATTAAACTATATATAATCTACGAAAAAACGCATTTCTAGCTCGAGAAACGACGATTTTTCCACTTTAACGATTTACACTAACAAATACACTTCTTTCTTGACGCGAACATGAATCTTTGGAAAGAAGTACGTGTGTCCACACGTATTTGACTTTTTTTTTGAAACTAGAGTAATCCGATGGTTTTTGTAGATTTTATTTCATAATTATATAGTTTGAAATGTGCAAAAACCAAAAGTTTAGAGAAATTTTGAATGAGTGGAAAATCGAAACGAGTGATGAAATGCAGTCTCATTGTGAATGTTAACCAATTTCAGAAGGAATTAGCACAATCGGTTGGAAATTGTTGGTTTTATTAATGTATATACAAAAAATCGCATTTCTAGCTCGAGAAACGACGATTTTATTCCACTTTCACGATTTACACTAACAAACACCCATCCTTCTGGACGCGAACATGAAAGTTTGGATAGAAATGCGTGCGTCCACTCGAATTTGACATTTTTTAAAGAAACTATAGAAATCCGGTGGGATTTGTAGATTTTATTCATGATTATATAGCTTAAAATGTCGCAAAAACCAAATTTTTAGAGAAATTTTGTCTGAGTGAAAAATCGAAACGAGTGATGAAATGCGGTCTCATTGTGTATGTTAAATCCATTCAGAAGGAATTAGTACAATCGGTTGGAATTTGTAGGTTTTATTAATGTATATACAAAAAAAAAAAAAACATTTCTAGCTCGAAAAACGAAGATTTTTCCACTTCAACTGTTTACACTAACAAAGACACCTCTTTCTGGACGCGAACATGAATCTTGGGATGGAAATACGTGCGTCCACAAGTTTTTGACATTTTGTTAAGAAACTAGAGAAATCCGGTGGGATGTGAAAATGTTATTCATGATTATATAGCTTAAAATCTCGCAAAAAAAAATTTATAGAGAAATTTTGTCTGAGTGGATAATCGAAACGAGTATTAAAATGTAGTCTCATTCTGAATATTAAACCCTTCCAGAAGGAATTAGCACAATCGGTTGGAATTTGCAGGATCTATTAATGTATATACGAAAAAAACGCATTTCTAGCTCTAGAAACGAGGATTTTTCTACTTTCTCGATTTACATTAACAAACACACGTATTTCTGGACGCGGACATCAATCTTTAAATAGAAATACGTGCTTTCACACCAATTTGACATTTTTTTAAGAAACTAGGGAAATCCGATGGGATTTGTAGATTTTATTCATGATTATATAGCTTAAAATATCGCAAAATCCAAATGTGTAGAGAAATTTTGTCTGAGTGGAAAATCGAAACGAGTGATAAAATGCGGTATCATTGTGAATGTTAAACCTATTCTGAAAGAATTAGCACAATCGGTTGGAATTTGCTGGTTTTAATGATGTATATATATATATATATATACATATATATATATATATATATATATATATATATATATATGAAAAAACGCATTTCTAACTCGAGAAACTACGATATTTCAACTTTAACCATTTACACTAACAAACGCACCTCTTTCTGGACGCGAACATGAATCTTTGGATAGAAATACGTGCATCAACACGAATGTGATATTTTTTTAAGAAGCTAGAGAATTTCGATGGGATTTGTAGATTTTATTAATGATTATATAGCTAAAAACTCGCAAAATCCGAATTTTTAGAGAAATCTTGTTTCAGTGAAAAATCGAAACGAGTGATGAAATGCGGTCTCATTGTGAATATTAAATTCCTTCAGAAGGAATTAGCACAATCAGTTGGAATTTGCAGGTTTTATTAATGTATATACGAAAAAACGCATTTCTAGCTCGAGAAACGACGATTTTTCCACTCCAGCGCTTTACACTAACAAACACACCTCTTTCTGGACGCGAACATGAAGTTTTGTAGAAATATTTGCGTCCACACAGATTTTGACTTTTTTTAAGAAATTAGAGAAATCCGATGGGATTTGTAGTTTTTATTCAAAATTATAGATCTTAAAGTCTCGCAAAAACCAAATGTTTATAGAAATTTTTTCTGAGTGGAAAATCGAAACAAGTGTTCAAAAGCGGTCTCATTGTGAATGTTAAACCCATTCGGAAGGAATTAGCACATTCGGTTGGAATTTGTTGGTTTTATTAATGTATATACGAAAAAAACGCATTTCTAGCTCGAGAAACGACGATTTTTCCACTTTAACGCTTTACACTAACAAAGACACCTCTTTGTGGACGCAAACATGAATCTTTAGATAGAAATACGTGCGTCCACACGAATTTAACATTTTTTTAAGAAACTATAGAAATCCGATGGGATTTGAAGAATTTATTCATGATTATATAGTTTGTGCAAAAACAAAATTTTTAGAGAATTTTGTAAGAGTGGAAAATCGAAACGAGTGATAAAATGCGGTCTCATTGTGAATGTTAAACCCATTCTGAAAGAATTTGCACAATCGTTTGGAATTTGTATGTTTTATTAATGTATATAAGAAACAACGCATTTCTAGTTCGAGAAACGACGATTTTTCCACTATAACCATTTACACTAACAAAATACCACTTTCTGAAATCGAACATTAATCTTTGAAAAGAAATACGTGTGTCCACACGAATTTGACACTTTTTTAAGAAACTGGAAAATCCGATGGGATTTGTAAATTTTATTCATGATTATATAGCTAAAAATCTCGCAAAATCCGAATTATTAGAGACATTTTGTCAGAGTGGAAAATCGAAACGAGTGATAAAATGCGGTCTTATAGTGAATGTTAAACCCATTCTGAAGGAATTTCCACAATCGGTTGAAATTTGCAGGTGTTATTGATGTATACAAGAAAAAACGCATTTCTAGCTCGAGAAACGACAATTTTTCCACTTTAACAATTTACACTAAGAAACACACCTCTTTCTGGACGCGAAGATGAATCTTTGCATAGAATTACTTGCGTCCACACGAATTTGACATTTTTTTTAGGAAACTTTAGAAATCCGATGGGATTTGTAGATTTTATACATGATTATATAGCTAAACATCTCGCAAAATCCGAATTATTAGAGAAATTTTGTCTGAGTGGAAAACCTTAACTAGTGATAAAATGCGGTCTCATTGTGAATGTCAAACCCATTCTTAAAGAATTAGCACAATCGGTTGGAATTTGTAGGTTTTATTAATGTATATACGAAAAAACTCATTTGTAGCTCGAGATACATCGATTTTTACATTTAAACGATTTACACTAACAAACACACATCTTTCTGGACGCGAACTTGAATCTTGGGATAGAAATATGTGTGTCCACACGCATTTGACATTTTTTTATGAAACTAGAGAAATGCGATGGGATTTGTAGATTTTAATCATGATTATATAGCTTAAAATCTCGCAAAAATCAAATATTGATAGAAATTTTGTAAAAGTGGAAAATCGAAACGAGTGATGAAATGCGGTCTCATTGTGAATGTTGAGCCCTTTCAGAAGGAATTAGCACAATCTGTTGAAATTTGTAGGTTTCATTATTGCATATACGAAAAAACGCATTTCTAGCTCGAGAAACGACGATTTTTCCACTTTAACGCTTTACACTAAAAAACACACGTCTTTCTGGACGGGAACATCAATCATTGGATAGAAATACGTGCGTTCACACCAATATAGTCGTTTCTTGCGGTAAAAACACAATTTTGGTATAAACGTTAATAAAATTTCTATATTCCAACCGATTGTGCTAATTCTTTCAGAGATTGTTTAATATACATGATTGAACAGTATTATATCACTGGTTTCGATTTTCCCCACAAACCAAAATCTTCCAAAATATTTCGTTCTTGCGAGAATTTTAACTATATATATATGTATGAATAAAATCTAGAAATTCTGTCGGATTTGTGTGATCTCTTAACAAAATGTTAAATTCGTGTGGAATTACCTATATATAACAACAATTTCACGTTTGCATGCGGAGAAATATGGGTTTGTTTGTGTAAATCGTCCAATTGTAAATTTCGTCGTTTCTTGCGGTAAAAACACGATATTGGTATAAACGATAATAAAATTTCTACATTTCAACCGATTGTGCTAATTCTTTCAGAGAGTGTTTAATATACATGATTGAACAGTATTATATCACAGGTTTCAATTTTCCCCACAAACCAAAATCTTTCAAAAAATTTCGTTTTTGCGAGATTTTTAACTATATAATTATGAATAAAATATAGAAATTATGTCGGATATTTCTGATTTGTTAAAAAAATGTTAAATTCGTTGGAATTACCTATATATAACAACAATTTCACGTTCGAATGCGGAGGAATTTGGGTTTGTTTGTGTAAATCGTCCAATTGTAAAAATCGTCGTTTATTGCAGTAAGAACACGATTTTGGTATAAACGTTAATAAAATCTCTATATTCCAATCGATTGTGCTAATTCTTTGAGAGAGTGTTTAAAATACATGATTGAACAGTCTTATATTACTGGTTTCGATATTCCCCTCAAACCAAAATTTTTAAAAAAATTTCGTTTTTGCGAGATTTGTAACTATATAAATATGAATAAAATCTAAAATTCCGTCGGATTTGTCTAATTTCTTAAAAAAATATTAAATTCGTGTGGACCCACCGATATATATATAGCAAATATTTCACGTTCGCATGCGGAGGAATATGGGTTTGTTAGGGTAAATCGTC
Source organism: Periplaneta americana (assembly GCF_040183065.1). Classification (NCBI taxonomy): domain Eukaryota; kingdom Metazoa; phylum Arthropoda; class Insecta; order Blattodea; family Blattidae; genus Periplaneta; species Periplaneta americana. The sequence goes on from NC_091127.1 coordinate 93,631,707, forward strand.
CAATTGTAAAAATCGTCGTTTCTTGCGGTGAAAACTCGATTTTGGTATAAACGTGAATAAAATCTCCATATTACAACCGATTGTGCTAATTCTTTCAGAGAGTGTTTAATATACATGATTGAACAGTATTGTGTGACTAGCTTCGATTATCCCCTCAAATCAAAATCTTTCAAAAAATTTCGTTTTTGCGATGTTTTTAACTATATAAATATGAGTAAAATCTACAAATTCTGTCGGATTTGTCTGAATTGTTAAAAAAATGTTAAATTCGTGTGGACTCACCTATATATCACAACAATTTCAAATTCGCATGCGGAGGAATATGGGTTTGTTTGTGTAAATCGTCCAATTGTAAATATCGTCGTTTCTTGCGGTAAAAAAACAATTTAGTTATAAACGTTAATAAAAGCTCTATATTCCAACCGATTGTGGTAATTCTTTCAGATAGTGTTTAATATATATGATTGAGCAATATTATATCACTGGTTTCGATTTTCCCCACGAACCAAAAGCTTTCAAAAAAGTTCGTTTTTGCGAGATTTTTAACTATATAAATATGAATATAATCTGCAAATTCCGTCGGATTTGTCTAATTTCTTAAAACAATGTTAAATTCGTGTGGACTCACCTATATATAGCAACAATTTCAATTTCGCATGCGGAGGAATATGGGTTTGTTTGTGTAAATGGACCAATTGTAAAAATCGTCGTTTCTTGCGGTAAAACACGATTTTGGTATAAACGTAAATAAAATCTCTATATTCCAACCGATTGTGCTAATTCTTTCAGAGAGTGTTTAATATGCATGATTGAACAGTATTATGTCACTAGTTTCAATTTTCCCCACAAACCAAAATCTTTCAAAAAATTTCGTTTTTGCGATATTTTTAAGTATATAAATATGAATAAAATCTACAAATTCAGTGGGATTTGTCTAATTTCTTAAAAAAAAATGGTAAATTCGTGCGGACCCACAGATATATAGCAACAATTTCACGTTCGCATGCGGAGGAATATGGGTTAGTTTGTGTAAGTCGTCCAAATGTGAAAGTCGTCGTTTCTTGCAGTGAAAACACGATTTTGGTATAAACGTTATTAAAATCTCTATAATACAACCGATTGTGCTAATTCTTTCAGAGTGTGTTTAATATACATGATTGAACAGTATTGTATGACTGGTTTCGATTTTCCCCACAAACCAAAATCTTTCAAAAAATTTCGTTTTTGCGAGTTTTTTAACTATATAAATATGAATAAAACCTACAAATTCTGTCGGATTTGTCTGACTTCTTAAAAAAACGTTAAATTCGTGTGGACTCACCTCTATATCACAACAATTTCACGTTCGCATGCGGAGGAATATGGGTTTGTTTGTGTAAATTGTCCAATTGTAAATATCGTCGTTTCTTGCGGTAAAACACGATTTTGGTATAAACGTTAATAAAATCTCTATATTCCAACCGATTGTGCTAATTCTTTCAGAGAGTGTTTATATACATGATTGAACACTATTATATAACTGTTTTCGATTTTCCCCTCAAACCAAAATCTTTGAAAAAATTTCGTTTTTGCGAGATTTTTAACTATATAAATATGAATAAAATCTACAAAATCTGTCGGATTTGTCTGATTTCTTAAAAAAATGTTAAATTCGTGTGGACTCACATATATATAACAACAATCACACGTTTGCGTGCGGAGAAATATGGGTTTGTTTGTGTAAATCGTCCAATTGTAAATATCGTCGTTTCTTGCGGTATTAAAACAATTTAGGTATTAACGTTAATAAAAGCTCTATATTCCAACCGATTGTGCTAATTCTTTCAGATAATGTTTAATATACGTGATTGAACAGTATTATATTGCTGGTTTCGATTTTCCCCACAAACCAAAATCTTTCAAAAAATTTCGTTTTTGCTAGATTTTTAAATATATAAAAATGAATAAAATCTACAAATTCCGTCGGATTTGTCTAATATCTTAAAAAAATGTTAAATTCGTGTGGACTCACCTATATATAGCAATAATTTCACGTTCGCATGCGGAGGAATATGGGTTTGTTAGTGTAAATGGTCCAATTGTAAAAATCGTCGTTTCTTGCCTTTAAAAGCACGTTTTTGGTATAAACGTTGATAAAATCTCTATATTACAACCGATTGTCCTAAATCTTTCAGAGAGTGTGTAATATACATGATTGAACAGTATTATATCACTTGTTTCGATTTCCTCACAAACCAAAATCTTTCAAAAACTCCGTTTTTGAGAGATTTTTAACTATATAAATCTGAATAAAATATACAAATTCCGTCGGATTTGTCTGATTTATTAAAAAAATGTTAAATTCGAGTGGAATCACCTATATATAACAACTATTTCACGTTCGCATGCGGAGGAATATGTTTGTGTTTGTGTAAATGGTCCAATTGTAAAAATCGTCGTTTCTTGCGGTAAAAAAACGATTTTGGTATAAACGTTAATAAAATCTGTATAATTCAAGCGATTGTGCTAATTCTTTCAGAGAGTGTTTAATATACATGATTGAACAGTATTGTATCAGAGGTTTCGATTTTCCCCACAAACCAAAATCTTTAAAAGAATTTCGTTTTTGCGAAATTTTTAACTATATAAATATGAATAAAATCTACAAATTCTGTCGTATTTGTCTGATTTCTTAAAAAAAAATATTAAATTAGTGTGGACTCACCTATATCTATACAAAAAATTTCACGATCGTCCATTTGTAAAAATCGTCGTACCTTGCGGAAAAACATGATTTTGGTATAAACGTTAATAAAATTTCCATATTCCAACCGATTGTGCTAATTCTTTCCGAGAGTGTTTAGTATACATCATTGAACAGTATTATATCACTTTTTTCGATTTTCCCCACAAACCAAAATCTTTCAAAAAATCTTGTTTTTGCGAGATTTTTAACTATATAATTATGAATAGAATCTACAATTTCTGTCGGATTTGTCTGATTTCTTAAAAAATTGTTAAATTCGTGTGCACTCACCTATATATATGGCAACATTTTCACGTTCGCATTCGGAGGAATGTGGGTTAGTATGTGTAAATCCTCCAATTGTAAATATCGTCGTTTCTTGCGGTAAAAACTCGATTTTGGTATAAACGTTAATAAAACATCTATATTCCAAACGATTGTGCTAATTCTTTCAGAGAGTGTTTAATACACGTGATTGAACAGTATTGTATCACTGGTTTCAATTTTCCCCACAAACCAAAATCTTTCAAAAAACTTCGTTTTTGCGAGATTTTTAACTATATAAATATGAATAAAATATAGAAATTCTGTCGGATTTGTCTGATTTGTTAAAAAAATGTTAAATTCGTGTGGAATCACCTATAAATAACAACAATTTCCTGTTCGAATGCGGAGGAATTTGGGTTTGTTTGTGTAAATCGTCCTATTGTGAAAATCGTCGTTTCTTGCGGTAAAAACACGAATTTGGTATAAACGTTAATAAAATCTCTATATTACAACCGATTGTGCTAATTCTTTCAGAGAGTGTTTAAAAGACATGATTGAACAGTATTATATCACTGGTTTCGATTTTCCCCACAAACCAAAATTTTTCAAAATATTTCGTTTTTGCGAGATTTGTAACTATATAAATATGAATAAAATCTACAAATTCTGTCGGATTTGTCTGATTTCTTAAAAAATATTAATTTCGTGTGGACTCACCTATATATCACAACAATTTCACGTTCGCATGCGGAGGAATATGGGTTTGTTTGTGTAAATCGTCCAATTGTAAATATCGTCGTTTCTTGCGGAAAAACACGATTTTGGTATAAACGTTAATAAAATCACTATCTTGCAACCGATTGTGCTAATACTTTCAGAGAGTGTTCAATATACATGATTGAACAGTATTACATCACTGGTTTCGATTTTCCCCACAAACCAAAATCTTTCAAAAAATTTCGTTTTTGCGAGGTTTTTAACTATATAAATATGAATAATATCTGCAAATTCTGTCGGATTAGTTTGATTTCTTAAAAAAATGTTAAATTCGTGTTGACTCACCTATATATCACAACAATTTCATATTCGCATGCGGTGGAATATGGGTTTGTTTGTGTAAATCGTCCAATTGTAAATATCGTCGTTTCTTGCGGTAAAAAAACAATTTAGGTATAAACGTTAATAAAAGCTCTATATTCCAACCGATTGTGCTAATTCTTTCAGAGTGTGTTTAATATACATGATTGAACAGTATTATATCGCTGGTTTCGATTTTCCCCACAAACCAAAATCTTTAAAAAAATTTCGTTTTTGCGAGATTTTTAACTATATAAATATGAATAAAATCTACAAATTCCGTCGGATTTGTCTAATTTCTTAAAAAAATGTTAAATTCGTGTGGACTCACCTATATATGGCAACAATTTCACGTTCGCATGCGGAGGAATGTGGGTTTGTTAGTGTAAATGGTCCAATTGTAAAAATCGTCGTTCCTTGCGTTTAAAAGCACGTTTTTGGTATAAACGTTAATAAAATCTCTATATTACAACCGATTGTCCTAAATCTTTCAGAGAGAGTGTAATATACATGATTGAACAGTATTATATCACATGTTTCGATTTCCTCACAAACCAAAATCTTTCAAAAAATTTCGTTTTTGCGAGATTTTTAACTATATAAATATGAATAAAATCTACAAATTCTGTCGAATATGTCTGATTTCTAAAAAAAAATGTTAAATTCGTGTGGACTCACCTATATATGGCAACAATTTCAGGTTCGCATGCGGAGGAATATTGGTTTGTTTGTATATATCGTCCAATTGTAGGGGGAAGTCTTGCAGCGCTGGTCAACATACAGTACCGGTCAGTGTGTGTATTTAAATACCTACAACAATTAGCAGGACGCGAAATGTAGTGTACGTTACTTCTAACAGTAAATAATACTGGTAAATAATTCAAACTTAAATCTACATTCATTCGTTAACAAAGTCCGTTGAAAGACTTTTCTGTTTGCTGTGGCGCGAATCGACTAAATCTAAATTGACTGACACCAAGGCAATTCGGTAAGTATCGTTATAAATCTTGTTTCATTCGATTCAGACATGATTTATGAATTACTTTTATGCATGATCCATGTTACATAACATAATGGTGCTATAGAAAAAAATATTATATGTTTCGCTGTGTGTCAGCCAGTACCGGTCACCTCTTGATCTTGCAGTACCGGTCATATTCTTATATGTAAGTTATGTTCGTTTAATATTTTTATAGGACGTTCATGTTGCCTCCAGTGATAAGTAGACCTTCCAAAGGAAAATGGCATCCAGATTCTATGAAACAAGCTGTAGAGAATGTGTTAACAGGCCAAAGTTCTATCCGCAAAGCTGCTGAAATATACAATATCCCCAAAAATACGTTGATTGATCGTGTTTCTGCCGTAAAAAGAGGTAAAGAAATTACATTCACTCCTGCACTTGACCGTTTTAAACCCACGTTCAATGCCGAATTCGAAGGAGTTCTATTGAATCATGTAAAAGATCTATCTGATAGATTACTACCACTCACAAGGAAAGAGTTTTTGAATCTAGCTTTTCAACTTGCTGAGGCCTTAAAAATTCCTCATCAATTCAACATGACAAAAAGACTTCTGGTAAGCAATTTTATTATGATTTCATGAAACGGCACCCGAACTCCTGAATCGACAAGCCTTAATAGATCAATTGGGTTTAACAAGCCACAAGTCCATCGATTCTTTGAGAGTCTTACAAATCTAATGGAAAAATATGAATTCACACCCTATAAAATTTATAACTGTGACGAAACTAGTGTCGCTATTGTACAAAAACATTTCAAAGTTATTTCGCTGAAACAGAACCGTCAAGTGGGTAAGCTGACTTCGGCTGAAAGGGGAAGAAGTGTTACTGTACTATTCTGTATGAATGCTGGGGGTCAGTACATTCCACCATTTTTCATATTTCCTCGACAACGCATGAATGAAAGACTCCTCATTGGTGCTCCCAAAGAGAGCATAGGTGAAGCTCAATCGAACGTGGATCAAACTGAGAGCCCAACAGTTAGGCCTATGCTTCCATTCCTTGACATGACTTCTGCAGCTAAGGCAAGTTTACACCATGAGACTAGTCCTAATAGGCCCACTCCTACTGATAGGCCTAATGATACTACTGTTGTAAAGGAAACAATTCAGCAGCTCAGCCCAATTCCGGATGCCAGTAAGAAGCGAGAAGTTAGTCGACGCCGAAAATCTGAAAGAAGTGAGGTTTTGACATCCAGTCCTTACAAGATATATCTGGAAGAAAAAATGAAAAGCTGAAGAGAGAAGTCAAGAGCCTAGTGCGTGGGAAACGCCCCTTATCAGAAAAATTCTTTCCAAAAAGCTCAAGAAAGACAACTAAGAAAAATGACGAAAAGGAGGAAACTACATGCATTTTTTGTGGGGAATCTAATGACGAAGATTGGATCCAATGTTCTTCATGCCAAATGTGGGCTCACGAAGACTGTGCCAGCATTCCTGAGACATCTGACACGTATGAATGTGATTTTTGTCAAAAGTAATATGTGACCGGCACTGCCTGCCAATTTTCTGATTGTATCGATTTTATGGACATTTAATTTGTATGTTTTGTATTAATATTAATTTCTGATTTTTTTTGTAATTACCATCGAGTTCAATAATATATGTACTTACATTATATCAAAAGAGTGCGTCAAAAAGTTGAATGTTTTCTTATTTATAACCCAAAAACCTTAAGCGGTCGGTACTGCAAGACTTTCCCCTAAATATCTTCGTTTCTTGCGGTAAAAACACGATATTGGTATAAACGTCAATAAAATCTCTATATTCCAACCGATTGTGCGAATTCTTTCAGAGAGTGTTTAATATACATCATTGAACAGTATTATATCACTGGTTTCAATTTTCCCCACAAACCAAAATATTTCAAAAAATTTCGTATTTGCGAGATTTTTAACTATATAAATATGAATAAAATATACAAATTCCGTCGGATTTGTCTGATTTCTTAAAAAAATGTTAAATTCGAGTGGAATCACCTATATATAACAACAATTTCACGTTCGCATGCGGAGGAATATGGGTTTGTTTGTGTAAATGGTCCAATTGTAAAAATCGTCGTTTCTTGCGGTAAAAACAAATTTTGGTATCAACGTTAATAAAATCTGTATATTCCAATCGATTGTGCTAATTCTTTCAGAGAGTGTTTAATATACATGATTGAACAGTATTATATCACTAGTTTCGATTTTCCCCACACACCAAAATCTTTTTTAAAAAAATTTCGTTTTTGCGAGATTTTTAACTATATAAATATGAATAAAATTTACAAATTCTGTCGGATTTGTCTGAATTCTTAAAAAAATGTTAAATTCGTGTGGACTCAACTAAATATAACAACAATTTCACGTTCGCATGCGGATGAATATGGGTTTGTTTGTGTAAATCGTCCAATTATAAAAATCGTCGTTCCTTGCGGAAAAACACGATTTTGGTATAAACGTTAATAAAATTTCTATATTCCAACCGATTGTGCTAATTCTTTCAGAGAGTGTTTAATATACAACATTGAACAGTATTATATCACTAGTTTCGATTTTCCCCAAAAAACAAAATCTTTCAAAAAATTTCGTTTTTGCGAGATTTTTAACCATATAATCATGAAGAGAATCTACAGATTCTGTCGGATTTGTCTGATTTTTTAAAAAATGTTAAATTCGCGTTGACTCACCTATATATATAGCAACAATTTCAAGTTCGCATGAGAAAGGAATATGGGTTTGTATGTGTAAACCGTCCAATTGTAAATATCGTCGTTTCTTGCGGTAAAAACACGATTATGGTATAAACGTTAATAAAATCCAATTCCAAACGATTGTGCTAATTCTTTCAGAGAGTGTTAGTATACATGATTGAACACTATTACATCACTGGTTTCGATTTTGACATCTCTCCAAAATCTTTAAAAAATTTCATTTTTGCGAGATTTTTAACTATATAAATACGAATAAAGTTTACAAATTCTGTCGGATATGTCTGGTTTCTTAAAAAAATGTTAAATTCGTGTGAAATCACCTATATATAACAACAATTTCACGTTGGCATGCGGAGGAATATGTGTTTGCTTGTGTAAATCGTACAATTGTAAAAATCGTCGTTTCTTACGGTAAAAACACGATTTTGGTATAAACGTTAATAAAATCTCTAAATTACAACCGATTGTGCTAATTCTTTCAGAGAGTGTTTAACATACATGATTGAACAGTATTATATCACTGGTTTCGATTTTCCTTACAAACCAAAATCTTTCAATAACTTTCGGTTTTGCGAGATTTTTAAGTATATAAATAAGAATAAAATCTGCAAATTCTGTCGGCTTTTTCTGATTTCTTAAAAAAATGTTAAATTCGTGTGGACTCAACTATATATACCAACAATTTCACGTTCGCATTCGGAGGAATATGGGTTTGTTTGTGTAAATTGTCCAATTGTAAAAATCGCCGTTTCTTGCGATAAAAACACGATTTTGGTATAAACGATAATAAAATCTCTACATTCCAACCGATTGTGCTAATTCTTTCACAGAGTGTTTAATATACATGATTGAACAGTATTATATCACTAGTTTCGATTTCCCCACAAACCAAAATCTTTCAAAAAATTTCGTTTTGCGAGATTTTTAACTATATAAATATGAATAAAATAAACAAATTCTGTCTGATTTGTCTGATTTCTTAAAAAAATGTTAATTTCGTGTGGACTCACCTATATATATGGCAACAATTTCACGTTCGCATGCGGAGGAATATGGGTTTGTTTGTGTAAATCGTCCAATTGTAAATATCGTCGTTTCTTGCGGTAAAAACACGATTTTGGTATAAACGTTAAAATAATCTGTATATTCCAACCGATTGTGCTAATTCTTTCAGAGGGTATTTAATATACATGATTGAACACTATTATATAACTGGTTTCGATTTTCCGCACAAACCAAAATCTTTAAAAAAATTTTGTTTTTGCGAGATTTTTAACTATATAAATATGAATAAAATTTTCAAATTCTGTCGGATATGTCAGATCTCTTAAAAAAATGTTAAATTCGTATGGAATCGCCTCTATATCACAACAAATTCACGTTCGCATGCGGAGGAATATGGGTCTGTTTGTGTAAATCGTCCATTTGTAAAAATCGTCGTTTCTTGCGGAAAAAACACGATTTTGGTATAAACGTTAATAAAATCTCTATATTCCAAACGATTGTGCTAATTCTTTCAGAGAGTGTTTAATATACATGATTAACAGTATTGTATCACTAGTTTCGATTTTCCCCACAAACCAAAATCTTTCAAAAAATTTCGTTTTTGCGAGATTTTTAACTATATAAATATGAATAAAATCTACAAATCCTATCGGATTTGTCTGATTTTTAAAAAAAATGTTAAATTCGAGTGGAGTCACCTACATATAACAACAATTTCAAGTTCGCATGCGGAGGAATATGGGTTTGTTTGAGTAAATTGTCCAATTGTAAAAATCGTCGTTTCTTGCGGTAAAAGCACGATTTTGGTAAAAACGTTAATAAAATCTCTATATTACAACCGATTTTCCTAAATCTTTATGAGAGTGTTTAATAAACTTGATTGAACAGTATTATATCACTGGTTTCGAACGTCCCCACAAACCAAAATCTTTTTTAAAAAAATTTCTTTTTTGCGAGATTTTTAACTGTATAAATATGAATAAAATCTACAAATTCCGTCGGATTTGTCTAATTTCTTAAAAAAATGTTAAATTCATTTGGACCCACCGACATATAGCAACAATTTCAATTTCGCATGCGGAGGAATATTGGTTTGTTTGTGTAAATGGTCCAATTCTAAAAATCGTCGTTTCTTGCGGTAAAAACACGATTTTGGTATAAACGTTAATAAATTCTCTATATTCCAACCGATTGTGCTAATTCTTTCAGAGAGTGTTCAATATACTTCATTGAACAGTATTATATCACTAGTTTCGATTTTCCCCACAAACCAAAATCTTTCAAAAAATTTCGTTTTGCGACATTTTTAACTATATATATTTATGAATAGAATCTAAAAATTCTGTCGGATATGTCTGATTTCTTAAAAAAATGTTAAATTCGTGTGGACTCAGCTATATAAATGGCAACAATTTCACGTTCCCATGCTGAGGAATATGGGTTTGTATGTGTAAATCATCCAATTGCAAATACCGTCGTTTCTTGCGGTAAAAACACGATTTTTGAATAAACGTTAATAAAATCTATATATTCCAACCGATTGTGCTAATTCTTTCACAGAGTGTTTAATATACATGATTGAACATTATTATATCACTAGTTTCGATTTCCCCACAAACCAAAATCTTTCAAAAAATTTCGTTTTTGCGAGATATTTAACTATATAAATATGAAAAAAATCTACAAATTCGATCGGATTTGTCTGATTTGAAAAAAAAAATGTTAAATTCGTGTGGACTCACCTATATATATGGCAACAATTTCACGTTCGCATGCGGAGGAATATGGGTATGTTTGTGTAAATCGTCAAATTGTAAATATCGTCGTTTCTTGCGGTAAAAACACGATTTTGTTATAAACTTTAATAAAATCTCTATATTCCAACCGATTGTGCTAATTCTTTCAGAGAGTGTTTAATATACATGACTGAACAGTATTGTATCACTGGTTTCGATTTTCCTCACAAACCAAAATCTTTCAAAAAATTTCGTTTTTGCTAGATATTTAATTATAAAAATAAGAATAAAATCTGGAAATTCTGTGGGTTTTTTCTGATTTCTTAAAAAAATGTTAATTTCGTGTAGACTCACCTATATATAACAACAATTTCACGTTCGCATGCGGAGGAATATAGGTTTGTTTGTGTAAATCATCCAAATGTAAAAATCGGCGTTTCTTGCGGTAAAAACACGATTTTGGTATAAACGTTATTAAAATCACTATATTCCAACCGATTGTGCTAATTCTTTCAGAGAGTGTTTAATATACATGATTGAACAGTATTATATCACTAGTTTCGATTTCCCTACAAACCAAAATCTTTCAAAAAATTTCGTTTTTGCGAGATTTTTAACTATATAAAAATGAATAAAATCTACAAATTCGATCGGATTTGTCTGATTTCTAAAAAAAATGTTAAATTCGTGTGGACTCACCTATATATATGGCAACAATTTCACGTTCGCATGCGGAGGAATATGAGTTTGTTTGTTTAAATCGTCCAAATGTATATATCGTCGTTTCTTGCAGTAAAAACACGATTTAGGTATAAACGTTAATAAAATGTCTATATTCCAACCGATTGTGCTAATTCTTTCAGAGAGTGTTTAATAAACATGATTGAACACTATTATATAACTGGTTTCGATTTTCCCCACAAACCAAAATCTTTAAAAAAATTTCGTTTTTGCGAGATTTTTAACTATAATTATGAATAAATTTTACAAATTCTGTCGGATATGTCTGATTTCTTAAAAACATGTTAAATTCGTTTGGAATCACCTATATATAACAACAATTTCACGTTCGCATGCGGAGGAATATGGGTTTGTTTGTATAATTCGTCCAATTGTAAAAATCGTCGTTTCTTGCGGAAAAAACACGATTTTGGTATAAACGTTAATAAGATCTATATATTCCAAACGATTATGCTAATTCTTTCAGAGAGTGTTTAAAATACATGATTGAACAGTATTGTATCACTAGTTTCGATTTCCCCACAAACCAAAATCTTTCAAAAAATTTGGTTTTTGCGAGATATTTAACTATATAAATATGAAAAAAATCTACAAATTCGATCGGATTTGTCTGATTTCTTAAAAAAATGTTAAATTCGTGTGGAGTCACTTACATATAACAACAATTTCAAGTTCGCATGCGGAGTAATATGGGTTTGTTTGTGTAAGTCGTCCAATTGTAAATATCGTCGTTTCTTGCGGTAAAAACAAGATTTTGGTATAAACGTTAATAAAATCTCTACATTCCAACCGATTGTGCTAATTCTTTCAGAGAGTGTTTAATATACATGATTGAACACTATTATATCAGTGTTTTCGATTTTCCCCGCAAACCAAAATCTTTCAAAAATTTTCGTTTTTCCTAGATTTTTAACTATATAAATATGAATAAAATCTACAAATCCTATCGGATTTGTCTGATTTTTTAAAAAAATGTTAAATTCGTGTGGAGTCACCTACATATAACAACAATTTCAAATTCGCTTGCGGAGGAATATGGGTTTGTTTGTGTAAATCGTCCAATTGTAAATATCGTCGTTTCTTGCGGTAAAAACAAGATTTTGGTATAATCGTTAATAAAATCTCTACATTCCAACCGATTGTGCTAATTCTTTCAGAGAGTGTTTAATATACAAGATTGAACATTATTATATCAGTGGTTTCGATTTTCCCCACAAAACAAAATCTTTCAGAAAATTTCGTTTTTGCGACATTTTTAACTATATATAAATGAATAAAATCTACAAATTCTGTCGCATTTGTCTGATTTCTTAAAAAAATATTAAATTCGTGTGGACTCACCTACATATAACAAAAATTTCACGATCAAATGCGGAGGAATATGGGTTTGTTTGTGTAAATTTTCCAAATAAAAAATCTTCGTTTCTTGCGGTAAAACACGATTTTGGTATAAACGTTAATAAAATCTCTGTATTACAACCGATTTTCCTAATTCTTTATGAGAGTGTCTAATAAACTTGATTGAACAGTATTATATCACTGGTTTCGATCGTCCCCACAAACCAAAATCTTTCAAAAATTTCGTTTTTGCGAGATTTTTAACTGTATAAATATGAATAAAATCTACAAATTCCATCAGATTTGTCTAATATCTTAGAAAAATGTTAAATTCGTGTGAACCCACCGACATATAACAACAATTTCAATTTCGCATTCGGAGGAATATGGGTTTGTTTGTGTAAATGGTCCAATTGTAAAAATCGTCGTTTCTTGCGGTAAAAACACGATTTTGGAATAAACGTTATTAAAATCTCTATATTCCAACCGATTGTGCTTATTCTTTCAGAGAGTGTTTAATATACGTAATTGAACACTATTATATCAGTGGTTTCGATTTTACCCTCAAACCACAATCTTTAAAAAATTTCGTTTTTGCGAGATTTTGTGACTATATAAATATGAATAAAATCTACAAATTCCATCAGATTTGTCTAATATCTTAGAAAAATGTTAAATTCGTGTGAACCCACCGACATATAACAACAATTTCAATTTCGCATTCGGAGGAATATGGGTTTGTTTGTGTAAATCGTCCAAATGTAAAAATCGTCGTTTCTTGCAGTGAAAACACGATTTTGGTGTAAACGATATTAAAAGTTCTATATTACAACCGATTGTGCTAATTCATTCAGCGATTGTTTAATATACATGATTGAGCAGTATTGTATGACTAGTTTCGATTTTCCCCACAAACCAAAATCTTTAAAAAAATTTCGTTTTTGCGAGGTTTTTAACTATATAAATTAGAATAAAACCTACAAATCTTGTCGGATTTGTCTGATTTCTTAAAAAAATGTTAAATTCGTGTGGTCTCACCTATATATATCACAACAATCTCACGTTCGCATGCGGAGGAATATTGGTTTGTTTGTGTAAATTGTCCAATTGTAAATATCGTCGTTTTTTGCGGTAAACCACGATTTTGGTATAAACGTTAATAAAATCTCTATATTCTATCCGATTGTGCTAATTCTTTCAGAGAGTGTTTATTATACATGATCCAATAGTATTATATCACTGGTTTCGATTTTCCCCACAAACCAAAATCTTTCAAAAAATTTCGTTTTTGCGAGAAATAACTATATAAATATGAATAAAATCTACAAATTCTGTCGGATTTGTCTGATTTCTAAAAAAATGTTAAATTCGTGTGGACTCACATATATATAACAACAATTTCACGTTTGTATGCGGAGAAATATGGGTTTGTTTGTGTAAATCGTCCAATTGTAAAAATCGTCGATTCTTGCGGTAAAAAAACAATTTTGGTATAAACGTTAATAAAAGGTATATATTCCAACCGATTGTGCTAATTCTATCAGAGAGTGTTTAATATACATGATTGAACAGTATTATATCACAGGTTTCGATTTTCCCGACAAACCAAAATCTTTGAAAATATTTCGTTTTTGCGAGATTTTTAACTATATAAATATGAATAAAGTCCACAAATTCTATCTTATTTGTCTAATTTCTTAAAAAATGATTAAATTCGTGTAGACCCACCGATATATAGTAACAGTTTCACGTTCGCAATCGGAGGAATGTGGGTTTGTTTGTGTAAATGGTCCAATTGTAAAAATCGTCGTTTCTTGCGGTAAAAACACGATTTTGGTATTAACGTTAATAAAACCTCTATATTCCATCCGATTGTGCTAATTCTTTCAGAGAGTGTTTAAAATGCATGATTGAACAGTACTATATCACTAGTTTCGATTTTCCCCACAAATCAAAATCTATCAAAAAATTTCGTTTTTGCGAGATTTTTAACTATATAAATTTGAATAAAATCTACAAATTCTGTCGGATTTGTCCGATATCTTAAAAAAATGTTAAAATCGTGTGGACGCACATATATACAACAACAATTTCACTTTCGGAAGCAGAGGAATATGGGTATGATTTTGTAAATCATCCAATTTTAAATATCGTCGTTTCTTGCGGTAAAAACACGATTTTGGTATAAACGTTAATAAAATCTCTGTATTCAAACCGATTGTGCTAATTCTTTCAGAGGGTGTTTATTATACATGATTGAACAGTATTATATCACTGGTTTCGATTTCCCAGACAAACCAAAATCTTTCAAAAAATTTCGTTTTTGCGCGATTTTTTATCTCTATATAAACATGAATAAAATCTACAAATTCGATCTGATTTGTCTGATTTCTAAAAAAAATGTTAAATTCGTGTGGACTCACCTATATATATGTCAACAATTTCACGTTCGCATGCGGAGGAATATGGGTTTGTTTGTGTAAATCGTCCATTTGTAAAAATCTTTGTTCCTTGCGGTAAAAACACGATTTTGGTATAAACGTTAATAAAATCTGTATATTCCAACCGATTGTGCTAATTCTTTCAGAGAGTGTTTAATATACATGATTGAACAATATTATATCAGAGGTTTCGATTTTCCAAGCAAACCAAAATCTTTTTAGAAAAAATTTCGTTTTTGCGAGATTTTTAACTATATAAATATGAATAAAATTTACAAATTCTGTCGGATTTGTCTGATTTCTTAAAAAAATGTTAAATTCGTGTGGACTCAACTATATATAACAACAATTTCACGTTCGCATGCGGATGAATATGGGTTTGTTTGTGTAAATAGTCCATTTGTATAAATCATCGTTCCTTGCGGAAAAACACGAGGAAAAACACGATTTTGGTATAAACGTTAATAAAATTTCTATATTCCAACCGATTGTGCTAATTCTTTCAGAGAGTGTAAATATACATCATTATACAGTATTATACCACTAGTTTCGATTTTCCCCAAAAACCAAAATATTTCAAAAAATTTCGTATTTGCGAGATTTTTAACTATATAATTATGAATAGAATCTACAAATTCTGTCGGATTTGTCTGATTTTTAAAAAAATGTTAAATTCGTGTGGACTCACACACACACACACACACATATATATATATATATATATATATATGGCAACAATTTCACGTTCGCAGGCGGAGGAATATGGGTTTGTATGTGTAAATCGTTCAAGTGTAAATATCGTCGTTTCTTGCGGTAAAAACTCGATTTTGGTATAAGCGTTAATAAAATCTGTATATTCCAACCGATTGTGCTAATTCTTTCAGAGAGTGTTTAATATACATCATTGAGCAGTATTATATCAGAGGTTTCGATTTTCCCCACAAACCAAAATCTTTTTTAAAAAAAATTCTTTTTTGCGAGATTTTTAACTATATAAATATGAAGTTTACAAATTCTGTCGCATTTGTCTGATTTTTTAAAAAAATGTTAAATTCGTGTGGACTCAACTATATATAACAACAATTTCAGGTTCGCATGCGAATCAATATGGATTTGTTTGTGTAAATCGTCCATTTGTAAAAATCGTCGTTCCTTGCGGAAAAACACGATTTTGGTATAAACGTTAATAAAATCTGTATATTCCAACCGATTGTGCTAATTCTTTCACAGAGTGTTTAATATACATGATTGAGCAGTATTACAACAGAGGTTTCGATTTTCCTCACAAACCAAAATCTTTTTTAAAAAATTTCGTTTTTGCGAAATTTTTAACTATATAAATATGAAAAAAATCTACAAATTCGATCTGATTTGTCTGATTTCTAAAAAAAATGTTAAATTCGTGTGGACTCACCTATATATATGGCAACAATTTCACTTTCGCATGCGGAGGAATATGGGTTTGTTTGTGTAAATCGTCCAATTGTAAATATCGTCGTTTCTTGCAGTAAAATCACGATTTTGGCATAAACGTTAATAAAATCTCTATATTCCATCCGATTGTGCTAATTCTTTCAGAGAGTGTTTAAAATACATGATTGAACAGTACTATATCGCTATTTTCGATTTTCCCCACAAACCAAAATCTTTCAAAAAATTTCGTTTACGTGATTTTTAACTATCTATATATGAATAAACTCTACAAATTCCGTCGGATTTGTCTGATTTGTAAAAAAAAAGTTAAATTCGTGTGGAATCACCTATATATAACAACAATTTCTCGTTCGAATGCGGAGGAATTTGGGTTTGTTTGTGTAATTCGTCCAATTGTATAAATCGTCGTTTCTTGCGGTAAAAACACGATTTTGGTATAAACGTTAATAAAATCTCTATATTCCAACCGATTGAGCTAATTCTTTCAGAGGGTGTTTAAAATACATGATTGAACAATATTGTGTGACAAGTTTCGATTTTCCCCACAAACCAAAATCTTTCAAAAAATTTCTTTTTTGCGATGTTTTTAACTATATAAATATGAATAAAATCTACAATTTCTGTCGGATTTGTCTGATTTCTTAAAAAAATGTTAAATTCGTGTGGACTCACCTATATATCACAACACTTTCAAATTCGCAGGCGGAGGAATATTGGTTTGATTGTGTAAATCGTCCAATTGTAAATATCGTCGTTTCTTGCGGTAAAAAATCAATTAAGGTATAAACGTTAATAAAAGCTCTATATTCCAACCGATTGTGCTAATTCTTTCAGATAGTGTTTAATATACATGATTGAACAGTATTATATCACTGGTTTCGATATTTCCCATAAACCAAAATCTTTCAAAAAAGTTCGTTTTCGCGATATTTTATCTATATAAATAAGAATGAAATCTACAAATTCCGTCGGAATTTTCTAATTCCTTAAAAAAATGTTACATTTTTGTGGACTCACCTATATATCACAACAATTTCAATTCGCAAGCGGAGGAATATGGGTTTGTTTGTGTAAATCGTCCAATTGTAAAAATCGTCTTTTCTTGCGATAAAAACACGATTTTGGTATAAACGTTAATAAAACCTCTACATTCCAACCGATTGTGCTAATTCTTTCACAGAGTGTTTAATATACATGATTGAACAGTATTATATCACTAGTTTCGATTTCCCCACAAACCAAAATCTTTCAAAAAATTTCGTCTTGCGAGATTTTTAACTATATAAATGTGAATAAAATCTACAAAATCTGTCGGAGTTGTGTGATTTCTTAAAGAAATGTTAAATTCGTGTGGATTCACCGATATATAACAAGAATTTCACGTTCTCATGCGGAGGATTATGGGTTTGCTTGCGTAAATCGTCCATTTGTAAAAATCGTCGTTCCTTGATGTAAAAACCCGATTTTGGTATAAACGTTAATAAAATCTCTATTTTCCAACCGATTGTGCTAATTCTTTCAGAGACTGTTTAATATAAATCATTGGACAGTATTATATCACTAGTTTCGATTTTCCCCACAAACCAAAATCTTTCAAAAAATTTCGTTTTTGCGAGATTTTTAACTATTTAAATATGAATAAAATCTACAAATTCTGTCGGATTTGTCTGATTTCTTCACAAATTGTTAAATTCGTGTGGACTCACATATATACAACAACAATTTCACTTTCGAATGCGGAGGAGTATGGGTTTGTTTTTGTAAATCATCCAATTTTAAATATTGTCGTTTCTTGCGGTAAAAACACGATTATTGTATAAACGTTAATAAAATCTCTATATTCCAACCGATTGTGCTAATTCTTTCAGAGAGTGTTTATTATACATGATTGAACAGTATTATATCACAGGTTTCGATTTTCCCGACAAACCAAAATCTTTAAAAAATTTCGTTTCTAAAAGATTTATAACTATATAAATATAAATAAAATCCACAAATTCCGTCGGATTTGTCTGATTTCTTAAAAAATTGTTAAATTCTTGTGGACTCACCTATATATCACAACAATTTCAAATTCGCAGGCGGAGGAATATTGGTTTGTTTGTGTAAATCGTCCAATTGTAAATATCGTCGTTTCTTGCGGTAAAAAATCAATTAAGGTATAAACGTTAATAAAATCTGTATATTCCAACCGATTGTGCTAATTCTTTCAGATAGTGTTTAATATACATGATTGAACAGTATTATATCACTGGTTTCGATATTTCCCATAAACCAAAATCTTTCAAAAAAGTTCGTTTTCGCGATATTTTATCTATATAAATAAGAATGAAATCTACAAATTCCGTCGGATTTGTCTAATTCCTTAAAAAAATGTTACATTTGTGTGGACTCACCTATATATCACAACAATTTCAAATTCGCATGCGGAGGAATGTGGGTTTGTCTGTGTAAATCGTCCAATTGTAAAAATCGTCTTTTCTTGCGGTAAAAACACGATTTTGGTATAAACGTTAATAAAACCTCTACATTCCAACCGATTGTGCTAATTCTTTCACAGAGTGTTTAATATACATGATTGAACAGTATTATATCACTAGTTTCGATTTCCCCACAAACCAAAATCTTTCAAAAAATTTCGTCTTGCGAGATTTTTAACTATATAAATGTGAATAAAATCTACAAAATCTGTCGGAGTTGTGTGATTTCTTAAAGAAATGTTAAATTCGTGTGGACTCACCGATATATAACAAGAATTTCACGTTCTCATGCGGAGGATTATGGGTTTGCTTGCGTAAATCGTCCATTTGTAAAAATCGTCGTTCCTTGTTGTAAAAACCCGATTTTGGTATAAACGTTAATAAAATCTCTATTTTCCAACCGATTGTGCTAATTCTTTTAGAGACTGTTCAATATAAATCATTGGACAGTATTATATCACTAGTTTCGATTTTCCCCACAAACCAAAATCTTTCAAAAAATTTCGTTTTTGCGAGATTTTTAACTATTTAAATATGAATAAAATCTACAAATTCTGTCGGATTTGTCTGATTTCTTCACAAATTGTTAAATTCGTGTGGACTCACATATATACAACAACAATTTCACTTTCGAATGCGGAGGAATATGGGTTTGTTTTTGTAAATCATCCAATTTTAAATATTGTCGTTTCTTGCGGTAAAAACACGATTTTTGTATAAACGTTAATAAAATCTCTATATTCCAACTGATTGTGCTAATTCTTTCAGAGAGTGTTTATTATACATGATTGAACAGTATTATATCACAGGTTTCGATTTTCCCGACAAACCAAAATCTTTAAAAAAATTTCGTTTCTAAAAGATTTTTAACTATATAAATATAAATAAAATCCACAAATTCCGTCGGATTTGTCAGATTTCTTAAAAAAATGTTAAATTCTTGTGGACTCACCTATAAATAATAACAATTTCACGTTCGCATGCGGAGGAATATGGGTTTGTTTGTGTAAATCGTCCAATTGTAAAAATCGTCGTTTCTTGCCGTAAAAACACGATTTTGGTATAAACGTAAATAAAATCTCTATATTCAAACCGATTGTGCTAATTCGTTCAGAGAGTGTTTATTATAGATGATTGAACAGTATTATATCACTAGTTTCGATTTCCCCACAAACGAAAATCTATCAAAAAATATCGTTTTGCGGGATTTTTAACTATCTAAATATGAATAAACTCTACAAATTCTGGCGAATTTTACTGAATTGTTAAAAAAATGTTAAATTCGTGTGGAATCGCCTATATATAACAACAATTTCTCGTTCGAATGCGGAGGAATTTGGGTTTGTTTGTGTAAATCGTCCAATTGTAAAAATCGTCGTTTCTTGCGGTAAAAACACGATTTTGGTATAAACGTTAATAAAATCTCTATATTCCAACCGATTGTGCTAATTCTTTCAGAGAGAGTTTAAAATACATGGTTGAACAGTATTTTGTGACTAGTTTCGATTTTCCTCACAAACCAAAATCTTTCAAAAAATTTCGCTTTGCGAGATTTTTAACTATCTAAATATGAATAAACTCTACAAATTCTGTCGGATTCGTCTGATTTCTTAAAAAAATGTTAAATTCGTGTGGACTCACCTATATATCACAACAATTTCAAATTCGCATGCGGAGGAATATGGGTTTGTTTGTGTAAATCGTCCAATTGTAAATATCGTCGTTTCTTTCGGTAAAAAAACAATTTAGGTATAAACGTTAATAAAACTTCTATATTCCAACCGATTGTGCTAATTCTTTCAGATAGTGTTTAATATACGTGATTGAACAGTATTATATCACTGGTTTCGATTTTCCCCACAAACCAAAATCTTTCAAAATATTTCGTTTTTGAGAGATTTTTAACTATATAAATATGAATAAAATATACAAATTCCGTCGAATTTGTCTGATTTCTTAAAAAATATTGAATTCGAGTGGACTCAACTATATATAACAACAATTTCACGTTCTCATGGGAATGAATATGGGTTTGTTTGTGTAAATCGTCCTTTTCTAAAAATCGTCGTTCCTTGCGGAAAAACACGATTTTGGTATAAACGTTAATAAAATTTTAATATTCCAACCGATTGTGCTAATTCTTTCAGATAGTATTTAATATACATCATTGAACAGTATTTTATGACTAGTTTCGATTTTCCCCACAAACCAAAATCTTTCAAAAAATTTCGTTTTTGCGAGATTATTAACTAAATAATTATGAATAGAATCTACAAATTCTGTCGGATTTGTCTGATTTCTTAAAAAAATGTTAAATTCGTGTGGACTCACCTATATATATGGCAACAATTTCACGTTCGCATGCGGAGGAATATGGGTTTGTGTGTGTAAATCCTCCAATTCTAAATATCATGGTTTCTTTCTGTCAAAACACGATTTTGGTATAGACGTTAAAAAAATCTCTATATTCCAAACGATTGTGCTAATTCTTTCAGAGAGTGTTTAATATACATGATTGAACAATATTATATCACTGGTTTCGATTTTCCCCTCTAACCAAAATTTTTAATAAATTTTCGTTTTTGCGAGATTTTTAACTAAACAAATATGAATAAAATCTACAATTTCTGTCGGATATGTCTGAGTTCTTAAAAAAATGTTAAATTCGTATGGAATCACCTACATATAACAACAATTTCACGTTGGCATGCGCAGGAATATGTGTTTGTTTGTGAAAATCGTACAATTGTAAAAATCGTCGTTTCTTGCGGTAAGAACACGATTTTGGTATAAACGATAATAAAATTTCTAAATTACAACCGATTGTGGTAATTCTTTCAGAGAGTGTTTATTATACGTGATTGAACAGTATTATATCACAGGTTTCGATTTTCCCGACAAACCAAAATCTTTCAAAAATTTCGTATTTGCGAGATTTTTAACTATATAAATATAAATAAAATCCACAAATTCCGTCGGATTTGTCTGATTTCTTAAAAAAATGTTAAATTCTTGTGGACTCACCTATAAATTACAACAATTTCACGTTCGCATGCCGAGGAATATGGGTTTGTTTGGGTCAATCGTCCAATTGTATAAATCGTCGTTTCTTGCGGTAAAAACACGATTTTGGTATAAACGTTAATAAAACCTCTATTTCCAACCGATTGTGCTAATTCTTTCAGAGAGTATATATTATACATGATTGAACAGTATTATATCACTAGTTTCGATTTCCCCACAAACCAAAATTTTTCAAAAAATTTCGTTTTGCGAGATTTTTAAATATCTAAATATGAATAAAATCTACAAATTCTTTCGGATTTTTCTGATTTGTTAAAAAAATGTTAAATTCGTGTGGAATCACCTATATATAACAACAATTTCTCGTTCGAATGCGGAGGAATTTGGATTTGTTTGTGTAAATCGTCCAATTGTAAAAATCGTCGTTTCTTGCGGTAAAAACACGATTTTGGTATAAACGTTAATAAAATCTCTATATTCCAACCGATTGTGCTAATTCTTTCAGAGAGTGTTTAAAATGCATGATTGAACAGTATTGTGTGACTAGTTTCGATTTTCCCCACAAACCAAAATCTTTCAAAAAATTTCGTTTTTGCGAGGTTTTTAACTATATTAATAGTAATAAAATCTACAAATTCTGTCGGATTTTTCTGATTTCTTAAAAAAATGTTAAATTCGTGTGGACTCACCTATATATCACAACAATTTCGAATTCGCATGCGTAGGAATATGGGTTTGTTTGTGTAAATCGTCCAATTGTAAATATCGTCACTTCTTTCGGTTAAAAAACAATTTAGGTATAAACGTTAATAAAAGGTCTATATTCCAACCGATTGTGCTAATTCTTTCAGAGAGTATTTAATATACATTATTGAACAGTATTATATCACTGGTTTCAATTTTGCCCACAAACCAAAATCTTTCAAAAAATTTCGTATTTGAAAGATTTTTAACATTAAAAATATGAATAAAATACACAAATTCCATAGGATTTGTCTGATTTCTTAAAAAAATGTTGAATTCGAGTGGAATCACCTATATATAACAACAATTTCACGTTCGCATGCGGAGGAATATGGGTTTGTTTGTGTAAATAGTCCAATTGTAAAAATCGTCGTTTCTTGCGGTAAAAACAGGATTTTGTTATAAACGTTAATAAAATCTGTATATTCCAACCGATTGTGCTAATTCTTTCAGAGAGTGTTTAATATACATGATTGAACAGTATTATATCAGAGGTTTCGATTTTCCCCACAAACCAAAATTTTTGTTATAAAAATTTCATTTTTGCGAAATTTTTAATTAAATAAATATGAATAAAATCTGCAAATTCTGTCGGATTTGTCTGATTTCTTAAATAAATATTAAATACGAGTGGACTGAACTATATATAACATAAATTTCGCGTTCTCATGCGGATGAATATGGGTTTGTTTGTGAAAATCGTCCTTTTGTAAAAATCGTCGTGCTTTGCGGAAAAACACGATTTTGGTATAAACGTTAATAAAATTTCTATATTCCAACCGATTGTGCTAATTCTTTCAGAGAGTGTTTAATATACATCATTGAACAGTATTATATCACTAGTTTCGATTTTTCCCACAAACCAAAATCTTTAAAAAAATTTCGTTTTAGCGAGATTTTTAACTATATAATTATGAAGAGAATCTACAAATTCTGTCGGATTTGTCTGATTTCTTAAAAAAATGTTAAATTCGTGTGGACTCACCTATATATATGGTAACAATTTCACGTTCGCATGCGGAGGAATATGTGTTTGTGTGTGTAAATCGTCCAATTGTAAAAATTGTCGTTTCTTGCGGTAGGAGCACGTTTTTGGTATAATCGTTAATAAAATCTCTATATTCCAACTGATTGTGCTAATTCTTTCAGAGAGTATTTAATATACATTATTGAACAGTATTATATCACTGGTGTCAATTTTCCCCACAAACCAAAATCTTTCAAAAAATTTCGTATTTGAGAGATTTTTAACTTTAAAAATATGAATAAAATATACAAATTCCATCGGATTTGTCTGAATTATTAAAAAAATGTTGAATTCGAGTGGAATCACCTATATATAACAACAATTTCACGTTGGCATGCGGAGGAATATGGGTTTGTTTGTGTAAATAGTCCAATTGTAAAAATCGTCGTTTCTTGCGGTAAAAACACGATTTTGGTATAAACGTTAATAAAACCTGTATTTTAATACCGATTGTGCTAATTCTTTCAGAGAGTGTTTAATATACATGATTGAACAGTATTATATCAGAGGTTTCGATTTTCCCCACAAACCGTAATCTTTCAAAAAATTTCGTTTTTGCGAGATTTTTAACTATATAGATATAACTAGAAACTACAAATTCTGTCGGATTTGTCTGATTTCTTAAAAAAATGTTAAATTCGTGTGGACTCACCTATATATATGGCAACAATTTCACGTTCGCATGCGGAGGAATATGGGTTTGTATGAGTAAATCGTCCAATTGTAAATATCTTCGTTTCTCTCCGTAAAAACACGATTTTGGTATAAAACGTTAATAAAATCTCTATATTCCAAACGATTGTGCTAATTATTTCAGAGAGTGTTTAATATACATGATTGAACACTAGTATATCACTGGTTTCGATTTTCCCCTCTAACCAAAATTTTAAAAAAATTTTCGTTTTTGCGAGGTTTTTATCTAAAGAAACATGAATAAAATCTACAAATTCTGTCGGATATGTCTGATTTCTTAAAAAAATGATAAATTCGTGTGGAATCGCCTACATATTACAACAATTTCACGTTGGCATGCGGAGGTATATGTGTTTTTTTGTGAAAATCGTACAATTGTAAAAATCGTCGTTTCTTGCGGTAAAAACACGATTATGGTATATGCGTTAATAAAATTTCTAAATTACAACCGATTGTGCTAGTTCTTTCAGAGAGTGTTTAATATACATGGTTGAACAGTATTATATCACTGGTTTCGATTTTCCTCACAAACCAAAATCTTTCAATAAATTTCGGTTTTGCGAGATTTTTAAGTATATAAATAAGAATAAAATCTGCAAATTCTGTCGGCTTTTTCTGATTTCTTAAAAAAATGTAAAATTCGTGTGGACTCACCTATATATCACAACAATTTCACGTTCGCATGCGGAGGAATATGGGTTTGTTTGTGTAAAGTGTCCAATTGTAAATATCGTCGTTTCTTGCGGTAAAACACGATTTTGGTATAAACGTTAATAAACTCTCTATATTCCAACCGATTGTGCTAATTCTTTCAGAGTGAGTTTAATATACATGATTCAACAGCATTATATCACTGGTTTCGATTTTCCCCACAAACCAAAATCTTTAAAAAAATTTCGTTTTTGCGAGGTTTTTAACTATATACATATGAATAAAATCTAAAAATTCCGTCGGATTTGTCTAATTTCTTAAAAAAAATTAAATTCGTGTGGACCAACCGATATATAGCAACAATTTCACGTTCGCATGCACAGGAATATGGGTTGTTTGTGTAAATCGTCCAATTGTAAAAATTGTCGTTTCTAGCGGTGAAAACATGACTTTGGTATAAACGTTAATAAAATTTGCATATTACAACCGATTGTGCTAATTCTTTCAGAGATTGTTTAATATACTTGAATGAACAGTATTGTGTGACAATTTTCGATTTTCCCCACAAAACCAAAATCTTTCAATAAATTTCGTTTTTGCGATGTTTTTAACTATATAAATATGAATAAAATCTAAAAATTCTGTCGTTTTTGTCTGATTTCTTAAAAAAATATTAAATTCGTGTGGACTCACCTATATATCACAACAATTTCACGTTCGCATGCGGAGGAATATGTGTATGTTTGAGTAAATCGTCCAATTGTAAATATCGTCGTTTCTTGCGGAAAAACATGATTTTGGTATAAACGTTAATAAAGTCACTATATTCCAACCGATTGTGCTAATTCTTTCAGAGAGTGTTTAATATACATGATTGAACAGTATTATATCACTGGTTTCGATTTCCCCCACAAACCAAAATCTTTAAAAAAAATATCGTTTTTGCGAGGTTTTTAACTATATAAATAGGAATAATATCTACAAATTCTGTCGGATTTGTCTGATTTCTTAAAAAAATGTTAAATTCGTGTGGAATCACCTATATATCACAACAATTTCAAATTCGCAATCGGATGAATATGGGTTTGTTTGTGTAAATCGTCCAATTGTAAATATCGTCGTTTCTTGCGGTAAAAAAACAATTTAGGTATAAAAGTTAATAAATGCTCTATATTCCAACCGATTGTGCTAATTCTTTCAGTTAGTGTTTAATATACATGGTTGAACAGTATTATATCACTGGTTTCGATTTTTACCACAAACCAAAATCTTTCAATGAAGTTCGTTTATGAGAGATTTGTAAATATATAAATATGAATAAAATCTACAAATTCCATCGGATTTGTCTAATTTCATAAAACAATGTTAAATTCGTGTGGACTCACCTATATATAGCAACAATTTCACGTTCATATGCGGAGGAATATGGGTTTGTTAGTGTAAATAATCCAATTGTAAAAATCGTCATTTCTTGCGGTAAAAGCACGTTTTTGGTATAAACGTTAATATAATCTCTATATTACAACCGATTGTCCTAAATCTTTCAGAGAGTGTTTAATTTACAAGATTGAACACTAGTATATCACTGGTTTCGATTTTCCCCTCCAAACAAAATTAAAAAAAAAGTTTGGTTTTTGCGAGTTTTTTGACTAAACAAATATGAATAAAATCTACAAAATCTGTCGGATATGTCTGATTTCTTAAAAAAATGATAAATTCGTGTGGAATCACTTACATATAACAACAATTTCACGTTGGCATGCGTAGGAATATATGTTTGTTTGTGAAAATCGTACAATTGTAAAAATCGTCGTTTCTTGCGGTAAAAACACGATTTTGGTATAAACGATAATAAAATTTCTAAATTACAACCGATTGTGCTAATTCTTTCAGAGAGTGTTTAATATACATGATTGAACAGTATTATATCACTGGTTTCGATTTTCCTCACAAGCCAAAATGTGTCAATAAATTTCGGTTTTGCGAGATTTTTAAGTATATAAATAAGAATAAAATCTGCAAATTCTGTCGGCTTTTTTTGATTTCTTAGAAAAATTTAAAATTCGTGTGGACTCACCTTTATATCACTACAATTTCACGTTCGCATGCGGAGGAATATGGGTTTGTATGTGTAAATTGTCCAATTGTAAATATCGTCGTTTCTTGCGGTAAAACACGATTTTGGTATAAACATTAAAAAAATCTCTATATTCCAACCGATTGTGCTAATTCTGTCAAGAGTGTTTAATATACATTATTAAACAGTATTATATCACTGGTTTCGATTTTCCCCACTAACCAAAATCTTTCAAAAAATTTCGTTTTTGCGAGGTTTTTAACTATATAAATATGAATAAAATCTAAAAATTCCGTCGGATTTGTCTGATATCTTAAAAAAAATTAAATTCGTGTGGACCAAACGATATATAGCAACAATTTCACGTTCGCATGCGGAGGAAAATGGGTTAGTTTGTGTAAATCGTCCAATTGTAAAAATCGTCGTATCTTGCGGTGAAAACATGACTTTGGTATAAACGTTAATAATATTTCCATATTACAACCGATTGTGCTAATTCTTTCAGAGAGTGTTTAATATACATGATTGAACTGTATTGTGTGACTAGTTTCGATTTTCCCCACAAACCAAAATCTTTCAAAAAATTTCGTTTTTGCGATGTTTTTAACTATATAAATATGAATAAAATCTACAAATACTGTCGGATTTGTCTGATTTCTTAAAAAAATGTTAAATTCGTGTGGAATCACCTATGTATCACAACAATTTCACGTTCGCATGCGGAGGAATATGGGTTTGTTTGTGTAAATCGTCAAATTATAAATATCGTCGTTTCTTGCGGATAAACACGATTTTGGTATAAACGTTAATAAAATCACTATATTCCAACCGATTGTGCTAATTCTTTCAGAGAGTGTTTAATATACATGATTGAACAGTATTATATCACTGGTTTCGATTTTCCCCACAAACCAAAATCTTTAAAAAAATTTCGTTTTTGCGAGGTTTTTAACTATATAAATAGGAATAATATCTACAAATTCTGTCGGATTTGTCTGATTTCTTAAAAAAATGTTAAATTCGTGTGGAATCACCTATGTATCACAACAATTTCAAATTCGCATTCGGAGGAATATGGGTTTGTTTGAGTAAATCGTCCAATTGTAAATATCGTCGTTTCTTGCGGTAAAAAAACAATTTAGGTATAAAAGTTAATAAAAGCTCTATATTGCAACCGATTGTGCTAATTCTTTCAGATAGTGTTTAATATACATGATTGAACAGTATTATATCACTGGTTTCGATTTTCCCCACTAACCAAAATCTTTCAAAAAATTTCGTTTTTGCGAGGTTTTTAACTATATAAATATGAATAAAATCTAAAAATTCCGTCGGATTTGTCTGATATCTTAAAAAAAATTAAATTCGTGTGGACCAAACGATATATAGCAACAATTTCACGTTCGCATGCGGAGGAAAATGGGTTAGTTTGTGTAAATCGTCCAATTGTAAAAATCGTCGTATCTTGCGGTGAAAACATGACTTTGGTATAAACGTTAATAATATTTCCATATTACAACCGATTGTGCTAATTCTTTCAGAGAGTGTTTAATATACATGATTGAACTGTATTGTGTGACTAGTTTCGATTTTCCCCACAAACCAAAATCTTTCAAAAAATTTCGTTTTTGCGATGTTTTTAACTATATAAATATGAATAAAATCTACAAATACTGTCGGATTTGTCTGATTTCTTAAAAAAATGTTAAATTCGTGTGGAATCACCTATGTATCACAACAATTTCACGTTCGCATGCGGAGGAATATGGGTTTGTTTGTGTAAATCGTCAAATTATAAATATCGTCGTTTCTTGCGGATAAACACGATTTTGGTATAAACGTTAATAAAATCACTATATTCCAACCGATTGTGCTAATTCTTTCAGAGAGTGTTTAATATACATGATTGAACAGTATTATATCACTGGTTTCGATTTTCCCCACAAACCAAAATCTTTAAAAAAATTTCGTTTTTGCGAGGTTTTTAACTATATAAATAGGAATAATATCTACAAATTCTGTCGGATTTGTCTGATTTCTTAAAAAAATGTTAAATTCGTGTGGAATCACCTATGTATCACAACAATTTCAAATTCGCATTCGGAGGAATATGGGTTTGTTTGAGTAAATCGTCCAATTGTAAATATCGTCGTTTCTTGCGGTAAAAAAACAATTTAGGTATAAAAGTTAATAAAAGCTCTATATTGCAACCGATTGTGCTAATTCTTTCAGATAGTGTTTAATATACATGATTGAACAGTATTATATCACTGGTTTCGATTTTCCCCACAAACCAAAATCTTTCAATGAAGTTTGTTTATGAGAGATTTGTAACTATATAAATATGAATAAAATCTACAAATTCCATCGGATTTGTCTAATTTCTTAAAACAATGTTAAATTCGTGTGGACCCACCGCTATATAGCAACAATTTCACGTTCGCATGCGGAGGAATATGGGTTTGTTTGTGTAAATCTTCCAATAGTAAAAGTCGTCGTTTCTTGCGGTGAAAACACGATTTTGGTATAAACGTTAATAAAACTTCCATATTACTACCGATTGTGCTAATTCTTTCAGAGAGTATTTATTATACATGATTGAACAGTATTGTGTGACTAGTTTCGATTTTCCCCACAAACCAAAATCTTTCAAAAAATTTCGTTTTTGCAATATTTTTAACTATATAAATATGAATAAAATCTACAAATTCTGTCGGATTTGTCTGATTCCTTAAAAAAACGTTAAAGTCGTGTGGACTCACCTATATATAACAACAATTTCACGTTCGCATGCGGAGGAATATGGGTTTGTTTGTGTAAATCGTCCAATTGTAAATATCGTCGTTTCTTGCGGGAAAACACGATTTTGGTATAAATGTTAATAAAATCTCTAAATTACAACCGATTGTGCTAATTCTTTCAGAGAGTGTTTAATATACATGATTGAACAGTACTATATCACTGGTTTCGATTTTCCTCACAAACCAAAATATTTAAAAAAATTTCGTTTTTGCGAGGTTTTTAACCATATAAATAGGAATAAAATCTACAAATTCTGTCGGATTTGTCTGATTTCTTAAAAAAATGTTAAATTCGTGTGGACTCATCTATATATCACAACAATTTGAAATTCGCATGCGGAGGAATATGGGTTTGTTTGTGTAAATCGTCCAATTGTAAAAATCGTCGTTTCTTGCGGTAAAAAAACAATTTAGGTATAAACGTTAATAAAAGCTCTATATTCCAACGGATTGTGCTAATTCTTTCACATAGTGTTTAATATACATGTTTGAAAAGTATTATATCACTGGTTTCGATTTTCCCCACACACTAAATTCTTTCAAAAAAGTTCGTTTTTGCGAGATTTTTATCTATATAAATATGAATAAAATCTACAAATTCCGTCGGATTTGTCTAATTTCTTAAAAAAATGTTAAATTCGTGTGGACTCAAATATATACAACAACAATTTCACTTTCGAATGCGGAGGAATATGGGTTTGTTTTTGTAAATCATCCAATTGTAAAAATCGTCGTTTCTTGCGGTAAAAGCACGTTTTTGGTATAAACGATAATAAAATCTCTATATTCCAACCAATTGTGCTAATTCTTTCAGAGAGTGTTTAATATACATTATTGAAAAGTATTATGTCACCGGTTTCAATTTTCCCGACAAACCAAAATCTTTAAAAAAATTTCGTGTTTGAGAGATTTTTAACTTTATAAATATGAATAAAATCTACAAATTCCGTCGGATTTGTCTGATTTCTTAAAAAAATGTTGAGTTCGAGTGGAATCACCTATATATAACAACAATTTCACGTTCGAATGCGGAGGAATATGGGTTTGTTTGTGTAAATGGTCCAATTGTAAAAATCGTCGTTTCTTGCGGTAAAAACACGATTTTGGTATAAACGTTAATAAAATCTGTATATTCCAACCGATTGTGCTAATTCTGTCAAAGCGTGTTTAATATACATGATTGAACAGTATTATATCACTCGTTTCGATTTTCTCCACAAACCAAAATCTTTCAAAAAATTTGTTTTTGCGAGGTTTTTAACTATATAAATAGGAATAATATCTACAAAATCTGTCGGATTTGTATGATTTCTTAAAAAAAATGTTAAATTCGTGTGGAATCACCTATATATAACAACAATTTCACGTTCGAATGCGGAGGAATATGGGTTTGTTTGTCTAAGTCGTCCAATTGTAAAAATCGTCGTTTCTTACGGTAAAAACACGATTTTGGTATAAACGTTAATAAAATCTGTATATTACAATCGATTGTTCTAATTCTTTCAGAGCGTGTTTAATATACATGATTGAACAGTATTATATCAAAGGTTTCCATTTTCCCCACAAACCAAAATCTTTTTTAAAAAAATTTCTTTTTTGCGAGATTTTTAACTATATAAATATGAATAAAATCTACAAATTCTGTCGGATTTGTCTGATTTCTTAAAAAAATGTTACATTCGTGTGGACTCAACTATATATAACAACAATTTCACGTTCACATGCGGATCAATGTGGGTTTGTTTGTGTA
The DNA here is from genome assembly GCF_040183065.1 of Periplaneta americana. NCBI lineage: Eukaryota > Metazoa > Arthropoda > Insecta > Blattodea > Blattidae > Periplaneta > Periplaneta americana. The sequence continues at coordinate 93,663,430 of NC_091127.1, forward strand.
AATCGTCCTTTTGTAATAATCGTCGTTCCTTGCGGAAGAACACGATTTTGGTATAAACGTTAATAAAACTTTTATTCCAACCGATTGTGCTAATTCTTTCAGAGAGTGTTTAATATACATGATTGAACACTATTATATCACTGGTTTCGATTTTCCCCTCTAACCAAAATTTTTAAAAATTTTCGTTTTTGCGAGATTTTTAACTATATAAATATGAATAAAATCTACAAATTCTGTCGGATATGTCTGATTTCTTTAAAAAATGTTAAATTCTTTTGGAATCACCTATATATAACAACAATTTCACGTTGACATGCGAAGGAATATGTGTGTGTTTGTGTAAATGGTACACATGTAAAAATCGTCCTTTCTTGCGGTAAAAACACGATTTTGGTATAAACGTTAATAATAACTCTAAATTACAACCGATTGTGCTAATTCTTTCAGAGAGTGTTTAATATACATGATTGAACAGTATTATATCACTAGTTTCGATTTCCCCACAAACCAAAATCTTTCAAAAAATTTCGTTTTGCGAGATTTTTAACTGTATATATATTAATAAAATCTACAAATTCTGTCGGATTTGTCTGATTTCTTTAAAAAATATTAAATTCGTGTGGACTCACCTATATATAACAACAATAACACGTTCGCATGCGGAGGAATATGGTTTGTTTGCGTAAATCGTTCATTCGTAAAAATCGTCGTTCCTTGTGGTAAAAACACGATTTTGGTATAAACGTTAATAAAATCTCTATTTTCCAACCGATTGTGTTAATTCTTTCAGAGAGTGTTTAATATACATCATTGAACAGTATTATATCACTAATTTCGAATTTCCCCACAAACCAAAATCTTTCTAAAAATTTCGTTTTTTAGCGAGATTTTTAACTATATATATTTATGAATTGAATCTACAAATTCTGTCGGATTTGTCTGATTTCTTAAAAAAATGTTAATTTCGTGTGGACTCACACATATATATGGCAACAATTTCACTTTCGCATGCTGAGGAATATGGGTTTCTATGTGTATATCATCCAATTGTAAATATCGTCGTTTCTTGCGGTAAAAACAGGATTTTGGAATAAACGTTAATAAAATCTCTATATTCCAACCGATTGTGCTAATTCTTTCAGAGAGTGTTTAATATACATGATTGAACAGTATTATATCACTTGTTTCGATTTTCCTCACTAACCAAAATCTTTCAAAAATTTCGTTTTTGCGAGATTTTTATGTATATAAATAAGAAAAAAATTTGCAAATTCTGTCGGTTTTTCAGATTTCTTAAAAAAATGTTAAATTCGTGTGGACTCACCTATATATAACAACAATTTTACGTTCGCATCCTGAGGAATATGGGTTTGTTTGTGTAAATCATCCAAATGGATAATTCGGCGTTTCTTGCGGTAAAAACACGATATTGGTATAAACGTTAATAAAATCTCTATATTCCAACCGATTGTCCTATTTCTTGCACAGAGTGTTTTATATACATGATTGAACAGTATCATATCACTAGTTTCGATTTCCCCACAAACCAAAATCTTTCAAAAAATTTCGTTTTTTCGAGATTTTTACTATTTAAATATGAATAAATCTATATTTTCGATCGGATTTGTCTGAATTCTTAAAAAAATGTAAAATTCGTGTGGACTCACCTATTTGTAAGACCAATTTCACGTTCGCATTCGGAGGGATATGGGTTTCTTTGTCCAAATCGTCCAAATGAAAAATTGTCCTTTTTGCGGTAAAAAAACAATTTTGGTATAATCCTTAATAATATATCTAAATTACAACCGATTGTGCTAATTCTTTCAGCGAGTGTTTCATATACATGTTTGAACAGTATTATAGCACTGTTCCCATTTTCCCCACAATCCAAAATCTTTCAAAAAATTTCGTTTTTGCGAGATTTTTAACTATGTAAAAATGAATAAAATCTACAAATTCTGTCGGATTTTATCTGATTTTTTAATAAAAATGTTAAATTCGGGTTGACTCACATATATACAACGACAATATCACATTCGAATGCGGAGGAATATGGGTTTGTTTTTGTAAATCATCCAATTTTAAATATCGTCGTTTCTTGCGGTAAAAACAGGATTTTGGTATAAACGTTAATAAAATCTCTATATTCCAACCAATTGTGCTATTTCTTTCAGAGAGTGTTTATTATACATGATTGAAGAATATTATATCACTGGTTTCGACTTTCCCGACAAACCAAAATCTTTCAAAAAATTTCGTTTTTGCGAGATTTTAACTATGTAAATATGAGTAAAATCCACAAATTCCGTCGGATTTGTCTAATCTAAAAAAAAAATGTTAAATTCGTGTGGACCAACCGATATATAGCAACAGTTTCACGTTCGCATGCGGAGGAATGTGGGTTTGTTTGTGTAAATGGTCGAATTGTAAAAATCGTCGTTTCTTGCGGTAAAAACACGATTTTGGTATTAACGTTAATAAAATCTCTGTATTCTAACCGATTGTGCTAATTCTTTCAGAGAGTGTTTAATATACATGATTGAAGAGTACTATATCACTTGTTTCGATTTTCCCCACAAACCAAAATCTTTAAAAAAAATTTCGTTTTTGCGAGATTTTTAACTATATAAATATGAATAAATTCTGCAAATTCTGTCGGATTTGTCTGATTTCTTAAAAAGATGTTAAATTCTTTTGGACTTACCTATATATAACAACAATTTCACGTTCGCATGCGGAGGAATATGGGTTTCTTTGTGTAAATCGTCCAATTGCAAAAATCGTCGTTTCTTGCGGTAAAAACAGGATTTTGGTATTAACGTTAATATAATCCCTACATTCCAACCGATTGTGCTAATTCTTTCACAGAGTGTTTAATATACATGGTAGAAAAATATTATATCACTAGTTTCGATTTGCCCACAAACTAAAATCTTTAAAAAATTTTGTTTTTGCGAGGTTTTTATCTATATAAATATGAATAAAATCTACAACTAATGTCGGATTTGTCTGATTTCTTAAAAAAATGTTAAATTCATGCGGACTCAACTATATATATGGCAAGAATTTGACGTTCGCATACTGAGGAATATGGGTTTGTTTGTGTAATTCGTCGTTTCTTGCGGTAAAAACACGATATTGGTATAAACGTTAATAAAATCTCTACATTCCTAGCGATAGTGCTAATTCTTTCACAGAGTGTTTAATATACATGATTGAACAGCATTATATCGCTGGTTTCAATTTTCCCCACAAAACAAAATCTTTAAAAAAATTTCGTTTTTGCGAGATTTTTAACTATATAAATATGAATAAAATCTGCAACTTCTATCGGATTTGTCTGATTTCTTAAAAAGATGTTAAATTCTTTTGGACTTACCTATATATAACAACAATTTCACGTTCGCATGCGGAGGAATATGGGTTTTTTTGCGAAAATCGTCCAATTGTAAAAATCGACGTTTCTTGCGGTAAAAACACGATATTGGTATAAACGTTAATAAAATCTCTACATTCCAACCGATTGTGCAAATTCTTTCACAGAGTGTTTAATATACATGATTGAACAGTACTATATCACTAGTTATGATTTTCCCCACAAACCAAAATCTTTAAAAAAATTTCGTTTTTGCGAGGTTTTTAACTATATAAATATGATTAAAATCCACATTTACTGTCGGATTTGTCTGATTTCTTAAAAAAAATGTTAAATTCATGTGGTCTTAACTATATATATGGCAACAATTTCACGTTCGCATACTGAGGAATATGGGTTTGTTTGTGTAAATCGTCCAATTGTAAATATCGTCGTTTCTTGCGGTAAAAACTCGATATTGGTATAAACGTTAATAAAATCTCTACATTCCAACCGATTGTGCTAATTCTTTCACAGAGTGTTTAATATACATGATTGAACAGTACTATATCACTAGTTACGATTTTCCCCACAAACCAAAATCTTTAAAAAAACTTTGTTTTTGCGAGATTTTTAACTATATAAATATGAATAAAATATACAAATTCTGTCGGATTTGTCTGATTTCTAAAAAAAATGTTAAATTCGTGTGGACTCACATATATACAACAACAATTTCACTTTCGAATGCGGAGGAAAATGGGTTTGTTTTTGTAAAACATCCAATTGTAAATATCGTGGTTTCTTGCTGTAAAAACACGATTTAGGTATAAACGTTAATAAAATCCCTATAATCCAACCGATTGTGCTGATTCCTTCACAGAGTGTTTAATATACATGTCCGAACAGTATTATATAACTAGTTTCGATTTCCTCACAAACCAAAATCTTTCAAAAAATTTCGTTTTTGCGAGATTTTTAACTATATAAATATGAATAAAATCTACAAATTCTGTCGGATTTGTCTGATTTCTCAAAAAAATGTTTAATTCGTGTGTACTCGCCTATATATATGGCAACAATTTCACGTTCGCATGCTGAGGAATATTGGTTTGTTTGCGTAAATCGTCCATTTGTAAATATTGTTTTTTCTTGCGGTAAAAACACGATATTGGTATAAACCTTAATAAAATCTCTACATTACAACCGATTGTGCTAATTCTTTCAGAGCGTTGTTTAAAATACATGATTGAACAGTATTATATCAGAGGTTTCGATTTTCCCCATAAACCAAAATCATTTTTATACAACTTTTCTTTTTTGCGAGATTTTTAACTAAATAAATATGAATAAAATCTACAAATTCTGTAGGATTTGTCTGATTTCTTAAAATAAATGTTAAATTCGTGTGGACTCAACTATATATAACAACAATTTCACGTTCGCTTGCGGATGAATATGGGTTTGTTTGTGTAAATCGTCTTGTTGTAAAAATCGTCGTTCCTTGCGGAAAAACACGACTTTGGTATAAACGTTAATAAAATTTCTATATTACAACCGATTGTGCTAATTCTTTCAGAGAGTGTTTAATATATATCATTGAACTGTATTACATCACTAGTTTCTATTTTCCCCACAAACCAAAATCTTTCAAAAAATTTCGTTTTTGCGAGATTTTAACTATATAATTATGAATATAATCAACAAATTCTGTCGGATTTGACTGATTTCTTAAAAAAATGTTAAAATCGTGTGGACTCACCTATATATATGGCAACAATTTCACGTTCGCATGCGGAGGATTATGGGTTTGTATGTGTAAATCGTCCAATTGTAAATATCTTCGTTTCTTTCGGTAAAAACACGATTTTTGTATAAACGTTAATAAAATCTCTATATTCCAAACGATTGTGCTAATTCTTTCAGAGAGTGTTTAATATACATGATTGAACACTATTATATCACTGGTTTAGATTTTCCCCTCTAATCAAAATTTTCAAATAATTTTCGTTTTTGCGAGATTTTTAACTATATAAATATGAATGAAATCTACAAATTCTGTCGGATTTGTCTGATTTCTTAAAAAAATGTTAAATTAGTGTGGACTCACCTATATATATGGCAACAATTTCACTTTCGCATGCGGAGGGATATGTGTATGTTTGTGAAAATCGTACAATTGTAAAAATAGTCGTTTCTTGCGGTAAAAACACGATTTCGGTATAAACGATAATAAAATTTCTAAATTACAACCGATTGTGCTAATTCTTTTGAGAGAGTGTTTAATATACATGATTGAACGGTATTATATCACAGGTTTCGATTTTCCTCACAAACCAAAATCATTCAATAAATTTCGGTTTTGCGAGATTTTTAAGTATATAAATATAAAATAAAATCTGCAAATACTGTCGGCTTTTTCTGATTTCTTAAAAAAATGTTAAATTCGTCTGGACTCACATATATATCTCAACAATTTGACGTTCGCATGCGGAGGAATATGAGTTTGTTTGTGTAAATTGTCCAATTGTAAATATCGTCGTATCTTGCGGTAAAACACGATTTTGGTATAAACGTTAATAAAATCTCTATATTCCAACCGATTGTGCTAATTCTTTCAGAGAGTGTTTAATATACATGATTCAACAGTATTATATCACTGGTTTCGATTTTCCCCACAAACCAAAATCTTTCAAAAAACTTCGTTTATGAGAGATTTGTAACTATATAAATATGAATAAAATGTACAAATTCCGTCGGATTTGTCTAATTTCTTAAAACAATGTTAAATTCGTGTGGACTCACCTATATACAGTAACAATTTCACGTTCGCATGCGGAGGAATATTTGTTTCTTAGTGTAAATGGTCCAATTGTAAAAATCGTCGTTTCTTGCTTTAAAATTACGTTTTTGGTATAAACGTTAATAAAATCTCTATAGAACAACCGATTGTCCTAAATCTTTCAGAGAGTGTTTAATATACATGATTGAACAGTACTATATCACTAGATACGATTTTGACCACAAACCAAAATCTTTCAAAAAATTGTGTTTTTGCGAGATTTTTAACTATATAAATATGAAAAAATCTACAAATTCTGTCGGCTTATTCTGATTTTTTAAAAAAATGTTAAATTCGTGTGGAGTCACATATATACAACAACAATTTCACTTTCGAATGCGGAGGAATATGGGTTTGTTTTTATAAATCATCCAATTGTAAATATCGTCGTTTCTTGATTGTAAAAACTCGATTTTGGTATAAACGTTAATAAAATCCCTATATTCCAACCGATTGTGCTAATTCTTTCACAGAGTGTATAAGATACATGATTGAACAGTATTATATCACTAGTTTCGATTTCCTCACTAACCAAAATCTTTAAAAAATTTTCGTTTTTGCGAGATTTTTAACTATATAAATAGGAATAAAATCTACTAATTCTGTCGGATTTGTCTGATTTCTCAAAAAATGTTAAAATCGTGTATCCTCACCTATATATATGGCAACAATTTCACGTTCGCATTCGGAGGAATATTGGTTTGTTTGTGTAAATCGTCCAATTGTAAATATCGTCGTTTCTTGCGGTAAAAACACGATATTGTACAAACGTTAATAACATCTCTATATTTCAACCGAATGTGCTAATTCTTTCAGAGAGTATTTAATATACATCATTGAACAGTATTATATCACTAGTTTCGATTTTCCAAACAAACCAAAATCTTTCAAAAAATTTCGTTTTTGCGAGATTTTTAACTATATAAATATGAATAAAATCTACAAATTCTGTCGGATTTGTCTGATTTTTTAAAAAAATGTTAAAATCGTGCGGACTCACATATATACAACAACAATTTCACTTTCGAATGCGGAGGAATATGGGTTTGATTTTATAAATCATCCAGTTGTAAAATCGTCGTTTCTTGCTGTAAAAACACGATTTTGGTATAAACGTTAATAAAACCCCTATATTGCAACCGATTATGCTAATTCCTTCACGGAGTGTTTAATATACATTATTGAACAGTATTATATCACTGGTTTCAATTTCCCCGACAAACCAAAATCTTTCAAAAAATTTCGTATTTGAGAGATTTTTAACTTTATAAATATGAATAAAATATACAAATGCCGTCGGATTTGTCTTATTTCTTAAAAAAATGTTGAATTCGAGTGGAATCACCTATATATAACAACAATTTCACGTTCGCATGCGGAGGAATATGGGTTTGTTTGTGTAAATGGTCCAATTGTAAAAATCGTCGTTTGTTGCGGTAAAAACACGATTTTGGTATAAACGTTAATAAAATCTGTATATTCCAACCGATTGTGCTAATTTTTTCACAGAGTGTTTAATATACACGATTGAACAGTATTATATCAGAGGTTTCGATTTTCCCCACAATTCAAAATCTTTTTTATAAAAATTTCTTTTTTGCGAGATTTTTAACTAAATAAATGTGAATAAAATCTGCAAATTCTGTCGGATTTGTCTGATTTCTCAAAAAAATGTTAGATTCGTGTGGACTCAACCATATATATATATAACAATAATTTCAAGTTCGCTTGCGGATGAAATGGGTTTGTTTGTGTAAACCTTCCTTTTGTAAAAATCGTCGTTCCTTGCGGAAAAACACGATTTTGGTATAAACGTTTATAAAATTTCTATATTCCAACCGATTGTGCTAATTCTTTCAGAGAGTGTTTAATATACATCATTGAACAGTATTATATCACTAGTTTCGATTTTTTTCACAAACCAAAATCTTTAAAAAAATTTCGTTTTTGCGAAATTTTTAACTATATAATTATGAAAAGAATCTACAAATTCTCTCGGATTTGTCTGATTTCTTAAAAAAATGTTAAATTCGTGTGGACTCACCTATATATATGCCAGCAATTTCACGTTCGCATGCGGAGGAATATGGGTTTGTTTGTGTAAATCGTCCAATTAAAAATATCGTCGTTTCTTGTGGTAAAAATTTTATATTGGTATAAACGTTAATAAAATCTCTACAATCCAACCGATTGTGCTAATTCTTTCAGAGAGTGTTTAATATACATGATTGAACAGTATTATATCACTGGTTTCATTTTTGCCAACAAACCAAAATCTTTCAAAAAATTTCGTATTTGCGAGATTTTTAACTATATAATTATGAATAGAATCTACAATTTTTGTCGGATTTGTATGATTTCTTAAAGAAATGTTAAATTCGTGTGGACTCACCTATATATACGGCAACAATTTCACGTTGGTATGCAGAGGAATATGGGTTTGCATGTGTAAATCGTCCAATTGTAAATATCTTCGTTTCTTGCGGTAAAAACACGATTTTGGTATAAACGTTAATAAAATCTCTAAATTACAACCGATTGTGCTAATTCTTTCAGAGAGTGTTTAATATACATGATTCAACTGTATTAAATCACTGGTTTCGATTTTCCTCACAAACCAAAATCTTTCAATAAAATTTCGGTTTTGCGAGATTTTTAATTATATTAATAAGAATAAAATCTGCAAAATCTGTCGGCTTTTTCTGATTTCTTAAAAAAATGTTAAATTCCTGTGGACTCACCTAAATATAACAACAATTTCACGTTCGCATGCGGAGGAATATGGGTTTGTTTGTGTAAATCGTCCAATTGTAAAAATACTCGTTTCTTGCGGTAAAAGCACGTTTTTGGTTTAAACGTTAATAAAATCCCTATAATACAACCGATTGTTCTAAATCTTTCAGAGAGTGTTTAATATACATGATTGAAGAGTACTGTATCACTAGTTACGATTTTCCCCACAAACCAAAATCTTTCAAAAAATTTTGTTTTTGCGAGGTTTTTAACTATATAAATATGAATAAAATCTACAAATTCTGCCGGATTTGTCTGATTTCTTAAAAAAAAATTTAATTCGTGTGGACTCGCATATCTACAACAATAATTTCACTTTCGAATGCGGAGGAATATGGGTTTGTTTTTGTAAATCTTCCAATTGTAAATATCGTCGTTTCTTGCTGTAAAAACACGATTTTGTTATAAACGTTAATAAAATCCCTATATTCCAACCGAATGTGCTAATTCCTTCACAGAGTGTTTAATATACATCACTGAACAGTATTATATCACTAGTTTCGATTTCCTCATCAACCAAAATCATTGAAAAAATTTCGTTTTTGCGAGATTTTTAACTATATAAATATGAATAAAATCGACAAATTCTGACGGATTTGTCAGATTTCTCAAAAAAATGTTAAATTCGTGTGGACTCACCTATATATATGGCAACAATTTCACGCTCGCATGCTGAGGAATATTGGTTTGTTTGTGTAAATCGTCCAATTGTAAATATCGTCGTTTCTTGCGGTAAAAACACGATATTGGTATAAACTTTAATAAAATCTCTACATTCCAACAGATTGTGCTAATTCTTTCAGAGAGTGTTTAATATACGTGATTGAACAGTTTTTTTTTTCTTTCCGGTTTAATTACCACCATGCCCCATGACGCGTAGTCATATTACATGGTTTATTGAAACTTGTTTATCAATTTTGTGTTCATAGGTTTCCCATTGTCTTTTGCTTCACTGTTTCGATGTTTTGTTGATATTCATTATTGTGTTGTATTATTTTATGTTATTCACTGTTGAATGTTTTCTATCCATATCACTATTTTTGAGTTAATTATACTTGTTCTATTTACGCTGTTTATATATATACACTTTTGGTAATTGGATCTTCACTATCACTCTCTTTCACTTAATGAAACTAATATCTTCACTATCATTCTCTTTCACTTATTGAAACTAATTCTATTTACACTATTTACATATATACACTTTTAGTAATTATAACTATAGTGTTTATAATATTTTGCTAATTGAGTGTGTTTACGCATGTTACGAAACTGAGACATATATTTACAATTGTTCAAAGTTTATAGCTTTAATATAGTGCACAAATGACCTCAAATGCTGTTTTATGATGTCCCTATAATTTATTGGCCAATTTCTTCCAGTCCTTGTTGCTTCCTTGAAGACACTGCGCTGTTGGTTCAAGATTTGGCAATCCCACAGAAGATGATCGACTGTTTGGTCAGGTGCTCCGCAAGGACATCCTGGGTTTTCCGAAATTCTGAATCTATAGTAATAAGATCTGAGTTTCCCGTGACCAGTTAGTATAGATGCAAGGTTTGGTGTAGCTGGTATGTTGATTTTCATCCTATCCGTCACTGAAGGAAAAAATCTCTTCGTTAGTGCTCCTTTTGTTGTGTTTGACCACATCCTTTGCCATTTTTCAGTGCTTTTCTTTTTCTCTGCGTCTATTATTGTACTCTTAGGTATTTTATTGTAGATTACTGGTATGTGATCTTCTTCTGTTGCTTGCTTAGCTAATTTATCAGCTATTTCATTTCCATGGATGCCAACATGTGCTTTTATCCATTTAAAGTTAATCTTCCAATGCTGACTAAAGAGGATTTTAAGATTTTGCCTAATTTGCTCTATTATGTATCCATGTTTATCGTTGTTCCTCAATAAATCTATTGTGACTTTGCTGTCTGTGTAAATTGCCACTGTTCGTTCAATATTTGGTATGTCCATTTCCGTTATTATCTTTAGAGCTTGTAGGATTGCTATCTGTTCCGCTTGATTATTTGAGCATTTATTGTTTAGCCTGAATTTTTGTTGTTGGACTACTGTTTTGTTTCTAAATATGACTGCTGCTGCTCCTACTTTTCCATTAATTTTGCTGCCATCTGTGAACACTTCTATTTCGTATTGTTCATTTGTAGCTTCACAGATCTCTATTATTTCTGCAGGATGCATCCACTGTGTTGTATCTACTGGTTCGTCGTACTCCTGTAACAATCCGTGTGTGGCCTTATATATGTTTATCTTCTCTTCTATTATAATCTTTATTGGCTCGACTCCAGCTATGATACAAGATGCATCGTAAGATAGAGTCCTGTATGCTTTCGCCATTTTGATGTTGATCAGTCTTTGGACCCTTTGGTATTTCTTGATGTTATTTCCTTTTGTTAGTGCCTTCTCCCAGACGGGTGCTCCGTACACTAACACAGGAATGATAGCACCTTGATAGATAGTTTTGAGGGCTTCGTGTCCTAGTCCCCACTGGAGTCTTGCAGATTTTGTAAGTTGGTGGATTAGGCCTGTGCACTTTTGCGAGACATATTCTATATGTCGATCAAAGGTCAGTCTACTATCCAGAAATATTCCTAAATATTTCATGGTTTTAACCTGTTCTAGTGGTTGATGATTCATGTAGATTCTAACTTTTCCATTATTTCCAATTCTTCTTCTTGTTACCAATAGGACCTTGGATTTCTCGCTGTTGAAGTGTATTTTGTAGCTTTTTGCCCAATTTTCTATTTTCTTTAGGTCTTGATTAGCAAAGTTTTCAGCTTCTGCTATACTTTGTCCTTTTGTAAGGATGACTAAGTCGTCTGCAAATGCAATTACTTTGGTTTTATCCGTGAATTTCAGGTTTAATAACGAATTATATAATACATTCCAAAAACCTGGACCGCAGCAAGAACCTTGTGGGCATCCTTTGGTCAACTCTTTCTCTATTTTATAGGTGTTGAGCCTTAAACTTGCTTTCCTTTGAGAGAAGTAGTTTCGTGACAAGCGATAAAGATTCCTAGGGCATTGTAGCTCCCTTAAGTTAGCCATAATGCCGGGCCACCACGCTGCGTCGAACGCTCCTTTGACATCTAAACTTACTACAATAGTGAAGTTCATTAGGGTATTTTCTTCTATGGTCTCTTTAACAGCCATCGCTGCATCTATCGTGCTTTTCTGAGGAGTAAATCCATATTGGTTTGTGTTGAACTTCTTTTTGGTATTGATGTGGTGGAGTATCCTATCAATCATTAGCTTTTCTAGGACCTTTCCTCCTATATTCAGTAAGCTGATAGGTCTAAATTTTGAAGCATCTTTACTGTCTTCTTTCCCAGGTTTGGCAATAGGAATGATTACGGAAGTTTTCCATATTCTTGGAAAAAGTCCCTTACTTAGACACTCGTTATACATTTCTGTTGTAAATTTAGGAAAGTGTCTGAATGCGCGGAAAAGAATCTCACTTGTCAGGCCATCTTCTCCCGGTGCTTTTTTAGGATCAAACTTCTTCAATACTCGAATTATTTCTTCCTGTGTGAATTCTCTGTCATCTTCTGTATTTATTTCTTCATTCATCAATTCTCGAATTTCCCTCTGGTGTTGATTATCGGTCAGTGGGTCGTCATCTGGAGTGAAGTGATGAATCATGAGGTTTATTGTACTTGCAGTATCAGCAGTGAATGTTCCATCTGGCTTCAGGAGTGTAGTTAGGCTAGTTGGACTTCTCAGTTTCCCTGCTGCTATTTTGTATATGGCGTTCCATGGATTGGACCCTTCAGTTAGAGTGCAGTACTTCTTCCAGGAGGAGAGTTTTTCGTAGCGTAGTTTGATCTCGTATATTCTCTTCCCGTCTAAGTATTTGCCTTTTCTTTCCATCCTCAGATCTTCATTATTCATAGTTCTTTGGAATCTCCTTCTGAGTGCGTTAACCTTCTTTCTGAGTATCGTTAGCTCCTGAGTCCACCAAGGGACTGTTCTGCCTCTTCTAAAGTTTCCTCGACTGCATTTCTTAAAAGCTTCGTTACATGCTGCTACTATACAAGACTGGTAGTTGTGTATTATTGTTTCCAGTTCTACTAGTTCAGCATTTTTCAACTTTTCCAACAATTCTTTTTGTATGTCTTCATTTTCTATTTCTTTGCATTGGAATTTGTTTACAACATTTGCTTTTAGCCGGTCATCGAACTTCGTCATGTCTCCAGTCTTGGTGTTGAATCTGTACCCTGTGTAGTTCTCAGTCTCTCCGCAGTAATAACCTTTCTTGATATTTATTTTGAATGTGATATTGTTGTGGTCGCAACAGCTTTCTTCTTCCCCACACCTCCAGTCCTCAAAGTATCCTAGGATTAAACTGTTACATATGGTTAAATCAATACGACTTTTCCCTCTTATTGTCTCAAATGTGGGGGCAGCCACGTTTTCATTCATTACATATAAATTACTTGTTAACAGAAAATCTTCCAGTATCTCCCCACGTCTGTTTGTTACAGTATCATGCCACAAAGTGTTTCTTGAGTTGCTATCAACGCATATTATAGTTCCTACCCCTTGTGCATGATTAATTATGTTTTCAATCTTGCGGATGTCTATTCCGATATCTTTAGTGATATCACAGTAAACGCTTGCTGCATAAATCTTATCCTGCTGGGATCTTATTTCTACAACGACGCAGTCCTCATCAGAGAGTTGGTTGATTAATATTACATCCATTTCTTTGTTGTTTGCGATTATTGCTGCTCTCTTTCTTTCGCTTCCATTACTATATGTTCTATAAGTTTTTGGAATTCCTGCCACCTTGTTGTTAATTGTATACGGTTCCTGTATAAATGCAAGATCAATGTTCGACTCCCGTATCATGTTAGCTAAGTAGGTTGTAGCCACTTTTTTATGCTGTAAATTAATTTGTAGGCATTTAAGGCTAGCTGTTAATGGGTTTACCATTTCAATATTCGGTATTTTGTCTGTATCTCTCTATCATCATTTGGTAGCAGCTGCAGTTCTTGTTGTCTAATGATGAATGGTTCACATCTACTGTGTTATCTTTGTTATACTTGTTGTAGTTAGTACAATTTATACATTGGTACTGGTCTCTAGTGGTGTTACAGTCCTTTCCTGCATGGTTTTTTGTGCAGTGAGGGCAAGTGATTTCTCCTTTACAGTCTTGTGCCCTATGATTGAATTTGCTACATTTAAAACATCTATTGACTTTTATGTAGTCATCACCACCGCACAAGTGCCATCCAATTTTCAATTTTTTAGCCAGTATGATTTTCCTTGCTTGTGGTGATACTTCAATGATCAGGTTTTTCCTTTTGCTTCTGTCCTGGAACATAAATTTGGGTACCAAGTCTTCCTGCTTTAGATTTAGCTCGTCGTTCTGATGCAATATCGCCTCTCTTGCATCTTCTACTGCTGGTTCCTCTGGAACATTGAATATAATCAATCTGGGTTTTCTAAGCTTTTTAATATTAGCTTCTAGTTCTATACCACACTTCTCATTGATGTTTTTGCAGATTGTGTCTGTTTCTACCCTGTTTTGAGTTTCAATTACCAAATTTCCATTCTTCAGAGCCTTGAACGAGCTTACCCCTACCTTCAATTCAGTAGGGTTTAATTTAGTTTTAATTAATGTTTTCATGTACTCAGAACTTTGTTGAGTTTTACTTCTTACGACAAGTTGGAATCCTTTCTTCTCTTTTGTTTTTCCCTCATTCCTTTTCACCGCTCCTGAGTACAAATTTTGTGTAGTTGGAGCCTGACTTTCTAGTAGCTGCAATGATTGTTGCATTTGTAGTTCTTTTATTAATTTGTCTTTTTCAATACTTTCCAGCATTATGTTATTGAACGTTTCCCTTAAAGCATTTACTGATTTCATTATTTTTTCTTTGTGTTCTTTTTTTAGGTAACCATTTATTTCAGCAATGTCAGATAAATTAGTCAAGTTAACCTCCACTTGCACCTCTAAATTTTTCTCCATGGTTGTAGTACTAATAGAATATAAATGCACTAATAAGGTATTTCCCTAGGCACTTGAGAAAGTACACTTTATTAACACAACAGTATCATTGACGAGGTCTTCTCAATCGCACCTATAAGGCTTCACTCTCCAGATCTGACGCACCTATAAGCCTTCTCTCCCTTGATGCACGTGAATGGTTTTTCGACTCACTGCACACTGGATCACGTTTGCAGACATTAAGCGATCCGCCAGCCGAACAATTTTACTTATTGAAATTCACCGGATCCTTACTCACCACTTTAGCATTCTATATCACAACTATAATGAATCCTACGATACTAACACTCACAGACCTACCAAATCAAATATACTTTTGAAAACCAATCACTTTTCCTACACAAATGTTCAACGAACTCTCAAATACACTGTTAAAGTACAACTTGATCATAACCCTCACCACACACAAGTCGCCATCTATATCACTGGTTTCAATTTTCCCCACAAACCAAAATCTTTCAAAAAATTTCGTATTTTCGAGATTTTTAACTATATAAATATGAATAAAATATACAAATTCCGTCGGATTTGCCTTATTTCTTAAAAAAATGATAAACTCGAATGGAATCACCTATATATAACAACAATTTCACGTTCGCATGCGGAGGAAAATGGCTTTGTTTGTGTAAATGGTCCAATTGTAAAAATCGTCGTTCCTTGCGGTAAATACACGATTTTGTTATAAACGTTAATAAAATCTCTATATTCCAACCGATTGTGCTAATTCTTTCAGAGTGTGTTTAATATACATGATTGAACAGTAAAATATCAGAGGTTTCGATTTTCCCCACAAACCAAAATCTTAAAAAAAAAATTTATTTTTGCGAGATTTGTAACTATATAAATATGAATAAAATCTTCAAATTTTGTCGGATATGTCTGATTTCTTAAAAAAATGTTAAATTCGTGTGGAATCACCTATATATACCAACAATTTCACGATCGCATGCGGAGGACTATGGGTTTGTTTGTGTAAATCGTCCAATTGTAAAAATACTTGTTTCTTGCGGTAAAAGCACGATTTTGGTATAAACGTTAATAAAATCTCTAAATGACAACCGTTTGTGCTAATTCTTTCAGAGAGTGTTTAATATACAGGATTGAACAGTACTATATCACTAGTAACGATTTTCCCCACAAACCAAAATCATTCAAAAAATTTTGTTTTTGCGAAATTTTTAACTATATAAATATGAATAAAATCTACAAATTCTGTCGGATTTGTCTGATTTCTTAAAAAAATGTTAAATTCATGTGGACTCACATATATACAACAACAATTTCACTTTCGAATGCGGACGAATATGGGTTTGTTTTTGTGAATCATCCAATTGTAAATATCGTCGTTTCTTGCTGTAAAAACACGATTTTGGTATAAAAGTTAATAAAATCCCTATATTCCAAACGATTGTGCGAATTCCTTCACAGAGTGTTTAATATACATGACCGAACAGTATTATATCACTAGTTTCGATTTCCTCACAAACCAAAATCATTCAAAAAATTCGTTTTTGCGAGATTTTTAACTATATAAATAAATTCGTTTTTGCGAGATTTTTAACTATATAAATATGAATAAAATCTACAAATTCTCTTGGATTTGTCGGATTTGTTAAAAAAATGTTAAATTGGTGTGGACCCACCGATATATAGCAACAATTTTACGTTCGCATGCTGAGGAATATGGGTTTGTTTGTGTAAATCGTCCAATTGTAAATATCGTCGTTTCTTGCGTTAAAAAAAACAATTTTGGTATAAGCGTTAATAAAAGCTCTATATTCCAACCGATTGTGCTGAATCTTTCAGACAGTATTTAATATATATTATTGAACAGTATTATATCACTGGTTTCGATTTTCCCTACAAACCAAAATCTTTCAAAAAAGTTCGTTTTTGCGAAATTTTTAACTATATAAATATGAAGAAAATCTACAAATTCTGTCGGAAATGTCTGATTCCTTAAAAAAATGTTAAATTCGTGTGGACTCACATATATAGAACAACAATTTCACTTTCGAATGCGGAGGAATATGGGTTTGTTTTTGTAAATCATCCAATTGTAAATATCGTCGTTTCTTGCTGTAAAAACACGATTTTGGTATAAACGTTAATAAAATCCCTATATTCCAACCGATTGTGCTGATTCTTTCACACAGTGTTTAATATACATGATTGAATAGTATTATATCACTAGTTTCGATTTCCTCACAAACCAAAATCTTTCAAAAAAGCTCGTTTTTGCGAGAATTTTAACTATATAAAAATAAATAATATCTACAAATTCCGTCGGATTTGTCTAATTTCTTAAAAAAATGTTAAATTCGTAAGGACTCACCTATATATAGCAACAATTTCACGTTCGCATGCGGAGGAATATGGGTTTTTTGTGTAAATGGTCCAATTGTAAAAATCATCGTTTCTTGCTGTGAAAACATGATTTTGGTATAATTGTTAATAAAATTTCCATATTACAACCGATTGTGCTAATTCTTTCAGAGAGTGTTTAATATACATGATTCTACAGTATTACATCACTGGTTTCGAGTTTCCTCACAAACCAAAATCTTTCAATAAATTTCGGTTTTGCGAGATTTTTAAGTATATAAATAAGAATAAAATCTGCAAATTCTGTCGGCTTTTTCTGATTTCTTAAAAAAATGTTAAATTCGTATGGACTCACCTATATATAACAATAATTACACGTTTGCATGCGGAGGAATATGGGTTTGTTTGTGTAAATCGTCCAATTGTAAAAATCCTCGTTTCTTGCGGTAAAAAAACAATTTAGGTATGAACGTTAATAAAAGCTCCATATTCCAACCGATTGTGCTAATTCTTTGAGATAGTGTTTAATATACATGTTTGAACAGTATTATATCACTGGTTTCAATTTTCCCCACAAACCAAAATCTTTAAAAAAAGTTCGATTTTGAAAAATTTTTAACTATATAAATATGAATAAAATCTGCAAATTCCGTGGGATTTGTCTAATTTCTTAAAAAAATGTAAAATTCGTGCGGACTCACCTATATATAGCAACAATATCACGTTCGCATGCGGAGGAATATGGGTTTCTTTATGTAAATCGTCCAATTGTAAATATCGTCGTTTCTTGCGGTAAAAAAACAATTTAGGTATTAAAGTTAATAAAAGCTCTATATTCCAACCGATTGTGCTAATTCTTTCAGATAGTGTTTAATATACATTATTGAACAGTATTATATCACTGGTTTCAATTTTCCCGACAAACCAAAATCTTTCAAAAAATTTCGTATTTGCGAGATTTTTAAGTATATAAATAAGAATAAAATCTGCAAATTCTGTCGGCTTTTTCTGGTTTCTTAAAAAAATATTAAATTCGTGTGGACTCACATATATATAACAATAATTTCACGTACGCATGCAGATGAATATGGGATTGTATGTGTAAATCTTCCAATTGTAAATATTTTCGTTTCTTTCGGTAAAAACACGATTTTGTTATAAACGTTAATAAAATCTCTATATTCCAAAGGATTGTGCTAATTCTTTCAGAGAGTGTTTAATATACATGATTGAACACTATTATATCACTGGATTTGATTTTCCCCTCTAACCAAAATTTTTAAAAAAATTTTCGTTTCTGCGAAATTTTTAACTATACAAATATGAATAAAATCTACAAATTCTGTCGGAAATGTCTGATTTCTTAAAAAAATGTTAAATTCGTCTGGACTCACCTATATATATGGCAACAATTTCACGTTGGCATGCGGAGGAATATATGTTTGTTTGTGAAAATCGTGCAATTGTAAAAATCGTCGTTTCTTGCTTTAAAAACACGAATTTGGTATAAATGATAATAAAATTTCTAAATTACAACGGATTGTGCTAATTCTTTCAGAGAGTGTTTAATATACATGATTGAAGAGTATTATATCACTGGTTTCGATTTTCCTCACAAACCAAAATCATTCATTAAATTTCGGTTTTGCGAGATTTTTAAGTATATAAATAAGAATAAAATCTGCAAAAACTGTCGGCTTTTTCTGATTTCTTAAAAAAATGTTAAATTCGTGTGGACCCACCTATATATCACAACAATTTCACGTTCGCATGCTTAGGAATATGGGTTTGTTTGTGTAAATTGTCCAATTGTAAATATCGTCGTTTCTTGCGGAAAAATACGATTTTGGTATAAACGTTAATAAAATAAATATATTGCAACCGATTGTGCTAATTCTTTCAGAGAGTGTTTAATATACATGATTGAACAGTATTATATCACTGGTTTCGATTTTCCCCACAAACCAAAATCTATCAAAAATTTCGTTTTTGCGAGGTTTTTAACTATATAAATAGGAATAATATCTACAAATTCTGTCGGATTTGTCTGATTTCTTAAAAAAATGTTAAATTCGTGTGGACTCACATATATACAACAACAATTTCACTTTCGAATGCGGAGGAATATGGGTTTGTTTTTGTAAATCATCCAATTGTAAAAATCGTCGTTTCTTGCGGTAAAAGCACGTTTTTGGTATAAACGATAATAAAATCTCTATATTCCAACCAATTGTGCTAATTCTTTCAGAGAGTGTTTAATATACATTATTGAACAGTATTATGTCACTGGTTTCAATTTTCCCGATAAACCAAAATCTTTCAAAAAATTTCGTGTTTGAGAGATTTTTAACTATATCAATATGAATAAAATCTACAAATTCTGTTGGATTTGTCGGATTTGTTAAAAAAATGTTAAATTCGTGTGGAATCATTGTATATATAACAACAATTTCACGTTCGAATGCGGAGGATTTTGGGTTTGGTTGTGTAAATCGTCCAATTGTAAAAATTGTCGTTTCTTGCGATATAAACACGATTTTGGTATAAACGATAATAAAATCTCTATATTCCAACCGACTGTGCTAATTCTTTCAGAGAGTGTTTAAAATACATGATTGAACAGTATTATATTACTTGTTTCGATTTCCCCACAAACCAAAATCTTTCAAAAAATTTCGTTTTTGCGAGATTTGTAACTATATAAATATGAATAAAATCTAAAAATTCCGTCGGAATTGACTAATTTCTTAAAAAAATATTAAATTCGTGTGGACCCACCGATATATAGCAAGAATTTCACGTTCGCATCCTGAGGAATATGGGTTTGTTTGTGTAAATTGTCCAATTGTAGAAATCGTCCTTTCTTGCGGTGAAAACACGATTTTGGTATAAACGTTAATAAAATCTCCATATTACAACCGATTGTGCTAATTCTTTCCGAGAGTGTTTAATATACATGATTCAACAGTATTATATCACTGGTTTCGATTTTCCTCACAAACCAAAATGTTTCAATAAATTTCGGTTTTGCGAGATATTTAAGTATATAAATAAGAATAAAATCTGCAAATTCTGTCGGCTTTGTCTGATTTCTTAAAAAAATGTTAAATTCGTGTGGACTCACCTATATATAGCAACAATTTCACGTTCGCATGCGGAGGAATATGGGTTTTTTGTGTAAATGGTCCAATTGTAAAAATCATCGTTTCTTGCTGTGAAAACATGATTTTGGTATAATTGTTAATAAAATTTCCATATTACAACCGATTGTGCTAATTCTTTCAGAGAGTGTTTAATATACATGATTCTACAGTATTACATCACTGGTTTCGAGTTTCCTCACAAACCAAAATCTTTCAATAAATTTCGGTTTTGCGAGATTTTTAAGTATATAAATAAGAATAAAATCTGCAAATTCTGTCGGCTTTTTCTGATTTCTTAAAAAAATGTTAAATTCGTATGGACTCACCTATATATAACAATAATTACACGTTTGCATGCGGAGGAATATGGGTTTGTTTGTGTAAATCGTCCAATTGTAAAAATCCTCGTTTCTTGCGGTAAAAAAACAATTTAGGTATGAACGTTAATAAAAGCTCCATATTCCAACCGATTGTGCTATATCTTTGAGATAGTGTTTAATATACATGTTTGAACAGTATTATATCACTGGTTTCAATTTTCCCCACAAACCAAAATCTTTAAAAAAAGTTCGATTTTGAAAAATTTTTAACTATATAAATATGAATAAAATCTGCAAATTCCGTGGGATTTGTCTAATTTCTTAAAAAAATGTAAAATTCGTGCGGACTCACCTATATATAGCAACAATATCAAGTTCGCATGCGGAGGAATATGGGTTTCTTTATGTAAATCGTCCAATTGTAAATATCGTCGTTTCTTGCGGTAAAAAAACAATTTAGGTATTAAAGTTAATAAAAGCTCTATATTCCAACCGATTGTGCTAATTCTTTCAGATAGTGTTTAATATACATTATTGAACAGTATTATATCACTGGTTTCAATTTTCCCGACAAACCAAAATCTTTCAAAAAATTTCGTATTTGCGAGATTTTTAAGTATATAAATAAGAATAAAATCTGCAAATTCTGTCGGCTTTTTCTGGTTTCTTAAAAAAATATTAAATTCGTGTGGACTCACATATATATAACAATAATTTCACGTACGCATGCAGATGAATATGGGATTGTATGTGTAAATCTTCCAATTGTAAATATTTTCGTTTCTTTCGGTAAAAACACGATTTTGTTATAAACGTTAATAAAATCTCTATATTCCAAAGGATTGTGCTAATTCTTTCAGAGAGTGTTTAATATACATGATTGAACACTATTATATCACTGGATTTGATTTTCCCCTCTAACCAAAATTTTTAAAAAAATTTTCGTTTCTGCGAAATTTTTAACTATACAAATATGAATAAAATCTACAAATTCTGTCGGAAATGTCTGATTTCTTAAAAAAATGTTAAATTCGTGTGGACTCACCTATATATATGGCAACAATTTCACGTTGGCATGCGGAGGAATATATGTTTGTTTGTGAAAATCGTGCAATTGTAAAAATCGTCGTTTCTTGCTTTAAAAACACGAATTTGGTATAAATGATAATATAATTTCTAAATTACAACGGATTGTGCTAATTCTTTCAGAGAGTGTTTAATATACATGATTGAAGAGTATTATATCACTGGTTTCGATTTTCCTCACAAACCAAAATCATACATTAAATTTCGGTTTTGCGAGATTTTTAAGTATATAAATAAGAATAAAATCTGCAAAAACTGTCGGCTTTTTCTGATTTCTTAAAAAAATGTTAAATTCGTGTGGACCCACCTATTTATCACAACAATTTCACGTTCGCATGCTTAGGAATATGGGTTTGTTTGTGTAAATTGTCCAATTGTAAATATCGTCGTTTCTTGCGGAAAAATACGATTTTGGTATAAACGTTAATAAAATAAATATATTGCAACCGATTGTGCTAATTCTTTCAGAGAGTGTTTAATATACATGATTGAACAGTATTATATCACTGGTTTCGATTTTCCCCACAAACCAAAATCTATCAAAAATTTCGTTTTTGCGAGGTTTTTAACTATATAAATAGGAATAATATCTACAAATTCTGTCGGATTTGTCTGATTTCTTAAAAAAATGTTAAATTCGTGTGGACTCACATATATACAACAACAATTTCACTTTCGAATGCGGAGGAATATGGGTTTGTTTTTGTAAATCATCCAATTGTAAAAATCGTCGTTTCTTGCGGTAAAAGCACGTTTTTGGTATAAACGATAATAAAATCTCTATATTCCAACCAATTGTGCTAATTCTTTCAGAGAGTGTTTAATATACATTATTGAACAGTATTATGTCACTGGTTTCAATTTTCCCGATAAACCAAAATCTTTCAAAAAATTTCGTGTTTGAGAGATTTTTAACTATATCAATATGAATAAAATCTACAAATTCTGTTGGATTTGTCGGATTTGTTAAAAAAATGTTAAATTCGTGTGGAATCATTGTATATATAACAACAATTTCACGTTCGAATGCGGAGGAATTTGGGTTTGGTTGTGTAAATCGTCCAATTGTAAAAATTGTCGTTTCTTGCGATATAAACACGATTTTGGTATAAACGATAATAAAATCTCTATATTCCAACCGACTGTGCTAATTCTTTCAGAGAGTGTTTAAAATACATGATTGAACAGTATTATATTACTTGTTTCGATTTCCCCACAAACCAAAATCTTTCAAAAAATTTCGTTTTTGCGAGATTTGTAACTATATAAATATGAATAAAATCTAAAAATTCCGTCGGAATTGACTAATTTCTTAAAAAAATATTAAATTCGTGTGGACCCACCGATATATAGCAAGAATTTCACGTTCGCATCCTGAGGAATATGGGTTTGTTTGTGTAAATTGTCCAATTGTAGAAATCGTCCTTTCTTGCGGTGAAAACACGATTTTGGTATAAACGTTAATAAAATCTCCATATTACAACCGATTGTGCTAATTCTTTCCGAGAGTGTTTAATATACATGATTCAACAGTATTATATCACTGGTTTCGATTTTCCTCACAAACCAAAATGTTTCAATAAATTTCGGTTTTGCGAGATATTTAAGTATATAAATAAGAATAAAATCTGCAAATTCTGTCGGCTTTGTCTGATTTCTTAAAAAAATGTTAAATTCGTGTGGACTCACCTATATATAACAACAATTTCTCGTTCGCATGCGGAGGAATATGGGTTTGTTTGTGCAAATCGTCCAATTGTAAAAATCTTCGTTTCTTGCGGTAAAAACACGATTTTGGTATAAACGTTAATAAAATCTCTATATTCAAACCGATTGTGCTAATTCTTTCAGAGAGTGTTTAATATACATGATTGAACAGTATTATACCACTAGTTTCGATTTCCCCACAAACCAAAATGTTTCAAAAAATTTCGTTTTGGGAGATTTTAAACTATTTAAATATGAATAATATCTACAAATTCTGTCGGATTTGTCTGATTTCTTAAGAAAATGTTAAATTCGTGTGGACACACCTATATATAACAACAATTTCACGTGCTCATGCGGAGGAATATGGGTTTGTTTGCGTAAATCGTCCATTTGTAAAAATCGTCGTTCCTTGCGGTAAAATCACGATTTTGATATAAACGTTAATAAAATCTCTATTTTCCAACCGATTGTGCTAATTCTTTCAGAGAGTGTTTAATATACATGATTGAACAGTATTATATCACTAGTTTAGATTTTCCTCACAAACCAAAATCTTTCAAATATTTGGTTTTTGCGAGATTTTTAACTATATATATTTATGAATAGAATCAACTAATTCTGTCGGATTTGTCTGATTTCTTAAAAAAATGTTAAATTCGTGAGGACTCACCTATATATTACACCAATTTCACTTTCGCTTGCGGAGGAATATGGGTTTGTTTGTGTAAATCGTCCATTTGTAAATATCGTCGTTTCTTGCGGTAAAAACACGATTTTGGTATAAACGTTAATAAAATCTCTATATTAAAACCGATTGTGCTAATTCTTTCAGAGAGTGTTTAATATTCAAGATTGAACAGTACTGTATCACTGGTTTCGAATTTCCCCACAAACCAAAATCTTTCAGAAAATTTCGTTTTTGCGAGGTTTCTAAATATATACATATGAATAATATCTGCAAATTCTGTCGGATTTGTCTGGTTTCTTAAAAAAATGTTAAATTCGTGAGGACTCACCTATATATATGGCAACAATTTCACGTTCGCATGCGGAGGAATATGGTTTAGTTTGTGTAAATCGTCCAATTGTACATATCGTCGTTTCTTGCGGTAAAAACACGATTTTGTTATAAACGTTAATAAAATCTCTATATTCCAACAGATTGTGCTAATTCTTTCAGAGAGTGTTTAATACACAAGATTTAACAGTACTATATCACTGATTTTGATTTTCCCCGCAAACCAAAATCTTTGAAATAATTTCGTTTTTGCGAGATTTTTAACTATATATATATATATATATATATATATATATATATATATATATGAATAAAATCTACAAATTCTGTCGGATTTGTCTGATTTCTTAAAAAAAATGTTAAATTCGTGTGGACTCACCTACAAATCACAACAATTTCACTTTCGCATGCGGAGGAATATGGGTTTGTTTGTGTAAATCGTCCAATTGTAAATATCGTCGTTTCTTGCTGTAAAAAAACGATTTTGGAATAAACGTTAATAAAATCTCTATATTCTAACCGATTGTGCTAATTCTTTCAGAGAGTGTTTAATATACATAACTGAACACTATTATATCACTGGTTTCGATTCTCCCCTCAAACCAAAATCTTTAAAAAATTTTGTTTTTGCGAGATTTGTAACTATATAAATATGAATAAATTCTACAAATTTTGTCGGATATGTCTGATTTTTAAAAAAAAAGTTAAATTCGTGTGGAATGACCTATATATAACAACAATTTCACGTTCGCATGCGGAGGAATATGGGTTTGTTTGTGTCAATCGTACAATTGTAAATATCGTCGTTTCTTGCGGTAAAAACACGATTTTGGTATAAACGTTAATACAATCTCTAAATGATAACCGATTGTGCTAATTCTATCAGA
The DNA here is from genome assembly GCF_040183065.1 of Periplaneta americana. Taxonomy (NCBI): domain Eukaryota; kingdom Metazoa; phylum Arthropoda; class Insecta; order Blattodea; family Blattidae; genus Periplaneta; species Periplaneta americana. The sequence goes on from NC_091127.1 coordinate 93,688,929, forward strand.
GAGTGTTTAATATACATGATTGAACAGTATTATATCACTGGTTTAGATTTTCCTCAAAAACGAAAATCTTTCAAAAAATTTCGTTTTTGAGTGATTTGTAAGTATATAAATAAGAATAAAACCTGCAAATTCTGTCGGTTTTTCTGATTTCTTAAAAAAATGTTAATTTCGTGTGGACTCACCTATATATAACAACAATTTCACGTTCGCATGCGGAGAAATATGGGTTTGTTTGTGTAAATAATCCAAATGAAGAATTCTGCGTTTCCTGCGGTAAAAACAAGATTTTGGTATAAACTTTAATAAAATCTCTATATTCCAACCGAATGTGCTAATTCTTTCACAGAGTGTTTAATATACATGATTGAACAGTATTATATCACTAGTTTCGATATCCCCACAAACCAAAATCTTTAAAAAAATTCGATTTTGCGATATTTTTACTATATAAATATGAAAAAAAAATCTACAAATTCGATGGGATTTGTCTGAGTTCTAAAAAAAATGTTAAATTCGTGTGGACTCACCTATATATATGGAAAAAATTTCACGTTCGCATGCGGAGGAATATGGGTTTGTTTGTGTAAATCGTCCAATTGTAAATGTCGTCGATTTTTGCGGTAAAAGCACGATTTTGGTATAAACGTTAATAAAATCTGTATTTTGCAACCGATTGTGCTACTTCTTTCAGAGAGTGTTTAATATACATGATTGAACAGTATTATATCACTGGTTTCGATTTTCCCCACAAGCCAAAATCTTTAAAAAAATTTCGTTTTTACGAGATTTTAACGATATAAATATGAATAAAATCTACAAATTCTGTCGGATTTGTCTGAATTCTTAAAAAAATGTTAAATTCCTGTGGACTCACCTATATATAAGAACAATTTCACGTTCGTATGCGGAGGGATATGGGTTTCTTTGTCAAAATCGTCCAATTGTAAAAATCGTCGTTTCTTGCGGTAAAAACACGATTTTGGTATAAACGTTAATAAAATCTCTATATTCTAACCGATTGTCCCAATTCTTTCTGAGAGTGTTTAATTTTCTTGATTGAACAGTCTTATATCACTGGTTTCGTTCTTCCCCACAAACAAAATCTTTCAAAAAATTTCGTTTTTGCGAGATTTTTAACTGTATAAAAATGAATAAAATCTACAAATTCTGTCGGATTTGTCTGAATTCTTAAAAAAAATGTTAAATTCGTGTGGAATCACCTATATATTACAACAATTTCACGTTCGCATGCGGAGGAATATGGGTTTGTTTGTGTAAATCGTCCATTTGTAAATATCGTCGTTTCTTGCGGTAAAAACATGATTTTGGTATAAACGTTAATAAAATCTCTATATTAAAACCGATTGTGCTAATTCTTTCAGAGAGTGTTTAATACATATGATTGAACAGAACTGTATCACTGGTTTCGATTTTCCCCCCAAACCAAAATCTTTCAAAAAAATTCGTTTTTGCGAGATTTTTAACTATATAAATAAGAATAGAATCTGCAAATTTTGTCGGAATTGTCTGAACGTGAAATTGTTGCCATATATATAGGTGACTCCACACGAATTTAACATTTTTTTAAGAAATCAGACAAATCCGACAGAATTTGTGGATTTTATTCATATTTATATAGTTAAAAATATCGGAAAAACGAAATTTTTTGAAAGATTATGGTTGGTGGGGAAAATCGAAACCTGTGATATAATACTGTTCAATCATGTATATTAAACACTCTGTGAAAGAATTATCACAATCAGATGGAATATAGAGATTTTATTAACGTTTATACCAAAATGGTGTTTTTACCACAAGAAACGACGATTTTTTCAATTGGATGATTTATGCAAACAAACCCACATCTCTGCATGCGAACGTGAAATTGTTGTGATATATAGGTGAATTCACATGAATTTAACTATTTTTTTAAGAAATTAGACAAATCCCATTCAATTTGTAGATTTTATTCATATTTTTATAGTTAAAAATCTCGCAAAAACGAAATTTTTTGAAAGATTTTGGTTTGTGGGGAAAATCGAATCCAGTGATATAATACTGTTCAATCATGTATATTAAACACTCTGTGACAGAATTAGCACAATCGGTTGGAATATAGAGGTTATATTAACGTTTATAGCAAAATCGTTTTTTTACCGCAAGAAACGACGATTTTTACCATTTGGTCGATTTACACAAACAAACCCACATTCCTCTGCATGCGAACGTGAAATTGTTGTTATATATAGGTGAGTCCACATGAATGTAACACTTTTTTAAGAAATGAGACAAATCCCACGGAATTTGTGGTTTTTATTCATATTTAGATAGTTAAAAATCTCGCAAAAACGAAATTTTTTGAAAGTTTTTGGTTTGTGGGGAAAATCGAAACCAGTGATATAATACTGTTCAATCATGTATATTAAACACTCTGTGAAAGAATTAGCACAATCGGTAGGAATATAGGGGTTTTTTTTTTTTTTTTTTTTCTTTCCGGTTTAATTACCACCATGCCCCATGACGCGTAGTCATATTACATGGTTTATTGAAACTTGTTTATCAATTTTGTGTTCATAGGTTTCCCATTGTCTTTTGCTTCACTGTTTCGTTGATATTCGTTATTGTGTTGTATTATTTTATGTTATTCACTGTTGAATGTTCTCTATCCATATCACTATTTTTGAGTTAATTATACTTGTTCTATTTACGCTGTTTATATATATACACTTTTGGTAATTGGATCTTCACTATCACTCTCTTTCACTTAATGAAACTAATATCTTCACTATCATTCTCTTTCACTTATTGAAACTAATTCTATTTACACTATTTACATATATACACTTTTAGTAATTATAACTATAGTGTTTATAATATATTGCTAATTGAGTGTGTTTACGCATGTTACGAAACTGAGACATATATTTACAATTGTTCAAAGTTTATAGCTTTAATATAGTGCACAAATGACCTCAAATGCTGTTGTATGATGTCCCTATAATTTATTGGCCAATTTCTTCCACTCCTTGTTGCTTCCTTGAAGACACTGCGCTGTTGGTTCAAGATTTGGGAATCCCACAGAAGATGATCGACTGTTTGGTCAGGTGCTCCGCAAGGACATCCTGGGTTTTCCGAAATTCTGAATCTATAGTAATAAGATCTGAGTTTCCCGTGACCAGTTAGTATAGATGCAAGGTTAGGTGTAGCTGGTATGTTGATTTTCATCCTATCCGTCACTGAAGGAAAAAAATCTCTTCGTTAGTGCTCCTTTTGTTGTGTTTGACCACATCCTTTGCCATTTTTCAGTGCTTTTCTTTTTCTCTGCGTCTATTATTGTACTCTTAGGTATTTTATTGTAGATTACTGGTATGTGATCTTCTTCTGTTGCTTGCTTAGCTAATTTATCAGCTATTTCATTTCCATGGATGCCAACATGTGCTTTTATCCATTTAAAGTTAATCTTCCAATGCTGACTAAAGAGGATTTTAAGATTTTGCCTAATTTGCTCTATTATGTATCCATGTTTATCGTTGTTCCTCAATAAATCTATTGTGACTTTGCTGTCTGTGTAAATTGCCACTGTTCGTTCAATATTTGGTATGTCCATTTCCGTTATTATCTTTAGAGCTTGTAGGATTGCTATCTGTTCCGCTTGATTATTTGAGCATTTATTGTTTAGCCTGAATTTTTGTTGTTGGACTACTGTTTTGTTTCTAAATATGACTGCTGCTGCTCCTACTTTTCCATTAATTTTGCTGCCATCTGTGAACACTTCTATTTCGTATTGTTCATTTGTAGCTTCACAGATCTCTATTATTTCTGCAGGATGCATCCACTGTGTTGTATCTACTGGTTCGTCGTACTCCTGTAACAATCCGTGTGTGGCCTTATATATGTTTATCTTCTCTTCTATTATAATCTTTATTGGCTCGACTCCAGCTATGATACAAGATGCATCGTAAGATAGAGTCCTGTATGCTTTCGCCATTTTGATGTTGATCAGTCTTTGGACCCTTTGGTATTTCTTGATGTTATTTCCTTTTGTTAGTGCCTTCTCCCAGACGGGTGCTCCGTACACTAACACAGGAATGATAGCACCTTGATAGATAGTTTTGAGGGCTTCGTGTCCTAGTCCCCACTGGAGTCTTGCAGATTTTGTAAGTTGGTGGATTAGGCCTGTGCACTTTTGCGAGACATATTCTATATGTCGATCAAAGGTCAGTCTACTATCCAGAAATATTCCTAAATATTTCATGGTTTTAACCTGTTCTAGTGGTTGATGATTCATGTAGATTCTAACTTTTCCATTATTTCCAATTCTTCTTCTTGTTACCAATAGGACCTTGGATTTCTCGCTGTTGAAGTGTATTTTGTAGCTTTTTGCCCAATTTTCTATTTTCTTTAGGTCTTGATTAGCAAAGTTTTCAGCTTCTGCTATACTTTGTCCTTTTGTAAGGATGACTAAGTCGTCTGCAAATGCAATTACTTTGGTTTTATCCGTGAATTTCAGGTTTAATAACGAATTATATAATACATTCCAAAAACCTGGACCGCAGCAAGAACCTTGTGGGCATCCTTTGGTCAACTCTTTCTCTATTTTATAGGTGTTGAGCCTTAAACTTGCTTTCCTTTGAGAGAAGTAGTTTCGTGACAAGCGATAAAGATTCCTAGGGCATTGTAGCTCCCTTAAGTTAGCCATAATGCCGGGCCACCACGCTGCGTCGAACGCTCCTTTGACATCTAAACTTACTACAATAGTGAAGTTCATTAGGGTATTTTCTTCTATGGTCTCTTTAACAGCCATCGCTGCATCTATCGTGCTTTTCTGAGGAGTAAATCCATATTGGTTTGTGTTGAACTTCTTTTTGGTATTGATGTGGTGGAGTATCCTATCAATCATTAGCTTTTCTAGGACCTTTCCTCCTATATTCAGTAAGCTGATAGGTCTAAATTTTGAAGCATCTTTACTGTCTTCTTTCCCAGGTTTGGCAATAGGAATGATTACGGAAGTTTTCCATATTCTTGGAAAAAGTCCCTTACTTAGACACTCGTTATACATTTCTGTTGTAAATTTAGGAAAGTGTCTGAATGCGCGGAAAAGAATCTCACTTGTCAGGCCATCTTCTCCCGGTGCTTTTTTAGGATCAAACTTCTTCAATACTCGAATTATTTCTTCCTGTGTGAATTCTCTGTCATCTTCTGTATTTATTTCTTCATTCATCAATTCTCGAATTTCCCTCTGGTGTTGATTATCGGTCAGTGGGTCGTCATCTGGAGTGAAGTGATGAATCATGAGGTTTATTGTACTTGCAGTATCAGCAGTGAATGTTCCATCTGGCTTCAGGAGTGTAGTTAGGCTAGTTGGACTTCTCAGTTTCCCTGCTGCTATTTTGTATATGGCGTTCCATGGATTGGACCCTTCAGTTAGAGTGCAGTACTTCTTCCAGGAGGAGAGTTTTTCGTAGCGTAGTTTGATCTCGTATATTCTCTTCCCGTCTAAGTATTTGCCTTTTCTTTCCATCCTCAGATCTTCATTATTCATAGTTCTTTGGAATCTCCTTCTGAGTGCGTTAACCTTCTTTCTGAGTATCGTTAGCTCCTGAGTCCACCAAGGGACTGTTCTGCCTCTTCTAAAGTTTCCTCGACTGCATTTCTTAAAAGCTTCGTTACATGCTGCTACTATACAAGACTGGTAGTTGTGTATTATTGTTTCCAGTTCTACTAGTTCAGCATTTTTCAACTTTTCCAACAATTCTTTTTGTATGTCTTCATTTTCTATTTCTTTGCATTGGAATTTGTTTACAACATTTGCTTTTAGCCGGTCATCGAACTTCGTCATGTCTCCAGTCTTGGTGTTGAATCTGTACCCTGTGTAGTTCTCAGTCTCTCCGCAGTAATAACCTTTCTTGATATTTATTTTGAATGTGATATTGTTGTGGTCGCAACAGCTTTCTTCTTCCCCACACCTCCAGTCCTCAAAGTATCCTAGGATTAAACTGTTACATATGGTTAAATCAATACGACTTTTCCCTCTTATTGTCTCAAATGTGGGGGCAGCCACGTTTTCATTCATTACATATAAATTACTTGTTAACAGAAAATCTTCCAGTATCTCCCCACGTCTGTTTGTTACAGTATCATGCCACAAAGTGTTTCTTGAGTTGCTATCAACGCATATTATAGTTCCTACCCCTTGTGCATGATTAATTATGTTTTCAATCTTGCGGATGTCTATTCCGATATCTTTAGTGATATCACAGTAAACGCTTGCTGCATAAATCTTATCCTGCTGGGATCTTATTTCTACAACGACGCAGTCCTCATCAGAGAGTTGGTTGATTAATATTACATCCATTTCTTTGTTGTTTGCGATTATTGCTGCTCTCTTTCTTTCGCTTCCATTACTATATGTTCTATAAGTTTTTGGAATTCCTGCCACCTTGTTGTTAATTGTATACGGTTCCTGTATAAATGCAAGATCAATGTTCGACTCCCGTATCATGTTAGCTAAGTAGGTTGTAGCCACTTTTTTATGCTGTAAATTAATTTGTAGGCATTTAAGGCTAGCTGTTAATGGGTTTACCATTTCAATATTCGGTATTTTGTCTGTATCTCTCTATCATCATTTGGTAGCAGCTGCAGTTCTTGTTGTCTAATGATGAATGGTTCACATCTACTGTGTTATCTTTGTTATACTTGTTGTAGTTAGTACAATTTATACATTGGTACTGGTCTCTAGTGGTGTTACAGTCCTTTCCTGCATGGTTTTTTGTGCAGTGAGGGCAAGTGATTTCTCCTTTACAGTCTTGTGCCCTATGATTGAATTTGCTACATTTAAAACATCTATTGACTTTTATGTAGTCATCACCACCGCACAAGTGCCATCCAATTTTCAATTTTTTAGCCAGTATGATTTTCCTTGCTTGTGGTGATACTTCAATGATCAGGTTTTTCCTTTTGCTTCTGTCCTGGAACATAAATTTGGGTACCAAGTCTTCCTGCTTTAGATTTAGCTCGTCGTTCTGATGCAATATCGCCTCTCTTGCATCTTCTACTGCTGGTTCCTCTGGAACATTGAATATAATCAATCTGGGTTTTCTAAGCTTTTTAATATTAGCTTCTAGTTCTATACCACACTTCTCATTGATGTTTTTGCAGATTGTGTCTGTTTCTACCCTGTTTTGAGTTTCAATTACCAAATTTCCATTCTTCAGAGCCTTGAACGAGCTTACCCCTACCTTCAATTCAGTAGGGTTTAATTTAGTTTTAATTAATGTTTTCATGTACTCAGAACTTTGTTGAGTTTTACTTCTTACGACAAGTTGGAATCCTTTCTTCTCTTTTGTTTTTCCCTCATTCCTTTTCACCGCTCCTGAGTACAAATTTTGTGTAGTTGGAGCCTGACTTTCTAGTAGCTGCAATGATTGTTGCATTTGTAGTTCTTTTATTAATTTGTCTTTTTCAATATTTTCCAGCATTATGTTATTGAACGTTTCCCTTAAAGCATTTACTGATTTCATTATTTTTTCTTTGTGTTCTTTTTTTAGGTAACCATTTATTTCAGCAATGTCAGATAAATTAGTCAAGTTAACCTCCACTTGCACCTCTAAATTTTTCTCCATGGTTGTAGTACTAATAGAATATAATTGCACTAATAAGGTATTTCCCTAGGCACTTGAGAAAGTACACTTTATTAACACAACAGTGTCATTGACGAGGTCTTCACAATCGCACCTATAAGGCTTCACTCTCCAGATATGACGCACCTATAAGCCTTCTCTCCCTTGATGCACGTGAATGGTTTTTCGACTCACTGCACACTGGATCACGTTTGCAGACATTAAGCGATCCGCCAGCCGAACAATTTTACTTATTGAAATTCACCGGATCCTTACTCACCACTTTAGCATTCTATATCACAACTATAATGAATCCTACGATACTAACACTCACAGACCTACCAAATCAAATATACTTTTGAAAACCAATCACTTTTCCTACACAAATGTTCAACGAACTCTCAAATACACTGTTAAAGTACCACTTGATCATAACCCTCACCACACACAAGTCGCCATCTTCGAATATAGGGGTTATATTAACGTTTATAGCAAAATCGTGTTTTTACCGCAAGAGACGACGATTTTTACAATTGGACGATTTACACAAACAAACCCATATTCCTCTGCATACGAACCTTAAATTGTTGTTATTTATAGGTGAATCCACATGAATTTAACATTTTTTTAAGAAATTAGACAAATCCCACGGAATATGTAGATCTTATTCATAATTATATGGTAGTTAAAAATCTCGCAAAAACGAAATTTTTTGAAAGATTTTTGTTTGTGGGGAAAATCGAAACCAGTGATACAATACTGTTCAATCACGTATATTAAACACTCTGTGAAAGAATTAGCACAATCGGTTGGAATATAGAGATTTTATTAACGTTTATACCAAAATCGTGTTTTTGCGACAAGAAACGACGATTTTTTCAATTGGACGATTTACACAAACAAACCCACATCTCTGCATGCGAACGTGAAATTGTTGTGATATATAGGTGAATCCACATGAATTTAACTATTTTTTTAAGAAATGAGACAAATCCCACGGAATTTGTGGATTTTATTCATTTTTAGATTGTTAAAAATCTCGCAAAAACGAAATTTTTTGAAAGTTTTTGGTTTGTGGGGAAAATCGAAACCAGTGATATAATACTGTTCAATAATGTATATTAAACACCCTGTGACAGAATTAGCACAATCGGGTGGAATATAGAGGTTATATTAACGTTTAGAGCAAAATCGTGTTTTTACAGCAAGAAACGACGATTTTTACAATTGGACGAATTACACAAACAAACCCATATTCTTCTGCATGCGAACGTGAAATTGTTGTTATATATAGCTGAGTCCACATGAATTTAACACTTTTTTTAAGAAATTAGACAAATCCCACGGAATTTTTGGATTTTATTTATATTTATAAAGTTAAAAATCTCGCAAAAACGAAATTTTTTGAAAGATTTTGGTTTGTGGGGAAAATCGAAACCAGGGATATAATACTGTTCAATCATGTATATTAAACACTCTGTGAAAGAATTAGCACAATCGGTTGGAATATAGAGGTTATATTAATGTTTATAGCAAAATTGTGTTTATACCGCAAGAAACGACGATTTTTACAAATGGAGGATTTACACAAACAAACCCATATTCCTCTGCATTCGAACGTGAAATTGTTGTTATATATAGGTGAATCCAAATAAATTTAACATTTTTTTTAAGAAATTAGACAACTCCGATTAAAATTGTAGTTTTTATTCATATATTTATAGTGAAAAATCTCGCAAAAACGAAATGTTTTGAAAGATTTTGGTTTGTGGGGAAAATCGATACCAGTGATATAATACTGTTCAATTATGTATATTAAACACCCTGTGACAGAATAAGCACAATCGTTTGGAATATAGAGGTTATATTAATGTTTATAGCAAAATCGTGTCTTTACCGCAAGAAACGACGATTTTCACAATTGGACAATTTACACAAACAAACCCATATTCGTCCGCATACGAACGTGAAATTGTTGTTATATATAGGTGAATCCACATGAATTTAACATTTTTTAAAGAATTTAGACAAATCCCACGGAATTTCTAGATTTTATTGATATTTATATAGTTAAAAATCTCGCAAAAACTGAATTTTTTGAAAGATTTTGGTTGGTGGGGAAAATCGAAACCAGTGATATAATACTGTTCAATCATGTATATTAAACACTCTGTGAAAGAATTATCACAATCAGATGGAATATAGAGATTTTATTAACGTTTATACCAAAATGGTGTTTTTACCACAAGAAACGACGATTTTTTCAATTGGATGATTTACGCAAACGAACCCACATCTCTGCATGCTAACGTGAAATTGTTGTGATATATAGGTGAATCCACATGAATTTAACTATTTTTTTAAGAAATTAGACAAATCCCATTCAATTTGTAGATTTTATTCATATATTTATAGTTAAAAATCTTGCAAAAACGAAATTTTTTGAAAGGTTTTGGTTTGTGGGGAAAATCGAATCCAGTGATATAATACTGTTCAATCATGTATATTAAACACCCTGTGACAGAATTAGCACAATCGGTTGGAATATAGAGGTTATATTAACGTTTATAGCAAAATCGTGTTTTTACCGCAAGAAACGACGATTTTTACAATTGGACGATTTACACAAACAAACCCATAATCCTCTGCATGCGAACGTGAAATTGTTGTTATATATAGTTGAATCCACATGAATTTAACTATTTTTTAAGAAATTGTACGATTCCCACGGAATTTGTAGATTTTATTCATATTTATATAGTTAAAAATCTCGCAAAAACTGAATTTTTTGAAAGATTTTGGTTGGTGGGGAAAATCGAAACCAGTGATATAATACTGTTCAATCATGTATATTAAACACTCTGTGAAAGAATTATCACAATCAGATGGAATATAGAGATTTTATTAACGTTTATACCAAAATGGTGTTTTTACCACAAGAAACGACGATTTTTTCAATCGGATGATTTACGCAAACGAACCCACATCTCTGCATGCTAACGTGAAATTGTTGTGATATATAGGTGAATCCACATGAATTTAACTATTTTTTTAAGAAATTAGACAAATCCCATTCAATTTGTAGATTTTATTCATATATTTATAGTTAAAAATCTTGCAAAAACGAAATTTTTTGAAAGGTTTTGGTTTGTGGGGAAAATCGAATCCAGTGATATAATACTGTTCAATCATGTATATTAAACACCCTGTGACAGAATTAGCACAATCGGTTGGAATATAGAGGTTATATTAACGTTTATAGCAAAATCGTGTTTTTACCGCAAGAAACGACGATTTTTACAATTGGACGATTTACACAAACAAACCCACATTCCTCAGCATGCGAACGTGAAATTGTTGTTATATATAGGTGAGTCCACATGAATTTAACACTTTTTTAAGAAATGAGACAAATCCCACGGAATTTGTGGATATTATTCATATTTAGATAGTTAAAAATCTCGCAAAAACGAAATTTTTTGAAAGATTTTGGTTTGTGGGGAAAATCGAAACCAGTGATATAATACTGTTCAGTCATGCATATTAAACACTCTGTGAAAGAATTAGCACAATCGGTAGGAATATAGATGTTATATAAACGTTTATAGCAAAATCGTGTTTTCACCGCAAGAGACGACGATTTTTCCAATTGGACGATTTACACAAACAAACCCATATCCCTCTGCATACGAACCTTAAATTGTTGTTATTTAAAGGTGAATCCACATGAATTTAACATTTTTTTAAGAAATTAGACAAATCCCACGGAATTTGTAGATTTTATTCATAATTATATAGTTAAAAATCTCGCAAAAACGAAATGTTTTGAAAGATTTTGGTTTGTGGGGAAAATCGAAACCAGTGATATAATACTGTTCAATCACGTATATTAAACACTCTGTGAAAGAATTAGCACAATCGGTTGGAATATAGAGATTTATTAACGTTTATACCAAAATCGTGTTTTTGCGACAAGAATCGACGATTTTTTCAATTGGACGATTTACACAAACAAACCCACATCTCTGCATGCGAACGTGAAATTGTTGTGATATATAGGTGAATCCACATGAATTTAACTATTTTTTTAAGAAATTAGACAAATCCTATTCAATTTGTAGATTTTATTCATATTTTTATAGTTAAAAATCTCGCAAAAACGAAATTTTTTGAAAGATTTTGGTTTGTGGGAAAAATCGAAACCAGTGATATAATACTGTTCAATCATGTATATTAAACACCCTGTGACAGAATTAGCACAATCGGGTGGAATATAGAGGTTATATTAACGTTTATAGCTAAATCGTGTTTTTACCGCAGGAGACGACGATTTTTACAATTGGACGAATTACACAAACAAACCCATATTCCTCTGCATGCGAACGTGAAATGGTTGTTATATATAGCTGAGTCCACATGAATTTAACACTTTTTTTAAGAAATTAGACAAATCCCACGGAATTTGTAGATTTGATTCATATTTATAAAGTTAAAAATCTCGCAAAAACGAAATTTTTGAAAGATTTTGGTTTGTGGGGAAAATCGAAACCAGGGATATAATACTGTTCAATCATGTATATTAAACACTCTGTGAAAGAATTAGCACAATCGGTTGGAATATAGAGGTTATATTAATGTTTATAGCAAAATTGTGTTTATACCGCAAGAAACGACGATTTTTACAATTGGAGGATTTACACAAACAAACCCATATTCCTCTGCATTCGAACGTGAAATTATTGTTATATATAGGTGAATCCAAATAAATTTAACATTTTTTAAAGAAATTAGACAATTCCGATTCAAATTGTAGCTTTTATTCATATATTTATAGTGAAGAATGTCGCAAAAACGAAATGTTTTGAAAGATTTTGGTTTGCGGGGAAAATCGATACCAGTGATATAGTACTGTTCAATCATGTATATTAAACACCCTGTGACAGAATTAGCACAATCGTTTGGAATATAGAGGTTATATTAATGTTTATAGCAAAATCGTGTCTTTACCGCAAGAAACGACGATTTTCACAATTGGACAATTTACACAAACAAACCCATATTCGTCCGCATGCGAACGTGAAATTGTTGTTATATATAGGGGAATCCACATGAATTTAACATTTTTTTAAGAAATTAGACAAATCCCATGGATTTTCTAGATTTTATTGATATTTTTGTAGTTAAAAATCTCACAAAAACGAAATATTTGGAAAGATTTTGGTGGGGAAAATCGAAACCAGTGATATAATACTGTTCAATCATGTATATTAAACACTCTGTGAAAGAGTTAGCACAATCGGTTGGAATATAGAGATTTTATTAACGTTTATACAAAAATGGTGTTTTTACCACAAGAAACGACGATTTTTTCAATTGGATGATTTACGCAAACAAACCCACATCTCTGCATGCCAACGTGAAATTGTTGTGATATATAAGGTGAATCCACATGAATTTAACTATTTTTTTAAGAAATTAGACAAATCCCACGGAATTTCTGGATTTTATTGATATTTTTGTAGTTAAAAATCTCGCAAAAACGAAATATTTGGAAAGATTTTGGTTTGTGGGGAAAATCGAAACCAGTGATATAATACTGTTCAATCACGTATATTAAACACCCTGTGACAGAATTAGCACAATCGGTTGGAATATAGAGGTTATATTAACGTTTATAGCAAAATCGTGTTTTTACCGCAAGAAACGACGATTTTTACAAATGGACGAATTACACAAAGAAACCCATATTCCTCTGCATGCGAACGTGAAATTGTTGTTATATGTAGGTGAGTCCACATGAATTTAACACTTTTTTAAGAAATTAGACAAATCCCACGGAATTTGTGTATTTTATTCATATTTATATAGTTAAAAATCTGGCAAAAACGAAATTATTTGAAAGATTTTGGTTTGTGGGGAATATCGAAACCAGTGATATAATACTGTTCAATCACGTATATTAAACACTCTGTGAAAGAATTAGCACAATCGGTTGGAATATAGAGGTTATATTAACGTTTATAGCAAAAGTGTGTTTTTACCGCAAGAGACGACGATTTTTATAATTGGACGATTTACACAAACAAACCTATATTCCTCTGCATGCGAACCTTAAATTGTTGTTATTTATAGGTGAATCCACATGAATTTAACATTTTTTTAAGAAATTAGACAAATACCACAGAATTTGTAGAATTTATTCATAATTATATAGGTAAAAATCTCGCAAAAACGAAATTTTTTGAAAGATTTTGGTTTGTGGGGAAAATCGAAATCAGTGATATAATACTGTTCAATCATGTATATTAAACTGCCTGTGAAAGAATTAGCACAATCGGTTGGAATATAGAGGTTATATTAACGTTTATAGCAAAATCGTGTTTTTGCGACAAGAATCGACGATTTTTTCAATTGGATGATTTACGCAAACAAACCCACATCTCTGCATGCGAACGTGAAATTGTTGTGATATATAGGTGAATTCACATGAATTTAACTATTTTTTTTTTAAGAAATTAGACAAATCCCATTCAATTTGTAGATTTTATTCATATTTTTATAGTTAAAAATCTCGCAAAAACGAAATTTTTTGAAAGATTTTGGTTTGTGGGGAAAATCGAATCCAGTGATATAAAACTGTTCAATCATGTATATTAAACACCCTGTGACAGAATTAGCACAATCGGTTGGAATATAGAGGTTATATTAACGTTTATAACAAAATTGTTTTTTTACCGCAAGAAACGACGATTTTTACAATTGGACGATTTACACAAACAAACCCACATTCCTCTGCATGCGAACGTGAAATTGTTGTTATATATAGGTGAGTCCACATGAATGTAACACTTTTTTAAGAAATGAGACAAATCCCACGGAATTTGTGGATTTTATTCATATTTAGATAGTTAAAAATCTCGCAAAAACGAAATTTTTTGAAAGGTTTTGGTTTGTGGGGAAAATCGAAACCAGTGATATAATACTGTTCAATCATGTATATTAAAAACTCTGTGAAAGAATTAGCACAATCGGTAGGAATGTAGAGGTTATATTAACGTTTATAGCAAAATCGTGTTTTTACCGCAAGAGACGACGATTTTTACAATTGGACGATTTACACAAACAAACCCATATTCCTCTGCATACGAACCTTAAATTGTTGTTATTTATAGGTGAATGCACATGAATTTAAAATTTTTTTAATAAATTAGACAAATCCCACGGAATATGTAGATCTTATTCATAATTATATGGTAGTTAAAAATCTCGCAAAAACGAAATTTTTTTGAAAGATTTTGGTTTGTGGGGAAAATCGAAACCAGTGATACAATACTGTTCAATCACGTATATTAAACACTCTGTGAAAGAATTAGCACAATCGGTTGGAATATAGAGATTTTATTAACGTTTATACCAAAATCGTGTTTTTGCGACAAGAAACGACGATTTTTTCAATTGGACGATTTACACAAACAAACCCACATCTCTGCATGCGAACGTGAAATTGTTGTGATATATAGGTGAATCCACATGAATTTAACTATTTTTTTAAGAAATTAGACAAATCCCATTCAATTTGTAGATTTTATTCATATTTTTATAGTTAAAAATCTCGCAAAAACGAAATTTTTTGAAAGATTTTGGTTTGTGGGAAATATCGAAACCAGTGATATAATACTGTTCAATCACGTATATTAAACACCCTGTGACAGAATTAGCACAATCGGGTGGAATATAGAGGTTATATTAACGTTTATATCTAAATCGTGTTTTTACCGCAAGAAACGACGATTTTTACAATTGGACGAATTACACAAACAAACCCATATTCCTCTGCATGCGAACGTGAAATTGTTGTTATATATAGCTGAGTCCACATGAATTTAACACTTTTTTTAAGAAATTAGACAAATCCCACGGAATTTGTAGATTTGATTCATATTTATAAAGTTAAAAATCTCGCAAAAACGAAATTTTTGAAAGATTTTGGTTTGTGGGGAAAATCGAAACCAGGGATATAATACTGTTCATTCATGTATATTAAACACTCTGTGAAAGAATTAGCACAATCGGTTGGAATATAGAGGTTATATTAGTGTTTATAGCAAAATTGTGTTTATACCGCAAGAAACGACGATTTTTACAATTGGAGGATTTACACAAACAAACCCATATTCCTCTGCATTCGAACGTGAAATTGTTGTTATATATAGGTGAATCCAAATAAATTTAACATTTTTTAAAGAAATTAGACAATTCCGATTCAAATTGTAGCTTTTATTCATATATTTATAGTGAAAAATGTCGCAAAAACGAAATGTTTTGAAAGATTTTGGTTTGCGGGGAAAATCGATACCAGTGATATAATACTGTTCAATCATGTATATTAAACACCCTGTGACAGAATTAGCACAATCGTTTGGAATATAGAGGTTATATTAATATTTATAGCAAAATCGTGTCTTTACCGCAAGAAACGACGATTTTCACAATTGGACAATTTACACAAACAAACCCATATTCGTCCACATGCGAACGTGAAATTGTTGTTATATATAGGGGAATCCACATGAATTTAACATTTTTTTAAGAAATTAGACAAATCCCACGGATTTTCTAGATTTTATTGATATTTTTGTAGTTAAAAATCTCACAAAAACGAAATATTTGGAAAGATTTTGGTGGGGAAAATCGAAAGCAGTGATATAATACTGTTCAATCATGTATATTAAACACTCTGTGAAAGAGATAGCACAATCGGTTGGAATATAGAGATTTTATTAACGTTTATACCAAAATGGTGTTTTTACCACAAGAAACGACGATTTTTTCAATTGGATGATTTACGCAAACAAACCAACATCTCTGCATGCCAACGTGAAATTGTTGTGATATATAGATGAATCCACATGAATTTAACTATTTTTTTAAGAAATTAGACAAATCCCATTCAATTTGTAGATTTTATTCATATTTTTATAGTTAAAAATCTCGCAAAAACGAAATATTTGGAAAGATTTTGGTTAGTGGGGAAAATCGAAACCAGTGTTATAATACTGTTCAATTATGTATATTAAACACCCTGTAACAGAATTAGCACAATCGGTTGGAATGCAGAGGTTATATTAACGTTTATAGCAAAATCGTGTTTTTACCGCAAGAAACGACGATTTTTACAATTGGACGATTTACACAAAGAAACCCACATTCCTCTGCATGCGAACGTGAAATTGTTGTTATATGTAGGTGAGTCCACATGAATTTTACACTTTTTTAACAAATTAGACAAATCCCACGGAATTTGTGTATTTTATTCTTATTTATATAGTTAAAAATCTGGCAAAAACGAAATTATTTGAAAGATTTTGGTTTGTGGGGAATATCGAAACCAGTGATATAATACTGTTCAATCATGTATATTAAACACTCTGTGAAAGAATTAGCACAATCGGTTGGAATATAGAGGTTATATTAACGTTTATAGCAAAATTGTGTTTTTACCGCAAGAGACGACGATTTTTACAATTGGACGATTTACACAAACAAACCCATATTCCTCTGCATGCGAACGTGAAATTGTTGTTATATATAGTTGAATCCACATGAATTTAACTATTTTTTAAGAAATTGGACAAATCCCACGGAATTTGTAGATTTTATTCATATTTATATAGTTAAAAATCTCGCAAAAACGAAATTTTTTGAAAGATTTTGGTTGGTGGGGAAAATCGAAATCTGTGATATAATACTGTTCAATCATGTATATTAAACACTCTGTGAAAGAATAATCACAATCAGATGGAATATAGAGATTTTATTAACGTTTATACCAAAATGGTGTTTTTACCACATGAAACGACGATTTTTTCAATTCGATGATTTACGCAAACAAACCCACATATCTGCATGCGAACGTGAAATTGTTGTGATATATAGGTGAATTCACATGAATTTAACTATTTTTTTAAGAAATTAGACAAATCCCATTCAATTTTAGATTTTATTCATATTTTTATAGTTAAAAATCTCGCAAAAACGAAATTTTTTGAAAGATTTTGGTTTGTGGGGAAAATCGAATCCAGTGATATAATACTGTTCAATCATGAATATTAAACACCCTGTGACAGAATTAGCACAATCGGTTGGAATATAGAGGTTATATTAACGTTTATAGCAAAATCGTTTTTTTACCGCAAGAAACGACGATTTTTACAATTGGACGATTTACACAAACAAACCCACATTCCTCTGCATGCGAACGTGAAATTGTTGTTATATATAGGTGAGTCCACATGAATGTAACACTTTTTTAAGAAATTAGACAAATCCCACGGAATTTGTAGATTTTATTCATAATTATATAGTTAAAAATCTCGCAAAAACGAAATTTTTTGAAAGATTTTGTTTTGTGGGGAAAATCGAAACCAGTGATATAATACTGTTCAATCACGTATATTAAACACTCAGTGAAAGAATTAGCACAATCGGTTGGAATATAGAGATTTATTAACGTTTATACCAAAATCGTGTTTTTGCGACAAGAAACGACGATTTTTTCAATTGGACGATTTACACAAACAAACCCACATCTCTGCATGCGAACGTGAAATTGTTGTGATATATAGGTGAATCCACATGAATTTAACTATTTTTTTAAGAAATTAGACAAATCCCATTCAATTTGTATATTTTATTCATATTTTTATAGTTAAAAATCTCGCAAAAACGAAAATTTTTGAAAGATTTTGGTTTGTGGGAAAAATCGAAACCAGTGATATAATACTGTTCAATCATGTATATTAAACACCCTGTGACAGAATTAGCACAATCGGTTGGAATATAGAGGTTATATTAATGTTTATAGCAAAATTGTGTTTATACCGCAAGAAACGACGATTTTTACAATTGGAGGATTTACACAAACAAACCCATATTCCTCAGCATTCGAACGTGAAATTGTTGTTATATATAGGTGAATCCAAATAAATTTAACATTTTTTTAAGAAATTAGACAACTCCGATTCAAATTGTAGCTTTTATTCATATATTTATAGTGAAAAATCTCGCAAAAACGAAATGTTTTGAAAGATTTTGGTTTGTGGGGAAAATCGAAACCAGTGATATAATACTGTTCAATCATGTATATTAAACACCCTGTGACAGAATTAGCACAATCGTTTGGAATATAGAGGTTATATTAATGTTTATAACAAAATCGTGTCTTTACCGCAAGAAACGACGATTTTCACAATTGGACAATTTACACAAACAAACCCATATTCGTCCGCATACGAACGTGAAATTGTTGTTATATATAGGTGAATCCACATGAATTTAACATTTTTTTAAGAAATCAGACAAATCCCACGGATTTTCTAGATTTTATTGATATTTTTGTAGTTAAAAATCTTGCAAAAACGAAATAATTGGAAAGATTTTCGTTTGTGGGGAAAATCGAAACCAGTGATATAATACTGTTCAATCATGTATATTAAACACTCTGTGAAAGAGTTAGCACAATCGGTTGGAATATAGAGGTTTTATTAACATTTATAGCAAAATCGTGTTTTTACCGCAAGAAACGACGATTTTTACAATTGGACGATTTACACAAACAAACCCATATTCCTCAGCATGCGAACCGTAAATTGTTGTTATTTATAGGTGAATCCACATGAATTTAACATTTTTTAAGAAATTAGACAAATACCACGGAATTTGTAGAATTTATTCATAATTATATAGGTAAAAATCTCGCAAAAACGAAATTTTTTGAAAGATTTTGGTTTGTGGGGAAAATCGAAATCAGGGATATAATACTGTTCAATCATGTATATTAAACAATCTGTGAAAAAATTAGCACATTCGGTTGGAATATAGAGGTTATATTAACGTTTATAGCAAAATTGTGTTTTTACCTGAAGAAACGACGAATTTTACAATTGGACGATTTACACAAACAAACCCATATTCCTCTGCATGCGAACGTGAAATTGTTGTTATGTATAGGTGAATCCACATGAATTTAACTATTTTTTAAGAAATTGGACAAATCCCACGGAATTTGTAGATTTTATTCATATTTATATAGTAAAAATCTCGCAAAAACGAAATTTTTTGAAAGATTTTGGTTGGTGGGGAAAATCGAAACCTGTGATATAATACTGTTCAATCATGTATATTAAACACTCTGTGAAAGAATAATCACAATCAGATGGAATATAGAGATTTTATTAACGTTTATACCAAAATGGTGTTTTTACCACATGAAACGACGATTTTTTCAATTCGATGATTTACGCAAACAAACCCACATATCTGCATGCGAACGTGAAATTGTTGTGATATATAGGTGAATTCACATGAATTTAACTATTTTTTTAAGAAATTAGACAAATCCCATTCAATTTTAGATTTTATTCATATTTTTATAGTTAAAAATCTCGCAAAAACGAAATTTTTTGAAAGATTTTGGTTTGTGGGGAAAATCGAATCCAGTGATATAATACTGTTCAATCATGAATATTGAACACCCTGTGACAGAATTAGCACAATCGGTTGGAATATAGAGGTTATATTAACGTTTATAGCAAAATCGTTTTTTTACCGCAAGAAACGACGATTTTTACAATTGGACGATTTACACAAACAAACCCACATCTCTGCATGCGAACGTGAAATTGTTGTGATATATAGGTGAATCCACATGAATTTAACTATTTTTTAAGAAATTAGACAAATCCCATTCAATTTGTATATTTTATTCATATTTTTATAGTTAAAAATCTCGCAAAAACGAAATTTTTTGAAAGATTTTGGTTTGTGGGAAAAATCGAAACCAGTGATATAATACTGTTCAATCATGTATATTAAACACCCTGTGACAGAATAAGCACAATCGGGTGGAATATAGAGGTTATATTAACGTTTATAGCAAAATCGTGTTTTTACCGCAAGAAACGACGATTTTTACAATTGGACGAATTACACAAACAAACCCAAAATCCTCTGCATGCGAACGTGAAATTGTTGTTATATATAGCTGAGTCCACATGAATTTAACACTTTTTTAAAGAAATTAGACAAATCCCACGGAATTTGTTGATTTTATTCATATTTATAAAGTTAAAAATCTCGCAAATACGAAATTTTTTGAAAGATTTTGGTTTGTGGGGAAAATCGAAACCAGGGATATAATACTGTTCAATTATGTATATTAAACACTCTGTGAAAGAATTAGCACAATCGGTTGGAATATAGAGGTTATATTAATGTTTATAGCAAAATTGTGTTTATACCGCAAGAAACAACGATTTTTACAATTGGAGGATTTACACAAACAAACCCATATTCCTCTGCATTCGAACGTGAAATTGTTGTTATATATAGGTGAATCCAAATAAATTTAACATTTTTTTAAGAAATTAGACAATTCGGATTCAAATTGTAGATTTTATTCATATATTTATAGTGAAAAATCTCGCAAAAACGAAATGTTTTGAAAGATTTTGGTTTGTGGGGAAAATCGATACCAGTGATATAATACTGTTCAATCATGTATATTAAACACCCTGTGACAGAATTAGCACAATCGTTTGGAATATAGAGGTTATATTAATGTTTATAGCAAAATCGTGTCTTTACCGCAAGAAACGACGATTTTCACAATTGGACAATTTACACAAACAAACCCATATTCGTCCG
This sequence comes from Periplaneta americana, assembly GCF_040183065.1. Classification (NCBI taxonomy): domain Eukaryota; kingdom Metazoa; phylum Arthropoda; class Insecta; order Blattodea; family Blattidae; genus Periplaneta; species Periplaneta americana. The sequence goes on from NC_091127.1 coordinate 93,710,252, forward strand.
CATGCGAACGTGAAATTGTTGATATATATAGGTGAATCCAAATGAATTTAACATTTTTTTAAGAAATTAGACATATCCCACGGATTTTCTAGATTTTATTGATATTTTTGTAGTTAAGAATCTCGCAGAAACGAAATATTTGGAAAGATTTTGGTGGGGAAAATCGAAACCAGTGATATAATACTGTTCAATCATGTATATTAAACACTCTGTGAAAGAGTTAGCACAATCGGTTGGAATATAGAGATTTTATTAACGTTTATACCAAAATGGTGTTTTTACCACAAGAAACGACGATTTTTTAATTGGATGATTTACGCAAACAAACCCACATCTCTGCATGCCAACGTGAAATTTTTGTGATATATAGGTGAATCCACATGAATTTAACTATTTTTTTAAGAAATTAGACAAATCCCACGGAATTTCTAGATTTTATTGTTATTTTTGTAGTTAAAAATCTCGCAAAAACGAAATATTTGGAAAGATTTTGGTTTGTGGAGAAAATCGAATCCAGTGATATAATACTGTTCAATCATGTATATTAAACACCCTGTGACAGAATTAGCACAATCGGTTGGAATATAGAGGTTATATTAACGTTTATACCAAAATCGTGTTTTTACCGCAAGAAACGACGATTTTTACATTTGGACGATTTACACAAAGAAACCCACATTCCTCAGCATGCGAACGTGAAATTGTTGTTGTATGTAGGTGAGTCCACATGAATTTAACACTTTTTTAAGAAATTAGACAAATCCCACGGAATTTGTGTATTTTATTCATATTTATATAGTTAAAAATCTGGCAAAAACGAAATTATTTGAAAGATTTTGGTTTGTGGGGAATATCGAAACCAGTGATATAATACTGTTCAATCACGTATATTAAACACTCTGTGAAAGAATTAGCACAATCGGTTGGAATATAGAGGTTATATTAACGTTTATAGCAAAATTGTATTTTTACCGCAAGAGACGACGATTTTTATAATTGGACGATTTACACAAACAAACCCATATTCCTCTGCATGCGAACCTTAAATTGTTGTTATTTATAGGTGAATCCACATGAATTTAACATATTTTTAAGAAATTAGACAAATACCACGGAATTTGTAGAATTTATTCATAATTATATAGGTAAAAATCTCGCAAAAACGAAATTTTTTGAAAGATTTTGGTTTGTGGGGAAAATCGAAATCAGTGATATAATACTGTTCAATCATGTATATTAAACAGCCTGTGAAAGAATTAGCACAATCGGTTGGAATATAGAGGTTATATTAACGTTTATAGCAAAATTGTGTTTTTACCGCAAGAAACGACGAATTTTACAATTGGACGATTTACACAAACAAACGCATATTCCTCTGCATGCGAACGTGAAATTGTTGTTATATATAGTTGAATCCACATGAATTTAACTATATTTTAAGAAATTGGACAAATCCCACGGAATTTGTAGATTTTATTCATATTTATATAGTTAAAAACCTCGCAAAAACGAAATCTTTTGAAAGATTTTGGTTGGTGGGGAAAAGCGAAACCTGTGATATAATACTGTTCAATCATGTATATTAAACACTCTGTGAAAGAATTATCACAATCAGATGGAATATAGAGATTTTATTAACGTTTATACCAAAATGGTGTTTTTACCACAAGAAACGACGATTTTTTCAATTGGATGATTTACGCAAACAAACCCACATCTCTGCATGCGAACGTGAAATTGTTGTGATATATAGGTGAATTCACATGAATATAACTATTTTTTTTAAGAAATTAGACAAATCCCATTCAATTTGTAGATTTTATTCATATTTTTATAGTTAAAAATCTCGCAAAAACGAAATTTTTTGAAAGAATTTGGTTTGTGGGGAAAATCGAATCCAGTGATATAATACTGTTCAATCATGTATATTAAACACCCTGTGACAGAATTAGCACAATTGGTTGGAATATAGAGGTTATATTAACGTTTATAACAAAATCGTTTTTTTACCGCAAGAAACGACGATTTTTACAATTGGACGATTTACACAAACAAACCTACATTCCTCTGCATGCGAACGTGAAATTGTTGTTATATGTAGGTGAGTCCACATGAATGTAACACTTTTTTAAGAAATGAGACAAATCCCACGGAATTTGTGGATTTTATTCATATTTAGATAGTTAAAAATCTCGCAAAAACGAAATTTTTTGAAAGATTTTGGTTTGTGGGGAAAATCGAATCCAGTGATATAATACTGTTCAATCATGAATATTAAACACCCTGTGACAGAATTAGCACAATCGGTTGGAATATAGAGGTTGTATTAACGTTTATAGCAAAATCGTTTTTTTACCACAAGAAACGACGATTTTTACAATTGGACGATTTACACAAACAAACCCACATTCCTCTGCATGCGAACGTGAAATTGTTGTTATATATAGGTGAGTCCACATGAATGTAACACTTTTTTAAGAAATTAGACAAATCCCACGGAATTTGTAGATTTTATTCATAATTATATAGTTAAAAATCTCGCAAAAACGAAATTTTTTGAAAGATTTTGTTTTGTGGGGAAAATCGAAACCAGTGATATAATACTGTTCAATCACGTATATTAAACACTCAGTGAAAGAATTAGCACAATCGGTTGGAATATAGAGATTTATTAACGTTTATACCAAAATCATGTTTTTGCGACAAGAAACGACGATTTTTTCAATTGGACGATTTACACAAACAAACCCACATCTCTGCATGCGAACGTGAAATTGTTGTGATATATAGGTGAATCCACATGAATTTAACTATTTTTTTAAGAAATTAGACAAATCCCATTCAATTTGTATATTTTATTCATATTTTTATAGTTAAAAATATCGCAAAAACGAAATTTTTTGAAAGATTTTGGTTTGTGGGAAAAATCGAAACCAGTGATATAATACTGTTCAATCATGTATATTAAACACCCTGTGACAGAATTAGCACAATCGGGTGGAATATAGAGGTTATATTAATGTTTATAGCAAAGTCGTTTTTTTACCGCAAGAAACGACGATTTTTACAATTGGACGAATTACACAAACAAACCCAAATTCCTCTGCATGCGAACGTGAAATTGTTGTTATATATAGCTGAGTCCACATGAATTTAACACTTTTTTAAAGAAATTAGACAAATCCCACGGAATTTGTTGATTTTATTCATATTTATAAAGTTAAAAATCTCGCAAATACGAAATTTTTTGAAAGATTTTGGTTTGTGGGGAAAATCGAAACCATGGATATAATACTGTTCAATTATGTATATTAAACACTCTGTGAAAGAATTAGCACAATCGGTTGGAATATAGAGGTTATATTAATGTTTATAGCAAAATTGTGTTTATACCGCAAGAAACGACGATTTTTACAATTGGAGGATTTACACAAACAAACCCATATTCCTCTGCATTCGAACGTGAAATTGTTGTTATATATAGGTGAATCCAAATAAATTTAACATTTTTTTAAGAAATTAGACAACTCCGATTCAAATTGTAGCTTTTATTCATATATTTATAGTGAAAAATCTCGCAAAAACGAAATGTTTTGAAAGATTTTGGTTTGTGGGGAAAATCGAAACCAGTGATATAATACTGTTCAATCATGTATATTAAACACCCTGTGACAGAATTAGCACAATCGTTTGGAATATAGAGGTTATATTAATGTTTATAACAAAATCGTGTCTTTACCGCAAGAAACGACGATTTTCACAATTGGACAATTTACACAAACAAACCCCTATTCGTCCGCATACGAACGTGAAATTGTTGTTATATATAGGTGAATCCACATGAATTTAACATTTTTTTAAGAAATCAGACAAATCCCACGGATTTTCTAGATTTTATTGATATTTTTGTAGTTAAAAATCTTGCAAAAACGAAATAATTGGAAAGATTTTCGTTTGTGGGGAAAATCGAAACCAGTGATATAATACTGTTCAATCATGTATATTAAACACTCTGTGAAAGAGTTAGCACAATCGGTTGGAATATAGAGGTTTTATTAACATTTATAGCAAAATCGTGTTTTTACCGCAAGAAACGACGATTTTTACAATTGGACTATTTACACAAACAAACCCATATTCCTCTGCATGCGAACCGTAAATTGTTGTTATTTATAGGTGAATCCACATGAATTTAACATTTTTTAAGAAATTAGACAAATCCCACGGAATTTGTAGGTTTTATTCATATTTATATAGTTAAAAATCTCGCAAAAACGAAATTTTTTGAAAGATTTTGGTTGGTGGGTAAAATCGAAACCTGTGATATAATACTGTTCAAACATGTATATTAAACACTCTGTGAAAGAATTATCACAATCAGATGGAATATAGAGATTTTATTAACGTTTATACCAAAATCGTGTTTTTGCGACAAGAAACGACGATTTTTCCAATTGGACGATTTACACAAACAAACCCATATTCGTCCGCATGCGAACGTGAAATTGTTGTTATATATAGGTGAATCCACATGAATTTAACATTTTTTTAAGAAATTAGACAAATCCCACGGATTTTTTTATTTTATTGATATTTTTGTAGTTAAAAATCTCGCAAAAACGAAATATTTGGAAAGATTTTGGTTTGTTTGGAAAGTCGAAACCAGTGATATAATACTGTTCAATCATGTATATTAAACACTCTGTGAAAGAGTTAGCACAATCGGTTGGAATATAGAGGTTTTATTAACATTTATAACAAAATCGTGTTTTTCCCGCAAGAAACGACGATTTTTACAATTGGACGATTTACACAAAGAAACCCATATTCCTCTGCATGTGAACGTGAAATTGTTTTTTATATATAGGTGAATCCACATGAATGTAACATTTTTTTTTTAAGAAATTAGACAAATCCCACGGAATTTCTAGATTTTATTGATATTTTGTAGTTAAAAATCTCGCAAAATCGAAATATTTGGAAAGATTTTGGTTGTGGGGACAATCGAAACCAGTGATATAATACTGTTCAATCATGAATATTAAACACCCTGTGACAGAATTAGCACAATCGGTTGGAATATAGAGGTTGTATTAACGTTTATAGCAAAATCGTTTTTTTACCACAAGAAACGACGATTTTTACAATTGGACGATTTACACAAACAAACCCACATTCCTCTGCATGCGAACGTGAAATTGTTGTTATATATAGGTGAGTCCACATGAATGTAACACTTTTTTAAGAAATTAGACAAATCCCACGGAATTTGTAGATTTTATTCATAATTATATAGTTAAAAATCTCGCAAAAACGAAATTTTTTGAAAGATTTTGTTTTGTGGGGAAAATCGAAACCAGTGATATAATACTGTTCAATCACGTATATTAAACACTCAGTGAAAGAATTAGCACAATCGGTTGGAATATAGAGATTTATTAACGTTTATACCAAAATCATGTTTTTGCGACAAGAAACGACGATTTTTTCAATTGGACGATTTACACAAACAAACCCACATCTCTGCATGCGAACGTGAAATTGTTGTGATATATAGGTGAATCCACATGAATTTAACTATTTTTTTAAGAAATTAGACAAATCCCATTCAATTTGTATATTTTATTCATATTTTTATAGTTAAAAATATCGCAAAAACGAAATTTTTTGAAAGATTTTGGTTTGTGGGAAAAATCGAAACCAGTGATATAATACTGTTCAATCATGTATATTAAACACCCTGTGACAGAATTAGCACAATCGGGTGGAATATAGAGGTTATATTAATGTTTATAGCAAAGTCGTTTTTTTACCGCAAGAAACGACGATTTTTACAATTGGACGAATTACACAAACAAACCCAAATTCCTCTGCATGCGAACGTGAAATTGTTGTTATATATAGCTGAGTCCACATGAATTTAACACTTTTTTAAAGAAATTAGACAAATCCCACGGAATTTGTTGATTTTATTCATATTTATAAAGTTAAAAATCTCGCAAATACGAAATTTTTTGAAAGATTTTGGTTTGTGGGGAAAATCGAAACCAGGGATATAATACTGTTCAATTATGTATATTAAACACTCTGTGAAAGAATTAGCACAATCGGTTGGAATATAGAGGTTATATTAATGTTTATAGCAAAATTGTGTTTATACCGCAAGAAACGACGATTTTTACAATTGGAGGATTTACACAAACAAACCCATATTCCTCTGCATTCGAACGTGAAATTGTTGTTATATATAGGTGAATCCAAATAAATTTAACATTTTTTTAAGAAATTAGACAACTCCGATTCAAATTGTAGCTTTTATTCATATATTTATAGTGAAAAATCTCGCAAAAACGAAATGTTTTGAAAGATTTTGGTTTGTGGGGAAAATCGAAACCAGTGATATAATACTGTTCAATCATGTATATTAAACACCCTGTGACAGAATTAGCACAATCGTTTGGAATATAGAGGTTATATTAATGTTTATAACAAAATCGTGTCTTTACCGCAAGAAACGACGATTTTCACAATTGGACAATTTACACAAACAAACCCCTATTCGTCCGCATACGAACGTGAAATTGTTGTTATATATAGGTGAATCCACATGAATTTAACATTTTTTTAAGAAATCAGACAAATCCCACGGATTTTCTAGATTTTATTGATATTTTTGTAGTTAAAAATCTTGCAAAAACGAAATAATTGGAAAGATTTTCGTTTGTGGGGAAAATCGAAACCAGTGATATAATACTGTTCAATCATGTATATTAAACACTCTGTGAAAGAGTTAGCACAATCGGTTGGAATATAGAGGTTTTATTAACATTTATAGCAAAATCGTGTTTTTACCGCAAGAAACGACGATTTTTACAATTGGACTATTTACACAAACAAACCCATATTCCTCTGCATGCGAACCGTAAATTGTTGTTATTTATAGGTGAATCCACATGAATTTAACATTTTTTAAGAAATTAGACAAATCCCACGGAATTTGTAGGTTTTATTCATATTTATATAGTTAAAAATCTCGCAAAAACGAAATTTTTTGAAAGATTTTGGTTGGTGGGTAAAATCGAAACCTGTGATATAATACTGTTCAAACATGTATATTAAACACTCTGTGAAAGAATTATCACAATCAGATGGAATATAGAGATTTTATTAACGTTTATACCAAAATCGTGTTTTTGCGACAAGAAACGACGATTTTTCCAATTGGACGATTTACACAAACAAACCCATATTCGTCCGCATGCGAACGTGAAATTGTTGTTATATATAGGTGAATCCACATGAATTTAACATTTTTTTAAGAAATTAGACAAATCCCACGGATTTTTTTATTTTATTGATATTTTTGTAGTTAAAAATCTCGCAAAAACGAAATATTTGGAAAGATTTTGGTTTGTTTGGAAAGTCGAAACCAGTGATATAATACTGTTCAATCATGTATATTAAACACTCTGTGAAAGAGTTAGCACAATCGGTTGGAATATAGAGGTTTTATTAACATTTATAACAAAATCGTGTTTTTCCCGCAAGAAACGACGATTTTTACAATTGGACGATTTACACAAAGAAACCCATATTCCTCTGCATGTGAACGTGAAATTGTTTTTTATATATAGGTGAATCCACATGAATGTAACATTTTTTTTTTAAGAAATTAGACAAATCCCACGGAATTTCTAGATTTTATTGATATTTTGTAGTTAAAAATCTCGCAAAATCGAAATATTTGGAAAGATTTTGGTTGTGGGGACAATCGAAACCAGTGATATAATACTGTTCAATCATGTATATTAAACACTCTGTGAAAGAATTATCACAATCGGTTGGAATATAGAGATTTTATTAACGTTTATAGCAAAATGGTGTTTTTACCACAAGAAACGACGATTTTTTCAATTGGATGATTTACGCAAACAAACCCACATCTCTGCATGCGAACGTGAAATTGTTGTGATATATAGGTGAATCCACATGAATTTAACTATTTTTTTAAGAAATTAGACAAATCCCATTCAATTTGTAGATTTTATTCATATTTTTATAGTTAAAAATCTCGCAAAAACGAAATTTTTTGAAAGATTTTGGTTTGTGGGGAAAATCGAAACCAGTGATATAATACTGTTCAATCATGTATATTAAACACTCTGTGAAAGAATTAGCACAATCGGTTGGAATATAGAAATTTTATTAACGTTTATACCAAAATCGTGTTTTTGCCACAAGTAACGACGATTTTTTCAATTGGGCGATTTACACAAACAAACCCATATTCCTCTGCATGCGAACGTGAAATTGTTGTTATTTATAGGTGAATCCACATGAATTTAACTATTTTTTTAAGAAATTAGACAAATCCCATTCAATTGTAGATTTTATTCAAAATTTAAAGTTAAAAATCTCGCAAAAACGAAATATTTGGAAAGATTTTGGTTTGTGGGGAAAGTCGAAACCAGTGATATAATACTGTTCAATCATGTATATTAAACACTCTGTGAAAGAGTTAGCACAATCGGTTTGAATATAGAGGTTTTATTAACATTTATAGCAAAATCGTGTTTTTACCGCAAGAAACGACGTTTTTAACAATTGGACGATTTACACAAACAAACCCATATTCCTCTGCATGCGAACGTGAAATTGTTGTTATATATAGGTGAATCCACGTGAATGTAACATTTTTTTTAAAGAAATTAGACAAATCCCACGGAATTTCTAGATTTTATTGATATTTTTGTAGTTAAAAATCTCGCAAAAACGAAATATTTGGAAAGATTTTGGTTTGTGGGGAATATCGAAACCAGTGATATAATACTGTTCAATCACGTATATTAAACACTCTGTGCAAGAATTATCACAATCGGTAGGAATATAGAGATTTTATTAACTTTTATACCAAAATGGTGTTTTTACCACAAGAAACGACGATTTTTTCAATTGGAAGATTTACGCAAACAAACCCACATCTCTGCATGCGAACGTGAAATTGTTGTGATATATAGGTGAATCCACATGAATTTAACTATTTTTTTAAGAAATTAGACAAATCCCATTCAATTTGTAGATTTTATTCATATTTTTATAGATAAAAATCTCGCAAAAACGAAATTTTTTGAAAGATTTTGGTTGGTGGGGAAAATCGAAACCAGTGATATAATACTGTTCAATCATGTATATTAAACAGCCTGTGACAGAATTAGCACAATCGGTTTAAATATAGAGGTTATATTAACGTTTATAGCAAAATCGTGTTTTTACCGCAAGAAACCACGATTTTTACAATTGGACGATTTACACAAACAAACCCATATTCCTCTGCATGCGAACGTGAAATTGTTGTTATATATAGGTGAGTCTACATGAATTTCACACTTTTTTGAGAAATAAGAAAATCCCACGGAATTTGTAGATTTTATTCATATTTATAAAGTTAAAAATCTCGCAAAAACGAAATTTTTTGAAAGATTTTGTTTTGTGGGGAAAATCGAAACCAGTGATATAATACTGTTCAATCATGTATATTAAACACTCTGTGAAAGAATTAGCACAATCGGTTGGAATATAGAAATTTTATTAACGTTTATACCAAAATCGTGTTTTTGCCACAAGTAACGACGATTTTTTCAATTGGGCGATTTACACAAACAAACCCACATCTCTGCATGCGAACGTGAAATTGTTGTTATATATAGGTGAATCCACATGAATTTAACTTTTTTTTTTAAGAAATTAGACAAATCCCACGGAATTTGTAGATTTTATTCATATTTATATAGTTAAAAATCTCGCAAAAACGAAATTTTTTGAAAGATTTTGGTTTGTGCGGAAAATCGAAACCAGTGATATAATACTGTTCAATCACGTATATTAAACACCCTGTGGAAGAAGTAGCACAATCGTTTGGAATATAGAGGTTATATAAACGTTTACAGCAAAATCGTGTTTTTACCGGAAGAAACGACGATCTTTACAATTGGACGGTTTACACAAAGAAACCCATATTCCTCTGCATGCGAACGTGAAATTGTTGTTATGCATAGGTGAGTCCACATGAATTTAACACATTTTTAAGAAATTAGACAAATCCCACGGAATTTGTAGATTTTATTCATATTTTTATAGTTAAAAATCTCGGAAAAACTTAATTTTTTGAAAGATTTTGGTTTGTGGGGAAAATCGAAACCAGTGATATAAAACTGTTCAATCATGTATATTAAACATTCTGTGAAAGAATTATCACAATCAGTTGGAATATAGAGATTTTATTAACGATTATACCAAAATGGTGTTTTTACCACAAGAAACGACGATTTTTTCAATTGGAAGATTTATGCAAACAAACCCACAACTCTGCATGCCAACGTGAAATTGTTGTGATATATAGGTGAAACCACATGAATTTAACTATTTTTTTAAGAAATTAGACAAATCCCATTCAATTTGTAGATTTTATTAATATTTTTATACTTAAAAATCTCGCAAAAACGAAATTTTTTGAAAGATTTTGGATTGTGGGGAAAATCGAATCCAGTGATATAATACTGTTCAATCATTTATATTAAACACCCTGTGACAGAATTAGCACAATCGGTTGGAATATAGAGGTTATATTAACGTTTATAGCAAAATCGTGTTTTTACCGCAAGAAACGACGATTTTTACAATTGGACGATTTACACAAACAAACCCACATTCCTCTGGATGTGAACGTGAAATTGTTGTTATATATAGGTGAGTCCACATGAATTTAACACTTTTTTAAGAAATTAGACAAATCCCAGGGAATTTGTCGATTTTATTCATATTTATATAGTTAAAAATCTCGCAAAAACGAAATTTTTTGAAAGATTTTGGTTTGTGGGGAAAATCAAAACCAGTTATATAATACTGTTCAATCATGTATATTAAACACTCTGTGAAAGAATTAGCACAATCGGTTGGAATATAGAGGTTATATTAACGTTTATAGCAAAATCGTGTTTTTACCGCAAGAGACGACGATTTTTACAATTGGACGATTTACACAAACAAACCCATATTCCTCTGCATGCGAACCTTAAATTGTTGTTATTTATATATGAATCCACATGAATTTAACATTTTGTAAGAAATTAGACAAATCCCACAGAATTTGTAGATTTTATTCATAATTATATAGGTAAAAATCTCGCAAAAACGAAATTTTTTGAAAAATTTTGGTTTGTGGGGAAAATCGAAATCAGTGATATATTACTGTTCAATCATGGATATTAAACACTCTGTGAAAGAATTAGCACAATCGGTTGGAATATAGAGGTTATATTAACGTTTATACAAAATTGTGTTTTTACCGCAAGAGACGACGATTTTTACAATTGGACGATTTACACAAACAAACCCATATTCCTCAGCATGCGAAACTTAAATTGTTGTTATTTATAGGTGAATCAACATGAATTTAACATTTTTTAAAGAAATTAGACAAATCCCATTCAATTTGTATATTTTATTCATATTTTTATAGTTAAAAATCTCGCAAAAACGATATTTTTTGAAAGATTTTGGTTGGTGGGGAAAATCGAAACCAGTGAAATATTACTGTTCAATCATGAATATTAAACACTTTGTGACAGAATTAGCACAATCGGTTTAAAAATAGAGGTTATATTAACGTTTATAGCAAAATCGTGTTTTTACCGCAAGAAACGACGATTTTTACAATTGGACGATTTAGACAAACAAACCCATATTCCTCTGCATGCGAACGTGAAATTGTTGTTATATAAATGTGAGTCTACATGAATTTAACACTTTTTTAAGAAATAAGAAAATCCCACGGAATTTGTATATTTTATTCTTATTTTTATAGTTAAAAATCTCGCAAAAGCGAAAATTTTTGAAAGATTTTGGTTTGTGGGGAAAATCGAAACCATTGATATAATACTGTTCAGGCATGTATATTAAACACTCTGTGAAAGAATTAGCACAATCGGTTGTAATATTGAGATTTTATTAACGTTTATACCAAAATCGTGTTGTTGCCACAAGTAACGACGATTTTTTAATTGGGCGATTTACACTAACAAACCCACATCTCTGCATGCGAACGTGAAATTTTTGTGATATATAGGTGAATCCACATGAATTTAACTATTTTTTTTATGAAATTAGACAAATCCCATTCAATTTGTAGATTTTATTCATATTTTTATAGTTACAAATCTCGCAAAAAGAAATTTTTAGAATGATTTTGGTTTGTGGGGAAAACCGAAACGAGTGATATAATTCTGTTCAATCATGTATATTAAACACTCTGTGAAAGATTTAGCACAATCGGTTGGAATAGAGAGATTTTATTAACGTTTATACCAAAATCGTGTTTTTACCAAAAGAAACGACGATTTTTTCAATTGGACGATTTACGCAAACAAACCCATATTCCTCAGCATGCGATCGTGAAATTGTTGTTACATATAGGTGAATCCACATGAATTTAACACTTTTTTAAGAAATTAGACAAATCCCACGGAAATTGTAGATTTTATTCATATTTTTATAGTTAAAAATCTCGCAAAAAGAAATTTTTTGAAAGATTTTGGTTTGTGGGGAAAATCGAAACGAGTGATATAATTCTCTTCAATCATGTATATTAAACACTCTGTGAAAGATTTAGCTCAATCGGTTGGAATATAGAGATTTTATTAACGTTTATAGCAAAATCGTGTTTTTACCACAAGAAACGACGATTTTTTCAATTGGACGATTTACGCAAACAAACCCATATTCCTCAGCATGCGATCGTGAAATTGTTGTGATATATAGGTGAATCCACATGAATTTAACTAATTTTTTTAAGAAATTAGACAAATCCCATTCAATTTGTAGATTTTATTCATATTTTTATAGTTAAAAATCTCGCAAAAACGAAATTTTTTGTAAGATTTTGGTTTGAGGGGAAAATCGAAACCAGTGATATAATACTGTTCAATCATGTATATTAAACACCCTGTGACAGAATTAGCACAATCGGTTGCAATATAGAGGTTATATTAACGTTTATAGCAAAATTGAGTTTTTACCGCAAGAAACGACGATTTTTACAATTGGACGATATCCACAAACAAACCCATATTCCTCTGCATGCGAACGTGAAATTGTTGTTATATATAGGTGAATCCACATAAATTTAATATTTTTTTAGAAATTAGACAAATCCCATTCAATTCGTAGCTTTTATTCATATTTTTATAGTTAAAATTCTCGCAAAATGAAATTTTTTGAAAGATTTTGGTTTATGGGGAATATCGAAACCTGTGATATAATACTGTTCAATCACGTATATTAAACACCCTGTGACAGAATTAGCACAATCGGTTGGAATATAGAGGTTATATTAACGTGTATAGCAAAATTGTGTTTTTACCGCAAGAGACGACGATTTTTACAATTGGACGATTTACACAAACAAACCCATATTCCTCTGCATGCGAACGTGAAATTGTTGTTATTTATAGGTGAATCCACATGTATTTAACTATTTTTTTAAGAAATTAGACAAATCCCATTCAATTGTAGATTTTATTCAAAATTTAAAGTTAAAAATCTCGCAAAAACGAAATATTTGGAAAGATTTTGGTTTGTGGGGAAAGTCGAAACCAGTGATATAATACTGTTCAATCATGTATATTAAACACTCTGTGAAAGAGTTAGCACAATCGGTTTGAATATAGAGGTTTTATTAACATTTATAGCAAAATCGTGTTTTTACCGCAAGAAACGACGTTTTTAACAATTGGACGATTTACACAAACAAACCCATATTCCTCTGCATGCGAACGTGAAATTGTTGTTATATATAGGTGAATCCACATGAATGTAACATTTTTTTTAAAGAAATTAGACAAATCCCACGGAATTTCTAGATTTTATTGATATTTTTGTAGTTAAAAATCTCGCAAAAACGAAATATTTGGAAAGATTTTGGTTTGTGGGGAATATCGAAACCAGTGATATAATACTGTTCAATCACGTATATTAAACACTCTGTGCAAGAATTATCACAATCGGTAGGAATATAGAGATTTTATTAACTTTTATACCAAAATGGTGTTTTTACCACAAGAAACGACGATTTTTTCAATTGGAAGATTTACGCAAACAAACCCACATCTCTGCATGCGAACGTGAAATTGTTGTGATATATAGGTGAATCCACATGAATTTAACTATTTTTTTAAGAAATTAGACAAATCCCATTCAATTTGTAGATTTTATTCATATTTTTATAGATAAAAATCTCGCAAAAACGAAATTTTTTGAAAGATTTTGGTTGGTGGGGAAAATCGAAACCAGTGATATAATACTGTTCAATCATGTATATTAAACAGCCTGTGACAGAATTAGCACAATCGGTTTAAATATAGAGGTTATATTAACGTTTATAGCAAAATCGTGTTTTTACCGCAAGAAACCACGATTTTTACAATTGGACGATTTACACAAACAAACCCATATTCCTCTGCATGCGAACGTGAAATTGTTGTTATATATAGGTGAGTCTACATGAATTTCACACTTTTTTGAGAAATAAGAAAATCCCACGGAATTTGTAGATTTTATTCATATTTATAAAGTTAAAAATCTCGCAAAAACGAAATTTTTTGAAAGATTTTGTTTTGTGGGGAAAATCGAAACCAGTGATATAATACTGTTCAATCATGTATATTAAACACTCTGTGAAAGAATTAGCACAATCGGTTGGAATATAGATATTTTATTAACGTTTATACCAAAATCGTGTTTTTGCCACAAGTAACGACGATTTTTTCAATTGGGCGATTTACACAAACAAACCCACATCTCTGCATGCGAACGTGAAATTGTTGTTATATATAGGTGAATCCACATGAATTTAACTTTTTTTTTTAAGAAATTAGACAAATCCCACGGAATTTGTAGATTTTATTCATATTTATATAGTTAAAAATCTCGCAAAAACGAAATTTTTTGAAAGATTTTGGTTTGTGCGGAAAATCGAAACCAGTGATATAATACTGTTCAATCACGTATATTAAACACCCTGTGGAAGAAGTAGCACAATCGTTTGGAATATAGAGGTTATATAAACGTTTACAGCAAAATCGTGTTTTTACCGCAAGAAACGACGATCTTTACAATTGGACGGTTTACACAAAGAAACCCATATTCCTCTGCATGCGAACGTGAAATTGTTGTTATGCATAGGTGAGTCTACATGAATTTAACACATTTTTAAGAAATTAGACAAATCCCACGGAATTTGTAGATTTTATTCATATTTTTATAGTTAAAAATCTCGGAAAAACTTAATTTTTTGAAAGATTTTGGTTTGTGGGGAAAATCGAAACCAGTGATATAAAACTGTTCAATCATGTATATTAAACATTCTGTGAAAGAATTATCACAATCAGTTGGAATATAGAGATTTTATTAACGATTATACCAAAATGGTGTTTTTACCACAAGAAACGACGATTTTTTCAATTGGAAGATTTATGCAAACAAACCCACAACTCTGCATGCCAACGTGAAATTGTTGTGATATATAGGTGAAACCACATGAATTTAACTATTTTTTTAAGAAATTAGACAAATCCCATTCAATTTGTAGATTTTATTAATATTTTTATACTTAAAAATCTCGCAAAAACGAAATTTTTTGAAAGATTTTGGATTGTGGGGAAAATCGAATCCAGTGATATAATACTGTTCAATCATTTATATTAAACACCCTGTGACAGAATTAGCACAATCGGTTGGAATATAGAGGTTATATTAACGTTTATAGCAAAATCGTGTTTTTACCGCAAGAAACGACGATTTTTACAATTGGACGATTTACACAAACAAACCCACATTCCTCTGGATGTGAACGTGAAATTGTTGTTATATATAGGTGAGTCCACATGAATTTAACACTTTTTTAAGAAATTAGACAAATCCCAGGGAATTTGTCGATTTTATTCATATTTATATAGTTAAAAATCTCGCAAAAACGAAATTTTTTGAAAGATTTTGGTTTGTGGGGAAAATCAAAACCAGTTATATAATACTGTTCAATCATGTATATTAAACACTCTGTGAAAGAATTAGCACAATCGGTTGGAATATAGAGGTTATATTAACGTTTATAGCAAAATCGTGTTTTTACCGCAAGAGACGACGATTTTTACAATTGGACGATTTACACAAACAAACCCATATTCCTCTGCATGCGAACCTTAAATTGTTGTTATTTATATATGAATCCACATGAATTTAACATTTTTTAAGAAATTAGACAAATCCCACAGAATTTGTAGATTTTATTCATAATTATATAGGTAAAAATCTCGCAAAAACGAAATTTTTTGAAAAATTTTGGTTTGTGGGGAAAATCGAAATCAGTGATATATTACTGTTCAATCATGGATATTAAACACTCTGTGAAAGAATTAGCACAATCTGTTGGAATATAGAGGTTATATTAACGTTTATACAAAATTGTGTTTTTACCGCAAGAGACGACGATTTTTACAATTGGACGATTTACACAAACAAACCCATATTCCTCAGCATGCGAAACTTAAATTGTTGTTATTTATAGGTGAATCAACATGAATTTAACATTTTTTAAAGAAATTAGACAAATCCCATTCAATTTGTATATTTTATTCATATTTTTATAGTTAAAAATCTCGCAAAAACGATATTTTTTGAAAGATTTTGGTTGGTGGGGAAAATCGAAACCAGTGAAATATTACTGTTCAATCATGAATATTAAACACTTTGTGACAGAATTAGCACAATCGGTTTAAAAATAGAGGTTATATTAACGTTTATAGCAAAATCGTGTTTTTACCGCAAGAAACGACGATTTTTACAATTGGACGATTTAGACAAACAAACCCATATTCCTCTGCATGCGAACGTGAAATTGTTGTTATATAAATGTGAGTCTACATGAATTTAACACTTTTTTAAGAAATAAGAAAATCCCACGGAATTTGTATATTTTATTCTTATTTTTATAGTTAAAAATCTCGCAAAAGCGAAAATTTTTGAAAGATTTTGGTTTGTGGGGAAAATCGAAACCATTGATATAATACTGTTCAGGCATGTATATTAAACACTCTGTGAAAGAATTAGCACAATCGGTTGTAATATTGAGATTTTATTAACGTTTATACCAAAATCGTGTTGTTGCCACAAGTATCGACGATTTTTTAATTGGGCGATTTACACTAACAAACCCACATCTCTGCATGCGAACGTGAAATTTTTGTGATATATAGGTGAATCCACATGAATTTAACTATTTTTTTTATGAAATTAGACAAATCCCATTCAATTTGTAGATTTTATTCATATTTTTATAGTTACAAATCTCGCAAAAAGAAATTTTTAGAATGATTTTGGTTTGTGGGGAAAACCGAAACGAGTGATATAATTCTGTTCAATCATGTATATTAAACACTCTGTGAAAGATTTAGCACAATCGGTTGGAATAGAGAGATTTTATTAACGTTTATACCAAAATCGTGTTTTTACCAAAAGAAACGACGATTTTTTCAATTGGACGATTTACGCAAACAAACCCATATTCCTCAGCATGCGATCGTGAAATTGTTGTTACATATAGGTGAATCCACATGAATTTAACACTTTTTTAAGAAATTAGACAAATCCCACGGAAATTGTAGATTTTATTCATATTTTTATAGTTAAAAATCTCGCAAAAAGAAATTTTTTGAAAGATTTTGGTTTGTGGGGAAAATCGAAACGAGTGATATAATTCTCTTCAATCATGTATATTAAACACTCTGTGAAAGATTTAGCTCAATCGGTTGGAATATAGAGATTTTATTAACGTTTATAGCAAAATCGTGTTTTTACCACAAGAAACGACGATTTTTTCAATTGGACGATTTACGCAAACAAACCCATATTCCTCAGCATGCGATCGTGAAATTGTTGTGATATATAGGTGAATCCACATGAATTTAACTAATTTTTTTAAGAAATTAGACAAATCCCATTCAATTTGTAGATTTTATTCATATTTTTATAGTTAAAAATCTCGCAAAAACGAAATTTTTTGTAAGATTTTGGTTTGAGGGGAAAATCGAAACCAGTGATATAATACTGTTCAATCATGTATATTAAACAC
This sequence comes from Periplaneta americana, assembly GCF_040183065.1. NCBI lineage: Eukaryota > Metazoa > Arthropoda > Insecta > Blattodea > Blattidae > Periplaneta > Periplaneta americana. Next base: position 93,728,433 of record NC_091127.1, read on the forward strand.
CCTGTGACAGAATTAGCACAATCGGTTGCAATATAGAGGTTATATTAACGTTTATAGCAAAATTGAGTTTTTACCGCAAGAAACGACGATTTTTACAATTGGACGATATCCACAAACAAACCCATATTCCTCTGCATGCGAACGTGAAATTGTTGTTATATATAGGTGAATCCACATAAATTTAATATTTTTTTAGAAATTAGACAAATCCCATTCAATTCGTAGCTTTTATTCATATTTTTATAGTTAAAATTCTCGCAAAATGAAATTTTTTGAAAGATTTTGGTTTATGGGGAATATCGAAACCTGTGATATAATACTGTTCAATCACGTATATTAAACACCCTGTGACAGAATTAGCACAATCGGTTGGAATATAGAGGTTATATTAACGTGTATAGCAAAATTGTGTTTTTACCGCAAGAGACGACGATTTTTACAATTGGACGATTTACACAAACAAACCCATATTCCTCTGCATGCGAACGTGAAATTGTTGTTATTTATAGGTGAATCCACATGTATTTAACTATTTTTTTAAGAAATTAGACAAATCCCATTCAATTGTAGATTTTATTCAAAATTTAAAGTTAAAAATCTCGCAAAAACGAAATATTTGGAAAGATTTTGGTTTGTGGGGAAAGTCGAAACCAGTGATATAATACTGTTCAATCATGTATATTAAACACTCTGTGAAAGAGTTAGCACAATCGGTTTGAATATAGAGGTTTTATTAACATTTATAGCAAAATCGTGTTTTTACCGCAAGAAACGACGTTTTTAACAATTGGACGATTTACACAAACAAACCCATATTCCTCTGCATGCGAACGTGAAATTGTTGTTATATATAGGTGAATCCACATGAATGTAACATTTTTTTTAAAGAAATTAGACAAATCCCACGGAATTTCTAGATTTTATTGATATTTTTGTAGTTAAAAATCTCGCAAAAACGAAATATTTGGAAAGATTTTGGTTTGTGGGGAATATCGAAACCAGTGATATAATACTGTTCAATCACGTATATTAAACACTCTGTGCAAGAATTATCACAATCGGTAGGAATATAGAGATTTTATTAACTTTTATACCAAAATGGTGTTTTTACCACAAGAAACGACGATTTTTTCAATTGGAAGATTTACGCAAACAAACCCACATCTCTGCATGCGAACGTGAAATTGTTGTGATATATAGGTGAATCCACATGAATTTAACTATTTTTTTAAGAAATTAGACAAATCCCATTCAATTTGTAGATTTTATTCATATTTTTATAGATAAAAATCTCGCAAAAACGAAATTTTTTGAAAGATTTTGGTTGGTGGGGAAAATCGAAACCAGTGATATAATACTGTTCAATCATGTATATTAAACAGCCTGTGACAGAATTAGCACAATCGGTTTAAATATAGAGGTTATATTAACGTTTATAGCAAAATCGTGTTTTTACCGCAAGAAACCACGATTTTTACAATTGGACGATTTACACAAACAAACCCATATTCCTCTGCATGCGAACGTGAAATTGTTGTTATATATAGGTGAGTCTACATGAATTTCACACTTTTTTGAGAAATAAGAAAATCCCACGGAATTTGTAGATTTTATTCATATTTATAAAGTTAAAAATCTCGCAAAAACGAAATTTTTTGAAAGATTTTGTTTTGTGGGGAAAATCGAAACCAGTGATATAATACTGTTCAATCATGTATATTAAACACTCTGTGAAAGAATTAGCACAATCGGTTGGAATATAGATATTTTATTAACGTTTATACCAAAATCGTGTTTTTGCCACAAGTAACGACGATTTTTTCAATTGGGCGATTTACACAAACAAACCCACATCTCTGCATGCGAACGTGAAATTGTTGTTATATATAGGTGAATCCACATGAATTTAACTTTTTTTTTTAAGAAATTAGACAAATCCCACGGAATTTGTAGATTTTATTCATATTTATATAGTTAAAAATCTCGCAAAAACGAAATTTTTTGAAAGATTTTGGTTTGTGCGGAAAATCGAAACCAGTGATATAATACTGTTCAATCACGTATATTAAACACCCTGTGGAAGAAGTAGCACAATCGTTTGGAATATAGAGGTTATATAAACGTTTACAGCAAAATCGTGTTTTTACCGCAAGAAACGACGATCTTTACAATTGGACGGTTTACACAAAGAAACCCATATTCCTCTGCATGCGAACGTGAAATTGTTGTTATGCATAGGTGAGTCTACATGAATTTAACACATTTTTAAGAAATTAGACAAATCCCACGGAATTTGTAGATTTTATTCATATTTTTATAGTTAAAAATCTCGGAAAAACTTAATTTTTTGAAAGATTTTGGTTTGTGGGGAAAATCGAAACCAGTGATATAAAACTGTTCAATCATGTATATTAAACATTCTGTGAAAGAATTATCACAATCAGTTGGAATATAGAGATTTTATTAACGATTATACCAAAATGGTGTTTTTACCACAAGAAACGACGATTTTTTCAATTGGAAGATTTATGCAAACAAACCCACAACTCTGCATGCCAACGTGAAATTGTTGTGATATATAGGTGAAACCACATGAATTTAACTATTTTTTTAAGAAATTAGACAAATCCCATTCAATTTGTAGATTTTATTAATATTTTTATACTTAAAAATCTCGCAAAAACGAAATTTTTTGAAAGATTTTGGATTGTGGGGAAAATCGAATCCAGTGATATAATACTGTTCAATCATTTATATTAAACACCCTGTGACAGAATTAGCACAATCGGTTGGAATATAGAGGTTATATTAACGTTTATAGCAAAATCGTGTTTTTACCGCAAGAAACGACGATTTTTACAATTGGACGATTTACACAAACAAACCCACATTCCTCTGGATGTGAACGTGAAATTGTTGTTATATATAGGTGAGTCCACATGAATTTAACACTTTTTTAAGAAATTAGACAAATCCCAGGGAATTTGTCGATTTTATTCATATTTATATAGTTAAAAATCTCGCAAAAACGAAATTTTTTGAAAGATTTTGGTTTGTGGGGAAAATCAAAACCAGTTATATAATACTGTTCAATCATGTATATTAAACACTCTGTGAAAGAATTAGCACAATCGGTTGGAATATAGAGGTTATATTAACGTTTATAGCAAAATCGTGTTTTTACCGCAAGAGACGACGATTTTTACAATTGGACGATTTACACAAACAAACCCATATTCCTCTGCATGCGAACCTTAAATTGTTGTTATTTATATATGAATCCACATGAATTTAACATTTTTTAAGAAATTAGACAAATCCCACAGAATTTGTAGATTTTATTCATAATTATATAGGTAAAAATCTCGCAAAAACGAAATTTTTTGAAAAATTTTGGTTTGTGGGGAAAATCGAAATCAGTGATATATTACTGTTCAATCATGGATATTAAACACTCTGTGAAAGAATTAGCACAATCTGTTGGAATATAGAGGTTATATTAACGTTTATACAAAATTGTGTTTTTACCGCAAGAGACGACGATTTTTACAATTGGACGATTTACACAAACAAACCCATATTCCTCAGCATGCGAAACTTAAATTGTTGTTATTTATAGGTGAATCAACATGAATTTAACATTTTTTATAGAAATTAGACAAATCCCATTCAATTTGTATATTTTATTCCTATTTTTATAGTTAAAAATCTCGCAAAAACGATATTTTTTGAAAGATTTTGGTTGGTGGGGAAAATCGAAACCAGTGAAATATTACTGTTCAATCATGAATATTAAACACTTTGTGACAGAATTAGCACAATCGGTTTAAAAATAGAGGTTATATTAACGTTTATAGCAAAATCGTGTTTTTACCGCAAGAAACGACGATTTTTACAATTGGACGATTTAGACAAACAAACCCATATTCCTCTGCATGCGAACGTGAAATTGTTGTTATATAAATGTGAGTCTACATGAATTTAACACTTTTTTAAGAAATAAGAAAATCCCACGGAATTTGTATATTTATTCTTATTTTTATAGTTAAAAATCTCGCAAAAGCGAAAATTTTTGAAAGATTTTGGTTTGTGGGGAAAATCGAAACCATTGATATAATACTGTTCAGTCATGTATATTAAACACTCTGTGAAAGAATTAGCACAATCGGTTGTAATATTGAGATTTTATTAACGTTTATACCAAAATCGTGTTGTTGCCACAAGTAACGACGATTTTTTAATTGGGCGATTTACACTAACAAACCCACATCTCTGCATGCGAACGTGAAATTTTTGTGATATATAGGTGAATCCACATGAATTTAACTATTTTTTTATGAAATTAGACAAATCCCATTCAATTTGTAGATTTTATTCATATTTTTATAGTTAAAAATCTCGCAAAAAGAAATTTTTAGAATGATTTTGGTTTGTGGGGAAAATCGAAACGAGTGATATAATTCTGTTCAATCATGTATATTAAACACTCTGTGAAAGATTTAGCACAATCGGTTGGAATAGAGAGATTTTATTAACGTTTATACCAAAATCGTGTTTTTACCAAAAGAAACGACGATTTTTTCAATTGGACGATTTACGCAAACAAACCCATATTCCTCAGCATGCGATCGTGAAATTGTTGTTACATATAGATGAATCCACATGAATTTAACACTTTTTTAAGAAATTAGACAAATCCCACGGAAATTGTAGATTTTATTCATATTTTTATAGTTAAAAATCTCGCAAAAAGAAATTTTTTGAAAGATTTTGGTTTGTGGGGAAAATCGAAACGAGTGATATAATTCTCTTCAATCATGTATATTAAACACTCTGTGAAAGATTTAGCTCAATCGGTTGGAATATAGAGATTTTATTAACGTTTATAGCAAAATCGTGTTTTTACCACAAGAAACGACGATTTTTTCAATTGGACGATTTACGCAAACAAACACATATTCCTCAGCATGCGATCGTGAAATTGTTGTGATATATAGGTGAATCCACATGAATTTAACTAATTTTTTTAAGAAATTAGACAAATCCCATTCAATTTGTAGATTTTATTCATATTTTTATAGTTAAAAATCTCGCAAAAACGAAATTTTTTGTAAGATTTTGGTTTGAGGGGAAAATCGAAACCAGTGATATAATACTGTTCAATCATGTATATTAAACACCCTGTGACAGAATTAGCACAATCGGTTGCAATATAGAGGTTATATTAACGTTTATAGCAAAATTGAGTTTTTACCGCAAGAAACGACGATTTTTACAATTGGACGATATCCACAAACAAACCCATATTCCTCTGCATGCGAACGTGAAATTGTTGTTATATATAGGTGAATCCACATAAATTTAATATTTTTTTAGAAATTAGACAAATCCCATTCAATTCGTAGCTTTTATTCATATTTTTATAGTTAAAATTCTCGCAAAATGAAATTTTTTGAAAGATTTTGGTTTATGGGGAATATCGAAACCTGTGATATAATACTGTTCAATCACGTATATTAAACACCCTGTGACAGAATTAGCACAATCGTTTGGAATATAGAAATTATATTAATGTTTATAGCAAAATCGAGTTTTTACCGCAAGAAACGACGATTTTTACAATTGGACAATTTACACAAACAAACCCATATTCGTCTGCATGCGAACGTGAAATTGATGTTATATGTAGGTGAGTCCACATGAATTTAACTATTTTTTTAAGAAATTAAACAAATCCCACGGAATTTGTAGATTTTATTGATATTTTTATAGTTAAAAATCTGGCAAAAACGAAAATATTTGAAAGATTTTGGTTTGTGGAAAAAATCGAAACCAGTGATATAATACTGTTCAATCATGTATATTAAACACCCTGTGGAAGAATTAGCACAATCGGTTGGAATATAGAGGTTATAATAACGTTTATAGCAAAATCGTGTTTTTACTGCAAGAAACGACGATTTTTACAATTGGACGATTTACACAAACAAACCCTTATTCCTCTGCATGCGAACGTGAAATTGTTGTTACATATAGGTGAATCCACATGAATTTAACACTTTATTAAGAAATTAGACAAATGCCACGGAATTTGTTGATTTTATTCATATTTATATAGTTAAAAATCTCGCAAAAACGAAATTTTTTGAAAGATTTTGGTTTGTGGGGAAAATCGAAACCAGTGATATAATACTGTTCAATCATGTATATTAAACACTCTGTGAAAGAATTAGTACAATCGGTTGGAATATATAGGTTATATTAACGTTTATAACAAAATCGTGTTTTTACCGCAAGAAACGACGATTTTTACAATTGGACGATTTACACAAACAAACCCATATTCCTCTGGATGCGAACGTGAAATTGTTGTTATATATAGGAGAGTCCACATGAATTTAACACTTTTTTAAGAAATTAGACAAATCCCACGGAATTTGTAGATTTTATTCTTATTTATATAGTTAAAAATCTCGCAAAAACGAAATTTTTTTAAAGATTTTGGTTTGTGGGGAAAATCGAAACCAGTGATACAATACTGTTCAATCATGTACATTAAACACTCTGTGAAAGAAATAGCACAATCGATTGGAATATAGAGGTTATATTAACGTTTATAGCAAAAAAGTGTTTTTACCGCAAGAAAAGTCGATTTTTACAATTGGACGATTTACACAAACAAACCCATATTCCTCTGCATGCGAACGTGAAATAGTTGTTATAAATAGGTGAATCCACATGACTTTAACTATTTTTTAAGAAATTAAACAAATCCCACGGAATTTGTAGATTTTATTCATATTTATATAGTTAAAAATCTCGCAAAAACGAAATTTTTTGAAAGATTTTGGTTTGTGGGTTAAATCGAAACCAGTGATATAATACTGTTCAATCACGTATATTAAACACCCTGTAACAGAATTAGCACAATCGGTTTAAATATAGAGGTTATATTAACGTTTATAGCAAAATCGTGTTTTTACCGCAAGAAACGACGATTTTTACAATTGGACGATTTACACAAACAAACCCATATTCCTCTGCATGCGAACGTGAAATTGTTGTTATATATAGGTGAGTCCACATGAATGTAACACATTTTTAAGAAATTAGACAAATCCCATTCAATTTGTAGATTTTATTCATATTTTTATAGTTAAAAATCTCGCAAAAAGAAAATTTTTGAATGATTTTGGTTTGTGGGGAAAATCGAAACGAGTGATATAATTCTGTTCAATCATGTATATTAAACACTCTGTGAAAGATTTAGCACAATCGGTTGGAATAGAGAGATTTTATTAACGTTTATACCAAAATCGTGTTTTTACCAAAAGAAACGACGATTTTTTCAATTGGACAATTTACGCAAACAAACCCATATTCCTCAGCATGCGATCGTGAAATTGTTGTGATATATAGGTGAATCCAAATGAATTTAACTAATTTTTTTAAGAAATTAGACAAATTCCATTCAATTTGTAGATTTTATTCATATTTTTATAGTTAAAAATCTCGCAAAAACGAAATTTTTTGAAAGATTTTGGTTTGAGGGGAAAAACGAAACCAGTGATATAATACTGTTCAATCATGTATATTAAACACCCTGTGAACGAATTAGCACAATCGGTTGCAATATAGAGTTTATATTAACGTTTATAGCAAAATTGAGTTTTTACCGCAAGAAACGACGATTTTTACAATTGGACGATATCCACAAACAAACCCATATTCCTCTGCATGCGAACGTGAAATTGTTGTTATATATAGGTGAATCCACATAAATTTAATATTTTTTTAGAAATTAGACAAATCCCATTCAATTCGTACTTTTTATTCATATTTTTATAGTTAAAAATCTCGCAAAATGAAATTTTTTGAAAGATTTTGGTTTGTGGGGAAAATCGAAACCAGTGATATAATACTGTTCAATCACGTATATTAAACACCCTGTGACAGAATTAGCACAATCGTCTGGAATATAGAAATTATATTAATGTTTATAGCAAAATCGAGTTTTTACCGCAAGAAACGACGATTTTTACAATTGGACAATTTACACAAACAAACCCATATTCTTCTGCATGCGAACGTGAAATTGTTGTTATATATAGGTGAGGCCACATGAATTTAACTATTTTTTAAGAAATTAAACAAATCCCACGGAATTTGTAAATTTTATTCATATTTATATAGTTAAAAATCTCGCAAAAACGAAATTTTTTGAAAGATTTGGTTTGTGGGGAAAATCGAAACCAGTGATATAATACTGTTCAATCACGTATATTAAACACCCTGTAACAGAGTTAGCATAATCGGTTTAAATATAGAGGTTATATTAACGTTTATAGCAATATCGTGTTTTTACCGCAAGAAACGACGATTTTTACAATTGGACGATTTACACAAACAAACCCATATTCCTCTGCATGCGAACGTGAAATTGTTGTTATATATAGGTGAGTCCACATGAATTTAACACTTTTTTAAGAAATTAGACAAATCCCACTTAATTTGCAGATTTTATTCATATTTTTAAAGTTAAAAATCTCGCAAAAGCGAAATTTTTTGAAAGATTTTGGTTTGTGGGGAAAATCGAAACCAGTGATATATTACTGTTCAATTATGTATATTAAACACCCTGTGAAAGAATTAGCACAGTCGGATGGAATATAGAGATTTTATTAACGTTCATACCAAAATCGTGTTTTTACCACAAGAAACGACGATATTTTCAATTGGACGATTTACACAAACAAACCCACATTTCTCTGCATGCAAACGTGAAATTGTTGTGATATATAGGTGAATCCAGATGAATTTAACTATTTTTTTTAGAAATTAGACAAATCCCATTCAATTTGTAGATTTTATTCATATTTTTATATTTAAAAATCTCGCAAAAACAAAATTTTTTGAAAGATTTTGGTTTGTGGGGAAAATCGAAACCAGTGATATAATACTGTTCTGTCATGTATATTAAACACCCTGTGACAGAATTAGCACAATCGGTTGGAATATAGAGGTTATATTAACGTTTATAGCAAAATCGTGTTTTTACCGCAAGAAACGACGATTTTTACAATTGGACGATTTACACAAACAAATCCAAATTCCTCAGCATGCGAAAGTGAAATTGTTGTTATATATAGGTGAGTCCACATGAATTTAACACTTTTTAAGAAATTAGACAAATCCCACGGAATTTGTGGATTTTATTCATATTTATATAGTTAAAAATCTCGCAAAAACGAAATTTTTTCAAAGATTTTGAATTGTGGGGAAAATCGAAACTAGTGATATAATACTGTTCAATCATGTATATTAAACACGCTGTGAAAGAATTAACACAATCAGTTGGAATATAGAGGTTATAATAACGTTTATAGCAAAATCGAGTTTTTACCGCAAGAAACGACGATTTTTACAATTGGACGATTTACACAAACAAACCCTTATTCCTCTGCATGCGAACGTGAAATTGTTGTTATATATAGGTGAAGCCACATGAATTGAACTTTTTTTTAAGGAATTAGACAAATCCCACGGAATTTGTAGATTTTATTCATATTTTTATAGTTAAAAATCTCGCAAAAATGAAATTTTTTTAAAGATTTTGGATTGTGGGGAAAATCGAACCCAGTGATATAATATTGCTCAATCATATATATTAAACACTCTGTGAAGGAATTAGCACAATCGGTTGGAATATAGAGGTTTTATTAACATTTATAGCAAAATCGTTTTTTTACCGCAGGAAACGACGATTTTTACAATTGGACGATTTACACAAACAAACCCATATTCCTCAGCATTCGAACGTGAAATTGTTGTTTTATATATAGGTGAGTCCACATGAATTTAACACTTTTTTAAGAAATTAGACAAATCCCACGGAAATTGTAGATTTTATTCATATTTTTATAGTTAAAAATCTCGCAAAAAGAAATTTTTTGAAAGATTTTGGTTTGTGGGGAAAATCGAAACGAGTGATATAATTCTGTTCAATCATGTATATTAAACACTGTGTGACAGAATTAGCACAATCGGTTGGAATATAGAGGTTATATTAACGTTTATAACAAAATTGTGTTTTTACCGCAAGAAACGACGATTTTTACAATTGGACGATTTACACAAACAAACCCTTATTCCTCTGCATGCGAACGTGAAATTGTTGTGATATATAGGTGAATCCACAAGAATGTAACTATTTTTTTTAGAAATTAGACAAATCCCATTCAATTTGTAGATTTTATTCATATTTTTATACATAAAAATCTCGCAAAACCGAAATTTTTTGAAAGATTTTGGTTTGTGGGGAAAATCGAAATCAGTGATATAATACTGTTCAGTCAAGTATATTAAACACCCTGTGACAGAATTAGAACAATCGGTTGGTAATATAGAGGTTATATTAACGTTTATAGCAAAATCGTGCTTTTACCGCAAGAAACGACGATTTTTACAATTGGACGATTTACACAAACAAATCCACATTCCTCTGCATGCGAACGTGAAATTGTTGTTATATATAGGTGAGTCCACATGAATTTAACACTTTTTTAAGAAATTAGACAAATCCCACTTAATTTGCAGATTTTATTCATATTTTTAAAGTTAAAAATCTCGCAAAAGCGAAATTTTTTGAAAGATTTTGGTTTGTGGGGAAAATCGAAACGAGTGATATAATACTGTTCAATCATGTATATTAAACACTCTGTGAAAGAATTAGCACAATCGGTTGGAATATATAGAGGTTTTATTAACGTTTATACCAAAATCGTGTTTTTACCACAAGAATCGACGATTTTTTCAATTGGACGATTTACGAAAACAAACCCATATTCCTCTGCATGCGAACGTGAAATTGTTGTGATATATAGGTGAATCCACTTGAATTTAACTATTTTTTTTTAAGAAATTAGACAAATCCCATTCAATTTGTAGATTTAATTCATATTTTTATAGTTAAAAATCTCGCAAAAACGAAATTTTTTGAAAGATTTTGGTTAGAGGGGAAAATCGAAACCAGTGATATAATACTGTTCAATCATGTATATTAAACACCCTGTGACAGAATTAGCACAATCGGTTGCAATATAGAGGTTATATTAACGTTTATAGCAAAATTGAGTTTTTACCGCAAGAAACGACGATTTTTACAATTGGACGACATCCACAAACAAACCCATATTCCTCTGCATGCGAACGTGAAATTGTTGTTATATATAGGTGAATCCACATAAATTTAATATTTTTTTTAGAAATTAGACAAATCCCATTCAATTCGTAGCTTTTATTCATATTTTTATAGTTAAAAATCTCGGAAAAACTTAATTTTTTGAAAGATTTTGGTTTGTGGGGAAAATCGAAACCAGTGATATAATACTGTTCAATCACGTATATTAAACACCCTGTGACAGAATTAGCACAATCGGTTGGAATATAGAGGTTATATTAACGTTTATAACAAAATCGTGTTTTTATCGCAAGAAACGACGATTTTTACAATTGGACGATTTACACAAACAAACCCATATTCCTCTGGATGCGAACGTGAAATTGTTGATATATATAGGTGAGTCCAATGAATTTAACACTTTTTTAAGAAATTAGACAAATCCCACGGAATTTGTAGATTTTATTCTTATTTATATAGTTAAAAATCTCGCAAAAACGAAATTTTTTGAAAGATTTTGGTTTGTGGGGGAAATCGAAACCAGTGATACAATACTGTTCAATCATGTATATTAAACACTCTGTGAAAGAATTAGCACAATCGATCGGAATATAGAGGTTATATTAACGGTTATAGCAAAAACGTGTTTTTACCGCAAGAAAAGTCGATTTTTACAATTGGACGATTTACACAAACAAACCCATATTCCTCTGCATGCGAACGTAAAAGTGTTGTTATATATAGGTGAATCCACATGAATTTAACTATTTTTTAAGAAATTAAACAAATCCCACGGAATTTGTAGATTTTATTCATATTTATGTAGTTAAATATCTCGCAAAAACGAAATTTTTTGAAAGATTTTGGTTTGTGGGGAAAATCGAAACCAGTGATATAATACTGTTCAATCACGTATATTAAACACCCTGTGACTGAATTAGCACAATCGGTTTAAATATAGAGGTTATATTAACGTTTATAGCAAAATCGTGTTTTTACCGCAAGAAACGACGATTTATACAATTGGACGATTTACACAAACGAACCCATACTCCCCTGCATGCGAACGTGAAATTGTTATGATATATAGGTGATTCCACACGAGTTTAACATTTTTTTAAGAAATTAGAAAAATCCCACAGAAATTGTAGATTTTATTCATATTTATATAGTTATAAATCTCGCAAAAACGAAATTTTTTGAAAGATTTTGGGTTGTGGGGAAAATCGAAACCAGTGATATAATACTGTTTAGTCATGTATATTAAACACTCTGTGAAAGAATTAGCACAATCGGTTGGAATACAGAGATTTTATTAACATTTATAGAAAAATCATGTTTTTACCGCAAGTAACGACGATTTTTACAATTGGACGATTTCCACATACAAACCCATATTCCTCAGCTTGCGAACGTGAAATTGTTGTTATATATAGGTGATTCCACACGAATTTAACACTTTTTTAAGAAATTAGACAAATCCCACGGAATTTGTAGATTTTATTCATGTTTATATAGTTATAAATCTCGCAAAAACGAAATTTTTTTTAAAGATTTTCGTTGGTGGGGAAAATCGAAACCAGTGATATAACACTGTTCAATCATGTATATTAAACACTCTGTGCAAGAATTAGCACAATCGGTTGGAATACAGAGATTTTATTAACGTTTATAGAAAAATCGTGTTTTCACCGCAAGAAACGACGATTTATCAAATTGGACGATTTACACAAACGAACCCATACTCCCCTGCATGCGAACGTGAAATTGTTATGATATATAGGTGATTCCACACGAATTTAACATTTTTTTAAGAAATTAGACAAATCCCACAGAAATTGTAGATTTTATTCATATTTATATAGTTATAAATATCGCAAAAACGAAATTTTTTGAAAGATTTTGGGTTGTGGGGAAAATCGAAACCAGTGATATAATACTGTTTAATCATGTATATTGAACACTCTCTGAAAGAATTAGCACAATCGGTTGGAATACAGAGATTTTATAAACATTTATAGAAAAATCATGTTTTTACCGCAAGAAACGACGATTTTTACAATTGGACGATTTACACATACAAACCCATATTCCTCAGCATGCGAACGTGAAATTATTGTTATATATAGGTGATTCCACACGAATTTAACACTTTTTTTAAGAAATTAGACAAATCCCACGGAATTTGTAGATTTTATTCATATTTATATAGTTATAAATCTCGCAAAAACGAAATTTTTTGAAAGATTTTGGTTAGTGGGGAAAATCGAAACCGGTGACACAATACTGTTCAATCACGTATATTAAACACTCTGAGCAAGAATTAGCACAATCGGTTGGAATACAGAGATTTTATTAACACTGATAGAAAATTCGTGTTTTTACCGCAAGAAATAACGATTTTTACATTTGGACGATTTACACATACAAACCCCTATTCATCAGCATGCGAACGTAAAATTGTTATGATATATAGGTGATTCCACACGAATTTAACACTTTTTTAAGAAATTAGACAAATCCCACGGTATTTGTAGATTTTATTCATATTTATATAGTTATAAATCTCGCAAAAACGAAATTTTTTGAAAGATTTTGTGTTGTGGGGAAAATCGAAACCAGTGATATAATACTGTTTAGTCATGTATATTAAACACTCTGTGAAAGAATTAGCACAATCGGTTGGAATACAGAGATTTTATTAACATTTATAGAAAAATCATGTTTTTACCGCAAGAAACGACGATTTACACTATTGAACGATTTACACATTCAAACCCATATTCCTCAGCATGCGAACGTGAAATTGTTGTTACATATAGGTGACGCCACACGAATTTAACACTTTTTAAGAAATTAGACAAATCCCACGGAATTTGTGGATTTTGTTGATAATTATGTAGTTAAAAATCTCGCAAAAACGAAATTTTTTGAAAGATTTTGGTTAGTGGGGAACATCGAAGCCGGTGACATAATACTGTTTAGTCATGTATATTAAACACTCTGTGAAGGAATTAGCACAATCGGTTGGAATACAGAGATTTTATTAACGTTTATAGAAAAATCATGTTTTTACCGCAAGAAACGACGATTTATACGATTGGTCGCTTTACACAAACAAACCCATATTCCAATGCATGGGAACGTGAAATTTTTGTTATATATATAGGTGATTCCACACGAATTTAACACTTTTTTAAGATATTAGACAAATCCCACGGAATTTGTAGATTTTATTCATATTTATATAGTTATAAATCTCGCAAAAACGAAATTTTTTGAAAGATTTTGGTTAGTGGGGAAAATCGAAACCGGTGACATAATACTGTTTAGTCATGTATATTTAACACTCTGTGAAAGAATTAGCACAATCGGTTGGTATACAGAGATTTTATTATCATTGATAGAAAAATCGTGTTTTTACCGCTAGAAATGACGATTTTTACAATTGGACGATTTACACATACAAACCCATATTCCCCTGCATGGCACCGTGAAATTGCTGTGATATATAGGTGATTCCACACGAATTTAACACTTTTTTGAAGAAATTAGGCAATTCCCACGGAATTTGTAGATTTTATCCATGTTTATATAGTTATAAATCTCGCAAAAACGAAATTTTTTTAAAGATTTTCGTTTGTGGGGTAAGTCGAAACCAGTGATATAACACTGTTCAATCATGTATATTAAACACTCTGTGCAAGAATTAGCACAATCGTTTGGAATACAGAGATTTTATTAACGTTTATAGAAAAATCGTGTTTTTACCGCAAGAAACGACGATTTATACAATTGGACGATTTACACAAACAAACCCATACCCCCCTGCATGCGAACGTGAAATTGTTATGATATATAGGTGATTCAATACGAATTTAACATTTTTTTAAGAAATTAGACAAATCCCACAGAAATTGTAGATTTTATTCATATTTATATAGTTATAAATCTCGCAAAAACGATATTTTTTGAAAGATATTGGGTTGTGGGGAAAATCGAAACCAGTGATATAACACTGTTCAATCATGTATATTAAACACTCTGTGCAAGAATTAGCACAATCGGTTGGAATACAGAGATTTTATTAACGTTTATAGAAAAATCATTTTTTTACCGCAAGAAACGACGATTTATACGATTGGTCGCTTTACACAAACAAACCCATATTCCAATGCATGGGAACGTGAAATTGTTGTTATATATAGGTGATTCCACACGAATTTAACACTTTTTTAAGAAATTAGACAAATCCCACGGAATTTGTAGATTTTATTCATATTTATAAAGTTATAAATATCGCAAACACGAAATTTTTTGAAAGATTTTGGGTTGTGTGGAAAATCGAAACCTGTGATATAATAATGTTTAATCATGTACATTAAACACTCTGTGAAAGAATTAGCACAATCGGTTGGAATACAGAGATTTCATTAACATTTATAGAAAAATCATGTTTTTACCGCAAGAAACGACGATTTTTACAATTGGACGATTTAGACATACAAACCCATATTCCTCAGCATGCGAACGTGAAATTGTTGTGATATATAGGTGATTCCACACGAATTTAACACTTTTTTAAGAAATTAGACAAATCCCACGGAATTTGTAGATTTTATTCATATTTATATAGTTATCAAACTCGCAAAAACGAAATTTTTTGAAAGATTTTGGTTAGTGGGGAAAATCGAAACCGGTGACATAATACTGTTTAGTCATGTATATTAAACACTCTGTGAAAGAATTAGCACAATCGGTTGGTATACAGAGATTTTATTAACATTGCTAGAAAAATCGTGTTTTTACCGTTAGAAATGACGATTTTTATAATTGGACCATTTACACATACAAACCCATATTCCCCTGCATGGCAACGTGAAATTGTTGTGATATATAAGTGATTCCACACGAATTTAACACTTTTTTAAGAAATTAGACAAATCCCACCTAATTTGTAGATTTTATTCATGTTTATATAGTTATAAATCTCGCAAAAACGAAATTTTTTGAAAGATTTTCGTTTGTGGGGAAAATCGAAACCAGTGATATAATACTGTTCAATAATGTATATTAAACACTCTGTGCAAGAATTAGCACAATCGGTTTTAATACAGAGATTTTATTAACATTTATAGAAAAATCATGTTTTTACCGCAAGAAACTACGATTTTCACAATTGGACGATTTACACTTACAAACCCATATTCCTCAGCATGCGAACGTGAAATTGTTGTTATATATAGGTGATTCCACACGAATTTAACACTTTTTTAAGAAATTAGATAAATCCTACGGAATTTGTGGATTTTATTCATAATTATGTAGTTAAAAATCTCGCAAAAACGAAATTTTTTGAAAGATTTTCGTTTGTGGGGAAAATCGAAGCCAGTGATATAATACTGTTTAGTCATGTATATTAAACACTCTGTGCAAGAATTAGCACAATCGGTTGGAATACAGTGATTTTATTAACGTTTATAGAAAAATCATGTTTTTACCGCAAGAAAAGACGATTTATACGATTGGTCGCTTTACACAAACAAACCCATATTCCAATGCATGGGAACGTGAAATTGTTGTTATATGTAGGTGATGCCACACGAATTTAACACTTTTTTAAGAAATTAGACAAATCCCACGGAATTTGTAGATTTTATTCATGTTTATATAGTTATAAATCTCGCAAAAACCAAATTTTTTTAAGATTTTCGTTTGTGGGGATAATCGAAACCAGTGATATAACACTGTTCAATCATGTATATTAAACACTCTGTGCAAGAATTAGCACAATCGGTTGGAATACAGAGATTTTATAAACATTTTTAGAAAAATCATGTTTTTACCGCAAGAAACGACGATTTTTACAATTGGACGATTTACACATACAAACCCATATTCCTCAGCATGCGAACGTGAAATTATTGTTATATATAGGTGATTCCACACGAATTTAACACTTTTTTAAGAAATTAGACAAATCCCAAGGAATTTGTAGATTTTATTCATATTTATATAGTTATAAATCTCGCAAAAACGAAATTTTTTGAAAGATTTTGGTTAGTGGGGAAAATCGAAACCGGTGACACAATACTGTTCAATCACGTATATTAAACACTCTGAGCAAGAATTAGCACAATCGGTTGGAATACAGAGATTTTATTAAAACTGATAGAAAAATCGTGTTTTTACCGCAAGAAATAACGATTTTTACATTTGGACGATTTACACATACAAACCCCTATTCATCAGCATGCGAACGTAAAATTGTTATGATATATAGGTGATTCCACACGAATTTAACACTTTTTTAAGAAATTAGACAAATCCCACGGTATTTGTAAATTTTATTCATATTTATATAGTTATAAATCTCGCAAAAACGAAATTTTTTGAAAGATTTTGGGTTGTGGGGAAAATCGAAACCAGTGATATAATACTGTTTAGTCATGTATATTAAACACTCTGTGAAAGAATTAGCACAATCGGTTGGAATACAGAGATTTTATTAACATTTATAGAAAAATCATGTTTTTACCGCAAGAAACGACGATTTTCACTATTGAACGATTTACACATACTAACCCATATTCCTCAGCATGCGAACGTGAAATTGTTGTTACATATAGGTGACTCCACACGAATATAACACTTTTTTAAGAAATTAGACAAATCCCACGGAATTTGTGGATTTTGTTCATAATTATGTAGTTAAAAATCTCGCAAAAACGAAATTTTTTGAAAGATTTTGGTTAGTGGGGAACATCGATGCCGGTGACATAATACTGTTTAGTCATGTATATTAAAACACTCTGTGAAAGAATTAGCACAATCGTTTGGAATACAGAGATTTTATTAACATTTATAGAAAAATCATGTTTTTACCGCAAGAAACGACGATTTTTACAATTGCACAATTTACACATACAAACCCATATTCCCCTGCATGCGAACGTGAAATTGTTGTTATATATAGGTGATTCCACACGAATTTAACACTTTTTTAAGAAATTAGACAAATCCCAAGGAATTTGTAGATTTTATTCATGTTTATATAGTTATAAATCTCGCAAAAACGAAATTTTTTTAAAGATTTTCGTTTGTGGGGAAAATCGAAACCAGTGATATAATACTGTTCAATCATGTATATTAAACACTCTGTGCAAGAATTAGCACAATCGGTTGGAATACAGAGATTTTATTAACGTTTATAGAAAAATCGTGTTTTTACCGCAAGAAACGACGATTTATACAATTGGACGATTTACACAAACGAACCCATATTCCCCTGCATGCGAACGTGAAATTTTTGTGATATATAGGTGATTCCACACGAATTTAACACTTTTTTAAGAAATTAGACAAATCCCACAGAAATTGTAGATTTTATTCATATTGATATAGCTATAAATCTCGCAAAAAACGAAATTTTTTGAAAGATTTTGGGTTGTGGGGAAAATCGAAACCAGTGAAATAATACTGTTTAGTCATGTATATTAAACACTCTGTGAAAGAATTAGCACAATCGGTTGGAATACAGAGATTTTATTAACATTTATAGGAAAATCATGATTTTACCGCAAGAAATGACGATTTTTACAATTGGACGATTTACACATACAAACCCCTATTCCCCTGCATGCGAACGTGAAATTGTTGTTATATATAGGTGATTCCACACGAATTTAACACTTTTTTAAGAAATTAGACAAATCCCACGGAATTTGTAGATTTTATTCATGTTTATATAGTTATAAATCTCGCAAAAACGAAATTTTTTGAAAGATTTTCGTTTGTGGGGAAAGTCGAAACCAGTGATATAATACTGTTCAATCATGTATATTAAACACTCTGTGCAAGAATTAGCACAATCGGTTGGAATACAGAGATTTTATTAACGTTTATAGAAAAATCGTGTTTTTACCGCAAGAAACGACGATTTATACAATTGGACCATTTACACAAACGAACAAATATTCCCCTGCATGCGAACGTTAAATTGTTGTTATATATAGGTGATTCCACACGAATTTAACACTTTTTAAGAAATTAAACAAATCCCACAGAAATTGTAGATTTTATTCATATTTATATAGTTATAAATCTCGCAAAAACGAAATTTTTTGAAAGATTTTGGGTTGTGGGGAAAATCGAAACCAGTGATATAATACTGTTTAGTCATGTATATTAAACACTCTGTGAAAGAATTAGCACAACCGGTTGAAATACAGAGATTTTATTAACATTTATAGAAAAATCATGTTTTTACCGCAAGAAACGAAGATTTTCACAATTGGACGATTTACACATACAAACCCATATTCCTCAGCATGCGAACGTTAAATTGTTGTTATATATAGGTGATTCCACACGAATTTAACACTTTTTTAAGAAATTAGACAAATCCCACAGAAATTGAAGATTTTATTCATATTTATATAGTTATAAATCTCGCAAAATCGAAATTTTTTGAAAGATTTTGGTTAGTGGGGAAAATCGAAACCAGTGATATAATACTGTTTAGTCATGTATATTAAACACTCTGTGAAAGGATTAGCACAATCTGTTGGAATACAGAGATTTTATTAACATTTATAGAAAAATCATGTTTTTACCGCAAGAAACGACGATTTTCACTATTGAACGATTTACACATACAAACCCATATTCCTCAGCATGCGAACGTGAAATTGTTGTTACATATAGGTGACTCTACACGAATTTAACACTTTTTTAAGAAATTAGACAAATCCCACGGAATTTGTGGATTTTGTTAATAATTATGTAGTTAAAAATCTCGCAAAAACGAAATTATTTGAAAGATTTTGGTTAGTGGGGAACATCGAAGCCAGTGACATAATACTGTTTAGTCATGTATATTAAACACTCTGTGAAAGAATTAGCACAATCGGTTGGAATACAGAGATTTTATTAACATTTATAGAAAAATCATGTTTTTACCGCAAGAAACGACGATTTTTACAATTGCACAATTTACACATACAAACCCATATTCCCCTGTATGCGAACGTGAAATTGTTGTTATATATATTGGTGATTCCACACGAATTTAACACTTTTTTAAGAAATTAGACAAATCCCACAGAAATTGTAGATTTTATTCATATTTATATAGCTATAAATCTCGCAAAAACGAAATTTTTTTAAAGATTTTGGGTTGTGGGGAAAATCGAAACCAGTGATATAATACTGTTTAGTCATGTATATTAAACACTCTGTGAAAGAATTAGGACAATCGGTTGGAATACAGAGATTTTATTAACATTTATAGAAAAATCATGTTTTTACCGCAAGAAATGACGATTTTTACAATTGGACGATTCACACATACAAACCCCTATTCCCCTGCATGCGAACGTGAAATTGTTGTTATATATAGGTGATTCCACACGAATTTAACACTTTTTTAAGAAATTAGACAAATCCCACGGAATTTGTAGATTTTATTCATGTTTATATAGTTATAAATCTCGCAAAAACGAAATTTTTTGAAAGATTTTCGTTTGTGGGGAAAGTCGAAACCAGTGATATAATACTGTTCAATCATGTATATTAAACACTCTGTGCAAGAATTAGCACAATCGGTTGGAATACAGAGATTTTATTAACGTTTATAGAAAAATCGTGTTTTTACCGCAAGAAACGACGATTTATACAATTGGACCATTTACACAAACGAACCCATATTCCCCTGCATGCGAACGTTAAATTGTTGTTATATATAGGTGATTCCACACGAATTTAACACTTTTTTAAGAAATTAGACAAATCCCACAGAAATTGTAGATTTTATTCATATTTATATAGTTATAAATCTCGCAAAAACGAAATTTTTTGAAAGATTTTGGGTTGTGGGGAAAATCGAAACCAGTGATATAATACTGTTTAGTCATGTATATTAAACACTCTGTGAAAGAATTAGCACAATCGGTTGGAATACAGAGATTTTATTAACATTTATAGAAAAATCATGTTTTTACACCAAGAAACGACGATTTTCACAATTGGACGATTTACACATACAAACCCATATTCCTCAGCATGCGAACGTTAAATTGTTGTTATATATAGGTGATTCCACACGAATTTAACACTTTTTTAAGACATTAGACAAATCCCACAGAAATTGTAGATTTTATTCATATTTTTATAGTTATAAATCTCGCAAAAACGAAATTTTTTGAAAGATTTTGGGTTGTGGGGAAAATCGAAACCAGTGATATAATAATGTTTAGTCATGTATATTAAACACTCTGTGAAAGAATTAGCACAATCGGTTGGTATACAGAGATTTATTAACATTTATAGAAAAATGATTTTTTTACCGCAAGAAACGACGATTTTCACAATTGGACGATTTACACATACAAACCCGTATTCCTCAGCATGCGAACGTGAAATTGTTGTTACAAATAGGTGATTCCACACGAATTTAACACTTTTTTAAGAAATTAGACAAATCCCACGGAATTTGTGGATTTTGTTCATAATTATGTAGTTAAAAATCTCGCAAAAACGAAATTTTTTGAAAGATTTTCGTTTGTGGGGAAAATCGAAACCAGTGATATAATACTGTTTAGTCATGTATATTAAACACTCTGTGCAAGAATTAGCACAGTCGGTTGGAAAACAGAGATTTTATTAACGTTTATATAAAAATCGTGTTTTTACCGCAAGAAACGACGATTTTTAAGATTGGTCGTTTTACACAAACAAACCCATATTCCCCTGCTAGGGAACGTGAAATTGTTGTTATATATAGGTGATTCCACACGAATTTAACACTTTTTTAAGAAATTAGACAAATCCCACGGAATTTGTAGATTTTATTCATGTTTATATAGTTATAAATCTCGCAAAAACGAAATTTTTTGAAAGATTTTCGTTTGTGGGGAAAGTCGAAACCAGTGATATAATACTGTTCAATCATGTATATTAAACACTCTGTGCAAGAATTAGCACAATCGGTTGGAATACAGAGATTTTATTAACGTTTATAGAAAAATCGTGTTTTTACCGCAAGAAACGACGATTTATACAATTGGACCATTTACACAAACGAACAAATATTCCCCTGCATGCGAACGTTAAATTGTTGTTATATATAGGTGATTCCACACGAATTTAACACTTTTTTAAGAAATTAAACAAATCCCACAGAAATTGTAGATTTTATTCATATTTATATAGTTATAAATCTCGCAAAAACGAAATTTTTTGAAAGATTTTGGGTTGTGGGGAAAATCGAAACCAGTGATATAATACTGTTTAGTCATGTATATTAAACACTCTGTGAAAGAATTAGCACAACCGGTTGAAATACAGAGATTTTATTAACATTTATAGAAAAATCATGTTTTTACCGCAAGAAACGAAGATTTTCACAATTGGACGATTTACACATACAAACCCATATTCCTCAGCATGCAAACGTTAAATTGTTGTTATATATAGGTGATTCCACACGAATTTAACACTTTTTTAAGAAATTAGACAAATCCCACAGAAATTGTAGATTTTATTCATATTTATATAGTTATAAATCTCGCAAAAACGAAATTTTTTGAAAGATTTTGGGTTGTGGGGAAAATCGAAACCAGTGATATAATACTGTTTAGTCATGTATATTAAACACTCTGTGAAAGGATTAGCACAATCGGTTGGAATACAGAGGTTTTATTAACATTTATAGAAAAATCATGTTTTTACCGCAAGAAACGACGATTTTCACTATTGAACGATTTACACATACAAACCCATATTCCTCAGCATGCGAACGTGAAATTGTTGTTACATATAGGTGACTCCACACGAATTTAACACTTTTTTAAGAAATTAGACAAATCCCACGGAATTTGTGGATTTTGTTAATAATTATGTAGTTAAAAATCTCGCAAAAACGAAATTATTTGAAAGATTTTGGTTAGTGGGGAACATCGAAGCCGGTGACATAATACTGTTTAGTCATGTATATTAAACACTCTGTGAAAGAATTAGCACAATCGGTTGGAATACAGAGATTTTATTAACATTTATAGAAAAATCATGTTTTTACCGCAAGAAATGACGATTTTTACAATTGGACGATTCACACATACAAACCCCTATTCCCCTGCATGCGAACGTGAAATTGTTGTTATATATAGGTGATTCCACTCGAATTTAACACTTTTTTAAGAAATTAGACAAATCCCACGGAATTTGTAGATTTTATTCATGTTTATATAGTTATAAATCTCGCAAAAACGAAATTTTTTGAAAGATTTTCGTTTGTGGGGAAAGTCGAAACCAGTGATATAATACTGTTCAATCATGTATATTAAACACTCTGTGCAAGAATTAGCACAATCGGTTGGAATACAGAGATTTTATTAACGTTTATAGAAAAATCGTGTTTTTACCGCAAGAAACGACGATTTATACAATTGGACCATTTACACAAACGAACCCATATTCCCCTGCATGCGAACGTTAAATTGTTGTTATATATAGGTGATTCCACACGAATTTAACACTTTTTTAAGAAATTAGACAAATCCCACAGAAATTGTAGATTTTATTCATATTTATATAGATATAAATCTCGCAAAAACGAAATTTTTTGAAAGATTTTGGGTTGTGGGGAAAATCGAAACCAGTGATATAATACTGTTTAGTCATGTATATTAAACACTCTGTGAAAGAATTAGCACAATCGGTTGGAATACAGAGATTTTATTAACATTCATAGAAAAATGATGTTTTTACCGCAAGAAACGACGATTTTCACAATTGGACGATTTACACATACAAACCCGTATTCCTCAGCATGCGAACGTGAAATTGTAGTTACATATAGGTGATTCCACACGAATTTAACACTTTTTTAAGAAATTAGACAAATCCCACGGAATTTGTGGATTTTGTTCATAATTATGTAGTTAAAAATCTCGCAAAAACGAAATTTTTTGAAAGATTTTCGTTTGTGGGGAAAATCGAAACCAGTGATATAATACTGTTTAGTCATGTATATTAAACACTCTGTGCAAGAATTAGCACAGTCGGTTGGAAAACAGAGATTTTATTAACGTTTATATAAAATCGTGTTTTTACCGCAAGAAACGACGATTTTTACGATTGGTCGCTTTACACAAACAAACCCATATTCCCCTGCTAGGGAACGTGAAATTGTTGTTATATATAGGTGATTCCACACGAATTTAACACTTTTTTAAGAAATTAGACAAATCCCACGGAATTTGTAGATTTTATTCAGAATTATGTAGTTAAAAATCTCGCAAAAACGAAATTTTTTTAAAGATTATGGTTTGTGGGGAAAATCGAAACCGGTGACATAATACTGTTTAGTCATGTATATTTAACACTCTGTGAAAGAATTAGCACAATCGGTTGGAATACAGAGATTTTATTAACATTTATAGAAAAATCATGTTTTTACCGCAAGAAATGACGATTTTTACAATTGCACAATTTACACATACAAACCCATATTCCCCTGCATGCGAACGTGAAATTGTTGTTATATATAGGTGATTCCACACGAATTTAACACTTTTTTAAGAAATTAGACAAATCCCAAGGAATTTGTAGATTTTATTCATTTTTATATAGTTATCAATCTCGCAAAAACGAAATTTTTTGAAAGATTTTCGTTTGTGGGGAAAATCGAAACCAGTGATATAATAATGTTCAATCATGTATATTAAACACTCTGTGCAAGAATTAGCACAATTGGTTGGAATACAGAGATTTTATTAACGTTTATAGAAAAATCGTGTTTTTACCGCAAGAAACGACGATTTATACAATTGGACGATTTACACAAACGAATCCATATTCCCCTGCATGCGAACGTGAAATTTTTGTGATATATAGGTGATACCACACGAATTTAACACTGTTTTAAGAAAGTAGACAAATCCCAAAGAAATCGTAGATTTTATTCATATTTATATAGTTATAAATCTCGCAAAACCGAAATTTTTTGAAAGATTTTGGGTTGTGGGGAAAATCGAAACCAGTGATATAATACTGTTTAGTCATGTATATTAAACTCTCTGTGAAAGAATTAGCACAATCGGTTGGAATACAGAGATTTTATTAACATTTATAGAAAAATCATGTTTTTACCGCAAGAAATGACGATTTTTACAATTGACGATTTACACATACAAACCCCTATTCCCCTGCATGCGAACGTGAAATTGTTGTTATATATAGGTGATTCCACACGAATTTAACACTTTTTTAAGAAATTAGACAAATCCCACGGAATTTGTAGATTTTATTCATGTTTATATAGTTATAAATCTCGCAAAAACGAAATTTTTTGAAAGATTTTCGTTTGTGGGGAAAATCGAAACCAGTGATATAATACTGTTCAATCATGTATATAAAACACTCTGTGCAAGAATTAGCACAATCGGTTGGAATACAGAGATTTTATTTACGTTTATAGAAAAATCGTGTTTTTACCGCAAGAAACGACGTTTTTTCCAATTGGACCATTTACACAAACGAACCCATATTCCCCTGCATGCGAACGTTAAATTGTTGTTATATATAGGTGATTCCACACGAATTTAACACTTTTTTAAAAAATTAGACAAATCCCACAGAAATTGTAGATTTTATTCATATTTATATAGTTATAAATTTCGCAAAAACGAAATTTTTTTAAAGATTTTGGGTTGTGGGGAAAATCGAAACCAGTGATATAATACTGTTTAGTCATGTATATTAAACACTCTGTGAAAGAATTAGCACAATCGGTTGGAATACAGAGATTTTATTAACATTTATAGAAAAATCAAGTTTTTACCGCAAGAAACGACGATTTTCACAATTGGACGATTTACACATACAAACCAATATTCCTCAGCATGCGAACGTTAAATTGTTGTTATATATAGGTGATTCCACACGAATTTAACACTTTTTTTAAGAAATTAGACAAATCCCACAGAAATTGTAGATTTTATTCATATTTATATAGTTATAAATCTCGCAAAAACGAAATTTTTTGAAAGATTTTGGGTTGTGGGGAAAATCGAAACCAGTGATATAATACTGTTTAGTCATGTATATTAAACACTCTGTGAAAGAATTAGCACAATCGGTTGGAATACAGAGATTTTATTAAGATTTATAAAAAAATCATGTTTTTACCGCAAGAAACGACGATTTTCACAATTGGACGATTTACACATACAAACCCGTATTCCTCAGCATGCGAACGTGAAATTGTTGTTACATATAGGTGATTCCACACGAATTTAACACTTTTTTAAGAAATTAGACAAATCCCACGGAATTTGTGGATTTTGTTCATAATTATGTAGTTAAAAATCTCGCAAAAACGAAATTTTTTGAAAGATTTTCGTTTGTGGGGAAAATCGAAACCAGTGATATAATACTGTTTAGTCATGTATATTAAACACTCTGTGCAAGAATTAGCACAGTCGGTTGGAAAACAGAGATTTTATTAACGTTTATATAAAAATCGTGTTTTTACCGCAAGAAACGACGATTTTACGATTGGTCGCTTTACACAAACAAACCCATATTCCCCTGCTAGGGAACGTGAAATTGTTGTTATATATAGGTGATTCCACACGAATTTAACACTTTTTTAAGAAATTAGACAAATCCCACGGAATTTGTAGATTTTATTCAGAATTATGTAGTTAAAAATCTCGCAAAAACGAAATTTTTTTAAAGATTATGGTTTGTGGGGAAAATCGAAACCGGTGACATAATACTGTTTAGTCATGTATATTTAACACTCTGTGAAAGAATTAGCACAATCGGTTGGAATACAGAGATTTTATTAACATTTATAGAAAAATCATGTTTTTACCGCAAGAAATGACGATTTTTACAATTGCACAATTTACACATACAAACCCATATTCCCCTGCATGCGAACGTGAAATTGTTGTTATATATAGGTGATTCCACACGAATTTAACACTTTTTTAAGAAATTAGACAAATCCCAAGGAATTTGTAGATTTTATTCATTTTTATATAGTTATCAATCTCGCAAAAACGAAATTTTTTGAAAGATTTTCGTTTGTGGGGAAAATCGAAACCAGTGATATAATAATGTTCAATCATGTATATTAAACACTCTGTGCAAGAATTAGCACAATTGGTTGGAATACAGAGATTTTATTAACGTTTATAGAAAAATCGTGTTTTTACCGCAAGAAACGACAATTTATACAATTGGACGATTTACACAAACGAATCCATATTCCCCTGCATGCGAACGTGAAATTTTTGTGATATATAGGTGATACCACACGAATTTAACACTGTTTTAAGAAAGTAGACAAATCCCAAAGAAATCGTAGATTTTATTCATATTTATATAGTTATAAATCTCGCAAAAACGAAATTTTTTGAAAGATTTTGGGTTGTGGGGAAAATCGAAACCAGTGATATAATACTGTTTAGTCATGTATATTAAACTCTCTGTGAAAGAATTAGCACAATCGGTTGGAATACAGAGATTTTATTAACATTTATAGAAAAAATCATGTTTTTACCGCAAGAAATGACGATTTTTACAATTGGACGATTTACACATACAAACCCCTATTCCCCTGCATGCGAACGTGAAATTGTTGTTATATATAGGTGATTCCACACGAATTTAACACTTTTTTAAGAAATTAGACAAATCCCACGGAATTTGTAGATTTTATTCATGTTTATATAGTTATAAATCTCGCAAAAACGAAATTTTTTGAAAGATTTTCGTTTGTGGGGAAAATCGAAACCAGTGATATAATACTGTTCAATCATGTATATAAAACACTCTGTGCAAGAATTAGCACAATCGGTTGGAATACAGAGATTTTATTTACGTTTATAGAAAAATCGTGTTTTTACCGCAAGAAACGACGTTTTTTCCAATTGGACCATTTACACAAACGAACCCATATTCCCCTGCATGCGAACGTTAAATTGTTGTTATATATAGGTGATTCCACACGAATTTAACACTTTTTTAAAAAATTAGACAAATCCCACAGAAATTGTAGATTTTATTCATATTTATATAGTTATAAATTTCGCAAAAACGAAATTTTTTTAAAGATTTTGGGTTGTGGGGAAAATCGAAACAAGTGATATAATACTGTTTAGTCATGTATATTAAACACTCTGTGAAAGAATTAGCACAATCGGTTGGAATACAGAGATTTTATTAACATTTATAGAAAAATCAAGTTTTTACCGCAAGAAACGACGATTTTCACAATTGGACGATTTACACATACAAACCAATATACCTCAGCATGCGAACGTTAAATTGTTGTTATATATAGGTGATTCCACACGAATTTAACACTTTTTTTAAGAAATTAGACAAATCCCACAGAAATTGTAGATTTTATTCATATTTATATAGTTATAAATCTCGCAAAAACGAAATTTTTTGAAAGATTTTGGGTTGTGGGGAAAATCGAAACCAGTGATATAATACTGTTTAGTCATGTATATTAAACACTCTGTGAAAGAATTAGCACAATCGGTTGGAATACAGAGATTTTATTAAGATTTATAAAAAAATCATGTTTTTACCGCAAGAAACGACGATTTTCACAATTGGACGATTTACACATACAAACCCGTATTCCTCAGCATGCGAACGTGAAATTGTTGTTACATATAGGTGATTCCACACGAATTTAACACTTTTTTAAGAAATTAGACAAATCCCACGGAATTTGTGGATTTTGTTCATAATTATGTAGTTAAAAATCTCGCAAAAACGAAATTTTTTGAAAGATTTTCGTTTGTGGGGAAAATCGAAACCAGTGATATAATACTGTTTAGTCATGTATATTAAACACTCTGTGCAAGAATTAGCACAGTCGGTTGGAAAACAGAGATTTTATTAGCGTTTATATAAAAATCATTTTTTTCACCGCAAGAAACGACGATTTTTACGATTGGTCGCTTTACACAAACAAACCCTTATTCCCCTGCAAGGGAACGTGAAATTGTTGTTATATATAGGTGATTCCACACGAATTTAACACTTTTTTAAGAAATTAGACAAATCCCACGGAATTTGTAGATTTTATTCATAATTATGTAGTTAAAAATCTCGCAAAATCGAAATTTTTTGAAAGATTTTGGTTAGTGGGGAACATCGAAGCCGGTGACATAATACTGTTTAGTCATGTATATTAAACACTCTGTGAAAGAATTAGCACAATCGGTTGGAATACAGAGATTTTAATAACATTTATAAAAAAATCATGTTTTTACCGCAAGAAACGACGATTTTTACAATTGCAAAATTTACACATACAAACCCATATTCCCCTGCATGCGAACGTGAAATTGTTGTCATATATAGGTGATTCCACACGAATTTAACACTTTTTTAAGAAATTAGACAAATCCCAAGGAATTTGTAGATTTTATTCATAATTATGTAGTTAAAAATCTCGCAAAAACGAAATTTTTTGAAAGATTTTCGTTTGTGGGGAAAATCGAAACCAGTGATATAATACTGTTCAATCATGTATATTAAACACTCTGTCCAAGAATTAGCACAATCGGTTGGAATACAGAGGTTTTATTAACGTTTATAGAAAAATCGTGTTTTTACCGCAAGAGACGACGATTTATACAATTGGACGATTTACACAAACGAACCCATATTCCCCTGCATGCGAACGTGAAGATGTTGTTATATATAGGTGATTCCACACGAATTTAACACTTTTTTAAGAAATTAGACAAATCCCACAGAAATTGTAGATTTTATTCATATTTATATAGTTATAAATCTCGCAAAAACGAAATTTTTTGAAAGATTTTGGGTTGTGGGGAAAATCGAAACCAGTGATATAATACTGTTTAGTCATGTATATTAAACACTCTGTGAAAGAATTAGCACAATCGGTTGGAATACAGAGATTTTATTAACATTTATAGAAAAATCATGTTTTTACCGCAAGAAATGACGATTTTTACAATTGGACGATTTACACATACAAACCCCTATTCCCCTGCATGCGAACGTGAAATTGTTGTTATATATAGGTGATTCCACACGAATTTAACACTTTTTTAAGAAATTAGACAAATCCCACGGAATTTGTAGATTTTATTCATATTTATATAGTTATAAATCTCGCAAAAACGAAATTATTTGAAAGATTTTGGTTAGTGGGGAAAATCGAAACCGGTGACACAAAACTGTTCAATCATGTATTTTAAACACTCTGTGCAAGAATTAGCACAATCGGTTGGAATACAGAGATTTTATTAACGTTTATAGAAAAATCGTGTTTTTACCGCAAGAAATAACGATTTTTACAATTGGACGATATACACATACAAACCCCTATTCATCTGCATGCGAACGTGAAATTGTTGTTATATATAGGTGATTCCACGCGATTTTAACACTTTTTTAAGAAATTAGACAAA
This sequence comes from Periplaneta americana, assembly GCF_040183065.1. Classification (NCBI taxonomy): domain Eukaryota; kingdom Metazoa; phylum Arthropoda; class Insecta; order Blattodea; family Blattidae; genus Periplaneta; species Periplaneta americana. The sequence goes on from NC_091127.1 coordinate 93,759,090, forward strand.
TCCCACGGAATTTGTAGATTTTATTCATATTTATATAGTTATAAATCTCGCAAAAACGAAATTTTTTGAAAGATTTTGGTTTGTGGGGAAAATCGAAACCGGTGACATAATACTGTTTAGTCATGTATATTTAACACTCTGTGAAAGAATTAGCACAATCGGTTGGTATACAAGAGATTTTATTAACATTTATAGAAAAATCATGTTTTTACCGCAAGAAATGACGATTTTTACAATTGGACGATTTACACATACAAACCCATATTCCCCTGCATGGCAACGTGAAATTGTTGTGATATATAGGTGATTCCACACGAATTTAACACTTTTTTAAGAAATTAGACAAATCCCACGGAATTTGTAGATTTTATTTATGTTTATATAGTTATAAATCTCGCAAAAACAAAATTTTTGAAAGATTTTCGTTTGTGGGGTAAATCGAAACCTGTGATATAATACTGTTCAATCATGTATATTAAACACTCTGTGCAAGAATTAGCACAATCGGTTGGAATACAGAGATTTTATTAACATTTATAAAAAAAATCATGTTTTTACCGCAAGAAACGACGATTTCACAATTGGACGATTTACACTTACAAACCCATATTCCTCAGCATGCGAACGTGAAATTGTTGTTATATATAGGTGATTACACACGAATTTATCACTTTTTTAAGAAATTAGACAAATCCCACGGAATTTGTGGATTTTATTCATAATTATGTAGTTAAAAATCTCGCAAAAACGAAATTTTTTGAAAGATTTTCGTTTGTGGGGAAAATCGAAACCTGTGATAAAATACTGTTCAATCACGTATATTAAACACTCTGTGCAAGAATTAGCACAATCGGTTGGAATACAGAGATTTTATTAGCGTTTATAGAAAAATCGTGTTTTTACCGCAAGAAACGACGATTTATACAATTGGACGATTTACACAAACGAACCCATATTCCCATGCATGCGAACGTAAAATTGTTGTGATATGTAGGTGATTCCACACGAATTTAACACTTTTTTAAGAAATTAGACAAATCCCACAGAAATTGTAGTTTTTATTCATATTTATATAGTTATAAATCACGCAAAAACGAAATTTTTTGAAAGATTTTGGGTTGTGGGAAAAATCGAATCCAGTGATATAATACTGTTTAGTCATGTATATTAAACACTCTGTGAAAGAATTAGCACAATCGGTTGGAATACAGAGATTTTATTAACATTTATAAAAAAATCATGTTTTTACCGCAAGAAACGACGATTTTTACAATTGGACGATTTACACATACAAACCCATATTCCCCTGCATGCGAACGTGAAATTGTTGTGATATATAGGTGATTCCACACCAATTTAATATTTTTTTAAGAAATTAGACAAATCCCACAGAAATTGTAGATTTTATTCATATTTATATAGTTATAAATCTCGCAAAAACGAAATTTTTTGAAAGATTTTGGGTTGTGGGGAAAATCGAAACCAGTGATATAATACTGTTTAGTCATGTATATTAAACACTCTGTGAAAGAATTAGCACAATCGGTTGGAATACAGAGATTTTATTAACATTTATAGAAAAATCATGTTTTTACCGCAAGAAATGACGATTTTTACAATTGGACGATTTACACATACAAACCCCTATTCCCCTGCATGCGAACGTGAAATTGTTGTTATATATAGGTGATTCCACACGAATTTAACACTTTTTTAAGAAATTAGACAAATCCCACGGAATTTGTAGATTTTATTCATATTTATATAGTTATAAATCTCGCAAAAACGAAATTATTTGAAAGATTTTGGTTAGTGGGGAAAATCGAAACCGGTGACACAAAACTGTTCAATCATGTATTTTAAACACTCTGTGAAAGAATTAGCACAATCGGTTGGAATACAGAGATTTTATTAACAATTATAGAAAAATCATGTTTTTTCCGCAAGAAACGACGATTTTTACAATTGGACGATTTACACATACAAACTCATATTCCTCAGCATGCGAACGTGAAATTGTTATATATAGGTGATTCCACAAGAATTTAACACTTTTTCAAGAAATGAGACAAATCCCACGGAATTTGTAGATTTTATTCATATTTATATAGTTATAAATCTCGCAAAAACGAAATTTTTTGAAAGATTTTGGTTAGTCTGGAATATCGAAACCGGTGACATAATACTGTTTAGTCATGTATATTTAACACTCTGTGAAAGAATTAGCACAATCGGTTGGTATACAGAGATTTTATGAACATTGATAAAAAAATTCGTGTTTTTACCGCAAGAAATGACGATTTTTACAATTGAACGATTTACACATACAAACCCATATTCCCCTGCACGGCAACGTGAAATTGTTGTGATACATAGGTGATTCCACAAGAATTTAACACTTTTTTAAGGAATTAGACAAATCCCACGGAATTTGTACATTTTATTTATGTTTATATAGTTATAAATCTCGCAAAAACAAAATTTTTTAAAAGATTTTCGTTTGTGGGGAAAATCGAAACCAGTGATATAATACTGTTCAATCATGAATATTAAACACTCTGTGCAAGAATTAGCACAATCGGTTGGAATACACAGATTTTATTAACATTTATAGAAAAATCATGTTTTTACCGCAAGAAACGACGATTTTCACTATTGGACGACTTACACTTACAAACCCATATTCCTCAGCATGCGAACGTGAAATTGTTGTTATATATAGGTGATTCCACACGTATTTAACACTTTTTTAAGAAATTAGACAAATCCCACGGAATTTGTGGATTTTATTCATGTTTATATAGTTATAAATCTCGCAAAAACGAAATTTTTTGAAAGATTTTCGTTTGTGGGGAAAATCGAAACCAGTGATATAATACTGTTCAATCATGTATATTAAACACTCTGTGCAAGAATTAGCACAATCGGTTGGAATACAGAGATTTTATTAACATTGATAGAAAAATCGAGTTTTTACCGCAATAAATGACGATTTTCACAAAAGGACGATTTAAACTTACAAACCCATATTCCTCAGCAAGCGAACGTGAAATTCTTGTTATATATAGGTGATTCCACACGAATTTAACACTTTTTTAAGAAATTAGACAAATCCCACGGTATTTGTAGATTTTATTCATATTGATATAGTTATAAATCTCGCAAAAACGAAATTTTTTGAAAGATTTTGGGTTGTGGGGAAAATCGAAACCAGTGATATAATACTGTTTATTCATGTATATTAAACACTCTGTGAAAGAATTAGCACAATCGGTTGGAATACAGAGATTTTATTAACATTTATAGAAATATCATGTTTTTACCGCAAGAAACGACGATTTTCAGAATTGGACGATTTACACTTACAAACCCATATTCCTTTGCATGCGAACGTGAAATTGTTGTTATATATAGGTGATTCCACACGAATTTAACACTTTTTTAATAAATTAGACAAATCCCACGGGATTTGTAGATTTTATTCATGTTTATATAGTTATAAATCTCGCAAAAACGAAATTTTTTTAAAGATTTTCGTTTGTGGGGAAAATCGAAACCAGTGATATAATACTGTTTAGTCATGTATATTAAACACTCTGTGAAAGAATTAGCACAATCGGTTGGAATACAGAGATTTTATTAACATTTATAGAAAAATCATGTTTTTACCGCAAGATACGACGATTTTTACAATTGCACCAGTTACAAATACAAACCCATATTCCCCTGCATGCGAACGTGATATTCTTGTTATATGTAGGTGATTCCACACGAATTTAACACTTTTTTAAGAAATTAGACAAATCCCAAGGAATTTGTAGATTATATTCATATTTATATAGTTATAAATCTCGCAAAAACTAAATTTTTTGAAAGATTTTGGTTAGTGAGGAAAATCGAAACCGGTGACACAATACTGTTGAATCATGTATATTAAACACTCTGTGCAAGAATTAGCACAATCGGTTGGAATACAGAGATTTTATTAACATTGATAGAAAAATCGTGTTTTTACCGCAAGAAATAACGATTTTTACAATTCGACGATTTACACATACAAACCCCTATTCATCTGCATGCGAACGTGAAATTGTTGTTATATATATTTGATTCCACACGAATTTAACACTTTTTTAAAAAATTAGACAAATCCCACGGAATTTGTAGATTTTATTCATATTTATATAGTTATAAATCTCGCAAAAACTAAATTTTTTGAAAGATTTTGGTTAGTCTGGAATATCGAAACCGGTGACATAATACTGTTTAGTCATGTATATTTAACACTCTGTGAAAGAATTAGCACAATCGGTTGGTATACAGAGATTTTATGAACATTGATAAAAAAATTCGTGTTTTTACCGCAAGAAATGACGATTTTTACAATTGAACGATTTACACATACAAACCCATATTCCCCTGCATGGCAACGTGAAATTGTTGTGATACATAGGTGATTCCACACGAATTTAACACTTTTTTAAGAAATTAGACCAATCCCACGGAATTTGTAGATTTTATTTATGTTTATATAGTTATAAATCTCGCAAAAACAAAATTTTTTAAAAGATTTTCGTTTGTGGGGAAAATCGAAACCAGTGATATAATACTGTTCAATCATGTATATTAAACACTCTGTGCAAGAATTAGCACAATCGGTTGGAATACAGAGATTTTATTAACGTTTATAGAAAAATCGTGTTTTTACCGCAAGAAACGACGATTTATACAATTGGACGATTTACACAAACGAACCCATACTCCCCTGCATGCGAACGTGAAATTGTTGTGATATATAGGTGATTCCACACCAATTTAACATTTTTTTAAGAAATTAGACAAATCCCACAGAAATTGTAGATTTTATTGATATTTATATAGTTATAAATCTCGCAAAAACGAAATTTTTTGAAAGATTTTGGGTTGTGGGGAAAATCGAAACCAGTGATATAATACTGTTTAGTCATGTATATTAAACACTCTGTGAAAGAATTAGCACAATCGGTTGGAATACAGAGATTTTATTAACATTTATAGAAAAATCATGTTTTTACCGCAAGAAACGACGATTTTTACAATGGACGATTTACACATACAACCCATATTCCTCAGCACGCGAAAGTGAAATTGTTATATATAGGTGATTCCACACGAATTTAACAATTTTTCAAGAAATTAGACAAATCCCACGGAATTTGTAGATTTTATTCATATTTATATAGTTATAAATCTCGCAAAAACTAAATTTTTTGAAAGATTTTGGTTAGTGAGGAAAATCGAAACCGGTGACACAATACTGTTGAATCATGTATATTAAACACTCTGTGCAAGAATTAGCACAATCGGTTGGAATACAGAGATTTTATTAACATTGATAGAAAAATCGTGTTTTTACCGCAAGAAATAACGATTTTTACAATTGGACGATTTACACATACAAACCCCTATTCATCTGCATGCGAACGTGAAATTGTTGTGATATATATTTGATTCCACACGAATTTAACACTTTTTTAAAAAATTAGACAAATCCCACGGAATTTGTAGATTTTATTCATATTTATATAGTTATAAATCTCGCAAAAACGAAATTTTTTGAAAGATTTTGGTTAGTCTGGAATATCGAAACCGGTGACATAATACTGTTTAGTCATGTATATTTAACACTCTGTGAAAGAATTAGCACAATCGGTTGGTATACAGAGATTTTATGAACATTGATAAAAAAATTCGTGTTTTTACCGCAAGAAATGACGATTTTTACAATTGAACGATTTACACATACAAACCCTTTATTCCCCTGCATGGCAACGTGAAATTGTTGTGATACATAGGTGATTCCACACGAATTTAACACTTTTTTAAGAAATTAGACAAATCCCACGGAATTTGTAGATTTTATTTATGTTTATATAGTTATAAATCTCGCAAAAACAAAATTTTTTAAAAGAGTTTCGTTTGTGGGGAAAATCGAAACCAGTGATATAATACTGTTCAATCATGTATATTAAACACTCTGTGCAAGAATTAGCACAATCGGTTGGAATACACAGATTTTATTAACATTTATAGAAAAATCATGTTTTTACCGCAAGAAACGACGATTTTCACTATTGGACGACTTACACTTACAAACCCATATTCCTCAGCATGCGAACGTGAAATTGTTGTTATATATAGGTGATTCCACACGTATTTAACACTTTTTTAAGAAATTAGACAAATCCCACGGAATTTGTGGATTTTATTCATGTTTATATAGTTATAAATCTCGCAAAAACGAAATTTTTTGAAAGATTTTCGTTTGTGGGGAAAATCGAAACCAGTGATATAATACTGTTCAATCATGTATATTAAACACTCTGTGCAAGAATTAGCACAATCGGTTGGAATACAGAGATTTTATTAACGTTTATAGAAAAATCGTGTTTTTACCGCAAGAAACGACAATTTATACAATTGGACGATTTACACAAACGAACCCATATTCCCCTGCATGCGAACGTGAAATTGTTGTGATATATATGTGATTCCACACGAATTTAACACTTTTTTAAGAAATTAGACAAATCCCACAGTAATTGTAGATTTTATTCATATTTATATAGTTATAATTCTCGCAAAAATGAAATTTTTTCAAAGATTTTGGTTAGTGGGGAAAATCGAAACCGTTGACATAATACTGTTTAGTCATGTATATTTAACACTCTGTGAAAGAATTAGCACAATCGGTTGGTATACAGAGATTTTAATAACATTGATAGAAAAATCATGTTTTTACCGCAGGAAATGACGATTTTTATAATTGGACGATTTACACATACAAACCCATATTCCCCTGAATGGCAACGTAAAATTGTTGTGATATATAAGTGATTCCTCACGAATTTATCACTTTTTTAAGAAATTAGACAAATCCCACGAAATTTGTAGATTTTATTCATGTTTATATAGTTATAAATCTCGCAAAAACGAAATTTTATTTAAAGATTTTCGTTTGTGGGGAAAATCGAAACCAGTGATATAATACTGTTCAATCATGTATATTAAACACTCTGTGCAAGAATTAGCACAATCGGTTTTAATACAGAGATTTTATTAACGTTTATAAAAAAATCGTGTTTTTACCGCAAGAAACGACGATTTATACAATTGGACGATTTACACAAACGAACCCATACTCCCCTGCATGCGAACGTGAAATTGTTGTGATATATAGGTGATTCCACACCAATTTAACATTTTTTTAAGAAATTAGACAAATCCCACAGAAATTGTAGATTTTATTCATATTTATATAGTTATAAATCTCGCAAAAACGAAATTTTTTGAAAGATTTTGGGTTGTGGGGAAAATCGAAACCAGTGATATAATACTGTTTAGTCATGTATATTAAACACTCTGTGAAAGAATTAGCACAATCGGTTGGAATACAGAGATTTTATTAACATTTATAGAAAAATCATGTTTTTACCGCAAGAAACGACGATTTTTACAATGGACGATTTACACATACAACCCATATTCCTCAGCATGCGAACGTGAAATTGTTATATATAGGTGATTCCACACGAATTTAACAATTTTTCAAGAAATTAGACAAATCCCACGGAATTTGTAGATTTTATTCATATTTATATAGTTATAAATCTCGCAAAAACTAAATTTTTTGAAAGATTTTGGTTAGTGAGGAAAATCGAAACCGGTGACACAATACTGTTCAATCATGTATATTAAACAATCTGTGCAAGAATTAGCACAATCGTTTGGAATACAGAGATTTTATAAACATTTATATAAAAATCATGTTTTTACCGCAAGAAACGACGATTTTCACAATTGGACGATTTACAATTACAAACCCATATTCCTCAGCATGCGAACGTGAAATTGTTGTTATATATAGGTGATTCCACACGAATTTAACACTTTTTTAAGAAATTAGACAAATCCCACGGAATTTGTTAATTTTATTTATAATTATGTAGTTAAAAATCTCGCAAAAACGAAATTTTTTGAAAGATTTTCGTTTGTGGGGAAAATCGAAACCAGTGATATAATACTGTTTAGTCATGTATATTAAACACTCTGTGCAAGAATTAGCACAATCGGTTGGAATACAGAGATTTTATTAACATTGATAGAAAAATCGTGTTTTTACCGCTAGAAATGACGATTTTTATAATTGGACGATTTTCACATACAAACCCATATTCATCTGCATGCGAACGTGAAATTGTTGTGATATATATTTGATTCCACACGAATTTAACACTTTTTTAAAAAATTAGACAAATCACACGGAATTTGTAGATTTTATTCTTATTTATATAGTTATAAATCTCGCAAAAACGAAATTTTTTGAAAGATTTTGGTTAGTCTGGAATATCGAAACCGGTGACATAATACTGTTTAGTCATGTATATTTAACACTCTGTGAAAGAATTAGCACAATCGGTTGGTATACAGAGATTTTATGAACATTGATAAAAAAATTCGTGTTTTTACCGCAAGAAATGACGATTTTTACAATTGAACGATTTACACATACAAACCCTTTATTCCCCTGCATGGCAACGTGAAATTGTTGTGATACATAGGTGATTCCACACGAATTTAACACTTTTTTAAGAAATTAGACAAATCCCACGGAATTTGTAGATTTTATTTATGTTTATATAGTTATAAATCTCGCAAAAACAAAATTCTTTAAAAGATTTTCGTTTGTGGGGAAAATCGAAACCAGTGATATAATACTGTTCAATCATGTATATTAAACACTCTGTGCAAGAATTAGCACAATCGGTTGGAATACACAGATTTTATTAACATTTATAGAAAAATCATGTTTTTACCGCAAGAAACGACGATTTTCACTATTGGACGACTTACACTTACAAACCCATATTCCTCAGCATGCGAACGTGAAATTGTTGTTATATATAGGTGATTCCACACGTATTTAACACTTTTTTAAGAAATTAGACAAATCCCACGGAATTTGTGGATTTTATTCATGTTTATATAGTTATAAATCTCGCAAAAACGAAATTTTTTGAAAGATTTTCGTTTGTGGGGAAAATCGAAACCAGTGATATAATACTGTTCAATCATGTATATTAAACACTCTGTGCAAGAATTAGCACAATCGGTTGGAATACAGAGATTTTATTAACGTTTATAGAAAAATCGTGTTTTTACCGCAAGAAACGACAATTTATACAATTGGACGATTTACACAAACGAACCCATATTCCCCTGCATGCGAACGTGAAATTGTTGTGATATATATGTGATTCCACACGAATTTAACACTTTTTTAAGAAATTAGACAAATCCCACAGTAATTGTAGATTTTATTCATATTTATATAGTTATAATTCTCGCAAAAATGAAATTTTTTCAAAGATTTTGGTTAGTGGGGAAAATCGAAACCGTTGACATAATACTGTTTAGTCATGTATATTTAACACTCTGTGAAAGAATTAGCACAATCGGTTGGTATACAGAGATTTTAATAACATTGATAGAAAAATCATGTTTTTACCGCAGGAAATGACGATTTTTATAATTGGACGATTTACACATACAAACCCATATTCCCCTGCATGGCAACGTAAAATTGTTGTGATATATAAGTGATTCCTCACGAATTTATCACTTTTTTAAGAAATTAGACAAATCCCACGAAATTTGTAGATTTTATTCATGTTTATATAGTTATAAATCTCGCAAAAACGAAATTTTATTTAAAGATTTTCGTTTGTGGGGAAAATCGAAACCAGTGATATAATACTGTTCAATCACGTATATTAAACACTCTGTGCAAGAATTAGCACAATCGGTTTTAATACAGAGATTTTATTAACGTTTATAAAAAAATCGTGTTTTTACCGCAAGAAACGACGATTTACACAATTGGACGATTTACACAAACGAACCCATACTCCCCTGCATGCGAACGTGAAATTGTTGTGATATATAGGTGATTCCACACCAATTTAACATTTTTTTAAGAAATTAGACAAATCCCACAGAAATTGTAGATTTTATTCATATTTATATAGTTATAAATCTCGCAAAAACGAAATTTTTTGAAAGATTTTGGGTTGTGGGGAAAATCGAAACCAGTGATATAATACTGTTTAGTCATGTATATTAAACACTCTGTGAAAGAATTAGCACAATCGGTTGGAATACAGAGATTTTATTAACATTTATAGAAAAATCATGTTTTTACCGCAAGAAACGACGATTTTTACAATGGACGATTTACACATACAACCCATATTCCTCAGCATGCGAACGTGAAATTGTTATATATAGGTGATTCCACACGAATTTAACAATTTTTCAAGAAATTAGACAAATCCCACGGAATTTGTAGATTTTATTCATATTTATATAGTTATAAATCTCGCAAAAACTAAATTTTTTGAAAGATTTTGGTTAGTGAGGAAAATCGAAACCGGTGACACAATACTGTTCAATCATGTATATTAAACAATCTGTGCAAGAATTAGCACAATCGTTTGGAATACAGAGATTTTATAAACATTTATATAAAAATCATGTTTTTACCGCAAGAAACGACGATTTTCACAATTGGACGATTTACAATTACAAACCCATATTCCTCAGCATGCGAACGTGAAATTGTTGTTATATATAGGTGATTCCACACGAATTTAACACTTTTTTAAGAAATTAGACAAATCCCACGGAATTTGTGGATTTTATTTATAATTATGTAGTTAAAAATCTCGCAAAAACGAAATTTTTTGAAAGATTTTCGTTTGTGGGGAAAATCGAAACCAGTGATATAATACTGTTTAGTCATGTATATTAAACACTCTGTGCAAGAATTAGCACAATCGCTTGGAATACAGAGATTTTATTAACATTGATAGAAAAATCGTGTTTTTACCGCTAGAAATGACGATTTTTATAATTGGACGATTTTCACATACAAACCCATATTCATCTGCATGCGAACGTGAAATTGTTGTGATATATATTTGATTCCACACAAATTTAACACTTTTTTAAAAAATTAGACAAATCACACGGAATTTGTAGATTTTATTCATATTTATATAGTTATAAATCTCGCAAAAACGAAATTTTTTGAAAGATTTTGGTTAGTCTGGAATATCGAAACCGGTGACATAATACTGTTTAGTCATGTATATTTAACACTCTGTGAAAGAATTAGCACAATCGGTTGGTATACAGAGATTTTATGAACATTGATAAAAAAATTCGTGTTTTTACCGCAAGAAATGACGATTTTTACAATTGAACGATTTACACATACAAACCCTTTATTCCCCTGCATGGCAACGTGAAATTGTTGTGATACATAGGTGATTCCACACGAATTTAACACTTTTTTAAGAAATTAGACAAATCCCACGGAATTTGTAGATTTTATTTATGTTTATATAGTTATAAATCTCGCAAAAACAAAATTTTTTAAAAGATTTTCGTTTGTGGGGAAAATCGAAACCAGTGATATAATACTGTTCAATCATGTATATTAAACACTCTGTGCAAGAATTAGCACAATCGGTTGGAATACACAGATTTTATTAACATTTATAGAAAAATCATGTTTTTACCGCAAGAAACGACGATTTTCACTATTGGACGACTTACACTTACAAATCCATATTCCTCAGCATGCGAACGTGAAATTGTTGTTATATATAGGTGATTCCACACGTATTTAACACTTTTTTAAGAAATTAGACAAATCCCACGGAATTTGTGGATTTTATTCATGTTTATATAGTTATAAATCTCGCAAAAACGAAATTTTTTGAAAGATTTTCGTTTGTGGGGAAAATCGAAACCAGTGATATAATACTGTTCAATCATGTATATTAAACACTCTGTGCAAGAATTAGCACAATCGGTTGGAATACAGAGATTTTATTAACGTTTATAGAAAAATCGTGTTTTTACCGCAAGAAACGACAATTTATACAATTGGACGATTTACACAAACGAACCCATATTCCCCTGCATGCGAACGTGAAATTGTTGTGATATATATGTGATTCCACACGAATTTAACACTTTTTTAAGAAATTAGACAAATCCCACAGTAATTGTAGGTTTTATTCATATTTATATAGTTATAATTCTCGCAAAAATGAAATTTTTTCAAAGATTTTGGTTAGTGGGGAAAATCGAAACCGTTGACATAATACTGTTTAGTCATGTATATTTAACACTCTGTGAAAGAATTAGCACAATCGGTTGGTATACAGAGATTTTAATAACATTGATAGAAAAATCATGTTTTTACATCAGGAAATGAGGATTTTTATAATTGGACGATTTACACATACAAACCCATATTCCCCTGCATGGCAACGTAAAATTGTTGTGATATATAAGTGATTCCTCACGAATTTATCACTTTTTTAAGAAATTAGACAAATCCCACGAAATTTGTAGATTTTATTCATGTTTATATAGTTATAAATCTCGCAAAAACGAAATTTTATTCAAAGATTTTCGTTTGTGGGGAAAATCGAAACCAGTGATATAATACTGTTCAATCATGTATATTAAACACTCTGTGCAAGAATTAGCACAATCGGTTTTAATACAGAGATTTTATTAACGTTTATAGAAAAATCGTGTTTTTACCGCAAGAAACGACGATTTATACAATTGGACGATTTACACAAACGAACCCATACTCCCCTGCATGCGAACGTGAAATTGTTGTGATATATAGGTGATTCCACACCAATTTAACATTTTTTTAAGAAATTAGACAAATCCCACAGAAATTGTAGATTTTATTCATATTTATATAGTTATAAATCTCGCAAAAACGAAATTTTTTGAAAGATTTTGGGTTGTGGGGAAAATCGAAACCAGTGATATAATACTGTTTAGTCATGTATATTAAACACTCTGTGAAAGAATTAGCACAATCGGTTGGAATACAGAGATTTTATTAACATTTATAGAAAAATCATGTTTTTACCGCAAGAAACGACGATTTTTACAATGGACGATTTACACATACAACCCATATTCCTCAGCATGCGAACGTGAAATTGTTATATATAGGTGATTCCACACGAATTTAACAATTTTTCAAGAAATTAGACAAATCCCACGGAATTTGTAGATTTTATTCATATTTATATAGTTATAAATCTCGCAAAAACTAAATTTTTTGAAAGATTTTGGTTAGTGAGGAAAATCGAAACCGGTGACACAATACTGTTCAATCATGTATATTAAACACTCTGTGCAAGAATTAGCACAATCGTTTGGAATACAGAGATTTTATAAACATTTATATAAAAATCATGTTTTTACCGCAAGAAACGACGATTTTCACAATTGGACGATTTACAATTACAAACCCATATTCCTCAGCATGCGAACGTGAAATTGTTGTTATATATAGGTGATTCCACACGAATTTAACACTTTTTTAAGAAATTAGACAAATCCCACGGAATTTGTGGATTTTATTTATAATTATATAGTTAAAAATCTCGCAAAAACGAAATTTTTTGAAAGATTTTCGTTTGTGGGGAAAATCGAAACCAGTGATATAATACTGTTTAGTCATGTATATTAAACACTCTGTGCAAGAATTAGCACAATCGGTTGGAATACAGAGATTTTATTAACATTGATAGAAAAATCGTGTTTTTACCGCTAGAAATGACGATTTTTATAATTGGACGATTTACACATACAAACCCATATTCCCCTGCATGGCACCGTGAAATTGTTGTGATATATAGGTGATTCCACACGAATTTAACACTTTTTTAAGAAATTAGACAAATCCCACGGAATTTGTAAATTTTATTCATGTTTATATAGTTATAAATCTCGCAAAAAGGAAATTTTTTTAATGATTTTCGTTTGTGGGGAAAATCGAAACCAGTGATATAATACTATTCAATCATATATATTAAACACTCTGTGCAAGAATGAGCACAATCGGTTGGAATACAGAGATTTTATTAGCGTTTATAGGAAAATCGTGTTTTTACCGCAAGAAACGACGACTTATACAATTGGACGATTTACACAAACGAACCCATATTCCCCTGCATGCGAACGTGAAATTGTTGTGATATATAGGTGATTCCACACGAATTTAACACTTTTTTAAGAAACTAGACAAATCCCACAGAAATTGTAGATTTTATTCATATTTATATAGTTATAAATCTCGCAAAAACGAAATTTTTTGAAAGATTTTGGGTTGTGGGGAAAATCGAAACCAGAGATATATTATTGTTTAGTCATGTATATTAAACACTCTGTGAAAGAATTAGCACAATCGGTTGGAATACAGAGATTTTATTAACATTTATAGAAAAATCATGTTTTTACCGCAAGAAACGACGATTTTTACAATTGGACGATTTACACATACAAACCCCTATTCCCCTGCATGCGAACGTGAAATTGTTGTTATATATAGGTGATTCCACACGAATTTCACACTTTTTTAAGAAATTAGACAAATCCCACGGAATTTGTAGATTTTATTCATATTTATAGAGTTATCAATCTCGCAAAAACGAAATTTTTTGAAAGAATTTGGTTAGTGGGGAAAATCGAAACCGGTGACATAATAATGTTTAGTCATGTATATTAAACACTCTGTGAAAGAATTAGCACAATCGGTTGGTATACAGAGATTTTATTAACATTGCTAGAAAAATCGTGTTTTTACCGCTAGAAATGACGATTTTTCTAATTGGACGATTTACACATACAAACCCATATTCCCCTGCATGGCAACGTGAAATTGTTGTGATATATAGGTGATTCCACACGAATTTAACATTTTTTAAGAAATTAGACAAATCCCACAGAAATTGTAGATTTTATTCATATTTATATAGTTATATATCTCGCAAACACGAAATTTTTTGAAAGATTTTGGGTTGTGGGGAAAATCGAAACCAGTGATATAATACTGTTTAATCATGTATATTAAACACTCTGTGAAAGAATTAGCACAAACGGTTGGAATACAGAGATTTTATTAACATTTATAGAAAAATCATGTTTTTACCGCAAGAAACGACGATTTTTACAATTGGACGATTTACACATACAAACCCATATTCCTCAGCATGCGAACGTGAAATTATTGTTATATATAGGTGATTCCACACGAATTTAACACTTTTTTAAGAAATTAGACAAATTCCACGGAATTTGTAGATTTTATTCATATTTATATAGTTATAAATCTCGCAAAAACGAAATTTTTTGAAAGATTTTGGTTAGTGGGGAAAATCGAAACCGGTGACACAATACTGTTTAAACTTGTATATTAAACACTCTGAGCAAGAATTAGCACAACCGGTTGGAATACAGAGATTTTATTAACATTGATAGAAAAATCGTGTTTTTACCGCAAGAAATAACGATTTTTACATTTGGACGATTTACACATACAAACCCCTATTCATCAGCATGCGAACGTAAAATTGTTATGATATATAGGTGATTCCACACGAATTTAACACTTTTTTTAAGAAATTAGACAAATCCCACAGAAATTGTAGATTGTTTTCATATTTATATACTTATAAATCTCGCAGAAACGAAATTTTTTGAAAGATTTTGGGTTGTGGGAAAAATCGAAACCAGTTATATAATACTGTTTAGTCATGTATATTAAACACTCTGTGAAAGAATTAGCACAATCGGTTGGAATACAGAGATTTTATTATCATTTATAGAAAAATCATGTTTTTACCGCAAGAAACGACGATTTTTACAATTGGACGATTTACACATACAAACCCATATTCCTCAGCATGCGAACGTGAAATTATTGTTATATATAGGTGATTCCACACGAATTTAACACTTTTTTAAGAAATTAGACAAATCCCACGGAATTTGTAGATTTTATTCATATTTATATAGTTATAAATCTCGCAAAAACGAAATTTTTTGAAAGATTTTGGTTAGTGGGGAAAATCGAAACCGGTGACACAATACTGTTCAATCTTGTATATTAAACACTCTGAGCAAGAATTAGCACAACCGGTTGGAATACAGAGATTTTATTAACATTTATAGAAAAATCGTGTTTTTACCGCAAGAAATAACGATTTTTACATTTGGACGATTTACACATACAAACCCCTATTCATCAGCATGCGAACGTAAAATTGTTATGATATATAGGTGGTTCCACACGAATTTAACACTTTTTTAAGAAATTAGACAAATCCCACGGAATTTGTAGATTTTATTCATATTTATATAGTTATAAATCTCGCAAAAACGAAATTTTTTGAAAGATTTTGGTTAGTGGGGAAAATCGAAACCGGTGACACAATACTGTTCTATCATGAATATTAAACACTCTGTGCAAGAATTAGCACAATCGGTTGGAATACAGAGATTTTATTAACATTGATAGAAAAATCGTGTTTCTACCGCAAGAAATGACGATTTTTACAATTGGACGATTTACACATACAAACCCCTATTCCCCTGCATGCGAACGTGAAATTGTTGTTTTATATAGGTGATTCCACACGAATTTCACACTTTTTTAAGAAATTAGACAAATCCCACGGTATTTGTAGATTTTATTCATATTTATATAGTTATAAATCTCGCAAAAACGAAATTTTTTGAAAGATTTTGGTTAGTGGGGAAAATCGAAACCGGTGACATAATACTGTTTAGTCATGTATATTTAACACTCTGTGAAAGAATTAGCACAATCGGTTGGTGTACAGAGATTTTATTAACATTGACAGAAAAATCGTGTTTTTACCGCAAGAAATGACGATTTTTACAAATGGACGATTTACACATACAAACCCATATTCCCCTGCATGGCAACGTGAAATTGTTGTGATATATAGGTGATTCCACACGAATTTCACACTTTTTTAAGAAATTAGACAAATCCCACGGTATTTGTAGATTTTATTCATATTTATATAGTTATAAATCTCGCAAAAACGAAATTTTTTGAAAGATTTTGGTTAGTGGGGAAAATCGAAACCGGTGACATAATACTGTTTAGTCATGTATATTTATCACTCTGTGAAAGAATTAGCACAATCGGTTGGAATACAGAGATTTCCTTAACATTTATAAAAAAATCATGTTTTTACCGCAAGAAACGACGATTTTTACAATTGGACGATTTCCACATACAAACCCATATTCCTCAGCTTGCGAACGTGAAATTGTTGTTATATATAGGTGATTCCACACGAATTTAACACTTTTTTAAGAAATTAGACAAATCCCACGGAATTTGTAGATTTTATTCATGTTTATATAGTTATAAATCTCGCAAAAACGAATTTTTTTTTAAAGATTTTCGTTGGTGCGGAAAATCGAAACCAGTGATATAACACTGTTCAATCATGTATATTAAACACTCTGTGCAAGAATTAGCACAATCGGTTGGAATACAGAGATTTTATTAAAGTTTATAGAAAAATCGTGTTTTTACCGCAAGAAACGACGATTTATCAAATTGGACGATTTACACAAACGAACCCATACTCCCCTGCATGCCTACGTGAAATTGTTATGATATATAGGTGATTCCACACGAATTTAACATTTTTTTAAGAAATTAGACAAATCCCACAGAAATTGTAGATTTTAATCATATTTATATAGTTATAAATATCGCAAACACGAAATTTTTTGAAAGATTTTGGGTTGTGGGGAAAATCGAAACCAGTGATATAATACTGTTTAATCATGTATATTAAACACTCTGTGAAAGAATAAGCACAATCGGTTGGAATACAGAGATTTTATAAACATTTTTAGAAAAATCATGTTTTTACCGCAAGAAACGACGATTTTTACAATTGGACGATTTACACATACAAACCCATATTCCTCAGCATGCGAACGTGAAATTATTGTTATATATAGGTGATTCCACACGAATTTAACACTATTTTAAGAAATTAGACAAATCCCAAGGAATTTGTAGATTTTATTCATATTTATATAGTTATAAATCTCGCAAAAACGAAATTTTTTGAAAGATTTTGGTTAGTGGGGAAAATCGAAACCGGTGACACAATACTGTTCAATCACGTATATTAAACACTCTGAGCAAGAATTAGCACAATCGGTTGGAATACAGAGATTTTATTAAAACTGATAGAAAAATCGTGTTTTTACCGCAAGAAATAACGATTTTTACATTTAGACGATTTACACATTCAAACCCCTATTCATCAGCATGCGAACGTAAAATTGTTATGATATATAGGTGATTCCATACGAATTTAACACTTTTTTAAGTAATTAGACAAATCCCACGGTATTTGTAAATTTTATTCATATTTATATAGTTATAAATCTCGCAAAAACGAAATTTTTTGAAAGATTTTGGGTTGTGGGGAAAATCGAAACCAGTGATATAATACTGTTCAATCATGTATATTAAACACTCTGTGCAAGAATTAGCACAGTCGGTTGGAAAACAGAGATTTTATTAACGTTTATATAAAAATCGTGTTTTTACCGCAAGAAACGACGATTTTTACGATTGGTCGCTTTACACAAACAAACCCATATTCCCCTGCTAGGGAACGTGAAATTGTTGTTATATATAGGTGATTCCACACGAATTTAACACTTTTTTAAGAAATTAGACAAATCCCACGGAATTTGTAGATTTTATTCAGAATTATGTAGTTAAAAATCTCGCAAAAACGAAATTTTTTTAAAGATTATGGTTTGTGGGGAAAATCGAAACCGGTGACATAATACTGTTTAGTCATGTATATTTAACACTCTGTGAAAGAATTAGCACAATCGGTTGGAATACAGAGATTTTATTAACATTTATAGAAAAATCATGTTTTTACCGCAAGAAATGACGATTTTTACAATTGCACAATTTACACATACAACCCATATTCCCCTGCATGCGAACGTGAAATTGTTGTTATATATAGGTGATTCCACACGAATTTAACACTTTTTTAAGAAATTAGACAAATCCCAAGGAATTTGTAGATTTTATTCATTTTTATATAGTTATCAATCTCGCAAAAACGAAATTTTTTTAAAGATTTTCGTTTGTGGGGAAAATCGAAACCAGTGATATAATACTGTTCAATCATGTATATTAAACACTCTGTGCAAGAATTAGCACAATCGGTTGGAATACAGAGATTTTATTAACGTTTATAGAAAAATCGTGTTTTTACCGCTAGAAACGACGATTTATACAATTGGACCATTTACACAAACGAACAAATATTCCTCTGCATGCGAACGTTAAATTGTTGTTATATATAGGTGATTCCACACGAATTTAACACTTTTTTAAGAAATTAAACAAATCCCACAGAAATTGTAGATTTTATTCATATTTATATAGTTATAAATCTCGCAAAAACGAAATTTTTTGAAAGATTTTGGGTTGTGGGGAAAATCGAAACCAGTGATATAATACTGTTTAGTCATGTATATTAAACACTCTGTGAAAGAATTAGCACAACCGGTTGAAATACAGAGATTTTATTAACATTTATAGAAAAATCATGTTTTTACCGCAAGAAACGAAGATTTTCACAATTGGACGATTTACACATACAAACCCATATTCCTCAGCATGCGAACGTTAAATTGTTGTTATATATAGGTGATTCCACACGAATTTAACACTTTTTTAAGAAATTAGACAAATCCCACAGAAATTGTAGATTTTATTCATATTTATATAGTTATAAATCTCGCAAAAACGAAATATTTTGAAAGATTTTGGGTTGTGGGGAAAATCGAAACCAGTGATATAATACTGTTTAGTCATGTATATTAAACACTCTGTGAAAGGATTAGCACAATCGGTTGGAATACAGAGATTTTATTAACATTTATAGAAAAATCATGTTTTTACCGCAAGAAACGACGATTTTCACTATTGAACGATTTACACATACAAACCCACATTCCTCAGCATGCGAACGTGAAATTGTTGTTACATATAGGTGACTCCACACGAATTTAACACTTTTTTAAGAAATTAGACAAATCCCACGGAATTTGTGGATTTTGTTAATAATTATGTAGTTAAAAATCTCGCAAAAACGAAATTATTTGAAAGATTTTGGTTAGTGGGGAACATCGAAGCCGGTGACATAATACTGTTTAGTCATGTATATTAAACACTCTGTGAAAGAATTAGCACAATCGGTTGGAATACAGAGATTTTATTAACATTTATAGAAAAATCATGTTTTTACCGCAAGAAACGACGATTTTTACAATTGCACAATTTACACATACAAACCCATATTCCCCTGTATGCGAACGTGAAATTGTTGTTATATATATTGGTGATTCCACACGAATTTAACACTTTTTTAAGAAATTAGACAAATCCCACAGAAATTGTAGATTTTATTCATATTTATATAGCTATAAATCTCGCAAAAACGAAATTTTTTTAAAGATTTTTGGTTGTGGGGAAAATCGAAACCAGTGATATAATACTGTTTAGTCATGTATATTAAACACTCTGTGAAAGAATTAGCACAATCGGTTGGAATACAGAGATTTTATTAACATTTATAGAAAAATCATGTTTTTACCGCAAGAAATGACGATTTTTACAATTGGACGATTCACACATACAAACCCCTATTCCCCTGCATGCGAACGTGAAATTGTTGTTATATATAGGTGATTCCACACGAATTTAACACTTTTTTAAGAAATTAGACAAATCCCACGGAATTTGTAAATTTTATTCATGTTTATATAGTTATAAATCTCGCAAAAACGAAATTTTTTGAAAGATTTTCGTTTGTGGGGAAAGTCGAAACCAGTGATATAATACTGTTCAATCATGTATATTAAACACTCTGTGCAAGAATTAGCACAATCGGTTGGAATACAGAGATTTTATTAACGTTTATAGAAAAATCGTGTTTTTACCGCAAGAAACGACGATTTATACAATTGGACCATTTACACAAACGAACCCATATTCCTCTGCATGCGTACGTTAAATTGTTGT
Source organism: Periplaneta americana (assembly GCF_040183065.1). Classification (NCBI taxonomy): domain Eukaryota; kingdom Metazoa; phylum Arthropoda; class Insecta; order Blattodea; family Blattidae; genus Periplaneta; species Periplaneta americana. The sequence goes on from NC_091127.1 coordinate 93,780,133, forward strand.
TATATATAGGTGATTCCACACGAATTTAACACTTTTTTAAGAAATTAGACAAATCCCACAGAAATTGTAGATTTTATTCATATTTATATAGATATAAATCTCGCAAAAACGAAATTTTTTGAAAGATTTTGGGTTGTGGGGAAAATCGAAACCAGTGATATAATACTGTTTAGTCATGTATATTAAACACTCTGTGAAAGAATTAGCACAATCGGTTGGAATACAGAGATTTTATTAACATTTATAGAAAAATCATGTTTTTACACCATGAAACGACGATTTTCACAATTGGACGATTTACACATACAAACCCATATTCCTCAGCATGCGAACGTTAAATTGTTGTTATATATAGGTGATTCCACACGAATTTAACACTTTTTTAAGAAATTAGACAAATCCCACAGAAATTGTAGATTTTATTCATATTTATATAGTTATAAATCTCGCAAAAACGAAATTTTTTGAAAGATTTTGGGTTGTGGGGAAAATCGAAACCAGTGATATAATACTGTTTAGTCATGTATATTAAACACTCTGTGAAAGAATTAGCACAATCGGTTGGAATACAGATATTTTATTAACATTTATAGAAAAATCATGTTTTTACACCAAGAAACGACGATTTTCACAATTGGACGATTTACACATACAAACCCATATTCCTCAGCATGCGAACGTTAAATTGTTGTTATATATAGGTGATTCCACACGAATTTAACACTTTTTTAAGAAATTAGACAAATCCCACGGAATTTGTGGATTTTGTTCATAATTATGTAGTTAAAATTTCGCAAAAACGAAATTTTTTGAAAGATTTTCGTTTGTGGGGAAAATCGAAACCAGTGATATAATACTGTTTAGTCATGTATATTAAACACTCTGTGCAAGAATTAGCACAGTCGGTTGGAAAACAGAGATTTTATTAACGTTTATATAAAAATCGTGTTTTTACCGCAAGAAACGACGATTTTTACGATTGGTCGCTTTACACAAACAAACCCATATTCCCCTGCTAGGGAACGTGAAATTGTTGTTATATATAGGTGATTCCACACGAATTTAACACTTTTTTAAGAAATTAGACAAATCCCACGGAATTTGTAGATTTTATTCAGAATTATGTAGTTAAAAATCTCGCAAAAACGAAATTTTTTTAAAGATTATGGTTTGTGGGGAAAATCGAAACCGGTGACATAATAATGTTTAGTCATGTATATTTAACACTCTGTGAAAGAATTAGCACAATCGGTTGGAATACAGAGATTTTATTAACATTTATAGAAAAATCATGTTTTTACCGCAAGAAATGACGATTTTTACAATTGCACAATTTACACATACAAACCCATATTCCCCTGCATGCGAACGTGAAATTGTTGTTATATATAGGTGATTCCACACGAATTTAACACTTTTTTAAGAAATTAGACAAATCCCAAGGAATTTGTAGATTTTATTCATTTTTATATAGTTATCAATCTCGCAAAAACGAAATTTTTTGAAAGATTTTCGTTTGTGGGGAAAATCGAAACCAGTGATATAATAATGTTCAATCATGTATATTAAACACTCTGTGCAAGAATTAGCACAATTGGTTGGAATACAGAGATTTTATTAACGTTTATAGAAAAATCGTGTTTTTACCGCAAGAAACGACGATTTATACAATTGGACGATTTACACAAACGAATCCATATTCCCCTGCATGCGAACGTGAAATTTTTGTGATATATAGGTGATACCACACGAATTTAACACTGTTTTAAGAAAGTAGACAAATCCCAATGAAATCGTAGATTTTATTCATATTTATATAGTTATAAATCTCGCAAAAACGAAATTTTTTGAAAGATTTTGGGTTGTGGGGAAAATCGAAACCAGTGATATAATACTGTTTAGTCATGTATATTAAACTCTCTGTGAAAGAATTAGCACAATCGGTTGGAATACAGAGATTTTATTAACATTTATAGAAAAATCATGTTTTTACCGCAAGAAATGACGATTTTTACAATTGGACGATTTACACATACAAACCCCTATTCCCCTGCATGCGAACGTGAAATTGTTGTTATATATAGGTGATTCCACACGAAATTAACACTTTTTTAAGAAATTAGACAAATCCCACAGAAATTGTAGATTTTATTCATATTTATATAGTTATAAATCTCGCAAAAACGAAATTTTTTGAAAGATTTTGGGTTGTGGGGAAAATCGAAACCAGTGATATAATACTGTTTAGTCATGTATATTAAACACTCTGTGAAAGAATTAGCACAATCGGTTGGAATACAGAGATTTTATTAACATTTATAAAAAAATCATGTTTTTACACCAAGAAACGACGATTTTCACAATTGGACGATTTACACATACAAACCCATATTCCTCAGCATGCGAACGTTAAATTGTTGTTATATATAGGTGATTCCACACGAATTTAACACTTTTTTAAGAAATTAGACAAATCCCACGGTATTTGTAAATTTTATTCATATTTATATAGTTATAAATCTCGCAAAAACGAAATTTTTTGAAAGATTTTGGGTTGTGGGGAAAATCGAAACCAGTGATATAATACTGTTCAATCATGTATATTAAACACTCTGTGCAAGAATTAGCACAGTCGGTTGGAAAACAGAGATTTTATTAACGTTTATATAAAAATCGTGTTTTTACCGCAAGAAACGACGATTTTTACGATTGGTCGCTTTACACAAACAAACCCATATTCCCCTGCTAGGGAACGTGAAATTGTTGTTATATATAGGTGATTCCACACGAATTTAACACTTTTTTAAGAAATTAGACAAATCCCACGGAATTTGTAGATTTTATTCAGAATTATGTAGTTAAAAATCTCGCAAAAACGAAATTTTTTTAAAGATTATGGTTTGTGGGGAAAATCGAAACCGGTGACATAATACTGTTTAGTCATGTATATTTAACACTCTGTGAAAGAATTAGCACAATCGGTTGGAATACAGAGATTTTATTAACATTTATAGAAAAATCATGTTTTTACCGCAAGAAATGACGATTTTTACAATTGCACAATTTACACATACAACCCATATTCCCCTGCATGCGAACGTGAAATTGTTGTTATATATAGGTGATTCCACACGAATTTAACACTTTTTTAAGAAATTAGACAAATCCCAAGGAATTTGTAGATTTTATTCATTTTTATATAGTTATCAATCTCGCAAAAACGAAATTTTTTTAAAGATTTTCGTTTGTGGGGAAAATCGAAACCAGTGATATAATACTGTTCAATCATGTATATTAAACACTCTGTGCAAGAATTAGCACAATCGGTTGGAATACAGAGATTTTATTAACGTTTATAGAAAAATCGTGTTTTTACCGCTAGAAACGACGATTTATACAATTGGACCATTTACACAAACGAACAAATATTCCCCTGCATGCGAACGTTAAATTGTTGTTATATATAGGTGATTCCACACGAATTTAACACTTTTTTAAGAAATTAAACAAATCCCACAGAAATTGTAGATTTTATTCATATTTATATAGTTATAAATCTCGCAAAAACGAAATTTTTTGAAAGATTTTGGGTTGTGGGGAAAATCGAAACCAGTGATATAATACTGTTTAGTCATGTATATTAAACACTCTGTGAAAGAATTAGCACAACCGGTTGAAATACAGAGATTTTATTAACATTTATAGAAAAATCATGTTTTTACCGCAAGAAACGAAGATTTTCACAATTGGACGATTTACACATACAAACCCATATTCCTCAGCATGCGAACGTTAAATTGTTGTTATATATAGGTGATTCCACACGAATTTAACACTTTTTTAAGAAATTAGACAAATCCCACAGAAATTGTAGATTTTATTCATATTTATATAGTTATAAATCTCGCAAAAACGAAATATTTTGAAAGATTTTGGGTTGTGGGGAAAATCGAAACCAGTGATATAATACTGTTTAGTCATGTATATTAAACACTCTGTGAAAGGATTAGCACAATCGGTTGGAATACAGAGATTTTATTAACATTTATAGAAAAATCATGTTTTTACCGCAAGAAACGACGATTTTCACTATTGAACGATTTACACATACAAACCCACATTCCTCAGCATGCGAACGTGAAATTGTTGTTACATATAGGTGACTCCACACGAATTTAACACTTTTTTAAGAAATTAGACAAATCCCACGGAATTTGTGGATTTTGTTAATAATTATGTAGTTAAAAATCTCGCAAAAACGAAATTATTTGAAAGATTTTGGTTAGTGGGGAACATCGAAGCCGGTGACATAATACTGTTTAGTCATGTATATTAAACACTCTGTGAAAGAATTAGCACAATCGGTTGGAATACAGAGATTTTATTAACATTTATAGAAAAATCATGTTTTTACCGCAAGAAACGACGATTTTTACAATTGCACAATTTACACATACAAACCCATATTCCCCTGTATGCGAACGTGAAATTGTTGTTATATATATTGGTGATTCCACACGAATTTAACACTTTTTTAAGAAATTAGACAAATCCCACAGAAATTGTAGATTTTATTCATATTTATATAGCTATAAATCTCGCAAAAACGAAATTTTTTTAAAGATTTTTGGTTGTGGGGAAAATCGAAACCAGTGATATAATACTGTTTAGTCATGTATATTAAACACTCTGTGAAAGAATTAGCACAATCGGTTGGAATACAGAGATTTTATTAACATTTATAGAAAAATCATGTTTTTACCGCAAGAAATGACGATTTTTACAATTGGACGATTCACACATACAAACCCCTATTCCCCTGCATGCGAACGTGAAATTGTTGTTATATATAGGTGATTCCACACGAATTTAACACTTTTTTAAGAAATTAGACAAATCCCACGGAATTTGTAAATTTTATTCATGTTTATATAGTTATAAATCTCGCAAAAACGAAATTTTTTGAAAGATTTTCGTTTGTGGGGAAAGTCGAAACCAGTGATATAATACTGTTCAATCATGTATATTAAACACTCTGTGCAAGAATTAGCACAATCGGTTGGAATACAGAGATTTTATTAACGTTTATAGAAAAATCGTGTTTTTACCGCAAGAAACGACGATTTATACAATTGGACCATTTACACAAACGAACCCATATTCCTCTGCATGCGTACGTTAAATTGTTTTATATATATAGGTGATTCCACACGAATTTAACACTTTTTTAAGAAATTAGACAAATCCCACAGAAATTGTAGATTTTATTCATATTTATATAGATATAAATCTCGCAAAAACGAAATTTTTTGAAAGATTTTGGGTTGTGGGGAAAATCGAAACCAGTGATATAATACTGTTTAGTCATGTATATTAAACACTCTGTGAAAGAATTAGCACAATCGGTTGGAATACAGAGATTTTATTAACATTTATAGAAAAATCATGTTTTTACACCATGAAACGACGATTTTCACAATTGGACGATTTACACATACAAACCCATATTCCTCAGCATGCGAACGTTAAATTGTTGTTATATATAGGTGATTCCACACGAATTTAACACTTTTTTAAGAAATTAGACAAATCCCACAGAAATTGTAGATTTTATTCATATTTATATAGTTATAAATCTCGCAAAAACGAAATTTTTTGAAAGATTTTGGGTTGTGGGGAAAATCGAAACCAGTGATATAATACTGTTTAGTCATGTATATTAAACACTCTGTGAAAGAATTAGCACAATCGGTTGGAATACAGAGATTTTATTAACATTTATAGAAAAATCATGTTTTTACACCAAGAAACGACGATTTTCACAATTGGACGATTTACACATACAAACCCATATTCCTCAGCATGCGAACGTTAAATTGTTGTTATATATAGGTGATTCCACACGAATTTAACACTTTTTTAAGAAATTAGACAAATCCCACAGAAATTGTAGATTTTATTCATATTTATATAGTTATAAATCTCGCAAAAACGAAATTTTTTGAAAGATTTTGGGTTGTGGGGAAAATCGAAACCAGTGATATAATACTGTTTAGTCATGTATATTAAACACTCTGTGAAAGAATTAGCACAATCGGTTGGAATACAGAGATTTTATTAACATTTATAGAAAAATCATGTTTTTACCGCAAGAAATGACGATTTTTACAATTGCACAATTTACACATACAACCCATATTCCCCTGCATGCGAACGTGAAATTGTTGTTATATATAGGTGATTCCACACGAATTTAACACTTTTTTAAGAAATTAGACAAATCCCAAGGAATTTGTAGATTTTATTCATTTTTATATAGTTATCAATCTCGCAAAAACGAAATTTTTTTAAAGATTTTCGTTTGTGGGGAAAATCAAAACCAGTGATATAATACTGTTCAATCATGTATATTAAACACTCTGTGCAAGAATTAGCACAATCGGTTGGAATACAGAGATTTTATTAACGTTTATAGAAAAATCGTGTTTTTACCGCTAGAAACGACGATTTATACAATTGGACCATTTACACAAACGAACAAATATTCCCCTGCATGCGAACGTTAAATTGTTGTTATATATAGGTGATTCCACACGAATTTAACACTTTTTTAAGAAATTAAACAAATCCCACAGAAATTGTAGATTTTATTCATATTTATATAGTTATAAATCTCGCAAAAACGAAATTTTTTGAAAGATTTTGGGTTGTGGGGAAAATCGAAACCAGTGATATAATACTGTTTAGTCATGTATATTAAACACTCTGTGAAAGAATTAGCACAGCCGGTTGAAATACAGAGATTTTATTAACATTTATAGAAAAATCATGTTTTTACCGCAAGAAACGAAGATTTTCACAATTGGACGATTTACACATACAAACCCATATTCCTCAGCATGCGAACGTTAAATTGTTGTTATATATAGGTGATTCCACACGAATTTAACACTTTTTTAAGAAATTAGACAAATCCCACAGAAATTGTAGATTTTATTCATATTTATATAGTTATAAATCTCGCAAAAACGAAATATTTTGAAAGATTTTGGGTTGTGGGGAAAATCGAAACCAGTGATATAATACTGTTTAGTCATGTATATTAAACACTCTGTGAAAGGATTAGCACAATCGGTTGGAATACAGAGATTTTATTAACATTTATAGAAAAATCATGTTTTTACCGCAAGAAACGACGATTTTCACTATTGAACGATTTACACATACAAACCCACATTCCTCAGCATGCGAACGTGAAATTGTTGTTACATATAGGTGACTCCACACGAATTTAACACTTTTTTAAGAAATTAGACAAATCCCACGGAATTTGTGGATTTTGTTAATAATTATGTAGTTAAAAATCTCGCAAAAACGAAATTATTTGAAAGATTTTGGTTAGTGGGGAACATCGAAGCCGGTGACATAATACTGTTTAGTCATGTATATTAAACACTCTGTGAAAGAATTAGCACAATCGGTTGGAATACAGAGATTTTATTAACATTTATAGAAAAATCATGTTTTTACCGCAAGAAACGACGATTTTTACAATTGCACAATTTACACATACAAACCCATATTCCCCTGTATGCGAACGTGAAATTGTTGTTATATATATTGGTGATTCCACACGAATTTAACACTTTTTTAAGAAATTAGACAAATCCCACAGAAATTGTAGATTTTATTCATATTTATATAGCTATAAATCTCGCAAAAACGAAATTTTTTTAAAGATTTTTGGTTGTGGGGAAAATCGAAACCAGTGATATAATACTGTTTAGTCATGTATATTAAACACTCTGTGAAAGAATTAGCACAATCGGTTGGAATACAGAGATTTTATTAACATTTATAGAAAAATCATGTTTTTACCGCAAGAAATGACGATTTTTACAATTGGACGATTCACACATACAAACCCCTATTCCCCTGCATGCGAACGTGAAATTGTTGTTATATATAGGTGATTCCACACGAATTTAACACTTTTTTAAGAAATTAGACAAATCCCACGGAATTTGTAAATTTTATTCATGTTTATATAGTTATAAATCTCGCAAAAACGAAATTTTTTGAAAGATTTTCGTTTGTGGGGAAAGTCGAAACCAGTGATATAATACTGTTCAATCATGTATATTAAACACTCTGTGCAAGAATTAGCACAATCGGTTGGAATACAGAGATTTTATTAACGTTTATAGAAAAATCGTGTTTTTACCGCAAGAAACGACGATTTATACAATTGGACCATTTACACAAACGAACCCATATTCCTCTGCATGCGTACGTTAAATTGTTTTATATATATAGGTGATTCCACACGAATTTAACACTTTTTTAAGAAATTAGACAAATCCCACAGAAATTGTAGATTTTATTCATATTTATATAGATATAAATCTCGCAAAAACGAAATTTTTTGAAAGATTTTGGGTTGTGGGGAAAATCGAAACCAGTGATATAATACTGTTTAGTCATGTATATTAAACACTCTGTGAAAGAATTAGCACAATCGGTTGGAATACAGAGATTTTATTAACATTTATAGAAAAATCATGTTTTTACACCATGAAACGACGATTTTCACAATTGGACGATTTACACATACAAACCCATATTCCTCAGCATGCGAACGTTAAATTGTTGTTATATATAGGTGATTCCACACGAATTTAACACTTTTTTAAGAAATTAGACAAATCCCACAGAAATTGTAGATTTTATTCATATTTATATAGTTATAAATCTCGCAAAAACGAAATTTTTTGAAAGATTTTGGGTTGTGGGGAAAATCGAAACCAGTGATATAATACTGTTTAGTCATGTATATTAAACACTCTGTGAAAGAATTAGCACAATCGGTTGGAATACAGAGATTTTATTAACATTTATAGAAAAATCATGTTTTTACACCAAGAAACGACGATTTTCACAATTGGACGATTTACACATACAAACCCATATTCCTCAGCATGCGAACGTTAAATTGTTGTTATATATAGGTGATTCCACACGAATTTAACACTTTTTTAAGAAATTAGACAAATCCCACAGAAATTGTAGATTTTATTCATATTTATATAGTTATAAATCTCGCAAAAACGAAATTTTTTGAAAGATTTTGGGTTGTGGGGAAAATCGAAACCAGTGATATAATACTGTTTAGTCATGTATATTAAACACTCTGTGAAAGAATTAGCACAATCGGTTGGAATACGGAGATTTTATTAACATTCATAGAAAAATGATGTTTTTACCGCAAGAAACGACGATTTTCACAATTGGCCGATTTACACATACAAACCCGTATTCCTCAGCATGCGAACGTGAAATTGTTGTTACATATAGTTGATTCCACACGAATTTAACACTTTTTTAAGAAATTAGACAAATCCCACGGAATTTGTGGATTTTGTTCATAATTATGTAGTTAAAATTTCGCAAAAACGAAATTTTTTGAAAGATTTTCGTTTGTGGGGAAAATCGAAACCAGTGATATAATACTGTTTAGTCATGTATATTAAACACTCTGTGCAAGAATTAGCACAGTCGGTTGGAAAACAGAGATTTTATTAACGTTTATATAAAAATCGTGTTTTTACCGCAAGAAACGACGATTTTTACGATTGGTCGCTTTACACAAACAAACCCATATTCCCCTGCTAGGGAACGTGAAATTGTTGTTATATATAGGTGATTCCACACGAATTTAACACTTTTTTAAGAAATTAGACAAATCCCACGGAATTTGTAGATTTTATTCAGAATTATGTAGTTAAAAATCTCGCAAAAACGAAATTTTTTTAAAGATTATGGTTTGTGGGGAAAATCGAAACCGGTGACATAATAATGTTTAGTCATGTATATTTAACACTCTGTGAAAGAATTAGCACAATCGGTTGGAATACAGAGATTTTATTAACATTTATAGAAAAATCATGTTTTTACCGCAAGAAATGACGATTTTTACAATTGCACAATTTACACATACAAACCCATATTCCCCTGCATGCGAACGTGAAATTGTTGTTATATATAGGTGATTCCACACGAATTTAACACTTTTTTAAGAAATTAGACAAATCCCAAGGAATTTGTAGATTTTATTCATTTTTATATAGTTATCAATCTCGCAAAAACAAAATTTTTTGAAAGATTTTCGTTTGTGGGGAAAATCGAAACCAGTGATATAATAATGTTCAATCATGTATATTAAACACTCTGTGCAAGAATTAGCACAATTGGTTGGAATACAGAGATTTTATTAACGTTTATAGAAAAATCGTGTTTTTACCGCAAGAAACGACGATTTATACAATTGGACGATTTACACAAACGAATCCATATTCCCCTGCATGCGAACGTGAAATTTTTGTGATATATAGGTGATACCACACGAATTTAACACTGTTTTAAGAAAGTAGACAAATCCCAATGAAATCGTAGATTTTATTCATATTTATATAGTTATAAATCTCGCAAAAACGAAATTTTTTGAAAGATTTTGGGTTGTGGGGAAAATCGAAACCAGTGATATAATACTGTTTAGTCATGTATATTAAACTCTCTGTGAAAGAATTAGCACAATCGGTTGGAATACAGAGATTTTATTAACATTTATAGAAAAATCATGTTTTTACCGCAAGAAATGACGATTTTTACAATTGGACGATTTACACATACAAACCCCTATTCCCCTGCATGCGAACGTGAAATTGTTGTTATATATAGGTGATTCCACACGAAATTAACACTTTTTAAGAAATTAGACAAATCCCACAGAAATTGTAGATTTTATTCATATTTATATAGTTATAAATCTCGCAAAAACGAAATTTTTTGAAAGATTTTGGGTTGTGGGGAAAATCGAAACCAGTGATATAATACTGTTTAGTCATGTATATTAAACACTCTGTGAAAGAATTAGCACAATCGGTTGGAATACAGAGATTTTATTAACATTTATAAAAAAATCATGTTTTTACACCAAGAAACGACGATTTTCACAATTGGACGATTTACACATACAAACCCATATTCCTCAGCATGCGAACGTTAAATTGTTGTTATATATAGGTGATTCCACACGAATTTAACACTTTTTTAAGAAATTAGACAAATCCCACAGAAATTGTAGATTTTATTCATATTTATATAGTTATAAATCTCGCAAAAACGAAATTATTTGAAAGATTTTGGGTTGTGGGGAAAATCGAAACCAGTGATATAATACTGTTTAGTCATGTATATTAAACACTCTGTGAAAGAATTAGCACAATCGGTTGGTATACAGAGATTTTATTAACATTTATAGAAAAATGATTTTTTTACCGCTAGAAACGACGATTTTCACAATTGGACGATTTACACATACAAACCCGTATTCCTCAGCATGCGAACGTGAAATTGTTGTTACATATAGGTGATTCCACACGAATTTAACACTTTTTTAAGAAATTAGACAAATCCCACGGAATTTGTGGATTTTGTTCTTAATTATGTAGTTAAAAATTTCGCAAAAACGAAATTTTTTGAAAGATTTTCGTTTGTGGGGAAAATCGAAACCAGTGATATAATACTGTTCAATCATGTATATTAAACACTCTGTGCAAGAATTAGCACAGTCGGTTGGAAAACAGAGATTTTATTAACGTTTATATAAAAATCGTGTTTTTACCGCAAGAAACGACGATTTTTACGATTGGTCGCTTTACACAAACAAACCCATATTCCCCTGCTAGGGAACGTGAAATTGTTGTTATATATAGGTGATTCCACACGAATTTAACACTTTTTTAAGAAATTAGACAAATCCCACGGAATTTGTAGATTTTATTCAGAATTATGTAGTTAAAAATCTCGAAAAAACGAAATTTTTTTAAAGATTATGGTTTGTGGGGAAAATCGAAACCGGTGACATAATACTGTTTAGTCATGTATATTTAACACTCTGTGAAAGAATTAGCACAATCGGTTGGAATACAGAGATTTTATTAACATTTATAGAAAAATCATGTTTTTACCGCAAGAAATGACGATTTTTACAATTGCACAATTTACACATACAACCCATATTCCCCTGCATGCGAACGTGAAATTGTTGTTATATATAGGTGATTCCACACGAATTTAACACTTTTTTAAGAAATTAGACAAATCCCAAGGAATTTGTAGATTTTATTCATTTTTATATAGTTATCAATCTCGCAAAAACGAAATTTTTTTAAAGATTTTCGTTTGTGGGGAAAATCGAAACCAGTGATATAATACTGTTCAATCATGTATATTAAACACTCTGTGCAAGAATTAGCACAATCGGTTGGAATACAGAGATTTTATTAACGTTTATAGAAAAATCGTGTTTTTACCGCAAGAAACGACGATTTATACAATTGGACCATTTACACAAACGAACAAATATTCCCCTGCATGCGAACGTTAAATTGTTGTTATATATAGGTGATTCCACACGAATTTATCACTTTTTTAAGAAATTAAACAAATCCCACAGAAATTGTAGATTTTATTCATATTTATATAGTTATAAATCTCGCAAAAACGAAATTTTTTTAAAGATTTTGGGTTGTGGGGAAAATCGAAACCAGTGATATAATACTGTTTAGTCATGTATATTAAACACTCTGTGAAAGAATTAGCACAACCGGTTGAAATACAGAGATTTTATTAACATTTATAGAAAAATCATGTTTTTACCGCAAGAAACGAAGATTTTCACAATTGGACGATTTACACATACAAACCCATATTCCTCAGCATGGGAACGTTAAATTGTTGTTATATATAGGTGATTCCACACGAATTTAACACTTTTTTAAGAAATTAGACAAATCCCACAGAAATTGTAGATTTTATTCATATTTATATAGTTATAAATCTCGCAAAAACGAAATTTTTTGAAAGATTTTGGATTGTGGGGAAAATCGAAACCAGTGATATAATACTGTTTAGTCATGTATATTAAACACTCTGTGAAAGGATTAGCACAATCGGTTGGAATACAGAGATTTTATTAACATTTATAGAAAAATCATGTTTTTACCGCAAGAAATGACGATTTTTACAATTGGACGATTTACACATACAAACCCCTATTCCCCTGCATGCGAACGTGAAATTGTTGTTATATATAGGTGATTCCACACGAAATTAACACTTTTTTAAGAAATTAGACAAATCCCACAGAAATTGTAGATTTTATTCATATTTATATAGTTATAAATCTCGCAAAAACGAAATTTTTTGAAAGATTTTGGGTTGTGGGGAAAATCGAAACCAGTGATATAATACTGTTTAGTCATGTATATTAAACACTCTGTGAAAGAATTAGCACAATCGGTTGGAATACAGAGATTTTATTAACATTTATAGAAAAATCATGTTTTTACACCAAGAAACGACGATTTTCACAATTGGACGATTTACACATACAAACCCATATTCCTCAGCATGCGAACGTTAAATTGTTGTTATATATAGGTGATTCCACACGAATTTAACACTTTTTTAAGAAATTAGACAAATCCCACAGAAATTGTAGATTTTATTCATATTTATATAGTTATAAATCTCGCAAAAACGAAATTATTTGAAAGATTTTGGGTTGTGGGGAAAATCGAAACCAGTGATATAATACTGTTTAGTCATGTATATTAAACACTCTGTGAAAGAATTAGCACAATCGGTTGGTATACAGAGATTTTATTAACATTTATAGAAAAATGATTTTTTTACCGCTAGAAACGACGATTTTCACAATTGGACGATTTACACATACAAACCCGTATTCCTCAGCATGCGAACGTGAAATTGTTGTTACATATAGGTGATTCCACACGAATTTAACACTTTTTTAAGAAATTAGACAAATCCCACGGAATTTGTGGATTTTGTTCTTAATTATGTAGTTAAAAATTTCGCAAAAACGAAATTTTTTGAAAGATTTTCGTTTGTGGGGAAAATCGAAACCAGTGATATAATACTGTTCAATCATGTATATTAAACACTCTGTGCAAGAATTAGCACAGTCGGTTGGAAAACAGAGATTTTATTAACGTTTATATAAAAATCGTGTTTTTACCGCAAGAAACGACGATTTTTACGATTGGTCGCTTTACACAAACAAACCCATATTCCCCTGCTAGGGAACGTGAAATTGTTGTTATATATAGGTGATTCCACACGAATTTAACACTTTTTTAAGAAATTAGACAAATCCCACGGAATTTGTAGATTTTATTCAGAATTATGTAGTTAAAAATCTCGCAAAAACGAAATTTTTTTAAAGATTATGGTTTGTGGGGAAAATCGAAACCGGTGACATAATACTGTTTAGTCATGTATATTTAACACTCTGTGAAAGAATTAGCACAATCGGTTGGAATACAGAGATTTTATTAACATTTATAGAAAAATCATGTTTTTACCGCAAGAAATGACGATTTTTACAATTGCACAATTTACACATACAACCCATATTCCCCTGCATGCGAACGTGAAATTTTTGTTATATATAGGTGATTCCACACGAATTTAACACTTTTTTAAGAAATTAGACAAATCCCAAGGAATTTGTAGATTTTATTCATTTTTATATAGTTATCAATCTCGCAAAAACGAAATTTTTTTAAAGATTTTCGTTTGTGGGGAAAATCGAAACCAGTGATATAATACTGTTCAATCATGTATATTAAACACTCTGTGCAAGAATTAGCACAATCGGTTGGAATACAGAGATTTTATTAACGTTTATAGAAAAATCGTGTTTTTACCGCAAGAAACGACGATTTATACAATTGGACCATTTACACAAACGAACAAATATTCCCCTGCATGCGAACGTTAAATTGTTGTTATATATAGGTGATTCCACACGAATTTATCACTTTTTTAAGAAATTAAACAAATCCCACAGAAATTGTAGATTTTATTCATATTTATATAGTTATAAATCTCGCAAAAACGAAATTTTTTGAAAGATTTTGGGTTGTGGGGAAAATCGAAACCAGTGATATAATACTGTTTAGTCATGTATATTAAACACTCTGTGAAAGAATTAGCACAACCGGTTGAAATACAGAGATTTTATTAACATTTATAGAAAAATCATGTTTTTACCGCAAGAAACGAAGATTTTCACAATTGGACGATTTACACATACAAACCCATATTCCTCAGCATGCGAACGTTAAATTGTTGTTATATATAGGTGATTCCACACGAATTTAACACTTTTTTAAGAAATTAGACAAATCCCACAGAAATTGTAGATTTTATTCATATTTATATAGTTATAAATCTCGCAAAAACGAAATTTTTTGAAAGATTTTGGGTTGTGGGGAAAATCGAAACCAGTGATATAATACTGTTTAGTCATGTATATTAAACACTCTGTGAAAGGATTAGCACAATCGGTTGGAATAAAGAGATTTTATTAACATTTATAGAAAAATCATGTTTTTACCGCAAGAAACGACGATTTTCACTATTGAACGATTTACACATACAAACCCACATTCCTCAGCATGCGAACGTGAAATTGTTGTTACATATAGGTGACTCCACACGAATTTAACACTTTTTTAAGAAATTAGACAAATCCCACGGAATTTGTGCATTTTGTTAATAATTATGTAGTTAAAAATCTCGCAAAAACGAAATTATTTGAAAGATTTTGGTTAGTGGGGAACATCGAAGCCGGTGACATAATACTGTTTAGTCATGTATATTAAACACTCTGTGAAAGAATTAGCACAATCGGTTGGAATACAGAGATTTTATTAACATTTATAGAAAAATCATGTTTTTACCGCAAGAAACGACGATTTTTACAATTGCACAATTTACACATACAAACCCATATTCCCCTGTATGCGAACGTGAAATTGTTGTTATATATATTGGTGATTCCACACGAATTTAACACTTTTTTAAGAAATTAGACAAATCCCACAGAAATTGTAGATTTTATTCATATTTATATAGCTATAAATCTCGCAAAAACGAAATTTTTTTAAAGATTTTGGGTTGTGGGGAAAATCGAAACCAGTGATATAATACTGTTTAGTCATGTATATTAAACACTCTGTGAAAGAATTAGCACAATCGGTTGGAATACAGAGATTTTATTAACATTTATAGAAAAATCATGTTTTTACCGCAAGAAATGACGATTTTTACAATTGGACGATTCACACATACAAACCCCTATTCCCCTGCATGCGAACGTGAAATTGTTGTTATATATAGGTGATTCCACACGAATTTAACACTTTTTTAAGAAATTAGACAAATCCCACGGAATTTGTAAATTTTATTCATGTTTATATAGTTATAAATCTCGCAAAAACGAAATTTTTTGAAAGATTTTCGTTTGTGGGGAAAGTCGAAACCAGTGATATAATACTGTTCAATCATGTATATTAAACACTCTGTGCAAGAATTAGCACAATCGGTTGGAATACAGAGATTTTATTAACGTTTATAGAAAAATCGTGTTTTTACCGCAAGAAACGACGATTTATACAATTGGACCATTTACACAAACGAACCCATATTCCCCTGCATGCGAACGTTAAATTGTTGTTATATATAGGTGATTCCACACGAATTTAACACTTTTTTAAGAAATTAGACAAATCCCACAGAAATTGTAGATTTTATTCATATTTATATAGATATAAATCTCGCAAAAACGAAATTTTTTGAAAGATTTTGGGTTGTGGGGAAAATCGAAACCAGTGATATAATACTGTTTAGTCATGTATATTAAACACTCTGTGAAAGAATTAGCACAATCGGTTGGAATACAGAGATTTTATTAACATTTATAGAAAAATCATGTTTTTACACCATGAAACGACGATTTTCACAATTGGACGATTTACACATACAAACCCATATTCCTCAGCATGCGAACGTTAAATTGTTGTTATATATAGGTGATTCCACACGAATTTAACACTTTTTTAAGAAATTAGACAAATCCCACAGAAATTGTAGATTTTATTCATATTTATATAGTTATAAATCTCGCAAAAACGAAATTTTTTGAAAGATTTTGGGTTGTGGGGAAAATCGAAACCAGTGATATAATACTGTTTAGTCATGTATATTAAACACTCTGTGAAAGAATTAGCACAATCGGTTGGAATACAGAGATTTTATTAACATTTATAGAAAAATCATGTTTTTACACCAAGAAACGACGATTTTCACAATTGGACGATTTACACATACAAACCCATATTCCTCAGCATGCGAACGTTAAATTGTTGTTATATATAGGTGATTCCACACGAATTTAACACTTTTTTAAGAAATTAGACAAATCCCACAGAAATTGTAGATTTTATTCATATTTATATAGTTATAAATCTCGCAAAAACGAAATTTTTTGAAAGATTTTGGGTTGTGGGGAAAATCGAAACCAGTGATATAATACTGTTTAGTCATGTATATTAAACACTCTGTGAAAGAATTAGCACAATCGGTTGGAATACGGAGATTTTATTAACATTCATAGAAAAATGATGTTTTTACCGCAAGAAACGACGATTTTCACAATTGGCCGATTTACACATACAAACCCGTATTCCTCAGCATGCGAACGTGAAATTGTTGTTACATATAGGTGATTCCACACGAATTTAACACTTTTTTAAGAAATTAGACAAATCCCACGGAATTTGTGGATTTTGTTCATGATTATGTAGTTAAAATTTCGCAAAAACGAAATTTTTTGAAAGATTTTCTTTTGTGGGGAAAATCGAAACCAGTGATATAATACTGTTTAGTCATGTATATTAAACACTCTGTGCAAGAATTAGCACAGTCGGTTGGAAAACAGAGATTTTATTAACGTTTATATAAAAATCGTGTTTTTACCGCAAGAAACGACGATTTTTACGATTGGTCGCTTTACACAAACAAACCCATATTCCCCTGCTAGGGAACGTGAAATTGTTGTTATATATAGGTGATTCCACACGAATTTAACACTCTTTTAAGAAATTAGACAAATCCCACGGAATTTGTAGATTTTATTCAGAATTATGTAGTTAAAAATCTCGGAAAAACGAAATTTTTTTAAAGATTATGGTTTGTGGGGAAAATCGAAACCGGTGACATAATAATGTTTAGTCATGTATATTTAACACTCTGTGAAAGAATTAGCACAATCGGTTGGAATACAGAGATTTTATTAACATTTATAGAAAAATCATGTTTTTACCGCAAGAAATGACGATTTTTACAATTGCACAATTTACACATACAAACCCATATTCCCCTGCATGCGAACGTGAAATTGTTGTTATATATAGGTGATTCCACACGAATTTAACACTTTTTTAAGAAATTAGACAAATCCCAAGGAATTTGTAGATTTTATTCATTTTTATATAGTTATCAATCTCGCAAAAACGAAATTTTTTGAAAGATTTTCGTTTGTGGGGAAAATCGAAACCAGTGATATAATAATGTTCAATCATGTATATTAAACACTCTGTGCAAGAATTAGCACAATTGGTTGGAATACAGAGATTTTATTAACGTTTATAGAAAAATCGTGTTTTTACCGCAAGAAACGACGATTTATACAATTGGACGATTTACACAAACGAATCCATATTCCCCTGCATGCGAACGTGAAATTTTTGTGATATATAGGTGATACCACACGAATTTAACACTGTTTTAAGAAAGTAGACAAATCCCAATGAAATCGTAGATTTTATTCATATTTATATAGTTATAAATCTCGCAAAAACGAAATTTTTTGAAAGATTTTGGGTTGTGGGGAAAATCGAAACCAGTGATATAATACTGTTTAGTCATGTATATTAAACTCTCTGTGAAAGAATTAGCACAATCGGTTGGAATACAGAGATTTTATTAACATTTATAGAAAAATCATGTTTTTACCGCAAGAAATGACGATTTTTACAATTGGACGATTTACACATACAAACCCCTATTCCCCTGCATGCGAACGTGAATTTGTTGTTATATATAGGTGATTCCACACGAAATTAACACTTTTTTAAGAAATTAGACAAATCCCACGGAACTTGTAGATTTTATTCATGTTTATATAGTTATAAATCTCGCAAAAACGAAATTTTTTGAAAGATTTTCGTTTGTGGGGAAAATCGAAACCAGTGATATAATACTGTTCAATCATGTATATTAAACACTCTGTGCAAGAATTAGCACAATCGGTTGGAATACAGAGATTTTATTTACGTTTATAGAAAAATCGTGTTTTTACCGCAAGAAACGACGTTTTTTCCAATTGGACCATTTACACAAACGAACCCATATTCCCCTGCATGCGAACGTTAAATTGTTGTTATATATAGGTGATTCCACACGAATTTAACACTTTTTTTAAGAAATTAGACAAATCCCACAGAAATTGTAGATTTTATTCATATTTAAATAGTTATAAATCTCGCAAAAACGAAATTTTTTTAAAGATTTTGGGTTGTGGGGAAAATCGAAACCAGTGATATAATACTGTTTAGTCATGTATATTAAACACTCTGTGAAAGAATTAGCACAATCGGTTGGAATACAGAGATTTTATTAACATTTATAGAAAAATCATGTTTTTACCGCAAGAAACGACGATTTTCACAATTGGACGATTTACACATACAAACCCGTATTCCTCAGCATGCGAACGTGAAATTGTTGTTACATATAGGTGATTCCACACGAATTTAACACTTTTTTAAGAAATTAGACAAATCCCACGGAATTTGTGGATTTTGTTCATAATTATGTAGTTAAAAATCTCGCAAAAACGAAATTTTTTGAAAGATTTTCGTTTGTGGGGAAAATCGAAACCAGTGATATAATACTGTTTAGTCATGTATATTAAACACTCTGTGCAAGAATTAGCACAGTCGGTTGGAAAACAGAGATTTTATTAACGTTTATATAAAAATCATGTTTTCACCGCAAGAAACGACGATTTTTACGATTGGTCGCTTTACACAAACAAACCCTTATTCCCCTGCAAGGGAACGTGAAAATGTTGTTATATATAGGTGATTCCACACGAATTTAACACTTTTTTAAGAAATTAGACAAATCCCACGGAATTTGTAGATTTTATTCATAATTATGTAGTTAAAAATCTCGCAAAAACGAAATTTTTTGAAAGATTTTGGTTAGTGGGGAACATCGAAGCCGGTGACATAATACTGTTTAGTCATGTATATTAAACACTCTGTGAAAGAATTAGCACAATCGGTTGGAATACATAGATTTTAATAACATTTATAAAAAAATCATGTTTTTACCGCAAGAAACGACGATTTTTACAATTGCACAATTTACACATACAAACCCATATTCCCCTGCATGCGAACGTGAAATTGTTGTCATATATAGGTGATTCCACACGAATTTAACACTTTTTTAAGAAATTAGACAAATCCCAAGGAATTTGTAGATTTTATTCATAATTATGTAGTTAAAAATCTCGCAAAAAAGAAATTTTTTGAAAGATTTTCGTTTGTGGGGAAAATCGAAACCAGTGATATAATACTGTTCAATCATGAGTATTAAACACTCTGTGCAAGAATTAGCACAATCGGTTGGAATACAGAGGTTTTATTAACGTTTATAGAAAAATCGTGTTTTTACCGCAAGAAACGACGATTTATACAATTGGACGATTTACACAAACGAACCCATATTCCCCTGCATGCGAACGTGAAGTTGTTGTTATATATAGGTGATTCCACACGAATTTAACACTTTTTTAAGAAATTAGACAAATCCCACAGAAATTGTAGATTTTATTCATATTTATATAGTTATAAATCTCGCAAAAACGAAATTTTTTGAAAGATTTTGGGTTGTGGGGAAAATCGAAACCAGTGATATAATACTGTTTAGTCATGTATATTAAACACTCTGTGAAAGAATTAGCACAATCGGTTGGAATACAGAGATTTTATTAACATTTATAGAAAAATCATGTTTTTACCGCAAGAAATGACGATTTTTACAATTGGACGATTTACACATACAAACCCCTATTCCCCTGCATGCGAACGTGAAATTGTTGTTATATATAGGTGATTCCACACGAATTTAACACTTTTTTAAGAAATTAGACAAATCCCACGGAATTTGTAGATTTTATTCATATTTATATAGTTATAAATCTCGCAAAAACGAAATTATTTGAAAGATTTTGGTTAGTGGGGAAAATCGAAACCGGTGACACAAAACTGTTCAATCATGTATTTTAAACACTCTGTGCAAGAATTAGAACAATCGGTTGGAATACAGAGATTTTATTAACATTGAAAAAAAATCGTGTTTTTACCGCAAGAAATAACGATTTTTACAATTGGACGATTTACACATACAAACCCCTATTCATCTGCATGCGAACGTGAAATTGTTGTTATATATAGGTGATTCCACGCGATTTTAACACTTTTTTTTGAAATTAGACAAATCCCACGGAATTTGTAGATTTTATTCATATTTATATAGTTATAAATCTCGCAAAAACGAAATTTTTTGAAAGATTTTGGTTTGTGGGGATAATCGAAACCGGTGACATAATACTGTTTAGTCATGTATATTTAACACTCTGTGAAAGAATTAGCAAAATCGGTTGGTATACAGAGATTTTATTAACATTGATAGAAAAATCGTGTTTTACCCCAAGAAATGACGATTTTTACAATTGGACGATTTACACATACAAACCCATATTCCCCTGCATGGCAACGTGAAATTGTTGTGATATATAGGTGATTCCACACGAATTTAACACTTTTTTAAGAAATTAGACAAATCCCACGGAATTTGTAGATTTTATTCATGTTTATATAGTTATAAATCTCGCAAAAAAAAAATTTTTTGAAAGATTTTCGTTTGTGGGGAAAATCGAAACCAGTGATATAATACTGTTCAATCATGTATATTAAACACTCTGTGCAAGAATTAGCACAATCGGTTGGAATACACAGATTTTATTAACATTTATAAAAAAAATCATGTTTTTACCGCAAGAAACGACGATTTTCACAATTGGACGATTTACACTTACAAACCCATATTCCTCAGCATGCGAACGTGAAATTGTTGTTATATATAGGTGATTACACACGAATTTATCACTTTTTTAAGAAATTAGACAAATCCCACGGAATTTGTGGATTTTATTCATAATTATGTAGTTAAAAATCTCGCAAAAACGAAATTTTTTGAAAGATTTTCGTTTGTGGGGAAAATCGAAACCTGTGATAAAATACTGTTCAATCACGTATATTAAACACTCTGTGCAAGAATTAGCACAATCGGTTGGAATACAGAGATTTTATTAGCGTTTATAGAAAAATCGTGTTTTTACCGCAAGAAACGACGATTTATACAATTGGACGATTTACACAAACGAACCCATATTCCCATGCATGCGAACGTAAAATTGTTGTGATATGTAGGTGATTCCTCACGAATTTAACACTTTTTTAAGAAATTAGACAAATCCCACAGAAATTGTAGTTTTTATTCATATTTATATAGTTATAAATCACGCAAAAACGAAATTTTTTGAAAGATTTTGGGTTGTGGGAAAAATCGAATCCAATGATATAATACTGTTTAGTCATGTATATTAAACACTCTGTGAAAGAATTAGCACAATCGGATGGAATACAGAGATTTTATTAACATTTATAAAAAAATCATGTTTTTACCGCAAGAAACGACGATTTTTACAATTGGACGATTTACACATACAAACCCATATTCCTCAGCATGCGAACGTGAAATTGTTGTGATATATAGGTGATTCCACACGAATTTAACACTTTTTTAAGAAATTAGACAAATCCCACGGAATTTGTGGATTTTATTTATAATTATGTAGTTAAAAATCTCGCAAAAACGAAATTTTTTTAAAGATTTTCGTTTGTGGGGAAAATCGAAACCAGTGATATAATACTGTTTAGTCATGTATATTAAACACTCTGTGCAAGAATTAGCACAATCGGTTGGAATACAGAGATTTTATTAACGTTTATGGAAAAATCGTGTTTTTACCGCAAGGAACGACGATTTATACGATTGGTCGCTTTACACAAACAAACCCATATTCCAATGCATGGGAACGTGAAATTGTTGTTATATATAGGTGATTCCACACGAGTTTAACACTTTTTTAAGAAATTAGACAAATCCCACGGAATTTGTAGATTTTATTCATAATAATGTAGTTAAAAATCTCGCAAAAACGAAATTTTTTGAAAGATTTTGGTTAGTGGGGAACATCGAAGGCGGTGACATAATACTGTTTAGTCATGTATATTTAACACTCTGTGAAAGAATTAGCACAATCGATTGGAATACAGAGATTTTATTAATATTTATACAAAAAATCATGTTTTTACCGCAAGATACGACGATTTTTACAATTGCAGCATTTACACATACAAACCCATATTCCCCTGCATGCGAACGTGATATTGTTGTTATATATAGGTGATTCCAAACGAATTTAACACTTTTTTAAGAAATTAGACAAATCCCACGGAATTTGTAGATTTTATTCATGTTTAAATAGTTATGAATCTAGCAAATACGAAATTTTTGAAAGATTTTCGTTTGTGGGGAAAATCGAAACCAGTGATATAATACTGTTTAGTCATGTATATTAAACACTCTGTGAAAGAATTAGCACAATCGGTTGGAATACAGAGATTTAATAACATTTAGAGTAAAATCTTGTTTTTACCGCAAGAAACGACGATTTTTACAATTGGACGATTTACACATACAAACACCTTTTCCCCTGCATGCGAACGTGAAATTGTTGTTATATATAGGTGATTCCACACGAATTTAACACTTTTTTAAGAAATTAGACAAATCCCACGGAATTTGTAGATTTTATTCATATTTATATAGTTATAAATCTCGCAAAACGAAATTTTTTGAAAGATTTTGGTTAGTGGGGAAAATCGAAACCGTTGACATAATACTGTTTAGTCATGTATATTTAACACTCTGTGAAAGAATTAGCACAATCGGTTGGTATACAGAGATTTTATTAGCATTGATAGAAAAATCATGTTTTTACCGCTAGAAATGATTTATATAATTGGACGATTTACATATACAAACCCATATTCCCCTGCATGGCAACGTGAAATTGTTGTGATATATAGGTGATTCCACACGAATTTAACACTTTTTTAAGAAATTAGACAAATCCCACGAAATTTGTGATTTTATTCATGTTTATATAGTTATAATTCTCGCAAAAACGAAATTTTTTTAAAGATTTTCGTTTGTGGGGAAAATCGAAACCAGTGATATAATACTGTTTAATCATGTATATTAAACACTCTGAGAAAGAATTAGCACAATCGGTTGGAATACAGAGATTTTATTAACGTTTATAAAAAAATCGTGTTTTTACCGCAAGAAACGACGATTTATACAATTGGACGATTTACACAAACGAACCCATACTCCCCTGCATGCGAACGTGAAATTGTTGTGATATATAGGTGATTCCACACCAATTTAACATTTTTTTTTAGAAATTAGACAAATCCCACAGAAATTGTAGATTTTATTCATATTTATATAGTTATAAATCTCGCAAAAACGAAATTTTTTGAAAGATTTTGGGTTGTGGGGAAAATCGAAACCGGTGATATAATACTGTTTAGTCATGTATATTAAACACTCTGTGAAAGAATTAGCACAATCGGTTGGAATACAGAGATTTTATTAACAATTATAGAAAAATCATGTTTATACCGCAAGAAACGACGATTTTTACAATTGGACGATTTACACATACAAACCCATATTCCTCAGCATGCGAACGTGAAATTGTTGTGATATATAGGTGATTCCACACGAATTTAACACTTTTTTAAGAAATTAGACAAATCCCACGGAATTTGTGGATTTTATTTATAATTATGTAGTTAAAAATCTCGCAAAAACGAAATTTTTTTAAAGATTTTCGTTTGTGGGGAAAATCGAAACCAGTGATATAATACTGTTTAGTCATGTATATTAAACACTCTGTGCAAGAATTAGCACAATCGGTTGGAATACAGAGATTTTATTAACGTTTATGGAAAAATCGTGTTTTTACCGCAAGGAACGACGATTTATACGATTGGTCGCTTTACACAAACAAACCCATATTCCAATGCATGGGAACGTGAAATTGTTGTTATATATAGGTGATTCCACACGAGTTTAACACTTTTTTAAGAAATTAGACAAATCCCACGGAATTTGTAGATTTTATTCATAATAATGTAGTTAAAAATCTCGCAAAAACGAAATTTTTTGAAAGATTTTGGTTAGTGGGGAACATCGAAGGCGGTGACATAATAGTGTTTAGTCATGTATATTAAACACTCAGTGAAAGAAATAGCACAATCGATTGGAATACAGAGATTTTATTAATATTTATACAAAAAATCATGTTTTTACCGCAAGATACGACGATTTTTACAATTGCACCATTTACACATACAAACCCATATTCCCCTGCATGCGAACGTGATATTGTTGTTATATATAGGTGATTCCAAACGAATTTAACACTTTTTTAAGAAATTAGACAAATCCCACGGAATTTGTAGATTTTATTCATGTTTAAATAGTTATGAATCTAGCAAAAACGAAATTTTTGAAAGATTTTCGTTTGTGGGGAAAATCGAAACCAGTGATATAATACTGTTTAGTCATGTATATTAAACACTCTGTGAAAGAATTAGCACAATCGGTTGGAATACAGAGATTTAATAACATTTAGAGTAAAATCTTTTTTTTACCGCAAGAAACGACGATTTTTACAATTGGACGATTTACACATACAAACACCTTTTCCCCTGCATGCTAACGTGAAATTGTTGTTATATATAGGTGATTCCACACGAATTTAACACTTTTTTAAGAAATTAGACAAATCCCACGGAATTTGTAGATTTTATTCATATTTATATAGTTATAAATCTCGCAAAACGAAATTTTTTGAAAGATTTTGGTTAGTGGGGAAAATCGAAACCGTTGACATAATACTGTTTAGTCATGTATATTTAACACTCTGTGAAAGAATTAGCACAATCGGTTGGTATACAGAGATTTTATTAGCATTGATAGAAAAATCATGTTTTTACCGCTAGAAATGATTTATATAATTGGACGATTTACACATACAAACCCATATTCCCCTGCATGGCAACGTGAAATTGTTGTGATATATAGGTGATTCCACACGAATTTAACACTTTTTTAAGAAATTAGACAAATCCCACGAAATTTGTAGATTTTATTCATGTTTATATAGTTATAAATCTCGCAAAAACGAAATTTTTTTAAAGATTTTCGTTTGTGGGGAAAATCGAAACCAGTGATATAATACTGTTTAATCATGTATATTAAACACTCTGAGAAAGAATTAGCACAATCGGTTGGAATACAGAGATTTTATTAACGTTTATAAAAAAATCGTGTTTTTACCGCAAGAAACGACGATTTATACAATTGGACGATTTACACAAACGAACCCATACTCCCCTGCATGCGAACGTGAAATTGTTGTGATATATAGGTGATTCCACACCAATTTAACATTTTTTTAAGAAATTAGACAAATCCCACAGAAATTGTAGATTTTATTCATATTTATATAGTTATAAATCTCGCAAAAACGAAATTTTTTGAAAGATTTTGGGTTGTGGGGAAAATCGAAACCGGTGATATAATACTGTTTAGTCATGTATATTAAACACTCTGTGAAAGAATTAGCACAATCGGTTGGAATACAGAGATTTTATTAACAATTATAGAAAAATCATGTTTTTTCCGCAAGAAACGACGATTTTTACAATTGGACGATTTACACATACAAACCCATATTCCTCAGCATGCGAACGTGAAATTGTTATATATAGGTGATTCCACAAGAATTTAACACTTTTTCAAGAAATGAGACAAATCCCACGGAATTTGTAGATTTTATTCATATTTATATAGTTATAAATCTCGCAAAAACTAAATTTTTTGAAAGATTTTGGTTAGTGAGGAAAATCGAAACCGGTGACACAATACTGTTGAATCATGTATATTAAACACTCTGTGCAAGAATTAGCACAATCGGTTGGAATACAGAGATTTTATTAACATTGATAGAAAAATCGTGTTTTTACCGCAAGAAATAACGATTTTTACAATTGGACGATTTACACATACAAACCCCTATTCATCTGCATGCGAACGTGAAATTGTTGTTATATATATTTGATTCCACACGAATTTAACACTTTTTTAAAAAATTAGACTAATCCCACGGAATTTGTAGATTTTATTCATATTTATATAGTTATAAATCTCGCAAAAACGAAATTTTTTGAAAGATTTTGGTTAGTCTGGAATATCGAAACCGGTGACATAATACTGTTTAGTCATGTATATTTAACACTCTGTGAAAGAATTAGCACAATCGGTTGGTATACAGAGATTTTATGAACATTGATAAAAAAATTCGTGTTTTTACCGCAAGAAATGACGATTTTTACAATTGAACGATTTACACATACAAACCCATATTCCCCTGCATGGCAACGTGAAATTGTTGTGATACATAGGTGATTCCACACGAATTTAACACTTTTTTAAGAAATTAGACAAATCCCACGGAATTTGTAGATTTTATTTATGTTTATATAGTTATAAATCTCGCAAAAACAAAATTTTTTAAAAGATTTTCGTTTGTGGGGAAAATCGAAACCAGTGATATAATACTGTTCAATCATGTATATTAAACACTCTGTGCAAGAATTAGCACAATCGGTTGGAATACACAGATTTTATTAACATTTATAGAAAAATCATGTTTTTACCGCAAGAAACGACGATTTTCACTATTGTACGACTTACACTTACAAACCCATATTCCTCAGCATGCGAACGTGAAATTGTTGTTATATATAGGTGATTCCACACGTATTTAACACTTTTTTAAGACATTAGACAAATCCCACGGAATTTGTGGATTTTATTCATGTTTATATAGTTATAAATCTCGCAAAAACGAAATTTTTTGAAAGATTTTCGTTTGTGGGGAAAATCGAAACCAGTGATATAATACTGTTCAATCATGTATATTAAACACTCTGTGCAAGAATTAGCACAATCGGTTGGAATACAGAGATTTTATTAACATTGATAAAAAAATCGTGTTTTTACCGCAATAAATGACGATTTTCACAAAAGGACGATTTAAACTTACAAACCCATATTCCTCAGCAAGCGAACGTGAAATTCTTGTTATATATAGGTGATTCCACACGAATTTAACACTTTTTTAAGAAATTAGACAAATCCCACGGTATTTGTAGATTTTATTCATATTGATATAGTTATAAATCTCGCAAAAACGAAATTTTTTGAAAGATTTTGGGTTGTGGGGAAAATCGAAACCAGTGATATAATACTGTTTATTCATGTATATTAAACACTCTGTGAAAGAATTAGCACAATCGGTTGGAATACAGAGATTTTATTAACATTTATAGAAATATCATGTTTTTACCGCATGAAACGACGATTTTCACAATTGGACGATTTACACATACAAACCCATATTCCTCAGCATGCGAACGTGAAATTGCTGTTATATATAGGTGATTCCAAACGAATTTAACACTTTTTTAAGAAAATAGACAAATCCCACAGAAATTGTAGATTTTATTCATAATTATGTAGTTAAAAATGTCGCAAAAACGAAATTTTTTGAAAGATTTTGGTTAGTGGGGAACATCGAAGCCGGTGACATAATACTGTTTAGTCATGTATATTAAACACTCTGTGAAAGAATTAGCACAATCGGTTGGAATACAGAGATTTTATTAACATTTATAGAAAAATCATGTTTTTAGCGCAAGAAACGACGATTTTCAGAATTGGACGATTTACACTTACAAACCCATATTCCTTTGCATGCGAACGTGAAATTGTTGTTATATATAGGTGATTCCACACGAATTTAACACTTTTTTAAGAAATTAGACAAATCCCACGGAATTTGTAGATTTTATTCATGTTTATATAGTTATAAATCTCGCAAAAACGAAATTTTTTTAAAGATTTTCGTTTGTGGGGAAAATCGAAACCAGTGATATAATACTGTTTAGTCATGTATATTAAACACTCTGTGAAAGAATTAGCACAATCGGTTGGAATACAGAGATTTTATTAACATTTATAGAAAAATCATGTTTTTACCGCAAGATACGACGATTTTTACAATTGCACCAGTTACAAATACAAACCCATATTCCCCTGCATGCGAACGTGATATTCTTGTTATATATAGGTAATTCCGCACGAATATAACACTTTTTTAAGAAATTAGACAAATCCCACGGAATTTGAAGATTTTATTCATGTTTATATAGTTATAAATCTCGCAAAAACAAAATTTTTTGAAAGATTTTCGTTTGTGGGGAAAATCGAAACCAGTGATATAATACTGTTCAATCATGTATATTAAACACTCTGTGCAAGAATTAGCACAATCGGTTGGAATACAGAGATTTTATTAACGTTTATAGAAAAATCGTGTTTTTACCGCAAAAACCACAATTTATACAATTGGACGATTTACACAAACGAACCCATATTCCCCTGCATGCGAACGTGAAATTGTTGTGATATATATGTGATTCCACACGAATTTAACACTTTTTTAAGAAATTAGACAAATCCCACAGTAATTGTAGATTTTATTCATATTTATATAGTTATAATTTTCGAAAAAATGAAATTTTTTCAAAGATTTTGGTTAGTGGGGAAAATCGAAACCGTTGACATAATACTGTTTAGTCATGTATATTTAACACTCTGTGAAAGAATTAGCACAATCGGTTGGTATACAGAGATTTTAATAACATTGATAGAAAAATCATGTTTTTACCGCAGGAAATGACGATTTTTATAATTGGACGATTTACACATACAAACCCATATTCCCCTGCATGGCAACGTAAAATTGTTGTGATATATAAGTGATTCCTCACGAATTTATCACTTTTTTAAGAAAATAGACAAATCCCACGAAATTTGTAGATTTTATTCATGTTTATATAGTTATAAATCTCGCAAAAACGAAATTTTATTTAAAGATTTTCGTTTGTTTGGAAAATCGAAACCAGTGATATAATACTGTTCAATCATGTATATTAAACACTCTGTGCAAGAATTAGCACAATCGGTTGGAATACAGGGATTTTATTAACGTTTATAGAAAAATCGTGTTTTTACCGCAAGAAACGACGATTTATACAATTGGACGATTTACACAAACGAACCCATACTCCCCTGCATGCGAACGTGAAATTGTTGTGATATATAGGTGATTCCACACCAATTTAACATTTTTTTAAGAAATTAGACAAATCCCACAGAAATTGTAGATTTTATTCATATTTATATAGTTATAAATCTCGCAAAAACGAAATTTTTTGAAAGATTTTGGGTTGTGGGGAAAATCGAAACCAGTGATATAATACTGTTTAGTCATGTATATTAAACACTCTGTGAAAGAATTAGCACAATCTGTTGGAATACAGAGATTTTATTAACAATTATAGAAAAATCATGTTTTTACCGCAAGAAACGACGATTTTTACAATGGAAGATTTACACATACAACCCATATTCCTCAGCATGCGAACGTGAAATTGTTATATATAGGTGATTCCACACGAATTTAACAATTTTTCAAGAAATTAGACAAATCCCACGGAATTTGTAGATTTTATTCATATTTATATAGTTATAAATCTCGCAAAAACTAAATTTTTTGAAAGATTTTGGTTAGTGACGAAAATCGAAACCGGTGACACAATACTGTTGAATCATGTATATTAAACACTCTGTTCAAGAATTAGCACAATCGGTTGGAATACAGAGATTTTATTAACATTGATAGAAAAATCGTGTTTTTACCGCAAGAAATAACGATTTTTACAATTGGACGATTTACACATACAAACCCCTATTCATCTGCATGCGAACGTGAAATTGTTGTTATATATATTTGATTCCACACGAATTTAACACTTTTTTAAAAAATTAGACAAATCCCGCGGAATTTGTAGATTTTATTCATATTTATATAGTTATAAATCTCGCAAAAACTAAATTTTTTGAAAGATTTTGGTTAGTCTGGAATATCGAAACCGGTGACATAATACTGTTTAGTCATGTATATTTAACACTCTGTGAAAGAATTAGCACAATCGGTTGGTATACAGAGATTTTATGAACATTGATAAAAAAATTCGTGTTTTTACCGCAAGAAATGACGATTTTTACAATTGAACGATTTACACATACAAACCCATATTCCCCTGCATGGCAACGTGAAATTGTTGTGATACATAGGCGATTCCACACGAATTTAACACTTTTTTAAGAAATTAGACAAATCCCACGGAATTTGTAGATTTTATTTATGTTTATATAGTTATAAATCTCGCAAAAACAAAATTTTTTAAAAGATTTTCGTTTGTGGGGAAAATCGAAACCAGTGATATAATACTGTTCAATCATGTATATTAAACACTCTGTGCAAGAATTAGCACAATCGGTTGGAATACAGAGATTTTATTAACGTTTATAGAAAAATCGTGTTTTTACCGCAAGAAACGACGATTTATACAATTGGACGATTTACACAAACGAACCCATACTCCCCTGCATGCGAACGTGAAATTGTTGTGATATATAGGTGATTCCACACCAATTTAACATTTTTTTAAGAAATTAGACAAATCCCACAGAAATTGTAGATTTTATTGATATTTATATAGTTATAAATCTCGCAAAAACGAAATTTTTTGAAAGATTTTGGGTTGTG
This sequence comes from Periplaneta americana, assembly GCF_040183065.1. Lineage (NCBI taxonomy): Eukaryota > Metazoa > Arthropoda > Insecta > Blattodea > Blattidae > Periplaneta > Periplaneta americana. The sequence continues at coordinate 93,812,087 of NC_091127.1, forward strand.
GGGAAAATCGAAACCAGTGATATAATACTGTTTAGTCATGTATATTAAACACTCTGTGAAAGAATTAGCACAATCGGTTGGAATACAGAGATTTTATTAACATTTATAGAAAAATCATGTTTTTACCTCAAGAAACGACGATTTTTACAATGGACGATTTACACATACAACCCATATTCCTCAGCACGCGAACGTGAAATTGTTATATATAGGTGATTCCACACGAATTTAACAATTTTTCAAGAAATTAGACAAATCCCACGGAATTTGTAGATTTTATTCATATTTATATAGTTATAAATCTCGCAAAAACTAAATTTTTTGAAAGATTTTGGTTAGTGAGGAAAATCGAAACCGGTGACACAATACTGTTGAATCATGTATATTAAACACTCTGTGCAAGAATTAGCACAATCGGTTGGAATACAGAGATTTTATTAACATTGATAGAAAAATCGTGTTTTTACCGCAAGAAATAACGATTTTTACAATTGGACGATTTACACATACAAACCCCTATTCATCTGCATGCGAACGTGAAATTGTTGTGATATATATTTGATTCCACACGAATTTAACACTTTTTTAAAAAATTAGACAAATCCCACGGAATTTGTAGATTTTATTCATATTTATATAGTTATAAATCTCGCAAAAACGAAATTTTTTGAAAGATTTTGGTTAGTCTGGAATATCGAAACCGGTGACATAATACTGTTTAGTCATGTATATTTAACACTCTGTGAAAGAATTAGCACAATCGGTTGGTATACAGAGATTTTATGAACATTGATAAAAAAATTCGTGTTTTTACCGCAAGAAATGACGATTTTTACAATTGAACGATTTACACATACAAACCCTTTATTCCCCTGCATGGCAACGTGAAATTGTTGTGATACATAGGTGATTCCACACGAATTTAACACTTTTTTAAGAAATTAGACAAATCCCACGGAATTTGTAGATTTTATTTATGTTTATATAGTTATAAATCTCGCAAAAACAAAATTTTTTAAAAGAGTTTCGTTTGTGGGGAAAATCGAAACCAGTGATATAATACTGTTCAATCATGTATATTAAACACTCTGTGCAAGAATTAGCACAATCGGTTGGAATACACAGATTTTATTAACATTTATAGAAAAATCATGTTTTTACCGCAAGAAACGACGATTTTCACTATTGGACGACTTACACTTACAAAACCATATTCCTCAGCATGCGAACGTGAAATTGTTGTTATATATAGGTGATTCCACACGTATTTAACACTTTTTTAAGAAATTAGACAAATTCCACGGAATTTGTGGATTTTATTCATGTTTATATAGTTATAAATCTCGCAAAAACGAAATTTTTTGAAAGATTTTCGTTTGTGGGGAAAATCGAAACCAGTGATATAATACTGTTCAATCATGTATATTAAACACTCTGTGCAAGAATTAGCACAATCGGTTGGAATACAGAGATTTTATTAACGTTTATAGAAAAATCGTGATTTTACCGCAAGAAACGACAATTTATACAATTGGACGATTTACACAAACGAACCCATATTCCCCTGCATGCGAACGTGAAATTGTTGTGATATATATGTGATTCCACACGAATTTAACACTTTTTTAAGAAATTAGACAAATCCCACAGTAATTGTAGATTTTATTCATATTTATATAGTTATAATTCTCGCAAAAATGAAATTTTTTCAAAGATTTTGGTTAGTGGGGAAAATCGAAACCGTTGACATAATACTGTTTAGTCATGTATATTTAACACTCTGTGAAAGAATTAGCACAATCGGTTGGTATACAGAGATTTTAATAACATTGATAGAAAAATCATGTTTTTACCGCAGGAAATGACGATTTTTATAATTGGTCGATTTACACATACAAACCCATATTCCCCTGCATGGCAACGTAAAATTGTTGTGATATATAAGTGATTCCTCTCGAATTTATCACTTTTTTAAGAAATTAGACAAATCCCACGAAATTTGTAGATTTTATTCATGTTTATATAGTTATAAATCTCGCAAAAACGAAATTTTATTTAAAGATTTTCGTTTGTGGGGAAAATCGAAACCAGTGATATAATACTGTTCAATCATGTATATTAAACACTCTGTGCAAGAATTAGCACAATCGGTTGGAATACACAGATTTTATTAACATTTATAGAAAAATCATGTTTTTACCGCAAGAAACGACGATTTTCACTATTGGACGACTTACACTTACAAACCCATATTCCTCAGCATGCGAACGTGAAATTGTTGTTATATATAGGTGATTCCACACGTATTTAACACTTTTTTAAGAAATTAGACAAATCCCACGGAATTTGTGGATTTTATTCATGTTTATATAGTTATAAATCTCGCAAAAACGAAATTTTTTGAAAGATTTTCGTTTGTGGGGAAAATCGAAACCAGTGATATAATACTGTTCAATCATGTATATTAAACACTCTGTGCAAGAATTAGCACAATCGGTTGGAATACAGAGATTTTATTAACGTTTATAGAAAAATCGTGTTTTTACCGCAAGAAACGACAATTTATACAATTGGACGATTTACACAAACGAACCCATATTCCCCTGCATGCGAACGTGAAATTGTTGTGATATATATGTGATTCCACACGAATTTAACACTTTTTTAAGAAATTAGACAAATCCCACAGTAATTGTAGATTTTATTCATATTTATATAGTTATAATTCTCGCAAAAATGAAATTTTTTCAAAGATTTTGGTTAGTGGGGAAAATCGAAACCGTTGACATAATACTGTTTAGTCATGTATATTTAACACTCTGTGAAAGAATTAGCACAATCGGTTGGTATACAGAGATTTTAATAACATTGATAGAAAAATCATGTTTTTACCGCAGGAAATGACGATTTTTATAATTGGACGATTTACACATACAAACCCATATTCCCCTGCATGGCAACGTAAAATTGTTGTGATATATAAGTGATTCCTCACGAATTTATCACTTTTTTAAGAAATTAGACAAATCCCACGAAATTTGTAGATTTTATTCATGTTTATATAGTTATAAATCTCGCAAAAACGAAATTTTATTTAAAGATTTTCGTTTGTGGGGAAAATCGAAACCAGTGATATAATACTGTTCAATCATGTATATTAAACACTCTGTGCAAGAATTAGCACAATCGGTTTTAATACAGAGATTTTATTAACGTTTATAGAAAAATCGTGTTTTTACCGCAAGAAACGACGATTTATACAATTGGACGATTTACACAAACGAACCCATACTCCCCTGCATGCGAACGTGAAATTGTTGTGATATATAGGTGATTCCACACCAATTTAACATTTTTTTAAGAAATTAGACAAATCCCACAGAAATTGTAGATTTTATTCATATTTATATAGTTATAAATCTCGCAAAAACGAAATTTTTTGAAAGATTTTGGGTTGTGGGGAAAATCGAAACC